>NC_090931.1:1053625470-1056125470 GCF_040938575.1 Ambystoma mexicanum | reverse complement strand
ACCACACATGCATACCTCTGACATAGTATACACACCCAAAAGGGCCAGCAAAACTACACACAAAAACACGCTAACCTCACACCCACCGCTAACCACCACATAAGACTGAACAGTTCCAAACAACAAACAACTCAGACAATAGATGCTACACCTCTGGACACAGCAAGCTCAGTGCACACAACAAAGCACACCCAGAAAACTGACACACATAGATGCCAGTTTCTCCTTGTTCTGCAAGCATCAACAGAAGAGCACAACTTCTATCCCACTCCTCTTCCCTTACTAACCAACCTCACCCACTTTTCCTACAGAGCCACGTGACCCCCTGGAGACCATGCAAATGGCAGCGGTGTGCGGTATAAATCATCATAACATAACATCTCAGAACCCCTCACCCAAGTTGGCTCTGAAAATACCGCTTGACAACAGCTATGCACCATTCCAAGAAGGGAGGGAAAGGGAAATAATTCTCTCCCAGAATGCTTTAGAAAGTTACAAGTATTTCTCATGCCCACCGACCTTCCAAACCCTTAGACATTCCATCTATATGTGCTGCCAGAACCAGGTGTGACCCTTAAAACTCCTAAAATTGGGGTGGACGGGTGTGGCCCACACTGAGATGATGTTTGTATTAATGTCAACCTTAACGAATAGATTCAAAGTACAAGTTTGCCTGAATTCTGCAGAATGACTTTGCAGATAGCCACTGCCGGTTGGTTAGCTCATGGTTTAAGCACTGGCCTCTTGGATGGGGTAAGCTTGCTCACTTTGTAAGTTCAAATCGGAGCACAATTTAATTGGCTAATTATGAAATGTGTGATTGCAGAAGCGAGAGGAATCCCGCATGGAGGTCTATATAAAAACATGATATTTTATGTGAGGTTCGCTATTTTTATTCTCTTTCTGTAAAATGCAGGAAGCATAACTTGCATGTACCACTAAGGTGCACACTTACTGTTGAAGTTGGATTTAAGTTGTCTGTAAATCTCTGAACACGGGTTTGTTTTGAGAGTATATCAATATTTTTAATGGGGCACAGTAGTAGGGAAAGGATTCAGAGGAGATTAAGACTACACCTCCACGCTAAACAAAGACGTTTGGACGTGTCCATCTGCCCTCTCTTGAGATCTCATTAGTGAGACCCGAAGAGAGTAAGCAAGTGCATGCTCTTGCCCAGCTTTACTCCAGAGAAAGGCAAGGGGCCACTGCTGCCGTGTAATGACAATGATATAAGAGGAAGAGTAGAGGAACCCTTTGTCATTCGATATCTACACCTTGAAAGTGGAAAGGTCTACGCAAAGGCAGAGTGCATGCAGCCAATATATCAGGCAGAGTGCATGCAGCCAACATATCAGGCAGAGTGCATGCAGCCACCATATCAGGCAGAGTGCATGCAGCCAACATATCAGGCAGAGTGCATGCAGCCGCCATATCAGGCAGAGTGCATGCAGCCGACATATCGGGCAGAGTGCATGCAGCCAACATATCGGGCAGAGTGCATGCAGCCAACATATCGGGCAGAGTGCATGCAGCCAACATATCAGGCACAGTCCATACAGTGCATGCAGCCGACATATCAGGCAGAGTGCATGCAGCTGACATATCAGGCAGAGTGCATGCAGCCAACATATCGTTCTCCGCTTGTGCATTGCCTGGGCTGTTGACTATACAAGCATATTTGGGTCTGTGAAGTAATAAGAAGCTATCAATGCTGACAGCATGAGAGGATTGATTGCACATGGGGCTCGGAGATTATAATGACCTATGGATTTGAAACAAGGCCTATGGTTGTGGTTCGGGCTGCATTGACATGGTGTTTCATTAGACTCATAACTGGAGCAAGAGATCTTAGGGTGGGCTTTGAAGTGGTGCACTCTTAACGGGCCATGTCAATCGAATTAGGAAAAGGAGAAGAAAAGCAGACAAGAAGCAACAACTTAAGATCGACAACTTTCAAAAGAACATGACACAAGGGACAGCTCAGATGCAGTCTGCAGGTGCTGGAAGCTCATTTTCTTCAGTGGCCCAGGAACAAAGGTTTAAGCAGCTCCTACGGGAGAGCATAGCAACCCACGCTTTGGTTACCCAACGAATTGATACACTCACCCACTACGGACCAGATTAAACATGTGCAGCTGCACTAGCACATCGGAAACGAGCAGTTTTATGCACAGCCCCGTGCTTGAACCCCACTATCCAAAAGAAAAATGCTCCTTGGTGCACACACAACCATTGCATACGTCAAAGGACTTCTTAAATGATGCAGAGACATGTTCACCTTCTCAAAAACGGTCAGCATAGGACCGTTTTCACAAGGGAGAACGACAGCGCTCCTGTGAATATGCCAGAGCATGGTCTCGCATATTCTCCAATCTTCTCCAGTCTTTCACTGCATCGACCCTACAACTTTAGAACGGGACCAGGGAATCTACCAAGAATGATTTCACAATCCCCAGGGCTGAAAATGGGCCTTCATTCGAACAATGGATTTCAATGAGCACGCAAAAAAGCCATCCTCATTCACAGACTGTACCCGTTGTGCCCACTGTGGTGCCCTGAGGAGGCCATAAAGAGGCATTGGGGAACTCTGGGGCCCATGAAAAGCCACCAGCTATGTGGTGAAACCCCCAGAGGTGGTATGGGAGATTCCCCAGAGCTCTCCCAGTCTCCGCTCATCCACCAAAGCAAACATGAAGCACATCTACACGGTAAGGCCCACAATTAAATGACTTCATGGGTCGGGGGAGAGAGGTGCCACTGATTGAGACATTCACAGGGGAATAGGGTGAGGAGGCAGAAACCCAGAGAAAACCAGAATCAGCAAAGCTTTTTAAACAATCTTGTGCACATTGTAAGCAGCCGCTTTGTCTGGGATCAGTCCACAAGTCTACATGTCCATATGTTCACAAGTCCACTTAAGGAGTGGTATCCTTCACTCAGTACATTTTTGGTATAAAAGACCTGGAGTGCTCTTATTGGAAAAGTTAACGGCCAATCCACTGTATAAAAAGAGGCATACATGACCAGGCTGTGTTGTGTGTTTTATGGGAAGGCGTTCACATAGACATGACACAACGATCTAACACCCCCATTTATACAATCCCACCCCACAATATAGAGCAAAGAACAGAAAGTGAGGTATTCAAAAATCAAAATATATTTAAAATAATTATATACGTGATAGCTGGGTCCCTAGCTTTACCCTGGAGCCCAGTACAAAATGGTGTATATAAAATTGTACCAAACGAAATGTTACCTGCCTATATGAATCTCACTATTATAAGCCTACAAAGGCATCCACTTTCAATCACAACAATCTCCATATACATCTACTGTATTCTAATAAACCACAGATATAATGACAATTCACTTACATTCAAATTTTCTATGCAGAAACTCCCCTGTGTATTTGGAAGGTATTGAATGCATAAGCAATGTAGAAGCCACATATAGGCAAGGATCAGACACATTGGGCTATGTGTTAAGCCATTTATATGCAAACGGCAACTTGTTTGCATTGGCTCCTGTAAGTTTGCATTCACAAATAAAGTGCTCATGAACCTATATAGTCTATTCTGAGGCCACATACATATTTAGTTCTCTAAAAGACATGGGCACAATTTTCATTAGTCAATCCTGTGTGACATTAGCTAAACATGAGTGTGTGATTACCAACCAATACATGTTAGTGTATGTGTGTAGGCATGTGTGTGTTTTCAAATCACTAACTCATCCATCTTTCATTTCATGTTTATTTAGGCACAACAAAAGAAGTTCCATAAAAACACATACATGGGATAAAACCTGCAGCATACAACATGAATACAAAAACTGCACTACATTTCCACAACTGATTAACCATAATAAACTTAAAAAAATGTTAAATCAGCCATAAACAAACAAATTAAAATAAGCACTGCATAGCCCATCTGCGCAGAATACCTGGTATCGAGAATGTGTGATGGTTAGAATAACTTTGAAATCAGCATGTTTAAGATCTATTGCGGATCAAACGCATCCAACTCTAACACCAGTAATTTTCTACCGTTATAAAAGCTGCACAAAGCCTAAGTTAATTTATATATTCATCCTCGACAAAGCAGCTTACCTGCATGTACACGAGTTTCTAGAGGCCAATAACTTGCCGGGTCTCAGGCAGTCCAGAAACCACATTACTTGACCTCAAAAACCAGATTGATGACTTCAGGGATGCAGGAAAACCAGCCCTCCTCCTGCTCCTCGACTTATCCGCAGCATTTGACTTGGTGAACCATGATACTCTTTGTCACCACCTCTGTACAGCTGCCAATTTCTCATCTAACGCTACAGCCTGGATCACATCTTTTCTCCAAGAAAGGGTGATGAATGTCTTCTCGGACCAAGCCTGCGTAAACTCTAATTTTATCAAATGTGGAGTCCCTCAAGGATCCTGCATATCATCCACCCTCTATAACCTGCTCATGAGGCGTCTGTTTAACTTCCTGGACGCACGTGGCATCACTTACATAAACTATGCTGATGACACGCAGGTCCTCATCCCCCTAACTGACTACTATGAAGTCAACAGCAAAACTCTTAACTCCATCTACGCTGAGATTCAAACATGGATGGCTGAGAATAGGTTGTGCCTTAACGGTGAAAAAACTGAACTTCTTCTCATTTGTTCACCAATAACGCTCAAGAAACTTGATGTAAAGCACAGATCATTCTCGATCGATAACGCCTCCATCCCAGTCCCACAAGCAGTGAAAGCCTTGGGAGTCTACCTAGACTCAAACCTTTCAATGGGCAGACAGGTCAATGTCATAGCATCTGCTGCGGCCTACCATTCCAAACTGGTCACGGCAGCTAGACCATTCCTGATAAAACATAACTGCATCACCATAACCTGAGCAATAATCGGGTCTCGGCTTGATTACTGCAATGCCCTCCTGGCAGGCACCTATGCAAAAGACGGTCCAAAACAATGCACTTAGAGCGGCCATGTGTATAGCCAAAAGGGACCGTATCTCAGCAACCAGGAAACGTGTCCACTGGCTCCCCATCAAGGAACGTATCATGTTTAAAACCCTCTCCCTCACCTGTCTTCATAACACTGCCCTCTTCTTACATTTCGCAGCATTTTGCCAAACTCTCATCTGTCAGACCCACAAGAAGTGCCTACAGAAATCGTATCACTATCCCTAAGACCCTTAGGGCTCGTGCAGCAGGAGCCAGCTTTCCGGTCATTGCAGCGACCAACTGGAACTCCCTCCCCCCGCACGTGAGAAATATTGACTCACACACAGCATTTAGGAAGGCTGTCAAAACCCTATTGTTTGTATAAATTGTACTAGACTTTGTTATTGCCACGAACATTGTAAGTAAGCTTTCCTATTCTGTGTAACCGGTTATGTAATGTACTACATTTGGAAACACAATGCACCCTGTTAGGCCTTCGCTCCCTGTAACCATGAGCTAAGCTTATTGCCTGTAACTAAGACACCTTCTTGCAACAGTGCCTCGATGCCCATGGGCTGTAGAGCGCTTTACAAATTCAAATAAATAAATATTCCATTTAGTGCAGTGGTCTTCAAACTTTTTAGGCCTGGGCCCCCCGAGAAAATGTGGGTAGGCCGTGCACCCCCAAAAATGTCAAATGGACCGTAAGTCCAAATGGCTATGAACTATTGCATGCCTTCACCGCACCCTACTCCCAGTATAGTCCCTGGGCTCACTCACCTGCTCCCATCACAGTCTCTGGCCTCCCTCATCCACTCCTAGCGTAGTCCCTGTGCTCTTCCCAACCCACCCCACCCCACCACAGACCCTGGGCTCTCCAAACCCTACTCCCACCACTATCCCATGGCTCCCGCCCATCCTGCTCCCACCAGAGTCCCTGGGCTCCCCCACCCTGCTCCCAGCACAATCCCAGGCCAGTGGTGGCTGGTGAATTTTTTAAGTGGAAGTGCATAAACATTTCCACCAGATATGCCATAGCGACCGATCGCAGTGAGGGAACCTGAACCAATCAATGGGGGTTTGGGAAGTTTCCCCGTCAACTATTTTTCAATAATGGGTTAAAATGTTGCATTTTAGATCATGCTTAAAAAAAAATGGGTAAAAAGCCCAACAGTATGCAATTGGTGCTGGGGGCACAAGGGGCAGGCATGATACGTTTTTACTGGACATCTATAATAGATGTCCAGTAAAAAGATACCATCCCTGTCCCCTGGGCCCCACAGTGCCTAACACAATAAACATGATTATGTATGTATGCAAGGCACTGGGGGGCCAAGAGGGAAAGCATGGTATTTTTGACTGGCATCTATGATAGATATCCAGTAAAGAAACACTATCCCTGTCCCCTGGGCGCCACAGCACCTCAGAAGGAGAGCTGATTTTGGCAGGTAAGTATGGGGATTGTGCTGCTTCCCCTCTACCCACACTCGCCAAAATCAGCTCAACGAACCAAAACAAACACAGACACACACACATTCACACAGCAATCACTCTATCATTCACACGAGCACCCATCACCATACAATCACTCATAACACAAGCATACACGCGTCCATACACATATTTAAATAAAAAATAAATGAGCATAAACGTACTTTCTGCAGGGGGCCTGCACTTGGGTGCTGAAACGCCTTGCTCCAGGCCGCTCTGTTCGTATGTGCGAAGAGGCGCAGGAGCTCCTCCTCGCACATACAGACATGCAGTGCCCCAGCCAGCATTTCCAATGAGCTCTGCAAGGCTGGCGAAGCAAAACGCCCCAGCCTTGCATGGCTCAGTGGGCATGTGCGGCTGGGGAACTGAACTGAACTGTCAAAGGGAAACAATGTTTCCCTTTGATAGTTCAGCCAGCCCAGGAGCACTCCCACAGCTGGAAAAAGTAGCTGAGGGAGTGCTCAGTGTTTCACTGGGCCCGCTCCTCAGCTCCTCCATGATGGGTGAGGGGGCCACTGGATGGACGCCCCCTCGCCTATTATGGATGAGCCGCCAGGCTCTGACTGGCCTATAGGGCAATAGGGCAATGTCCATACCAAAAATTCAAAATGCTAGTGTGGACCAGTCAAAATAGGCCACTTTATTGGCCAATGTGTGCCAGTTTGATGAGTTACTTCAATATGCAGCTAGTAGTTTTGACCATTGTTGCTGAATAAATATTCTTTAAATATTACAATTTGCTTACATTTGAACAGAAAACACCCCCTTGGCAACTATTCAGACAGTCTCTGACTAAAAGAATGAATACGGGCCACTTGTTCATTGGTGCCTGAGACAGTTTTATCCCCAGCCTGACCATGTGAGCTGTCCAGCCCATTTCCTCAACAAAAAAAAAAACAAATATATATATATATATATATTTTACATTTCATGCCGGGCTCTCATGCCCGCCCCCAAGGTTGCAGTCGTGCCCCCCTGGGGGCGCACCCCACAAGATGAAGATATCTGATTTGGTGGGCGTTGGGACTGAGTCGCCATTAAGTTATGTCTAGTGTTCAGTGCAGATTTTAAAAATGACAGTAAAGCCCAGCCAGTTCTCAAGGTGTTTGCCCAGAGCTAGTACACCAGCGCTGGACAACATTGTGTGAAGCCCTGCTCATGTGGTATTGGCTTTAAAGTCCTGGCTCTGAGAGAACAATAAGCTGGGCAGAGAAGAATAAGATGTAGCAGAGCTTCAGTCGGACCTTGGCATAACAAACAAGGTTTCATATTGGGTTCACCCTTCCATAAAGCGGTGATCGATCTGAGAGGGAGGCAATTAAGCCTCGATCTGGAAATGATAATCCTTTAATTGGGGTAATTAGCCCAGACCAAATAATTTTGCATCAATGGGTCTGTTATGATCGTTAGGTTAAGACTGCTTGGCTTTGTTAATTCTGTTGCTTCTCTGTAATCAATTGTGCGCGAGATAGGCTGCAGTATCAGCTGTCTCGCCACAAAGGGTATCAACAAGGAGGAGTTAGAGAAGTATTGTTCTGCATTATATTTTCCAAGTAAGGCTTTTACATAACAAAGCCAAGCTATTTTCATTGCTCTGTGACATTTAAACATATCAGATATAATTAGTTGGGATGACCCAGCCTTTGGATTGCTCCAGATTCTTAACCAATGTGAAGGGGGTTGGGCCATTATATCATCGTTCAGGAAGAACCTCCATAGTTACATGTGGGTCCCGAAATTGGGCGCTGAGCTTGGTATCCCCACCAAGCTTTTAAAGAAATCATTTTCTATCACCAGAACGTCTTTTGGGTTCATAAAACCCAGTGAGTCACCCTATACTTAGAGACTGATACTGCTTTTCTATTGTACACCTTTGTTATCAGGTCTAGTGATTGGCATTTGGAGATACTGGTGAAGCAGGTAACTCCCCCTGGGGCTTGTTTAAATCTAGCAGTCTGTTTTCTTAAGTGCGGTTTGTCCAACAGTTTAGAAGCGAATCTGATACCTAAGAAATAAAATTCCTTAACTAGCAGGATTATGTTATTGTTATAGCGCATTGAGGACATCTTCAGCTGGTGCTTTCCTTCCTGAAATATCACTCCTGTTGATTTTCCAACATTGATTTGCAGGTCAAGATCATTCATAAAGATGCAGTAAGCATTGATTAATCGTTGCAATGCCCATGGATCATGGGCAAAGAGTACTGTGTCATCTACGTAGGCTAACAGTGGTAGGGCAGTGTTTCCCAATGTTGGGACATCAGTGCATGTTTTTATAAGAGCAGAGTACAACCTTTTAATAAATAAGGAAAACTACAGGGGGGGAACAGCCATGGCAAACCCCAGTCTTTACTGAAAAGTAATCTGTGCATTTACCGTTTGACCCCCTCCTCACACATGGATCTTTTCAATCTATGTAGGCCTGCACAATATTGATGCACCTGTGTGTGCGGTTTTCCCCAAAGGGCATGTATATTATGCTTTCAGTCTCTTCATAGTTCTGGGCTGGAGATATACGATTCTCCAGTAATAGATATTTAGTTGAAGAATCTCTTCTCTCCCACATTATACCTGACTCTGGGCCTCATCACGAGTTGGGCGGTAACGCCGGCACTATTAGCGCCGGATCACGGGTTTGGCGGCAGGGTTATTGCCCATTCCCCATTGGGCCCATTCGGGAATTCCTCATTCCCCATTGCGCCCAATGGGTAAAATTTGTGCTATTAATCGCACCAAAAATCAGCAAATTTGCAGTGGATTTCCCCCCAGCTCAGAGCTGGGGGGAAATCCCCCAAAGCCATGATCTGGCAGACCCTTAAATGAGGCGGTAATAGGGCTACCACCGCATTTAAGGGTTACCGCCAGACTCGTGATGAGGCCCTCTGTCTAGGCATTAAAAGGCAGGAGAATTCAGGGGATTTGCACTTCGCACAGTTCTTAATAAATAGAGTTAATTCTTTTAGCATTAATTTACTCTCACAAACATCCAGACTATGCTATGGTTTACCTCTGTGGCATTAACTGTGTGATGTCACTACAGGCATTAGAGGCATGCTTTTATACTATGAGTCAACATGTCTCTGCACCCCTTTAAACCACTACTTAGTTTTCAAATAATACTTAACTTTACAAAGGCAATCCCACTTTAAAATGGCAACCTAAATGCTAAATGCTTGTTTTTCACTGCAAAGTCAATTAGTCCTTTAATGGACAGCCTCCCCCTTTACATTCAATATGTATTGGCAAACACAGGGCATGCATTTATCAACACCTGTATTCCCTTTTCTAAACTGCGCCCCCTTTGCATTCCGAGTCCTTTTATCTTCCCAGATTTTACCCAGTTTTCTAATTGAACAATCTAAAGACTGGGTTTGACATGCCTTTTTATATGTAACTTCTGGTTTTGGAAAGACCAGCTAGGAATCCAGTTAGCCAGACATTATCATGTCAGTAAACCGTCAATTCAGGGGGGCTTTTTTGAATCAATCACCAAGTGCCGGCTGGTCATCCCTCTATGAGCTTCTCTGGTATCCTTCTCTCAATGGAAATGGCTCATGGACTGGACTGCCATCTGCCAAGTGTCAGTTATTTGGCTCTGAAATGTCCAGTGTGTTACCATTCTGTCTCTTCCTCGCCCCCATATTCCTTAATCCATCCTTCTGTCCTCTGGGCCTTCCATTATATTCCCTTAGCCCACCCATGGTTTTTCGCAGAGGAGTGGTTTGTTTTCCACATGACTGAAGAGAAACTCATTTAATTTGTATGCTCTAATTTCAGACTTATCGGTGCTACCTTGATAAAATGTAAATTTTTAGTTTCTGCACTTTGATGTGAAAAGTTTATTAGATGATTACATTCTGATAATTTTGGATGATTTCTACACTTTTTCTGCCATTTTTGATACATTTCCAAATGACAGCATTTCATTTCAATATTTGAGAGAGCTTACTTTTATGTACAAATGTTCAAATATGGGTTAATTGGATTTTTCGGTATGATGCACTGATATGTTTAATTTGTGCACATTTTAGGCATTATTTTTGTTCATATAAATGAATTTGGATTTCTGTGGTGTGCAATTGAAGCAGTTCTCCACTTAATCACAGAGATGATACATGACCTAAATATTCCTTTGCCATGCTACCACTATTTACAGTAAAGGGTCTTGTTTGTGCATATTTACAAAATATTTAACTTTGACCAATCCACGACAGATGGCTGGTGCCATGCATTTAAATATCAATGGGCCTCATTACAACCATGCCGGTCTGGAAAGAACGGTGGCGGTAATTCATGATTCGCTGATTCAGAGTCCTGCAGGGAGGAGATGTGACTCCCAGCAGGTCTGACCCGACGGGATTAACACCACCCACCTGCAGGCGGACATGGAAACAACGGCTCTGTCATAAACGGAACCAGTGTTTCCCTGGTCCCCATCCCCATGGTATCCTATGGAACTCCATGGGAATGGGGATTTACAGAATTCCGCCTCTGGAATTACCGGGTCACCAAGGTTGTAATGCCCTGGTGATTCCGGCAATCACGGAGGTGGAATGGTATTACGGTCCGGCGGTAGCCTGCCGGTTTTTCAGGCACAGCTACTGCTGGACTCGTAATGAGGCCCAATGACTCTATCTGTCAACCTTGAAAGCAAAGCCTGGTTTCATGAGTGAATGCCTGAAGAGCATTTATAGTGTTCTATCTGCTTTGAAAACTTGTGTTGAAAACCAGAAAATAGCATCTTGGGGTAGTCCTTAAAGCAATCTGGCCTGGCCATAACATATCATTATTTTCTATCCAGTTGCCACTAGACTGGAAACCTTTGTTATTGTTATCTTGAGTAGTCCTATACGTGTGGACAGAAACTTTAAAATGTTATTTGATTCAGTTCTTTCATTCAGGCCCCTTTGATTATGATTATGAGTGGTCATTGATAACGCGCTTAATACCCAGAGGTTTCTAAGCACGGATACGTGATTGAACCTGTGTTGCTCCGCGTCGTCTTGCTTCCAAGGTGAGTGCGTTGCGCCTGAGCTATCCTCCCGAGACCTTAGGTTGCATTGCTTCATTCTTCAATGCAGACCTGCCTTTCCATGACACAGCAAAACACAATTCAATAGAATTTCAATACAAATCGCATTCGAATTCCTATTCCTAAGCTTCAAATAATATAGTTTGACATACATTACTAACATGGCAGAATAAAGGAAAACAGTATATATTCATTTTCACATTGAACGTAATGTAACCTTTGTTGTAATTACATCATTTTTACTTATCCTATTCACATTGGAAGAACATATGAAGACATTACTAGCTGTCAATTAAATAGCTTTTGGTATTCCCAGCAAAATAACTACTTTAATTCTGTGCCTGCCTGTCATGATGCCTACCTCCAAGGAGCCAGGTCCGACCCAGCAACCCCAGAGGCAGGCATCATTTTCCCCAGGGGAGTGCCAGCGGGCCCAAGCTGGGGCCCTTTGGACGCAGTCCTGGCGCCTTAGGCGCCAGGCTCATGTTGGACCCCTGTCCTGGCGCCTTAGGCGCCAGGCTTATAAAGCTAGACATGTGTTCAAGTGTTTTAATGTGCACTTACCTGATGCAGACCATGCTGCTACATCCAGGCCCTCTTGAGGCCTGAATGGAACTACTTTACCTGTGGGACTACTTTCCACCCGGGTGTGGTCAGGGAAGGATACATACCTGATCGGTGGAAGGATACACACTTGGAACTTCTTCCAAAGCTATTTAAACCACACCCGATCAGTTGTTCTGCTCCTCGCAGCTGGACGCTCACCGTGTCAGCTCCTGCATCTGGACCTCAGCCACGCCTGTCAGTATCCTGGGTCACCTGCAAAGGAAGACAAAAGACCTTACCTGCTAAATCAGCACTACGGAGACATCACACCGACGATCCTGAAAAGGAAGACATCATTTTTTAAAAGCATTTCGCTACGATCGCTGCAGCGCTGCATTTCACTCACCTATCCTGGACGCCTCCATCTTCAGCAGCGATCATCCGGATCCACAGCCACTTCCCAGAGCCTAGAGAGAAAAAGACAAGAACAAGGTGAGAGAAGGAAAGGAATAGGAAAAGCTCAGTTTCCTTCTAAGACTTACCTGTTGGGTCATTCCCATTTCATTTCGGGTCTTGCCGCTTCCAGGCATTTTCCGGACCCCGGCCCCTATGGGGAAAAAAGACAAAGACATTGAATGAGTGAATGCAAAGACATTACCCGAGCACTCATCCAGAACTTACCTGTCATTTACTGGAACTGCACGTTTCACTTCGGGTCGGCGCCATATCTCCGGCATTCCGAACCCCGGCCCCTAAGGGGAAAAAGACATAAGCATTAGCGCTTGCTGCAACAAGACAATGAACATTATTATTAAGCTTGGACTTTTGAACTTGCAGCAGAACTTTTGCAGCACCTTACCTGAATAGTCAAGCTTACCTGAACTCCCATCAATCCTCAATCCAGTGAAGTAACTGGGTTTCAACGCGCCCCTGCATCAGAAGCAGGATGGAGAGTTCATCCTTCCTGACCCTAAGGTGAGACTTCACTGGGAATCGTGGAAGGGTATCGTGGAGGGTTGGAAGAGAGTGGGAGGCTTGAGCATAACTCAGTCAGTAGGTAATACTCCCTTTTCACGCACAGGGGAATATTCCTGCAAACCAGAGAAGCCAGAGTAGAGGGGCCCTTCCTGTCCATCTTCAGAGTCCTGCGCTTCACCATTGAAGAAGCATCAGCACTCGAAGCCAGACCTGCGCCTCCGTGGGAATCAGGTGAGCGTTACAGAACGCGAAGCCTACCCACAATTTCCCACCCGGGCGCTATGGAGACTTCCGAGACTGACCAGCTGGCCCAGCTTTTGGGGGAATTACGGGCAGAGGTGCACTCAGCCCGCCAGGAGACTAACGCTCTCAAAAGAGAACTGATCCTATCCAAGGAAAGAACAGATGACCTAGCCAAAAGGTTATTACAGGCCCAGGCAGGGCACACTCCTTTACCTAATTCCGGAGACATTTCCACATCAATGGGTTTGAATAACCCGGTACAAATCAATCTACCTGGACACATGCCTTTGGCCCCGCCTGAACGTTTTGCGGGGGATCCCAAGAAATGTGCCGTCTTTATGAACCAATGTCGTTTACACTTTCTATGCAGACCCAGAGCCTTCCCTAACGACCAGACCAAGGTAGCCTTTATACTATCTTACCTCAGTGGCAGTGCTGCCGATTGGTCTATTCCATTGGTAAATCAGGATGATCCCATTCTCCAGAATTTT
The DNA here is from genome assembly GCF_040938575.1 of Ambystoma mexicanum. Lineage (NCBI taxonomy): Eukaryota > Metazoa > Chordata > Amphibia > Caudata > Ambystomatidae > Ambystoma > Ambystoma mexicanum. The sequence continues at coordinate 1,056,111,749 of NC_090931.1, read as the reverse complement.
CAGGGCTTCCAGGCCAGCATGGAAAGATTGTTCGTTCGACACACTCAAGGACAGGCCCTTGATAACGAACTGCTATCCTTACGACAAGGTAATCAGGATCTTCTGCCCTACATTGCCACCTTTAACAGACTGGTTGTGGAAACTGGATGGCCAGAAAACAAAAGGGTCACATTGTTTCATCGAGGCCTGCGCGGAGAGCTTAAGGATGTTCTAGCTCAGATAGTAAACCCACCCCAGGTCTGCGCAGACTACATAGACTTGGTGGTTCAACTTGATCACAGACTTCAAAATAGAAAAGCAGATCGGTTCAAGTACGAAACCCGAATACCGATCAAAACCCACGCTAACTCCAAGAGTACCGACGTATCCGAACCTATGCAAATCGGTGTTGTTAAAGGACCATTAACGCAGAAAGAACGAGAGAGAAGGCGGCAAATGCAACTTTGTCTGTATTGCGGGACTTCCGGTCACTTTCTTCGAAATTGTCCAGTTAAACCACCTAAGAAGGTGGTTGGAGCTACTGATAACGAATTATTGACACCTGATTCGGGAAACGACCTAGCCCGACAAGCGTAGGGGTCCGCTTTCCGAGCTTGAAAACTAACTCTTTGACCTCGCATTTTGTCATGCCAATGGTGCTCGTGGACCCAAAACAGCCACAGCAATTGCATGCTATAAAAGCATACATCGACAGTGGAGCTATTGGAAATTACATAGACCGTGAATTGGCTTCCAGGATTAAGCTTCCTCTCTGCCCGAAAGTAACCCAAGATGTCATCACTACAGTAGATGGAACCGAAATAGCCTCAGGGCCTGTAACGCATTCCACTGTTGAAGTGACACTGGTGGGTCAGGATGGACATCGGGAAGCAATCGTGTTTGATGTGATCAAGGCCCCACAATTTCAAGTAATTCTTGGAATTCCTTGGTTAGAAACACATAATCCCAGAATTGACTGGCGAGCAAAGAAGATAAGTTTTCCTGATTGTGAACCAACTTGTTATCTAAGAAATCCAGCTATGGGTCTAGCCTCAACAACTTCCACCCCTGTACAGTTACCGTCAGAATACAAAGAATTCCAAGACGTTTTTCAGAAAGAACAGGCTAACACGTTACCTCCCCATCGGTCTTATGATTGCCAAATCGATCTGGTACCCAATGCTCAACTACCTTGTAGTAGGATTTATGCTCTTACGGAACCTGAGAACCTGCATTTGCGTCAGTATTTAGATCAGTACCTAGCCAATGGTTTTATTCGCCCGTCCAAGTCTCCTGTCTCTTCAGCTCTGTTCTTCGTGCCAAAAAAAGAGGGCGACCTTAGAACGTGTATAGATTATCGCGCCCTAAATCAAATAACGATTAAGAATCGTTATCCTCTGCCCTTGATCCCTGAGCTTATCGACCAGGTGAAAGACGCTTGTGTGTACACTAAGTTAGATCTCCGAGGAGCTTATTACCTGGTGCGTATAAAAGAAGGCGACGAATGGAAGACTGCATTCCGCACCAAGTTTGGGCTCTTCGAATATCAGGTGATGCCCTTCGGTTTGTGCAATGCACCTGCCGCCTTTCAGTACTTTATGAATGATGTTCTTCTGGAACTTATCGACGTCTGTGTCATTGTTTACATTGACGACATCCTGGTTTACTCTTCTTCAGAATCTGATCACAGAAAACATGTTAGGGCAGTTCTTGAGAAATTGCGCCAGCACAGACTATTTGCAAAACTCGAAAAATGCGTTTTTCATACCACAGAAGTTGAGTTTCTCTGATTCATCCTGACACCTCAAGGAGTCCGAATGGACTCGCGAAAGGTGGACGCCATCCTCAAATGGCCATCTCCTAGCTCGGTGAAGGGAGTTCAGAGCATGCTCGGCTTTGCCAATTTCTATTGAAGATTCATCCCGGAATTTTCCCGAACAGTCCAACCCATCACAGCTCTCCTAAAGAAAAACAAATGCTTTGAATGGACTCTTGAGGCCGAACAAGCCGTTCAGGACCTGAAAACCAAATTCACCTCTGCACCTGTATTGAAGCACCCGCACCCAGATATCCCGTACATTGTGGAAACCGACGCATCCAGTTCGGCCATGGGAGCTGTCCTGTCGCAAAGAGACCCAAAAACTAACCAACTACACCCAGTGGCCTTTTGGTCCAGAAAATGTTCTCCTCCTGAAATCAACTACGCAATTACTGATAAAGAGTTACTGGCCATCAAATCTGCTTTCAAGGCTTGACGTCACTACCTTCTCGGGGCAAGACACACCATCACCGTAATTACGGACCACAGAAACTTACAGTATTTAAAGACGGCCAAAGCTCAATCTTCACGACAACTCCGATGGGCTCTATTCTTTGCGGAATTTGATTTTGTAATTACCTATCGCCCTGGCTGCAAGAATGGAAAAGCGGACGCCTTATCCCGGATTGGCATGGAAGAACCTAATTCGAGCTTAGAACCTGTGCCCATCATACCTGAGCAAAGAATCTTAGGCTTAACTTCATTGCAAGCTATTGAGGACATCCAAACGCAAGTAAAGCAACTTCTAGACTCTTCAACCTTACTGGAATGCAGTCAAAAGGGTCCTCATTACACCGTTAAGGATGACTTACCCTACTTCCAGGAGCGGTTGTTTCTGCCAAGTAAAGAATTGTAAGAACTTGTTATTGCCCATCATCATGAATCTTTAATGGAAGGACACCCTGGTATCGCTAAAACGGAGGAAAAAATCAAACGCCACTTCTGGTGGCCTTCTTGGAGAAAAGACATAAAGTCTTTTGTTCTGTCTTGCGGAATTTGCGCCCAAAACAAAGCTCAAAAGAAAAGGCCAGCCGGCCTACTTCAACCCTTGGATATTCCACCGGCACCATGGCACACCCTGTCAATGGACTTTATAACCGACCTGCCTCCTTGTGCTGGTTACAACACAATCCTTGTAATTGTGGACCTATTCTCCAAAATGGCCCACTTTATTCCTTTAAAAGGTTTGCCTTCAGCTTCCACCTTGGCCAAGGAGTTCCTGGAGAATATAGTTCGCATACATGGTTTCCCTTCCGTATTAGTCTCGGATCGTGGAAGTCAATTTATCTCTCATTTTTGGAAGAAGTGTTGCCGATTAGCACAAATAGATGTGCGGTTATCCACCAGCCACCACCCCCAGACCGACGGACAAACCGAGAGAACCAATCAGACTCTCGAGCAATATCTTCGGTGCATGTTACACCAATCTGAGTTGAATTGGAAAGACATTCTTTGGATCGCAGAATATGCATACAACAACTCAGTGCATTCTGGAACCGGACAAACCCCTTTTTATACTTTGTATGGTCACCATCCTCGGACCTCTGACCTAGATCCACCTCTGACCCTGGAAATGCCTGCAGTAAATCATCTGCATTCCACAATAACCCGAGCCTTCAAAGAAGCTGCAAGTCATTTACAGCAAGCCAAGAAAAAGTATAAAGAAAACACTGATTTGCACCGAAGTAAAACTCCTCCAAGTAGGAGACCAGGTATGGCTAGCAACTAAACATTTACCCCTCAAGGGCCCGCGAACCTTCAATCCCAGATTCATAGGACCTTATCCCATCAAGGCTATAATCAACCCAGTGGCCTTTAAACTGGATCTACCGTCCAACATGCGTATTCATCCAGTTTTTCATGCATCACTTTTGAAGCCAGTACAACCAGGAACCCGATTGTCCAAGCCTCCAGATCCAGTTCAAATTGAAGGGGAATTAGAATTCGAAGTTAAAGACATTTTAGACTCCAAGGTGGTAAAGTCAAAACTCTTCTATCTTGTTGACTGGAAGGGATATGGATCTCAGGAGAGATCGTGGGAGCCTAGTAACCATGTCCACGCACCTCGATTAGTACAAAGGTTTCACCGGAGATTTCCGAACAATCCAAAACCCCCGGAGGAAAGAACCTTGGGAGGGGCCTTGTGGGGGGGTACTGTCATGATGCCTACCTCCAAGGAGCCAGGTCCGACCCAGCAACCCCAGAGGCAGGCATCATTTTCCCCAGGGGAGTGCCAGCGGGCCCAAGCTGGGGCCCTTTGGACGCAGTCCTGGCGCCTTAGGCGCCAGGCTCATGTTGGACCCCTGTCCTGGCGCCTTAGGCGCCAGGCTCATAAAGCTAGACATGTGTTCAAGTGTTTTAATGTGCACTTACCTGATGCAGACCATGCTACTACATCCAGGCCCTCTTGAGGCCTGAATGGAACTACTTTACCTGTGGGACTACTTTCCACCCGGGTGTGGTCAGGGAAGGATACATACCTGATCGGTGGAAGGATACACACTTGGAACTTCTTCCAAAGCTATTTAAACCACACCCGATCAGCAACTCACGCTTCGCGTTTTTCTGCTCCTCGCAGCTGGACGCTCACCGTGTCAGCTCCTGCATCTGGACCTCAGCCACGCCTGTCAGTATCCTGGGTCACCTGCAAAGGAAGACAAAAGACCTTACCTGCTAAATCAGCACTACAGAGACATCACACCGACGATCCTGAAAAGGAAGACATCATTTTTTAAAAGCATTTCGCTACGATCGCTGCAGCGCTGCATTTCATTCACCTATCCTGGACGCCTCCATCTTCTGCCGCGATCATCCAGATCCACATCCACTTCCCAGAGCCTAGAGAGAAAAAGACAAGAACAAGGTGAGAGAAGGAAAGGAATAGGAAAAGCTCAGTTTCCTTCTAAGACTTACCTGTTGGGTCATTCCCATTTCATTTCGGGTCTTGCCGCTTCCAGGCATTTTCCGGACCCCGGCCCCTATGGGGAAAAAAGACAAAGACATTGAATGAGTGAATGCAAAGACATTACCCGAGCACTCATCCAGAATTTACCTGTCATTTACTGGAACTGCACGTTTCACTTCGGGTCGGCGCCATATCTCCGGCATTCCGAACCCCGGCCCCTAAGGGGAAAAAGACATAAGCATTAGCGCTTGCTGCAACAAGACAATGAACATTATTATTAAGCTTGGACTTTTGAACTTGCAGCAGAACTTTTGCAGCGCCTTACCTGAATAGTCAAGCTTACCTGAACTCCCATCAATCCTCAATCCAGTGAAGTAACTGGGTTTCAACGCGCCCCTGCATCAGAAGCAGGATGGAGAGCTCATCCTTCCTGACCCTAAGGTGAGACTTCACAGGGAATCGTGGAAGGGTATCATGGAGGGTTGGCAGAGAATGGGAGGCTTGAGCATAACTCAGTCAGTAGGTAATACTCCCTTTTCACGCACAGGGGAATATTCCTGCGAGCCAGAGAAGCCAGAGTAGAGGGGCCCTTCCTGTCCATCTTCAGAGTCCTGCGCTTCACCATTGAAGAAGCATCAGCACTCGAAGCCAGACCTGCGCCTCCGTGGGAATCAGGTGAGCGTTACACTGCCTTTGACATGTAGCATGGTTCATTCTTGGAAATCAAGGCAGCTCAATTTAAACCATAGCGTTTTTTCTGATAAAAGCTACACTCCAAGGGGAGCCCTTTTCCATGAGGCTAGAGAGGTGTGGCCACTAGCCAATAATCCCCCTAGGAGTGGTTTAATGTGGGAGGACCTCATGGGGAGGGATTCCCCCTCTGGGGACAAAGACGATCACCTAGGATACAGCACATTGACAGGCCGATTCATGGAATTCCTCACAAAAGTGTTGCACGCGGCTGGCGCACAGCGTGCCCGTGCGAATGTCTGCGCCAGCCGCGTGCGATAAAATCAATTTCCGCCACAGCGTATTCATGGATTCTCGCCGATGCAGGCGTGGCGCAGAGTGGTGCAGCGACCCTGCAGCAGCGGCAGTTACGCCCCCAAGAACGCCCTTGCGCAAGGAAAAGCCATCAAGATCGCAAAACCATCGCAAAGGGCCGTGCCAACCCTGTACCAGTTTAACGGACTGGCAAACAGCAAACGCAAAGCGGGGAACGCGTATTACGGGTCTCGGGAACACACGTGCGCTAGAAGTTTCACACGCGATCTGGCCTGGGGGAGCGTGTGCGTGTATTTCAGGGGTGCGTGAGAAGTTCCACACGCGATCGGGCCTGGGGGAGCGGGGTACGTGTATTTCAGGGGTGCGCGAGAAGTTCCACATGTGATCGGGCCTGGGGGAGTGTGTGCGTGTATTTCAGGGGTGCGCGAGAAGTTCCACACGCGATTGGCCTGGGTGCGTGTAGTCCAGAGGTGCGCGAGAAGTTCCACACGCGATCGGGCCTGGGGGAGCGTGTGCGTGAATTTCAGAGGTGCGGGAGAAGTTCCACACGCGATCGGGCCTGGGGGAGCGGGGTACGTGTATTTCAGGGGCTCGCGGGTGGTTTTACACGCGATCGGGCCTGGGGGAGCGGGGTACGTGTATTTCAGGGGTGCGCGAGAAGTTACACACGCGATCGGGCCTGGGGGAGCGTGTGCGTGTATTGCAGGGGTGCGCGAGAAGTTCCACATGCGATTGGCCTGGGCGCGTGTAGTTCAGAGGTGCGCGAGAAGTTCCACACGCAATCGGGCCTGGGGGAGCGTGTGCGTGTATTTCAGGGGTGCGCGAGAAGTTCCACACGCGATTGGCCTGGGTGCGTGTAGTCCAGAGGTGCGCGAGAAGTTCCACACGCGATCGGGCCTGGGGGAGCGTGTGCGTGAATTTCAGAGGTGCGGGAGAAGTTCCACACGCGATCGGGCCTGGGGGAGCGGGGTACGTGTATTTCAGGGGCTCGCGGGTGGTTTTACACGCGATCGGGCCTGGGGGAGCGGGGTACGTGTATTTCAGGGGTGCGCGAGAAGTTCCACACGCGATCGGGCCTGGGGGAGCGTGTGCGTGTATTGCAGGGGTGCGCGAGAAGTTCCACACGCGCTTGGCCTGGGCGCGTGTAGTTCAGAGGTGCGCGAGAAGTTCCACACGCGATCGGGCCTGGGGGAGCGGGGTACGTGTATTTCACGGGCTCGCGGGTGGTTTCACACGTGATCGGGCCTGGGGGAGCGGGGTACGTGTATTTCAGGGGTGCGTGAGAAGTTCCACACGCGATTGGGCTGAGTGCGGGTATTCCAGGGCTGCGCGGGAAGTTTTACACGCTCGCCTACAACACGTATTCATGGAAACGAACGTGGCCAATCCGGAAACACGTACGCCAGCAGGAAGTAGGCGTACGTCCACCCGCACAGCATAAAAGTGCACGCAAACAACAAACAAGCTCAGACGCCAGGATGAACATACCGTTCCTAGCAGCAGTGGCCGTGGGATACCGCAGGAGAAGGAGGAGGATAGTCCGGCCCAGAATTTTTACACCCAGTACCAGCCTTTTTGGGATGCCTGATGACCATGTGTATGGGAGGTACAGGTTTCCACCTCACATAATACTCAACCTGGTCAGTGAGTGGGAGGATGACCTCACATCAACCACCCTGTGCTCCAAGCACTCAGCCCCCTGGAGAAGGTCCTCAATGTACTGCACTTCCTGGCCACTGGATCATTTCAGCGGACAAGTGCCATAGTGGGGGGGGTGTCACAGGCCACGCAGTCACGCTGCCTACACCAGGTCTTGGCCATCATCACTGCACGCCCATCAGTCCGCAGGCACATATACCTCCCCAGAGCACCTGCAGAAAGGCAGGCTGTTGCCCAGGATTTCTACAGGGTGGCACAATTCCCCAAAGTGCTAGGTGCCATTGATTGCACCCATGTGGCTCTACGTCCCCCCAGAGCAACTGAGCACATCTATAGAAACCGCAAGCACTGGCATTCCATCAACGCCCAGGTAGTATGTGATGCCAAGGGAATCATCACCTCAGTATACGCCAACTAACCAGGCTCCACCCACGACAGTTTCATCTACAGAATGTCTACCCTAAACCGGGACATAGAAGCTGGGCGGCATGGCGATACATGGCTGCTCGGTGAGTATAAATGCCCCTGCGCATGCATGCATGTCAGATACTGAGTAATGTCACAACCCCACTGATGATTCCCATCACCACCTCCCCAGGGGACAGTGCCTACCCTCTCAGCACCCACATGATGATGCCAATTCGGAACCCCACCACGCCACCCCAGGTAAGATACAACACAGCCCACATTGCAACCCGGGGCATCGTGGAGCGCACATTCAGAGTGCTCAAGTCACGCTTTCGCTCCCTTGACCATTCTGGTGGGCAGCTGTTATACGCTCCCCCAGTAGTGTGCAGGATCATGGTGGCAGCATGTGTCCTGCACAACGTTGCAACACGCCGGGGCCTGGCCGTGGACATGGTGGTGCCCCCACATCCCCAACCACATCCATGCCCACTGCGCATGGGAGGGGAAAGGGCACGGGGTGAGGCAGCCCGTACGCAGCTCGTGGCTAATTACTTCACATAAAATCACACCCCTGTGGAGTGCACACAGCCCTGGCACATACCAGCTGACAATCAATGATGATTGTAACTGACAATTATGATGTGTCAATGGACAGTCAACTGTCACAACCATACCAGCCTGAGATTGTACATCTGGAAGTGTACCATTGTGTGCTTCCCTACCTACACCAACACCACCAATGCTGTGTTCAAAAGACACACTTCTATGCTGCTAAAATCATTACCCCCTTGCAAGACACAACATGACAACAGTGCCATGTCACCCAACCCCTCCCCAGCAACGCCACACAACACACCATGGCATGACATGCCATGTGAGAGCAAACAAAGTCATCCCCCAAACATGACACGTGTCACAAAGTACAGTGTCCCTAATGGAAACTGGCCACACACAATATACCCACATAAATGTAGAAACAACAACACACATGACCAAATACTTACCACAATACAATCGACATAGCATAAACATGACAGTACTAAGGCAAAGGATAGGTAGTCTTACAACATGAGAATGCCAGCACATCCACCACCTCCACCTGTACAGTGTTGTTGCCACGCACATCTGGAAGTCCACTGCTCACAACACAAGCTCCATCTCCAAAGTGGACGGCCTTGTGAAGACATGAGGAATGAACCTGCAAATTAGGATGTAGACATGGATGCACAAGCACACATCAATACACCATGCAGTGCACAATACAACAACAATATGCACTAGGAATGTATACACAGTATTGACTACAGACTGCCCACACAGCTCATGGGAGTCCAAAGTCACTGTGTAATTCACTGTCACTTGGGCACACCCTTTGCAAGCCCATGGAAATGGGGAGCAGGAGGGGTGTGTGTCTCACGAACCCAAGAATCTAACCCAAACTCAGGACAAGCCTACATGTGCCCAGCCGGAATACAGTGGATGCCCACGGGAGCCACACAAGGAAACACACTGCAACAAAAAATCAAAAATCAAAAATGGCCCTGTGTGGAGGCCACCCAGGAGGTCCGAGGACAGGGTGCCCACCAACAGCCACCTGCGTGAATGTTGCGAAAATAAAACACCTCCATGGGCTCATGGCCTGCACGGCTACTAAATAGTGGGAGATTCACTCCTGGATTCGCTCTCCTCAACCTCTGCTGCTGCTGCCACAGGAGGTGGTGGTGCTATGGGAGGCAGCCCACGCAAAGCCCTAGTTTGGTCCTCCATGGCAGCAAGCATGCGGGTCTGGAAGGCCTCGTTCTGGAGGGATATGGTGCGGAGATCCCCATGCAACACCCGACGTGTTGCCCGGACCTCTGCCCGAGTTGCCTGCATCTCTGCTGAGAGCGTACGGGTGACGCGCTCCAGCAGCTGTTCCGTCCTGGCGACAGTGGAAGCCTCAAGGTCCACAAGAGTCTGCCTGAGGTGCCGGACCTCTCCCCTCAGGGCTTCCCTCTGTCCCTGGGCATCTATAAAAATTCATTCCTTCAGATTGTCCAGGGCCGCCTGTCTGTCCCTGTTGGACGCCAACATGTCCTCCCTGACTGATTGGCAAATGGAGTCTGTTGCCTGCTGTAGTAGCTCCATCTGCCTTTCTGGGGGGACAATGGAAGTGGCCACCCTCTCCATGGCTTGAGCAATCATTTCTGATGATGCTGCCTGTTGGTTGGCCATACCGTAAATGGATTGCTCCCATGCGGTATTGCCTGGTGGCGGACGGCCACCGCGTTGGCGGGCACCACACCTGTCTGGGGCAAGGCGAACTGCACCTTGCTGTGTTGGCACTGCCTGAGGCTGCAGGACTGCATTTCCCCTCTGAACTGCTGGCCCAGGAACAGGATCAGATGTTGCGGAGTGTGGCCCTGCATCCGTAACCACCACAGGCACACCTACCAACACTGACATCCCCATAGTTAGCTCTACCCCTGGTGCAGGTTGGTCGGACAGAACAGTATCCCTTCCATGAACACATACCTGCGAATCCACATAGGCCTCATCCAAATCAACACCTGATAAGAGTTCTGGGGAGGTGCAGCCAGGGACACCCCTGGACAGTATGGCCTGCAGCAAGAGAGGGTTCTCCCCCACCACCAAACCTCGTCCCCCACTGGTGCCTGGTCGTGCTTCAGATCCCTCCTGGGCCTGCACCATCTCCTCTCCCTCAACAGCATCAGGTGCGTCATCCTCTGCAAAAACATGAAAGACAAAAAATGGAAACAGGCATTAGCACCATGGCACGCTATTAGGCCAGACAAGCTACAGTACCAGTACTTGATTTACACATGTCCCACATGACTATAACCCTCCCATGCATGCACTGTCCATGAGTTGGAAGGGGAGGAAAATGTCAGACACTGATGACACCAAGATGGGAGAGCAACACATCAGCTGCATGCTGGCTAGCAGTGCCAGCACACATTGGCCTGTGAGTGGCATGTCCAATACACATACATGACACATGCCATCACACAGATGGCATGTACCATAGGCATGTCATATATGTGACAATAGGGCAGTGATGCGCAGTAGAACCAGGTGAATTCCTACAATCAGCCTGAATGAACACAGCTAAATACGGAACAATGTTGTAGCAAAATGCCACTTCAAGGGCAACTGGCGCGATGTAGTGCAAAACGCCTACTGTGGCCAGAAGGGATACTGTAATACCCAAATCCCGGGGCGCCGAATGCATTGGATGAAGCACATGAGTGGGCCAAAACACTCAGGCACACACACCCTGACCTGGCACTCAACCAGAACCCCTCCCAAAAACAACATACACATGGATCACACACACATGCATGTGCACTCACCGGACAATGCCTCGTAATCTGGCAGTTCTCCCACACCTTGGATCTGCTCCTCTGTGACGTAGGTCCCAGCAACATGCTCATGTAGAGTGAGTTCTATGTCCTCTTGTGGAGACCCACCTCCAGTCACCAGAGTTGCGGCATGACTTGAGGCCAGCTTTTTCTTTGCCCTACGCTTAAGGTCGTTCCAGCGCTTGTAGCACTCAACAGCTGTGCGCCTCATAAACCCAAGGGCACTTATGCTGTCCGCGATGGACTGCCAGTGTGCCTGACGTCGAGCAGGTGTAATCCTACACCCTGAAGTGACCAACATTTCGGCGTCATGTTCGGACACATACTGCACAAGTGCATCCAGTTCGGCATCATTGAAGCTAGGCTTCCTTGGCGTGCCGGACCGTGTAGCCGTGTCGGGGTCATCAGCCTGTACTGGACGAGCACTCTTCCTCTTTCTTTTTGTGGGTGGTGGGGATCCGGAGTGCCCTACGCCGCTCTGCACACTAGAGGCAGGAGCACCGGTGGACTGTGTAGTAGTAGTGTGCGATGGCACACTGACCACATGACTTTCTGCAGGCATTAGCTGAAGTGTGATGATGGCAGGGGGAACCTCAGTCTGATGTACCGGGACCAACACTGTCCTTGCTGGGAGAGTCAGAGCTGGGGTGGACGGAGCTGCAGTTGCCCCTGCAGCCTCCCCACCCCGCCTACTCGGGGCAGCAGATGACATGGCTGCCCCTGTACCACGTGGCCTGGTGACACTGGTTTGCACCGCCACCCGTGGCCTAGACTTGGCGACCTGGAAGTCAGCCTGGGAGTCACCCTGTGCTAGGTCAGGTGCCACAACGGGCCGGTCCAACAAGGGCTGAGCAGGGATGGTGTCAGCCACGTTTCCCTCAACCATGGGGGGGGGATGTGTGTCCCTGACTGGTCCTCCACACGTGGGGGTTAGGGGGAGTCTGCAAATCCTGGCCACGTCCCCTACCGCACCCACCACGCCCACATCTTGAGGCTCGGCCACCTTTGCCACCCTTACCACTTGCTCGCCTCCCAGCCATGGCACTGATGGAGTTGTGCGTATGGGAGTTGCAGTGAACAATTGTCCTGGGCAATTGGGGGTCAAAGGGGTAGGGTACTAGATGGAATTCGTACCCAAGTGCTCTAACAAGGCTGTATGGAACCCCTGGGGAAAGATGACGGTCACGCAACGCACAGGCACCCCTAAAACAGAAAATGACGTGCACGCGACCCCTCGTAGACCATGTGCGTGGGAAAAGGAACCTGCACTACGCTGTGGCACCCAGAAACACAAAAATGAACGTATGCGTGTCACACGCAGCCTACAATGACCTCTGAAGGGGTACGCTACACACGGGGCTAGCACAGTTGGTAAATACGTGTGCGACTCACCGTCTGCCTGGGAAAAGAGCGTGAAAAAAACGCGCGTGTGCGCGTTGGCAACACCCCCGCCAAAAGAAGAATTGTACACTGTCTGAGGAGACAGGACAAAAGGAGAAGTCAACACTGTTTGAAGAAACAGGTCGAAGAGAAAATCAGAAAAATACTGACAGAGGTAACAGGGAGTACGAACTAGAAACGCTGTGAAGTAAATCGCGTGTGAACCGACAAGAAGTACAGATTTCACCCACTCGCTCTCCACGGGAAGCATGTACAAGGAAATTACGTACTACACGCACCTTTTAAACCGCACCACACGTCCAACATCACTTCCGCGTATACGCACTGAGGCACTATCCTCCAATCACGCGGGCTGACACTCGGACGTACAGTTTTTGGTCTTGTAACATTCCCCCGGGTACAGGGACACGCCCACGCGTGTCACGTCACAGACGCGCTTGCGCTGTCAGGGCCTTTGGTCCAATGGAATCGCATACACAGGCCAATCGCGTGTGGAACTTCTCGCGCACCTCTGGAATACACGCACACGCTCCCCCAGGCCTGATCGCGTGTGAAACTTCTCGCGCACCTCTGAGATACATGCACACACTCCCCCAGGCACGATCGTGTGTGTAAACACCCGCGAGCCCCTGAAATACACGCGCCCAGGCCATTCGCGTGTGAAACTTCTCGCGCACCCCTGAAATACACGCGCCCAGGCCAATCGCATGTGAAACTTCTCGCGCACCCCTGAAATACACGCGCCCAGGCCAATCGCGTGTGGAACTTCTCGCGCACCTCTGAAATACACACGCCCAGGCCAATCGCGTGTGAAACTTCTCGCGCACCCCTGAAATACACGCGCCCAGGCAAATCGCGTGTGGAACTTCTCACGTACCCCTGGAATACACGCGCCCAGGCCAAACGCGTGTGAATCTTCTCACGCACCCCTGAAATACACGCGCCCAGGCCAATCGCTTGTGGAACTTCTCGCGCACCTCTGGAATACACGCGCCCAGGCCAATCGTGTGTGAAACTTCTCGCGCACCCCTGAAATACACGCGCCCAGGCAAATCGCATGTGGAACTTCTCGCTCACCTCTGAAATACACGCGCCCAGGCCAATCGCGTGTGGAACTTCTCGCGCACCCCTGGAACACACGCGCCCAGGCCAATCGCGTGTGAAACTTCTCGCGCACCCCTGAAATGCACGCGCCCAGGCCAATCGCGTGTGGAACTTCTCGCGCACCTCTGAAATTCACGCGCCCAGGCCAATCGCGTGTGAAACTTCTTGCGCACCCCTGAAATACACGCGCCCAGGCAAATCGCGTGTGGAACTTCTCGCGCACCTCTGAAATACACGCGCCCAGGCCAATCACGTGTGGAACTTCTCGCGCACCCCTGGAATACACGCGTCCAGGCCAATCGCGTGTGGAACTTCTCACGCACCCCTGAAATACACGCGCCCAGGCCAATCGCGTGTGGAACTTCACGCGCACCTCTGAAATTCACACGCCCAGGCCAATCGCGTGTGAAACTTCTCACGCACCACTGAAATACACGCGCCCAGGCAAATCGCGTGTGGAACTTCTCTGGCGCACATTTTTTTCCTGCGCAGGGACGCTACTGCCTGCTTTCGTGTGGCGGACATGTATGGGCCTGTGCGCGTCTTTGGCCGTGCGCTGTTTTTCCCTATTCGATTCCATGAATACGTGTTGCAGGCGAGCGTGTGGGCGTTCTGCGCTCTTGCCTCCTGTACTTCCCCCGTGACGCCCACATTTTCACGAATTGTTCCCCATTCTGCGTGTGACGTCCCGTGTTACGCCTACTTTTGTTATGTGCGCCGCGCTATGTGCGAATTCGCTGTGGCCTTATCGCACGGCGTTTCGATGACCTGTGCGCCAGCGTGCGCCGCGCACTTTTTCAGCGCACATCCCACATTTTGCGCGTGCATGGGCTTCCATGAATTGATGTGCAATGTTTTCTGTGCGATAATCGCACTTGCACTGCGATTTTCGCTATTTCACTGCGAATCGCACGTTTTCGCACGCGTGTGCCGTTTTTTCGGCGCACATTAATTCCATGAATCGGCCTGTGAATGTTTTCACTCCATGACATTTCCTAGCCCTCCTTTATGTTTAGAAGCATGACCTGGCAAGCAAACCTATGTAGTCCTGTAACATAGGGGATGAAGCCAAAAGTTCTGGGATAAGGAAGAGCACAGGAGACATGAAGGTAATTTACTGTGCTGGTACAAGGTGGCCCAGAGGAGACATGAGGATTTAGTCATTAATAGAGGGGAAGGACTTTTTACAATCTGCATGGGAGGAACTGGATACAATGTACGAAAAGAAACAGAGGACTTTCAAATGAGTTAAGCCCTGTCACAGAGTCGAGCACAGCTGTGAGAGAAAGCTGGTGTTGCAGATCTCCAATGCGGGAGATTCAAATCCTGCTGGCACATCAGCAGGAGGAAGACAGGGAGAACACCAGTGAGCAGATATGGGAGTTCTCTGTTGGGTCTGCCGGTACAGAACTGAGTACATGACCGAGAGAGGGAAACAAACTGAGCCGTGCGGGGAGACACTGAGCTGCAGATCCTTACAAGGAGAATCTATCCTGTTCCCTGGAAGCTCTGGTGATGTTCCAAAGCCCCAGAGAAGGTAAGGTCAGGTACGGGAGACCTGGAGGACATGAGGGAACAGGTGGGAGATACACTTGAACAGCTTTCCCTTGGCCCAGTGGGTGTGGGACAACTTTTGGGCCCAGCCATTGTCAGTCGTGCCCCAGCATCATCTTCCTCATGTCAGTGGCAGAAAGAAACCCACTGACCACCAGAGAAGGGTCTGGGACCCGAAAACAGAAACCATTAGTAAAGAGGAACTCTTCCTCGTCACACTGGTAAAGAGAAAACCACTATCCACCGTGGAAGTGTCTGGGACCTGAAATCAGAAACTGATAGCATAAAAGGAAATCTTCCTCATCACAGTGGGAAAGAGAAAACCACTGCCAGAGAAGGGACGGGAACCCTAACTAGGCCAAGAGAAGGGTCGGTGACCCTAGGATATGTGAACCAATTATCAGTGGCCACAGAAAACCATCTGACCAGCAGAAACTGGTCATGGACCCTAACAATAGCAAGCCAAATATCCATGGCAGAGATAAGTCCATGATTTGAAACACAATTTCTTGATGTATAAGCGTCTTACAAATGCTAGATAAATAGAAATTAATAAATAAACCAATACAGAAGGTTCCAGGACAGTAGTGAAGTGAACTAGAGAGCAAAGGAGAACTTCCTACTGAAAGTAAGAAAGTGAAACATATTGACCCACAGAGATTGACATAGAACATTATTGAAACTGGGAGAAATTGGAGAAGCCCAGTACAGGGTTTTGAATGAATAGACTGTGAACTGTGCCAAGTAATACCAGGAGAAGGGAGTCATTCTCCTGGTACAGAGCCAAGAGTTGTGATAAAGACGCCAGGGGAAGGGAGTCATTCCTCCCGGCCTTGTTGTGAACTGTACCAAGTGATACCAGGAGAAGGGAGTCATTCTCCTGATACCAAACCAGAAGTTGTGTTAAAGACACCACGGGAAGGGAGTCATTCCCCCTGGTCTTGTTGTGAACTGTACCAACCAATACGAGGAGAAGGAAGATATTCTCTTGGTCCTGAGAGGACAAGTGTGCAGGAGACACCGGGGGAAGGAAGTCATTCCCCTTAGTTTTATTGGGAATTCTATAGATCTACACCAGGAGATGGGTGTCATTCTCCTGGAGGTGAAATTTCATAAAGACTGGGTGAAACCCACAAGCCAGGGGAAGGGAGTTATTTCCTCAGGTATTTCTGTTGTAAGAGAACATTCTATTGGACAATATTCGATAAACAGTAGAAGGGAGACATTCTCCTGAAGAAGGAACATTCTGTTAGTTTACCTTTTAATGTAGCGTGAGGGCTAGAAGTAGGTTGTGGCACAGGACGGTGGAGACTCATTTGACGGACATTTTGAGAGACCCTTTTAATATTTGTTTTGAGGCAGAGAAACCCCTTTCAGCAGATAGGGATAGTGAGGACCTTTTCTTATTTACACAAATAAATGTTTACTAGCCGTTCCCAGCATAACATACAACATTCTAGCAGACAAGGGCCTCTATGATGTGTCTTTGCAGATGTGTAATTGTCGACCGTGTTCCATTGCAGAGTCGCTGTGATAGCATACGATTGCGTAGTAGCAAGAGCACCTTCTTTCAGTTTTAGCTTGTGAGAAAGCATTTGTCCTACAGCATTTTGCACTTTACAGACTGCAACGTTGAGCCAATAATTAACTGTTCATTGACACTGGAACCACTGTGCGCTGTGTGAAGAGAAGTGGGGGTGGAAAGAAGTAACTTGACTTTATTCTGCATGTTTACGATAGTGGAAGGTGAAGGTGACCGCGTAGAACCATGCTCATTCATTTTGTTAAAAGGGTAGCTGTTGTTGAAGTGAAAGGGCACACAAAGGTGCATGTTGCCATTGGTATTATGAAGTCTGGCTTTGAAAATAAATCAGTTCAACAGTTATATTCCAACATTTGGGCTTGCTCTGCAATTTGACAAGTGTCCCTTTTTAATGTGACAGCAAGCAAGAGATAGCGATCTCCAATAATTTAAAGAGTCTGCACATGCTAGTTCATTTTGCTCTTATCAGGAAGGCCTTTCTTATTTTATTTATTTTATGCCTTGTGTTTTTGTATATAAGTCCCCACAGCTGTGTAGGAGTTAAAACCGTGTTCCAGAGAGAGGGTAGTGTAGAAGTGAGAGGAGCAGGAGAAAACAGGAGGTATCTAAGCTAAACTTTAAGAGAGATAAGGGTTAAAAAAAAGGACTAGTGCAAGGAGCCAGCTCTGCTTTGACCCATAACCTGGAAAGAGCCAGAGGATTCTGAAAAAGTTTAGAGAGAATGGCCCAGATTCTTGCAGTAGCTAGAAAGCTCCCAGATGTGAAAGGAGGTCACCCTGACATGTGCCATAAAGAGGCTTAATGCCAAGAGGGTAACCCTTGGCAGGGGATTATAATTAGTGCAACATGAAAAGTGCCTAAGTTGTGGGAGAGAAAGTCCTACCGAAGGAAACCCACTGGGCTAGGCATTCAACAGTCCCATAGAACAATGGGTAAATTTGCGTAATCTTGCATCTTTAGGAGTTGCTCAAACATCTACTTGTTCCCGTATACAGCTCATTTTATGGGTTCTGAACAAGGCTTTTATAGACACAGACCACCAGGACTTTATGGATTAGAAAAGGAATTGCCCATTTGAGTAAGGTTGTTAGTCTTCTTAGTCTAGATCCTTTCACGTGATTTGATTTACTCCACCATCTTGTCACTGTGACTTCACAAATTCCCATTTTTTGTTGATCTCCTTTTCCTGTAGGTAGTTCTCCAAGCCTTCCACACAGAAAAATAGCAAAGGTGTTCAACTAATCCATGTCTATTGATTGATATGTTGTACCCTTCACATAGCACACCTTTCTTGCTAGCACTGTAAAGGACCGGAGGGGGGTATCTGTACTTCTGCTCTCTCTATGGTAGAGGAGAGGCACAGATGATCCCAGCCAAGATTCTCTATTATTGGTACGTGGTTGAGCAATCAAGGCCTAGCTTCTCAGGAGGTGACGGAGGCTGGTTCTTAAGTACAGTGTAGTCCCCAAGCACCCACAAAGGAATGTCTGCACACTGTATCGGTTAAAACACAGTCTTTATATAATTAATAGTCAAGGTTATATACAATATCACGATAACGCACTTTGTGCTCGGTTATCTATAATGGCAAATATACAGTTCTACATGGCACCACAAATACTATTAGATCTCTTTAAAGTGCATCAACTGTATGGTTAAATGACACACAAATCAGTTTGTAAAGGAAACCAACAATAGAGGTAAGAGGAAAGCAGTTGGTAAGAACAATTGGCAGAAATACTGGTCACTACCATTAAACACAGTTCTGCGTGGAGATCCCCCAACCTGGGAAACCTGTAGAATAAAGATACTAGCCCAGTCCATATATTGTTCACAAGAGACTTCCCAATAGTTCTGCAACCCCAAATTACCTGGTGTTGTAGCGGTCCTCGTCTGGGAATTGACGGCCCTTCTTGAGGGCCCTCCCTTTAAGGCAGGAGTCACGGGTCATCGAATGTCCGATGGAGAACAGAGTGTGCTACGACGGTGAAGTGGGCGTTCGTTCCTAGCGGTGCTCATTGACAGGGAAGTGTAAACATCCTGCAAGGAAGAGGTGTGCAGGGCACCTCGGTGTTGATAGTTCTTGACCGCAAAGAGATTGGAGAACTGTGGCCCAGCAAGGGCGTCGGGTCGTCGGCCTCTCTGTGGTCTTTGGGTGGCAGGAAACCCACTGGCGGATGCTCCTCGGCACGTCGACGGTCAGGCCTTCTCCAGCGGGATACAGCGGCAACGATGCAGACGAGAGCGTCCTTGGATTTGAAAGTTCTTAGGCAAACGGGAGCACGGAGGCTCCAGTCAGTGACGGCGGTCGGCGACAGTGGCGGACAACGGTCCGGGTGCTTCTCTTTGGGATTCGGCTGCAGTCCCTGTCTCGGGTCAGCAGCCTGTCGAAGGTCTGTCTACCAGGGAGCTTTGGCAAAGATCAGCTGGTGCACGATGGTCCCTTGTAGCTTGGGAAGACGGTGCCTTACCAGGTCCTCTCTATCCCTATCTGCTGAAAGGGGTTTCTCTGCCTCAAAACAAATATTAAAAGGGTCTCTCAAAATGTCCTTGGAGACACAGCAGCTTTCAGATTGTGAAGGAGAGCAACAGCAATTCTTCTCATCCAGCAGGGCTTCAAGGTTAAGCTTCAGGATTACTCCAGTTACTCGTCGTAGTGGACTTCAGCTTCTGAACACAATTCCTAGCAGTGAGAGGTCCCCAGATATACTGTTGATCTCCCATTCATTCCGCTAGGTCATACTCAAGCATCCAATTGTCATGATGCCTAGCTCCAAGGAGCCAGGTCGGGCCCAGCAACCCCAGAGGCAGACATCATTTTCCCCAGGGAAGTCTCAGCGGGCCCAAGTCGGGGCCCTTTGGACTCAGTCCTGGCGCCTTAGGCGCCAGGCTCATAGCGGACCCCAGTCCTGGCGCCTTAGGCGCCAGGCTCATAGAAGAGGATATGTGTTTAAGTGCTTGGGTGCACACTTACCTGATGCAGACCTTGCTGCTTCATCCAGGCCCTCTTGAGGCCTGAATGGGACTACTTTACCTGTAGGACTACTTCACCACCCGGGTGTGGTCGGGGAAGGATACATACCTGATTGGTGGAAGGATACATACCAGTAACTTCTTCCAAGGCTATTTAAACCCCACCCGAACAGCCACACGTGCTTCGCGTTGTTCTGCACCTAGCAGCTGGACGCTCACCGTGTCAGCTCCTGCATCCTGACTTCAGCCAGCCTGCCGCACCCTGGAACACCTGCAAGGGGAGAAAGGAAGAGAATAGGAGAAGAAAAGCCCTTACCTGCTAAATCTGCATCCCGGAGTCATTTCTCCAACGGCCCTGAAAAGGAAGACATCATTTTAAAGGCATTTTGTTTCGATCGCTGCAGCGCTGCATTTTACTCACCTTTGCAAGGCGCTTCCATCTTCAGCAGCGATCTTCCGGATTCAGCTACGCCCCGGCGCCTAGAGGAAAAAAGACAAGAACAAAGGTGAGAGTGAGAAAAGGAATAAGGAAAGCTCAGTTTCCTTTTAAGTCTTACCTGTTGGATTATTCCCACTGCATTTCGGGTCCTGCCGCTTCCTGGCATCTCTGGACCCCGGCCCCTATGGGGAAAAAAAGACAAAGACATTGAATGAGCGAATGCAAAGACATTACCTGAGCGCTCATCCAGAACTGTTTCACTTCGGGTCGGCGCCATATCTCCGGCACTCCAAACCCCGGCCCCTAATGGGAAAAAGACATAAGCATTAGCGCTTGCTGCAATTAGACAACGAACATTATTATTAAGCTTGAACTTTTGAACAGAACTTTTACAGCGCCTTACCTGAACAGTCAAGCTTACCTGAACTCCCATCAATCCTCAATCCAGTGAAGTAACTGGGTTTCAACGCGCCCCTGCATCAGAAGCAGGATGGAGAGCTCATCCTTCCAAACCCTAAGGTGAGGCTTCACGGGGAATCGTGGAGGAGGTATCGTGGAGGGTTGGAAGGGAGTGGGAGGCTTGAACATTGTTCCACAGTTGGTAATACTCCCTTTTCACGCACAGGAGGGTATCCAACGAGCCAGGGAAGCCAGAATAGAGGGGCCCTTCCTGTCCATCTTCAGAGTTCTGCGCCTTCGACGCCGCGCCTCCGTGGGAACCAGGTGAGCGTTACAGAACGCGAAGCCTTACCACAATTTCCCACCTGGGCGCTATGGAGACTTCCGAGACAGATCAGCTGGCCCATCTTTTAGGGGAATTACGGGCAGAAGTGTACTCAGCCCGCCAGGAGACTAATGCTCTCAGAAGGGAACTAATCCTATCCAAGGAAAGAACTGATGATCTGGCCAAAAGGTTATTGCAGGGCCAGGCAGAGCACACTCCTTTACCTGTTTCCGGAGATATTTCTACAACAATGGGTTTGAATAACCCGGTACAAATCAATCTACCTGGACACATGCCTTTGGCCCCGCCGGAACGTTTTGCGGGGAATCCCAAGAAATATGCCGTTTTTATGAACCAATGCCGTTTACACTTTTTATGCAGGCCCGGGGCCTTCCCCAACGACCAGACCAAAGTAGCCTTTGTACTATCTTACCTCAGTGGCTGTGCTGCCGATTGGTCTATTCCATTGGTAAATCAGGATGATCCCATTCTCCGTGATTTCCAGGGCTTCCAGGCCAGCATGGAAAGATTGTTCGCACGACACTCGCAGGGACAGGCCCTTGACAACGAACTGCTATCCTTACGACAAGGTAATCAGGATCTTTTGTCCTATATCGCCACCTTTAATAGACTAGTTGTGGAAACCGGATGGCCTGAAAATAAAAGGATCACATTGTTCCATCGAGGCCTGCGCAGAGAGCTTAAAGATGTTATAGCTCAGATAGTAGATCCACCCCAGGCCTGCGCAGACTACATAGACTTAGTGGTTCAACTTGATCACAGACTTCAAAATAGAAAAGCAGATCGGCTCAAGTATGAAACCAGAGTACCTATCAAGACCCACGTTAACTCCAAGAGTACTGACGTTTCCGAACCTATGCACATTGGCAGTGTTAAAGGACCATTAACGCAGAAGGAACGAGAGAGAAGGCGACAAATGCAACTTTGTCTGTATTGCGGAACTTCCGGTCACTTTCTTCAAAGTTGTCCAGTTAAACCACCCAAGAAGGTGGTTGGAGCCACTGATAACGAGTTATTGACACCTGGTTCGGGAAACGACCTAGCCCGACAAGCGTAGGGGTCCTCTTGCCGAGCTTGAAAACAAACTCTTTGACCTCGCATTTTGTCATGCCAATGGTGCTTGTGAACCCAAAACAGCCTCAGCAGTTGCATGCTATAAAAGCATACATAGACAGTGGAGCTATTGGAAATTACATAGACCGTGAATTGGCTTCCAGGATTAAGCTTCCTCTCCGCCCGAAAGTAACCCAAGATGTAATTACTACAGTTGATGGAACCGAAATAGCCTCAGGGCCTGTAACGCATTCCACAGTTGAAATCACTCTGGTGGGTCAGGACGGACATCGGGAAGCAATCGTGTTTGATGTGATCAAGGCCCCACAATTTCAAGTACTTCTTGGTATCCCTTGGTTAGAAACACATAATCCGAGAATAGGCTGGCGAGCAAAGAAGATAACTTTTCCTGATTGTGAACCAACCTGTTACCCAAGGAATCCACCTATGGGTCTAGCCTCTGTAACTTCCACCCCTGTACAGCTACCATCTGAATACCAAGAATTCCAAGATGTTTTTCAGAAAGAGCAGGCTAACACCTTACCTCACCATCGATCTTACGATTGCCAAATCGACTTGGTACCCAATGCACAACTACCTTGTAGTAGGATTTATGCTCTTACTGAACCTGAGAACCTGCATTTGCGCCAGTATTTGGATCAATACCTGGCCAATGGCTTCATTCGCCCATCAAAGTCACCAGTCTCTTCCGCTTTGTTCTTCGTACCTAAAAAGGAAGGAGACCTTAGGGCCTGTATTGACTACCGCGCCCTAAATCAGATAACGATTAAGAATCGTTACCCTTTGCCCCTGATACCTGAGCTTATCGACCAAGTAAAAGATGCTCGTGTGTACACCAAGCTAGATCTCCGAGGAGCTTACCACCTGGTACGTATAAAAGAGGGCGACGAGTGGAAGACTGCATTCCGCACCAAATTTGGGCTCTTCGAATATCAAGTAATGCCCTTCGGTTTGTGCAACGCACCTGCCGCCTTTCAGTACTTCATGAATGATGTTCTTCGGGAACTTATCGATGTTTGTGTCATCGTTTATATTGACGACATCCTGGTGTATTCCTCCTCAGAATCTGATCACAGAAACCATGTTAGGGCAGTTCTTGAGAAATTGCGCCAGCACAAATTATTTGCCAAGCTCGAAAAATGCGTTTTTCATACCACAGAAGTGGAGTTTCTCGGATTCATCCTGTCACCTCAAGGAATTCGAATGGACTCGCGGAAAGTGGACGCCATTCTCAAATGGCCATCTCCTAGCTCTGTGAAGGGAGTGCAAAGCATGCTTGGCTTTGCCAATTTCTATCGAAGGTTCATCCCGGAATTTTCTCGAACTGTTCAACCCGTCACAGCTCTCCTAAAGAAAAATAAACGCTTTGAATGGACTCTTGAGGCTGAACAAGCCTTTGAGGACCTGAAAACCAAATTTACCTCTGCACCTGTATTGAAGCACCCGCGCCCAGATCTCCCTTACATCGTGGAAACCTATGCATCCAGTTCGGCCATGGGAGCTGTCCTGTCGCAAAGAGACCCAGAAACTAACCAACTACACCCTGTAGCCTTTTGGTCCAGAAAATTCTCTCCACCTGAACTCAATTACGCAATTACTGACAAAGAACTACTGGCTATTAAATCAGCTTTCAAGGCTTGGCGTCACTATCTTCTCGGTGCAAGACACACCATCACCGTAATTACGGACCACAGAAATTTGCAGTATTTAAAGACGGCCAAAGCTCAATCTTCGCGACAACTCCGATGGGCTTTATTCTTTGCGGAATTTGATTTTGTAATTACCTATCGCCCTGGCTGCAAGAATGGTAAGGCAGATGCCTTATCCCGGATAGGCATGGAAGAACCCAATTCGAGTTTAGATCCTGTGCAAATCATACCGGAACAAACAATTCTGGGCTTGACTTCATTGCAAACCATTGAGGACATCCAAGCTCAAGTAAAACAGCTTTTTGACTCTTCTGCCTTACTGGAATGGAGTCAAAAGGGTCCTCACTACACCGTTAAGGATGATTTACCCTACTTCCAAGAGCGGTTATTTCTGCCAAGTAAAGAATTGCAGGAACTTGTCATTACCCGTCATCATGAATCATTAATGGAAGGACACCCCGTTATCGCGAAAACAGAAGAAAAGATCAAACGCCACTTCTGGTGGCCTTCTTGGAGAAAAGACATAAAGTCATTTGTGTTGTCTGGCGGAATCTGTGCCCAAAATAAGAGTCAAAAGAAAAGGCCAGCCGGCCTACTTCAACCTTTGGACATTCCACCAGCACCTTGGCACACCTTGTCAATGGGCTTTATAACTGACCTGCCTCCTTGTGGTGGTTACAACACGATTCTCGTAATAGTGGATCTATTCTCCAAAATGGCCCATTTTATCCCTTTAAAAGGATTGCCGTCAGCTTCCACCTTGGCCAAGGAATTTATGGAAAATATAGTGCAGTTACATGGTTTCCCTTCCATATTAGTCTCAGACCGTGGAAGTCAATTTATCTCTCACTTTTGGAAGAAATGTTGCCAACTAGCACAAATAGACATGCGGTTATCCACCAGCCACCACCCCCAGACCGACGGACAAACCGAGAGAACCAATCAGACTCTCGAGCAATATCTGCGGTGCATGTTACACCAATCCGAGTTAAATTGGAAAGACATCCTTTGGATTGCAGAATATGCATACAACAATTCAGTGCATTCTGGAACCGGACAGACTCCTTTTTATACCCTGTATGGTCACCATCCTCGGACCTCTGACCTAGATCCACCTCTGACCCTGGAGATGCCTGCAGTAAATCACCTACATTCCACAATAACCCAAGCCTTCAAAGAAGCTACAACCCACTTACAGCAAGCCAAGAAAAAGTATAAAGAAAACGCTGATTTGCACCGAAGTAAAACTCCTCCTTACCAAGTAGGAAATCAGGTATGGCTAGCAACTAAACATCTACCCCTCAAAAGTTCGCTCAAGGGTCAGCGAACTTTTAATCCCAGATTCATTGGGCCTTACCCCATCAAAGCTATTATCAACCTAGTGGCCTTTAAACTCGATTTACCATCCAACATGCGGATTCATCCCGTTTTTCACGCATCTCTTCTAAAACCAGTACAACCTGGAACCAGACTGTCTGAGCCCCCAGGCCCTGTCCAAATTGATGGAGAATTAGAATTCGAAGTGAAAGACATTTTAGATTCCAAGATAGTTAAGTTGAAACTCTTCTATCTTGTTGATTGGAAAGGATATGGACCTCAGGAAAGATCTTGGGAACCCAGTAACTATGTTCACGCACCACGATTAATTCAATGATTCCATCGAAGATTCCCGCACAAACCAAAACCCCGGAGGAAAAGACCTTGGGAGGGGCCTTGAGGGGGGGTACTGTCATGATGCCTACCTCCAAGGAGCCAGGCCGGGCCCAGCAACCCCAGAGGCAGACATCATTTTCCCCAGGGAAGTCTCAGCGGGCCCAAGTCGGGGCCCTTTGGACTCAGTCCTGGCGCCTTAGGCGCCAGGCTCATAGCGGACCCCAGTCCTGGCGCCTTAGGCGCCAGGCTCATAGAAGAGGATATGTGTTTAAGTGCTTGGGTGCACACTTACCTGATGCAGACCTTGCTGCTTCATCCAGGCCCTCTTGAGGCCTGAATGGGACTACTTTACCTGTAGGACTACTTCACCACCCGGGTGTGGTCGGGGAAGGATACATACCTGATTGGTGGAAGGATACATACCAGGAACTTCTTCCAAGGCTATTTAAACCCCACCCGAACAGCCACACGTGCTTCGCGTTGTTCTGCACCTAGCAACTGGACGCTCACCGTGTCAGCTCCTGCATCCTGACTTCAGCCACGCCTGCCAGCACCCTGGAACACCTGCAAGGAGAGAAAGGAAGAGAATAGGAGAAGAAAAGCCCTTACCTGCTAAATCTGCATCCCGGAGTCATTTCTCCAACGGCCCTGAAAAGGAAGACATCATTTTAAAGGCATTTTGTTTCGATCGCTGCAGCGCTGCATTTTACTCACCTTTGCAAGGCGCTTCCATCTTCAGCAGCGATCTTCCGGATTCAGCTAGGCCCCGGCGCCTAGAGGAAAAAAGACAAGAACAAAGGTGAGAGTGAGAAAAGGAATAAGGAAAGCTCAGTTTCCTTTTAAGTCTTACCTGTTGGATTATTCCCACTGCATTTTGGGTCCTGCCGCTTCCAGGCATCTCCGGACCCCGGCCCCTATGGGGAAAAAAAGACAAAGACATTGAATGAGCGAATGCAAAGACATTACCTGAGCGCTCATCCAGAACTGTTTCACTTCGGGTCGGCGCCATATCTCCGGCACTCCAAACCCCGGCCCCTAATGGGAAAAAGACATAAGCATTAGCGCTTGCTGCAATTAGACAACGAACATTATTATTAAGCTTGAACTTTTGAACAGAACTTTTACAGCGCCTTAACTGAACAGTCAAGCTTACCTGAACTCCCATCAATCCTCAATCCAGTGAAGTAACTGGGTTTCAACGCGCCCCTGCATCAGAAGCAGGATGGTGAGCTCATCCTTCCAAACCCTAAGGTGAGGCTTCATGGGGAATCGTGGAGGAGGTATCGTGGAGGGTTGGAAGGGAGTGGGAGGCTTGAGCATTGTTCCACAGTTGGTAATACTCCCTTTTCACGCACAGGAGGGTATCCAACGAGCCAGGGAAGCCAGAATAGAGGGGCCCTTCCTGTCCATCTTCAGAGTTCTGCGCCTTCGACGCCGCGCCTCCGTGGGAACCAGGTGACCGTTACACCAATCATGGCGAAGGGAATTCATGCATGCAGGCAGCCAATCAGGCACGTAGTGAATTCAGGCCATTCACTTCTCTCCAGACACTCACAACAAGTTATGTGTATTGGGACAAGTACCCAGCCATTCAACACTCCACACTGCATTCATACCAGTTTCGGGCAGGGCTGTCTCAGTCATTGTGTCAAACACCAGAAACTAGACACCCACAACACAGAATGTGTATTCGTCACACACTCCATTCACCCAGGTCCCACCCATAGGCGTACCCACAACCTACGGTCGTTGGGAAGGCTCCAGCCAGTCTGCACTTCCGCACACTACCATATATGGAACTTCCACCCAACAGCCAGTCAGGGCGAAGGGACAGAGTTAGGGCTTCCCGGGACTTCGGTAAGATCAAGGTAACCGGCGATGGAAGGCAAGAGGTCATGGGGGCCATCTTGTCTCCATCAGAATCTACCGATTCCAATGACAGGGCCTGGGCATCCCAAAATGGAGGAGGCTCAGGGCACCAGATAATTCAGCACAGAGCTGCCACCAGCCCGTACCATGCTCTGTGGGCCGGACACAGGTGCCCAAAAACATACACTAGAGGCACAGGGTTGTACCCCTACCCATGAGTGCCATAAGGGTATCCCATGGGTCTGTTCACCAAAACCAAAAGAGAGAGCTGCACCGCCAGGAGTCCCACATGAACTCCTGTGTGTAAAACACGACAGAACACACGATAAAAAGGCAGTAAAGGACAAGGATACGGAGGCCCTGTCCCTCCGATGCATTTCCAGCATCAGAAGCACCACCAACAAAAGCCTCCCCTGATTATCCAGGGGGCGGTCAGAAGCACGCCGGTCCTTACCTTACCCTAACGTATGAGCTATTTTGATACACTTTCCCAGTCATAGTGTCCAGATACATTGTCTTGTTGAAAGAGGCGGAGGTGATGGAAACTGATGAAATCACACAGGATTGATTGGAGGGAAGCAAGGAGGTACAAAGCTTTCTGCTCTGCAGAGGATGATATCTTTTGTGGGTTTTCTTCACAGCTTAAGACAAATGGAGAATGAGCTAAATCTGTTCCAAATACTTATGGAAGTCTGACTGCATGGGAATTACTATCCTACATGAGGCCCTGATGGACAAATGAAGTGCAACAGCTAGGGGTGTACTGAATTTCAGCTTTGAGTTAGTATTCAGTCAAAATGTGTCCAAAATGTAGGTATTTAGCTTCGGCCGACTAACTTTTAGAATAATCACTCATAGACAATCATAGCAAGCAGGGGACAGGATGTGGCAGCCAATAAGGACTTTCCTTATTGACTGTCGCAGCTTGCCCAAGGAACTATGCTGGTATGTGCTGGATCTGGCTGGCATTAAGAACTGCGAGGGAACCATGTCTCCTCACTTTTCTCAAGCCTTCTGTGCCCAGCATAAGACCAGGAGAAGAGAAACACCCACCTCCTACCACCCTGCTGGAGCTGCAAGGTGAGCATCTCCCCCATTGCTAGGGTGCACCAGGGTTTGCCCGGTAGGCCCTGCTGCTGCATTAATAGAAAAGAAAAAGCAGCATCTTGGGCCACCTGGCAATTGTTGTGCAGGAGCCAACGGTCTTTGCCCTGGCAGCCTCCGTTGCTGCTTTTTTCTAGAAAACTAAAAAAGCATCATCAGTGGCTGGCATGGAAGCAATTGTGGCCCCATTGCTGGAGGATTGCTATGCCTTGTCCCGGCAGCCTTTTTTTGTAATGGAAAACAAAAAAGCAGCATTACAGAGGCCGCTGGGGCAAAGCAGTTGCCCTAAAAAAAAACTCCAATTGTTGCTGGGAGTTGCCAGGCCTTTCCCCGGTACCCTCAAGCCCCCACATTTTTTAACGGAAAAAAGCATAGATGGGGCAAGCAGGGCAAGATTCCGCATCCCCTTTGCCCAATTGTTGCTGGGGGTTGCTGGGCCTGAACCTGGTGTCCCCCAAGCCTCCAAATTATTTGTTTAAAAAAAGGAAGAAAGCATTACAGAGGCCGCCGGGCCAACGCCAAGCAAACCCCTCCCCTAAATTACTAGTAGCGTTTGCTGGGCCTTATCCTGGAGGCCCCCAGCCCTTCATATTTTCTAAAGAAAACAAAGACGTACAGGCGCTGCCAGGCAAAGCAAGGCCCTGTGACCCTCTATCCTCCTCCGCCCTCCCATTGTTGCTGGGACAGATAATGTAGCTTGCCTGGCATTCCTTAACTGTAATCTCCCACACATAGATTTCGCACATCAGTGGGATATGTGTAAAGCAAGTGAAAACAATCTCTTCTTTAATAACTTTGTGTTCTATAACCATAATAAACCTGAGTGCAAATATTATCAGGCGACTTTTCTTCGTTTGCGAAGTGACCATTACCATGTGCTTTGACATGTTCTAGTAAAATAATCTACTATTTAACTGACTATTCGACTCTGGCCGAATATTTTGACCAACTATTCGGTATTCAGTCGAATAGTAAGTTCACTACTCAGTTCACCCGTAGCAACAACATCCACTAGGCAGCTGGTCAGGCCCCCGAACTCCATCACACACCATTATTACTGCACAAGGCCCCAGTCCCATCTCTAGAGAATGATGGTCCAATTAGTTTGGAAAAGGGGATGGGACAAAAGGAGAGGAAGTAGGAGTAATGGGATTACCCTTAGGTACTACAATAGATGGAGCCAAGGACCCAGCCAGGTCTGATGGAATCACAGTCAGAATAAGCACTGGAGCTGTGAGTGTGCTGGTGTTGTATGTCCCCCCAAATATGGCAAAAGTGAAGAAATGTGAAGGTAACTGGGGTGTTGGTGCTTTGCTGATGTTAAGGTACCAAAGAGCAGCTGGCATCGGCTCTCAAAGTACTCCTTCATACCTGCAGATGGCATATGCTTCTACACATTTGATAACATAGCAGGCACTCCACTGATGTGAGTCAAAGCATAATAGCGTGTCCTGTCCATGGTTGAGGGACTGAAGTCAGTGGGTAGAGATTAGTACCAGAGTAGAGACAGACTGTGCTATTGCCCCCGTTTCGAGAGTCACTGAACCACTTGGCTAACAAGGAAGTAGGTGAACGTTTTCTGTCCTGACATGAATTGAGGAGAAACACGGGTTTAATCCTCCTGTCAGGGGAGATCATGGGAGTGGTCCTTACGTCTAATCTTCCTGTCAACAGATTGCTGGAGAAAAGTCCCAGATTATGTGGACATGTCTTCCATGCATCCATTCAAACGCTAGAAGAGGCATTGTCTTGTGGTGCTATTTCATGCAGGAGTATGTGCAACGTGGACACTTTGGGGGGGAAAGCAATTCATGGGCTCCGAGCTCTAATTAACAGGCTCGAGTCAGTGTGCAAAATTTATGTATTTTAGTTGGTTGTGGGAAGAGCTCTTTACCGGTGTATCTCAGACACTGCAAATACCTGCCCAAAGGGCCTTCGAACTGTAATCTAATTCTTTGATTTTTTGTCTGCAAAGTCAGTCATCTGTATGATCATATGGTTTATTATTCCTATGTTTTGCTCTTTTGTTATCTTTGTATATGTTGTATTCTTATTGTCCTTTGTTATGTCTGCGCCCTCAAGCCCTTGGGTCCGTAGGTGCCCAATATAAATCCATTAAACATAAACATAAACATAAACAAAATACTATTTTATCTCAGTATAAAAACCCAGGTAATGACACTTAATTCCACATTGCGCCAAAAGCCAGTGATAGGTGCGGGAAAGTCCTCAGGGAGAGCCCCACTAGCGCTGCACCAGTGTTAAGTTCTGCCATGATGTCCTAAACGCGCTATTATAGTTGAGAGCTGTGAAGAACTCTGAAGATGCAAGATGCTGGCCTTTTTTTGTGGGATCTCAGGCAAATGCGCAACAATAGGCATAAAAGAGCTAGGCAACAAGGGCACCTGCATGACCCCTGTACTAGAACGCAAGGGAAACTGTGGTATCCTGGTATGATTGTAGCTAGTGCTTGTGTATGAAAGGGCCTCATAGAATGTTAAAGTGGAGCTGAGAGTGTTGGAGGCATGGGGGTTCCAGAGAGTGTCGGTTGGCACTTGGAGATAGACTGGGAACCAGGGCAGAGGCTTATTCTTACTCTCCTACCTTTCATGACTATGCCATGTAACCAAGAGGAATAAAGCCTGTTCCTTTTACACTTACCTGAGTCAGCCTGGTTCCTGCTCCATGTCATTCCTGACTCAGATACATCAGGAACTTCAGAGAAGACCACCGTATGGCTGGCAGTGGCTACAGGAACAACGCTCCTCCTCCAAAAAAAAAACAACCTGTATGTGTACAGTGTAATGCTAAGGGATGGTGTAAATAAAGGAGCCCCAGTGACCCTTGGGAAGAAATCACTGCTACATGTGCTGTGGGAAAAGATCAAAGCACTGACTGTTCCCCACTTCAAATCTCAAGCAACCAAGTCAGAAACGCCACCGGTAGCAGGCCTGGAAGGCTTCTCCCAATGCTTCAGCAATGCCCACAGAGCCCTGTACCAATGTGCATCACACATGATACAAAGGCGCCAAGAATGTTCTGGGACATGCACCTTTATAAACCTGTATTTAATAGCACAGGCAGAGAAAAAGAACCCATTGGTGCTGCAGCATAAGGGGAAAGGACTAGTGAGTACGAGAATCTTCAGCACATATGTGGACGTGTCTGTGTCCCAAGCAGAGAAAATGACTTGGGGAACAGCTATAGTTTTTATACTTTTGCTCCCAGGCATCCTTTGAAAAGTGC
Organism: Ambystoma mexicanum; assembly: GCF_040938575.1. Classification (NCBI taxonomy): domain Eukaryota; kingdom Metazoa; phylum Chordata; class Amphibia; order Caudata; family Ambystomatidae; genus Ambystoma; species Ambystoma mexicanum. The sequence continues at coordinate 1,056,080,258 of NC_090931.1, read as the reverse complement.
AGTCGCCTTTTTAAAAAAACGTCGAGGGTTATAACTCTCCCTCACATGTTCATTTGGAGTTACTAATGTTAACGAAATGGGATTTTAATCTGAGGCAAAAGTAAAACCTTTTTTGTAAGATAAATCACTTATCAGGCCAACTTTAACTTCAAAACAAAGTTGTGAACAGGAAATACTACTCGCCTGTGCTTACATGTGCCGGTATCTTAGGCCAGGATCACACTGCCAGGGCCCGCACTCCGAAAATGTGCCCAAGACCTCAGTAAAAGGACAAAATGTGCAGTGAATCCAACATGTTGAGCACAATTCGATTAGAGCTAGAAACAAGCACAGTTCCCTTTTATTTACCTTTTTTCTAAAAGTATTTAATAATATTGATAATGTACTTGCCCCAATTGAGTTGACAGTTTCTTAGTTGACTAATTTGTGATTAGTTTGACAGACAAGCACTTCATCTTATCTGCATCACTCAGCTAAAGAGTGCACTGCATTGTACTTTTGAGTCACCCTTTAATAGGTATTCAAAACAGAAGGGATTGCACTGGAGCACCTTGTGATCTTGGGCAAAACTGTTCTGAGAGGGCCTCATCACGACTTTGGCGGTAACCCTTAAATCCGGCGGTAGCGCTATTACCGCCGGATTTAAGGGTCCGCAAAATCAGTACTTCGGCGGATTTCACCCCAGCTCTGAGCTGGGGGGAAATCCGCCGAAAATTCTCTAAGAGCTCAAATTTTCCCCCTTGAGCCCAATGGGGAATGGGGCATTCCCGAATGGGCTCAATGGGGAATGGGGAATTACATTACCGCTGAACTCGTGATCCGGCGCTATCAGCGCCGGGGAGTTCGGCGGTAGGACTAATACCGCCGGCGGTAATACTGCCAAAGTCGTGATCAGGCTCTGTGTGTTCACTAGAAGTGAATTTCTTGACAAATTGAAATATCAGTTTTAATAGATGTTGTAATGTACCTAGCACAGTTATTTGTACTTGCAACTAATCCAAATGTAAACTCTTGTATATTAGTGCATGATTTATTTCCAGTAATCAGAAATGAGGATTTTCTTCAAGCCAGCCCCACCAAAAACCTGTGTTCCTAACCAAAGAGCACTTAAATCGTTTTTTGGGTTTATTTTTCTGGGCTGGAAAATCTGCAAAGTTCAGTAGGTCACAGAAAGTCAAAGCTCTGTCACTAGTAGAAGAAGACCTCAGTAAAGTAATTGCACGAACATCAAAGTCTCAATTTGCATGTAAAAGGATCATGCCTTTAGTGATCAATCACTTTTTTGCTCAGCCTGCCTTACTCGCAGGTTTCCTGACATGTTTGCAGCTTTAAGGGGTTGTTGTTTTATTGTGGGCCAAACCTGAGGGTCAGTTGAAAGCTCTGGTGAAATGTCTTTCGCACCCGGGGAAGGGTGCTCATCCAATTAGGTGGCTGGCACATCGGGAGAGAATGCTCATTCTCTGCCCACTGTCCCAGCCTCTGGCGGCCCTTCCACGGGTGGTGCCATTATTTTTTCTAATGTGGGGAGGTAACAGCGAGCCCCTCCCAGTTGCCTCCCCACCCCACAAATCAATCCAAACTCCTTCCCCACCGCCTCTGTATCTCCCCACTTACCTTCCAGAATGGAGCTTTGTGCTCTAGTCCCAGCAATCCTCCCGTCTCCCGACTCCCAACCTTTGCACAGTTCCATGAATCGAGGTTTGTGTCGGCAGTGCAAGGTCAATTTTCAGCAGTGCAAATTCACTTTGAGCAGGGCAAATATTCCATGAATCCGGCCCTAAGTATGTGGTTTCTGCTAAAGAGGCACAACCCCTGATTCATGGAACTGTGCAAAGAGTATTTTTGCCGTGCAAAGTCCGGGCAAAGTCATTTTCCACTGCTAAAGTGACTATGCGCTGACTTTGCCCGGACTTTGCACTGCAGACACAAACCCTGATTCATGGAACTGTGCAAAGTGTATTTTTTGCAGTGCAAAGTCACTTTTCCGCAGTGCAAATTCATTTTGAACCGGGCAAATATTCCATGAATCGGGACCTTAATATCTACATTTCTCACTAGAATCCCTAAACCTTGATTATCTTCATGTAACTTAATGGTTATGCCTTTTGTACATTGTTTAATTAATAGAACAGGAAAAGACATTTAGGTGATGTTTGAAAAGAGTTGTTGAGTGCTTCCCAGCAATCTTTTGAAGCTAATTTCTAGGAACAGTTATGAGAAACACGCACGTAATGGTTACTTATGGAAGGACGTTTTCTTTCGAAATTTCCAGCAGTGCCTCAGGATCTAATATTAAATATGTGCTTTATAAAATACAATATTTGCCTAGTTGAGAAATATGTGTGCTCAACGCAGGTATAGCTATATCACAGCTGGAGCCCTGCCATGTGACGATCAAAAATGGGTTTTAACTTTCTGATCAAGCATTCATCATTTTTGACCGATGATATAATACTTTCTTTAACTTTTAACATACCAGTGAAACTAATAATAAAAGGTTTAATGAAAAAAATATGCATTTGCACAATAGAGATACCAAACGCAGAGCAAGAACATTCTGCATCACAAATGAATAAGGAATTGTGCCCCACCAAAAAACATGTCGAACTGAAACGTTGTGCTCCAGAAAACGAATGCGTAGCCCAGCGGTACCCAGGGTATAGCTTGTGGCCAACGTTTGCTTGCAGCACCTTAACATGTTGCTTCCTGTTGCTGATATCTGGTCTGGGGAACCGCCGATACTGAGCAGAAGAGGGGCTTTATTTGCAGGATATGACGTGGCAGGGTAATGCAGGGAGCCTAGCCACGCAGCATGCTTAGGCAGACTAGCAGCAAATATGTTGAGGCTGGGGGTGTTAGGCTATGGAACTAGGCGAGCAATATCTTGGAGTCAATGCTCCATCACATTGGGACGCCAGGTGAATTTCACTATCACATGAGGTGGTAACACAGGAAAGAGTGTAGGCTGCAGATTAGCTGGATCCTTTGAAAGCAACACGACAGCTGCTTCAATCAGCAGCAGCATTCATCCACCTTCACATTCACACTGTGTGGGTCATGAGGAAACACAATGTACCGGCCGTTTTGGGGGGGCAGTGAGTCAACAGCTGAGGAGAGCTTGATAGCCACTATGTAACTATTTCTGAGGTAAGGCTGAAGGTCTATTGTAAATTCAGACAGGTCAAGTGGACCCTAAGTCAAGGCTACTGCTGCACGAACTCCCCACCAGAGCACTCATGCATCAGTCCAAATGTGCAATGCTCCGTAGTCCCTGTTGGTATCGACCCAAAAGATCGTATCTAGACGGTTTTGCTGCATTTGGCATAAGTATAAAATACCAAATCCAAAAATACTGAGGTAGGTGAGCGCGGGTTGCGGGGGTGACCCCCACATACAAGAAACAATGCAAAAGAAAAGCTCCAATTACGAAATGCGGCAGATTGGCCCTCCGTATTTTGAAATTCGAGCCGTCTGTATTCTTTTAACATACATCCATCCCTGTCTTGGTTTAAGCTATAGCACTCAAGGAGCTGCACCACTAGCTTAAATTACCTGGACCGCCTTGAGTTGGTGCTCCATTGAAAGTGGCAGCAGCAGAAATCAACTGCCCGAGTCCCCCCACTTCAGCTCCCTACAGGTGCAAATTAATGGGAATTTTGGAGAAGTATGCAAAAGTATCATGAGTTGTAAAATGGAAACGTGCCCCCTTTTGGGGAGGCATTTTTCACTCACTGCAATTCTTGCTGGAAGATTGTCATCTGATGGTTAGATAGCTGGTAAGCTCATAAGTCACAAATAAGTGGCATGTTTGGCTAACTGACCATGATTACATGCGCAGCTTCATGAAACCAACTTACTGGCATGTTAAAAGCGCCCTCAAATTGTGAAGACATTCGCCTTAAAATCCCAATTGTGAATGTTTTAGACTGAAGAGGGTGGTTATGAATCGATTTTCAGATCTGTGAAAAACTGCAATTGAAAATGCAATCTATGGCACAAATCTGTATTTTGAGCATCTTACTGGAACATTCTCAGAAAAGAGTTATAAACATAAAAGTGTTTCATATTTCTCTGTCCTTCTACAGTTGGCTACTTTTATATCCAACATATTAAACATTGACTGATACTGGCACTTTCATAGCAAATGGAAGTTTAAGGTTAGCAAAGCCTCCTCGATGTGAAAACCATGAATCTGTCTTGAAACCTGTCAATCAGTCTGAAAAACATGGGCATTCTGCATTTAATACTATAAATGAAACACCTAAACAATTATTAGAGAAAGGGAAAGGGCCTTTAGGAATATGCCATGGCTTCAGGGATCACCCTGTAAAATGTGACATTATATTTTACTGTTCATATATAACGCACTTAATACCAGCAAGTGGTTTCTAAGCGTGGGATCAGGATTCGAACCTGTGTTGCGCTGCATTGTTTTGCTTCCAAGACAAACTCGTTGCCCCTGAGCTATCCTACCTTCCTCCTTTGCTTTTTCTTTGTTTTATTCAAACAAGTGCTTTGCAGCTGCGTCTGATGTTCGCGTGTGCAAAGGGACCTCGTGGGAGCAGGCAACAGGCGATTAGAGAGAGGTGGTGGGGGCGCAGGCTGAGCTGCACTCAAGCTGCTCGGACCTCAGGCTTATACCAGTGAGTATAGCCTGCATTTCAAGCATCCTGATTGGCTAGCACCAACTCCCAGAGTGCTATTATCGCTTTAACCCCCACTGTGTGGGTGTCCATGGCCGGTAACAGCCTGCCATCCTGAGCCAAGGTAGGCCCGAGCGAAGCAAGGGCTTCGGCGAGGACTGTGGGATGTTACCGGCCGTGGCTGCCCCCCACAGCGGAGTGAAAGCCATTCGACCCCAGGGTTTAATGGGGGTGCAAATGGCTTTTTTATTTTTCTTCTGGAGATTATCTCCGGAGGGGAAGGGGTGGAGAAACAAAGATGGCCGCCGTCACAGGAAAAAGGCACTCAGTCCTGAGGCACTTGAGGCTTGTCTTTAGGTATCAAATGATTTTTTTATTCAAAGCATCTTTTCAGTATTATAAGGTTTTTGGTGAGTCAATAATTCTGAGTTATCAAATCTGGATCCATGATCGTACATGTGTATCACCCAACAATTTATATTACAAAATCAGGGCTCCAGAAAGATGAAAACCAAAAAGTCCATGACTAGAACATATAATAACAAATCATTTCGTGGCTGTTTGCAGTGATTTAACCCCTTAAGTGCTACCGGTGAGTATGTTTGCCCTGATATCGCATAGGAAACATTGTAGGCTCCGCCCACTCCCGCAGTTAAGTTTAAAAGATGATTAATGGACTGCAGACACAGACCAGCTGTGAGCCTCTTTTTTTTTTAGAAAGGTCCACGTCGTTTTATCTTAAGTACATGCCGTTACTTAAGGGTTCCAGTTCACTTGACTGTGTCCAAAGAGAGACCACCCACCAGCCATCCTCACCCACTTCAGCTCAGGCCCTAAACTGACAGAAAGCACTCATCAACATTCTCTTGAGCTGTCAGTCCCACATTTGCATTAACATTCCACTGAATTCACAAATGGTCAGCAGGACAGGACATCATTCATCCAGTCACAACAGCATTCAGAGATATTAATAAAACCATTTTTTGTGCCATATAAATAAGTGGCCACAACAACGGAAATTTCTGCCCTTTATGTTTTGAAAAGTAAATGTGGATACTCAAATGGTGTTTGCATGACAATATCTTTAGTGCATTGAATATTGCATTGTTATTAAGTTTCTATCCAGGGCCGACTTTACAGAACAGGCGCGCTCAATGTTATCTAGGAGAAAATGAAACACATTTCCAGTAACATGGCCACCATGCAGAGTTGTGTAAGGTGCTGATCCTTTTTTAAAAGACAAACATAATGATAAGCTGCTTACAAGGTGGTGTGTTGCAATCACGTGAAGGTACCCATGTGCCGGGTCTGGGTCACCCAGCATTCACGAGGCATCATGAAGTAACATGGAAGAATGTCACCATCAGGGGAGTAATACAAAGAAATGAAAAACAGACTAATGTGAAATGGCACAATTATCCCTTATTTAGTGGTGCAGACTATTGTCTTCAGCTAGGTGTAAGCATCAGGTTAGAACTAAAAGTCGATGTTTCTAGTAACATAGAACTAGCATCCATTACTAAATCCAATATAGCAAAATTAATGAAGAATGAATGTTCAAGAAATGTTACTGATAGCTGAGAAAACAATATCCATTAATTACCCAGAAATTATGGAATATGAACATGCACCTTCTAGGACATATCAAAGACATTGGAAAAAAACAAATATAGTGAAACTGAGAGCAAGTGGTTTTTTAATTTTTCTTCTGGAGATTATCTCCGGTGGGGCAGGGGTGGAGAAACAAAGATGGCCGCCGCCACAGGAAAAAGGCACTCAGTCATATTGCTCTAGAGTGCGATGATCAAGGTTACATCAGGGAAAGAAATAGAAGGAGCTGTTCTGGGTTTATGTGCAGTGAAGACTGTTTATATCAGTCAGAGTCCAATGTATACACAAATGTATGTATACTGATTGAGTCCCCTTTCAGTTGCGCAAAGCTGCTAGATGTATCTGGGTTCCTTCTGTCTGAACAATAATGGATGTTTTCCTCCTCTGGGTAGCATCCTTATTGGGTGAATACCCATAAATCTGATTTCATCTATTTCATTTTTCCTCAGTGTTGAGATTGCCAATGCATTGAAAATAGATCACGAGTGTCAAAGTTTGTCATAGCTCTTACATCTTCAAGGATGCACATCTTGAGTAGTGCAATGGTGCTGCCCATGTACAATTTTCCTGAAGCACAATCAGTGATGTAGAAAATATAATTTGCATGAACAATGATAAAGTGCTTTATCTGAATAATCAGAGATTGACCACATTTAACAAATCTAGCTGACATAGATTGTGCCCATGTCTGGGTTGACGGCATTGTTGTGAGAAAACTAGGACTACATCTATTGCACAAGTTAGGTTGTGTCTTAACTTGATTTGAGTTGCAGAACAATTAAGTCAAGTAATGTGGTATCACGTATTAACATTTTCTAATTTCACTTGAGAATTCTATCAGTCTGGTGACTGTTGAATGTTTTCTGTTGATGTTTCATCACTAAATTAAGTCTTAATGTTTGAGCTTCTTTGCAATGTGCTGCACACAAAATGTTCTGTGAATATCCATGTTTTTAAAATTGAGTTATAATTTCATATGTATGTTTTTCATATTCATGGCCATCACTACACTTTCTATGAGCACAGAGCAATCCACGAAAGGGGATTTTTTGTGTGATGTTCCTTGGATGGGTGTTTTTTGCATGAAGGAAAGAATTATTTCTGAAGATTCTGGTTTGTAATGAGTGTGAGAAACCTGAGGGTAAAACCCCTGGATCCTATTCTCAGGTTGCCAGGGAAAGGCCATCACTCTTCGATCCCGACCCTGGGGGTGGAGAAGCGAGGGAGAATCATCTGGGTGGATTGTCCTTGGGGACTGGGAGTGGGGTACACTTAGGAGGGACATGGTATCCCCCTTGCCCTGTTGAGTGACAACCAAACCCTCCCCTGACCTTTATAGGTTATTGGAGAGTTATTGGAGAGCTGTTCCCCTCCATTTCCCAAATATAACACTGGACAGTACTGAGACGAGGAAGAGGCGACTGAGAATGATGAACACTACACCTTTTCACCACTTTGGTACTGGCACTAGGAAGATGCCTGCTGGGAGCCGGGAGGCTGAGGCATGTCCCTTTTATTTATGGTGAGGCAAGTCTCAGAGATCCACAGATGCAGCCTGTCAAGGGGCTGCAGGTGTATAGAGAACTGGGAGCAACAGGGAGGCCTGTGAGAGAGAGACCAGCAGGGGACCTTGCTTCAGAGGAGGCAGCCATGGTGGGACCGGACAAGGAGCCAGGATACCAGCAAATTTCCACAGAGGACTTGCAAAGCCCATAGCAAGTGAGCTGTGTACTTATTGCAAGTCTGGGAGCCTCTTTGATAGAGGGTCCGCAGCAGAAGCTACGAGAGTGAGTACGAAGAAGAAAGGATGCCGCCTGCGTCTGCAAAGAAGCATTCCAGTTGCCAACATGCAGAGAGAAACAAACGACAGGTGAGCAGTACTCGAGAGGGTGAGGATCCCAGCTTCAGTGGTGAAGGAGAAGCAGAGGGAACCGCCAGAAGGAGACACAACAAGCCGGTGAGCGTCGCGGAGGACGCTCGAACACCGGAGCGCTCATGCAATATATATTGAATACCGAATAGAACTTTATAAAATTAAGCAAACCCAATGCTATTACCAAATTGAATGGAACATGAAAATGAAGCAAAACCAATACTTATTGAATACTGAACCGAATGGAACTTGAAAATTCAGCGAAACATATACACATTGAATCCAGAACTGAATGGAATTTGAAAATTAAGTGGCGTGAATGCTTAATACAGAATTGTATGAAACCCTGAAGTTAAGCTTAACTGTTGAATGAAATAAAAACCTTCATGGGCCAAGCAAATAAAGTGAATAACCCAAATGCCCATGTGAAAACGAATTACAAAAAAAGGGGCACAGGTGTGACAGATAGCCATAAGAAATTGGGTGTGAGCAAAAACACCCTTAAACTGAACTTTTATGAATGAATGAAGTGCGACAAGGCCAAAGACTGGAAAGGATGTGTGACAAGTGATGGCAGAGCCACGAGAATGACGAGGAAAAGCCAGAGGATTGAAAAACTACACATTAAAGCCAAGAAACCGAGAGGCAGGGATCCTGGTTACACGACATGTGATGGGTGGACTGTTCGGCCTGACATCTGCACCTAGACCAGTGAGCCCTAAATGATGTTAAAAACCAATAGACGTTGTGATGATGAAGTTAAAGTCTTGGGGAAGGGAACCCTGAGACTTGAGGAGCTACAGGTGTGGTTTTGAGAACGTAGCCTCAAGACGTTGTGTTTTCTGTGAACTATGTTGCTTGAAACTTGAGGAAGAGAATCCCAAGGATTGCTTTTGAACTGTATCACCTTGAACAGGAGAAAGGTAATCTTAAGACTTTTTCGTGGAACTTTCTTATACTTGGGGAAGGGGTACCGAAAGAAAGCTGTGAGCTCGAAGAAGCTCAGAACTTTAAGTTGAACACTATTTCTTTTATTTTTGACATGCCTACACATTGGATAGCTTTAGTTGTAATTGTAATTGTTTATTTATACAGTGCTTATACACAAGTGGAGTGCTTCAAGGCACTCCAAGCTGGGAGAGGAACAAGGAAATACAGTAATCATTCTTAGGCCTTGAAGTTTCCGAAGGAATCTAAACAGAAAAACTAGCATACTAGGCCTGACAGCATTTCTCCTAGTGCAAGTGCATGAAGGGTTTATAGTTTCGACCAAGCTAGGGAAGGGGGACAGAAGAAAAAAAGGGTGGGTGGGGGGGGGGGAACAGGACAGACGAACAATACTAGTCCTAGTACATTTAGGTCATGCATACGTACAGACAGGGGTGCGAGGAGGAGGGGTCTGAGGGGGGTAACAAATGCATCCAGTCCAACAGGCCCTGGGTTAAGTGCAGAGATGTTGCCTCACTTATGGAGCGTAAGCGGAGTGCAGTAATGCTGAACATAGTGCAGTGGCCCGGAGGCAAGTGTAAAGACTGGTGGCGGGGTCCTGGGATCTGTAAGAGGTGAACCAGGCAACCAGTCAGCAATAACTGAACAGAGTTAGGGAGGAGAAGGAGGAAGGAGGGTGAAGAGAAAAAAGAGCAGAGGTTAGCAAGGGAGAGGGAGAGAGAAGGAGGAAGAGAAGAGGTAGGTCTTGAGGTGTTTCTGGTACTTATGTTGCTCTGGCTCAAGACAGAGAGAGGCAGGGAGGCTGTTCCAGAGGGAGGCACCTGCCGAGGACAAAGATCTACCCCCTAAGCTCTGTTTGGCAAAGCGGCTCACCCGCTGAGTTTTGGAGGAGGATGAACGGAGGACTCTAGAGGGCGAGTATTTAAGAAGAAAGTGTTGTAGATAGAGCAGGCGCCGACCCCAGAAAGCCTTGTGAATTATGCAGAGGGTCTTGAACTTGATCCCTGCAGCCATGGGGAGCCAGTGGAGGGATTTCAGTGCCCGAGAGATGCGGTCCCTGGGATTGAGGCCAAGGATAAGTCTCACAGTTCTGTTCTGGATGAGTTGTAGGGGACAGAGAGTAGAAGTAGGAAGATTGAGAAAGTGGCTGTTACAATAGTCCAGCCTAGAGAGAACCAGGGCTCTCGAGGTGGTGAGCCTCTGGGGGAAAGTTAGAAAAGGTAGAATACCTCTGAGGAGGTGCAGTTGGTAGTGGGATATTTTGGAGATGTTGGAGATGTGAGAAGCGAAGGAGATAGAGGAGTCGAAGATGACCCCAAGAATGTTTGCCTCATTGGTAGCGGAGGGTTCTGGGCAAAGGGAGGCCGACAAGTATAGGTTTTGGACACAGGCAGACTTTTAAGTTGAACTCATTGACTCAGACTTTCCTTCGTTTCGCTCAGGTAAGGAAATCCCACCTTAGCATAAGGCAAGTTAGGCCTTCTACCATCCCGAAATTTGATTTTTTAATGTATTTTCTTTGAACTTTAAGTCTGCTGTCTGTGTTCATGATCCCTTCACATTAGTTATTAGCTATATCTATGTTCAAGTCTAAGAAACAAATGCATTCTTGGTGCATAGCTCTGATGAATTAAAGATTATATGTGTTATGATTTAAAAATTCATTAAAGGTTTCCAATGTTTGAATCACATTTTTCCAGATAACAAGAATGCCATCAATACATTAATGCCAATATAATATGGTGTCAGATCCTTGCGATTGTAATTATGGAATGATCACATGCTGTTTGAAGTGCCTCCCTGAAGAGGTTGACATCTAGCAGTGTAAATAGTACACCCATTGTTGTACCGTGAAGTTGGCGGTGTAACTCTTAATTGAAAAGAAATATATTATTATTCAGCTTAAATGTCAAAAGGTCCACAAGCATGGTTTTTTGTTCTATATTCATTTGTGATCCGGTGTTGGCTAGTTTTCAGATTGACTGAATACCTTGATGAGGTTGGATAGAGGTATGGAGTGCTACCACATCAAATGTAAACAGTAGTAATCCTGCTATCCACTCAATTGATTGTAACTGCCAGTTAATGTTACCAACATCTGGTATATGGGACAGACATTCCTGCATATATGACCTCCACAGAATATCAATACATTTTGACATGTTCTCCGTTAGGGGATTTATTCCACTAATGATTGGTCTGCAGGGAGGGAATTCACAATCAGTTTTAGCTATTTTTGTTAACAAATGTAAGGCTGTCTTAGTTGAATAAAAGGTTTTAAGGTATCTGTTCTCAACTCTGACCGTCCTGCTGTTTTCCCATTGATTATTTAGATTTTTAATTTTATAAGGTAAGGAATAGGGTATTGAGATATTTTCTCATGGTAGGAAGTATTTTTTAATTGGCGCATTCCTTCATTTATGTAGTAAATCTCTGTTCATTAGTGCGAGATTGTCTCCTTTATCTGTTTCCTTGATAATCAATTATTGGTCATTACAGAATGAAGTTGTTCCTTTCTAGTCATGTTACTCCATCTAGATTGTGAAATGGTTACAAAGTTCAATTAACCTTGCAATTGATGTAAGTCTTCTAGCATTACCTGAAAATGACAACCATATTGTGTATATGTGTAAATATTGAAATCCTCCAGGAGATATTATTTACAGTTAGCCAACAGTCATGCCATCAAATATTGATTTCATTTATAGTCATATGATATGATATCATATGATATGATAAGTCATTTATAACGCGCCTGTACACAAGTGTTTCTAGGCGTGACAAGACAAGGAGGGGGGAACAGAAGGAGAACAAACAACGATCTTACTAGGCCTTGTGTCATTCAGATTGCGCAAGTGTGGGGAAGAGGGGAGGGGAGAAGTGCCAAATGGGTGTGGGGGGTGAGGAGAAGTTCAGGTGACTCAATAAGTGCTGCCAGAGGGCGGCTCTTAAGCGCAAAGAGAAGGGACTGTAGGGGTACAGATACAGACCCTTAAGGGCTGAGGGTGCCTGGAGGCAGTGCAAGGGCAACTGGATATGCAGGAGCCTGGGCCCGAGTTCAGGGGTGGCCAGGTGACCAGTGTGCGGAGCTATCAGGGACATTAGCAGGAGGAGAAAGAGAGAAGGAAGGTCTTGTGTTGCTTCCGAGAACTGGAGGTGGTTCTGCTCAAGATTGAGAGAGGCAGGAAGGCTGTTCCAGAGGGAGGCCCAAGCCGAGTAAAGAGATCTGCCCCCATTCTCTGCTTGGAAAGCATCTTACCCTCAGAGAATTGGAGGTGGATGAGCGGAGAGCTTGAGAAGGACGATGTTTTTGGAAGAGAAAATTGGAGGTAGTGCGATCCCAGGCCCCAGAAAGCCTTCTGGACGATGTTAGGAGTCTTATATTTGATTATTACAGCCACAAAGAGCCAGTACAGAGATTTCAGATGTGGAGAGATATGATTCCTGGACTTGAGGCCAAGGAAAAGTCTTGCAGTCCTGTTCTGGATGAGTTGTAAAGGTTGAAGAGTAGAGACAGGCAGATTTAGAAAGAGCCTGTTGCAATGCTCCAACCTGGAGAGGACCAGGGCTTTAGAGACAGTGAGGTTAGGGGGGAAAGTGAGAAAAGGAAGAATACCTCTAAGGACGTGCAGCTGAAAGTGTGATTTCTTAGAGATGTTGGAGATGTGAGGAGAGAAGGAGAGGGTGGAGACGAAGATCACACCAAGGTTCTTTGCCTCACAGGAAGGAGCAGGAAGAGGGCCCAGGGTGGGTGGCCAGAGAGAGAGAGGAAAGGAGGCAGCAGGTATCCCGATGAGGACGATCTCTCTGTTACTGGCATTAAGGCAGAAATCATTGGCACACCATTCCTGAATTGCGACCAGACAGTCTGGTATGAGAGAAGGAGCAGAGGGGGCTTTGGGAAGCATGAAGAAGAGCTGGGTGTCATCTGCATAACACTGAAAGTTAGAACAGAATGTAGCGAGGCGGTGGGCCAGAGGTGCCAGTTTGTGGTTGAATAGCCAAGGAGAACGGTTACACCCCTGGGGAACACCACAGTAGAGAGAAAGATAGAAGAGAGGAAAGACCCCAGTTGGACCTGGGAGGGTCGGTCATTGAGAAATGAGGTCAACCAGGACAGGGCCTGACCAGTGATACCCAGGTTGTCATGGAGGCGATTGAGCAGGATGGCATGGTTCATCATGTCAAAACCAGAGGATAGATTGAGGTGAATGAGGACAGAAGGAAAATTAGAGTGAAGATTAGATATCAAGTCTTCACAGGTGTTCAGGGGAGCAGTTTCTGTGCTTCTGGCAGCTCTGAAGCCAGACTGGTGGCCGTGGAGACAGCCAACAGATTCAGTATGCAGATTAAGCTGGGAGATGGCCAGCTTTTCCAGGAGTTTGCCCAGGAAAGGAGTGTTGCAGATAGGGCGATAGTTAGGAAGAGGAAGGAACAGCAGAGGGCTTCTTAAGAAGGGGGTGCACAAGGAAGTGCTTAAGGGAGAGGGGAAGGTTCCAGTGGCAAAGGCGTGATTGCTGAAATCAGCCAAGGCTGGAGCCACGGTGTCGATGTGGTCCTTGATGGTTATGGATGAGCGTGGGTGAACCTGCTTTGATGAGATTTTCATAGGTCGGACTTGTCTAGAAACATTGTCAGCGGTTAACAGGGGAAAGGAGGAGAAAGGAAGAGGAGAAGCGTCCAAAGCCGGGTCAAAGGGTGGCAAAGGAGGCATGAGAGGAGGTAGAGGAAGAGAGAGTGCACATGATGTCCTGAGTTGTAGTGGTGAAATGAGAAGCCAGGCAGAGGGCCTGGGAGGGAACAGGAGAGGAAGAGACTGCAGCAGGATTGCCCACCTCTTTGCAGATTTTGAAAAGTTCATCCGAGTTGTTTGATGCTGCAGAGACACAGGCTTGGATGTAAGCTCTCTTCTTAAAGAGGACAGAGAGTCTGTACTGCCTTTGGAGCAGTCGGCAGGCCCGTTTGTCAGGTGGTGAGCCTGATGCCCTCCATTTCCTCTCAACCGCCCTACACTTGAGTTTAAGGGTGGCAAGGTTGGAATTGTACCAAGAGTTACACTTGGAAGTGGGCTTCAAGCAGATCCTCATGTCAGGGGCAAGGACGTCAAGAGTGTTAGAGATAGAGAATTGAAGGTTAGAGATGGCTGTGTCAGAGTGTGAGTCAACCAAAGTTGTAGGAGGAGGTGGAAAAGTAGCAGTGAAAGCCTCCACTGACACATGCTTCATGGGTCGGCTGACCGAGAAGGTAGATGGCAGTGCTGGGGACAGCTTGACCTAGAGAGATAGAGGTAGGAGGAGAGGAGGAAGTGGTCACACCAAGAGAGAGGAGTGGTGAGAGGGTTAGAGAGATGGAGGTCTGGGGAGATCAGAACATCAAGGGTGTGCCCTGCAGAGTGAGTCAGGCCAGAGGGAAGAATAAAGAGAGAGATAGAGAAATAGAGAGAGAGAGAGAGAGAGAGAGAGAGAGAGAGAGAGAGAGAGAGAGAGAGAGAGAGAGTTGAAGAGGTTGTGAATGAGCCCCAAAGAGGAGTTGTTGGCATGCAGGTAGATGTTCAGGTCTCAAAGGAAGAGAAGTTGAGAGGTAGAGACAAGGAGGGAGGAGGAAAGGTCATCCCACTCAGAAAGGAAGAGGTCAACCTGGCCAGGCAGCCTGTAGATAGTGGTCACAGTGAGAGAGAGGCCAGGAGAGATAGAGAGCCTGCAGACCAGGCATTCAAAGGAGGAGTAGTCCTGCGTAGGAATGACAGAAGCAAGTACCCACTCCTGGAAAATCAAAGCTACACCCCTGTTGGGACAGTTAGTTCTGGGTTTGGAGAGGATCTTGTAGCCATCAGGAAGGAGAGTGTAAAAACGCGTGTCGAGCTGGCTGTGAACCAAGTCAAGCTCTTCCAGGGTATGGCAGATGTCACAGGAGTAGTTGACAGCAGAGAGAGTTGAGAGTAACGATGTGGAACAGGTTGCCATTTTTGAAGGACTTCTGTGGAGGGGTACAGGCAACAGGTGCACCCTGCAGAAGCGTTGGAGGTGCCCGAGGATGGGCAGAGGAGGAAGGAAGAGAAGGCAGGTTAGTCGGAGAGGAAGAAGAGAGTGCCAGAGAGCTAGCTGAGGAAGGAGACAACAGGGTGGCCAGAGAAGCAGCAGAGGGTGCCGGAGAGGTGGCGGAGGAAGGAGGCAGCAGAGGAGATAGAGGAGAGTAAGTAGGGTTAGCAGGAGAAGAAACAAAGTTGAGAAGGCACAGGAAGCATCTATCAAAAAGGAGGAGATTGGCCTGAGGGCCCTGTACCAAGACTGTGCCATTTAGGTAGACATTAATAATAGTCTTAGAGGAATCAAAGAGAGCCAGGAAGGCCTCCCACTGGGTGCCACCATTAATGGGGGAAGAGGAAAAAGGAGAGAGAACAGAGACCATACGGTGGGTCCATAGGCCTGGAGAGGGAACGACAAAGATGATGTCGGTGAGGGTCTGTCTGGAGGAAACACTGGTGTAGGTATCAGCAATCTGCAGCAATAAAGAACAAGGAACCTAGGGTACGCAGGCAATACTATATAAGACTGTAGAGAACAACACAGAACAAGATGCAATGGAGCTATGAAGTCAGAAGAATACAGAACCTTCAACGATGCATGAAATCAGATGCAATACAAAACATTCATAAAGCACAATAACAACAAGGAACCTAGAAATAGGGAATGCAGGCAATACAATGCAAAAACAGTGGGAGAAAACACAATGTCAATACAGAAGAGATGGGATGCATGGACAGGATGATGGGACCTCCGATGCGAGGAAGCGCGAGCGGCCTAAGAAGTTGTGCGGAATGATGCGAGGTGTGTACCTGACCTAAGATGGGGCACGACTTGATGCGAGGGAGCGCACGTGACTTCAGAAGCAGAGAGCTCATGTAGTGTAAAGTTATGACGAAGTGCACGTGGCCTAAATTGTGAGGGAGCATGTGCGGCCAAAAGGTACGAAGGAGCACACATGGCCTAAAGTTTCGAGGGAACTCACAGGGCCCACAGTTGTGAGGGAGTGCACGCAGCCTAAGGTTGTGAGGGAGCACATGCAGGCAGGGGGGAAGTGAGCACCAGATGGTGGGGGGTGCGAAGCCCAATAACAGGGTGAAATTCATATGAAGAAAGAGATAGGTACAAGATCAGGGGGGCTGCATAGAATGTAGCAGTGATAACTGTAAGGAAGGCATGGTATCCACAGTAAGACAGACACAAGTGACCACAGTTCAAATTGTATTGAACTACAATTGGGTTTGAAAAACACCTATCTAATCCTAAATGTAAAGATGGTAGCAAGCTACGACCAAAAAATAATAACAATGCAGTCCTAGTGGTGTCTTGTCAAAATAAGAGCAGCCTATGCTAATAAACCTTTTGCCAATCCTCACCTCCAAATAAAAATAGTGTGGGAACCAATGTTATGCAAAATAAAAGTGTTCAAGAAATGATATGTCAGGATATTCAAGCAGTTGGCTTCCCTTCCCCATGTTTTCAGCACGGGATAAGGTAGGACACTTGAGCTTAGCACAGTCTCTGGCTTCTCTAGCATGAGGGCACAGTTCAAGACTCCAACATCATGGCCTTCTGTGCCAAAGTCTCTTTGCCGTTCAAAGTCTCTTTTTTCAGAGGTCCTGATGTAACAAATAAATAATAAAGTTCCTTTCCTTTCAGGATTCTCCTATGCTCACTTTTCTCAGGTCATATGCATTTCACCTCAGATCCCCCTTCCCGGGCTCAGATCCACTTTAACACAAAGTTCGTATTTTCGCATATACACAATTTTCTTAGGATTTCCACTTATTCAATTTCTGGGGTGATTCACGGTTCACCCTGGATCCCCTCTGCCACAAAATCTTCAATCAGTCTCCCTCTGCCGAGCTCGGACTAATTCATCTATCTTAACACAAACATGCTTTAACACAAAGCTTTTAACAATCCCAATCTTGATCTCCCTCCGTCGGACTTGGTCTAACTTTGTCTACTTTGCCACCAACTTTCTTTACTGTATTAACATCGAAGACTTTCGATTGTGCACAGGATTTGGCTTGACCCATTGCAGGACCACTTCGATTTACAATACTTTGCCACTCTTTCACATTTGTTAATTCTCAGCTGGACACCTTACAGAGACCTTCGATTGAGCACACACTCGGTGCCAGAGCACTCTGTCAAAGGTATTGTATATCTTGGTTTCAACTTGGTTTCAATCACTCATCTGCAGTTCAACTTTATTTGATTTTGTTATCACACGCGTTTCATATAATGTTTGTTCCAGTGCTGGCCATACAATTTTGCCGCTTTCAACCTTGGCTTCAACACAGACTGGTCTTCTAGTGGCCTACCCAACTCACCTGCTGTGTTGATTTCATTGACGCTGCTTTGTTGTTGGAGCCAAGGACAGTACCACGGCAGCTGGCGATTCTCCCTGCCTTGATTATCGACGCGGGAGGGCCTTGGGTACCTCCAACACACAATGCAGGATTCATAGCCTGGTTTCCTGGTCTTATGCTTTCTATTCTCGAGGCTTCATGAAAGTAATGGTTCCTTGTCGAATAGGTCAAGGGAACTTCCCTACTTGTGATTCCCTTCGGTTTTGCCATCCTTCTCCTTGTGTTAAACTGCCATCTTGGAACTGTTGTTTCCTCATGTGCTCTGCCTCGCTCAGTGTGTGCTCTTGTGCTCCACCTTTTATCTGTGTGGGTAAGTGCAGTGGAAGTCAGGTGTGCTTGATGGTCAGTAATTGCCTGAGCCTGCCTGACTATTTGTATTAGGACATGTCAGTTATAGTATACGGCTCTGGTTCATTTTCTCTGATAGTGGGCTATCCAAGAGAATATGTTTGTGTTGTTGGTGTAGTGAAAGGGGGAGCTGAGTTCCTAAGTATCCTACCTGGTACCTGGTAGGATGGGGTAAAGGTGTTACTGGGAAAGGGATACCGCATCTCACCATCTGGTGTCTCACTCCCACTCCCCAAGGACCCCTCACTCAGGTGATCCTCCTGCACTGGTCCACCCCAGGAACTCGATCCAAAAGCGATGGCCGTGTCCTGGTCACCTGGATGACAGATCCCCGGGGACTAGTGGGTGAGACACATTCTGGTTTCTCACATAACACTCCTTGCACCTTCTTACCTTGTGGCCGTAGAGAGGAGGGTAAAGTCGTCCATGCTCACAATATGCACTGCTACCCCATCGCTACCCCATCACCACCAAACACCTGCGTCACTCAACACAGCAGCCTTTGCCGCAGAGGTTCCGAACCTCGGTTCTTAAAGGCTCAGTAGCATGGACGTAATGAAGCGTGCTACATGTAATCAGCAGTGTCTCCTGCGCACCTGCATCACTCAACACCGCGGCCTTGTCTTGTGAAGGCTTTGGCACAGAGGGTCCGAACCTCGGTTCTTAAATGTTCAGTAGCCTGGACATAACGAAGCGTGCTACATGTAATCGGGCAGCATCTTCTGCGCACCTGCTTCACTCAACACTGTGGCCTTGTCCTGCGAGGTCTTAGCCGCAGAGGGTCCGAACCTCGGTTCTTAAAGGCTCGGTAGTGTGGATGTAATGAAGCATGCTACATGTAATTGGGCAGCATCTCCTGCGCACCTGGGTTCCTCAACACAGTTGCCTTGTCCTGCTATATCATGTTATTTGACTGGAGTAGCTGTGGTCTGCAGAGTTGGATGAATGCTTTTGTTGTCTATGCTAAAACTACTTTTTGTGTATTAACTCAGGTAAAACGAAAATTATCAACTTTTCATGTAAAAATTAAAGAGTCAATCATTCCTGGTTTCTAAATCATTAAAAAGTTACTTGTACAGATACACTGATTTATTTGGGATGTCCCATTTTTTTAAATCATGCTAAATTAAAAAACATGGAATACCTGAGAATCAAAGCAGAAAGTTTAAGAAGACCAATGAAAAGGATTGACAATAAATATTGGACATTTTCCATCCTCCCCTTAATAAAATATTATTAGGGCAGAGGGATTCCTAAGTAATTGTATGGCATCAATGTCTTACCCATATGTATATTGATAGTTTGGAATTTTATGAAGCGCTAATGTGCAGGAGTACTTTGAAATGACCTAATTGTGTCCCAATGGCATTCATCTGATATGAATTAGGCTTATATTCTATATCAGGCAGAACAAAATTGAGGTTTTTAAATTTAATGTGTACTTTTTAAAATCCTGTTAAGAATTGTTTATATGAAGATATAAACTACGTTTCACAAAAAAGACAACATTGCACAATGATGTTAAACCTTGATGTTTGCTCCAAGATTTTGGAAGAATTGGGTTTTATATTAAGTGATTTGAACACTAAACTGATGATTATTAAGACAGTGCTTTTTTCAGATGATTGGAGAAGAACCATTGAATCTATGCATAAATATAGCTCTCGCATCTAATCTATGAACATAAGAATGTTGGAACTCTTCCTATATATATGCGTCTCTTTCCGTATCAAAGGGGACAGCAAGAATTTTTAAGATACGTTTAAACATATTGCCAACCCGGGAAGTGCTTGCTAGAAGGATGTTGATATCAGTACAGATATATTTTTGTATACATTGTGAGGATGTCAATAGTACTGAAACTTTGAAACACCATCTAATTACCTGACCCTCATTTAGTTTTAAAAGATTATTGTATTTTAGACAATTTGTTTACAGACCAGATTTCATAGATAGTGATGCGTTTTGGTCATATTTATTGAGTGGTCATTCTAATTCAGTAATTTATGCCATCTAAAATGTTATAAAATTGATATATGAGGATTTGTAAAAATTGAAATGTGATGATTTGTAAGTAAGATTTTGTAGATGTTATTATTTACCATACACAATAAAAAAAAAGTGTCATTACCTGTCTACACTGACATTTGAGTGGAATCTAGCCATTTTTTACTGTGTCACAGCATATTTCTCTGGGCATCTTTAATGAAGTAAGTATCATAGGTGTTATTAGGTGTCTAGACTAGCATTTTGTTGCAACTAGACTAGCCATTTCTTACTGTGGCTTGACATTTATTACTCGACATCTCTGATAAAACAATCATGATAAGTGTAATTACCTGGCTAGATTGACATTGGGTTCAGCCAGTCCTTATTGTGGCATTGTATATTCTTCTGCGCATCTATTATAAAGTAAGCATGACACATGGTATTGTGTGCTTAGATTGACATTTTGGTGTTGCCAGTCTAGGTAAGTCTTACTGTGTCATGGCATTTTTTACTGTGCATCATCAAGGCTACACACCATGTTGTTATTAGATGTTTGGCCTACATTGTGGAGCCAGTTTTGACATGTTTTCTTGTAGTGGCATTTCATGTTTAACAGCAAAGTGGTAAGATAGCTCAGTGTGTTGGGCGCTCGCTGCTGCGATCTGTGTGTGATCTGCAGGTGACAGGTTAGTTAAAAGCCTGGCAAAGGCCAAATCAGCCTTTCATTCTTCCGAGGTTGATGAGTACCAACTTCGGTTGGGATGATAATTGTATGTTAATATGTGCTATGTTCAGCGCTTTTGTGAAAGTGCTGTATAAATAACAAATCATTATAATTAATTAAAGCATTATTTGCTCCTGTGCACTGTAAGTGACTTGCATCTATTAGATTTTTTGATACTGTATTATCGCAGCAACTGGAAAAGTAAGGGATCTACTTTTCATATACTGACAATACCTGACATGCAGCTGTAATTGACATCATATGAAAGTAACTGGCCATAAAATGTTGAAGTGGCATTGACTTTGCCTACTTTTTTGTATGTTTATAGTTAGCTAAAACCTTTAACACATTTTTAATCATATACTTCAAAACTCTTAGTTCATTGGAAATGGCAAAACATTACTTCAGACACATTATAAAACAAACATTACTGACATTATTTCATTCAACACAATACAATCTAATACTGTATACTATATACCCATCTGGGCCTCCCTTTCTATTCCCAAGATTACATTTTCCACCTATCCGACAAAATTACTCCCTTCCTTACTTCATTATGGTGGACTAATCAAGAAAAATATTTTCCCCTAACCTTTCGTTTTTCACTATTAAAATATTCACTAAAGCAATGGTAATTGAAATAGAGTATCCATACAAGAGCCTAGCCCACATGACATCACTGTTTAAATCCTATAATCTCCTTATAAACTTTCCCAACCACATTTTCCTCGGCCTAGTGTTGCGCTTCAGCCAATCTGCAAATTTGTTAGCGTTTCTGCCTCCCCCGGATTTTTACAGAGCCAACAATTTCTTTCTTGCCAAGGGATCCCTCTTATGGGACCCCACCTTTTGTAGGCAGCCTAGTTAAGACGAAGGCACAAATAAATGAGCAATATTTCAGCCCTGGGAATATAATCATAGAGGGCTGTATCTCCTTATGTTTCCTCAGGTGTGTGGTTAGCTGCCCTTGTAGTTTATACATTTACCTTCTCTGTATATCTTCCCAATTTTACAATTTAATTTTCATGGTGTTGTACATCTTCACCGGTCTTTCCATCAATGTAAGTTTGTCTGAGTACATTTTAGCAAGAATCAGGTCACAGCACCCACCGAAATTGCTCAATGCTTTGTCATAATAATTGCTTAGAGATATATTCAACTCTTCAAACACCGAACCCGATGGTGGAACATATATGGCCTATGTTGTACTATTGGGTCTAACCCTGCCATATCATGAGCCCTTCCATAACATACGAAGGCAGACCCTTGTTTAAATGTTGCTGGTACCTAAAATATTCTTGTCTGCTCCAGTACATATTTGGTACTTTAAAATGTTTACATTTATGTACTGTTACACCTGCAAGTCACTTCCGGTGATGTCACCAGGGTTAAAGAGGAACTGATGCCACCCGTGTCAAAGGCCAAGTGACATGTCATCAGATCTGTGATGTCATTTCCACTACCCCAAGCATTTTGGTAAATTGACGTCCATGGGGGAGGGGGACAAGGGGCTGCATAGGGGCACACTTACCTGAATCCCAGAGGGGAAGATAGCAGCCTCCCACATCAGAGGCGGCTCAGGGCAGGGGCTTTACCAACAGGTAAAACCTGTGATCCAATCCTCCTGATTGGCTGGGATGATTTAATCCACACCCTTCTTCCAGGCGCTAATATAGCATATTTGTATATTGATTGTAAAGGTTGAAAGTTAATACCTTTGTGGACTTATGATAGTGAGATTCATATAGGTAGGTAACATTTCATTTTAGTTTAAATAATTGTTTTATGTACGTACCATATTGTAGTGGGTACTAGGGTAAAGCTGGAGAACCAATTGTCTGAACTACCCTTATCTTAAATAAATGTCAATGTTGTGAATACTGCACTGTCTGTTCTTAGTCCTGAATTGTTGAGTGGGATTGTATAAATGGGGGTATTAAATTGGTGCGTCATGTCTGAGAGAACCACTTGCCAAAAAATACAAATATACTCAAAGGTTCCTACATATAATAAACTCAGACACTGGAAGACTGATTGCACCCTGACTCCGCTGAAATGTCTCACCCATCTTGGATGCAGAGACTGAGATGCAAAGCAGAAATAATACCATGTGAAAATTGACCTTGAGGCTCCCTAAGTAGCATAATTAGAAAACTGCAGAGTGGATGAAAACACCGTGGGAGATGCTTGCTGCAAACAAAGCAACCTCAAAACTTAAATTCTGCTTCACGCATCATTTTTCACAGGAGTAGATGTGACAACATTTGTTTTCAATTGAATTAAATGGGGCCCTTTCCCAATAAACACAAAACCCAACACGTTAAAATCTATCGCTATGCTCCCAGAAAATCCTCATATCCTGCAAGAGACACATTCTGCATGGATGAACTCCTTCCGCCTGTCAAGGCAGTCCTGAAGATTTTTGAAGCAGACTGAAAGAATTACTTTTGAATATCCTGCATCTTTACAAAATAGAATGGTATTTTCTGATTTAATATTTCTAATGCATAACCAAAGAAATGACTAGTACATTCATGGATCTCTGTGTTCCAACCAAGGTAAAGAAGAATGCGCAGTCCTGTTGATCTCTTGTTGAGAACCTATAGGTACCGCTCACCCCAGTTGCTTGCTCCGCTTCCTCAGATAAATTGGGCACAGAGTTCATATGCCCATAAACCTGCTCACTAGATGCTGGCAACTCCAGCCACTGATAGGCCCGGATAAGAGACTAATGCATCTTTTAAACCCACTTTCTTTTACATTTCCATAGCCTGCAAAAATCCAGCAGCATCTTCAAATTGGTTTCTATTTACTGGAAATATCCGTTCTGGATTATTCTAATGGATCAAGCATGCATTTGTGGTAAATGTGTTTAAATGTTTACTTATACAGATGGGTCAAGGCCACTTTTTTTGTTCATGTTTTTTAAAAAATGCTCGAAGGTATTAATTAGTACATGTGGTATAATTTTCACTTATTTCGAACAACACATATGCAAAATCCCGTGTTTTGATTGAATGCACATACTCAAACCTAGAATTAATGTGAGATCCAACCAAAGAATGGTGGTGTTCCACTGGGATCAATAGTCTGCTGCAGTTAAAGAATGACCTCTTGTCCAATGCACTGATCTGTTCATCCAGGTTGAGATTAGCCTCCCTGAGAATCCCCAGGTTTCTACATTCTCATAATTGTTAGGTTTTGTCCAAAATATCTCCTACAAACCAGTAGGCAACCCAGATTATTTAGCAAATGGGGAGGCCCTATCATGAGTACCTTTGCTTTAGAAGTGTTCAATTTCAACCTACTATTCCTCGTTCACCAAAGAGGATAATAATGAGTATGGAGAGGACCTTAGAGGTTCCAGTGACACACAGACACATTTGTGACCTGAAGAATTAAGAAATGTCAAGTGTGGAAACAGATACATATTAAATAACAAAGCGAATAAAGGCCTTGCCTCTGAGATGTCACTATCTGCCTCTGATGGTGAGGAGTAGCATGGTCCGAGTTGAGTGCTCTGTTTGCTGTTGACCAGAACAGAGAAGAATCAGTCAAAGGAAACACCATCACCATGGGCCACCATACTCAATTCATCTAGATCCAGCCCAAAATTCACATTGTTTAACTCTATTGTCAAGTCGAACCTGATCAGCAGGAACAGTGTGCCACTGAGAGCCTGGGGGAGACTATCATCCCACACAAGGATAAGGGGTGCCTTCTAGGTCCCATGACGGATTACAGGTTACAGTTGGCTCACCAAATTTACATTTTCTGGCTGTTAATATGAGTAAATATATCATGTTTAAAACACATGTATAAACAAAAGCAACTAATCAGATAAAATGTATTGCATCATCTACATTTTAATCCACCAAACACATTTAGAATCTTCCTTATGGTCAATTGGTCAATTGGCAAGAGTCAAATGCATCACAAGTGATCAAGAAGATTATGATTTACAATGTAAAAGGATGCAACACAAGTTATTCCTGGATAGATCCCTAGAAGAAAAATTGCTAAATAGAGTTATTATCAAAGTTCAGTCATCAGTTAAACATCTTAGAGTCAATTTTGACTCCCATCTGTCTGTGAATCAACATGCTCATTGAATAACTACCATCTGATGATCCTCAGTCCAATCAAGCCAGTTATCTTGGCACACCATGTGGCTACTATAGCTCAAGCAGTCATCAGTTCCTGATTATGGGAATGTACTCTTACTAGGCGCAACTCAATATGCTTAAGAGCACATTCAGGAAGTTCAGAAAAGGGGAGCTAGGATTGCAACCAGTGGCTCATTTAGAACATATATTTCACACATCCTTAGGAAAATGCACTGACTCCCGGTCTCAGCTAGAATTACATGTATAACACTTGTGATTGTGTTGAAGATGCTTTGTGAGAAGTGTTGTAAATACCTGCCAAACACATTTCAGTTATTTTGTCCGCCACGTACCATTAGATCTGCCCACTCACCATCCCTAGTGAGTGTTAGATTTAAGCAGTCTAGAGTGATGGGATGGTCTTTCCATGTTTTGGCAATCAAATCTGGAACTCGCTCCCATCAAACCTTTGATCTATCAAACACCTTCTTGACATCAGACGAAAACGTAACACTCACCTTTTCAGTTAACAGCTCAGATTGACTGGAACGTGCCTATGTGTTTTCGAAGAAATAGTGCTTCTATACCTTTTGGTCACAGGTGCCATATAAATGCAGATAGATAGATAGATAGATAGATAGATAGATAGATAGATAGATAGATAGATAGATAGATAGATAGATAGATAGATAGATAGGCAGAAGAAGAGAAATGAGTAACAAAAGAAAAAGTGAATCAATTAATAAGACATTACTTAGTCCAGTATGAGTTCCAAGAAAACCACCACATATTTTCTAAAAAGAATTTTTAAATGAAAAATATAGTTAAAGTCAAATGGGAGAATTTGCAGCATGAGCCTAAACTCAAAGATGTATTCACAGAACTTCCGACATACACATACCAATATAATCACAATTTACAAGTCTTTTTGGTTAAAACTGGAAGACCTGAATCAGATCATCAGACTCATCTTAAAATACACAAAAACAGGGTCATATCATTTTAAAACTGCATGGCCTTTAGTAACTTCAAAAAAGGCAACACGGTTTCTCACCCGACATTAGAGAACAAATGAAACCCAGAGATTATGCTGTGCTATGCTAGGTATGTTATAGTTGTTCTTCACTAAGTGGCAACCTCGTAAATAACCCCAGTTGTTATAAAATCCCAACCCACTATTCTGGGACAAGAAACAGGCTGTTTTAGAAATCAATATTTCCTTTTATTAAAATTAAATTAATTCAAAGGCAATTCCGTAACATTTATGTGGGGAAGTCGCCAAGGTATATCATACATACATTAACATAGGAGCTTGCCTACGAAATAAAATCAACTTGCCTCTGAAATTCTCAATAAGGTCCAAAACAGACACAGTCGTTCCATGAATCAACTAATTATGTTTCTGAGCACCTGCTTCTAATGGAACAGTATAAATCATAAACAATACAGTCTAATTCAATAAAACATCACTTATTGGCCAGTGTGTTAAATAATGTTCACCGCGTATACATGAAACAAACATTCTTTCATAAATCAAAGACTTTAAGACATGCTCTATTTTCTCCAATATCAATAACAATTATTGGTACAAGAGAAAGGTTGGATAAGCATCAACATTACCATGCTTCACTTGCAATTAATCCTCCCCATGAAGATGTGGTGTGTTGGGTACATATCTTATGCATATAAAGCACTTTATATGCATATGATATGTGGAGTAGCATCACAATCTACAGGTGTGCATTTAGAGAAACTGTGCTATCACTTTATAACAAAGAGAATATTGATGTATCCACACTTTGGGCCTGATTTACAAAATGGTTTTCAATGGGACTTTCCCATACATTTTGGTAAATCAGGACCTTTGTATCCACCCAAGATAATGATTTTCTGAAAGGACAACCATCAACCCAATTCCCTCATCTGATATATCGTTAAAGAGATTGTTTCTATTGACAACTTTAAGATTGTAATATATTGTGTTGCAGTAATTATGTATTGTAATTGAAAACACTAAATGTTTGCATTGAATAAAATTGAACACAAGATTTACAAACTGAATATAATCAAATTGTGTTATTTTTAAAAAACTAACCTTGAAAAATGGTTGAATTAATTCGCAAAGCAAACTGTACAGTGATTGATACATCAAATCTCATAAGTAATATTAACTTTTGACTGAAGAATCTCTTCAGTATGTACAGGTGTGCATGGGACGGGAGTGTCCATAAATTGTGGATGCTGGCTGTTTCCAATTTTATACAATAAATCAGATTGCACTTGGCTTCCAAAACAGTGAGAAAGCAATGTTGCATTTCATACTTAAATGTTAAAGGATTATATTTGGGATCAGTTTCCACAAGTGACATCCCCCCAGTTCTTTCCACCCTAGGGACTTAGCAAGGAAATCATTCTGTGGGACTTGTATCTAATTGCATTGGGGAATGTGTATACTCATTTTGGATAATTATTTTAAGACACAAGGCCAGCATGGATCTGCAGAGTTTCCAGGTAATTTTTTCCCGGTCAGCTAGGCCCCTCTGGTCTGTTTCACCCGCCTCTAGGAAATCAGTTCTGCCTCAGGTAAAATCTGCTTCAGGCTTTCCCCTGGACAAGGCCCATGCATCTCCAGAAAGGCTCCAAGCTCAGTGCTTATCCAGTTAGACAGATTTGTGCCACTCTGTAGCCTTCACAATCCTAGAGCTTTCTCTTCTCTTCCACTGCGTTTCTCTTTATAACGTCTCATTTTCCCACAGTATATAAAGCACTTTTTGATTGGTGGAATAGTCTATTGGTTAGCTTAACAGGGTGACACTCCCATAAAATGCACCCCTTCTTTTTTCTAGGTAAGAATTTATCAACTTCTGACAGGGGTGTACTCGGAACAATTGGGGACTCATAATCATATGAGGAGGTATGGAATTCTTCCATACCTCCTCATAGCAAAATCACACATCGATGAACTATGGATTGCCCACAAG
This sequence comes from Ambystoma mexicanum, assembly GCF_040938575.1. NCBI lineage: Eukaryota > Metazoa > Chordata > Amphibia > Caudata > Ambystomatidae > Ambystoma > Ambystoma mexicanum. Next base: position 1,056,052,631 of record NC_090931.1, on the reverse strand, counting down.
CCTCACAAATTCAGGGATGTGTGGCATGAATGTGTATGATTATTGTTGATAACGTTATTCGTTTTTAGGTTTTTATTAATATTGGATGAATATACAAATATCATGTTCTTACTGCTAACTTGCAGGTGAGCCCCACAGTATCAGGACATGTCTTCTTTGTGCACTAGGTCATATCATTGTGGAGTTATGTAGACGTTTTGTTTTGCATTTCTAGGGTATTTTTACATGATGAGTTTCCTTTCTTCAATTTCTTGAAGATGGCCAACCAAATCGCCTGCGGCCTTAAGCCTCCCCTCATAAACAATATATGCATGGTTCAACAGATATTTAATTTGAATCAAACTCACCACAGACTCAGCAAAAGCAAGCATTAACAAAGCCAAAATAAGAACTGACATCTGGCCATTCAGATTAAACAATAATATATTCTCTGTATACATTCTAATATGTAACTATTACACTTAATACATTTACAGTAGACTTCTATTTGCATTTATAATTGCACCACAGTATTTTTATGACAAACACATTCTTGGAGGATAGTCCACTTGGTTTTGACCACTGTTGGACTAAAAGACAAATGGCATTTTGGTTTATAAAAGTACTGGTTAATACATTGACTGGTGTTGTTTTCAAACTAGCAGTTTCAGTGATATAAACTGAGTTTTTTTTAAATGCTTATCATTGTTTTCAAGGTAATGTAAATACGTGCCAGTGCTTTAGCTTTCTCACATTTTTCTCCCCACTCTTTGTAGGGAATGATGATAAACATTGTTTAGATGAAATGTTGCTCTGTATTTCAAAGGCTCCATATTTCATGTTTGTAGAGTTCTTTAAAGTCAAACCTTTCAGCTGAATGTAGAAAAGTCTATTTAGAAAAGTGGCTTTCTGCATACTTTTCTGTGAGTTTATACTTCAGCAGGACCCAGTCCTTGGGCTTTCTTGCATTTTCACCTATTCATTTTGTGGCAACATTTGCGTCATATGTCAGGTCTTGTCTGTTATGCGATAATGTTTATGAAAAGTCTATTCAGAAAAGGAAATTCCATCAAACTCACAGCATATAAAAAACATATCTTACAAACATTAAATCAATGATAAAAACCATTCACATAAATTGTTAAAATGATGTTTCAATACAGAATGTACTTAAACTTGTGAATTTCAGCCATATTAAATATGCTGAAAAGTCTAAAAACCTAGTTCATACATCCTGATTACTAAATAAAAATTCACTATCCTAGAGTTAGTCACCCTTTAACCAAGTGAGATGGGCAAGTAGCATTATCAATAAACCAAGCAATTGTAGCGAATCACAATTAATGACAGAATTTGTCTAAAAATTCATAAGGTGGCAAGGGTTACAATACAGCCCCCAAGCTTTTTCCATCTTCACTCATTTAAGCAGCAATACAGCTTAAGGACATTCACAGAGGTTCAGGGATCTAGCATATGGGCAGAAGGATGTCAAAAACAGCATCTTCCGTTTCATCCATTAAGGTATCAGGTGGTCCTTTGCCTATTTTCGAGTTAAAATCGACTTATATATTGCATTGGTTTTACCTGCAGTAGTTGACAATAGGTAGTTAATGAGCCTCATTACGAGTCCGGTGGTAGCTGTGCCGGGAAAACCGGCAGTCTATCGCCGGACCCGAAATACCACTCTGCTTCTGTGATTGCCGGAATCACCGGGGCATTACAACCCCAGTGACCCGGCAATTTCTGAGGTGGAATTCCGTAATTACCCATTCCCATGGAGTCCAACAGGACTCCATGGGGGTGGGGACAATGGAAACATTGGTTCCGTCTATGACAGAGCCAGTGTTTCCATTTCTGCCTGCAGGCGGGTGGAGTTACTCCCGCCAGATCAGACCTGGTGGGAGTGACACCTCCTGCCTGCAGAACTTGGAATCAGCCGGTCCGGAAACAACGGTGGCAGTGGATTTACCATCACCGTTGTTTCCGGACCGCCAGGATCATAATGAGGCCCAATATTTTGTTTTAAATTACTAAGTGAGAACTCTCCCCCATCTTTACCCACCTGGTTATAAAAATGTCCAATATATAATCGAAATCCCTCTTTGTTTAATTTTTATTGAAATGATGTGCATATTCTGTGTGGGATATTATGCGGATAATGCTATGGCTTTCCAGTAGACTTTTACAAAGATCACTAAGCTGCCATAAGGCCGTCCTCTCACTTTTATTGATGCATATATCTGGAAACTGGTCAAGCTATCCAGACCTAGATGGGTCAGAGCCCATGTTTGCTGTAAAACATTTGTAAGCTATTGACGACTTCCTGGCTCGACAACAGATCCATTTGGCCGGCCAGATTCCATGACAAAATAGAAAAGCCAGCTATGCCATAAGGTAACTATTCGTATTTTACAGGCGTACCTTTTTTATGGTAGTTGAAGAAAAACATAATGCACGTGAATGCAGCAAGGTATCATTTTGGCACCTCTTGCTTTCGATTTAGCAAGTCTACATTTATTTTTCTTGCCCCCTACAGCTACTTGTGAAAATGTATAATATTATCTACAGCATTCAGTGTTGGCGTGACATATGGTATTTTGGCCAATCCATCAGCAAAGACGCGTTATGTTGAACAAGCACAAATGTCAGATCTTGGCAACCTTGGTCATTATTGAAGTACTGGTGCCAGCCCCGGCGTGCTGTTCTATCACATCATCTCAGTAGCGGTCTAGTCCTCAACCAAGATAACGTCAGTCATTCCTCACAGCATTCAAATGGAGCCCGGGCCATGACCGCACCGCTTCTCAACTCCTGTGAGTACCAACGCTAGTTTCTCGCTATTAGTCTGTGGTTCCTTCCTCCTCCATCTACCTGTCTTGGTTCGCCTCAGTACCGCCCCTTCCCCTTGATTCCTTCTTTGCCTAGCCGCCTCCAGCGGTCGTCAGACCAAAACTGCTCAGTACAGGAGCATCATTCCTGAGCTACCTTCTCTATTGTGGAGCTGGACACCGTGTTTTCCAGCTCCAGCGGATCAAACCACACCTTATCTGCCATTGGCTGTGTCAGCGTCCAGAGTGTTTTCCTGGCTTGCCCTTTTTCCTCGATACATAGCCCTGAACCTTGAAAGTGGATTCTGTTCATTCAGACTCTGGGCCTCATTACAAGTATGGAGGTAGCCATGCCGCTATTAGCGTTATGGTTACCGTCATACCGGGTACCGGGTCCGGGTTCCCGGAATGGGGAAGTACTGGGCCATTCCGACCTTGGAGGGCCCGGTTAATCCCATTCCCGGGAACCCGGACCCGGCACATCCCCATTCCCATTCGAGCCCCCATAGGGCTCAATGGGAATGGGGAGGATGCAAACAACGGGTCCGTTAATGACGGGCCCATTGTTTGCATCCTGGTCTGCTCACGGCACCCGCTAAGGACACCTGGTTTTACCAGGCATCCATAGCGGGGCCCGCAAGGAGACCTCGTAATGGGGCGGTAGAGGGATAACGGGGCCGGCATCTCTACCTACCCCGTTATCCCTCTACCACATATCTGGTAATGAGGCCCTCTGTGTTTAAGGGCCAAGCGCTGTTTCCATATTATACCACCATTCCACAAAACTCCTAACAGTGGTAAGTGGGTTTTATTTTTGAAGTTCTCACAGTTTGAGACGCCCACAAAAAAAAGAAAATGGCACAAATGCAAGCTCTCGTCAATGCTATGCAATCCTTGCCCCAAGAGGTGCAAGCACTAAAAGCAGAAAATGACACTCTACTGCAAATCATGGCAGCGTGAGAAACGTTGGAGAAGAACCTTCAGTGTCCTCCCCTAATATGGAAAAATTCGACAGAAATCCTAACATGCAAAATTTCCTAAATGCCTGCTCAGTGTACTTCTCTTTTCGTCCTCTCTCCTTTTCCTCCAAAAGAGCTAAAATCGGATTTATTGCATAAAACCTAACCAAGAGTGCTCTTGCCTGGGCTGCCACTTTAGTCACAGCTGATAGTCCCTTAATGAGTGATTATGCTTCATTTTTTCAATCCTTCATGGAAACCTTCGGCAGACCGGAACTCACTTACACAGCACAAGAATCCTTATTGGACTTCGCTCAAGGCTCATCTGATTTAATGTCTTATGTAACAAGATTAAGCAGCTAGCAGCGGAATTCGGATAGCCTGAGTCAGCTCAATTCACCCTATTCAGGAGGCATCTGAAGTATGACCTGAAGGACGAATTAGCTCGAGTACCCCGTCCTGGTTCATTCTCAGAACTGGCAGCCCTTGTCCTACAAATTGATCATCGGATCCTAGAAAGAAAGTCAGAAAGGAAAGGTACTCTCGAACAATCCTTCTCGAACCCCTTTTGGACATTATGAATATCAGGTTATGCCTTTTGCATTAACCAATGCTCCTTCTTTGTTTCAAATGTTCATAGACCATATTTTTGCTGATCTACTTTTTCAATCAGTTATCATTTATCTGGATGATATCCTCATCTATTCTGAATCTACTGATAGCCACACTATTCATGTTAAAGAGGTTCTTTCTTGTCTACGAAAACACCAGCTCCTAGTCAAACCTGAAAAGTATCTCTGTTCAAGTGCCTCTGAACCAATGTTCCCTACCTTGTTTGCATCTCAGTCCAGAAGGAATACAAATGCATCAAAAGAAAATCAAAGCTATAATGGATTGGACAGTTCCTCATTCCGTGAAGGAGATACAGCGATTCCTTGGACTGTGTCATTTTTATCGCCGATTAACAACCAATATGCTACCCTGGTGTTGCCTATCGCCCGTCTTCTGAAGAAAGACACACCTTTCAACTGGACTGACATACGAGAATCTGCATTTCATACACTGAAAAGATTTTTCACTTCTGCCCCTATTTTATGTCAGCCTGACGTCCAGAGGCCTTTTGTAGAGGAAGCAGACACGTCCGCAAATGCCCTGGGTGCAGTGCTATTACAGGAACAAGACGGCCACCTAGAACACCCCATTGCATACCTTTCTCACACTCTTGCTGATAGTACCCTGTGAAAGTGTGAACCCATCACAAGAACTTAAAGGTCTTACAGAATATGGAATGCAGGAACAGCTGACAGGCACGTTGGGTCTATTTCTTTGCCCAGTACCAGTTCAATATCACGTTTATCCCTGGCTCCAAAATATTGTTGCTGATGCATTGTCACGTAGGAACACCCAGCCTTCTTGTGTCCGCCAAAAGGGATCCATGTTTTCTCCTAAAATCATTATCATGCACGTTAATATTTTCCTTCAAACCCTCAAGGACGATACTCAAGGATTGCTTCAAAGCCACACTCCCGAAAAATCACTCTTGTTGAAGGATGGCATCCTCTTAAAAGGAAACCAGATCTTTATACAACCACTGCCTTGCAGCAACAAGTCGTGACATTAGGTCATGACGGTAAAAGCACAGGACACAGAGGAGTGAAGACCACTCAAGATTTGGCACAGCGATACTTCTGGTGGCCTACGTTAAGATACGATATCTGCCAGCATGGCGCTACGTGCCCAGTATGATATGATATGATAGTTTATTTATATAGCGCCTATACACAATGTGTTCCAAAGCGCTTCATGACAAGCGAGGGAACAAGGGAAAATACATACATTCTTACAGGTCATGAACAACAAGCGACATTTCAGATAGTGCAAGTGCTCAGACACAGATAGGAAGGAAAAGGGAACAGACAGGCGACTACCGTACTAGGCCGGATGACATTTCTGGTAGAGCCGGAGAATTACAAGAGGTGAGGGAGAGAGGATCAGAAGGGGGAGAGGAAAAAAACAAGCGACTATCGTACTAGGCCTGACGACATTTCTGGTAGAGCCGGAGAATTACACGAGGTGAGGGAGAGGAGATGAGAAGGGAGTAAAGAGGAGAGAAGTGGGAGACCCTCATACCTCATTGAAGGCCCTCGCTTTGCTCAGGCCGTCAACTCGGTCTTCATGGCCCATAACGCCCGGTAAGGGCCGCACTGCAGGTCAATGAAGCTAGATCACATGAAGCTAATTAGGCAAATGTGTGAGTTGACACTGCATATGCACAGTCCATTTACATTGGTAACACAGTAATGGCGACTGAAACCCTTGTGGTCTGTTGTACATGAATTGTGAAGGTGCAGGTTCACTTTGAATCGGCCACGTGACAGCAACTGCAACCATCCTGCACTCACCCTTTGATGAGCCCTATGTTCACTTACCAGGTTCATAGAGATTGACATATGCCATGTACAGTCATGATACCCTCCTCTTAGTAGCATTTCATGATGGACATTGGACAATAAATCACATGTAATCTTTCTCTTGCTCCCATGCAGCTGGTGCCGGGTATCCCCTGATGGGCTGGCTCATGACCCCCATAAGGCACACACACAACAGGCACGAAGAGGCGTACAACCATGCTCATGCACGTACTCGTGTCACCATTGAGCAGACATGTGGCCTGTTGAAGGCCAGGTTCCGCTGCCTCAGCAGGTCGGGTGGAGCCCTCATTTATGGGTGAGAAAAGGTTGGGAAAATCGTACTAGTATGTGCCATGCTTCACAACATGTGCATCCGTCGCAACGTCCCACTGCCCCATGACATGGACATGGTGCCACCTGAGGATGAGAATGAGGATGAAGGAGATGCTGAAATCCCTCAGCGACACTATGGCATTGATGGACGTGCAACACATCAAGAATTAATTGACCATTACTTCTGATGGAGTGAGCACGGAACTGGGCATGGGTCACAATGGGCACTGTACATGATTAAATTGACACACACTGAAGAAGCAAAGTCCAGCCATGTTTGTTTGCGACACCAAGTGTATTGAATATAGAAAAAAAAGTAATAATTGAACTTTTTAACCTAACACTTCTAGCCCATTTAATTTACCCCACACTCCCTCCCCCACTACCCCCGCACACAATACCCCAACACACCCTCCCCCACTATCCACACACCCAATACCCCAACACCCCCTCCCCCACTAACCCCACTAGCCCTTCCCAACTACTCCTTCCCCACATTCAGTAGTCACTCACCCTATTCACAGGCCCTTTTCTGAGGATGGAGCTGAGCCTCTGGTGGACGACTCAGTCGCTGTGACCATCGCAAGGGATACTATGGACCAAACTAGTCAGGGTTGTGCTGGAGGATTGGGGGAGGGTTGTGATGATGTGCCATTGTTAGACAATGGCGGTCACCAACCTGTTAATAGACTCCGACGTGCTCGACATAACCCCATTCCTCTCCCGCACACGCCTCTCAAGGTGGTAGACACCCGAAGTGGCCCTGCCGAGCATCCGGCCCATGTTACGCATGGAGTGTGTGATCAAGCCGTGCATGGCCTGCTGCCGCTCTTCCATTCACATGAGGCACCCCTCAATGTCCCTTATGTGTCTGAGTCCTGGTAGTGGCAAGGGAAGTGGGCTCAAAGGGCCTGGGGGAGTGAACAAAGCTTCGTCACCAAGCCCTTCATCAGTATTGGTGTTCGGCCCACTGGCCTCCACAGTGCTGTGGGCTGCAGAGCCATCTGTTGGTGTTAGATGTATGTTCGTCTGCCTGGGTGGTGGGGCTTCTGGCTACTCCTGCTCGCTGGGCACTTGGGATTGTGCCTCCTCCTGCTCACTGGGCACTGGCGATTGTACCTCCTCCTTCTCACTGGGCACTGGGGATTGTGCTTCCTCCTGCTCGCTTGGCACTGGGGATTCAGGCTCTTAACCCTGATGTGCCTCCCTCGCTGCAGATGTTGTGGTTGACTGCCGGGGGGGCCTTGTTGGCATGTGCTGTGGTCAATTGCCAGGAGGACTTACTGGCAGATGTTGTGGTCGACTGCCGGGGGGGTTGCTGACAGGTGTTGTGGTCGACTGCCGGGGGGCCTTGCTGGCAGGTGTTGTGGTTAACTGCCGGGGCTCCGTGCTGGCAGGTGTTGTGGTCGACTGCCGGGGCTCCGTGCTGGCAGGTGTTGTGGTCGACTCCCGGGGGGCCTTGCTGGCAGATGTTGGTGGATGCTGGTGCTGCAGGGCAGCCTGTGTTTCCTGGTGGTGTGGCAGGTGTTGTGGCACGCTCGTGTCTTGCCGTGGAGGTGCCTGCCTCTTGGCTGGAGGCAGTGGTATCGTAGCGGCGGCAACGTGCAGCGGCAGACAGGGGTGTAGTGTCATGTTCACCTTCACTGTCAAATGAGGTGCCTGTGGGGGACAGTGAGGCAGGGCATCAGAATGGGTGTGCATCCATCTGACATTTATCAATGCTGCTACATTCTGAGTCATGCGCATTATCATGGACATGTTGGTGGGCCCTGCATGGTGCACACAGAAATGTGTGGGGGATGCAGTGTTGGGGCATCCTTGTGCTGCGGCCATGGAGTATCCAGTGTCTGATGGATGGGGTACTGGTGACTAGTGGCTTAGGTGTTGTGGCCATGCAACAGGGGCTGTGTGCCATGTGGACTTTGATTGTCAATGTGATGTGTTCCCATTGTGTGCGTTGATGCATTGATGTAGACTCTGCGGTATGGACATGGTGGGTGTGTCAGGTGTGCAACTGGTGCGGGTAATGTGTGTATCTTGGCATGAGATGGCTTTGGCTATGTGGTGGCAGATTGGTAGCGCCAGGAGTTGGGCGGTGATGTGTGTCTGTGTGCATGCAGATGGCACTTGTGTCGGCAATACAGGGGACATGTGGGGTGTGTCAGTGGGGTTTCTTGATTGTGTTCCTGGCAGGTGCATTGTACTTGTGTGGGAGGAGGCTTTTGGTGGGTGCAATTGCAGCAAGGATCTGGTGCAACTTACTTGACATTTGGACCTTACCATTGACATTGAGGATACATTGTGTGTGCTGTGACTTTGGTATTACAGTAACGGACACTCAACATCATCATCAGGTGTCACTGCTCCCGTTTCCGCATCTCCTACTCCCTCGATGCTCTCCACATGGAGTACACTGCTGCAGGTCTCCTCCCACGCCTGCAATTTGATGGAGGATGGTGCCTGGCCAGCCCCTGGCTGTGCTCTGCAGTGAGGAGGTTGCGGACACTGAGTTGTAGATTGTCCCACCTCTTCTGACAATCCCGGACAGTCTGAGGTGTGGTCCCCACTACCGAGACTTTGGGGGCCACTTCTACTCATATGGATTTCTTTCTCAGTTGTGGCCGCAGTAGATCTGCGCAAGACACCACGTTGGTATGTTCGACAAGTGAATCTGCTAACATGTTGAGCTCCAGCTCACTAAAACAGGGTTTCCGGCGACGGATAGCACCTTGCTTAGCATCCACAGTGTACTTTCTCAGGGTCTACTTGGATTTCCATTTTGACTCCTGTGCAATGAGGATTGCAATGGATTTTTGAAGATGGCTGCTGGTGCATTTCCCTTTCCGGCACAATGATGTTGCTTCCGGTGCCTGTAATACTAGTACCAGCAATGATGGTATTGTGGATGCCGGAGTTGGTGTCTGCGGCATCATCTATTCTGGTTTCAGGACTTTTGGGGCCTTTACAGACATGCCGGTGCTACCGTTTCTGGCATGCCGGAATGCACGTGCACTCTGACTCAGAATCTGCTGTTGATTCCAGCAGCACTTCTACATGGAAATGGTAATACCGGCATGCCGGTAAATTTCATTTTTAACCAGCAAACTAGTAATGAGGCCCAATGTGTCCAACAGTCAAATGCGAGCATTTGCAAAGTCATTAATGATGAACCCTTTGTGAATCAAGATACTTCCTGCAATGAATGGGAAGGGGAAAAGAGGAAGGGAAAGTGGGGGAAGGGAGAAGAGATCAAGGAAAAAACAGGGGGGCTGGGGGACCAAAAGGGGGCACGCAGCAACGTCATAGGGGAACGGAGGGGGGGGACAACAGCCAACAGGGGGACCAGTGGGTGAGGGTTAACAAAGCAGTATCACGGGGGACAGGGGGCAGGGGGAAACGAGCAACATCATGGGGGATAAAAGGGTGCTTGGGGGACACCAGCAACATCACGCAGGACCGAAAAAACAACTGACTACTGTTCCAATAGGAAAACTATGTTGGGTATCCAAAAGACATTGGGGGTCATTACGAGTTGGGTGGTAAGGGATACCGGGCACCGGTAAGGAGACCGGTGCCGGTAATCCCTTACCACCCAATTCCGAGGTCCCTTGGTGGGAAACGTAAGGAACATGTGGTCTGATCACACGTCCCTTACGGGTCCCGCTAAGGGACTAGGGCGCTAATAATGGGCTTGCCATTCGCAAGCCCGTTATTAGCGCCCTCCCCATTCCCATTGAGCCCTATGGGGGCTCAAATGGGAATGGGGAATGGTTTGTTCAATGGGTATTTACCGGTCCCGCCAGGGTCGGAATGCACTGGTAAGTCCCCATTGAACAAGACCGGACTCGGATACGGTATGGGAGGCAGCCATGGTGCTATTATCACCATGGCTACCGCCCATCTCGTAATGAGGCCCAAAGTTTGGCTGTCCACCAAATACCTGTCCAGAAGATTGAGGCCTTCCAAATTCTCTCCATTATACATGGGTTAGTTTTCCATCATACAAACCATCAACCCAGTAGCCTTCAAACTTGTGTTACCTTTGTCATGGCGAAGAATACATCCTGTCTTTCATACTTCTCTTCTGAAGCCTTTTCTCCCACCTCTGATCTTGGTGGACGACATCCCTGAATAGGATTTGTGATTCCCACTTTTTTAGAGGCAATCTCTACTACTTAGTGGATTGGGAAGGCCCGGGCTGAGCTACCTTCTCTATTGTGGAGCTGTACACCATGTTTTCCAACTCCAGAGGATCAAACCACACCTTATCTGCTTGCCTGTTTCCCTCTGGACATAGCGCTGAACCTTTGAAGTGGAGTCTGTTTCATTCAGACTCTGTGTTCAAGGGCCAAGCTCTGTTTCTATATTCTTCTACTGCTCCACGAAACTCCTAACAGTGGTAAGTGGGTTTTATTTCTGAAGTTCTCACAACAAATCAAACAGTCACACACAAAAATCGCAAATCTCCAGTAGTATGACATTTCACTGAATTTCTCCATCAAATAAGTAAATCAAGGTTTCAGATTTGGGAAGTGATTTCAAGGTAATCACATCATGTTCCACTTAATCACATCAAATTCACCAGCTCTCACACCATATACAAAGAAATCCCATCAAAATCATGTACTTGCATCATATGCCTCGTTGATCCAACAAATGCAAATTAAGTGAGATAGTAAGTGAGATAGTATTGCAAGTATTGATATCACATGTTATGTTGTTATGTTCTGTTCATTTATACCGCACAGCACTGCCGTTTGCATTGTCTCCAGGCGCTAACGTGGCTCTGTAAGAAAGGTGGGTAGGGTTGGTTAGTGAGTAAGCGATGGATAGGATAGAGGTTGTGATCATCTGTTGATGTTTGTTGAACCAAGTGAAACTGGCGCCTGAGCGTGTGTGCTTTTTACGTATGCTTGGCTATGTGCCCTGGACTTGTTTTGCCCGTAACAGAGGCGTCCAGTGTCTGAGTTGTATGTTGTCTGGAGGTATTGGGTTTGTAGTATAATAAGAGAGAGGTGTGCAGTTTCCAGGTGTTTGGTGGGTTGTTTCACTAGCCCTCTATGTGTGTGTAGAACATGAGTGGTGTGAGGATGTGGAAAATAGATGGGAGGGTGGTTAGTTGGTTTTGGGTGATCTCTGGGTTCAGTAGTTTTATTGTGGGTTCTTCATTCTGTACTTTCCTGTGTTTGCTTTGGCCCAGGTGTATGGTTAGCAGAGGCACACATCTAAACCAAATCTGAACAACAGTTCTAGTGTGGCTAAATTCTGAACAGTGCGAACCAGGTTAGCACAGCTCCACTGTGGCTAAATTCAAAAGCAGCATTAACTAAATCAGTCCAACTCTAGTTTCTAGTGTGGTTGAATGTAAAGCAGCAGGGTACAGTTTTGATGTGGTTAAATTCTAAAGCAGCATGAATCAAGTCAGTGCAGTTCTAGTGTGGCTAAATTCAAAAGCAGCGTTAACAAAATAATTACAATTGCTGTGTGGCTGCATTCAAACACACCGGAAACCGAGTTAGTAGAATTCTAGTGTTTCAAAAATCAAAAGCAGTGTTAGCTAAGTCATTGCATTCATACAGTGTCTGAATAAACAAACAACGGACACCAAGTAAGTAGAATTCTAGTGTGGCTAAAATCACATGGAGCTTTGTCATCAACTGTGAAGGTACTCTCATTATATGACAGATGTTGTGAATAAATTAATATTTAAGTACTCACATTATGCCCCAGATATAGATGTCATATGACAGATATTCACATCCTATGCAAAACATTGCCATCAACTTCCAATGTGCATTGATCAGAATGACAGCTATTGTTCAGGTACTCACACCACATGTAAGTTATTGCTACTGAATGCCCAGTTACCCACATCCATATGCTAGGCGTTTCCATCAGGTGCCAGTTACTCACATCGCAGAGCAGGTATTTGGATCTCATGCCAGATATTTACATTTGATATATTGCTAAGAAATAAAAAGTACTGAAATCACGTGGCAGGTATTCCCATTAAATGAGCAGGTACTTATATTGTGACAAAGTGCCTTGTGATGGCTCCCAAAACACACATACATCTCGCTATATCACCTCTACTCATGCAGGCTGGCTTATTTGTTGTTACCTGCAAGCCATGCTGGGAGCCGCAACAGCACACCCACTTCTGACAAGACAACTCTGGAGCTCAGTGGTACTGAGATCCAAGATGACAGCTAAATCTTGTTTCTCCTACCCTCGGACCATGGAATCTGAGGTCAGAAACTAGGAATGCTGAGGAACGAGAGGCCGACAGGGAGTACCAAACCAATGAAAACAGTAAGAACTGGATCCTGGGACTCTCCATCAATGAGGGGGAAGACTGCAGAGGTATGAGAAAGACAAGTTACTTGACTGAGGTCAGAAACTAGGACTGCTGAGGAACGAGAGGCCGACAGGGAGTACTAAACCAATGAAAACAGTAAGAACTGGATCCTGGGACTCTCCATCAATGAGGGGGAAGACTGCAGAGGTATGAGAAAGACAAGTTACTTGACAGAGGCAGAAGAAGCAGAAATCTGAATGATGCATGATGAAGGAGGTAGGAGGTAGCTGCCGACACCAGGAGGAGATCTGGACCAGAGTGTGTTCTAGGTTGAGACCCTATGACCTTGCAGAGGCTGGACCCAAGATTGAACAAGACAATGGGTTCTAAAAGCATGCAGCAATTAGTGGGTAGCTGAGCATCAAGCGGAAAACATCACCCAAGGAGTGAGAGATGCTGGACACCCATACCCTGGAGTTGGAAGACCTCGGGTGAGAGCTGGAAAGACATAACAGACATTTGAAAAGCAGAGATGGTGCTGCGAGAAGACAAAGTGCCTACCAAGTCGCTTGTGAGTCTATGGGTTTAGAAAAAATAAATTGTAAGATACTGAGAGCCCAGACACTGGGAAATGTAGTGAAACTACCAAAGGGTCTGAAAGGCATTGGGAGATTTAAAAAAGAGCTCAGTCTGCAGTTGGAAATGGCACAGGAGCTTCCGCTCCACTCCTGGGACAGCTGGAAGCCCAGGAAGCCTTGCAGGCAATTTCTGTTGAAGGCCATGCCCCCTCGATTATTTCTCTCCCAGCCTCCCCCCACATGGTGAAGTCCATTGGGGAAAGAGCACGGCAGTTGGGCGTCCCGAAGGGAGTTCGGCAGACCAAGGAGGAGGCCACTGCACTGCAGTCCAGTTCTGTACTTAACAATGAAAGTTACACCGAGAGAAATTGACGCACAGGTGAGAAGTCCTAATCCCTGTATTATGAATGCTGAGCCAAATGCCCCAAACTTATAAAGCAGCTGTTCTACCAAGGGGGAAGATCAAGCAGTCCACAAATGGAAGATCTTGACAGTCAAGCGTAAGCTGATAGCAGTCTCAGATCCCTGTACTGGAAAGAAACTCCCTTTGGGTTCTACGAAAATTATGGGGGAAGCTTATTCTTTGATCAAGGAACCCAACCAATTTCTGGGGATGGATTCCGTGAATCACAAAACCACTGGGGGCAAAACCAGTATGCACATAATTAGTTTAGTGCCTGAGGCTGAACCAAAGCATATAGTGGAGCCAGGGAGCTAGGACTCGAATTGCACTAGCACCTGTGATACTACTATAGACGTGGATTTACTTTTGGGGTAGGGCGAGCAGCCCAGGAATGTCAAAAGACCAATGACTCCAAAGGATAAAGATACTATAATTTTGTTGGACATATTGAACTCGGTCCCACAGTTCATTAACCCCAAAATGAATATGTACTAGGAATTGTAGAGACCAACCATTGCCATGCTAAAAACATGGCTCCTAAAATCAGTCCCCAACCCTCAGACCTTGGTCCAAGCAGGAACTATCCCGAAAACACCCAGTCTCATGGACTCAGCCATCCACTCACCCAATGCTGTCTGACTCATACACTCTCCCCCCCAACGACCCAGCTGACGAGGGACCATGCAAACCTTGTGCTTGTTGAACTCTTGTCAGAACATGGGGAACTAAAGAGGCTATACAGGTACTTATCCAGGCCCAGTAGAGAGGTGGGGTTTTGTGAGGGCCTTCAAGGGAGAAAGAAGGTGGCATGGATGGCATGAGGACTAATTGCTTTACGGGGTGCCCAAACTACCACACCCGGGCATTGTCAAAAGTGCTACGAACCTGAACGGGATGGGTATGGGGACAGCCTGTGTAAGTGGAGAACATATTGGGTCTGTGGAAGCTGTGGCCAAGCAAGCGTCCTTGGACCCACATAAGACTGAGCTCCCTGGACAGACTTTAGCGACATGAAGTAAAGAGGCACAAAGCACCGAGAAGCATACACTCAGGGAAATAGCCCAGTGCCCCAGAATTAAACCATCAACCAACAAGTCACGGGTTGAGGCCGATCCTGTGAGTCCAAACAATCCCATTGTTGTGTCACGTCCCAGGGCCTGGAGACAGTGGTCGAAGTGGGCTGGAGCGGTGCTCCTCTACTTTTTCTTAAATAAGCTTCACTGTTCCTATACTTTCATTTTAAAAAGAAACCGTTCCGGGACCGTTTCATTTTAAAATAAAAGTGTAAGAAGAAGTTAAAAATTGCTCTTCAGTGCACTGCATCAGGGGTAGGTGGGAGGGGTGGCCTTAATCTTTAGCATGCCCCTTCAGAGGTGCGAATAGGGGGTGATTAGAAGGTGGATGGTGCGTAAAGCTGCATGCTGTGGGGGAACCAAATAAAGTTAATGGGGTTATTTAAAATTAATTTTGCATTTTCCTTGGCTGTGTTTCTTTCCGCCGTTGCACAGTGGTGGCGGTAGAATTGTGGAAAGGTGGGACCCACGAGTGGGCTTTGTATTCGGTGTGGGAGGGGGTGTGGGGATGGGGCTTTGTGGGGCGGGCCAGCAGGGAACATAGTTCCACTACTTCTTTTCGTACACTTCGACCACTGCCTGGAGAATATATGCTGGGCAGAGCCTAAAAAGAGGCACAGTGTATTTGCATCAAGTTCCCAAAATCTCTAGCAACTAACAAGAATCCAGGGAGGCCTTGACAAATAAATACCTGCATTGGCTGGGAACTGTACAGGGCTGCTTTTTTGTATCCCGGGAGAGCATCCCAAATTGTAGCACAGTCTATCACCAGGGGGTGAATGACTAGGATTCGATTTGGGTTGATTTTTGGGACCATGGCATAGCCTGTGACATACTGGGCATCAATATGAAAAGCGCTCCATTAATCAACAGTTCAGTCCGAATCAGCCCCCAGCTTGATCGCAAAACAATTTTTCCGGGTCTGCTTGCAGGGAGTGGCACGGAAGTGTTCTGACGAGACAGCAGTGTCTTCCTTTGCATGTCCCCTTCTCTGCTCTGGGGTCCTCAGCCTTGAAATGAAAATGGCTGTAGAGAAAAGCAGCAGACTCCTCTTTGGATTTCTGGTGCCTCCAGACCATTATTATAAAAGCAGGTAGTGTTCTTAGTTGGAGGGATACCTGGATTGTATTGGCAAGTTGATGTGCTGGGACAAGATATGGATGTTTTAAAAAGGAGAATGTTGAAGGAGCGTTTCAATATGACCCACGTTGGACCATTTCCATAGGCTCTGTTCCCTATATGTTCTATGTGTACCCTGTTCCCTATGTTCGAGTCTCCTGTAAGTTTGACAGTGAGAACCTGTACACTTTAACGTAAGCAGTTCCCTACTGCCAAAGTTTGGTCATCTGCACTGCAGGGTGCAAATGTAAAAGGCAGAAGGTGGCGTACCAATCATGTCAGACAGCATTATTTGTAATTGTAAATGCTTGAAACTTTACATTTGATCCCTATAGGGTCCACCTTGCTTTATGCTATTGCATAAAGCAGGCAGACACCATAGGGGATCTCCATGAAAATCCATGTCAGCGCAAATGCAGGAGCATTTGTATGGCAGCGAGGAAGACTGGCGGTGGAAACGCAAGTTGTCTTCCGCCCCTCCTCTCCACCATACAAATGAATGAAAAAGGCGGGTAACGTAAGGACTGTGCGTAAAAGCTTAAGGCTTTTACAGATTTGTCTTACGTTACACCCCCATGAAATGAGCCCCTTTGTGCTTCAGCATTGTTGTGTCTAAAGTGGAAGAATGGGGGCAGTTCCTTTAATTGGTAGTGGAGTTCTCTTTCTCATGCACCCAAACTTGACTGTGTGATTCATCAGTAAAATAAAGCCATGGCTATTAACAACAATCATAGGCTCGTCAGTGTTAACAAAACACTGCCACATCAATAATGCAGTGCTGTAATTATTAGCAATCAATCAATTGGTGCAGTGTGTGTCATCTATAGTATATAAGTAATACCAATACCATTTTGGAATAGTTTATATCAAAAAGAAGAAGAGTAGAGTAGGCAGCAATGCATTTTATTCCATACCCGTGGCATCGCCAGGGGACCACTCCGGTGGTGATAGTATGCGGTATAAATGTCCTTTAACATTAACATTAGCATTAACTATAAAATGTTCCACCCTCCCAGATTGAAACTACCAGCATCTACTCTTCCATAGGCATGGCTCTTCCACACCTGATATCTGGGTTACTCTGCTTGATAGTGATCCGGGATCATCAGTACCAAGCGGTCACTCATGGTGCCCGTCAAGCTTTAGAAGCACATGTAATACAACCTAACATAATGTATAAAGATGGGTGCCACGATTCTTTCTTTCATAGTTTGAGCAGGAAGACTGATGGTGTGCTCTGGGATATGTTGTCCCATGAATAAGGGTCTCCTTTGAGTGTCCATTTGGGTCTGCAGTTCTTTTTAATGTTGTATGCTACGCCTCCCAGAGTCCATGGAGGGGCACATGCTTGACTATGTTCATTTCGACCTAAAACATAGTACTTGTGGACGGGTGTCTGTGTGTCTTGAAACCACCTAAAACACATGATAACAAATACTTGTTCCCCAAATGCGTTTGAACTATAAGAAGATTAATAAAGCAATGCATGTGAAAAAAGAAGTGATATTGATATTGTCATGAACAAAGGATTTCATACTTAGTATTGCATAATATTCATAGCGTCCTAGTTAGAATGTATCATTTAGTTTAGCATCTGAACACTCAGTACCTGCACGTTTCTGGCCTACATGTGTTTCAATTGTTGAGCTTCTTAAGGGCACGTTCCTACCTATTGTTGTACCAAATTTTGGAAAAAAACAATTATTAATACCTTTAATACAGACTCTAGGACAACCGTTGGTTGTTCAGGAAAAACCATAAAAAATAGCAACCGAAAAAACAAATGAATGTGCCCAAAATTGAAAAGGAAATATGTCCATGTTAGCGTAAAACAAACTCAAATTCAAATCACACCGTTATTGTAATTATTGAAGAGAAGGGATGTGAAAAATGCAACATAAAATGAGAGAAAATATGATGGAATGCGAACATTGTCTGCTTGTCCCAGCCCACCTAAAACATAGTACATGTGGACAGGTGTCTACTTGTCACAACGACTTCTTCAGGTCAAGTCTTTAATGCAACTGAAATAAGTAAAGTGAAAGACGAGGTTAAAATAAAACTTCTGTGCTCTTAGAATTCGCTCATCGCATGTATTGCTGCGTTAAAAAGCGAGCACCATTGCAACCTTGCGCCACGGTGTGATGAGGCGTGCGCAACTGCGGTGGTTTAGGTGGAAACATCCTCATTCATTCTATTATTCAATTGCACAAAGTACACCGGTTTCATTCTCTTGCTCTGTTTACCTACGTTTTTTCTAAATCTGGATTAATTTACAAATTGTTTCTTTTCTTGTCACTCCTCCTGCTCCCCCACCTCCCACTCCCCCTCGCCACACTCAATTGGCATTGTCTAGGCTTGCCCTATACAAATATTTTAAATAAAAAACATAATACATTCATATGCATAGGTGCAAAATCCCCCAGAGCCTTCATTTAATGAAACACGCTGGACATGCATACAGGCCATTAACACCATAACATATATCTAGGAAGGCACCACCCAAGAGCACTGCCTGATGCTTTGCTAAAAAAGCGAATTCCCGCAGACCCATCCAAAGAGAATGCAAAGGAACTACAAGTGAATAACTCTAGCAAATGTTTGTTCTTTCAACTCTGTCTTGTACTTGTAAGTCCACACCTTAAAGCCCTATTCACGTTTTCTGATCCAGGCTAATTAAAAACCCCATTCAGCTCTCGGTGAAATCTGTTCCCAGTCCTGGTGCACCTGCTATGACAGAATGCCCAGAGACACGGTAGCTCGGAGCCAAGGCACCTGCTACCTTATGTCTCACAGTATGTTCGGCTTTTACGGAACTAGTAGCAAAGAAGCCAATATCTCTTTTTTGGCATGTAATAGTTTTGAATACCAGGCATTTTGGCATCAGATGTTTTAAGTGAATTTATTGAACATTGTTATGTCGCTTCAATTGGAAAAGTTAAGAATAGCAAATACTATGAACATATTTTTTTTAGTTAAAGCTACTGACAAACATTTCCGGGTGCAGAGAAATTATGAAATCGTGGCAATCGCTGCAGCAATATTTCTTAGAAGACATTTATAAATAGTTAAATTTGCAATTATTCTGTACATCCTAGGGGTCTGTGAGCAAGCAGCAAGCCGGGAAGATGTGAATCCCGCGAGGCCCTCCACTTCCACTTATTTATCCAAACGGTATTTGGGATAGTGCAGAGAACCGCAGGTGCGGTATATAGGTGGTATATAGGCAACCGAAGTTTAGCAAGATGTGTTCTGTTCTAAGAAGCGAATTGTATTTGAATCTCACCTACTGTGCCTGGAATTGTTCGCCTGCTGCCCACAGTGAAATTAGGGGTCTGCAACCTTTTGCTCACCAGATCTTTTGTACTTAACCTCCCATTATGTCTCACCATTGACTATGCTGGCTCGGTGTAATGGGAGCGGTAGTCCAAAACATCAGGAGAGCCAAAGGTTGCAGATCCCTAAAGGCGGCAGAAAGATGAACTCACCTGGGGCAGAATCAAAGAACAGGGTACAAGAAAGTCTAGTGATGAAGAACCGTGGTCCAGTGGCTAGACCGAGAAGGGGGTGCCAGTGGCGCACTGTGCTTCAGACAACAAAGGCTTGGGACACGAGGAGCAGGTGCTTTAAATGTTCCATTGCCCCAGCAGTAAAATGGTGAAGTAGCATGACCTAGACGTGGAGTCATCAGTAGTAAACAAGGACTTAGAATGATAAGCATGTTCTGATGAAACTAGTGGACAACGTTTTCTTTTTAGTGGGTCTGAGGTTCCCAGCCCCATCATTGGCTGACTTTCAGCGAGATAGGAGTTTGAGAAACCCTGTGCACACAGAAGGATGCTTAACCGTGGTGTGCCTGCTGATCTAACACCTCCACCCCCAAGCTGTGGAAAAACTGCTAAGAATCACTTTGTGGGTAAAGCACCAGGGAGACGAGTTTGAACCTGTTACAGGTACCTAGGCATGGTATGATATATTACTTGGCGCAATGTAGTGCAGAAGGAGACCACAAACTGGTTGAAGTGAAAATCTGAAATGATGCCACCAAGATCTAACAGGATTTTATACTGAGGGCCCAATTCTCAAGTTAGCACAGTGGGCATTCTAAAGAGCACGAATCACTGCCCCAAATCTGGACGCCCAGGCTTCACCACTATTCTCGAGTGGGCCTGGGCGCCCTCGTAGTGCACTGCCTTCATTGCACCTGTTGTTGGGTTCGACGGGCGCAAAGGAAAAATCTCGGTAGTACTTTCCTTAAATAATGACATATTCGTTATTTAACGAAAGTGAGAACACGTTAATGAGGGTTATATTAATGTCAATCCTCCAAGGACTAAAACATAAGACTGCTTGCTCTTCTCCCTGAAATATTCTCTGTCATAAATCACCTGCCATGCACAGCTATTAACTTGAAATTTGCATTTGCAGTTCCCAACAGCGAGACCTGGAGAATGAGCACAGAGAGCAAGCTACATGCCGCTTTACTCATTTGCATCATCTCCTGAAGGGTGCAAAGGATGGAATGTAGAACCTGTGACCTAGATTGTGGTTGATACCGGCCAGAAAGATATTACACAAAGGTTTCCTTCATCGGCAGAAGCTGTTGCCACGTGCTTGATTTTTCCATTAGTAGAAATATATGACAACAAACACATCGGTTTGGAAAGTTTCTGGTGGTTTGGCCACACACCTGCACTGCGACCGGCTTCCTGTGACACTCCTCCACAATACCAGCACCGAAATGGTAATGTATATGTGTGCCACTTTAGTGCACATTTAAAAGTGGAGGAGTGCTACAAGAATACCCGTCTTAAGTGGCAGGTAACACATGTGGCGGTTGCTAGGTTGGTTTCCCACCCATTTTAGCAACCGCCACATATATTCTGAAAGTGGCGCTTTCATGCCGACTTCGGAAGAATGCGGCACCTTCAGAATAGGTCTTGAGTACCAAAAAGGTCGTCAAAGCTTTTAACAACCTTTTTCGGTACTTAAAACCCACTCGAGCCCTGACAGTACCTCTGTTGGGAAAAAAAGTCAGTGAAATTGAATAAGGGATGAAGTTGCTGAGAACATTTTTACAAAAGATTTCACAAAGGGTATAGGAAACTGAAACCTGCACCTGGGTAGTTAAGTACTCTGGCCAAATACTGTACTGCAAGCAAAAATGAGCTAAGGCAAGAAAGAAACCACAGGCTTGTAATATGGCCTAACATGGTATAAAAATCCAAGTCTTGATCATTTTGATTGAACTAATTGAAAATAGTATGATGAGAAGTTATAGCAGAAGATCACATGTCTCCAACAAGTGCAATGAGGGCAAACCGGAATGAGATCAGGGCAAGGAGATGTTCTTTGAGAAATAATTCCAAGAGTTAATTGTCAAACAAGCACCACGCTCCCTGTTCAAAATAGAACATGCACCTTAAACTCCTCTCAAAACAACACTGCTGGCAGCTGCACTACGGAGCCATAATAAAACCATTTTGAATTTTCTAGACAGGCAAGTCAGGACAAGGCAAGTAAACTTGGTCCAGATGGACATCATTCTGGGAAATCGGGTCCCTGCTTGATTGAAACAAAGCCATGGAAAAATAGATGAATAAATGAAGAGGTGGACAGGAAACTATGACACGATCTGAGGACGTTTCTGCTGTGCCCCCTGTGAAAGCTGTTTATCATGAAAAAGCCCACAGGACACCTGAAAGATTTTGCATTAAGCACAGAAGGAAAAGCGCTAGAAGATGATGCCAGACACAGACCTTGGACAACAGAGGTAAAATCAGAAACACTAGCCTGGCAACATATTGCCCACCCATGCAGAGGTCGAGGCCATGAGGCAGGGTTTTGGCAGATGGGAGTTAAGATTGTGAGGTGGACTGCATGGATCGTTGGTTTGAGGCAGATAATGGGGAGTGTTAGAAGCGAGTTGGCTGCCTGCTAAGTGTTGGGGACCTGCATCTCTTGTTCTAAAGCAATTTACAATAGCTTGTGAAGCATGTGTAAGGGTAAGATTCAAGTTGTGAGTAGCACTGCGCGTCGAGATAGGTGGCCAAGGATGTAGGGACTGTTATCATTAAAGTAAGCAAAATGCTGGGGTGCCGAATGGGAGATTTAGAGTATAGAAGATAGGTGGAATCTCCGTAAGCTATTCAGATCTGTTCACATTCAGTCACTAGAGGGAGAGATGGATGATGCTTGGGAATGGACGGGGGAGGGGCACTGGATAGTATAACATCATCACAACGCCCGTCGGGAAAAAGTAGTGAGACTGTAAAGCATGTGGAGAGATGTTATTGCACAATTGTTGGGGACTTCATGAGCTTTCTGGGGGTTCATACTTTAAAGTAAAAGCCATTGAAGATTCTCATATGGACCAAGACTTGCACCAATAGAAATGTGGCAAGAAGTGGCCCCTCAAATCTTCCTTCAAGAAGCAGCTATTGCTATACTGAAGGCAGTGGCACTGGAACTCAGGGTTCCAGGGGTGCTGTGGATCCCATTCACCTCCTGCTTCAGTTCAGCAGCCAAATGACAATAATGCTGTCTTTGAAGTATATGTTTTTGTGACCTTTGCATGTATCTGAAGATATCTGATTTTAGCAGTAATTAAAGGGTCTGAGAAATAAATTCTTCTTACAAACGGCTGCTTTTCCGATACACATTTTTTCTAACTGAAACGCGAGGGTGTGGGGAAGAAGTCTCCCACAGTGCTGCCTCAGCAGCAGCATCGCGAGACTTCTTATCTTATCTTAACAATATTTGTAAAGCGCATCGGTCCCCCGAGGGCATCAGGGCGCTATAACCGCAGAAATGTACGGACAGACTGGGTGGAGCAAAATGCTAGAAAAGAAAAGTATTCAAGGCCTGCCGAAAGAGAGGGTAGGCCTCAGTGACACGTAAGCAGAGAGGGAGAGAATTCCATGCGCTAGCGGCAGCCACTGAGAAAGCACGGCCTCCAACCCAAGAGAGTCTAATCCTGGGGAGTTGAATGGTCATAGAGGATTGGGAGCATAACAATCTTCAGGAAATGGATGGACAGAACTTCGTCCAGAGATATTCTGCCCCTGTTTTATAAAAGGCTCTGTGGACCAGGCACAGAGACTTGAACCTCACACTCTGCTCAACTGAGAGCCAGTGGAGCTGTCAGAGGAGCAGCGTCATAGGGGCATCGTATGGGGGGCAGAGCACCGCTCTTGTTGCCCTATTCTGCAGCTGCTGTAGACGGTGAAGCAAATATTGTGGAAGAGCCAAATACAGTGCATTACAGTTATCAGTACAACTGATTACCAGAGAGGATACCACCAGGGCATGACATTTTGAAGGGATATAAGGAAGGACCTTCCGTAGTGTCCTCAACTTGAAATGTTCCTTTTGACAGGTAGACAACACCTGTTCAGTCATGGACAGGGATGCCATGATCTTAACGCTTAGATCTTTCAACGACGAGGCGGCAGAGGAAATGGGCCCAGGCTGTCAGGCCAAAACTCTGAGGTCCAGAACACAGACGGATTAGCAGTGCCAACCACCAGCCCCTGTGTTTTCTCACCATTCAATTTGAGCCCGTTCATGGCTATCCAGTCACCCACTGCCTCCAGGCAACTACTCAGTCGACCAGCCATCTCCAGCTGGGCTAGATTAAGTCACACAATAATGTGTGTGTTGTCGGCGTAGGAGTAGCACAGGAAGCCGTGCGTGTGGATTATGCCAAGAAGTGGTTGGATGTAAATGTTGAACAAGGTGGCAGGTAGTGAGGAGCCCTGAGAACTCCACACACCAGTGGGACTGCCTGGGATTGAAAGGGTGGCAGAGACACATATTGTGAACGTCCCACAAGAAAAGAGGAGAACCAGGCCAGGACTTGTCCAGAAAGACCCGCGGTAGAGAGACGGAAGACCAGGGTGAAGTGGTCTATGGTGTCAGATCCAACAGTATCAGGACACCCACTCCCGCCTGGTCCACCAGCCGCGCCAGATCAACAGCCACTGAAAGCCCGATTGAAAAGGATCAAAGAAGGCTGAAGATTCCAAAAAGGAGCCGAGAATTGGTGACACCAGGGACTCAAGTAATTTCATTACACAGGTAAGCAAGGAAATGGGGCAGAAGTTAAAAAGGACCACCGGGTCCAGACACAGCTTTTTAAGCAAAGGAATTATAAGGGCATGTTTAAGACCTTCGGGGATAATTCCTGAGGAGAATGAATAATTAACTACCCTAAACATCAACGGAACAATCATATCCAAGACATTTTTCAGTAGAGAGTCTAATAGGGTCGAAGGGCGACTCTGATTTTAAACTTTTAATAGCAGCCACAATATCATGGTCTGTAAAACCAGAAAGGCGGACCAGACAGCTGTGGCTGTGTCATACTTTGAAGATAAACAGGGTGGTGGTCCGGGCTGGGCAGACTGGGGCCAATCCTAGAAATGGTGGCCATCGTATCGTCAAAAAATAGAGACAAGGAGTCACAGAATTCCTGTGAGGGAGGAGTAGTAGACTGAGATTTAGATTGTACCATCAGAGATTGAACTGCCTCAAATAAAGCTTTAGGTTGATTAATGGCCTGCTCAATGTTGTCGCTGAAGAATAGTTGTTTAGCCACTGTAATAGGTCTTTGATTATTAGCAGTGGCGAGACAATAGAGGGCTCTGGCAGATGGTAAATAGCCAATTCTCCATTTTCTTTCAGCCTGCCTACGGCGAAGTTTAAGATCTTTAAGTTCATTCGTATACCAGGGTTCAGAACTGTGATTCTTCACAAGACAACGCTTAGGAGGGGCAAGAGTGTTGGCCACCCACCGACTTAAATGCCTGAGACAGAGTCGTCAGTGTGCAGTCAGAGGTATTAGTACACCCATTCAGAATACGGTGGCTGAGATTCTGAGAAGAGACAGAGTGCCAGCAGCGTTTAATGACCTGCATGGACAAGGGCACCACCATATGGTCTGACCAAATAATGGGGAGCACAGGGAAGACAGATAGAGATGCTGGGGGGCAAAGATGAAGTGAAGAATATTACCCAATGGGTGTGTAGGGTAAATAACCACTTGAGAAAGTCCCAAGTCCAACATCCAGGAAGCAAGAGAATTCAGAGTTGGTGGACGACTATGTCACCAGGATGTACAAATTGGCTGCATTCTGTTGATTTGGCGACCGTATCAAGATTTGCTAACAGTCCACACCAAGGACAACAAGAAGTTGTTCCTGGTGGAAGCATACAATTTTAGAGTCTTAAGTCATTTGGTGTCTGAATGAATACAGGAGACACTAGGAACTGGGTACAGACAGTTGTGGGTGCTTTATTTTCACTCATATGTAGTTTCCTCATTTTATAATATTTAGAAATACAGACATAGCCATTCATTTATTAGCATCTGTTCAATTTTTCAAGAAAGGATTTTATAATGGCAATACAATATTAGCATCATGATGTGAATAGAAGAAGAGGGTGTCCCAACAACTCCCTGTGTTTAGAGAAGGGAAGTGGGATAGTTGTGCAAGAAACAGTGTTTCAGGTGCAATGAGTAATAGCAGCCTAAAAAAGGGAATTTGGCCGAGGTGGCCATAAATCAACAACCAAGGTCGACCCTAACAAGTTAAAGAAGAAGTTTGAATCACATATACACTAGATGCACTTCACATGGCCGTTTGAGCTAATTGAGCTAATTCAGTCGATCGCCTTCCACAGGACCAAAACATTTCCAGCTGTGAGGTTTAGGAAAAATAAAGAGAAAGGGATTTAAAATAATTTAAAAACAAAATGATAAGAGGCAGTTCAAAAGAATATATCAAGAAGGTGTGGTGCCACAACTCATGGAGGTAAAGGTAAAACAGGGGCTTTCCTGGCAGCGTTTCTCAATGTAGTTAGTATTCCTTCGTGTGGGGGTTCATTCCAAAATCTAGAGGGGTGTCAAGGGTGCAGGTGTTGGTTTCCCACAGGCCCTGGAGAATCTGCCTGCAGTCCTGCTGTCCTCTTGTTGCAAGCCCCGCCCTCCTGCTGAGGACTTAAAAATTCCATCTCTCCCCACAAGGGTGAAGCCTGTGGTGGTGAAGAGGGTGCGGGCGTTGGCATCCAGCAGGGGGTTTTCAGGGGCATGCACCCTCTTTTTTAGCACCTCTCACTTACTGTTCAGATTCGGCGTTGTGAAAGCTGCGAGGCTATGTTCTCCTGCTGTGCTGTGCCATTGCTGTTGCTGCTGCCTTGCCTTTCACACTGCTCCATAACGTGGGTCCAGTGGGGATTTCTAAGGAAGGCAATAAGAGCGGCCGGAAAAGCTCCATAAGGTTAAAATCACAGAGACTATGTTACTACTCATAAACCACGCAGCACATCCATTGCCTGGCCCACTTTTGCCCCTGGAGAACCTATTAGTGCACCTTTACTGTCTCATGAGGGGCAGTTTCTAAAGCCTTTGAAGTGGCTGAGTGTGCTTTGTGTTTTATGCCCTGTCCTGACTGTGTTAGCACAATCATCATGTCAGCTGAGCTCCATACCCGTACCCGTACCTGATCCTGCACTTGGACCTTGGCTTGGATTGGGTCCTGGGCTTGGCCGAAGACCGAAAAGGAAAATATTGACACTTAGGAGGAAGAAACTAACTTTAGACCTAACCACCCCAGCTCTACGAAGTGTTGCTATTTTTGGTGTATTTAAGTATAGTAGACACCGTAAGAGCCACCGCCAGCTCTTTCGGTGATGCCCATCTGCCTATTAGAGAAATTCAGCAGTTCTTGGGTACCTTGTGCCCAAACCAGCCTGATCCCGGCGAGGGGCTAACCACAGATACCCTCGAGACATCCACGGCCGCTACAACACCTCCCATCACAATCTGCTTAAATGATGTTAATCTGGGCCTTGAGTGTACAGGGGGGATGTGTATACTGCTGATCTATCTCCCAAGTCCAAAAGGCCCAACAACTGTGCCTAGGGGGACCACCCAGTGACTCTGGCCCGGCCACCCCAGTTCTAACCCCGTCACTGTTATCCCCGGCCCGAAGCAGAGTGACATTCTTGTTGTCCCCCCTCCCATGTCATGTTGCCAAGGGAGTCACTGTACTTTGTCTCAAATCAAAACCCGGCGGAGGGGAGGTCATGCCGCCATCAAAAGTGAATGTTGATGAGTTTTCCAAGCAATCCTCTAGCTCAAAAGCTGTAAGCGTGGGCAGGGAACCCTGGGGGAGCTTGGCGTGCATTCTGGGAACACCAAATGTAGCCCAATTGGATAGCACATTCAGTCCGGTAACCAACGCCAAGGAAATGGTTATTGCCACCAACAACACCAGCCCTGAACAGAAAGGAGAGGGGGACATGAATCAAAGGAGTGTTGCGGAAGTTGTAGTGTCGTTTTGTCTGAGCTTATACTAATAAAGAACCTGTTACTGTCCCTAATTATTCAAGCCACTGAAAAGAGAGTAGTTCCTGGGAAATCCCCAATTAACCAGGTGGGAGAAAAAGGGGTCCTGAATAACCTAAATGCTCCAAGGACAGTAAGTGCCCTTACTCATGAATCTTGTAATATTACCCTAATACAACCGAGGGAGACAGCAGGCTTTGTGACGGGAAAAGAGCAGGGTCCAATAATGATAATGTTCAAAGGGGCACAGGGTCTTGTGCAAACTAGTTATAGCTGACCCTGATCCTAAAGGGGTCCTGCACCTTGCTGCTCCGCTTTTATCGAGGCAGTCTCGTAGCTTGCATATAGACAGAACCCTGAGGGCGAATGTGATGCCCATGAAAACAGCGTGCTGGCCCAGGATCTGCCTAATCTCCAAGATAAAACTGACAGGCCTTTTGCTCCCCGGTCCATATTCCTGCATAGAGTTCCTAAACTAACCTCAAAGCGGTATGAAACGAGGGATGCTCTCCAGAACAAGTGCTTAGATTGGTTGCGATCTGTGAGGGGTTGTCATTTTGTCACTAGGGAACTTGATTGGTAATTGATTGTACCAGGATCTCCAAAACGAAGCAAGATGTTTCTGATTCTGTTGAGATTAAGTTTCAAGACCCCAGAGTGGTTAGCGACATATTGGGCCTCATTACGAGGTATGCCGGTAGCCATGCCGCTATTGGCGGCATGGCTGCCGGCAAAACCGCATCCGTGTCCGTGTCCTCGGAATGAGGACTTACCGGACCATTCCGAGTTCGGCTGGCCCGGTAATTCCTCACTCGAGGACACGGACACGGTTCATCCCCATTCCCATTTCAGCCCCCATAGGGCTGAATGGGAATGGGAGAGGGAGTAAACAACGGGCCATTACGAGATGGCCCGTTGTTTGCTCCCTCTTCCCCTTGCGGGACCCGGTATGCACGCCTGGTTTTCCCAGGCGTGCTTAACGTGTCCCGCGAGGGGACCTCGTAATGTGGCGGAACGGGTTGAACGGCGCCGCAGCCTTTTACGCCGCCATTTAACCTGTTCTGCCAGGGTCGTAATGAGGCCCAATTGAGTACCAACAGGGTATGTCAAAGGGGTCTGTATTGTCAGGAACGAATGCTGGTCCGCTGGGGTAAACGTATGTAGGGACTTCCCTCGTTTATGAGCATTAATGATTGCTGACGTATCATCCAGAGTGAGAAGTTACTGTAGTCTCATGATATAAATCTGGATCCAAGGAGCATTGTGTTTGTGTTGTTTTTTCATGCTGTTGTTTGTAATGGGAACGCTATGTAATGCTTAATTATTGTTGTGAAAACTTGTATGGCTCTATGCCGAAACAAAGTTATGAAGAAGAAGGGGGGTGTGCGGAACATAATAGAAATAGAGTTTAGGGCCTTGGTGAGGTGTCAAACAATGGACAGGTGTCATAGCAAATATATAACGACACATAACTTGTATGGTTTTTCAGTAATTCATGTCGAATGAGTTGGGAATGGCTTCAGTCTGAAAATGTGATCACAGTGTGTTAATATTGTGTAACATAAGAAAATAAGGCTATGTAACGGAAAGGGCAACATCATACCTGCGGAGGACAGAAATACAACAGGGATGTCAGGCATGCTACAAGTGTGCTTAGCTTAATCATCTTAACAGCTATTTAAAGGCTTGGCCGGAGTGTTGCCGTCCAACAACCACAAAACTCAAACACCAACATATTACGTGGTTGCAGTTATTACCACAATAAAACCTACAAGCACTTACTACCTGATGTCATAAACCCCTAAACAAACGACTAAACACCTACTCTTACCTGGTGTCAGTAACAATAACTACTGCAGTACCATACAAACACCTACATTAACTGGTATCCATAACTCGTAAACCATATAGAACAACCTGGTTTCAACTATCACATATAGGATATGCATCACTTCACAACATCCACTGACTCCACAACATACATCTCTACACCACAACCACGTCATAGGCACCCTACATCCACTACTAACACTCCAACTTCAATTCACCCGTCATCGCCAGTCCCATACCAAAACGTGCACTCTACATGACAAATGAAACTTCCTTTAAAGTAGTGGTGGTCAGGCACTACTTCAAATCACCCATGTCCCCAAAAAGGAAGGTGCTAAACACACTGTATAACACAATATATCACAATATTTTGTAAATATTGTATATCTGTTAATTCTAAGAAATGCTTCTGTTCCTTCTAAAACTGCTTCCATACAACATGGCATAATGCTTCCAACCACAACTAGCTTACTGCACGCCCACATGGTGCACTGCTCACAACCACAACACGTTAATTAGTTCACTTCTCCCTTCACACACACCCATACGCCACATGGTGTACTCACTACACCCAAAACACAGTGCACCATACACTTAACTCAGAATGAAATATCTGACATTGATGATTTACACATACAAATATA
Organism: Ambystoma mexicanum; assembly: GCF_040938575.1. Taxonomy (NCBI): domain Eukaryota; kingdom Metazoa; phylum Chordata; class Amphibia; order Caudata; family Ambystomatidae; genus Ambystoma; species Ambystoma mexicanum. Next base: position 1,056,022,826 of record NC_090931.1, on the reverse strand, counting down.
CGTGATCTTCTGCTTCCCACTTTTCTAATAATACATTATCTTCTTCTCCCCATTATTAGAAAAACACATCATTTAGCGTCATCGGCACAGCAAACATAGCCATCACACAACCTTATAGTGACCCCACAGACATTATTCCTCTCTTGTGCATACCCTGTACTGGTAACCAAGTGCTACCCTACTTACCAGTACCAAAAAAGAATTGCTCTTCCCAGTGCTGCTGCACCGAAACATCATTTCTTAAACTTCTTAACACCGCTATTGAAGCCCACTTTGACATTCTTAAAACACCATTCATTAACTCCAATACATGGCAAATAACTATTTTTCATAGAACATGGAGCTCATTGCCATGTCCAACTGTAAAACAAGCTAATTCTGGACTGTTGGAGCAGCCGCGCTGGTTCTGCCCATGATGTGTCATAAACACAGGTGCATTGCAAAGTGAAAGTACCTCCTTTGTGAAACTCAGACAGCTTCCCGGTGTTGTCTCAACAAAAAACAAAACCTGTTCTGAACCACCACGTTGTAAATACAATCAGAGATTCATGTCAGAATGCTGCTGATCGCATTGGGTGTGGATTGGTGGCCATGTAAGAAGACGTGAATCTACCGTGTCTTCTGCAAATCCTACAGAGATCTGGATAAAAGGCAACTAAATGTGGCTGTGGAACAATACACTTGCACGCATGCGCTTGTGAAGTAAGCAGGCACAGTCAGAGGCAATTGGAGCTGGCCCAGTGCGACGATTCCGCGAGTTATCCCCAGAAGAAGTTTGCACAAGAACGGATTGAGCAGTCCCAAGATGGTGGCGAATAAGAACAAAGAGACCGGTCGCTGAGGGGGACATCAGATCAGAGATCATGCCCATATGACTACAACATTGTAGCTGTAAAGCACAGGAAGAACGGTGCTGCACCCTTAGATGTGGAGGTTAGGAGACCGGGACATTACAGCCCCAATGTGTCGGTACGAAGAGCGTGTGACAAGAGCCTCAGCTCACACATCTGCATCACTGCTCGCGGGTTACAGACAGAATTTTCATACTGGACTGCCCGAACCACAGAGGGCTGGGTCCTGCGGGTCTGCACTGCTAGAAGACATTGGCTCCCCTCCTGGGAGACCGGCCGCGACGCAGACACAAAGTAGCAGGGTCATTGCAGCAGAGAGACACTGACGCGGCTTCTGCCTCGGTGGCCCTTTCAAAGTGAGATTTCGTTCCCCATGGAGTATGACCGCGTGACAGAAGCAAGATTGAAGATTGAAACACTGTTGCACCCGAGAGCATTATCCAGGCACACTGAGAAGCCCAGGAGAGCGAAGTGACCCACGTGCACCGGACGAGTGCTGAGCCCGAGCGGGGGCGTGGCAGGAGACCAGCAAGGCGACAACATGATAGCGGCATAAATGAGTTGAATCCCCATGTCCTGCATAATATATACGGGCACATGCGCCGTGGGGATACTGCCTGCAGACACCCGTATCATGAGGCAGAACACCGCCTGGATACCGGTACCCCGTTTAAATGAAAGGAAGGGCTGAGGATTTGCTTCTAAGTTGACTATACTCACAACTACAGGATCCTGCAGTCACTGGAGGTAAGAAAATGAAATTCCCGCTCAACACATGTGCCCCCATATGGTAAAAGGACGTGCAAAACCAGTGTGACCCTGTGAGTTGGGGGGTCAGGCAAATGCACACTGCCACAGCAAGGCCCACCCAGCAATGAATTAGGGAGACTAGGACTGGCACTCGAGGGAGCGGGGTCGGTGGAGTGATTGGAACCCTTTGTTAGGGAAATTCATGCTTGACAATTGGAAGTAACCAGTGATGTGAGATAAAGTACGGGGGCCCATTAGCAATCCAGTGATATATGCAACACCCCTTGCGTGAACTGCAGAGGAAAGCACACCGACAAGGTGTGAGGAGGACTGATTCCCAAGTAGCCGAGGGGTACTAAGGCTTGCCCATAAAGAAGCAGAAGCAGGCGAACCATGGGCACTGATGGATCTTTGTTCACTCCCTTGAGATAGCCCAAGACAAATAATACTCAAAATTCCAACGCATGGAAGCAGATTCTATCGTGCTGGAGGGGTAAAGAGACTTACAAGATAATCAAGATGCGAGGCCTGTTCGGCGCACATGACCCTGCTCACGGTTGACCTGCGCGCGGATGCTAGTTGTGCAATCCATGATGGCAACAAAGACCACCTGCATGTATGGAACAGCAAGATAACAGATGTTTTGAAAGCACACTAGGGAACGATGCAGGTGTACCGAATTGCGGCTCACTGAGATACGCATCAGATAGACGTACTCTGGGGTAGGCACTGGCGCTCAGATCTGTCGGGGTGAAATGTCGTCCAAGATGGACATCTTCACAAGACAAATACAGGGCACAGACACTTCCAAAGCAAGCGGACCGGTGGCAAGTGGAGACCCAAGCCCAACCAGAGGTGATAAACAGATGTTAGAAGCCACAGTGGCTCTGCAGGTATCCTGTGAATCTAAATGAAGTGCGGCCATGACAGAGCTCAGGACATCCCTGGAGTTTAAGATTGACGCAATCGGAGTGGTTGTCAACTTGCTACGACAAGACGTAAGGGCGGTGCCAGAGCACACGGGAAGGCTGGAAGAGGAAGTCAAAGCCAATGTGAGTTTGTAAACAGATAACACCAAAATCATCTCCACGTTACAACAGTTAGTGCGCAACCTAGAACACAGGATAGAAGAGCACCCAGAGAAATAACATACGGGTGGTGGGTCTCCCCGAAGGCGAATAAAATCCAGACACAACGAATTATATTGAGAACATGCTGCTGCAGGAGATAGGAGCAGAAACGCTGACCCAGGGATTTACAGTGGAAAGAGCAGATAGGGCTCCAATAAGGAAACCACCATCCGGTGCACCTCCCAGACCAATCATCGCGAGAATCTTAAACTATAAAGATAGGGAGAAGATATTGGAACATTTCAGGAAGGGAGGAACAGTAAGCAGAGCATCGGCGTCCATCACAGCATATCTGGACTACACCTTCCAGGTGCAAAGGCAACGCTTGAATTATGTGGCCACGAAACGGAGGTTGCGGCAGGCGGGACTGAAATATATGCTTCTCTACCCAGCGAAGTTGAAGGTTTTATAGAAAGGCAAGGCCCTTTTTATCGAGACTCCGGAAGACACAGACAAATAGATGGACACTGTGAACTGTCCAGCAGATGCGGACAACCAAGACAGGAGGTATGAGGATAAGTGAACCTGTGCTTTTTTTCAACATGTACTTTGTCGAACGGGTGGTTGAGATCATATAGAGTTTACTTAAACTATCCATTGAACTATAGTTAAGACCGGGTTTCTGGAATATAACTGTGTTAAGCTAGATTTGGGCTATGTAGATTGCCTTTGCTTTGATATTGACTAGCAGGGGACAGAGGGATCACTTAGAGGAAGTGACACCGTGGAATGCATCAAACCCCAAGTAGTTTCAGTTGGATACTAGTAGGGTAGTATTGAGCTGGGCAACAGTTGGGAGGGGTAGGGGTTAGGGATTAGGGGTTAATGGGAGGGTAGATGTAGGAGTAGTTCAGTTTGGGGAGAGATCGGGGGGCAGGGGGGAGGTAGAGGGGGAGTTAAAAGGGGGTCAGGGAAAGAGTCAACAGTTTGGGGAAGTTGGAGGGAGGGGGAGGGCAACTGTTCGGGTTGGGTAGGGCGGGGGAGGGAAGGAGGTTGGGGAGATTGGAGGGATGTTAAGGGAACAAGCTTACACCTATATGCCAATACGTAAGGAGCAGATGGTGAGGGGGGTGGAGAGGGGACAGGATATGGATAGGATGGGAGACCTGAAGATAGCCACCTGGAATGTCAGGGGGCTCAATAGTTATTTGAAGAGGAACAAGGTTATGATGTATTTGAGACGACAGAAAATTGATATCTGTCTACTGCAAGAAAACCACCTTACGAAAGATAAGCAAGAAATAGTGGGTAAGAAATGGAGAGGCACCACTGTAGGAGCGACGTACTCAGCGTACGCCAGAAGAGTTATCACATGGGTAGCAGCAAATGTCCCCTTTAAGTTGTTAAAGTCCGCTATAGAGCCTGATGGGAGGTCGGTACTGATAAAATGCCTTATAGAAAATAGACAAGTGAGTATTATGAACACGTATACCCCAAGCCAGGACACAGTGGGCCATTTCAAGTCCTTGCATAGTAAGATCAGCCCGTACAAGGGAGGGGCAGTTAATATGGGGAGGAGACTTCAACTGCACATTGGATCCCAAAGTGGATAGATCAGATAGCAAGATGGTAAAGCCTGCCCCAGCAGCCAAGGCCCTCGTTGCCCTATTGGGAGTCTTCCACCTAGTGGATATATGGAGGATGCACCATCCACAGGACAGGCAATATTCCCACTACGCGGCACCACAGGACCTGTACACACGGATAGACTATGTGTTTGTTCAGAACTGACAGGGGAGCTAGTGCACTCAGAATATAAGGCAAGAGTCCTATGGGACCACTCGCCATTGATCGTGGAGTGGCGGTACTTTCCACACAGATCACGGATACCGACATGGAGACTTAGGGCGGAGGCCTTGAAAGATACAATGTTTAGAGAGGACCTGCCAAAAGAGATAGTAGAATACTTTGAACCCAATACCAGGAGTGTGGAGTCAGCCGGCACATTATGGGAGGCATTAAAGGTGGTTGTGAGGGGAGCAGCAATATCTAAATCCAAAGGGCTACAGGACGAGATTGCTAGGGAGTTACACGCAGTGGAGAAGAAACTGGAAGGAATTATGCACAGTGGAGGGCACTCCCTGGAAGAAGTAAGGAATATTAATAGATTGAAACAAGATTGTGAGGAACTCTGTGGAAGATTGTGTAACTTGAACTCCAAAAAATATGTAGAAAGACAGCATGCGGGAGGAGACAAGCCGGGCGGGCTCCTGGCCTGGTTATATAAATGTGAGATGCCTAAGCAAACAATTAGAGCAATAAGAGGCACAAATGGGCAAACACTAGACACTCAAAAAGAAGTGAATGAGGGCTTCGTAGAATTTTACCAGCAACTGTATGCGGATACTGGCAGGGAAGCAGAAAATGATATATTAGACATGCTGGAAGACATCGGTCTTCCCGAACTAGAGACATTGGAAAGGGAGAACCTTAAGGTCCCAATCTCCCTAGAGGAATTAGAGGCAGTGATCAAGCTTTTGCCTACCTTTAAGACCTCCGGGGCAGACTCACTCCCTAGCGAATTTTATAAAAGTTATAGGGCAGAACTGCTGCACCCGATGCTGGCAATGTTAAATGAAGCATTGGAAAAAGGGATGTTGCCGGAATCTCTGAGGGAGGCGATTATTGTCTCACTCCTTAAGCCAAACAAGTCCGGCATGGATCGTGGATCGTACAGACCGCTGTCCCTGCTGAACCAAGACAACAAGATACTTACTGCAGTGTTAGCGAACAGGTTGAGACCAGTCATTAATAAACGTATACAACCGGATCAGACGGGGTGTGTCCCGCACAGGAACATATCTGATAACCTCAGGAGGCTCCATCATGTCATTGAACAAACAGAGGAGGATTCACAGGAGGCGGCAATAATATCATTGGATGCGGTGAAGGACTTTGACTCTGTCAAATGGCCGTGGTTGAAGGGGGCCCTAAAAGGTTATGGGACGGGCCAGTATATTTGAGGTGGGTGCACCTGCTCTATAGCGCGCCACTGGCGCGAGTCAAGATGGGCGTGGTCATTCATGATTGGTGGCAACTTGGTAGAGGCACCAGACAAGGATGCCCATGGTCCCCGATGTTGTTTATACTAGCTTTGGAGCCCCTGGCAATATATCTGAGGCAACATTACAGAGAAGTGGGGATTCCGACGAAGGGGGGGCTACACTTGATCTCAATGTATGCTGACGATATGTTGTTATATCTAAGATATCCCAAGGAGAATCTAGAATACATATTGGAAGTGATGGATAGATACGCATTGTTTTCGGGGATAACAGTGAATCCCAAGAAGTCATGTATATTTTCCCTGGATAGATGTAAAGGGATTCAACGAGAAGAGCTACTGTTACTCCAAATACAATGGGAGACTGAGACCTTTAGATACCTGGGGATCGATGTGTATCATACACCCGAGGTCAAACATAAACATTTCACAGAGAAATCAGTGACTAATATTGAACGCAGTGTGAAGATCTGGGCCAAGCTCCCCTTGTCTATGATGGGGCGAGTGGCATTGCTGAAAATGGTGGTGTTGCCTAGGCTGCTGCACTTCTTCAGAAACATACCTTACATGATAGCCAAGCGATTCTTTGTCAAGCTCCACAGCTTGTGCAGGGGTTTCATATGGCACAATACTAGAAACAGTATAGCAATGTCGAAACTACAAAACACATACGATAAAGGGGGCATCAGGTTGCCAAACTTTGAGATTTATTACCCATCCTGTATGTCGCCAGGTGGCTATCATATGACCCGACACCGGAGTCTAGATTGTTGAAGGGTGAATGCACCCCGTTCTTCCTGAAAGAATGGATTTGGTTGTCTAAGGCACGGCAGAAGAGAGGCACGAGGATGCTGGGATTGAGAGGGAGAATATGGCAGAGAGCGTGCCATTCTGTGGAGAACCCTGCCCCGTGGTCCCCACAGATACCATTAGTAGCATTGACGGGGGTGGATGAACAACTGCAGAAGATAATCCAAAGGCATTGGGAACCGAATGGCATTGCGACATTCAGAGATATGTGGCAGGATGGGGAGGTGGTGGAATTCGACAAACTTGTCCAAAACACAGGTCTGCAACAGGGACAATATATCACTTACACTAGGTTGGTGCGGATGATTAAAAATACATGGGCAGATGCAGTGCTGGAGGGTCAGCCACACACGGTCATAGAAACAATCTATGATGTCTCAGATGGAGGCCATGAGGTCTCCTGAATTTATAAGCTACTCATGTCCAGGGTTGGTAAAGAGGTGCTCCAGCTGAGACGGGACTGGGAAGAGGAAGCCGGAGAATCCATGGGGGACGATTATGGGTGAGAGCCCAGAGATACCACAAGAAAGTGTCTAGGAATGCGAGATTGCAGCAAGACCAGTTGTACATTACCCATGGGGCGTACATGACCCCTCAGAGGATTGTGCGATTCAAGAATGCGGGGATACAAACATGTCCTAAATGTGGAGAAGTAAATGCGGGAATGATACACATGTTCTGGGCTTGCCCTGAAATTGAGAGATTTTGGGGGGAAGTGGCGAGTGGCCTAAATGAGAAGGGGATTAAACTGGAAGTAGAATCTTTGTGGGCGTGCATGGTAGGGGGTTTCCCAGGCTGCATAAATTGAAACATGAATGTAAGCTTAAGGACTTGGCCTACATACTAGCCAAGCGCAGGATTGCCATGGGCTGGAAGGCTATTAACAGACTTGGAAGTGTGGTGGCGCGACCTTCAGAAATGGGTGGAAGCTGAGACTGTGGTGTGGAGCGAAGCAGTTAACGGGGGTGGGAGGGACATAGGAGAGACACTGATAGCCTGGAGGCATTTAGTGGCCACTCTGTTTGAGTCGGCTAATACAGGCAATGGTGAGGATGACTCCCCGACAGATATAACAGAGAGTATATCCTTAGAGGAGATTACAGAGAATGATGGTATGGAGTAAGCTCAGGGGGGGGGAGTTGGGCAGGCATCGGAAGTTATATTATTGATGCATTTATGACTTGTGTGTATTGTTTGGTTATTTGGTTGTTTATGTTGTAAAATCCAAAAATCAATAAAAATTGATTTAAAAAAAAAACTCCACTTGCAATCTACACCAAACTTCTGCCTAGGTCCACGATCAGAAAATCCTCCTTTTGGTACACGGGACAGAAATGTATATGACAAACGCATCATGATACGGGGCATGCTTTAGATGCCTTTCCTTTTGCCATCCAACGACTTCACTGTTCCTTCCTCATTGCGCTGATAAGCGTTTGCCAGACCATCCTGCCCTCCACCTACATCATTAGTCCTGACCGAACTGCAGGACCGCAAAGAGCTCTCTGTTCACCAACGACTGCTCCATTCCTCCAAGTGCCACAGGAGCAGCTCCTCCTCTCTCCTGAACTGGTGAGGCAGGACACCATAGCCTGCCTGCTACTCTGTGCTCTGTTCCCAGCATTATGGGAGAGAATTCCTGTTGCCTCCCAAACACCCAGTCAACTCTTTCGGTGCCCTGTGGATGGCCCACCACGCCAATAGGGCTCACTACAGAGGCCGCGCTCATTGTCTTGCTGACACCTCAGGAGCTCCATGGTAGCTGGGAGCATACATGCACGCTCCTTACTTACAGCTCTCCCAGGGTGCATCCAACTACCATCCGGTTTCCCGGGTGCCCTGCCCCTTCCAGCTGATCCAGCAGTCTTCTCACTGGACTGGCAGGTACTCTGGATCACTGTGCTTGCACCTTTCTCTGCACAAGTAGCACTCCGCCTCTTGGGCTCCTCGCTTCATGGCACTGTACTCCACCTTGCAGCCAGTGTAGAGAACAGCACCACACAGACTTCGGGACAGCCAGCCTCCCATCAAGGTGCCACCTCACAACAGCACTTTTCTAAACATGTCTTGGAGCTTGGAAGATCAGTGTGACTGTATGTGTGAGTGCAGGGCCTCATAGAATGGTGAGTTGGAGCCTGGAGTGTTGGAGGCTTGGGAGTTCCAGAGAGTGATGGTTGGGACTTGGAGTATGGCAAGGAACCAGGACAGATGCTTGTGACCTTCTCTCCTACGTGCATGAACTATAATTATGTAACTAAGCAAATAAAGCCTCTTCTGTTTGTACTTACCTGGGTCAGCCTGGTTCCTGCTCCATGTCATCTCTGATCCAGGCACATCTTGCAGGAGGCAAGATACTACAACATGCATCCACCTTTCAGGCAATGTCCGCTTTTTATCCTCGTTGGCAAACTGAAACATTCAACATAGGGACTCGGACTCAGTGACCAGGCGGAGGCCGTAAGTACAAAAGGAAAGTCTGAACTTTAATCTTCAGTTTCAGGTTAAGACAAAGACTGGAACATAGGGAGTAAGCATCTTAACAGCTCTAGTCCCATGCTGAAGTCCCCTTCCAACCGGCACACTCAGAACTCTTCCGCAATCACACGCTACATTCCGTCAGGCATTCCAAAAGCGGCACCCAGCGGACAACATGCAGGATACCACAATATGTACACCAAATCAGATTAAAACAGAATGCGGTCCCAGTCGAACACAAAGTGAGACCTGTACCAGCAACAGCAAGGAGTGTGTTGCAGATCCAGCTGAAAAAGATGGTTAAAGAAGTCACAATAGAGACAGTGGAATTGTCTGAATGTCTGAGCCCAATGGTCCTGATAAAAAAACAGCACTCAAATGACCTTAGAGTATGCATTTACCTATGCAGTTTGAATGTTGTAGTGATAACGGAGAGTTACCTCCTACCAGGCATAAACAAACTAATCCTGATGATGCTAAGTACTTTTCCAAATTGGACATGAGGGATGCGTATCATCAGATCAGTTTGCACAAAGAGTCAAGACCACTAACCGCCTTTATAGCTCCGTTTGGCACATTTCAGTACACCAGGAGGTCTTTCGGGTTGTCCTCTGCCGCTTCAGCATTTCAAAGAATGATGGACTCGTTGCTATGCAATATCGGTAATGTATCCTACTTTCTGGATGACATCCTCATATACACTGAAGACGCAGCGACGCATGATGTTGCATAAAGAAAAGTACTCACCAAGCTTACAGAATGCTATGCTAAATGCATGCCTAGATTTTCTGAAACAATGGTGCCATTACAAGAACTGTTAAAGAAGGGTGCTGAATACGACTGGCGTCAGGAACAAAAAGGTGCCTTTGAGCTTGTAAAGAGGAGAATAACAGGTGCTCCATGCCTATGACCATTCAATCATCTATGGACAACATTAATTACTGCAGATGCCAGTGCATATGGTCTGGGAGCGACGCTGATCCAGAAGAAGGGTGGCACGGAACATGTTGTGGCATTCACGTCCAAAGCATTGTCAAGCTGAGAAGAATTACTCTACAGTAGAAAAGGAAATGTTAGCCTGCACCTGGGTGGTGAAGAATTTCAGGTCATATGTTTGGGGCACAACATTTCAATACACTTACTAAAAAGTACACATAGCTAGGTGGAAGAATGCGCAAGCCCATTGCATGTCATGGCTACCGGAACAAAGAGAGTCTGCAACCACATTCCTGGAAGATGAATGCATTGTGGCATTGAAGGAGAGTCATTGGCAGGGATAATCAGCCAAAGATGTCACAATGATGAAAATGACAGACTGGGTCAATAAAGGATGGCAGGTGAAAGGACAATTCCGGAAGGATTGAGGCCGTACTGGAAAGTAGCTGACGAGATATATGAATCCGACAGGCTGCTGATCAGAGGAGGTCATGTCATTCCGCCACAGAGAATGAGAAAAATTATTCTGTGCAAGATCCACCGCTAATTGTGTTGGCGGTATCTCGGCGGATTTACTGCTGTGATTCCGCCCAACTCCTGATAGAGCCCTAAGTCTTAGAATTCGTTCACATACATTAACTTCTCAGAAAGAGCAACAGTTACTACCCTTTTATCCTTTTGAGAGGGTGTGACGCACCCTAATGGCTCTGCAAGAACTTTTCTCACCAAGGCTGCTACACATTTAATGGGGCAATAATAGGACTTTTTAGTAGTGTGGGCAGCTATACTAAAGCTATAAATAAGATAGTCCTGGCACTTCTGATGGGCAGTGTGACAAACGAAGCAGCGTTGTGTGATTTCAGGCCATAACGCTCTATGTATGCCACCTTTCAATTACCTTGCCCTCTCCAATTCCAGACAAATGGCCTCACTCCCCCTTCCCTGCCAGCCATTCAGTGGCCCTGGTCTTGCTCTTTGCATATAGTGCTAGGCTGGCCCAGATCCCTTCACAAATCAAGTACACAATACAAGCGACACAGTCTACCCAAGAGGGCCTTGAAAAGGCACCCTTCTGTTATCAAATGGAGCTCAGTAGGTTAATGCACCTCAACGAAGATCCATATTTAAACTGCAAATTAGATTAGTCAAAACTCGTAACACTGCTCAGCAGGTTGTTGTGCCTGCTTCATAGATCCGTGTGCAAGTAAAAGTTAATGGGTTTGAAATCCGACTGAACTTGCGTAAGCTTTTACCTCTCAATAGGGTCGCAATTACTTTAATGGGACAATCGTATAGACACGTCTCAGAAGGATTTGTATACACCTACTGGAAATTTAGCTTTCTTTAGTTTACTGTTTGGATATGGCACTTAAAACCATTATTTTAATCGGTCCGAGCACTTTGCAATCCCTTCTCCCAAGAGCTGTAGTACATTTAATAAGGTAATGTTTCAACATCTCAACAGCACTGCTGTATTTGTAATAGGGTGTACCCCTAGGCCTGGTTTGCTCTCCTCTACAAAACATCAATGAGGATTCTAGTTTAAGGATTGAGGAAGCATTATTTCTGGCAATGAGTAGCATGGTGGCCGTCAGACTACAATGGAGAGGCAGGTAGCCATTGCATCCTTAGAAATGAACATTGTAAACTGGATTGTAAAATTATTTCCTTTTTTAATAGCTTTGTTGTGCCTAAAATACACATCATTTTGAATATTAAAATGTCGTTTTTGGAACGGGTTGCCTCAGATTGAAATCAACAAACATGCAGGCCCTATGCAAGTGGTATATTCTAACACAACATAACATAACACCCAGCTACAGTCAACATAGGACTACTCACATCCTCCTATTGCCATATACAGTCAACACAGGCCCAAGTACTGCCCTTAAATTTCAATTTAGTGCCATCAAGTGCCTAGACATATCCCTTAACATGCAAGTTATTGGACTAGGTCCAGTCACTCACAATATGTGCCTGTGATATGGCGTTGTCTATTTCCGGGATATTTTTTGCCAACGTTTTACAGCCGATAAAACGGTTCTATGTCATATTTCTGCATTTTACAGACCGAACACAAATAAGACATATTTTTTTCCAGCCTTTTTTGTGTCAACTTTAAAATGCAGAAATAGGACATATTCCCCCTCGAAGGTGATCCCCCCATCATCTCCCACTAGTTGTTTTCTAAATTGGGTGTTTTAACACCCCCAAACTCTCCCTTTTCCCCACCCACCACCCCCTTCCCAGCACAACACATACTGACTACACGCACGCACACACACAGACACACACAGCCCCACATTCACTTACCCGACACTCCCGCGCCTGTCAGCCCCTGCCCGCACTGGCATGAGGCAGAGGCATGACAGTTCGATTTAGAAAGAACGTTCTGTGCCGTCTCAGACAGAGCTGTCTTTCCAAATCGATCGTTTTTTTTTGTTTTTTGTTTAAAAAAAAAGGTCTATTGACCTAATACCGAAAAACCTCATCGAAAAATATGGGTGGAGGCGGGGGGTCGGAGGGTGGTGGGGAATAGGGATTAGATAATGGGAAATGGAGTTTAAGGGGGTACCCCCGAAATAAAAACAATAAAAAAAATCAGATGAGTTTCTTCAGCTGAAAATATTCGGCAAAAAACTCAGCAGAAACAATCCTGGCAATTTAAGAACATAGATAAGTGCCTGGTACTGACCTCATTTGCCAAGGTCTTGGTAACATAGGTGACGTGTTGCCATAATATGCAGGTGCTCTCAACTAAACCCGGGCTATTGCCATTAATTGGCTAAGTACTCTCAGAGCATGCTGGATATTGCTATCAAAGGCCTGTTTACTCTCACCAGTTTTCTAATAAAACCATCACATGCCCATGGTATCCCATTAACAGTCATGTATGTTCCAAGTGAAAAAAAACATGGACATAAACATTGTGGCACCACAAAAGACCACTGCATTCAAGTAGCTGTGGGAAAATGTTCTCTATCAGTTCTGTCTTTATACCGAGGGTTATGAGGTGGGTTACAGGATGAAGAACAATTGCTTCCCAAGAACGGCACTGAGTTCCCTGTCACCCGACCACCGCCCTGGCCTTAGCTTAAATCACTGGTACTCACAAACATTTTTAGGGTGCCAAAATATTTGGTTTGGTCTACATTGGGCTGAATTGATCACTGCCACAGCCAAAAGCACAAGGCTCACCATAACACCAACACCTCCATTTTGAAGATAGTGGGGTTTCAAAGCCCTGAAAAATAACGTGGTGCTCCTAAAATCACATTGGGCAAGTAATATTGATAAGACATGAAATTATTTAAATGCCAAGGTTGCCACTTGTGCCAAATTGTACATTTTAAAGCACATGGGAAAGTCAAATTAGTCATACATGAAAGGATGCACGTTTTCATTTCTTAGGAGTTTTAAGTGTTCTCCAACAAGGAATAGTTATGAAAATGTAACTGCGCCTAAGTATAAAGCACTCTGAGTTGGTAACAATGGGCAGAAAATTGGGATTTAAATTAAAAACAATTTATGCAGCAAACGGACAACTTCATAAATACTTTATTAGAAAATGATAGTAATACTGTGCAAGTCAAATTGGGCCAGTTCCATTAATATAAGAAATAAACTGCCATTAAGGCTCTGTTTGGCCTATGATCATACCACGTGCACGTGTAAGGAGGCACTGTACCTCACACACGTTAAGTATCTGAGCTTTCTGGGTGGATAGCTCAGAAGGAAAAGGTTTGCCTTTCTCACACAGGGCCAGCCTCTCCTTTCCCAGTTCAAATCTTGCAGGAGAGCTGACGTAACCATTCACCTTTTCAAGGTTACTACACTGAATACCATAACATGGGGTAACACCACCACATGTTTGGCTGTCGTCCTTTTGATGTTGATAATTGACTGTGGGGTTCCATGTAATAATGTCCCTGCAAAAATGTCGCCTGGCAAAAAAACTCACCAAAAGATTGCAGTTTTTTGCAGGGGACATTCTTACATTGAACATGCGGGGGACACCCCTGCAATCCCAAAAACCTTTTTTTTTTCAAAGGGAGCTCCCATTGACCCCATATATATGGTCACAATAAATGATGTCGCTACAACCTTTTCCCGGGGAAATTATGTATGGAGACCATATATATGGGAAAAATATTACCTTATACCCTATGTGGACAACATAGAGACTCTACCCATTTCAAAAGTACCAATTCTGCCCTAGATTGGTGTATGTATGAGTTTGGCATTGCACACCTGTTTTTATTCTATGGATATATAGGAACACATATTTTGATGTCATGCAGATGTGATATTAATTAAGTTAGATGGTATTACTGAGGAATTTGAGGTTGCATTTGGTATATAATGGCGGCACCCAAGCATGTGAGGGGTGCACCTTACGTTCGGTGACTATATTATGCTTAAAACATACACTGCTATTACTGTGGCATTTAAGGCTGTTCTTGCCTGTGATAGCAGCACATGCACAAGATGCTGTGCATTTAAAATAAAAAGTGCATCTGGCTCCAAACTCCAACGCATATTCAGTTGGAAAGCAGAATGTCTTTGTAAGTTGTTTTCAAAATAATTAATAACAGAAACTAATTTTGATTTTTTAATATGAAATTTAAATAGATTATGATTGAAATTTCATTATGTTGATTTAAAAAATGAGTTAACAAAATCATGTTTTTGATGAAGATTCCATATATTGAATTTATTGGCTCAATTGTAGGTAACATATAAGCATTGAATGACTAAACTAAATTGCATATGGATTGCTCTATATGAATATATATAATTGCATGAGATCAATTCCCGTGAAGTGTGGGCTATAGCTCGCATAATAGAATAGGTGTGACCATTGTTAGACAAATTATTAGAGGCACAGCTGAAGTCTTGAGGCACTTGCACCAATAGGTCAGTCCCAACAAGTGCCAGGAGTGCGGGGTACGGTACTGGAACCACTGGGAGCCTGCTTTGCAGCAGGTGGACCACTACTCTTATTCCCACCCACAGATGACTTATCCCCACTAGATTTTTTGGTCTTGGAGAGGAAGGTTTAGGTTTACCCGACCGTGACTGCTTGTGGGACTCCTCAGCTTTCTGAGAGGCCCCCTTTTCTTTGTCCTTGTCCTTCCCACTGGAGTCCTTAGGGGACACCCGGTGGGAGACCCACTTGTCAGCCAACCTAGCCAGCTTAAAGGGGTCCAAAATGTTCTGGTCAGCCACATACTGACGCAGCTCTGGTGAACAGGCTTCAGAAAAATGCTCAAAAAACAAGAGGTGGGACAATTCAACAAAAGTCTTAACCTTGTATCCATCAATCCACCCCATCATGTTCATGTGCGCAGCACTCACCCAGTCAACCCAAGACACATTCTCTCTTTTCTTAAAATCCCTGAACCTTTTAAGGTATTGGGTAGGTGTCTTGCCAAACCTGGCAATCAAAGCAGACTTCATACACTCATACTGACCCCTTTCTTCCACACTCAGCTTCAGAATACAGTCATATCCAGTTTGAGGCACTCTGCTTAACAAACACTTAGCCCAATCTCTTTTATCAACATCATGAATCGCACAAGCCATTTCAAACGCTGCAATCCATTGGAGGATATCTGAACCCTCCACAAATACACCAACCAAATCTTTCATAAACTTGGTGGCTGGGGACCTGACACTCTCACTGGTTTTAGCTGACGTCTCCACTCTAGCTTTCTCTAGCTGGATTCTCTGACATTCAGTGTCCTGGCTCTTGAGTTCAAGGTCCTTATTTCTGAGTTCAAGATCCCTATTCTTGAGCTCCACTTGTTGAGCCAACTCCTCTTTCTTAAGTTCAGCATCTATTTCCAACTTGCGGTATTCAAAGGCCAATTTCATCCTTAATAACTCAAGCTCCAAGGAATTGCTGGGGTTTGGAACAGAGGCAGCAGGAATGGCGGCATTCCCAGAAACAGATTCAGCAGAAACCCCAAGGGCAGAGTCCTCATTGGTTGCATTCCCCCCCTCATCAAGAGTTTCATCATCAGTCTGGTAGTCCACCAGGGCAGCTATCAGCTCAGCCCTAGACTTATCCACAAAGTCTAACTCCCTGGCTTCACAAGCACTCTGGACAGCCTCCAAGCTCATCCGAGTCAATTTGCCATTTGCAATAGACTCCATTGTTTGTAATGCAGTTATCTTGTACACAGCTAAACCTTAATTTAATAAAGTGCAGATATCTTTTGTAAGTGGCACGGTTATACACTGATTCTTAAAACCATAAGCATCCCACTGCTGCCACCAGTGTGAAGGACCCGGTGGGGGCTGGTCTGTACTTCTGCTCTCTATATGGTAGAGGGGAGGCATAGAGGACCCCAGCCTAGATTCTCTATTCGGTAGCTATGGTTGAGCAATCAAGGCCTAGCTTCTCAGGAGGTGATGCAGGCTGGTTCTTAAGTACAGTGTAGTCCCCAAGTCCCCACAAAGGAATGTCCACACACTGTATTGGTTAGAACACAGTCTTTATATAATCAATATTCAAGGTTATGTACACTTATCATAATAACTCACTTTGTACTTAGGAAAATCAATAATGGCAAATATATACAATTCTAAAGTGGTACCACCCTTTGTATTAGATCTCATTAAAGTGCATCAACAATACTGTAACAATGTCACACAGATCAATAGAGTGAAACCAGCAATAGAGAGAGGAGAGAAAATAAGATGGTTGAGCAATAGGCAGAATACTGGCCCCTACCACTAGACACAGTTCTGTGTGGAGATCCCCCCACCTGGGCAACCTGTAAAATAAAGATATAGCACAAGCCCAGTCCATATATTGTTCTGCAAGTCTTATTCCCTCCTATAATGTTTTTACCCCTCCAATGTACCTGGTGGATTCGAGTTCTTCGAAGAGGCGTCGACAGATCCTTCTTGAGCGACCCCCTTTCAAGCGGGAGTCACGGATCGTCGAGAGGCGTCGAGAAGCGTCGAGGAACTCGGCATTTGGCGGCGGGGAATCGATGGCCCTTCTTGAATGCCTTCCCTTTCAAGCGGGAGACACGGGGCGTCGAACGTCCGTCGAGGAACTCGGCGTTCGGCGTCGGGGAATCGACGACCCTTCTTGAGTGCCTGCCCTTTAAAGCGGGAGACACAGGTCGTCGAACGTCCGACGGAGAACACGGGTGAACGGCGTCGATGAGGCAGCAGCTTCGTCCGAGCGGTGCTCGTCGGCGTCGGAGCGTCGGCGTCCTGCAAGGAAGAGGCGTGCGGGGCACCTCGGTGACAATAGTTCTGGACCGCAAAGATTGTGGAGACGGGGGCCCAGCAAGGGCGTCGAGTCGTTCGAGTCTTTGTGGTCTTCGGGTGGCGGGAAACCCACCGGCAGGTTTCTCCTCGGCGCGTTGGTCGTCCTCGACTTTCTCCGGCAGGATAAAGCGGTCGACGATGCGGACGAGGGAGTCCTTCGATTCGAATGTTCTTTGGCAAAGGAGCGGGCGGCTCCGGTCGTCGGCGGCACGGCGTCAAGTGGTTCCCACGGCTGGGCAACTCAACTTCGACGGGCCTCCAGCGGTTCCACAGACCTGCGAACCCTGGTCGACGGCAATGGACTTCGACGGCGGCGATGTCCGGGTGCTTCACTTCGATCTCCTCGGCGGTCCTGTCTCGGGTCGGCAGCCTTTCGAGGGTCTGACTTCCAGGGCGCTTCGGCGAAGATGGAGCGGTGCTCGATGGTCCCTCTCTCGGGTCAGTCTTCGACGATTTCGGCAGCCTTCGGATCGGTCGAAGCAAATGCAACAGCAAGTCTTCTTCTTCCAGCTGGGCGTCGAGGATCAGCAGTTCCAGTTACTCTTAGAGTGGAGACTCAGCTCCAGAACGCTTCTGAACAATTACCAGTGGTGAGAGGTCCCCAGATATACTATTCTGTCTCTCATCCACACTGCTGGCACACACTCGGCAGCCAATCATACAGAAGGGCATTCATGCAGTCAGTCAGCCAATCAGGCACACAGTGCATTCAGGCCACACTCCTCCCTTTCAGACACTCACAACAAGGAATGTGGATTGGGACAAGTACCCAGCCATTCAACACTACACACTGCATTCAGGCCAGTTTCGGGCAGGGCTGTCTCAGTCTTTGTCTCTCATGCCAGAAACCAGACAACCACAACAAGGAGTGCATATTGGTCACACACTCCATTCACCCAGGTCCCACCCACAGGAGGTACCCACAACATACAGTCACTGGGAAGGCTCCAGTCAGTCTAGCTGGGCCTTCACAACAACACCATATTTGGAACTTCCACCCAACAGCCAGTCAGGGGGAAGGGACAGAGTCAGGGCTTCCCAGGACTTTGGGAACACAAGGTAACAGGCAATAGAAAGCAAGAGGCCACAGGGGCCATCTTGTTTCCTATCAGGAATCAACTGATCCCAATGGCAGGGCCTGGGTATCCCAAAATGGAGGACACCCAGAGCACCTGTCAAATTCAGCATGGAGCTGCCACCAGCCCATACCCTGCTCTTTGGGCCACCCACAGGTGCCCAAAAATATACGCTAGGGGCACAGGGTTGTACCCCTACCCATGGGTGCCATAAGGGTATCCCATGGGTCTGTTCACCCACCAAAAGAGAGAGCTGCACTGCCAGGAGTCCCACATGGACTCCTGGGCAGGAAACACGACAGAACACACGAAAAAAAGCAGTAAAGGACAAGGATTCAGCGGCCCTGTCCCTCTGATGCATTTCCAGCATCACACATCCTAACTGCCATTACTGGAAACATTAAGGACTATTTCTGTCAAAACACCTTCCACAGACTTGTCCTTGATATGATAGAGATATATATTGTATCCGAAGTCATAGCTGCAGACTCCTTCTCTTTCTGGTTGCAAACCAACTTTTTATGGTTAACTCAGCTCAAACCTCTAATCAGATGTAGCTCACACTATTCATCTGTCTTAAATATTATTACTTCCTGGCTCTTTGTGATAGATTTCATTGAAATTAAATGTGTGGACCAGTGCCATGCAGGAGAAGTTTCATGAATCTACTTGGTTTCCCATAGATAGTAGTTCCAAGAGCTTTGAAAAATGCTTGTCATAAATTAGCCCAAGTTCCTGGTGCATTCTATTTAGTCGGTTGCTGTGGGATATTTTCACCTATGCCGATGTGCCCCACTGCCTCACTTTACCAATGTGGAAAGAAACAGCCAAAAATGGATGTGCTAACCCCTGTGCGTGCAAAAATCTGCAAAACTGTGCATGGGTCACACTCACCAAAGGCCGCACACCCCTGCCACACAGTCAAAGTGGGGGTGACAACAGAATTCTCACTGCAGCAGAATGCCAGTGGGTGGTGTTACATTTAACAGGGAGAAAGGCAGCAGAATTGTCCTAAAAACCAAAAATGCCTTTTAAAATGCAACTTTGGAATCTTCAAAGTGCTGTTTTGGCGCTAGATCCATTATTTTCCAGTGAACCATTGGAATTAAAAGTGTACTGCAATCACAGTTCCTCCAGGTGGCTCAGAGAAACCGGGCCTTACTGACTGACAGCAGCTAAGAAATGAATTTCATGAAAAACCAGTCCAGCAACAGTTTGTTTTCAATTACACAGGAAAAATGCAGCTAAAAATGGCAAAACATATAAAAATTTCAGCTGTACAGAGAAAGCTCCAAACAAATGCTGGATACATATATCCAGACTGCAAGACACATTCCACCACTCAAAGACAGAAATATATATTTCCTACAAAAGTGGATTTAAAAGACTCAGTTTAAATGTGCTTATTAAGGGAAGAAGTGCAAAAATCACCCATTTAAAAGTATGTTTTTGTGAAAGGCCTAATTCTTTAATTGTCAAAATACACTGAAACTGTGCTCATTTTTATATATTTTAAATGAAAGATGTAGGCAACTTAAAGTAACCCAGACTGGAGTTAATTAAATAATTAATTCTGACTTGACAGTGCCCAGCCTGGGAAAGATGACACTTTAGGTTGGCACTGCCCTGCTACAGGAAGGCTTAATTGATGCTGGAGGTTCTCGCATATTGACAACAAGGAACTGATTACACATTTGTCTCTGGCCCAGCAAAGGACAATGGAAGGCTGAATACTGATCCCTTCAAAGGAGGGGCAGAAAACTTCCTCCCTCTCAAGGGCAGAGGACCCCACCCTGATCAAAGGAATTTGACAGCTGTTGCTTGTTGAAAGGAAAGTTACAAAGAAAAGAAAACTGCCAAGAACGTTTGGTGTTTAAATGCCTATTTGTGATTAAGTTTTGAAACTCTTTAACTTTGCAACATTAAGGAGGACAAATCTAAAAAGTGGTAGCTATAAATCTAATTGTGTGCCCGTTCTTTGAAGACATGAGTGAACCCTGTACTGCATAAGGAACCAAAGATACACCAAAACACTGATTGCGCCAAAACTATTAAGGCTGCAAGGTTAGTATTGTATACCCATGCTCTAGTGATGATTGCACAGATATATACTGAATTAGGAATTGTTAGGCCAAACCATTATGATTAAAATTGACAAAATTCCCCAGAATGACAAAGACAGCTCTCACTGAGATGGGAATTGAATGTAAAGATAATCCATCAAATATGTAATGCATGTGGCTAATTTTATTAGCGGGCAGAATTCTAGAAATGTGTATTTGAGGAAAAGTTAAGTTTTGGTCCAAATCACTGTGGGAGTTCCTAAATCACACCATAAAATATGACAGCTCTTTCTGGCTTCCAACCAGAAAAAGGCAGGTGCCTATGACGTATCACAGCTGTGGGGGTATGGTTTGAAATTGTGCCCCTACCATAAACTTTGTCATGTCACTTGGCATGATAAATATAGGAACTTCACCACATAGACACACACTGATTCCTGACTACATCCTGATTTCCACGCAGCGTCCTGCTGTTGACTTCTTCATCCTGTTCCAGAAATGTTCATCTTGTCCTGATCCAGAATACTTTGCAAAACCAAGGCCCAGCATTTGCTGAACTCTTCTTCAGGTAGGCCCAATTCTTGAACCATCCCAAACATCAGAAAAGAATAATTCTGATCCAGTCTGGCTTGCTACCATTCATGCTTACCTACTGAACTTGCCATTGCGCTAATCTACTGTGTCCAGTGACCAGAAGGGCCAATCCAATCCAAATCCTTCTGAGGTACTAGTCCAATTGACCAGAACCGGCCAGCTGACCATCCTAACAGAGGTGCCCTCCTGCCGGTACACCCAATCTGGATGACCAGAACCCTGATGGTTCAATCTTAATTTACAGTTGACTGTAAGTATCAACAGGAATCATAGTAACCCATAGTATAATTGCCTTGTCCTAACCCCATCTATAACCCATCCTCTCTTTCACTTAAGAAATTATAATAGTGTCACACCAGTCTGAAACCTTGCTTTGATTTCTTGTGCTAGTGATAATTTCTTGAAAATCCTTTTGTCTAGTGAAAATCCCAAACCCTTAAAATTATCCCACGGGTATTCCGACTGAGTCCTCCAAGGCGGACACAGATGTGCTGGGGTTGGTTTCCACGGACCACTCTGGGGCTTACTGTGTTTCAAACTGGTAACCAGCCTGAATACCCTAGTTTAGAACATAATTGTAATTGTAAGAACTGATTTATTTTTTCATTCTCGCGTCTTTATTTTCAAAAACGCCTCTTATTCAAACTTGCATAACTTCTTCAATTTTATAGATAGAAATGTAATTTCAACTCTCACTTAAAAGTAAGACCCGTACCTACATCCATAACTAAAAGCCGCATTGCAAAACAGTATATTTGACCAGTTTTTTTACAAATCACATAGCGGAAATTAGGCGCAAATTTGCATTTCTGCAAAAGTTTCACACGTGTCTTTTTATCATTCAAAGTATTTCCACACTCCCATTCTGATTTAAAGTGTGTTCTATTGCTTATCTCATAGCGTATGTTTGCTAGAACCTGTTTAATGTTGCTCCCATAGGAATTGTTATCAATTTAAGCATTTGTGCACACTTTGCATTGTTTCACAAAGCCATTTTTCACCTGTCATTTTAAAAGTGTAAAATTTCCAAAAACGGTTTTCTCTCTTGTTTGGATTCAAACTCTAGACACTGTTCTTCATTCCTGAATACCTGCTACTTACTTACATCTGTGTAGTATTGCTCAATTGTGAATTAAGAACTTTGCAGGGGGAAACTTTAACCTAAGCCCTATCTTTTCACAAGTCGAAACTGTTCTTTTTCCTGTTTTCTATTCTGTATCACTATAAGTGAATTCAATTGCTTTACTTACTTTCTGATTTGTTTTGTCACCACATTGGTGATTTCTGCCCCCTATATATATATTAAAACTTATGTGTGATTGGAAATTTAAATAAATAAATATTTACCTTTACCAACCAGACTGATTCCTGGTCCATTTTGACCTGGAGGGTATTTTGAGATGGGTGTGATATGAGTGGTATATCACTCAGAATATTGAACCTAAAGACATAATAACTAAGTATTTCATCTGTGCTTTACATGCTAGGCAAGACCCGGCTGTATTGCCTGATTGCAATCCTTAACATTGCTCTTATTTTTCTTTTCTTTCGAAGTGGTTGGTTGAAAAGCCAAGTCTTGAGCTGTTTCCTGTAAATCAGGTGGTTCTCCTCTAGGTGGAGATGATCAGGTAGCATGGCCCACAGTATTGTGACAGAACTGAAAAAAGAGGATCCTCCTTACAGTATCTTGTTGCAATTGAGTACTAGTACTAGTCAGTCAGTCAAACAAACTTTTATTCGGCATAAAATCTTTAAGTAAAACACAATTTAAAATACATCCTGAGGCATTGAATACAAATGTCTAAGACATAAGCTATAAGCTAGGCAATAATCTAAAATATATGAAACAAATGTATTTTCAAGGGTAAAACTATAGAAAGCAAGATCATAATTGTTGAATTCGATCTAGGAGAATCAGATAACCCCAATTAATTCCCCAAATCATACAAAAGCTGACAAGTATTACTGTCCAAAAAGTGGGACAGAACCCCTGTACTTAATAGTTCCAAAATCCCTCTTGCGAGGAGAGCCATTGTCTCAGCTTTGCAGTTTTACGCCCAAGTTGCAATCCGGGTTTCATCGGCTTTACTGTGATTAGCTGTTCCAAGAATTTGATTTTCAAATATGGCTATGCTCATATGACTCTTCAAAGTTAGCAAATTCCAACCCCATGCTTTCTAGGAAGACTGCATGTGTTACCTCGAAATAAGAGACCAGGTTTCCACAAAGCTAAACAGGCATAACAATGACAGATCTAATTATAGAATGACGTCAATATGTTATTTGAATTTCCTTTATGGCATTTTTCAAGGTCTTTGATAGTTGGAGCCCCCCTCTATGAGTATACCTTGCAGTTGCGAACACTAAAATGTACTAGTGCACAGTTTCTCTGGCCTAAATGTTTTGGAGGGAATGTATTGTTGAAATTAGTTCTGAAATAGGAAGTGCCCCGTACATTGTATTAACGATGGGCGATCCAAAAGGTACATAATGCTGGCATGATATGCTCAAGTCACTTAATTCTGAGAAGTAGTCTTGCTGCTGCATTTTGAACTCTTTCAAGTTACCTCATTTGGTAATCTGGGAGACCGAGATGGTGCTGTTTCCATAGACTAGTATGGATAGTATTAGTGAAATTATGGCCGTGGCCCTGTGGGTGAATGTTAAGTAAAGGAAATGTGGTGTAGCATGCACAGCTGGAGGACACAGCTCCTGATGATCACTTTGAACTGTGGAACAAGAGTGAAGGTGTTGTCCATTTCCGTTCAATGATTTCTTACTATAGTTGATGGGTTTGGGCAGGGTCTCATTTTGTCAGGATATGGGATTGTGGTGGAGTTAGAACCTGTAGGATTACAGAGCATCAGCTCTGTTTTTCTAGGGGTGAATTGTAGTCTGTTTGTTGTCATCCATGTGTCCACCTGTGATAGGCAGTTGTTAATGTCTGGGTCATTAGCTGAAGATGTTTTCCAAATGTGTAGATTATTTGTGTGTCATCCATGTAGTTGTAGCAGGAGATACCATACTTATTGATGATGTCAAGTAGGGGTGTCGTGTAGATGTTTAAAAGTAGAGGCAAGAATCTGGATCCCTGGGGTACTCTGTATGTAAGTGGGTGGCCATGGCCAGGAAATGTAGGGGCCCAAGATTGTGGTTTCTGTTCTACCCATTAGGAAGGTGGCGATCCAGTGTAGAAGTGATTCTTTAATACCAATACCTTCCAGTCTTTTCAGACGGATCTCATGAATGAGGGTGTCAAAAGTGTCAGAGATGTCTAACAGGATGCGTGCACTCTGGGTTTTCATCTGTATTGTTTTTAAGTGCATCCCAGATGGAGCACAGAGATGATTCTGTACTACTGCAAGGTCTTAATCCATGCTGTGCGTCATTCAGGAGTTGGCTTGGTTCGATAAAGTCCCGGAGTTGACGGTATGTGAATCTTTCCAGAATGTTCACGATAAAAGGTGTGTTTTAGATGGGGTGATAGCTGGCTGGGTTATATGGGTCTACTGTGGGCTTTGTGACCAAAGGTCTGATGTATGCAGATTTCAAATGAGCTGGGACACATCTGGTGCTGATGGAGTCATTGAGGAGGGATAGGACAATGGATGCTAATTCTGGAGGTTTCATAATTGATTTGTAAAGATTGTGGAGACGTGGATCCTCACAAGATCCTGATGGATTGCATGAGTCAATAGTAGCGTGTAGCCCATCTGTAGACAGATGGTGGAAAGACAATAGAGAGAAGGTATTGGGAGGTGCTGGTGGGATCTTAGTTGCATGAGGGTGGAGTATCCTTTATTTTGATCCTGATCCTGGATGTCTAGTATTTTTTGGTTAGAATATGCAGCAATCTGGCCAGAGAGCTCTTGTGTCGGCATAGGAATTGTGTTGCAGGCTGTTTGGTTTTTGAACTCTCCAATGATCTTTACATTTCCCTTTTGCTGTGATCCAATCTGTTTGGATTAGTGTGCTTTCTTTGCTTTCCTTGATATGAGTACTTCAGCCCTGTAAAGGTGTAACTGCTGGTGGTAGGTGAATTTGCTAGTGTGTTTTTCCTCTAGATTTACTCAAGTTTCCAATTTTCTATAGTGAGAAATGAAAGCCCAGGATACACTAAGGATATGATTTTATGCTTTTTTGTTTGATATGTTTTCTAGATTTCCATTGTTTATCAGAAATACTTTCCTTCTTAATGCACAGTTAATTTCTGAATGCATTATGCCTATATACATATATTTGCCACAATGTACATAATGTGCATTGTCATGACAAGTAGTTCTCAGTTCAATGTGTCCCATGTATATGTGGGCCCAATATTGACATTTCCCAAAAAGTGCTCAAAAGGCTTCAGGAAATATTACTGTAAATGAGCCCACTAGTTGTGCTACATAATTTGGGCATGTACACAGTAGCCCCTTGCACCAGAGGATCGCATCAATGCTGGACCCCACCTGCTTAGTTGCCCACTTCTCTTCTTCCTGAGCACCGTGAGATTCGTTTGTGGGGAAAACACCTGAATCACTGAGCTCCAGGGAGTGGAGACTGCTTTGACAGAATAGAATCCAAGATGGGCACGTGCCCAGAATCTTTATAAATGAATTTCAAAACATGATATGCCACTTAAAAGACCAAAAGCAATGCACAATGCAACCCATCTGCCTGCCCAACTCCTCATTACAGGTTTTCTTGCTGCTCCACTAAGATGCTGACCTAGTTCTTGATGTACTCACATGCCCAATTTACACCTAACCCTGTCAGGCAATTTGGGACAGCATAAGCAATCTCCCAGTCAGCTAGAGCCAATGCAATCTTGATGGACACTGGAGAGAGCCATAATGATACTCTCCCTCACTCTACGGCCCCCTGCAAGTTTCCTTCGATGCTGTGGATGGAAACCTTTCACCAACCGAGGTGCATGAACATGATCTGCATTCTCTGAAATGGGATGTGCGAGCAAATAACTTCTCCCATCCACTAGAGACCACAGTCAGCTGGTCAAGGGTCATTCCAACAGCAGTCAAACCACAAACTCAAGAATTCTGTGTACTAGAATCCGTGAAGGGTGCTTTGTTGTGCTGTAACAGGAGATGGCTTTAATGTGGGCACATGGAAGGTTGGGTGCTTCATCGAGTACTTGGCTAATATTAACCAATATGGCACCAGATTGATTTGTGCTTCGATCTTGTATGGCATATCAACTTGGGCTTCACGTTCAGTGAGGAGTGGAAATGAATGTGATGAGTGGCAGATAACATCTTGTCTCCCACCTTAAAGTGATGAGTTTCCCTTCCTTTTATTTTGCTGCAAGGGCCCTTTAACAAGCTTTTACAGCAATGGGTGATGTCCTAGCCTTTCAGACTGCAATATACAACTCATTTCAAAATGTCTGTACTGTAATCACTGGGATTGTCAGAAAGGGTCCATCAGAAAAACTAGAGAGTGATATCCATGAGTGTAGAAAAATGTTTCTTTTCTGATGAAAGAGTGGTGAGCATTGTTCTAAGAAAACAAACTCCATTGTACAGAGCAGTCTCGCCTATGTGGTTTCTCCTTGTGCTGCAAAGTAACAGAGGTATTGCTCTGGGAACTGATGGAGTGTCTCGGTTTGTCCATCTATTCGATGGGGAAAACAAGAGGAGAACCTTATTTGGATATCCAACAAAGAGCAGAGTTCTCTCAAATATTTAGATGTATATTGGAAACACCATTCAGATATCACCACCGAAGATAGGCAGAGTAATCAGATCACATGTTGAACCCTGACTTCAGCCAACTGCTTGCCCGATGGGGCAGACACAAAGACATTCATGGACTGGACAGTACATAACAATTCTCCCTTCACTAGCTCTCGGGTAAAGTTTGAGTGGGCCTTCAGAGAACAATATAATTGAAGTCCATAGCCTATCTTATTAGGTGTAACTTTTCAACAATGGAGTGAGAGTACCTTTTCTGTTTATGGCACATCCCACAAATTCCCCTTTCTGTATCTCTTGGCCCATCATAGGAATTGTCATCTCCACTTCTTTCCCTATGATGCACAAACATTTTCTATGACACTATACATTTCCTCTCCTGATCCCCCTAGACCCTGACTATCAACATTTTGTATGCTTCTAGTACGATTATCTCTTCAAATTGTTTGACTGCCGGTAGATCAAATTTCTACTATCCCATTATGTCCTGTTTGGCCAACGTCAGGCCAGTGAAAACCCACCTCTACTTTTGTTTACTCATCCGTTTGATTCTGGAAGTATTGTGCAGCATTTGGTGATTTGTGCTAGAGCACATGACACTATATGTGAAACTCTGCCAAGGATCAGCTGTAAGGATCAGGGCTCAACTGTGTCCTAGAACGCTGTTGTGAGGACTCTATGATGTGATTAGTCTGGTCACGTTGGTGTAGTGGAGAGTCCTGCAGGTACATGCGGTCGTCTCTGGATGCCACCCTGTCCGTGCTGTAAAACCGCAAACAGGGTAGTGCCAAGAGCAAAACTCCAATGTTAGAGGAAAACCCAATGAAGGGAAAAACCTCTCTGCCAGATGGTAGCAGGAGGAGGGATGGATCCAAAGACCATTCACAGACCCTCCGGTCCACATGGCGGATCAGGAAGACAAGGAGGCAGGTATGACAGAAGTGGGAAGGCAGGAGGCAAGGACATGGAAACCAGCAGGGCAAGAGACAAGAAAGGATCAGGAGACACAGCAGTGAGTAACAAGGGCAACAATACCTTAGCGTTGCTATGTTCAGTGTCGATGAACTCTGCTTTGGATATAGCAAACCGCAGCTGATCCAAGATCTGAACAGCGAGTGACACCTCTGCGTGGTGCCATCATGGAACGGGCTCATAAGACAGAGAAAAGGTTATTCACTCTATATCATGTTTCAAATTAATTGATTTACATTACGAGTATGAAATGTACCCACTGCATACTGTACACACATGTATGCCTCAGTTGAAGGACGCCTATGTCTCCTGCACTAATCCTTTTGGCCTTGGGTGACTCAGAGAAGCAGAGCTACAACCAACTCTGCAAAACCTGCCTCAGCCACACCCGGCCACACGTCCACCTTCTCATCAACTCTTCTAAACAGAGTTGCGGAACCAAAACATGATTTAGGGTTTGATGAAGGGAAATGGTGGGAACGGTATCAAAGCGGTTTATCCAGCCCGCACAGGGATTGTGGTTACCACCCTCTGTCCACCTCTCTAGTCTTGGGAAACCCACATGTATTTGCCCTGTCTGGCCATGCATGGAAGGTGGGTGGAAACAGTGCCTGATACCCTACCAGGCAGCACATGTGCTCTGCCTGCTGGAAGCACTTCAGTCAGGCTGATTATCGCCTCTGGGCTGCATGTACATGCCAATCTCTGAATCAAGTCAAGATACTACTTTCCAGAGAGCAAGGGGGTGGAACAGAGATATAACTGAAGCACTGCTTCTGCCAGCCATGTGTAATCAAGAACTATAGAATTCCTAGTAAATTAACTTTTTTGGGGAATTGTACTAATTCTTCATACATTTTTTGACAAGTATAATTTACGCTTGGATACCATATCAGTCCATAATTTAAAAGCACACATGGTTGTAACTATGCCTGGCATAAATAACGCATGTAAATGCATGCCTATATAATCAATCTCTATATTTTGCTTGCGGGTTATCTCTCTCCATTGTCCACATCTGTTATAGATTGGAGTTCTGGCAGTGTAGTTCTATGTGTTTGCCCCAAAGCGCAACACATTGAAAGCTGACTCTCTGACCCTGACTCGTCAAATCCCATCCACCGATTTGACTCCTTTCCACTCCCCTCTTCCTTGTCCCTCCTTGGGGGCTTTGCCCTATGCCTCCTCCTCCCCATCTCACCTCCCAATGCGAGCTCTGCCCCCATACCCTCCACCCCTGTCCTCAGTTTCCCTCTTCATGGGGCGGGGGCTTCCGGGCCCACATACACCACACCACCTGGCATTCCCTCAACCGCCCAGTCCACAGCCTCCACACATGCTACTCCCTCCCCACCCCACCTCTATCCTCTCCTTACCTTCTCTATTACACCACCCAGTCACCCTACATCCTCCTTTGCATGCCACACACACAGTCACAGAAAGTGAACCACAGTTTCTCTAATTAAGCATCTGATGCGCAGACGCGTTGGCTGGCAGACCTTCCAACTACTCATAGTCAGCAAAGATGGGTTTGATGAATCTGTTTTCCCGAATATGAGTAGAACTGCCAGTTCATGTGAGATAGTTTAAAGTAAAATTCAAATGTTAATTCACTGTGTGCACAATGGGCCGGCTTCTCAAAGAGCTGCACTGGTGCAAATCAGCGATGGTATCGACCATCTCTGATCTGCACATGCTACCACATACCTGATCCTTAAACACTAAAAAGGGATCAAATAGAGATATACCCAAAGCATCTGTGGGATGATCACGTGCACATGAGATTCACAAAGATTTGCTCAAGGTGATCTCAGAGATTCTCCAGGATTCTTCAGATGTTCTCTAGTTTTAGGCTTTGAGAAACAGGTATAAAGTACCAGATGCAAATATGCTTGCAACATGGAATGCCTTTGTCTATTTGACACATTATTTCTTGGTGTAGGGAGGAAAGTTAGCCATCTTTCTCATTTGTCTCAGAACAGATTCGGTCACATCTGATGGTCTGGCTGTTATACTTTCTTATAAGGAATAAGTGTCATTGCCATATACATTGAGTTCAAAATAGCTTCTACATTCCAAGGTGCCCTTTGTAGTGTTTATCTTGATTAAATATAGAGACAATATTCAGTTCCTTGCTATACTGATAGTAAAAATAGGTCTTGCACCTAGTGTCATGCCAGACTGTTCCTACTTCTAAGAGATGTAATAATATATGCTGTAACTATCCAATTTAATGGTGCACAATGTATCGACCTCGAAAGGATGAAGGGCTGAGTCGACCCTGCCACCGGATACGTACTTCAGAGAAAAGCACTTAGCCACAGAGCTTTCCCCCCAAATAAAGTGTTAAAAATACACAGTGATGCAGAAAAATGTACGTGGCAGAGACATAAATATGAACTAAAAACATGATGGCAATGGGTTTAAGAAACGCAAAAGTAGTGAAAGACAATTCATGTTTGGCAGAGTTGCAAAGTTGTGAAACAACTTTTCCAAACATGGCTAAGTGTTCTTGCTCGGTTTTCTGTCAAATTAAATATTTTGACACATTTCACCTCCATAAAGGTATCGAAATTAAAGACAGAATTGCTAATTGCTATCACATACCAGGTTCAGTCCAGGGAATAATTTGGCTACAAAATTCAAGATATAGATTTTCCTTCGAGAAAAAGTTGTAACACGAAAACAGGTGAAAAGCCTTTGCTAATACCTGGGGGAGAATGTGATTTACTGTTGATAAACAGACTTTGAATTAATTAGTCTTCCGTAATTATCTGAGCTGTCCAAACTGAATGCTAGCATTCCTCGTATACATTTTTTTTTCTATTTGTGTATTTATGAAAAGTGCATGCTGAGTTTTCTTTTTGTTTTTAAAGTGAACAGGAAAATGTAGCAAAGGCAGACGCGCTGCAACATACACTTCAAATGCATGGTTACAGCATACAATAATGTTATAGACCTTGAATTAGTCGACGCATTTACATAGAAAATGTATGACATTTGGTCACTGACCCCAGCAAGCAGTGGGCCGAATACTCCAAAATGGATTGGCAAAGCAGCGCAGATAAGGCTGTGATATGCCTGCTAAAGTCACCATTTCCTAAATTATAATACCACAAAAGTAGGTGCTGCCATCATATGTTAACTGAAGTCTTGAATGGGCCAGGAATGCCCTCATGTGCCTACTACAGTCACCATAGTTAAGGTAAAGGCGTGCATGTTTACCAATACGCCATACGTACACTCCAGTCTTGTAGATGATGCAATCATTTGCCAAGTGCAGCTTGAACTATCCATATCCCGCTGGTAGAGGAAGGCCCATGAACAAGATGCCTGCAGCCATTGGAGTCTTCCCTCCCCAGCACGAGCCTCCACATATTGTTGCAAGTGCTGATTCACAATTCATGTCAATATGGCATATTCTGGGTCTGAAAAATCAAAAGATGGGCACTAGACCCACAGGTCAAGTGACTTAATAAAGCTACTAGAGCGCATGATTCCTCAGCTCCGGTTTGTTTTTCTAACATACTGCAGGAATCAAATGTATGTTTCTATAACTGATAACTGGTTTTCATTTCAAAGTATGGGTAGTTTAATGTCACAAAATGATAACATATTTCATTTTCATGATAAGTGCTTTAAAATATTGCCGACTATGACCTATAATCAAACAAATATAGCCTATTGTGATTTGGAAATTTATGTTAAAACTAACTTCCTACAGAGCAACATTTCGAGAAGAAATATAATGCAAATACAATGATACATGCTAACAGTGCACACACAAAAGAATAATTAAAAGCATCCTAAAGGGAGAATTTGTACATGCTAAAAACATAAGCAAACAATCTAGAATCAAGCGTGTCAAAAAGTAACTCTGGGTTAGGAAACACGTAAAAGAGTCTCCTTTATCACAACATTTTCTAGAGATAATCGCAATTTGGAAAAAATAATGTGAAAACATTGCTATGTATTGAGTCTTGCTAAAGAACTACAACCTTTCTGTGAAAATCATCCAAAAAATATTACAAAAAGAGTCAACTGCAACACAAATGTGTGGGCAATAATGTGTACTGCTTGTATACTGTACAAAGCTCTATCTAGGTGGCATAGTCAGAAAACTTAAAAAAAAATGAATGAACAAACACGTGATAGGCATTCATAAGAAAGATCCTAGACAACCGTTGCATATACCTTGGGACTCAGAGAATTAAGAAGAAAGTAAAGCAAACATCAAATTCATAGGTTTACAATGGATGAAACTCCTGGACAGAACAGGTAACGGAGAACTGAAATTAAGAGAGGGAGAAGCTGCTTGAAATTTTTATATGAGAAGTATTGAAATTGGTCTGAATCAAAATCATAAACAACATATCTTTTTAGGACATTTATTTGTTAGTTCTGATCACGGATTGTGCGGCTTTTTGACGACAAGGCATAATATGCAACAAGATTAATCAGAGCGATAGCAATGACCTTAGTGCAAAATAGTTGTAATTAACTATCTTTTCATGTATATGATTGTCAGCCAATTAGGACAGGTCTAATGCAGGTTTAATTCAAGTACTGCTGTGCTCCATATTCATATATTGAATCAACAGATGTAACTTTAGCACACGCAAGTGCTTTTCAATGTACCTATATCAAGGTTTTGAATACCCAAGTTCTAACATTTGAAACCTAAGAAATATATATATATATAAACAATATATATATATACATATATATATATATATATATATATATATATATATATATACTGAAAGACATGTAATGGTGCAAGTGAGATGGTATTATCTACTATAAACACCTACCAAAAAATGCCCAAGCACTCAAGACTTAAAACTGTGTTTTAAAATTTCATTTATTTCTCAAACAGAGTGCAAATTTATAAAAAGCATACATTGCATTACCTAGGTAGACCAAGTGTCATATAGCACTCACCCACAGCGGGTGGAAAACGCAACGCGTTCCGCTCGACTCGCGAGCTTCCTCAGTGTTGATGTACAATAGCCATTATCCCCAAGCATTAAGGGACAATTTGCCTTATGGAAAATGTTGTCACATTAGAAGGGTAATGGCCCAAAATGTTGCCCTCCCAATTACCACGGCCGAAAATTATGACTTTTTTTTATCCCCCTTACACCTCATATATAGGTGGGGGGTATATGATATATTATTAATAAGGTTGGGTGCAGGGGGGTTTCCCCCCGCATATATATGTGGTGTAAAGGGGGTTTAAAAAAATAAAACAAACAAAAAAAGTTGGCATTTTCGCTCAGCGTAATTATGACGGTCGCAGTGATCACATAGATCTCATTGGAAAAAGTTGCCAAAGGAAAGAAGCCTATATGAGGGGATCTAATGCCCTGTTCCAAAGATTATTGAATAGGGGTTACCCTAAAGAATTATTTAACCATGCAAACAAATAAGCTCAGAATAGAGGCAATAACATAATGAATTGGAACATGAGAACTCTAGAAACATCCTAAACGTCTTTAAGAACGGTAAAACCAAAAATGTTGCAGATGTGTTGAAATGGCCATGTGGCAGAATACACATTGTACAAACATTGTGTTCCTTCAATAGTAGATTCTCTGAACACAGATCCAAAATCAGATTAACAAAAGATGGAAGCACATATGTTTCAACACTACTTGGACAATTGACACAAAGAAAATGACATAACCTGGACTATTATCAATGTGGTGAGGAATACACATTATCCACATAGAGTAGTCATTCAGTCAATAACACTTTATTCAATTTACAGTAAATATTGAAATACACAATTCATTATGTAATAAAGAAATACAATATATCAAATGACTTCATAATAACATGGTATAACATTCTCATCATTACTTTAAGGACAATCACATTAAGAAATTCATCATAAAATGCAGTCAGTATTAAACTTGCCATTAAATGAATTCAATAACTGGTGTTCATGGATATGGCAATTATGTCAGACTAAAAAATCCCTTTCTTGTAAAATACACCCTACGCATGTACTTGCCTACTGAAGCACTGACCGGTTCAATAGCAGTAGACCTGCACAGTCATTGACAATAGATTGCACATTAGCAGCTCTCAAGAGGGGCTTAAGGTAGAGAGATCTATATTTGGCATAGCTTGAGCAGAAAAAATAAAGTGTTCCATGCTTTCGCTTGCTAATGTACAACAAGGGGACCTGTCTTGGTGGGATAGGTTCCATACTTTTAGCAAGAATCACATAGGTAACAGACCAAAATGAAATTTCATTTCCAAGTCACGCGCATATAGGGGGCCATCTCATCAATATATTTCTCACTTATGAGCCCCTGATTGTGTGTGCAATATGCATATGGCAATGGAGATATTTCGCCAGTTGTCAAGGTTCTAGCCTTGGAGGCATCTATAAAGGCTTTTTTCATTGTAGCTTTCATCCCTACTTCAGTACAGCTTTCTTTAAACCATAAGTGAGTCATTTCAATCAATGACAAGGCCTATTTAATATGTCTGCACCATTGGGCAGAAGGCTCCCCGTCCTGTGATAACTGGTCTACCAGTGCTTCCCTATACTTTACTAGATGAGGGGAAGCCTGAAGGCGTGCCCATAAAGGATCAGCTTCAAACTGATTTTGACTAAAACACATTTCATGTCTAGTTCTGCATGAAGCCTATGAATAGACATAGGCTTCGGTATGTATAGAGGTTTTTTAAGGAACTTCTTCACCGGCACCACCAATTTTAGGGGCTGCTGACTACCCCAAAGCTCGGCGTTGTAAAAACTCTGCAGCCATGCCCTGGTTATTGTATATATCAAGGGCAGGGGAAAAAGCTTCCTTACAATTCATGGCATAAAACGTGAGCATCGTATTACTGCATTGTTCGAGCTTTAAGCATGTTTTTTCTATGTTACTTGACCATTTACAGTCGCCCTGGAAACGTATACCAAGGTAAGCAAAATGTTGTGTCTGTTTAATAATATGGCCGTCCACCGTTAGATGTAACTTTGGAGTTTTCTTCTTTAGACAAGAATGGAAGACCATACTTTTCATTTCCCTAATATTTATCCCAAGGCCATTTGCTTTGCCACCCTCACAAAAAGCTCCCAACAGGCTTCTCAGGCCTGCTGGTGTAAGGAAGATAAGAATATCGCCATCCGCAAATAGTAACACAGGTTCTTGTCTGTCCATTGTTTTGGTGCATCAGTGTCAATTTGAGTCAGGCTAAGCACCATTTGGGGACCTGGACGCATCCTTGCCTGACCCCACTTTGCACTGTTACGGGCGAAGTAGCCTCTCTGGCTGTGTTCCAGCAGATGGATGCTTGCTTCACACTTAGTAGAATAGAAAACATTCTCAGCAGAATAGAACAAAACTGAATGTTATATTTTAAATCCCATATGACAGGACTGAAAGACCAATTGAATTGGGCAGCATTAATATAAATGATACAGTTCCATGTAATAATGTCCCCGCAAAAATGTCTCCTGACAAAAAAGTCGCTGTTTTTTGCGGAGACATTATTACCTTGAACATGTGGGTGTACACCCAGGCAACACGATATTTCTTTTTTTTTTTACAAGCGTAGCTGGGGACATCCCTGCAACCTGTCCCATACATAATGACACCATATATAATGTCTCCAATGGCTTTTCCCGGTGACATTATGTATGGGGACATTATTACCTGATACCAAGGAAAGCTACTTATAGAAATCCTTATGGTGCATTCAGCACCATTGTTCCTGTCACAAGAAATGTGGTCACATTATGATAACTGCAAATTAATAAACACATACTTAGTACTTGGCATATGTATGATTAGTTAAACAGACTTTTGAAAATTGGTCATTGAGCATTTTAAGAAACAAGCAACATTAGTCCTTTCTAGATGACCACACAAAAATGGCTTTGGCAACATCAACACGTGACCGCAGTTCGATACATTAAATATGTTC
Organism: Ambystoma mexicanum; assembly: GCF_040938575.1. Taxonomy (NCBI): domain Eukaryota; kingdom Metazoa; phylum Chordata; class Amphibia; order Caudata; family Ambystomatidae; genus Ambystoma; species Ambystoma mexicanum. The sequence goes on along the minus strand of NC_090931.1, from coordinate 1,055,987,232 downwards.
ACATTTTTGTTTATAAAAAAAAGATTTAGCAGAACTTTACATGTCGATATCATAAACACAGAGAATTAAAATAACAGTTTAGGAAACGCACATTAATAAATACCGTGTTATCAGATACGGATTGGTTAGCAAAAGACCACTTTAGCATGACCTCTCAAGGAACAACATAGCACGATGGCTGCCACAGATTAACATGTGGCGCGAAATTATATAATACAATTCAAAATGGTGCAACGCTATACGACATATGAATCCCGTAAATGCTTATGGGCCTCATTACGACCCAGGCGGTAAATTACCGCCTGGGCCGTGACTTTACCACCATGGCGTAAACTACGTTTACGCCATGGTGGTTGGCGGACTTACCGCCCCATTCCGAGTTTGGCGGGGCGGTAAATCCCCAATCCCCATTTACCCTTCCCCATTCCCATTTTTGCCCCATAGGGCATAATGGGAGTGGGGAAGGCGTTAATTACGCCACCGTAAATTACGGTGGCGTAATTAACTCCATGGTCCCTTAGCGCCATGGATTTTAACACCTGCTAAAAGCAGGTGTTAAGTCCGCCATGGCGCTAAGGGACCTCGTACTCAGGCGGTAAGGGTCGGCGCTGTTTACGCCGCCGTAAAACCCTTACCGCCTGAGTCGTAATGAGGCCCCATGTTAGGATGACTACAAGTTTAATACACATACGTTTATGCTTTGAAAAAATGGTTGGTAAAACCGAAGCTTTGTGAAAGACTAGCTTCCTTTGACTGAGTAAAATATATCATGCTTTTAGTAAGCCTTTTCATGAAACCCTGCAGATGTGTAGAACTGAACATTTTTCCCTAAAGAAAAAACACATATAAAGGTTAACATCTGGGAATCTCAATTCACGGTATACTACCAAGTACATTATATACATTCTACAAATGTATCATTAAGATTAGATAGGCATTGATTGTCATCCACAACCAAGATATTACTTTTTCTGGTTTAGATGGAAGAAAAATACAGAAGCACTAAAGAAATGAATATTCATTGTCAAAAATCTGGAAGAAGAGGCATGACCTTTTATAATTATCTAAGGTCCCACAATAGGAGTTAACTGAGAGCCCCACATTGTTGAATGTATTATTTTCCCGATTTACTGACACAATGATGCTGACCCTGCATTCAGTCTGACCCTGAAGAAGACCACGTGCACAACACATTCCATTGTAACCCTGTTAGTTCTCAAAAGATGTATGGCCCAATGGTTCCTAATAGTAGAACACCCTTGTGACTTATAATATATTTTCCCTTCCATGGAAAGGGATTATGGAGCTTGTACTGACCACTGACTGCTCCGCGAGAGTTTTACCCCAGGTGATCCCCTGTAGGCCTCCTCTTTGGTGAACGTCTTGAAGGGTAGGGGTGTCCCTGGCCCCCTGGGTGACCGCACTGCCAGAGCTCATCGTCACAAGATATATGGAACCTGTGTGTGCTATATCAATCACTTTTCTTAATCTAAAGCAAGTATAATTTACTAATGCGTAAGAGTGTCGTAACATATTTCGACTTCTTAGCAATGGCAGAAGTTAAAACACCCCTGAGGAGTTTTGTTTGTTTGTTTGTTTTGTTTTATTATTTATAATGCGCAAGTGTACCCGGGGGTATCAGGGCGCAGCATTTACAAGAATTTTCGAGGCTTAGTTACAGTACACAGAGTATGCATAATACAAGAATAAGGTACACCAATGTTATATACAAATCAGTAGAAGGCCAACAGGTCATTATATACAGGTACGCAAAAAGGCACACGTGGTTACAGTTTGTGCAGGTAGCGCTGGGCACTTTGTTGTACTAGTGGGTCTCCAATTTCAGCCAGGAGACTACCAGGGAGCGGAAGTTCTGATAGGGCAGGGCTACTCTAAGGTTTGGAAGCAGGGAATTCCACAGCTTGGCAGCTTTTACAGTGAAGCTGTTGCCCCCTATGGTGGCCCGTTTGTAATGGGGAACAGATAGACAGTTTTTGTATGCAGTTCTAGTGGGTCTTAATGAGGACTGTCGGTGGAATCTGCTGATCAGGTAAGTTGGTGGGCCATTGTTAAGAGACTTGTGTGTAAGTGATGCCGTTTTTAATAGAATTGTATCTCTAGTGGAGAGCCAATTATTCTTTTGGCTGAATCTTGTGATGTGTTCTCTTCTGGAGATGCCCAGGGCTGCTCTGAGAGCATTGTTCTGAAGGGTTTGCAATTTACTGGTGGTGGCCTTTGTGGATCCCAGCTAAAGGGCATTGCAATAATCGAGGCGAGACAATATGAGAGCTCTGGCAAGTGTCAGGCAGCTATAGTCCGACAGGAAGGGTTTAGCTGTGCGGATTAATTTGCACGTATAAGCTGTGGAAGATGCAAGGGAGCTCACTTGTCTTTTGAGGGAAAAGTTGGAGTCTAGATAGAATCCCAATGTTTTGACCTCTTGTCCGACTTTGATGTTGTTTCCGTCAATCAGGAAGGAATTGTAGGCCGGGCCTAGTTTCTTTATACTGAGCGTGGTACCTAAGATGATAAGTTTTGTTTTATCGTCATTCAGGCATAGTCCATGAGTGGTCAACCATGCCTGGATGATGATGTACACTCTATTTAACAAGGCCAAATCCTTTCCATAATCTCCAGAAAGCGGAAGGAGGATCTGAGTATCATCTGCATAGTTAGTGTAGGTGATACTGAGATGATGCAAATCATCGAAAAGGAGCTTGGTAAATATGTTGTATAGTGTGGGGGAGACACAGGAGCCCTGAGGAACGCCGCAAGTGATGGGTATGGGTCTGCAGCAGCAGTGGGTGAGAATACCCTCATATTCCTGCTGTTAAGGAAGGATGTGATCCAGGTGATGGCCTCTGTGGAAAAGTGAGCTGAAGTGTAGAGGTGTGAGCATAAGACAGAATGATCGACCAAATCGAAAGCGGCCGATAGGTCAAGGAGAAGGAGTAGGGCGGCTTGCCCATTGTCTCTGAGCGAGTCGATCTGTGCTTTTAAGTCAACGAGGGCGGTTTCGGTCCCGTGTTGGGGGCGGAACCCAGATTGTCTAGATCCTAGGAGGTTGTGTTCTTCCAAGTGCTTCTGTATTTGTACATAGGCAACCTTGTCCAAAATGTTTAGTAGAAAGAGAACAGTCGTTATGGGTCGGTAATTTGTGGGTATGGCTAGGTCAAGAGTAGGTTTTTTCAATAGTGGGAGTACCCAGGAGTGTTTTAGGTTAGTAGGGATGGAACGAGTAGCGAAGGAGGCATTAATCAGTTTTGTAATGAAAGGGGAGAGGTCACGGGCAGCATCTTTAATGAGCTGTGCAGGGCACAGATTTCCCTGGCAATTGGTAGCTTTCAGAGATAAGATAATTTTTTCAACTTCCAATATGTTGACTTTAGAGAACTGGAAACGGGCTATATCAGTGGGCATGATCTTGTCGGGAATTTTTGAGTTGAGGGTGTCATTCAAGGAGGCTCTTTTGCTGGAGATTTTATTTTGAAGAGTCACAATCTTATTTGCTAGGGCATTTTGAATTTCTGTGCACCAGCTTTTATCTTTGGTGCAGGTGTCAAGGGGTGCTATAGGGGTTTCTATTTCTTTGAGGATTGAAAAGAGTTCTTTCGTGTTGGATTTAGCTTGGGATATACAAGAGTCAAATGAAGCTCGTTTGGCCAAGTAGATTTCTTTTTTGTAAAGTGCAGCTAGTTTGGAGAGTTTGAGTTTGTTTGAGTCTGATGGGGATTTTTTCCAAATGGCCTCGCAGTTTCTTTTTTGCTGCCTTAGGTTTTTGAGGAATGGTGTGTACCATTTGTTGAGGTGCGTTTTCGGTTTGCTGGATCTGAGTTTAAGGGGGACAATGTGGTCCAGCGAAGTGGCCATAATCTTGTTATATTCTTCGACCAGGGACTCAGGATCCAGGTTGTTGGGCAGTGTGTTGAGAATGGGGAGTAGATGTGGGGTAAGTCTTTCTGCTGTCATGTTTTTCTTGTTTCTGGTGAGACTGGGTGGGGCCTTGATAGTAGGCGGAGGTGGAGGTCTGTCAGTGGAGAGCATGAATGATACCAAGTGGTAGTCAGTCCAGGCTAGAGGTGAGATATTTGTGATATTCGCTAGGCAATTGTAGTCGGCCACCCAGTCAAGTGTCCTGCCTTTTGAATGTGTTGGTAACGTGCATCTTTGCATGAAGCCGAATTTAGTGAGAGTGTTGGCTATGGTGCTAGCGGGATGGTCTTCCGGGTTATTGTAGCCCAAGGTGAGGTCTCCTAAGGTGAGTGCTTGAGTGGAGCTTTTAAGGTTGCTAGAAGGAATAGAATTGAGGTCTTCATCGAAGGTGAGAAAAAATAAAAAGGAATAGATATCTAGTTCATCTATCCAAATAGTTGTGCCAAACAAGTGATCATTATAAAAAACACATTTTAATCAACGAACAATTCATTAGAAAATGATATGATGTATGCTATCCCGCAACATCACAAACATTCAGAGATAATTAAAAACTTCAATTTAAAGAAAAAATAGTCCAACAATTATTGCATTCTTGTGCCCAAAAATGTGGATGGTGTTAGTAAGTGACATTCATCATTTATCACCATGACATCAAAAATATTACCACATGCTATTGTGGCAGGGGAATACTGTCAATGTACCGCAAAAGCTCGAAGTTCATTTAGAAGAAAAAGACAACGTTGCTGTGGTGTCTGTGGGATGTCTACATATGTTTCGGCTGAACAGATGTCGTCAACACCCTCCCTGGTGTTCCGCTGTTTGCTTTATAGCCCTCTTCAGGACGGTACGTTGTTTTAATGGTTTGACAAAAATGTTCAGCCGAAACATATGTAGACATCCCACAGACACCACAGCAATGTTGTCTTTTTCTTCTAAATGAACTTTGAGCTTTTGCTGTACATTGACAGTATTCCCCTGCCACAATAGCATGTGGTAACATTTTTGATGTCATGGTGATAAATGATGAATGTCACTTACTAACACCACCCAAATTTTTGGGCACAAGAATGCAATAATTGTTGGACTGTTTTTTCTTTAAATTGAAGTTTTTAATTATCTCTGAATGTTTGTGATGTTGCGGGATAGCATACATCATATCATTTTCTAATGAATTGTTTGTTGATTAAAATGTTTTTTTTATAATGATCACTTGTTTGGCACAACTATTTGGATAGATGAACTAGATAATCTATTCCTTTGTTTTTTTTTTGTTTTTTTTCTCACTGACCACCCTTTAAGGTAGACTAGGAAAGGGGTAATTAAGCAGTTTGTTCTTTTCAAACCCTACATTGTTGTTCCCTATACTGCTTCATCCCCCTAAAACAAAAAATTGTGGGGCTTACCCATTCTTCTCCTTCATGGAAGGTGCCAATGGGGCCTGGCGGGCGGTAGATCAAATAGATGTTAAGAGTTTGGGTGTCAGTGAGTGGTATTTTGACTGCTAGTAATTCACAGCAGAGGGCGTAGATAGAAGTAGCTAGTCTCATGGTAAGACTGCACTTATGGATGATGGCGACACCGCCTCCTCTAGAGTTGGGACGGTCTTGTCTTAAGATAGAGTAATTATCTGGGACTGCCAGCATGAGCATAGGGCCTGCTGCTGGGTGTAACCAGGTCATTAGAATTAAAGGTGACCATCAAATCAAATGTAACATAGCTGAGCAGGGAGAGGACAGGTTAATGGAATTTGTATGGAGAGCACTCGCTATGTTTGGCGGCAAAAGCTCCCCTCCATGAAATTGTAATCCTTTCCACCATGTAGTGGAAAAGTAAAGAGTAAAACACAGTCAAAATCTTATTTACACTTTACTTATCCACAATGTGTTTGGAAAAGTGAAAATTGGAGCACAAAACAGGAGTCTAATCTCTATGAACTCTAGGTGCAATTGCTGTAATAAGACCTATTACACAAAACTGTAGTCTATAGAGGAATGTCCCCCTGTATTCCATAGACTTATGTGTCCCCAAATGCTCATTATTGGGAAATTAAAAACCACTTAGGATTTCTGTGTACAGAACTCCAAGGTGGCATAACATCCTTACAAGGCATATTTTGGGGTATATTAATCTATATCATATCAGAATTATGGTTAGTTTTGCATCCGGGCAGGGTGGTGAGGCAGTTGGCCTTGAAGGAGATACAATTCTGGAAAAGCAGCCGGTGCATGCCTGTGGGTGTTGTGCTTATACAGTATGATCATATTTTTAAAATAATTTCATGATTTTGGTTGAAACGTGCAAAAGGAAAGCCATCATTTCTAAAGCTTTGTGAGCTTCAAAGGTGGAAACAGATGTTCATTCCATTTAGCCTGACATGACTTTCTCTGCAGCTGGTCTTGCTGTAAAGGGTTGCATGTAGCTGTCCCTCCTCAGCCTTATGGCAAACACCAGTATTCGGGCCAAGGCAAACAATTGGAGGTGAAGCAGATTCTGTGTTTTTTGTAACAAAATCCCTGCCTCTTTTCTCTAGTCAGGTTTTCATCCAAACCATGGAACAGAACTGCATTATTGGATTTCTGGGATGACACTTGAGATGGCAACATGGCAGCTTTACACATGAGCAACCACATATTGTTGGCAATGCTGAAACTCTCTTTGGTGTTCAACACTGTTGATCAATTCTTTCCCATTATATTTTCCGTGCTTCACCCCCCTGTCTTCACCTGGTTTTTATTAGGTTTGTCAGAGCATTCACAGAGCGTCCAGATTGCCTCTCATCCATCTTTATCTGTCAGAGTGTTATGTAGAGTTCCCTAGGGTTTACCATTATTACCAGTTTTGTCCCACATGTATCCAGCTCTGCTCTTTCACTTATTACAAAAGTACCAATCCTAGGCTGAAGACACCCAAGTCCATATCACCTTGACAGGGGAACATGAAAATGAATTGGCAGGCCTACACCACTGCCAATTCAACATCCGATAAAGGGTGAATCACTCCTTCATTCAGTTGAAAAACAAGACCAAAATAATTATTGCCAAAATACCTTCCAGTCCTTTCGTGACCAACATCACCCCACTTCTTCGGCTTCACATCCTACCTTAACAGTTTCTTAAAAACTAGGATTCATTTTTAATGAATGCATTACCCTGAAACATCAAGTAATGTGTAGAGGATCAGATGGATGTGTTTTCCCTAGCTCCTGCACCCTCACCGCCGTCATAACGGAAAAGCAGGAGAAGGGCTATATGTGGGACCACATGTGTTGTGCCTATACCGCATCGAGTGTATGAGAGACAATATGCACTTAGGCAGCCATACCGAATGTACCCTTGCATTGAAAGAGTGGAAGGATGCCATAACGCACCTTTGGACATTATGTAACGCTGAGTGAAATCTGATGAGGCCAGAGTGATGCCATGAAGAAGATATACAAGGACACACTGAAACAACATGAACATTCTCAAGAATAAAGATGCAACCGAAGTGACAAGAGAAACATGTACGAAATGATCAAGTAATCTTATACAAAGGAGATAAGGTAATTTGTTGACCAATAGGTGTAAATAAACAGTAACTCAAGGTAGATGAGACATACAGAAGCTTGCTATAGAGGAAAATATAACGTGGCAAGGACGCCATGATAGGAAAATGGATGTCGGCTCATGTAAAGATTCATTCCAGCTAACTCAGAAACAGATCAGGGTGCAGAGTCAGGAGATGTTGGAGAAATAGCTTTGTGTGCAAAATAAATAGGCGTCTGTGTTCGCCTGGGATCAGGGATGCTATTTCAAGGAAGAATTGCAAGGCACAAAGGGAGACATACGGATAAGCCATATACTTAAGATATATTTCTCTTAGATTAAAGTAAAACAATACATTTGCAAGAGCCAAGTATTGGTCTATTAACAATGCATAAGGCTCCTACAAGATGGCGTGAGCAAGGTGCTCTGGGAGCAAGTACACCCAGTATACGTAAATCAAATAGCAGTAAATAGGAGGTCGAATTGACAAATTTGCGGTCTCCTCACACATGATTCAGAAGTCGAAAACAGGGGCAATTCATTTAGCCTCGGTTGAAGATAGTGATGTGCTTACACTCCCTCAAATGTTCCAGAACAGAAAGAAGACTACAAGGTCAACTACAGATGGAAAACTTTGGCTTATGGTTGGACTGATGAGAGATGATGGACTAATTGCGCAAGTGGGTAGTAATCTGACCTGACTCAAGGTTTCAAGTTTTATTTATGCTTACTTGCTGCTAGCGTGCCGAAAGTCCAAGGTTGGGTGAACATGCCAACCAATCAGAGGGTCTACTGGGCAACACGCAATATAATGTTGCATAAACCAATACGTTGCTATTGTCTCTTCTGTAATCAGCACTATGCATATTTAGAGGTAGTTTGAAGCGTGTCCTATAGATAAGGGGCAGCCAATGAAGTACTAACCCATATGCATGCCATAAGTACATATGTTCCACTAACAAATCCTTCCCGTCAATAGGTTTTACAGTTTGCCACGTAGCATAATGTCATAGATGAAGAATATTGGGGTATATAACCTCTGTATAATCAAGTATGTGTGTGAGTGGACGAGCATCAGTACGTTGTTTGTCAGTTCATCCTGCTTTATTGAATTGAGAATAAAGTAGTACTTTGCCATATTTTCTGAGTCTGTCTGGTTATGTGGTCTGAGATCTTTATTGGTAATTCCATCTAGCACAAGAGACACTTCAAGGTGCTAGAGACTAATGGATTTGGTAGGTCAATGTTTTAACAAGCTTAAAATCCTTCACCAAATTTCTCCCTTACTCCATCAGTATCACAGAGTGTTAGTTTTTGGGGCAGCAATCAACTTAAGACTAGACTATGCCAATGGTCTGTATGCCAGTCTTCTGCTCTGTCTTCTAGGTCATCAACATTTAATTCATAATGTGGCGGTTTTGTCTCATCTTTGACTTGAAGCTACTTGGCCATGTTTCACACTTTCAAATCTCTGTGCATTGATTGAAGGTTTTGGGCAGAATTACCTTCAAAATGGCAGTCTGGTATTTAAATGTTTTGTGACGAATCACAAGATGTCGTCACTGCTTCCGTAGGGGGAACCTCTTCCCATAGGGTCAGGGAGGTGAGGCAGCTACTCGATAGTCCCCCTCGGAGTGGTACTCAGCGGGTGGATCTTGTTACAGGCTTGTCCTGCTCCCCACGATACCAGTGCGCCCCACACCTCTTGCACTCCAGGCACTCTGTACTTTGTCACAAATAATACACAGATGACCAGAAGTAGAGAGAAATAATGGGCTCTAATGCTTACACACACCAGTGTAAGGGAGGGTGCTCACTGTTCTGCCCTCCCAGCCCTGGCTCATCCTTATATACAAATTGAGTAGCTAAATCGATTCTCTGCCCATAAAACAACATTCATAAGGCACGCATGATAACAAACAGGTCCATTTCAGAGAAGCCAGAAGTTGCGAAATGCAGTCATTGTCAATTCTGCAAGGCACCCTCTGGCAGCGTTGGGATTTGAGCCAGCAGTGCTGGCACTGTGTACATTCTCTGCGGGCCCTGAACTGGCCTAATGAGCTTGAGGCATCACGCATTCCACAGTTCATCTCTGCTCTACTCTATGACCTTGCCTGGCATGGGTGTTTCACCTGTTAGGCCAGTCTCTTTGGAAGTCTGTAGGCCAGTCCCATTGCATCCAATGTACCTCAAAGAAACCAAAAGAAACTGCAGTATCAGAGATGGCAACAGATCTCTTGGGAGGGTAAGCCCCCTATGGGGCCAGTGATGACTGTTGTGGGAGAACGGGGAATCCACCTAAGACCTACAACTGTCCTTCACCGCCACTCTCTTCACCCCTACTGTCCTAACCCATATACTTCTACAGTATGCAAGAGGTAGAAAGGACTGAGACAAGGAAGAGTTGGGATGACTATCATGAAGATCCAAGTCAAGAAACTGTGATGAGGAAGAGGTGCGGATAACTCAGATGAACCTAGCCGAACAGTCTAGTCTTCAACCACAGATCTTAGGGGATACCGGCATTAAAACTAAGGAAGAACTCATCTGAGTGTCAGATGCTCTGGAGAGGAACCGTGAGAGGGGCCAGTGCTCGGCGAGGAAAGCAGCAGGAGCAGACCCAGGCGAGGAGAAGTTGAAGTGGTGATCTCCACCAGACACCCTGAGTGAACCGAGAGGCTGGCTGAGGAAAACACCAGTAGTGCAGCACTGCAGTACTATGCGGCCCGACTAGAAGAAAGATGCTGTACAGGGTCAGAAGCGCAGAGCTGCCCCGGCAAGCCGAAAAGAACCCCTGAGCACCTGCAAAGCAGAAAAAGACACAGGGAAGCCTGCAACCAACCTGAGGGCTGCAGCCAAGACCCTAAAGGTATTTGGGTGTCTGAGCCTATGGTCGGGGGTCCCTAGAGGGTAGAGAAAAACCTGAAATCAACAGTGTACACAAACTGGGGGAAAGAGGATAACCCCTACAGGACACTAAGCAAAACATTATCACAATACTGTAACAATGGGAATAGGGTCTGGGACCCTTACAAGAAAAGAGCATATCAAGTAACAAGAGTACCCAATCTTCTTCATGACAGTACTTGGAGCGAAGGTGATCCAGGACTATCATATAAGAGAGGAGAAGGTGAAAAAAGCCATGTGAATACGACATATGAACGCAGTACTTGGCAGGAGAGTAAACCAAGTGTCAATGTGAAATCAAGACACTGTAAAGTGAACTGTGAAAGTAATACATATAGAGACAGTACTTGGCAGGCAAGTAAACCAAGTCTGTGTTTGGGACTAAGAGGCCTGAAAGAAAAAGGAATCAGGTCTGCCAACCAGGGTCAAGGACCCACCGCAGCTTGGAGGAGCATCCAAGTCACTCTTCCTCATTGCAGTGCTTGATAGACGGGAACCAAGTCTTCCAAACAGCAGAGGTGTTGCTAGGGGGTGCCGAAGGGGCTATAGCCCCGGGTCTTTTGGCTGTAGCCCCGGATAGAAGTTCAGGGGCTACAACCAAAAGGATAGCTAGCCCCGAGTCCTGACAGTCCCGACATTAACGTAGCCCCAGATCTTTTACAGACCTAACAACACCCCTGCCAACCAGTGTCTGCAAACCCTAGAGGCAGAGGGACAGAGACAAAGGTGGTTGGGGAAAGGGAGATATAAGCCCATCAATTGTGGAACTGTGTTATACATCTGAGGAAAGCTGGGGTAAAGGAGACAACCCCCCTGCAGTTGATGAACTGTATGAGAAACCTGAGGAAGGCTGGCGAACGGAGAAATTCCCCCCAACACTTGAGACTGAACCTTTAGAAATGTGCAAACCAAGACCTGCCTTGTTGTCCAAGACTGTGGACCTTTGCTTTTGGACATCCTGACTGTGACATTAGTATTTTTGGTTGAGTCAGGGAAACCCCTCTTAGAGTTAGGGCAATATAGGGTTTTCTTTTCATTAGCACTTTGAATAAATGTTTATGCCAACCACAATGAACCCTCAGTGTCAGAGTCTTACTTCTGCCCCCTTACAGTTTGTTTAATCTTGGCTCCAAATGCCTAAAATGCTGACATTCATGTGACTAAAGAAGCGCTAAACAAGTTTTGGTTTGTTTACCTAAGGTACAGTTGACAAAAGTTGATGGATGCCACTTTCCCTTTCAAGCAGCCACAATTTGGAACAACTTACCAGAGGATCTTAGATCATCTTTGAGTCTTTCTCTCCCCCCACCCCTCTTCTCTTAGGCAGTTCAATGCCCACATCCAGAGTCTCCTTTGGGCACTGATGTGCTATATACATGTCTTTAATCAAATAGTCAATCACTATTCAGTGAGGCCAAGTCAAAGTTTGGCACTCCAACCAGTAGAGCAAGACAACCTTCAGGTGAACCAGACAAGATTTTAGGCTTTGATTCTGAAGTTTGAGTTGCATAAGAAGGGTTTCATTATGAAAATGAGGGAATACTGTTACATGGCAGGCTGTGTTTCCATGGATATGTCTGATTTGAAGAAGGGATTGTTGTAATTGATATTTGCAGTGTGCTAGGTGTGAATCACTTTAGCTTTATGTTTGGGGGCACGTTCTGGATCTGGCCCCGTATGGAGATGTTGTCACCAGTGACTGCATGACACTTGCTTTATCATTCAACTGGTTGTGGTGTGTATGCAGTTTGAATGTGTTTCAGCATATCTGTGCCCTTTCTCCCAAGTTGTAACATCATGATGCAGCACTGGTCCAATTTTTTGTAGATTGGTTCATGTTGAAACCTAGATCATAGGCTTTTTCTAGGGTACATAATATGTAAAATGTTGCATTAGCCGGGAATGTTTGGTTTGTCAGTGTTATCAACCTTGACTACAAGGATGCACTTTCCATTAATTGAGGCCTTGGAACATTTTAATGAAAACCACACTGCCATGCAGTAACCTAGGCAGCACCATGCTCGATTTAGATTGTTTCTTGTCCTACACAAAGCATGCCAGATGTGTGGCCACACTCAGCCTTTGAAATGGTCTCATACGAAAACTTTTCTTTGTATGCCTTAGTCAATTTTCACAATTTATGCCCAGTTTTTATTGTTTTAATTATTTCTTTATGTGGGATTGGTGCCCTTTGATACCCATGTGGATTATTTCAATTGTTCTTAATCCCTATGCTCAATATGCTTTTTTAGGTCGAACCTTATCTACAAAGTTGAACCTACGCTACTTCCTGTTTGGTGAGAGTGTTTAAGGGGTTATCTTCCTTCTCAGGCCTGCTTGGTGCTAATTGTGCCATATGACCAGAAGTAATTAGAGGAATTAGAGAAAGTGGAAACCTACACATCAAAACAACATAATCAAGATGTTGCATATCCTCTCAAGAGACCCCTCTCTCCATCTAAGTGGTCACTGAGACAGATAGACGCCTCCCTGACAATTGGCGCATCCAGAACCTCTGTAGCTATAACAGATAGTGTTTGCTCAGATGGCTGTTTGAAGCAGGTTAATCCGAAATAGGTATTTTGGTGGTATCAAGACACCTGTCATTGGTCTCTCGCATCTTCCATTTTCCTTCCTCTTCCTAGGGTGCTTAGACTGAGTCCCAGCTCCGGGTTAAAACAGCAAAAGGTGATTTCTTGGGGCGACTCATCTTTGGGCCTCCTGGGATCACTAAGTGCTTAAAGGAAAGTCCCCTGTACAACACTACTTGATAAGTTAGGATGATGCATCTCCAATCACATTATTCATAACCTTACCTAACACAGCCATGTACACAGCCTAATACCACATGGAAAATGTGCCTAAAATACCTGCACCAACAAATACATCCTTATATTACTCACTACTACTGTCACTACTAGCCTATCAACGGGGCCTCATCACGAGGTGGGCGGTAAACCGGTGGTATTACTGCCGGGTTACTACCTGTGCTAATAGCGTTACTGTCAACTGGTCTGGTGCTGTTAGCCCCAGATCAAGGGTTGGGTGGTAACTGTAATTCTCCAATCCCCATTGGGTCCATTGGGACACAAATTGCGCCAGAAAATGGGAAGCTTGGAGCTGGGGGTAAATGCTGCCAGACTTGTGATTGGGCAGACCCTTATATGTGGCGGTAACAGCGTTACCACTGCATTTAAGGGTTACCGCCCAACTCGTGATGAGGCTAAATCGGATACACGTTAAACAAGTGTCCGACTAAATTTGATGGAATGTTGGAGAAGAGGTGAGCTGGCAGGGTTATTGTTAGCAATTCTGTAAAAGGTTTAGGAAGTGTGTGGCGTTCCCATTTTTAGAGAAATGCTTATGTGGTGCTGCAAGGTTAAATGGGTAAGGTTTCCAATAACAAAACATGTAATTTGGACAATATGTCCTCTGAGCGCCTGGTCCAAGGTGACAGCCACAGTTTGGGAAATGGCTCTATTGACAGGGACCACACACCCCAGGCTGTGCCAATCAGAGTTCTTTTTCTATGTAAGGGATGGGTAGATGATTGGAGGTGAAACAAATGTTGAAGGACAACTCTGATAACTTCAATTCAACTTCTGTTTTGTTATCAGGCCTTAAAGCACACCTCTTTTGGAGGATATACAATCTTTTTTGGAGCACACCTATGAATAAATAAGCGATATAGTTGGTTTTTTAACTCTTTCAGTTTGGAGTCAGTGTAAACCCTGTCAGAATGGTCGCTGAGTGATCATATCAAAATCAATAACCAGACACACATATCAACTAAAGATACAGTGATTTTTTTTTAGAGGACTGAACAAAGTGTGGGAAAAATAATAAAGGGAAGTTAAATAAGGTGTGCACTGTGCGTAGAATTCCAGTGCCCAAAATAAATGTCAAAAGTAAATGACCAATGTTTTTTACAGAGATCATCCCTGGATTGTCCTGCTATGGGAATCCTAGTACCAGCTTCTCGCTAGGCAAGTGCCCGGAGGCATAGAGGCACCAAGACAAGATACAACTACAAAAAACACAAATCAGGGTGACGGTCAGAGCATCAGTTCAGGAGGAGGAGGGCAAAATAAATTAGTTAAATAAAACCTTTGTCTTGTCTTCGAATGAGTGGGGAATTCTGGGAGTGGTAGTGGTCTTCTTTTTCTATCTTTTCCATAGAGGCCTGTCTAATCAGGACAAGATTTGCTCATGTTGAGTGGTTATTGCCAGGCGGAGCATGTGGCAGTTCCCTGCTCTAAGATGTGGGCTGCAGAGATGGCCTGGAGGGTGTTTGAGTCAGCCCACTAGACATCACTGAATTCCAGCACCGAACCTCGTCATAGTCCTGAGTGTGGGAAAGTATTCCTGCTGGGATGAAAGGTGCAAACATTGGTTTGATTAACCAACATATCCTAATATACACGTGCATTGAAGAACCCGAAAATACTCATCTTATTGAACTAAACCTAGGCCATATCCTGTCCCAGAAACAGTGACTGCACATTTTAAAACCTGTAATTTCAGGGTGAACTGTGCAAACCTCAGAAAGGTTAAATCAAATTCCCTAAAACGTAGCGCTTCTGTGGTGACCGAATATAATGTGTACGAAGATGCAGCACAGCTAAGCTATGTCAAAATGTATAGTTTGATACAACTTTTGCATGATTCCTGTAAATAGGGTCTTCCACAGCCACCAACCACAGAAACAAAGGAATTGCTTGGAGAAGGGACGGAATCGGTGAGATGGAGCATATTTTGAAGTGGAGTGGGGGAGTGTACGGGAGTCACTGTTTAGGGTATGTTTATTTCAGATGTATAGAAAAACACAATCCATAAAACTTGATTTATTTATTTATTTATTTATTTATTAGTATTTATAGAGCGCACAACAGCCCTGAGGCGTCGTGGGACTGTTACAATGCGGCTTGCTGGTTACATATGGATGCAAACTTGGCTACAGGTGGTAAAAGCGGTATAAATACTTGGTTACAGGAGGTTTACAGAGCATACATACTTGGTTCTGTGAGAGACAACAGTGTTGAAGGACAAGAGGAGAGAAGGAGACATAGCAATCGTACTGTAGGTGCAGAGGCGTGGGGGCTTGGGGATCATGGGGTTACTTGAAGAGTGTGGGTTTTCAAGGTTTTGCAGAAGGCTGGGAGGGACGTTTTAACTCTTAGAGATTATGGTAGTGCGTTCCAGAGTCTAGGAGCTATGTAGGGAAATCCGATGCCTCCGGCGTTAGACCTTTTGAGGGGAGGGATGCAGAGTTGGTTGGCATGATGGGTTCTTATTGGGCGTGTGGAGGTGACTCTGTTGATGGTTTCTGATAGGTAGGGTGAGGCAGAGAGACTGAGGCATTTGTGTGTGAGGGTCAGGATCTTGAAGTCAACTCTTTCTGATAGGAGCCAGTGGGCAGCTTGTCTTGCCTGCGTGACGTGGTCTCTTTTGGAGACGCTAAGGGCTGCTCGAAGTGCATTGTTTTGCATTATTTGGAGCCTGTTGATTTTTTGTGCTATGGTGCCTGCAAGGAGAGTGTTACAGTATTCCAGTTTAGCTCCGATCAAGGCTCGGGCAATCGAAAGGCATTTGTGGCTGGTTAGAAAGGGTTTTATGGTATTAATGAGTTTGATGGTGTGGGCAGCAGCGGAGGAGATGGCACTGACCTGGCGAGTTATCGAGAGAGTGGAGTCTAGGAATACTCCTAAGGTTTTTACAGAGGAGGAGACAGGTATGATGGTGTTGTCAATCTTAAGGTTTTCATATTTTTGTTGAGTTTGGGCAGAATCTCCTTGGGGCCTACGAGGATTATTTAAGTTTTGTCCCCATTAAGGCATAGACCATTCGCTGCCATCCAGGTTTGGATGGTAGTGTCAATTTGAAGGACGGCTGCCTTATCTTGGTCATAATCGCCAGTGAGGGGGAGGAGTACCTGTGTATGATCAGCATAGTTCGTGTAGGATATGCCGAGCAAATCCAGTTTGTCGAAGAGAGGTTTTCTGAATAGGTTCTAGAGGGTACGGGAAGTGCAGAATCATTCGGGAACTCCACAGTGGATGTGGTAGGGTCTGCATTGGCATGATCAGAGTTTACTTTCATGGCTCTGCCCTCCAAGAAGGACGTTATCCATGTGCAGGGGAGTTGCTAGGTCTGGAAAAGACCCGGGGCTACGCTGATGTAGGAACTGTTGGGACTGGGGGCTAGCTAGTCTTTTGGCTGTAGCTCCTGAGATTCTATCCGGGGCTACAACCAAAAGATCAGGGGCTATAGCCCCCTTAGCCCCCCCCTAGCAACGCCCCTGTCCATGTGGTGGCATGATTAGAGAAGTGGGCTGCGTTCGATAGATGGGAAGTGAGGATGTTGTGATCAACAAGGTCGAACGCAGCATAGAGGTCTAGGAGTAGTAGGAGGGCTGGTTTGCCCCTATCCATAATCTCTGTGATTTGGCTTTTTAGGTCAAGGAGGGCAGATTTTGTGCCATGACCTTTGCAGAAGCCTGATTGTCTCTTGCCTAAAATGGCATTGGACTCGAGGTAATGTTGGATCTGTGTGTGGGCAGCTTTATCGAGAATTTTAAGAAGGAAGGGGACAGTGGTTGTGGGCGGTAGTTGTTAGGGCATGCTGGATCTAGAGATAATTTTTTATGAGTGGACGGACCCATGCTTCTTTTAAGCTTTGTGGCATGGTTTCTGTGGAGAAAGCTGCATTTATAAATGCTGTGATGATTGATGGGGTATAGGGTGTCGGCGCACTCTTTGATGATGGTTGGCCAGCAAATGTCCCCTTTGTAAGTTGATGTGTTGGATGAGGTCAGCGACTTCAGATTTAGTGACGTCTCTGAAGGAGAAAAGAGGGTTGGAAGGGGGGGTGGAGGTATGATTGGGCATACTGTCAGGTTTGGGTAGAGTTTCTTGTGGTTGAATTTTATCTTTCAGAAGTTTGATTTTATTAAGGAGGGTGGCCTGGATACTTGAGCACCAAGCTTTGTCTTTGATATTTAGTCTGGGCTAGTGGCAGATGTGATGAGGTCTTTGAATATGGCAAACATTTCCTTGGATTTGGAATTCGCTGTGGAAATGTGATGGTTAAGGGATTCAGATTTAGCTTTAAACATTGCTAAGAAGAAGAGTCAGGAAATAATAAAAAAAATGGAAGAGGAGGTTAAAGAGTTGCAAAAGACTTGTGCGATTGTAGATACAGAGTTCAAGAGGGCAAAATTGAAAAAACTACAGGGTGAGATGAGGAACTATGTACAAACATTGGCGGGAAAAGGGTTATTTTATACAAAACAAAGGTTTTTAGAATTTAGTGATACAAATTGTAAGTTGTTGGCCAATAAACTTATAGGGATGATGACTGATACATGTGTTTCTTCCATACAAAATGAAGAAGGGGACACTTTGCATAGGAACATGGATATTTGTGAATATTTTTGGGATTTCTATGTGTGGTTGTATAGGGAAGAACTCTCTCCTAGTGAAGAAGAATTGGGTAACTTCTTTGATAAAATTACTGTTTCAGTATTATCTGCTGAAAAGAAAATTAAACTTGAGTCTATGATTGATGTTGCTGAAGTTTATAATGCAATATTACAGTTGAAGGAGGGAATGTCACCAGGGCCAGATGGTATTGTTCCAGAATTCTATAAGATGTTTGCGACTCAATTATCGCCAATTTTATGTGGGATCTTTAATAACTTTATATCGTCTGGGGCATTGTGTCACTCGATGAAGGATATTTTGATCATTGTTATTCCGAAGCCAAATAAAGATTATAAAAGATGTGGGAACTATAGGCCAATCTCTTTGTTGAATGTGGATCTTAAATGTTTACCAAAATGTGGGCGAATCGGCTGATGACATGTATGGGGGATCTGATTGATGAATCTCAGGTGGGTTTTACTCCGGGAAGGTTTGGTTATGATAACATAAGGACTGTGTTGAATGTTATTGGAGTACATTATGGCAAGGAGCCAAGTGGGATTATAGGTTTTTTTGATGCTGAAAAAGCCTTCGATAGAGTTAATTGAAAGTTCCTGGAATATATGCTGTTGAAAATGGGGTTTGGTTCAGTATTTATGCGAATGATTGATTGTATCCACCGTGACGTTAAGGTGAAGGTATTTGTTAATGGATTGATTTCTGGAACTTTTCCTCTAACTAAAGGCACGCGATAATGGTGTCTCTTGTCACCATTTTTTTTCAATTTGGCATTGGAAACTTTAGCAGCATACATCAGCCATTGTGAGGGAATTAAGGGACTTTGTGTAGGAAAAACAGAAGTTAAAATACTGTTTTATGTAGATGATATGATGATTCTCCTATCAAATCCTGAATTATGTGGATCCTTGTTGAAACAAATGTTTGAAGGAGTGGGGAAACTGTCAGGGCACAAAGTAAATTGGGACAAAACTGAACTTTTTCCTCTATCTAAGACATGTAATAAGGGAATGTTAAGGTCCTTGAATTGTAAATTGTCTCCCGGGGGTGTTAAATATTTGGGTATACATATAATTGGTGACTTGAAGAAAATTGTTCTACGTAATATTGATAAGGTATTAGACAACATTGTGTTATCTATTAAAAGATGGGAGAGGTTGAACTTGAATCTATGGGCAAAAATCAATGAGATTAAAATGGTTTTGTTGCCTAAGTTTTTATATATAATACAATCATTACCTCTATTGATTTATAAGAAACAACTACTGAAGATTGACAAACTTTTTCAATCCTTTTTATGGGGACTTGGTAAAAGGCCTTGTATCCCGAAATAGGTCTTGATGCAAAAAGTTGAAGAGGGTGGGTTTGGCTATCCGGATTTGGTAAAATATTATAAGGCCTTTTAGCTCAAGAAAAGTTCATATTATTTTAGAGAGGAGAATTTTGAAGGACCAATTTTCTTACATATGGAGAGAGAGAGAGACTTGTGCGCCATATAACTTATATAACCTTTATACTATGGGAAAGTTGTCAAATAAGAGGCTAAAATTGCAACCGATTATTGCGACTAGACAGGTTCTATTGTCTTGGTTTAGAGAAAATGAACAAAGTTTTGGTTTCAGTCAAGATGCGTCTATATGGCATAATGAGATATTACAACTTGATAATAGGTGTTTGCATTGGCAATGTTGGATCGGAAAAGGTGTATTAAATCTAAGTGATTTGTTTGATGGAAATCGACTATTGCAATTTGAGGAGTTTCAGGTTAAGTATAATTTAGGAAATAGAAAACAGAGGAGATATCTGGATTTGATTTCATTAATTAATCAAAGAATGAGTATGGCTGGTGATTCATTGGGGATGAAACTGAAGATCTGCAAGCTGTTGGTTGGGAAAGAATATAATGTACGTACCTATATGAATTTCATGTCCATGCAGGTAGGACATATAGTTGCTTGGAATGAGCTGAGGAATATATGGTCGAATGATGTTAATATGGTCATTTCGGAAGAAGATTGGAGAGATGTTCTTAGAGTAGGCGTAAATTTGGGAAAGGATAAGAATTTGTGTTTAGTTAGGCAGAAAATAGTTGGTAGGATTTATTGGACACCTGTTAAGATGTTTAGATTGAAGTTGAGGATGGATAAGTTGTGCTGCAGTTGTGGAAGAGGCAGGGGTACCCTATTGCATTTACTTTGGGACTGCTCGAGAGTGAAGGATTTTTGGAGAGATGTAATTGATAGGACTGATATGGTTTTGATATTGTCATGCAAAGGTCGGCAGCAAATGTGATCCTGCTTTTACATAGAGGAAGGTGTGTGAACACTAGGAAATATAATATCTGGATAGATAAAGCTGTAATGGTGGCGATTAAGCTAATCCTTAGGGTCTGGAAGACTAACAAGAAACCTACTGTTGAGGACTGGTTGGTAGAGCTGCAGGTTCTGTCCAAGTACGAAAAGATCTCAATGAAGGATAAAGGTAAAGAGGGTGATTATCTCTCATTATGGTGGCCATTAAATGCTTTATATGAGTGATGAAGTAGGGAGAGGGTGGGAAGGTGGGAGAGAGGAGTGAGAGGGCACCTCCCTATTTGTTTTTTTGTGTTGTTTTTCTGCTTTTCCCACTGTCTTTTATGGTGTTTTATGTGTGTTGGTGTGGATTTTATAATTGCTTCATGTCTTGCTATTTACATATGGTGATAGTGCATTGATATATTTTGCTGAGGGTATACTGGAATTTTGGATATCTATTACTGGTGTTATTGAATGGTCATTGTTATTGTATTAGATTTTATTGTTGTAATTCATTGAACTCTATGTGATGGAATAATTTTTTGTTGGAAATCAATAGCTTTTTTGTTGGCTGAGGAGATACTTTTGAATTCTCTAAGGGTGAGATCATTGGACGTGGATTGCCAGTTGTCTAGGTGAATCCTAGGTCAGAGAGCTCTTTAGCTAGTGCTGTGGCTGCTTTGTCTTTGGGGTCATGCATGCCTAGGTTGAGGTCCCCTAGTAGAATTCTTTTGGTAGAGCTCTTAAGGTTGTTACTTAGAATTTGGAGGAGATTCTTTTGGTAGTCAGGGGTGGTCCCTGGCAGTCTGTACGTGACAAGTATATTTATGGTGCAGTTGGCGGAGATCGTTAGCTTAGCAAAGAGGAGGTCGGCATTGTTTTCCCAAGGAAGGTTGCAAAGTCTAATGGTAAGGCTTTCCTTGGAGATGAGAGCTCCACCACCGCCTTTGCAAATCTTGCGATCCTGGCGTAGGATGGTGTATCCCTGGGGAAGGGCGAGAGAGATGACCGGGCCAGAGGCTTCATAGAGCCAGGTTTCTGTGATGGCTAGTAGGTCGAGGTCAAGAGAGGAGATGAGGTCATTGATCTCGAGGGCGTGTGATGGGAGTAAATGAGCATTAATGAGTGCGCATTTAAGGGCCGGGTTCGGGGAGTATTTTTTTAGCATGGGCGTAAGAATATGAGAGGAAGTCAGGCCAGTGGTAGTGGTCCCAGTGGAGATGTGGATGATGATGTTCATGCAGGAGGTGGTGGGTAGAGTGGGTGAGTGGGAGGGGTTACCCAGGGGGCGAGGGAAGTGGGTAGGAGGCTGCTTCAGGCGGCGTGCAGTGGAGGTGGGAAGTGGATATGCGGTGGTTGTGGAAGAGGCGAGTCTTAGATTCATAGAATTGGTAGGGAGGGGTGCACTCCTGAGCGTGTTAGGCTCAGTGTGAGCTCTCAGTCTTGGAAGTATGTTGGTGTGTGGGGTGTGACCATCTGGTTTAAGCAGGCAGTGGGAGCTGGAAGTGATGTTTTTGCTGGAGTGGGTAGTTGTCGGGGAGGAAGTGGCAGGGTGTAAGTGTTTGAGGGCAGCATGATGTTGGAGAGCCAGAGGGCTGCTAGGAGGAGGAACCAGGTGAGGATGACGCGCTGTGTACAGGATATGCTGTGGGTGTGTGCACAATTGCATGGCAGAATTGGCCTGGGAGTAGTGTGAGTATACAATTGAGAGATGGAGCAGTACAGAAATGGGGAAGAACGGTGTGTGCACCTGCAGTCCGGGCTTGTGTAATGCAGAACATGAAGCTGGACAGTTGGAAACGGGCACTGAACTGGTTAGCCGTGGTGCTGTGGGCACAGAGAAAAGCACACATTTTTAGATCAAGATTGACCTGGGCTTAGACCTGGCTGGGCACAATGCAGTGGGGCACTGTATAAGGCTCGCAATTAAATCACAACAAGAATTGACATGAGCGCAGACCTGGCTGGGCCGCACTGCCGTGGGGCACAGTATAAGTCACGCAGTTAAACAACAACAAGAATTGGCATGGGCGCAGACCTGGCTGCGTGCAATGCCGTGGGGCACAGTATGAAGCAGGCAATTAAACCACAACAAGAATTGACTTGGGTGCAGACCTGGCTGGGCGCAATGCGGTGGGGCAAAGTATTAGGCACGCAATTAAATCACAACAAAAATTGACATGGGCGCAGACTTGGCAGCGTGCAATGCAGTGGGGCACAGTATAAGGCACGCAGTTAAATGACAACAAGAATTGGCATGGGCGCAGACCTGGCTGCGTGCAATGTGGTGGGGCACAGTATGAGGCACGCAATTAAACCACAACAAGAATTGACATGGGCGCAGACTTGGCTGGGCGCAGTGCGGTGGGGCACAGTATAAGGCACGCAATTAAATCACAACAAGAATTGACATGGGTGTAGACCTGGCTGGACACAATGCGGTGGGGCACAGTATAAGGCACGCAATTAAATCACAACAAGAATTGACATGGGTGCAGACCTGGCTAGGCATAATGCGGTGGGGCACAGTATAAGGCAAGCAATTAAATCACAACAAAAATTGACATGGGCACAGACCTGGCTGGGCGCAATGCGGTGGGTCACAGTATAAGGCACGCAGGTAAATCACAACAAGAATTGACATGGGCGCAGACCTGAATGGACGCAATGTGGTGGGGCACAGTATAAGGCACGCAATTAAATCACAACAAAAATTGACATGGGCGCAGACCTGGCTGGGCGAAATGCGGTGGGGCACAGTATAAAGCACGCAATTAAATCACAACAAAAATTGACATGGGCGCAGACCTGGCTGGGCGCAATGCGGTGGGGCACAATATAAGGTGCGTAATTAAATCACAACAAAAACTGACATGGGCCCAGACCTGGCTGGGCGCAATGCGGTGGGGCACAGTATAAGGCACGCAATTAAATCACAAGATTTGACATGAGCACAGACAGTGGTAGTGGGTAAAGTTATTTCTTGCACGAGATACAGGTTTGAGTCGTTAGATGAGATTCCGCAGTTGCATTTTGCTGAGATAAGGGCCTAGTGTCAAGCAGTGGGATCGAGAAGATTACCGATTGCAGAAGGCATTGGCGCGCTCCAGAGCGCGAACAGGCGCAGAACAGGGCCTTGTCCTCCGGGCCTTTGCCAGAAGGGCTAATGCCGGCTTCCATCTGCTGGCTAATAGGCATGAGCAAAAACAAACGGGCGCTGCTAGGCAACGCAATAAACAGCCTCATTGTGGAGGCTTCATCAGTGTAGGGTCCGGGCGGCCATTTTCGGACCAGGCATTTAGATCGAATGTAAAGAAGGATGAAATCAGGCTCTGCTGCTGATTTGCAGGGAGCGTGGATTAGAGCAGATGGTGACCTGTATGTGGCAGTGGGCTCACCTCCTGGTTGGATGTGGCCCTCGTGGTCAGATGGGCTCGTCGGACGTGTCGTTCTGCAGAGCAGGAATCAGCTGCTCTTTCTTGCAGCATGTGAGGGGCTACTGACGGGCTGGTGTGGAGGGGCTCCTGCCCTCTCTGTCATCAGGGTGCAACTATGCTCTGGCGCAGAACAGGGCCTTGTCCTCCGGGCCTTTGCCCAAAGGGCTGATGCCGACTTGTGCCTGCCGACGAATAGGCATGGGCAAAAACGAACGAGCGTTGCTAGGCAACACTAATAAAGAGCCTTGTTGTGGAAGCTTGATCTGTGTAGGGGCTGGCAGCCATTTTCGGACCAGGCATGTAGATCGAATGTAAAGAAGGATTTGATCAGGCTCTGCTGCCGATTTGCTGGGAGCATGGATTAGAGCAGATTGTGACCTCTATGTGGCAGTAGGCTCACCTCCTTGTGGCATGCGGCCCTTGTGGTCGGATGGGCTCGTCGGACGTGTCGTTTTGCAGAGCAGGAATCAGCTGCTCTTTCTTGCGGCATGTCAGGGGCTGCTGACGGTCTGGTGTGGCGGAGCTCCTGCCCTCTCTGACGTCGGGGTGCAACCGGTTACAGGAATAAAATGCAATGTCCACAATGTCATGCGGATAAAAAACAGTTAGAGGAATAAAATGCAATGACCACAATGAAATGACAATAATCCACACCGTAGCACATCAAACTTAAAAACATAAAAAGTAAATAACACCCCTTCTAACACCCCTTCCTGTTGTTATACAGACGAGCTAAAATTGACATATATGTCTTAATTATTTCATGCAACATCCTCCCAATCTTATTACAACATATAAAGTGCTCAGGTTGTTAGACAATTAGAGATCTTACATTGATTGAAACTGGCCTTGCTGAACCATTCTTCATATTACATTATAACGTGTGTTGCTGGTTCATGAGTTCGTGTTTCTTACACGCTCAGTGGGATACATGTACCGCCCATAAATACAGAAGAACAAGTAGCTTTCTTTATACGGTCACTATATGTACTAGACGTTGCGCTGGCACAGCAATTCACAACTGATAACCGTTGCTAGAATTAAAACATTCGGATGACTGCCAAGGATCAGAGGAAAAGGAAAAGATTGCTTATGAATATGACATGTACCCTCCAGCGGTATCAGAACTACCACGTGTTCCTACATTTCTTAAACCGAGGACAAAAGAGAAGTGAATGAGTCGTATTGCTAATATGATATGGGCAAATATTAGTTGACTGCTCCATTTTGTATTTAAAATTAGCAACCAGACATTTTTTTCTCAGTTTCTGAAACCGAGGACAGAATTGAAGAAAATGAGTCATATTCCCCATACATCGATTGCTTCATGTGGCACTACATACTAGCAATCTGTGATACCCAGGAGTGGCTGCCCAAAAAGCAGACTTCCAAATAATCAAACGTGCTCACCAATTTTATATGTTTATTATTTGGCAAGAGTCTAAGCTTGGACTGCTTTTTGTCTCCCACAGCCTTGATTTTTGATTTATCGACATTTGGAACCAACCCATGAATTTCACATAAAAACAAAAAGTTCCTTAATCATTTTCTATCATATCGAATAAAATGTCATCATCCGCAAGTAGCATGGGATGGTGTGGGGGGTGATCGGATTCCTTTAATTATAGGAACAAAACCCCTGGTGTTTATTAGAAGGACATCAAGTCTCTTTAGATACACAATACACAATAACAGTGCAATGGCACAGTCCTGTTGGATCCAAGATGGAAGAGGGTACTGTGCTATAGCCCACATAGGATGAGTGTGGTTTTCTCTTCCAACCCTCTCCACTATTTATCGTACAGGTTCCATCAACCTTCAACTGATAAGGATCACTGGCAGAGTTTCTTCTTTCGTTCTTTATTGACCATTCCTCATTAAACATTAAGTTTCTTATTCAAATAGGAGGTGACAGCAGTGTTCAGTTCAAGGGAGCAGTGCAGGAGCCTCGTGAGCTCTCTGCTCGCGCTTATTCCGTCTCTGCCCACCCCACTCTTGCTCCAGTGCTTGGCTCCACCCCCATGCTCCCATGGGGATGTTGGAATGTCATTCTGAGCTTGAAGGAGAAGCTGCGTGCCACAATGAGATATGTGGTGTAAGGCCGCAATGCCATTGAGGAGTCCAAGTGGAGCTCCAAGGTTAAACAGAACCACCCATAGTTTGGCCCTATGGCCTCATTACAAGTTGGGATATTAGTGCCGGATCACAGGTTTGGCGGAACGGTAAGTCCCCATTCCCCATTGGGCTCATTCGGGAATTTGGCGAACCCTTAAATGCGGCTCTAGAAGCGCTATTGCCGCATTTAAGGGTTACCGCCAAACTTGTGATGAGTCTGTAAATCAAAAGTTGTACACAGGCCTAGAAAATGGGAAGAAAAAAAACTTCCTAAAACAACATCATTTATCAATAACTATATGCACAGTCAAACACTGCTCCACCTTGCTTTTTCCCCCTTTAGATTCCTTATTGATGGATTGCTTAGAAATAACCCTCACAGGAGGACATATGGTGTTACTGCTTGATAGAGTGAGATGTGATGTGTTTCGTGTGTTGTAGGGCAGTTAGTGGGTTTAAACATCATAGGGACTAGCGTTGCCTTGGCCAGTCTATGGAACGGTAAATAACCAAATAACACTCACCAGCTGTGTGTCCCTCCACACATGTACTTTCCCTCCTAGCTGTACTTGAATATAATAGTTTAATGTTAATGTTAATGTAAAGGTATTTGTACCACGCACGGTCACCAACAGAATTGGTCCCCAGGCGCTTAGGGGGATCTGCAAACAAGAAGGCAGGGTGGGTTAGTCGGGTCAAGAGGGAATAGGAAACTGAGAGAAATCATGTGCTGTTGGCAGCTTCAGTTCTGTTTTCACCGTGCGCTGAGCTTTGGTGTGAATATCGCATCGATGCAAGACCTTGTGTGCTGTTTGTGCGATTTATGTGTTGTTTGATTGTTGTTGCGGCGTGGTGAAGTGCGTGCGGTTTGCTGAGCGAGAAGATGGTTGTGTGGATTTTCATGTGAGTTAGGTATGCAGCGATTTGAGCATTGGGTTAGTGGGCTATATGTCTCTTAGTCCTCATAATTCTTGTTCTATGGATCCGGTTGTCCTATCGATAGGCATATTCTTTCACTTTTCCTTTCCCGTCCATCTAATTGTTATGAGTGAAGGCGTGGCACGTTCCCAGCTGTGTTGTTTTTGAGCTTAGCGTAATAGGTAGGGTGTGTATTGTCCCCCACTCTGGTATTGGTGCTGTACTTTAGCAGTCACCCACTCCCTTGCTATCTATTTCCTGTCAGTGATCCATGGTTGACTGTGTGTACTTTGTAGGCCAAGGTGTTATTGATATATCATCCTTACCCTTCCATCCCGATCTATCTGTGATCATTCTTTGGTATCGTTCTATATTATCTATCACTCAATTGGTATGTTGATATGCCATAGAATGTTCTTCCCTAACTTCTGTATAAGGGTGATAGTTTAAGGGGATAGGAAGGATCGGTTTCTTCTCTCAGTATTGTTTCAGCTGTGTATATGCCGCCATAGGCATTCTTCTAGTAATGGGGTGAAGAGCCAGGATTTGAGGAGTTTTCTGAATAGGAGTTGATTTCTTGTGTTACGTATGTTCTTTGGTAGCTCGTTCCAGGTTTTTGGGGAGAGGTGAGAGAAAGAGGATCCTCCGAGTTTTCTTTTGTAGTAGGGTTTTGGTTCCAAACAGATGTCGCTGTTCGATCTGAGTGTCCTTGTTGGGCGATCTAGGTTTAATTTGTTTCTTAGGAAATCTGTGCCTTGTTCTTGGAATGCTCTGTGCGTAATGCACATTGATTTGAAATTGATTCACTGTTTTATTGGTAGCCAGTGTAGTGTTTTCAGCGCTGGTGTGATGTGTTCTCTTCGGGGTAGCTTGAGGAGCAGTCTCGTCGCCGCATTTTGTAACCGTTGTAGTTTTTTTATAGTCATTCAGGTATGCCCAGGTATAGACTATTAGAGTAGTCTACTCTGGACATGATTAGAGGGATGACGGTGAGTGTTTTGTTGGCGAATGCAGGAGAAAGAAGCATTTCTTGATTAGACCATTTACTTGTGGCTCTAGAGTAAGTTTGTTGTCCATTAGGACTCCCAGGTTTTTTACAATAGACAATGGGGTTGGGGTTCCATTGGCCAGGGGATGTAGTGGTTGTCTCCTCTGTTTTTTGTGATGATCATTATTTCTGTTTTGCCTGGGTTGAGTTTAAGATAGTTTGAGTTCATCCAGTTGTATATTTCACGAATGCAGTTCTCTAATGTTGTGTTTTCTTCTTGAGTGTTTTGTATTTTGTAAACAATTTGTGTATCGTCAGCGTAGTTTTAACAAATGTGGCCGTGTCTTTTGATGATCTTGATTAGTTGAGACAGGTAGATGTTGAATAATAACGGGGAGGAGGATGATCCTTGTGGTACTCCGCACAAGGAATCTCTTGGGTTGCTTTTGAAAGGTTTGATATATATGTTTTCTGTTCTGTTTATTAGGAAGGGTTTGATCCATAGTAAGGTGTGGTCGGTAATTCCAATGTCTTCCAATCTCATGATGAGAATGTCGTGGTTAACTGTGTCGAGTGCCGCAGAGAGTTCTAGAAATATCAAAGCGGTACTATTGTCTGAATGTGCGTTTGCCTTTAGGTCATCTCATACTGAGAGAAGTGCTAATTCTGTTCCTCTCATTGGTCTAAAGCTTACTTGTGCCTGGTCCAATAGGCAGTGCTCTCCTAGTAATTATTGGGTTGTTCTATATATGTATGTTTCCAGCAGTTTAGTTGGGTACAGGATGTTGGAGATTGGTCTGTAATTGGAGAGGTCCTCTACGTTTCCTGCTGTATCTTTGAGGAGTGGCCTGATGTATGCTGATTTGAAAGATTGTGGCACTTTCCCTGTTGAGATTGAAAGGTTGAAACGTTCCTGTGGTATTCAAGGGGTGTTCCTTGTGAGAGGATTGATTTGTATATGTCCAAGGGGCAGGGATCCATGGGGGAACCTGTGTTGT
The DNA here is from genome assembly GCF_040938575.1 of Ambystoma mexicanum. Taxonomy (NCBI): domain Eukaryota; kingdom Metazoa; phylum Chordata; class Amphibia; order Caudata; family Ambystomatidae; genus Ambystoma; species Ambystoma mexicanum. Next base: position 1,055,958,676 of record NC_090931.1, on the reverse strand, counting down.
TACTTGACAAATGTCTCCACTGATATTTGGGGGAAGCTTTGGAGTTTGTTTGGGCATTCCTCTTAGGGGTGGGTGGGTACCATATCTGCCCGCATGGCATGTTTTGTATTGTCTGTTGCATGGTCATGATTCTGTTTTTGAAATGGCATAGTTTCTTCGATGGTATAGGTGTGTTGTTGCAGCCAGGTGGGTTTTCTATTTCATTTATGATTTTAAAGAGTTCTTTTAGGGTGTTTGGTGCTTTGAAGATTCTGTTGTCATAGTATTTCCTTTTTGCTTGTTGTATTTCCTTTTTGTATGAGCGGGTATGTTGTTGACATTTGAATTTCATTTCGCACTCGTTTTTGATCCTCCATTCTAGTTCAAGTTTCCATTTTTTTCTTTTCATGGCGCTGAGTAGTGGAGTGAACCATCTTGCCATTGCTCTTTTGCGTGAAGGGGTAAAAGGTTTTTCTTTGGTGATCTTGTCAATTGTTGTTGTGATCCATTTGTGGAGTAGATCTATTTTTTGTCTAGGTCAGCTTCGTCCATAGTTGTTGCTTGTGGTTTGCTGAGTTCCAGTAGTTCAGTTAAGTTGGAGTTTTTGATGGTTCTCCAGATTCTTTTCATGATGATCGGTGGCTTGTCCTGTTGCTTGGTTAATGGGGTGGCCAGTGTGATTATGAAGGGATTGATGAGGTGGTCCCTCCAGAGGATCTGAATTGGTGGTGTCGTGGTAATGAGTTTTTTGTAGGCAAAGATTGCGTCAAGTGTATGTCCTGCCGTGTGGGTTGCTCCTTTGACTAGTTGATATAGATTCATTGTTGCTAGTTGGCTGGCTAGAAATATTTGTGTGGCTGTGGTTTCTTCATCGAACCAGATGTTGAAGTCTCAGAGGATGATCAGGTGATTGTGCTCGATGGCTAGGTTGGTGATTGCTTCCGTGAAGGTGTCTACAAAGGTTTAATCGTAAATTGGCGGTCTGTAGATCAGTATGAATTTCAGGTTTGTTCTGGTATTTGTTGATAGGCGGAGGATTAGAGATTCGCATTTATCAATGTTTAATGAGTCTTCAGTTTAATTTCCAGGTGTTCCTTGTGGATGATTGCCAGTCCACCACCTCTTTTGGTTTTCCTGTTTGCTTGGACGCACTTGAAGTTATCAGACAGGCAGTTATTGAGAGTGATCTTGTAATTGTCATCTAGTCATGTTTCAGTTACGAATAGGATGTCGATACCTGTGTCACATAGGAGGTCGTAGATTTCTGTGGCATGTTTGGACATTGACCTTGCATTGATTAGATTGCAGTGGATCTTTTTGGTGTGGTTTGGTTTATTTGTTGTTCCCTGTTTTTTTAATTTGTGGGTGTTCAATAGGGGTGCTTCTGTATTGAGGCCGGATGGTTGAGGTTCAGTGGAGGCTGCTTCATCATTGAATCGGTCTGTTAGATTGACAGTTTGGTTGTTGATTTCTAGTGCTTCATCATCTTGTGTGGTTTGCTGTGAATATTAGTAGTGCCCTTCTGTTGTTGTGATATATGGAGTTAGGGGGTTGGTATCATCACTAAGGGGTAGCTTAAGGTAATAGATGGTGATTTAGCCCAATAGCAAAATTAAGAAGAGAAAAAGGAAGCAATAACTTAATGTGGTGAAATATGACGCACGTTCGCCGAATAGCATGCCTAAATAGGCATTTTTCCAGAGCACATACCACCTTGAAGGATACGTCGTGGCACTAGCGAACAATTTAGAAGGAAATGGCAGACGGTGCAGATCCTGTCAGCAGACATGAATGTTCAGGGTCGCTATGCTGTGACGTATAAACAGGGTCTACTGGTTATTTGTAATAAGCCATGTGAGGAGTGACACAAATTTCTCTCCCTGGGATGTGTTCCCAGTCCCCACAGATGACACCAGAAATAGCAAAGTATGACACAGATTTGGTTTAGTGTTTGGCTACTTCAGGTGTCATCAGCATTGTCTTGTGGGGTAAGCGCAGCCCTTGTAGACCTAAAAATCCAGATCACCCAAATCATGGATAAAGGGAAGCCAGTCCTCCTACTACTCCTAGACCTTTCAGTGGCTTTCGATCTCGTAGATCATAAGACACTTCCATCACACCTCATGCATTCAGCCAACTTCTCCATAGAAGCTGCACAATGGATCACCTCCATCTTGGAGGGTATGGCAATGAAAGTATTCTCAGACACAGCCTTAGACCTGGCTGGGCACAATGCAGTGGGTCACAGTACAAGGCACGCAATTAAATCACAACAAGAATTGACATGAGCGCAGACCTGGCTGGGCCGCACTGCCGTGGGGCACAGTATAAGGCACGGAGTTAAACGACAACAAGAATTGGCATGGGCGCAGACCTGGCTGCGTGCAATGCGGTGGGGCACAGTATGAGGCACGCAATTAAACCACAACAAGAATTGACATGGGTGCAGACCTGGCTGGGCGCAATGCGGTGGGGCAAAGTATTAGGCACGCAATTAAATCACAACAAAAATTGACATGGGCGCAGACTTGGCAGCGTGCAATGCAGTGGGGCACAGTATAAGGCACGCAGTTAAATGACAACAAGAATTGGCATGGGCGCAGACCTAGCTGCGTGCAATGCGGTGGGGTACAGTATGAGGCACGCAATTAAACCACAACAAGAATTGACATGGGCGCAGACTTGGCTGGGCGCAGTGCGGTGGGGCACAGTATAAGGCACGCAATTAAATCACAACAAGAATTGACATGGGTGCAGACCTGGCTGGGCACAATGCGGTGGGGCACAGTATAAGGCACGCAATTAAATCACAACAATAATTGACATGGGCGCAGACCTGGCTAGGCATAATGTGATGGGGCACAGTATAAGGCAAACAATTAAATCACAACAAAAATTGACATGGGCACAGACCTGGCTGGGCGCAATGCGGTGGGTTACAGTATAAGGCACGCAGGTAAATCACAACAAAAATTGACATGGGCGCAGACCTGAATGGACGCAATGTGGTGGGGCACAGTATAAGGCACACAATTAAATCACAACAAAAATTGCCATGGGCGCAGACCTGGCTGGGTGAAATGCGGTGGGGCACATTATAAAGCATGCAATCATTAAATCACAACAAAAATTGACATGGGCGCAGACCTGGCTGGGCGCAATGCGGTGGGGCACAGTATAAGGCGCGTAATTAAATCACAACAAGATTTTAAATGAGCACAGACAGTGGGAGTGGGTAAAGTTATTTCTTGCACGAGATACAGGTTTGAGTCGTTAGATGAGATTCCGCAGTTGCATTTTGCTGAGATAAGGGGCTAGTGTTAAGCAGTGGGATCGAGAAGATTACCGATTGCGGAAGGCATTGGCGCGCTCCAGAGCGCGAACAGGCGCAGATCAGGGCCTTGTCCTCCGGGCCTTTGCCGGAAGGGCTGATGCCGGCTTCCGTCTGCTGGCTAATAGGCATGAGCAAAAACGAACGGGCGCTGCTAGGCAACGCAATGAACAGCCTCATTGTGGAGGCTTCATCTGTGTAGGGTCCGGGCGGCCATTTTCGGACCAGGCATTTAGATCGAATGTAAAGAAGGATGAAATCAGGCTCTGCTGCTGATTTGCAGGGAGCGCGGATTAGAGCAGATGGTGACCTGTATGTGGCAGTGAGCTCACCTCCTGGTTGGATGTGGCCCTCGTGGTCAGATGGGCTCGTCGGACGTGTCGTTCTGCAGAGCAGGAATCAGCTGCTCTTTCTTGCAGCATGTGAGGGGATACTGACGGGCCGGTGTGTAGGGGCTCCTGCCCTCTCTGTCATCAGGGTGCAACTATGCTCTGGCGCAGAACAGGGCCTTGTCCTCCGGGCCTTTGCCCGAAGGGCTGATGCCGTCTTCTGCCTGCCGACGAATAGGCGTGGGCAAAAACGAATGAGCATTGCTAGGCAACACTATTAAAGAGCCTTGTTGTGGAAGCTTGATCTGTGTAGGGGCTGGCAGCCATTTTCGGACCAGGCATGTAGATCGAATGTAAAGAAGGATTTGATCAGGCTCTGCTGCCGATTTGCTGGGAACATGGATTAGAGCAGATTGTGACCTCTATGTGGCAGTGGGCTCACCTCCTTGTGGCATGCGGCCCTCGTGGTCGGATGGGCTCGTCGGACGTGTCGTTTTGCAGAGCAGGAATCAGCTGCTCTTTCTTGCGGCATGTCAGGGGCTGCTGACGGTCTGGTGTGGAGGAGCTCCTGCCCTCTCTGTCGTCGGGGTGCAACCGGTTACAGGAATAAAATGCAATGTCCACAATGTCATGCGGATAAAAAACAGTTGGAGGAATAAAATGCAATGACCACAATGAAATGACAATAATCCACACCGTAGCACATCAAACTTAAAAACATAAAAAGTAAATAACACCCCTTCCTGTTGTTATACAGACGAGCTAAAATTGACGTATATGTCTTAATTATTTCATGCAACATCCTCCCAATCTTATTACAACATATAAAGTGCTCAGGTTGTTAGACAATTAGAGATCTTACATTGATTGAAACTGGCCTTGCTGAACCATTCTTCATATTACATTATAACGTGTGTTGCTGGTTCATGAGTTCGTGTTTCTTACACGCTCAGTGGGATACATGTACCGCCCATAAATACAGAAGAACAAGTAGCTTTCTTTATACGGTCACTATATGTACTAGACGTTGCGCTGGCACAGCAATTCACAACTGATAACCGTTGCTAGAATTAAAACATGGGGATGACTGCCAAGGATCAGAGGAAAAGGAAAAGATTGCTTATGAATATGACATGTACCCTCCAGCGGTATCAGAACCACCACGTGTTCCTACATTTCTTAAACCGAGGACAAAAGAGAAGTGAATGAGTCGTATTGCCAATATGATATGGGCAAATATTAGTTGACTGCTCCATTTTGTATTTAAAATTAGCAACCAGACATTTTTTTCTCAGTTTCTGAAACCGAGGACAGAATTGAAGAAAATGAGTCATATTCCCCATACATCGATTGCTTCATGTGGCACTACATACTAGCAATCTGTGATACCCAGGAGTGGCTGCCCAAAAAGCAGACTTCCAAATAGTCAAACGTGCTCACCAATTTTATAGGTTTATTATTTGGCAAGAGTCTAAGCTTGGACTGCTTTTTGTCTCCCACAGCCTTGATTTTTGATTTATCTGCATTTGGAACCAACACATGAATTTCACATAAAAACAAAAAGTTCCTTAATCATTTTCTATCATATCGAATAAAATGTCATCATCCGCAAGTAGCACGGGAGGGTGTGGGGGGTGATCGGATTCCTTTAATTATAGGAACAAAACCCCTGGTGTTTATTAGAAGGACATCAAGTCTCTTTAGATACACAATACACAATAACAGTGCAATGGCACAGTCCTGTTGGATCCAAGATGGAAGAGGGTACTGTGCTATAGCTCACATAGGATGAGTGTGGTTATCTCTTCCAACCCTCTCCACTATTTATCGTACAGGTTCCACCCACCTTCAACTGATAAGGATCACTGGCAGAGTTTCTTCTTTCGGTCTTTATTGACCATTCCTCATTAAACATTAAAGTTTCTTATTCCAATAGGAGGAGACAGCAGTGTTCGCTTCAAGGGAGCGATGCAGGAGCCTCTGAGCTCTCTGCTCCCCCTTATTCCGTCTCTGCCCACCCCACTCTTGCTCCAGTGCTTGGCTCCACCCCCATGCTCCCCTGGGGATGTTGGCATGTCATTCTGAGCTTGAAGGAGAAGCCGCGTGCCACAATGAGATATGTTGTGTAAGGCCGCAGTGCCATTGAGGAGTCCAAGTGGAGTTCCAAGGTTAAACAGAACCACCCATAGTTTGGCCCTATGGCCTCATTACAAGTTGGGATATTAGCGCCGGATCACAGGTTTGGCGAAACAGTAAGTCCCCATTCCCAATTGGGCCCATTCGGGAATTTGGCGGACCCTTAAATGCGGCGGTAGAAGCGTTATCGCCGCACTTAAGGGTTACCGCCAAACTTGTGATGAGGCTGTAAATCAAAAGTTGTACATAGGCCTAGAAAATGGGGAAAAAATAACTTCCTAAGACAACATCATTCATCAATAACTATATGCACAGTCAAACACTGCTCCACCTTGCTTTTTTCCCCCTTTGGATTCCTTATTGACACGGATGGGGGAACCTTAAAGTGTTCAACTGCAATGCAAGGCAAACAAGCATTAGCAAAGCCAACAGTTTGGGCTTTTATGTATGTATGGCATATAGATTTTCCAGGCACTGCCAGAATGCTACTACCTGCCCATAAATTGTCAACTGCTTGAAATGGTGTTGGTCTTGTCACTTTAGCAGGAATTCAGTGCAAGGAACAGATATAAATCGAGTGGCTGAAGACATTTTTATTTCACTAGTAATGCATTTCCAGCTGCAGTTGAATTATTTCTCAGCGGATTGCTTAGAAATAACCCTCACAGGAGGACATATGGTGTTACTGCTTGATAGAGTGAGATGGGATGTGTTTTGTGTGTTGTAGGGCAGTTAGTGGGTTTAAACATCATAGGGACTAGCGTTGCCTTGGCCAGTCTATGGAACGGTAAATAACCAAATAACACTCACCAGCTGTGTGTCCCTCCACACACGTACTTTCCCTCCTAGCTGTACTTGAATATAATAGTTTAATGTTAATGTTAATGTAAAGGTATTTGTACCACGCACGGTCACCAACAGAATTGGTCCCCAGGCGCTTAGGCGGATCTGCAAACAAGAAGGCGGGGTGGGTTAGTCGGGTCAAGAGGGAATAGGAAAGTGAGAGAAATCATGTGCTGTTGGCAGCTTCAGTTCTGTTTTCACAGTGCGCTGAGCTTTGGTGTGAATATCGTATCGATGCGAGACCTTGTGTGATGTTTGTGCGATTTATGTGTTGTTTGATTGTTGTTGCGGCGTGGTGAAGTGCATGCGGTTTGCTGAGCGAGAAGATGGTTGTGTGGATTTTCATGTGAGTTAGGTATGCAGCGATTTGAGCATTGGGTTAGTGGGTTATATGTCTCTTAGTCCTCATAATTCTTGTTCTACGGATCCGGTTGTCCTATCGATAGGCATATTCTTTCACTTTTCCTTTCCCGTCCATCTAATTGTTATGAGTGAAGGCGTGGCACGTTCCCAACTGTGTTGTTTTTTAGCTTAGCGTAATAGGTAGGGCGTCTATTGTCCCCCACTCTGGTATTGGTGCTGTACTTTAGCAGTCACCCACTCCCTTGCTATCTATTTCCTGTCGCTGATCCATTGTTGCCTGTGTTTACTTTGTAGGCCTAAGTGTTATTGATATATCATCCTTATCCTTCCATCCCGATCTATCTGTGATCATTCTTTGGTATCGTTCTATATTATCTATCACTCAATTGGTAAATTGATATGCCGTAGATTGTTCTTCCCTAACTTCTGTATAAGGGCGATAGTTTAGGGGGATAGGGAGGATCGGTTTCTTCTCTCAGTATTTTTTCAGCTGTGTATATGCCGCCATAGGCATTCTTCTAGTTATGGGGTGAAGAGCCAGGATTTAAGGAGGTTTCTGAATAGGAGGTGATTTCTTGTGTTACGTATGTTCTTTGGTAGCTCGTTCCAGGTTTTTGGGGAGAGGTGAGAGAAAGAGGATCCTCCGAGTTTTCTTTGTAGTAGGGTTTTGGTTCCAAACAGATATTGCTGTTCGGTATGAGTGTCCTTGTTGGGCGATGTAGGTTTAATTTGTTTCTTAGGAAATCTGCGCCTTGTTCGTGGAATGCTCTTTGCGTAATGCACATGGATTTGAAATTGATTCGCTGTTTTATTGGTAGCCAGTGTAGTGTTTTCAAGCTCTGGTGTGATGTGTTCTCTTCGGGGTAGTTTGAGGAGCAGTATCGTCGCCGCATTTTGTAACCATTGTAGTTTTTTTAAAATCATTCAGGCATGCCCAGGTATAGACTATTAGAGTAGTCTACTTTGGACATGATTAGACGGATGACGGTGAGCGTTTTGTTGGCGAATGACAGGAATGGTAGGATCCTTTTTACCACTTGCAGGAGAAAGAAGCATTTCTTGATTAGACCATTTACTTGTGGCTCTAGAGTAAGTTTGTTGTCCATTAGAACTCCCAGGATTTTATAATCGACAATGGGGTTGGCGTTCCATTGGCCAGGGGATGTAGTGGTTGTCTCCTCTGTTTTTTGTGATGATCATTATTTCTGTTTTGCCTGGGTTGAGTTTAAGATAGTTTGAGTTCATCCAGTTGTATATTTCACGAAGGCAGTTCTCTAATGTTATGTTTTCTTCTTGAGTGTTTTGTATTTTGTAAAGTATTTGTGTATCGTCAGCGTAGTTTTAACAAATGAGGCCGTGACTTTTGATGATCTTGATTAGTTGAGACAGGTAGATGTTGAATAATAACGGGGAGGAGGATGATCCTTGTGGTACTCCGCACAAGGAATCTCTTGGGTTGCTTTTGAAAGGTTTGATACATATGGTTTCTGTTCTGTTTATTAGGAAGGATTTGATCCATAGTAAGGTGTGGTCGGTGATTCCAATGTCTTCCGATCTCATGATGAGGATGTCGTGGTTAACTGTGTCGAATGCCGCAGAGAGTTCTAGAAATATCAAAGCGGTACTATTGTCTGAATGTGCGTTTGCCTTTAGGTCATCTCATACTGAGAGAAGTGCTGATTCTGTTCCTCTCATTGGTCTAAAGCCTACTTGTTCCTGGTCCAATAGGCAGTGCTCTTGTATTAATTATTTGGTTGTTCTATATATGTATGTTTCCAGCAGTTTAGCTGGGTACAGGATGTTGGAGATGGGTCAATTGCAGAGGTCCTCTACGTTTCCTGCTGTATCTTTGAGGAGTGGCCTGATGTATGCTGATTTGAAAGATTGTGACACTTTCCCTGTTGAGATTGAAAGGTTGAAGACATTCCTGTGGTATTCAATGGATGTTCCTTGTGAGAGGATTGATTTGTATATGTCCGAGGGGCAGGGATCCATAGGGGAACCTGTGTTGTTGATTTGATTTACCAATTTGACAAATGTCTCCACTGATATTTGGGGGAAGCTTTGGAGTTTGTTTGGGCATTCCTCTTAGGGGTGGGTGGGTACCATATCTGCCCGCATGGAATGTTTTGTATTGTCTGTTGCATGGTTATGATTCTGTTTTTAAAATGGCATAGTTTCTTCGATGGTATAGGTGTGTTGTTGCAGCCAGGTGGGTTTTCTATTTCATTTATGATTTTAAAGAGTTCTTTTTGGGTGTTTGGTGCTTTGAAGATTCTGTTGTCATAGTATTTCCTTTTTGTATGAGCGGGTATGTTGTTGACATTTGAATTTCTTTTTGCAGTCGTTTTTGATCCTCCATTCTAGTTCAAGTTTCCATTTTTTTCTTTTCATAGCGCTAAGTATTGGGGTGAACCATCTTGCCATTGCTCTTTTGCGTGAAGGAGTAAAAGGTTTTTCTTTGGTGATCTTGTCAATTGTTGTTGTGATCCATTTGTGCAGTAGATCTATTTTTTGTCTAGGTCAGCTTCGTCCATAGTTGTTGCTTGTGGTTTGCTGAGTTCCAGTAGTTCAGTTAAGTTGGAGTTTTTGATGGTTCTCCAGATTCTTTTCATGATGATCGGTGGCTTGTCCTGTTGCTTGGTTATTAGGGTGGCCAGTGTGATTATGAAGGGATTGATGAGGTGGTCGCTCCAGAGGATCTGAATTGGTGGTGCCTTGGTAATGAGTGTTTTGTAGGCGAAGATTGCGTCTAGTGTATGTCCTGCCATGTGGGTTGCTTCTTTGACTAGTTGATGTAGATTCATTGTTGCTAGAGTGCTGGCTAGAGATTTTTGTGTGGCTGTGGTTTCTTCATCGAACCAGATGTTGAAGTCTCAGAAGATGATCAGGGGATTGTGCTTGATGGCTAGGTTGGTGATTGCTTCCGTGAAGGTGTCTGCGAAGGTTTCACCACCTCTTTCAGTTTTCCTGTTTGCTTGGACGCACTTAAATTTATCAGGCAGGCAGTTATTGAGAGTGATTTTGTAATTGTCATCTAGTCATGTTTCAGTTACGAATAGGATGTCGATATCTGTGTCACATAGGAGGTCATAGATTTCGGTGGCATGTTTGGACATTGACCTTTCATTGATCAGATTGCAGTGGATCTTTTTTGGTGTGGTTTTGTTTATTTGTTGTTGCCTGTTTTTTTTAATTTGTGGGTGTTCAATAGGGGTGCTTCTGTATTGAGGCCGGCTGGTTGAGGTTCATTGGAAGCTGCTTCGTCATTGAAACGGTCTGTTAAATTGACAGTTGGGTTGTTGATTTCTAGTGCTGTGAATATCGGTAGTGCCCTTCTGTTCTTGTGATATATGGAGTTAGGGGGTTGGTATCATCACTAAGGGGTAGTTTAAGGCAATAGATGATGATTTAGCCCAATAGCAAAAATTAAAAAGAGAAAAAGGAAGCAATAACTTAATGTGGTGAAATATAACGCACGTTCGCCGAATAGCATGCCTAAATGGGCATTTTTCCAGAGCACATACCACCTTGAAGTATACATCGTGGCACTAGCGAACAATTTAGAAGGAAATGGCAGATGGTGCAGATCCTGTCAGCAGATATGAATGTTCAGGGGATCGCTATGCTGTAACGTATAAACAATATTTACTGGTTATTTGTAATAAGCCATGTGAGGAGTGACCATTTAACACAAATTTCTCTCCCTGGGGTGTGTTCCCAGTCCCCACAGATGACACCAGAAATAGCAAAGTATGACACAGATTTGGTTTTGTGTTTGGCTACTTTTGGTGTCATCAGCATTGTCTTGTGGGGTAAGCGCAGCCAGGTGTTATGGCAGTGGTGATGCCTGCATTCTAGGCTACATTAAAAGGCGCCTTTGCAAGTGCTCTCCTTACCCGGGTAGACCTGCTTGAGAATTGAGAATTGAGGTGGCCACAGAGAGCATAATGAGAAGTTTGCTTTGCTCTGATGTGAGGGTGGCTCTGGTTAACCCAAGCCGTGCGTGTCTTTGAACCTCTGGAGGGGGGTCACCGGGTAATTTTAATTGCATGGGTCATTCGCAGCTTATCCCCCCTCACCTCGCCCAATCCGGCTCAGCCCCATCAAGGGAAATGAAAGCTGATTATTGTCTGGATTCCAAGGGCCCCTCCTACCCGAAAGGCATGTCCACTCTTCACATCCCTGCTATGAGCACAGGACCGGCAGCTCGCAACGTGTACAGCGCCACACATAAACAAGACTTCAGTGCACACGGAATGCAAACTATAAGTGTCACATCAGCACACATCTTCAGATTAAAGGAGAAAACTTGCACAGGGATCAAAATATGCAGTAGAAAAGAACCGAACAAGTGGCGGATTCTCAACAATTAAAAAGAAACGGCAAGCGGGTATTTATTTATTTATTTATTCATTTTTTTGTTAAGCGCGCAGCAGCCAGGAGGCATCGTGGCACTGGTTACAGTCAGCTTATTTAGTTACAGAATTGAAGAAAAACAATTGCAGTCATATATACAAACATATAAGGGGAATGCAATGGTCAGATGAAGAAGAGGGTCTTGAGTTTTTTGAGGAAGGTGAGTAGTGAGTTTTCTGATCTGATGTCTGTAGGTAGGGTGTTCCAGAGTTTAGGGGCTATGTAAGGGAAGCCTAGTCCTCCCACTTTGGATCTGTTGATGTGTGGAGTTTGTAGGAGATTGGTATAGTGTGTCCTGGTGGGTTTGGAGTGGGTGGGTTTGGATAAGGTTTGTGCAAGATACGAGGGTGCTGATAAGGAGAGGCATTTGTGTGTGAGGGTGAGGATTTTGAAGCTGATGCATTCTTTAACAGGGTGCCAGTGGGCTGCCAATCTGGCCTGGGAGATGTGTTCCCTTTTGGGAAGGCTTAATGCTGCTCTGAGCGCATTATTTTGAGCAGTTTGAAGTCTATTTAGTTTTTTTTTTGGTGCCAGCTAGGAGTGTGTTACAATAGTCAGGTTTGGCGCCAATAGTGGCTCTAGCAATTGCAAGGCAGTTGGGGTTGGATAGGTATGGTTTTCCTGCATTAATGAGTTTGGTAGTGAGTGCTGAGGTGGAGGTAATGGCGCTAACCTGTCTGGTCATGGACAGGGTGGAGCCTAGGTATACGCCAAGGGTCTTTACCGAAGTGGAGACGGGGATGATGGTGCTGTCTATGATGAAGTTGGAGTACAGGTTATCTAGCTTGGCTAGTGTTGTTTTGAGTCCTAAAATGAAGATTTCTGTCTTTTCTCCGTTGAGGCAGAGACCGTTGGCTGCCATCCAGGCCTGTATGGTGGTGTATATTGAGTGAAGTGATTGGGCATCTCTGGTGTAGGAGCCTGTGAGTGGTAAAATTACTTGAGTATCATCAGCAAAGTTCGTATACGCGATACCTAGGGCGTCGAGCTTGTCGAAGAGACTTGGTGAACAAGTTGTATAGAGTAGGTGCAGTGCATGAGCCCTGCAGGACTCCACAGTGGATGGTGGTGGGGACAGCATGGGCTGTGTCTGAGAATACTTTCATTGCCCTACCCTCCAAGATGGAGGTGATCCATTGCACAGCTTCTATGGAGAAGTTGGCTGAGTGGATGAGGTGTGATGTGAGTGTCTTATGATCTACAAGATCGAAAGCCGCTTGAAGGTCTAGTATTATCGGAGGGCTGGCTTCCCTTTATCCATGATTTTTAGGTCTACCAGGGCTGTTTCTGTGCCATGACCTTTGGGAAACCCAGATTGTCTAGCTCTGAGAATGGAGTGAGTTTCAATGAAGTGTTGGATTTGGTAGAGTGCTGCTTTGTCCAAGATCTTAAGGAGGAATGGCACGGTGGTTATGGGTCAGTAGTTGTTAGGCTGTGTGGGGTCGAGGGTTTTTTTTTTTAGAAGGGAGCGTACCCACACTTCTTTGAGGCTGGAGGGATGATTCTGGTTCTGAAAGAAGCATTGATGAATGCTGTTGTAAGTGGGACTAGGAGGTCAGCGCAATCCTTGATGAGTTTGGGGGGACAGATGTCACCTTTACACATGGAGGCTTTTAGGTTTTTGACGATCTCAGTGACTTCCAATTCAGAGATCTCTTTACAGGTGAATAGTGGTTTGGATTAAGTTGAAGGGGGAAGGAGGTCAGATTGAGTGGGCCCGGGTGTGTGGGCAAGGGCTTTGAGGTGACCCTTAATTTTGTTTTGGAGGAGCTCTATTTTATTTATCATGGTGGCTTGAATGGAGGAGCACCAGGCTTCTTCTTTGGTGATCTGTGTTGGGGGGGAGATCAGTTTGTTGAAGATCGCAAAGATTTATTTGGATTTCTAATTAGCGTTGGTGATACAGACATTGAAGGAGTTAGCTTTTGCGTTGGTAGTGCAATCTTTGTATTGGCGGGAGATTTGGTTTAAATAGCTTTTAGTCTCCTCGCTCGGGTGCGCTAGCCAGTTTTTTGGAGCTTCCCTTTTACAGGAGCATAGGGCCTGTAGTTCATCCGTGAACCATGAATTAGTGTGTACATTTATTTTACCTTTTTTGCATTCGAGTGGAGCTATAGCATTAATGGCTCTATATAGAGTATCCTTGTAGATGTCAGCTAAGACGGTAGGGTCGTTAGAGAAAGGGGAGGTAGTACTTGAGTGCTAAGGTGTGGGCGAAGGCTGACTTCATTGATTTTTTTGGAGCTTCTCACTAGTGTAAGGGGGCGGGGGTCATGACTTTGGGCTTAGAGGCGGTAGGTATGGTGAACTCAATGCAGTTGTGATCGGTCCATGGTAGCGCTGAGTTGGTGATGATGGAAGTTTGGCACTGGTGGTCAACGACCCAGTCGAGAGTGCAGCCTTTGGTGTGTGTGGGTCTAGAGATTTTTTGAGTGAATCCTAGTTCTTTAAGTTCATTGGTAAGAGAGGTGGCAGCCTTGTCTTAAGTGTCATTAAAACCGAGGTTAATGTCACCGAGAAGTAGGATCTTTGTGGAGCCTTCAATGTTATTGCTTAATAGGTGTAGGAGGTGGCCTTGGAAATCCGATGGAATGCCGGGGGGACGATAAAGTACGTGAATGTTGTATTTTGGACAGGCCAGAACACGTAGAAAAAATATGGCGAGAGCTGAGAAAATAGATACATGAGATTTGCTAGCTAGATGGATAGAGTTATTAATAGAGAGATAGCTAGATAGAATGAATACAAGATATTTAAAAAGAGAGATAGAAAGGCCATTAACAAATGCAATGACAGAATTATTAACATATAAAATGAAAGACACGTAGATGTAAGTATTAAGCCGTCTAATGATATACATGGATAGAGTCAATAATGGAAAGAAGCAGCAAGCACTGGGGTGGGGGTTTGGGAGGCAGAGGCAGTGTTAAAATATGGATAACCACAATGTTTATACATATCTGCGCAGCCCCAAAGGAGACCCACCTAAAAACTGACCCAAGCCTCAAAGCGAGAGGCCATCATTCCCAAACTTCTAACAGAGCCGGCAGCATTACCCGGAGCGAAGCGTCAGCAATGGTGATGCCTTTGAGGCGGGTGCTAGAAACGTCTTAAAAAAGGTGTAAAGCCAAAGCTTCCGGGGTTATCTCTTTAGAAAAAAATCAGCGCAAACCTAGGAGGATCCCAGAAGCTTACACCCACAAACCATTCTTAAATCACTAGAGCGTCAATCAATTAAATGGGGGAGCAGTTGGTGAAAGCCCAGCGAGACCGTCCACCTGAAGGTTCACCTCAATGAAGTGACGAGGGGGCAAGGCTCTACAGAGAGAACCGGAGCGAGCTGGAGAGGAAAGGTGGGTGTCCAACTTGATTGCCCTTTTTAAATGAGCAGATAGCGAGAGTCACATTTCAGCTCACCTTGCATGACTGGTTCAAACATTTTAAGATTAACAGCTTTCTATCCATGTTTAAGGTTTCAATATGTTTGTTTCCCAGCTATTTAATTGCAAATCAAACCAAATCAAAACAATCTCCCAAAATGCAAAATACTTTAGCTATTTAAAAAAAGAATATACTCACATGATTCAAAGTATAATTTTATTTGGAAGATGCATGGTATCTTTTCCATTCAAAGATGGCTGCTAGTTTTGGCTTGTTTCATGGAAGAGCTCAGAGCTCAAAGAGTTCTGAGAAGGGCCGGACCCTAGGGATTAGCATGGCTAGGGGGAGAGAATGGGAGGGATCCAAAACAACACCAAATACACTGGGTATCCCCCCTCAACACCAATTACACTGTGTATCCTTCCACAAATGTCATCTCCATTAAAAAGCATTACATAGCCTCATTCAAATCCCATATTTGTAGCTCTAATGTAAAATCTCTTATTTTAATGACAATAGTTTCATCTTAAAGGTAGTGCTTTTAGCGCCACCTAATAGCCCAGACTAAAAATGGTTCATGCCATTCAAGTCTCTATAGTGGCAGCTCACAAGAGTCAGTAAATGTCAAATTCAACTCATACGCAGCTCGAATTGGCCCGACTCACTTCAAGCAAATAGGTCTCTATTGTTCTAATTGGATTACAGCTTTTTTGAACAATAGGCAAATATTGATTGAAATCAACTTAACATTTTCCGAATCATAGAAAACTATTGTTGCCAACCATGTTTTGTTGCCAACCATGTTGTGTCGCATCAACCTAGGATGAGAAACTGAAAGTGAATAATAGAGAGACAGAGAGAGAAAGAGAGAGATAGAAAGAGGGAGAGAGAGATAGAGGGTGAAACAGAGAGAAAGAGGGGGGCGTAGTGTGCTGTGTGTTTGATCGTTTTTTGCAAAATTAAGAAAGGGGAAGGGACTGGGAGAGCAGCAGAAGCGGGAAGAGAAAGTTTGTGCTATAGAAGAGGGTGCTTTCCACCTCTGCACAAATACCGGAGATCTGAGCAGCAACAGCCACCGTCTCAGGCACCTAAAGTGCAGCACAAAGAGCAGCCGCCTCCATCAGCCACAACTGTTCTGCAGCAGGTGGACCCCAGAAGATCCTAAATATCAGGATCGGTGGATCAATCAGGGACATGACAATATTTCTGCATGGCCCCAAGGTAACCACAAAACAAAAAGTACTCAAAGGTGGTATGCAACATTTGTGCGTTGGTTGTATTCCCGGTAAATGTCCCCCATCCATGTTATCACAACGGGCATGCCGAGGCACCTCATAGTAGACATGATTTCAATGTTAATGCAGGGGCTTCAGCAGCAGTCTCACTTTCTACCAATCCCACTCAGAAAAAGAGATGCACACAGAAGCCTGCATGAAATCCTTCTCCTCCATCAGGTGACAGGGACCGCCGTCTGTCCTGTAATTGTTATCTAGGAAGGCTGCATCTGTCCACTACAAAAAAAGAGAATATTAAAAAATCCCACTAAAACACAAAATAAAAAACTTAATTTAAATGACAATTTATACAGTGCTTCATGCTGTATTCCTTACACTTCTAAGCAATTTAACAATGGCTGTTGTTATTATTGTTACCCATACAGAGTACATGTGTGCTGTGTTGTGTGGGCAACTTCACTTGTAGATTCTGCTCACGATCACATTCCAAACAAGCCAGCAGTTCAGTCTTGCTGCGTCACTTGAGTGGAGCTCGACCACGTGGAAGATGAGGTAAGGCATTACAGGGTCAACTCTTGTTGCTAAGTTCCACCTTGAAAAATTGTTAAGGATCATCTTTTGCATTCAACAGGGAATCCAAAGAATTGTGTAGCCCCAGGTGGTCGCATCTGCATTCAACAGGGGATGCAAGGGGTCCAAGCTAGTCTCCCCAGTCACAATATGCTTCTGACTCCTTTATTGTTAGACTCTCTGTATGTTGACTAATTAGGGTTCTAAGGGAAGCAAAGTCATGTTATTCAAGGTGATAGTAAAGTACAATTGAATGGCTGTGTGATAACTATGAGAATGATTCTTTTTTTGCATGCGCTGAAATTCCATTGTCTGGCGTATGTGGGATTACACTCATCTATCATATCACTCATTCACAGATCTGCTGTTCTTTTGAAAAGTGTTTCACGGCTCTCACGTCGAAAAGACACTATCTGAAAAATTGTCTTGGCTCTTCTTTAGAGGAAAAGCTTTTCTCTCAAAAATTGTTCTGGCCCTCTCACGGAGAAAAAACACTATCTGAAAAAATGTCTGGCTCTTGAAAATCTGGCAAATTATAACTTGAAATCATGTTACCACAATCCCAAATCGGTTTAGGGTGATTTAATTAAAAACATTTGGTCGAAGTACAATTCATCTAATAATTGTTTTGAGAGGTTGATTTTGCCACATATATGTGCGATGGGAGACACCCCACAGCCCCCCCTTAACCGCACTACATTAATTAATTCCCTAAACCCACCCCCACTTATATAAGCAGCCAAATTCATCCAAAAAACTGTGATGAATTCTCCTTCGACCAAAAATACAGTGCAGTAATGTCCTGAACCCACCCAAACTGGCATATTTGTTAAAATAATGTACTATAATTATTTGGTTGACCTCTCTCAATGCTTCTCAGATGCAAGTATGCTTTCTTGGTTTCATACAGGAATTGCAATTGCTAATAATGATTATCCTCATCTTCAAACATAGGCAGTGTGTCCATATGGACCCAGGTTGCCTGACCCTAAATTCCTGTCACACATTTCCTTGGGCAAAACTGGTTGAGGGAAATACTTAGATGAAAAACACTGAAAGCCATCTTCCCAGATGGCTTGTGTTGTATTTCCACTTTGAAACTGCTGTTGGGCTTTTGAATTGATTTAGTTTGGTTGTTTTGTTCTGATATTGGGAGTCTAATATTACGTAGAAAAGGCCTGGAGCCATTTGATTTAGGCTTTTGCGTAATGCATACATTCTTTGATATCTTTTGTTGCACTCCACTCACTAGCCTCTTCTGGGTTGAACGGAGTTGTGGTGCGGTGGTATTTGCCAATTCTCTAAATGTCGGTTTATTCTGAAATATATCATAAGACAAAGGATTTTGCTGAGCCGTATTCACACTCACCTGCTTTGCTAGATTGATTTGACTTTCTCTAGGGATTATGCTACATTCACTTTTTTTGTGGTTGTGGTGCTCTTCATAGCTTCCTCAGTATCCTCAAATTCATCACCATTCATATTATGTTGATACTGCTTGCCATCTCCCTGCAGTTTAAGTGATGATTTTGCACCTTTGCATTGATCGTGAACCATCCCAGTGGTCCGTTTTCCCACTGTTCCCCTTTGATCATGAGATATGCCAATTACATGCCT
This sequence comes from Ambystoma mexicanum, assembly GCF_040938575.1. NCBI lineage: Eukaryota > Metazoa > Chordata > Amphibia > Caudata > Ambystomatidae > Ambystoma > Ambystoma mexicanum. The sequence continues at coordinate 1,055,940,473 of NC_090931.1, read as the reverse complement.
CTGTTGGATCAGTGGTCCAGTTGTTGTAATTAGGACATCGGCATCATGTAGATCTTGATTTCATTGATTTATTTAAGAGTCAATTGATGCATCTGATTGTGGGCTTGGGTTGGATTGAGATTTTGTTATTTGATGTGACCATCTTCAGTTTTGAAGCATAGCAGTTATTAGGACCCCTTTATGCACTTCCACACGTCTTGCGAGGTCGCACCGTCGATTTTGCCACATTAGCAATTTTTCCGCTTCCTGATAGTAAGACATTGCCATTCTTTTTCTATTGAAATTGCTGAAATATCAGTGGGTGCCAATGAATTTGCCTTTCTTGCCTTCCGTGCACTGTCACAGGCTAAAGCATAAGAAGCAATACATTCTTTAACTTCCGCTATGTCTCGTGTTAATCGCACTACCAGTGGAGAACGTCGAGTTCCTGGCGGTTGTAATGTATTTGTATCAGCCATTGATCTAGCCTGAAAATAACTTGGATCTTCTAGTAGAACTACGTCTGTTGTCACTGGTGAGTTCTGATCATCAAACACTCTCTCCAATGAGCCATTTCCTGTTGAAGTTCCAACATCCACCCTACAATCTAAGTCTCCCAAACATCCTAATCCAAAGCCCTGTCACACATGTGAGGGATTCTCGGAATCAGTCTTGGCTTCTCTACAATTGCGCCTCCCGTCCCGCACTGCCCGTCCCGCGCCACCTGGGAGCAGGACCCGGTCTGCCACATAGGGACCTGCGTAGCCCGGCCCAGAAACGTCTCCGGCAGGACCCACAACAACACCACCGCAATCCAAAGCCCCCCCCCCCATCCCGGCAATAGTAGGTTCTCCCAAAGCGGGTATGAATTCCTCCATAGAGAGAACACCAATGGGGGTGGATGCAGAAGGCGGGTGTTTGTTAGTCATGGTTTGCATAACTACAATGCTCCTTTGCTGTGGGCTAGACGTTCTATTTGTCTTTCGCAACACCTTTTTGGATGGAATTGCTGTTGTTGGCATTGTTGGCATTTCAAAAAAATTCATTATTTGCCAAAGATTGAGCAGATGATATTATGTCTGCATGACTTACATTTCCCAATGCAGAATCCAATACATTGGGCTGGCATATAGTCTTACTTGTTCATGTGCCTAGAGGGGCAGTGTCCGGCACTGATATTGAAACCAGTTCTGCACCAGTGCTAGTATCAATGTGAATCTCTTTCTCAGATTGTAACAGGTATGACGGATCAGTGTTAATTGTGGGTAGCAACACTTCTGCTTTATAGAGCAACTCCCTTAGCGGAAGGGGCGGCACAGGCCAATCTCTTACCTCCTCAGGTCCCACCAGCCATGAGTCGACACTTAGTTGTCACATCTTTTCTCAAGTTGCCGGACCAATCTGTGACATTTCCGCATGCTCAAGTATCAGCTTCACAAGACTACACTGGTCCTTGTTCTCTGACCTTTGTTTCTTTATGTCAGCTTCAAAGTGTACTGCGTTCGGTATCGCTTTGCAATCCATTACTCCTCATTTAGGTGGTTCAAAGGGAAGGATTCCCAACAGTCAGCACCTACCAAGAGGTCATGTGCTCCGTGCCTCTTCTAGCTTCCTTGATTCCCGGAGACCACCGTAGACCACATTCACCCACTTTCTGCTCCCCTTTACACAGCGGAATGGGCTTTTTGAAGTCCTTGCAACTGTTGCCTGCTCCACAGCACACGCCTCCAGCAAGGAAAGAGTAGACAGACTAATACACAGTCTGTATCACCATAGACCACTTTCGCCCACTTTCCGCTCCGTTTTCCACGGCAGAATGGGCTTTTTGAAGTCCTTGCAACTGTTGCCTGCTCCACAGCACACGCCTCCAGCAAGGAAAGAGTAGACAGACTAAGGCACAGTCTGTATCACCATAGACCACTTTCGCCCACTTTCCGCTCCGTTTTCCACGGCAGAATGGGCTTTTTGAAGTCCTTCCAACTGTTGCCTGCTCCACAGCGCACGCCTCCAGCTAGAAAAAAGGAGACAGACTAAGGCACAGTCTGTATCACCGTAGACCACTTTCGTCCACTTTCTGCTCTGCGTTCTGCGGCAGAATGGGCTTTTTGAAGTCCTTCCAACTGTTGCCTGCTCCACAGCGCACGCCTCCAGCAAGAAAAAAGGAGACAGACTAAGGCACAGTCTGTATCACCGTAGACCACTTTCGTCCACTTTCTGCTCTGCGTTCTGCGGCAGAATGGGCTTTTTGAAGTCCTTCCAACTGTTGCCTGCTCCACAGCACACGCCTCCAGCAAGAAAGGAGACAGACTAAGGCACAGTCTGTATCACCGTAGACCACTTTCATCCACTTTGTTTTGTTTTTGTTGAGTGTGTCTCCCATATCACTGTCATCATTTTGATGATCATCACATTTAAAGGAAACCATCTGCATTTTCATTATAAATGGGTTTAATATGTGTCCCTCTTCGATCCCTCGTTACGAGTATTGCCATTTTTCTAGAGAATCCTATGGGCGGAGGGGCTCAGAGTACATATTTCAGAAATATCACATGCAGTATTTTGAAATATCAGATGGCTGTGTTATTGAAACATTTACAATGTGTTTGTACCCCTGCTTGAGCGAGGAAATGCATATCATACACCAGTGGCTTACATAGTTCACAGAAGATTCAGCAATGTTCATAACCTTACCTATTTTGTGGCTTTCCTATCTCTTTTAATTTTCCTTACCCACAGATGCTTTTCTAACACAGGGGTCCACAAAATGTGTTAATCCCCCTCTTCCGGTATAGGTAACATTTCAGGGAAATACCTCAGATTTTAGTCTGTTTGTTGTACCAAGAAAAGGGTGCCATTTACTATATGCAGTATTTCAAATATACTGCATGAGGTAAATAGGGGTCAAAGTGAAAACAACTCTTAAGTTATGTATGCCCTTCCGTGTGGACAGAAGGGAGAGACCTTTAAAAAGGTAAGAAGTATAAAGTCCTAGAGAAAACCCAGTCCCTCCACTCATGGAGATTTCGGTAGAGAAGGGTACAAGGCTGCTACCGAATTCAAGTAGCCATGCACCCTTCGGAATCCTACCTAACCAGGAACACTGGACACAGTATTGCACTGCTGCCTAGCAGGCACAGTACTGAGGAGGACAAGGTTTTACAAACACAAAACACAGCAAAACGGCAGTAGAGGGTGACCCAGGGATAGCAGACAAAAGAATCCTAGGGATGATGTCATTTGACCCCACCCCAAAGTGACATCACGGGAAGTGATCAAACAGGACCTTTCATCCCTTGACAAAACAGGAAGTGGCATCACATAGCATTGTTCCTAAGAACACAACGAACAATATGGTTACGATATCACTGTAATGTAATATCCATTTCATACAAGAATGGATCACCATGTGTATCATTAATGTCAGTGTGTATAGGTCCATATTACCAATTTACTGTGAATGCAAGCAGACATCCAAGGCCAAATGATAATGGTGTGTTATTATTTAGCACTTATGCTGAAGTGCTTTATATAGAACAAATATACATACAATATCAACCAACCGTTGTTGGCACTCATTTATCACCCTCAGAAGGATGAAAGGCTGAGTTGCCCTTGCCGGGATTCGAACCTGCAACCTGCAGATTACACAAACATCACAGTAATGAGCGCTCAACCCACTGAGCTATCTTTCCAGCTATAGCTATTTTACTGCCTACAGTAAAATGAGCAATTACATGTCTGAATGTTCTCAAATTCAGAAAGCAAATTACACTCTGTAGTGGATACCATAAAACTGGTAACTGAGATTTAACAGCAGACCAGTTCATCTGCAGGTCTGGTGCAAAGTTGGCCACATGTAAAGCCTGTGTGGATCTATTTTTCAGGCTTCAGAGGTTCGCAAAATAGATACCATTGGGAGGGTGCATAACTGTGTTTTAAAGAATTTAGAGTAGGACAGAGAAAGCAGCATCCTGAACAGTATGCCAGGGAAATAGAAAAGATAGGCACATTACAACAAAGCATTAATTGGGGCACAATTATATCAAGGCCCACTTTATGTGCTATGGTCAAACATTTCTACACTGTACACAAGCTTTTAGGCACAAAGATGTTGACAAGTGACAGAGGACACTGAGATGGAATGTCTTATGATGATAGTAACAGAGACAACGAAAGAAAAAAACGTGCTATAACTGCAACTTTGCGAAAAGCAAAATACATAGTCCGAAATGGATGCTTATTCTATTCTAAATGCTTTTTGGAAGTTTTTTTCTGCATTGTAAATTTGAGGTGTTTAAGAACAGACTAAATCAGTGACTCACCCCCTAAAGAGTTCCGGAAATAAACCTTTAATGAGTCTAGCAATTATTGTATAGAATTCCAGAAAGACAGATTATTGTTATTCCTATCCTTTCTTATTTAGGGTGACTCCGCAAAGTGTTACACTTGTGGAACCCCGTTTTGTTTTAAGAGGCTGAACAAGAAGGCCAACCACTTCAGAAACAAAGGCCACATGGCGCTGGCCGCAGCCCAGAAGCTTCAGTTAAAAAAGAAATATATATGTTTGCAGAGGTGACAAGGGAGAACACAGGGGTCACAACTGCGACCCCTGGAAATCCCCAAATGTTGTCCCTGAGGAACAGGTCAGTAATAAGGGGAAGAGGCTCAAAGCAGAGTGACCTGAGGCAGGAGACTACTAGGAAAGCCCAACCACACTAACACAAACTATAAATGTAGCCTTGTCACTATGACCCAGAAGTGCTTAACCTTCCTGTCACTAATTGTAATCCTTCACCACCATCTTGAAATGGAGAGGTCCTCCATACTTGCCTAATAATTACCAGTGTTTCCTAGTTCCTAGTCTTAATTTCTCACAAATTCTCCAAGCTTATCTGGATTTGTTGCATATGCACCTGACAGAACCAAATAACCAGAGCCAACCACGAAACACAAAGTTGATGCCAAAATGGACCAGTGAATCACAGCCCTGATTATCACAATCACGCTATCAGCCCCGGTATAAAAGGAGACACAAACCTCCTTGTTGTGTGGGGAATAGGACTGCATTCCTGAGGGAGAATGGTGCTGCTTTAAGAAGAGTGAGAAAAGAAGAGCAAAAGAAGGAACCTTCACTGACCAAGCCAAGAAGACCAAATAGTGATTGAAAGATAAGGTGTAGAAGATGAACCAGGAGCAAATGACCAGTGTTGACCCAGCAAAAACAGTAAAAATAGAGCAGGGAGTAAGAGGGCGAGTTGGTTGAGCCAGGGTTGCCTGAGTTTAGGAGATACCAGTTTGGAAGAACAGACTAGGTGGAGAGACCTGCTGAGTGTCTGGGCCTAGAGACTGATGAAGGGCAAGTCACATGATGCCTGAAGCAGTTATAATAAATCTAGCTGGGACCAATAGTCCACACCTTGGTGGGAGTATGCAGGCCACCAGCCAAAAGAAATAAAACGTGCTAAAGAGCAAGGGAACCAGATCAAATAAAGGAGATTTGATGGCACCTAAGTACGAGGTAGGGGCCATAGATCTTACCATAATCACCAGGTAGGGGATAGCTATCAGCAACCTGTTAGTTAAACACCCTAAGAGAAGAGAAAGGTTGGTTGCCACTAGGTCTTGTACAGGGTAAAGGCTTGGAGGTTTTCAACTTTGGGGACCAAAATATCGCCCAGAATAAACCAAACAACAGGACAGAGCTAGATCACCTACCACATTCAGGTTAAGATTCAGCAACAATAAAATATCCATTTGCATGAAAGACGTGTGCAAGGGACCTCCAACATCTGGGACAGTGAGTGACTGGTTAACTAAAGACCTGGGATGATGCTTGGGAACATTTGTTTAGATGAAGGATGGATTTCGAAACTCTGGTCCATTAGAGTAGGCCCTTTTCAGAGACAAGTCTTTCTCCTAATACTTTGCACTTTTCCGGTTAGAAACCTATGCTCTTTGGGCATATACCCCTCCTATACGCCATCTTCCAACTCAATCCTATACACTGTTCTGAGCAGATGTTTGAGGATTTCATTGAAATAAAGACAACCTAATTTGGATATTCATACATGTTTGATGCGATTGAAGATGCAACCAGAATCACAGGCCATTTCTACTACGGTGCATTTGCAAAGGAAATTAAACATTGAAGAATATTTATTAAACCAGAAGACTATTTTCAAATCACACCAGGAAGTATAGTTATCTGTTTATAGATAAACATATTGCTAGAAGTAGGATTGTCAAAATTTTGTTTTCTCTCTTTTTAAATGTGATAGGAAACGACTTGTGTAGTATGGGGATATATATAGATTGTAATCTTCTGCTAAATTGAAAGTACATACATCCTGACCCCTATTACGCTACCACTTATATCAATACTTGGAAGACAAGAAGAAACGCTCTGTTTTCGTAATTTAATATGTCTTGGTTTCAAACTAAAAGATACACAAAAAATACAAAGTATTACAGTTTAATTCCAGTGAAAACATGGTCCTGTATCTTTAAAGTTAACCTCCAGAGAACCATCACTTTGACAAATGACAATTACACTGACAACTTAAATGCTTTTTGAGAAACTGGTGCATGTAGAGGTCAATTAACCCATGGCACTGGAAAGCATTAGGTCCAACACAAATTGTGCACCTGTTCCATTAGGCCTTAAATAATGGAGCATAGATCATTAAAGCATTATTTTGTAAAGAGAACGAAACTCATAAACAACAAATAGCTGCCACTGATAATGATCTGGCTGCAAATATTAAACTTAGATTAACATGTCCAAAATGTACAGCAGAAATTGATTTAAAGTTTGCATTCAGAAATGTCCATTTGGAAGTAGATTGTTGTTTTTAATTTGGTCTTGCCTAAGGTACTTGGTTTGGGGCCTCACCTTCCAGGACCAAAACTTTGTCCAGACTATAGAAATCAAAAGGACATAGCAAGACTGCCTATCACAGACAGGATATGACCCAATGACAATGGGCCTCATTACAACCCAGGCGTTAAGGGGTTAACGGCACCGTAAAAGGTGTCGGCGCCGTTAAACCCTTAACGCCTGATTACGAGGTCCCTTTGCGGGTTGCACTTTAACGCCTGCTAATTACTGCACCGTAATTTACAGTGCCGTAATTAGCGCCTTCCCCATTCCCATTGAGCCCTATGGGGCAAAAATGGGAATGGGGAAGGGCCATGGCGGCATGGGGAATTACCGCCCCGCCAACCTCGGAATGGGATGGTAATTCCCCATTCCGCCATGGCGGAGTCGGTAAATTACCGGCATGGACCATGGTGCTATTAGCATAAAATAAAATGTCATCATCCGCAAGTAGCACGGGAGGGTGTGGGGGGTGATCGGATTCCTTTAATTATAGGAACAAAACCCCTGGTGTTTATTAGAAGGACATCAAGTCTCTTTAGATACACAATACACAATAACAGTGCAATGGCACAGTCCTGTTGGATCCAAGATGGAAGAGGGTACTGTGCTATAGCTCACATAGGATGAGTGTGGTTATCTCTTCCAACCCTCTCCACTATTTATCGTACAGGTTCCACCCACCTTCAACTGATAAGGATCACTGGCAGAGTTTCTTCTTTCGGTCTTTATTGACCATTCCTCATTAAACATTAAAGTTTCTTATTCCAATAGGAGGAGACAGCAGTGTTCGCTTCAAGGGAGCGATGCAGGAGCCTCTGAGCTCTCTGCTCCCCCTTATTCCGTCTCTGCCCACCCCACTCTTGCTCCAGTGCTTGGCTCCACCCCCATGCTCCCCTGGGGATGTTGGCATGTCATTCTGAGCTTGAAGGAGAAGCCGCGTGCCACAATGAGATATGTTGTGTAAGGCCGCAGTGCCATTGAGGAGTCCAAGTGGAGTTCCAAGGTTAAACAGAACCACCCATAGTTTGGCCCTATGGCCTCATTACAAGTTGGGATATTAGCGCCGGATCACAGGTTTGGCGAAACAGTAAGTCCCCATTCCCAATTGGGCCCATTCGGGAATTTGGCGGACCCTTAAATGCGGCGGTAGAAGCGTTATCGCCGCACTTAAGGGTTACCGCCAAACTTGTGATGAGGCTGTAAATCAAAAGTTGTACATAGGCCTAGAAAATGGGGAAAAAATAACTTCCTAAGACAACATCATTCATCAATAACTATATGCACAGTCAAACACTGCTCCACCTTGCTTTTTTCCCCCTTTGGATTCCTTATTGACACGGATGGGGGAACCTTAAAGTGTTCAACTGCAATGCAAGGCAAACAATCATTAGCAAAGCCAACAGTTTGGGCTTTTATGTATGTATGGCATATAGATTTTCCAGGCACTGCCAGAATGCTACTACCTGCCCATAAATTGTCAACTGCTTGAAATGGTGTTGGTCTTGTCACTTTAGCAGGAATTCAGTGCAAGGAACAGATATAAATCGAGTGGCTGAAGACATTTTTATTTCACTAGTAATGCATTTCCAGCTGCAGTTGAATTATTTCTCAGCGGATTGCTTAGAAATAACCCTCACAGGAGGACATATGGTGTTACTGCTTGATAGAGTGAGATGGGATGTGTTTTGTGTGTTGTAGGGCAGTTAGTGGGTTTAAACATCATAGGGACTAGCGTTGCCTTGGCCAGTCTATGGAACGGTAAATAACCAAATAACACTCACCAGCTGTGTGTCCCTCCACACACGTACTTTCCCTCCTAGCTGTACTTGAATATAATAGTTTAATGTTAATGTTAATGTAAAGGTATTTGTACCACGCACGGTCACCAACAGAATTGGTCCCCAGGCGCTTAGGCGGATCTGCAAACAAGAAGGCGGGGTGGGTTAGTCGGGTCAAGAGGGAATAGGAAAGTGAGAGAAATCATGTGCTGTTGGCAGCTTCAGTTCTGTTTTCACAGTGCGCTGAGCTTTGGTGTGAATATCGTATCGATGCGAGACCTTGTGTGATGTTTGTGCGATTTATGTGTTGTTTGATTGTTGTTGCGGCGTGGTGAAGTGCATGCGGTTTGCTGAGCGAGAAGATGGTTGTGTGGATTTTCATGTGAGTTAGGTATGCAGCGATTTGAGCATTGGGTTAGTGGGTTATATGTCTCTTAGTCCTCATAATTCTTGTTCTACGGATCCGGTTGTCCTATCGATAGGCATATTCTTTCACTTTTCCTTTCCCGTCCATCTAATTGTTATGAGTGAAGGCGTGGCACGTTCCCAACTGTGTTGTTTTTTAGCTTAGCGTAATAGGTAGGGCGTCTATTGTCCCCCACTCTGGTATTGGTGCTGTACTTTAGCAGTCACCCACTCCCTTGCTATCTATTTCCTGTCGCTGATCCATTGTTGCCTGTGTTTACTTTGTAGGCCTAAGTGTTATTGATATATCATCCTTATCCTTCCATCCCGATCTATCTGTGATCATTCTTTGGTATCGTTCTATATTATCTATCACTCAATTGGTAAATTGATATGCCGTAGATTGTTCTTCCCTAACTTCTGTATAAGGGCGATAGTTTAGGGGGATAGGGAGGATCGGTTTCTTCTCTCAGTATTTTTTCAGCTGTGTATATGCCGCCATAGGCATTCTTCTAGTTATGGGGTGAAGAGCCAGGATTTAAGGAGGTTTCTGAATAGGAGGTGATTTCTTGTGTTACGTTTGTTCTTTGGTAGCTCGTTCCAGGTTTTTGGGGAGAGGTGAGAGAAAGAGGATCCTCCGAGTTTTCTTTGTAGTAGGGTTTTGGTTCCAAACAGATATTGCTGTTCGGTATGAGTGTCCTTGTTGGGCGATGTAGGTTTAATTTGTTTCTTAGGAAATCTGCGCCTTGTTCGTGGAATGCTCTTTGCGTAATGCACATGGATTTGAAATTGATTCGCTGTTTTATTGGTAGCCAGTGTAGTGTTTTCAAGCTCTGGTGTGATGTGTTCTCTTCGGGGTAGTTTGAGGAGCAGTATCGTCGCCGCATTTTGTAACCATTGTAGTTTTTTTAAAATCATTCAGGCATGCCCAGGTATAGACTATTAGAGTAGTCTACTTTGGACATGATTAGACGGATGACGGTGAGCGTTTTGTTGGCGAATGACAGGAATGGTAGGATCCTTTTTACCACTTGCAGGAGAAAGAAGCATTTCTTGATTAGACCATTTACTTGTGGCTCTAGAGTAAGTTTGTTGTCCATTAGAACTCCCAGGATTTTATAATCGACAATGGGGTTGGCGTTCCATTGGCCAGGGGATGTAGTGGTTGTCTCCTCTGTTTTTTGTGATGATCATTATTTCTGTTTTGCCTGGGTTGAGTTTAAGATAGTTTGAGTTTATCCAGTTGTATATTTCACGAAGGCAGTTCTCTAATGTTGTGTTTTCTTCTTGAGTGTTTTGTATTTTGTAAAGTATTTGTGTATCGTCAGCGTAGTTTTAACAAATGAGGCCGTGACTTTTGATGATCTTGATTAGTTGAGACAGGTAGATGTTGAATAATAACGGGGAGGAGGATGATCCTTGTGGTACTCCGCACAAGGAATCTCTTGGGTTGCTTTTGAAAGGTTTGATACATATGGTTTCTGTTCTGTTTATTAGGAAGGATTTGATCCATAGTAAGGTGTGGTCGGTGATTCCAATGTCTTCCGATCTCATGATGAGGATGTCGTGGTTAACTGTGTCGAATGCCGCAGAGAGTTCTAGAAATATCAAAGCGGTACTATTGTCTGAATGTGCGTTTGCCTTTAGGTCATCTCATACTGAGAGAAGTGCTGATTCTGTTCCTCTCATTGGTCTAAAGCCTACTTGTTCCTGGTCCAATAGGCAGTGCTCTTGTATTAATTATTTGGTTGTTCTATATATGTATGTTTCCAGCAGTTTAGCTGGGTACAGGATGTTGGAGATGGGTCAATTGCAGAGGTCCTCTACGTTTCCTGCTGTATCTTTGAGGAGTGGCCTGATGTATGCTGATTTGAAAGATTGTGGCACTTTCCCTGTTGAGATTGAAAGGTTGAAGACATTCCTGTGGTATTCAATGGATGTTCCTTGTGAGAGGATTGATTTGTATATGTCCGAGGGGCAGGGATCCATAGGGGAACCTGTGTTGTTGATTTGATTTACCAATTTGACAAATGTCTCCACTGATATTTGGGGGAAGCTTTGGAGTTTGTTTGGGCATTCCTCTTAGGGGTGGGTGGGTACCATATCTGCCCGCATGGAATGTTTTGTATTGTCTGTTGCATGGTTATGATTCTGTTTTTAAAATGGCATAGTTTCTTCGATGGTATAGGTGTGTTGTTGCAGCCAGGTGGGTTTTCTATTTCATTTATGATTTTAAAGAGTTCTTTTTGGGTGTTTGGTGCTTTGAAGATTCTGTTGTCATAGTATTTCCTTTTTGTATGAGCGGGTATGTTGTTGACATTTGAATTTCTTTTTGCAGTCGTTTTTGATCCTCCATTCTAGTTCAAGTTTCCATTTTTTTCTTTTCATAGCGCTAAGTATTGGGGTGAACCATCTTGCCATTGCTCTTTTGCGTGAAGGAGTAAAAGGTTTTTCTTTGGTGATCTTGTCAATTGTTGTTGTGATCCATTTGTGCAGTAGATCTATTTTTTGTCTAGGTCAGCTTCGTCCATAGTTGTTGCTTGTGGTTTGCTGAGTTCCAGTAGTTCAGTTAAGTTGGAGTTTTTGATGGTTCTCCAGATTCTTTTCATGATGATCGGTGGCTTGTCCTGTTGCTTGGTTATTAGGGTGGCCAGTGTGATTATGAAGGGATTGATGAGGTGGTCCCTCCAGAGGATCTGAATTGGTGGTGCCTTGGTAATGAGTGTTTTGTAGGCGAAGATTGCGTCTAGTGTATGTCCTGCCATGTGGGTTGCTTCTTTGACTAGTTGATGTAGATTCATTGTTGCTAGAGTGCTGGCTAGAGATTTTTGTGTGGCTGTGGTTTCTTCATCGAACCAGATGTTGAAGTCTCAGAAGATGATCAGGGGATTGTGCTTGATGGCTAGGTTGGTGATTGCTTCCGTGAAGGTGTCTGCGAAGGTTTCACCACCTCTTTCAGTTTTCCTGTTTGCTTGGACGCACTTAAATTTATCAGGCAGGCAGTTATTGAGAGTGATTTTGTAATTGTCATCTAGTCATGTTTCAGTTACGAATAGGATGTCGATATCTGTGTCACATAGGAGGTCATAGATTTCGGTGGCATGTTTGGACATTGACCTTTCATTGATCAGATTGCAGTGGATCTTTTTTGGTGTGGTTTTGTTTATTTGTTGTTGCCTGTTTTTTTTAATTTGTGGGTGTTCAATAGGGGTGCTTCTGTATTGAGGCCGGCTGGTTGAGGTTCATTGGAAGCTGCTTCGTCATTGAAACGGTCTGTTAAATTGACAGTTGGGTTGTTGATTTCTAGTGCTGTGAATATCGGTAGTGCCCTTCTGTTCTTGTGATATATGGAGTTAGGGGGTTGGTATCATCACTAAGGGGTAGTTTAAGGCAATAGATGATGATTTAGCCCAATAGCAAAAATTAAAAAGAGAAAAAGGAAGCAATAACTTAATGTGGTGAAATATAACGCACGTTCGCCGAATAGCATGCCTAAATGGGCATTTTTCCAGAGCACATACCACCTTGAAGTATACATCGTGGCACTAGCGAACAATTTAGAAGGAAATGGCAGATGGTGCAGATCCTGTCAGCAGATATGAATGTTCAGGGGATCGCTATGCTGTAACGTATAAACAATATTTACTGGTTATTTGTAATAAGCCATGTGAGGAGTGACCATTTAACACAAATTTCTCTCCCTGGGGTGTGTTCCCAGTCCCCACAGATGACACCAGAAATAGCAAAGTATGACACAGATTTGGTTTTGTGTTTGGCTACTTTTGGTGTCATCAGCATTGTCTTGTGGGGTAAGCGCAGCCAGGTGTTATGGCAGTGGTGATGCCTGCATTCTAGGCTACATTAAAAGGCGCCTTTGCAAGTGCTCTCCTTACCCGGGTAGACCTGCTTGAGAATTGAGAATTGAGGTGGCCACAGAGAGCATAATGAGAAGTTTGCTTTGCTCTGATGTGAGGGTGGCTCTGGTTAACCCAAGCCGTGCGTGTCTTTGAACCTCTGGAGGGGGGTCACCGGGTAATTTTAATTGCATGGGTCATTCGCAGCTTATCCCCCCTCACCTCGCCCAATCCGGCTCAGCCCCATCAAGGGAAATGAAAGCTGATTATTGTCTGGATTCCAAGGGCCCCTCCTACCCGAAAGGCATGTCCACTCTTCACATCCCTGCTATGAGCACAGGACCGGCAGCTCGCAACGTGTACAGCGCCACACATAAACAAGACTTCAGTGCACACGGAATGCAAACTATAAGTGTCACATCAGCACACATCTTCAGATTAAAGGAGAAAACTTGCACAGGGATCAAAATATGCAGTAGAAAAGAACCGAACAAGTGGCGGATTCTCAACAATTAAAAAGAAACGGCAAGCGGGTATTTATTTATTTATTTATTCATTTTTTTGTTAAGCGCGCAGCAGCCAGGAGGCATCGTGGCACTGGTTACAGTCAGCTTATTTAGTTACAGAATTGAAGAAAAACAATTGCAGTCATATATACAAACATATAAGGGGAATGCAATGGTCAGATGAAGAAGAGGGTCTTGAGTTTTTTGAGGAAGGTGAGTAGTGAGTTTTCTGATCTGATGTCTGTAGGTAGGGTGTTCCAGAGTTTAGGGGCTATGTAAGGGAAGCCTAGTCCTCCCACTTTGGATCTGTTGATGTGTGGAGTTTGTAGGAGATTGGTATAGTGTGTCCTGGTGGGTTTGGAGTGGGTGGGTTTGGATAAGGTTTGTGCAAGATACGAGGGTGCTGATAAGGAGAGGCATTTGTGTGTGAGGGTGAGGATTTTGAAGCTGATGCATTCTTTAACAGGGTGCCAGTGGGCTGCCAATCTGGCCTGGGAGATGTGTTCCCTTTTGGGAAGGCTTAATGCTGCTCTGAGCGCATTATTTTGAGCAGTTTGAAGTCTATTTAGTTTTTTTTTTGGTGCCAGCTAGGAGTGTGTTACAATAGTCAGGTTTGGCGCCAATAGTGGCTCTAGCAATTGCAAGGCAGTTGGGGTTGGATAGGTATGGTTTTCCTGCATTAATGAGTTTGGTAGTGAGTGCTGAGGTGGAGGTAATGGCGCTAACCTGTCTGGTCATGGACAGGGTGGAGCCTAGGTATACGCCAAGGGTCTTTACCGAAGTGGAGACGGGGATGATGGTGCTGTCTATGATGAAGTTGGAGTACAGGTTATCTAGCTTGGCTAGTGTTGTTTTGAGTCCTAAAATGAAGATTTCTGTCTTTTCTCCGTTGAGGCAGAGACCGTTGGCTGCCATCCAGGCCTGTATGGTGGTGTATATTGAGTGAAGTGATTGGGCATCTCTGGTGTAGGAGCCTGTGAGTGGTAAAATTACTTGAGTATCATCAGCAAAGTTCGTATACGCGATACCTAGGGCGTCGAGCTTGTCGAAGAGACTTGGTGAACAAGTTGTATAGAGTAGGTGCAGTGCATGAGCCCTGCAGGACTCCACAGTGGATGGTGGTGGGGACAGCATGGGCTGTGTCTGAGAATACTTTCATTGCCCTACCCTCCAAGATGGAGGTGATCCATTGCACAGCTTCTATGGAGAAGTTGGCTGAGTGGATGAGGTGTGATGTGAGTGTCTTATGATCTACAAGATCGAAAGCCGCTTGAAGGTCTAGTATTATCGGAGGGCTGGCTTCCCTTTATCCATGATTTTTAGGTCTACCAGGGCTGTTTCTGTGCCATGACCTTTGGGAAACCCAGATTGTCTAGCTCTGAGAATGGAGTGAGTTTCAATGAAGTGTTGGATTTGGTAGAGTGCTGCTTTGTCCAAGATCTTAAGGAGGAATGGCACGGTGGTTATGGGTCAGTAGTTGTTAGGCTGTGTGGGGTCGAGGGTTTTTTTTTTTAGAAGGGAGCGTACCCACACTTCTTTGAGGCTGGAGGGATGATTCTGGTTCTGAAAGAAGCATTGATGAATGCTGTTGTAAGTGGGACTAGGAGGTCAGCGCAATCCTTGATGAGTTTGGGGGGACAGATGTCACCTTTACACATGGAGGCTTTTAGGTTTTTGACGATCTCAGTGACTTCCAATTCAGAGATCTCTTTAAAGGTGAATAGTGGTTTGGATTAAGTTGAAGGGGGAAGGAGGTCAGATTGAGTGGGCCCGGGTGTGTGGGCAAGGGCTTTGAGGTGACCCTTAATTTTGTTTTGGAGGAGCTCTATTTTATTTATCATGGTGGCTTGAATGGAGGAGCACCAGGCTTCGTCTTTGGTGATCTGTGTTGGGGGGGAGATCAGTTTGTTGAAGATCGCAAAGATTTATTTGGATTTCTAATTAGCGTTGGTGATACAGACATTGAAGGAGTTAGCTTTTGCGTTGGTAGTGCAATCTTTGTATTGGCGGGAGATTTGGTTTAAATAGCTTTTAGTCTCCTCGCTCGGGTGCGCTAGCCAGTTTTTTGGAGCTTCCCTTTTACAGGAGCATAGGGCCTGTAGTTCATCCGTGAACCATGAATTAGTGTGTACATTTATTTTACCTTTTTTGCATTCGAGTGGAGCTATAGCATTAATGGCTCTATATAGAGTATCTTTGTAGATGTCAGCTAAGACGGTAGGGTCGTTAGAGAAAGGGGAGGTAGTACTTGAGTGCTAAGGTGTGGGCGAAGGCTGACTTCATTGATTTTTTTGGAGCTTCTCACTAGTGTAAGGGGGCGGGGGTCATGACTTTGGGCTTAGAGGCGGTAGGTATGGTGAACTCAATGCAGTTGTGATCGGTCCATGGTAGCGCTGAGTTGGTGATGATGGAAGTTTGGCACTGGTGGTCAACGACCCAGTCGAGAGTGCAGCCTTTGGTGTGTGTGGGTCTAGAGATTTTTTGAGTGAATCCTAGTTCTTTAAGTTCATTGGTAAGAGAGGTGGCAGCCTTGTCTTAAGTGTCATTAAAACCGAGGTTAATGTCACCGAGAAGTAGGATCTTTGTGGAGCCTTCAATGTTATTGCTTAATAGGTGTAGGAGGTGGCCTTGGAAATCCGATGGAATGCCGAGGGGACGATAAAGTACGTGAATGTTGTATTTTGGACAGGCCAGAACACGTAGAAAAAATATGGCGAGAGCTGAGAAAATAGATACATGAGATTTGCTAGCTAGATGGATAGAGTTATTAATAGAGAGATAGCTAGATAGAATGAATACAAGATATTTAAAAAGAGAGATAGAAAGGCCATTAACAAATGCAATGACAGAATTATTAACATATAAAATGAAAGACACGTAGATGTAAGTATTAAGCCGTCTAATGATATACATGGATAGAGTCAATAATGGAAAGAAGCAGCAAGCACTGGGGTGGGGGTTTGGGAGGCAGAGGCAGTGTTAAAATATGGATAACCACAATGTTTATACATATCTGCGCAGCCCCAAAGGAGACCCACCTAAAAACTGACCCAAGCCTCAAAGCGAGAGGCCATCATTCCCAAACTTCTAACAGAGCCGGCAGCATTACCCGGAGCGAAGCGTCAGCAATGGTGATGCCTTTGAGGCGGGTGCTAGAAACGTCTTAAAAAAGGTGTAAAGCCAAAGCTTCCGGGGTTATCTCTTTAGAAAAAAATCAGCGCAAACCTAGGAGGATCCCAGAAGCTTACACCCACAAACCATTCTTAAATCACTAGAGCGTCAATCAATTAAATGGGGGAGCAGTTGGTGAAAGCCCAGCGAGACCGTCCACCTGAAGGTTCACCTCAATGAAGTGACGAGGGGGCAAGGCTCTACAGAGAGAACCGGAGCGAGCTGGAGAGGAAAGGTGGGTGTCCAACTTGATTGCCCTTTTTAAATGAGCAGATAGCGAGAGTCACATTTCAGCTCACCTTGCATGACTGGTTCAAACATTTTAAGATTAACAGCTTTCTATCCATGTTTAAGGTTTCAATATGTTTGTTTCCCAGCTATTTAATTGCAAATCAAACCAAATCAAAACAATCTCCCAAAATGCAAAATACTTTAGCTATTTAAAAAAAGAATATACTCACATGATTCAAAGTATAATTTTATTTGGAAGATGCATGGTATCTTTTCCATTCAAAGATGGCTGCTAGTTTTGGCTTGTTTCATGGAAGAGCTCAGAGCTCAAAGAGTTCTGAGAAGGGCCGGACCCTAGGGATTAGCATGGCTAGGGGGAGAGAATGGGAGGGATCCAAAACAACACCAAATACACTGGGTATCCCCCCTCAACACCAATTACACTGTGTATCCTTCCACAAATGTCATCTCCATTAAAAAGCATTACATAGCCTTTTTCCCCGATTTCACCAAAGAAGTCCAGAAAGCACGCCAATCATTCGACCCGCTTAAAAGACGCTTACAATCAGCAGGCGTCAAATATGGTCTGATCTTCCCGGCCCAGCTCAAAATATTCCATGGTGGCACGCCAGTGCACTTTACCGACCCCAGAGAGGCATGGAACTGGGCCGAGCGGCACATAGAAGGGGATTGGAATGCGGAGGAGAGAAGAAGAGGCAGACGCAACAGCCCTCGACCGGAGCGCCCACCGGAGCAAGGCCAACAACAGCACCAACAGCCTGCTAATCCGCCGCAGGGGAATATCTGAACTGGGGAACAACACGGAGCAGGAAGCTACGATACTGGGATTTGGACTACTATCGAGTAAACTTGGGCCCCCTCCCCGGGCAGGTCAACGCACGGATTGCAACCAGGCCAGTGGTCGGACGGCCGCCCACCCCACGGGCAAAGTCTAACACCGAGGAAGCCCACGACAGCACCACGGACAGTTGTGTAAGCTATATGGTGCAAAGGCCACTGACTGTGGCTTAGCTTAAAGTTTATTTGTTCTGGTTCAAACTTCGGGTGACAGATACTCCAAGTTGGGTGGGAGTATAGGGAGGGGGGATAGATAACACAACCGGGGCGGCAGATGCCCCCGAGGGAACAAATGTTTGAACAGATGGGAGGAAGAATCTACTCCCGTGTTTTGAGGTTTGTTTTCAGGTTCGTTTTAAATTTTATTCATGTATGGTCCGACAACAGTACACAACCACTCTCACGTGCTTGCGCCTCACAGCGAAACACAGCGAAACACTAGCGCGTGCATCCCCACGGAATCCTACACATTCTGCTCCACAACAACCCGCTCCCCAGCCAGATGACGCATGACAGATATGATACGAGAACATTGCGTTTTCTTACTTGGAATGTCAACGGGCTGGGTAGTGGGATTAAACGCAAACTTGTTACCCAAACATTAAACAGACACGCGCCGGATGTGGTGATGCTCACGGAAACCCATTTAGCGGGTTCCACATGCAACCTATTTAAACGAGGCCACTATCGTATTGCACTACACTCAGGTTTCACCACGGGCTCCAGGGGGGTCCTCATACTGATTCACAAAAGGCTGCCATTGACACTATCCAGTGTGTCACAGGACAGGGGGGGCAGATTCGTGCACATGACAGGATCCCTATGGAATCGAACCATAACAATAATAGCTGTGTATGCACCACCCGCGCTGCTGCCAAGTCTCATAGAGGACATAACTCCCCAAATAGCACAGGACTCCTCAGACACACTAATTCTTGGTGGCGACTTCAACGAAGTCATGAACCTGGGCATGGATCGCACACACCTAAGGGGCAG
Organism: Ambystoma mexicanum; assembly: GCF_040938575.1. Lineage (NCBI taxonomy): Eukaryota > Metazoa > Chordata > Amphibia > Caudata > Ambystomatidae > Ambystoma > Ambystoma mexicanum. Next base: position 1,055,921,815 of record NC_090931.1, on the reverse strand, counting down.
GAATCCTGAACTACACACCAAGCTAGCCTCCTTCATATCAGCACTGGGCCTGAGGGACGTGTGGCGGGACCTTCACCCGGGGGAGCGGGAATACTCTTTTCATTCGGGCGCACACGCTTCCCTCTCCCGGTTGGACTATTTTTTCGTGCCAACCACCGAGATACATAGGGTAACTAGCGCCGCACTACTTCCACGTGGCATCTCTGACCATTCTCCCCTACTAATGGAACTATCAACATCACGACCCATTCCCCCACCCTCATGGCGCCTCAACAATTATTATCTAGGCTTCCCAGAGCTAGTTGAGCGTATACAAGAAACCACAACCAACTACTTCGAGCTGAACGCTGGGTCAGTAGGCGACCCGAGCTTACTATGGGAAGCGTACAAGCCGGTCTTGCGGGGAGAGATCATCTCCTGGATAGCGGCGCAAAAAAAGGCCCACATGCAAAAACTACACGAAGCGGAAGATCAGGTGGAACGGGCAGAAAGTGCACATCTGGCGCGAGACCTGCCCGAAACGAACCGAGCTTTAATCCTTGCCCAAAAAAAACTGCACAATGTAGCCTTAGACAATGCCAAACAGGCACACGCCACAATGCGAGCCAGATTATATGAGACTGGCGATAAGGCGGGTAAATTGTTGGCCTGGCTGGAACGTAGGGATGAAGGGCACAAACAGGTCAGGATGATCAAACCCGACAATTCAGAACCGCTGTGGACAGACCAGGCGATCGCAGAAGGCTTTGCTAAATACTACGCAGGGCTCTATGGGTCACCGGAAGCCCCCACTGATCTCTCTGTGCTGAACGGGATCACCCTACCCAGCCTAACGGACACACAACGAGAGCTGCTTGAGGCAGCCATTACCGAGGAAGAGCTTGGGGCGGCCATGTCTCAACTAAATCCTGGGAAAACTCCGGGACCAAACGGCTTCCCGGTAGAGACGTGGAAGGGGGTGGAACCGAGTGCGTTAATCCCGCATCTCTTGCAGATGTACACTCACTCGAGGGAGCAAGGGCAGCTTCCCCTGGACCTAAGAAGGGCCACTATAGTGGTGATCCCCAAATCAGATAAACCACCAGAGAGGTGTAGCTCATACAGGCCCATCTCATTACTTAATACCGAGACCAAAATCCTGGCGAAAGCGTTGGCAATCCGCCTGCAGAAAGTTATCTCATCACTTATACACCCTGACCAATGTGGCTTTATGCCCCAGCGGTCAACGCGTATGAATATCCACCGACTGCACACTGCGATTGAAAAATCCCCCCTATTGCCGGACCCCCTAGCCCTGCTAGCAATAGATTTTGAAAAGGCTTTCGATTCGGTACACTGGCCAGCATTGTGGGAAATAATGCGCCGAATGGGCTTCGGTGACCAGTTCCTGGGATGGGTACAACTACTATACGAATCCCCTGAAGCTGTGACCAGAGTAAATGGTTGGTCTTCGCAACCGTTCAGACTGGGCAAGGGAACACGACAGGGGTGCCCCCTGTCTGCAATGCTCTTTGCGCTGGCCATAGAGCCACTAGCAATTCTATTACGTGAATCTCGACTATGGAAGGGCTTCCGGTGGACAGAAAATTGGGAGGATAGGGTCTCGCTGTATGCGGATGATCTGCTTTTGTATCTAGCGGACCCCATAGTCTCGTGCCCAGTGGTGATTGGTATATTGAAGGATTATGAATCCTTTAGTGGGTTGAAGGTGAACTGGTCGAAGTCCACACTATTCCCACTGAGAGAGTTGGACAGCGCTGAATTACAGGACTGCCCATTTCGCATAGAAGTTGACCAATTCCGCTATCTAGGGGTACAGATAACGACGAATCTGGCCGAGTATGTAGAGAAGAATCTCCACCCGGTCACTAATCGCTTTGCGGACGACGTCAAACACTGGAACGCCCTTCCACTGACCCTATTAGGGAGAGCAGCGTTATTCAAGATGTTGGCGTTACCTAGATTCCTGTACATACTCCAAAACGCCCCGCTACACATCCCCAGACAAGAGTTTCACAGAATTGACAGGATCCTTCGGAAACTCCTGTGGAATAACGGGCACCCAAGACTGGCGCTCCACATCCTGCAGCGCTCCATCTGGGAGGGAGGCATAGGATTGCCGCGTATACAGACATACTATTGGGCGAGTCAAATGGCGGTGATAAACGACCTCCTACACGGCGATCCCTCGCTACCCCACATAAAATTCGATACTCTCGATGGGACCAGCACAACCCCATTAGAATCCCTATACCGGAAAACTAACAGCAATAGTAACAAAACAATGGCTAATCACCGAACGCTAGTCTGGGAAGAGGCACACAAGCACATACACTGGGAGGGGAGAACCACACCAGTACAGCCACTGTGGGCGAACAAAAATATCCCGGAGCTGGGCAAACTTCCAAAATGGCGGAACTGGGTGGCTGCGGGAATTTCCAAAGTAGGAGATGTGTTCCGGGAGGGGAGTCCGGTGACATTTGAGAGGTTAGTGGAGGATTTTAATCTGCCTGCCACGGACCGATATCGGCATGTGCAACTGTGTCATGCTTTACAACAGCATTTACCTGCACTACGAGATATGGCGGACTGCACCCCCATAGAAAGAAACCTGGTTCTGGAGAGCATAGATGTTAAAATTACCTCAGTAATGTACAATGTCCTCACCTCGTTTGCCACGCCGGAGCTTTCAAGCCTAAAATCTAAGTGGGAGAGGGATGTGGGAGCGATACTGCCCGAAGATTGGATAACGATCCTAATGCACCCAAGAGAAACGGCCATCTCGGCCAGGCTACGCCTGGTACAACTCAAAATCTTGCATAGAATATATTACCCGCGGGTAGCGTTGTACAGATGGGGCAAGACCACAGACCCAAACTGCTTGCGATGCCTACAAAACGAGGGCACCTTCTTTCACATCATATGGGATTGCCCACACATCACGACATACTGGCAGCACTGCTGTGACACACTCAGTAAGGTTTTGGGTCGAACTGTGCTCAGAGATCCAAAGCTGATGTTGTTGGGAGTGGAGGAAGAGGGCGAAATGTCTCGCTCCGATAAGCTATTATTTGCAACCTCCACGGCACTGATTAAGCGCAACATTGCCAGGCTGTGGGGCTCGAGCGTCACCCCTGTGCACGCACAGTGGCTAAATGATGTGGAAGCATGCATTGCGATGGAGCGAAGGGTATATGCGGCCAGGGGATGTCCTAGGAAAGCGGGGAAAATCTGGGAAAAGTGGGAGAATGCAGTATGAAATTCTTTTGTAGGAACTAGGCCGATGGCCAGCATGTGATGGCATAGCAAGAATGTGCATAACGCTGACAATGTGTCCTCAAGATGTTGTAAAACGGACCATATACTCTTTACTGTTTATGTTATTATTGATGGTTGGACCCTTCAGGGTCACTGTTTTTTCTTGTATGATGTAATAAAATCAATAAAAGTGTTTGATCAAAAAAAAAAAAAGCATTACATAGCCTCATTCAAATCCCATATTTGTAGCTCTAATGTAAAATCTCTTATTTTAATGACAATAGTTTCATCTTAAAGGTAGTGCTTTTAGCGCCACCTAATAGCCCAGACTAAAAATGGTTCATGCCATTCAAGTCTCTATAGTGGCAGCTCACAAGAGTCAGTAAATGTCAAATTCAACTCATACGCAGCTCGAATTGGCCCGACTCACTTCAAGCAAATAGGTCTCTATTGTTCTAATTGGATTACAGCTTTTTTGAACAATAGGCAAATATTGATTGAAATCAACTTAACATTTTCCGAATCATAGAAAACTATTGTTGCCAACCATGTTTTGTTGCCAACCATGTTGTGTCGCATCAACCTAGGATGAGAAACTGAAAGTGAATAATAGAGAGACAGAGAGAGAAAGAGAGAGAGAGAAAGAGGGAGAGAGAGATAGAGGGTGAAACAGAGAGAAAGAGGGGGGCGTAGTGTGCTGTGTGTTTGATCGTTTTTTGCAAAATTAAGAAAGGGGAAGGCACTGGGAGAGCAGCAGAAGCGGGAAGAGAAAGTTTGTGCTATAGAAGAGGGTGCTTTCCACCTCTGCACAAATACCGGAGATCTGAGCAGCAACAGCCACCGTCTCAGGCACCTAAAGTGCAGCACAAAGAGCAGCCGCCTCCATCAGCCACAACTGTTCTGCAGCAGGTGGACCCCAGAAGATCCTAAATATCAGGATCGGTGGATCAATCAGGGACATGACAATATTTCTGCATGGCCCCAAGGTAACCACAAAACAAAAAGTACTCAAAGGTGGTATGCAACATTTGTGCGTTGGTTGTATTCCCGGTAAATGTCCCCCATCCATGTTATCACAACGGGCATGCCGAGGCACCTCATAGTAGACATGATTTCAATGTTAATGCAGGGGCTTCAGCAGCAGTCTCACTTTCTACCAATCCCACTCAGAAAAAGAGATGCACACAGAAGCCTGCATGAAATCCTTCTCCTCCATCAGGTGACAGGGACCGCCGTCTGTCCTGTAATTGTTATCTAGGAAGGCTGCATCTGTCCACTACAAAAAAAGAGAATATTAAAAAATCCCACTAAAACACAAAATAAAAAACTTAATTTAAATGACAATTTATACAGTGCTTCATGCTGTATTCCTTACACTTCTAAGCAATTTAACAATGGCTGTTGTTATTATTGTTACCCATACAGAGTACATGTGTGCTGTGTTGTGTGGGCAACTTCACTTGTAGATTCTGCTCACGATCACATTCCAAACAAGCCAGCAGTTCAGTCTTGCTGCGTCACTTGAGTGGAGCTCGACCACGTGGAAGATGAGGTAAGGCATTACAGGGTCAACTCTTGTTGCTAAGTTCCACCTTGAAAAATTGTTAAGGATCATCTTTTGCATTCAACAGGGAATCCAAAGAATTGTGTAGCCCCAGGTGGTCGCATCTGCATTCAACAGGGGATGCAAGGGGTCCAAGCTAGTCTCCCCAGTCACAATATGCTTCTGACTCCTTTATTGTTAGACTCTCTGTATGTTGACTAATTAGGGTTCTAAGGGAAGCAAAGTCATGTTATTCAAGGTGATAGTAAAGTACAATTGAATGGCTGTGTGATAACTAAGAGGATGATTCTTTTTTTGCATGCGCTGAAATTCCATTGTCTGGCGTATGTGGGATTACACTCATCTATCATATCACTCATTCACAGATCTGCTGTTCTTTTGAAAAGTGTTTCACGGCTCTCACGTCGAAAAGACACTATCTGAAAAATTGTCTTGGCTCTTCTTTAGAGGAAAAGCTTTTCTCTCAAAAATTGTTCTGGCCCTCTCACGGAGAAAAAACACTATCTGAAAAAATGTCTGGCTCTTGAAAATCTGGCAAATTATAACTTGAAATCATGTTACCACAATCCCAAATCGGTTTAGGGTGATTTAATTAAAAACATTTGGTCGAAGTACAATTCATCTAATAATTGTTTTGAGAGGTTGATTTTGCCACATATATGTGCGATGGGAGACACCCCACAGCCCCCCCTTAACCGCACTACATTAATTAATTCCCTAAACCCACCCCCACTTATATAAGCAGCCAAATTCATCCAAAAAACTGTGATGAATTCTCCTTCGACCAAAAATACAGTGCAGTAATGTCCTGAACCCACCCAAACTGGCATATTTGTTAAAATAATGTACTATAATTATTTGGTTGACCTCTCTCAATGCTTCTCAGATGCAAGTATGCTTTCTTGGTTTCATACAGGAATTGCAATTGCTAATAATGATTATCCTCATCTTCAAACATAGGCGGTGTGTCCATATGGACCCAGGTTGCCTGACCCTAAATTCCTGTCACACATTTCCTTGGGCAAAACTGGTTGAGGGAAATACTTAGATGAAAAACACTGAAAGCCATCTTCCCAGATGGCTTGTGTTGTATTTCCACTTTGAAACTGCTGTTGGGCTTTTGAATTGATTTAGTTTGGTTGTTTTGTTCTGATATTGGGAGTCTAATATTACGTAGAAAAGGCCTGGAGCCATTTGATTTAGGCTTTTGCGTAATGCATACATTCTTTGATATCTTTTGTTGCACTCCACTCACTAGCCTCTTCTGGGTTGAACGGAGTTGTGGTGCCGTGGTATTTGCCAATTCTCTAAATGTCGGTTTATTCTGAAATATATCATAAGACAAAGGATTTTGCTGAGCCGTATTCACACTCACCTGCTTTGCTAGATTGATTTGACTTTCTCTAGGGATTATGCTACATTCACTTTTTTTGTGGTTGTGGTGCTCTTCATAGCTTCCTCAGTATCCTCAAATTCATCACCATTCATATTATGTTGATACTGCTTGCCATCTCCCTGCAGTTTAAGTGATGATTTTGCACCTTTGCATTGATCGTGAACCATCCCAGTGGTCCGTTTTCCCACTGTTCCCCTTTGATCATGAGATATGCCAATTACATGCCTCTGTTGGATCAGTGGTCCAGTTGTTGTAATTAGGACATCGGCATCATGTAGATCTTGATTTCATTGATTTATTTAAGAGTCAATTGATGCATCTGATTGTGGGCTTGGGTTGGATTTAGATTTTGTTATTTGATGCGACCATCTTCAGTTTTGAAGCATAGCAGTTATTAGGACCCCTTTATGCACTTCCACACGTCTTGCGAGGTCGCACCGTCGATTTTGCCACATTAGCAATTTTTCTGCTTCCTGATAGTAAGACATTGCCATTCTTTTTCTATTGAAATTGCTGAAATATCAGTGGGTGCCAATGAATTTGCCTTTCTTGCCTTCCGTGCACTGTCACAGGCTAAAGCATAAGAAGCAATACATTCTTTAACTTCCGCTATGTCTCGTGTTAATCGCACTACCAGTGGAGAACGTCGAGTTCCTGGCGGTTGTAATGTATTTGTATCAGCCATTGATCTAGCCTGAAAATAACTTGGATCTTCTAGTAGAACTACGTCTGTTGTCACTGGTGAGTTCTGATCATCAAACACTCTCTCCAATGAGCCATTTCCTGTTGAAGTTCCAACATCCACCCTACAATCTAAGTCTCCCAAACATCCTAATCCAAAGCCCTGTCACACATGTGAGGGATTCTCGGAATCAGTCTTGGCTTCTCTACAATTGCGCCTCCCGTCCCGCACTGCCCGTCCCGCGCCACCTGGGAGCAGGACCCGGTCTGCCACATAGGGACCTGCGTAGCCCGGCCCAGAAACGTCTCCGGCAGGACCCACAACAACACCACCGCAATCCAAAGCCCCCCCCCCATCCCGGCAATAGTAGGTTCTCCCAAAGCGGGTATGAATTCCTCCATAGAGAGAACACCAATGGGGGTGGATGCAGAAGGCGGGTGTTTGTTAGTCATGGTTTGCATAACTACAATGCTCCTTTGCTGTGGGCTAGACGTTCTATTTGTCTTTCGCAACACCTTTTTGGATGGAATTGCTGTTGTTGGCATTGTTGGCATTTCAAAAAAATTCATTATTTGCCAAAGATTGAGCAGATGATATTATGTCTGCATGACTTACATTTCCCAATGCAGAATCCAATACATTGGGCTGGCATATAGTCTTACTTGTTCATGTGCCTAGAGGGGCAGTGTCCGGCACTGATATTGAAACCAGTTCTGCACCAGTGCTAGTATCAATGTGAATCTCTTTCTCAGATTGTAACAGGTATGACGGATCAGTGTTAATTGTGGGTAGCAACACTTCTGCTTTATAGAGCAACTCCCTTAGCGGAAGGGGCGGCACAGGCCAATCTCTTACCTCCTCAGGTCCCACCAGCCATGAGTCGACACTTAGTTGTCACATCTTTTCTCAAGTTGCCGGACCAATCTGTGACATTTCCGCATGCTCAAGTATCAGCTTCACAAGACTACACTGGTCCTTGTTCTCTGACCTTTGTTTCTTTATGTCAGCTTCAAAGTGTACTGCGTTCGGTATCGCTTTGCAATCCATTACTCCTCATTTAGGTGGTTCAAAGGGAAGGATTCCCAACAGTCAGCACCTACCAAGAGGTCATGTGCTCCGTGCCTCTTCTAGCTTCCTTGATTCCCGGAGACCACCGTAGACCACATTCACCCACTTTCTGCTCCCCTTTACACAGCGGAATGGGCTTTTTGAAGTCCTTGCAACTGTTGCCTGCTCCACAGCACACGCCTCCAGCAAGGAAAGAGTAGACAGACTAATACACAGTCTGTATCACCATAGACCACTTTCGCCCACTTTCCGCTCCGTTTTCCACGGCAGAATGGGCTTTTTGAAGTCCTTGCAACTGTTGCCTGCTCCACAGCACACGCCTCCAGCAAGGAAAGAGTAGACAGACTAAGGCACAGTCTGTATCACCATAGACCACTTTCGCCCACTTTCCGCTCCGTTTTCCACGGCAGAATGGGCTTTTTGAAGTCCTTCCAACTGTTGCCTGCTCCACAGCGCACGCCTCCAGCTAGAAAAAAGGAGACAGACTAAGGCACAGTCTGTATCACCGTAGACCACTTTCGTCCACTTTCTGCTCTGCGTTCTGCGGCAGAATGGGCTTTTTGAAGTCCTTCCAACTGTTGCCTGCTCCACAGCGCACGCCTCCAGCAAGAAAAAAGGAGACAGACTAAGGCACAGTCTGTATCACCGTAGACCACTTTCGTCCACTTTCTGCTCTGCGTTCTGCGGCAGAATGGGCTTTTTGAAGTCCTTCCAACTGTTGCCTGCTCCACAGCACACGCCTCCAGCAAGAAAGAAGGAGACAGACTAAGGCACAGTCTGTATCACCGTAGACCACTTTCATCCACTTTGTTTTGTTTTTGTTGAGTGTGTCTCCCATATCACTGTAATCATTTTGATGATCATCACATTTAAAGGAAACCATCTGCATTTTCATTATAAATGGGTTTAATATGTGTCCCTCTTCGATCCCTCGTTACGAGTATTGCCATTTTTCTAGAGAATCCTATGGGCGGAGGGGCTCAGAGTACATATTTCAGAAATATCACATGCAGTATTTTGAAATATCAGATGGCTGTGTTATTGAAACATTTACAATGTGTTTGTACCCCTGCTTGAGCGAGGAAATGCATATCATACACCAGTGGCTTACATAGTTCACAGAAGATTCAGCAATGTTCATAACCTTACCTATTTTGTGGCTTTCCTATCTCTTTTAATTTTCCTTACCCACAGATGCTTTTCTAACACAGGGGTCCACAAAATGTGTTAATCCCCCTCTTCCGGTATAGGTAACATTTCAGGGAAATACCTCAGATTTTAGTCTGTTTGTTGTACCAAGAAAAGGGTGCCATTTACTATATGCAGTATTTCAAATATACTGCATGAGGTAAATAGGGGTCAAAGTGAAAACAACTCTTAAGTTATGTATGCCCTTCCGTGTGGACAGAAGGGAGAGACCTTTAAAAAGGTAAGAAGTATAAAGTCCTAGAGAAAACCCAGTCCCTCCACTCATGGAGATTTCGGTAGAGAAGGGTACAAGGCTGCTACCGAATTCAAGTAGCCATGCACCCTTCGGAATCCTACCTAACCAGGAACACTGGACACAGTATTGCACTGCTGCCTAGCAGGCACAGTACTGAGGAGGACAAGGTTTTACAAACACAAAACACAGCAAAACGGCAGTAGAGGGTGACCCAGGGATAGCAGACAAAAGAATCCTAGGGATGATGTCATTTGACCCCACCCCAAAGTGACATCACGGGAAGTGATCAAACAGGACCTTTCATCCCTTGACAAAACAGGAAGTGGCATCACATAGCATTGTTCCTAAGAACACAACGAACAATATGGTTACGATATCACTGTAATGTAATATCCATTTCATACAAGAATGGATCACCATGTGGATCATTAATGTCAGTGTGTATAGATAGGTCCATATTACCAATTTACTGTGAATGCAAGCAGACATCCAAGGCCAAATGATAATGGTGTGTTATTATTTAGCACTTATGCTGAAGTGCTTTATATAGAACAAATATACATACAATATCAACCAACCGTTGTTGGCACTCATTTATCACCCTCAGAAGGATGAAAGGCTGAGTTGCCCTTGCCGGGATTCGAACCTGCAACCTGCAGATTACACAAACATCACAGTAATGAGCGCTCAACCCACTGAGCTATCTTTCCAGCTATAGCTATTTTACTGCCTACAGTAAAATGAGCAATTACATGTCTGAATGTTCTCAAATTCAGAAAGCAAATTACACTCTGTAGTGGATACCATAAAACTGGTAACTGAGATTTAACAGCAGACCAGTTCATCTGCAGGTCTGGTGCAAAGTTGGCCACATGTAAAGCCTGTGTGGATCTATTTTTCAGGCTTCAGAGGTTCGCAAAATAGATACCATTGGGAGGGTGCATAACTGTGTTTTAAAGAATTTAGAGTAGGACAGAGAAAGCAGCATCCTGAACAGTATGCCAGGGAAATAGAAAAGATAGGCACATTACAACAAAGCATTAATTGGGGCACAATTATATCAAGGCCCACTTTATGTGCTATGGTCAAACATTTCTACACTGTACACAAGCTTTTAGGCACAAAGATGTTGACAAGTGACAGAGGACACTGAGATGGAATGTCTTATGATGATAGTAACAGAGACAACGAAAGAAAAAAACGTGCTATAACTGCAACTTTGCGAAAAGCAAAATACATAGTCCGAAATGGATGCTTATTCTATTCTAAATGCTTTTTGGAAGTTTTTTTCTGCATTGTAAATTTGAGGTGTTTAAGAACAGACTAAATCAGTGACTCACCCCCTAAAGAGTTCCGGAAATAAACCTTTAATGAGTCTAGCAATTATTGTATAGAATTCCAGAAAGACAGATTATTGTTATTCCTATCCTTTCTTATTTAGGGTGACTCCGCAAAGTGTTACACTTGTGGAACCCCGTTTTGTTTTAAGAGGCTGAACAAGAAGGCCAACCACTTCAGAAACAAAGGCCACATGGCGCTGGCCGCAGCCCAGAAGCTTCAGTTAAAAAAGAAATATATATGTTTGCAGAGGTGACAAGGGAGAACACAGGGGTCACAACTGCGACCCCTGGAAATCCCCAAATGTTGTCCCTGAGGAACAGGTCAGTAATAAGGGGAAGAGGCTCAAAGCAGAGTGACCTGAGGCAGGAGACTACTAGGAAAGCCCAACCACACTAACACAAACTATAAATGTAGCCTTGTCACTATGACCCAGAAGTGCTTAACCTTCCTGTCACTAATTGTAATCCTTCACCACCATCTTGAAATGGAGAGGTCCTCCATACTTGCCTAATAATTACCAGTGTTTCCTAGTTCCTAGTCTTAATTTCTCACAAATTCTCCAAGCTTATCTGGATTTGTTGCATATGCACCTGACAGAACCAAATAACCAGAGCCAACCACGAAACACAAAGTTGATGCCAAAATGGACCAGTGAATCACAGCCCTGATTATCACAATCACGCTATCAGCCCCGGTATAAAAGGAGACACAAACCTCCTTGTTGTGTGGGGAATAGGACTGCATTCCTGAGGGAGAATGGTGCTGCTTTAAGAAGAGCGAGAAAAGAAGAGCAAAAGAAGGAACCTTCATTGACCAAGCCAAGAAGACCAAATAGTGATTGAAAGATAAGGTGTAGAAGATGAACCAGGAGCAAATGACCAGTGTTGACCCAGCAAAAACAGTCAAAAGGGAGCAGGGAGTAAGAGGGCGAGTTGGTTGAGCCAGGGTTGCCTGAGTTTAGGAGATACCAGTTTGGAAGAACAGACTAGGTGGAGAGACCTGCTGAGTGTCTGGGCCTAGAGACTGATGAAGGGCAAGTCACATGATGCCTGAAGCAGTTATAATAAATCTAGCTGGGACCAATAGTCCACACCTTGGTGGGAGTATGCAGGCCACCAGCCAAAAGAAATAAAACGTGCTAAAGAGCAAGGGAACCAGATCAAATAAAGGAGATTTGATGGCACCTAAGTACGAGGTAGGGGCCATAGATCTTACCATAATCACCAGGTAGGGGATAGCTATCAGCAACCTGTTAGTTAAACACCCTAAGAGAAGAGAAAGGTTGGTTGCCACTAGGTCTTGTACAGGGTAAAGGCTTGGAGGTTTTCAACTTTGAGGACCAAAATATCGCCCAGAATAAACCAAACAACAGGACAGAGCTAGATCACCTACCACATTCAGGTTAAGATTCAGCAACAATAAAATATCCATTTGCATGAAAGACGTGTGCAAGGGACCTCCAAAATCTGGGACAGTGAGTGACTGGTTAACTAAAGCCCTGGGATGATGCTTGGGAACATTTGTTTAGATGAAGGATGGATTTCGAAACTCTAGTCCATTAGAGTAGGCCCTTTTCAGAGACAAGTCTTTCTCCTAATACTTTGCACTTTTCTGGTTAGAAACCTATGCTCTTTGGGCATATACCCCTCCTATACGCCATCTTCCAACTCAATCCTATACACTGTTCTGAGCAGATGTTTGAGGATTTCATTGAAATAAAGACAACTTAATTTGGATATTCATACATGTTTGATGGAATTGAAGATGCAACCGGAATCACAGGCCATTTCTACTACGGTGCATTTGCAAAGGAAATTAAACATTGAAGAATATTTATTAAACCAGAAAACTATTTTCAAATCACACCAGGAAGTATAGTTATCTGTTTATAGATAAACATATTGCTAGAAGTAGGATTGTCAAAATTTTGTTTTCTCTCTTTTTAAATGTGATAGGAAACAACTTGTGTAGTATGGGGATATTTATAGATTGTAATCTTCGGCTAAATTGAAAGTACATACATCCTGACCCCTATTAAGCTACCACTTATATCAATACTTGGAAGACAAGCAGAAACGCTCTGTTTTCGTAATTTAATATGTCTTGGTTTCAAACTAAAAGATACACAAAAAATACAAAGTATTACAGTTTAATTCCAGTGAAAACATGGTCCTGTATCTTTAAAGTTAACCTCCAGAGAACCATCACTTTGACAAATGACAATTACACTGACAACTTAAATGCTTTTTGAGAAACTGGTGCATGTAGAGGTCAATTAACCCATGGCACTGGAAAGCATTAGGTCCAACAAAAATTGTGCACCTGTTCCATTAGGCCTTAAATAATGGAGCATAGATCATTAAAGCATTATTTTGTAAAGAGAACGAAACTCATAAACAACAAATAGCTGCCACTGATAATGATCTGGCTGCAAATATTAAACTTAGATTAACATGTCCAAAATGTACAGCAGAAATTGATTTAAAGTTTGCATTCAGAAATGTCCATTTGGAAGTAGATTGTTGTTTTTAATTTGGTCTTGCCTAAGGTACTTGGTTTGGGGCCTCACCTTCCAGGACCAAAACTTTGTCCAGACTATAGAAATCAAAAGGACATAGCGAGACTGTCTATCACAGACAGGATATGACCCAATGACAATGGGCCTCATTACAACCCAGGCGTTAAGGGGTTAACGGCACCGTAAAAGGTGTCGCGCCGTTAAACCCTTAACGCCTGATTACGAGGTCCCTTTGCGGGTTGCACTTTAACGCCTGCTTTTAGCAGGCGTTAAAAAACCAACCCGCAAAGGGACCTAGGAGCTAATTACGGCACCGTAATTTACAGTGCCGTAATTAGCGCCTTCCCCATTCCCATTGAGCCCTATGGGGCAAAAATGGGAATGGGGAAGGGCCATGGCGGCATGGGGATTTACCGCCCCGCCAACCTCGGAATGGGATGGTAATTCCCCATTCCGCCATGGCGGAGTCGGTAAGTTACCGGCACCATGGTCCAACGCTTGGGTCGTAATGAGGCCCAATGAAAGGTCAATCTTTGTGAAAACATTTTGAAGAGAGATTCTAAAGCAAAAGATTGCGAGTTAATGGGTAACTATTGTCCAAGGATGATTCTTGGGAACTTTTGTTTAGACTAGGAATGGATTTTGGTCCTCAGGAGATGTGTGGGGTTTCAATTTAAATAAAGACAACCTTTTTTGGATAGTCATACATGTTTGATGCTATTGAAGGTGCAACCTGAAGAGCAGGCCATTCATAATTTAGATCATTTGCAAAGGAAATTAATTAATAAAGATATATTTATTAAATCAGAACACTTATTTTAAATCACACCAGGTTTTATAGTTATTTCTTTATAGACCAATATATTGCTTAATTATTATTAGATGTAGAACTGGTCAAAAAATAATATTCTCTCTTTTTGAATGTGACAGAAAACACTTTGGGTAGTACTTCGATTTTGTGAATGTATACATTGTAAGCTTCAGCTAAATTTAAAGCGCATACAATATAATAAACATCCATTAGTCAGCTTTCATTAGAGCAATATTGGCCAGACCTCTGTTAAGCGACCTCTTATATCCACACATTGAAGACAAGCAGACCAGCCATGTTTATTTAACTTACTGTGGCTTTTCAAACTAAGAAATACATGAAAATTGGGGCATAGCTGAACCGAGCACGAAACAAGACATTCTCCGTGCGAGTTCCGTTGAGATAGGCAAACGACAGGGCCTGTTTTCTGTAACGAGCAGATGATTACCCAATTTTGAGGTCTTGGCGAGACCCTCGCAGTATTCTGCAGCAAAGGGCCCAATGAAGGCCAGGTCTTGTCAGCCCCGGGCAATTGGGAGTGCTCCGGGCAGCTCAATGAGGTTGCCAGATGCCAAAAGGTTGGCTTTTACATGTTGTCTCACGGCACCATGGCCCTGAGCTTTAATCAAGGACTGTGGCTTCAGTCTTACCATCCCTACACCCTTGGTCCTTCTGGGCCTAGAAGAGTCTCACTCCTCTCATCACCTTTTCCTATTCGACCCGGGGCGGGGGGAGAGGGGAGTGACGGTGTGACAGGCGGGGAGCAGTTCAGGCTTCGCTGCAGAGCTAGAAGCCGTGAGGCCTTGCTTCTCCAACCTTGATTAAACACCCCCATCAAATGCGACCTCAGGGGGTGGCAGGGCACTGGAGGAGCCGGCGTGTACTTGAAGATTCAGCAGCAGCAGATTAACGCCCACACCTCCTTCTGGGGGCCTTCCAGAGCACCGCTCAGGTGATGACACTGCCACCTTCTCATGTGTGACTCGGCTGACACTTTCGTCAGCTAATCAACTGCGCAGTCTGCCTCAGAACCCCAATGTGCTCTCACCTATAATGAGGGTGTAAAGCTAGAGTTTTTACCATGAGGGACAGCCACGCTCTTTTTACATTCAGAGCTGCAGTCTGCAGGGAGAGGCACTCTCTAGCAACCTCCTTTTCTTCACTCTGCAAGCCTAGGGAATATGGCAAAAGCCACTAAACTCCCTAAGGTGGAGATATCATGGCCATGACGCAGACACCAAAAGAGCACTAAGAAAACCCGAGTGGCTATGTCTTTCCGAAATTACGGGGCCCTCAGCAGCGGGTCCAATACCTTCCGTTCCGGCTTGGGCAGAGGGA
Source organism: Ambystoma mexicanum (assembly GCF_040938575.1). NCBI lineage: Eukaryota > Metazoa > Chordata > Amphibia > Caudata > Ambystomatidae > Ambystoma > Ambystoma mexicanum. The sequence continues at coordinate 1,055,906,395 of NC_090931.1, read as the reverse complement.
TTTCCCTGAGTAGGCGGATAGCGGACGTGATGGAGGAGTAGTCCAAAAAGATTCTAGGGCCAATGCCAGAATTGGTAGTGTAGGGGATCAGCGCTGCCAAGGACAGCAACAGATTGATGTGAGAGAAACCCATATGAACGTGTAAGAAAGGATTGTATACTCTGTCACTCCCATTGAAAAAGCGTCACCCATCTCCAGAAGTTGGAGTAGCCAAAGATGATTTGGCTACTCTGGGTCAGGACTAAAGAAAAGTCTCCCTTATCATGACTTTGCCTTCAGCAAAGGAGGCAGTGTTGGCAGTTTGGCGCCAGGGGCAACAAATTGTCTTTCGCCTGGGGTACTGCCATAGCAAAGGTCTTGCCTGCCGACATTGAACGCAAGCCAGTCTTTCCACGTAAGAGCACCTGTCTTTGCTTTACACTTAATGCACAGTTACTGTGCCACAAGGGTAAAGCAAACATGGCAAGTGTTATCACCCATATATGCCAACTTTTCACAGTGGGCTGGAGGGTCACTTATGCGTTGCTCACACTCTCATAGCTCGAACTCTAAAAATGTGCTCAATTTGTAGATCTCTGCCCACCTCACCTAAAGGACAAAGTGCACCGTGAAGTCATGACATTGAGGACAATTCCGTTAGAATTAGAAACACGCACAGTCCCCTGACGTAATAGTGTTTAATAGCATAGATAAGAGTATTTGCCCCAATAGAGCTGACACTTAGATATGATGTGTGATTAGTTTGAAAGAGAAGCATGTCATCTTACTTGCATCACTCCACTAAAACGTGCACTGCATTGTACCTTCGAGTTCACCTTTAATAGGTAATTAGAAGTTATGGGATTGCACTGGAGTGCCTTGTGATCTTGGGCAAAACTGTTCTGGCAGTGTGTGTTTACTAGCAGTAACCTTCTTGACAAATTGAAGAATCAGTGATGAATATATGTAGTGATGGGGCAAACACAATTATCTGGACATACAATTTACTCTAATTGTAAACACTTGTATATTGAGTGCATGGTCTACTTTTAGAATTTAGCATTGATTTAAAGCAAGGCCTGCCAATAACTTGTGTTCCTCACTCTAAAGCCATTAAATCTTTTTTTTTTTTTGGGGGTGGGGGGTGTGACAGCAAGGTTTTGCACTTCTTGGCTGTGAAATCTTGAAATCTGCCAATGTTGGGAGATCACAGGACAAAGCTCTGTCACTGGCAGAAGCAGACCTCAGTAAAGCCATTGTACGGAGATGAGAGTCTCCCTTTGCATGTAAAAAAGTCATCTCTTTAGTAAGGGGTGGACTTTTTTTCTCAACCTGTCCTGCTCACGGTTTTTCTGACACATTTATAGCCTTGAGAGTTTGTTGTTGTGTGTTATTTGCCAAGAGCATATCACTGGGAATCCCTAGATATGGGATTACCTCAATTTGCACATTAGATTCCAATAGAGCCATGTTTAATTCAGGAGGAGTTATTGGCATATTAGAGACTATTTAATTCATTGATTTATTTGGAGTATTGTTGTCTCTCTTAGTGTTCATATTTTGTCACGACGTCAGTAGAATCTCATGGTGTGGGGCCTCTCATATCTTTTTTTAGTAGAGATTTAAGTGCCTGCTGTAGGTCCAGTCCGATTCACGCTTTTGCATTTGTTCTTACATTTAGGATAGCTGAAAAGAGTTGAATTATTGCATGTGTATTTGTTTTGCTGAAAACGGTAGATTAATGCAAGAATAAAATATACAGATAGGACCTGAGCATGTCTTGTGACATGGTACACTAAAAACACTAGTTCTGTTTCTGTTTTAAGTAATTGTATGTTCTAAAACAATGGATCGAGGTGGCTTTTTGTTTTTTAAACCCAAGCATTCTGTTGCCTCCTCATTGTAGGAAAGAAATGTGATCCATGCTAAAATTGTAATTTAGTCCAGTGTGTGTGCTCGGTGCTCCTTGTGGCAATGTAGGGCCATTCGGTAGTTTTCATCTTGGTTTTATATTGGATGTAAGTGTTCCACAATATGATCTTTCCGTTGCCTGATGGCGCTCTCTGGCTATATCTTGCCACAGTAGCATTCTATTACATTTACTGTGTATCGCGTTAAACAGTGGACGAAATGTTATATTTTCTAACAGATCCCACTGTTGTATGGAAACACATTGTTTCTGTCGTCTGCATCTTTTCAGGCTCCTCTGCACTTGATACCTTTATGGAATCCAAGTGGCCTGACAGCCACGTGTTGTGTAATCCGGTATCAATGGTAAAGTGACTTGGATACAGTTTATTGCAGAATATGGGAGCCGTGTGGAAGGTGATACAGGTTCTTGGTGGTTCCAAAGATTTGTGCAAGTCAGTGGTGATTTGTAAGATGTGCCAATCTTTCTGTAAATATTTTGCATCTGTGAACTCATTATATTTTAAGCAGTGATGAATATTACAATATTCGCCTTGCTGGCATTATCTGTCTTTTTGCTGGGTAATATTTCTGTCTTGGGCCATTTTTCACTTTTTTGTTTTTGATGTGTTGAATGTAAATACTGACCGGCCAAGGAATGTGCTTTACTTAATTACTCGAATGTGCTTTACTTAATTACTCGTTGAACACAATACACAAGAGAAATGTTATGCGAGTCTGATTGACTGTACAGATAACTAAACAAGCAAACTCTTTACTCTGCATGGGTATGGTTTGTGAATCCTACAGTGATTAAAACGAAAGTAAACATTGCTTTTAAATGTACAGACACAGAAAAGTAGAGAGGCCTCATTAAGCTAATGTTCTGTTTTGTCAATTAACAGAAGGTATGTTGGAGATAATTCAAGCCCCAAAGTCTGAACTACAGTGCTACTCACAATGTTTTGTGGGTTTTGTGTGATGGAGTCTAGCACATTGCTTAATCTGCTGAAATGTTGTCTGCCTATTTGATATAGAAAAGGTCTGGGATCAGGTCAAAAACATAGTTGGTTTAATACAATGGATCATTATTGATAAGGATATAGTAATCATGTGGTTTATTGCTTCTGTTCTGCAGTTGCTACAGCTCATTTTGTTTGGCATCTTGCTTTGCCGTGAACAGCGGGTTGTGTTTACCTTCTGTCTCATCTGACAAAGCCTATTCTATCTTCAGGACAGCTTACCTTGCACAACTCCCTCAAGCAATGTGGCTGAAAAGTTTGCCTGTTCCAGACGATTGATGTTTATACCGAGTACAAAAAAAGTAGCTTGGTTGCTAAACCCCTAGCTACTGCAAGCAACAAACACCCAAGCAATTGTTTCCAGTGTTCCCAAATAGCTGCCACTCCCATCAAGAGTAACGTAGCCTAGAGTGTGACTTCAGACACTTCAAAAATGGGTGTCATGGAGGATTTAACAGACCCTCTGTGACTAAGGAGAGACACATTATTAGCCGTCCCAGAACGGCATATGTATTAGGAATGGCTTTTGTTACATTTTGGGAGGTCACAAACATATACTTAAAACGTAATTGCCTTGTATATATTTACTCTCAGTGTCACAAATGTTTTCATACAAGGCCCATCTGTCATTGTTGATACTTTGCAGTACTACCATCCACAAAAATCCGGACTCTGCTTACAGTCCTTCTACAGAATTTCAAGGGCTAAACTAACATCGTCTGCCTTAAAAAAATCACTCCATATTGATAACAATAATCACAGCTGTGTATACCTTGTGTGTGGAAAAGTACAGCAGCCTTTGCATATTTCCAAGTTCCCTTGATTGCCCCAGTTATTTCCTTTAACGTATGGTTTGATCGCCATTTTTGCTTATTTGTCAATTCTATGAATATTTGTACACTTAAATATCAACTTGGCTTCAAATTTGGAATAAATATACTTCAGCATGACAAAGTTGCATTGGGATTTCATAAACTAGAAACCAGTGGAATCCAAATAGTTAGGGGAAGAATAAAGGCAATGTATCCAAGTTCCAGAAGTACGGTGAGCACACGTCACAAAGACATCAGCTACTCAGTGTAAAATGCACCTGACAGACCAGACTCCAAAAAGTACTTGTTTTGGTGAATCAAAAGCATTACCTCTTGACTGTGTGTAAATTACACATGGAATAATGTATGCCGGAAAAACAAATGTTTATCCAGAACTCCTGTCACACAGCCTCAATAAGTAGCTCAATCAAATCCAAGGGTCATGAGGAACAATGGTTTTTGCTCCTACTCTTACAGACGTGCCGACCAGTCTGGGGGGATATCCATTCTGATAAATGTAGATACGTAAAGTATATGTGTCCTCATGTGCTCCAGTTTAGCCCTTTCTCTGTCCTTCTTACGTAGGCGTATGTCCTAATTCCCTTAGGAAGTCATAAAAGTCCAGACAGTCAATTAGATACAGGCCTTCGCGAAGTTTCGACAGGAGCAAGTTTTGTTTCTTCTTTGTGAGGACTAAGTTCCTTCATGGAATTTCTTCTGCGTGTTTTAAGCTCATCGGCAATGATTGTCCTTGACCACTTACTGAACCCCACTATTTTGCAATTGGAATGAATGTGATGTTGTAGCTCTGTATGTTTTTCCGCTGACATTTAGACAGCCGCTCAAAATTCGAGGATGGCTGAATTAGACACACACTATGTAAGTCACACTGACCACAGTGTCATTTATACCGGACATGTCTGGCAATTGTTTAGAACCTTAAAACGTGTCCATGCAGAAAGTTCCTTTACAACCACAAAAGGACGTGTTCCCTATTTCTAGACAAATACTTTGAAAGGGTTCTGATCAGAAAGGGTTTTTGCTCTTTTGCAGGCATGAGACTCAGCAGTCTCAGCGGCGCTTCACAGCTCCTCCGCATACTTTCGACAAGGTTCTGCAGCTCCAGTATCCTCTCCAGTCCAGAACAGACATTACATTGGTAGAGATGGGGCCGCTGTCGTTAAAGTCAAGATTATTAGTCTAGATTAAAATGATTTTTCTCTGACCCATCTTCTTATCTCAACCAGGGTAGATAATTAACTGACAGCTCAACCAGATCCATGCTTTATTCTCATGATGTACTAACCTGCACGGATAAAGCAGACCATAAGAGACATTCATAGATATAATTTTTTTGCACAATAATTCTCTGCTAATGGTGTTAAATGCAGATGGAAACACCACAAATAGCGCATATAAAGGAGGAGCATCTTTAAACCGAGCCTGTTGTGTGTAGCATTTAAAACTAAAATGTTATGGGTTGTAGACATACCTTTTCTGAATCCTGTCTTGAATGGTAACACTATCTGGCTACCTAACACCCAAGCATTAAGCCTTGCAAAATAACAGCTCAGAACACTTTGTTCATACCATCTTACAAGGCAATCAAACGGTAGTCCTCTGGTTCTGCTCTCTTCACCGTTTTGTGGAGGGGACCACACGTGCCATTCGCCAGGATTCAGGAACTGATCCCTGATCAATAACCTTGTGAGATAGTTGCACCAAAATAGTGGCCCATACCTCTGGGTTTGCTTTCTTGACAGCTTTAGACCCTGGCAGGGCCTGGGGCACGAGATTGTTTTAATCTTTTGATAATTTCAACAATGCTGTCATCATCATAATTCACTGTTATAGAAACACTCAATGGGAGGTGAGTTTTGTCATCTTTACATTTTTCTGTCAGGAATCTACACTATTTATCCCCACTAATTACATTTAAAAACATAGTGTTATTACTACATTTCATATTGCTAAACGTTCCCCACATTTTCTTAGAGTGCCCAGAGTTAAGGGCCAAATACATAAGCTGCCATGCTGCACTATTACTTGTCATATTATATTGTTTAGTCCAGTTAATATACTGGTGTTCTCTATCCTAATCCTATATCCCCTCTTATTCCAAGGGATATCACTATTGCGTATTCTTCGCATACATTGCCTTAACTGGTTTTTTTTTTCAACTTTGATAATCTTATCATAAGGACTAGTGTCATTTCCAGGGCATGCAACATATTTGCAGGTTCTAATATGTAACAAAATTTGCCGTACCTATCGATATCCATCTCACCAGACTGTCAGGGCAATCACCATTGACATGGTCAATCTTTACAGACTTCATATAGCTAGTAATGACACTAATGTTCTGATCTGTCCCCCCAATTCTATTTTTACCCAGACTAGCCTGGACCACCCCAACGTGATCCATAGATGTATGCGAGTCGTTAGTAATCTTTATAATAACTGAAAGGATAGAGTGATCACTGAAGTCATTGGGAATTGCATCCATAGTCAAACGAGGGACAAATACATAGCTATTACATTATATATGATCAATAATTGAGAAAGCATTGCCACCGCTCCATGTTGCAGCTGCAGGTGTAACACTGTCCTCCTGTCCATTAAGTCTTTGCAGTTCTAGATCATCAAATAACTCAACCCATTGGCGTGGAGATTTAGACCCCTTCCAACTCATGCCAATGTAAGGCTAACAGGCAACAACATCAGGATTATTGATTTCATACTTATGGACCTCGCATTGAGATCCCCACCCATCACTATCCATTCATCATAGGCCGAGTGCAGCTGTTTCATTAATATAGCATGTATGTTAAATTGAATACTATCAGTGTACTATCCACCTGGAGGATCACATATATTCAATACTAACACTGGAATCTGAGCGTTTAATTTAACCCATACCACAAGAACATAATCACTTTCAGACGTACCTGTCACTTCAAATGACCTAAGGCAGTTGGCACACAGTTAACAGGCCTTGATACAGGAGTCCCAGACTTTCCTTTTTCGCTTTCATTTGATAACATGTAAAACCATCAAATGCAGCCTCTCTAGTTAACCAGGTTTCTTACAGTAAAACTATATCTGTTTTGCTTAACAACCTAAAAGAACTATCATTGGAAGTAAATACAAGTATATGTCCCCTTTTTTAAGTTAATTTTAATTTTAGTTATAGTGTGACTTAGTTTCAACACGGTAAAACTTTACACACATCACACTACAAATAAGCACAGTACAAACACATGAAATGTAAAAGGAAGAAAAATAAACATAGAACATACAATTCATATAAATGCTTTAAAATAAGGTGAATTAATCCAATAAAATACCATTTAGAAAGTTCATTACAGTAATAACCAATTGAACGCTTGTCTCCACCAACAGTTTCCACCAGAGAAGGTCCCATGTAAAAAGGGGTCATTTTTTAAATATAGGTCAAAGGTTGCTTCACAATATTTACCAAGAAAAGTGCATTAAACAATTAAGTGGTTTAACGTTTCCCTTGTTAACGTACAAAACCGACAAACGCTCAGCCTCTGGGGCTCTCATACATTTACCTATAACATCTTTTATTGGTAATAAATTTTACTTTACCCTTAACCAAAAGTCTCTTGTTTTATTTAGGGATGTTTTCTTTATGTCCATGGTAAAGTGGTTAGAGATTGAATATGTCTCTAGAAGTTAGCTGTTCTGGATCCAATCATTTTCAGATATGTTTCTCTTGATCTTAGCAGGAATGAGCTCTAAATCTTCTGCCAATGCAGAGTTCCTATCCAGAATATCCATGGAACGTTTAAGCCATGTATTCAATAAATACCCTGCAGTCCCCCGTTCAAGTGTACTATTCAGCTGTTCAAGAAGAGAATAAGCCGGGGGAATAAATAGGCTTTGCAGTAGCAGCATTCTACGTTAGGATATCTTAGCCTCCAGTGAAATCAAACCGAAGATATGTCTCACCACAGAGAAAGCAATTCCCCTTGGTAACTTTGATCAAACAATGCCTTCTTCACGCACATCAGCGCCATAAATCAGCCTGGGAACTATCATTTGGTTATACATCTTTAGGACTGGGAGAAGTGATAACTGCCCATATTTTTTATCTAAACCCAGAGTGGTATAGCGGCCGCAACTGCATCAAGTTTCAAAGCTTGATTCACCCAATCCATAGACTTGTTAGCCCTAAAGACTACTCCAAGACATCTAAACTCACGGACGTTCTCCAACTTCTGGGCATTAATAGACCAAATAAAGTTCAACCTGCCTGCTTTGATCTTCTGCTGATTTATTACCAAGACCTTGGATTTGGGCACATTAATAGACAAACAAGGTCCCCAAAATATTTACCAACTGCTTTCATTGATCTTTGTAAACCCATAGCTTTGTAGTCAATCAATAAAAGATCATCAGCATATAAAAGATACTGCAATTTAACCATTCCCAACTTCAGAGGGTTTATCATCCCATCTACTAGTGCTGCCCTTATTCCAAATATACACACATTAAATAAGAAGGGGGCTAGCACGCATCCCTGCTTTGTTCTATGTCTTTAGTGACAGTGATTAGGATTGAATTTGAGCTGGTAACAAAAGAGAGAGCAACCAATCCCAGTGTAGCGAGGCAGATGTACACGTCATTCATAGAACCCACCCACTCACCCCTGTTATTTGGAAGAACAGCAAGAGAACAGGTGCATGTCACCTGGTATCATCCCAATACCACATTGAAGGTATGAGAGGCGTGGTGCACTGAGACAACTTTCGAATGTATCCTCAAACTGATGCGGTAGACATGAGCCTGCAGACACTGGTGTATATAGAAGAAGTATAAATTAAGTCTGACAGGTGTGAAGTGATGTAATGAAGAAGAGAAGATACATGGACGCACTAAACCTGATGTATGGATGTCCAGAGAATGAAGATGGGACCAAAGTGACAAAGTAAATCTATATGCAAATATGAAGAAAACCATATGCACTTAGAAGATAAGTAATAAGAGATGCAATAGATGTTTATACGCAGAAATGCAAGGTAAATAAGACAATGGAGAAGCTTGCCAAAGTCAGAAATATAACGCGGATAAAGCAGCCATGTTGAGAAAATGGACGTCTGCATCGTATATTAATAATTGAGAAGCCACTGCTGCAGAGCTGACATGCGCTGGAATACTGATTTGTGCTAAATCAAATGATATTTGCTTGGCTCAGAATCAATGATGGTGCAGGAAGAAGCAACTGCAAGGCATGAAACGAGTCGAAGAGGATAAGCCATGTACGTAAGACATGTTTCTCTTAGATTAAGTAAAGGAGTGAATAATTGTGAGTGCCAAATATTGTACAATCAAAGATGCAGAAAGCATATATGCAAGACGGAGCAACCAAGTCGCCAGAAGCCGAGGAAAGTAATAAGACCCCATATAATTGTATCAAATAGTACTAAATAAAAGGACAAAATGGACAAAATCATGGTTTCCTCACACGTGATACAAGACAAGAAGACAAGGCCTATTGATGAAGCTCCAAGCAAAGATAGCAGTGTACCTTCACTCCCTTTAAAGTTCAGAGGAAGAGAACAGTCAACAAGGTCAACCACAGAGAAGAAGCCTTGGCTTAGGGCCTTACTGATGAGAGATGATCAGCTATGGATGGCAGTTGTCTGATGTTGTTCCCTTGGTTTTCGTTTCTTACATGCTGCTAACGTGCTGAATATCCAAGGTTGAAAGAGAGTGCCAACCAATCATGAGGGCCTACGTAATGGTGGACCATACATTGTTGCAGAAGCCTATCCACTGCTGGTATTATATTATTATCAGTATTTTACGTAGTTGGAGGTTGCTCAAGGTGTGCCTACCAGATAAGGGGCAACCAATGATGATACTAACTCTTATACAAACCCCCAGTAGGTATTTACTGTTTGCCACATGGCATCACATCATAGCTGACGTATGTCGAGGTATATAACCTTTTGTGTAATTGAAATGCGTTGAGAGTGTGTGAGCTACAATCTCTTTGTTCGCCAGGTTTCCCTACTTTATTGAACTGATAATAAAGTACTGTTTTGCCATATTCGTTGAGTCTGTCGGGTTATTTGGGCCTGAGATCATTTATTTGGTAATCCCATTCGCCACTTGGAACATTCCAGGTGCTACTGCACATTTTGGTAGAGATGCGGATGGTCGTCCACCATTAGCCAGAAGATTGCAGAATTTCCTGTGTATAGTGGAGTAATCACATGTGTGAACCGAGACGGTTGGCAGATGACTCTTTGAAGAAATTCCTATCCGGTTCCCATGGGCGCCCCGCGGACTGAAGGCGAACTGGTCGATTGAGGAAAAGTCGATAAAGAAGGACTCAAATTGAGCAATGGACGTAAGTAGAACATCGAAAGTGGCAAATAAAAAGGAAGGGGTTGTATTGCATGTGTAAATATATAAAGTAGGGGAACGTAACAGTTTGTATTTAAGAAGCGATTGCCTTGATACCTATTGTCAAGGAGATAGAAGGGAATGCATCACACTCCAAGTTGGGGTATTTTTAAGGAATTCCTGAGGCAAGGCCAATAAGACGGATGCGTTTCACACTCCAAAATGGGGTAAAATGGAGATGAGATACTTTACGATAGAAAGTAAAGGAAGACGATCGTAGAATTTGTTATGAAAATGTGGGTGGAGTTATGAATATGTTAGTGTAATTGTGATAAAATTGGTTGAGCACTGAAAATATGGAACCAATCATGGGAAGGTAACAGTTGAGAAAAATATAGCAAAATAAGATTCTTAAATTGTCTATAATAAAAGAGCAGGACAGTGATAATCAATAGAACTGTAACAAAGGAGCAAAATGAAAATTATTGTGTAGGTTTGAAAATTGTTTGAAGAATTGTTTTGGGGAAATGGGCAGCGATTGATGTGTTTACCAGAATTGATTGCTGTGATATAATTAATTAAAGTAATATCAGAATAAAAAGGTCCGGTAAGAATTGACAATTAAAAACGACTTGTCATCATGGAGGAAACTCCTCTTCTACCCTTGTACAAAACATTACCGAGGTACACACCTAAGATTAGGGAATATCATGCTGAATGGGTAAGAGGCACGGCTGACAGAATGTTGATGCCTTGGCCTCAAGAGGGTTTCCTATCAAGAACAGAACTGTAACACATGACAACATACTTAAATGGTGTGTACACAGGGAAGAAGTTACAGAAAAGGTTACCTATTTGAGAGCCATGGGAAATGTATCAAAGCAAAAGAGAAGACCCACCCGAGAAAGAGTGGATGCTTAATCAGCATGAAGGCAAGGGCGTAGTGCCCTTGTCTCCACTTTTTCCTTCTGAAGACAATAGTGCAACCACTGAAAAACAGGGATTCTATCCTCTAAAGAAGTTAAAAGCAGCAGCGGGGTATATTAATCTAATATATTCACCCTCTGCTTATAGTAGTGAAAATAGTACAGAAGAAAGTAAGACTAAAGAACGCGGATATATGTCCGGACATAGTAAATATAAGGAACATAATGAGAGAAGAGACAGAATGATAAAGATAGAAAAGAGACCAAGAGACACAAAGGAGAGAAAGATAAAGCCAGTGAAGTGACAATTGTACAGAATGAGTGGATTGGAGGACAAATATTGCTTAAATGAGATGGAAAGGGTATCGGCGAAGTTAAAGAAAGAGAAGCAAGAGAGGAAAAGGAAAGAAAGGAGTGAGATAGGGCATACAAAGATAAGAAGGAAAATTAGAGGAAATAAAAGGAAGAGTGAAGAAGGTATGAAGGGCAGGTAAAGGAGAGAGAGAGAAAACATGAGAAGAAGAAATGTGAGGAAATAGAAACAAAGAGATTGAAAGAAAGAAGGTTGCAGAGAAGGCGAGAGCAAGAAGAGAAGAGGGAGATGAGAAAAAGGGAAAAGCAAGAGCAAAAGCAAGTGAGAAGGTGTAGAGAACAAAGGGAGGACAAAATAGAGCACATCATTAAAGATGTGTAATGCCAGGTGAAGAACAACAACAATGGAAAGAAGAGAGAAGGTTGCAACAGCCCCACAGGGAACTGCATGAGATACCTAGAGTATCAACATGGGCTGATGAGAATGAGGAAGAGGCATGGAGAAAAGGATTGGGGAATTATATAGACAGATGAAGAAAAAAGATGGCTATGAGACCAGAGGGAGTACCGAAGGATCTCCACCGAGAGAAACAATAGATAGATTGGGTGACGTAATGATGACAAGCATAGAATGCTGTCCTATGTAGACTAGACCTTGATGACGAGGAACGAGATAATAGCCATACCAGTTGGGGTATAATTATGTCAGACGAAGAAAGGGAAGAAAACGAGAGAGTGCAAGAAGAGGGTGCTGTGGCACTTCGATAGATCCAGATATAGGAAAAGGGGTAAAGTGGTCAGATATAGGAGAAACAGAAGTAAAAACACCAGAACCTATATCATATCCTGAACAAACACAAGAATGGTTGCATAGTATAGGGCAAATGTCTAGGCCTTATGTAAATAGATTGAGGTAATTGCCAGGAAAAAGAAAAGCTGCCGAATCTAGCCCCACCTGGAAGACAATAACCGTAGGTGGATACTATTCTAGAACAGGATTCACACAATTCACATTATTAGAGAAAGGGGGAGGACAACCACAATATATACTGTGTCCGCAGATGGTTAAAGATAATTTTAAATGCAAGTTACCTATTTTGATCACAGGAGCGGGTACGTGGATTTATGAGTAAGAAAGAATGACAGCAGGAATAACATTAGCAGTGAGTGATGTGAAAGGCCTACTAGCAGCCATCTTAGGGGAGGGAGCTGACAAAATGTGGAGATGAGTGGGATATGCGAGTGTGACAGCACAAAACATGACACACAATGGAGCACCATTTCATAATTGTCGAGGAGATGTATGGAGGGCACGTAGAGTACAGTATCCTGATACAACCGAAATGGGTGCGATTTTGACATGGAAAATGGGTGAGAACGAAGATCCTGGTCCTCATTCCAAGTCTGCCGGTCCATAAATAAGGGTGCTGATAGGGATCTACCAGCACCCTTTCCGGACCACCAATCTTCAACTATGCCTAGAGGGGCCATTAGCAATGGTGCCGGTGCGTCTGTGTCCCCATTCTCATGCAGTCCATGGGAATGGGGACTTACACTTTCTGCCGCCTGATGGCGGAATGTTGTTATGAGTTTGGCAGTAACCCACCGGAAGCACCAGCGGTTACCTCTGAACTCGTAATGAGTGCCCCTTTTGCTTATATTCAGGAGATTCAAGAAGATTGGCATCTTAATTTGAGAGAACCGTGGAATGAAACAGTAGCATTATTTTATCATATTTTATGTCAGGGAATGCCTGAACCAGTGGAAAGGCAGATGAAAAAACCGGTAGGGATGGAAGAGAAGCCATGGCCAGAAATACAGTTGACTATTGTACATCATTGTTGATTATTACAAAAGAAGAATAAGAAAAAGCTGACCATAGGAAGCTTGAGGCAGCAAAGTTAGTTCAGAAGAAATTGTCAAAATTTGCCCTAGAAGAAGCAGTACTGACAAGCAGTGACGGAGTGGTTACAAAAGAGTTACAGACTATACAGCCAATCAACGTAGAGTATCCAGTAGATCAGAGTGGGTAACATTTTGGGCCACGTGGTACCGGGATTGGACCAAGAGGACGAGGAGGGGGAGAAGAATTTAATGGAGGTCAGCCGCAACAGTGCTGGAATTGTGGGATAGTGGGACATATGGGCCATGTGTACAAGTAGAGAGGGCATTAATCAGAATTGGCAAGCTCCAAGAGGTGGTACACCTATTTTCCACCATATAGTACAGATCCACCAGAGTATTAAGCCCAAGATCACACACAGTATCAGACACGTGTGCTGCAAATACAGCAAATGCAGCAGATTCCACTGCAATCACAGTCACCACAAGGGCAACCACAGTAGCCACCTATGCAAACACAACAAGTACAGACCAAACAGTATACTCCGACACAACAGGTACCAATATCACAATGCAATATGAATACAGAAACCCCACAAACACCTAGACCCAGGAAAGGGAGTGTGACAGTGGTGGGAGGAAATCCTTTTAGGGGCACAGGGATACATTTATAGCCACAATAGGAAAGCCCACAGAACGACCTGATGTGTTCACAAGTATCAGTGACACCAGACCCCCAAGTGGAACTGAGGGTCAGGGTAACAATAGGAGGCAAGACATTTTTATTTCTTGTAGACACGGCAGTGACTCGTTCCTGTGTTCGAGAGGGAAAGAATCCAATATCTGGCATCACCATGAATGTGCAGGGATTCTCTGGGGCTATGAGGTTGGTTCCTTTTACTGAAGAATTACAATAGAACATGATGTGCCTATACCACTATTGTATTCCCGAAAGACACCAGTTCATATATTAGGATGTAACTTGATGACAAAACTTAACATGACAATATCATTTACTGACAAGTGGATAATATGTTCCACTCCAGGGATAAATTACATGAATGTAAAATTATGTATACTAGAATTTACAGGCAAAAAGCATTATGAGGCGTTCCTTTAGACCAAGAAGTATTTTTGTATGGAGCAAATATTTTGCTGACATGGCTTCCTAGATTGATAGGTAAATGGCTGAGGATACTTGACAAAGTTTTGTCTAGGCCAGATATAAACATGGATGACGAGGATGGACAGGTTATTCCCATAGAACTAGAGGCAGCAGTGGTAAAAGGGGAAAGGGTGATTATTCATGGGATGGATTATGATGGAAGAGCATTGAGAACAGCAGTCAGTAGCTCTTCATGAATGATACAGACTAACAGACTTGACAGACGAGGAGTTGTTCAGAGATGAGAATTCAGAAGATGAATTAGTATTTTTTATTGGATAAAAGTTGATAATAGGGTAATACCACAGAGAATGGCATTGGCAAGAAAGAAACCGTCATTTGTCCAGTTAGATTTAGAAAAAGTGCCAAGCATCTTATGGACCAGCAGTCTATTTGATGTGGGTCTATTGAGCGGGGCAGGAGCAGTTAAAATTAGGCTTATGCCAGGTGCAATTTTACCCCGAGCAAAACAGTACCCCAGGTCCAGAGAAACAGATGAAGGTATATTTGAAACCATTTGCACTTTAGAACAGCAGGAAATACTCATACCATTAGATTCTACATGTAACATGGCTGTGTACCCAGTAATGAAATCACTTGGGGGGTCATGGAGATTTATTCAGGATCTACACCCCCTAAACAATATTGTCAATGCAGATTTTCCTATGGTTCCAAACCCAGCTAAGATATTAAGTAACATCCCAGCTACAGCTAAATATTTTACAATAGTATATTTAAAAAATACTTTCTTTTCAATTCCCCTTCATGAGGACTCCCAAGATTTGACCTCCTTTTCATATAGAAATCAGCAGTGGAAACAATATTACCACATGGGTACTGTGAGTCCCCAACAATCTTTAATAGGGTCCTTAAGGTGGACCTAGGCAACATACAACTTGAGAGCACAATAATTCAGTACGTAGATGACATATTAGTGTGCAGTGAGACAGAAGAAAAATGCAGAGGAGACTCAGTCCACTTAATGACAGAATTGGCAGGAAAGGGTTTCAAAGTGGATAAAGAAAAACTACAGTATTGCCAGGAAGAGGTCCTGTATATAGGACAGCTAATCTCTGAAGAGGGGAGAAAGGTGACACCCGAGAGATCAGAAGCAATAATGACAACTTTAAGGTATATGACAGTGAGGGAAATCAAGCAATTTTTAGGTTTAAGTAATTGTGTAGTGCCTGTTTTTTTTTATTACAGTACATATATTAGACCACTTTTGAAAGGACTTAAAGAATGGGTTACAAAACTGTAAAGGTCAATTGCTTCTAAAGGCCTTTAACTAAGAACTGCCTAGTAGCAATCTCAATACATGTATTAGAAATTACAGGTAAATCATTTTAAACAGCACTGCAAAGGATTCCTCTGTTCCATCCACTGTGCTTTGATGGACCCCTTATCTTGGCCAAATACATATAAGGGGCCACATAGATTGATGTTATGATCTGTACCAAAACCTGTTTCACAATAAACTCAGTGTTTCATGAGCACAGAGAGTTGAAAGGCTTTCCTAATAAAAATTCCTTACAGTGTCTCTTGATGGTGTAACCATTGAAAGGGAAATATATGTTGCAAAAATTGATACAAATGACTTTTCAGTAAAAAATAGAATTTAGAGGGGGCGTGGCCTGGAGTGCCTGCGATGTGGCAGCTCCTGTAATGACCTCCACATAGGACCGCAGCGCAACTTAATTCCTTTTGGTTCCCGCGATGCCCAAAACTCCTGAACGACCAGCTTGAGGTGCGGAGCCCGGGGGGCATCTGTGGCAGTGATTTGAGACTCTAACGCGGACGCCTACCACCGAAATACAGCAGAAGGAGCTGCGGCCCGTGGCCCCGCCTGACTCCAAAATGGCGGGCGCGCCATCTTCCCCCCGGCCCTGAAGCCTCCCCTCGGCACCTTTCACCCCCGAAGCTACTCCTGCAGCCCAACTCCCTGCGGGGCCGACCACAAAGACCAACACCCCTAACTCTTCGGGAGGTGCACTGCCGGAGCCGTTTGGAACTCGGGCCTGGACCTGGCCTCTGTGATCCGCGCCACCCGGAGGGGCCTCCCCACATCGATGCTAGGCGGCTGCCCGGCCTAACAGCCTGAGGCCCCCGCCAGAGCATCCACTCCCTCCGGGCTTGCGAGCATGGACTCGTGGTGCACTGACAGTGCTTTCGCCCTCCGGCGTGGAGCCCCGAATCCCCTCCTCGTCCGCCTACTTGCTGCGGGCTCACCCGCCACGGCTTCAGCCTCTCGTCCGTGGGTGTGGACTCTGCGGACTCCTGGCGCCCTTCTGGGCGAATTGCGCCCCTCTGCAGGCTGCTACCCTGGGGCTTGGGACGGATTGTGGGGAGACGGCAGCCCCTGCAGCGGATGATTCCTTGCCCTAACGGGCCTGAACTATCTTTGCGCCTCTATCTGAAGCTCACACCTGCGCCCATCAGGCGGAACCGGACCTCACCTCTGCTGGGCTCCTGCTGGGCAATCCCCCTGCACTAACCACCCGTATGCGGGGGGGCCTCAACTGTGGTCCCTGGCAACTTCCCGGATTGCCCATCTACAAGCATCCCCGCCGGTGGACCCACGCCGAGGACTTCCTGGGGCATCCCTGCCCATTCCCCCCCTCCTCTTTATTCAGAGAGTGCCTGCCCGCGGTTCCTGCACCCTGCTTTGAACTTGGAAGGCGTCCTGTGGACCTGCAACCTACTCCACTGAGCAGTCCTGCTCCACAGAGGTACCCTTTTGCCATTGAGGGGAATATAGCGCTTGCCGCCCACACAGCCCCCTGAAGTACCCCAGCGCACACTGGTTCCCTGACCCCCTTCACCCCTGGTACCGGTGATTGTGGGCCCACAATCTTCATGCGCAGTCGCCAATCCGGATTCCCCGAAGCAGCCCTTCACCGGGAAGTCATGTCCAAAGTTTCAAAATCTGTCAAATCGGGTGACATCTCTACCATGTTGCTGGCTCCGGAGAAGGGTAAGAGAGCGGACCCCCCCAAACTCACTCCCCAGAATCCCACCGAAGATAGGGAATCTCTTGCAACTAAAGAGGACCTCCAGGTCTTCATGTCTGATATTAAAGCAGAATTCAGGTCCTGTATGATGGAACTCACGTCCAAATTGGAGCAAACAGAACAGCGGGTCAACGATGTTGAACGCAGTTTGGGGGAGACCGAAGAACTAACTACGGACCACTCTAACTCCCTAACAGAGGTCCAACGCTCCATTCAGGCACTAATGGACAGAACTGAGATCCTCGAATACAAACAGGAGGATTTAGAAAACCGCTCCCGGCGCAACAACCTCCGGATCCGTGGGGTGCCCTCTGCAATCTCTGATAAGGAGCTCCCTGAATACATAAGCCTCTTTTTCCGATCCTTGCTACCAGATCTAGAAGAGTCGCAACTCCTGCTTGACCGTACTCATCGGTTGCGCCCTCGCCGGGGATCCGATACTGACCCCCGCCAGACGTGATCACGAGAGTTCACTTCTACACCACCAAGGAAGCCATCGCGGCAATAGGCCGCTCCAAAGATGAACTCTCTTTTCAGGGCTCCCCCCTGCAGATCTTCCAGGACCTCTCCCCTCTTACCCGCCAGAAACGCAGGGCGCTATGCCCACTCTCGCTTTTCTTGCGAGACCAACAGATCTGCTACCGCTGGCTCTTCCCCACGGCGCTACAATTCTCGTACAAGGGCTCCCTCCGCACCATCAGCCACCTCTAGGATGCTGCATCGATTCTCCATTCGGACTCCCCCGGAGACACAGAACCGCACTCTCCTAGCCAGATGAACCTGATGTGGGACGCGGCCTCTCCCGGGCCAAAGCGGGCCCCATGGTCTAGGGTGTGGAGAAGGCGCAGAACCAGATAACGGGAGCCAATATGTTTGAGGCACACGTAGATCTTGGAACCACTGACATATTCTCAAGCCCGCTGCGGAACCCCTGTGGTCCATATCCTACTCCAGGGTGGATGCCATCATGTTACCGCTGGAGAATATTTCAACTTTGTTGACATTGTCACTAGATGACAACCTATGCGGGATGCCGCCGACACTACAAATCGGTCCCCCGGTTTCAGCCTGGTCCTCCAGTTGGAGGCCACTGTTGGTAGTTTATGTCTCGCGTTGGAGACTTTCTTTAAAAACTTTCAGCCACAGGAAACCTTAATGCTGCATATCCTTCACGGCTATGGCTGACTCGACTCGCACCACATCCCCCCCTCACAACAAGTGGACTCGGGGCTCCAGCCCCCGCACCTAACCTTGAAGCTTACCACCCTAAACGTCAGAGGCTTGAACTCCCCCCCAAAGAGGAAATCCATCCTACACAGATTGCATAATGAGGGAACCTCTATCGCGTTCCTGCAAGAAACGCACCTTCTCCCAACTGACTTTTCTCGCTTATGAAGCAGACTCTACCCCCTACAATTTCTGGCCTCCGGAGGAACCAAGAAAGGAGACACTGCAATCTTGTTTGCTAAAACCCTGAAACCCCAGATCCTGGACACGCTGAGTTGCCCCGAGGGCCGTTTTGTTGCGGTCAAATGCACTGTCCTTGGTCAACTTTACACCCTCGTCTCAGCTTATGCACCGAATGAGCATCAAGAGGGGTTCTACCAGGACCTAGAGGATTCCCTCCTTCCATTCATTGAAGGGCAGGTAGTCATTGGAGGCGACTTCAATGGGGTCCCGGACCCCCTCAGGGATAGGTCTCACCCCTCACCAGCTAGAGACCTGAAGTTGGCCACAGCTCTGCTTCACTTATTCCGTGCGGTGAACGTTGTTGACTCCTGGAGAGTGCTATCTCCAGAAGAGAAAGACTTTACCTTCTATTCGTATGTTCACCGTACCTTCTCCAGAATCGATTTGATGCTGGTTTCCCCCCAGATTCTGTCCTTCACAAACAATGTTACGATCGGCTGCCGGATCCTCTCGGACCATGCCCCGGTCTCGCTCGACTTGCGGGCTCACGATCCAGATCCCCCTCCCCGCCGCCAGTGGAGCCTGTACGATCCCATCTTGGGAGATATGGCTATAAGGGACACGATTGCTAGAACGATTAAAAACTTTTTCGCTGAAAACCCCAACGAGGACACCTCCCCGACCAATACCTGGGATGCCATGAATGCAGTACTTAGAGGGGAGTTGATTGCCCAAGGCGCCACGTACCACAAACAAAAGAAGGCGGCATGAGCTATCCTGGAAACTGAGGTTCGCGAGGCAGAGGCCACTCATAAACACAAAGGCTGGTCCCCGAAATCCTACAGGGTCCTACAAATGGCACGGAAGAATCTGGAGGCGCACTATGCTGACACTACAGCGAATCTGTTGACCAGAACCAAGCAATGGTACTACATCCACAACAACAAAGCTAACAAATTACTGGTCAGTAAACTGGCTAAGGAGAAGAGCAGGAATTTCATCCAGGGCCTGCGTGACGCACAAGGGAGGACCTATCACTCGGAAGACGAGGAATTACGGTTGGCGACTGCCCACCAGTTGGAGATAATGACTGCAATTCCGCTGGACCCAGATGAACAGTGCGCCTACATTCAGGAGGCCTCGCTTCCGCCTCTCAAACCAGAGGCGAGAGAGGGACTGGAGTCCCCGATTACCACCGAAGGAAGTGGAGGAAGCCATCAAAAGCCTAAAGCCAAGGGCTCCCAGCCCTGACGGGTTCTCCACACACTTCTATAAACTCTTCCGCCCTCAACTGGTAGCCCCTATGACCCGCCTCTTCAACTCGTTCGTGACCTCTGGTACCGTCACCCCATCGATGCAGGAATCCATAACCGTTTTAATTCTTAAGCCTGGAAAAGACCCCCTGGAAAATAGCTCATATAGACCGATCTCCTTGTTGAACTTGGACGCCAACATCTATTCCAAAGTCCTGGCCAACCGCCTTGCCCCAGTCCTTCCAAGCATTATAGATCCGGACCGGACGGGGTTCATCCTCCACAGATCAACGAAGGACAACATCCGCAGGGCTCTAGACCTAATAAAGGTCACTGCTCAGAGCTCCCAGCAATTAGCCCTGATCGCCCTAGACGCAACTAAAGCCTTCGATAAAATAGACTGGCCATATCTCTCTCTCACCTTAACGGCCTTTGGCTTCGGACCAACGTTCATGCGGATGACCCTGGCGAATTAGCAGGCCCCGAGGATCCGGCTGAGAGTCAACGGCCGCCTATCGGACCCGATCCCTCTCACATGCGGCACGCGACAGGGATGTTAGCTATCCCCCTTGCTCTTTGCGCTGGCCATGGAACCGTTGGCCCAGCGAGTTCGTCAGAACCCCCTCATCTCTGGCCCGAAGATCAGCGCCACCCAACACAAGATTGCCCTCTACGCGGACGATGTGC
Source organism: Ambystoma mexicanum (assembly GCF_040938575.1). Taxonomy (NCBI): domain Eukaryota; kingdom Metazoa; phylum Chordata; class Amphibia; order Caudata; family Ambystomatidae; genus Ambystoma; species Ambystoma mexicanum. The sequence goes on along the minus strand of NC_090931.1, from coordinate 1,055,885,690 downwards.
TGCTGACCGTCACGAATATCAAAGACTCTATGAAGGCGGCCCTGGCGGAGATTCAGACTTTTGGGAGGGTCTCGGGGTCGCTATCAAGTTTCACAAGTCAGTTGCCCTCGGCGTGGGCCTGTCGCCAGGCGAAAGAGAAGCCCTGCAGAACCTTAGCCCACTCCAATGGAATACCCAGGCGATCCCATATCTGGGAGTCCAGATCCCCGCTGACCCTGCGAAGATCTACCAGGCCAACTTCCCCCCACTCTTTGCAGAACTGGAAAAGGACTTGGCCCGTTGGCAGACACAGGAAATCTCGCTCCTGGGGTGCATTATGGCAAGCAAAATGAACCTCCTCCCCCGCTTCCTCTACCTATGCGCTGCCCTCCCAACCACAATCCCCCTTCCCCCTCTGCAACGGCTCCAGAGGAAAATTGTTGGCTTTATTTGGAAAGGCAAGAAAGCCCGGATCCCTCGGAGAACAATGATGTCCAGCACGAAACTGGGAGGGTTGGGAGTCCCGGACCTCCAGAAATACCACATTGCAGCACAGTTGGCCCAATTTCAAGCTTGGAATCTTGTCTCCAATCGCCCAAAGTGGGTGGAAATTGAACAATCTCGCCTTCCTCTCCCCCTCCGCTTCCTCCCGTTCATTCCCACCACACTTCGACGCAACTGGCCAGGGGTACTGACTGCCACCAGGCAGATGTTGAAAGCATGGGAGTGGGTCCGCAGACGTAGAGGCATCTACGGAACCCTTAGCGCAGCCTCCCCAATCTTTCTTAACCCCGCTTTCACCCTGGGAGCCTGCCCGCAAAACTTCAGAAACTGGGTGGCGGGAGGCCTCGAAACTTTGGGGCAGCTCTTTGAGAAGGAAGCCCCCCTCACTTTCGAACGATGCAAAACGACTTTCCAGCTTACAGAGACAGATAGATTCTCCTATGCCCAACTGAGGCACTGGTGCACTCACCCCCAAACTCGAGCTGCCACAACGAGACCCCTGGCCCCCCTAGGGCTCATGATTAAGGACCTGCCGGCCCGGGGTAAGATCTCAGCCCTATACAAACTTTTGCAGGATGATCCCCTCCTCTTCAGGCCCTCCTATATGACCCAATGGGAATCGGACCTGGGTAGAGCGATCGAAGACCACACGTGGATAGACGTTTGGACGAGAACGCGTACAGCATCTCGGTGCATTACCAATCGGGAATGCGCCCATAAGCTCTTGTTACGTTGGTACTACCCTCCCCTACGCCTCCATCATTTCCAGCGGGCCCTGGACCCCCACTGCTGGCGCCAATGTGGCTCTCCGGGTTCCTACTTCCACATGTGGTGGCCTTGCCCCAGAGTGAAGGAATTCTGGACCCAATGCCTGGTCATCATTCGAGAGATCACCCAAGTTGAAATCCCCCTAACGCCTGAGCAGGTTCTCTTGGGGATCCCACTTCCGGACTTGTATCCAAGAACAGGGAGAAGAGCGGCGCTGATCTCCCAACTCTTACTGGCTGCCAAAATCACAGTGGCTCGCACCTGGAAGTCCGCGGAGGGCCCCCTGATAACCCTCTGGTGGCTTAAATTATGGGATATTCTAATAGCCGAAAAAGTCACGGCAGCCAAAGCGGGACTGCTCCACCGATTCACTGACACTTGGGCCCCAGTTTTGGATTACGACCGGAATTACCCGGCCCTGACTTTCAAACCTCGCTTGATGGCCCGGGCCCTCTCCCCGTTGGACGGGGGCTCCCAGCCTGCTCAGGCCGAATGAGACATCCCCTGCCGCTGACACGGGAACTTGGAGGTGGAGGGGGGGGACTCAATTACTGTTAATCTCTTGTTTCCTCTGTGCTGTGTTATAAATAAACAAATTTAAAAAAAAAATAGAATTTAGAAAAATTGGCAAAGTGCCAAATTTTAGACCCATGAGCAGATATACTGAATAATTGGAAAGTTATTTGAAACCTTTTGCTTCTTCTTAACAAAGCAGTTCAACTTCGTAATTTAGTTATGCCTCCAAATTATCTAAACAAGCATTGCAAATTAGAAATTGGAAAAACTGACAAATTGTCAGGTTTTCGGCACATAGAAGCACCAGTCTGATTTGTAAACCAGTAAGGTCCCCCAACCTTGAACCCCCCATTCCTCCTGCTTCATCAAGATCCTGGCATCCGGGCTGCTTCTGTAGTTTGCGTGCCCCTGCTTTTCTGAGCAGCAAGTTATATAAGCACAGCTGAACTACATTTGTTTCCTTGTCAGACAATCCTTACTAGTGGGTGTCATTCATTTATCACTAGTTTCAATCAGATGGGCAGATGTCCGTAAGGTCCATGTCCTATTCGAATAACGTGTGATTTACAAAATGTTTATATTTTAAATGTCGTTCATCTTGGAAACACCTCAAAGGAACATTGCTGTTCAATTTTGGCTGCTATCAACTGAGCTTGATTAGGTGTACCTCATCTTGAGGCCTGAGTCCTAATGGAATAACATGAGATTTGCAACATTTTTATATTTCAAACTTCAGATTCGAACATGTACATCCCGCAAATTACAGTTGCAGCTAATTAGCATCTGCTTGTATGACAATCATGACTAAGCATTGCTCCTTTCAATCTGTCAGATTTTTAAAATGTATGTTTACATCGATTATGTGAAGTGAGAATTATTTACCTAAACTGTACATGTAATAATGTTGAAGAATGCGTTCCGCAAGAGAATGTAAATACATCTTCCATAACCTACAGTGTGCAATGACTGCTTTCAAAAGAACACATTTGGCCCCATTACAAGTCTGGCGGTCCAGAAATAAGGGTGCAAGTAGCAGCGTACCGGCACCCTTTCTGGACCACCAGACTACAAGTATGCCTGCAGGGACCCTTGCTCCCTGGCAGTCTGACCTGTCGGGGCACCAGCCCCTGCAGGCATGGTTTTCATGGACGCACCGACACTGTTTGCAACGGTGCCGGTGCTTTTGTGAATGGGAACTAACACTTTCCGACTACTGACATCCCGGGCCGCAGGGACTTGTCCCGGCGGCATCAGGATATCAAGTGGAGGAATGGTGTTACGAGTTCAGCAGCAACCCGCCAAACTCTTAATGATGCCCATTGTGACTAATAAATAGCCTTGATATATTTTTGAATTCTGCATTCTGTTTCACAATAAAATATGGATGGATGAAAAGATTCATTCAGCTCATGTTCCTTTTGTCATTAAGCACTGAAGCAATACTTTAACAGAATGTTGTGTAAGCAATACAAGATAGAAATGAACTAATTCACAGTTCTTCAATGCTACATGCAGTTTGCATAGAAAATGCATTTTAAATGTGACAGAGCATATTGGCTTTAATAGCACTTACCATGTCACTCACAGTGTATGTGTGTTTGACTTCAAGTAACATCACATGCAATTTTACTTGTGTTTGCAAGTAATAAATGTCAATAGCCTCAATGCATATATGTGAATATGCATCTCTCTATGTGTTTGCTAACACGTGCCCAAGTCAATAGGCATTATTGCACATATGTCCCAGGCATATATAGCTTGGCTAGCTGTTCATTTGCAAGTGTATGTATACTATATGTGACAGACAAGGCTTCCATTGGGAACTACAGAGAGTCCCACGCTCTTCTCGCAGATTCTAAAGAAGGATATGGACAAAACTGCATTCCCGATTAATCAGAAATGGTTCAGTGCATACATCATCTCCTAATCTGAACTCCATCATATGAAGCATGTGAACAGGACACGTCAATACACCTCACTGCAAAGCTAATCTAGGCCATAAAGCATTCCAACAGCAAAACTGCAGCTGTGTAAATATTAGGTGCATTATTTGGCTCACAATATTTCCAAAGGTATGCGTAGTCTAACTGGCTCCTAAACAGAAACCATTTTGAGAGTACCAAAGACCCCACTGATTACACAAATTTTCTAGGTGAGACTGGGTGTTGCCAACAATGGAAATTGGGATATGCTTCTTTGGTAAGTTATTTATAGTTGATGATCCACAAAATAGCGCTGAACCATTAGAAGGATCCATGGAGCCAGTGCAGGCTGTTGCTGTTATAAAGCATCAACTTATCAGCTCTCCAGCGCTTGAACTTACCAATTGCAAAAAGCCTTTTACTTTGTTTTTACACAAAACGGATGTGTGTTTCCCATCAGTACTGACATAGAAGAACAGCGAAACGCACTGCCCCATAGTTTATTACTGTAAAGCACTTGTCCCAGCAAAGCGAGACTACCACAATGTGGACAGTTTTTGCAGCTGTTAGCAGTCCAGAACTCTAAAAATATGGCCATACGTTGTTGCAGTGGCACTCCATGCAGTAACAACCCCACTGTTGAAAACAAAAACACAAAATGTGCTTCCCAACCTACGAAATATTAACTGATTTTGTGGAATTCTGTAACTGTGACTTTAATCTGATGTCCAGTTCTGGGGGCAGCATCAGTCCTGCTAATGCTGGCAGTTGGGTAAGCCCATGATTTTCTCACTGTAACTGCTATCCTTACAACTCCCCAGAAAGATCGTTATGCAGTTCCACTACAGAATGCAGACCTCAGGGGTCATTTCATGACTGTCCAAAACTGCATGCAAGAGCACCAGGTAAAATGTCTCCACCTGTGCAATTCTGGACATTCCCAAGATGGAGTGGAAATGTGAAGAGTACATTTGCCTTACTCTTCACTTTTCCATTCCGTTTTGGGAAAAATGCAAATGCCTCCTGAAAATGATGCCTGCAGGCAGCATTTACAAAGGAATTCTGCCATTATATAGCTTTCACGCCCCGGCTGGTGTGTGGACATGGTCTTTAACAACTTTCCAGCTCTAGCTTTGGTAGGCTGAGGTCTGTTAAAGCCCATGCCCGCCCTAAACTGGGGAGTTAAATCTATTTGCACCCCGGATTTACCAGGGTGCCGATAGTTTTTTTTCTTTTTCTCAGACGGGAGAGCAGATCACGTCAGAGAATTTTAAATGGCCACCACCATTAACAAGGAAAGGTTTTAGGTCCCTTTTCGGATGACGACAGCAATGGAAAACATGTTCCAAAATGCCCACTGTAAACTGAAAAGGGACATAGTCCTTTTTTCTATCTCAATGGCAGCCAGACGGGAGGAGCTCAGGGACTGGAGCGCAAGGCTCTGGTCATGCAGGTAATTGGGGTGGTGGGACGGGGAATCAGGTGATTTGGATGGTGGGGAGGCAACAGGGAGAGCTTTCCTGATTACGAACCTGCAGCTATGCCACTCATTGAAAGGTAAGCCTTGTGGCAGCATTATCTACCACAGGCCCCTTTTCGTTTTCCATGTAAGCAGTTAAATGGGCAGAATTGAGGAAAAGAAGAAAATAATGTCTTAGCTTTTCCAGTTTGCACATTTTAAACGCAGCTGCTTGATTTAAGAAAAGCACGTGTGTAGAAGCACTTGTTTTCCGCACATCAATAACTGCATGTGCTCCTGATCTGCTAGACCTTGATCCTTTGTGCGTCACTGCAGCAGCCATAAACCCATTCCCAGATGGCTGCTGGCTTTTTCATGCTGTCTCTGGAGCCTGACCTAGCCCCCTTGACCATTGGCTATCTCTTATTCATCTACCAATTGGTTAGACCGGGAGGCGGCCGCCAGCCCTTTGTTTAAAGTCCCATTTCTAGGGCCCCTGTCTGCTCCCTGTCTGCTACCAGGACGCTGCATGAAACTACTGCCACAAACTGACCCTCCCTGAGGTTGCTACCTCACTCAGCTATGAAACTGGACCACCAAGACTCTCTTACTTCCCTCTTCATTGGTTACTTCCCTCCTTCTGTTTGCCCTTTATTCCCATCTTGGGGCCTTTACTCTCTTCTCTGCTTGTTCTAACAGGTCTCCCTGTTATGCTCTCTAATATAGTCATTCCAGCACTCATCTCTAACATCTGATTTATACCTAATTTCTTTACCTACGGTGCCTTAGCATTTAACTTTGAAAGTCAAATTTGTGTGTATGTTTTTCATTTATCTTGGAAAGTCAAATTTGGTTGTGTTTTTCATTTATCTTTGAAAGTCAAATTTGGGTGTGTTTTTCATTTAACTTTGGCCATAAATTGTTACCTGCTAGCCCAGTGACTGTTCCATACCACTTTACTTGCATACTTCTCCCACTGCCTCATCTCTCTACTCACCCATGGCGCTATCTGTTTCTTCTATCCACTCCAACTGCTTCTCTATCAACTATGCTTCCCTTCTCACTAAGTCTGGTAAGAAGAAGTTTAAAAAGGATATCTTGGCCTCTAACCCAGGTCTCCCCATCGCTGATACCTATTCCAGTGCCTCTGCCAGACAGACCCTCACCAACATCCTCTTTGTCGTTCCTCCACAAGATCGTTGGACCCCTCATATGATCGCTGTGCTCTGTCCTGTCTCCTCCTCTCCCATTAATGGTGACACCCACTGGGAAGTCCTCACTGATTCCTTCCACTTCTCCAGAGTCATCATTAATGTCTACCTAAATGGCATTATCATGGTCCAAGACCCTCAAGTCAATCTCCTCCTCTTCGATAGTTGGTTCCCTTGTCTCATCAACTTCCTTTCATCTCCAGATGTCCCTTCCTCCCCTCCCTTGGCTACCTTGCCCTCTCTTCCCTCCTCCTCTGCCCCACCTCGGGCTCCCTCCACCCCTTCGCAGGGCGTACCTCTGATTTGTACCCCTCCCCGAAGGTCCATAAGGCTGGCAACCTTCTTCATCTTGCCACCCTCAACTCTTGCTCTGCTGTCAAACACTCCTCTGACATCAGCCACCTTTTAGAAGTACTTGACCTTGATGTCCTTGGTCTTACCGAGACATGGTTTACGGCCAGCTCTGTCACAAGCTTTGACACTCTCCTCCCTGATGGTTACAAGATCCTCTCCGTGCCCAGATCAACCCGGCACGGAGGGGGTGTAGCCCTGAACTTTCCTGAGTGGATTCCTGCCTCTATCATCCACACTCAGACTTACTCCTCCTTCAAATGCATTGTCTGCAGGCTCTCTCTCTCTCTCTCTCCTAGCCACTCTCTTACTGTTTTTACTCTGTACCGGCCCCCTGGTCAAATCACCTCTTTTCTCTCTGAGTGGGCAGACCTCTCCTCCCCCATCCTGGCTTCAACCACTCAACTCCTCCTCCTTGGTGACCTCAACATCCATCTCGATTCTCCCTGTTCCTCATCTGTGCTCTTTCGCGACCCCTGCGAATCCCTACCCCTCTCTATCCTCCTCTCTGGTCTGTCTCACTCTGCAGGTCACACACTTGACATCTTCATCTCCCCTGACCTCCCCCTCTCTGTACCTTTGACCACTCCTCTCTCCTGGAGTGATCACTGCCTCCTCTCCTCTCATCTTTCCTTCTCTTCCCACCTAGCCAAGCCTACCCCAAGATTACCACCTACCTTCTCGGACATCCGGCCCATGAAGCCTGTGTCAGTTCACGCTTTCACTGCCATCTTCTCTCCCCCTCCTTCCGCCCTTGGCTGACTCACACCCTGACACAGCCTGTGCTTGCTTTACTCTATTTCTGCTACTCTTGATGCTCTTGTCCCTGTTATGTTAACGTTAAAGGATATTTGTGCCATGCACTATCATCACCGAAGTGGTCCCCTGGCGCTCTGGCAGATCTGAATCAAAGGGTGTAGGTTAGGCATGTTAGTAGGACACAGTTTGGAGGAGAGCAAGGGAGCTGTGAAGTACTGTTGGCAGCTTCGGTTTGGTTAACACTGTTTGCTGAGCATATTGGTGTGTTATTCGGTTCTGAGTCAGTTGTGTGCTGTTTTATGGGGGTATGTGAGGTGGGGTTGTTGAAGTCCAAAGCCAAGTGCAATTCTTGGTATGACTCCGACCAATCTACAATCAAACAGAAGTGTGGGGTGGCTGAAAGGAAATGGAGGGCTTCTTGTTCATCCTATGACAAACTGGCCTGTCGCCTTCTCCAAAGGCAATACAGACTCTCTGTCTGCACCAAGAAGAGAGTCCACATTCAAGCCCGTGTCTCTGTGGAATCTAACAACTCGGCCGAACTCTTTAACATCTGCAAGGATCTGGCCAACCCTGCTGCAGTCTCTAACCCTCCTCTTGCCTCCCAGGCTCTTTGCAATGTCCTTGCCTCTCACATCATCTCTGAAACCCAGGAAATCCTGTCCACCCTCTCCTCCCCCCTCCTCTTCCCTCTCCGTCTCTCCTTGCTGACTCTCCTTCAGCTGCCCTGCACCCTCTTTCTCATCCTTTCCTCTTTTTTCCCTTGATGAGGTTGCTAGACAAGTCCGATCTACGAAACCCTCATCAAAACAGGTTCATCCCTGTTCCTCTAAAACCATGAAGGACCATATTGATATCCTCACTCCGGCCCTTGCCGATTTTTGCAACTTCTCCTTTGCCTCAGGATCCTTCCCCTCCCCCCTGAAGCACTCCCTTGTGCATCCTCTCTTCAAGAAACCCACAGCTGATCCTTCTTGTCCAGCTAACTATCGCCCAATTTTCATTGCTCCCTTTTTGGGCAAACTCTGGGAAAAGCTGGCCATCTCTCAGCTTAACCTTCATTCTGATTCTGTTGGCTCTCTCCATGACCACCAATCTGGCTTCAGAGCTGCCAAAAGCATGGATACTGCTCTCCTGAACATCCGTGAAGACCTGCTCTCCAACCTTGACTACAACATTCCCTCTGTCCTCATCCTACTCAATCTCTCTTCTGCCTTCGATGCGGTCAACCATATCACCCTGCTCAACCGTCTCTGCGACAACCTGGGTATCACTGATCAGGCTCTCGCCTGGATGACCTCTTTCCTCTCTGATCGACCCTCCCAGGTCCAACTTGGGTCCTTCCTGTCATCTATCTTCCTCTCTACTTGTGGTGTTCCCCAGCGGTCTAACCTCTTGCCCTGGCTTTTCAACAAATACCTGGCAACTCTCGCCCCTGCATTGTAATTTTCTGCACAAATGTCCAGTGCTATCCTGATGACACTGAACTCATTTTCAGACTTCCCTCTGCCACCTCCTCTCCTTCTCTCATCTCTGATTGCCTAACTGCCATTCAAGATTGGTGTGCCACCAACGATCATTGTCTAAATGCCAATAAGACTGAGATCCTCCTCATTGGTACACCTTCACCATCCTTTTCCCCTCACTCTCTGGCTGGACTCCCTTGGCCCTCCTCCAGGGGACCTGTGAGGCTAAGAACTTTCGGGTCATCTTTGATTCCACACTTTCCTTCTCCGACATCTTTGACATCTCTAAAAAGTCAAACATCCTATTGCACCTCCTCAGAGGTACTCTGCCTTTCCTCTCCTTCCTCCAGAAGCTAACGGTCTCCCAAGCTCTGGTTCTCTCTAGGTTAGACTGCTGTAACAGACTCTTTCTAAATCTACCGCCCTCCACTTTCCGCCCTTTCCAACTAATCCAGAACAGGACTGTGAGACATGTCCTTGGCCTCAAGCCCTGAATCGAATCTCCCAGCTCTGAAATCTCTTCATTGGCTCCCAGTGGATGCAAGGATACCATTTAAAACCCTCTGCATCGTGCACTAGGCTTTCTGGGGCCTCGATCCAAAATACCATAAACTATCCCTCCGTAAATACCTCCTCTCTAAAGCTCTTTGCTCCTCTACCTCTAACTCTCTCAAGGTCAGTTGTTTTTCAAAGAAACGAGCTTGAGGTAGATCTCTGTCTTCAGCTGGGGCCTCTCTTTGGAACGGTCTCTCTGCCAGTCTGAAACTTGCGGAGGACCATCTCTGTTTCCGAAAGCACCTCAAGACCTTCCTCTCTCTTTCTGCCTTTGCCCCCCTTGTCCCCTGCTGATCAGTTTTCTCTCTCGGCACTGTGCACCTGGCTACCCTCTGTCCCCTGGGCCCAGGTACCTGCTCACCCTGCCACCCTCCTGCACTGCCTCCGGGCCCCCCTTGCACTGGGGTCTGTATCTGTACCCATACAGTCCCCCGCCCCGCTTTTTTTCTGCACTTATCAGATATACCCTGTCGGCTAAACCCAGCACTTGCCACTTACTGGCTGCACTACCACAGTTCATCGCCTTTATTTATTTGTTTTATTTATTATTAATTATCTGTTTTCTCTGTTCCGCACTTTCCACTTCTCCCCCTTTCATGCACTTTTCTCCTTTTCCCTTTCCCTTGCACTTGCACATTCTCAATGTCATTGGGCCTTGTAAGATCATTGTTTTGTTCTCCCGTTCCCTTGCCTTGTCGTGCTCTGAAACACTTGTGTACGAGCGTGATATAAATAAAATATCAACTCTATTCAATTCCCTGTTGCCTCCCCACAATATAAAAAAAAAGGAAAAAAGCGCCACCTGGGGAAGGGCCTTGGGTGGCTGGGACAGCGGGCAGGGATTGTGTATTCTCGCCTGCTGCTCCATCCACCTGATTGGCTGAGCACCCTTCCCCGGGTGCAAATGAGCAAATGAGCTTTATCTGATTATGAAATCCACCTGCTTGTAGTTGGTACAATCCTTTGATTTTCCACCGTCATAAAGATACATGCACAGAAAACCATGTTGCTATTTGAAGGCAGAGCGAGAGAGCAACACAAAAATGCATATCACACTCAGTGCCGCCACTCAAACGGGCTGAAAATCCTCTGGAACATTAAAGTGAAGCATTAAGAGCATATACCTTGCGGAATAAATGAGGGGAGCTTAAACTGGGGTATGCCATTTGTTCTATCTAGGAGGTAATAGAAAGTGCACAGATTCCCGATGTGTAATCTGCCCAAATTGCTGAAATGATTGCATCTGCTTCCTGTTAGGCAGAAAATATATTTTTAACTACTCGGCCTCGTTTTTAAATGCCTACAAGGCCTTGCACCTCCTTGGTTATCTAAGACGTTTTAACTTTATCAGCCTGCTGGAACACTGCCAACCAACGTCTCCTGGTAATTTATAGATCTCATTGTAGGACAAGAGGAGACAGACAGTTTGTCATCTTTGCCCCGATCTGTGCAATTCCCTTCCTTCTCAACTCAGAGATTTCACTTCTTTGTTACACTTTCGGGAAGCTCTCTTTTTACTTAACCACTGAACTGCAGGAGTGGGCCTAGCCTACAATGATTTCCTATGGGAATAAATGCCCTTAATACTTGTTTTTTGCTGCTAATTCTTTTGAATAACCAACAAATCCATCTCCATCTTCGCCCAGATGCAATTTACTCTACAAAGATCTCCTCTAGTGCACTATAAATAATCCAGTTCAATTCAATGTAATGCTGAGCAAATAAAAATTCTCATGCAAGGGTTGAACACTCCTCTAGAAGCCAGACCATTGCCAGGCTCAAGACTACAGTGGCAGGCAAAGAGAAAACCCGGAGAACCGGCCTTCTCTCGCTACTGGAACACCATCCTGGTTGCACTCGGGAAAGCAGCATCACTCCTGCAGTTCAGGAAGGAATTCAAGATGCTGCTTTTCCAGAAATACCCAGTGGCAATATAGAACCATGAACTCCTAACTATGTACCAGCCCTGTGGTATGGAATACCCAAGCTACTATAACATGTAAACTGCTCTTCCACCCATCCTCTGTTAACCCCAAATTACTTTGTGCTATATAAATCCAAATACAAAGGGGATTACAGGCAAGCTGATTTGCAACATTTTGTATGTTCAAGGTGTGGTAGCGCACCCTTCATGGGGAGCCACCGATTTCTGATTTGTTCCATGTATGTCCAACTTGGGATGGTGTAGGAGAAAGATGACCCATCAGACCAAACTAGGATCGCACAACCCTACAGAAGTTGCATTGAAATGGGAACTGAATTTGGGTAAAGAACTCTCAGGTGCTGAGCGGGAGGGAGCAAATATTCACGTGAAAAAGGTTTTCACCAAAACCCTCTTTTTGTTGATTCACTTCTGAATATCACATGAAAGTTGTCTATTACCATACCAAGACCACCCTTCCCATTGTGGTAGGTGTGCAGTATAGGAGGCAGACTCTTTAGACAAGCTTTGGTCAGGCATGTGTTTTCCAAGAGAGTGGAAGCAGATGGTAAACATTCTATCGGGGTATACAGGGTGGCAACACCTATTCATCTTTAAGATTTACATTCTAGGTATATGTCCAGTTCAGAAAAAGGATACAGTGATGAGTAAGCAGTTCTTGTTCGCCCTGCTACTCTACAATAGACTGATAGTTCTGTCCTGGATAAGGAAAATATGCCTGTTGTATACGAAATGGTACAAGGAGATGATACATTGAGTTGCCGTGGAGAAGGCTACATTTACGGATTGGATGGTGAGAGTAGGAGGGGCTTATTCAGTTAATGCCTGGCACCATTTATGTATGCTTCTAGACAAAACCATCCCGGGTTCTACAAGAATAAAATTCTCAGGAATGTTTCAAGGGTTTTTATTATCGATTGAAAGCGGGTCCCTCTCTTAAGTGCTGTCCCTCTCTTGTCTCCCTGTGGGGCTTCTGCCACGCTGACCGAGTTTTCCCTAATCCCCAAAATGGAGCTAGAGATTGGCAACCTCTACTATCTAAAGCCTGATTGGCTAGCGTTGAGGGCCTAAAGACAATTATTTTATTTAAAACTTTCCATGTAGTTTAACAAATACAGCAAAACCATAACATCAGTAAAGTCATGATGACAACTGTGGATGGAGGGCCCAACACACCCACCTTCTAGCTCTGACTGAAGGGAGGCCAAAGTGCGAGTGCCCGCTGGTGGGTACTTTGCAAACATTCAACTTACCTCACTGCTGGGAGCGGGAGGGATTGTCTCATAAGATAGGTAAGCAATTTTCCCCAGCAATGTCATGGCCTGGATATCGGGGCCATGACACTAACAAGCATTTCTTCCCCCTTGTTGCACCAGATCAGGATTTTCATCCAGGCTTCACTGGTGGGGGCCGGATCCCTAGCCACATTTTAGCAATAAGTGCCTTAGCCAGGAGGCATGCCTGTCCTACAAAAACAATGTCCCTTTTATTACGTTCTGCTGAGCTGCCAAGTAGACACATTTGTGGGGCCAGTCCACTGTTTCTTCTAGAATTTCTTGGAGTTTGCTCGTCACCTGTCTCCAAAACCTCCGAACAGAAGGACACTCTGGGGCCATACGTGGGAAATCAGCCGCACCAGCATGGCATCTGGGACGCACTCCCTCACTTTGTGGGTCATAAACTGCTATCTGCTTGGGGCGCGGTAATATTGATGTACGTACCTAAATTGTATTACCTTATGGTAATATCTCCCTGAAACTGTGCGCACATGGACCATCCCATGCACCCATTGCTTATCTGTTTGCTGAAGACCTGGGGAACCTGCGCACCTTCGTCTCGCCACCTTTGATTGTTTTTTAATACCTAATTCCATTTTGTAAGGCCTCAAAATGATGTGTTCCAGCCCAGCAGAGTGCAGCATACCATTTACAAATGGGCTATCTGGAAGCAGGGTGGGGAAGGAGTCGATCCAACTCTTAATAGAGGCCTGAACACTCTTGTGCCAGAGGGCATGAAGGGAGCTTTGTCCCTCAAGCTGCCACAAATAGTCATACGCAATGAAACTTCCCCCAGGGAATACATCCTCCATCTTGACACTCCTCCTATCTTGTGAAGGTACACTCGGGAAGAATTCAGGGTCCTAGTGCAGTAACGTTTTTTTGATGCCCAGACTTTTGTGTCTACAGTATCATTGTCTGTTGTGAACCCCCTGGTTTTTCTAGACTCCCACTCTGGAAGGACTTTGGGTGATGCAACGCCTTATCTATTCTTACATGGGGGAGTGTGGTTCCAGTTTCATACCAGTGTTGTGCATGTAATACTTGGGTACTAAATTGTATAACTCTAAATCAGGTATTCCGAGACCTCCCCTATCCATTGGCTGCACATGTACCTCCACTCTAACACCTGGCTGTCTTGTGCCCCACGCTAGTTTGGCAAGCAAACTGCAGAGTTTCTTAAAGTAGGAAGATGGGATCTCAATAGGAATATTTATAAAGAGGTACAACCAGTGCTTTAAGTGGGCCGGGGCCAGCAGGGGGCTGGGACCCGGCAGTCTCCAAAAAGTGGGGCTGAACTGGAGCCCTGCTGCCCCCCCCAGTCCCATACAACATTGGCGGAACACAGTATCCCGCCGCAGCTGCGACGGGCGATGCGCCCGCCATTAAGTCAGGCAAGCTGACAGAAGTGCCAGCCAGCCACAACAACGCTATGGCTGGCTAGCACTTCTGTCAGTCACTGTAACTTTCTCTGGTGACCCCTCGCGTGAGGGGTCACCAGAGGAAGTTACTGTCCCTCTGTTTCCCCAGGTTGCCGAGGCGTCTTTAACTGTCAGCGAACCTGGGGATTCCTTGACATATTTCAAGGTTTATAAAAGACGGCTTGAAAAGTACACAATTCAAGCCATCTTTTATAAAGCTTTGCCAATGGACAAAAACACCTTTTTGCCCTCTGATAGCTGTACCATGTTGGTTACATCAACGATAATGGGGTCACTGGACTATTGCAATGGGATCTCCTTGGGGCAACCCAGGTATCAGTTACAATGTATAAAGGTACTCCAGAATTCTGCAGCCCCAGGTTGGCACTCAATGACCCCCGTTTGACTCCATCTGTCGGCCTCTTGCTGCACTTTAATTGGCTCCCAGTGGCGGAACGTATAAAGTTTAAGATACTTTGTGTCACTCCCCTTGCTCTGTACAATGTAGTGTCAGAGTATTTGAAAGACAAGCTAGAGCCCTCTAATCCAACTAGGCAGCTGCACTCCTCTACTCAGGCGATTCTTAAAGTGCCTAGATTTCAGCAGGTGCATTTTGGCGGTCGGTCTTTCTCGGTCATGGCCCCTACTTTGTGGAATCTTCTCCCTCTGGCGCTCAGAGTGGCAGAGGAACATCTCCCCTTTCAAAGAGCACTCAAGTCCTTCTTGTTTTAATCAGTCTGCGTGCATTTCCGACTGATGAGTTTTCTTCATACCACCAAACAGCCGCACCTAGATGTCTTCGGCCATAGTTGTGCTTTATACGTTTGTTAATAATAATAATAAAAGTTATCAATATCTTTCCTACACAGTTTTATCACTGAACCAACAAATATTTACATTTGCAATGTAGTTGTTTGTATACTCATAAATACGAAGGCATTAAGAATGCTCTCTTGGTTAGCATTCATGCACATTTATTCTCTTGTGTAGATAATATATGAACATTAAAAATAGTATAGTCAAACAGCATACAGTTCCCAATACTAACAATTAAATAGTTGAACAGAGTCCTATCATCCTACTCTTCTATTCACACCTAAAATGTTAAAGAACCTACCAACAATTAGCAATGTGTGTGTAGCCATTGTGGAGCAGTAAAACTGAAAATCATGCTCACAATTGTGGTGCTGTCAAGATTGATGAGCAAGGGGTCAGGTGAGGATATACATACCAAATCCCAAATAACCCATTAAATGGAAAGTTTAGAAAACTGTGTCAAAGGTTTATGGCTTCTTGGGGCATTTAACTAAGAACAGCCTAGTAGCAATCTCAAACCATGGATTAGAAATTACAGGTAAATCAATTTAAACAGCACTGCAAAGGATTCCTCTCTTCCATCCACTGTGCTTTGATGGACCCCTTGTCTTGGCCAAATACATATAAGGGGCCACATAGGTTGATGTTATGCTCTGTGTCAAAACCTGTTTCACAATAAACTCAGGGTTTCCTAACAAAAAGTCCTTATGGTGTCTTTTGATGGTAGATCCATTTAAAAAAAATATATATATGCTGCAAAAAGTGTTACATTTGGCTTTTCAGGAACAATTGGCAAAGTGCCAAATTTTAGACCCATGAGGAGATATAGTGTATCATTGGAAAAATATTTATTTATTTTTATTTATTTTTGTTATGTGTTATACGCCCATATTATATACATGAGGTATCACGGTGTATGTTACAGAGGGCTTGCTTTTCTGGTTACAAAACAATACAGAGTCAAAATGTACATACTTGAATAGTTTACCTGGTATTTGCTTTTCAAGTTTCAAGACACAGTCATTAATTAGTTAGCAAGAATATTTGCTTATCGGGTTACAGGATTTGAACATTGTGAGGAATATAAGCATGCATAGTAGAAAAGTTATTGTTATAATCCTGGACCAATAGTAGGCATGCATCTAGTGTAACTCTAAGGAATGGTAATTAAGGTTTATTCATATAGGTTAAAGAGCCAGGTTTTTAACATTTTCTTACATTTATGGTGGGACGGTTCAGCTCTAATGTTGGGTGGGAGGGTGTTCCATAGTTTTGGTGCTAGAACCGTAAAGCTGTCTCCTGCTGCTCTAGATCTTTGGTAACGAGAGACAAAAAGTAGTGAGTTGATACTAGATCTAAGGATTCTGGAGCTTTTTTTGTAGATGATGGCATTGTTGAGATAAGTAGGGGCTGTGTTGTTGAAGCACTTATGGGTGATGCATAGTGTTTTAAAAGAGATTCTGGCAATGATAGGGAGCTAGTGGGCTTCCCTCCTAATCTTAGAGATATGGTCTGATTTGTTTATGCCTAGTGCAGCTCTCAGTGCTTTATTTTGAAGAAGTTTTAGTTTGGCAACATTAGCTTTGGATTTGCCTAGCATTAATATGTTGCAGTAGTCTAACTTAGACAAAATGAGAGCCCTGGCTAGAGTGATGCAGTTTTTGGGGGGGTCAAGAATTTCCAACTCAGCGCAATGAGCTTAGAGGTGTAGGAGGTGGGTGAGGATAGAGCATTAACATGTTTACTCAGTGTTAGGTTGGTTTCAAGATGAACACCTAACGTTTTGACTTCGTGGAGAATGGGGTGGGAGAACCATCAATAGTGATGGAATCATAATCTTGGTTTAGGGCTTTGATTTTTGCTGGAGATCCCACTATGAGGATCTCCGTCTTTTCATCATTCAAGCAGAGATTGTTGTTTGCCATCCAGTTTTGGATGATAGCATAGATTCTATTGACTGTTATTGTACCTTGCGCATGGTTACTTGTGATCGGTATGAGAATCTGCGTATCATCAGCAAAATTCATGTACATAACTCCCATGGCATCAAGGGCGGCGAAAAGTAGCTTTGTGTAGGCATTGGAGAAGGTTGGCGATAGACAGGAGCCTTGTGGCACTCCTATTGGGACTAGGATGGGATCAGCTGCTTCCTTTCCGATGCTGACTCTGGAGGTACGGTCAGATAAAAATGACTTCAGCCAGAGTGTGGCTTCTTGGGAGAAGTTAAAGTTATTAAGCAAAGTGTTGCAAAGTTATCATGGTCCACCAGATAGAAAGGAAGCGGATAGGTCTAATAGTAATAAGATGCTGAGGTTTCCAGTGTCTCTTATATTATCCATTTGGATTTTTAAATCTAGGAGTGCCGTTTCGGTGCTGTGGTTGGGCCAAAAACCTGATTGTCTGGCACCTAAGAGGTGGTTCTCCTCTAGATAGATAGGAATTTGGGAATATGCTATCTTATCGATAGTTTTGAGCAAAAAAGGTACAGTAGCTATTGGGTGATAATTTGTGGGTATTGCGGGGTCAAAAGTTGTTTTTTAGCAAGTGGGTAACCCAAGCTTCTTTGATGCTAGCCGAACCTCCATGGATGTTAATGAAGCATTGATAGATTTAGTAATGATAGGTGCTAGTGTGGGGGTGCATAGTTTGGCGAGTTTAGCTGGGAAACCGTCTCCTTTACAATTAGATGCTTTGAGCTTAGATATGGTATCTAGAACTTGTTTTTGGCTGACAAGCAAGAATTTAAAAGTTGCTGTTGGGTTTCTAGGTTCTAGGTCCGAGGGTAGGACCATAGAATTTGTGTTGATCAGCAGAGTTTTTTTGGCTGTGATTTTGTTTAGGAGAATATCAGTTTTTGATACCAGTGCATATTGTATTGTAGTACACCATGCTTTGCTGGAATTTATGGGCCTGGAACAGAATGGCAAAGAGCTCTTTGGAATTTGAAGCTGTGTTATTGATGCGTGTGTTGAAGGCATTGGCTTTTTGTTCTATTAACGTGGATTTATAGATTTTGTTAGCTTTGGTGAATGCCTCTGCAAAGTCTATGGTTCTAGATTTGGTATGGATATGTTCCAGCACCCTTTTGTTGCGCCTTAACTCTAACAGTTTTTCGTTGAACCATAAATTGGACCCTTTACCTGGTGGTGGTTTTTTCATGTTGATGGGTGCTAGTGCATTGATAGTAGTGGTGAGGCAGGTGTGGTAGGCATCTGCGAGGCAACCGGGGTCGTGTCTGGACTGGTTTACAAGGCAAGTGCACCTAGTAACACAGGGGTGATAGTTTTGGCTGAGAGGTTTTCTGTGTTTCTTATTTCAATGGGGCTAAGGGGGTACATGTCCTTGGTTACTTTTTCATGTGCATGGATTTGGAAGCATATGAGGTGGTGATCAGACCAGTTGATGGCTGAGATAATATCGATGGACAAGCCTACATTGGGGGTAAGTATCCAGTCTAGCGTTCTGCCCTTAACATGCATGGGTTCATTCACCAATTGTATGAAGTTCATGTTGGTGAGAGAGAAGTGAAGGGCGCTCGCATTATGATCAGAGGCGTCATTGCAACCTAATTTCAGGTCGCCAAGTATTATGAATTTGGTGTTTGGTTTGACATGGGGTGTAATAAGAAGCGGGATGTTGGATTCGGGTTGGTTAAGGTGGTTGGGGCTATATATGTGATGAGGATGTTTATAGTGGTATTCAAATTGGTAGTGAGTATGACAAAAAGCAGTTAATAGCCTTCCAGGGTATCACAAAGGCAAGGTCTAAATTGAAGATGGTTTTTGGATATGAGGGCAACCCCTCCTCCTACTGAGTTAGTGCGGTCGGATCGATAGATGGTAAAGTCTGGGGGATTGGCCAACATGAGTGCTGGGCCTGAAGCTGAGTGTAGCCAAGATTTGTTAATGACTAGGAAGTTGAGTTGGTGGTCAATGATGAGATCATGTATTTCAATGATGTGGGAGCCTAGAGAGCGCACATTGAGGAGGGCTCCTTTGAGAGGCGTTGGGGGCGAAGGTGGGAGGTAGAGGGGGGTCAGGGATTGGTTCTGGATGGTGGAGGTTTTAATCTTGTTGCTGAGTGGGGTAGAGGTAGCTATTGTTTGTAGTGTAGCTATGTGAGAGGTAGGAGAGTGGTGTAACAAGGTTTCTTGTCTGGGCAACTGGGTTTTTCTTTTATTATTGGGAAGGTTGTTGTAGGTATGTGTTGATAATCTAGAATGCCTAGGCTATCCTCTGCATGGGTAGGTGGATACTGTGTGTGGCGGAGGTATCCTGGACTTGAGACAGTCTGCGCGTGAGCGGCCGGTACATGGGTGGGTACCCAAAGTGTTGTTCAAGGGGAGAGTGGGCATGAGGGTTTTGTTTTTGGCTGGGTACTCGAATATGCTTTGGCCGGTGATGGTGTAAGAAGCGTGAATGGAGCGGTTTTAGGAATAAAAGGGGTAGGGCAGGGAATGGGGTGATGGCGGGCACAACCTATTTTCAGTAGGCCAGTGCCTACCGGGATGAATGCTCCTCCTGAGCAAGGAGGTAAATCCATGTTGAGAAGGGACAAAGCCGTTAAGTGGTTTGGTGGTATTTGAGTACTTTGATGTTTTGATGTGAGGCCTGTTAAAGCCCTGAATACATATTGGATGGGTGATTAGAGTTGTGCCCTAAACACTCTCTATAGGGGTGAGTCCTTGTCATCCTGTTTTGTCACTGTTTGGTTACCAGCGCGGTGTAGATAAGACTCCAGTGATGAGAATGACCGTGCATGGATGGGTTGGTGCCAAGGTGCAAAGTATGGCGTTGCACAGTCTGGAAGATAGTGCAATAGGTAGGTGGCTATTATAATAGTACAAAGTATGTCTGTGACAGTGTACAACGTATGGCGGTACACAGTCTAGCAGATAATGCAGCTATTATAGTAGTACAAAGTATGATGGTGACAGTGCACAAAGTATGGTGGTACACAGTCTAGCAGATAATGCAGCTATTATAGTAGTACAAAGTATGACGGTGACAGTGCACAAAGTATGGCGGTACACAGTCTAGCAGATAATGTGGCTGTTATAATAATGTAAAATATGACGGTGCACAGACTAACATACATTGTAGTAAGCAATTGGCGGTTCAAATCCCCGTTTGGTTACCCCAGATGGTATGTGCGAGTCTCTAAAGGAATGAAACACAACGTGTGGATGTGGGGGGACTGTATAAAAAGTATAGTCTTGCATAGTCTATCAAGTAATGCGATATGCTATTGGCATTTATGACATTTTATGGCTCAAGTAGCCATTCATAACCATTTAGACAATAAACATTAAGCTAATGGGGACAGTCTAGAAAAATATGCTAATACTTTTTTGTTTTGTAAAGTCGAGCCGTGCACGATAGTTAATCGGAGCTGGTGTAATGGTAGACGATTTCAGGAGTTTGCGCATAGTATGAATAAAAAAGCAATTAAGGTATTGATGGCCTAGTCACAAGGTATGCACATTAGCTTATGAACAATACTAGTGGAATGGTATAAGCATGCATTGCTGAGAAAGTGGTAATACAATGGTGGTCTGTTGAATTAAGACCACAGGAGAGAAGATTGTACCAGAAGCATGATGTGGGGACAGCATCCCACCTGATCATGCGACATAAAGACTTTGAGTCAGTAGTTTCACCATACTCTGTGTCGCAGAGTGGGGTAGAAGGCCCGGTGCAGGATAGCAGGCAGAAGCCTACATGCGTCAACTCCTAGGTAGCACTAGCAGTGCGAATGGAAGGATCTCTGTGAGAGTCGACGTATAGTGAATGTCAAGCGGCATGGGTGGGAAGATCTCAGAAGTGAGGAGGGCGTGAGGTGGAACGGGTATAGTAAGGGATGCTCTTTGGGCTCTCTCAGGCTCAGGAGCCTTATTAGTGAGCCTTGGTTGGGGGCCAGTAATAGGCTATGCACTAGAGGCTGGCCAATGGGGACACACAGTGATTTCGGCACACTGGAAGTGTGAATTAGTAGCCGGTGGCCATATTGGAACATGCAAATCTTGCGGTTTGCAACTCAGCAGAGTTTTTTTTAAATGCACTGAATGGCAACTAGTGCACTTAAGAAGCAGTCAGGAGTCAAAGAATATAATTGTGCAAGTCAGCTGTGGAAAAAGCCGTTGGGTCGCTCGTAGCACACAGACTTCAGGACAAATGCAGCATTATAAGCCCACGGGTTTATCAGGATGAATCAGGACGTCGGTTGAGGTTGGTGAGCTGCTCCTGCAGCCCACGGTGTAAAGGAACTCCTGCTCCTGGAGAACACAAACACAAATATTCAAAACCTTTTGCTTCTTCTTAACAAAGCAATTCAACTTTGTAATTTAGTTTTGCCTCCAAATTATCTAAACAAGCATTACAAATTAGAAATTGGAAAAACTGACAAATTGTCAGATTTTAGGCCCACAGAACAACTACTGTCCTGCCCTATGCATTGAATTAGCTACTTGGTTTCTCTTACCAAGGCAGTCTGGTTTGTAAATCAGTAAGGTCCACCAACCTCGAACCCCCCCCCCCCCCATACCTCATTCTTCAAGAACTTGGCATCCGGCTGCTTCTGTAGTCTGTGTGCCCCTCCTTTTCTGAGCAGCTAGTTATATAGGCCTATAGGCTCAGCTGAACTACATTTGTTTCCTTGTCAGACAATCCTTACTAGTGGGCGTCATTCATTAATCACTAGTTTCAATCAGATGGGCAGATGTCCGTAAGGTCCATGTCCTATTCGAATAACGTGTGATTTTCAAAATGTTTATATTTCAAATGTAGTTCATCTTGGAAACACCTCAAAGGAACAGTGCTGTTCTATTGCTGGCTGCTATCAACTGACCTTGATCAGGTGTACCTCATCTTGAGGCCTGAGTCCTAATGGAATAACATGAGACTTGCAACATTTTTATATTTCAAACTTCAGATTAGAATATGTACATCCCGCAAATTACAGTTGCAGCTAATTAGCATCTGCTTGTATGACAATCATGACTAAGCATTGCTCCTTTCATTCTGTCAGATTTTCAAAATGTATGTTTACATCGATTATATAAAGTGAGAATTATTTAACTAAACTACATGTAATAATGTTGAAGAATGTGTTCTGTAAGAGAATGTAAATACATCTTTCATAACCTACAGTGTGCAATGACTGCTTTCAAAAGAACATGTTTGGCCTCATTACAGGCCTGGCGGACCAGAAATAAGGGTGCCCGTAGCAGCGTACCGGCACCCTTTCCGGACCACCAGACTACAAGTATGCCTGCAGGGGCCATTGCTCCCGGGCAGTCTGACCTGTCGGGGCACCAGCCCCTGCAGGCATGGTTTTCATGGAAGCACTGGCACCGTCCGTGTCCCCATTCCCGTGGATTGGACTCCACGGGAATGGGAACGAACACTTTCCGCTTCCTGATATCCTGGGCCGCCAGGAGTTGTCCCAGTAGCACCGGGATATCAGGTGGCGGAATGATGTTACGAGTTCGGCAGCAACCCGCCAAACTCTTAATGATGCCCATTGTGTCTAATAAATAGCCTTGATATATTTTTGAATTCTCCATTTTGTTTCACAATAAAGTATGGATGGATGAAAAGATTCATTCAGCTCATGTTCCTTTTGTCATTAAGCACTGAAGCAATACTTTAACAGAATGTTGTGTAAGCAATACAAGATAGAAATGAACGAATTCACAGTTCTTCAATGCTACATGCAGTTTGCATAGGAAATGCATTTCAAATGTGACAGAGCATATTGGCTTTAATAGCACTTACCATGTCACTCACAGTGTATGCGTGTTTGACTTCAAGTAACATCACATGCAATTTTACTTGTGTTTGCAAGTAATAAATGTCAATAGCCTAAATGCATATATGTGAATATGCATCTCTCTATGTGTTTGCTAACACGTGCCCAAGTCAATAGGCATTATTGCACATATGTCCCAGGCATACATAGCTTGGCTAGCTGTTCATTTGCAAGTGTATGTATACTATATGTGACAGACAAGGCTTCCATTGGGAACTACAGAGAGTCCCACACTCTTCTCACAGATTCTAAAGAAGGATATGGACAAAACTGCATTCCCGATTAATCAGAAATGGTTCAGTGCATACATCATCTCCTAATCTGAACTCCATCATATGAAGCATGTGAACAGGACACGTCAATACACCTCACTGCAAAGCTAATATAGGCCATAAAGCATTCCAACAGCAAAACTGCAGCTGTGTAAATACTAGGTGCATTATTTGGCTCACAATATTTCCAAAGGTATGCGTAGTCTAACTGGCTCCTGAACAGAAACCATTTTGAGAGTACCAAAGACCCCACTGATTACACAAATTAGATATTTTCTAGGTGAGACTGGGTGTTGCCAACAATGGAAATTGGGATATGCGTCTTTGGTAAGTTATTTATAGTTGATGATCCACAAAATAGCGCTGAACCATTAGAAGGATCCATGGAGCCAGTGCAGGCTTTTGCTGATATAAAGCATCCACTTCTCAGCTCTCCAGGGCTTGAACTTACCAATTGCAAAAAGCCTTTTACTTTGTTTTTACACAAAACGGATGTGTGTTTCCCATCAGTACTGACATAGAAGAACAGCGAAACGCACTGCCCCATAGTTTATTACTGTAAAGCACTTGTCCCAGCAAAGCGAGACTACCACAATGTGGACAGTTTTTGCAGCTGTTAGCAGTCCAGAACTCTAAAAATATGGCCATACGTTGTTGCAGTGGCACTCCATGCAGTAACAACCCCACTGTTGAAAACAAAAACACAAAATGTGCTTCCCAACCTACGAAATATTAACTGATTTTGTGGAATTCTGTAACTGTGACTTTAATCTGATGTCCAGTTCTGGATCCCACATCAGTCCTGCTAAGGCTGGCAGTTGGGTAAACCCATGATTTTATCACTGTAACTGCTACCCTTACAACTTACCAGAAAGATCGTTATGCAGTTCCACTACAGAATGCAGATCTCAGGGGTCATTTCATGACTGTACAAAACTGCATGCAAGAGCACCAGGTAAAATGTCTCCATCTGTGCAATTCTGGACATTCCCAAGATGAGTGGAAATGTGAAGAGTACATTTACCTTTACTCTTCACTTTTCCATTCCGTTTTGGGAAAAATGCAAATGCATCCTGCAAATTATGCTTGCAGGCAGCATTTACAATGGAATTCTGCCATTATATAGCTTTCACGCCCCGGCTGGTGGGTGGACATGGGCTTTAACAACTTTCCAGCTCTAGCTTTGGTAGGCTGAGGTCTGTTAAAGCCCATGCCCGCCCTAAGCTGGGGAGTTAAATCTATTTGCACCCCGGATTTACCAGGGTGCCGATAGTTTTTTTTCTTTTTCTCAGACGGGAGAGCAGATCACGTCAGAGAATTTTAAATGGCCACCACCATTAACAAGGAAAGGTTTTAGGTCCCTTTTCGGATGACGACAGCAATGGAAAACATGTTCCAAAATGCCCACTGTAATCTGAAAAGGGACATAGTCCTTTTTTCTTTCTCAATGGCAGCCAGACGGGAGGAGCTCAGGGACTGGAGCGCAAGGCTCTGGTCATGCAGGTAATTGGGGTGGTGGGACGGGGAATCAGGTGATTTGGATGGTGGGGAGGCAACAGGGAGAGCCTTCCTGATTACGATCCTGCAGCTATGCCACTCATTGAAAGGTAAGCCTTGTGGCAGCATTATCTACCACAGGCCCCTTTTCGTTTTCCATGTAAGCAGTTAAATGGGCAGAATTGAGGAAAAGAAGAAAATAATGTCTTAGCTTTTCCAGTTTGCACATTTTAAACGCAGCTGCTTGATTTAAGAAAAGCACGTGTGTAGAAGCACTTGTTTTCCGCACATCAATAACTGCATGTGCTCCTGATCTGCTAGACCTTGATCCTTTGTGCGTCACTGCAGCAGCCATAAACCCATTCCCAGATGGCTGCTGGCTTTTTCATGCTGTCTCTGGAGCCTGACCTAGCCCCCTTGACCATTGGCTATCTCTTATTCATCTACCAATTGGTTGGACCGGGAGGCAGCCGCCAGCCCTTTGTTTAAAGTCCCATTTCTAGGGCCCCTGTCTGCTCCCTGTCCGCTACCAGGACGCTGCATGAAACTACTGCCACAAACTGACCCTCCCTGAGGTTGCTACCTCACTCAGCTATGAAACTGGACCACCAAGACTCTTACTTCCCTCTTCATTGGCTACTTCCCTCCTTCTGTTTGCCCTTTTTTTCCCATCTTGGGGCCTTTACTCTCTTCTCTGCTTGTTCTAACAGGTCTCCCTGTTATGCTCTCTAATATAGTCATTCCAGCACTCATCTCTAACATCTGATTTATACCTAATTTCTTTACCTACGGTGCCTTAGCATTTAACTTTGAAAGTCAAATTTGGGTGTATGTTTTTCATTTATCTTGGAAAGTCAAATTTGGTTGTGTTTTTCATTTATCTTTTAAAGTCAAATTTGGATGTGTTTTTCATTTAACTTTGGCCATAAATTGTTAGCTGCTAGCCCAGTGACTGTTCCATACCACTTTACTTGCATACTTCTCCCACTGCCTCATCTCTCTACTCACCCATGGCGCTATCTGTTTCTTCTATCCACTCCAACTGATTCTCTATCAACTATGCTTCCCTTCTCACTAAGTCTGGTAAGAAGAAGTTTAAAAAGGATATCTTGGCCTCTAACCCAGGTCTCCCCATCGCTGATACCTATTCCAGTGCCTCTGCCAGACAGACCCTCACGAACATCCTCTTTGTCGTTCCTCCACAAGATCGTTGGACCCCTCATATGATCGCTGTGCTCTGTCCTGTCTCCTCCTCTCCCATTAATGGTGACACCCACTGGGAAGTCCTCACTGATTCCTTCCACTTCTCCAGAGTCATCAGTAATGTCTACCTAAATGGCATTATCATGGTCCAAGACCCTCAAGTCAATCTCCTCCTCTTCGATAGTTGGTTCCCTTGTCTCATCAACTTCCTTTCATCTCCAGATGTCCCTTCCTCCCCTCCCTTGGCTACCTTGCCCTCTCTTCCCTCCTCCTCTGCCCCACCTCGGGCTCCCTCCACCCCTCCGCAGGGCGTACCTCTGATTTGTACCCCTCCCCGAAGGTCCATAAGGCTGGAAACCTTCTTCATCTTGCCACCCTCAACTCTTGCTCTGCTGTCAAACACTCCTCTGACATCAGCCACCTTTTAGAAGTACTTGACCTTGATGTCCTTGGTCTTACCGAGACATGGTTTACGGCCAGCTCTGTCACAAGCTTTGACACTCTCCTCCCTGATGGTTACAAGATCCTCTCCGTGCCCAGATCAACCCGGCACGGAGGGGGTGTAGCCCTGAACTTTCCTGAGTGGATTCCTGCCTCTATCATCCACACTCAGACTTACTCCTCCTTCAAATGCATTGTCTGCAGGCTCTCTCTCTCTCTCTCTCTCCTAGCCACTCTCTTACTGTTTTTACTCTGTACCGGCCCCCTGGTCAAATCACCTCTTTTCTCTCTGAGTGGGCAGACCTCTCCTCCCCCATCCTGGCTTCAACCACTCAACTCCTCCTCCTTGGTGACCTCAACATCCATCTCGATTCTCCCTGTTCCTCATCTGTGCTCTTTTGCGACCCCTGCGAATCCCTACCCCTCTCTATCCTCCTCTCTGGTCCGTCTCACTCTGCAGGTCACACACTTGACATCTTCATCTCCCCTGGCCTCCCCCTCTCTGTACCTCTGACCACTCTTCTCTCCTGGAGTGATCACTGCCTCCTCTCCTCTCATCTTTCCCTCTCTTCCCACCTAGCCAAGCCTACCCCAAGATTACCACCTACCTTCTCGGACATCCGGCCCATGAAGCGTGTGTCAGTTCACGCTTTCACTGCCATCTTCTCTCCCCCTCCTTCCGCCCTTGGCTGACTCACACCCTGACACAGCCTGTCCTTGCTTTACTCTATTTCTGCTACTCTTGATGCTCTTGTCCCTGTTATGTTAACGTTAAAGGATATTTGTACCATGCACTACCATCACCGAAGTGGTCCCCTGGCGCTCTGGCAGATCTGAAACAAAGGGTGTAGGTTAGGCATGTTAGTAGGACACAGTTTGGAGGAGAGCAAGGGAGCTGTGAAGTACTGTTAGCAGCTTCGGTTTGGTTAACACTGTTTGCTGAGCATATTGGTGTGTTATTCGGTTCTGAGTCCGTTGTGTGCTGTTTTATGGGGGTATGTGAGGTGGGGTTGTTGAAGTCCAAAGCCAAGTGCAATTCTTGGTATGACTCCGACCTAGCTACACTCAAACATAAGTGTGGGGTGGCTGAAAGGAAATGGAGGGCTTCTTGTTCATCCTCTGACAAACTGGCCTGTCGCCTTCTCCAAAGGCAATACAGACTCTCTGTCTGCACCAAGAAGAGAGTCCACATTCAAGCCCGTGTCTCTGTGGAATCTAACAACTCGGCCGAACTCTTTAACATCTGCAAGGATCTGGCCAACCCTGCTGCAGTCTCTAACCCTCCTCTTGCCTCCCAGGCTCTTTGCAATGTCCTTGCCTCTCACATCATCTCTGAAACCCAGGAAATCCTGTCCACCCTCTCCTCCCCCCTCCTCTTCCCTCTCCGTCTCTCCTTGCTGACCCTGCACCCTCTTTCTCATCCTTTCCTCTTTTTTCCCTTGATGAGGTTGCTAGACAAGTCCGATCTATGAAACCCTCATCAAAACATCATCCCTGTTCCCCTAAAACCATCAAGGACCATCTTGATATCCTCACTCCGGCCCTTGCCGATTTTTGCAACTTCTCCTTTGCCTCAGGATCCTTCCCCTCCCCCCTGAAGCACTCCCTTGTGCATCCTCTCCTCAAGAAACCCACAGCTGATCCTTCTTGTCCAGCTAACTATCGCCCAATTTCCATTGCTCCCTTTTTGGGCAAACTCTGGGAAAAGCTGGCCATCTCTCAGCTCAACCTTCATTCTGATTCTGTTGGCTCTCTCCATGACCACCAATCTGGCTTCAGAGCTGCCAAAAGCATGGATACTGCTCTCCTGAACATCCGTGAAGACCGCTCTCCAACCTTGACTACAACATTCCCTCTGTCCTCATCCTACTCGATCTCTCTTCTGCCTTCGATGCGGTCAACCATATCACCCTGCTCAACCGTCTCTGCGACAACCTCGGTATCACTGATCAGGCTCTCGCCTGGATGACCTCTTTCCTCTCTGATCGACCCTCCCAGGTCCAACTTGGGTCCTTCCTGTCATCTATCTTCCTCTCTACTTGTGGTGTTCCCCAGCGGTCTAACCTCTTGCCCTGGCTTTTCAACAAATACCTGGCAACTCTCGCCCCTGCATTGTAATTTTCTGCACAAATGTCCAGTGCTATCCTGATGACACTGAACTCATTTTCAGGCTTCGCTCTGCCACCTCCTCTCCTTCTCTCATCTCTGATTGCCTAACTGCCATTCAAGATTGGTGTGCCACCAACGATCATTGTCTAAATGCCAATAAGACTGAGATCCTCCTCATTGGTACACCTTCACCATCCTTTTCCCCTCACTCTCTGGCTGGACTCCCTTGGCCCTCCTCCAAGGGACCTGTGAGGCTAAGAACTTTCGGGTCATCTTTGATTCCACACTTTCCTTCTCCGACATCTCTGACATCTCTAAAAAGTCAAACATCCTATTGCACCTCCTCAGAGGTACTCTGCCTTTCCTCTCCTTCCTCCAGAAGCTAACGGTCTCCCAAGCTCTGGTTCTCTCTAGGTTAGACTGCTGTAACAGACTCTTTCTAAATCTACCGCCCTCCACTTTCCGCCCTTTCCAACTAATCCAGAACAGGACTGTGAGACATGTCCTTGGCCTCAAGCCCTGAATCGAATCTCCCAGCTCTGAAATCTCTTCATTGGCTCCCAGTGGATGCAAGGATACCATTTAAAACCCTCTGCATCGTGCACTAGGCTTTCTGGGGCCTCGATCCAAAATACCATAAACTATCCCTCCGTAAATACCTCCCCTCTAAAGCTCTTTGCTCCTCTACCTCTAACTCTCTCAAGGTCAGTTGTTTTTCAAAGAAACGAGCTTGAGGTAGATCTCTGTCTTCAGCTGGGGCCTCTCTTTGGAACGGTCTCTCTGCCAGTCTGAAACTTGCGGAGAACCATCTCTGTTTCCGAAAGCACCTCAAGACCTTCCTCTCTCCTTCTGCCTTTGCCCCCCTTCTCCCCTGCTGATCAGTTTTCTCTCTCGGAACTGTGCACCTGGCTACCCTCTGTCCCCTGGGCCCAGGTACCTGCTCACCCTGCCACCCTCCTGCACTGCCTCCGGGCCCCCCTTGCACTGGGGTCTGTATCTGTACCCATACAGTCCCCCGCCCCGCTTTTTTTCTGCACTTATCAGATATACCCTGTCGGCTAAACCCAGCACTTGCCACTTACTGGCTGCACTACCACAGTTCATCGCCTTTATTTATTTGTTTTATTTATTATTAATTATCTGTTTTCTCTGTTCCGCACTTTCCACTTCTCCCCCTTCCATGCACTTTTCCCCTTTTCCCTTTCCCTTGCACTTGCACATTCTCAATGTCATTGGGCCTTGTAAGATCATTGTTTTGTTCTCCCCTGTTCCCTTACCTTGTCGTGCTCTGAAATACTTGTGTACGAGCGTGATATAAATAAAATATCAACTCTATTTAATTCCCTGTTGCCTCCCCACAATATAAAAAAAAAGGAAAAAAGCGCCACCAGGGGAAGGGCCTTGGGTGGCTGGGACAGCGGGCAGGGATTGTGTATTCTCGCCTGCTGCTCCATCCACCTGATTGGCTGAGCACCCTTCCCCGGGTGCAAATGAGCTTTATCTGATTATGAAATCCACCTGCTTGTAGTTGGTACACAAGTCTGTCAGATTCCATAGGAATCCTTTGATTTTCCACCGTCATAAAGATGCATGCACAGAAAACCATGTTTCTATTTGAAGGCAGAGCGAGAGAGCAACACAAAAATGCATATCACACTCAGTGCCACCACTCAAACGGGCTGAAAATCCTCTGGAACATTAAAGTGAAGCATTAAGAGCATATACCTTGCGGAATAAATGAGGGGAGCTTAAACTGGGGTATGCCATTTGTTCTATCTAGGAGGTAATAGAAAGTGCACAGATTCCCGATGTGTAATCTGCCCAAATTGCTGAAATGATTGCATCTGCTTCCTGTTAGGCAGAAAATATATTTTTAACTACTCTGCCTCGTTTTTAAATGCCTACAAGGCCTTGCACCTCCTTGGTTATCTAAGACGTTTTAACTTTATCAGCCTGCTGGAACACTGCCAACCAACGTCTCCTGGTAATTTATAGATCTCATTGTAGGACAAGAGGAGACAGACAGTTTGTCATCTTTGCCCCGATCTGTGCAATTCCCTTCCTTCTCAACTCAGAGATTTCACTTCTTTGTTACACTTTCGGGAAGCTCTCTTTTTACTTAACCACTGAACTGCAGGAGTGGGCCTAGCCTACAATGATTTCCTATGGGAATAAATGCCCTTAATACTTGTTTTTTGCTGCTAATTCTTTTGAATAACCAACAAATCCATCTCCATCTTCGCCCAGATGCAATTTACTCTACAAAGATCTCCTCTAGTGCACTATAAATAATCCAGTTCAATTCAATGTAATGCTGAGCAAATAAAAATTCTCATGCAAGGGTTGAACAATCCTCTAGAAGCCAGACCATTGCCAGGCTCAAGACTACAGTGGCAGGCAAAGAGAAAACCCGGAGAACCGGCCTTCTCTCGCTACTGGAACACCATCCTGGTTGCACTCGGGAAAGCAGCATCACTCCTGCAGTTCAGGAAGGAATTCAAGATGCTGCTTTTCCAGAAATACCCAGTGGCAATATAGAACCATGAACTCCTAACTATGTACCAGCCCTGTGGTATGGAATACCCAAGCTACTATAACATGTAAACTGCTCTTTTATCCATCCTCTGTTAACCCCAAATTACTTTGTGCTATATGAATCCAAATACAAAGGGGATTACAGGCAAGCTGATTTGCAACATTTTGTATGTTCAAGGTGTGGTAGCGCACCCTTCATGGGGAGCCACCGATTTCTGATCTGTTCCATGTATGTCCAACTTGGGATGGTGTAGGAGAAAAATGACCCATCAGACCAAACTAGGATCGCACAACCCTACAGAAGTTGCATTGAAATGGGAACTGAATTTGGGTAAAGAACTCTCAGGTGCTGAGCGGGAAAGAGCAAATATTCACGTGAAAAAGGTTTTCACCAAAACCCTCTTTTTGTTGATTCACTTCTGAATATCACATTAAAGTTGTCTATTACCATACCAAGACCACCCTTCCCATTGTGGTAGGTGTGCAGTATAGGAGGCAGACTCTTTAGACAAGCTTTGGTCAGGCATGTGTTTTCCAAGAGAGTGGAAGCAGATGGTAAACATTCTATCGGGGTATACTGGGGGGCAACACCTATTCATCTTTAAGATTTACATTCTAGGTATATGTCCAGTTAAGAAAAAGGATAAAGTGATGAGTAAGCAGTTCTTGTTCGCCCTGCTACTCTACAATAGACTGATAGTTCTGTCCTGGATAAGGAAAATATGCCTGCTGTATAAGAAATGGTACAAGGTGATGATACATTGAGTTGCCGTGGAGAAGGCTACATTTACGGATTGGATGGTGAGAGTAGGAGGGGCTTATTCTGTTAATGCCTGGCGGCATTTATGTATGCCTCTAGACAAAACCATCCCAAGTTCTACAAGAATACAATTCTCAGGAATGTTTCAAGGGTTTTTATTATCGATTGAAAGCGGGTCCCTCTCTTAAGTGCTGTCCCTCTCTTGCCTCCCTGTGGGGCTTCTGCCACGCTGACCGAGTTTTCCCTAATCCCCAAAATGGAGCTAGAGATTGGCAACCTCTACTATCTAAAGCCTGATTGGCTAGCGTCGAGGGCCTAAAGACAATTATTTTATTTAAAACTTTCTATTGTAGTTTAACAATACAGAAAAACCATAACTTCCGCAAAATCAGGATGACAACTGTGGATGGAGGGCCCAACACACCCACCTTCTAGCTCTTACTGAAGGGAGGCCAAAGTGCGAGTGCCCGCTGGTGGGTACTTTACAAGCATTCAATTTACCTCACTGCTGGGAGCGAGAGGGATTGTCTCATGAGATAGTAAGCAATTTTCCCCAGCAGTGTCATGGCCTGGATGTCGGGGCCATGACACTACCCAGCATTTCTTCCCGCTTGTTGCACCAGATCAGGATTTTCATCCAAGCTTCACTGGTGGGGGCCGTATCCCTAGCCACATTTTAGCAATAAGTACCTTAGCCAGGAGGCATGCCTGTCCTACAAAACAATGTCCCTTTTATTACGTTCTGCTGGGCACATTTGTGGGGCCAGTCCACTGTTTCTTCTAGAATTTCTTGGAGTTTGCTCATCACCTGTCCCCAAAACCTCCGAACAGAAGGACACTCTGGGGCCATACGTGGGAAATCAGCCGCAGCTGCATGGCATCTGGGACACACTCCCTCTCTTTGTGGGTCATAAACTGCTATTTGCTTGGGGCATGGTAATATTGATGTACGTACCTGAATTGCATTCACTTATGGGAATATCTCCCTGAAACTGTGCGCACATGGACCATCGCATGAACCCATTGCTTACCTGTTTGCTGCAGACCCGGGGAACCTGCGCACCTTCGTCTCGCCACCTTTGATTGTTTTTTAATACCTAATGCCATTTTGTAAGGCCTCAAAATGATGTGTTCCAGCCCAGCAGAGTGCAGCATACCATTTACCAATGGGATATCTGGAGGCAGGGTGGGGAAGGAGTCGATCCAACTCTTAATAGAGGCCTGAACACTCTTGTGCCAGAGGGCATGAAGGGAGCTTTGTCCCTCAAGCTGCCACAAATAGTCATACGCCATGAAACTTCCCCCAGGGAATACATCCTCCATCTTGACACTCCTCCTATCTTGTGAAGGTACACTCGGGAAGAATTCAGGATCCTAGTGCAGTATAGCAGTAACGTTTTTTGATGCCCAGACTTTTGTGTCTACAGTATCATTGTCTGTTGTGAACCCCCTGGTTTTTCTAGACTCCCACTCTGGAAGGACTTTGGGTGACGCAACGCCTTATCTATTCTTACATGGGGGGGTGTGATTCCAGTTTCATACCAGTGTTGTGCGTGTAATATTTGGGTACTAAATTGTATTACTCTAAATCAGGTATTCCGAGACCTCCCCTATCCATTGCCTGCACATGTACCTCCACTCTAACCTCTGGCTGTCTTGTGCCCCACGCTAGTTTGGCAAGCAAACTGCAGTTTCTTAAAGTAGGAAGATGGGATCTCAATAGGAATATTTATAAAGAGGTACAACCAGTGCTTTAAGTGGATTGGGGCCAGCAGGGGGCTGGGCCCCGGCAGTCTCCAAAAAGTGGGGCTGAGCTGGAGCCGTGCTGCCCCCTCCAGTCCCACCGCAACATTTGTGGAACACATTATCCCGCCGCAGCTGCGACGGGCGATGTGCCCGCCATTAAGTCAGGCAAGCTGACAGAAGTGCCAGCCAGCCACATCAACGCTATGGCTGGCTAGCACTTCTGTCAGTCACTGTAAATTCCTCTGGTGAGGGGTCACCAGAGGAAGTTACTGTCCCTTTGTTTCCCCAGGTTGCCGAGGCGTCTTTAACTGTCAGCGAACCTGGGGATTCCTTGACATATTTCAAGGTTTATAAAAGACGGCTTGAAAAGTATGCAATTCAAGCCATCTTTTATAAAGCTTTGCCAATGGACAAAGACGCCTCAGGCTTTTTCCGTTGTCAAGCTTTATAAAAGAAGGATTGAATTGTGTATTTTTCAAGACATCTTTTATGAACCTAGAAATGTTTTAAAAAGATGCCTTGAAATGTACGCAGACCATAAGGTATGCACACAAATATATAAGTGTCATATATTTGTGTGCGTACCTTACTATGGTTTGTGTACTTTTCAAGCTATCTTTTATGAACATAGATAAAATATGGCTTGAATAGTACACAAACCATAGTAAGGTACGCATACAAATATATATATATATAAATGCTTAGATGCATTTATATATTTCTTTCCGTACCTTACTAGGGTTTGTACTTTTTAGGCCACGCCCAACCCGCAAGCAATGCCCCCAATGGAGGGCCCCCTCGACTTTTACCCCACTTAAAGCCCTGAGTACAACCATTTAGCGAGAATCACCACCTGAATAATGGATATCCTACCCAGCATTGAGATGGGGAGCATTAGCCACCTGTCAACCCTTGACTCGAGCCAGCCAAACAGGGCATCATGATTCAAACATCTCAGCTCATTCAGTGTGTGTGCTAAGTGAACTCCTAGGGACCACACCCTGACTTGTCTCCAAAGAAGCTTGTCGGTTCCCAATGTATAGGCTCTTAGGGAGAAGATTTCTGATTTCACTGAGTTGATTCTTAAACCAGACATTCCACTGAAGGCAGTTACTTCCTCCAGGAGAGGGGCCAGGTTCTCCCTAGGGTTCTTCACATACAGCATTAGGTCTTCAGCATATAATGATGTCAGCGTGCAGACCCCACACAGGTTAAGCCCCCTAAGCGTGTATCTCTCCTGCAGGCCGCAGGCCGAAGGCTTGATTGCCTCTGTAAAGAGCAGGGGGGATAGTGGGTATCCCTGATGTGTGCCGCTTGCTAACGCAAAGGTAGCAGAGGATATACCGTCTATCAGAACACAGGCTGCAGGGTTTTTATATAAGAGCTCAACCATCTTTAAAAATTCTTGGCCCACCCCCACCTTCTGTAGTGTCGAAAATAAGAATTCCCATTCTTGCGTATATATTGCCTGATATGTGTCTAGTAGGACAAAAGCTTCATGAACTTCAGGGTTGATCTGGTGTTGCCCTGCAAAAAACCTGCAAAGATTGTGTTGAGTAGCCCTGCCCGGAACAAAACCAGATCGGTCAGGGAGGACTATATTGGGCAGTAAGAGTAGGAGCCTGCAGGCGAGCAGCATATCAAGGATTTTATAGTCAACGTTCAACATTAACAAGGGCCTGTACAAGCCACAGGATGTTGTGTCTTTGTCCGGTTTTGGCAGAACTACAATGTTAGCCTCCTGGAGTCTAGGCAGAAGTTGCCTCTGCTGCAGTGAGTGTTGATAAAGGGGAACTCATTTGGAAGCCAGAACATCTGCAAAGTGGTGGTAAAACTCCACACTGAACCCGTCTGGGCCCAGCGATTTCCCCTGCGCCAATTGACTGATGGTCTCCCTTATTTCGGTCTTTGTGATTGAGCATACCAGACATTCTCTGTGGCTGTCTTCTAGCTATAGCATTGTAAGGTAATCCAGCTATTATTGAATTGCTCCTGACTTGTTGGCGATCAAGGAGATGTATAAGTACAAATAGAAATCCATAAAACACCAATTTACCACGTAGGGGTATGTCGGTGAGCTGCCATCTTTCTGATTCCGGCTAGCTATCAGAGCATGCCCATGCTCGTGTGTCAGAATACGTGCCAGTATCTTAGTCAGTATCTCTGATTCCCCATACTTTCTAGCATCGTGCATGCTGAAAAGAAATGTAATTTTGTGATGAAACAGTTCCTGAAATGTATCTTTTTGGGATATAATTTCTCTGGTTATAATAGTTGAGTGTTTTTTTGTCATACTCACGCTTTAGTTTCCTGAGGTTACCCTCCACCGTAGCCAGTTCACCCAGAATAGACAAATTCCCCCTTCCTTGGATCGCAGATCCCCTGACAAAAACTTTAAAGGCTTCTCAGACTATGCCGAAGTCAGCCACCATCCCTTCATTATTGGCAAAGAATTCAGAGATTTCCTACCATAGGGCGACAAGAAACACTTGGGGCCTCATTAGGACCCAGGCGGCCACGTAATGAACGGTGCCGGTAAGGGACCGGCACCGTTCGTTATGGGCCGCCCTATTACGAGGACTGCTGCTAGTCCCGCTAAGGAACGCCTGGTCAACCCAGCGTCCTTAACGGGACCCGCTAGCTGTCCAGGATGCTGACAACGGGCCCGTCATTAACGGACCCGTTGTTAGCATCCTCCCATTCCCATTGAGCCCTATGAGGGCTCAAATGGGAAAGGGGATTTACCAGGCCCTCCAAGGTCAGAATGGCCCGGTAAGTCCCCTTTTGCGGGACCCGGACCTGGTACCCGGTATGGGGGTAGCCATGCCAATTTTAGCGGCATGGCTGCCTCCATACTCATAATGAGGCCCCAATGGTCTCTGACAGAGTCTCCCATAAGCTTCCAGAACGGGTGCGGGGCTGTTGGCCAACCCAGATTTAAAACTACCTTGATTGGTGCATGGTTCGATAGAGTTCTAGGGTGTGTGCTGCAGCCAGAAGAGGCTTGAAGTAATAATGAAGAGAGCAACCAGTAGTCGATTCTCAATAAAGAATTGCGGACTGAAGACTAAAGTGTGCATTGCCTTGTCCCCTATATGCAAATCCCTCCACACATCCCTCAAGACAAAAAGGGGCATTAAGTTCATGATTTTATTTGCAGCTCTCATGAGGGCCCTCTGAGCCCTGGGTGACTTATCTAGATCTGTGTTCAACACTGTGTTGAAGTCTCCCCCTATCAGGAAGTTCGAGTCGAGGTGTGGCATGAATATGTTCCAGATTTGCTGGAAAAATTCTGGGTCATCGAAGTTCGGTGCACCCCTCTATTGTCAGTGGCCTACCATGTAGGGTTCCATGGATCATTACAAACCTCCCATTCATGTCATAGGTGTGCATGTTCACAGTGAACGGAACACTCTTGTGAACCAGCGTCAACACCTCTCTAGGCTTGTGTTTATAGGGGGTGTGCACATGTTCTGGCCACATTCCCTGACTATCCTACGATGCTGCTCAGCAAGTTTCTTAAAAGAGTAATACGTTAATGCTATGTCATCTCGCATAGGCCAGTTTTCAGCACATTGTGCAGGCCCCTGGCATTCCAGGATAAGCATCTAAACTCAGCCACCATCAAATCTAAACATCAAACATCCTGCTCCGTCCTCCATGTTGCTAATATCCAGATCCATATAGTGTAAACTGTCTCCCTCCCTAACTGAAACGTAAAGCTAACAAACATCCTCTAAATCCCCCTTCACCCACACCCACTCTCATTGTTCTCCCCAAATAACAGTGGTAGCACCCCCTCCCCCACAAACACATTACATCTCCTTCCCCCCTCTGTGGTGCTTCTGCACATGTGGGGGCAGTCCTTTAAGTGGGGTAAGAAACTGTGGGGGGGCCTCATTTGGGGGCGTGGCCTAAGACGTGATGGGCATGGCCTAATTGGTGGGCGGGGCCTAAATGCAACATGGTAAAACTGGTCGGGCCTACATTACTAAGTACATATTGTGTAGCAGACTGCTTGCTACATGGCTTAAAGTATAACAAATCAAAGCTCAAGGGGATTATTTATTTATGTGGTTTACTGCACTGAACATAGCTTATCTTATTTGTGAACCAGATTTTATGCTACCCATGCCTGCCACTTATGCTGTGCCCATGCATTTTTTTTATAGAACAAAAATTGGCAATAAGGGCACATTGCTAGTGAGTCACATTGCAAAAGAAAACATTGCAAAAGAAAAAGAAAAAAAAAGTTTATTTGCCAGGTGGCATTTTAAAATGCTAATTTGCAACAGTTAAATACACCGCAAACCACTTGTGACAATTAGAATTTTCAGGAATATTGAAAAGTTAGGCAGTGACAAAGGCAGTATTCTAATGCCATTGTGGGATGTTATAGCCCAGGGCCAAGGCCTTATCTGGTGTATTGGCCCACACTCAAGTAACAAGGGTAGGATTTGTCAACACCCGATTGAAGCCCCTCTCTCATTTTGTTATGAAATTAGAATACAGCAAAGTCCCACCATGAGTCAAAAACGAAAGGTGCTTTGTACATTGGAATGGATTGTACATTGGAATGGATATTGTGAAAGTGGAATGTCGGCTCATGGACATACAGTAATTAGCATCAGGAATAAAGATCAGGGTGTTAAGGGCCAGCATTGTGTGAAACAAATCCGGTATCAAATCCGGTATGGCATGCCAAATGCAGTAATTAGCACCAGGAATAAAAATCAGGGGAACATAAATGAAAGAAAATGATCATCAAGGGTCAGGAGAATGCTTCATATTTGTGCTAGGCAAAGGAAAACTACCCAACATAATGCCCATGTTGCTTCACACAACCAAGATAGTCCAGAGGACCAAAGACAACTGAATATCAAGGCGCACCAGGCTGGTTCACAGAGCCACCAGGAGGATACAGCTGACTTCGGTACTACAAATGGTGCAATGGGAAAATAAATTGAAGAAAATGCATGCGATCCCATACTTGCCAACCCTACAGATTTAGGCAGTAGGCTACTGCCTTTTAAGCAGTCCTACCGCCTACAGATTTCAGTGACAGATCCTACTGATTTTTACAGTGGCGGCTTCAGGACAAAGCATGCAACACATTAGTCTGTCTATACAGTGGACTGGTAGGTGATTACTTTAATTGGACTCAGACCAATCCACTGAACTGACCGCTACTTGACTCTGTCCAGCACTCTTGCCGGGGGCAACTCTTAGGTGAACCACCAGTGAAAGCAAGTGGCAGAGTGTAACACCATCACACAGCATCTGCTGACAATTTGGTGTTAAGTTACCATTCACAATTATTCAATTTTTACATTTCAACATCTTTCCATGTTGTGCTGTTTGCATGTTTTGTATTTCCCTGTGATGTCATTGTTATGGGAATTATTATTTTTGAAACTTGAAAAATCCTACAAATCTTTTTGGTCACAGAATGTTGGCAAGTATGCGATCCTCCTCGCATGCGAGGGAACAAACAGCAGAATGTTTGGAACAAGGAAAATAAATGAACGAAAATGCGTGCGAGCCCCGTACGCATTTTCTTTCATTTATTTTCTTTGTTCCAAACATTCTGCTGTTTAGGGAACAAACAGCAGAAAGTTTGGAACGGAGAAAATAAATGAAAGAAAATGCGTGCGAGGCTCGCACGCATTTTCGTTCATTTATTTTCCTTCCCGGGACTCTAACTTCCTCTGGTAACCCTCGCGAGGGGTTGCCAGAGGAAGTTAGTTTCCAAGGTGCTCTTCCAGCAACACTGCAGCAGGCAGCTGTGACTGGCAGAAGTGTCAGCCAGTCACAGCGTCGCTCAAGCTGTGACTGGCTGGCAAGTCTGTCAGTCACAGGCTTGCCTGACTCTGCCATGCCTGACCTCTTGATGGGCGGCCGGCGGGCTCATCTCCCGTCGCGTCTATGGCGGGAGATTCACCTGCCGTGGCTTGGTGGGATCGGGGGGCCCCGGCAGGGCCCCGGCAGGCCCCGGCCCACTTTAAGCACTGGGTGGGGGGGGTTCCGGATTCTCCAAGGCTTAGCCCTGTATGATAAGAATGATCTGAAGTGAACCAACAAGGCTGCGTGAGATCTGCATGCTGCATCCATTAACTGTAGGTTGCTCGATGATGGAGATCCTAGCTAAGGGTCTGGTCCCAGATTTGGATCTACATGTTCAAGTAGGGATGTGGCCGATTCATCTCTGCTGGTGATAAAATGTTGCGCATCTGCTGGATCCGTAAAGAAATGTGCTTTATTTTGGTGGAGTATCTTCAACTGGCTGGGAACAACATCTGATACTGAATATTCAGTTTCCTAAGGTTTGCCTTTACTGCAGTGAACGTTTACCACACCACTTAGAAAGCTGGGCGGGAGTCAGGGGATAGCTGGATGGGGCACTGCCATATTTAATCTCCTTCATTTCTCTCACTGCTTTTAATACCTGGTCCCGGTCCCTGTAGTTGAATATTCTTGCTATTCTTGCTATTAAGGGCCTATGAAACTGGCCCGGTGCAGGTCTGGGGCCCATAGGCCTATGTGCCCTCTCCACCAAAAAATGGTGTGAGAAAAACGGTTTGCCCAGGATGGCCGGCAGAGTCTTTTCCAGGAATAGTCCCATTGGGCCTTGGAACACTGTTTCTGGAATCCCCAGTACCCCAATATTGTTCTACAGCGACCTTGACTCTAAGTTTTCATATTTCGCATTAAGCGCGGCCAGTGCTTGCACATGTCAAATATGCTTGTATCATGGTGCTCAATACGTGTTTCCATCTCATGTATTCTTTGTTCTGCCTCTTCTAGCCTCTGCATGGTTTTTCTACTTTGTGCTGCGAAACCTCCAGCCTATTGAGAGAGCGGCTAGCATCATTGTAGTGATGGCATTTTCAAATCTTTGGGCATTTCCAATATGACAGGATTTCACTTCTCCTGCTCAGACTGAAATTGGATGCCATCTTGCTCCTCCACGCTGCCAGAGTTATCACAGGCAGCAGGTTCCAACATCGCTCCTCCCACTACAGATTTTACTACAAAGCCATCCAGCTTGGACTATTTTTTGGAAAATCCGGAACGCGGCATTCAGCCCAGTGGTCAAGGGATCACCAGAGCAATGGCGTTCAGGTGTTGCATCAATACCTGCTTCACTGTACCTTTCTGGTGATAGGGCAGTACTTCCACTCCACCCGAATCAAAAGACACCTGAGCACTTGGTTTCCCTCTCGCTCCTGGTGCCAGGATAGGCATTGCCAGTGTCCAGACTGCAAGACTCTTCTACGGGGCCCCCACTTTCCTTCCTTCACCAGCCATGGGCTAGAGCACTCTGTTCAGGCTCTGTGTGCTCCTGAGCAGGGACACCACGGCTTGAGCTGCTCTACCGCTTGGCTCCCCTCTCCTGTGTCTCTTACAGGCAGGCTATGTGCTCCTGCCCCTTAGTTGCAGCGGTGTCTGCGGTCCATTTGCCCCAGGCTCCACTTCAGAGCGAGACAGTTCTGCCACTCCGCTTCGCTCACTGCCTTTC
This sequence comes from Ambystoma mexicanum, assembly GCF_040938575.1. NCBI lineage: Eukaryota > Metazoa > Chordata > Amphibia > Caudata > Ambystomatidae > Ambystoma > Ambystoma mexicanum. The sequence goes on along the minus strand of NC_090931.1, from coordinate 1,055,844,853 downwards.
GCCGTCACAGCAGTAGGTGCCCTGGCACTGGCCTTGGCAGTGGGCGCAGTGTCTACATGATCCTCTGGCTTTCAGCACGCCATCCACGCCTCCTACTTCTGATGCTTCTGCATCGGCCCTCGGGCCTTCCGTTTCCCACAGTTTCGCTGCGGTCAGTCCATGCAGCAGCTGCCTCAGCATTTGTTCGCCGCTGCAGGGGGGTCCGTTTGATCACTAGAACCTCAGCTTCAGCTACCACCTTGGATTGGGAGCTTCCCCCGCTTCCGTGAAGGATAGTTGTTCCAGGATTGCCAGGGCTGGTACGGAGCTTCAAATTCAATCTGCCATGTTGTTTGTGGCTGCAAGTGCCCCTTGAGGGCCTAAAAACAATATCCTTATCTATATGACTCTCTCTGCAGTATTCTAGATTAATCCTAGATGAATACGACAATAGTAGTATTTGAACCAGGAATTGGTGCCTTCCAACCACTCACGTGTCACTTGTTTTTATCCTTCTCCACACCCCCATATTCCTCACCCGGCATGGTCTGTCTATTTTCTTCCCTTTCATCTACCCTTCTCCTTCTCTTCCTCTGGATCTCTATTGTCTCTCCCTCCTCTGTTCATTCGATTTTTTTCTGTCTCACCTCTTCTCCTTAAGCTCCACTACTCTCCTCTTCCACTACTCAATACTACACTACATTCTCATCAATTGCTATGACTCTCCCCTTCAGCTACTCTCTATTACTCTACCCTCCTACTACAATCCACTATCTAACTTAATCCCCTTCTCTCGCACTAGGTCTCACTCACTCATCTTTCCTACCACACCCAGGTATCACTTTCTCTCACATACCTATACATCACCTTCAGAACTCTCCCCGCTAGTCACTTCCATGTCCGCACCACTGCCCTTCCTCTGCTTGTTCTCTTGATCTGCCGCCTCCTTGCCCGCTTGACCTCACCAACACAACGCACCCTCTCCCTTATTGTGTGTCCCTTTTTATCCTCCTGCTCCCCATTCCATTGGTTCTTGAGCTCACCTGGTTCCCCCTTGTCAATCTCTACCTTACTCTCCCAGAGGGGCAGGGTTACACAGGTGTGAAGCCATAAAACACCCTCCAAGCCCCGCCCCTTTCCAAAAGCGGACAGCTGCCGTTTGGCAATGGTGGTCCAGTACAGTGAATGTGAATGTCAGAGTCCGTAGTTTGCGGTGAAGGAGCATCTTGATTGACAGTCTGGAGTGTGTAATGTTCCATCGGCTACAGTCTGCAGTGTGTAATGTTCCGTCGGCTACAGTCTGCAGTGTGTAATGTTCCGTCGGCTCTTTCTTCGCTTTCACATCTCTCGTCAGTGGGATGTATATTCCATCCTCTGCCACAAGGATTTCTGGGCTTGGGGATTCTGCAATAGAAGAGAGAAAATACAGGCCAGCATGTTGTACAGCAGGTATAGAATGATAATAGATGGTACTTCCCACATGCAACATGGCACATATGAGGGGAATAGAGAATGGGGCCCATCCAACTCCCTCACCCTCCCACAGGAGCAATACTGGCTCTGGCACACACCCTGGTAGACCTCCTGCCGCAGGTTGAGTGGGCTCCCCATTCCCCCTTGATAGGGTCAGAGCCCTTCTTACCCTGTCGCAATCATGGAGCTACTGAACGATACCAAGGGCTTACTACATACTGAGAGCCATGGCGAAAAGATAAAGCTTGCTTGTCTGGCCTACAAATTATAAGGTTACAGAAATAGGGTCAGAGCTTGAGAGTTTCTGATTTTCAACTTTACACTTAGTGGGCATTTATATTCTATGATAAGGCACAGAGGGGCTCATTTAAATAAAATGCCAATTGCATGCATTGGATAGTCAACAATAGCACGTTCATGGGTTTGGGTCCCCCTTGCTGCCAATTTTCTACATTGGCAAAACAGAGTTCTAAAGTAGCGAGTTAAAACAGGCTGAATTGGCGAGAGGAAAGCTCAGGGGCAAAGCGCTTGTCTTGGAAGCGAGACAACGCAGAGCAACACAGGTTCCGGACCCGCGCTTAGCTTAGAGACTAGTACCGTTATTTAGTACGTTATAAAAGATTAATGAATACATGTTTTTATTAATAATTAAATCACCTTTACACTTTACTTTTAATATCCATTTTGTGAAAGATGTAAATGGCACTTGGAAATAAATTATGTTTTGCAGATGACAATTGCGATGGATTCCTACAAAATCCGCCTGCATTTGGCGGGCACATACGAAGGTGGGTTCCATAGGAATCCATTTGTTGTTCACCTACATGAAAATGTCATGCTGCACACAACGAAAAGGTCTTTTAGACCGACAGGGAAGGAAGAGAAGGAAATGGATTCCCTGTCTTGTTTACCTCTTCACCTGCAAATCAATTCCAAATTGACTAGGACTGGTAAAACAAGGCCTCTGCTTTTTACCTTGATTTGCCTCGGGCAGTCAGGCCTTATGAAATACGTTCCAGTATATGTTCACTTTTGCATACTGTGTTTCCCCACTGCCTCCTTCTAACCAGCCTCCCCTTTCCCTTTCAATTCCCTCCATTCAGAGTACCTTGATGTGAGTTATTTTCCACATTGCATGTTACAAATACCAATAAAATGTGGTGTTAAAGATGGGTTTAAACTGACACTACAAGCAACACATCTGGCTCCTTTGCTATTGTGGATATCCGACAAAATGTCACTTCACTGCGGCGATATACATTTTTGCACCAACCCAATTTACTGCTTTTAATTTAATTTTATTTTTTGTATTTATATTTTATTGTGTTGTGACCAAGACAATGGCATTTCACAAAGTATAAAAAAATACTCCAAACAATTTTAATATCTAGCTTTAAAACATTATAGAAAATATAGAACAAAGGTACAGTTAAGATAACAAAAAGAGAGGATTATAGTTAAAATAAACATTCTAAACACACATTACACATTCTTAAACATTTTACAATACTTCTTTAACCTTCCAATCATTACATCATATACAATTCATTTAATCAAAATGTTTTCTTAAAATTCATTGTTAAAAAAGATTATGCCTCTATCTCATTTGAGCTAATCCCAGTTCTTGGAGGAATCTCACTAATTCAAATATTAAAAGTACCTGCACTGAGACAATTAAACTGGAAGAAATTACCCAAATATTTAGTTCTGATCTACTTCAATTTTGGGCATTCAATGACAGTATGCTTAAGTGTTTGAACAACCACCTCATGTTTATAGTATTTACATTTCCTAATACATGAGTCCCGATCCCTTGAGCGAAAATGCTAAATTTCTCCAGTAGATAGAAGGTTCAAACTTAAACGTAAAAAGATTCCTCATATCAGGACAAGGAAACTGCACAAGACATCTCGGTAACGAACCCAAATGAATTGTCCAGATAGGAAAATGTTGAATGGACTTCATGGTTACGGACTTTAGCTATGGAGTCAATCCATTCCATATTCTTCATACTTTCTTTCACCAAGAATGGATTTTCCAATAATTTAGTTCTCGATCTGTCACAGTGATTCACGATCTCTAAGGTTTTTGTATTCATGGTGTTCAAGAAAGATGAGGATTTATTAAACATTTCCAATCTGAGATCTTCAAACATTGAATTTATGAGAGGTGAATACATCCTACCCACAACTGAAGCAACAGCCCAATGCAAACAAGTTTGGAGTGATGTTAAGCCCAATTCATACCTCACCAATGAAATTGAAACCAATAGTGGCAGGGTCAACACTTTCTTCCATAACCTACCTGCCTACGAATCTCTCCCATGGGAAGTTGAATGTTGATGGTTTGATCTCCAGTCCATGAAGAACCTTTGGGATCACTTTTCCTATATAAAATCTTAACAAAGGTTTGATGGAGACTTTGCAGAATGTATAATAGATTTTCTTTATTTGACATGCCTATTAATCTATTTTATTTTCGATACGCTTAATAGTGGATTCCTTATTAAATTGTACCCTCAGGTGAAATCCCAAATAGGTAATCTCACTGGTCATATCTTTTTCAAACCCATTGATGCACCATCTATTTTTAAATGTGTTCCTACCATGGTTAAGATGAATAACTACATTTGGTATGGTTTATAAATAATTAATTTTCCTTGGCATAGATACTCAAAGCTGTGAGTAGGCACTGCAAACCAACTGGTGTCATGTCAAGAAGCACAACATTGTCGGTATATGCAAACCAACTGATACATTGACCACCATTTTTTGGGCTGATTAATGAGTCATCCTGTAGAGCTTCCTTTCAAACTGAAAAATAAAGATTAAAAAGACAAGGAGCCAAAATACAACCGTGGCTTAATCCTCTTGTAGTGGGTATAGAATCAGAAAAATCAAATTTCCCTTAGCATCCAGCCTAATTTTCATCCTGATTCTTTATCAATGTATTCCAGGATAGAGAGTAAAGAGGAGGCTTTTTTCAATTTCCTAAGCTTTGACCAGAGTAATTTCGATTGACCATGTCAAATGCTTTGGAGAAGTCAATCATAGCCACAGATACTGAGGGGCGCAGAATATCTTTAGACAACCAGATCTCATCTCTTAATACCGTGAGAACCAAACCATTTAGAGTAATAGCCATCCCCCTTCTAAAACGTGTCTGGAACTTCGATATAATGCTGCTAGTCCTTGCCCATGCTTCGAATTTTTCTAAAACCAAAGCGTCAAAGATTTTGCTGTCATGATGCAGCAGTGCAAATGGTCTATAACTCATATGATCCTCCCAATTACCTTTTTTATAAATGGGTATAATGATTGATTCCTTCCAGGTCTCGGGCAAGGTCAGTGTTTCAAAATATCCATAAAGAGCCAGTAGAGAAGAAAGGCCCACAACTCTTTGTTAAATGTTAGTATTGCATTTGTTAAACCATTGGGCCTGCGGCCCTAGGGGAGGAGGCCTTTACAATGAGTCGTTCCACATCATCTTTATCAAACTCTAGTTCCCAAGCCACTGATTCTGAAGAGTATGTATGGATATTTGTTACCCCATTAATTTGGGACCAATGTAAGTTATGTTATGTTATGTTATGTCATGTTATGTTGTGTTATGTTATGTTATGTTATCTTATCTTATGTTATCTTATGTTATCTTATGTTATTTGGCATTTATATAGTGCTCTATATATCATTGGTATGACCTCAAAGCGCTGGTAGATTGAACGCCCTTGGGGACCATAGTCCAGGTCAGTAGAGAGAGTAAGGTGTCACAGGGTGCTTGGGTGCACTAATTATGTGGGCAGCCGATGCAATTGCCTAATGGGAGCTGCAGCCAAGCATTAGGTGTGGTGGTATTTGATATCAGTTGAATGTGTGCATTCTGGAGGATGGACATCAAGACTGAATTCTGGCTGCTTTAGGCCTGTGTAGGACACTTATGTGTGCAGCTAGGCCAGTTTTCATTCGGTGGAGCTGCATTTTATTAGAATGATGAGGTGTTCATGGAGTAATGTTCGTATATGAGCAGCTAGGCCGAAATTGATTGAGGGGTGTAGCTGCACTCTAATGGTGTGTTGATGTAATGAGTAAGCATAGTGATATGGGAGGTGAGTGTTTGGGTGGAGTTATAATCTAAGGAGCCCGCTATTCCGGATTTCAAGCGTGTGTTTGCTTAATGGTGATTTAATAAGCATATTCATTGGCATCATTGCTTGGGATCTCATTGAGCATTTGCCATTGGGTTGCAAGGTCTTAGTCGCCTCAGATGGTCATAGTCAGCATTAAGGAAAGAGACACATTTTAGAGATTTGCGGAAGGTCTTGTAGTCTTGGGTGTGTGGAATATGTGGGTGGAGTGAGTTCCACAGAGTTGGGGCCAAGGTTGAGAAGGCAGATCCTCCAATCCTGACAGAGTTAGAGGTTGGAATCACTAGAAAGAGGGCAGTGCCTGATCTTGGGGTGCAAGATGGGAGGTAAGGTTTTATCTTCTCTTGTAGGTACGTTTGGCCAGTCTTGTGCACTGCTCAGTGAGTGATGCAGAGGGTCTTGGAGGTGGCCCTTCGTCTGACTGGGAGCCAGTGGAGGGTTCGGAGAGCGGGTAAGATGTGGTCTCTGTGTCCCAGGCTGAGGAGCAGTATTGCGGCAGAGTTTTGGGCTCTTTGGAGTTTGTTGAGTTGGTATGCCAGTGCTCCCAGGTAAAGGGAGTTAGCATAGTCCAGTCTCGACATCACAATAGACATAACTGCAGCAAGTCTGTTGGGGTAGGTGAGGTAGGGAAACAGGCGTCTGAGAATTTTGAGGTGGCAGTGACAGCATTTTGACACATTGTCAATCTGACGGAAAGAGGGTTAGGCCTGAGTCCATAGTGCAGCCTAGTTTTTTTACTATATTGGAGCGGCTGGGAGGTGGGCCGAGGGAGAGGGGCCATGGGAGCTGATGCCAATCTGCTTCGCTTACCGCATTCCCCTCTAGTTCATTTTGAAAATTACTTAAGCTATTAATTAGTGACCAAAGATTTTGTGTGTTATTTTGACATAACGTGTTCAACATATTCTCCCCATTTGATTGCACAATCATATATTTATGAGAGTGCTTCCAATTTGTGTATGCTCTTAGTATTTCACTTTTCTTTTTTACAATAATCCTCTCCTTTTTGACAACATAAAGACAGTTGACAGAGTTGCTGATGATGAATCTTTTTTTTCTTTGCCCAGACCATTTTATTGAACATGTAGCTATGTTTAGGATGTACTGCTCAGTAAGAATTAAGTGTTTCTGTCTGCCACAAGAAAGACTTGAATCCTGACAAGAACAGGCTGTTTCCAGCTACCTCATTGAGGCATACTTAGCAAACCCTTCAATTTTCTCAACTAAGTAAGAGCCGCCATTTCGAAATTTCTGTACACGATTCCCTGCTCACGTGGCAGACAGATTCCCATGGGAGTCAGATATATTTCTATATGTATCCACATTGAATGATGCAAGTGGCATATTATGATCACTTAGACTGGTATTCTCAATTTGCAAGGAGGAGCATATATCTAGCATGGGTTTAGAAAAGACAATATAGTCAATAATTGACAATTGATCTTGCCTTTTCCATGTAGCACTTGGCAACAGATCTCCATTGAAATTACTATGAGCAACAGTTAATCCCCATTCCTGGAACAGTGCTTGCCGCTTCTTATCTTGGCGCATATTCTGAGTATTGCTTTTTTCTCCCTTAGCGAGGCAGTATGAGTTTAAATCGCCAGCCAGGATCATGAAGGATTCATTGTCAATCAACCAATTTCCCAAAATATCCAATACAGTATTGAGATAGGAATCCAATTCTGTCACTACTGAATTCCAGTAAAGATTTAACATCAGGATACTTTGGAATTTTCCCATATAGCCAATCTCAATGGAAACCACCAAGATACCAGGGTGATCATCTGAGATTGGGTATATAGATTTTATTGTTCAATTTATAATAGCAATTAATAGGCCCCCAGATGGCCTCCCACCATTATGATTGGTGGCCCCTTGTTGTATTATTGTGAATCCATTGCACCATATTTTAGTGGCGAGCCATGTTTCCTGGAAAAAGATTATGTCAATGTCATCATAATAACAATTCTGCTCATCATTTTGCATTAAGCTATTGAAACCTCTGGTATTCCAGACCAGAAGTTTCAACTTCTCAAAGACTATTATGTCCCCCCTCACTATTTGACAATTCCTGTTTCAACATAACCATATCCAGCTCCCTTGGCTGTTTGTGTGAGTTATTTTAGTAAGGCGCTGCAGGATTGCACGTGCCTGGTCTTGAACGTCCTTGTGCCCACTATCACTTAACCATATTTCCTGGGCTCTACCCATGTTCAAACTCAGAGGAGGGCCATCAGTCCTTTGTAGGAGGAATTCAATTTCTTTTCATTCTTGGAATATTAAACAACCATATTTTACCAATTCACATTTTTCTTCCAATATGGTTTTTATCAAAAAGCATGATCTCCAATGAACCTAAACAAGGTCAGAACATGCTTCAAAAGAAAAGCTAATGTGGTTTATATCTGTAGTAGAAATATGTTCTACAGTAGGAATGTCATGTAAAAACCTTAACACATTTGCTTGATTTAATGCAATGACCAGGCCTAGATTGATACAAAGTTCAAAATTGAGCTCTTTTTCGTCCTCGGTATTTTGGTATTTGACTTTACTTTCCTGTACCAATACATTAGATGGGCTCCTATTTCTGTTAGATACCCAGGTATTTTTCCTTTCTTTAATTAAACTGCCATTGATGATCCCAAACAGCCTAGACATGCGTTCTTTATGCCCTGTATCCCAAACCAGAGGATTTGAGCAGACTGCAGTGCTGTTAGTTGAACAACTACGTTCAGAAGACACTTGATGTGGTATCAACCTGTCAGTTAATTCTGCCCTACCACTCATTTTATCTGTGTGATTCCCGGTCATTGGATTCAGTTGGCTAGGAGGTTTTGGTATATTAAAGAGGGCAACCCAACGTTCCTTCATAGCTGCCTGTACAGCACTCTCCCCCTTATCTCTTTGACCAGATGGGGAATGGATATTAGCTGCCCTATATTCAGCAATTACTATAGTCTCAGTATTGTGCAACATATTCTAATTCCTACATTGCCCACTTAGATTTAAAAAGTCATTAGTTTGATTTCCATCTCTGTCGGTACTTGGAGGAGCAGTTTGAATACCTTTAATACGATTTTCTAAATTCCCTTTTCCATGCAGACCATGTGGTAAATTGATTCAATTATGATTATCTAAGGGTTTAGCGTAGGGGCACACACTGATTTGTAGCTAGTTACATCCCTTCTTTGTTGCAAGCTTTCACTTGATGTTGCGGCCTTTACTGTGTCAACACATAAAGCAGTTTGTATAGCTATAGTACAAGTTTGTTTGTCTCTTACAGTATCATCCATTTCAGCGGATAAAACCAGACATGTGACTTCTCTCGAAACACTCTTAACAATTGGGGAAACTGAACTACTACCAGTTCACGTATTAAAGTCCTCAGTAATATTAGCCATGACTATTTGTAATGATGCAATGTGTTCTACCGAGACCCCCTTTGCTTTATTTTCTGTTAGTTCAGTAGTATCTGTAATCACTTCTAGATCATCAAGAAATTGCAAATTTCGAAGACAGTTCCTGGAGTCATTTCTTAATTGGTTTCTCCTCCCATTCTTAGATTTTATTGTAGCCTTTTTGACAGTTCATGGGGCTCTTCCATTTGATATTCCACCATAAGCACCTCACCAGTATTTAAAGGATTTATAACATCAAAGTAATTTCCCTCTGTTCCTACTTGTTTATCATGTTTAATAGGAGGGATAGATTTTGATGGAAGTGCCTAATTACTAAGGATGTCAATTTTTACATTTAGTTCACTCAATATCCGAGTATGAACTTTCACCTCATCTTTAATATTGTTGTAAAGCTCAACGGAAGCACTAAGTATGGAGTTCCAAGCTGAAATAGAAGGTGAAGATAATTGTATGTGTTCATTGGCTTCTGTTAAAGTATGGTGCATTATCTTAGGTACTGCAAAGTCTGTTTCAGATGTTATGTTACAATTGGTGAACAGTTCCAACAGTTGGGAGAATGAACCTGGCGTAACTTTGCAATTAATCAAAGAGAGATTATCTTCAACAGCATGTTTGATTTCCTCGCCCATGTCCAGAACTGGTATAGCCCCCTGATCTTTTGTACTGTTTTATTCCAGTTCAGGACCCTGGCATCCAATAACACACACCCCCTCTAAAATGCTAGCATCTGTCAGGTTCTCCGGGCTTTTCATTACACATGCATTTAATGGACGAGAGTGTCTTCATTACGTACTCGTACCTGCCTGGGGGAAAAGTCTGTTCTTTTCTGACCTGCTGCTGGAGTAATATTCTGCAACTGAAGTTTTTTAGTGCAGTAGCAAAATGTTTACTGATTCCACTGGATGTTTGTTTCTGTCTTTGCCCCTTCTGCGATCCTAGATCTGTACAAATAGTGCCCACCAACATGTCCTTTGCACTCTATTGCGGTTGCAGGTGGTTCAAAGACAGAGACGCTTGTATTTTTGAGACCACATCCTTCTCTATGCAGGACCTCAAAGACATCCGCTTATCATGTAGAGTGTGCGAGTCTATGGATAGGACTTTATTGACAATCAATTGTTGTTTATTTCTTGTCAAAGCAGGAGACATATTGCCAGTTTCTTAGGAATTTTGTGAGGTTTGAATGAGGTGAGTCAAGTCTTAAAGACTTTCTGAGAATAGTCCTCACTATATGTCAGATGTATCTTGTCTCACAGTCTAAAAAAGAAAGGCCGACTAGAGGACATTCAGGTATCCAAACACACAAGTTTCTTTACAACAAACAACCCAGTGAACCGATTTACACGTGTCACAGTCACCCTCTAAAGAAACCGTTGACAGAACAATAGGATGAAGAAAATAACCCAATGAGCACATTTGCATGCGACCCAATTATACTCTTAAAGAGAGTTCAAATACCTGAGGTCCGCAGTCACTCTCTCAGAAATCCGTTGACAAAGTGATAGGCTAAAGAAAGAGCTCAAAGGCACAGAGAGCCCGCAGTCACTCCATCCATAGATTTAGATTTTTGTTTTCCATAATTTGAGTGCAATGTCCACATTAACAAATGCGTATCTCAAAAAATGCTTAGAGCACTCAACTGTTACATTCAACAATATTGACTGGCAGTAATCAATTGTTGCAATTGTGACAACAACAGCTCAAAGATCTTGAGGTTCTCGGTCACTCTTTAATTTTCTCCAATTATGCATGAATGTAACTTATTATAGAGTGCAAAGGAGTTGTAACCACGTTCACTGTCCAGTTTAAACAATTATCTAACATCCTCTGATCATCAGTACCCAAAGAAATGGATTAATACCGCATTAAATATTCTCATTGATGCTGATATTCCCCTTGATACTCTGATCCATAATCCAAACCGGGCTAAAATAAAATTGTACCAAAGAGATTGGATATATACTCTGGACAAATGCTATCATCTTAAAGATTGGCATATAGCTCAGTTTGGCCAAAAGAGGTTCAGAGCCACTGAATTATATATTATTAAATATCCATCTCCTAAATTTAGAGACGATTATATGCGCTTTCGCCTTAATCTATGGCATACCAATGATATATTAGTCAGACGGAAATTATTAGACATCAATGAGAATGTTTGCCGATTTTGCAAAGACTGTACCTCTATTGAAACACTGAAGCATGTCATCGCTTTTTGTCCAGCATTGTCTACTATGCGCTGTAAATAATTCCTGCATTGTTTTAAAGAGCAGACCATTACTGATCCTGAGGAATTATGGCTAAACATTTTTGGTGCAAGACGAATGACAATCAGACTAGCAACAACTGGCTTTTTAAATGAATTGTTCTAAAAAGCAATGGACCAGATAGTTACTAATGCACAATTGCTCCTTTTATTATTGCCTGTGATGAATTTTTGAAATTTTGTAAAAAAGTGTAATTCAAATGTATTTTTATAAATGTATTATGTGTTTATTGAAAGCTTGCTTTAATACAGCCATACAATAAAATAAAAAAAAATGTTATTAAATCAACATGTGAGCATAATTATTCCTCCGTGACAAGATGCCCCAGTTGCTCCCAAATGAGAAAAGCAGAAGCACGTCCTCCTTTGTGATAGAGTCCCGCAATCCACTACTTCAGGATACAGCGCCCACAAACAGAAGTGTTTTTGTCACAAGGCACACTGGTCCAGGTTGAACAGTATATACTACTTTGTTAATGCAGGATACCCCTCAACCGATTACTTGTAACCCCTTAGTTTTGGGAGAAACACCCACGATTGTTTACACAGGAGATGTTTGATGTTGTTTCTCACCAGCTCAAAACAGGATGCCAGAGGGCAGTGTACCGGCTACCAGTAACCGAACACACCTTGCCCCACACTTTGCGCCCGCGCTTCAGGCGGGCTGGGGATTAAGTAGTGTGACTCCGCCTATGCCTCCTCCAAGCTTGCTAAAGGGCCAACAGCTACGACAACAGCAGCAGCAGTAGAGGGCTTTCAAAGTCCTTTAGTTTTAATTTGTCAGGATACACAGGAGCGCAAGAAAAACACCTCCAGACACCAAACACACTTTGTCCCACACTTTGCTTAATACTTTTGCTTCCTAATTGACCTCATGCCAAAGAAAATTATCTTTAGGGTTGGTGATCTAGCACTGCCGGAAAAAAAAAAATTTAATTCACATTGATAAAAAGCATTGGCAATGCCAACATTTTGGGCTTTTGTGTAGGTATGGGAAAGGCACTTGCCAGGCACTGCTGTGGTGTTATTAACCATTTTGCACCTGCAGGCACTTTGAGTGAAAAGTTTGATGGTAAGGCTTGTTTAAAGCGAGCTCACAGACTTCCAAGGAGGCAGTGTTTTGGGCACAGAGGGGCGGGAATTGGGTAGGAATGGCCATAGAGTTTATGACATGATATGGCATGTATAACACACCTATACACAAGTGTTTCACGGCACAAGTTTATTATGGCCATGTGCAGGCAATGGGTGGCAAATAGCCAACCAACACCTACAAGCTGTGTCCCTGCTCATATGCCATTTGTCCCTATCTGTACTCTAATGCAATAGTTTCAGCTTACATGTATCGCAGGTGTTCTGTTGCTTCCCGAAACTAGGTCTGCACTCAATAAATACCCTAATAATGATACAAATAATAATAATAAAAGCGACACCTAATAGCCCAAACTAAACATATTGTAGAATGAAATAGAAGTTCGCTGGTTAGCTCTGCTGTATAGTCAAATTCCAGTTGATCAGAGCACTGACATTGACGACTGGGAGGGCTAACTAGAAATCAGCATCCTGTTCAATCAAGGATATGATTCAGAATGTATAATAGTGCGTCTAGTTCTCTTCATTAACATTTTGGATCACCTTTAACCTTCCACCCCCACACCCCAGTCGTTTGAACGTAATTTAATTCAGAACTTCAGCATTCTGGCAAGATTTGTTTCAAGGTTTGTTTGCAAATGTGCCATATGCTGCACTAAGAAAAAGCCTGCTAATTGCTAAAAGAAGACTGCACCTGGAAGAAACATGAATCCGACAACCCGACTCAGCAGTCCAACTCACCATGTGCAATCATTGTGCCATGGGAATAAACTCTTGCTCAAGCTATGCACTGAAAATGCTTTCAGTGCCCAACATGACAATAAACAAAACTACCACGTAGCTTTTAATGATTATCAACATAAGCATAATCAGTAGTTATGACAGTGAACTTTATAGTGAGGAAGGGGCCTAAATGTCTGAAAAACAGAAGCAGCAAAAGGCAAGGAAATATGGAGAATATTGCCTTTGACTGTCGTCCTTCTGTTTTTTGGATTTTCCCTAGGCATGTCTGTTATCTATTTGCATGCATGTTTATGGAAACGATTATTTGAGTTTATAGAGGTTGGTGTTAATGTATTTGGCTCTTAGCGCTTTACGGGGCGGACATGTCCAGAATGCGTAGCACCCATTGCCAGCGCAAGTGATACAGTGCATCTCTGCATGAACAGGTCTGGTCCTGGCACAGCAAAAGGCTGGTGTGGTTAACTGGCACGCGCGTTATATTGCTACCGACAAGAAGTATGAAGAAAATAGGCTGCATCAAATGTACTTTGCGCATGCGCGAATTCCGTTTACACATTCACTCACAAAATTGCCACTGCTCCAGGCATAATGCCAAGGGGCTATGTATCCTGTAGTTAATGCACTAATGGTAATGCAATTGCGAATGTAGGCATGCTGTTTGCGCAGCACAAGAAAACTGCATTTGATGCCAGCAATTGTTTTGGCAATCTGCCCCTCCATGATGATGCAGGTTGGACCTGATCCGGCAGCTGTTAGTGGTGCTGGTTAGTTCAAGGTTAAACCGTGAGGGCGTCATGCATGTGCGGGGACGGTGGCATGCACGTGGGGAGGGTGGCATGCATGTGGCGAGGGTGGCACGCACGTGGGGATGGAGTCAGAACAGGAGAGTTTTGAGAGCAGCAAGCAAGAACACGAGGGGTTCAATAAAATTAGGAGGGGGCGGGGGGTCGGTGGTGGTAGGAGAGGATAGATCCAGTTTACCAATCTTTTTAAGTGTATCGCTAAAATCTGTTTCCTTTATTCTACATTCCCTGGACCAGATCTTAGAAGAGAACCGCGTTGCCCAGAAAGCGTTGTACTTGTAGTATTCGTTACACTAGTAAACTGCCACTCACTTTGCATACGACCCCTGTTCACATGTGGAAATGGCTGCCAGACGGTTTATGTTGGAGCTACTTGAGTAAGTAACGCCCACAAAAAGTTGTCTAAATCTTATTTTAGAATTATTATTTTTCCAACCAGAGACTCGGAGGATTATTCCCCTTCGAATGCTCAGACATATTATTTAGGTCACAGAAATGCGACTCTTGAAGAAAGTCTGCAGCAGCTCGGCTGATCTGTGTTTCCTGCTGAGCTGCCATCTGCTCCCCTTTGTGCGTGTCTTTACCTCTTCAGATGCTTTCAGAGTGCAGCTTTCCATATGCCAGCCCCGAGACATAATTCCAAATTACTATCTTACTATGGCAGCTTAGTCGTTAGTAATACAAACTGTGCACTGTTCAATAGCTGCAAATTCATCGGTGTTTGTTTTCCTGAATCGTGTTGTTCTTTCTGATAGTGGGGCTGCACCGACCTACCTGCATTCCTTCAGCCCTGCCGTGTGTGTGTGTGTGTGTGTTTGTGTGTGTGTGTTTTGTATAGAATACCGGGATGATGAATTAACCATGCCCAAATCGAGCACTTTACATATTGTGGGGCCTATCACTCCGCAAAGTGTGAAGCTTTGAAACTGCAACTCTTCCAAACTGCTTGCTTTTGCATGGAGGACATTTCCTCCACACACAAGCAGAAGCAGTTGTGATATTACCGCTTGCGGTAATTCCGCATGTGGACATTTGGTATTTCCAAAACTGAGTCCCGTGGGACTTCAACATGGGGAACAACTGAAGGGTGCAAATGACTCCCAATCATGCAGGCCCTTCATGTTACTGCAATCTCACCACATGAGGAAAAGGTATTTGAATTTGGCAGCTTTTCCAAAGGAGATACCGACACATTCATAAAGATGCCCTTAATATAGCAAAAGCCTGCGGTTGCTGCAGAAAATCTTTCGGATTGTGTTATTCTTCTCTACAGGGTGTCATGAGCCTCATTAGAATTTTGCCGGTCCGGAAACAAGGGTGCTGATCAGCTCACCGGCACCCTTGTTTCTGGATCGGCAAACTCTAAGTCCGTGCCCGACAGGTCTGACCCTGCTGGGCACGGCGGCCACAGTAGACAGACCGGTCACCGAATCACCTTTAGCAACAGTGCCAGTGCTTCCGTGTCCCCACTCCCATAGAGTCCTATGCAACTCTATGGGAATGGGGACCTACATTTTACTGGCCCCTGACTTCCCGGCCGCCAGGCTTGTAATCTCCCAGTGGTACCGGGAAGTCAGGTGCCAGTAAAATATTACGTGCCCGACAGCAACCTGCCAGTAGCGCCGGCAGGGTTACCGCCAGACCCGCAATGAGGCCCAGGATCGCTTGAACTCCATTCTTGGCAGGATTACCTTCCTTTTACTGGTATCTTCCAGCCGACTGCTGATTTTAGACCTTATAACAGCATCATACATTCACCATACATGCATTAGTTTCTTAAACACATTTAGGCATTGTGGTACATTTATTGGTTGACATAAAGGTCAGATTTCATGATTTCACCACAGATTAGGGCCTTAATGGGAAACAAAAATGCACATGTGTGTATGTTTATATCACTGGTAGAATAGCGCATTGGACTATTGTTATCAGACAAACATGTGTGTGTATCTATGTTATGAGTTTGATGTTTACAGATGACTCTTTGGGTGTGGTGTGCACAAACCAGTTCCCTTGTAGGTATTTAGGCATATAAAACAGAGATACAATGTGCAAAATGAATACTAATAGGTATGAAGATTATATGCAAGAGAAGAGTACAATCCATGGACTATGAAGTATGCTCTGCCGCAGAAACAGTGGATATCTCTCTGCCAAGCTCACAAAATGTACCCAGGCATATTTTTCTCAACCTTGGGTCGGATGACATTTCTTTTGCACATGCACAACATACTGCATTCCCAACCCTGGCACCAGTGTCAATACCAGCAACACGTACAGCTCACTCTATATTACGTACAACCACATGCACACCAACACAGTGGCATCAATATGCACAACCATGTGGGCTCCAAAATAGGGATTGCACACCCTTCGCATACCAGTGAAATAAAAACAGTGTGAGATTCACTGGCTCCACCACCCCACCAGGATCATATTCAAAACTGCATGTATCACCAAAAAGCAGTCTAGAACCCCATGTTGAATCAATAGACTGGGTAGATGTGGGGATGAGCTGTCACCGCCCATTATTCTATCCCAGAACAAACTAAATCAATAGACTGGGTAGATGTGGGGATGAGCTATCGCTGCCCACATTCACGCCAGAATCCAGGAGAACTGCGCAGTTTGCACACACCAAAATGGTCACCTAATCTGCCACCCACCAGTGCAAAGAAAGGTGGTTCTGTTCAAAATCCGTTTTTTTATGTCAAAAAGTTGCTAAAATCATGGGCACAAGACCACTCTAAAGATACAACCTTCTTGTGGGTGTTCCACATCACCACTCTACTGTAAGGATGCCATCAAAACAATGTTAAGCAAGGGTCCTATACTATCAAGCAAAAGACCACTCTATTGAAATGCATTAATTCAAGACAGATCCCAAAAATGGGTGCAGTACCAGCTTTGTCCACAAACCGGCGCTAGCGGTCTAAACTCTGACAGTAGGACTGTATCTCAGGAGTGCAAGAGGATCCAGCCTAACTGGGACTTCAAAGCCTGTTGGTTAATTAAAAATCTTAGCCACCTGCTGTTCCCAGAGGCCAAGAGGCTGAGAACTCTTAACACACCAGAGACTCACAACAGGAGGCAGGATATCACATGGCCCTTCTGAGTGAGAGGGAGGGGGTTTCCCCTTCAGCCTGGAGGAGAGAGACAATAGCCCCTTTCAGTTGAATGGGGTATGTTAATTTTGAATGTTGACTGTAAACAGAGCTCTGCCTGGGAGCAGAGACATGTGATCCCAGACCCACCCAGCTTCAAGGGGCGGGCCAGACTTGAGTGTGGATTCCTATTGCAGCAAATATATATTTTATAGAAACTTTGATAACTTATTGTAACCAAATGACAGGAATGTACAACTTTGAGATTCTTAGTATGAAAAATGCCCTTACGATTTGAGTCCAAACTCCAATTTCTACGGTGTTCTAGGACAAAACCCCGCTATTTACTGATATTATAGACACCGGGTTTATGCTAGAAACCTAGTAAATAGCTGGAATGTGTGTAGAAGGAGGGTGTACATTTGTGTAATTTTTTATGAAAATCCAATATTGCAAAACCAGTCAAAAAGCGCAAAATGTTGTCATTTTTGAATGCAAGCCCCCAGGAAGATCAGAGTCGGACAAGCATGGGCCATAAGGAATCTGTAATATGTACATGTAATTTCAACAAATTGTGTATCTAGGAAATATGTATTTGGATCAGAAATAGATTTGTGTGCACATTGACAAGGGGAGTGTCTTTCTGTAAGCCATAAAGATGACACACAACCCAGCTCCCCAATCAAGGGAGAGGGGAGAACTGGGCCAATGACAAGTGAGAGGGGCAGGCTTAGCTAGGCCCAGGCACACACCAATTTTCAAAACACATAAAAAGTGCCACTGGAACCCAGAAAGGGACATTCAATTTCCATTTATGCGGAGCACGCTGACGGACGAATTCACATCCAGAACTTCAGAGATCTAGACTGACTCCCGCTAGACAGAGACTACAGAACTTTGTACCTAGAAGGCCCACTGCAAGCAAAAGTATCTTCAGCAGGCCTCAAAATCTTTTGCAACTGAACTCTTCAACAGCCGGGCTGTGCTGTTTGATTCTGGCTAGAACCCTGGGCCAGAACCCAGAAAGCAGTGCTGCATCCAGAGAGGCCAGACCGCCGTGCAGTGCCAAGAACTTTTGCCAGAACCAATAGCCAACCCAGAAAGCAGTGCTGTATCCAGAGAAAGCAGAACCAGGCAGAGACCGTCTGTGGCAAGGGAACCGCAGTCCAAACCTGACCAGATCCGTGACAAAGTCGCATTCCTGTCCAAAAGATAGTGTGAGTACTCTAGGACTATGCCAGACTAATGTCTTAGTTTAAAATAATCTAATTAAAACTATATTAACCTATTTAGAACTACCTCATAGGAATCGTGTGTGTCATTCTGTCCTTTTTAAAGCTGAAAACTGTCACCTGTCATTTTGAACTTTTAAACTTCAAATCCGAAAAACTACCTTCACAAAATCGTCCATATCTCCAGGACCGTTTGTGCTAGGAGCTACTCCTTATAGGGCCTCTGTAATTACGCTCGATGCACGCTATTAAATTTGCCGCGATTTGACATTTTGCACAATTTCAGCCACGTGTAAAAATCAGCAGCTCCTTGCTTTCCTTTGCTAAACTTCGTTTTAACCTGCTAGTTACTCATAGAGCATTGCTAAAGTGAGCCTGAACTAATATAAACTAGATATCACCCACCCTGAACCTCTAGAGGGAATTAGAAGCATTTTTAGCACATTTCTCACTTCATTGTCATCACATTCAAAGCATTTTGGGCCTGTGTTTCAAACTTCTACCTGTTTTCCTCTAAGCTTGCTGGGCTAAGCTGCTGGGGGGAACTGAATTTCGTATTGTATTTGATTGCATTCCTGAGAACTGTGTGCTCTACTTTCCATCTCCTTATATTGCATAAGGGGGGGGGGTGAATTGCTACCAAGGGGAAAAGTGATTGCATTGTTTTGGTTGAAATCATATCAAGTTTATTTTCTGTACTGCATTTTCATTCATCATTGCATTGTCCTTGAAGCCATAAAAGCATTCTCAGCTACTTTATCCTCTCTATATCAACTTCTAAGCCATTAAAAAGAGTGTACCACTATAACATTATCCATTGTTGATCAACATCATATTCTCAAGTGTGATATCAAATATTAATTTACTATAAAAGTGTGATAGATATATATTGTTTAATTTTCAAATAAACCTTTTAAATTTGCAAAACAAACCTACTTCTTGGCTCAGCGGGGTCGGGGGGATTCTGAGAGAGGGGTGTTATATAAGGGTTGTCATCCAGAGTAAATGAACTGGACATAAAAATACATCAATAAGGGCTTGCATCAGCATCCCAGACTAGGCATTGACTTAGCTGTAGTGTTGAATTGAAGTCGCTTACAAAGTGGGGGCTCGTGCCGGGAAATTCTGGGTTAGTTTTACCACTTGTGCAGCTTAATACAGTGTGCTAACTGACGGGATACATACATCCAGTCGGATCACCACGCTGTGGTACACTGTAAAGCACACCGCAAAGAGACGCTCTAAGGAGAAGGTCTGTTTTGCAAAATAAAATACAAACTTCGGTAAGTCAGAAAGGAACTCAAATCTCCAGAATGACGACACTGGTAGACATCAAAATAGCCAGGGAGCACTTCTTACATAAGCTATTTGTGAGAGGTGCGTGGACTCATCAGGACCAAACGGTCTGGTTGCAGGCAATCGCGCAACAGGTCACTGAAACAGGGTCAGATATATGGAGAGATCAGGGTCCATTACATGTGGCCCTGAGTGAATTATATATGGCCCCTAAAGCCAAAGATGAACACAATAAGATTGTTAGGATAGCGGCATATTTGTATCTATATATGGGAGCCATGCAGGATAAATGTGCTGAAGGCCAAGATCTGGCAAATAGGCGACAGATTGCGTTAGACAAGGCCCAATCTGATCTGGACTCTTCTGAGCAGAGGCTGCTCAGGAGCCAGGAGTCAGAAAATGACAGCAGACAGCACATCACTAAAATAAAGGAGGACATGGATATGCTGCAACAGCAAAAGGCTGACCAGGATACCAGATTTCTGGCTTTGCAGAAGGAGTACCAAGAAGGTTTGGACTTCCTACTGCAGAGCCAGAAAAAGCTGGAGCAACAACTGGACTTCAACAGGGCATGCACAGAGCAGGTAGCCACCCTGCAAATTCGATTACACAGAGAAAGAGGAAAGCAATAAATTGATTCTGAAAGACCTGGATACCAGAGTTTGGTCTGCCAGAGTTTGATCAGGAGCGCCAGAAAGCTGGTGCCTTCCAAAGGCAAAGGGACGACCTGGCGGCACAGATGCAGACTCTTAGTCAGGAAAGGGACACCTTAGGCTAGGAAGTCTGCCATTTAAAAAGAAAAACTGCAGAAAATCACGTGGCCCTCCAGGGGCTGGGTGACCTCCAAAAAGAGCATCAGAACTTGTTAGAGCACGCCAGGAGGGTGAAAGAGGCTCTGGCAAGAAAGGAGCAGGCCAGTAGGGATGGGACTCAGGAGGTAACCCTCAAGCAGCAAAGACTGGCCCAGTACTCCAGGACCAATCAGGAGGCACAGAGAGAGAATGAGGCTCTAGGCCAGCACAATGATAGGCTCCAGCAACAGGTAGCGATGCAGGAGAGACTGATAGAGTCTAGTAAAGCCTTAACTGAGGAAGTGAAGGCGCAGGCTCTTGCATTGCAAAAGGGAGCAGGGGCTGACAGAGATGAAGTTCGTTGGGAAAGGGAAACGCCTGACC
Organism: Ambystoma mexicanum; assembly: GCF_040938575.1. NCBI lineage: Eukaryota > Metazoa > Chordata > Amphibia > Caudata > Ambystomatidae > Ambystoma > Ambystoma mexicanum. The sequence goes on along the minus strand of NC_090931.1, from coordinate 1,055,824,123 downwards.
ATAACCTCAGGAGCCCTAGTACCGGAGGCCTTCATCTCTCTCAGTCCCTGGACTCTGCCAACCCCATGTCCCCTGGCGCACATGAGCACAGGGCCACAGGAATGGCAGATTACTATCCAGCCAAAAGTATGGGGCTCATAGGCCAGTACCACCAAGGAATGGAGGGGCGGGCATCCGGGTATGGGCACCCAAGCACAGTGCAATTTAGTGGGGAACCCCAGGAGAGTAGGCCCATTAAGGGCATCCTGAAAACCTCTGCCCAGTTAGGTCAGTGGGGGGTTACCCATCAAATCCTGGCAGCAAGGAGGGATCTGAAGACTCCCCTGAGCGTTACAGGACACAGGAGACCAGGTCCCCACATTCTGCCAGCCATTCCCAGGCTCGCAGAATCCGGGAAAACCTGGAAGATCAGACGGGCACCTCTGGGAGCAGTGCTTCTGAGTCAGAGGATGAATGAACCAGGGTTACCCGAACCAAAAATTCCAATAAGGCAAAAAGGGCCTTGCTTAAGGACCCATTGAAACAAATAAAGGCAATAAGGAGTGTCATCACGCCTTATCATAAGAACGCCAAGTATTCTGTTTGGGAACACCTGGAGTTCTATGAGCAAATGATGGAGATTTTCATTTTGAAGGACAGCAGTAGCTGCATCCAGTACGTCAAATGGACATTCTCCCCAGAATACTCCAGTTTCTTTGCAGGGCTGGAGGACCAAAACCATTTAAGATGGTCAGCATATAGGGTGGCCATCTTGAAACATTTTTCTGTTCATAGAAATCCTCAAGAGGCTCGCAAGGCAGCCTACAGTTTGCAATGTGGGGAGGATCAGGCCCCAGAAGAATTTGTGCAAGAATTGAAGCGTGCCTTTGCGCAGACCACCAGAAGGGTGCGCACGGAAAGCAGAGAATTTGTCAATACTTTTTTCCATGCCTTGCCCAAATACATCATGACCCAGCTAGTGAGAGATTTTCACGAGAAGAGGTCACTAGACTGGGTCATTGAACAGGCTACCCGGATCTATGAGGTGCAGAAGCCCATAGAAAATAAAAGTAATGTGCAGAAAAACCCAAAAACCAACAGCACCCCTGCTGCTGCCAAGGTGGCGGAGGTAAAGGTTGCCCCCGTTTTAGATTTGGAGATGGGGGGGCCTAAAAACCTGCCTGTGCCAAATAATTCACAGCCCAGAAGGCCCTCGGGCCAGTCACAGACAGGGAGTCGAGGAGGTAGTCCCACAAATGGGGTCCCTTGCTCCCCTGATTATGTAAGTCCCCGCTACAAGGGAAACCGAGCCATCCTGGGTTATGTGTGGACTCCTCCAGCCCAAGGGGGAGAATCCAGCCAAGCGCCTAACCCGGGGAACTTCCCTCCTAACTTCCCCCAGGAGGGCAGAAATTCACCAAATCCAGGGCAGAACTTTTTCCCCAGGTATCCACCCAATTTCCAACCCCAAAGCCATCCATCCTTCTTTCCCCAATTCCCTGAGCCCAGACAACCTAATCCGGGAGAGGGGAGGCCAAGGGTGGAGGGGTACCCAAATCTTCCCAATCCGGGGTATTACCAGAGAAGGGATAGCTACCCTTCCCGGGATCAGCCCAGGGGAGAAAATAGACCCCGTATCAGCCTGAGCGGGTTTCAGAACTTGAGCGCCAGGTCCAAAATATGGCACGGGATCTGGGTCACATACTGAGGGCTCAACAGAACCCTCAGATGAGCATGCCACCGTGGAATGCCCCAAACTCTGGGCCTGGTGCTCCAGAACAATGACGGGGCAGCACCCGATAACCCACTGGTTCCCAGGAAGGAGGCACAAGGGGAAGTGGGAGTAAAGCCTTGGAGGAAGCTTCCTTCCCAACTTGTAAACAGCCCCTCGAAAACCAGGAACCAGAAACAAAATCTCCTGCCCCTGAAAGCCTGCCTCCCAAGGAGCAGAGGGGGGGTAGGAGAAACAAAGGACCCAAACAGACCCACTTTGTGGAGGAGGTACCGGTCTTCCAATTTGAGGGAGAGGGATCCTCAGAGGATCCTGGGAAAAGGATCTTCTCCTTCAGAGATGGGGGAACCCCTCCCAAGGAAAAATGGGTCCCAAGAGATTCCAATCCAGACTGGTAGATGTGGGGATTGAGCTGTCGCCGCCCATCATCCTATCCCAGAACCAACAAAACCAAAAACCCCTGGTTCAAACCCATCCTGGTGACTGCCTCCCAAAAGGCAGGGGCGGCCCAGAACCGGAACCAGGGGAACCTAAAACCAAATCAATAGACTGGGTAGATGTGGGGATTGAGCTGTCGCCGCCCATCATTCTATCCCAGAACCAACAATACCAAAATCCCATGGGTCAAACCCATCCTGAAGACTGCTTCCAAAAAGGGGGGGGCAGCCCAGAACCCGAAACCATTTCCAGTTGCCAACTTTTTCTTTCAGATTCCCCAGGCTCTCCACAGAATTCTGTCCAAATCTCTTCTCTCGCCATGTCCAAAACCAGAAAGTTAGCCCACCAGTTGTCCAAAAATGTGCATTATCTGTGCCCCCTTGAGGAGAAGGAGGGAAGATACTATGCCCCGGTACAAGTACAGGGGCAGGGTACAATTTTGGCACTGGTGGACACTGGATCCCAAGCTACCCTTCTGTCCAAAAGGGCCTTTGATGAACTAAATGCAGGAATTACCGAATTCCTCTCACCTCTCTTCCTGGACAACTGCAGAACTTTGACTGGAAGGAAATTCCCGTCGAGGGGACTGCAGACTTGGACATTAAAATTGGGCGACACAAGGTGAAACACCCGGTCATAGTAGTGACTCCAGAGGGCACCCCTTGTTTACTAGGGAATGACCTCCTGAGAAGGTTGTCACCCCTAATAGATTGTGTAAACAAGGTCCTCGAGACCCAGACCAGCCGACCAATAAAATTAAAACAGAGTGTCAACCATGTTAGTTTAAGCGGCACCTGCCACATGGTTGAACAAAAATCCGACCAAGTAGAATTTCACTTCCAGAACAACCAAATTCCAGACGTGACAGTAATAGCAGTAGGACAACAGACTGGTGATGGGGGGTCCTCTCTATTTCTGAAAATCAACCTTCCCTCCAGTTTAAGGTGGTATTCCACACTGGAAGGAAACACTCTGAAAATTTTTACTAATCCACAATCAGACATTCCCACTCTGATAGTCCAGAAAGATGTGAAATCAGCTCAGAGCCTGGCTGATATTCAGCAAATTGGAGAGCAGTTGTTCATCCCTGTTCAGTTAAATGATGGGAAGGACTCTGTTCTCGCCCGAGTGTGTGTGAACAACGGTAAGAGCTTCATCAGCGAAGCCATGTTCCGCCAACTACCAAAAGATCCAGCCATTCCCACATTCAAACTGATAGACAAATGGGAAATGGACCTGGAAGCATCCAATTCCAAACATCTCCTGCGAAGCAGATGTATGCTCAAAATCTCCATTGGCAACAAGAGCATAGTCCATAATTGTTGGGTCGCGCGAGACGTCACTGCCGCCTTTTACTTAGGCAGTGATATTCTCAATCGCTTTGCCATTAGCTTGGACCTAATAAACTCCAAAGCTTGGTCCCGATTAGCGGATAATCCCATGGGCTTTGATGATCCAGCAAAAGCATTTAGGTCAGCTCAATTGCTACCTTATGCAGTTGAAATTCAGGTTAAAGAGGAAGTCACCATCCCAGAAAGGACCCGACAATTCTCCCTGGAAGTGAAAGTTAAAAGAGGACAAAAATTGAAAAACCCTGATGCTTATATTCTTATAAATGCTTTCCTCCAACAGCAAGGGTTAGGGGTAAACCCAACACCATTAGTCAACATAGAACATGCCACCATTTCTCCAGTGATTTAGGAAATGAACTGTTAGGACCAATCCCCAAGGACTGTTTTGACAGTGACAGTGATGACAATGCAACACCAGACAGGATTTTCAACTGGCATGGGGGGAACTTCCTGGTGTACACTTCTTGCCCTTATGGTAAGGAAGATGTGACTTGTGGCTTCAGGAGGGATGAGGTGATTTTCCAGGTCCATGAGGGCTGCCTTTCCCACCTGAAGCCTCCAGTCCAAATCAGCACTCTGACCAGGGACTTCTCCACCCAGCTGGGGGAGGCCGCTGAGATAGCCAAACCAGAAGTCTTTCCAGGCTTCAGGCAGATGGTGGAAGAGAGAGTCAACCTAGCTGATGCCTGTGTGACTCTGGAACAGAAGCAAAAGTTGAAACAAGTTTTCTTGGATTTCCAAGATCTCTTTGCGGTAGACTCATATGACTGTGGTCGCACCGACATCCACACCACAACAATTCCCATGGACCCTGGAATGACTCCAGTGTTTGTGAAGCAATATCGTTTGCCTCTTGCATCCATGGAGTCCCTTACTGAAATAATTAAGAACCTTGAGTCCCGGGGAATAATCCATCCAGTACACAGCACCTTCAATAATCCGGTGCTGGGAATATTAAAGCCAAACGGTCAGTGGAGACTCTGCGCCGACCTTAGGGAGCTCAATAAACGGGTCCATATTCCCGATGGCCTCCCGATGGCCTCTGCCCTACATTGACCAAGGGCTGGCCCAGATTCAGGGGTCACAGGTATTCACAGCAATAGACCTGACCAATGGATACTGGACCGTGCCTCTCAGTAGGGAGGACCAATACAAACTGGCTTTTACCTTTGGGGGCCAGCAGTACACATGGACCCGGACTCCCTTCGGATACCTCAACTCCGGCAATGAATTCAACATTTTCCTACATAAGGCCATGCCGACCTGGGTGCGAGGGGTAACCTGGCTTATGTAGATGATGTCCTCATCAAAAGTTCATCTGTGGAGGAACACATAGCAGAGATTCGTTATGTTCTGACACAGTTGAGGGCCGCAGGAGCAAAACTTTCCTTTCAGAAAGCACAGTGGTGTGGTGTTTCTTGGGGCATGAGATTACTCCTCTGGGTCTCTGTCCGCAAGAAAAGAAAGTGGAAGCACTCCAGAAACTGAAGGATCCCACAACTCTGCGGGAACTAAGGAGCCTCCTTGGACTGACTAAGTACAGCAGAAAGTTCATTGAGGGCTACGCAGAGATCACTAGACCCCTCATTCATTTCCTGAAGGGGGGGGTCAAGTGGGAATGGGGTCCAGAACAATCCGAGGCAGTAAGACATCTAAAGAGAAGCCTCTCACAAGCGCCTTGCCTAGCTTACCCTGTCAGAAACAAGGAGTTCTTCCTGGAGACAGGGTTCTCTAATACGTGCTTGACGGCAGTATTATACCAAAAGCATGACAAGGTCAATAAAGTAATCTCCTATGCGAGCAAAACTTTATCCTCTGTGGAGGAAAAATTCAACGATTGTGAGAAGGCACTCCTGGCAACGGTGTGGGTTTTGAAGAATTACCGCCCGTTTATCCAGGGGGAACACATCATAGCGGAAACTCCACACCAGCCTCTGCAATATCTCCAAAGTGACAGAATCCGGGCCGGAAATGTGAGTAATTCCCGAATTACTTCCTGGATTCTGTCAATGCAAGGCTTTCCTGTGGAGAAAATATATGGCCAAAACAAGAAGAGTCCCCTCGCGCAAGGTCTGGCTGACTTGCATGATTGTGCCAGAGAAAACTGTCTCGAGGACGAAAGTCTAAAAATCAAGGACAACATGGAAGCATACCTTAATTCCCCACACAAAGTTTTTGAAGTAGACAAGTGTGAGGGAATGCCCACTGTCTATGTGGATGGATGCTCGTACCATGTTGACAACAACGGGGAGAAAGAACTGGTGGCCGGCGTAGGGAATTCATGGGTGAAGGAGTTTCCAGAACCCTCCGCTGGATACAAAATTGGTCCCCGAAGTAGTCAGGTGGCAGACTTGATGGCTGTGCATCAGGCCATCCTCACTGCTGTCCAACATCAACTCCATGAACTGGTCATAATCACAGATTCGGATTATGTACGGAACGGGTTCGTGGAGACCTGGTTAATTGGAAAACCAGAGGCATGTTATGTGCTAATAACAAACCCTTGAAACATGGGAAGTTAATCCAAAACATTGATGATCTGGTCACCTCGAATGGGATAACCATCTACTGGAAAAAGATCAAGGGTCGTTCCAAAGTAGAGGGACCAGACAAACTGGAAATGACTTAGCTGATCAGCTGGCCAAAACCGGGGCCATCCAAGTGGAACTAATAGAAATAGAGTCCCTGTTGGGGGAAATCCAGGTCACTGCTATCACTAGGTCCCAGACAAGCGCTCACAATGATCTTTCAACTGCACAATGGAGTAAGGAGACCCCGGAGGCTGATTTGATTACAGCTCAGAAAGGGGATCCAATAATTGGTAAATTTTACCAACACATTGAGGACCCTGAGAACTTTCCCCTGACGGATACCGATTACATTGGGAAAGAGGACCTAAGAGTGTTGATGAAATGTCCAAAAAGGTTCCGAATCCAAGACAGTTTGTCGGTAAGGAAATCCCAAGCTAGCCATGATCAGTAGTGGTTCCTACCTCATTCCGAAGCCTGATGTTAAGTCACGCCCATGATGCGGCCACCGCCGGTCATAGGGGGTTTCACACAACACTTGAGATCTTAAGAGAGATTGCATACTGGCCACACATGGGGCAGGACCTCGACTAATACTTGAAGGGGTGTCTTGTGTGTGCACAATTTCAGCCATCATCCCTCACGCACCGTGCACCTCTCCAAAAGAGGGGGATGACACTGACCTGGTCAGATTTGCAAATCAACTTCGTAGGCCCTGTAATTCGCTCGTATAGAGGAAACAAGTACATGTTAACCGTCACATGCTTGTTTACCAAGTGGGTGGAATGTCTCCCGGCCCCAAACTGCAAGGCAGAAACAGCAGCTGCCCTGATGATTAACCACATCTTTTCCCGATGTTAAGCCTGATGTTAAGTCACGCCCATGATGCGGCCACCGCCGGTCATAGGGGGTTTCACACAACACTTGAGATCTTAAGAGAGATTGCATACTGGCCACACATGGGGCAGGACCTCGACCAATACTTGAAGGGGTGTCTTGTGTGTGCACAATTTCAGCCATCATCCCTCACGCACCGTGCACCTCTCCAAAAGAGGGGGATGACACTGACCTGGTCAGATTTGCAAATCAACTTCGTAGGCCCTGTAATTAGCTCGTATAGAGGAAACAAATACATGTTAACCGTCACATGCTTGTTTACCAAGTGGGTGGAATGTCTCCCGGCCCCAAACTGCAAGGCAGAAACAGCAGCTGCCCTGATGATTAACCACATCTTTTCCCGTTTTGGTCTACCTCATAGGATTGAGTCAGACAGAGGTAGCCACTTCACCAGTGAAGTAATGACAAAGATGTGGGAGATACTGGGGGTTAAAAGGAAGCTACACATTGCTTACAGGCCAGCTTCTTCTGGAGCAGTAGAGAGATACAACCGAACCATTGTGAGCATATTAAAAAAGTTTTTGGCAGATTCTGGCCAAGTTGAGATATGCGACTACCTCTGGTCCTAATGGCCATCAGATATACCCCTTCATTTGCAACTAAAATGTCACCATTTGAGTTGATGACTGGACGCAAGATGGTGCTTCCCCAGCATTTGCTCTACAGAACCCAAGAGCAAACATTGATAAATGCCTAACCAACTCATGAGTATGTGGGGAATTTAAGGAAACACCTCCAACATGCTTTCGCCTATGCTCTGCGGAATCTAGAAAGAACAGCTGATAGCATGAAGACCCACTATGACCTGAAAACCACCAGGAAAGTATACGAGGTGGGGGACCGGGTCTATCTATACAATTTCCAAAGAAACCAGGCCAAACAGCAAAAATGTTTGCCTACGTGGAAGGGACTGTTTGAAATTATAGACAAAATCTCCCCTGTAGCCTATAAGATCCGCATCCCCAAAGGTAGTCTGGCGGAAGGGGAAGACAAGTGGGTCCATATTAATCAGCTAAAGTGTTGCCATCCCAGGCACACTCTGCAACAACTGGAGGAGTCCTCTGCAATACCAGAGGGGGCTGCTCCAGATTAATTCAGTTCCCATCCTAAAATATCCCACATATAGTCTCTAAAATATTATGATTGGAAAAAAAAAATGTTTCATGTTATATCTTGTTTTAAAATAAGACTGAAAAATGTATCCTGATGTATAAAATGTATATGCCGCCCTACTATATCAATAGTGGTGGAAAAATGTCTATGAATAGGTATTGCCGCTTTTGCTTTATCATCCTAGGAGAGGTGAAACCATGGAGACTGACCAAGGGGAACGATCCGGGGACCGGGAGCAAAGATCTGAGGGGCCTGGGGTACCGCCCAATCCTCCCATCAGGACTGGCAAGGAGAACTGATTGATCGACTGGAGGGAGGAAAAGATGCTGAACTGTGCCATCTACGGAATCGGAAGAAGATGATGCGGACATCCCAGCGTATGGATCAAAACATCCTTTGCACCCGACTCCCCTTGACTCGAAATCAAAGCGCAGTCGGGCAGGGGGTGCTTGTCAAGGGTTTTGACCCATGTTGAATCAATAGACTGGGTAGATGTGGGGATGAGCTGTCGCCGCCCATTATTCTATCCCAGAACAAACTAAATCAATAGACTGGGTAGATGTGGGGATGAGCTGTCGCTGCCCACATTCACGCCAGAATCCAGGAGAACTGCGCAGTTTGCGCACACCAAAATGGTCACCTAATCTGCCAACCACCAGTGCAAAGAAAGGTGGTTCTGTTCAAAATCCGTTTTTTTATGTCAAAAAGTTGCTAAAATCATGGGCACAAGACCACTCTAAAGATACAACCTTCATGTTGGGGGTTCCACATCACCACTCTACTGTAAGGATGCCATCAAAACAATGTTAAGCAAGGGTCCTATACTATCAAGCAAAAGACCACTCTATTGAAATGCATTAATTCAAGACAGATCCCAAAAATGGGTGCAGTACCAGCTTTTTCCACAAACCGGCGCTAGCGGTCTGAACTCTGACAGTAGGACTGTATCTCAGGAGTGCAAGAGGATCCAGCCTAACTGGGACTTCAAAGCCTGTTGGTTAATTAAAAATCTTAGCCACCTGCTGTTCCCAGAGGCCAAGAGGCTGAGAACTCTTAACACCCCAGAGACTCACAACAGGAGGCAGGATATCACATGACCCTTCTGAGTGAGAGGGAGGGGGTTTCCCCTTCAGCCTGGAGGAGAGAGACAATAGCCCCTTTCAGTTGAATGGGGTATGTTAATTTTGAATTTTGACTGTAAACAGAGCTCTGCCTGGGAGCAGAAACATGTGATCCCTGACCCACCCAGCTTCAAGGGGCGGGCCAGACTTGAGTGTGGATTCCTATTGCAGCAAATATATATTTTATAGAAACATTTATAACTTATTGTAACCAAATGACAGGAATGTACATCTTTGAGATTCTTAGTATGAAAAATGCCCTCACGATTTGAGTCCAAACTCCAATTTCTACGGTGTTCTAGGACCAAACCCTGCTATTTATTGATATTACAGATACCGGGTTTATGCTAGAAACCTAGTAAATAGCTGGAATGTGTGTAGAAGGAGGGTGTACATTTGTGTAATTTTTGATGAAAATCCAATATTGCAAACCAATCAAAAAGCGCAAAATGTTGTCATTTTTTAATGCAAGCCCCCAGGAAGATCAGAGTCGGACAAGCATGGACCATAAGGAATTTGTAATATGTACATGTAATTTCAACAAATTGTGTATCTAGGAAATATGTATTTGGATCAGAAATAGATTTGTGTGCACATTGACAAGGGGAGTGTCTTTCTGTAAGCCATAAAGATGACACACAACCCAGCTCCCCAATCAAGGGTGAGGGGAGAACTGGGCCATTGACAAGTGAGAGGCCCAGGCTTAGCTAGGCCCGGGCACACACCCATTTTCAAAACACATAAAAAGTGCCACTGGAACCCAGACAGGGACATTCAATTTCCATTTATGTGGAGCACGCTGACGGTTCGAATTCACATCCAGAACTCCAGAGATCTAGACTGACTCCCGCTAGACAGAGACTACAGAACTTTGAACCTAGAAGGCCCACTGCAAGCAAAAGTATCTTCAGCAGGCATCAAAATCTTTTGCAACTGAACTCTTCAACAGCCGGGCTGTGCTGTTTGATTCTGGCTAGAACCCTAGGCCAGAACCCAGAAAGCAGTGCTGCATCCAGAGAGACCAGACCGCCGTGCAGTGCCAAGAACGTTTGCCAGAACCAATAGCCGTCCCAGAAAGCAGTGCTGTATCCAGAGAAAGCAGAACCAGGCAGAGACCGTCCGTGGCAAGGGAACCGCAGTCCAAACCTAACCAGATCCGTGACGAAGTGGCATTCCTGTCCAAAAGATAGTGTGAGTACTCTAGGACTGTGCCAGACTAATCTCTTAGTTTAAAATAATCTAATTAAAACTATTTTAACCTATTTAGAACTACCTCATAGGAATCGTGTGTGTCATTCTGTCCTTTTTAAAGCTGAAAACTGTCACCTGTCATTTTGAACTTTTAAACTTCAAACCCAAAAAACTACCTTCACAAAATCGTCTGTATCTCCGGAACCGTTTGTGCTAGGAGCGTAATTTATCTTTTATCTTAAAGCTAAGATTCTAGGCTTTCCAACGAACCTAGAACCGACTTACTACTCCTTATACGGCCTCTGTAATTACGCTCGACGCACATGATTAAATTTGCTGCGATTTGACATTTTGCACAATTTCAGCCACGTGTAAGAATCAGCAGCTCCTTGCTTTCCTATGCTAAAATTCATTTTAACCTGCTAGTTACTCATAGAGCATTGCTAAAGTGAGCCTGAACTAATATAAACTAGATATCACCCACCCTGAACCTCTAGAGGGAATTAAAAGCATTTTTAGCACATTTCTCACTTCATTGTCATCACATTCAAAGCATTTTGGGCCTGTGTTTCAAACTTCTACCTGTTTTTCTCTAAGCTTGCTGGGGGGAACTCAATTTTGTATTCTATTTGATTGCATTCCTGAGAACTGTGTGCTCTTCTTTCCATCTCCTTATATTGCATAAAGGGGGGGGGTGTGAATTGCTACCAGGGGGAAAAGTGATTGCATTGTTTTGGTTGAAATCATATCAAGTTTATTTTCTGTACTGCATTTTCATTCATCATTGCATTGTCCTTGAAGCCATAAAAGCATTCTCAGCTACTTTATCCTCTCTATATCAACTTCTAAGCCATTAAAAAGAGTGTACCACTATAACATTATCCATTGTTGATCAACATCATATTCTCAAGTGTGATATCAAATATTAATTTACTATAAAAGTGTGATAGATATATATTGTTTAATTTTCAAATAAACCTTTTAAATTTGCAAAACAAACCTACTTCTTGGTTCAGCAGGGTGCGGGGGGGATTCTGGGAGAGGGGTGTTATATAAGGGTTGTCACCCAGAGTAAATGAACTGGACATAAAAATACATCAATAAGGGCTTCCATCAGCATCCCAGACCAGGCATTGAGTTAGCTGTAGTGTTGAATTGAAGTCGCTTACACACCAACATACTTGGTGGCTAAACTCCACACCTCTGGAGGCTCCGATGCCTCACATTGCAAACACATCAAAAGGTTGGCATATAAGATAGCCTGTAAAGAGCAGACTCCCAAACAAAAAAGCCCTTCTCATGCCATGCCCCGACTATCTGGATCCCAATCCCGGCAGAGGCTCGAAATGCCCCTACAATCCTCTAATTACATAAAACAATACAAGTGTTGCTCTTTCAACAATACCAGCTGGTTGAATAAAAATCCCACTCTCCCTCTGCCAACAGTACACTGCTAGTGTACAAAATGTCAAGCCCAATACTGGCACTCACCCTTGTAAAGAGCTGCTCTCACGCTAGGTTTGTTCACTGCATGCTAAGTCATCTAGGTTTCCCCACATGGCTTGTTACACCCAGTTGTGCAGAATACACATGAGATGATTTGCATTACGTCCTATGCACTGCAAATCAAAATAAAGAAGGTTTAGAGTTAAAAAGCACAGCAGTACCCTTTTCTCTATATTCAGTAAATGTTTCACTTAACTGCCAAGACTGGTTTACTGCCATGTAAAATTTCATCAGCAACATAAATTGGCCTATACTTTGGGGAGAAGACTACTTTTGGAGAAAAGAATGGCAATCTAGCAGATCACCACACATTTACATGCTTTTGTGTATACAAAATGCTCCGAAATTTGACCATGACAGTGATGAGACTGTCAACTGTCTTACAATTTAATTAAAAAAATACATTACCTGTAACATCCCTACAAAAGACATAAATAATGACCTACAAAGTCAAATCTTGAGTTTTTAACAACATAAGTGTGGCAATGTATGAAGGCAAACACTAAACCAAATGTTGTTTTGAATTTGTAGAGTAACCCGTCAATGCTCACACCAGAGAAACTATAACCCACTAGGTAAAAAGGCCCAGCACACCTATTGCAAGGAGAACAAAGTTTATTCTCATAAAAATACAAATGTGTGCCAGCAAAGAACTCTGATGCCACGAAGCGCTCTGCCAAAAACAGCATAAGCAATGGGTTATAAAGGTACACAGCGGCACAAGTGACGTGCATCTCATAGGTTATAAATCCAGGTAGCTGGGTTGGTGTGACCCTATACACAAATAGCCTGCTCCATATGGGATGCCAGGCGATTGGTCCCTGCATCTTCTGTCCATCTTCTTCCACGTGGGGATCTTTGTCGTCCGTCTTCGGGTACAAAGACATTTATTGGCAATTTAGTTACACAATCCATTATTTCATAGCTTCTACAGCGCACCTTGTACCAAGGACACGAGCAAGGCGGAAACTTTGGAGATCGCAGTAACTCCTCAGAACTCTGTGAACCCCCACTCCTTCCCCAAGCACGTCAGCGCCTCAACAACTTTCCCACCCGTAGCAGAAATTTGCTACCTTCTCCCCTGGCACCTCGCAGCACAAATCACATGAACCAATGGTGGGGGCAGCCTGTCCCTGCTCTCTGATCTTCAAGATCAATTGGTAATTTTACAGTTTTATGGCCAGGGGTCTTGGGATGGGCAGTGTAGCCAAATGTTCCTATCATGGGCTTGGGGTCCTCAGGCCACTATAACTTATAGATCTGGATGGTGAAGGACTAAAGCCCTCAGCCCCCTTTCTCGTGGGATAACTCTTCAAAGACCCATTACGGCTCTCTCTTGGCCTTGCAGTGCACATTCCTTCTGGTTTGCATGCACTACTGACAAGAAGACACAATAAAAAATGTGTGTAAAAGAAATTGACCTTCTGCAAAGCTTCCAGGGCTCTGAACAAAGGACACACGCATGCTCTTCTAACCCTTAGGACTGGATGCAAGTGTACTGGCATAGCTATGGCACTCGGCCTCAATTTCAAGATGGCGTTTTATTTCTAAAATGGAGTTTCCTTACACACAGGATACTACTGCTGAAATCCACTACATCTCCCCTTTAATTCAGCTTTTATGGTTGTGACCCCACCCCCTTCCATTCTCCTGGCTCCCCTACAGCGCCTCCTTCTACAATTGCCTCGTCCTAAAGTGCAGAGGGGCCTGGGACTTCCCCCCTGTTCCCCAACATTCCACCTTTCATTAATTCTGTTAATGAACTCCCTTACCACTATTTCAGCCTCTTCATATAACCATGTTCCTTTCTTGGGTACCCACACTCTGCATACAGAGCGCAAACTTTCTCTCGCTTGAGCGTATGGTTTCCGGGATACAAATAAGATATATACAGCCTCCATCTCCTTCTAAGTTAACCCAGTGCTCCTCATAGTTTTCAGGATCTGGTGGGACTGTAGTAACGGTTTCGGGGGGGGGGATAATTTGTTGCTCGATTCTCACCATGCAGGGTTTATTTGGATCTTCTCTTTGTATCTGCCCATTTTTTGTACCGCAAGGTGCACTGTTTACCCCAATTGAAACCATCATCATCACAGTATTAGGGACTACTTTAACACAACACTGAAGTCCCAGCTGGCACGTGCAGAAGATCACCACTGGCACTAGTATCTTCACAAATGCTCCCATCCATGACAGTGACCACGAGACAAGGTCATCGAACTAGTTGCTCTGATGAATCCGTTTCCATCTGCATATGCTCTCCAAGGGTGTGCACGGCCTCTATTATTTGTGTTTGAGGCCCATTCGCATCATCATTTGGGGGATCTGAGTGCAGCAAGACTCTCCTATTACAAACACCCACTTCCATTGCTGTAGGCAGACCAAGCAAATACCGTTTCGGCAGCGTCATTATCCGGATGGCTCTCAGTTCAACCTTCATCACGTACAATCCTTGTTCAGTGTCATTTGCCAGCTGTATCAGTTCCCATGTAACAATTTGCAGCCATTTTGCATTAGCCAATGCTTGTATTCCTGGCACTAGCAGAGAAGCAAAACATTTCCCTTCTTTATTTTTTATTATACAGTCTGTATTGATCAGGTATATCATGAGGCAATTGAGTTGAGTTTTTTGACTGATAGTTAGATCTCTTTTTCATTTTCAAAAGTATGTTCTCCTTTTTTCCCGGCATGATTCATAAGACAGGGGCTGTAATGGGGATACAGAGGTGGTAGGCCCTGGTGGTGTGTGTGGGGGTAACCATGCTCCCTGGTGTCATGTTTAGATGTGCTTCAGGGACCATGGTAAGCGGGCATACTGTAAAGACTGGAGGGGGGGTCTGTACTTCTGCTCTCTATATGGTAGAAGAGAGGCACAGAGAACCCCAGCCAAGATTCTCTATAAGGTAGCAATGGACGAGCAATCAAGGCCTAGCTTCTCAGGAGGTGATGCAGGCTGGTACTTAAGTACAGTGTAGTCCAGAAGCCCCCAGAAAGGAATGTCCACACACTGTATTATTTAAAACACGGTCTTTATATAATTAATATTCAAGGTTATGTACACTATCACAATAACTCACTTTGTGCTCAGAAAATCTACAATGGCAAATATATACAGTTCTAAAGTGGTACCACAATTATTATCAGATCTCATTAAAGTGCATCAACTATACTCTGGTCAAATGTCACACAGATCAAGGAATAAAAGTAACCAATAATAGATATAGGAGAAAAGCAGTTGGTTAGAACAATTGGCAGAATATTGACCTCTACCAACTAGGCACAATTCTCTGTGGAGGTCCCCTCACCTGGGCAACTTGTAAATAAAGATATATCGTACAAGCCCAGTCCATATATTGTTCAAAAGAGTCTTATTTCCTTCTAAAATAGTTCTACAACCCCAATGTACCTGGAATAGCAGAGTTTGTCATCGGGTCATCGACGGATCCTTCTTCAGCAGCTCCCTTCAAGGCAGGAGCCACGGATCATCGAGATCCCACGAGGAAAAAGGGGTGAACGATGACGGCGAGGCGGAAGCTTCATTCCTAGCGGTGCTCGGCAACGATGGTGCGTTGGCATCCTGCAAGGAAGAGGCGTGCGGGGCACTTCGATGACGATAGTTCAGGACCACAAAGAGATTGTGAAGAACTGTGGCCCAGCAAGGGCGTCGAGTCGTCCGGCGTCTGTGCAGTCGTCAGGTGGTGGGAAACCCACCGGCGGATGCTCCTCGGCGCATCGGCGGCCTTGACTTTCTCCGGCGGGAAAAAGCGGTCGATGGTGCAGGCGAGAGCGTCCTTGGATCAAATGTTACTTAGGCAAAGGGAGCACAGCGGCTCCGGTCGGCCACGGCAGTCATCGACGATGATGGACAACAGTGTCCGGGCGATTCTCCTTGTGATTCTGCGGCGGTCCCCGTCTCCGGTCGGCAGCCTGTCGTAGGTCAGTCTACTAGGGAGCTTTGGCAAAGATCAGCTGGCGCACAATGGTCTCTCGTAGCTCGGGACGAGGGCGCCTTACCAAGGTCCTCTCTGGGTCAGTCCTTGGAGACACAGCAGCTTTCAGATTGATGAAGTAGAGCAGCATCAAGACTTCCCTTCCAGCAGGCCTTCAAGGTTAAGCTTAAGTTTCAACTTCAGTTTCTCTTCATCTTCTAAACACGAATTCTAGCAGTGAGAGGCCCCCAGATATATTAGTTGATCTCCCATTCATTCTGCTGGGTCACACTCAGGCAACCAATCGGTCAGAAGGGCATTCATGCAGGCAGGCAGCCAATCAGGTGCATAGTGCATTCAGGCCATTCACTTCTCTCCAGACACTCACAACAAGTTATGTGTATTGGGACAAGTACCCAGCCATTCAACACTCCACACTGCATTCATACCAGTTTTGGGCAGGGCTGTCTCAGTCATTGTGTCAAACACCAGATACTAGAAACCCACATCACAGAATGCGTATTTGTCACACACTCCATTCACCCAGGTCCCACCCACAGGTTGTACCCACAAAATACAGTCACTGGGAAGGCTCCAGCCAGTCTGGCCTGCACTTCACAACAACACCATATATGGAACTTCCACCCAACAGCCGGTCAGGAGGAAGGGACATAGTCAGGGCTTCCCAGGACTTTGGGAAAACAAGGTAACAGGCAATAGAAAGCAAGAGGCCACAGGGGCCATCTTGTTTCCTATGAGGAATCAACTAATTCCAATGGCAGGGCCTGGGTATCCCAAAATGGAGGATACTCGGAGCACCTGTCAAATTCAGCATGGAGCTGCCACCAGCCCATACCCTGCTCTGTGGGCCACACACAGGTGCCCAAAAACATACACTAGGGGCACAGGGTAGTACCCCCCACCCATGGGTGCCACCAAACCAAAAGAGAGAGCTGCACCGCCAGGAGTCCCACATGAACTCCTGCGGCGAAAACACGACAGAACACACAATAAAAAGCAGTAAAGGACAAGGATACAGAGGTCTTGTCCTTCCGCTGCATTTCCAGCATCACACATACTCCCCTCCATGATGGTTGGAGGTGCAGAAATGCCTGCTGGCCACAGACCCAGTACATATACATCACTGCTGCTGTTACTTCCTTGAGGTTTGGAATGTTTATGGTTACATTGCATTTGTCATTAGTACCCACAGAGACATTGCCTCCATTATAGAAGCACAGCTGATATTCTTCTTGTTTCTGCGCCATCACAGGCTTCTCCTTTGCTTCAATCCATATTCGATTTGCCACGTGCTTCCCCCAGTACTCTTGACATAATTTGTTTACCCTCTGGATCACCTAATTTCTGTGTCCTATGAGTCCTCCTGCAATATGGAGTATCATAGTCTCTTCCCACTGATTGGCCACGAAGCTCACTCCTTCTAGCTGCATGGTCTTTGTAAGCACTGCAGGCTTCTGGCAATACGAGCACACTGTTGTTCATCTGGATCAATCATCACAAGGAGTATGCTGTCCACTTAGAACGTGCTTCAAAACCTACATAGTGCTAGAGGAACAAGACATTGAGCATCCAAGAATGAAACCTCTTGTGGTATTAGTACCTTGTGGGCTCCCAACACGTGTGGTATTTAGGAGACAATATAACAACTCCTGTTTACCCTCTGTTTCCCCACTGGGCTCATGTACGTGTACCAGCTATTACTGAACTCTAGGTGGTGCACATCCTCAATCATATCAATACCTAAATCTCTATATTCATCGTATTTGTTCCTAGTTTGTATTTTAAAACACTTTAATATGCTTGCATATGGCACACATGACTTTACATCTGATAATGCATTTATATTTATTTTCTGTGTCATTGCATTCCCATTCTTATTTGTTGGTGTATTAGTGTAGATTGGGTGTGCGCAGTGTGTTTTGGAAGGTGTAGGAGAGCAGTATTACTTCACTTTGGATCCCGCAATTTTGCCTGGAAGTCTTTCCTTGCGGTCTGCTACCTGATGCAGGAGGAGGGGCAGCACTTTAAAAGCCCATTTCCTCACAGAGACAGCAGTGGGCGCATTGTGTTTTGGAAGGTGCAGGAGAACAGTATTACTTCACTTTGGATCCCGCGATTTTGCCTGGAAGCCTTTCCTTGCAGTCTTCTACCTGCTGCAGGAGGAAGGGCAGGGTTTTAATAAGTCAATTTCCTCACAGTGTGTTCCTCCTCAACAGCAGAGTTTTTTTGCGAGAACTAGCTGTCATTGGGGGTGCTACATAGAGTGTTGTTTCCTGAAACCTTGCCCTGTCAGTGCAAGGCTGCGAGATTGCGGTAACTGTCTCTTTCCTCGTGGTTTACTGTTGGATGCATGCAGTGTCCTAAGGAAGCCCGGCCCATCTCTAAACAACTTTCTACTGCCCAACTGACTCCAGCCCACCCGCCCAGGAAATTCTACAAATCGCAGCACATATAGCGCTGTTTTCTGTTTGAGGTGAGGCAGTGATGATGGGTGATTTGTGAAATGTTTGACTATTTGTTGCCCTTTCCTGATTTATTGCAATGTCATATGCATATACTTTGAAGTCGTGAATGCCTAAAGGAGTGGGCCTTCAAAACCTGCTGACCCCTCAACCTGTTAAAAATAAGAATGCCTCGCCTTTATCTCTCCCACTGGGTTTGGCTCAACGATCTCAGCCGACGTATATACAAACCTATCTCTCAGTTCCTAAACGGACTGTGGGACCGGTGTCAGAGTCAGTTGTTAATGACTCTTCTCATGTGGCGGTACCTAGTCGGCAGACCGAGGACCCAGTTGATTTATTGATTGTATTTGATGACATCACAGACCTGGTGGAGGAAGTCATGGCAACTGAAGGATCCAGTCTAGTCCCTGGATCAACATTCCGAAGACCTCCACTCTTTGAGGAATTCCGAGATGAACCCAATGGTGTTGGAAGATGGGCTATCCACTCCCCCGAAGCCTTCTCTTTTTGTGCCCAGACATATATCTACGTTGGAAAATCACACAATTTTGGGGATAAAACATAATGCTATTAAAACGGGCAAGGTTACTAAAAGGTCCTTCTCCGGGCCCCAAGGATTGTGCTGAGGATATGACTTCTAATGAAGTTATTCTGGATACCATGCAGCCCCTTGATGATCCTTCATCGTTACCAATGGGGCCGGCTACATGTAGAGGTTTTGGTAGTGTAGGGGCACTTAGATCTGGTAACTTGAACCTCTCAGGTTCCCCAGATCTGTATGTGGACTCCCCAGGTTCTTCATCAAATTCCTCAGTTTCTTACGTGTGGTCGGCCCAGCACCAGTTGTGTGGGGTACTGTCTGTAGTTAGACCTACGACAGAGATATTGCTTGCAGCCAAGAACACAACTCTGCTTACATTAGTAAAATTGCATGAATCTTTGCATGGAGAATGTATACTGTACCACTGTTAACTAGCTTGACTGCTAAAGTAGCATTTGTAGAAGGATAACTTACATCTATAGATCATTCAGTAAGAACTGGTTTTGGGGCGGGGTGTCACAGGAGCTCTTTCCGGTACTACAGACGGCAGTAGTTAGTAGTTATAAATGAGCCATTGGCTCATCAGTATGCAAGTCCATTGGGGCAACCTTTGGACTCCGGGGAGCTTGTTTCCCCTCCAGTGAAAGAACTACTGCCAGAAATGGTGGATGACCTGACATCTCAGGTTTCTGATTTGGTGGTCGATCCTGAGCACCTAGTTTTCACGATATTTGGTAAAAGCAAGGGGGGGTTAAAGGTGGTCCCCAAGAGGAAAAAACAAAAAATCAGAGGTGGTGTGAAGGTGTCTCTTCATTTATTTGCACTCTTTCTACCCATCCCCCGTTCCAAGGAGGTTAAGATAAAGGGTTAAAGGGAAAAGCCTATTCTAAAGAAACCAGCAGTGAAATGAGTAGTGTCAGAAGTAAATTCTGCAATAGAAACTCTGGTGGTTGTACCGGCTGATTCAGTACTTGAAGTGTCTGACAATGAAGATCTTATGAACATCTCCACTTATTCAGTGGGCTACAAGGGTGACCACTTGGTGAAAGGGGGAGGGTCGGTGGATGATATGACCTACCCCAATGATGGAGACCTCCCTAGGGTAGGCCAACTAGCCCCTCAGGATTATGGTTTAAGGAAAACATTCATAATGGGTAACACGAATAATCAGCAGGCCCTGGAGTTCAGGACTTTGGAGCAGAAGAGACTACTGTGTAATACTATTAGGGCCCCAGTGTCTGCTTACACACCAGATACACAGTTTTTCCAATTTATGACAGAGGATAAGAACAACTTCCCATGTGGTGGTGCCCAGGACGTAAGGGCTGGGAAAAAATCTACTGTGGTAGCCGGACGAGGCCCTCTGGGAAATACTGGTCAAATTAATGTTACATTCAAACTGTCAGGTGTATCAAAGGAGCAGATTAGCAGGAAAGAGGGAACTACTCACATCTGTATACTGGAAAGGGATAGGGGCTGAGATTATTTGTTTGAGTTAAATACAACAAATGTATTAGGGATGTTTAATGCAATACAATCCTTAAGGGCCATTCAATCTAGGGAGATTGTTCAAGTTCATTTCCCGTCTTTATCCAATTTGGGTCGGGTAACATTATTTATCCCTTGTAGTTTAGTTGCAGAGGTTTTGCTAGGTGCAAGGGAGCAGCTAGAAGTCTGGGAGTATGCTCTAAGAGAATCTCCAACAAGTGGCCAGCCAGACAGGGTAGATTTCCAAGTGTCTCACTTTTGTTAAAAGAGAGGCAGCCTTCTCTTCGGCCCCTCAAAGTGACCCATTCTCAAGCTGCTGATTAAAAAACACATGTGAAGTCTATTACCTCGGTGATATCCTGGTTGGGTGCAGAGGATGATTGTTCTTGGCTCCCTGGCATGCTAATGACTAGGACTGTGTACCAATAGCCCAAGCTTATTCCTCCATCAAAGTTTTCGACTTTTGGTTCTTGGAACACACAGGGGTTCAAACATCTTTTGGACAAGCATAATAATCCTCTGATAAACTTGGATATAGTATTTCTCCAGGAGACCTGTCTGAGGGAAATCCCATGTTGGGATGGGTACTCAGTAATTCTCAGTTCAGCAGGTAAGGGTCTATTGGGTCGGCCTACTTTGGGTCTTTTGATGGCTTGTAGGATTGGCAGAGGGTTTTTCTTGACGGTCTGGAGAGCCCCAAATCCATTCATGCAGTTGTCAAAATTATCTTGTTTGAATTATCATGGAAAACTGGTGGAGTCCTACATATTGTTAAATGTATATTGGAACCCGTTTGGCATTAAAGATGATCCTTTTTTTTGAGGCAGTTGTAAAAATGTTGAATGTATGAACCACAGAGAGGGAAGTGATGGCATTGATTATTGCTGGGGATCTAAATGTTCGGTGTATCCCGGACAATTTCTCTAAGTTACATCTAAGAGCAGCTAGGTGGCTGGCTCCAATGGAGGAAATGGATTTTGCAGAATTAATGGGAATATCAAGGGAGATGTCCTGGCTCACCCTGCTTGGCACTCAATGGCAGGTTCATCGATAATTTTTTTGTCTCAAGGGAGCTTCTGTATAGGGTGGAGTCATTTGTTATAATTTGTCATACCAAAAGTGATCGTAATCTTTTAGGTCTAACTTTGGTTGATCTTTCCCCTAACCAAATAAGGGATTTCTCCTGGCAGCCATTGCAAGTCTTGCTGGGGAGAAATCACCTTAAGTGGACTCAACAGTCGCTATCAACCTTATATTTATTGATGATGTATACATTCGGAAGGGGGAGATCGAGAGCGGAATAGATTATACTTCCTACCTAAAACTTTTTGCAGTTAAGAAGATTCTGTTTCTGAGAAACCATTATTTTAATAAACATGCTTTCGATCCAGAAGTGAAACATAAAAAAAAGAAGTTGAGGTTGGGTATCACAGGGTTGTTGAGGGGAAATAGTGTTTTGATTTAATCGAAACTCAGAGTATTGAAGATGAGGTATGAGAATGGGTGTCAAGGGATTCAGGCTCTAGCTTAGTGCAAGACTTATGATATTTTTTTAAACTACCAGTGGCAAAATAAGGCATTAAATTCTGTGCCTAAGTATGTAATGAAATTTCCCAGTGCTAAATATCAGAACTGGTATCTAAGACTTAGTTTTAACTTTTGGCCAACACAAGACCTGTCGGGCTCTAGCGCGAAGTAGCCGGCTTCTTTTTTTTTAAAGGATTTGCAGTTTTTTCTCTACGGTTAGGCTTTAATGAAAATACACATTTTTTGGAAACATAGATTTTATGAAAATAATGATTTTAAAGTGATGAATTTAATGTGTTTTTTCTTTCTCTTTTTGTATATGAAAGTTGATTGTAAGGTTGTATATTGCAGCCAATAAACAATAATAAAACACAATTTTAAAAAATGTGTGTGGATTCCTAGTACTGTGTTATTGTCCCCACTCTGATATGCACACCCGCCCCATGCTCCAACCATATCAAATTACATACTAAATATAGGGCTAAATAAAACATAAAAATTTAAATTTTTTCAATGTGAAATACATCATGCACATATGCATAGAAAATAACATAGAATTATCAGACCTCTTTTTAGCTCCACATTGTACATTAGAAATAGGCAAATTGATGAGAGATTTTACTGGTATTATTAGATAAAAAAGCAGAAGAACAAAAACGGTTACCTAAAATAAGAAGAAGAAAAGGGAGAAGGAAAAACAATGTATCCAACCAGTGTGAATGCACCAAACCATGAATCACAACACCATTCCGTTAAAATAAGCAATTTGCAAACATGTGTGTGTAGTTCAGAGACATATATACATCGGGTGGATTGCTCTGCAAATATACATTCACTTCTAACGGACGCTACTCATGTCCTACTCTCATGTTCGTTCGTGGGGGGTGTGGCAACAGGAGCCATTCGAACATCAGAAAGGTGTACCCAATATCACAGCTCCCAGACCATCACCACAAACGAAGAAGCATAGACAACAGTGAAAGGCCCGTTGTATCTTGGTTCACTCCAACCGGCCAGTGACAATTGAAGAGACTGTGAAGGCATTGAAGTAGATGCAGCGCTGGTTGGTTCTTCAGAACCCTGTGGTGCTATCTGTTGAGAAATAAATGTAATTGATCTAGTCAAAACAGTTAGATAATCTTTAAATTCCTCACCCAGAACAGACGCTGCCTTGTGAGCATGAGAGTCCTTCCTTACAGGACATAGAGGAATATACATCCGCCTGCCTGTTACTGCCTCATGTGGTGATAAGTGATCATCTTTACAGGGCTGCTTGCGCAAACTGAATAAAGAAAAAGGGAGACAATGCACCCAGCTTCTCTGAAGGGTGGCACACAACTTTGAGAGATTTCCTTTTAGCAATCTGTTGATCCTCTCTGCAACCCCATTGGCCTGATGGTGGTAAATTGTGCACATCTGATGCTTGATGCCTAGCAATGTGGTCACTTCTTCAAAGAACTCATTAAAGAAATGGATGCCATTGTCTGACTGCAGCACATCAGAGACACACCACGGGTAGAAGGGACATACCACGATGATTAAATATCTACACCCATTGCACCGCTCTCCCATGTCAGCGTAATCAATGTGGAGCTCCCTAAATGTTCTGGTAGCACAGAGTAATGCACCTCATAATGTTCGCAGGGTATGACCAGTACTATAGGTTTGGCATGTGATGCAATTTATCACCAATTTAGTAAGAACCTCCTGAAGATTGGGAACAAACCAGGCCTCTTGTATATCTGCAGCAACATGTTGCTTTGACAAATGAGCTGGATGATGCAACCGTTCGAAGGCGACCAGCAACAGTTCATGTGGCATGACAACTTTACCCATGCTCTCCTGCCTCCATAATAAATCAGTAGGGGATTGTGTGCACCCTATTTTCAGCCAAACTTCCTTCTCCTCCTGAGGAGCTAGACCTCATCATTCAATCATTTGCACTATTGAAGTGCACAGTGCTGGCAACTGCTCTCATCCCTGTGCTGCTACTGGATACTCAGAGATGTTAGGCCCTGGGAGATAAGCGCCCTGTTTGACTGCCGTGTCTGCAGCGGCATTGCTGAGTGAAACTGTGTCTGTATCTTTAGTATGGTCGGTGCATTTAACCACGCCGCCATGGAGAGATGGGAAAGAGCTTTGATCAGTTTATCCAATAATGCTGCATGTTGAAGTGGAGACCCATCAACCCTACTAAGCCCTCTCCTTTTCCA
The DNA here is from genome assembly GCF_040938575.1 of Ambystoma mexicanum. Lineage (NCBI taxonomy): Eukaryota > Metazoa > Chordata > Amphibia > Caudata > Ambystomatidae > Ambystoma > Ambystoma mexicanum. The sequence goes on along the minus strand of NC_090931.1, from coordinate 1,055,800,082 downwards.
CCTTGCAAGCCCTGAGAACACCGTCGTGGTATATCTGCAGCAACATGTTGCTTTGACAAATGAGATGAATGATGCAACTGTTCGAAGGCGACCAGCAACAGTTCATGTGGCATGACAACTTTACCCGTGCTCTCCTGCCTCCATAAAAAATCAGTAGGGGATTGTGTGCACCCTATTTTCAGCCAAACCTCCTTCTCCTCCTGAGGAGCTGAACCTCATAATTCAATAATTTTCACTATTGGAAGTGAAGTGTACAGTGCTGGCAACTGCTCTCATCCGTGTGCTGTTACTGGATACTCAGAGATGTTAGGCCCTAGGAGATAAGCGCCCTGTTTGGCTGCCGTGTCTGCAGCGGCATTGCTGAGTGAAACTGTGTCTGTATCTTTAGTATGGTCAGTGCATTTAACCACGCCGCCATGGAGGGATGGGAAAGAGCTTTGATCAGTTCATCCAATAATGCTGCATGTTGAAGTGGAGACCCATCAACCCTACTAAGCCCTCTCCTTTTCCACCTTGCAAGCCCTGAGTACACCATCATGGTGGCATAGGCTGAATCAGAATAAATTGTCACCTGGCACCCATGGGACCCTAAAAGTGCTTCAATTAGTGCTATGAGCTCAGCTGCTTGAGCTGAATAATGCATGGGCAGCATTTTCTGTACCACCACCTCATATACTCTGTCAACTAGGCAGACAACTGCCACACCGGTATGTCTCAGCCCTGTCCCCTGGTCAATAGTTACTGACCCATCAACAAAAAGGATTTCCCCCGTGAAGCAGGCTGTCTTTTGCTTTCGGTATGTCCTCCTCCTCAAATGTCACACAATCATGCCTAGCCAGGTCTTCCCCTGTACACAGTTCTGTCTGAAACATAGCCAGGTTTACTGTCTTGCACCGTACTATGTGAATGTTTGGGCAGGATACATTGACCTCATAAGAAGATGCTTGCTGTGTAGTTAGCATTGATTTGGACCGCTCCAGGATAGCAAACACTGCATGCTTTGTTACGGAACACCACATGGTGATAGTGGAGCTTTTCTCAATTGTGAATGCAGCAGCAGCAGCAAGTGCCTGCTTGCCCTTGCCTGCACTGTCCCTGCATTACTGAGTCCAACACTCCGCTGTAATAGGCCAAAGGCTTGTGGCCCATAGTGCTCTTCTTAGTAAGGACTGCTGTCTTCATCTGACCATTTGAATGAGAGAATAAGTAAAACTCTTGAGTGCATTCAGGGGTCGCTAGCACTGGAGCTGTTGAAATGACCTCCTTCAGTTCATTAAAGCTTGTATATCCTCTGTCCATGTTATCTTATTATCTGTCTTTTGCACTTGTTTAAGACCTTGCAACAAGGGCCTAGTGTTACGCAGCATAATCTAGAACGCATGCTCTACAATAATTACACAGCCCGCAAAACATCTGCATTTCCTTAACAGTTTTTGGATCGGGAGCACTGCCCACTGATGCAGCGCGTTCTGGTATTATTTTCTAGCTGTGAACAGATAACAATTGTCCCAGGTAAAAAACTTCTTTGAGGCAGTATTGTAGCATGGCCTTATCTACTTTGTACCCCTTATATGCTAACAGCTGTAAGAGCGTAACAGAGTCCTTTTGGCACGGTTGTTCATTGTTTGAATGATAGTGCTGGGCACCTGGATGTTTCCTAAATCTGAATGTAGTATTCAGTTGAAGATACTAGGGGATTCACAATATCCTTGTGTTAATATCATGTGCTAGTATCACTTTCTGCCATTTGTAAACACAGTGAGATATTGAGAATCTGGGGGTAGGGCTATAGAAAAGAAGGCATTTTTCAAATCAAATCTACAACAGTGAAGTGTGTTGCATGTTTTGGGATGCTGCACAAAATGGTCACAGGGTTAGGAACTACTGGAAATTCCACCTATGCAATGTCATTTAAGGGGCAGAGATATTGGATTATTATCCAACTTGACCACTTAACCTTTTTTATCGAGTATATGGGCGTGTTGCATGGGGAACTGGAGGGCACGATGATTCCTTGGTTTAGGAGTACAGAAATGGTATCCCTTATGGCCTTCTCTGCTTCTTTGGACAGTGGGTATTGTTTCACCCGGGTTAACACAGTGCCTGGTTTAAGTGAGATTTAAATGGGTGCCACTCCCTGTAAAAGCTATAGCTTTTCATGAACCTGTTCTAGGTCATTTTCAGTAAAAGGGGGTCCCGTTACAAGGGCCACCATAGAATACTGTACCTTGTGGTATTGCACCATGATCTCACAGGGTATGCAAATAGCTAACACAATCTCTCCATCATTAACCCAAACTCAAACAATTGTGCATCAGTTACTTCTTTCAAGGGTATCATTGGTTCAATACACAATACGGTACACCACGGTCACCCGCCTGCATTGGTCCCATTCACCACAATCCTATTCTATGACAACACCAACCACTGCAAGCCCAGGAAAGTACTGTCCCTGCCACAAGCTCTGGTTTCACAACAGGTCTGAAGATAAAATCAGATGGTATCCGCCAACACGTTTCCCGATCTGGGGCACAGCATCAAGCAAAACTCTGATCCCATATACAAACATTTCGGGATGAACAGGGAATACCACGAGCCACCGACTACCCTCCTTTGGCATACATTATTGCCATTGCTCTCAGAACACACATTCCTGGGGTAGCACATATTATTCCTTGATTTGTAAAGGAGATGCACATCTTAAGTGTGCGCATATTAAGTTTGCTTAGGAGGTTGCGCCCGACCAAATATGCTGGTGAGGTTTCTGAATATAGTAAAGGTGCATGCACCACTTTGCCTCCTTTTTTGATTGCTACATCTTTTGTAAAAGGAACCGTTGCCACAGCCCAGAGGAGCCCTGCATGTCAAGAGTTTCACCTGATAATGGGAAGTTTCCTTTACTAACACACAATTTAGTAGCACCCGTGTCAACCATGAAGATGAATTGTTTATTTCCTATCTCAGAGCCCACCAATGGTTCCTCCTCTGGGTGGGTAGTCACGGACAGGATAGGGCATGCAAGAACTTTCTGTGGGCTGTCCCATTCAGGATATGTAATCGTACCTGGGAACAAGAAAGGGTTGCCTTCTAGGACACTTACTCCCTGATAATGTGTCACTGTCCCCATAGGAACTGCATTGTTTCTGGGCATCTGGGTGTTGTATGATTGGCTTGGCAGCGTGGTTTGTGCTGGGGTGCCAGGCGGGCAAATAATTGTGTCTGAGGAAGTCTTGGCGGTAGCTGTGTATAAGCTTGGTGTATTTCATATGGCATTGGCTTGGGCATTGGGGGTGCAGGGAAGTGTTGCTGCTGTGGTATTGGGCCCGTGAGAGTGTGTGGATTGTATCCCACACCCATTCTACTTCTGCACTCCGTTGCATAATGACCCCATTTTTTGCATCCCCAACACAGAACTGGTCCCAATCCCCTATTGCTACCATCCATCCAAATCCACCTCTGACCCCGTTTCCTCCTTTGGACCCTCCTCTCCCACACTGCTGACCTCCTTGGTACCACTCAGGTTACTGTGACTGAGCCCCACCATTCCATTGCCCTCTGCCCTGCCAGAACAATGCTATTCTTGTGTCAGTTTACACTCCTGCCTGCTCTGCTGAGTCTGTTTGCGTAACTGCCACTACTGCTCCTTCAACTGCTATTTTTGCAATTCTTTTAGAACCAGTTCCGCTTCCTCAGCCTGCAACCTCTATGCTGTTCCCTTTTCTCTTTCTTTGATCCGCTTACAGTGTTCTTTAATAATTGTGTCCAGCCTTTTGCCTCTATACCCACAATCTTATCAAGAGCCTTTTGCACTTCCTTGGACAATCCCCTTTTAATAATGAAATTTTCTGTCTATAGCATACGCTGTAATAATTCACAATAATTCACAATAATTCAGTCTAACAACCATCCACTTGCAGATATTGGCAATAAAGTCTTCAAAGAAGGTATGATTTATTTAGCACTCTCATATGTTTGTATAGTCATAGATCTATTTTTAATGAGATGTGATGCAAACAAAGTCTAAGCAGACATCCCTTGATTACTTGAATATAACAGAATATGTACATTGTACACTGAACACTTGGATATGTACTCTGCGCCTGAAAAAAGGAAACCGTCAAAAAAAGAAGTAGTACAATATGAAACTCCACCAGGCCACCCAGCAATCTCCATTACAAAAAACAATCACACTTTTATATTTCAGCATAACTCCTCATCTAACCTAATGAGGTTGCAAAGCCCACTCCACTGAGGTTAAATCCCTTCCTATATTCACATCAAACTCAAGTATTCATATATAAAAACGTTGAATTGATCAAATGATGTCATAGATCACAATTTAGCTAAATTCTCCGTAAATTCACAAGAGCATCCCCAAAAATGTCTCATGAAGTTAGTAAAGGTCTAGAGAGAGAATACATTCCTGCAAATGAAATCCTACAGATTATATACTCTTTGAAACATACATGCTGTCTCTGAAACCATGTTTCATAAAACCATGTTCCCAGTTAACAGTTTATGTATGTCTGTATCAAACTGTGATAGTATACCATTTCAACAACTTCTCTTTATAATGCATATCATGGCATGCTGTGCTCATTTTGCAATTCTGACATTGCTTCAACTATAAAAATGAATGCGCATGGCTAATATGTCACATTACTGCTTTTAAGATACAGAGCAGAAAAAAACAACTGTGAACTCACCAATGTCACACATGGACAAGTGTCTCTTGGTGGAAAAACATTCACCACAGTAGGCACAATATGCCACACTGGTGTCACAACAGCTTCAGGCCATGATACTGCACATGTAAAACACACAAGTGGTTTGTTTGAATGTGACAACAATTGTTTTAGTATAAAATGAAGATTACCTGAAAACCTACAGAATACCTTCTTAGTATTTCTTCAACCAAAATGAAACTATTAAATGATGCCTCAAATGTATCTTCTCTATAATGTTACAGTTAGAATATGCCAAAGTGTATCTAATTAATTTAAAACCTAAAGTATTCTACAAAACAAACAAGGTAACACAATTATACAATAAAAATGAAAATTTTAACATATACATGCAGAATGTATTTCTTTAAAAAAAATGGTTAGACTATGCTATCAGATATATCACAACTTTAACTTTACTACAAAACATGTAGCTAGCAGTCTCAAAAAATGTTTTGTGTCTCAAAATAAACAATGGTTTTCTTCAATACACCTTGGATTTTTCCCATGACCCAATGATCAGAAATATATTAGTGCAACAGCAATGTGCTACACATAAATGTTGTACAAAACATGTTAAATACATTGTGCTATGTATGAGTGATAAAAAAAGTTGTTTGTTATATGTTTGCTATATTTTCCACATTATGTTCTAAAACTAACTATGCTTTCTTTTCTTTTCAGGTGTACATAAAATTATGTTACCATTCCACAGTTGTCAGTGCAAGACAACACTAAGACTACGACAGCAATCGCAACATCATAGGTGTGCTAAAATAAGGTGTTTCTTAAATACTTACCCTTCCAACCAAGGACATCACACTTGCAATAAACCCATACAAACAACAAGGCCATGGAAAGGAGGGCACAGCACTTGCCCTGCTACTATATCCCAAACCCACCATTCTCAGGCCCTGATTATAATAAAGCACACATCACAAACAAGAGCACAAAAAGTAGGACCACTGCACTTTATACCTACAGAGGGCTCTGTAGAGGAGGAGCCAAGTACCTCTATCGGAAGTTCCACCCATATTTTGCCTATATGTTGGCAGCCGGAGATTGCGACATGTGCAATACCAGTGAGAGTGCCAATATCGCGAAAAGTCCTTGAAACAAGGTATCCATTGAGAAAAACCTATTTGTATCCATGAAGAAATTATGATCTTCTGAAGGAATATCCGGAAGAGGTATGAAAATGATTGAAAGAAAGAACTGGTGATGTCACATGAAGTTGAGGTGACGCACACAGAAGAGATATACATGAAGTAAGAATATAGACCCTATAGAATCTGATGGCGAAGTAATGAAGTATGTAACATTTGGCCCCTGAAATTAAGAGTGCATGTGCAGAGAGGCACCAAAGAAAATGCAAAACCATTTTACAATTGTACAGACACAGTAACGCAAGTAGACAAGGTAATACTAAGGCTGGCCATGTAGTGAATAGATTGCAGCGATGCGCCACTGTATATACATAGGAATATATGGAATCTGGATGTTCCACAAACGCACTTTAGCAAACCTGGACGCTGTGAATGGAAGAATTGGTAGTGTGGCACAGCAGAATAATAGCTGGCGGTGAAGAAAGATTCGAGAAAGGCTTGCCTGGCCCATAGTCCAGAGTCTGGCCGTTGAGAGCCTAGCCATGTACTCAAGAACATACAAAAATGTTAGAAGCGAGATCAGCTCCTGTTTGAGGTGTAATGAAAACCTTCGAGGTGCCAAGATTTCTTCATTTAATGTTATTAAAATACAACGAAGAGCTCGAAAATGTAGTCTCCAGTCACATGACCAAATGAGAATAGACTTTGGGTCGAGTTACACAGAGACCAGAAGATAAGACCATGCATCACTCCCTTTTATTCCCAGGCGCAGAGAGCCTCTGCAAGGCCACTTTCAAAGGTTTTACTTGAATGGCAGACTGCAGGAGTAATGATGGATGTTGGGCTAATTGGGTGGGGAGGCAGGACCAGGCCAAACCCCCAGCACCTGGAGTCCCAGTTGAATGCTGCTAGCATGTGGAATCTTACAGAAGGGTACACGTGTGCCAACCAATTATAGAAGGCCACATAACAAACAGCCCTATAGTTTGATAAGCCAATAGTATGTTGTATATGTTCATGTCCTGCTCTTGGTGTTGGCCTAGGTCCCACCTGATCTGAGGGATCCAATCACGTCCCTGTATCCCATAGAAAGTATATGTAGATGTTCCCTGTTACCCTATTACAGCCCCCCGCAGGTTTTTGCAGTTTGCCACATATCCTGGCGTCACTCATGACGAATTAAAGACTTGTTATTAAAACAGCTTTCCCTTTTGCCAACCTCTCGAGTCAGTCTGATTATTCATGTTTCAGTAAGATCTGCATCCCCATCCATCTCACATACCGTTACCTCGTCTTAAAGGACCCGTTGTCGGGGTTCACTTGGTAACAGAGAAAGGATGGTCCAGAACCATCGATCTTAGTAAGCCCTTAGAGATTGCAGGATATCGGGCAGCCTAAGCCATCTAGCTGGAAGAACACAAGGTTTCCTGTGGAGAGCGGCCGAACATAGACAAACTTGCAAGTAAAGAAGATGCAGGTGGGACGGGTCCCTCTTTTTCAAAATCCCTCCTGGTTTCCACAGGCGCTGAGCGGACCGAAGGCGAAAGTGGCCGATTGGAGTAGGATATGATCCCGATTGTCAAGAGCTGAAAGGCGAATGGTGAGTGGTTTGAAGGATGTGGCAAAACGAATATGAGAAAGGGGGACTGTGATAATAGTGAAGAGTAACGGGGGTTGATTGAGTTAATATATGTGACGAGGAGAGTCAGGGACGTGGAACGTCCAAGATAAGCCCTGTGTCCTACACTTGTCTAGAAGGAGTCGCCTCAAAACCCAAGTGGGTAAAACTAGGCTGCATATAGATAGATCTATAAGAGGAGGCGATTCACACTCCTATCAGAGTAATAAGGGGCAAGAAATAGCAGCGTAGAGTACCGAGGAAGTATATGTTAGAAAGTCGAATAATTTGTCTGTTTATGCGTTTTATGTATAGGAGAGGTGAAGTGTTGAAGAACGACAAGAAAAGGTTGTGTTAGGTAGAGATCAAAATGTTATAATTAATTTGTTTTAGTTATTATCGGCCCCAGTTGAAATAAGTAGATTGGAGTAAAATTGTGAACTAGAAGCTTTGGCCGGTGACTGTCGGTGTATGCTCATATGTATTGTTTTCCTGAAATGTATTATGTATAAAGTACCGGTAAGTATTGACAGTCAATTGAGACTTGTCACAATGGGGGATGTTACTCCATTAATGCATTTGTACAAGTAACTGCCAAAACACGCACCCAAGCTTAAACAGTATGGTGCGGAATGGGATAAGGGTACCGCAGACAAAATGTTCATGCCATGAGTACAAGGGGGGTCGCTGTTAAAAGCAGTTTTGCAACACATGACCACATACTAACACGCTGCGTACACAGGAAAGCAATTGGAGAAAGGTTAGTTAGCTTAGAGCTTTAGAAATGTACCAGGAAGAATGAGAAGATCCGCCTCCTGAGAATTTGATGCTTAACCAGGGCAAGGAGGAGGGTGCCGAGCCTTCGGCTCCCCCTACCACCACTGAAGTAAATGGCGATAGTATGAAAGATGACGGGTTGTACCCATTGAGGGAACTAAAAGCAGCGATAGGATATAGTAATCATATATCCAAACAACCTGCTTATAGCAGTGACGAGAGTGCAGAAAGAGAAAGGGCGAAAGAAAAGGAGGAGACCTTTAAGGTCCTGCAAGATAAAAAAGAGAAGAGTGAACTGCCAAGCGTATCCCTAGACATAGAATAAGAGATTAAGAGATGGAAAGGAGAAAGAGTTAGAACTGACAATGTTACACTCGTACAGAACGAATGGATGGGCGGACAGATATTGCTTAAAAATGACACCAAGAGCATCAAGGAAGTAAGGCAAGGGGAAGGTCAAGATGAGCAAGATAGAAAAGGCAGGTAATGAGAAAAACAATTGAAAGAAGATGAGCAGAAAAAGGAAGAGCAGACAAAGGCGAAAGAAAATGTATCAGGAGGAACAACTTAGAAAGGAAGAAAGAGCAGAAGAACAGAGAAAGCATGACAATAGGCAGAGAGCAATCGAAGAACGAGACAGACTAGAAAAGAAGAGAGAAGAGGAAGAACAGAAATAACAAGATAAAAGAATCCAAAGACAAAGAGACAAAGAAGTGTGTAGAGCAAAGGAAAGAAGGGAAGAGAAAAGACAGGAAGAGGATTGAATTAGATGGGAAGTGAGAAATTAAGGGAATCAGACAAAGAAATAGAAGGAAAAAGGAGATGGTAGGCATTGAGAAAGGGCTGATGGAACCAAGTCGAGTAAAATCATGGGGCGACATAGAGGAGTTTCTCGCATCACAAGGAGCAATGCCAGGACCATCTAGGGTAAAACCAGATGAGAATTTTGATAGGAGAAGTATTGAAGATAGAATTGAAAAAGCTTATCAAGAGATGAGGACAAAAAATTAGTCCAGAAGTAAGGGAAAGGAAGATTGACTCACAGGTGCCCAGTCATAAAGAAAGGAAGGAAGCCTGTTTAGTCTCGCGCATAGAGCCTTATCTTTGGACAGGCTGATGTTAAACAGAGATGAGAAAGATGAAAGCCACACTAGTTAGGAACTAAACATGTCCATTGAAGAAAGAGAAACCTCCTGTGGGGAAGAGGGAGACAGAGCATGCAGTCCTGAGGGATGTCTGCAGACAGATAAGGAAGTAATATGGTTGGATTTGGACCAACCTAAAGATAGGACGCCATACCCTATGGCGTACCCAGAGCGACCTAAAGGGTGATCACACAGCGAGAGAGATAAGAATCGCCACCATATGTGAGCAGGTTGAGAACATTACCAGGTAGAAGGAAATTGGGAACCCTTGTTCCCACTATGGCAGATGATGGGAGCAGATTGCAGATTTGGGTTTATGCAATTCCCCCTTCTAGAGAAAGGAGGGGCCAGACCACAGTATATCCGTTGGCCCCAAATGCACACGGATAATTTAAGACGCAAACTCCCTAGTTTAACGGCAGGTGTGGGGAAATGGATTTATGAGTTAGAAAAGATGACAGGAGGAAACACGTTAGCTATAGGGAACATTAAAGGTCTCCTAACAGCCATTTGTGGGGAAAGAGCTGATGATATATGGATGAGAGCAGGTTATTCGAGTGTCACAGCACAGAACACAGCTCATGATGGAGCACCATTTAATAATTGTAGGGTAGCTGCCTGGAAAGCGCTCAGAGTACAGTATCCTGATACGTCAGATGTGGGTGCAATTATGTCACATAAGATGCAAGAAAATTAAGATCTGCTTGCCTATATTCAAACTTTTCAGGAATGGTGGACCGTAGAAACTCGGGAGCCTTGGGAGAAATCTGTGCCAGTATTTTACCACATTTTATGTCAGGGGTTGCCAGAACAGGTACAGAGACAGTTCAAGAATCTAGTGGGAATGGAAGCGAAGCCATGGACAGAGATACAGTTGTCTATCACGCATCATTGCCGATTACTACAAGAGAAAAATAAGAAGAGGGAGGATGCTATAAAACTTGAGGAAGCTAAGCTGGTCCAGAAGAAATTATCAAAGTATGCTATAGAAGGAGCAGTATTGACAAGCAGAGAGGGGCTGGGAACACAGCAAATAGCAGATGCAACAGGCGAATAGTCAACGCCAGTTGGATCAAGGAGGAAATGGGTTTATGCTGAGAGGCAGAGGTACAGGATTTACAGGAAGATGTTGTTTTCAGAATAATCAGGGTGGTTTTCAAAATAACCAAGGGGGTTTCAGAATCTGCAGAATATAACCAAAATGTACAGGGAGGGCAATTGAGGAGATTCCCTCCTAAATGTTGGACATGTGGTATGACAGGGTATATTGCGCAAACATGTGGGAGCCAAGGGTTTGTAGAGAATGGGCAATTCTCAAGAGGGGGGACAGCTTATCCTCCAGCATACAGTCCACAATGTAGGGACAGGTTTGCCCAAGATCAAACAGTGTATCAAGCACAAGTGCTGCAGACGCAACATGCTTTACAACCACAGCAAGCACCATTGAATCGGCCGCCAGGGCAATCGCAGCATGCACCCATGCAGATACAGCAGAGTGGAAACATGGGACAGTTATTGACTCCTAGAGTAGGGGGTGTCACCATTGCGGGAAGAAGTCCTTTCACAGGTACTGGAATAAGCGTGTACCCAAAATAGGACAGCTTGCAGTGTGACTTGATGTGTTCAGTACTATCGATGACACCAAATCCTCAAGAGGAACCAAGGGTCCATGTTACCATAGGAGGCAAATCTTTTTCTTTTTTAGTAGACACTGGAGCAACTCACTCATGTATACAAGAGGGAAAGTTTTCATTATCAGGATTGCCATGAATTCTCAAGGCTTCTCTGGAGCTACAAGTAGAGTTCCTTTTACTGATGAATTACCAGCCTCTATTGGAGAGTGCAATATGTCTGTACCTTTATTGCATTTAAGACAGACACCAGTTAATATTCTGGGCAGAGATTTAATGACGAAATTAAATATGACAAGTTCCTTTACTGATGAGGGAATAGTGTGTTCCACTCTAGGGATACATTATTTAAACGTGGGTGAATTTATTATGGTGTTTACAGGGCAGATAGCTCTGTGAGGAGTGCCATTAGAGCTAGACGTTTTTCTTTATGGGGTACAGATTTTGCTAACATGGTTACCTGGCTTAGTGGGAAAGATTATTAGAATACCTGATTCATTTTTGTTCAGGCTACAGATACCAATGGACAAAGAGGGGGACAGATTTTTCCCTTACAGTTGCAGGCAGCTACAGTTGATGAGGACATGGAAAAAGTGCCAGCCTCTTAATGGACAACAAGCCCTTATGGCATAGGCTTACTGAGTGGGGTGGGAGAAGTTAAGATTAAGCTGAAAACAGGAGCAATTTTACCTTGAGCATGACAGTATCCAATATCTCGCGAGGCAGATGAGGGTATTGTTAAGACTATATCGGCTATGATGGATCAAGGCATTTTGGTGACGTCAGAGTCATCTTGTAATACCGCAGTGTATCCTGTGAAAAAGAAATCAAAGGAGAGGTTATGCCATTTAATTCAAGACATGAGGATGATTAACCAGATTGTAGAGGCAGAGTTTCCTTTAGTTCCAAATCCTGCGATGATTTTATGTAGTATTCCCACAGAGATACAATATTTCACGTTTTTTTACTTGAAAAATGTGTTTTCCTCAATCCCATTGCATAAGGACTCTCAAGACCTCACGTCATTTACGTTCCGCCAGACTAAGATGAAGAGCACTTGTTTGCCACAAGGGTACTGCAAGTCCCCATCAATCTTTAATAGGGTACTGCAGATGGACCTAAGCAATATTGATTTGCGAAGTGTTGTGCTGCAGTACATAGATTACATTTTAGTTTATAGCACAACAGAAGGTGAGTGCAGGCAAGATTCAATTCAATTAATGACCATTTTGGCAGACAAGGGATATAAGGTAGACAAGGAGAAGCTACCAAAGTGCCAGGAAGAGGTATTGTACATAGGGTAGTTGATTTCACATGAGAGAATAAAAAGCTACACCTGAAAGAGCTTTGGCGATTATGAAAACACCAAAGCATGATAAAGCAAATGTAGCAGTTTTTGGGATTATGTAACTATGTGAAAGCATGTGTATTTGATTATAGTTCATATACAAAACCTCTTTTGCAGGCTTTAAAGACAGCCCAAATGAAAAATGAGAAAATAGAATGGACAGAGGAAATGGGAGAAGGGTTTGAAAAGTTGAGGAAAGCAATTTGTACAGCTCCAGTTTTAGGAATTCCAAATTATTCTGAGGTGTTCTTTTTGTTCTCACAGATGAATGTAACAGTTATGACAGCAGTACTTACACAGAGAACAACGCTTGGGTATAAACCCTTAGCATATTATAGTGTGATTTTAGATCCAGTTATGAGAGGACACTTCCCTTGCAATCAATCACTGGCTGTAGCCATGTTCGCCGTTGAGACGTCTGCAAGCATCGTGATGAGGTGTTCCATGACGTTATTTGTTGAGCATGGTTTGTTTGCTGTTTTGGAAAAACCTAAGGGTACACTAACCTCTCAGAGGGCTTCTGCATAAGAGGTAGTTATATCAAACCAAGCAATCAAAATAGTCAGGTGTAAAATAGCGAACCCTGCCAGATTTGTAGCCGAACCTGTGACAGAGGACGAGCAGGTGCATGATTGTTCAAATTATAAGAAGTTTTATGAGGAAATCCCGAGGGTAAAGGAGAATGTTCTGGAAGGCAGCAATGTTCTCATTTTTGACGGGTCTTTGAAAATTGACCAAGCTGATGGAGAAAGGCATTCAGGTTCTGCTGTGGTTAGGCACAGAGCTAACAGGGAATGTGAGGTAGTAGCTAGTGCAAGAGTACCGTCTCATTTTTCAGCACAAGCTGCAGAATTGGTGGCGCTTATTGTCGAGCTTGAGAATCACACAGGGCAGGAAGTGATGGTGTGCAGTGACTTCGCCTATATGATGTCAACTGTACATGCAGGGCTAGCACGTTGGAAAAGGAGGGGCTACCTCTGAGCGGACGGCACTCCAGTGCAACACACAGCATTATTGCACAGACTTATTAAGGCACTACAACTCCCAGTAGCCATTGCAATAGTAAAGTGCGCAGCACATACTAAGAGAACTGACATGATTTCACTCAGAAACCAAGCTGGAGAAAAAGAGGTCAAAATGGTTGCATTTTCACCGGATATTTTTAGTTTTGATACTTCTAATGTGAAAGAAAAGGTGGTCACAATTATTATTGTAAATGAAGGATTTAATCGTCTGTCAAGAACGCAATTGATGGAAGTTCAAGGTAGTGCTCCACAGGAAGAAAAAGAGCTGTGGACACGGAGAGGGTGTTCTTTATCCCCCTGTGTGGCATTGTGGTGACAAGACAGCACTTGTAAAGTATTGATACCTGTAGCCTTGTTAAGGCTAGCGTTAGAACAGCTACACTACTGTGCGCATGTAACTAGGGAGAATCTCACTGCAGCTATTGCAGAAGACTGGTTCGTACCGAACCTGTTAGAACACATTGCATTTAATGTAGTAAATTGCACCGTATGTGAAAAGTTTACTGCTGGGCACACATTGCGAACAATCAGAGGAGTGATTCCTTGACCAAATGGTCCTTTTCAGCATTTACATATTGACTATGTTTGTATGCTGCAGGTATGTAGTGGATATAGGTATATGATAGTGGTAGTATGCCCCTTTTTGAGATGGATTGAAGCTGGTCCATGCACACATCGTGATGCCACTTGCGCTACAAAGTTTTTAGTCCGAGAAGTATTTCCTAGATGGGAACTATGTGAGGTGCTGAGATCCGACAATGGGTCCCATTTTGTTAATGATGTGTTTGAGCAAATAAGTCTATTGCTTAGTATTAAACACAGGTTTTCCTCTGCTTATCACCCACAAGCAAACAGGGTATGTGGGAGACTCAACGGCCTTCTCAAAGAGAGGATCGCCAAATTGAAATTGACATTGAAGAAGGGGTGGCTGTATTGTCTGCCCCTTGCATTATATGCTTTGAGAAATCAGCCCGGGTGGGACCACCATCTCACACTCCATGAATTAGTAACAGGGAGGCAAATGAGAATGCCTCTGACTCCTCCATCAAGGACTAGGATTGATACGCAGACAACTGCAGAATTGTTAGGAAATGAGTTACATACGTATTTATCAGGTTTGACTTCTAGTATCCCTCTCATTTCAGATCAACTCAGACGTAAGGGGTGTCGGGATCAGGACACAGACGAAGACCATTCAAAAACCAGATACCAAGAACTACCTGTTCCTAAACTATTTATTGGAGATCTCATATTGATCCGCAATTTCACAGCGAAATGGCATGAGCCCCGTTTTAGTGGTCCTTTTATAGTGGGAACCGTTACTCCATCTGCAGTATGAGTTCAAAGAAAGTGTGCCTGGACGCCTGTACACCTGAACAATGTGAAGCCATATGCTGGTGAAACCAGAACACCCCCAACCGATTTGGAAGCAAGTCTAGAAGAGCAGTTCAGCACGTGCAGACTCGATCGATGACGGGGAAGAAGGACGCAAAGCTTGTGGAATAAATAAATGCAAGTGTGCATTTGGACTGTCGCTCCCCTCGACACTCCTTATAGATATTTTAGCAGGAAGTGCAAAAGTTACTGTTCTTGAGCCACAGGAATTTGTTGACATTGGACCTAAGAAAGTGCTGAGATAAATGAAAAATGCCTGATCCGGAATTCCTTTTTGATGAGTGTAAAAGGGTGCAGTTCCCAGATTCTTTTCTCACTGAGTTTCTCTTTGGTTGCATAAATGGTCCTATCTGATGTTGATGTCCATAGACTCCTTCTTGCTGTCTTTGTTTTTATACTCAGCGCTTATCCTGCTCTTGTTGGGTGCAGTACTGATGTGCACACTTTGTGCAGGATCTGTTAATGACTCCAATCAAGCATTCCCACTAAGTCAGTGCCTGGTGTGGGATTGCTCAAGGGAAGCCCTTATTTATATATTTTTATGACAAGTTATACTCTGGATGATAAACCCTTATGTAACGCCCCTCTTTTAGAATCCCCCTGACTCAACTGAGCCAAGAAGTAGGTTTGTTTTGCAAATTACAAAAGGTTTATTTGAAAAATTAAACAATAGATATATATATCACACTTTTATAATAAATTAATATTTGATATCACACTTAGACATATGACAGTGAGTGATCAACAATGGATGATGTTATACTAGCACACTGGTTTAATTACTTAGGAGTAGTATAGAGGATAAGGTAGCTGAGAATGCTTTATATGGTACAAGGAAATGCAAGGTGGAAAGGAATCAACACAGGAATAAACTTGTTATGATTTCAGCAAAACATAACATAATCACTTTTCCCCTTTTGGCAATTCACCCCCCCCTCTATGCAATGTAAGGAGGTGGAAGTAACACACATAGTCTTCAGGAATACAATCACAGTACAATACGAATTCAGTTCCCCCCTAGCAAGCTTAGAGAAACAGGGATGATTTTAAACACAGGCAAAGTACTTTAAAGGTGGTTTGCAAAGAAGGGAAAAATATGCTAAAAATGATTAAAATCCCTCTAGAGGTTCAGGGTGAGTAAGAGATACTTTAAATCAGTTCAGGCCAGCCCTATCAATGATTCAGGGCTGGTTACCAGGTTGAAAACGGAATTCCGTAATGGAAGCAAAAGACAAATATTTTTACACGTGGCTGAAATTAAACAAAATGTCAAATCGCGGCAATTTAGTCGCGTGCGTCGAGCGCAATTACAAAGGAACTATAAGGAGTAGCAAGTCGGTTTAGAGCTTGTTGGAAAGCTTAGAATCTCAGCTTTAAAATAAAAGTTAAATCTCGCTTCTAGGTTCAAGAGATATGGACGATTTTGTAAAGGTAGATTCTCAAAATAAAAGTAAAGCTCAGAATGACAGATGACAGATTTGCAGCTTTGAATCAACAGGAGGGACTCGATTTCTATGATGCAGTTCTCAATAGGTTAAAATAGTTTGAATTAGATTATTTTAAACTAAGAGATTGTTTTTGCACAGTTCTGGCTGAGTACTCACACTATATTTTGGACAGGAATGCGACTTTGCCACGGATCGGGTCAGGATTGGCTGCGGTTCTCTCGCCACTTGGTACTGGTTCTGCGCACAGCGATCTGGGTCAGCTCTCAGCACTGCACAGCGATCTGGACTGGGTCTGGTCTCTCTGGATCTCTGGTTCTGCTCACAGCGATCTGGTCTGGGTCCGGTCTTCGGTTCTGGATACAGCTCTGCTTTCTGGGTGTTTCTGGCACAGGGTTCTAGGCCAGAATCCGACAGCTCAGCCCGGCTGTTTGAATAATTTGCAAATGATTTTGAGGCCTGCTGAAAAAGGATTCAGCTTGTGGATTCAGGCCTCTCTGCTATAAGTTCTGGAGTCTGGATTCAAAGTTCTGGTCTCTGGAGATTGATGGATTTGAAGTCTGGAGTCTCCCGGCAAAGCGTCCCGCAAGAAAGTGGAAAGTGAATGTCCCCACCTGGGTTCCAGTGGCTCTTTTTATGTCTTTTGAAAATGGGTGTGGATGCTAACTTTCTTTGCCCAACCCACTCACGATTTGATAGGTCAAGGATTTCTCTTTGACCTGATTTGAGAAGGGAACAGTGAGTCAGAGTGATGAGGTAGGTTTATGGTCAGAGGATCCTCCCCTTGTCAAATTGCACACAAATCTATTTCTGATACAAATACCCATTTATCTATGTACCATTTTTCTAATATTATATGTCCAGTTAACATATTTTCTGTAGCACCAAACCATCCGATCCCTGTCTTTGTACGATGTCGTGTCCACTTTTGACAGAATTCTGCCCTTTTCATCCAGATAACGACCTCTAAACTTTTCCAGATTTTACACAAATGTGCACAAGGGATATGGGTTTCAGATGATAAAGTGTCAGATTTTTAACATGCATACATTTGGAGTAACAACCTTATTTTCCGCTACTACTCCCCAGAACATACCACAGAGTCCTGACACCTCTTAAAATGTGCACATTAAAATCACAAGAATGATGATATTATTTATATAATTTTTACAAGTCCGCACTATGAATTATCCATCTTTTTAAACAAGATATAACAAGAAACATTTTCATACCAGAATCATGATATTTTAGAGACTATATGCGGGATATTTTAGGGTTGGAACTGAATTACTCTGGAGCAGCCCCCTCTGGGATTCCAGAGGATTCCTCCAGTTACTGCAGAGTGTGCCTGGGATGGCAACACTTTAGCTGATTTATATGTACCCACTTGTCTTGCCCTTCCGCCAGACTACCTTTGGGGATGCGGATCTTAAAAGCTACTGGGGAGATCTTGTCTATATTTCACGTTTTTTTACTTGAAAAATGTGTTTTCCTCAATCCCATTGCATAAGGACTCTCAAGACCTCACGTCATTTACGTTCCGCCAGACTAAGATGAAGAGCACTTGTTTGCCACAAGGGTACTGCGAGTCCCCATCAATCTTTAATAGGGTACTGCAGATGGACCTAAGCAATATTGATTTGCGAAGTGTTGTGCTGCAGTACATAGATTACATTTTAGTTTATAGCACAACAGAAGGTGAGTGCAGGCAAGATTCAATTCAATTAATGACCATTTTGGCAGACAAGGGATATAAGGTAGACAAGGAGAAGCTACCAAAGTGCCAGGAAGAGGTATTGTACATAGGGTAGTTGATTTCACATGAGAGAATAAAAAGCTACACCTGAAAGAGCTTTGGCGATTATGAAAACACCAAAGCATGATAAAGCAAATGTAGCAGTTTTTGGGATTATGTAACTATGTGAAAGCATGTGTATTTGATTATAGTTCATATACAAAACCTCTTTTGCAGGCTTTAAAGACAGCCCAAATGAAAAATGAGAAAATAGAATGGACAGAGGAAATGGGAGAAGAGTTTGAAAAGTTGAGGAAAGCAATTTGTACAGCTCCAGTTTTAGGAATTCCAAATTATTCTGAGGTGTTCTTTTTGTTCTCACAGATGAATGTAACAGTTATGACAGCAGTACTTACACAGAGAACCACGCTTGGGTATAAACCCTTAGCATATTATAGTGTGATTTTAGATCCAGTTATGAGAGGACACTTCCCTTGCAATCAATCACTGGCTGTAGCCATGTTCGCCGTTGAGACGTCTGCAAGCATCGTGATGAGGTGTTCCATGACGTTATTTGTTGAGCATGGTTTGTTTGCTGTTTTGGAAAAACCTAAGGGTACACTAACCTCTCAGAGGGCTTCTGCATAAGAGGTAGTTATATCAAACCAAGCAATCAAAATAGTCAGGTGTAAAATAGCGAACCCTGCCAGATTTGTAGCCGAACCTGTGACAGAGGACGAGCAGGTGCATGATTGTTCAAATTATAAGAAGTTTTATGAGGAAATCCCGAGGGTAAAGGAGAATGTTCTGGAAGGCAGCAATGTTCTCATTTTTGACGGGTCTTTGAAAATTGACCAAGCTGATGGAGAAAGGCATTCAGGTTCTGCTGTGGTTAGGCACAGAGCTAACAGGGAATGTGAGGTAGTAGCTAGTGCAAGAGTACCGTCTCATTTTTCAGCACAAGCTGCAGAATTGGTGGCGCTTATTGTCGAGCTTGAGAATCACACAGGGCAGGAAGTGATGGTGTGCAGTGAATTCGCCTATATGATGTCAACTGTACATGCAGGGCTAGCACGTTGGAAAAGGAGGGGCTACCTCTGAGCGGACGGCACTCCAGTGCAACACACAGCATTATTGCACAGACTTATTAAGGCACTACAACTCCCAGTAGCCATTGCAATAGTAAAGTGCGCAGCACATACTAAGAGAACTGACATGATTTCACTCAGAAACCAAGCTGGAGAAAAAGAGGCCAAAATGGTTGCATTTTCACCGGATATTTTTAGTTTTGATACTTCTAATGTGAAAGAAAAGGTGGTCACAATTATTATTGTAAATGAAGGATTTAATCGTCTGTCAAGAACGCAATTGATGGAAGTTCAAGGTAGTGCTCCACAGGAAGAAAAAGAGCTGTGGACACGGAGAGGGTGTTCTTTATCCCCCTGTGTGGCATTGTGGTGACAAGACAGCACTTGTAAAGTATTGATACCTGTAGCCTTGTTAAGGCTAGCGTTAGAACAGCTACACTACCGTGCGCATGTAACTAGGGAGAATCTCACTGCAGCTATTGCAGAAGACTGGTTCGTACCGAACCTGTTAGAACACATTGCATTTAATGTAGTAAATTGCACCGTATGTGAAAAGTTTACTGCTGGGCACACATTGCGAACAATCAGAGGAGTGATTCCTTGACCAAATGGTCCTTTTCAGCATTTACATATTGACTATGTTTGTATGCTGCAGGTATGTAGTGGATATAGGTATATGATAGTGGTAGTATGCCCCTTTTTGAGATGGATTGAAGCTGGTCCATGCACACATCGTGATGCCACTTGCGCTACAAAGTTTTTAGTCCGAGAAGTATTTCCTAGATGGGAACTATGTGAGGTGCTGAGATCCGACAATGGGTCCCATTTTGTTAATGATGTGTTTGAGCAAATAAGTCTATTGCTTAGTATTAAACACAGGTTTTCCTCTGCTTATCACCCACAAGCAAACAGGGTATGTGGGAGACTCAACGGCCTTCTCAAAGAGAGGATCGCCAAATTGAAATTGACATTGAGGAAGGGGTGGCTGTATTGTCTGCCCCTTGCATTATATGCTTTGAGAAATCAGCCCGGGTGGGACCACCATCTCACACTCCATGAATTAGTAACAGGGAGGCAAATGAGAATGCCTCTGACTCCTCCATCAAGGACTAGGATTGATACGCAGACAACTGCAGAATTGTTAGGAAATGAGTTACATACGTATTTATCAGGTTTGACTTCTAGCATCCCTCTCATTTCAGATCAACTCAGACGTAAGGGGTGTCGGGATCAGGACACAGACGAAGACCATTCAAAAACCAGATACCAAGAACTACCTGTTCCTAAACTATTTATTGGAGATCTCATATTGATCCGCAATTTCACAGCGAAATGGCATGAGCCCCGTTTTAGTGGTCCTTTTATAGTGGGAACCGTTACTCCATCTGCAGTATGAGTTCAAAGAAAGTGTGCCTGGACGCCTGTACACCTGAACAATGTGAAGCCATATGCTGGTGAAACCAGAACACCCCCAACCGATTTGGAAGCAAGTCTAGAAGAGCAGTTCAGCACGTGCAGACTCGATCGATGACGGGGAAGAAGGATGCAAAGCTTGTGGAATAAATAAATGCAAGTGTGCATTTGGACTGTCGCTCCCCTCGACACTCCTTATAGATATTTTAGCAGGAAGTGCAAAAGTTACTGTTCTTGAGCCACAGGAATTTGTTGACATTGGACCTAAGAAAGTGCTGAGATAAATGAAAAATGCCTGATCCGGAATTCCTTTTTGATGAGTGTAAAAGGGTGCAGTTCCCAGATTCTTTTCTCACTGAGTTTCTCTTTGGTTGCATAAATGGTCCTATCTGATGTTGATGTCCATAGACTCCTTCTTGCTGTCTTTGTTTTTATACTCAGCGCTTATCCTGCTCTTGTTGGGTGCAGTACTGATGTGCACACTTTGTGCAGGATCTGTTAATGACTCCAATCAAGCATTCCCACTAAGTCAGTGCCTGGTGTGGGATTGCTCAAGGGAAGCCCTTATTTATATATTTTTATGACAAGTTATACTCTGGATGATAAACCCTTATGTAACGCCCCTCTTTTAGAATCCCCCTGACTCCACTGAGCCAAGAAGTAGGTTTGTTTTGCAAATTACAAAAGGTTTATTTGAAAAATTAAACAATAGATATATATATCACACTTTTATAATAAATTAATATTTGATATCACACTTAGACATATGACAGTGAGTGATCAACAATGGATGATGTTATACTAGCACACTGGTTTAATTACTTAGGAGTAGTATAGAGGATAAGGTAGCTGAGAATGCTTTATATGGTACAAGGAAATGCAAGGTGGAAAAGAATCAACACAGGAATAAACTTGTTATGATTTCAGCAAAACATAGCATAATCACTTTTCCCCTTTTGGCAATTCACCCCCCCCTCTATGCAATGTAAGGAGGTGGAAGTAACACACATAGTCTTCAGGAATACAATCACAGTACAATACGAATTCAGTTCCCCCCTAGCAAGCTTAGAGAAACAGGGATGATTTTAAACACAGGCAAAGTACTTTAAAGGTGGTTTGCAAAGAAGGGAAAAATATGCTAAAAATGATTAAAATCCCTCTAGAGGTTCAGGGTGAGTAAGAGATACTTTAAATCAGTTCAGGCCAGCCCTATCAATGATTCAGGGCTGGTTACCAGGTTGAAAACGGAATTCCGTAATGGAAGCAAAAGACAAATATTTTTACACGTGGCTGAAATTAAACAAAATGTCAAATCGCGGCAATTTAGTCGCGTGCGTCGAGCGCAATTACAAAGGAACTATAAGGAGTAGCAAGTCGGTTTAGAGCTTGTTGGAAAGCTTAGAATCTCAGCTTTAAAATAAAAGTTAAATCTCGCTTCTAGGTTCAAGAGATATGGACGATTTTGTAAAGGTAGATTCTCAAAATAAAAGTAAAGCTCAGAATGACAGATGACAGATTTGCAGCTTTGAATCAACAGGAGGGACTCGATTTCTATGATGCAGTTCTCAATAGGTTAAAATAGTTTGAATTAGATTATTTTAAACTAAGAGATTGTTTTTGCACAGTTCTGGCTGAGTACTCACACTATATTTTGGACAGGAATGCGACTTTGCCACGGATCGGGTCAGGATTGGCTGCGGTTCTCTCGCCACTTGGTACTGGTTCTGCGCACAGCGATCTGGGTCAGCTCTCAGCACTGCACAGCGATCTGGACTGGGTCTGGTCTCTCTGGATCTCTGGTTCTGCTCACAGCGATCTGGTCTGGGTCCGGTCTTCGGTTCTGGATACAGCTCTGCTTTCTGGGTGTTTCTGGCACAGGGTTCTAGGCCAGAATCCGACAGCTCAGCCCGGCTGTTTGAATAATTTGCAAATGATTTTGAGGCCTGCTGAAAAAGGATTCAGCTTGTGGATTCAGGCCTCTCTGCTATAAGTTCTGGAGTCTGGATTCAAAGTTCTGGTCTCTGGAGATTGATGGATTTGAAGTCTGGAGTCTCCCGGCAAAGCGTCCCGCAAGAAAGTGGAAAGTGAATGTCCCCACCTGGGTTCCAGTGGCTCTTTTTATGTCTTTTGAAAATGGGTGTGGATGCTAACTTTCTTTGCCCAACCCACTCACGATTTGATAGGTCAAGGATTTCTCTTTGACCTGATTTGAGAAGGGAACAGTGAGTCAGAGTGATGAGGTAGGTTTATGGTCAGAGGATCCTCCCCTTGTCAAATTGCACACAAATCTATTTCTGATACAAATACCCATTTATCTATGTACCATTTTTCTAATATTATATGTCCAGTTAACATATTTTCTGTAGCACCAAACCATCCGATCCCTGTCTTTGTACGATGTCGTGTCCACTTTTGACAGAATTCTGCCCTTTTCATCGAGATAACGACCTCTAAACTTTTCCAGATTTTACACAAATGTGCACAAGGGATATGGGTTTCAGATGATAAAGTGTCAGATTTTTAACATGCATACATTTGGAGTAACAACCTTATTTTCCGCTACTACTCCCCAGAACATACCACAGAGTCCTGACACCTCTTAAAATGTGCACATTAAAATCACAAGAATGATGATATTATTTATATAATTTTTACAAGTCCGCACTATGAATTATCCATCTTTTTAAAATTATGCTCTGGCACCAAAGGGGTGTGGTTTTCCAAAGCACATGGTGGAATTTCTGGTTTGTCCACTTCCCCCAAGCACAGCTTGCTCACAGAGGCACTTCTCCTCCCACTTCTCCCAAGAGGAAGCTATTTTACGACCCCCCCAATATAACATTTGCCTGAGCCCAAGACAGTGCTTTGTTCAGTTTCCTGCAGTCCCCAGGTGCCACTCGCCTAATTCAATCAGAGAGGTGTCATCTCCTTTTGGCAGGGGCAGCAGACTGCAACCAGGCCTGGGAACACAGCTGCTGATCAAGTTTCAACTCCTGTCTGGGGTAGTTGTCAGGCAGAATTCAATCTCTTTAAGCCAGGCTTCAGCTAAACGTCACTTTGGTTCCCAGCTTTCTACATTCAAACGAAACTTACAATTTTTAGACATGCAGCTAGAACACTGATTCTAAGTTCAAAAGTATGACATTTAAACAATTGCAACCTATGTGACACTCAAAAGTAGGTCACTCATTTATTCTAAACATTTCGATTTTAGTGGCTTTAAACCCAAATACACTTCAGCTGCTGACATCCTCAGCTATTTTCATTACATACATTAGACAACTACTTCCTTCAAGTCATTTCAGAATATAGTTTTACATTGTATCCACCTCTTAGTAAGTCTTTCTTTGGCCTGATTTGGTGCATTTGTTCAGTTTTACACAAGTGTCTGGTGGTTTTAAAACGCCGGCTTTCTGGTAGTGGTGAGCACCATTTTTGACATTAATAACAACAGATTTTGAACAGCACCATATTCCTTAGCACTGATTTCGCTCATGGCGCTTCTGGCCCCTCACGCTCATACTGATAGGTGGCAGGTCAGGCAACCATTTTGTTGTGCACAAAGACTGCGCGGTTCTCCAGGATTCTGGTGCAAATGTGGGCTTTTCCGCCCTCTTGGATTTCCTAAGCCCACAGCACCAAGTGTTGCAGCATAATAGTCCAAACGTGGGTCAGGACACCCAACAAGCCCCCCGCCCAACTGCGCTTTGATTTCGAGTCGAGGGGGAGTCGGGTGCAAAGAATGTTTTGATCCACGCGCTGGTATGTCAGCATCATCTTCTTCCAATTCCGCAGATGGCACAGTTCAGCATCTTTTCCTCCATTCGATTGGATCGATCAGTTCTCCTCGCCTGTCGTGATGGGAATATTGGGCGGTACCCTGGACCCCTCGGATCTTTGCTCACGGTCTCCGGGTCGTTCTCCTTGGTCAGTCTCCATGGTTTCATCTCTCCTAGGATGATAAAACAAAGCAGCAATACACATTCCTAGACATTTTTCCACCACTATTAATGGTGTGGCGAACATATACATTTTATAGATCCGGATACATTTTGCAGTCTTATTTTAAAAAACAAGATATAACAAGAAACATTTTCATACCAGAATCATGATATTTTAGAGACTATATGCGGGATATTTTAGGGTTGGAACTGAATTACTCTGGAGCAGCCCCCTCTGGGATTCCAGAGGATTCCTCCAGTTACTGCAGAGTGTGCCTGGGATGGCAACACTTTAGCTGATTTATATGTACCCACTTGTCTTGCCCTTCCGCCAGACTACCTTTGGGGATGCGGATCTTATAAGCTACTGGGGAGATCTTGTCTATAATTTCAAACGGTCCCTTCCATGTAGGCAAACATTTTTGCTGTTTGGCCTGGTTTCTTTGGAAATTGTATAGATAGACCCGGCCTCCCACATTATATACTTTCCTGGAAGTTTTCAAATCGTAATGGGTCTTCATGCTATCAGCTGATCTTTCTAGATTCCGCTGAGCATAGGCAAAAGCATGTTGAAGGTGTTTCCTTAAATTCTCCACATACTCATGAGTTGTGGAGGCATTTATCAATGTCTGCTCTTGGGTCCTGTAGAGCAAATGCTGGGTAAGCACCATCTTGCGTCCAGTCATCAGCTCAAATGGTGACATTTTAGTTGCAGATGAAGGGGTAGATCTGATGGCTATTAGGACCAGAGGTAATCGGATATCCCAACTTGGCCCAGAATCTGCCACAAACTTTTTCAATATGCTCACAATGGTTCTGTTGTATCTCTCTACTGCACCAGAAGAGGCTGGCCGGTAAGCAATATGTAGCTTCCTTTTGACCCCCAGTATCTCCCACATCTTTGTCATTACCTCACTGGTGAAATGGCTACCTCTGTCTGACTCAATCCTTTGAGGAAGACCAAAACGGGAAAAGATGTGGTTAATCATTAGGGCAGCTGCTGTTTCTGCCTTGCAGTTTGGGGCCGGGAGACATTCCACCCACTTGGTAAACAAGCATGTGACCGTCAACATGTACATGTTTCCCCTAGACGAGCGAATCACAGGGCCTACGAAGTCGATTTGCAAATCTGACCATGGCAGTGTCATCCCCCTCTTTTGGAGAGGCACCCAGTGTGTAAGGGATGTTGGCTGAAATTGTGCACACACAAGACACCCCTTCAAGTATTGGTCAAGGTCCTGCCCCATGTGTGGCCAGTATGCAACCTCTCTTAAGATTTCCAGTGTTGTGTGAAACCCCCTATGACCGGTGGTGGCCGCATCATGGGCGTGACTTAACATCAGGCTTCGGAATGAGGAGGGAACCACCCACTGATCATGGCCAGCTTGGGATTTCCTTACCAACAAACCGTCTTGGATTCGGAACATTTTTGGACATTTCATCAACACTCTTAGGTACTCTTTCCCAACGCAGTCGGTATCCGTCAGGGGAAAGTTCTCAGGGTCCTCAATGTGTTGGTAAAACTTACCAATTATTGGATCCCCCTTCTGAGCCGTAATTAAATCAGCATCAGGGATCTCCTTACTCCATTGTGCAGTTGAAAGATCATTGTGAGCATTTGTCTGGGACCTAATGATAGCAGTGACCTGGAGTTCCCCCAACAGGGACTCAATCTCTATTAGATCCCCTTGGATGGCCCCGGTTTTGGCCAGCTGATCAGCTAAGTAATTTCCAGTTTTGTCTGGTCCCTCTACTTTGGAATGACCCTTGATATTCTTCCAATAAATGGTCATTCCACTCAAGGTGACCAGATCATCAATGTTTTGGATCAACTTCCCATGTTTCAAGGGTTTGTTGTTAGCACATAGCATGCCTCTGGTTTTCCAATTAACCAGGTGCTCCACGAACCCGTTCCGTACATAATCCGAATCCGTGATTATGACCAGTTCGTGGAGTTGATGTTGGACAGTAGTGAGGATGGCTTGAGGCACAGCCATCAACTCTGCTACCTGACTACTTCGGGGACCAATTTTGTACGCAGCGGAGGGTTCTGGGGACTCATTCACCCATGCATTCCCTATGCCGGCCACCAGTTCTTTTTCCCCGTTGTTATCAACATGGTAAGAGCATCCATCCACATAGACAGTGGGCCTTCCCTCACACTTGTCTTCTTCAAAGACTTTGTGTGGGGGAATTAAGGTGTGCCTCCATGTTGTCCTTGATTTTTAGACTTTCGTCCTCGAGGCAGTTTTCTCTGGCACAATCATGCAAGTCAGCCAGACCTTGCGCGAGGGGACTCTTCTTGTTTTGACCATATCTGACCTCCACAGGAAAGCCTTGCATTGACAGAATCCAGGAAGTAATTCGGGAATTACTCACATTTCCAGCCCGGATTCTGTCACTTTGGAGGTATTGCAGAGGCTGGTGTGGAGTATCCACTATGATGTGTTCCCCCTGGATGAATGAGCGGTAATTCTTCAATGCCCACACCGTTGCCAGGAGTGCCTTCTCACAATCGTTGAATTTTTCTTCCACAGAGGATAAAGTTTTGCTCGCATAGGAGATTACTTTATTGACCTTGTCATGCTTTTGGTATAATACTGCCGTCAAGCACGTATTAGAGAACCCGGTCTCCAGGAAAAACTCCTTGTTCCTGACAGGGTAAGCTAGGCAAGGCGCTTGTGAGAGGCTTCTTTTGAGTTCTCTTACTGCCTCGGATTGTTCTGGACCCCATTGCCACTTGACCCCCCCTTCAAAAGATGAATCAGGGGTCTGGTGATCTCTGCATAGCCTTCAATGAACTTTCTGCTGTAATTAGTCAGTCAAAGGAGGCTCCTTAGTTCCCGCAGAGTTGTGGGATCCTTTAGTTTCTGGAGTGCTTCCACTTTCTTTTCCTGGGGACAGAGACCTTGAGGAGTAATCGCATGCCCCAAGAAATTAACACGTGTTCTACACCACTGTCCTTTTTGGAAGGAAAGTTTTGCTCCGGCGGCCCTCAACTGGGTCAGGACATAACGGATCTCCACTATGTGTTCCTCAACAGTTGAGCTTTTAATGAGGACATCATCTGCATAAGCCAGGTTACCCCTCGCACCCAGGTCCGGCATGGCCTTGTGTAGGAAAATGTTGAATTCATTGCCGGAGTTAAGGTATCCGAAGGGAGTCCGGGTACAGGTGTACTGCTGGCCCCCAAAGTTAAAAGCCAGTTTGCGTTGGTCCACCCTACTGACAGGCACGGTCCAGTATCCATTGGTCAGGTCTATTGCAGTGAATACCTGTGACCCCTGAATCTGAGCCAGCCCTTGGTCAATGTAGGGCAGAGGCCATCGGGAAGTATGGACCTGTTTGTTGAGCTCCCTAAGGTCGGTGCAGAGTCTCCACTGGCCGTTTGGCTTCAATATTCCCAGCACCGGATTATTGAAGGTGCTGTGGACTGGACGGATTATTCCCCGGGACTCAATGTTCTCAATTATTTCAGTAAGGGACTCCATTGATGCGGGAGGCAAGCGATATTGCTTCACAAACACTGGAGTCATGCCAGGGTCCGTGGGAATTGTTGTGTGGATGTCGGTGCGACCACAGTCATATGAGTCTACCGCAAAGAGATCTTGGAAATCCAAGAAAACTTGTTTCAACTTTTGCTTCTGTTTCAGAGTCACAAAGGCATCAGCTAGGTTGACTCTCTCTTCCACCATCTGCCTGAAGCCTGGAAAGACTTCTGGTTTTGCTATCTCAGCGGCCTCCTCCAGCTGGGTGGAGAAGTCCCTGGTCAGAGTGCTGATTTAGATCGGAGGCTTCAGGTGGGAAAGGCAGCCCTCATGGACCTGGAAAATCACCCCCTCCCCTCTGAAGTCACAAGAGACATGTTCCTTACCATAAGGGCAAGAAGTGTACACCAGGAAGTTCCCCCATGCCGGGTAAAGAGCCTGTCTGGTGTTGTATTGTCATCACTGTCACTGTCAAAACAGTCCTTGGGGATTGGTCCTAACAGTTAATTTCCTAAATCAATGGAGAAATGTCGGTCATCAACTGCCATTCCAATAATGGTGCCTGCGGCTAGGGTAATACTCTTTAAGTCGCTGTTATCCACCTCTATTGGAATGGTGTCATGTTCTGTGTTGACTAATGGTGTTGGGTTTACCCCTAACCCTTGCTGTTGGAGGCAAGCATTTAGATGAATATAAGCATAAGCGTTTTTCAATTTTTGTCCTCTTTTAACTTTCACTTCCAGGGAGAATTGTCAGGTCCTTTCTGGGATGGTGACTTCCTCTTTAACCTGAATTTCAACTGCATAAGGTAGCAATTGAGCTGGCCTAAATGCTTTTTCTGGATCATCAAAGCCCATGGGATTATCCGCTAATCGGGACCAAGCTTTGAAGTTTATTAGGTCCAAACTAATTGCAAAGCGATTGAGAATATCACTGCCTAAGTAAAAGGTGGCAGTGACGTCTCGCACGACCCAACAATTATGGACTATGCTCTTGTTTCCAATGGAGATTTTGAGCATACACCTGCTTGGCAGGAGATGTTTGGAATTGGGTGCTTCCAGGTCCATTTCCCATTTGTCTATCAGTTTGAATGTGGGAATGGCTGGATCTTTTGGGAGTTGGCGGAACATGGCTTCGCTGATGTAGCACTTACCATTGTTCAGACACACTCGGGCGAGAACAGAGTCCTTCCCATCATTTAACTGAACAGGGATGAACAACCGCTCTCCAATTTGCTGAATATCAGCCAGGCTCTGAGCTGATTTCACATCTTTCTGGACTATCGGAGTGGGAATGTCTGATTGTGGATTAGTAAAGAATTTCAGAGTGTTTCCTTCCATTGTGGAATACCACCTTAAAC
This sequence comes from Ambystoma mexicanum, assembly GCF_040938575.1. Classification (NCBI taxonomy): domain Eukaryota; kingdom Metazoa; phylum Chordata; class Amphibia; order Caudata; family Ambystomatidae; genus Ambystoma; species Ambystoma mexicanum. The sequence continues at coordinate 1,055,770,843 of NC_090931.1, read as the reverse complement.
TGGAGAGAAGGTTGAGAGGACCCCCCATCACCAGTCGGTTGTCCTACTGCTATTACTGTCACATCTGGAATTTGGTTGTTCTGGAAGTGAAATTCTACTTGGTCAGATTTTTGTTCAACCATGTGGCAGTTGTCATTTAAACTAACATGGTTGACACTCTGTTTTAATTTTATTGGTCGGCTAGTCTGGGTCCAGAGGACCTTGTTTACGCAATCTATTAGGGGTGACAACCTTCTCAGGAGGTCCTTCCCTAGTAAACAAGGGGTGCCCTCTGGAGTCACTACTATGACCGGGTGTTTCACCTTGTGTCGCCCAATTTTGATGTCCAAATCTGCAGTCCCCTCGATGGGAATTTCCTTCCCGTCAAAGTTCAGAAGTTGTCCAGGAAGAGAGGTGAGAGGAATACGGTACTTCTCCCCCCTTCCTGCATTTAGTTCATCAAAGGACCTTTTGGACAGAAGGGTAGCTTGAGATCCAGTGTCCACCAGCGCCAGAATTGTACCCTGCCCCTGTACTTGTACCGGGGCATAGTATCTTCCCTCCTTCTCCTCAAGGGGGCACAGATAATGCACATTTTTGGACAACTGGTGGGCTCATGTTTTAGTTTTGGACATTGAGAGAGAAGAAATTTGGGCAGAATTCTGTGGAGAGTCATGGGAATTTGAAATAAAAAGTTTGCAACTGGATATTGATGCAGTTTTTGGTTCCCCTGGTTCCGGTTCTGGGCTGCCCCCCCCCTTTTTGGAGGCAGTCATCAGGATGGGTTTGACCCATGGGATTTTGGTATTGTTGGTTCTGGGATAGAATGATGGGCGGCGACAGCTCAATCCCCACATCTACCCAGTCTGGGTTGGAATCCCTTGGGACCCATTTTTCCTTGGGAGGAGTTCCCCCATCTCTGAAGGAGAAGATCCTTTTCCCAGGATCCTCTGAGGATCCCTCTCTCTCAAATTGTAAGATCTGTACCTCCTCCACAAAGTGGGTCTGTTTGGATACTTTGTTTCTCCTACCCCCCTCTGCTCCTTGGGAGGCAGACTTTCAGGGGCAGGAGATTTTGTTTCCGGTTCCTGGGCTTCCAGGGGCTGTTTACAAGTGGGGAAGGCAGCTTCCTCCAAGGCTTGACACCCCCTTCCTCTTGTGCCTCCTCCCTGGGAACCGGTGGGTTATCGGGGTGCTGCCCCCGTCATTGTTCTGGATCACCAGGCCCAGAGTTTGGGGCATTCTGCGGTGGCATGCTCATCTGAGGGTTCCGTTGAGCCCTCAGTACGTGACCCAGATCCCGTGCCATATTTTGGACCTGGCGCTCAAGTTGGGAAACCCGCTCAGGTTGATACAGGGTTCTGTTTTCTCCCCTGGGCTGATCCCAGGAAGGGTAGCTATCCCTTCTCTGGTAGTACCCTGGGTTGGGAAGATTTGGTTACCCCTCCACCTTGGCCTCCCCTCTCCCGGATTAGGTGGTCTGGGCTCAGGGAAGTGGGGAAAGAAGGATGGATGATTTTGGGGCTGGAAATTGTGTGGATACCTGGGAAAAATGTTCTGCCCAGTGTTTGGGGAATTTTTGCCCTCCTGTGGGAAGTTAGGAGGGAAGTTCCCTGGGTCAGGTGTTTGGCTGGATCCCCCCCCTTGGGCTGGAGGAGTCCACACATAATCCAGGATTTTCTCTGTTTCCCTTGTAGCGGGGACTTACATAGTCAGGGGAGCGAGGGACCCCATTTGTGGGATTAGCTCCTTGAATCCCTGTCTGTGACTGGCCCGAGGGCCTTCTGGGCTGTGAATTGTTCGCTGCAGGCAGGTTTTTAGGCCCCCCCATCTCCAAATCTAAAACGGGGGCAACCTTTACCTCTGCCACCTTGGCAGCAGCAGGGGTGCTGTTGGTTTTGGGGTTTGTGGGCTGATTCTTATTTTCCACCGGTTTCTGCACCTCATAGATGCTTGCTCAATGACCCAGTCTAAAGATCTTTTCTCATGAAATTCTCTCACGAGCTGGGTCATTATGTATTTGGGGAGTGCATGGAAAAATGTGTTGATGAATTCTCTGCTGTCCGTGCGCACCCTTCTGGTGGTTTGTGCAAAGGCACGCTTCAATTCTTGCACGAATTCTTGTGGGGCCTGATCCTCCCCACATTGCAAATTGTAGGCTGCCTTGCGAGCCTCTTGGGGATTCCGGTGAACAGAAAAATGTTTCAAGATGGCCGCCCTATATGTGGCCCATCTTGAATGGTTTTGGTCCTCCAGCCCCGCAAAGAAACTGGAGTATTCTGGGGAGAATGTCCATTTGACATGCTGAATGCAGCTACTGCTGTCCTTCAAATGGAAAGTCTCCATCATTTGCTCAAAGAGCTCCAAATGTTCCCAAACAGAATACTTGGAGTTCTTGTGATAAGGGGTGATGACACTCCTTATTGCCTTGATCTGCTTTAAGGGGTCCTTAAGCAAGGCTCTTTTTGCCTTATTGGCCTTTTTGGTTCGGGTAACCCTGGTCCATTCCCCCTCTGACTCAGAAGCACTGCTCCCAGAGGTGCCCATCTGATCTTCCAGGCTCTCCCGGATTCTGCGAGCCTGGGAATGGCTGGCAGAATGTGGGGACCTTGTCTCCTGTGTCCTGGGCCGCTGAGAGGAGTCTTCAGATCCCTCCTTGCTGCCAGGATTTGATGGGTACCCCACCCACTGACCTAACTGGGCAGAGGTTTTTAGGATGCCCTTAGTAGGTCTACTTTCCTGGGGTTCTCCACTAAATTGGACTGTGCTTGAGTGCCCATACCCGGATGCCCACCCATCCATTCCTGGGAGGTACTGGCCTATGAACCCCATACTTTTGGCCGGATAATAATCTGCCCTCCCTGTGGCCCTGTGCTCATGTGCACCAGGGGACATGGGGGTGGCAGAGTCCAAGGACTGGGAGAGATGAAGTCCTCTGGTACTAGGGCTCCTGAGGTTATGCTCAGGTGTTTCCCTTTCCCAGCGAACTTCATCTCTATCAGCCCCTGCTCCCTGTTGCAATGCAAGAGCCTGCGCTTTCAGTTCCTCAGTTAAGGCCTTACTAGACTCTATCAGTCTCTCCTGCATGGCTACATGTTGCTGGAGCCTATCATTGTGCTGACAGAGAGCCTCATTCTCTCTCTGTGCCTCCTGATTGGTCCTGGAATACTGGGCCAGTCTTTGCTGCAGGAGGGTTACCTCCTGAGTCACATCCCTACTGGCCTGCTCCTTTCTTGCCAGAGCATCTTCCGCCCTCCTGGTGTGCTCTAACAAGTTCTGATGCTCTTTTTGGAGGTCACCCAGTCCCTGGAGGGCCAGGTGATTTCCTTCATTTTTTTTCTTTTAATTGGCAGACTTCCTGGCCTAAGCTTTTGTAAGCGATAGTCAATCAACACTACAGCTAAGTCAATGCCCAGTCTGGGATGCTGAGGAAAACCCTTATTGATGTATTTTTATATCCAGTTCAGTACTCTGGATGACAACCCTTGTATAACACCCCCCTCTTAGATTCCCCCTGACCCCACTGAGCCAAGAAGTAGGTTTGTTTTGCAAATTAAAAGGTTTATTTGAAAATTTAAACAATATATATATACATATCACACTTCTATAACTAAATTGATAATGGATATTACACTTGTGAATATGAGCAGTAGTCAGCAAGAGGTAACTCATGAATAGGAACAGAAGAATAAGGTGGGAAAGAATGCTTTATATGGTTCAAGGAAACGCAAGGTGGAATAAAATGCAGTACAGAAATAACTTGTTATGATTTTAGCAAAAGGTAATATGATCACTTTTTCTTTTGACAATTCACTCCCCCCCTATGCAATACAAGAAATGGAAGGAGAGCACACATTCTTCAAGAATCCCAACAAATCACACTTTATAATGCAATACACAGTTCCAGTTCCCCCAGCAAGCTTAGGGAAAACAGGGATGAGTTTTAAACACAGGCGAATTACTTTAATGTGGTTTGCAAGGAAATGAAAAGGTGCTCAAATTGCTTTTAATTCCCTCTAGAGGTTCAGGGTAAGTGATGGCTACTTTATATTAGTTCAGGCTCACTTTAACAATACTCTATGAATGATTAGCAGATTGCAAACGAATTTTAGCAAAGAGAAGCAAAAAGCTGCTGATTTCTACAGATGAAGAAATAGGGCCAAATCGCAAATCGCGGTAAATTTCGCGAGTGCGTGTCTCACGATTACAGAAAAAGTATAGGGAAGTCGGTTCTAGGTTCGTTGGAAAGCCTAGATTCTAAGCTAAATCTCGTCCCTAGCACAAACGGTTCCGGAGATACAGATGATTTAATAAAGGTACATTTTCGGATTTAAAGTAAAACTCAAAATGACAGGTGACAGCTTCCAGCTGCAGAATTGACAGGTGACAGTTGTGCAGCTTTAAAAATGACAGATGACACGATTTCTAGGAGGCTGTTCTAATTAGGTTAAAATAGCTTGAATTAGATTATTTTAACTAAGAGATTGGGTTCTGCGCAGTTCTGGCGGATACTCACTCCTAATTTTGAAATGAATGGGCCTCGTCACGGATCTGGTCAACTGGACTGGACTTCGGTTCTCTCTACTCGGCGGGTCAATCAGGCACTGGTTCTGCTCACAGCGGTCTGGGTCTCTCTGGATCTCTGGTCTGGTCTCTGGCAATTGTTCTTGGCAAAGAATTCAAACAGCTCACCCGGCTGTGGAATAGTTTGCAAATGATTTTAAGGATGCTGAGGCCTGCTTAGAAGAGTTCTCAGTTTGTGGGTTTAGGCCCTTGCTTTAAGTTCTGAAGTAAAGTTCTGGTCTTTGGAGATTGATGGATGTGAAGTCTGGAGTCTCCCGGCAGAGCGTCCCGCAGAAAATGGAATTGAATGTCTCTACCTGTCCCAGCAGTCTCTTTTTATGTGTTTTGGAAAGTGGGTGGAGAGGCCAGCATCCCTAAGCCTGCCCCTCTCACCTATCATTGGCCAAGCTTTCCTCTCTCCCTTGATTGGGGGGAAGAAATGGAGTGTCAGAGTGATGCTGTAGGTTTTATGGTCAGAGGAACCTCCCCTTGTCAAATTGCACACAAATCTATTTCTGATCCAAATACATATTTATCTATGTACCATTTTTCTCATATTATAGGTCCAGTTTACATATTTTCTGTAGCACCAAACCATCTGATCCCTGTCTTTGTACGATGTCGTGTCCACTGATGACAGAATTCTCCCCTTTTCATCCAGATAACGACCTCTACACCTTTCCAGATTTTACACAAATGTGCACCAGGGAGATGGGTTTCAGATGATAAAGTGTCAGATTTTTAACATGCATACATTTGGAGTGAGACCCTATTTTCCGCTAGCAACCCCCCAGAATACACCACAGGGTCCTAATGCCTCTTAAAACGTGCACAGAAAAATCACAAGAACAATGATATTAATTATATAGTTTTGACCAGTCCGCACTATGCGTTATCTATCTTTTTAAAATTATGCTCTGGTCAAAAAGGGGTGTGGCTTCCCACATCACATGGTGGAATAACTGGTTTATCCACTTCCCCCAAGCTCAGCTCCTAGCAGAGGCACTGTCCCTCCCAGTTTCCCCCAAGAGGAAGCCACTTTACGGCCTGTTAGGGAGAATTCTCTGTTTAGGCTGAATTTCCTAACCTAGTGAGTCCCCCAGCAGCTTTGCTGGATTTCTGGAGTTTGTTTTTTTCCATCCTGCCAAGAGTGAGACTCTTTTCCTCCCACTCTTGGACATGAATGTGTGTAATTCCTTTGAATGTCAATGTGTTCTATGGGCTATGAGGTCTTTTACTCCATAGGGTCTCATATGTTTTTCTATGTGTGTTACACTGCACCCTACGTGCCGTAGCACTGGGGCGGCCTAGCATTGCCTGAGCCAAAGAAGGCCCATTGTTCAGTTTCCTGCAGTCCCCAGCTGCCACTCCCCTTTCAATCAACAGGGCCATGTGACCTCCTTTTTGTGGGGCAGCAGAATGCAGCCAGGCCTGGGAACACAGCTGTTGATCCAGTTTCAACTCCTGTCGGGGGTAGTTGTCAGGCAGAATCCAGTTTCATTAAGCCAGGTTTCAGCTAAATGTCACTTTTTGTTCCCAGTTTTCTACATTCAAATCAAACTGACAATTTTTACACATGCAGCTAGAGTGCTGATTCTACGTTCAAAACTATGACATTTCGACAGTTACAAACTATGTGACACTCAACAGTAGGTCCCTCATTTAATTTAAACATTTCAATTTTAGTGGTTTTCAGTTCAGTTAAGCTTAAGCTGCTGATCTCCACAGCTCAGCCAGTTTTGTTATGAACATGATTTTGGGCTCTTTTTCTTTCCAGATTTTGTATGCACACAAAACTTCATTCTGCCAAATGTCTGCTGGTGTTCAGTGAGATTTTTGAACATCCTGATTTCAAAGGGCTTTTTAAGCTAACAGGCACTGCTGTTTTTCCTTTGGCACACATTCCACTCATGGCACCCCTGGCCCATCACGCTCGCACTGGTGGGTGCAAGGTTAGGCGACCATTTTGGTGTGCGCACAAACTGCGCGGTTCTCCTGGATTCTGGCACACATGTGGGCTTTTTGGCCCTCTTGGATTTTCTAAGCCCACAGCACCAAATGTTGCAGCTTAACCCTTTAAGTGCCATGGGTATTTCTCCCCAGTGCCAGGGCCTTTTTTGGTGATTTTGGTATGTGGCCATTCAATGGCTTGTAACTTTTTTGTTACATGAGATATCTCGGCCAAATTTGGCTCCTTTTTTCCCACATGTAGGCGGTCGTAACGCCACCCAGGAATCCCAGGTTGCTGTAGGGGGGTGAGAGAAAATAAGGAAAAAGTGCGAAAATTTTGGGTTTTTTCAAAAAATGCCAATAAAATGATGTACAAAGAAGCATGTGGTTTTTTCCTTGTAAGAGCTAGGAACAAATGGTTTGCTGTGCTGAGTTCCCCAATGTGTTGGCTTTCAGGAACAGGTTGAGTGGAAATGGAAAAAAATTATTTTGATGTGGTTATCAACCGTTTTGTGAGAGGTAGGCGATTTTTGCCATTTTTGCCAATTGGACATGCATGGACGGAATGGAAGAAAACGGCAGGAAAGCCAAATTGCAGGACGGAAAGGCATATGTTTCTGAAAAGTAGACAAAATTCCAAGTTTAGGAAGGGGTGATTTGCATAGGTCAGGCAACAACTAGGTAGGGGAAACTGCCATCGAATGGGGGAAAAGCGGGAAAATGACTGAAAAAAAAGGTATGTGTTGGACATGGTTGGCTTGGTACGGCAATGGCTTCTATGAATTTTGAGAAAAGCAATGCTCCGCTACATTCCCCCGACTCTTGCAGTTAGGAGAGCATACCATTTTTGTAGTGTTTTTACAAAACAAGCAATACCACAAGCCAAACACTGAGCCATGGTACACAGGAGTTTTACGCTCACGGCCTGACCAGACGCACTTAGCATGTGTAAATTGGGAAAACCAATGTGGTGAGGAACGGCAGCCATACATTTTTTGAAAGTGTACAGGCAGACCTTTTCAAGGGTAGGTGACTTGTGCAGGTTACAAAAGTGTATGGCGGCTAAAGCAGCGACTAAATGTAGGTCACATTTGGGAAAAGAAAGGGTTGTGAGACAAAGGGCACCAGCAAATGGGTCAAAACGTTATGAAAACCACACAAACACAACACATGGCCTACCGTCCCGCGTTCCCACAGGTGTCCCAATGAAAACGGTACCTCACATGTGTGGGTGCACCTACCTGGCCGCCAAGGGGAAAGCCTAAAACACAAGTAACCCCAAGTCTGTTTTCAGAGGGAAATCTCAGACATTCTGCCGACCGGCACAACGTACAGATATGGGCCTCGGGTGTCCAAGCCACCGAGGAAAACAGGGGCCCCATGCATTTCCGAAAAGAGCACACCCGTGGGAATCTGCAGAGGTATGATTTGCGCACATCGCCCCAGATTTTATTACCCAGACACCCCTGCAAAGTCTGAAATTTGGGGAAAAAAACGCATTTTCCGCACATTTCGCTCGACGCACCCAACGAAACACGCCCCCAACAACACATGGCCTACCGTCACGCGTTCCCACAGGTGTCCCGATGAAAACGGTACCTCACATGTGTGGGTGCACCTACCTGGCCGCCAAGGGGAAAGCCTAAAACACAAGTAACCCCAAGTCTGTTTTCAGAGGGAAATCTCAGACATTCTGCCGACCGGCACAACGTACAGATATCGGCCTCGGGTGTCCAAGCCACCAAGGAAAACAGGGAACCCCATGCATTTCCGAAAAGAGGACACCCGTGGGAATCCGCAGAGGTATGATTTGCACACCTCGCCCCAGAATTTTTTACCCAGACACCCCTGCAAAGTCCGAAATGTGGGGAAAAAAACGCTTTTTCCGCACATTTCGCTCGACGCACCCATCGAAACACGCCCCCAACAACACATGGCCTACCGTCACGCGTTCCCACAGGTGTCCCGATGAAAACGGTACCTCACATGTGTGGGTGCACCTACCTGGCCGCCAAGGGGAAAGCCTAAAACACAAGTAACCCCAAGTCTGTTTTCAGAGGGAAATCTCAGACATTCTGCCGACCGGCACAACGTACAGATATGGGCCTCGGGTGTCCAAGCCACCGAGGAAAAGAGGGAACCCCATGCATTTCCAAAAAGAGGACACCCGTGGGAATCCGCAGAGGTATGATTTGCGCACATCGCCCCAGATTTTATTACCCAGACACCCCTGCAAAGTCTGAAATTTGGGGAAAAAAACGCATTTTCCGCACATTTCGCTCGACGCACCCATCGAAACACGCCCCCAACAACACATGGCCTACTGTCCCGCGTTCCCACAGGTGTCCCGATGAAAATGGTACCTCACATGTGTGGGTGCACCTACCTGGCCGCCAAGGGGAAAGCCTAAAACACAAGTAACCCCAAGTGTGTTTTCAGAGGGAAATCTCAGACATTCTGCCGACCGGCACAACGTACAGATATGGGCCTCGGGTGTCCAAGCCACCGAGGAAAACAGGGGCCCCATGCATTTCCAAAAAGAGGACACCCGTGGGAATCTGCAGAGGTATGATTTGCGCACATCGCCCCAGATTTTATTACCCAGACACCCCTGCAAAGTCCGAAATTTGGGGAAAAAAACGCATTTTCCGCACATTTCGCTCGACGCACCCATCGAAACACGCCCCCAACAAAACATGGCCTACCGTCACGCATTCCCACAGGTGTCCCAATGAAAATGGTACCTCACATGTGTGGGTGCACCTACCTGGCCGCCAAGGGGAAAGCCTAAAACACAAGTAACCCCAAGTCTGTTTTCAGAGGGAAATCTCAGACATTCTGCCGACCGGCACAACGTACAGATATGGGCCTCGGGTGTCCAAGCCACCGAGGAAAACAGGGAACCCCATGCATTTCCGAAAAGAGGACACCCGTGGGAATCTGCAGAGGTATGATTTGCGCACATCGCCCCAGATTTTATTACCCAGACAAAGTCCGAAATTTGGGGAAAAAAACACGCATTTTCCGCACATTTCGCTCGACGCACCCATCGAAACACGCCCCCAACAACACATGGCCTACCATCACGCATTCCCACAGGTGTCCCGATGAAAACAGTACCTCACATGTGTGGGTGCACCTACCTGGCCGCCAAGGGGAAATCCTAAAACACAAGTAACCCCAAGTCTGTTTTCAGAGGGAAATCTCAGACATTCTGCCGACCGGCTCAACGTACAGATATGGGCCTCGGGTGTCCAAGCCACTGAGGAAAACAGGGAACCCCATGCATTTCCGAAAAGAGGACACCCGTGGGAATCTGCAGAGGTATGATTTGCGCACATCGCCCCAGATTTTATTACCCAGACACCCCTGCAAAGTCCGAAATTTGGGGAAAAAAACGCGCATTTTCCACATATTTCGCTCGACGCACCCATCGAAACACGCCCCCAACAACACATGGCCTACTGTCATGCGTTCCCACAGGTGTCCCGATGAAAACGGTACCTCACATGTGTGGGTGCACCTACCTGGCCGCCAAGGGGAAAGCCTAAAACACAAGTAACCCCAAGTCTGTTTTCAGAGGGAAATCTCAGACATTCTGCCGACCCGCACACCGTACAGATATGGGCCTCGGGTGTCCAAGCCACCAAGGAAAACAGGGAACCCCATGCATTTCCGAAAAGAGGACACCGGTGGGAATCCGCAGAGGTATGATTTGCACACATCGCCCCAGAATTTTTTACCCAGACACCCCTGCAAAGTCCGAAATGTGGGGAAAAAAACGCTTTTTCCGCACATTTCGCTCGACGCACCCATCGAAACACGCCCCCAACAACACATGGCCTACCGTCACGCGTCCCCACAGGTGTCCCGATGAAAACGGTACCTCACATGTGTGGGTGCACCTACCTGGCCGCCAAGGGGAAAGCCTAAAACACAAGTAACCCCAAGTCTGTTTTCAGAGGGAAATCTCAGACATTCTGCCGACCGGCACAACGTACAGATATGGGCCTCAGGTGTCCAAGCCACCAAGGAAAACAGGGAACCCCATGCATTTCCGAAAAGAGGACACCCGTGGGAATCCGCAGAGGTATGATTTGCGCACATCGCCCCAGATTTTATTACCCAGACACCCCTGCAAAGTCCGAAATTTGGGGAAAAAAACGCATTTTCCGCACATTTCGCTCGACGCACCCATCGAAACACGGCCTCAACAACACATGGCCTACCGTAACGCGTTCCCACAGGTGTCCCGATGAAACTGGTACCTCACATGTGTGGGTGCACCTTCCTGGCCACCAAGGGGAAAGCCTAAAACACAAGTAACCCCAAGTCTGTTTTCAGAGGGAAATCTCAGACATTCTGCCGACCGGCACAACGTACGGATATGGGCCTCGGGTGTCCAAGCCACCGAGGAAAACAGGGAACCCCATGCATTTCCGAAAAGAGGACACCCGTGGGAATCTGCAGAGGTATGATTTGCGCACATCGCCCCAGATTTTATTACCCAGACACCCCTGCAAAGTCCGAAATTTGGGGAAAAAAACACGCATTTTCCGCATATTTCGCTCGACGCACCCATCGAAAAATGCCCCCAACAACACATGGCCTACCGTCACACTTTCCCACAGGTGTCCCGATGAAAACGGTACCTCACATGTGTGGGTGCACCTACCTGGCCGCCAAGGGGAAAGCCTAAAACACAAGTAACCCCAAGTCTGTTTTCAGAGGGAAATCTCAGACATTCTGCCGACCGGCACAACGTACAGATATGGGCCTCGGGTGTCCAAGCCACTGAGGAAAACAGGGAACCCCATGCATTTTCGAAAAGAGGACACCCTTGGGAATCCGCAGAGGTATGATTTGCGCACATCGCCCCAGAATTTTTTACCCAGACACCCCTGCAAAGTCCGAAATGTGGGGAAAAAAGCGCTTTTTCCGCACATTTCGCTCGACGCACCCATCGAAACACGCCCCCAACAACACATGGCCTACCGTCACGCGTTCCCACAGGTGTCCCAATGAAAACGGTACCTCACATGTGTGGGTGCACCTACCTGGCCGCCAAGGGGAAAGCCTAAAACACAAGTAACCCCAAGTCTGTTTTCAGAGGGAAATCTCAGACATTCTGCCGACCGGCACAACGTACAGATATGGGCCTCGGGTGTCCAAGCCACCGAGGAAAACAGGGAACCCCATGCATTTTCGAAAAGAGGACACCCTTGGGAATCCGCAGAGGTATGATTTGCGCACATCGCCCCAGAATTATTTACCCAGACACCCCTGCAAAGTCCGAAATGTGGGGAAAAAAACGCTTTTTCCGCACATTTCGCTCGACGCACCCATCGAAACACGCCCCCAACAACACATGGCCTACTGTCATGCGTTCCCACAGGTGTCCCGATGAAAACGGTACCTCACATGTGTGGGTGCACCTACCTGGCCGCCAAGGGGAAAGCCTAAAACACAAGTAACCCCAAGTCTGTTTTCAGAGGGAAATCTGAGACATTCTGCCGACCGGCACACCGTACAGATATGGGCCTCGGGTGTCCAAGCCACCAAGGAAAACAGGGAACCCCATGCATTTCCGAAAAGAGGACACCGGTGGGAATCCAAAGAGGTATGATTTGCACACATCGCCCCAGAATTTTTTACCCAGACACCCCTGCAAAGTCCGAAATGTGGGGAAAAAAACGCTTTTTCCGCACATTTCGCTCGACGCACCCATCGAAACACGCCCCCAACAACACATGGCCTACCGTCACGCGTCCCCACAGGTGTCCCGATGAAAACGGTACCTCACATGTGTGGGTGCACCTACCTGGCCGCCAAGGGGAAAGCCTAAAACACAAGTAACCTCAAGTCTGTTTTCAGAGGGAAATCTCAGACATTCTGCCGACCGGCACAATGTACAGATATGGGCCTCGGGTGTCCAAGGCACCAAGGAAAACAGGGAACCCCATGCATTTCCGAAAAGAGGACACCCGTGGGAATCCGCAGAGGTATGATTTGCGCACATCGCCCCAGATTTTATTACCCAGACACCCCTGCAAAGTCCGAAATTTGGGGAAAAAAACGCATTTTCCGCACATTTCGCTCGACGCACCCATCGAAACACGGCCTCAACAACACATGGCCTACCGTCACGCGTTCCCACAGGTGTCCCGATGAAACTGGTACCTCACATGTGTGGGTGCACCTTCCTGGCCGCCAAGGGGAAAGCCTAAAACACAAGTAACCCCAAGTCTGTTTTCAGAGGGAAATCTCAGACATTCTGCCGACCGGCACAAAGTACGGATATGGGCCTCGGGTGTCCAAGCCACCGAGGAAAACAGGGAACCCCATGCATTTCCGAAAAGAGGACACCCGTGGGAATCTGCAGAGGTATGATTTGCGCACATCGCCCCAGATTTTATTACCCAGACACCCCTGCAAAGTCCGAAATTTGGGGAAAAAAACGCGCATTTTCCGCATATTTCGCTCGACGCACCCATCGAAAAATGCCCCCAACAACACATGGCCTACCGTCACACTTTCCCACAGGTGTCCCGATGAAAACGGTACCTCACATGTGTGGGTGCACCTACCTGGCCGCCAAGGGGAAAGCCTAAAACACAAGTAACCCCAAGTCTGTTTTCAGAGGGAAATCTCAGACATTCTGCCGACCGGCACAACGTACAGATATGGGCCTCGGGTGTCCAAGCCACTGAGGAAAACAGGGACCCCCATGCATTTTCGAAAAGAGGACACCCTTGGGAATCCGCAGAGGTATGATTTGCGCACATCGCCCCAGAATTTTTTACCCAGACACCCCTGCAAAGTCCGAAATGTGGGGAAAAAAACGCTTTTTCCGCACATTTCGCTCGACGCACCCATCGAAACACGCCCCCAACAACACATGGCCTACCGTCACGCGTTCCCACAGGTGTCCCGATGAAAACGGTACCTCACATGTGTGGGTGCACCTACCTGGCCGCCAAGGGGAAAGCCTAAAACACAAGTAACCCCAAGTCTGTTTTCAGAGGGAAATCTCAGACATTCTGCCGACCGGCACAACGTACAGATATGGGCCTCGGGTGTCCAAGCCACCAAGGAAAACAGGGAACCCCATGCATTTCCGAAAAGAGGACACCCGTGGGAATCCGCAGAGGTATGATTTGCGCACATCGCCCCAGATTTTATTACCCAGACACCCCTGCAAAGTCCGAAATTTGGGGAAAAAAACGCATTTTCCGCACATTTCGCTCGACACACCCATCGAAACACGGCCCCAACAACACATGGCCTACCGTCACGCGTTCCCACAGGTGTCCCGATGAAAATGGTACCTCACATGTGTGGGTGCACCTACCTGGCCGCCAAGGGGAAAGCCTAAAGCACAAGTAACCCCAAGTCTGTTTTCAGAGGGAAATCTCAGACATTCTGCCGACCCGGCACAACGTACAGATATGGGCCTCGGGTGTCCAAGCCACCGAGGAAAACAGGGAACCCCATGCATTTCCGAAAAGAGGACACCCGTGGGAATCTGCAGAGGTATGATTTGCGCACATCGCCCCAGATTTTATTACCCAGACACCCCTGCAAAGTCGGAAATTTGGGGAAAAAAACGCGCATTTTCCGCACATTTCGCTCGACGCACCCATCGAAACACGCCTCCAACAACACATGGCCTACCGTCACGCGTTCCCACTGGTGTCCCAATGAAAACGGTACCTCACATGTGTGGGTGCACCTACCTGGCCGCCAAGGGGAAAGCCTAAAACACAAGTAACCCCAAGTCTGTTTTCAGAGGGAAATCTCAGACATTCTGCCGACCGGCACAACGTACAGATATGGGCCTCAGGTGTCCAAGCCACCGAGGAAAACAGGGAACCCCATGCATTTTCGAAAAGAGGACACCCTTGAGAATCCGCAGAGGTATGATTTGCGCACATCGCCCCAGAATTATTTACCCAGACACCCCTGCAAAGTCCGAAATGTGGGGAAAAAAACGCTTTTTCCGCACATTTCGCTCGACGCACCCATCGAAACACGCCCCCAACAACGCATGGCCTACTGTCATGCGTTCCCACAGGTGTCCCGATGAAAATGGTACCTCACATGTGTGGGTGCACCTACCTGGCCGCCAAGGGGAAAGCCTAAAAGACAAGTAACCCCAAGTCGGTTTTCAGAGGGAAATCTCAGACATTCTGCCGACGGGCACAACGTACAGATATGGGCCTCGTGTGTCCAAGCCACCAAGGAAAACAGGGAACCCCATGCATTTCCGAAAAGAGGACACCCGTGGGAATCTGCAGAGGTATGATTTGCGCACATTGCCCCAGATTTTATTACCCAGAAACCCCTGCAAAGTCCGAAATTTGGGGAAAAAACGCATTTTCCGCACATTTCGCTCGATACACCCATCGAAACACGGCCCCAACAACACATGGCCTACCGTCACACGTTCCCACAGGTGTCCCGATGAAAATGGTACCTCACATGTGTGGGTGCACCTACCTGGCCGCCAAGGGGAAAGCCTAAAGCACAAGTAACCCCAAGTCTGTTTTCAGAGGGAAATCTCAGACATTCTGCCGACCCGGCACAACGTACAGATATGGGCCTCGGGTGTCCAAGCCACCGAGGAAAACAGGGAACCCCATGCATTTCCGAAAAGAGGACACCCGTGGGAATCTGCAGAGGTATGATTTGCGCACATCGCCCCAGATTTTATTACCCAGACACCCCTGCAAAGTCGGAAATTTGGGGAAAAAAACGCGCATTTTCCGCACATTTCGCTCGACGCACCCATCGAAACACGCCCCCAACAACACATGGCCTACCGTCACGCGTTCCCACTGGTGTCCCAATGAAAACGGTACCTCACATGTGTGGGTGCACCTACCTGGCCGCCAAGGGGAAAGCCTAAAACACAAGTAACCCCAAGTCTGTTTTCAGAGGGAAATCTCAGACATTCTGCCGACCGGCACAACGTACAGATATGGGCCTCAGGTGTCCAAGCCACCGAGGAAAACAGGGAACCCCATGCATATTCGAAAAGAGGACACCCTTGGGAATCCGCAGAGGTATGATTTGCGCACATCGCCCCAGAATTATTTATCCAGACACCCCTGCAAAGTCCGAAATGTGGGGAAAAAAACGCTTTTTCCGCACATTTCGCTCGACGCACCCATCGAAACATGCCCCCAACAACACATGGCCTACCGTCACGCGTTCCCACAGGTGTCCCGATGAAAACGGTACCTCACATGTGTGGGTGCACCTACCTGGCCGCCAAGGGGAAAGCCTAAAACACAATTAACCCCAAGTCTGTTTTCAGAGGGAAATCTCAGACATTCTGCCGACCGGCACAACGTACAGATATGGGCCTCGGGTGTCCAAGCCACCAAGGAAAACAGGGAACCCCATGCATTTCCGAAAAGAGGACACCCGTGGGAATCTGCAGAGGTATGATTTGCGCACATCGCCCCAGATTTTATTACCCAGACACCCCTGCAAAGTCGGAAATTTGGGGGAAAAAACGCGCATTTTCCGCACATTTCGCTCGACGCACCCATCGAAACACGCCCCCAACAACACATGGCCTACCGTCACGCGTTCCCACAGGTGTCCCAATGAAAACGGTACCTCACATGTGTGGGTGCACCTACCTGGCCGCCAAGGGGAAAGCCTAAAACACAAGTAACCCCAAGTCTGTTTTCAGAGGGAAATCTCAGACATTCTGCCGACCGGCACAACGTACAGATATGGGCCTCGGGTGTCCAAGCCACCGAGGAAAACAGGGAACCCCATGCATTTTCGAAAATAGGACACCCTTGGGAATCCGCAGAGGTATGATTTGCGCACATCGCCCCAGAATTATTTACCCAGACACCCCTGCAAAGTCCGAAATGTGGGGAAAAAAACGCTTTTTCCGCACATTTCGCTCGACGCACCCATCGAAACACACCCCCAACAACACATGGCCTACTGTCATGCGTTCCCACAGGTGTCCCGATGAAAACGCTACCTCACATGTGTGGGTGCACCTACCTGGCCGCCAAGGGGAAAGCCTAAAACACAAGTAACCCCAAGTCTGTTTTCAGAGGGAAATCTCAGACATTCTGCCGACCGGCACACCGTACAGATATGGCCCTCGGGTGTCCAAGCCACCAAGGAAAACAGGGAACCCCATGCATTTCCGAAAAGAGGACACCGGTGGGAATCCACAGAGGTATGATTTGCACACATCGCCCCAGACTTTTTTACCCAGACACCCCTGCAAAGTCCGAAATGTGGGGAAAAAAACGCTTTTTCCGCACATTTCGCTCGACGCACCCATCGAAACACGCCCCCAACAACACATGGCCTACCGTCACGCGTCCCCACAGGTGTCCCGATGAAAACGGTACCTCACATGTGTGGGTGCACCTACCTGGCCGCCAAGGGGAAAGCCTAAAACACAAGTAACCCCAAGTCTGTTTTCAGAGGGAAATCTCAGACATTCTGCCGACCGGCACAACGTACAGATATGGGCCTCGGGTGTCCAAGCCACCAAGGAAAACAGGGAACCCCATGCATTTCCGAAAAGAGGACACCCGTGGGAATCCGCAGAGGTATGATTTGCGCACATCGCCCCAGATTTTATTACCCAGACACCCCTGCAAAGTCCGAAATTTGGGGAAAAAAACGCATTTTCCGCACATTTCGCTCGACGCACCCATCGAAACACGGCCTCAACAACACATGGCCTACTGTCACGCGTTCCCACAGGTGTCCCGATGAAACTGGTACCTCACATGTGTGGGTGCACCTTCCTGGCCGCCAAGGGGAAAGCCTAAAACACAAGTAACCCCAAGTCTGTTTTCAGAGGGAAATCTCAGACATTCTGCCGACCGGCACAACGTACGGATATGGGCCTCGGGTGTCCAAGCCACCGAGGAAAACAGGGAACCCCATGCATTTCCGAAAAGAGGACACCCGTGGGAATCTGCAGAGGTATGATTTGCGCACATCGCCCCAGATTTTATTACCCAGACACCCCTGCAAAGTCCGATATTTGGGGGAAAAAACGCGCATTTTCCACATATTTCGCTCGACGCACCCATCGAAAAATGCCCCCAACAACACATGGCCTACCGTCACACTTTCCCACAGGTGTCCCGATGAAAACGGTACCTCACATGTGTGGGTGCACCTACCTGGCCGCCAAGGGGAAAGCCTAAAACACAAGTAACCCCAAGTCTGTTTTCAGAGGGAAATCTCAGACATTCTGCCGACCGGCACAACGTACAGATATGGGCCTCGGGTGTCCAAGCCACTGAGGAAAACAGGGAACCCCATGCATTTTCGAAAAGAGGACACCCTTGGGAATCCGCAGAGGTATGATTTGCGCACATCGCCCCAGAATTTTTTACCCAGACACCCCTGCAAAGTCCGAAATGTGGTGAAAAAAATGCTTTTTCCGCACATTTCGCTCGACGCACCCATCGAAACATGCCCCCAACAACACATGGCCTACCGTCATGCGTTCCCACAGGTGTCCCGATGAAAACAGTACCTCACATGTGTGGGTGCACCTACCTGGCCGCCAAGGGGAAAGCCTAAAACACAAGTAACCCCAAGTCTGTTTTCAGAGGGAAATCTCAGACATTCTGCCGACCGGCACAACGTACAGATATGGGCCTTGGGTATCCAAGCCACCGAGGAAAACAGGGAACTCCATGCATTTTCGAAAAGAGGACACCCTTGGGAATCCGCAGAGGTATGATTTGCGCACATCGCCCCAGAATTTTTTACCCAGACACCCCTGCAAAGTCCGAAATGTGGGGAAAAAAATGCTTTTTCCGCACATTTCGCTCGACGCACCCATCGAAACACGCCCCCAACAACACATGGCCTACCGTCACGCGTTCCCACAGGTGTCCCGATGAAAACGGTACCTCACATGTGTGGGTGCACCTACCTGGCCGCCAAGGGGAAAGCCTAAAACACAAGTAACCCCAAGTCTGTTTTCAGAGGGAAATCTCAGACATTCTGCCGACCGGCACAACGTACAGATATGGGCCTCGGGTGTCCAAGCCACCAAGGAAAACAGGGAACCCCATGCATTTCCGAAAAGAGGACACCCGTGGGAATCCGCAGAGGTATGATTTGCGCACATCGCCCCAGATTTTATTACCCAGACACCCCTGCAAAGTCCGAAATTTGGGGAAAAAAACGCATTTTCCGCACATTTCGCTCGACACACCCATCGAAACACGGCCCCAACAACACATGGCCTACTGTCACGCGTTCCCACAGGTGTCCCGATGAAAATGGTACCTCACATGTGTGGGTGCACCTACCTGGCCGCCAAGGGGAAAGCCTAAAGCACAAGTAACCCCAAGTCTGTTTTCAGAGGGAAATCTCAGACATTCTGCCGACCCGGCACAACGTACAGATATGGGCCTCGGGTGTCCAAGCCACCGAGGAAAACAGGGAACCCCATGCATTTCCGAAAAGAGGACACCCGTGGGAATCTGCAGAGGTATGATTTGCGCACATCGCCCCAGATTTTATTACCCAGACACCCCTGCAAAGTCCGATATTTGGGGGAAAAAACGCGCATTTTCCGCATATTTCGCTCGACGCACCCATCGAAAATTGCCCCCAACAACACATGGCCTACCGTCACACTTTCCCACAGGTGTCCCGATGAAAACGGTACCTCACATGTGTGGGTGCACCTACCTGGCCGCCAAGGGGAAAGCCTAAAACACAAGTAACCCCAAGTCTGTTTTCAGAGGGAAATCTCAGACATTCTGCCGACCGGCACAACGTACAGATATGGGCCTCGGGTGTCCAAGCCACTGAGGAAAACAGGGAACCCCATGCATTTTCGAAAAGAGGACACCCTTGGGAATCCGCAGAGGTATGATTTGCGCACATCGCCCCAGAATTTTTTACCCAGACACCCCTGCAAAGTCCGAAATGTGGGGAAAAAAATGCTTTTTCCGCACATTTCGCTCGACGCACCCATCGAAACATGCCCCCAACAACACATGGCCTACCGTCATGCGTTCCCACAGGTGTCCCGATGAAAACAGTACCTCACATGTGTGGGTGCACCTACCTGGCCGCCAAGGGGAAAGCCTAAAACACAAGTAACCCCAAGTCTGTTTTCAGAGGGAAATCTCAGACATTCTGCCGACCGGCACAACGTACAGATATGGGCCTTGGGTGTCCAAGCCACCGAGGAAAACAGGGAACTCCATGCATTTTCGAAAAGAGGACACCCTTGGGAATCCGCAGAGGTATGATTTGCGCACATCGCCCCAGAATTTTTTACCCAGACACCCCTGCAAAGTCCGAAATGTGGGGAAAAAAATGCTTTTTCCGCACATTTCGCTCGACGCACCCATCGAAACACGCCCCCAACAACACATGGCCTACCGTCACGCGTTCCCACAGGTGTCCCGATGAAAACGGTACCTCACATGTGTGGGTGCACCTACCTGGCCGCCAAGGGGAAAGCCTAAAACACAAGTAACCCCAAGTCTGTTTTCAGAGGGAAATCTCAGACATTCTGCCGACCGGCACAACGTACAGATATGGGCCTCGGGTGTCCAAGCCACCAAGGAAAACAGGGAACCCCATGCATTTCCGAAAAGAGGACACCCGTGGGAATCCGCAGAGGTATGATTTGCGCACATCGCCCCAGATTTTATTACCCAGACACCCCTGCAAAGTCCGAAATTTGGGGAAAAAAACGCATTTTCCGCACATTTCGCTCGACACACCCATCGAAACACGGCCCCAACAACACATGGCCTACTGTCACGCGTTCCCACAGGTGTCCCGATGAAAATGGTACCTCACATGTGTGGGTGCACCTACCTGGCCGCCAAGGGGAAAGCCTAAAGCACAAGTAACCCCAAGTCTGTTTTCAGAGGGAAATCTCAGACATTCTGCCGACCCGGCACAACGTACAGATATGGGCCTCGGGTGTCCAAGCCACCGAGGAAAACAGGGAACCCCATGCATTTCCGAAAAGAGGACACCCGTGGGAATCTGCAGAGGTATGATTTGCGCACATCGCCCCAGATTTTATTACCCAGACACCCCTGCAAAGTCGGAAATTTGGGGGAAAAAACGCGTATTTTCCGCACATTTCGCTCGACGCACCCATCGAAACACGCCCCCAACAACACATGGCCTACCGTCACGCGTTCCCACTGGTGTCCCAATGAAAACGGTACCTCACATGTGTGAGTGCACGTACCTGGCCGCCAAGGGGAAAGCCTAAAACACAAGTAACCCCAAGTCTGTTTTCAGAGGGAAATCTCAGACATTCTGCCGACCGGCACAACGTACAGATATGGGCCTCAGGTGTCCAAGCCACCCAGGAAAACAGGGAACCCCATGCATATTCGAAAAGAGGACACCCTTGGGAATCCGCAGAGGTATGATTTGCGCAGATCGCCCCAGAATTATTTATCCAGACACCCCTGCAAAGTCCGAAATGTGGGGAAAAAAACGCTTTTTCCGCACATTTCGCTCGACGCACCCATCGAAACATGCCCCCAACAACACATGGCCTACCGTCACGCGTTCCCACAGGTGTCCCGATGAAAACGGTACCTCACATGTGTGGGTGCACCTACCTGGCCGCCAAGGGGAAAGCCTAAAACACAATTAACCCCAAGTCTGTTTTCAGAGGGAAATCTCAGACATTCTGCCGACCGGCACAACGTACAGATATGGGCCTCGGGTGTCCAAGCCACCAAGGAAAACAGGGAACCCCATGCATTTCCGAAAAGAGGACACCCGTGGGAATCTGCAGAGGTATGATTTGCGCACATCGCCCCAGATTTTATTACCCAGACACCCCTGCAAAGTCGGAAATTTGGGGGAAAAAACGCGCATTTTCCGCACATTTCGCTCGACGCACCCATCGAAACACGCCCCCAGCAACACATGGCCTACCGTCACGCGTTCCCACAGGTGTCCCAATGAAAACGGTACCTCACATGTGTGGGTGCACCTACCTGGCCGCCAAGGGGAAAGCCTAAAACACAAGTAACCCCAAGTCTGTTTTCAGAGGGAAATCTCAGACATTCTGCCGACCGGCACAACGTACAGATATGGGCCTCGGGTGTCCAAGCCACCGAGGAAAACAGGGAACCCCATGCATTTTCGAAAATAGGACACCCTTGGGAATCCGCAGAGGTATGATTTGCGCACATCGCCCCAGAATTATTTACCCAGACACCCCTGCAAAGTCCGAAATGTGGGGAAAAAAACGCTTTTTCCGCACATTTCGCTCGACGCACCCATCGAAACACACCCCCAACAACACATGGCCTACTGTCATGCGTTCCCACAGGTGTCCCGATGAAAACGGTACCTCACATGTGTGGGTGCACCTACCTGGCCGCCAAGGGGAAAGCCTAAAACACAAGTAACCCCAAGTCTGTTTTCAGAGGGAAATCTCAGACATTCTGCCGACCGGCACACCGTACAGATATGGCCCTCGGGTGTCCAAGCCACCAAGGAAAACAGGGAACCCCATGCATTTCCGAAAAGAGGACACCGGTGGGAATCCGCAGAGGTATGATTTGCACACATCGCCCCAGACTTTTTTACCCAGACACCCCTGCAAAGTCCGAAATGTGGGGAAAAAAACGCTTTTTCCGCACATTTCGCTCGACGCACCCATCGAAACACGCCCCCAACAACACATGGCCTACCGTCACGCGTCCCCACAGGTGTCCCGATGAAAACGGTACCTCACATGTGTGGGTGCACCTACCTGGCCGCCAAGGGGAAAGCCTAAAACACAAGTAACCCCAAGTCTGTTTTCAGAGGGAAATCTCAGACATTCTGCCGACCGGCACAACGTACAGATATGGGCCTCGGGTGTCCAAGCCACCAAGGAAAACAGGGAACCCCATGCATTTCCGAAAAGAGGACACCCGTGGGAATCCGCAGAGGTATGATTTGCGCACATCGCCCCAGATTTTATTACCCAGACACCCCTGCAAAGTCCGAAATTTGGGGAAAAAAACGCATTTTCCGCACATTTCGCTCGACGCACCCATCGAAACACGGCCTCAACAACACATGGCCTACCGTCACGCGTTCCCACAGGTGTCCCGATGAAACTGGTACCTCACATGTGTGGGTGCACCTTCCTGGCCGCCAAGGGGAAAGCCTAAAACACAAGTAACCCCAAGTCTGTTTTCAGAGGGAAATCTCAGACATTCTGCCGACCGGCACAACGTACGGATATGGGCCTCGGGTGTCCAAGCCACCGAGGAAAACAGGGAACCCCATGCATTTCCGAAAAGAGGACACCCGTGGGAATCTGCAGAGGTATGATTTGCGCACATCGCCCCAGATTTTATTACCCAGACACCCCTGCAAAGTCCGATATTTGGGGGAAAAAACGCGCATTTTCCGCATATTTCGCTCGACGCACCCATCGAAAAATGCCCCCAACAACACATGGCCTACCGTCACACTTTCCCACAGGTGTCCCGATGAAAACGGTACCTCACATGTGTGGGTGCACCTACCTGGCCGCCAAAGGGAAAGCCTAAAACACAAGTAACCCCAAGTCTGTTTTCAGAGGGAAATCTCAGACATTCTGCCGACCGGCACAACGTACAGATATGGGCCTCGGGTGTCCAAGCCACTGAGGAAAACAGGGAACCCCATGCATTTCCGAAAAGAGGACACCCGTGGGAATCTGCAGAGGTATGATTTGCGCACATCGCCCCAGATTTTATTACCCAGACACCCCTACAAAGTCCGAAATGTGGGGAAAAAAACGCTTTTTCCGCACATTTCCCTCGACGCATCCATCAAAACACGCCCCCAACAACACATGGCCTACCGTCACACATTCCCACAGGTGTCCTGATGAAAACGTTACCTCACATGTGTGGGTGCACCTACCTGCCCGCCAAAGGGAAAGCCTAAAACACAAGTAACCCCAAGTCTGTTTTCAGAGGGAAATCTCAGACATTCTGCCGACCGGCACAACGTACAGATATGGGCCTCGGGTGTCCAAGCCACTGAGGAAAACAGGGAACCCCATGCATTTTCGAAAAGAGGACACCCTTGGGAATCCGCAGAGGTATGATTTGCGCACATCGCCCCAGAATTTTTTACCCAGACACCCCTGCAAAGTCCGAAATGTGGGGAAAAAAATGCTTTTTCCGCACATTTCGCTCGACGCACCCATCGAAACATGCCCCCAACAACACATGGCCTACCGTCATGCGTTCCCACAGGTGTCCCGATGAAAACAGTACCTCACATGTGTGGGTGCACCTACCTGGCCGCCAAGGGGAAAGCCTAAAACACAAGTAACCCCAAGTCTGTTTTCAGAGGGAAATCTCAGACATTCTGCCGACCGGCACAACGTACAGATATGGGCCTTGGGTGTCCAAGCCACCGAGGAAAACAGGGAACTCCATGCATTTTCGAAAAGAGGACACCCTTGGGAATCCGCAGAGGTATGATTTGCGCACATCGCCCCAGAATTTTTTACCCAGACACCCCTGCAAAGTCCGAAATGTGGGGAAAAAATGCTTTTTCAGCACATTTCGCTCGACGCACCCATCGAAACACGCCCCCAACAACACATGGCCTACCGTCACGCGTTCCCACAGGTGTCCCGATGAAAACGGTACCTCACATGTGTGGGTGCACCTACCTGGCCGCCAAGGGGAAAGCCTAAAACACAAGTAACCCCAAGTCTGTTTTCAGAGGGAAATCTCAGACATTCTGCCGACCGGCACAACGTACAGATATGGGCCTCGGGTGTCCAAGCCACCAAGGAAAACAGGGAACCCCATGCATTTCCGAAAAGAGGACACCCGTGGGAATCCGCAGAGGTATGATTTGCGCACATCGCCCCAGATTTTATTACCCAGACACCCCTGCAAAGTCTGAAATTTGGGGAAAAAAACGCATTTTCCGCACATTTTGCTCGACACACCCATCGAAACACGGCCCCAACAACACATGGCCTACTGTCACGCGTTCCCACAGGTGTCCCGATGAAAATGGTACCTCACATGTGTGGGTGCACCTACCTGGCCGCCAAGGGGAAAGCCTAAAGCACAAGTAACCCCAAGTCTGTTTTCAGAGGGAAATCTCAGACATTCTGCCGACCCGGCACAACGTACAGATATGGGCCTCGGGTGTCCAAGCCACCGAGGAAAACAGGGAACCCCATGCATTTCCGAAAAGAGGACACCCGTGGGAATCTGCAGAGGTATGATTTGCGCACATCGCCCCAGATTTTATTACCCAGACACCCCTGCAAAGTCGGAAATTTGGGGAAAAAAACGCGCATTTTCCGCACATTTCGCTCGACGCACCCATCGAAACACGCCCCCAACAACACATGGCCTACCGTCACGCGTTCCCACTGGTGTCCCAATGAAAACGGTACCTCACATGTGTGAGTGCACGTACCTGGCCGCCAAGGGGAAAGCCTAAAACACAAGTAACCCCAAGTCTGTTTTCAGAGGGAAATCTCAGACATTCTGCCGACCGGCACAACGTACAGATATGGGCCTCAGGTGTCCAAGCCACCGAGGAAAACAGGGAACCCCATGCATTTTCGAAAAGAGGACACCCTTGGGAATCCGCAGAGGTATGATTTGCGCACATCGCCCCAGAATTATTTACCCAGACACCCCTGCAAAGTCCGAAATGTGGGGAAAAAAACGCTTTTTCCGCACATTTCGCTCGACGCACCCATCGAAACACGCCCCCAACAACGCATGGCCTACTGTCATGCGTTCCCACAGGTGTCCCGATGAAAATGGTACCTCACATGTGTGGGTGCACCTACCTGGCCGCCAAGGGGAAAGCCTAAAAGACAAGTAACCCCAAGTCTGTTTTCAGAGGGAAATCTCAGACATTCTGCCGACCGGCACACCGTACAGATATGGGCCTCGGGTGTCCAAGCCACCAAGGAAAACAGGGAACCCCATGCATTTCCGAAAAGAGGACACCGGTGGGAATCCGCAGAGGTATGATTTGCACACATCGCCCCAGAATTTTTTACCCAGACACCCTTGCAAAGTCCAAAATGTGGGGAAAAAACGCTTTTTCCGCACATTTCGCTCGAAGCACCCATCGAAACACGCCCCCAACAACACATGGCCTACCGTCACGCGTCCCCACAGGTGTCCCGATGAAAACGGTACCTCACATGTGTGGGTGCACCTACCTGGCCGCCAAGGGGAAAGCCTAAAACACAAGTAACCCCAAGTCTGTTTTCAGAGGGAAATCTCAGACATTCTGCCGACGGGCACAACGTACAGATATGGGCCTCGTGTGTCCAAGCCACCAAGGAAAACAGGGAACCCCATGCATTTCCGAAAAGAGGACACCCGTGGGAATCCGCAGAGGTATGATTTGCGCACATCGCCCCAGATTTTATTACCCAGACACCCCTGCAAATTCCGAAATTTGGGGAAAAAAACGCATTTTCCGCACATTTCGCTCGACGCACCCATCGAAACACGGCCCCAACAACACATGGCCTACCGTCACGCGTTCCCACAGGTGTCCCGATGAAACTGGTACCTCACATGTGTGGGTGCACCTTCCTGGCCGCCAAGGGGAAAGCCTAAAGCACAAGTAACCCCAAGTCTGTTTTCAGAGGGAAATCTCAGACATTCTGCCGACCCGGCACAACGTACAGATATGGGCCTCGGGTGTCCAAGCCACCGAGGAAAACAGGGAACCCCATGCATTTCCGAAAAGAGGACACCCGTGGGAATCTGCAGAGGTATGATTTGCGCACATCGCCCCAGATTTTATTACCCAGACACCCCTGCAAAGTCGGAAATTTGGGGGAAAAAACGCGTATTTTCCGCACATTTCGCTCGACGCACCCATCGAAACACGCCCCCAACAACACATGGCCTACCGTCACGCGTTCCCACTGGTGTCCCAATGAAAACGGTACCTCACATGTGTGGGTGCACCTACCTGGCCGCCAAGGGGAAAGCCTAAAACACAAGTAACCCCAAGTCTGTTTTCAGAGGGAAATCTCAGACATTCTGCCGACCGGCACAACGTACAGATATGGGCCTCAGGTGTCCAAGCCACCGAGGAAAACAGGGAACCCCATGCATTTTCGAAAAGAGGACACCCTTGGGAATCCGCAGAGGTATGATTTGCGCACATCGCCCCAGAATTATTTACCCAGACACCCCTGCAAAGTCCGAAATGTGGGGAAAAAAACGCTTTTTCCGCAAATTTCGCTCGACGCACCCATCGAAACACGCCCCCAACAACACATGGCCTACTGTCATGCGTTCCCACAGGTGTCCCGATGAAAACGGTACCTCACATGTGTGGGTGCACCTACCGGCCGCCAAGGGGAAAGCCTAAAACACAAGTAACCCCAAGTCTGTTTTCAGAGGGAAATCTCAGACATTCTGCCGACCGGCACACCGTACAGATATGGGCCTCGGGTGTCCAAGCCACCAAGAAAAACAGGGAACCCCATGCATTTCCGAAAAGAGGACACCGGTGGGAATCCGCAGAGGTATGATTTGCACACATCGCCCCAGAATTTTTTACCCAGACACCCCTGCAAATTCCGAAATGTGGGGAAAAAAACGCTTTTTCCGCACATTTCGCTCGACGCACCCATCGAAACACGCCCCCAACAACACATGGCCTACCGTCACGCGTCCCCACAGGTGTCCCGATGAAAACGGTACCTCACATGTGTGGGTGCACCTACCTGGCCGCCAAGGGGAAAGCCTAAAACACAAGTAACCCCAAGTCTGTTTTCAGAGGGAAATCTCAGACATTCTGCCGACCGGCACAACGTACAGATATGGGCCTCGTGTGTCCAAGCCACCAAGGAAAACAGGGAACCCCATGCATTTCCGAAAAGAGGACACCTGTGGGAATCCGCAGAGGTATGATTTGCGCACATCGCCCCAGATTTTATTACCCAGACACCCCTGCAAAGTCCGAAATTTGGGGAAAAAAAACGCATTTTCCGCACATTTCGCTCGACGCACCCATCGAAACACGGCCCCAACAACACATGGCCTACCGTCACGCGTTCCCACAGGTGTCCCGATGAAACTGGTACCTCACATGTGTGGGTGCACCTTCCTGGCCGCCAAGGGGAAAGCCTAAAACACAAGTAACCCCAATTCTGTTTTCAGAGGGAAATCTCAGACATTCTGCCGACCGGCACAACGTACGGATATGGGCCTCGGGTGTCCAAGCCACCAAGGAAAACAGGGAACCCCATGCATTTCCGAAAAGAGGACACCCGTGGGAATCTGCAGAGGTATGATTTGCGCACATCGCCCCAGATTTTATTACCCAGACACCCCTGCAAAGTCCGAAATTTGGGGGAAAAACACATTTTCCGCACATTTCGCTCGATGCACCTATCGAAACACGCCCCCAACAACACATGGCCTACCGTCACGCGTTCCCACAGGTGTCCTGATGAAAACGGTACATCACATGTGTGGGTGCACCTACCTGGCCGCCAAGGGGAAAGCCTAAAACACAAGTAACCCCAAGTCTGTTTTCAGAGGGAAATCTCAGACATTCTGCCGACCGGCACAACGTACAGATATGGGCCTCGGGTGTCCAAGCCACCAAGGAAAACAGGGAACCCCATGCATTTTCGAAAAGAGGACACCCGTGGGAATCCGCAGAGGTATGATTTGCGTACATCGCCCCAGAATTTTTTACCCAGACACCCCTACAAAGTCCGAAATGTGGGGAAAAAAACGCTTTTTCCGCACATTTCCCTCGACGCATCCATCAAAATACGCCCCCAACAACACATGGCCTACCGTCACACATTCCCACAGGTGTCCTGATGAAAACGTTACCTCACATGTGTGGGTGCACCTACCTGGCCGCCAAAGGGAAAGCCTAAAACACAAGTAACCCCAAGTCTGTTTTCAGAGGGAAATCTCAGACATTCTGCCGACCGGCACAACATACAGATATGGGCCTCAGGTGTCCAAGCCACCGAGGAAAACAGGGAACCCCATGCATTTCCGAAAAGAGGACACCCGTGGGAATCTGCAGAGGTATGATTTGCGCACATCGCCCCAGATTTTATTACCCAGACACCCCTGCAAAGTCCGAAATTTGGGGAATAAAACGCATTTTCCGCACATTCCGCTCGACGCACCCATCGGAATACGGCCCCAACAACACATGGCCTACCGTCACGCGTTCCCACAGGTGTCCCAATGAAAACGGTACCTCACATGTGTGGGTGCACGTACCTGGCTGCCAAGGGGAAAGCCTAAAACACAAGTAACCCCAAGTCTGTTTTCAGAGGGAAATCTCAGACATTCTGCCAACCGGCACAACGTACAGATATGGGCCTTCGGGTGTCCAAGCCACCGAGGAAAACAGGGAACCCCATGCATTTTCGAAAAGAGGACACCCGTGGGAATCCGCAGAGGTATGATTTGCGCACATCGCCCCAGAATTTTTACCCAGACCTCCCTGCAAAGTCCGAAATGTGGGGAAAAAAACGCTTTTTCCGCACATTTCGCTCGACTCACCCATCGAAACACGCCCCCAACAACACATGGCCTACCATCACGCGTTCCCACAGGTGTCCCGATGAAAACAGTACCTCACATGTGTGGGTGCACCTACCTGGCCGCCAAGGGGAAAGCCTAAAACACAAGTAACCCCAAGTCTGTTTTCAGAGGGAAATCTCAGACATTCTGCCGACCGGCACAACGTACAGATATGGGCCTCGGGTGTCCAAGCCACCAAAGAAAACAGGGAACCCCATGCATTTTCGAAAAGAGGACACCCGTGGGAATCTGCAGAGGTATGATTTGCGCACATCGCCCCAGAATTTTTTACCCAGACAGCCCCGCAAAGTCCGAAATGTGGGGAAAGAAATGCTTTTTCCGCACATTTCGCTCGACGCACCCATCGAAACACGCCCCCAACAACACATGGCCTACCGTCACGCGTTTCCACAGGTGTCCCGATGAAAACGGTACCTCACATGCGTGGGTGCACCTACCGGGGTCGCAAAAGGAAAAGGGTAACCGACTGGGAACCCCAAGCCATTCGCCACTGCACATTTTGTTCATGTGGGCAACCTACAGATTTGGGCCTAGGGTGTCGCAGCCAGCAAGGGAAACAGGGAACCCCATGCATTTCCCAAAAGAGGACACCCGTGGGAATCCACAGAGGTCTGCCTTGCGCAAATTGCCCCAGTTTTTATTAGCCACAATCCCCGACAAAGTGTGATATTTGGTGGGGAAAAAACACAATGTTCACTTTGTCTGGGGTTCTGGGTAATAAATTCTGGCCCGCTTCGCGCAAATCAGACCTCTGTGCTTTCCCATGGGTGTCCTCTTTTGGGAAATGCATGGGGTTCCCTGTTTTCCTTGCTGGCTTCGACACCCTAGGCCCAAATATGTAGATTGCCCACATGAACAAATTGTGCTGTGGCGAAAGACTTGGGGTTACCAGCGGGTTACCCTTTTCCTTTTGCGCCCCCGGTAGGTGCACCCACACATGCGAGGTACCGTTTTCGTCGGGACACCTGTGGGAACACGAGAAGGTATGACATCTGCTGTTGGCGACGTGTTTCGGTGAGTGGACACAGGGAAATGTCTCTGAAATTGGCCGGAAATGAAGACAATTCTCAGAAATTTCGCTCTGGCCACCCACTGAAACACACCGCTAACAACACGTGGCCTACCTTCCCGCGTCCCCACACGTGTCCCGATGAAAACGGTACCTCACATGTGTGGGTGCACCTACCGGGGGCGCAAAAGGAAAAGGGTAACCGACTGAGAACCCCAAGCCATTCGCCACTGCCCATTTTGTTCATGTGGACAACCTACAGATTTAGGCCTAAGGTGTGGAAGCCAGCAAGGAAAACAGGGAACCCCATGCATTTCCCAAAAGAGGACACCCGTGGGAATCCACAGAGGTCTGACTTACGCAAATCGGCCCAGAATGTAATACCCAGAACCACCAGCAAAGACCCACATGGGGGAAGGGTGCCCAAGGCCAGGGATATTACCGCCGACTTTGCTGGAGCCCTGGCTGCCCTGTGTTACAGCTTCTCCCCACCAAGGAGTCTCGGCAGTGTGCCAATACCTCCCCGAAGGGAAAAGCTGTAATGCAGCCCAGCCGCAACTCCAGGACAGTTGGAGGTGATCTGCCCAGAAGGGCCATTCCCACCCACACCACCAACAATCCAGCCCCAGTCTCACCCACCCCACTGACAGTGGGCCCTAACCATAGAATAATAAAAAACAGTACTCACATAACGTTGCAGCTGCTCGGGTAGAAAAAGCTGTAAACAAAACAAAGAACATGTGTTACCTACGGTCACACCAGCAAAATGTAGCCCTCCCTGGGGGCAGATAAGGGGGGGGCTGTCCTGCACTCCTCCCTGGGCTCAGGCGTCCGTTCCTAGGAGCAGATATCTGGTCCCAGGAAGGGCTGCATGACTTGGCACCCACTCCATTGCGGGTGGGGGGAGGGGGTCAACGCCCCATCCCATTAGAAAATTCCCTGACCATTTGGGGTGCCCCTCTGCCCCCCCCTAAAAAGCGTTCCACCATTTTCATTTTTTTCCTTTGGTAACCCAACTCCCCTTGGTGCAGAGGGTCACATTGGTGTGCCAATCTGGCGCCGGGGTGCCCAAACCTTACTGCCCCATTTATTGGGGGTCCTGCCCCACCTTTTGGGGTGCCCCCCACCCCAAATGGAGGGCCCCACCTCATGCAACCCTCCCTGGGGGCAGATAGGGGGGGGGCCCACCTCATGCATCCCTCCCTGGGGTCAGATGCCCCTTCCTAGGAGCAGATATCTGCCCCCAGGGAGGGTTGCATGAGGTGGGGCCCTCCATTTGGGGTGGGGGACGGGGTTGAGGGCCACCCCCCGTTGCGGTACATCATTTGCTGCCAATTTAGGGTGGCCCTCAGCCCCCCCTAAAAAGCAGCCTGTGATTTTGTATATTTTTTTTTTGTTTACCCAACTTCGCTTGGTGCAGATGGGCACATTAGTGTGGCTATCTGCCCCCAGGGTGCCCAAACCCTACTTTCCCATCTATTGGGGGTCCTGCCCCACCTTTTGGGGTGCCCCCCCACCCAACCCCCAATGGCTGGGGGACACACCTCATGCAGGCCTTCCTGGGCCTCCTCCAAACGGCTGCGTGAGGTACACCCCACCTCCATTTGGGGTGAGGGGGGAGAGGGCCACCCCAAAAGGTGGGGCAGGACCCCCAATAGATGGGGCAGTAGGGTTTGGGCACCCTGGGGGCAGATAGCCACACTAATGTGGCCATCTGCACCAAGCGAAGTTGGGTAAACAAAAAAAAATACAAATTCATAGCCTGCTTTTTAGGGGGGGCTGAGGGGCACCCAAAATTGGCAGCGAATGATGTACTGCAACGGAGGGTGGCCCTCAGCCCCCCCCCACCCCAAATGGAGGGCCCCACCTCATGCAACCCTCCCTGGGGGCCCCCCTTCCTGGCGGCAGATAGGGGGGCCCCACCTCTTGGATCCCTCCCTGGGGTCAGATGCCCCTTCCTAGGATTGCGCGCCCTGTGCCCGATCCGTGACCAGCAATGCCTCATATGTGGTGTCCTTGGAAAGGGGAGAAAGTCCCCTTTCCAGGGACACCACTTTTTGATCAATTCCTGGTGGTCCAGTGGGCCCCAGGGCCCCTAACCCCCTCCCACCTCCCACCTCCCCTCGATTTTTTTTTGCTTTTATTTATTTTTATTTTCACCCCTGGGGGCAGTGATTATCTGCCCCCAGGAGTCTCTGGCGCTGTGACCCCATGCCTTGGGGCCACAGGGGGAGGGGGGCCGCTTACCTAGTAAGCAGCCCACCCTCCCCCTGCGTCACAAATGGATCTTCATTGATCCACTGGCATTGCTGCCCGCGGATCGCGCGCCCTGCGCCCGATCCGCGGGCAGCAATGCCTCATATGTGGTGTCCTTGGAAAGGGGAGAAAGTCCCCTTTCCAGGGACACCACATTTTGATCCATCCCTGGTGGTCCAGTGGGCCCCAGGGCCCCAAGCCCCCTCCCACCTCCCCTCGATTTTTTATTATGTTGTTTTTTTTTTATTTTCACCCCTGGGGGCAGTGATTATCTGCCCCCAGGGGTCTCTGGCGCTGTGGCCCCATGCCTTGGGGCCACTGGGGGAGGGGGGCCGCTTACCTAGTAAGCAGCCCCCCCTCCCCCTGCGTCACAAATGGATCTTCATTGATCCACTGGCATTGCTGCCCGCGGATCGCGCGCCCTGCGCCCGATCCGGGGGCAGCAATGCCTCATATGTGGTGTCCTTGGAAAGGGGAGAAAGTCCCCTTTCCAGGGACATCACTTTTGTTCCATCCCTGGTGGTCCAGTGGGCCCCAGTGCCCCAAAACCCCTCCCACCTCCCTCCATCCCTCGATTTTTTTTTTTTATTTTTTTTTATTTCACCCCTGGGGGCAGTGATCATCTGTCCCCAGGGGTCTCTGCCGCTGTGGCCCCATGCCTTGGGGCCACGGGGGAGGGGTGCGCTTACCTAGTAAGCAGCCCCTCCTCCCCTGCGTCACAAACGGATCTGTATTGATCCGGTGGCATTGCTGCCCGCGGATCGCGCGCCCTGCTCCCGATCCGCAGGCAGCAATGCCACACCATGGGTATCGTTGGAAAGGGGAGAATCTCCCCTTTCCAACGATACCCACCTCGATCTCCGACTTGAAATACAGCCGGAGATCGAGGCGGACAAAGAAGGTCTCTTACCTTCTCTCTTCCCCGCAGCAGCCGAAAATGGCTGCTGCGGGGAATTTACTTTCAGTTTCACACCGACGTGCGTTACGCACGCCGACGTGAAACTGAAGGTAATCCAGCCCCCTGGCAGTGAGGGGGGACCTCCCCCTCAAATAGCCCGGGGGTTGGATTACAGTTTTGAGCGATCCCTGCTTTGCAGGGATCGCTCAAAACAAGGTGCCGAAAAGGACGAGCTATCTCGTCCTTGGCACTGCGTGTGCACTGTCAAGGACGAGATACCTCGTCCTTGGCACTTAAAGGGTTAATGACTCAAACGGGGGTCAATACACCTGACAAAGCCCCCCCACCTGACTGCACTTTGAATTTGAGTCGAGGGGGAGTCGGGTGCGAAGAATGTTTTGACCCATGCACTGGTATGTCCGCATCATCTTCTTCCAATTCCGCAAATGGCACAGTTCAGCCTCTTTTCCTCCATCCGGTTGGATCGATCGGTTCTCCTCGCCGGTCCTAATGGGAATATTGGGCGGTACCCCGGACCCCTCGGGTCTCTGCTCCCGGTCCCCGGTCGTCCTCCTTGGTCAGTCTCCAGGTTTTCTTTCTCCTAGGTCGACAAAGGAAAGCGGCAATACCTATTCGTAGACATTTCTTCCCCACCATTGATATAGTGGGGTGGCATATACATTTTATAGTCAAAACATTTGCGTTCTTATTTTAACAAAAAAACAAGATACAATTATAAGACATTTTTTTTTTCCCCAAATCATAATATTTTAGAGACTATATGTGGGATATTTTAGGGTTGGAATTGAATTACTCTGGAGCAGTCCCCTCTGGTATTGCAGAGGACTCCTCCAGTTGTTGCAGAGTGTGCCTGGGATGGCAACACTTTAGCTGATTTATATGGACCCACTTGTCTTCCCCCTCTGCCGAACTGCCTTTGGGGATGCGGATCTTGTACGCTACAGGGGAGATCTTGTCTATAATTTCAAACGGTCCCTTCCATGTAGGCAAAAATGTTCGCTGTTTGGCCTGGTTCCTTTGAGAATTGTATAGATAGACCCGGTCCCCCACAGTATATTCCTTCCTGGTGGTCTTCAGGTCGTAATGGGTTTTCATGCTATCATCTGTTCTTTCTAGATTCCGCTGAGCATAGGCAAAAGCATGCTGAAGGTGTTTCCTTAAATTCTCCACATACTCGTGAGTTGTGAAGGCATTTATTAGTGTCTGCTCTTGGGTCCTGTAGAGCAGATGCTGGGGAAGCACCATCTTGCGTCTGGTCATCAACTCAAATGGTGACATTTTGGTTGCAGATGAAGGGGTAGATCTGATGGCCATTAGGACCAGAGGTAATCGGATATCCCAACTTGGCCCAGAATCTGCCACAAACTTTTTTAATATGCTCACAATGGTTCGGTTGTATCTCTCCACTGCTCCAGAAGAAGCTGGTCTGTAAGCAATATGTAGCTTCCTTTTGACCCCCAGTATCTCCCACATCTTTGTCATTACTTCACTGGTGAAGTGGCTACCCCTGTCTGACTCAATCCTTTGAGGTAGACCAAAACGGGAAAAGATGTGGTTAATCATCAGGGCAGCTGCTGTTTCTGCCTTGCAGTTTGGGGCTGGGAGACATTCCACCCACTTGGTAAACAAGCATGTAACAGTCAACATGTACTTGTTTCCTCTAGACGAGGAAATTACAGGGCCTACAAAGTCGATTTGCAAATCTGACCATGGCAGTATCATCCCCCTCTTTTGGAGAGGCGCACGGTGTGTGAGGGATGATGGCTGAAATTGTGCAAACACAAGACCACCCTTCAAGTATTGGTCGAGGTCCTGCCCCATGTGTGGCCAGTATGCAACCTCTCTTAAGATTTCCAGTGTTGTGTGAAACCCCCTATGACCTGCGGTGGCCGCATCATGGGCGTGACTTAACATCAGGCTTCGGAATGAGGTAGGGACTACCCACTGATCATGGCCAGCTTGGGATTTCGTTACCAACAAACCGTCTTGGATTCGGAACCTTTTTGGACATTTCATCAACACTCTTAGGTCCTCTTTCCCAATGTAATCGGTATCCGTCACGGGAAAGTTCTCAGGGTCCTCAATGTGTTGGTAAAACTTACCAATTATTGGATCCCCCTTCTGAGCTGTAATCAAATCAGCATCAGGGGTCTCCTTACTCCATTGTGCAGTTGAAAGATCATTGTGAGCATTTGTCTGGGACCTAGTGATAGCAGTGACCTGGATTTCCCCCAATAGGGACTCTATTTCTATTAGATCCCCTTGGATGGCCCCGGTTTTGGCCAGCTGATCAGCTAAGTCATTTCCAATTTTGTCTGGTCCCTCTACTTTGGAATGACCCTTGATCTTTTTCCAGTAGATGGTCATCCCATTCGATGTGACCAGATCATCAATGTTTTGAATTAACTTCCCATGTTTCAAGGGTTTGTTATTAGCACATAACATGCCTCTGGTTTTCCAATTAACCAGGTGCTCCACGAAACCGTTCCGTACATAATCCGAATCTGTGATTATGAACAGTTCGTGGAGTTGATGTTGGACAGCAGTGAGGATGGCCTGATGCACAGCCATCAATTCTGCCACCTGACTACTTCGGGGACCAATTTTGTATCCAGCGGTGGGTTCTGGTGACTCATTCACCCATGCATTCCCTATGCCGGCCACCAGTTCTTTCTCCCTGTTGTCGTCAACATGGTACGGGCATCCATCCACATAGACAGTGGGCATTCCCTCACACTTGTCTTCTTCAAAGACTTTGTGTGGGGAATTAAGGTATGCCTCCATGTTGTCCTTGATTTTTAGACTTTCGTCCTCGAGACAGTTTTCTCTGGCACAATCATGCAAGTCAGCCAGACCTTGCGCGAGGGGACTCTTCTTGTTTTGGCCATATCTTACCTCCACAGTAAAGCCTTGCATTAACAGAATCCAGGAAGTAATCCGGGAATTACTCACATTTCTGGCCCGGATTCTGTCACTTTGGAGATATTGCAGAGGCTGGTGTGGAGTCTCTACTATGATGTGTTCCCCCTGGATAAACGGGCAGTAATTCTTCAATGCCCACACCGTAGCCAGGAGTGCCTTCTCACAATCGTTGAATTTTTCCTCCACAGAGGATAAAGTTTTGCTCGCATAGGAGATTACTTTATTGACCTTGTCATGCTTTTGGTATAATACTGCCGTCAAGCACGTATTAGAGAACCCTGTCTCCAGGAAGAACTCCTTGTTTCTGACAGGGTAAGCTAGGCAAGGCACTTGTGAGAGGCTTCTTTTGAGTTGTCTTACTGCCTCGGATTGTTCTGGACCCCATTCCCACTTGACCCCCCCTTCAGGAGATGAATCAGGGGTCTAGTGATCTCTGCGTAGCCCTCAATGAACTTTCTGCTGTAATTAGTCAGTCCAAGGAGGCTCCTTAGTTCCCGCAGAGTTGTGGGATCCTTCAGTTTCTGGAGTGCTTCCACTTTCTTTTCTTGGGGACAGAGACCCTGAGGAGTAATCTCATGCGCTAAGAAATTAACACGGGTTCTACACCACTGTGCTTTCTGAAAGGAAAGTTTTGCTCCAGCGGCCCTCAACTGTGTCTGAACATAACGGATCTCCGCTATGTGTTCCTCCACAGATGAACTTTTGATGAGGATATCATCTACATAAGCCAGGTTACCCCTCGCACCCAGGTCGGGCATGGCCTTATGTAAGAAAATTTTGAATTCATTGCCGGAGTTGAGGTATCCGAAGGGAGTCCGGGTCCAGGTATACTGCTGGCCCCCAAAGGTAAAAGGCAGTTTGCGTTGGTCCACCCTACTGACAGGCACGCTCCAGTATCCACAGAGGCGCAGGTCTGGCTTTGAGTGCTGATGCTTCTTCAATGGTGAAGCGCTGGACTCTGAAGATGGACAGGAAGGGCCCTCTACTCTGGCTTCTCCGGCTCGCAGGAATATTCCCCTGTGCGTGAAAAAGGAGTATTACCTACTGACTGAGTTATGATCAAGCCTCCCACTCTCTTCCAACCCTCCACGAATCCCCGTGAAGTCTCACCATAAGGTCAGGAAGAATGAGCTCTCCATCCTGCTTCTGATGCAGGGGCGCGTTGAAACCCAGTTACTTCACTGGATTGAGGATTGATGGGAGTTCAGGTAAGCTTGACTATTCAGGTAAGGCTCTGTAAAAGTTCTGTTGCAAGTTCAAAAGTCCAAGCTTAATAATAATGTTCATTGTCTTTTTGCAGCAAGCGCTAATATTTATGTCTTTTTTCCCCTTAGGGGCCGGGGTTCGGAATGCCGGAGATATGGCACCGACCCGAAGTGAAACGTGTAGTTCCAGTTCCAGTAAATGGCAGGTTAGTTCTGGATGAGCGCTCGGGAACTGACTTTGCATATGCTCATTCAATGTCTTTGTCTTTTTTCCCCATAGGGGCCGGGGTCCGGAAAATGCCTGGAAGCGGCAAAACCCGAAATTAAATGAGGTAAGTCTTATTCCCTTCCTTCTCTCACCTCTTATTCTTGTCTTTTTCTCTAGGCTCTGGGAAGTGGCTGTGTATCCGGATGATCGCTGCTGAAGATGGAGGAACCCAGGAAAGGTGAGTGAAATGCAGCGCTGGAGCGATCGTAACGAAATGCTTTTAAAAATAATGTCTTCCCTTTCAGGATCGTCGGTGATGTCTCCGTGGTGCAGATTTAGCTGGTAAGGTCTCTTGTCTCCCTTTGCAGGTGACCCAGGATGCTGACAGGCGTGGCTGAAGTCCAGATGCAGGAGCTGACATGGTGAGCGTCCAGCTGCAAAGGAGCAGAACAACGCGAAGCGTGAGTTGCTGATCGGGTGTGGTTTAAATAGCTTTGGAAGAAGTCCCAAGTGTGTATCCTTCCTCTGATCAGGTATGTATCCTTCCCCGACCACACCCGGGTGGAAAGTAGTCCCACAGGTAAAGTAGTTCCATTCAGGCCTCAAGAGGGCCTGGATGTGGCAGCATGGTCTGCATCAGGTAAGTGCACATGAAAACACTTGAACACATGTCTAGCTTTATGAGCCTGGCGCCTAAGGCGCCAGGACAGAGGTCCAACATGAGCCTGGCGCCTAAGGCGCCAGGACTGCGTACAAAGGGCCCCAGCTTGGGCCCGCTGGCACTCCCCTGGGGGAAATGATGCCTGCCTCTGGGGTCGCTGGGTCGGACCTGGCTCCTTGGAGGTAGGCATCATGACAGTGTACTGCTGGCCCCCAAAGGTAAAAGCCAGTTTGTATTGGTCCTCCCTACTGACAGGCATGGTCCAGTATCCATTGGTCAGGTCTATTGCAGTGAATACTTGTGACCCTTGAATCTGGGCCAGCCCTTGGTCAATGTAGGGCAGAGGCCATCGGGAAGTTTGGACCCATTTGTTGAGCTCCCTAAGGTCGGTGCAGAGTCTCCACTGGCCGTTTGGCTTCAATATTCCCAGCACCGGATTATTGAAGGTGCTGTGTACTGGACGAATTATTCCCCGGGACTCAAGGTTCTTAATTATTTCAGTAAGGAACTCCATGGATGCGAGAGGCAAACGATATTGCTTCACAAACACTGGAGTCATTCCAGAGTCCGTGGGAATTGTTGTGGTGTGGATGTCGGTGGGACCACAGTCATATGAGTCTCCCGCAAAGAGATCTTGGAAATCCAAGAAAACTTGTTTCAACTTTTGCTTCTGTTCCAGAGTCACACAGGCTTCCGCTAGGTTGACTCTCTCTTCCACCATCTGCCTGATGCCTGGAAAGACTTCTGGTTTGGCTATCTCAGCGGCCTCCTCCAGCTGGGTGGAGAAGTCCCTGGTCAGAGTGCTGATTTGGACTGGGGGCTTCAGGTGGGAAAGGCAGCCCTCATGGACCTGGAAAATCACCTCATCCCTCCTGAAGTCACAAGTCACATCTTCCTTACCATAAGGGCAGGAAGTGTACACCAGGACGTTCCCCCCATGCCGGGTGAAGATCCTGTCTGGTGTTGTATTGTCCTCACTGTCACTGTCAAAACAGTCCTTGGGGATTGGTCCTAACAGTTCATTTCCTAGATCAATGGAAAAATGTCGGTCATCAACCGTCATTCCAATAATGGTGCCTGCGGCTAGAGTAATACTCTTTAAGTCGCTGTTATCCACCTCTATTGGAATGGTGTCATGTTCTATGTTGACTAATGGTGTTGGGTTTACCCCTAACCCTTGCTGTTAGAGAGAAGCATTTAGATGATAATCATCAGGGTTTTTCCATTTTTGTCCTCTTTTAACTTTCACTTCCAGGGAGAATTGTTGGGTCCTTTCTGGGATGGTGACTTCCTTTTAATCTGAATTTCAACTGCATAAGGTAGCAATTGAGCTGACCTAAATGCTTTTTCCGGATCATCAAAGCCCATGGGATTATCCGCTAATCGGGACCAAGCTTTGAAGTTTATTAGGTC
This sequence comes from Ambystoma mexicanum, assembly GCF_040938575.1. Classification (NCBI taxonomy): domain Eukaryota; kingdom Metazoa; phylum Chordata; class Amphibia; order Caudata; family Ambystomatidae; genus Ambystoma; species Ambystoma mexicanum. The sequence continues at coordinate 1,055,731,160 of NC_090931.1, read as the reverse complement.
CAAACTAATGGCAAAGCGATTGAGAATGTCACTGCCTAAGTAAAAGGCGGCAGTGACGTCTCGAACGACCCAACAATTATGGATTATGCTCTTGTTGCCAATGGAGATTTTGAGCATACACCTGCTTGGCAGGAGATGTTTGGAATAGGGTGTTTCCAGATCCATTTCCCATTTGTCTATCAGTTTGAATGTGGGAATGGCTGGATCTTTTGGGAGTTGGCGGAACATGGCTTTGCTGATGAAGCTCTTACCGTTGTTCACACACACTTGAGCGAGAACAGAGTCCTTCCCATCATTTAACTGAACGGGGATGAACAACTGCTCTCCAATTTGCTGAATATCAGCCAGGCTCTGAGCTGATTTCACCTCTTTCTGGACTATAGGAGTGGGAGTGTCTGATTGTGGATTGGTAAAGAATTTCAGAGTGTTTCCTTCCAGTGTGGAATACCACCTTAAACTGGAAGGAAGGTTGATTTTCAGAAATAGAGAGGACCCCCCCATCACCAGCCCGTTGTCCTACTGCTATTACTGTCACGTCTGGAATTTGGTTGTTCTGGAAGTGAAATTCTACTTGGTCAGATTTTTGTTCAACCATGTGGCAGGTGCCATTTAAACTAACATGGTTGACACTCTGTTTTAATTTTATTGATCGGCTAGACTGGGTCCAGAGGACCTTGTTTACGCAATCTATTAGGGGTGACAACCTTCTCAGGAGGTCATTCCCTAGTAAACAAGGGGTGCCCTCTGGAGTCACTACTATGACCGGGTGTTTCACCTTGTGTCGCCCAATTTTGATGTAAAAATCTGCAGTCCCCTCCACAGGAATTTCCTTCCCGTCAAAGTTCTGGAGTTGTCCAGGAAGAGAGGTGAGAGGAATATGGTAATTCTCTCCCCTTCCTGCATTTAGTTCATCAAAGGCCCTTTTGGACAGAAGGGTAGCTTGGGATCCAGTGTCCACCAGTGCCAAAATTGTACCCTGCCCCTGTACTTGTACCGGGGCATAGTATCTTCCCTCCTTCTTCTCAAGGGGGCACAGATAATGCACATTTTTGGACAACTGGTGGGCTAACTTTCTGGTTTTGGACATTGCTAGCAAAGAGATTTGGGCAGAATTCTGTGGAGAGCCTTGGGAATCTGAAAGAAAAAGTTGGCAACTGGAGATCAGAGCCATTGTGGGTTCCCCTGGTTCCGGTTCTGGGCCGCCCACCCCTTTTTGGAGGCAGTCACCAGGATGGGTTTGAACCAGGGGATTTTGGTATTGTCGGTTCTGGGATGAGATGATGGGCGGCGGTAGCTCAGTCTACACATCTCCCCAGTCTGAATTGACATCCCTTGGGACCCATTTTTCCTTGGGAGGAGTTCCCCCATCTCTGAAGGAGAAGATCATTTTCCCAGGATCTTCTGAGGATCCCTCTCCCTCAAATTGGAAGACCTGTACCTCCTCCACAAAGTGGGTCTGTTTGGGTCCTTTGTTTCTCCTACCCCCCCTCTGCTCCTTGGGAGGCAGGCTTTCAGGGGCAGGGGATTTTGTTTCCGGTTCCTGGTTTTACAGGGACTGTTTACAAGTTGGGAAGGAAGCTTCCTCCAAGGCTTTACACCCACCTTCCCCTTGTGCCTCCTCCCCGGGAACCGGTGGGTTATCGGGGTGCTGCCCCATCATTGTTCTGGAGCACCAGGTCCAGAGTTTGGGGCATTCTGCTGTGGCATGCTCATCTGAGGGTTCTGTTGAGCCTTCAATATGTGACCCAGATCCCGTGCCATATTTTGGACCTGGCGCTCAAGTTGTGAAACCCGCTCAGGCTGATAAGGGGCTCTATTTTCTCCCCTGGGCTGATCCCGGGAAGGGTAGCTATCCCTTCTCTGGTAGTACACCTGGCTGGGAAGATTTTGGTACCCCTCCACCCTTGGCCTCCCCTCTCCTGGATTGGGTTGTCTGGGCTCAGGGAATTGGGGAAAGAAGGATGGATGATTTTGGGGCTGGAAATTGGGTGGATACCTGGGGAAAAAGTTCTGCCCAGGATTTGGTGAATTTCTGCCCTCCTCTGGGAAGTTAGGAGGGAAGTTCCCCGGGTCAGGTGCTTGGCTGGATCCTCCCCTTGGGCTGGAGGAGTCCACACATAACCCAGGATTGGTCGGTTTCCCTTGTAGCGGGGACTTACACAGTCAAGGGGAGCGGGGGACCCCATTTGTGGGACTACCTCCTCGACTCCATGTCTGTGACTGGCCCGAGGGCCTTCTGGGCTGTGAATTATTTGGTGCAGGCAGGTTTTTAGGCACTCCCATCTCCAAATCTAAAACAGGGGCAGCCTTTACCTCTGCCACCTTGGCAGCAGCAGGGGTGCTGTTGGTTTTGGGGTTTTTCGGCACATTATTTTTATTTTCGATGGGCTTCTGCACCTCATAGATCCGGGTAGCCTGTTCAATGACCCAGTCTAAAGATCTTTTCTCATGAAAATCTCTCACGAGCTGGGTCATTATGTATTTGGGTAAGTCATGGAAAAAAGTACTGATAAATTCTCTGCTATCCGTGCGCACCCTTCTGGTGGTCTGCGAAAAAGCACGCTTTAATTCTTGCACAAACTCTTGTGGGGCCTGATCCTCCCTACATTGCAAATTGTAGGCTGCCTTGCAAGCCTCTTGAGGATTTCTGTGCACAGAAAAATGTTTCAAGATGGCCGCCCTGTATGTGGACCACCTTGAATGGTTTTGATCCTCCAGCCCCTCAAAGAAACTGGAGTATTCTGGTGAGAAGGTCCACTTTACATATTGAATACCGCTTTGGCTGTCCTTCAAATGGAAAGTCTCCATCATTTGCTCATAGAGCTCCAGGTGTTCCCAAACAGAATACTTGGCGTTCTTATGATAAGGCGTGATGACACTCCTTATTGCCTTTATTTGTTTCAATGGGTCCTTAAGCAAGGCCCTTTTTGCCTTATTGGCCTTTTTGGTTCGGGTAACCCTGGTCCATTCATCCTCTGACTCAGAAGCGCTGCTCCTAGAGGTGCCCGTCTGATCTTCCAGGTTTTCCTGGATTCTGCGAGCCTGGGAATGGCTGGCAGAATGTGGGGACCTGGTCTCCTGTGTCTTGTGATGCTCAGAGGAATCTTCAGATCCCTCCTTGCTACCAGGTTTTGCTGGGTATCCCCCCCCACTGACCTAACTGGGCAGAGGTTTTCAGGATGCCCTTAGTGGGCCTACTCTCCTGGGGTTCCCCACTAAATTGTACTGTGCTTGGGTGCCCATACCCGGATGCCTGCCCATCCATTCCTGGGAGGTACTGGCCTATGAGCCCCATACTTCTAGCTGGATAGTAATCTGCCATCCCCGTGGCCCTGGACTCATGTGCGCGAGGGGGCATGGGGGTGGCAGAGTCCAGGGACTGGGAGAGATGAAGGCCTCTGGTACTAGGGCTCCTGAGGTTATGCTCAGGAGTTTCTCTTTCCCAGCGAACCTCATCTCTATCCGCCCTGCTTCCTGTTGCAATGCAAGAGCCTGCGCTTTCAGTTCCTCAGTTAAGGCCTTACTAGACTCTATCAGTCTCTCCTGCATGGCTACCTGTTGCTGGAGCCTATCATTGTGCTGACAGAGAGCCTCATTTTCTCTCTGTGCCTCCTGATTGGTCCTGGAGTACTGGGCCAGTCTCTGCTGCAGGAGGGTTACCTCCTCAGTCCCATCCCTACTGGCCTGCTCCTTTTTTGCCAGAGCCTCCTCCACCCTCCTGGTGTGATCTAGCAAGCCCTGATGCTCTTTTTGGAGGTCACCCAGCCCCTGGAGGGCCACATGATTTTCTTTAATTTTTCTTTTTAAATGGCAGACTTCCTGGCCTAAGGTATCCCTTTCCTGACCAAGAGCCTGCATTTGTGACGCCAGGTCGTCCCTCTGCCTTTGAAAGGCACCAGCTTTCTGGCGTTCTTCATCAAACTCTGCCTGGGTATCCAGGTCTTTCAAAATCAATTTATTGCTTTCCTCTTTCTCTCTGTCTAGTTGGATTTGCAGGGTGGCTACCTGCTCTGTGCATGCCCTGTTGAAATTGATCTGTTGCTCCAGCTTTTTCTGGCTCTGCAGTAAGGAGTCCAAACTGTCTTGGTGCTCCTTCTGCAAAGCCAGAATTCTGGTATCCTGGTCTGTCTTTTCCTGTTGCAGTATATCCATGTCCTCTTTTATTTTAATGATATACTGCCTACTATCATTTTCTGACTCCTGGCTCCTCTGCTCAGAAGAGACCAGGTCAGATTGGGCCTTTTCTAACGCCATCTGTTGCCTATTTGCCAGATCTTGGCCTTCAGCACATTTGTCCTGCATGGCTCCCATATATAGATACAAATATGCCGCTATCCTAACCATCTTGTCGTGTTCATCTTTAACTTTAGGAGCCATGTATAATTCACTCAGGGCCACATGTAATGGACCCTGATCTCTCCATATATCTGACCCTGTTTCAGTGACCTGTTGCACGATTGCCTGCAACCAGACCGTTTGGTCCTGATGAGTCCACTCACCTCTCACAAATAGCTTATGTAAGAAGTGCTCTCTGGCTATTTTCATATCTACCAAGGTCGTCATTCTGGAATTTGAGTTCCTTCCTGACTTACAGAGGTTTGTATTTTATTTTGCAAAACAGACCGTTTCCTTAGAGCGTTCCTTTGAGGGATGCTTTCACAGTGTAAAACAGCGTGGTGATCTAACCGGATATGTGTATCTGGTCAGTTGGCACACTGTATTAATTTGCACAAGTGGTAAATCTAACCCAGAATGTCCCGGCTCCGAGCCCCCACTTTTGTAAGCGATATTCAATCAACACTACAGCTAAGTCAATGCCTAGTCTGGGATGCTGAGGAAAACCCTTATTGATGTATTTTTATATCCAGTTCAGTACTCTGGATGACAACCCTTGTATAACACCCTCCTCTTAGAATCCCCCTGACCCCACTGAGCCAAGAAGTAGGTTTGTTTTGCAAATTAAAAGGTTTATTTGAAAATTTAAACAATATATATATATATCACACTTCTATAAATAAATTGATAATGGATATTACACTTGTGAATATGAGCAGCAGTCAGCAAGAGGTAACTTATGAATAGGAACAGAAGAATAAGGTGGGAAAGAATGCTTTATATGGTTCAAGGAAAAGCACGGTGGAATAAAATGCAGTACAGAAATAACTTATGATTTTAGCATAAGGTAATATGATCACTTTTTCTTTTGACAATTCACTCCCCCCCTATGCAATACAAGAAATGGAAGAAGAGCACACAGTCTTCAAGAATCCCAACAAATCACACTTTATAATGCAATACACAGTTCCAGTTCCCCCAGCAAGCTTAGGGAAAACAGGGATGAGTTTTAAACACAGGCGAATTACTTTAATGTGGTTTGCAAGGAAGTGAAAAGGTGCTAAAATTGCTTTTAATTCCCTCTAGAGGTTCAGGGTAGGTGATGGCTACTTTATATTAGTTCAGGCTCACTTTAACAATACTCTATGAATGATTAGCAGATTGCAAACAAATTTTAGCAAAGAGAAGCAAAAAGCTGCTGATTTCTACAAATGAAGAAATCGGGCCAAATCGCAAATCGCGGTAAACTGCGCGAGTGCGTTTCTCGCGATTACGGAAAAAATATAGGGAGTAGGAAGTCGGTTCTAGGTTCGTTGGAAAGCCTAAATCTCGTTCCTAGCACAAACGGTTCCGGAGATACGGATGATTTAATAAAGGTACATTTTCGGATTTAAAGTAAAACTCAAAATGACAGGTGACAGCCTCATTACGGATCTGGTCAACTGGACTGGACTTCGGTTCTCTCTACTCGGCGGGTCAATCAGGCACCGGTTCTGCTCACAGCGATCTGGGTCTCTCTGGATCTCTGGTCTGGTCTCTGGCAATTGTTCTTGGCAAAGAATTCAAAGAGCTCGCCCGGCTGTGGAATAGTTTGCAAATGATTTTAAGGATGCTGAGGCCTGCTCTGAAGAGTTCTCAGTTTGTGGGTTTAGGCCATTGCTTTAAGTTCTGAAGTAAAGTTCTGGTCTTTGGAGATTGATGGATGTGAAGTCTGGAGTCTCCCGGCAGAGCGTCCCGCAGAAAATGGAATTGAATGTCTCTACCTGTCCCAGCAGTCTCTTTTTATGTGTTATGGAAAGTGGGTGGAGAGTCTAGCATCCCTAAGCCTGCCCCTCTCACTTATCATTGGCCAAGCTTTCCTCTCTCCCTTGATTGGGGGGAAGAAATGGAGTGTCAGAGTGATGCTGTAGGTTTTATGGTCAGAGGAACCTCCCCTTGTCAAATTGCACACAAATCTATTTCTGATCCAAATACATATTTATCTATGTACCATTTTTCTCATATTATAGGTCCAGTTTACATATTTTCTGTAGCACCAAACCATCCGATCCCTGTCTTTGTACGATGTCGTGTCCACTGATGACAGAATTCTCCCCTTTTCATCCAGATAACGACCTCTACACCTTTCCAGATTTTACACAAATGTGCACCAGGTAGATGGGTTTCAGATGATAAAGTGTCAGATTTTTAACATGCATACATTTGGAGTGAGACCCTATTTTCTGCTAGCAACCCCCCAGAATACACCACAGGGTCCTAACGCCTCTTAAAACGTGCACAGAAAAATCACAAGAACAATGATTTTAATTATATAATTTTGACCAGTCCGCACTTTGCGTTATCTATATTTTTAAAATTATGCTCTGGTCAAAAAGGGGTGTGGCTTCCCACATCACTGGGTGGAATAACTGGTTTATCCACTTCCCCCAAGCTCAGCTGCTAGCAGAGGCACTGCCCCTCCCAGTTTCCCCCAAGAGGAAGCCACTTTACGGCCCCCCCAATATAACATTTGCCTGAGCCAAAGAAGGCCCATTGTTCAGTTTCCTGCAGTCCCCAGCTGCCACTCCCCTTTCAATCAACAGGGCCATGTGACCTCCTTTTTGTGGGGCAGCAGAATGCAGCCAGGCCTGGGAACACAGCTGTTGATCCAGTTTCAACTCCTGTCGGGGGTAGTTGTCAGGCAGAATCCAGTTTCATTAAGCCAGGTTTCAGCTAAATGTCACTTTTTGTTCCCAGTTTTCTACATTCAAATCAAACTGACAATTTTTACACATGCAGCTAGAGTGCTGATTCTACGTTCAAAACTATGACATTTCAACAGTTACAAACTATGTGACACTCAACAGTAGGTCCCTCATTTAATTTAAACATTTCGATTTTAGTGGTTTTCAGTTCAGTTTAACTTAAGCTGCTGACCTCCACAGCTCAGCCAGTTTTGTTATGAACATGGTTTTGGGCTCTTTTTCTTTCCAGATTTTGTATGCACACAAAACTTCATTCTGCCAAATGTCTGCTGGTGTTCAGTGAGATTTTTGAATATCTTGCAATGTTTGAAAGCTTGCATTCAGAGAAACCAAGATGATTTCAAAGGGATTTTTAAGCTAACAGGCACTGCTGTTTTTCCTTTGGCACACATTCCACTCATGGCACCCCTGACCCATCACGCTCACACTGGTGGGTGGAAGGTTAGGCGACCATTTCGGTGTGCGCACAAACTGCGCGGTTCTCCTGGATTCTGGCGCACATGTGGGCTTTTTGTCCCTCTTGGATTTTCTAAGCCCACAGCACCAAATGTTGCAGCTTAATGACTCATACGTGGGTCAATACACCTGACAGTGTCCCTTTCCTGACTAAGACCCTGCATCTGTGCCGCCAGGTCGTCCCTCTGCCTTTGAAAGGCACCCGCTTTCTGGCGTTCTTGATCAAACTCTGCCTGGGTATCCAGGTCTTTCAAAATCAGTGTATTGCTTTCCTCTTTCTCTCTGTCTAGCCGGATTTGCAGGGTGGCTACCTGCTCTGTGCATGCCCTGTTAAAGTCTAGTTGTTGCTCCAGCTTTTTCTGGCTCTGCAGTAGGGAGTCCAAACCTTCTTGGTACTCCTTCTGCAAGGCCAGAAATCTGGTATCCTGGTCAGTCTTTTCCTGTTGCAGGATATCCATATCCTCCTTTATTTTACTAATATACTGCCTTCTATCATTTTCTGACTCCTGGCTCCTCTGCAGCCTCTGCTCAGAAGAGACCAGGTCGGATTGGGCCTTCTCTAATGCCATCAGTTGCCTATTTGCCAGATCTTGGCCTTCAGCACATTTGTCCTGTATGGCTCCCATATGTAAATATAAATATGCCGCTACCCTGGCAATCTTGTTGTGCTCATCCTTGGCCTTAGGGGCCATATATAGTTCACTCAGGGCCACATGTAAGGGACCCTGATCTCTGCATATATCTGACCCTGTTTCAGTGATCTGGGGTGCGATTGCCTGCAACCAGACCGCCTGGTCCTGATGAGCCCACTCACCTCTCACAAATAGCTTATGTAAGAGGTGTTCTCTGGCTATTTTGATATCTACCAAGGTCGTCATTCTGGAACTTGATTTCCTTCCTGACTTACAGAAGTTTGTATTTTATTTTGCAAAACAGACCGTTTCCTTAGAGCGTTCCTTTGAGGGGTGTTTTTACAGTGTAACACGGCGTGGTGATCCAACAGAATTTATATATTCTGTCAATTAGCACACTGTATTAATCTGCACAAGTGATAGGTCTAATCCAGAATCCCCGGCTACGAGCCCCCACTCTGTTAATGACTCCAATCAAGAATTCCCACTAAGTCAGTGCCTGGTCTGGGATTGCTCAAGGGAAGCCCTTATTTATATATTTTTATGACAAGTTATAATCTGGATGATGAACCCTTGTATAAAGCCCCTCTCTTAGAATCCCCCTGACCTCAATGAGCCAAGAAGTAGGTTTGTTTTGCAAATTATAAGATTTATTGAAAATTAAACAATAGATATATATCACACTTTTATAAATAAATTGATAATTGGTAGCACACATGTGAATATGAGCAGTAATCAGCAATAGGTAATCCTACAGTAGCACAGTTCTTGGTTACTTACGAATAAGAACAGAGGACTAAAGTAGCCGAGAATGCTTTATATGGTTCAAGGAAATGCAAGGTGGGACAGAATGCAACACAGACATAATTTGATATGATTTCAACAAGAGATAATGTGATCACTTTTCCTTTTAACAATTCACCCCCCCCTATGCAATAGAAGATTGAAGGGAGAGCACACAGTTCTCAGGAATACAATCAAATGTACAATACGAATTCAGTCCCCCCCCTAGCAAGCTTAGAGAAACAGGGATGATTTTAAACACAGGCAAAGTACTTTAAAGGTGGTATGCAAAGAAGGGAAAAATATGCTAAAAATGATTTTAATTCCCTATAAGAGATTCAGGGTGGGTGATAGCTACTTCAAATGTGTTCAGGATCCCTTTAGCAATGTTCTATGAATGATTGTCAGGTTTCAAACGAATTTCAGCAAAGGAAAGCAAGAAGCTGCTATTTAACAAGTGAAGAAATTTGAGCCAAATCGCAAATCGTGGCACTTGTTCTGAGTGCGTTGAGTGCAATTATGCATAAAGTATAAGGAATAGAAAGTCGAGTCTGGATTCGTTGGAAAGTCTAGAATGTTAGCTTTAAAATTAAAGTTAAATCTCACTTCTAGCACAAACGGTTCAAGAGATACGGACGATTTTATGAAGGTGGTTTTTCATAAATGAAAGTAAAGCTCAGAATAACAGATGACAATTTTGCAGCTTTGAATCAACAGGAGGGACACAATTTCTATGATGCATTTCTCAATAGGTTAAAATAGTTTGAATTAGATTATTTTAAACTAAGAGATTGGTTTTGCACAGTTCTGGCTGAGTACTCACACTATATTTTGGACAGGAATGCGACTTCGTCACGGATCTGGTCAACAGGTTGGACTGGACTTCTGGGCGGTTTCTGGTACTGGTTCTCTTGTTTCAGATCTCTGATTCTGGTCTGGTCAGGATCTCTGGTTCTGCTCACAGCGATCTGGTCTGGGTCCGGTCTGCGGTTCTGGATACAGCTCTGCTTTCTGGGTGTTTCTGGCACAGGGTTCTAGGCCAGAATCCGACAGCTCATCCTGGCTGTTTGAATAATTTGCAAATGATTTTGAGGCCTGCTGAAAAAGGATTCAGCTTGTGGATTCAGGCCTCTCTGCTATAAGTTCTGGAGTCTGGATTCAAAGTTCTGGTCTCTGGAGATTGATGGATTTGAAGTCTGGAGTCTCCCGGCAAAGCGTCCCGCAAGAAAGTGGAAAGTGAATGTCCCCACCTGGGTTCCAGTGGCTCTTTTTATGTCTTTTGAAAATGGGTGTGGATGCTAACTTTCTTTGCCCAACCCACTCACGATTTGATAGGTCAAGGATTTCTCTTTGACCTGATTTGAGAAGGGAACAGTGAGTCAGAATGATGAGGTAGGTTTATGGTCAGAGGATCCTCCCCTTGTCAAATTGCACACAAATCTATTTCTGATCCAAATACCCATTTATCTATGTACCATTTTTTAAGTGTTGCAGCATAATAGTCCAAACGTGGGTCAGGACACCCAACAGATCCTAAAAACGACCCTGCGATTAGAAGATTATTGGCAGCAATAATCAAGCAGATTGGGCAGCTACCTGAGCATTTAACAAGGCTGCCTGATTTTCCTTCCTTAAAACATAAGCACAGAGATTTATTGAATATGATGCGGTTCCAGAGAGTGAGCAAACTCAACGACGCATGGAGAGACGTCAATGGTGGGGCTTTATGTAATGGTGCATAATTTATATATGCACAGAATCTGTTATTGTCTTTCTATTTTTGGTGATTCATGCTGCATATCTTGTTGGGTCTAAAATGATAGAAGTCCCTTTGATTTTCTCAATTCCAGTGACCTTTGCAGAGTTATAGGTTGCAAGGAAGCCAAGGCCATATGTGATCGTTCCTACACCAGTGACACATGCAAGGTCAGCTATTTCACTGACAAGTGTTCCTATGATTCCCCCTGTAGGAAGAATGTATGTTGATGTATTTAATGATATGATCATAAGAGCTCACTTGGCAAGAAAAAGAGCTAAGAGAAGTACGGGAGATGATGATTATGAGTTAAATAGTTACTTAGACAGCACAGCACATTTGGGGAACAACATGTGGTATCAACATATGAAAAAAGTAGGAAAGAGAACCCCTAGGGAGGATTGTTATGTTTGTGCTCTCCTACCTTATACTATGAGAAAGTCTAAGATATTCATAGCTATGGAGATACATTACCAAACATCACATTGCTTAACTCACCTTGCACTCTGCCATACAAGAGGTCAATTCCAGTGTGAAACAGCATCTTTAGTCTGGGGTCTGAATGGACAGCGCCTGAAGAAGACGACTATGTTCAAGATTTAAAGACAAGAGAAAGACCACACACCAGAGATCATGTGATAAGTTATGAACAGCCAGGCATAAAAGGAGCAGGAATCTGCTAGGAAATAAATAAAAAGCTCAATTGCCAAGGAAAGACTGATGAAGAAATATGAAGATGCAGGGAAAGAGGGCAGATGCAGATCTGGGGAACAGTACTTTCTCCAGATGGCTGCGAAGAAGGCATAGTTGAATGCAGAACTGTGGCAGTAAATGGACATCATATACCAGTTTTAAAACGTGTGGAAAAAAGGATGAAAACCTCTCTGGCCAAGGCTTGCAAAGTTGCTGATGTGGGTCAAGACAGAGCAGGCACGTTGCAGATATTGCCTTTGGCTAGTGCAGAAATATGCTTCAGAAATAATGGCGCAAGAAAAGTTGGAGAGAATCAGCAATGCGGTCGAATCTTTGATTTTCCAGGAATGAAGGATGGGACAGTAGTGCAGATGTTCACCTGAGAAAGAAGAGATCTGTTGAACTCCTTTATCGAATGAAGAGGGAAAATTACTTCTCAGCTAAGTCAATAGAAGCTGTTGATGCCATCCCATATGAACATAGACTAATCAGCAAGACTGCTTCAGTTTTTACAGTTATCTTTATGCCTGGGATTTAGACGATGGCAAATGCCAAGTGGTTACCAATAAGCAGATGGGAGCTTTTGCAGACAATCAATACTACGATAAAGGGATAAAATGCTTTCAAGGAAGAGCTGAGAGCCATATGACTTATGACTCTTCAGAATAGATATGTTCTTGACATAATTACAGCTATCTATGGAGTTGTTTGTGCCAAAATCGGAGAATCATGTTGCACATTCATACTTTCTCATAATGACAATAACGGCACCTTGACAGAGGCCATAACGGTGTTGTCAAACTTGCATGTCAAGATGGAAGATGAAGTAGAAGACATTGCTGATGACAGCTGGTTTGCGTCAATCTTCTCATGGGTTCCATAATGCATGGTGAACATTTTAAAGTTCCTTGGAGCCCTGTTAGTGATAATCATGTTTGGATTCTGTGTGGTTAGGATTATAATCGCACAGTTCAAAAAGACTGCAAAGAAAGTGACAGGAATGAAGATCATGATTGATGTTGAATGTGCGTTAAAACCCAAAAAGCTGACAGATGAAGAAATCAGAGACTATGTAAAGGCTAGTATTCACAGACCTGAGGGAACAAAACTACAGTATCCAAGAAACCACAAGAAGTATGTGGGAAGATGGATTTACTGCAGTCCCAATGGATAGTGCAGTCTTCTGACCTGGAATATTGATGAGCATTCTAAAGTCAGCAGGATGCCTGAAAGGAGTAATAAAGATATGAACTCCAAAGAAACATTTCTTCAGATGAGGATGTCTATATGTGAAGGCTGATGGGAGAGTGGTCGATGACTCTCCCAGAGGGGGGAGTGTAGAGGAGGAGCCAAGTACCTCTACCTGAGGTTCCAACCCTATTTTACCTATATGGTGGCAGCCAGAGATTGCGACATGTGCAATACCAGTGAGAGTGCCAAAATCACAAAAAGTCCTTGAAACAAGGTATCCATTGAGAAAACCCTATATGTATCCACAAAGAAATTATGTTCTTCTGAAGGAAGTTCCAGAAGAGGTGTGAAAATGAATGAAATAAAGAAAGAACTGGTGATGTCACATGAAGTTGAGGCGACGCACACAGGAGAGATATAAATGAAGTAAGAATATGAACCTATAGAACCTGGTGACAAAGTAATGAAGTATGTAACATTTTGCCCCTGAAATGAAGATTGCATGTGCGGAGAGGCACCAAAGAAAATGCAAAACCATTTTACAAATGTAAAGACGCAGTCACGCAAGTAGGCAAAGTAATCATATGGCTGGCTACATAGTGAATACATTGCAACGATGCGCCAATGTATATACAAAGAATATATGGAATCTGGATGTTCCACAAATGCACTTTAGCAAACTTGGACCCCGTGAATGGAAGAATTGGAAGTGTGGTGCACCAAAATAATAGCTGACGATGAAGGAAGGTTTGAGAAAGACTTGCCTGGCACAGAGTCAAAAGTCGGGCCATAGAGAGCCTTGCCATGTACTCAAGAAGATTCAAAAACATGAGAAGTGAACTCAGCTCCTGTTTGAGGTGTAATGAAAACCTTCGAGGGTGCCAAGATTTCTTCATTTAATGGTATTAAAATAGAACAAAGAGGTTAAAAATGTGATCTTCAGTCATATTATCAGATGAGAACAGACTTTGGGTCGAGCTACACGAGACTATAAAATAAGACCACGCTTCACTCCCTTTTATTCCCAGGCGCAGCGAGCCTCTGCAAGGTCAAATTCAAAGGTTTTAATTGAATGGCAGACTGCAGGAGTGATGATGGATGTTGGACTAATTGGGTCGGGAGGCATGACCAGGCCAAACCCCTCAGCACCTGGAGTCCCAGTGCGTGCTGCTAGCATGTGGAATCTTCCAGACGTGAACAAGTGTGCCAACCAATTATAGAGGGCCAAGTAACAAAGAGCCCTATAGTTTGATAAGCCAATAGTATGTCATATATTTTCATGACACAAAAGATGACTTGCACTTGGGATGGGCCTAACTGCCCGCCTGACCTTAGGGATCCAATCACGTCCCTGTATCCCATAGAAAGTATATGATGATGTTCTATGGTGCCCAATTACAACCCCCATAGGTTTTTGTAGTTTGCCACGTAGCCTGGCGTCACTCGCAATGAATATTTTAGTATAAAGGCAATGTTTTTTATGAATTGTATCGAGATAAGTCTGTGCGGCGTTCGTTGATGTCTGTTGTACTACTCCCTGTTTTAAAGACTTGTTATTAAAACAGCTTTCCCTTTTGCCAACTTCCTGAGTCAGTCTGATTATTGATGTTAGAGTAAGATCTGCATCCCCATCCATCTCAGATACTGTTACCTCGTCTTAAAGGACCTGTTGTCCGGGTTCAGCTCAATAACGCGTTCATAACCCCTGCTCTCTGCCTCCACAGTCACAGCTCGTAACTATTAATCACCACCAGAGAACAGCTAATAGCATATTCATATTCAGTGTAGAAACACCACCTTACCACAAATCATGTATTCAAACTGCTTTTCAAAGTCATGCACTGTTAATCCTGTTTAAGCACACAGATTCACTGCAACATACGCACATGAATGCAGCCCGCCTAAGGATCACATATTTTCATTTTGAAATGTTAATTTATAACACATATTAAATCGACAAAGCCATCGGTAAGAGAGCCAAAGGCATGGACTTCTGGAGTGCATCTGGGAAGAACCGTCATTATACCCCTCCATGATGATGAAGAGGAAAGCCCCAGAGACATATTCAGCTTGCAGAGGCAGAGAGGTCATCAAGATCAGTGTGTTCACAGTGTGGGTCTGGTAAGTGAAGAAAAAGGCAAACTTTGTGTATGTATGTATGTTTGTATACATGAGATTATCGGGTGTCTTTGAATGTGCATGTGTGCATGTGTGAATGTGTGCATTTGAGTGCAGTATGTATTTATGTGTGTGCATGCGGGGGAGGCTGTGTGTGGGGGTGTGCATGTGTGAATGTGTGCGTGTGTCAGTGAGAGTTAGTAAGTGCAGTGTGTGTGTGTGTGTGTGTGTGCGCGCGCGTGTTAATGGGGGTGTCTAAGTGCAATATGTAATATGTGTGTTGGCTGAGGAGTAGAGCAGGAGGGCAGAATGGCCATGCCTCGCGCACTGTCTCTGTCTTTCAACCTGCTAATCTCACACTCCCAGGGCAATAAATGCTGCAAAAATGCCACAATAAATAAAATGTCATGCCACAAAATGTGCTTACTTATGTCACAAAATGTTCAGATTCATGCCGCAAAGTCCTAGAGGTCCTGTATAGCAACACACAAGTCTATTTACAAAGTAGATTATATCAAGAACAGCCCGCCTGCCATCCCGAGAAGCAGGTCTCGACTACGTGATTGCGTACTGCCGACGAATACAATAGGAGGTGAATTTTCAAGCACAAAATGTGTTTCCTACTTTACCTATGCCGTACTTTTTGCTTCATAATTTTTAAAATCTAGGAATCGTAGAAGAGACATAAAAAACAGGATTCTGACTATCATAAGAAATAAATGAGGCCTTCCACAAGATGAGATGCTCGCACCAGATATGTCAGAACATGAGATATGACAGCCAAGGCAACAGACTAGACAGAATATAACATATTTGAAACTCAAATACAGCTGCGAGAAATGTCAAAGATCAACGTTTTATTCACAAAAATCACAGACAGACAGTAGGCTGGGTTATCTCATGTGCCTTTGACATGACATTGCATTGCCACAGTGAGTGTAGTCTGTCTTGGCAGGGAGATGCCATTGTGTGTTCAAGTTGGGTAGAAAGCGAGTTCATTACAGAGATATGTGAGTACTTGGGTTCTTGTGCAGGATTAACGAGGGCACCGTCCATTCAGGCATTGTCCCCTGCCTCTGTGATCAACAACAGAGTACCACCATCCAAGAGTATCCAGAATAAACAACAGCGTTGCTGTTACAATACTTGTTTACACGAGACTGCTGACGAAACGGGGAGTGTGCATGTGCCATACACAAGCAATTCCCCAAAGCTACACATGGTATGCATGTATCTCCTTGGCCCAAGGACTTCTCGATGCTTATTGAGACTACACCTTGCAAGGTCAGAGACTATAACTGAAGACACATACAATAGATAGTCAGTTTGTGGAGAAATGTTCACAAATACTGTAGATTGCATGGTGTAGTACATGTGTACTTGCACATTTGCAGTACGATAAAAGGGCGGTAAAAAGGGAGGCAAACGCGAGCCCCAGCAGCACGTGCGTGTGTTGACATTCGGAAGTGGGAGCAATTAGTTGACAGTAGCAACCTCCCATAATATTGGGAATGGAAAAGAGGAACCATTTTATGATTGGTGACAGTAGCTGACATGCGCAGTGTGATCTTAAATGAGCAACACTCTGTGGGTGAGTGCGGACATGCTGTTGTCTTACATTTTAGATGGGTGCAACATAGGAAAATCAAATTACTGCAGGATGGAGGCTCAGCAACGTGGCAGGTAACATATCGTGGCAGGTAACATATCGGTATTGATAGCACATTGCACATCAAACGAGAATCCAGTCCTTAATTCAAAGTATTTAGGACCTATGTAGAGCAAACCCCCATTAAAATATGTAGCAAAGATGCCAAACTGGAGAGATTCTAAGCAACACAAGCCATGCATACATTTAAGGAATGTGTCTAGTCGGTGTGAGGATCACTGCAAAGCATTGAGTATGTTGCAGAGTTATATATGTTACAGGTTCACCAGTGTCTTGTTTGTGCGGCTATTAATGACCTTGTGGACTCTGCAAAGAAAAACTGTAATTTTAACAACAATGATAATAAAAAGAATAAATTGCACAGAGACACACACAGAGGACCGATTCATGTAATCAGTCCTCTCTGAGCAATTCTGATTTGTATTATGCGTGGGTTTTAATCCAGCACAAAGATCAAGCTGCACCCAGCAGTTTGTGGGGTTGGTTTCCAGGCTGAGCCCCAGTAATTATTTCTGAACACTGACACTTATGGTCTCAGACTTAGTTGGATTATGATGTCATGCTTTGATAACTTGATTTTCACTGTCAGTCGTAGTAACACAACATGCAGCAACAATGTGCACAAGCAACCTGTCTCTGTGTCCCTGGCCGGCTCCTTGCAATTCATGAGCCAGATAAGCCACTCCAGCACTACTGTGCAAGTCATTCATTTTCATAACTAACATTGAACCAATCAGTGACAGTGCTGGGTGCTTGCACTGGCAATACACACACTCTATGCCACGCAGCCTGGATAATATTGGTGCCCTGCTGATACTGTAATAAACAGCATCACTGCTACAGCAGGGTGGGTGGCTTGTGCATGTGGTGCTGGGAAAGCTTAGCGGCTCTACAGGAGACAACAAACTAGTTCTCCAGTCAGTAGGTCATGCACATACATATGTGCCAGTGTTAGTTGAGTGGTTGATGCATAGCACGCACACTTCTAGCTCTGCCTCCGCAGGCAGGGACATTCAGATTGTATGTGCAGTGTCTTGTCAAGCTGGGCACTGCTCCTTTGTCTTCTGCTAAGCAGTCAGCAAGTGGGTGCCGAAAAACACAGGCGATTTCAAAGCCATTGACTCACCGAGTCTTAAAAACACCTAACACTTCACTGTGGTCGTTTCTGCACAGTTGCCAGAGCAATTAACGGGGAACAGTGGTGCTGTATGGTGCTGGTGCATGTGTTGCCTTTGTGAATGTTAAGGGAGAGGAAGTGTGTTGTAACATGCCTTTCTGCCTGCATGGACTGGGTGATGTCATGGAGAGAACAGACAGTTGGGTGAGTGTCTGGAATGTTAGTGTCTGAGTGTGTGTTCCAGCCCAGGCAGTTGGAGTTATGTAGCGTGGGTGGTGGGAGCCAGCGGGCTCCCCTCCAGCTCCTGTCCTGTTCCTATCCTGAATTGAAGTAGCATGATGAAGCCTAATAAAGGAACTTGTTTAAACTGCACCTGCTGCCTCAAGGATCTTGCACTATTACAAGAGGCACCTTGCACACAGGGTAACAGGACAGTCATATGTCAGGAGCACAACAACAAGGGCAGGCCAGGGAAAAAGCCACTGAAATCCCTCCGGGCTGAATACAGTACTAACCATGAAGATTTTTCTGTATTGTTTGACAGGCAAGTGCATCAGTTCAGTGTTGATTTCACTCTATTTTCTGTGGCTATAAAGTCAACATGTTCCACTTGCTACCTATAGGAGCAGAATAAAATAAGGGGGATGATGTGTTTAAAGATGCAGTAACCTGTGTTATTTTATGCTATGTTCGTTGGTATTAGTAACTTGCAGATCTGCCATGGGTAGTCCATCATCACCCACAATGAAGACTGCCCAAGCACTTAGCGCAGGTAATCTTGATTCTATTAAAGACATGGAGGCGAGCATTATGCTTTAACTTCTTTAATGCTACTTCCAACAGCTTTTTAAATCTTAACTTTTCCTTTCTTTTCTTTTTTTATCAGCTTTGAGGCTGTGAACAAAGAAGAACAGTATGTAAACAAACAATAAAGGATAGAAAACCACAAATCCCATGAGTCTTCTCTGAATGACGGTCCTGAGCCTCTGCTTCAATCCACCAATCAGGGCTCAACACTCTCGCCAAATCTCTGCAACCCCAGGTCCTTTCCTCTTCTTTTTAGGTCCTTCCACTGAAACTGTGCATAAAAGTCTAGAAAACAAGAACCTATAACCTCCTCTGAGTCTCCTGGAAAAACTCTGCTCCTTACCACTTTGTAGTAGCTGACAACTGCTTATCCTCCCTGCAGAACCTGCGGGTGCTTAATCTCAAATGTTCTTCTGATCCTCTCCTGCATGAAAATAGAGACAATGCTGTTAGAGAGGGGAATATGGTGCAACTGCCATCACAATCCCATGTGCAGTGAAATCATAATAAAGCGTATTCGTTGGGAGGGATAATGCTCACCTTTGTGTCTTTAATAGAATCAAGACTACCTGCGCTGAGCGCTTGGGCAATCTTCATACTATGTCAAGACTGGAGGCAAGCATTATGCTTGTTCAAAGCTCTCTACAACAGCCGTGGCAATGTCGGAAACCAGCTTGAAGTAGAATGTTCTTAACACAGAGTCACTAGATCAATCCGCTGTCTTCATGATGTCTTGCAGCGACACTCCTGTTGCAAAAGCCTGGCTGAATGCACTCCAAACAAAGAAATATCAATTCCTGCGAATTACATTATTTCCTTCACCGATCTTGCTATAGTAGCCGAAGCCACTGCATGATAAGGTTTCCCAAGCGCTATCAATAACTGCTTAACATTCTGCGGCCTTATTGGCGCTGTCGCAGCATTGTGCTACACATAATTTGCTATTATCAGAAAAGTATGGGTATGAAATTACTGAGGAGGCCACGTTTTATGCTGCGCAGGATTAAAAGCCACTTCAGGATAAAAAAAACCTTTCTATCTCTCTCCAATGCCCTTACATTTGAAACCCTTCTACAGGCCACTAGGCAAAGAAACATGGCTAGCTTCCCTGGTAGCTGCTTCCCTGACAGAGATCTGTTCTCTGGCCATTGTTTCCAATAAATTCAGTACCCTGTTTACAACCCACAAGGTTGAATATTTCGGCTGTGAAGGTTTGCTCACTTTAACTCCTTTTAATAATCTGGCTACTGCTGGGTGCTCACTCACTGGCGCTCCATCTATAAACTAACGTCTGACCACGATGGCAGACCTATATACTCCTATGGTTCGAAAAGCTCTTCCTTGTCTGGGTAGGCTCGCTAGGAAATGTATCATCTGTACTATAGGGGCTGAAATGGAAGAAACAGCCCTCCCCCTGCACCATAACTCCCAGGCCTGCCAAACGGAACTATAGCTCCGAATGCTGGAAGGTGCCCATGATACTCCCATGAGCTCTGTAGCCTCCTCTGAAAGACCTGGCTATCTACGCCTGAAATTCTGCATGCCAATAAGGTTAGTGTCTGATCTGAAATAGCGGGTGCTGAGCCCCCAATGGATCTGTTAGGTGATTCGCTCTCTGCAGAATCCTCTGAGGGAAATCCAGAGAAAGTTCCATCAGAACTGGAAACCAGGCTTGCTATTTCCATTGTGGTGCCACTATTACTAATTCTGCTCTGTCCCGGCACACCTTTGCTAGTACCCTCGCAAGCATCATGAATGAGGGAAATGCATAATAGATCTGCCCCTTCCAATTGTGTAGGAAGGCATCCATCCCCAGGGCGTCCGGATCTAGTCTCCAACTGAAATATTTCATCAGCTGGGTGTTGAGCCTCGAAGCGAAAAGATCCGAATAAAACAGACCGCACATTTGTTGAAGCCTCTCGAAGACGGACCTGTGAAGCTTCCAGTCACTTCAGTCTAGGAGATATCAGGAGTTCCAGTCTGTGATTGTGTTCTGAACTCCTGGTAGATACGCCACTGTGACTGATACTTTCTTCTCCAGGCAAAAATGCCAGAAATCCTTTCCTAGTTCTGCTAACATCTTCGATTTTGTTCCTCCCAGCTTATTTATGTACCTCACTGCTGAGATGTTGTGCATCCGCAGATTTATAGAACACTGCGCTTTGTCTTTGGTAAAAGCTTTCACTGCAAAAGAGCCTGCTAGCAGCTCCAGGGAGTTCTTCTTGTGACCATGTTCCTCCTGTCTCTCTCTGACCACACCTGGTGCCCCAGCCTGACCTTACTGTTGTCGGACTATATGATGAGTTCAGGAACGTCTCTGAAAATGGCCCTGCCGTTCCACACTTCCATATTGTGAAGCCGGCAGCGTAGTTTGACCTTGCTGTCCTCGTCCAGCAGTACCAACTTATGATGCCGCAAACCCTTCTGAAGATACCTGATCTTCAAACTCTGAAGGGCTCGATAGTGAAGCGGTCTGGGAAAGATAACTTGAATAGATGCCGCAAGTAGGCCCACTACTCTGGCTAGATTCTGAAGCGATATAACCTGATTCCTGAGAGCTACTGTCAGATCTTTCTTTATCGCCCTCATCTTTGGCGTGGGTAGTTCCAAGGTCGCCTTTTGGGTGTCTATCGTGAAACCTAATAATTATGTTCTCCTGCTTGGTGTTAGAGTAATTTCTCTTTGTTTATCAGGAAGCCTAGCTCCGCTATCCTCGATATTGCCCACTGCACCTGCTTGATGAACCTCTCTCTGCCGCTTGCCACGAAAAGGATGTCGTCTAAGTAGATGTTCATCCTTATACCTTGCTCTCTAAAAGGCTGCCGCTATCGGCCTCATTAGTTTGGTAAAGGCCCAGGGGGCTGAGGTTAGCCCGAATGGAAGACTCTTGAATTGCCAAGTCTGCCTCCTCCAATGGAACCTCGAATAAGGACGGTGCTCTGCTGCTATGGGTATTGTAAGGTACGTATCTTTCAGGTCTAGACGGGTTAATCAGTCGTCTCTCCTGAGCATGTCCCCTAACAGATGGATCGCTTCCATATTGAAATGTCTGTACACTAGCCAACTGTTCAGCTCTTTCAAATGTATTACTGGGAGCACTTTGCCTTTTCTGGTGAACCAAGAACATGTTGCTGAGGAAAAGCGTTGAGCGTGAGTCCGCCCTTTCTATAGCCTCTTTCTTTACTAGCAGCTGCATCTCTATGTCTAATAGCACGCTCTGTACTTGCGAGATCTGCAAGCGCTGGGGAGGACAAGATTGTTTGGAAACCTCCAGAAAGTCTATTCTGAACCCCTCTACAGCCTGCAAGACCAACGCGTCGAAAGACAGCTTGAGCCAATTGTGTACAAAACGCAGTGTTCTCCCTCCCACTGGGGAGGTATTGTGTGCTGCATGCTCTCACCTTTGGTACTTCCTTGCTGTCTGATATTTCCTCTGCCTCTGCGGCCTCTATAACCTCGACCTCTGTTGGGGAAGAAGGCATCTTGCTGCCTCGACTCCCAATACTGGGCTCTAGGACCTTGGGGCCTTCTTTGCAAATTGAAGTGGCCAGTTGAACAGAACCTGTGTCCGCCAGTACCTGCAAAAACTCTCACGGGAAAAACTTTCTGGATAGAGGCTTGCGTTTTCTCCAAAGCTGTGAGGGTCCCCACAAATGTATTCATTTCTTTTACAAAGGCCTTGCCAAAGAGTAATCCCCGGGCTCCTTCTCCTGCCTCATACGAGGCTATATCTCCCAATATATAATCTATCTTCAGTGGCATGGTTCTGCGTCTCTTGAAGGATACTGCCTATTTTGTGTTTCCTAGCAAACATAGTGCTCAATGCGCCCAACCTGCTAGGACTTGTGGATCGACTGGTTCACCTGTATCCTTTGCCCTCTCAGCAAGATCCCTAATCTTTGCTATCAGTCCGGCTAGATCCAGGAGCTTGTCCTGGCAAGATCTACAGCTCGATCCATGCCTTTTTCTGGCATCCTTACCCACTTTGGTCACAAAGGTGAGCATTTTTGGGTCAAGCTCAGGCGTGTCTGCCACCTTTCCTTCGAGCTCTGGTCTTGGACATTCTGCCTTTAAGCGAAACCTGGTTTCCTTCTCTAGCGGCTTGCGCATCTTCTGTGCCATATACAGTGCCACTCTCTGTGACGGGACCCAGTCAGTAGACCTGGGATGTCTGATAAAGTCAGGTTCAAACATGTCAGATATGTCATCCTCCTCTTGAGTTACATCCTCCACTGTGCTGTCATCTGGCTCGCAGATAGGTCTGCTCTGCCTGTCAATGCTCATATTGTCATCCTCTTCCTCTTCGAACTGATCGCACTCATCTGCCGATGACTGAGCTTCCCCTGTATTTTTCACCCCTTGGGTTAGGGGATGGGAGGCTGGGCATGGATGATTTCGATAGAAATGCATTCTTCAGCCTATTAAAGGGTTCCGCCGCTTCCTGGGGCTTCCTTTTCATCCCCATCAACGTGCCCGGGGTCAGTAGAAGAGGCTTTTCTCTTCCAGGCTGTCTTGCTCCCCTTTTCGCCCTCTCTTAGCGGCTGCTCTGTGGAGGTTCCCTCACCTGGATCTTCTAGGTCCCCAGCTCTCTTGCCCAACATGTCTTCCAGGACCTATAGTCATTCCTGCACAGGCTTCAATCCCTGGGTGACTGCTCTCACTGATGAGTCTACTAATACTTTCTCGAAGGTCTGGGAGAGGTCTGCCTCCTTCTCTGCCATGTCCTGCTCACTCTCTTCACTCCAGGCGTAATCCCCTGTATCACATGCCATCTTTACCTGCTTGGCAATGTATTGCAGGCCGTGACCAATAAAGGAGAGTCTTTCTCTTTAAGGTATCCCTGCTTGTACCCTGTGTCACAGGAACGGGATATAAAGCTTTCACTTCTTTTTCTTTTTTATTTAGTGAATAATCAACCCCCAGGCACCTGTCCCACCGCTGTGCGAATGCGCTACCAGCTTTATAGGAAAGTGCTTGTCAGGCGGGAGACCGGATTGAAACGTTCGTTTTTCATCAATTTTTCCAATGCGAAAGAGCGTGCATGCACATTGAGCTCATAGCGAGTCATGCACAATTCACGTGAGAGAAAAGGCTGGAACGTGGCTGTAATACGGTGTTGTGGCCTAAATAGATGACAGGACGCTGTAGGGTTTTTAACAGTCTATATTGACTGACAACAGGGAGAAAGGCTCTAAGGTGGCCTGGTGTTTCAGGGCGCTTACAGTTCATTGCGATCAAGTCCTGTGCTTTCCCAGTTGATTCACTGTGGAAAGGTTGTGCTCACCAGTGGCACGCTGTAGACTTCTAGGGCCCCCATGAAGCCTCCTGTGGCTGTGGTGTTACGCCCTAGAAGCTGTGGTGTGAGTTCTGTCACTCACTGCCTCTTACCCTGTAATCAGGAGCAGCGCTCCTGTGTGACCGCTTCAGCTGGCCGAGCGCCAACTCTGAAGCGGGAACGTTTTCCCGCGGAGCGTGGGCTCGTGAGATCCCGTCTCGCGAGATCTCGCGAGAACACACTCCTGCGATCATGTGATGTCCCCACACACCTCCTTTGCTGGGAAAAAGGATGGGTGGTCACTCCATGATGAAGTCCGCATATTTCCTGGGTTTCCTTCTCTCTCTCTGGGGCCTGCCAGGATCGGGGTATGGGGCTGGATCGATGAAGTGTCTTTGGGAGGATGCTGGTGATTCAGGTTCTCTTTGTCCAGCTCTTTGCTGTGATTCCCTGGGTGTTGTTGGGGGAATGGGGCTTGCGAAGTCGTTGTGATGGTGCGGCTCTATGGTATCTCTACTCAGGAGGTGATGGTTCTCGTATGACTCTTGGCAGACTTGATCTCCTCCAGTATCTCCTTGCGAGTGTACAGTGTCTTCTTTCCTGCGGTACATGGCTACCCTTTCTAGATTCCATCTCCTGCCATCGCTGGTGCAGATGTGGTTTGCCCCTCTCTCCATGACTTGTATGGGACTGCTGTATCTGGAACCAGTGGAGGTGTCCTTGTGGGGAAGTCATATCTTCACCAGATCCCCTTTGTTGACTTGTGTGTGTCGAGCGGCTCGGCGCAAATCCCCCTGTGCTTTCATTGCTTCTTTGTTGCGCTGCATGCGGCACGTTATGTCATCCATGTCAACGTCTTCGTCGGCCCTCACTTGCTGGAGCCATGGTGGTACCAGTGAGGATGCTGCCCTTCTCCCCCTCAGCAGATGGAAAGGTGAAACACCTGTGACAGCGTTGGGGGTGAGACGGTGGGCCGCTACGGCTTCTTTGACTGTCTTGTATGGGTCCAGGCCCGAGGCGTGAGCCAGTTGTAGCGCCCCCTTGATGAAGCGGTTTGCCCGCTCGACTAGGCCATTTGCCTGTGGGTGGTATAGACTTGCTTTTCGCTGTTTGATGTTGTTGAGCTTGAGAAATTTTTCCATTTCTCTGGAGACTAGCTGGACTCTGTTGTCCGTGACGAGTTCTTCGGGTAGGCCCTCCCGCTGGAATATGGCGGTGAGTGTTTCAATGACTGTTCCTGTGTGATGTCTGGGGTGAAGTCAGCTTCCACCCATTTGGAAAAATAGTCGACCATGACTATCCCGTACCTGTGCTCTGGGGGCATGTTGTCCAGCGGCCCTATGAAATCCAGCCCCAGTTTTCGCCACACCCCTTTGGGGACTTCGGTGGGCAGCATGGGGGCTTGCCTCACGGCTAGGCGCTTGTCGCTGTTTGAGCATTCATGGCACCTATCGACCATCTGCCGTACGTCCTGGTCCATGCCTGGCCACCAGTATGCGTCGCGTATCCTTCGTCTGGTCATGTTGCACCCTAAATGGCCCGAGTGTGCTCTGCACAGTATGACTTTGCGGATTCCGCTGGGTGGGATGACTTGATCACCTCTGAGAATGAGACCGTTCATGGCGGTGATTTCCTCGTTCACCTTCCAGTAGGGACGAAGGCCTTCGGGGATCGCTCTCTCGTTGGGCCATCCATTTCGAACCCAGGTGTTTACGTGCCTTAGGGCGTAGTCCTGCTCGAACTCTTCCTGCCAGTGGCGCTCGCTCATTTCCATGTACTCGACGTTCCTCAAGTCGCCGATGGAAGCAACGACACATTCGTCTTCCAGGAATGTGGTGCCGGGGGCGCTTTGGTTCAGGAGCCTGGACATGCAGTCCGCTTGTGCGTTTTTCCAGCCCGCAATGTGTTGTATCTCATATGTGTACTCTTGGAGCTTTGCGGCGATCCTGGCCAGTCTGGGGGTGGCCGTCTTGGTGCCGCCCTGGCTCAACATGTGAATTAGGGGTTTGTGATCAGTGATCAACTTGAATCTTGTCCCCCATACGTATGATCTGAAATAGTCGACGGCCCAGGCGCATGCCAACATCTCTTTCTCTACCGTGGAGTAATTCTTCTCGGATGAGGATAGTGCCTTGGATGCAAACGCCACAATGTTCTCAGTGTCGCCCTTCTTCTGGGTCAAGGTGGCCCCTAGGCAGGAATGCACTGGCGTCAGTGGTGATGTAGGTGTCCCATTCAGGGTTGTATGGTTTAAGACACGGCGCGTTTAGAATCCTTTTCTTGATTTTGCCGAAAGCCTCATCCTGTTCTGGGCCCCAAGAGTACGCTGCCCCCTTCTTCAGGAGCTCCCTCATGGGAGACGTGGTCTCAGAGAACCTGGGGACGAATTTGGCATAGTACTCGGCTAGGCCCAAGAATGAGCGTAGTTCCTCTTTGGACATCGGTGCCAGTGCTTCTGTAATGGCCTCCATGAGATTCTTCTTGGGGCTTACCCCATCACTCGAGATGCAGTACCCAAGATATTCTACCTTGTTCACCCCAAAGACACACTTTTCAAGGCGTAGGTGAATGCCTTCCTCCTGAAGTCTGCTCAGGACTGACTTGAGTGCCTTGTCATGGGTCTCATTGTCTTTGGCGTACACCAGGATGTCATCCTGGAAGAATGAGACATTGGTGAGGCCTTTAAGCAGGGAGTTCATCATCCTCTGGAATGCGGATGCTGCGGACGATAACCCGAAAGGCATGCGGGTGTATTGGAAGGTGCCAAAAAGAGTGATGAACGCCGTCAGGGTGCGGGAGGACTTGTGTAGAGGAATCTGGTGATAGGCATCACGCATGTCCAGCTTCGAGAAAATGGCCGCCTCCTTCATCATGAGGACAATCTCATTGATGCTGGGGAGTGGGAAGCTATCCGGGATCACCTCCAAGTTCAGGCTTCTCAGGTCGATGCAGATCCTGAGGTCGTTGCTGGACTTTTTCTTTACTAATACTACCGGACTCAGCCACTCTGAGGATTCTACGGTTTCAATGGTTCCTTCTTTGACCATCTTCCTCAGGTGGGCGTCCAAAGCTGGTCTTGCGGTGGCAGGTACTGCCCTTACTTTGTGCTTGACTGGGGTGGCGTTGGGTTTCAGCCGAATCTTGTGGACAAAGTTTTTGACTTTTCCCGGATTCTCGGAAAACAGGTTTGGAAAGATCTCCTTGTAGTTTTGCGCTGCTCCTGATGAGATCATGAGCACCTGTTCCGGAGTGCTGGGAACTAGTTTCATGCTGAGTTTGTGTTGGTCATCCCACCCAGCACGGCTGGACCTTTGGGTGAAAAATACACTTTGGTGGTGGTAGACCTCCTTTAAAATCGATCCAGGCCTTGATGTAGCCCAACAGGTCGACCGTTGCCCCTCCAAACACGGTTGGTTTTTGCTTGGTTGATCTAATCTCCACTTTTTCTTGTCCCATCATCTCCTTGTACGTGTTGATGGGCAGAATGGTGAGGTCAGATCCCGAATCAGCCATGACGCGCGTTTCCATTCCGTCCACTTTAATGGTGCAGTGGGGCTTTTCTCTTTTGGCATGGGGGGCATTGACCATGAAAACCATGGGTCTGTCCTGTAGTTCATCATCGTCAGTTGAGGTGCAGTCACCGTCAACACGGGAAACAGTTTTCTCCCGCCACATGCATGCCGGAGCCACGTGGCCAATGCGTCCGCACATGGAGCACTCCTTATTCCTGGCGGGGCAGTCGCGGTCGTTCACCATGTGCTTGGAGCTGGCGCATCTGTAACATTTTGGTGCCTCCTTTTTCCTGGGACTTTTGTCTTTGGGGCCGTCGCGGGAATGCTTGTCTCTGCGACCTCTCCATTGTAGCGCCGCCATTTCGGGCACAGGCAGGTGACTTCCCGCCTCCTTGCGTCTGCTGGAGGTTTCTTCCTCTACCCTGGCAATCTGGATGGCATTATCGAGGGTGACCTCCTTTTCTTGGATGAGTTTGTCTTGTACTTTCCTAGAGTTGGTGTGGACAACGAGCATGTTGCAGATAACCTGTTCTGCATTTTCTCCAAAGGCGCAAAGAGAAGCGAGTTCCCTCATCCTGGTGATGTAGTCATCCACGGGTTCGCTCCCTTCCTGTTTGCGAGTGTAGAATCTCAGCCTGTGCAGTACAATGTTCTCCTTATTAGTGAATCTCTTCATGATGCGACGAGTCGCTTTTTTGTAAACATCGTCGTCTTCGACGTCATCGTCGGCCGCAGGTATTTCTTTAAGGCCGGCAAAGATGCGCTGACCTTCAACCCCTAACGCATTTAACAGCATCGCCCTCTTCCTGATGGGGGCATATCGCGTGCCGCCCACTGCTTCCAAGTAGGTGGAAAAAAGGGGTTCCCATTGCATCCAAGGAATTGCCGGTGTCCCTGGCAAGGGGAGAAATGCAGGGGGTGGTGTGGCGCCTTGCATGGTGGGTCCGTGGGACTTCTGGTATCCTCGTCACCAGTTGTGTTGTGGCCTAAATAGATGACAGGACGCTGTAGGGTTTCTAACAGTCTTTATTGACTGACAACAGGGAGAAAGGCTCTAAGGTGGCCTGGTGATTCAGGGGGCTTACTTACAGTTCATTGCGATCAAGTCCTGTGCTTTCCCAGTTGATTCACTGTGGAAAGGTCGTGCTCACCGGTGGCACGCTGTAGACTTCTAGGGCCCCCATGAAGCCTCCTGTGGCTGTGGTGTTACGCCCTAGAAGCTGTGGTGTGAGTTCTTTCACTCACTGTCTCTTACCCTGTAATCAGGAGCAGCGCTCCTGTGTGACTGCTTCAGCTGGCCGAGCGCCAACTCTGAAGCGGGAACGTTTTCCCGCGGAGCGTGGGCTCGCGAGATCCCGTTTCGCGAGATCTCGCGAGAACACGCTCCCGCGATCATGTGATGTCCCCACATACGGCTCGTTATAATCGAAAGATGATAGGGAAGGCGGGCTCTAAATACATAAACCGAAAGTGGCTTGCAGCGGAAATGCAGACCGGAGCCCTGAAGCGAGCGAGTTAGCCCGTGGGCCCAGTCTGCCTCTCAGGAAAAACAACTTTGTTTGACGATTGTGCGCAATTGAGGGATAAACTCTGCTGAGGGATACAGCGCAACATTATTAAAGGTAAACCCACTACCTTTTACATTAATAATCACTTGAAATTACATGTACGCAATGCCAGAAAGCCTAATGCCGATTAATAGAAATCTCACTTGTCGGAACAGCGGCAAAACGAAGAGTAAAGGACGTGTGGTTGAAGGGATTTGTAGAGAGTATCGAGCCCTGATTGTGGTATTGAAGCAGAGGCTCAGGACTGTCATTCAGAAAAGTCTCACTGGATGTGTGGTTTTCTCTCCTTTACTATTTGTTTATATACTGTTTTCTTTGTTTCACAGCCTCAAGCTGATAAAAAATAAAAGAAAATGGAAAAGTTAAGATTTAAAAAGCTGTTGGAAGCATTATTAAAGAAGTTAAACATAATGCTCCCCTCCGGTCTTGACATAGAATTTGCCAGTTGGCGTTGCAACTACAACACTAAATATGTTGATCGAGTTGATAGTAGTAGCACTGGGCGGTGAGCTGCTGCCTCAAATTGGCACAGATGTTTTGTATAATGTGTTAGGAAATATTTGGCACCTGCCATTTATTCATTTACAAAAAAAATGTTGGGACCTAGGATTCTATGGCGATATTTTCTAAAAAAGTGAAAACAATCATACATCTCAATGGGCTCTTCCCAGAATCCCATTACAATTCAAGCTTCTCCACCTGAAAAACATTGCAGACCGAGATGTATGGGCATCTTGTTCACAGAGCAGATGGGGAGACGGCGGCGGGGGGGGGAGGCTTTTCTAACTCTCAGCCAGCCTGCTCTGTGCACAAAAATGGCATAGTTTGTAATGTGCATGTTTCGTAATCCATCAACAATGGCAGCGTTTGGAAGACTTACTGATGGGAGGAAAAAGTCTCTGCTCATGTGTGCACAGACACCTTGCCACTCATACTGTACATTTCAAGACACGTGCCAATTAGCTAAGAGGCTACCAGGAGCAAAGTCTGACTTTATGCATGTGTATGGATTTATAAAGTGCGCCCGTGGCTGGTGAGAAGCTGTAGAAAACGTGGGCACAGGGTTAGAGGGTTTGGGGGGGGGGGGCTTGACAGGTTTTTGTTGTGAAAACGAGAAGGCATGACTGGAGTTTGCAAACACCTTTGTAAGGTTTAATGACAAAGGTGTGCCTACTATTAACTCCACTCTACAGTGAAGAACATGAAACATTGATAGAGTTTGAAGGTCCAACAGTTGGTCTCCTCTTCCTTCAAATGAGTAGGAGTAGTGTTTATTTTGTGAAAAATAAAATAGTCTCGGGATAAAGTCTGGGCAGACCTCCACCGTCTTGTGTCAAAAAAAAAGTTTGTTAGCTTGGATAACAACTCCATATATAAATGTTACCATGTTTTCTTTTCTTTCCTCATCCACCAAGACTTAGCTCGCCAGTAATAAAATAAAATGTATTTTCTTTATTGTTTACCAGGAAAGATGTGCAGTAACTCGCCTGAATGTATTAGGTGTTATTGATTGAACGGAGTACAAAGTAATGGCTGCTTCCCTTTGTATAATATTAGGACTAGTGGGGTCACTGCTAAATCAAACGATCCTTCCTGCCTTAACAAAAGGAATGATGTGCAGTAGATTTTTTTTTTTTTTTTAATAACAGTCGTCAATGTTTGCATTAACCGTCGGGAAAAGAAAAGAGCATTCAAGGAAAAAAAAATGTTGCAAAGCTGTTGGATGAGAGGACATGGTTAATCGGCGTCACCGGATCAAGAGTAAAAATAGATCTTCTGTTTTCGCAGCACATGAACTTGAAAAGAGAAGACAAAATGTAGTTGCTACTGCCATCTGGAAAGGGACAGTAAGAGTTCAACGGCGTATATAGCCCACAGACATGAAATGAAGCTAGTAGGACTAGACACATGTTTGCAGGCTGCGAATTTATATGAATGTGCCTGTCCTCGGATCCCATTTCTTTGAAGCCTTTCCGCCTGTTGGCAAGAGTGTTACTTACTTTGCCTTATGTTAGCACAGCTTGTTACGTACGTCTACACCTCACGGACGAGCTCTAACTAGGCACTATCAGAGCACAAGGGGCTGATTTTTAAAGTCCCTGCACACTGCTCACTAGGGGCTACAAAAGTGCGTGTTTCCGTGCACGCAGTCCTCTGCGCGCCATTTTTGATTGTATGCAATA
Source organism: Ambystoma mexicanum (assembly GCF_040938575.1). NCBI lineage: Eukaryota > Metazoa > Chordata > Amphibia > Caudata > Ambystomatidae > Ambystoma > Ambystoma mexicanum. The sequence continues at coordinate 1,055,700,321 of NC_090931.1, read as the reverse complement.
TGAGGTTTGAGCAATGCAAGAAGCTCCTGGGGGTTGCATGTTTTCGGACATTTTTACACCTCCTAATACAAGCAGTCGTAAATTCCTCCCGCATGTGCGCGCATGGTGGGAGGCATGTGCATTACTTACTGTGAAGGCTGCCATCCACAGAAATCCAGGGCATCTCTGGCGGCACCAAAAGGGCAGACTATATATCGGGCAGACTATATATTCCCTTATTTGTGAAGCAGGGAGGACAGTGGTGGCAGGGCTGTATAATTCCCACGACAAATGCAACAAATGTGCACTGGCGTGGTGGAGAAGGCGTTAAACCAGGCATAACCGTTTCACGCATGTTTTGTATGCCGTATTTACGGCTCTGGACAGATTTAAAAATAGGCCCTAATTGCTATTTTAATATCGGTTGCTTGATAATTGCATGTAAAATGTTCTATGTAAAGCTTTGAGGAAAGTGCTTTATAAATAACACATCATTTTTCAATTAATAACAAAGCATTCCCTGCCTATCGTCCAACGGTCACCTCTTACTTGGCAGAGTAAACAGGCTGAGGCGCCCCACTGGAAGCTCGGCGATGCCCCTCGTACCTGTGTCTTCCCAGGTCAAAGCTTTGCACTGCAGATACCCCGGCCCAGCCAGTTCCAGTGGGACCGTGAACACTAATGGCTGGATGTGAGTACTTTGGCATGAATTGAAATGACCAAGCACACGGGCAGTAATGGGCAGCTCCATTGTTAGAATGAACCAACAAACAGGAAATGCAACGCAAATAATTAAAGAGAAGCATGTGATAAACGAATGCACTGACAGAAGCATCCAGATTCCCAAGGGCACAATAAGTCTTAATGTACCCGCTGCAGACACATCTTTTTGTGAAATGCTGGTGACAGTTCATTCCACCCAAATAATAGAGGACACCAGTCCACCCACACAAACTGTCCAATTTGCTGCTGATAAAAAAAAAAAAACAACAACTTCAAAACGTTTTCTCTCAATAAGGCGAAAAGCACCATTCAAGAAAAGCAAAGGTTTTCCATTTAGCTGGATTCTGCAATAAAAAAAGTTTAAGTAAAAAAAGCTTTATTTAAACCCTAGAAATTCTGCTATCATTACTTTAATAACATCATTAAAGTGCATTTCGACTCTTGTCCTAAAACCTACAAGACATTTCAATAACTGTAGGAATATGCAATTAACAATCAATTCACTTAAAACATTAGAACCATTAAAGTGCCACACATCTCGAAGATTGAGTAATACATTAAAGTGCGTGTGCATAAGAGTCAGGAATTGTGAAATTCCAGCATCAGTCCAATTGGGATAGAGCACACCCTAAAATATTGAGCAGCTATGTAAAACATGTGAAAACATGTATTACAATAAAGTGCATAGTGCTCAAAGGTTCTCAGATTCAGGCATCAATCTAATTGACATTAAAAAAGCAAAAACATTAAATGCAGAGCAAAACATACGAATATCACGCCAGAGGGCCATTCTCCGTGTACATCACCTATTCACAAAAATGTCTGTGACAGGAACATAAGCAACAGTGACTTGGCGGAATTCAATTCCACTAGGGTCACAATAGGACTGCAAACAGCCAATTTCAATAACCCTGCAGATAAAATATACAATTAGCGGACTAAAAGATGGTGTATTACACATTGGCCAACATATATGCAGTTCGCTTTTTCCATGCACCTCCCATATAGGTGAGAAACTGACTTTCTTTGAAATGATCATTCAGTTGCCTGCCTTACTCTAATGCACGATTAACGTTCCGTACACCTTCCTGTATCAATATTGGCTTCAACCAGTGGGCCCTAAGGTTTGCATATAAAGGGCAGACAAAAAGGAAGGTTTGAACAGTTTGTCAGCCATTTTTGCAAAAATGACAGAGTTTAGCAGTATTTTGTCTCCATTTGGAAGAAAAGCGCTCAACCGGTAAGGATGCCCGATCGTAATTTCAAAAGGAACATACGATTCCTGGCATCCCACATATCAAGGTAAAGCTCAAAACCAATAGATTCTTTCATCCATAAATAATCCCTGGCCAAACTACTCATGGCCGCTAATAACAAGTCTCACTGGTGACCCAGAGCTCAAACACCTTAATTAAAACCGATTGTGAGGCCCAAATTTTGCGGGTGGGACCAGAAATCCAGAATACATCATTTGTAAAACATACCTTTCACATATTGTAACCACAGTAACATGGATGAATCTGAATGGTTTAGGAGATCGGATAAAAACATCAGATAATCTTTAAGTAAAAAATGTGTACATAATTTCTCCCGAATATAGCAAAGGCCTTAGTTTAATTTGATAAGGAATGATCCTTAGGACTACTTCAAGCAAAGTCGGAATTGACTGGGCACTATACAACAATACACGTTTGACAATTGTATTCTCCATAGTTTGATTTTGGGAAGTGTCAACGTACCCCGGAGCTCCCAGCCATATGTCACCGCTGAAACAGCTTGCATATTATGAACCCTGAGAGCACTAGATATGAACCTATCCTCACAGTTTTTTGAGAATGTACACACTGCTTGTCCTCTATCGGATACGCGGGCAACTTACACCCACGTAATCAGACGTTTCTACCGTCTCAATCTTATTACCCAACAGACTAAATGATAACTTCTGGTGCTGACTGTAATTCAGGTTGTGGCAGACAGGAATACTGGTCTTGGTCATGTTGTCAATCAGTGAAAATCACTCTCTAGGCATGCAATTGTAAGACGGTCAGGGCGGAGATAAATATTAATAAAAAACAGTGTCAATTTACCAGGAAGAGTGATCCTCAGAGCCTGCATATCGGGGTTAGCTATTGTGAACTTCGGCATTTCGCTTTTAAAGAGTGATTAACCCAGATATCAAGCCCACCACTGGTGCCCTTAGTTGCTGTGATGCCATAGGTGTCAAAACCAGGGACAATTGCCTCATTTGGGGCGCAAGTTTCCTGTAAACCAATGATATTGTGGTAACATAGAAACTCAATGCACTCTGGATCGCCCAATTTCTTATGACTGCCTTGAAAATTCCATGAACACAAGAGAGCGTTATTTGCGGGCTGCATGTGTACCATTTTTACTGGCAGGAGGATACCAGCTGGCATGGTAACCAAATCATGGACAGGTAAGGGCAGCTGTTGTCAAATGGTTTCCCTACCCACCTACTGAGGTAAAGGTTGGATATTAGCTGGTCGTATGTTCCAACACTCTATAGATAGAATGGAGAGATTGCCTCAGCAACCTCCCTATGCAGGGGGTTAATAGTAGGAGGATATTCTAGAATTTAAATATTTGCACCCCCAGAGTGTAAACAACGTAATTCTATAAACAATAGGCCCTCAGATAACCTCTTGCATATTAGCAGTTATTTTGATAAAATCACATGCAGGATCTATTTTGTCAGGGTGTCTCCGAACATCAGTATGTCTTTCTTAAGAGTGGCACTATTTTCTTGGTTCAGTGAAGAGAGTTTGGGTACATGGGTCAGGTCAAAAATAAAATCGGCTGGCCTGGTACTTTCAGTACAGGAGCCCGAGATGTCATGAGGCTGGTTAACTGGCTCATGATTACCTCCCCTTTTGGTTATCAGCCCACCATAAAGGTGGGGAAAATAGTTGTGAATCATACAAGGGTATATGGTCTCTTACTGCCTGCGTGCCTAAAGGAGTATGATTTGGTGTTGGTAACAGAGCAGGAATACCATGGGATGCTTTGGGCAACACTGATACGGTGCAACGCATGCTAGCGCTGCTATCAGTAGAGCCAGCAGGATTGGGAAAGTTTTCCTTTATGTGAGAGCCAAACATCTGATGATGGTCCCTGAGTAGACATACGACTACATTTAAATTAGTGGTAAATGCCTTAACTGAAACAGACAAAAAAGCAACATCATTTTTAAGAACTGAAAAACAATCTGTAACGGGTATGCCAGAGGACCAGGGTTTGTGCTACAAAGTCACAATTCGTCAGAGTGCCCATGGACCAACTAACCCTCCCTCTGGCAATGATGGAGGACACAACCAAGGGCAAGTTAGAACTGTCCTTTATTTCCAAAACAGACAGGGGTCATACAGGAAAAACAAAGGGCCTCATTACGAGCATGGAGGTAATGACAAAAGGAAGGCGAGATGGTATTACTGGCATCGTTAACAGGTCTGGGCCATTACGAGCCAACAACCCGGCAATACCGCCACCGCCCATACCGCGCCCCTTCTTACCGGCATACGCGCACACGCGCCCCTTCACGGTGTAAATACCGGGATGCCGCAAATAGGAGGACATCACAAGTTACGCGGGCAAGCACTTACCGGCATCCCGAAGGCGGTAATTAGGTCCTGCACGATGGCGGCAATACAGGCATCGCGGACCACCCGTAAATAGCAACCTGCAGTGTTGGCAACTACACCACACCCCTTCCTACACCAAAATGATCCCACTAGCTATTGCAATCCTGGGGCTGGAGGACATGCCTGTACTGCTACACCAGCAACAACAACAACTACACCAACAGGCAGCACAGAGGAGACGCAGGAGGAGAAGGAGGGTGAGACAGGCCCAGCAAGTCCCACCAGTGCAGCCAATGGTACCACGTAGGCAGCCACTAATTCCTTGCATCAGACCCAGTCTGTTCAATCTAACCCCTGAGCAGATCCACACCCTGTACCGGTTGGACCGGGACACCATCACCACCATAGTGGACATGATACACGACAACATCGTCAGCCTGATAGAAATCCGCACTGCCATCCCCCTTCTACTAAAGGTGGTGTCTGTGCTCCACTTCCTGGCCACAGGCACCTACCAGCACACAGTGGGCCAGCTGCATGGCATATCACAACCACTCTTTTCTCGCATGCTGACCCAAGTGCTTGATGCCCTCCTGAAGCATGCAAGCATCCACATTTCCCTGCCGCGGACTGGCCAGGAGCTCGCTGACACAAAAGTAGGCTTCCATGCACTGGCAGGCATGCCCAATTGCGTCGGTGCCCTCGACTGCACCCATGTAGAATTGGTGGCCCACATGCCAATGAGGCGGTGTACCGCAATCGCAAGCAATTCCACTCCATCAATGTGCAGATGATATTTGACTCCAGCAAGATCATCACACATTGTTGCGCCCGATATCCCGGATCTACACATGATGCCGTGGTGCTGCGTAACTCCACACTACCCTGCTACATGGAGCGACATGCTGGACGACGTGCCTGGCTGCTTGGTAATTTGCCTGACTGGGCCATGGCAGTGCAGTGGAGTTGTGAGATGGGGGGGTGCATACACCACCTCGGTGGGATTAGGGGGGGATGCATACTCCACCTGGGTGGGATTGGGGGGGATGCATACTCCACCTGGGTGGTATTGGGCGGTGAGTGAACAATACACTTACATCTAAACACTGTTACCCTGAACATCCCAACCTGAACATGACACATCAGTGGCCTACATAAGACCAATGCTGCATATCAATGACAACATGCCAGACGCACAAGCAGGCCACCATGGGTATGTCAAGCGGTGGATGACTAAACATGATTACACATGTGGCAATGCGGCTAGTGTGAATAGGTACAGAGTACCATACACCGCAATTATGGGTGGCAAGACATCGTTCCACATCCACAGTACATCCGCATCAGCATGCAAGTGAACACCCTGCATCATCTGTACAGCACAATCCACACAAGCAGACCATAGTACAGTACACAAGGCATCAATTGGACATGTGTATGTCAACACCAAATAGCTGAAGCCATGGCTTTGAATCCTAAAGGTGTCAGGTTAGATATTGACTCACATATACCTCTTTGGGCTCCCATGCAGGTGATGGTGGCTATCCCTTGAAGCCGTGGCTACTTACCCCTGTTCGGAACCCGCAGAACAGGCATGAAGAGAAGAAGAATCGGGTTCATACCCGTACCCGTGTTGTGGTGCCTAAGCAGGTCTGGTGGAACATTCCTTTATGGGCCTGAGAAGGTGGCAAAGATCACCATGGTCTGTGTCATGCTGCACAACATGTGCATCCGGAGAAACGTACCACTGCCACCAGATATTGACATGCATGCACTGTGTGAGGATGATCAGGATGATGATGGAAGAGAAGCAGCACCCCTGGCAGTTTGTGATGCACAAGATGGCCGTGCTGTACGCCAATCACTGATTGACGATTACTTCTGAACCACAGGGACGTTGATGGTTGTTAGGGAGAATTCTCTGTTTAGGCTGAATTTCCCTACCTAGTGAGTCCCCCAGCAGCTTTGCTGGATTTCTGGGGTTTCTTTTTTTCTCCTGCCAAGAGTGAGACTCCTTTTACCCTCACTCTTGGGCATGTTGAAGTGTGTTTTCTTGGTTAAACCTTGTGTTGAATGGGCTATGGGGTCTTTTACTCCATAGGGCCTCATGTATTTTTGTGATGTGGGTTACACAGCACCCTCTGTGCCGTGACCCAGGGGTGTCCTAGGGACTCCCCAACATAGACTCCATACCCTGGGACTGACTACTGTCTCCCAGGGCATGTAAAGTCACCAAAGACTTTGCTAGTCTTGAATCCTGAACAGAACCAGTACAAACCATCATATTGTGGACGTACTGGCTGGGGCAATTCGATTGCCCCAGGGTCTGTTAGTCGAGGGGGCACGTCTCCGTCCCCCCTGATCGAGTTTTGGCTGGTGGCAGTGGAAACTACTTTTTATATTCGACCGCGAATATTTCCCTATGGGATTTCCCATTGTTTTAGGCTAACACATTTAATTATTTATTTACGGTAGCCTTAAACATACCGCCGGTTTATATATTTATTATTATAACTCCGGTTGGGACTTTTTGCCAAAACTTGATTCTAAAATGGCGTTGGCGTTCGCCTCTGTAACTCTGACCCAAAGTGGAGCCCTTTGTTCCACTTTTGGCGGGCTTCTCCACAGAAGCCCTCCAAAGTGGTGCCACTCTGTCTGGGGTACTTAGGAGGGGTGGAGGGGGATTTAGGCACCCTGGACTGAGTTACCTTGGTAACTCAAGTCGCACTCCGTCCTGATTGGCCCAAGTGGTGAGCCGGCTGGCTCACCACTTAGCATGTTTGAGTGACAGCTAGGCTGGGTGAATGGGGGTTTGCTGCATAAAAGCAGGGCTTTGGGGACTGGAACTTCAGAAGTCGCCACAGGACCAAGAATCCGACGAGGGAAGAGCTGAGCCGACCTGCTTCGACGACACCACCCGGTGGAGCCCTGCTGAACCGTCTCACCACTTTTTCCAACGACCGAGGAGAACTCTTAACGGAGTGGCTCCTTCCCTTGACTGGTGGGGACAACCAGTTTTCACCTTCTTTCCGTTCTTCGAGGTATCCCGTGGCCGCCTTGCCAGTGCCAAGCACCCCGGCAACCGGAACCCCACCACTTTTACCCCAACCGCGAAAGTCGGTACAACCCTTTAACCGGAGGACTCCGTGGCTGGTTTCTTCCCGGGCAGTGCAACGACCTTCTTCTTCTGCTCTTCAGCGAGATCTTCTTCTCCCCTGACCGACGTCGAGCCTTGCTGCCACTGCCTGGAACAACTGCCACCGCTGGAGGATCCTTTCCGCTTAAGGTACCGTGTTCCGCCTGGCTTCCCTTGCCACCGACTGTACGAGGTAGTTTTAGCCCTCGGCTTTCGATCCTGGGATTGCCTGGGACACTTTGGCTAAACTTTCTGAGCCTCTCTAACTCTTTTCCGAACTCTTTTGCAAGACTCTGAATCCCTACCAACTGTGTGATCTTGGGCACGTTTTTGCTCTGTCTGCTCTAAGAGGGGGCCCTGCTTAGTGACTTTTGCTCACCTGTGACTTTGTGCTTCTTTGAGCTTACCAAAAGTGTTCTTGACCTTAGAGTGGTGTGTTTATCCTAATTCTGCTCTTTTTCCCTCCCTTCTTTAACCTACTAGAGTGTCATCTAACGTTAAGCGCTCACCTCTGTTTTAATTATGTGGTGTTAACCTAGAGTTGTCTAGATAGGAGTAAGGGTTGAATCTGCTTTCATTATAACTGTGTTTGAAGTGTTTTTACTATATTTTGCTAGAGTGATTTCAACTTATGTGTGTTTGATAAATAAATAACTATATACTTTTGGAACCAAGCTCTGGTCAGTGTTTGCTTGTGCTATTGTGCCTGAGTACATATTGTGTATACTTTGCATACTGCCTAACTCTTCTTGAGGGAAGTCTGACTGCTAAGCCACAGCTACCAGGTAAATCTGGGTGGTGCAGACTGCTACCAAGTGGGTTTACTGCTATACCTGTAGTCTTAAATCTTTTGCAGTGGTCCCCAAGGGAACTGCACAGGTTTCTGCCTAACACTGGTGTACAGCGGTGGGATTTGTATTAAGTATACATTTTAGTGTGCTTTAGATACCTTAGTGCAACTAACCACAAAGCTTAGCACTATAAAAGTAAACCTCTAACATGTCAGTTATAGAAAGCTATAGTCAAGAGTCCCTTGCAGCCAAAACTGCTGATTGTTTAAGAGTGCTCTGTAAACATAAGGACCTCCTGACTAAGGGCAAGAAAATGGAGCTGATTGAAAGATTGGTAGCCAACCAAAGTCTGGGTGAGGGTTCAGAGGAACCTACCACTCCAGCAACTGTAGATGACAGTATTGAAATTAACATGGAGCAAAATGTTGATGATTCTGAGGAAGAGTCAGAAGAGGAGGGTGAGGCTGTTGTGACTGTCCCCCCTAGGCCTCTGCCTGCTCTACCTGCTGTACCTACTGGGCCTTTACCAGGTCCCACATTTAGTCCTCAGTACTTTGAACTGGAGAAAATGAAACTAGAATTGGAGTATAAGAAACTGAATGCTCAAACTGACAAGGAACTAAGGCTAAGGGAAATGGAGCTCAAGTATGAGCTAGAAATGAAGAAATTATCTGTTGAGAATGCTTCTCTCTCTGGCTCCTCTAGAAGTTCCAGTCCTAAAAGACCCCGGATGCCTAAAGAATTGGTTGGTATGTATGAGCCTAAGTTGGATGTGTTGGATTGGTTGTCTCTGTTTGAATATAATCATGGGCTCCAGAACATCACAGGAAATGACTTACTCACCTGGTTGTTCTCTAGGCTTCCCCCTGTTGCAACTGATGTGGTAATGGAGATGGGGGAGGAGGATAAGAAGGACTATGAATGTGTGAAACTAGCTTTGATAGCTAGGTTTGGGAAGACCCCTTCCCAGTATCTTAAGAGGTTTAGGAGCCTCAAAAAGCATGATGGTACCCCTTGGGCTACCTGGGTGAGTGAAGGGTTGAAAAACTTAGAGGGATGGATTAAGGGTTACAAGGTGAACACTTATGAAGGTATGAAGAATTTGTTTATGTTGGAGACTATTTATGATGCCTGCTCTCCTGAGCTCAGACAACACTTGGCTGATTCCAAGGAATTAGATTCCCGGAAACTAGCTAAGGCTGCTGACTTGTGGGTTGCCAACAGGGCCACTCACAAGGATTCTGGGGTAACTCAGAAAAAGGATGGGGAGAGACAGCCTAAAAAGGACTCCAAAGAGAATTCAAATACTACAAATTCCAAAGAGGGCCCCAAACAAAACTATAAGGGTAAGCCACAAGGGAAACCGAATCAGGCTAGTGTACCTTCTGGTCCCAGACCAGAAGGAGGTCAGAACAAGCCTCCATTCCAGCGAGCCTTTGGCTCATGCTTTGTTTGTAAGGCTACTGACCATGTGAAAGGAGATCCCAGATGTAAGGGTAAACCTTCAGGGGTCCAACTTGCCTCCTTAGCCTTCGCTCCAGAAGAGGAAGTACATATGGCAAGTGGAAACATTCTATTACTGGCTGATGAACCCACTGGAGTCTCAGCTAGTGTTTCTTTAGTCTCTCTGGGGTTGTGGGAACAACAGAATTTAGATGTATATAACTCTATCCCAGATAATACTAAAGAGTATTATAAGGACAGTGTCCAGGTGAATGGCCAAGAGACTCCTGCCATTAGGGACACTGGGGCCAGCATAACTGTGGTGGATGAATCATTTTTCAAGGCAGAGGATGTTGCTAAGGCACCCAAATGCCTCACCAAGTTAGCTGGTGGGCCTGTGCAGATGTGTCCCCAGTTACCAGTTCTCATCCAATGTAATGATATGGCTGTAAAAATACCTGTCAGTGTACAATGTGAAGTGCCAGGTAGGGTTCTGTTGGGTAATGACCTCAAAGCTCTTGGAGTTGTATCTCATACCCCCAGACCCCCTAGCAAAAGGTTACAGGAGCTCACAAAACCTGCAAGAGAGAAAACCCTGAGAGGGTTATCTCAGGAGATGATGACAGAAATCACTCCTCTCCCACTGGAACAACTTACTGCAGTAACAACCAGATCAGGAGCAAAGGGGCAACCCAAGACTCCTAGAAAAAAGCCAGCAGCAAGCTCTCCAGTGCTTCCAACAAGGACTTCCCCTAGGTTGTCCAAAGTTACACCTGTAACTCCACCTCCAGCTGAGGCTGAGAGGGAGGTAAAACCCTGTGTGGTTGAGCTAGACTCTGAGGAAGAGCTAGAGGGAGGCCCAAACCTTATTGGAGATTTGGACCCTGAGGACCATCCGGAGCTGCAGTCTTTACTGGCAGAAGGTGGGCCTAGCAGGGCTGCTTTCCGTAAGGGGCAAAGAGAATGTCCAACTCTGGAAGGTCTCCGCCACCAGGCAGCTTCTCAAGCTGATGGGCAAGAGCCTGGGAAGTATAGGTTGCACTGGGAAGGTGGCCTCTTCTACAGTGAACCCATTGAGTCTGAACCTGGAGACTACAAACGCCTTGTAGTCCCACAAGAGAACAGACAACAGTTCTTACAACTAGCCCATGAGATACCTTTGGCTGGTCACTTGAGTTTCAAGAAGACCAAGGAAAGGCTCTCACTCTACTTTTATTGGCCAAAGATGGGGGCTGAAGTAGATAGATATTGTAAGAGCTGCCATACCTGCCAGACTTCTGGTAAGGTTGGTTCCAAGAATGTGGCACCTTTAGTGCCTCTCCCAGTTGTGGGAGTCCCATTTGAGAGGGTAGGGATTGACATTGTTGGTCCCCTTGATCCTCCAACCTCCTCAGGCAACAGGTTTATACTTGTTGTAGTAGACCATGCTACTAGGTACCCTGAGGCAATTCCTATGAGGACTGTTACAGCTCCGGCTGTGGCTAAGGCCCTCCTTGGTATTTTCACCAGGGTTGGGTTTCCTAAGGAAGTAATCTCTGACAGGGGGTCAAACTTTATGTCCCACTACATGAAAGCCATGTGGAAAACCTGTGGAGTTACTTACAAGTTCTCAACAGCATACCACCCTCAGACAAACGGGTTGGTTGAAAGGTTTAACAGAACCATGAAGAGCATGATAGGTGCTTTAGAGGAACCCCTTAAGAAAAAATGGGACCTTCTACTGCCATGCCTGCTCTTTGCTTATAGAGAAGTCCCTCAGGAGGGAGTAGGTTATTCTCCCTTTGAGCTTCTCTATGGCCATCCGGTCAGAGGTCCATTGGCCCTGATTAAGGAGGGGTTGGAAGGTGCTCCTCCCCTCAAGCCAGTCAGAGTGACTGACTATGTGATAGGTCTCCGGAGGAGAATGTCACACATGATGGCAGAAGCAAGTGACAACTTGAAAGCTGGTCAAGCTCTGGTCAAACATTGGCATGACCAGAAGGCTAACATGGTTGAGTTTACTCAAGACCAGCTAGTTCTAGTTATGCTCCCAACAAGGCAGAGGGCCTTGCAAGACAAGTGGATGGGACCCTTCAAGATTGTGGGAAAGCTTGGAGAGGTCAACTATCTGGTGGATCTGGGCAGACCCAGGGAAGCTCCTAGAGTCTTCCACACCAACAGACTAAAAGCATACATCTCCAGACCTGACGTAGGAGCCTTGCTTCTAGCTTCAGCTGCAGAGGAGGAAGAGAGTGAATCTCTCCCTGATCTCCTCAGAGGGGTGCCTTTAGATGAAAAAGTCGAAGGAGTTAATCTCTCTTCAGACCTGACACCTGAGCAACAAGAGGAGTGCAAATCTATGTTAAATCAGTTTGCCTCCCTGTTCTCACTGTCACCAGGCTTGACCCCTTGGGGCCAGCATGAGATACTCACTGGTGACTGTCTGCCAGTCAAAAGCAGAGGGTACAGAATGTCAGAACATATCAGAACCCACATCAAAGGAGAGGTCAAGAAGATGCTTGATCTCGGGGTAATAGAACCCTCTACTAGTCCATGGTCTAGCCCAGTTGTGTTAGTACCAAAGGCAGGATCCAAAGACTTGAGATTCTGTGTGGACTATAGAGCTCTAAATGCAGTCACCAAGACTGATGCCCACCCTTTGCCCAGGACAGATGAGTTGGTGGATAAACTTGGTGCAGCCAAGTACCTCAGCACATTTGACCTTACGTCAGGCTATTGGCAAATAGCCCTGACAGACCATGCCAAGGAGAAGACTGCATTTTCAACCCCAGTTGGCTTGTACCAGTTTAAGGTCATGCCTTTTGGATTAAAAAATGCACCTGCCACATTCCAAAGGATGGTGAACCAAGTTCTGGCTGGGATGGAAGATTTCTGCATGGCATACTTGGATGACATTGCAGTCTTCAGCCACTCCTGGGAGGAACATGTGAACCACCTAGGACATGTGTTGCAGGCTCTGGAACAGGCCCATTTGACAATCAAAGCCAGTAAGTGCCAGATTGGTCAAAGTAAAGTGGTCTACCTTGGGCATGAGGTAGGAGGTGGAGAAATAAGGCCTTTGCTCAGCAAGATTGAAGCTGTGCAAAGTTGGACAACACCAACTACTCAAACCCAAGTGAGAGCCTTCCTAGGCCTCACTGGGTATTACAGGAATTTCATTGAGAACTATGGGACCATAGCTTCTCCACTGAATGTAATCTCCTCTCCTAAATTCCCTAAAAAGGTAAAATGGAATGAGGAGTGCAATCAGGCCTTTGAAAAACTGAAGAGAGCTCTTTGCCAAGCTCCAGTATTGAGAGCTCCTGACTACCACCAAACTTTCATTGTACAAACTGATGCTTCCAATGTAGGTATAGGTGCAGTTCTAAGCCAACTGGATGAGAAGGGTAGGGAGCACCCCATTTGCTTCATCAGTAGAAAACTGAAGGATCCTGAGACAAGGTGGGCGACAATCGAAAAAGAATGCTTTGCTATTGTGTGGGCACTGAAGAAGTTTAGGCCATACTTGTATGGTTCTACTTTTGTTATTCAGACTGACCACCAACCCTTGAGATGGTTAATGCAAATGAAAGGGGAAAATCCAAAATTATTGAGATGGTCAATCTGCCTGCAAGGGTTTGATCTCACCATTGAGCACAGGTCAGGGTGTCACCATCAAAATGCTGATGGACTCTCTAGGATGTATATCATCGACTAGAGGTATGAGGTTCATCCAGGAGTGGATTAAATCCTCCTGTCCCTTAGTCTGGGGGGGGCGAGTGTTAGGGAGAATTCTCTGTTTAGGCTGAATTTCCCTACCTAGTGAGTCCCCCAGCAGCTTTGCTGGATTTCTGGGGTTTCTTTTTTTCTCCTGCCAAGAGTGAGACTCCTTTTACCCTCACTCTTGGGCATGTTGAAGTGTGTTTTCTTGGTTAAACCTTGTGTTGAATGGGCTATGGGGTCTTTTACTCCATAGGGCCTCATGTATTTTTGTGATGTGGGTTACACAGCACCCTCTGTGCCGTGACCCAGGGGTGTCCTAGGGACTCCCCAACATAGACTCCATACCCTGGGACTGACTACTGTCTCCCAGGGCATGTAAAGTCACCAAAGACTTTGCTAGTCTTGAATCCTGAACAGAACCAGTACAAACCATCATATTGTGGACGTACTGGCTGGGGCAATTCGATTGCCCCAGGGTCTGTTAGTCGAGGGGGCACGTCTCCGTCCCCCCTGATCGAGTTTTGGCTGGTGGCAGTGGAAACTACTTTTTATATTCGACCGCGAATATTTCCCTATGGGATTTCCCATTGTTTTAGGCTAACACATTTAATTATTTATTTACGGTAGCCTTAAACATACCGCCGGTTTATATATTTATTATTATAACTCCGGTTGGGACTTTTTGCCAAAACTTGATTCTAAAATGGCGTTGGCGTTCGCCTCTGTAACTCTGACCCAAAGTGGAGCCCTTTGTTCCACTTTTGGCGGGCTTCTCCACAGAAGCCCTCCAAAGTGGTGCCACTCTGTCTGGGGTACTTAGGAGGGGTGGAGGGGGATTTAGGCACCCTGGACTGAGTTACCTTGGTAACTCAAGTCGCACTCCGTCCTGATTGGCCCAAGTGGTGAGCCGGCCGGCTCACCACTTAGCATGTTTGAGTGACAGCTAGGCTGGGTGAATGGGGGTTTGCTGCATAAAAGCAGGGCTTTGGGGACTGGAACTTCAGAAGTCGCCACAGGACCAAGAATCCGACGAGGGAAGAGCTGAGCCGACCTGCTTCGACGACACCACCCGGTGGAGCCCTGCTGAACCGTCTCACCACTTTTTCCAACGACCGAGGAGAACTCTTAACGGAGTGGCTCCTTCCCTTGACTGGTGGGGACAACCAGTTTTCACCTTCTTTCCGTTCTTCGAGGTATCCCGTGGCCGCCTTGCCAGTGCCAAGCACCCCGGCAACCGGAACCCCACCACTTTTACCCCAACCGCGAAAGTCGGTAAAACCCTTTAACCGGAGGACTCCGCGGCTGGTTTCTTCCCGGGCAGTGCAACGACCTTCTTCTTCTGCTCTTCAGCGAGATCTTCTTCTCCCCTGACCGACGTCAAGCCTTGCTGCCACTGCCTGGAACAACTGCCACCGCTGGAGGATCCTTTCCGCTTAAGGTACCGTGTTCCGCCTGGCTTCCCTTGCCACCGACTGTACGAGGTAGTTTTAGCCCTCGGCTTTCGATCCTGGGATTGCCTGGGACACTTTGGCTAAACTTTCTGAGCCTCTCTAACTCTTTTCCGAACTCTTTTGCAAGACTCTGAATCCCTACCAACTGTGTGATCTTGGGCACGTTTTCGCTCTGTCTGCTCTAAGAGGGGGCCCTGCTTAGTGACTTTTGCTCACCTGTGACTTTGTGCTTCTTTGAGCTTACCAAAAGTGTTCTTGACCTTAGAGTGGTGTGTTTATCCTAATTCTGCTCTTTTTCCCTCCCTTCTTTAACCTACTAGAGTGTCATCTAACGTTAAGCGCTCACCTCTGTTTTAATTATGTGGTGTTAACCTAGAGTTGTCTAGATAGGAGTAAGGGTTGAATCTGCTTTCATTATAACTGTGTTTGAAGTGTTTTTACTATATTTTGCTAGAGTGATTTCAACTTATGTGTGTTTGATAAATAAATAACTATATACTTTTGGAACCAAGCTCTGGTCAGTGTTTGCTTGTGCTATTGTGCCTGAGTACATATTGTGTATACTTTGCATACTGCCTAACTCTTCTTGAGGGAAGTCTGACTGCTCAGCCACAGCTACCAGGTAAATCTGGGTGGTGCAGACTGCTACCAAGTGGGTTTACTGCTATACCTGTAGTCTTAAATCTTTTGCAGTGGTCCCCAAGGGAACTGCACAGGTTTCTGCCTAACAATGGTTATGTGTTAGTACTACACTGAGCACTGGGACAGTGCGGACATGGACACAGGGTGTGTGGGGAGTTGGGCACTGTGCGCTGTCATGAATAGAATAAACACACACGAAATGAACAATATCCAATCATGAAATGATTTTGAAAACAACGGGTGTATTAGGAAAAATAACAATATAGTGCTTCCTCCCTCCACCAGTCACACGCCCTCCCACAACCCCCAAAACACCCCATACCCAACCCCAAACACCCCATACCCACCCCAGAGCCCCAATAAACACCCCAAAACTCCCCCAACACCACCACCACCACCTCGCCCCTCACCCATTGTCATCCCACACACAATGTGGTTGGACCGGCTATTTCCGGCCTCTTTTCTGGTCGGGGGCAGCATTTCCGTGTGCCTTGCACTGCGCCTCATCATCCGCACAGGGCTTGAGGGAGTCGAGCTTACAGGTGTGGTCGATGGAGTGGAGGTGGAAGGATTTTGACCCGCCGGTGCAGGTTGTTGCTGTTACATATGTTCCAGCATCCTGCTAAGGACCTGTGTCACCTCCCCGAAACTGTCACGAACGAGTATGGCATTTGAATTGATGGCCGTTATGGTTGCGGCATTCACCTCCCGTATTTCACGGCGTGTCTGTTCACCCTTGGCCACATACTGGCGCACCAGTTCAATCACTCAGTCCTGACGGGCCTCTATCCTCGACAGGCGTGCCTCAATGTCAGTGGGGGCTGTGGAGGTGGACGGTGCTGCGGCTAGGTGGACCATTGCAGGGCTGCCCTCTGACATGCTGGACAGATGCAGACTCCCCGGTAGAACCGCTGGTACCTGCATGGGGCTTGCTGGTGTGCCCTGTGTGGAGTGGTGGGGGGTGGACTGGGGGCTTGGAGTGTGGGGACATTCGACATGGATGGTGTCGTCAATGTCCAGGTATTCCTCCACGTGCACATCCACGTCGCTGAGAGGGGCTGTGGCTGCTGCCTCACCTACAGAACTGGTGGCAGCGGAATGCGTCCCATCAGCCTCTCCCTCTGCAATTGTTGCCAACTTTGTATTGGCAGTCTTGTCAGCTGCTGTATTCTCCTCCTCAGCCGGCCTGTACTGGTACCCTGGGTTACACTCTGGCCCGCAGTGCTGCCCCAGAGGTTGAAGACCGAGTGCCCTCTGGTCTGGCCCTGGATGGCTTGGAGTGTGTTGATGCCCTGGGGGCCGGGTCCTGCCCTTCACTTTCTGCATCTTTGCCTGTGGGGGAACAAGAGATGCAGGGCATCAGTGAAGGTGTTACATGCAAGATGCATAAGTTGGTGCTGTGCAGTATTTAATTTTTCATGCATTGCATTTTTATAGGTGTGTCACACAGGGTACATTCAAGGGGGGGCATATTGGCATATGCTGTGGCCTCTCCATTCTGTACTGATGTGTACCAGGTGGCATACCTTTGTATTGCGCTTTCCGTGATGTGTGACATGTGAATGATCCCTGTGTGTTGGGTGTCTGTTGGTAATGGGATTGGCATTGGCACGCAGCATGCATTTCATTGTGCCAGGTTTTGGGCCTACATCTGGACATGGATCTGTATATGTGTGTATGATGGGCCATTCATTGGCTTGGTTCACTTTCACATATGTTGTACTATGTCATGTTTTGGTCTACTGGAGTTTGCAGGGTCACTCACCTCCATCTCCCGATGTCGCCGCACCCGTCTCCATTTCATCAAAGCCCTCAATCTACTCCATATTTATGGTGGTGCTGCCCATCGCATCAATTTTACGGGTGAGTGGGCACCGCCGCCTGTTGCCATGGCCTCCCTGCGATTTGATGCTAGGATGTTACGCACCCGGAGACGTAGGTCATCCCATCTCTTCTTACAGTCTTTAACTGTGCGTGGGGTGGTGCCAACCGCTGTCACCTTACGCGCCACCTCCTTCCATATTTCTTTTTTTCTGAGTTGCACTTCCCTTTTCAGGCTGTTGGCGAACACCTCATCCGCATGGGCTGCAAGCGTATCAGCAAGCATGTTGAGGTCCTCGTCGGAGAAGCTCTTCTTGCGCAAGCACGGGGTGGTCTTGCGGGTTGCCTTTGACATGATGGATGGTATGGCCCTGCTCTCAACTCTTTAGCACTGCTGGATTGAGAGGATTGCAATGGATTGTGTTTTTAAGATGGCCGCCGGCGCATTTCCAGACGCAATGATGTTATTTCTGGTCCGGTATTACAAGCCCGGTATTTGCATGATGCTATTACCGGGTCGCTATTAAGGGGTTGCTCCTTGGCGGAGGTGGTATCTGCAGGTCCCATGATGGCGCTATCGGGGGGTTGGAGGGCCTTTACCGGCATGGCGGTGCGGCCATTACCGGCATGGGGGTTCACGCGTGCTCGTGCAATCGTAATCAGCCGCTATTAGCAGCGTCAAGGGTGCTCGGACGCGCTATTACCACCATGCCGGTAATGACTACGTTTTTACCTCCAAACTCGTAATGAGGCCCAAAGTCTCCAGCAATCACAGCTCCTGAGTCTGTGTCACGAGTCTGTATTACACATTGGTGTCACAACAGCTAACTTTTCCCCAAAAACCTAAGAGCCTATTCTATTGGGTGGCTCGGGTGGTAGTACCCATGGAAGTCACCTACAGGAATGGCCTTACTGGTCCTTCCATGTCAGGTGGTCTTGCCTGAGACTTCCCCAAAAACTATCTATTACTTTGTTGCAGGGTCGCTGGGCTACCATTGGCCTTTGCCCTTTGCACACCACCCCAGGATTTGGGGTCCCTGATTGGCTGGAGTGGATCTCCCCAGGACTGGGACACTGCTCTGTTCACAGTCATTCCATGTTTTCCTTATATATAGATTGTATTATTTTCCTTCGAGGTTAGTAGTACTCGGTGTTCGTCCAGGTTCCTTACACGTCCTCTTTCAGTGTTACTGGTTTTGTCTCTCCTTTTTGTGGGCCGTCAGTTATGTATTGTATAGCCTGGTCTTTCTTCCAATAATTGTCCATCATGTCAAGTGTATTTATTTTTTTATTTATTTATTTATTCATGTATTTATTAATATGTGCATAGCCAACAAAGGCTTTTCATATGAAAGTGAACATAACAAACTCCAATTTCAACACATATTTCCCAGTTAAAACATCACTATAAGAAACTATTTCTATGAAAAACAGAGTGCCGAAGGACAATTCCTTTAAAATAGATAAAATTAGCTCATAGAATTTCATCAAGTGAAAAATCAGATTCAAATAATTTCCACATAAAGAGATCCCCAAATGCCATGCATATCCTCAATACTGCTGGTGTTGTCATATGCTTTCAAGTATTTAGTCCTTAAAAAATTAAGACTCTCACAATGACAAATAATATGTTCCGCAGTTTCAGTGTCTGCTGTACCACACAGTCTACATAGTCTCAAGTGTCTAGCAATACCATATTTTGCTCCCATAATTTCCATTGTATCACACATGCTAAATGTAAAAAGGAGATACCGCCTAATGGTGTTGCATCAATTACTTTGATAATTTGGTTTTAGCCAATCTTTCACCCAAAACTCCAAGAATATATAACTGTTAGTTTTAGGAGAAAGATTGATCATGTCACGTTCTTTTGTATGATCATATATCAATATTTTCAATAACCGTTTGACCTTTTCAAGAGAACATTGAAGCCATTTTGTTAAATACTTTCATCACCTCGACTATAAAAGTGTCATTATCTAGAGAGCTCAATTTCACAAATAACATTGCCATTTTGTATTCTAAGATATCACTGGCATACATTAGGTTACACTATAATAAAATATATTCACAAGATACAAATTTCATAATTCTAAATAAAATCCTAAAAATGTTTGCTTCCAGCTTATTCAATTCCTTTTTAAAATATTTGCCCTGGATTTCCGCAGCATATAGTAAACAGAATACAATTTTAGTAGAATACAACAATAAAATAGTGCTAACGGAAAAGCCCACTTGTCGACCAATAAACTGACTCAGTGCCATAGCGGTCTTCATACATTTAATTTTAGTTTCATACCAATGCTGCTTCCAACAAAGTTTATGGTCGATTATCACTCATACGTATTTGAAGTATTCTACAACTTCAATCTGTTGGTTGTTAATGAACCACTTGAAGTTTGTAGAGCGAGAGCGTTTGGTTTTACCTAGAAATTAGATAACTTTGGTTTTTCCAATGTTAATTTTTAGACCATTAACCGCAGCGAACCTCTCTAAGGCATTCAATTTGGTCTGTAATCCTTTAGGAGTGTCATTTAACAAGAGGTCATCAGCATAACTGTTACGCTCACCTGATCTCCACGGGGGCGCCGAACGGAGCTGGATGTTCTGGTGATGAGTGGTTCCTTGTGCTCCCCTCTGACTTCGTCACGAAAGCAGGTTTGCCTAAAAATGTTAAATCAAATGTTACCCAACCATAAGGACGAGGGCAACTCCCGCTTCCCGTGACCTCCTCTTGCACCCCTCTGCTATGTCTCACCGTTGTTTTGTGAATGGCAGGCTCTCCGTCCTGCGTCTCTATGCAGGGGTGCGTAGTAGTTCTAGCATCTAGTTACTTCACTGACCCTGCAGAGTTCCAAACAACTGTGACTCAATAGGTAAGTCTCTTTCCAATGGTATGGATTGCTTAAGAGTTCAAGTTGTAAAGTCCACTCCTGTGCCCCTTCCTTACAGGTTCCCCTCGTGCTTAATATGGAGCGAGGTAATTTTCAGGAATGGTAGCTGGCTTTCAAAGGTACGTTTTTGTGATTGATTGATTGATTGATTGACTTATTTATTTATAGAGCGCTTTACACCAAGGCGCTGTACAATGGAAGAACAGATTACAAAAAACCAATAACACTTAACAATGGGAGCAGAATTTACATCTTGAATCATTCAACACAACAGTGCAAAGAGCAATTAACTGAGGGGGGCTAGAAAGGGGAGAGGGAAGAGGTGGGGGAGGAGAGGGAGTTGGACAGGGCGAGGGAAAGTTGAAGAGGAAGGGAGAGGAGTAGGAACGGGGAGAGAGGAATCAGGTGATAGGGGAGGTTTTCAAGGGGGAGAATGGAGGAGCAGGGATTTAAGGGAAGTTCGAAATGAGGCGAAGGTCGTAGTAGAGTGGATTGTAAGAGGGAGTAAGTTCCAGTGCATAGGTGCAAGGAGTTGGAATGAGCGGAAACGGCAGGAAGCGCAGGGGGAAGGAGGAACAGTGAGGAGGAAATGGTCAGCGGAGCAAAGGGGGCGAAACTCTTTCCCAACGGTTTTGTTCTCTGCCAGCGCTATGCAAAAGTCTTTCCCAGCGGTTTTGTTCTCTGCACAACTAACCTGTTGTTCTTTGCATTCTGCAGGTGTGGAATCTCCAGATCAGAGTTTGCGTGAAGATGTCCGCGAGGAATTGCTGTCTCCAGGTGAGTAGTGGTGTTGCGCAAGATTTTGAGTCTAAATGAGGCTTTCCCCACTGCTCGACTAACCTGATATCTCTTATGTTTCTGCAGATGTGGCAGCTCCAGAGCGGCGATCGGATGAAGGGCAGCAATCGCGTGATGGTGCTCCGATGGACCGCTGGACTGAACAGGCTTCTGATAAGTATTAGCGTTGCGCTGAATAGCGATGTAGCTTGCGTGGTCTGCGCAGCTAACCTGGTGTCCTTTCCCTTGAAACTCAGCAGTAACAGAGACTCCAGGAAGACCGAGATGGAAAATCAGGTAAGTGTCTTGTTCTGCTCTCTTTTCTCTCTTTCTTCCTTGCATGTAGCTCGAGACAACTGGACAGGCGTAGCTGAAGACTGGCCTTGAGTTTGCAGACACGGTGAGCGTTACGCTGCAAGAGTGCAGTATAACACGAAGCGTGTTCTGTACAAAGGGCGTGGCTTATATAGTCTTCAGAAAGTAGTCCTTAGGAAAAGTAGTCCCAGCAACCACACCCAAGCAAATAGTTCCTAGGCAAGTAGTCCCTTCAGTCCGCTTCAGATTGGTTTACACGTGCTTCACTGGGTTTGAAACATGTTGGTGATGGCAGTATGAGCCTGGTGCCAACGGCGCCAGGACCAAGCCAAGGAGGCCCCTGCAAGACCCTTTGGGGCCTTTAAGGCCCCCATGGAACCCAAAGCCCTGGGCATGTTGGTCTGCACCTGATGTTTGGGGGTATGGATCGTGACAGCACTCCCCCCCAAGGCCCCTGCCAAGGTGGTTTGTCCCACTGGCCCGGATTTTGTTGGGTAGTTTTGATGGAAACGGTTTACTAGGTGTGGTGCATGAATATAGTCACTTGGTTCCTATGATCTTTCTTGGGGACCGTAGCCTTTCCAGTCTACTAGATAGAAAAGGTTTGATTTGACCCACTTTGAGTCCATAATGTCTTTCACCTTGAATTCTGGTTCACCATCTACCAAAATGGGTCTTGGCGGTTTCGTTATCTGAGTTCCTGGTTGTACTGGTTTCAAAAGGGAAACGTGGAATACGGGGTGGATTTGCATGTTTGGAGGTAGCTCCAGTTTTACTGCCACAGGATTGATGATGGCCTTGATGGTGTATGGTCCCAAAAATATGGGATTAAATGTGTGGGTTCCTTTCAGTGGTATATGTCTTGAGGCTAACCAAACGTCATCTCCAGCCTGGTATTTCGGAGCTTCGCTCCTATGTTGATCTGCAAATCTCTTGTATCTCTCTTTATCTTGTTTTAAAGGTTCTGTTGCTCTTTTGAGGGCTTGGGTGATGGTTGTGTGGAGACTGCTTACGGCAGGCATTTCCAGATGTTGAGGTGGGTCGAGTTCTGAGGTTCATGGAAGCATTCCATATATTGTATAGAATGGAGTTTACCCCGTGCTGGAATGCAAAGAGCTATTGTAGGCATACTCGGTTAGCCATAAAACGTCCTTCCAGTTTTTTTCAGTTTGATGCAACATGCATCTTAGATATTGTTCCAAAGTTTGGTTGGTTCTCTTGGTTTGACCAACCGTTTGGGGGTGGTGGCTGGTCGAAAGTCTTAAGCTAATTTGGGCCAACTGACAACATTTTCTCCAAAACTGTGAGATGAACTGACTGCCCCGATCTGAGACTAAGACGGATGGAAATCCATGTATCCGGACAATTTGTTCTAGGAATTCCTTTGCCAAAATTGAAGCGGAGGGCAAACCTTTTAACGGAATGAAATGAGCCATTTTGGAAAATAGGTCCACCACCACTAGTATGGTGTTGAAGCCGTCACAGGGAGGTAGATCTGTAATGAAGTCAAGGGACAAGGTATGCCAGGGGGTAGGTGGAACATCTAGGGGCTGCAGTAGACCATATGGTTTCTTTTTCTGGGCCTTGTTCTGAGCACAAATGCCACATGAAAGTACAAATTGTTTGATATCCTTATGCCATGTTGGCCACCAAAAATGTCTCTTGATCTTGGCTTCGGTATTTGCAATTCCAGGGTGGCCTTCCACCAATGACTCATGGTAATTTGAGATGACCTGTTTTTGAAGTTCCTTACTAGGCAAGTAGAGACGTCCTTGGAAATAAGGTAAATGATTAGTAACTGAATGATGTTTGCTTTTGGTTGACCAGTCTTGTAAGGTCTTGGAATCGAGAGGATGTGAAATTTCCTTGTGGATGTCCTCCAGGGTCAGTGTGGTAGTGATTCCGAGGATTCTCCAACCTGGGATGATGGGTACAGGGTCCGGATTTGAGTATGCTTCTTCCATCCCTATGCGGAACAGTGCATCAGCCTTGCCGTTTCGGCAACCAGGTCGATAAGTAATCACGAAATCGATCGTATTCTGCAAAAAATAATGCCCATCGGAGCTGACGAGAGGATTGAACCTTGGCCATCTTTAGGTATTGTAAATTTCGGTGATCTGTAATCACAGTAATGGTGTGTCAGGCTCCTAGGAGATAATGTCGCCAAGCTTTGAATGCTGCCTTGATGGCCAGACGCTCTTTGTCTGTTACAGCATAGTTCACTTCTTGCTGTGAATTTTCGCGACCAAAAGGCCACTGGATGAAGTTGACCTGTCTCTGGGTCTTTCTGAGAAAGAACCGCCCCCATCGCCAAACTGGAAGCATCAGTTTCTACTACATACGGGAGATCTGGGCTAGGATGTCTCAGAACTGGAGCTGAAGTGAATTTTTCTTTTAAGTCTTGGAAGGCCTTTTCCGCTTCATCCAACCACTGAAAGCGTTTGTTCTTTCGTAATAAGGATGTGATTGGATGCACCAAATGCGAAAAGCCTGGGATGAACCTGCGAAAGAAATTTGCAAATCCAAGCATGCTCTGAACTCCCTTGATTGAAGTAGGAAAGGGCCATTTGAGGATAGTGTCTACCTTCCTTGAGTCCATACGAACACCACTTGGAGTTAGAACGAAACCAAGAAACCCGACCTCTGTAACATGGAAGAAACATTTTTCCAATTTAGCATACAGCTTATGTTGTCGAAGTTTTTCAAGTACGGCGCTGTAATGCTCACCTGACTCCCACGGAGATGCTGACCAGGTCTGGACTGCTGCGGCCTCTTCTAAGGTGATACGCAGAACTCAGAAGACCGACTGGAGAGGACCCCCAAATCTCGCTTGTCTGACTCGCAGGAGAATCCTTCTGCAGATGGAGAAAGGGGATTAACTACCTGCGGAGTAGCGCGTCGGCCTCCCACTTCCCTCTTTCACTCTCCTCAGACCACCTCCGAAATTCCCCGTTAACTCTCACCTTAAGGTTTGAAAGGACGAGCTCTCCAACCTGCTTCTGGTGCAGGGGTGCGATTATATCCAGTTACTTCATGGTGTTAGGATTGGTGAGGATCCAAGCTTACTTGACTTTCCTGGCAAGGTGCCGTAAGTATACTGTTGTAAAAGTTCAAGAGTTGGCCTCCTTTTCTATTTGCCTTTATATTCAGTAGTCCGTCTCTTATCCCTTTTATCACAGGTGCTGAGTGAAGATTTCGCGTAGAGGAAACAATTCGCCGAAGGTAAACTCAGGTGAGTTTATGATGGGTGGTTCCTTTAATGTCCTTATATTCACCCACTAATGCGTGTGTCTTTTTTCCCCATAGGGGCCGGGGTACGGTACTGCCGAAGAAGCGGCGCCGACCCGAGATGAGGAAAGATTCTCCCAACAATAATCAGGTAAGCCTTATGGCGAAAATCTGGCTTTCCTCAATATGTTCCTTTTGCTCACCTTTTGTTCTTCTCTTCCCCCTTAGGCGCAGGTATGCGGCGGATCGTGCAGATGGTCGCAAAGGAGCACAGTGATGCCTCGTGAACAGGTAAGTGGAACGCGGCGCTGCAGTGAGCAACAAGATGCGTCTATAAAATAAATGTCTTCCCTTAGGATCGCCGGCGTGATGACTCCGGATTCCGGGTAGAAGCAGGTAATGTTCTTCTGTTCACCTTTTCCCTTCTCTTCTTTCCTTTCAGGTGTTCCAGGATGGAGGCGGCCGTGGCTGGAGTCAGGAAGCAGGAGCAGACATGGTGAGCGTCCAGCTGCTAGGTGCAGAACAACGTGAAGCGTGAGCTCCTGTCTGGGCGTGGCTTAAATAGCCCCCAAAGTAGTTCCAGGTACGTATTGTTCCCCGGCCACGCCCGAGTGGCAAAATAGTCCCACAGGTAAAATAGTCCCTTTCAGGCCTCAAAGAGGTCTGGATCTGGCAGCACGGTCTGCATCAGGTAAATTCACATAAACACTCCCTTTATGAGCAGGCGCCAGGATTGAGGTCCAAAATGAGCCTGGCACCAAAGGCGCCAGGACAGTGTCCAAAGGGCCCCTACTAGGGGTTGCTGGCCTTTTCCCCGGGAACATGATGTCTGCTTCCGGGGACGCTGGTCCTGGACTGGTTCTCCGGGAGTAGGCATCATGACAGGCGCGGACGTGTTTCACATGATCCTGCTTGGAAGCTGAATACACCAGGATATCGTCAATATACACGACAACACAAACATCGATTAGCTCTCGAAGGACATCGTTCATAAAATATTGAAATGCTGCTGGGGCGTTACAAAGCCCAAAGGGCATCACTTGATATTCGAAGAGCTCATACTTAGTGCGGAAGGCGGTCTTCCATTCGCCCCCCTTTTTAACTCGTACAAGATGGTACGCCACTATGAGATCCAATTTAGTGTAAATTTGAGCCTCTTTTACCTAGTCGAGCAGTTCCAGGATTAGAGGCAGGGGGTAACGTTTTTTTATTGTCACCTGGTTTAATGCGCGGTAGTCGATACAAGTCCTTAGGTTTCCAACCTTCTTGGGGATGAAGAATAAGGGCAAGGCCGCCGGAGATTTGGATGGACGAATGAAGCCGTTAGCCAGGTACTGATCCAAGTATTTTTTTAAGTGAAGATTTTCAAGTTCGGTGAAGGCGAAGATTCTACTGCATGGGATCTGAGCTCCAGGGATTAGGTCGATCTGGCAATCATATGGTCTATGGAGTGTTAAGGTGTTGGCTTGGTCCTTCTGGAAAACATCCTGAAAGTCCTGATATTCCTGGGGTAGCTGATTTGCCGGACTTGTGACTGTTGCAATTGTCTTGCTCAGGGATTCTTCTGGATAGCAGGTGTGAGCACAGTTTGTGAAGGTTAACCTCTTATCACGTCAGTCTATACAAGGATTATGCGTTTCTAACCAGAGCATTCCCAGAATCACTTGAAATTGGGGGCCTTGATTAAGTCAAACACTATGGTTTCTCGATGCCCGTCTTGGCACAACAGCGTCATCTCCTTCGTCGAGTGTGTTACAGGACCAGAAGAGATCTCCGTTCCGTCGACGGTGGTGACCAAATCAGTTGTTGCCTTTGGGCAAAGAGGTAGACACATCCTTGAAGCCAATTCTTGATCCATATAGTTACCTATAGCTCCACTGTCGAGGTAAGCCGTGACTGCGTGCATACGAGACGGGTGCTGGTGACTAATGAGGATGATTGGTAAGGCTAGATGTGAGGTCTGGGAATTCTTCTTCTCACTCGACAGGCGGACCTCTACGCTTGCCGGGCGGAGTAGTTTTCCGACTCAGGTTCGGTGCTGACCTTATCGGAAACCCCGACTGCCTTCTCGGGTGGCTTCACTGGACAGTCTCGGAGGAAATGGCCGGCCATGCCACAGTATAGGCACAATTGTTGTTGTCTTCTCTTATCCCTCTTAGACTTAGATAATGGCCCTGGCATACCTCAATTTGCATGGGTTCAAATGTGTCTGTAGTCTTGGCGGTGTTATCTTTCGGACGCAAAAACACTCGATTCTCAAATCTAGCTCCGTCAGCTTTCCGATTCTGCAGTCTGTGATCTAGTTGTACCACTAAGTCAATGTATTCCGCACAATCTTGGGGTGGGTTGACCACTTGAGCCAGGACATCTTTCAATTCGCCGCTCAGCCCACGATGAAATAACGTAATTATTTTTTCTTCCGGCCAGCTGGTTTCCACCACTAATCTGTTAAAGGTTGCAATATAAATTAGCAGATCCTGGTTCCCTTGACGAAGAGACAGCAGTTTGTTATCTAAAGCTTGGCCTTGGGAGTGCCGGGCAAACAGCTTCTCCATATTCTGCTGAAACCCCTGGAAGTCTCGAAGAAGGGGGTCGTCTTGATTAACCAGTGGTATGGACCAGTCTGCCGCACTCCCACTGAGGTATGAAAGAACAAAAGCTACTTTTGCTTGATCGTTCGGAAAGGCCCCTGGCCTACATAGGAAGTGTAGGTGGCACTGGTTCATAAAAACCGCAAACCGTTCAGGATCCCCCGCAAAGCGTTCTGGTGGAGCCAAAGGTATGGCTCCCCGAAGGACCACTTGCACTGGATTACTTGATTGAGTTGGGACTGATGGACCCATTGTTGGCAACGACGTGCGGCCAGCCTGGGCTTGTAGTAGTTGCCGGGCTAAATCATCGGTGCGCTCTTTTGCAATAAACAGTTCCCTTCTTAGAGCGTTAGTCTCTTGTCGAGCCGAATGCACCTCTGCTCTGAGTTCCTCCAAAAGCTGAGCTAATTGGTCGGTC
Organism: Ambystoma mexicanum; assembly: GCF_040938575.1. Taxonomy (NCBI): domain Eukaryota; kingdom Metazoa; phylum Chordata; class Amphibia; order Caudata; family Ambystomatidae; genus Ambystoma; species Ambystoma mexicanum. Next base: position 1,055,672,811 of record NC_090931.1, on the reverse strand, counting down.
TCCGAGGTTTCCATGGCGCCCAGGTAGAGGTTTGTGTGAAGGCTTTGCGTTCTGTTACGCTCACCTGATCCCCACGGGGGCGCCGAACGGAGCTGGATGTTCTGGTGATGAGTGGTTCCTTGTGCCCCCCTCTGACTTTGTCACGAAAGCAGGTTTGCCTAAACATGTTAAATCAAATGTTACCCAACGATAAGGACGAGGGCAACTCCTGCTTCCCGTGACCTCCTCTTGCACCCCTCTGCTATGTCTCACCTTTGTATTGTGAATGGCGGGCTCTCAGTCCTGCGTCTCTATGCAGGGGTGCGTAGTAGTTCTAGGATCTAGTTACTTCACTGATCCTGCAGAGTTCCAAACAATTGTGACTCAATAGGTAAGTTTCTTTCCAATGGTATGGATTGCTTAAGAGTTCAAGTTGTAAAGTCCACTCCTGTGCCCCTTCCTTACAGGTTTCCCCTCGTGCTTAATATGGAGCGAGGTCCTTTTCAGAAATGGTAGCTGGCTTCCAAAGGTAAGTTTTTGCGCCAGCGCTATGCGAAAGTCTTTCCCCACGGTTTTTTTCTCTGCACAACTAACCTGCTGTTCTTTGCATTCTGCAGGTGTGGAATCTCCAGAACAGAGTTGGCGTGAAGATGTATTGCGGGCCCGCGAGGAATTGCTGTCTCCAGGTGAGTAGCGGTGTTGCACAATATTTTAAGTCTAAATGAGGCTGTCCCCACTGCGCGACTAACCTGATGTCGTCTTTTATGTTTCTACAGATGTGGCAGCTCCGGAGAGGCGATCGGATGGTGGGCGGTGATCGCGTGATGGTGCTCCGATGGACCGATGGACTGAACAGGCTTCTGGTAAGTATTAGCGTTGTGCTGAATAGCGATGTAGCTTGCGTGGTCTGCGCAGCTAACCTGGCGTCCTTTCCCTTGCAGCTCGGCAGTAACAGAGACTCCAGGAAGACCGAGATGGAAAATCAGCAAAGTGTCTTGTTCTGCTCTCTTTTCTCTCTTTCTTCCTTGCAGGTAGCTCGAGACAACTGGACGGGCGTATCTGAAGACTGGCCTGGAATTTGTAGACACGTTGAGCGTTACGCTGCAAGAGTGCAGAATAACACAAAGCGTGGCTTTTATAGTCTTCAGAAAGTAGTCCTTAGGAAAAGTAGTCCCAGCAACAACCACAAGCAAATAGTTCCCTAGGCAAGTAGTCCCTTCAACCCTTGGTTGGTTTACACGTGCTTCACTGGGTTTGAAACTTGTCATGTTGGTGATGGCAGTATGAGCCTGGCGCCAACGGCGCCAGGACCGAGTCCAGGAGGCCCCTGCAAGACCCTTTGGGGCCTTTAAGGCCCCCATGGAACCCAAAGCCCTGGGCATGTTGGTCTGCACCTGATGTTTGGGGGTATGGTCCGTGACAATAACCCAACCATCCTAACTTCAAGGTGGCCATTTTAATATCATCAGAAGGTGTTACATAGAGGTCATCTGAGAAGTCGGCTAGGTACAGGTTAAATAGCGTGGCCGCTAAAATGCAGCCTTGCTTCACTCCTTGCAGTGTTGGAATAGATTCAGATAGTTTACCTTCTCCGTCTAAACACACTCTCACAGATGTTTCAGTATACTATATTGGAATCATCCTTAACAGTCCGGGAGGTATTCCCCATGTTTTAAGTTTAGTCCATAATCTTTCTTGCATTCTGGTATCAAAAGCTGCGGTAAAATCTATAAATGCAGCGAACACAGGTAATTTGCGCTATACCAAGAGTAATCAATTGCTGCCACTAAATTAGCAATGTTATGTGTAGTCGATGATTCCACCCGAAAACCTGATTGGTCAGCTATCCATTGTTTCAGTTCGACAAGAAGAATCTTTGCAAACAGTTTTGCAGGGATGTCTAGCATTGCAAGCATCCTGTAGTTTCCTGGGTCCTTCCATTCTCCTTTTTTGTGAATTTGGTAGAATTTCACTTTCACACCATGATTTTGGTATTTTACCATGATTCCCTATCCCTTGGAATAAAATATACAACGCTTGTGCCCATTTCTCAGGGGATAACCGGACAAGCGTCTTACAGATATCATTGGGACCGGTGGTCCTAGAGCTTTGTAAATTGATAATGTTGTAGCCACACTCGATGCTGTTTTTTAATTAATCTTATTCTCATAGTAGCATCTATACATTTAGAATTCTTTACGCCTTTGATTGATAGTCTTAATTGTTTTTGGCTTTATGTATTGCACCATCAAACAAATTCTTTTTATCATGGGATAAATTCCATCTCTCGCTATTGCTTACATATTTATTAATTATTTTAATTATCGAAATGACTACTATGGATTAAGATGTACCCAAGGGTCACTATATCTGCACACCATACATTGCTGGTCACTATGATATAATATGATAGTTTATTTATGTAGCACCTATGCTCAATGTGTTTCAAAGCGCTTCAAGGCAAGGGAGGGAACAAGGTAAAATACAATGACATTTGTACAGGCACTGAACAGTAAGGATGTGAAATTAACTATCGTCATCGGCCTGATGACATTTCTGATAGTGAAAGAGCTAAGACATAGATAAGGAAGGGAGGCAGGGAGTGGGAAGGAAATGGAAACAGACAGGCAACTACCGTACTAGGCCTGATGACATTTCTGGTAGAGCTGGAGAAAAACAAAAGGTGAGGGAGAGGGGTGCAGAAAGGGAGGGGAGGAACCTAACAAGCGACTTTTGTACTAAGCCTGATGACATTTCAGATAGTGCTGGGGGGAACAAGTAAAGGGAGGGGGGAGGAGACAGACGAGGTTGCTATCATACTAGGTCTAGGGACAATTCTGATAGAGTAAGTGCATAGAAGAAAGTAAGGGGAGGTGGGGAGGAGAAAGGAAAAGGGAGAAAGGGAGAGGAGGAGAAAACAGAGAGTAATCAGTCAAAAAGAGTGGAGAAGCAAGAGGGGAGAGCAAATACAATTGCAGAAGTCAGTAGTAACACATAATATTGCAAGCCAGGATACAAGATGAAGATGGGAACAGCATGATTCAGGGCCACCATGAGTAAAAGATGCAAAGGAAGTCCAGCATGAGAGTTGAGAAAGGGTGACGCACTGTGAATCAATGAAGTCCGTGAAAGTCAAATCCAGCATTGGCCACAAGACCGTGAAGGTGAAACCAGAATGTATCAGAACAGACTCCTGCAGAAGTAGGCTGGAGTCACAAGCTGGTCTACTATTTTAAAAATGTTCAATGACACCATATGTAGAGGCACTATAGAGGCACATAAATCCAAAATGTGACGTCTATTCAGCAACACCAGTTTATTTTGTGGAGTCAATAACCTGAAATTGTAGTGCACAAATATAATTCAGAAGATCTCTTTTATAAGCATCAATCACATTCTTACTGCTTAAGTCCGAATTTTCTTTGAATCTGACAGATTTGGTGGCAGTTTTTCCAGTATTGGCGTTCGGCTCCACTGCCACTGGGGGTACAGTATTAACATTATTGTCACATTCATTTTTACTTCCAACTTCAAATATAGTTTGTATATCCATCAATACGGCATCTAAAATCCCTCTATCTTTTTTTGATTTCTTTTTTCTTTTATTCTTAATTTTGCTCCCTCCTGGCCAGCCATCAGGCGGTGGTGAGGGCACCTTCTGTTTGGTATCAGCTTAAAAAGTACTAATGTGGGGCGTGCGTGTGACTTTTTTAAGTTCTTTCGGAAGAGATCTCTCAGAGGGAGCATGTATTGCCACAATTGTGTGCCCCAACACAGTTAGGCTCTCTAGAGAGTGGCACAGTCTTCCTCAGCAAAATCTTAGAAGATGTTTCTAAAGGTTGTTGTGTAATTGTTTCACTGACGATGTTAGAGGCTAAGTTTTCAGTAATAATGCATCCATTTTTAGTACGTCAAGCAGGTCTACTACTATACACAGCGGCTTGTGAGCATTTTATCTTCTTCACACTAAGGTTCTTTCCTATTAGGCTTATTGTAGGGTCTATTTTTTGTTTCAGCATTTATGTTATCATTAATGATACTGTTAAGATTTTCAGCAATGGTATAGCTATCATTTACATCCACAGAAGTTGCCATAGATTCAGGGTAGTTCATATTTCCCATACTTGATGCCAAGACATTCTTTGACACCACATGTTCTGTATTTGTGCTACTATCCCTAAGAGTTTTTCTACCCCTATTGATACTCTTGTGCAGCAACAAAGAGTGCACGTCAAGTTTGCGCTCTATGTTGTCGCACCTATCAACCAGGGTAGTCAAAATGTTCTCCAAGGCTTCAAACAATTCCCCAGAGTGCATACTAGCAAATCTCAAGTTATTTGGGGAGTCAGAAATGCTCACATAAGACATGCTCCTTTCCCGATTAGTCACCATCTGCTCATGGAGGAATGTCTCTTGAGCAAAAAACAGCTCTTTGTGAATTATCTGCCCGGTGTTAGGAAAGATTTCCATTTCATGTGTACATTTTCCCTCCAGTTCTGTACCCACCAACTTTTTGCTTTGTTTAAACACCATAGTCTGACTTTACCAGAGGAGCACAGCCTTCTGCTGCATTCCCCTGGGCTTTTTGCTCACTTCTTATGGGGAAACTGACATGCCCTTAAAGACAGTACTGGGAGACTTTGCTTCCCTTAGTCCTTGTCAATGTTGCAACTTTTCTGCAACATGTTACAAGTGCACAGAGTACCTTACAGTACAGTGCACTTGGGTCTTCCTGTCATTTCTAAAGGCCCTAGTTACTCTCAAAGGATTGTTTAGGAGAAGTGCAAATGAACATTGGACAGGGCTGGCGGCAGCTTATCTTTTTGTGTATTTTTAACCCTTTCTTGCCAGGCTCCTAAATGGCCACGCCATGAGGTTTGTTGTCCTGTCCTTTGGCCATCTTGCCCCTTCACCTTCCCCAGGTCGAGCTGACCCGGGTCAGTCCTTATTTAGGCATGCATTTTCCCGTGAAGCGCCAAGCTTTCGCTGGCTTTTGCATGCCTTGAGTGTGCGCCACCAGGATGTGGGCTGGACTGTCTAGTTCCAATATACATCCTGGGTACCAGAGAGCCTGGTGTGCTGTGAATGCCTGGGACCACTGTGGTCCATGATTGGTCCACGTATGGTATGCCTGTATGTGAGCAGATCTCCCATTGGGTCCTCTTCGTTTTGGCGTGAAGGAGATCTGGGATGAGAGAAGGCTCCAAACACCCATACAATGTCGATCTCTGGAGTTCTCACTGAATGAAGGATAGGATCCTAAAATCCTGAAACTAAGAAGCCGAGTCGAGCAACCACTGATGATCCGCTGGAAGGTCTGGCACCCTGAGCCAGCTGTCGTCCTGAGGGACCCCTCTGCCTCTGGTCATTCTAGAAGGTCTGTGAAGACGCTTTGACCATTGGAATAGTGGGACCAACTATATTCGGCACCTTCATCAAATCTTGCAAGTAAGCTTTTTCGGAAGCGTTCCTGGGCCAACCAGTGAGCTGACCAGCTTGCGAAGGAGTTTTGCCGTGATACCTTCGCCGTTTCGAGTAGCCCTTGAAACTTGGTACACCGCAAGCTCCATGTTCATGGCACTCTCACACCAATTTTGTACACTTGGCATTCCCAAGTCTGGAGTAAAGTGAGTGCGCCTGAACCGGAGTACACATGGTTACCAAGGTGACAAAGTTTGCAAGTTCATTGCAGATGTGGTCCTCTGTACCCTGAAGCCTGCTACAGTGGAATTGGCCTGATCCATCCACAAGGAGAAATCGCCACTGTTCCATAGGGGAATGAACGATGTAGCTTCATCACTGAAAGCCGCAGATTGCCGCATTTGAAACCTGCAACCGAAGTGGACATGACTGCCGAAGTATGGTTCAGAGTGTGCCGGGGGTCGGTGAGTAATTGCAACCCTAACTGGTGACCCCTAGGGAATCCATTCATTTTTACACACAAGTATCCCCTGAGGGCCCCTCTCCTTTCCACTGCTATTGCGAACTAGAGAACTATTCCCAACTCTTGGAATCGACTCTGCCCTCAAGTGGAGGCCCTCCTCGAATAGTGGGAACCTATTCTGCATCACCTCACTTACCTTCCTGAGCTTCTACAGCTCCTACAAAAGACACTGGGCCTCATTACACGGATGGCGGTAATGGTTAACGGTCACCGTTAATGGTAACGGTGACCGTTAACCATTACCGCCTTACTACGAGGTCCCTTAGCGGGTTGGTGCTTTAACGCCTGCTTTTTGCAGGCGTTAAAAACCAACCCGCTAAGGGACCTTGGTGCTAATTACGGCACCGCAAAATTGCGGTGCCGTAATTAGCACCTTCCCCATTCCCATTATGCCCTATGGGGCAAATATGGGAATGGGGAAGGGCAGTGGTGGAAGGGGGAATTACCGCCCCGCCAACCTTGGAATGGGGCGGTAATTCCCCTTTCCACCAAGGCGGTGCCGGTATTTTACCGGCATGGACCAAGGTGCTAATAGCACCTTGGTCCATGTGCTAATACCGCCATCCGTGTAATGAGGCCCACTGTATTGCCCATTTGAACTACCATGTGTGCCAGCTTCGCAAGTACATTTGAGCATTAGGCTCCCCTCATTTTAGGGATTGGACTGACTTTCAGTTAGGACTGTGTTTGATGCAGAAGGGCAGAAGGGCCTAAAGACTGTTTGCACTGCCTGCTTCCTTCCCTGTTTAGGTTGTGGACCCATTTGGTGCATTCATCCTTTAGACCCAATTGGTCTTGTATATATGTGTATAGATGGGATTGTATTGTATTGCTGTGATTTTCTTAATGTGTGATGAATTGCAAAGGCCTTGGAATAAATGTATTTGTATTTTTGATATATCTACACATGACTGGGAGTGAGTTGTAAGTGTCTTTTACTCTGTGTGCTCATTGAGGTCTTTCAGTCACCCTCACCCATCCTGAGACCTAGGGGGTCATTACGAGGTAGGAGGTAGCCATGCCACTATTAGCGGCATGGCTACCCCCTTACCGGGTACCGGGTTCCTTGAATGAGGAATTACCAGGCCATTCCGATCTTGGAGGGCCCGGTAATTCCTCATTCAAGGAACCCGGACCCGTTACATCCCCATTCCCATTTAAGCCCCCATAGGGCTCAATGGGAATGGGGAGCATGCTACCGGGCCCATTGTTAGCATGCTGGGCTGCTCACGGGACCCGCTAAGGCTGCCTGGTAAAACCAGGTGTCCTTATCGTTTCCCGCGAGCAGAACTCATAATGAGGCGGTAAGGGGTTGACAGCTCCGGCACCTTTACCGGTGCCGTTAACCCCTTACCGCCAAGGTCGTAATTACCTCCCTAATCTTGACCGCCGCCAAGCTACCTTGATTGGTCTGGCTTGTCCAGAAGGTTACCCTGTTCCAAGAAACTAGCCTGGCCTTCTGAACCTCTGCCAACCACGTCAAAGTTCAGAAATCCGTCTTAACGCACAGCATTGGGTTCTACCTCAAATCTGCTAGCAAAATTGTTTTTAGAAACAGTTTTGCGTGACAAAGCTGACAATGAATTGGGAACAGATGCTATTCAATTGGGTACTTCAGTTACCAATCGCGCCCCATTCATGCTTTTTTCAACTACCGCTTTCAATGTCGGCAGTCGCACAATCGTAGCAGAAGGCACAGAGAGATAAAACAGTCCTGTTATTATCAAAGGTGTGACTGCATTATTCATAGGGGGCATCAAAAACTCACTACATTTGCTCTCTTCAGGTAATTTACCCCTTCCATTAGAGATATATCCCTCATTTACGGTGACCTTTTCATTAGGTTTCTGCAATACGTGTGTTATGCTCACCTGGACCACGGTTGCAGCCCTCCCTGAACATGAATCACCCCCTTCAGGCCTCTCCCTCAGTAGAAAAGCTGTGAGCAGTGGTACATGGTGATACTGCTCCTGCGTGGAGATAAGAGTGTGTGAGTATGCCATTCTCCGATTGTTGTACCTCTCGAACCCTTCACCCCAAATACGGTTTCTGTGAGCATACGCCGGCCCATAAAGCTCACCTTTGAATTATGGAAGATAAGCTCTCCGTCCTGCTACTTCTGGAAGGGGTGCGTCGAATGGGATCTAGTTCCTTCACTGATCCCTGATAAGGATTAGTCCAGTCCATCTGCGACTATGCTTCTCCTTTTGATTGGTAAGTCTTTCTTGAGCTCTTGTGATGCTGTTCATTCTGCTTAATGTCTTTATATGTTGCTCCTATTCATGCCTGTAATAAAGTCTCTCTTCTGTTTTCTTCCCTTAGATAGAAATGCGACCTCAATGCAGCTGTGAGATGTGAGACGTGGCCGGATGGAAGATGGATGCTACCGCAATGTTCGACAGCAGGTAAGTGATGGTTTAAGGAAATGTGAAGTATGGTGAAGCGCAACCTTAAACTGACTGTTTTTTCGATGTCTATCCTTGTCTTCTGTTTTTCCTTACAGGCACTGCTGTCGATGATGGAGCGTGTTGTGCTCCAGTGCCAAGATGAAGATTCCGGCGTTCCGGAAAGTGTAACGATGAATACTTGGTTCGCCGAAGAGATGTACAGGTAAGTACAGCTTCCCCCAGTTGGTAAGTATGCTGGCAGGAAGCAGGGTCTTCAAAGGTAAGTCTTACCTCAGGCGACGGTGAGCGTTACGCTGCTTGCAAGTGAAGAATAACGCAAAGCGTCTGTCTTGAGGATCGGGGCAGCTTACATAGCTGAGATCGTGGGCACGCCCATTAGGCCCGGTTTACCAGCCACACCGTGTCACTCCTAGAGAGTGAGCACGTGCGAAGGCAATCCATTAGCAGCCACACCCAAGAATACACTTTGGGCTGCTTAATGGATGGAATGTTCAAGGTTAATGCATCCTGCTTAATGAATCGAATGTTCAAGATTAATGCATCTGAAGTGCTATGTCCAAATAAAAGCTTTTTGGTGTTAAATGGATGTTCTTGTTTACTTCTGTTCATGAGCGTGGTTTCAAAGGCGCCAGCACAGTGTCCACCCAGGTCTCTTGTGCATGCGACCCCTGCATGCCTGTGCCCCTGACTTCATGACCATGACAACTTGAGAGAACAACATTGAGCCAATGCATGGGAGACTAGAAGTCAAATCTTCCACTATTTTGAGTATGCTATTTTCTTCCTCAATTGTAGTCAATTGGCTTGACACATCACATACATTATGCTCTATTTTTCTGAAGAAGCTAGTCATCTTTGCTAATGTTCCATCAATTAGCAGCCCAGGTTGAGAAATAGTTGTACGTTTGCACGTTCTAGCAGAACGAGCGGAATGATCAACTGGGATTGCATGGGGAAGCTTCTTCAAGGGGGATTGGCTTTGGTGTGTCATTTGATTATGATTGTGACTATTTGCTGCTCTTAATTCCATTGACTTGCTACACTGGACGTCACACCAGCCAAACGTGCAAAGGCGTGAGGTCGAGATCATAATGCATCACCCTCCTAACAAGGCTCTCGTTTGCCACACACACAAAGCCTTCACTCGTAATCACTCATTGTTCACACAATGTGCCTGCAGCCCAACACGTTGATACAAGTTGTAAGGTACACAATCAGCAGTATTTCTAGTTCACAAAGGGAAAAGCTACTAAGCGCTGTTCAATAACAGCGCGTGATTGACTCACCCCAACATGCTCACTTTCACAGTGCACGAAGCAGTGAACAGCAAACAGCCACTTACTCAGGCACTTCCTCAATACGCGCCCGCACGCCTGATAATATAGTGTGTCTGGGTAAAGAGGAGGAGCCACATATGCTGCTGACCATGAGACAAATATCAATGTTCACAGGCTTCTTCCACAAGCACAGAGGAAACGCCTTCAGCTTCTTCAGCGTCACAGTCCAGCAAACAGCCATTTACTCAGGCACTTCTGCAGTGCGCATGCACTAGTGCACGTGCACGCCTGATAATATAGTGTCTCTGGGTAAAGAGGAGGAGCCACATATGTTGCTGACCATGAGACAAATATCAATGTTCACAGGCTTTTTCCACAAACAAGGAGGAAACGTGTTCAGCTTCTCCAGCATCACGGTCCAGCAAACAGCCACTTACTCAGGCACTTCCGCAGTACTTGAATATATAGCTATCTTCATAGGGGAATGTTGTTTTGTATATCCATCTTAAGGTTGCCGTTCTCCCTTGGAATCGTCCTCAGGTAGTACACATCGATAGGTACATAAGGCACTGTGCTCTTGCTGCTAGTATTTAAGTTGCCATAAACGTCCTGGAGGCACTCATGGTGTAGGGTATTAGAGAGCAAACATAGCAGCTCTCTTCAGTGGTTTGTTTGCCTACGTTAGTCATGTGCTTATACCACATGTTATTGGATACTCGAGCAGTATCTGTGAGCTAGAGATCAACCCCTCCTATATCTACATCAACACTGCGCTTACATCTCCTTACTTATCTTGTAGTGTTCACCTCCCTACATGACATGGTAGTTCCACCTGCTGAAATTGGGGTTGTGTTAGTAGGGTTTACAGCTTTGTTCCTTATCATAAAGGACATTCAAGAAAAAATAAGATCAAAAATAACAAACAAAAAAAAGACACAAGACACAATTGGCACTCTTTTAATAATGGTACCCATTACTTAATCACTTCGGAATCTTGTGTAGCTTGGAAAATGCTTATTGATCGCCTGCAATGCACTAGAAATGCATTATTTTGTTAGTACTTTATTAATTTAAGCTCTGCAAATGTGATTCTGTGTCATTGCAAGGAGAAATAATTGTTCCCAGACAGTGCGCATTCTAGGATCCCAAAATACTGCAAGCACCGAAGGATTTCCTCTATTCAATTGTGGGTAAGTTTGGCCCAAGTAGGCCAGGAAAACACGGAAAAATACAATCGGAGGGTGTTTTCTTGTACTGTTAGATCACCTAACAAAGTGGACAAATTGGCCTTGGAAGATTGCGGGATGAGGGCCGTGGGGAAGCATGGGACAATGTAGTAATAACAGTCGCACTTTCACAATGAATGCTGTCAGTGTGCAGAAAGAAAAATAATAGACAGTGCACCCTCACTCTGGATGTGCAGGAAGTCCTTTCCCTATCTCTGTTGCTCGGGAGTGGGTAATCATAGGTTGGCCTCTGCCGGGCTGTGCTGCTCCTAGATGGTCTTGTTGTTCTTCTGCTGGCGGAATGTTGGCCCTTCCGCTGTCGATGCTAGGAGAGGCCGCTGCTTGACATGGCTTGATGTTGCCAATATAGTTCCACACCTTTGTATTTTGGGGTTGTACTGCTCGATCTGTTATTTCCTCCACAACATCAGGTCCTGTAAACCGCGGTTTGAACCACTTGAGGGTAAAGTTCTGCAAAAGGACACTATCTCCTGGATACAGTTGTGGTGCTTTAAATCGTTCCTCATTTGCTTCTGCTTTGTTTTTTTCTTCTTTTTCTTCAGGCCTCTCCCATTATCCCTGCAGTTGGTGAGAAATAAAATGGTTGTTGGACCCTGGCTTGTTGCATAATGCAAATAAGGGCAAAGGTAAATAATGTAACCAACACTTATTTAGTGTTTACTTTATTTTATCTATGCTTTCTTTGAGCAGCCCATTGAGGCACTTGCACATCCCATTTGCTTGCAGGTGATAAGCACACGAGAATTGTTGTTGCATCCCTAGCAAGGTTGTGATGTGATGACACCAGTGCTTAATTTGTGCCGGTGGTTGGGGGTGGGCCCCACCGGCAGAGTTATTTCGGCACCGGAACTCATTCTGCCCAGGGGATGAAGGCATTCATCAAAGAAAGTTAACACGAAAGGGTTACCTTTCTTTGATGAATTCAATTGCTTGCTGAGGCCCAGTTACCCGCCAGCGTGGCGCCAGCCGTGCTCCCTCCAATAACAAATTGTTGTGGGTGGGGGTGGGTGGACTCTAGTGAGCTGACAGAGCTGATTTTGCTACAAAAAGAAGCAGAGGTGATCCCCTGCCTCCCCGCCCCTGCTGAATGAATGAGAGGTGCCCGGCAGCCTTTCATTTCTTCCCCAGACCAGAGTCATCTGGCCAGTGCTAATGGAGTTTCCATGTATGTGAGGTAAGCAGAGCCTTTGATTTATTGAGCAGCCCTCGCGCTCATCATGAGGCTTGATTTAATGTTTAAGTGGGTTGCATGTTCAATCTTTATCAATCTGTGAACTCGAACGTGTTTATCCAGCAGATTGACGCTTTGTTCAACAGGAGGCTTGATTTAATGCTTAAGCGGGCTGCATGTTTGACCTTTTTCAACTTATGAACACAAACGCTTTTATCCAGCCGATCGCCATTCTGAGATATGCCACCGCCCGGGTTACACTGGGTACGACCTCTGGTGGTGTTTAGAGATTGTCTGCATATTTTATGGTCAATCTGCTGTTTGTTTTTAACTATATTTACAACTATTGCAGCACTAGCGATTTGTTTGTTTGTTTGTTTGTTTGTTTATTTATTTATATTGCGCACCAGACCCTTAGGTTACCGGGCGCAGCAACAAGTATATGCGAAGCTTACAATGTTACAATGTTATATAGATGAATTTACAATATTACACCATATTGCACAAATTACAAGAATGTACAGATAAAGATTTGCCGTATTTACATGAATGTACAGTTAGCAATATACAGGATTTGCGGTAATAAGCATAAAGGTTGATGTCACGTCAGGGTGCATTGGGTCGGACTACACTTGTGAGTGTTCGGGTGTTAAGTCGTTGTTGGCGATAATGTGTTTGATAAGGTTCCTTCTGAAATGGGGGAAGGGTTGGTCAGCTCTTAGGTTAGGTGGCAGGGCGTTCCACAGGTTAGCAGCTTTCACAGGGAAGCAGGCGCCACCAATTTTGGCGAGTCTGAATCTAGGTACTGCCAAACAATTGGAATTGGCGACTCTCATGGGTCTATTAGAAGTTTTTCTTTTTATTTTGTCCATTAAGTAGCTGGGAGCTGCATTATTTAAGGCCTTATGGGTTAATGAGATCATTTTTAGCTGGATTTTATTCTCCGTAGAGAGCCATTTATGTTGCCGCCTAGTCGAGGAGATATGCTCCCTCTTTTTTATTCCTAATGCAGCTCTAAGAGCATTATTTTGTAGAATTTGAAGTCTTAGGGTAGTGGCTTTATTGGCGCTACTGTATAGGGCATTACAGTAGTCTAGTCGGGAAAGAATTAAGGCTCTAGCCAGGATTAGGCAGCTGGTATTGGACAGGAAGGGCTTGCCTGCTCTGATCAATTTACAAGTGTAGGCAGTAGTGGAGGCTAGGGAGTTTACCTGTTTAGTGAAGGACAGGGTAGAGTCGAGATAGAAACCAAGTGTTTTTACTTCCCTCGAGACTTTAATGGCATTTCCGTCTATGCTGAAGGCTGAGTAATCCGGGCCCAATTTGTTAATATTAGCTTGTGTGCCCAGAATGATCAACTCTGTCTTATCATCATTCAGGCAAAGACCGTGAGTGGCCATCCATGCCTGAATGATGAGATACACTCTATTCACCAACTCCCCATCCCTGCTGTGATCCCCAGAAAGTGGGAAGAGAATCTGTGTATCATCTGCATAGTTAGTGTAGGTGATACCGAGATTGTCCAGATCGTCGAACAGAGGTTTGGTGAATATATTGTAGAGGGTCGGAGAGACGCAGGATCCCTGAGGGACTCCACAAGTAATAGGTATAGGGTCAGCTGCTGCCGAAGGGGAAAAGACTCTCATAGTTCTCTCACTTAGAAAGGATTCTATCCAACTGATGGCTTGGGTGGAGAAGTGAGCGGCAACGTCCAAGTGTTTGCAGAGGACTTTGTGGTCCACAAGATCAAACGCAGCTGAGAGATCTAGTAGGAGGAGGAGGGCTGTCTTGCCCTGATCTCTCAGTTCGTCTATTTGGGCCTTTAAGTCAATCAGGGCTGTTTCCGTTCCGTGTAGTGGGCGGAAGCCAGATTGTCTAGTTCCTAGTAGTTTGTGCAGTTCAAGGTAGTTTTGAATCTGTATATAGGCCACTTTGTCCAGGATCTTTAGTAGAAACGGAACTGTAGTGATTGGGCGGTAATTGGTGGGGATAAGAGGATCTAGAGTTTGCTTTTTAAGCAACGGGAGCACCCAGGATTGTTTTAGATTAGCTGGGATGATGCCTGTAGAGAAGGATGCATTGACCAGTTTGGAGATAAATGGTGATAGGTCTCTGGCAGCGTCTTTTATTAGCTGTGCTGGGCAGATGTCACCTTTGCAGTTGGATGGTTTGAGGGTGAGGATAATTTTTTCAATCTCAAGTGTGGAAGTTTTGGTGAAGGAAAATTTGGTATGTTGAGGCATGTGGATCGCCTTAGGTGGTGACAGTGTAGGGAGTTTAAGCGAGTCTTTTTTCAGTTGAATTTTGTTTTGGAGGGTAGTGATTTTATTAGATAGAGCATATTGGATGTCAGAACACCAGGTCTGATCTTTAGTGCAAGTGTCTGGTATGGCAATAGGTGACTCAAGTTCCTTTAGGATGGAGAAGAGTTCCTTCATGCTTGATTTAGAATTGGCGATACGATCGTTGTATGAGTTTTTCTTAGCCAGACAGACTGCGTTTTTGTATTGACGGGAGATAGATATTAGGTTAGCCTTGTTCTCAGCAGTTGCACATATTTTCCAGTTGGATTCATATTTTCTCTTGGTGAGGCGTAAGGCCTTGAGTTCGGGCGTGAACCATTTATTTAGATGGGCTTTGGGTTTACTTGTACGCATTTTAAGTGGGGCAATTTTGTCCAAGGTATCAGTCATAATTTTGTTATACTCGTGAACTAAGGTGCCGGGGTCTAGATTGTCAGGCAAGGCGTTTAAGGTTGGAAGAATAGCGGGTATGACATTATCTATTGTCATAATCTTTTTATTTCTTGTGGGGCATGAAGGTGCCATGGGGACGACTGTAGAGGATGGTTGGGAGGTTAGGAGGTCAAAGGACACTAATGAGTGGTCAGACCATGATAAAGGCGAGATAGAGGAGATGACTGTAGTACAGTTAGAGTCAGCGATCCAGTCTAATATTCTACCTTTCGTATGGGTAGGGTTGTTGACTTTTTGGGAGAAGCCTAGGGAATTAATAGCTTGGGCGATGGTCGCGGCATGCACATCTGTTTTGTCGTTAAATCCTAAGTTAAAATCCCCTAATACCAGCAATTGAGAGGTGGTTTTAGTATTGAGGGTTAGTAACTTGTGTAGATCCTCTTCGAAGGTCCCGAGCGGGCCTGGAGGTCTATAGATTAGGTGAATAGTTAGGGATTGATTATTATTTATAAGGAGTTTAGCAGTGAGGGCTTCACAGGATTGTAGCGTTAGTGCAGGGGCTAGTCTTAGTGAGAGGCTTGATTTAGAGATAATGGCAATTCCGCCTCCGCGGGTGCCCTCTCGGTCTTGTCTGCATATAGTGTAGCCGTCAGGTATGGCTAACATAAGTGATGGGCCTGCTGCCTGGTGTAGCCAGGTTTCAGTTATAGCAATGAAGTCCAGGTTATTCTCAGTGATTAGATCAGCTATCTCAAGGGCATGTGCAACTAGTGACCTGGCATTGAGAAGTGCTCCTTTATAGGAATGGTCCTTAGTTTCCTCTTTGGTAAGTGTAGGATTAGGAGTGTTTTTAGCACTGGATTTAGTCTTGGGCACAGGTATTTGGGTGAGCGTTGAAGCTCGGGTGCGGTTGAAGGCGTAGCCTGTATTGCCAATTTGGTGTTTCATATCAGAATTTGTAGGAAGGAGGAGTCGTCTAGGTGTATCATGGAGTTTGTTAAGTCTAGCGCGTAGTTTGCTATTTCTATCGCGGGTGGAGCTAGGCTTGGAAGTGTAAGCTAGAGGTTCTGGCAGAGCTTGGTGTTTGGAGTCAGTATATGCATGCGTGTTAGTCATAATATCTGGTGATATATGTAATAGAGGTGCATGTAAGTGTAGTGGGGTCTCTGTGTAGCTGCCCAGCTTGCTAGTAGCAGGAAGTGTAGCAATAGCCATGATGCAGTAGAAGCTTAGTAGGCTGGACATTGTGCGTAGCTAGTACTTGGATTGGTGGGTAGGTGGTTTACAACACAATAGTCTCTGGGCGACCATAAGGCACTACACAAAATTACGATGGTCTCTGGGCGACCATAAGGCACTACGCAGTAATACAGTGGTCTCTGGGCGACCATAAGTCACTACACAAAATTACGATGGTCTCTGGGCGACCATAAGGCACTACGCAGTAATACAGTGGTCTCTAGGCGACTATAAGGCGCTACATAATATCACAAAGGTCTCTGGGAGACCATAAGGCACTACACAGTGTTACAGTGGTCTCTGGGCGACCATAAGGCACTACACAAAATTACGATGGTCTCTGGGCGACCATAAGGCACTACGCAGTAATACAGTGGTCTCTGGGCGACCATAAGGCACTACACAAAATTACGATGGTCTCTGGGCGACCATAAGGCACTACGCAGTAATACAGTGGTCTCTGGGCGACCATAAGGCACTACACAAAATTACGATGGTCTCTGGGCGACCATAAGGCACTACGCAGTAATACAGTGGTCTCTGGGCGACCATAAGGCACTACACAAAATTACGATGGTCTCTGGGCGACCATAAGGCACTACGCAGTAATACAGTGGTCTCTGGGCGACCATAAGGCACTACACAAAATTACGATGGTCTCTGGGCGACCATAAGGCACTACGCAGTAATACAGTGGTCTCTAGGCGACCATAAGGCACTACGCAGTGGATTGTGCATTAAATGTTTCGTTACAGTTCAGGAGCACAACGGTGCATGTGGGACCTTGGGCGTAGCAATGTTGGGAGGTGCTAGGTCAGGGCTCTAGCTCGATGGTCGGGAGTGGATATTGGAAGAGGGGGGCAGTATGCTTACCCTGTAGGTGGACGGCAGGGGTCCTGGCTCTAGGCTCGACGGTGCACTCCGCCTGGAGCAGCACGGGTAGAGTTTGTAGCCCCTGGCTCCTGATGCCTTTGCGCTGGCCGCCGGCGTGATCCGCCTGCCGGCGGTTACAGCTGATTTTTACGAGGCTCAGCCTCGGTTTCATCCCGCGCTGCGCCCGGCATGCGTGAGTCAGGCGGCGTGTGGGGACAGGGTCAGGCAGGCCCTGTCCGTGTTCCTCGTGGTCTCGTGGTTTCTCTGCTGGGCTGGGGTGCTGGGGGGGCTCCTGCCCTCGCCCCACGGTGATGAAGAGTGAATGAGGGGGTGAGCAGGCTCTCAACAGGCCTTAGAGTGGCCTTTGCGCTGGCCGCCGGCGTGATCCGCCTGCCGGCGGTTACAGCTGATTTTTACGAGGCTCAGCCTCGGTTTCATCCCGCGCTGCGCCCGGCATGCGTGAGTCAGGCGGCGTGTGGGGACAGGGTCAGGCAGGCCCTGTCCGTGTTCCTCGTGGTCTCGTGGTTTCTCTGCTGGGCTGGGGTGCTGGGGGGGCTCCTGCCCTCGCCCCACGGTGATGAAGAGTGAATGAGGCAGTGACAGTGACAGGCTACACTATGTCTATAATTCCCTTTATTTCTGTCGGCTAACTTCCTCCAGCCCTACAAACAGGCCTTACTTTGGAAATAGCTTTATATACAACAATGAAATATGGACTTGCTTCACTAAGGATGTTTCTCTGTAAACTAACATGCTATAATTGTCCATACACTGAATATTATGATATGATATGGCATTTATAACGCGCCTATACACAAGTCTTTCAAGGCGTGAAAAATTAGGTTTGCTTTTTCTTTTCTTTCACTTTTTCTCATGCCCAGCACTTGATGCACACATGATATGATAAACATCACCTCATTGGAACTCTTTGAGCTTGCTTTAATGGAGCCTCACCATCAAACTTTGCACTAGAAGCGCCTCCCAGTTCTTCTTAGAGTTAATGACTTAATTATTTGGCACTGTAGGTGTGCTACTGGTGTAATAAAAACGTGTTAACCAGGTTCGCCTTCAGGCACTTCATTTATAAGCACTATACATGTCCTTCACTGAAGTCCTGTAAAAAAACAAGTAATGGTAAAGCTAACAGTTTTGGCTTTTGTATAAGTATTAGGCATTTGCCAGACACTTTTAGATGCCCTGCCCAGGTATTTGCACCATTCTTCACCTGCTACCTTCTATAGCCAGGTAATACCACTACGGCAGTGCCTGGCAAGTGCCTTTCCCATGCCTACACAAAAGCCCAAACTGTTGGTGTTGCCAATGATTTTTACCCATGGGGTGAAGCTGACCTGGCTCTCTGTGACAATGCTAACATGTAAATCAACGTGCCCATATGGAAACTGAGTGCAAAGCAGAAAGAAGATGTTACACAACCTACTAGTCAGCACGGGGAAACACTGGAACACTTGTGGCAGCTAAAATAATTGTAGGTAATTAGGAGGCATAGATTTCATTGGGTTGCTTATGGAGCTGCCAATCAAATGCCCAGATGCTGTAGTTTCTGTATAACTTCCACCTTTAACTTCTGGTGCCTGTCCTGCTGGTTATGTGCAAGGTGGCACTACGGGTGCTGAGGCAGAAGATAAGAGGGTTATCCCGAACATAACCTCCACTTCAATATGAATAGGAAACCTACATAGAATAGACATTTAGAGGCCAGTGGCCATATGCTAGGTCATAGCAGGGGATGTCGAGGGGGGAAGGGGTCTGAACAGGATCACAAACATTGGCTCAAATAGTTGGATTTCAAGGTCTACAGTAATAACGTCTTGTAGAGTTTACTTACAAAAAACGCACATTTCTAATTAAAGCCACATGACAGCATGTAAATCATTATAGCAGCATCTTAAGCCAAAAGAATATTGTTGTGGTTTTAATGTTAAACTATAACTCCCAGAATGCAAGTTGATTCCAACCTGAAAAATCTAGTTAATCCCACAGTACTTTCAGTGATTTAAAACATGTAATAAAATAAGTTGTGAAATAAACAAAGACAGATATGTGTGCTCCTTCCGCATCCATCCCACTACCAGCCTGTGCCAGCAGTTGCTGCAGCGCCAAACATGTGACATGGAGAAGCAGCAGCAATGTGATGGGCTGGTGGTGGGCCAATCTAGATCTAGCACTGAACCGGCCTGGGCCGTGACGCCCGCATTGCGGGCGGCGCCCGCCAGTCCCAGCCTGGCATTAGGGGGCCAAGATATTTTGGGCCCTGGCACTTATTTATTTACAAATGAAGCACTGGATGACACATCTCATTGGCAAAGTGAGTGCCATTATCAGACCGCAGGACCTCACACACGCCCCATCGTGGGAACATTTCCCAAAACAGGAATTGTGCTGCGCTGATGGCATCAGGATGGGAACATGAACCAACTTCCATCCATCATGAAAATGGGCACACAACCACTATCATTTAGTGGTAACCCTGGCATACTTGGAGCATATCCACATAGTCAACATGAAGATGTTGGAATGGACCCATTGGGTGAGGTTTGTCTCCTCTCACTACCCTTAGTATGTGACCTGCTGTAAATTGTTTACACACAATGCAATTAGTCATAGATTCTGCCACATGTTCCACCAAATTATGACAGAACTACTCTCCTCCAATATGAGTAGCAAGAACATCCTTCCCCATATGGGTAAGACGGTGCAACTGTATTAGTGCAGTGTGCAATAATGACAATGGCATTACTACTTTCCCTGTGTTGTTTTGCCACCATAGGGCGTCTGTCAGACATACGGAGCATCCCCTTTTCAGCCACAACTACTTCTTGGTGCTGCTCCCTGCAGTTCCATAATCTGTGTCACTGGTAATGTGTTGTACCCTTCTTTCAACACCATGGTTGGTACATGGTTACGCACTGCGGACAAAGTGTCAATTTCTAAAATGTCCCCAAAATAAGTGGTTCATTTTGCTTCCGTGTCTGCTGCCTTGTTGAGACAGGATCCTCCTCCCCTTATGTGGGCATGGCATTTTGCCACTACCATGCGTAGTGGGAACTGGAGAACCTCTATTAGTCTGCCCAATAGGAGTACGTGCTGTACCGGTGACCCATCCGCACGTCGGAAGCCCCTCCTCAGCCAAAGTGACAGCCCAGAATGCACTGTGGATGCCACGTAGGCTGAATCTGAATAAACTGTCATGTCCTTGTTTTTGCTATGTTCCATTGCCAATATTAGAGCTGCTAGTTCTGCAGCCTGCGCTGAGAAATGTGACGGTAAATGTGCACTCACTTCCACTTCGATTGTTTCATCTTCTTTTAACTTCACAACTGCTGTCCCAGTATGTCTTTCTCCTGATGTGTGGTCAATTGCTGACAGCCCGTCAATATAAAGTACGTCTCCCCCTCCCCTCAAGTGCATTCTCCTGTACTTTCAGGACATCATCATGGTTTTCTATGTTGGCGATGCAGTCATGTATGTAGTCGTCCTCCTATATGGGTTGGACGACGAATGTCACTGGGTTGACAAGTCAGCATCTCACTATCTTGAGAGCTGGGTTTGACACAAAGCATGGGTAACATTGAGTCCCTCGGGGAAGGTGAGGAAGGGTACAGCTCCTTTGAGAAGGAAGAGCTGAAAGTGGGACTTCTTGACAATGTTCTGAATATGAGGGATGAAGGAAAGGGAGGAGACGAAGAAGACTCCAAGATTCCTGGCTTCAAAGGAGGCGGGGAGCCCATGGAGGAAGGCCAGAGTGAAGGGACTAAGTGGGGGGCAGGAGATCCAATAGGGAGGATCTCTGCTTTCTCTGTTTTGCTGGCGTTGAGGCAGAGGTCATTAGCAAAGCACCAGGCATGGATGGTGGAGAGCCAGTCAGGGATGAAGGAAGGTGCAAGGGCATCAGTAGGAAGTTTGAAGAAGAGTTGTGTATCATCAGCATAGCACTGGAAGTTGGGGGAGAAGGAGGCAATGAGGCATACCAGCAGGGAAAGGTATGTGTTAAAGATCCAGGGTGAAAGAATGAAGCCCTGGGGGATGCAAGTCATGGAGGAGGAAGTAGGGGAGGCGAAAAGGCCCAGAAAAGTTTTGGAGGAACAGTCGGTAAGGAACAAGGTAAGCCAGTCCAGTGCCCACTCCGAGATACCAAGGGTACCATGGAGCCTTTTTATGAGGATGGAATGGTTCACTGTGTCAAATGCAGAAGAGAAATCAAAGAGGATGTGGACAGCAGGGGATTTTAAATCAAGGGATGCAAGCAGTTCTTCACAGGTGTTCAGGGGAGCAGTGTCCATGCCTCTGGAAGCTTGTAATTGAGACTGGTGGTCATGTAGACCACCAACAAGTTTGGTACGGCTGTTCAGTTTGGGGAGGGCCAACTTCTTGAGCAGTTTCCCCAGGAAGGGGGTGATGGAAATGGGGCGGTAGTTGGCTGGGCAAGAAGGGTCTTCATATGGTATTTTAAGGAGGGGGCGCACACGGGAGTGCTTGAGGGAGGATGGAAAAGAACCAGTAGCAAAGGAGTGGTTGCAGAGATCAGCAAGAGCGGGGGCGGGAGAGGAGATGATGTCCTTGATGGTTCTGGAGGCGCATGGGCCAACCTGTTTGGAAGAGAGCTTCAAGGAGTTGACAACTCTAGTGACTTCTTCAGGGGAGACAGGAGAGAAGGAGGAGAATGAGAGGGGTGAAGAGGGAGGAGGGTTAGGTTGGAAGAGTGCATGACAAGGCTGTTCAGTATGTCCTGGGTTTTGAAAAAGAAGTGAGAGGCGAGTACATTATAAAGGGCGTGGGAAGGAGTAGGCGCAGAAGATACTATGGATGGGTTCCCTGCAGATTTTGTTGAGTTCAGCCATGAAGCAAAGTGTTGTGGCCTTAAAGGACGACAGGATGCTGCAGTGGGTTCTAACTATCTTTATTGCAAGACAAACAGGTGGGCATAAACTTGGCTGAGTGCAACAGGGGAACCACTCACAGTTCAGTTCAGGGCCCTCCCAGTTACATCACTGGGGGCAAGGTGTGCACAAGGATGGCACGCTGCAAGCTTCCAGGGCCCCCATGTGGCCTCCTATGGCTTTGGGCTTATGCCCTGGGAGCTGGAGTCATTAGGCTCTCCAGTGCCTCAGTTTCAATGGCTCCTTAATAGGAGCAGCGCTCTCGGTCGACCTGCTTGGTCTGGCGCTTCGCCAACACTGGCGCTTCGCCAACACTTGCGGGAACATTGTCTCGCGGAGCGCGGGCTCGCGAGATCTCGTTATGCCCAGATCTCGCAAGACCACGCTCCTGCGATCACGTGACGACCCCACACACCTCCTTTACTGGGAAAAAGGATGGATGGTCATTCCATGACAAAGTCTGCAAACTTGCTGGGTCTTCTTCTCTCTCTCTGGGGTCTACTCCGATCTGGACATGGGGCAGGACTGCGGGAACGCTCTTGAAGAGGAGCAGGTGATTCGAGTTCTCCTTGTCTTGCTCTTCGCTGTGACTCCCTGAGTGGGGTTGAAGAGTTGGGGCTTGAGAACTCGTTGCCGTAGTGTGACTCCGAGTTATCTCTTTCTGAGAGGTGAGAGTTTTCAGATGTCTCCTGGTGGTCTTGATCTTCTCCGGTTTCCCAGTGTGGCTGTTCAATGGATCCTTTCCTGCGGAACATGGCCACCCTTTCTAGATTCCATTTCCTTCCGTCGCTGGTGCAAATGTGGTTTGACCCTTTCTCCAGGACTTCTATGGGACTGCTGTGTCTGGAGCCAGTCGAAGTGTCTTTGTGGGGAAGGCGTATCTTTACTAGGTCGCCTTTGTTAACTACTGTGTGGCGAGCAGCTCGACGCAAGTCCCCTTGAGTCTTCATGGCTTCTTTGTTACGCTGCATGCGAAAAACTACGTCTTCCATGTTCACTTCTGCGTCGGCCCTCACTTGGTGGAGCCACAGTGGTACCAGTGTGGATGCTGCCCTTCTCCCCCTTAGCAGATGGAATGGTGAAACACCTGTGACAGCGTTGGGGGTGATGCGGTGGGCTGCTACAGCTTCCTTGACTGTCTTGTACGGGTCTAGGACCGAGGCATGCACCAGTTGCAACGCCCCTTTGATGAAGCGGTTTGCCCGCTCAAGCAGGCCATTGGCCTGTGGGTGGTAAAGACTTGCTCTCCGCTGTCGAATGTTGTTGAGTTTGAGGAATTTCTCCATTTCTCGAGAGACCAGCTGGACTCCGTTGTCCGTGACAAGTTCTTCTGGTAGGCCTTCGCGCTGGAAATACGGCGGTGAGTGCTTCGATGACTGTGCTTGTGGTGATGTCTGAAGTGAAGTCAACTTCGACCCATTTGGAGAAATAGTCGACCTTGACTATCCCGTATTTGTGTTCTGGGGGCATGTTGTCCAAAGGCCCAATGAAATCCAAACCTAGTTTGCGCCACACCCCTTTGGGGACTTCGGTGGGCAGCATGGGAGCTTGCCTCACGGTTAGGCGCTTGTCACTGTTGATGTACTCATGGCACCTTTCGACCATTTGTCGTATGTCCTGGTCCATGCCCGGCCACCAGTAGGCGTCGCGTATCCTGCGTCTGGTCATGTTGCATCCCAGGTTGCCTGAGCGTGCTCTGCACAGTATCACTTTGCGGATTCCGCTGGGCGGGATGACTTGATCACCTCTGAGAATGAGGCCGTTCATGGTGGTGATTTCCTCGTTCACCTTCCAGTAAGGACGAAGGCCTTCGGGGATCGCTCTCTCGTCGGGCCACCCTTCGCGAACCCAGGTACCTACGCGCCATAGGCCATCGTCCTGCTCGAATTCCTCCTGCCAGTGGCGCTCACTCAGGTCCATGTACTCGCCGTTCCTCAAGTCACTGATAGAGGCTACGACACACTCATCTTCCAAGAATGTGGTACCAGGGGCACTTTGGTTCAGGAGCCTGGACATGCAGTCCGCTTGTGCGTTTTTCCAACCTGCAATGTGGACTATCTCGTATGTATATTCTTGAAGCTTTGCGGCTATCCTGGCCAGCCTCGGGGTGGCAGTCTTGGTGCCACCCGGGCTCAACATGTGAATGAGGGGTTTGTGGTCGGTGACCAATCTGAATCTCGTGCCCCAAACATAAGATCTGAAGTAGTCGACGGCCCAGGCACATGCCTACATTTCTTTCTCAACGGTGGAGTAATTCTTCTCCGATGATGATAGCGCTTTTGATGCACACGCCATAATGTTTCCAGTGTCTCCCTTTTTCTGGGTCAAGGTGGCCCCCAGGCCGTATGCGCTGGCGTAGTAATGCAGGTGTCCCATTCAGGGTTGAACGGTTTCAGGCATGGCGCGTGTAGAATTTTCCTTTTGATTTCACTGAACGCTTCATTTTGCTCTGGGCCCCAGGAGTAGGCTGCCCCCTTCTTCAGATGCTCCCTCATGGGGGACGTGGTCTCGGAGAACCTTGGGACGAATTTAGTATAGTATTCGGCTAGGCCCAGAAATGAGCGTAGTTCCTCTCTGGACATCGGAGCCAGGGCTTCTGTTATGGCCTCCATGAGGTTCTTCTTGGGGCTGATGCCTTCACTTGAGATGCAGTACCCAAGGTATTCTGAGTTGCTCACTCCAAAGACGCATTTTGCGTGGCGTAGATGAACGCCAGCCTCTTGAAGCTTGTTCAGGACTGCCCTGAGTGCTTTGTCATGGGTCTTGTTGTCTTTTGCATACACAAGAATATCGTCTTGAAAAAAAGAAACATTTTTGAGTCCTTTAAGTAGAGAGTTCATCATCCTCTGGAATGCGGACGCTGCTGACGACAACCCAAATGGCATGAGGGTATATTGAAAGGTGCCGAAAGGAGTGATGAACGCTCTCAGGGGGCGGGAGGATTTGTGTAGAGGAATCTGGTGATAAGCGTCACACATTTCCAGCTTCGAGAAGATTGCCGCCTCTTTCATCATGAGGACAATCTCGTTGATGCTGGGGAGAGGAAAGCTATCCATGACTACCTCTAGATTCAGGCTTCTCAGGTCGATGCATATTCTGGGGTCGTTGCTGGATTTCTTTTTGACTAACACCACTGGACTCAGCCACTCTGAAGACTCCACGGTCTCGATGGTTCCTTCTTCATCCATCTTCCGAAGGTGGGCATCCAATGCGGGTCTCGCTGTGGCAGGTACTGCCCTGACTTTGTATTTCACCGGGACCGCGTTGGGTTTCAGGCGAATCTTGTGGACAAAGTTTCTCACTTTCCCAGGGTTCTCGGAAAACAGGCTTGGGAAAATCTCCTTGTAATTTTGGGCTGCTCCTGAGGAGACCATGAGTACCTGTTCCGGAGTGCTGGGATCTAGTTTTATGCTGAGTTTGTGTTGATCGTCCCATCCCAGCACGGCTGGGCCTTTGGGTGAGAAGTACACCTTGGTGGTGGTAGACCTCCCTTTGAAGTCGATCCGGGCTCTGATTTAGCCTAGGAGGTCGACAGTTGCACCTCCGAACACCGTCGGTTTTTGCCTGGTCGTTGTGATCTCTACTTGTGCTTGTCCCATCATCTTCTTATACGTGTTGATGGGAAAGATTGTGAGGTCAGATCCCGAATCTGCCATGACACGTGTTTCCATTCCGTCCACTTTAATGGTGCAGCGGGGCTTTTCCCTCCTGGCATGGGGGGTGTTGACCATGACGACCATGGGTCTGTCCTGTAGTTCGTCATCATTGCTTGAAGCGCAGTCACCATCGACGCGGGAAACGGTTTTCTCCCGCCACGTACATGCCGGGGCCACGTGACCAATGCGTCCGCACTTGGAGCACTCCTTATTCCTGGCGGGGCAGTCGCGATCATTCGCCATGTGCTTGGTGCTGGCGCATCTATAGCATTTCGGCACCTATTTTTGCCTGGGGCCTTTGTCTCTGGGGCTGTCGCGGGACTGCTTGTCTCTGCGCCCTCTCCATTGTAGCACCGCAAGTTCGGGCACGGGCAGGTGACTTCCCGCCTCTTTGCGTCTGCTGGAGGTTTCTTCCTCCGCCCTGGCAATTTGGATGGCCTTGTCAAGGGTGACCTCCTTTTCTTGGATGAACTTGTCCTGGACTTTCCTAGAGTTAGTGTGAACGACGAGCATGTCGCAGATAACTTGTTCTGCATTTTTGCCAAAGCCGCAAAGAGAAGCCAGCTCCCTCATCCTGGTGACGTAGTCATCCACGGGTTCTCTCCCTTCCTGTTTGCGGGTGTAGAACCTCAGCCTGTGCCACGTTCTCCTTATTCGTGAACCTCTTCACAATGCGACGAGTCGCTTCCTTGTAGACGTCGTCGTCGTCAGCGGCCGCAGGTATTGCTTTCAAGCTGGCAAAAATGCGCTGACCTTCAACCCCCAATGCATTTAGCAGCATCGCCCTCTTCCTGACGGGGGCGTGCCGCCCACCGCCTCCAGATAGGTGGAGAAAAGGGGCTCCCACTGCATCCATGGAATTGCTGGGGTCCCTGGCGAAGGGAGAAACGCAGGGGGCGGTGTGGCGCCTTGCATGGTGGGCCCGTGGGTCTTTTGATATCCTCGTCACCAATTATGTTGTGGCCTTAAAGGACGACAGGATACTGCAGTGGGTTCTAACTGTCTTTATTGCAAGACAAACAGGTGGGCATAAACTTGGCTGAGTGCAACAGGGGAACCACTCACAGTTCAGTTCAGGGCCCTCCCAGTTACATCACTGGGGGCAAGGTGTGCACAAGGACGGCACGCTTCAAGCTTCCAGGGCCCCCATGTGGCCACCTATGGCTTTGGACTTATGCCCTGGAAGCTGGAGTCATTAGGCTCTTCAGTGCCTCAGTTTCAATGGCTCCTTAACAGGAGCCGCGCTCTCGGTCGACCTGCTTGGTCTGGCGCTTCGCCAACACTGGCGCTTCGCCAACACTGGCAGGAACGTTGTCTCGTGGAGCGCGGGCTCACGAGATCTCGTTATGCCCAGATCTCGCGAGACCACGCTCCCGCGATCATGTGACATCCCCACACAAAGCACAAGAATGCAAGTACAAAAATGCTCACCTCTTGCACTCCTGGCAGGATCATGCTTGACACATCAATTCACAGAGGCCAATGTCAGACTGGAAGCCTGGCCACATAGTCAACTGCCATGGAAGACAGAAGCAGACAACACAAAGCAATGTGATACTGCAAGCAAGGATAAATGCATGCCAAACGTATGATGCAAACTAAAAGTGCAAAGTCAATGCAGACTTCATTGTGACAGCATACAATTGGTCCAATTCTGCATTCAATTGAATGCAGCAGTACCATGCACCCAGCTGCAATCAACTTGAAGCTGCAAACACCATGGCGCAGCATGCATGGCACATGCATGTGCAAACACCAACACCATTAAACGTAATGTGCTGGTACACAACATAGCATCCCAAAAATGTGCATCAATGATCCCATGGTTGTGGCTTGTAACTGGGGCTGCACACCATAATTGGGGAACCTTAAGCAAGAGAGGCCAAATGGGCTGTCGGACCATTACCCCACAAACATTGAAGGGATGTGAAGTGTCATTCAGTACACATGGTCAAAGTGCAATGAGACACACACCAGCACAACCATCAACACCTGTCACAGGCCACAAACAGCCGGCCCTGCCACTCACTCCCAAACACCCAAGTTGACCTCACTATGCATGCCTGCATGTCCACCACTGCAAACATCATGGCCTTGAGAGGTTAACTGCACAACAACAAAAAAACCTGGAAAGGGTAACCCAAAAATAAAATGCCAACATCCTAGCCTGGGGATCATCTAAAGTATCCAAAAAAAACAAAATTAATCAAAAATGTCCATCATGGACCGGGGGGGTCGGAGGGCGCAGGGGTCCACCCAGGAGGAGGTAAGGGGAGGGTGCATGTCAATGCTCACATGGGTGGACATAAAAAATAAATATATGTATTCCCCTCCAGGGGCTCACGCACTGCACGGCTATGGTGGACCGGGAGGCATGTCTCTGCTAGCACCACCATCCTGCATTGAATCAGAAGGTGGGAGTGGTTCTGGAGGCTCACCATGCAGTGCCCTGGCCCTCAGTGGCAGCCGCCATGCGCGACACTGATGAATGCACCAGCAGACTGAGGGCTTTGAGGTCACTATGCACAACCTTACAGGTTGCACAGAGTTCCTCCACGATTGTCTGCCTCAATGATAACATCTCATCTTCTGGCAGAACAGTCTTCTGCTGGCTGCCTCTTCCTCATGGATTGCAGCTTTGTGGGCCAACAACTCATGCCTCAGAGCTTCCCTGTGTGATCGACCCTCTGCAAGCAGGAATGCTTGCAGTCATTGCAGATCTGCCAGTTGGCCTCCGTGCTCAACCTGTGGGAGCGGCATGTGGACCGCATAACCTGCAGTTGTTGCTCCACCTTTGTTGCTGGGGGGATCATGGAACTGGGTAACCTATCAATGCCCTCAGCCAAACTCTCATAAGCAGAACCCTGTTGGTGTGCAGAATGCAAGATCTGCTGCTCCCACACTGTCTGCCCAGTCTGCACATGTCCCCCACGTGTGCGGGACCCACGTCTGCCTGCTCCAAGGGAGTACGGCCCTTGCTGTGATGCCTCTGTCTCTGGCTGCAGGACTGAAACCCTCCCTTGGACATCTGCCCCAGGACCAGAAATCAATACACAGGAGTGTGGCATTGCAGCCGTAACCACCACAGATGGGCGTGACACCACTGACTGGCCTTGTGAAGGCACCTGACCTGTCTACAGTAAACATGTGTATGACATTTCTGTCATGCAACAAAATGCAGGGCATGTCATCATAGGAAATACAGCATCCACACACTATATACAACAATCTATCTGAGCATGGCATATGCAGACTGGCAACAACATTCCCTTCTCAGGGTCAAGCTGCCAGTGGACAAATTGCCAACACACAGGGTAATTAAGAAGCACATTATGCCCCATGACACAGCTAACTGTTGACTAATACCAGTGAAATGGGCATGGCCATGTGGCTCTGAGACGTGCAATTACATCACATGGCAACAGGCAGACACACTTACCCACATCCAAGTCCACATCCATCACATGCCACACCCGTGGCAACCTGGTACAGGGACTGTACACAATGGGAACATTCCGTAAGTGTGTGAAAAAGGAAACATTCCCAGTTGAGGTATGGCTGTAAGAGTACCACCTAGGCAAGGTCTGTGAAGTGGAGAGAGTAAGTCAATGGAGTTGTAGATAGGAACAAGGTACAGTGATCCACAAGAGGGAGAGGGGCATCGACATCTAGCGCATGGGCTAAGTGTGGTAGGGTAACAGGGATCAGGCCTCACAATGATTTCTGTTAGGAGTCATTGCCATTGGGGAAGCAGGGATGTGCAGTCTAGACATATGCACACTCACTCAGGGCATGCTGTAAAGCGTGTTGGTTGTCTTCTTGTTTGTTCTTTGTAGCATGGAAGCACCTAAATACATGTGTGAAAAGAGATTCTATACCTGCAGGGCATGACGTCCAACTCGTATTTCAGACACAAGCACATGTCTAGCAGAGCAGAGTCACTGACATCAAGAGTGCACGTTGTGGTATTATGTTGCAGATGTTGTGGGGGTATGCTAGTGGTGGATGAGTACTGTTACACGGCCATATTCAACTGATGTACAACACATGATTTGTATCCACTCTTGTGTACACTGCAAAGGAGTCAGTAAACCCCAACATGGTTCACCCGGGGTAGTCATTGAAATGCAGCCAGATGTGTACCACAATTGTACATCTTGGTGATGCTTCACTTCACATACTCAGGATGCACAATCTTGGTCACTCACCGGACACGTCCTCATAATCTTCCAGATCTCCCATGCCTTGCACCGGCTCCAGTTGTTTGATTTGGCTCATACCCTCTTCATCCTCAGTCAGCTCCCGCTCCTCTGCTGACCCCCCTCCATTTGCCAGAGCAGAAGCTAGGTTAGCACCCAGCTTGGACTTGATGCGACGGGTGAGGTCATTCCACGCTTCACTACCTGTGCAGCAGTGCGCTTCTCAAACCCGAAGGCATTGATCTCACCCGTGACATGCTGCCAATGCACCATACGATGAGCAGTTGTATGTGTGCTCCCCGGTTGGCGGCACATGTCACAGTGGTGAATGGCCATGTAGTCCATGAGGATCTTGAGTTCTTCATCATGGAAGTTCTTCTTCCTCAAGGTGTCCTAGTCCTATGCTGTGTCATGGGGTTACGTCTGTTCCTGCTGTACAGGCTTTGCCTACTTGCAACAAGGTTTTATTGCCACCCCTGTGTGGATGGGACCACTCTGGGGTCCAGATGCCGGACCACAATTGGCCTGGGGCATGGTATTACCCCCTGGGGCTGGTACAGCTGCTTCCGCAGTGCGTCCCTTACTCTTTTAGGCTGGGGCAGCTCCTTCCACAGCACGTCCCTTACCATTTTGGGCTGGGGTAGCTGCTTCCGCAGCACGTCCCTGAACCCTTGGGGCTTGGGCAGCAGCTTCCGGAGCATGTTCCTGAACCCTTGGGGCTTGGGCAGCTGCTTCCACAGCATGTCCCTGACCCCGGCCACGTCTGCCCCCTTTGCCTCTTGGGGCCTTTCCAATCATGTTTTAGGTGTAAGGGAAAAATGGAAGGCACACCAAGCAATGGTCCTGGGCAATTTGAGTGAGGGGGCAGTCTACGTGATGGAAGACATAGTTATGTGGTTCAGCAAGTCTCAAATGTACCCTAGGTGTCAGAAATACAGTGTGTGTAACGCACAGGCACCCCCCAAAAAACAGATGCGTACGAGATACCAGGTTAGCTTCTGAAAAAAAAAAGCAGTACGCGATACACAGTGGCACCCAGAAACACTAAAAATGCATACACGTACCCCAGAAAGCTACCAGAAAGATAGGAATAGTGGTACACAATAAACAGGGGCATCTACAGTTGAAAGAAATGCGCACACCACTCCCCATTAGCCTTGCAAAAATCAAAAGTAGATATGCGTATGCGCTGAGGCACATCCCTCTCCAAAATAATAAATTCTTACGGTCCCTGAAGTGAACGCATTGCGTGGCACCCCAAAATATGCAGTACTCCACTTGTCCATCACCTCCCCTTCGCACACACATCCGGAGTTGCTTCTAAACGTACTTATGTATCCCCGAATATGGCATGCTGAACACCTGCACGTATCGCGTGTCACGTAAATTACGCGCTGAGAGCCTTTCCTCTGATTTCATCTGTCCATGCTAATTCTTTACGTGCAAAGTCCCTTCACTCTGTTTCCGGCTGCCTGCATTGCAAGACCCAGAAGACCCATTCCTCCTACTGCCCTGTGCTGCCTCCAATTTAGCCATCTGCTGCTGCCTGTCCAGTGTGTGTGCCTGCTGCCCACCTGCACTGCATTTGGTGTGCCTGCTGTCCAGCCATTGCCTATGCACCTGTCTTTGGACCTGTGACCACAGCAGCTGCTTCATTGAACTTCCACCGTGCCATTCCACCACCACCGCTCAACAGCCCAGCTCAGGACCACCTTCCCCATCCACACCTGCCTCGAGTGTTGCCATGTCAGCACCGTCATCCTCTGACTAGAGTGCCAACCCCATGGCAGCGAGGCAGAAGGCTGTCAACTTCACCGCCAGGGAAGTTGACATCCTTGTGGAGAAGGTCCTGGGGCATCATGATGCCCTCTTCCAAACTGTGATGCAACCTGGCAAGGAAAGACATCAACAGATCTGGGATGGGATAATGAATGCCATCAATGCAGAGGGGGTGGCACCCCACACCTTCACGACCGTGCATAAGGGCTGGGACGACCTGAAATCCAGGATCCATGGCAAAGCCCTGCACTACGTCCAGGCCGGTGCCACCGCCGAGGTGCACCATGCGTGCAGGTGCCGGATGACTGCTAACAACATGCGGGTCCTGGAGAAGTTCTACCTGGCGCTGCACTCCCAGGTCTGTGAGTTACCTGGAGTCTACTGGTGAGTGGCCATGTGGTGCAATGCTCTACGGTGCATGTGCTCTGTGCATGTACCAGCATGTTTGCAATGACTCATTTAGGCATGCAGAAAATATGTTTCTGAGATGCATGTCTGTGTGTATGCCCCAGACATTGCTCTCCATGTGTGCATTTAGACCTATATGTATTTTACATGTGCTATCACTTGCATGTTGTGTTGTAGTGCTGGCTTGCAGACCGTGCACATGCAATGTTAATTGTGTCTGAGACGTTTCAGGGTTACAAGTGTGATAGTTGAGGTAATGTTGCCCGCGTCATGTGCATGCATGATACTCATGTGCATGTGGCAAAAATGGGAAGGTGTGACTGGGTATCACTCACGCCTGGATGCAACACGTGCATTTCGATGTGTGGCTTAGTCACGTAGAGACATTGCAGTTCACGGGACTCTGATGTGATTGGTCATCGCAATGCTTGAGGCCTCTCAGTGTGTGCATGACATCTGTATGTGCCTGTTGCTGTGGCATGCTCACATGTACATGTGCAAATTATGCATGTGTATATAGCATACTCAATTGATTGGTTGTGACAGTGGCAAGTAGTTTTGTGTGATTGTGTAGAGTGATGGTCAGGCAGGTTCCTGCATGGATGTGGATTGCATGTCCTTGTGTATGGGTGTGGAGGTTGATGGTTGTTCCCTTGACAAGTCATGTTCATGTGAATGTTGGTCTTGCCATGCCCAATTTGGTGCAGTACACTGATGTTTCTGTTCTGTGTCTCCTTTTCCACAGTTGCATCCGATGAAGAGGGCAAAAGCAGTACTGTGGTGCATGGCTGCAGAGATGCCTCCACCAGGCAGAGGCGCAGGCCCCAGCCACACCCCCATGACAGCTCATCTTCAGGGAGCGATGGGGCTGTGACAGCGCCAGTGACATCAGGCATGGCTGCTAGGGGTGAGTGTGAAAGTGGGAGGGGACTCCTCAGCATGCCCCATCTGGTGGAGACCACATTCCTGCCCGAGTTGGGAGTCCAGGTCACATCAGCTGAATTGGTCACTATGCCTACCCAGGCACCGACAGGGAATTGGCAATGGAGGGACAGCAGGCACACATGAGCAGTGTGGGTGCCGTACACCCCAGGGTCTTGTCATCACCTCGCAGGAGATACCCATATAGCAGGCACCAGGCACTGAGGCAGCAGGTGGCAACCGGGAGGACGCTATTTGTTTCAGGGCAGATCACCAAAAAGAGGCTGCTGTGAAGTGTGAGGCAGGAGGCATACGTGCACCTGAGGGACAGGATGTCTTCTGTGTTCCGAGCATATGAAGAGCAGATCAGGGCAGAGAGGCAGTGAGCTCGGCAAGTGAGGGTAGTGATGACCAGGGCTAAAATTGTGCTGAGTCGAGCAAGGAGGTGGGCTGCCATCCTGAAGGCCACTTGCAGGGATGCCCGAGTGATAGAGACACAAATGCTGAAGAACCTGCAAGCCCTCCAGGCAACAACAGAGGCCGGTCTGAGGGCTGAGGACGTGGCGCTGAACCCAGCCCTAGTGGAAAGGCTCAGTGAGATTGGAGAGGAGGACTAGCCCACTGCCTTTGTACATAGTTATTTAGGTGTAGGTTTCCTTTTTTTATTTTGTATTTTCCCCAGACTTTGAAGACTTTCCTTCCCAGTTTTTATTGTATTTGGTTGTTTAGGCTTAGGATATTTCTTTTATTTCATATTTCCCCTGGACTACTTTGATTTCCCATTTATTTTTGTACATATTTATGTCCAATAAATTGTTCTGTTTGTTACATTCCACACTTCATGCAGTTCATTTGTGTGCGGGCTCTTTGTTCTATTTTCAGGCCGTGCATCTCTTCATTGCAAGTCAGGTGGTTGTGGATGGTAGGATGCACATGTGATTGACATGTGGGGGTGGGTCCATCAGATGACTGGTTCTGCACTGTATGTTTTCATTTCCATCTACCTGTGCAGCATCACTGTGTGTTCGGCATCGGTGTGGTTGGGGGGGGAGTTAGGTTGGGTCACTGTGGAGGAGTTCCATGGTCACGTTAATAGCACGTTTGTTTGTCATTGCTATGTAAAACCCATGTCATGCACACACGCCCACCGGCATGTGCAGTCACACACTGCCTTCTCCCATGTGTAACTCACCCTCTACCACTGGAATGCAGTAGTGGGCCATGTTTGCTCTTCAAGAGTGGCTGCACAATTCTCCAGTTTCTGTGACTCATACTCTCTCTGACTAACCTACCATTACCCATGCATGGCCCTGTCAAGTGATTGTTTCCTGACATGTATTTTGACACCCATTACACCCAGGTCACTGATGGTCAGGCTGTGACACGCCTGCCCATTGTTTTTGTAGCTTGCAACATCTTTAGGTAGGTTTGCTTCTGTCGTGGGCACACATTCAGTTAC
This sequence comes from Ambystoma mexicanum, assembly GCF_040938575.1. Lineage (NCBI taxonomy): Eukaryota > Metazoa > Chordata > Amphibia > Caudata > Ambystomatidae > Ambystoma > Ambystoma mexicanum. Next base: position 1,055,638,657 of record NC_090931.1, on the reverse strand, counting down.
TGTGCTTTGATGCCTTGGCAATGTGCCATGGACAACATGCACATGGATTTGCATTCACTTGTCACTTGTGCACTGGGGTGGCTGATTAACGCCTGGAATGGTGTGTGAGCAGATGCTACACTCATGAATGGGCGTCCAGTGTTTCCAGTTGGTCGTATTTGCGAAGTACATTTTGGTGTTGCACTTCATCGTGCTGTCGGACCACGGACGTTCAGGTGGGCTGTAGACATGCATTGCTCTGGTATTGTGGGATACTGTCAGGGGACTGACTACCTTGGGGGTGTCCAGTCTGGAGTGGGTGTCACAGGTGAGGGGGGATTGGGGGTGGTGCCCAGTCTGGGGGGCCTACCTGTGGGAGGTGTCCAGTCTGTACTGGGCTACCTGTGGGGGGTATCTAGTCTGGAGCGTGCTGCCTGTGGGGGGTGTCCAGTCTGGAGTGGGCTGCATGGGGGGTCACAGGTGAGGGGGGCTGGAGGGTGGTGCCCAGTCTGGAGGGGCCTGCCTGCAGGGGGTGTCCAGTCTGGACTGAACTGCCTGTGGGGGGTGTCCATTCTGGACTGGGCTGCCTGGGGGTTATCACAGGCAAGGGAGGCTGGGGGTGGTGTCCAATCGGGAGTGGGCTGCCTGTGGGGGGTGTCCAGTTTGGAGTGGGCTGCTTGGGTGTATCACAGGTGAGGGGCACTTGGGGGTGGTGTCCAGTCTGGAGTGTGCTCCCTGGGGGGGGGGGGTGTCACAGGTGAGGGGCTTGGGGGGGATGTCCAGTCTGGACTGAGCTGCCTGTGGGGGGTGTCCAGTCTGGAGTGGGCTGTCTGACGGGGTGTCACAGGTGAGAGGGGTTCGGGTGTGGTGCCCAGTCTGGAGGAGCCTGCCTGTGGGGGGTGTCCATTCTGGACTGGGCTGCCTGGGGGTTATCACAGGCAAGGGAGGCTGGGGTGGTGTCCAATCGGGAGTGGGCTGCCTGTGGGGGGTGTCCAGTTTGGAGTGGGCTGCCTGGGTGTATCACAGGTGAGGGGCACTTGGGGGTGGTGTCCAGTCTGGAGTGTGCTCCCTGTGGGGGGGTGTCACAGGTGAGGGGCTTGGGGGGGATGTCCAGTCTGGACTGAGCTGCCTGTGGGGGGTGTCCAGTCTGGAGTGGGCTGTCTGACGGGGTGTCACAGGTGAGAGGGGTTCGGGTGTGGTGCCCAGTCTGGAGGAGCCTGCCTGTGGGGGGTGTCCAGTCTGGAGTGGGCTGCCTGGGGGGTTTTCCGGTCTGGTGTGGGCTGCCTAAGGGGGTTCCACAGGTGAGAGGGTGGGGGTGGTGTCCAGTCTGGAGTGGGCTGCCTGCAGGGGATGTCCAGTCTGGAGTGTGGTGCCTGTGGGGGCTGTCCAGTGTGGAGGGTGCTGCTGTGCTTGCGAGGGAGGACGCGCGTTTTCGCTGGGTGCAGCCTGGGCTTGCGAGGTAAGACACGGGATTTCACTGGGGTGTAGTCTGGGCTTGCGAGGGAGAACCCGTGTTTTCGCTGAGGTGCAGTCTGGGTATTGAGAGGAGAGGTGCACCTTCTCACAGGGGTACTGGATGGTGGGCCATGGGTGGCGTGGAGGCTTGCACCATGTTTGTCTTTTTGCTTGCTTTTAGGCGTGCTCGGGTGTGTTGTGGGCGTTCCTCGCGCAGCTTGTTTGTACTTGAGCGATCGCTAGTAATGCATCTTTAAATCCATGAATATGTGTAGCGTGCAAAGTTTTTACTGCGCCATGGCTCATGCAGTATCCTTCTCGGCTCGCAGCCCTTGTGCCATTTCTACACCCGATTCCATGAATCAGGCCCTTTGTGTATAGCATGGGTAGAGCATTGTCAGGAATAGGAGATTTGGTCCAATTCTGGAAGAAGTTTGCGATATCGTTGATGGGGCGGGCAGCAATGTGTAAAATGTCATCCTCCCCGAAGGCTTCACTACTATTTTATCAATATCCCCTACAGCATTAAGAAGGTATTTTTCAAGATGTTGGACGAACAGGTTGGGAAATTGCTATTGAATACGGGGAGGAGCAGGGTCTCGCTGGCAACTTTACAACGCCCGTGCCTGCAGGGGGGGCCTTAATTTGCCAAACTATGAATGGTTCTTCAAGAGGCACAGTTGCAAACAGTGCTCGTATAGGCAGACTCAAGGGGGGAACTGTTGTCAGGCTTATTGGGGTGCCTCCTGGCCCATCAGAAGGGAGTAGAACTGTTGTGGGGCACTGTTGGGAGGGAAAAGGGACACTGATATATTTCAGGTACTGCAGGAAATCTGGAACTAGCTTCTAGGGAGACTGCGGCTGACAGGGCTACACAGTGCTGATTTGCCGTGGAGCACGGACATGGGACACTGGTCGGTAATACGGCAAATGGGGTTCTCGGATTTCTTGAATAAGGGATGTCGATCAGTGGGAGATTTGTTTGAGGGAGGGAAGTTGATCCCGTTTGAAGAGTGGAGAGTACAATATGGGGCCTGTAGGAAGCAGTTCCTTCCTTACGGGTCAGTGACCAGGCGACTGGCAGCTATGTGAATGGATATCCTAGAGGAACCTACAACTAACCCACTAATGCAGGTGCTGCTCACACAGCGGATGGAGGGGCTAGGAATTCCCGAATCTACCAAGCAATACGAGGCCTGTTTCCCCTGAAGGAGCTGGCAGTCAGGGCCAAGTAGGAAAGGGATTTTGGGACCAGATTTTGGAGGCTGATTGGGGAACAATATGGGAACAGGTCAGGAAAGTGTCAAGGAACGCCAGATTTCAATTTACCCATTTTAATGTTCTACATAGGGGTTATGCGACCCCGACCAAATTATATGCAATGAATACTACCCTGAGTAAGGATTGTCCAAGATGTGGGTCTGGGCCGGCGGGGATCTGGCATATGTTATGGGGGATGTTCGGCTATTGATAGCCAGTGATAGCCAAGATGAATTAACTGCTGAATTCCAGTTTTGGGTGCAGCCCAAGAGTGTGCCTGTGGGGGCTGACACCAGGAGGGAAATGGCACAAAGTAAGGAAACGTCTGGCACAGTTTATTTTGATACTGGCGAAAATGAGGGTAGCCTTTGCCTGGAAAGAACCCCAGGGCCCGTCCTTGGTTCAATGGATGGAGGACATCCGTATGAGGGGGACGGAAGAGCTAGACATTTTGCAACTGACCCTGGACTTGATGGGACTCCTTGAGTGGCAGAGATGATGTGTTAACATGTTCAGGAAAGGAGGTAATGAGGGGAGTATAGGGGGGAAGAATAAGCTGTTGCAGTATTGCTGGCAGGAACCGCTGGTCGACATGTTGGATATGTTCTACTGTTCATTTTTTCTTTCATGAAAAAGTGTGTAACCGTCAGCACTGTATTGTGATCTATATGCATATCAAAAACCTGAATGAACAGATGTTTAAGAAAAAAAGAATCTAGTTATAAAAGGGGAGGACAATCTGTGAACATGTACTATAAGGAATAAAATACCCCTTCCCAGACTGAAAAGGGATATTTCAAGTCACCTGAATGTTCTTTGCTATTATAAAGGATCTCAGCCTTCAGCCTCGCTCCTCTCTTCGGTCGCATATGTCTTTAAAACATAGATACCGAGACTATCTGCTTTATGTCATCTCGAGCCCTGCTACTCATGTATGTTTTCATATTCTTTTTAAAAATCACCATTCCGAAATAAATGAAATTCTAATGCTTGCAGGTCGACTCCTCTTTACTATCAGCTGTCCAGATTGCGTTACTGTATGAAGCGGCAATTCAGCCATCACTAAAATATGTATATTCCTGTACCAAACAGATGAACAGAAGATGGAAGCAAGTAGAACATGTAACATATGGCATTCAGTCTCACCTCAGCTGGTGCATGAACCTTTTCAGAATTCTGCATGTTTTCCTTTTAGTAAGCTAACATTTCACTCTGCCACATAGTTGGCTCGGATTCTCTCTTCTTCCCTTACCTCTGCCCCTTTAACTCATGTTCGAATAGACTAGCTGAGCTAATTTACATTCTGAATATTAATATGCAAAGTCTAACCCGAATTACAGAACAATATTTTATTATCCTTTTAAATATATTTCAAAACTTTGCAGCCCGTTCCTAACGCTATTAAAATAAAATATGTCACATAAAATTATAACAGTTTTCAAAATCGCGGTTTAGATAAAAACATAGACAACGCTCTTACTGTTGATAACTCACAAGAAACGACATTTTTGGGTAGTGACTTCACTCAACCAAAACAAACACGTTTATTACGCCCTCACAGCTAGTCACCCACACCATATTCAAAATAATGAGGCTTGACAGATTCGTACCCCTTCTTGCTGACAGGACCTAGTCACTTAAAGGCCCAAATCTCCAAGAACCCTCAAATCACTAGTATCATCTTGCTCTCTAGAACAAGGGTAAGCAATCCATGACAGTCTCGGTCTTCAGGACCACTGTCCATGTCCTTGTTCTCTCCCAGCCTCATTCTTCAGGACCACCTTCCAAGCCCTCGTTCTCTCCCAGCCTCAGTCTTCAGGACCGCCATCTTAGCCCTCCATAACAGCCTCAGTATTCAGGACCACCATCCAATCCCTCCATAACAGCCTCAGTCTTCAGGACCGCCATCCAAGCCCTCCACAACAGCCTCAGTCCTCAGGACGGCCGTCCAAGCCCTCGTTCTTTCCCAACCTCAGTCTGCAGAACCGCCATCCAAGCCCCCCATAACAGCCTCAGTCTTTAGAACTGCTGTCCAAGCCCTCGTTCTTTCCCAGCCTCAGTCTTCAGGACCACCATCCAAGCCCTCGTTCTCTCCCAGACTCAGTCTTCAGGACCACCGTCCAATTCCTCCATAACAGCCTCAGTCTTCAGGACTGCCGTCAAAGCCCTCGTTCTCTCCGAGCCTAATTCTTCAGGACCGCCATCTAAGCCCTCCATAACAGCCTCAGTCTTCAGGACCGCCACCCAAGCCCTCCATAACAGCCTCAGTCTTCAGGACCGCCATCCAAGCCCTCGTTCGCTCCCAGCCTCAGTCTTCAGGACCGCCCTCCAAGCCCTCCAAAACAGCCTCAGTCTTCAGGACCGCCACCCAAGCCCTCCATAACAGCCTCAGTCTTCAGGACCGTCACCCAAGCCCTCCATAACAGCCTCAGTCTTCAGGACCGCCGTCCAAGTTCTCATTCCTTCCCAACCTCAGTCTTCAGCATCACCCTCCAAGCCCTCCAGAAGAGCCTCAGTCTTCAGAACAGCTGTCCAAGCCTTCCATAAGAGCCTCAGTCTTCAGGACAGCTATCCAAGCCCTCATTCTCTCCTGCTTGGAGTGTTGCAAAAGCCTCCAAGCTGATGTCCTAGCATCCACCTCGGCCCCATCCTAGGTCACCCAACATGCTACAACCAGTCTCATCAAATGAGCAAAGAGGTTCAGCCACATCACGTCCACATCAAGAAGCTGCACTGATAAATAATGGCAGATTGTTATACACATTGAAGGTTTAAAAAATGCTTTATTTCAATACATGGTTTAGTTGAGGTGAACGCATTTTGGCTCTAATAATTTGTCTGAAAACCAACTAGGAATATTTCTAGTGGACCAATTTTAACTAACAAATGTCAAGGAGAGTTCACATAATAAGGCTTTAGGGTTCTTGCAAATTGGTTTATACAGCTCTTCGGTGTACTGAAGTAATGACTTGCTCCTGGAGAAATCCATTCTCCTGGAAAATGCACTTCTCCTCTCCTAGCACAAAGGAAAGGGGTTTTCAACAAACACCTATGGGACCTTCTGGGGTTGTGGACACCAACTAGAGAACGGGTTTCCCTCTGGGATTATCCTAACTAAAAATGTGTCTGGGTTGCACAAATAAAAACGGTGTCAATTGTGTATCACTATAGGAATACTGGTCTCCCCAGCTTCTTTACCCTAAACCCAGTCTTGGGAATAATGCACTCAGCTGCTCCTGCGCTGTAGCTCACAGTTACAGGGATTTAGCGTGCAATGGCTTCTTTGCCCGGGTTATTGTCAAAGGCATGCAGTGGCCAGCTTCGTCTTTGTCATGTGACTCTTCACAGGAACATAGCCCCTGGATGCTATTCGTAATCCAGCGAGGAGGAGAGCGCCTCGTTCACTTCTGACTGATCAGGGGTATAGTACCTGGTCTACTAGTAAGGACTATATTGCCACTTTCAGTCTTTTAATAAGGGATATGGTGCACTTCTCGCGCTTTATAAGAGATATCATATCCTTCTCGCTGGCAGGCCCTTCCCTCCCTACAGGTGACAAAGTGGGAGCAGCTCCTAAGACCCAAGCACAGTTCATGCCACAGCTGGTGGGTTTGCCTCCCCAGTTGAGTAAAGACCGAAGGACTTTCCTTTCAGCCATTAAGCCCTAGGTCCATTCTTAGGCAGGTTTTCCGATAGCAGAGTTTGCAGTAAAGAAGCTCTCTTGGTGCTGAGGTCCTCTATGGGACTGCCTTTCCTGCTGCTCCCTGGCCTCCTGGGTCCCAGCCTTCCTGCCTCGTCCTCTGACCCGCAGTGGTCCGGCCTAGCGAGCCCTTCCTGGCAATTTCCAGTGGATCGATATTGGTCTTTTGATTCCCCAGTCACTCTTTGCTCATTTTGGACTAGTTTCCTATTTCGTTTCCATCTCTAGGGCTTTGGGGTTGGCTAATCCACATGTATCCTTCACTTTCCCTTCATTTCAGTTATCAGCGATCTTCAAAGACCATTTGGGTTTCAGGTGGAAGACCTGCCCTTTACCAGTTTTTGCACCTCTCCACACCCTCATGCCACTGTTTCCCCAGTCTCCTCTCTGTCCGCTTCTGCAGGTCTCCAATGCTTTGCGTCTCTCGGCACAGATGTTATGGAGAATGGCTAGCAGGGCTCCTATCTCGCAAAGGGCGATACGCGAGATAGGTGGCCACACTATTTCCTTCTCTCTCTTTTCTTTTCACATTCGGGTCCAGTATATGATGTGACACGACGTGGCATTTATAACGCGCCTGTACACAAGTGTTTCTAGTCTACTCTTTCTAGGCTACTGTCTGCCAGCATAACTGTCTGCTGCTGGGACCCCCTGGTCTCTGAGGTCTCTTGACTCTAGGTGTTTCTAAGGGGAAAGTTAAAACAAGAATTGCAAAAGCCCTCCGAATTAGGAGGTCACATCACTCCTGTCAGGATATGCTGAATGGTTTGGAGGGGAGCTCTGCAAACTCTGCCACCACCCAGTATCTCACAGGTCTGGCAATACCTTGTTAGCCCAATTTTCCTGGGCTTCAGAGTCCTCTTCTGTTCTTCGATGGAGTCAGACATATGACTTCATGGCACACTAGAAGCCTGAATCAAATTCAAGATAGCCTGCTTTGCCTACAAATCAGTGCCAACCAAGATATCATCCCACCTAACCGATAAATTGTCCATCTCCATAGGCCAGTGCAACATAAGAAGCCTTAACAGTCCTTGGCTAACACAAACAAGCATAAGGAAGGGGCGCTGTAAGCAGCTGATCAAGATGGCCAATTGAGAGATGAATTGTTGCTGGCACAGGGGATCCTACCTGCTAATCCACTAATTCGGAATCCATCTTCAAATTTTTGGGCCGTAAAATGCTTCAGCCTGTAGGGTTCTGTCGCTTTGTGGACTGCAGGAAAATACACTGTGATTGCCAGGCCAGAAAGTTTACCTGAGGGTGCTGCTGTATTTGGCATCTGCTACATACCTTTGGTCAGCCCGAGTCAGGGTCTACTTGGTTGCTGGTCTCCCAGAGCATCTTTTTCGGGCCGGGAGGATAGCTCAGGGGCAACACGTTTGTCTCAGAAGCAAGACAACGCATAGCAACACAGGTTTGAATCCTGGTCTCATGCTCAGAAACTGGTCTCTGGTATTTAGTGCATTATAAAAGAACAATTATAATTTTCTGCATAAAAATCCGTTGACCAATGTTCTGTTCAACACAGCAGATTTGCTTTGAAGTGTTGCAGTACTAATGTGGTTACTGTGCTTTATAGCTGCTTGCTAATTTACCTACTGATTCCTTTAATTGCGCTTACGTGGTAGCCCATAGTTTGTCCCTAGGTATGTCTAACCTACCTTTCAGTTCTTCCGGGGGAGTTTGGTCTGGGGGGATGAAAGACGCTGCAGAGTTTGGGATGAGAGTGCGGGTGAGGGTGGTGGGAAGCAGTTGTAAAACTTGATTTGACTTGTGCAATCTCCAAACGCATAACCAACTGCCTAACTGCCATCTGCCAACGGATGGCTCTATGTTGCCTCATGCTAAACTCTTCAAAGACGAAACCTATATTTGTCCCTGCCTCCAACGCCGACATTGCGCTCGCCTCTTCCATCTCTTTCACCCTTGACCATGTCACCCCCTCACCCATAGCTTGCTCCTTGGAGTGATCTTTGACAGCGACCTGAAATACCACCAGTTCATCATGGCCACTACCACTGCACCCCCACTCAACCTCCTAAATGTTTAAAAAAATCCACCCACACTTCACGCACCACTCAAGTAAACCTTTCACCTACAATCTTGGGCTCAGCAAAGTGGACAACTGTATAAGCGTGCTTCTTGGTCTACCCCTCTACTCTTGTGCTCCCCTCAACAAAGTCCTCATCTTGGCGGCATATATTGTTTTCAACATACTCAGATCCTCCCCGACCTCTACCTACCATCACCACGTGGGAAGGTTCTCAATACAAAATTGCCCTCTTCAAATTCCTTCCACTTGTCTATAAACCCATCCATGGTCTTGGACCCCACTACCTCGCTGAATGCATCTTGCTGTACTCTTCCTCACAAACTCTCTGCTCCTCGTCTCGTCCCAACCGATCAGTCCCCTGCCTGCCTCTGTGCCTCCTCCCACTTTTGCTCTTTATCCTCTTTGCCCTATCCACTGGAATGCTCCCCCCGGCTATCAAAGTCACTCCTCATTGTAACTATTCAAAAGGAATCCCAATGAATGGAGCCCCCAAACACACTATCACTCCTATCTAGGCTAACGTCCACCCCACCTCACCAGCATTCTGCCCTCAGACTCTCCATTTTAGAAATATTATGTCTTCCTGTTACTGGTATCTGGTATTCCTACATTTACCCCCTTCAGCACCCAATATTTTTTGGCAGCAATAGAATTACTGCTGCTTTTACCACACAGCTGAATTCTGAGTTTGATCTCGAAGTGGAGGATTTACCTCAGCGTGATGCGGAAGTAAATTCCAACTTGAAAGCCAAAAATTGACAGCTGTATCTTGCTGAATTACTGATTGCTGTAAAATACACCAAAAATCCCCATGCAGTGCTATGGGCTCCAGATATGGGCACCACCATACCACCTCTCGTAAACCCGCAGTAATACCATGAGACGAATGGCAGTAACAATACATTTATTGCCGATTTACTGCCAATATTTTAATGAGGCCCACTGTTTTTAATTAATGCATCCTTGATAGTATCAAGTCAGAGTTTTAAATAAATGATGGACCTGTCTCATCCATTCTTGCAATATAGGAGGTTTCATAATATTCATTCGAGAAATGTCTATGTTTACAGAATTTGGGGGCCTCAAAGCACTAAGGACTATGACCTCTGCCACTCCATTAAGGTCTTTGGAGATAAAATATGACACTGCTACATCGTTGAACCACTTAAGGGATATGTAGACACAACTTGACTCTTTCTGTGCTGCTGGCGAGCATACAATTAGATACTTCACTAGACCGGTCATGAAGCAACTTTATGGGGAGGCAGACCCGGTAAACCCTGATAAATGATACTCCCAGACATCAGAAGTAAATAAGTACCACCATAGGCTCCATACAGAATAAAGATGAAGGGGTTCACACTCAAAATTGTGAAATAAATTATGCTTTCGTAAAATTCTATTTGGAATTATCTGCAAACCACACAAGTGAACTCAGGGAGAGAAAGAGATACTCCTGTTTCCTTACTGTGCCCTCCTGGGCCACCCTTTCACGATTTAGGAGATATTGCGCAAACCTGTGAAGACTTACTGAATGGCAGAGCGCCAGGCTGCCCTCCCCTTGTGTCGGAATTCTATCAAGCAATTATTACTCTTTTGTATAAACCGAGTAAACCACCCGATTGAAGCATGCAGTTCTTACCGACCTCTTTCCTCAATTAATATTGGCATGTGATCTGTGCCCATCTTCTGACCACAAATTTGTTAGGCAAATGCCGAATCTGATCCACCATGAACTGTCTGGCTTCATACTGGCTGACTGTGGCTCCCGGAGTTTCCCGTCCATAGTACTGGAGCGCTTTGGCTTAGGTCGACACTACACTGCCTGTGTCTGACTGGTCTACACTCTGCCCACTAGAAAGGTTTACACTAATGGTACGCCCCTCCCATAGCACTAAGCAGGAGTACACTCCATGGTTGCCCTCTGCCGATTAGGACCCTTTGCCCTATCAATTGTACCCCTTGCCACCCGCATTAGGAAGAAGCATGTACATAGTTCCATCCAGCTGATTGGCACACCAGTAGTCACCCCATTAAATGTAGATGACATAATATTGTATGTTCAGAATCTGGGCACCAACTTGACACCTACAATGCAAGACACTACATATGTTGGCAACTATCTGCGATGTCGCTTAAACTGAACTAAATCAGAGCTGCCCTGCCTCACTATATCCACAACACCATCGAGTGATTTCTGGAGATGTAGATGGGCAGCTGCTGCCATTACATTCTTTCAATGTGTGATACCTCAAAAACGTGAATGCATACCTGCTTGTCCTATTAGGGTAACTAAACAGATGGCCCCACCCTACCCTCGCCCTTTTCATTAAATGGCTTCATTTCACTAATCAAGATCATAGTACTACCCAAACTATTGTACTGTTTCAAAATCGACCCCACCTGGACTGGTCGACCATTCTTAAATGCACTTCGAAGTGCTGTCATGGGTCTTGTATGGGATTCTAGCCCTGCGAGAATGAAGTGGGCTGCCTTCACTAGACTATGTGGCGCTCATTACAAGTTGAGTAAAATGCGGCGGTAATACTGTTACCGCCACATTACCGCACTGCCCAACTACAAGTATGGCAGTAAGGTGGAGGAAAAACCTCCACCTTACATGTGTCCAACTCAACTTTGACACATGCAAATGTGGTAAAGCATGGAGCTCATCCTCAAGACCTGGGACCTGACCCAATTCAGACCACTACACGCATGGTCTAAGCACCGGTACAGACAAGACGTTTATGCACTAAATATTAGAGAAGTGGTCCTTTTGAGATTTCCAGGTATTGCACACATATGGCCGCCTTTTGTATATATGAAGGTGAGCTGATTTAGGGATACTGCATGTTCCCAGAAGGCAGGTTTATATTTCTTACTGCCTTTCAGGATAAAAAGGGTCATAAAACCACTGCCATCCCTCAATATTATCGTATATGAGAAGCGTTTTAAAACGAAATGGTCTTCTTACCTCAATGAACCCTCAACACATCTGTGTTTTCCAAGCATATGGCTGTCAGCTCTGTGTACCCTTGTTGAACAGCATGACCCTGTTGAACTCAAGAAAGGTTGTGATTAATGAAGCACAGATCTGAGTGGTAGCTTTACTGAAGGAGAGTGAGATCGCATATACTCCCTCACTAAAGAAGTGTCGCTGTACTCCAAGATTCGCCTCATACAATTCAAGATGCTAAATTGATTGTGTGAGTTCCCTGAAAGGAACACATTGTTTGACAGAGATTGTGTGGCCGCTTACCCCATGTGTAATTCTCCTGATGCAAACTATTTCCCTATGTTCTGGTCTGGTCCGTTCTGATGTTAAGGGCACACTGGTCGACATATGTTTTATACATACTTCTCTAAGGGTATCTGTGATAAGAGAACTGGGCATGCGCATAGCCCACAAGCACAAACAACCTTACCCTGAGGCCCGGCTTCCCCCCTCTGCATCTCTTCTTCTAAAATGCAGTGTGTGGGGAGAGCATGGACAGCCCTTGGATACCAAAAGAGTGACAGAGTGTAGTGGAATAAAAATGAGCACCAAGCCCAGAGGGCATTAAGGACATTGCAGGAACCTTCTACTGGTTCAAGTGCAATTAGAAGTAGAGCAAACAATGGCCTAGTGCAAACACATATTTCACCAATGGCTTTTTTTTATCAGGGCAATATTTGCTCCTGTCCATGTCAATTTCCTTGTTACAAAAATGTATTGGAAGAATACGTTCTTGCACTAGGGCCCTCAAATGAAGTAAAGGACAATCTGGCCCCAACAGGCACACATGCATTTTGGCGATTGTGTATCCATGTGTGACTGTAAGAGTGACATTATGGTTTATCTGTTGATGTGTATCAGACACACAGAGTACCTACACTCGCCCATACACAGCAATAGCAGGAAATCCCATACACAAACAACCCATCAGTGAGTATGTATGTTTTTGTTTGTCCACATGGGGATCTGTTTGTGTTTCTGCACCAAACACATACATCAATTGGCTGCACACACACACACACATGACAAAGTGAGGGAGCGCTGCATACCTACTGTCTTCTGGTCTCCCAAGCCTATGTGGTGCCTCATCTCCCTTTCACTGTGCCTGTGATAGCCTATTTATCTTGAACTATTTCCCTGGTTCCTTCTATTTGGTGTTAAAAGGGTTGCCCAAAAGCTAAAGACAATTTTGAAGCTAAACCGTCTCCTGTGGGCCAAAACTTTGCAGCCTAGCTAGGTGGTGCTAAATGACACACGAAAACTAAACATAATCGTGGGGCCACAGCACCACCTGCTAGCCAAAACGATGTGCCCCCACTATGTGATCTTGAAGCACCACATATGCGCAACACCAATAAAGGCAAAACTGATTGTGGTGCTAAGGCCCACCTTTGAGGCAAAACTAACAGTGGATCTGATGAACTAATTAGGAGATACAACTAATGGTGTCATATTTCATAGACACTGGATAACAATATGTTTACCTCATTAGGCAGTGCTAAAGTAAAACCCATGATTCACACATAAACATGTACTATTACAACAGACAGATCTCCCAGACACCCTCCCAGTAAACAGACCTCACAAATACACAAGCACACTGTAAGTGACTTCAATCCAGCACTCCAACTAAATCAATGCTTAGTATGGGATGCCCAATGGAAGCCCTTATTTATATATTTTTATGTCAAAGTTCTTTAAATCTGGATGATGAACCCTTATATAACGCCCCTCTCTTTGAATCTCCCCGACCTCAGTGAGTCAAGAGGTAGGTTTGTTTTGCAAATTATATATATATATATATATATATATATATATATATATATATATGTATATATATATATATATATATATATATATATATATATATATATATATATATATATATATATATATCACTTTTATGAATAGAAGAATATCTGAATAGCACACTTATGAATATGAACAGTGATCTGTAATGGGTAATATCACAATATCAACAATCTCTTTAAACAGTTAGGAGTAGGAATAGAAAGGATAAGGTAGCAGAGAATACTTTGTATGATTCAAGGAATTGCAATGATGGGGAAGAATGCAACACAGAAATAAACTTGATATGATTTCAATCAGAAGATAATATGATCACTTTTTCCCCTGTTATTACTCACTCCCCCCACTATGCAATATGAAGAGATGGAAATGAGGGCACACAGGTTTGAAGAATACAATCAATAATGCAGCTCAATTCCAGTTCCCCCAGCAAGCTTAGAGAGAACAGGTATGATTTAAAACAGGCAAAAATGCTTTTGAATGTGATTGGCGATGAAAGGGAAAAATGCTAAAAATTACTTTAATTCGCTAAAGGAGATTCAGGATAAGTGAGAGTTACTTTGGATGATTCAGGAGTGATTATCAGATTGAAAACGAATTTCAGCAGTTGAAAACAAGAAACAGCTATTTTGACATGTGGTGAAATTGAGTCAAATTGCAATTTGCAGCAACTTTTCCGCATGCAGAAAACGTGATTACAGCAAAACTATAAGGAAATGAAATGTCGTTTTGGGTTCGTTAGAAAGGTTAGGATCTTAGCTTCAAAGTGACAGTTAAATTGTGGTTCTAGGACGTGCGATTCAAGCTACAGAGGTTTTTGTGAAGGTAGATTTTTCAGAAATAAAATCAAGATTTCAAAATGACAGATTGCACTTTACAGATTAGAAACAAAGATTTCTTAACACTAAAGTGTCTATGGAGCTGCAAACTACACAACAGCCCAGCCACCTATCCAGAGGCGCCTCCGTATGGTTTCTGTCTGAACAAGACGATTGCCTTTCTCCAGAAAATATATATTAGAGCCAAGATGATTATCATGACAATTATCAGTTACAGCTCTGCTCTGCGGGTCTGGATCTTGGTTCTAGCCCTGGTTCTTGGCTAGAATAGCAAAACAGCACAGCCCGGCTGTTGAATGTGAGGGCCCCTTGGAAGTTTAGGGGTTAGAATCAGGTTTCTAGATTCTGCAGGCCTGCTGAGAAAGGTTTAGCTTTTGGATTAGGCCTGTCTGCTTCAGAGTTCTAGAGTTGCTGCTAGAGTTTGGTTCTGGATCTATGTCTAGAGCTCTGTCTGGATCTTCTTGCAGGGTGCTACACCAAGAAATCAGTTGAGTAGTGGAAAAGTGTGTGTCCTTGTCCTCAGCAGTCTCTATTTATGTATTTCCAAAGTGGGTGGGAAGACTGATTCTACAATGCCCAACCCTTTAAGGATCTGATAGGTTAGAGGATTCCCTGTCCCCTGATTGGATAAAGGATCAGCGTGTCATCTTTATGACTTGGGGGAAAACACTCCCCTTTGTCACACATATTTACCATATACACAACTTGTTAATATTACATACATCACATGACAGACTGCCTAAGGTACATTTCTGTTCAACTCTCATTCTCATCTTCCTAAGAGTTTTGGTCCAGAAATGACCACTTTTTGCGCTTTTGGTGGGGTTCTCAATATTATTTCTGCACCAATTTTTAGACAAGCATGCACACCCCATCTGGGCACATTTCTGTAATTTTTTTATGTTCATAGCATAAACACAGTAGCTACCATATGAATAATTCCTGGGTTTGGTCTCAGAACATCGCACGGAGTCCAGCTTAGTCTTCAACTGTGAACACATTTTTCATTTTAACAATCTCAAAGTTTCACATTTTTGTTAGTTCAATGCAATTCGTTATAAGCATTTTTCTAAAACATAGATTTGCTGTGCTTTCTGAATCCACACAATGGTTTGTCTCTGCCTCCAAAGTCCGGGCTGACTCAGAGGGTCACATGTCTTACTTTCCTGCTAGCAGCTTGTTGTCAGTCACACCCGAATTAGCATTTTCTATTCAGCCCAAGGATTCCTTTGTCGGCACTGAGAGCAACAGGCCAGGGTGCCACTCCCAGTTCCTTTTGACACCAGCCTGTCAACCTCTTAGCCAAGGGCAGGGACAAGTCTCCTTTGTCCAGGGAGAAGGTGTGGAATTCGTTTGAACACAGTGTGGGAAACCTTTAACTCTGAAACCCAATGTCCAAAAACTGTCTTATCTTATAATATAACTCACATTTTTCACAAATACAAACAACCATTTCTTGCTTCAAGCCTTTTCAGAATATAGTTTTAAATTGTATCCACTTCTTAGGCTTTTGATAGCAAGTTTTTCTTTGGCATAGTTTGGGCTCAATGTACAACTTTACACAAAATGGTGTTAAAACGCCTGCTTCTGGTAGAGGTGAGTAACAGTATTACACCCATTTTTGACAGGTTTCTTCCAGCAAGCAATCCTCAAAAGTGGACTTTGTTCAGATATAGATACACTTCTGTGGACCTTATATTTATGTAGATTCTTGTGGGAGAATGATGTTAACCACCCAACAAGGAGGTTGGATCTTTTTGGGTGGTTTGTGAGTCATGATTTGTGCAAATTTGACACCAAATAAAAACAGATTTTTGAACCTAGCTCTGTTTCTTTTGCAATGATTTTGCTCTGTGAGCAGCCAAATGATGGGTTTTGGCAGTGGTCTCCTGTGTTACCACTGACATAGGCAAAAGTAGATAGTGGCCTATTTTTCAGGTTGCGCACTTTCTGGTGATTTATGGCGAGCAGCATGCTTTCCGGCGGCCATTATGATGTTTCTGCTGCCAGCAATGCACAGTGATGTTGAAGGGCTTGGATCAGTGGGTTAAGACATCTCACAACACCCAGAAACACACACACAAATCCTTGCACCCACAGACAGAGGTAAACAGACCCACACTTACAATACACTAACAGATCATATGAAAAGGTCAGCTTAACTCTCCTTGTCAGAATGTGTAAGGTCCTAAGAATGCATTTCCGATCTTGCAATGCCACTGCTAGAACAGTTTAAATATAAACCCATAGCAAACTACTCACAAAAGGCATTGGAAGAAATCATTCACTTGTAAATTGAGCAAAAGGCTGTGTGTACCTCCTTTGCTCGCTGGTACGTATACTGTTTTGTGTTAATCTGCCAACTTGTTTTGCGCTCATCGAGCCTTTTCAAGACTTCCCTTTGCATGTACATTTAAAAGGTCCAAAGCCCTCTTGTTTTCTGAATACTTTGTACTGACAAAACATGGTATGATTTTGAATAACTTTAAAGGTTTCGATTTTTTAAACACAGTACAAGCAAGAATTCAAGTTAACTTGTACAAGCTGATAAAATGCTCACACTTGTTTGTGATGATTCTGTGATTATTTGATGAGTGTCCACTTGTTTTTTTAATGGGCTCTTTGTTAGAGAGTAAATTGCATCCATGTTCAATCATTTAAAATACCTTTTTTGTGGGCTGCAAAACAAACGTATTTATTATACATGGTTGTACTCTCAGCACTCATCAGGCTACATATGTTCACTTCCGGTGGCAAGAATACGTGCATCCCAATTGTTATCAATGTCATAGTGCAGCTTGAACTGTTCACACATGTGGATATTTTCCCACATCAAAACATTGAACTACTTTGAACTTTCAAACGCTATTTCGAATTAAAGCTCAGCATAACTTATTGGAGTTTTGTATACATGCCCCAATGCTTCAACCACAAGTCTGCAGGGCTATACTGCACTTATGACCCCTAATAATGGTGAAACCAGATATGTAGTTTTCCTGACAGCCTTGCAAAATGTCGGTCTTGGGTTGATTAAGCTTTGTATAAAGTTGCACTGCTCTCTAAAACCAAGACAATTTCCCGGAGCAAAAGGTTTACATGTTGGCTAATTTGCATACCCACAATGCCTTGCTGATGAGGCTCTGAACTGGAGGTGAACTTCCAGCGATGACTACTAGGTTGTGTTGTGGATGTGTGACTTTGATGAAATGGATTATCGTCGACATTTTGAAACCCACCATAACTTCCTCGGATGAAAATCAAATCCATAATAGTACATTAACAGAGTATGTTTGTCCTTTTTGCATAGACTTGCATAATAGCCAGACAATTAACGGGTTAAAAGAGACAATCAATAGATGAAAATAAAAATGAATGCATAATATTTAAAGAATAAGAAACGTCTTGCAGCGCAATTAACAGTAACACACAGCTTGGTTACTGTATATGATTACTTTTCTAATAACTACCTATCATCTGTCAACTGTCTTAAATAACCAACTGTCTTGCATAACGTACAGAAAAAAACTTGATTTAGCATTTACAATTTTTGGAATGTGCATCTAACTTGTAGCCATAGTAAATACATAAAGGCAATTCTGTATTGCATAAACTCCATATTTATTTTAAAAAATGTATAAATAAACGAGGCATGAGCTCCTCGTATACAGGACAGAACACCATTTGAGGTGTCCCAACTCACATCAAGGGACACACCTTGGATTGGGTGTCCTCCCTGAATGTGGCCATTTTGGATATAGAGGTTAACGCTTGCCCCTTGTCTGACCCCTTTTGCATTTGTTTTCAAATACAGACTGACTATTTTCCAAAAAACATTATTCCGCCTAAGCTCTCATTAAAGGAGAGAAATCGAAGAAAGTTGAATCTCACACATCTTGCTGATTGGGCTTCTACTCTCAATAGCAAGATTTGCACCATAGACAACTTGGAAGAAATCTCTACCACTTTTATGAATTTGCTAGGCACAGCTAAAGAGACGTTTGTGCCATTTAAAAATAAAATACAACCTTTTGTAGCACGCAATCCTTGGTTCAATGAGGACCTGAAGGAACTTAAATTTTAAAAAAAAAACTTTTTTATGCCTGGCGTCAATGTAAAGATCCCTCTAGTCTCGAAACCTATAAGAAAGCATCAGCACAATATAAAGTGGCTATATATTCTGCCAAAAAAGATTATTTTAACACAAGAATAATGAATGCTAAGTCTGATAGCAGAGAACTCTCTAAAATCTTAAATGAGCAATCTCATACACCTGGTCCTACGTAGGCCACCATTCTCAAAGATGAGTCATGATACACAGAAATTCTATATGCCCTGTCCAATAAGCTTGAAAAAATTAGAGAGGTGATTGGTGAAAAAAAACTTGATATACCGAAACAAGTCTTGGAGGCTAATTTACATACCCCTGTTAACAAGGCTGTTGACCAACCCTCTTTTAGCTTTCAGACAATTTCGGAACAATAATAGGCTAAAGTCATCACTCAGTCAAAAAGCACTAGTTGTAAAGGTGATCTAGCATCATAAAAGAATGTTCTCCCATTCTTATTCCCGCATTGACGAAATTCGTCAATTCCTCTTTCACTCTTAATAAGGTTCCAGATAACATCAAAAATGCATGGATCACTCCACTACTTAAACAGCCCAATCTTTGCCCTCAGAATGCATCTAACTATAGACCCATCACAAATACAACCTTCCTATTGAAGATCTTAGATAGAGTGGCATATAACCAGATTTCCACCTTTCTGGAGCAGAATCACATCTATCATGATTATCAGTCAGGTTTCCGCATGAACCATGGAACCGAGACTGCTTTGCTGGCTCTTAAGTCCCACTTACTTCACAGGATGGATGGGGGTCATATATCACTTCTCATGATTCTTGACCTGTCAGCAGCATTTGACCTGGTGGACCATTCCATCTTGTCCACCAGGTTAAAGAATAATGCTAATTTCTCCCAAGCAGCCGTAGACTGGATCACCTCCTTTCTGGAGGGGAGGCAAGTCAGAGTGGCTAGTGACAGCGCTGAAGCAAAACCTACCAAACTTATGAACGGTGTTCCACAGGGAGCCTGTGTGTCGCCTTGCTTTTACAACATCTTTATGACCCCCTTCTTCCAGATGTTGGAAAAGGAAGGGATCATATTCGCAAATTATGCAGACGACACTCAGTGTGTAATCCATATCTCAGGATCTCATATGGAGGACGAAATATTCATCAATGAAATATATCAATAAATCCAGCATTGGATGGTGGCAAATGGTTTAGCCATCAACAGCTCTAAAACCAAGCTCCTATTAAAATCAGGTCAGAGACTAAACTCGAGAAGTTGGGACCCATCTATAAGAATTTTACCATAGACAACTGTAAAACTCACATCATGAGTAAAGTTAAAACCCTTGGCATCTACTTAGATAAAAACCTGAACATGAAAGCCCAGGTAATCACCTTGGCATCCTATTTTATTAAATTGTTTCGCTGTATTAGACCTTTTGTATCTGAAAAAAATTCAGAAACTCTGGCAAGGGCCATCATTGGCTCCAAAATAGATTATTGTTGTAGCATTTTGGTAGGCTTGCCACTATCAGACTTTCATTGTCTTCAGGTCTTACAGAATGGAGCTGTTAGAGTTGTTAAATGTCTTGCAAGAAGAGACCACGTGTTGGAAGCTCGCAGAAGTCTGCACTGGCTTCCTGTTCAGGCCAGGGTCTCCTTCAGGCTACTACTCATTACACATAAATGTGTACACGGAACCATGCCCGCTTAGCTGAAAGAAACTTTCATCCCCAAGAAGAACCTCTGAACCATCAGATCTGATGAGCTGAATATTCTCAATGTTCCCCGTTTTAAGACCAAGAAGTCCAGGGATTCCGCTTTTGTTTCCGCAGCACCCCAGGAATTCTCTTTCTCCTTCGTTGAGGGTTACCGCATCTACTGAGGTTTTTAAGAAAGGGTTGAAAACTGTTCTCCTCTCCTAGACTCTGATTTCTCCTTTAAATGATATGGCCTCTCTTGACCTCACTGTTATGACTTCTCTGCTACATTTATGTTTTTCGTGTCGGTCAGTTTGTTTTTATGTTCAAGTACAAACACACTTAGAACAGAACCAACTACTAGGGGACAGACAATCAGGTTTTTACCCAGACACAGCACTCAGACCGCCCTTCTAGACCTAAAAAACCAGATGGATGCCATCAGGGACTCAGGTAAGCTATGTATCCTTCTACTTCTAGACCTTTCCGTGGCTTTTGATTTAGTCGATCATGACAAACTATGCCAAACTCTTTCCACAAACTTCCACTTCTCTAAGAAAGCCACCAATGTGGATAAAATCCTTCCTCTCCGACCGTACATCAAGGGTCACCCTAGGGGATGAAGCAGCTGATCCCATTGTAGTACCACTAGGAGTACCACAAGGATACCATCTCTCCCCCACACTATATAACGCCTATACAAAGCTACTCGTTGTGGCATTAGGCGCCATGGGAGTCATCTACACAAATTTCGCCGATGACACACAAATCACCAAGACTCCAGTCTTACCATGAATAGTCATATCAGCGCACGTGCCTTCTTCACATCATACACAGCCAAACTCATTTCACTAAGCAGGCCTTTCCTATCCACTGAGAATTGCCTCACACTCGCCAGAGCCCTGATCCTAACTATGGTAGATTACTGCAACGTCCTACTGCTAGGTACCTCCAAAAAACACCTAACAAAACTTCAACTCCTTCAAAACAAAGCCCTTAGAGCAGCTTAGGGCTTTAACAGAAGAGAGCACATATCTCAACACAGAAGGGATGCTCACTGGCTACCGGTACAAGCCAGAATCCTACACAAAACCCTCACCATCACCCACAAATGTATCTCAAACAATGCCCCTATCTACCTCAGCCAAAGCATCTCCCTCAAACTCCCTCAAACCCACAGCCAGAACGCTCAGATCCAGTGCCAACACACATCCCCACGTTCCACGCTTCACAACCTCCAGATCAGGTAACACTAGCTTTCCCATAGCAGCTCCCCGCATCTGGAATTCACTCCCTACCCACCTCAGTAATGAAGCCTCCTTCCCAAAGTTTAAAAAGTTACTCAAAACCTGGCTGTTTAATAAATTCTAACAGCGCAAGCTAAAGATAGCTTGTTTTCACCTACACAACTGGTTCGCTATACCCATGATCAATGTAACTGTCTGTAACAACCCAAAATACATGTAACTGCTTAAGACGCCTATGACGAATGTAACTGCTCAAAATGTTCTAAATATATGCAATTTTACAAATTACTAAGATGTATGTAACTACGCCGTGATACCTATGGGTTTGGGCGTATAATCAAATAAATAAAAGAAAATAGTTTCTTTAATGCCTAAAGGGTCCGAATTCACCATACAACTCATAGTATCATCCAACCCAGGGTTCCCACTTGAAATGACCATAATGATAAACATGCATACCCAAGTACATGAGTGTACGCAAACAGATGTATTACCCCAGATGTACCCCCTAGACTGTCTTATTGGACCTCCTGGGACACTCCCTGAATGTTCACCTAGGTGGCTACCTATAAATGCATCTATTCGTCTTATATATCTGCTATATGATGTTATCCCTGCCCTTGTATTCAACATCTTATCTACCTATAATTCAACTGCCCTATCGGTGTAGTGAGTTACTTTCTTGGTACACAGGAACCTCCTGTCCCTTTCTATGATGTTGCACTATTTATACTGCACACTATTTGTGCACTCTACAAACTACTTTTAGTCCTTGCTTGCATGGCACAATCTAACTAATTCTTTATGGCAGATTGCATGTACATTCACTTTGGTTAAGCATATATTTTCATTGAGCGCAGTTTACCTCATACTGTCAAACCTCCCCTAAATTTACAGGGTGGTTTGGCTGTCTCGGTTTGTAATATTTCTGGCCCATACGGTGATGGGGCGGGGCCGGGGCAGGAGGTAGTAATGATGTGTTCATCTGCGTCATCACAGCTATCTGGCAGGTCTGTCTCTCAGTGTTTTCGTGCCATATCACCATTATATCCTTAATCATCTTATTGTTTCTATTAGAAGATGTTTTTTTCAGATTTGGTCTATGAATATACCCCAATGGTAATATGTCAATGTCAGTGTTGGGACTATTTCTTTTTCGTGCCTCTGCTATGCCCAGGATGTGTTGGACTATATCAGGCTTCTCAAGCGAGATTGCAACACAGCCTCACCCCTTTCCTTGAGTCCTGGTCCCACCCAACATGTCCTTCCTGCCATCAAAACATGTCACTGTGCCTTCAACCTAGTCTAGAAACTTTTATTCCAATATTCGGTACATTTAAGCATTAATGAAGTCGTGATTTCCAATCCTGTATCACTTCTCCTTGATACTTTTTTCAAACTAGCACAAGTGGTATTGCCTGTCACGGTAAGTACAGATGTTCGACTGTGCACCTTTTCATCTCGATTACATTATTACTATTTCTTGTTGGTGGGTTGAGCCATGGCTTCTGACTGTTAATTTCTTCACACGTATTTAGGGTAGAGTTTCACTGTGTCTCCTTGTGTCTGTCCACTTTTATTTTATTTATTTTTTATTTGGGTGTGGGTAGCTGGAATTTGGGCTGGCCTCTTTTACCAATAGCACAGTACTGTGAGGTCTGTGAGCCAGTCTTTGCGTCCAATGAAATTAGTCTGTGGTCAGGTGTTGTTGAAAGAGCCATGTTTTGAGAGATCATGCGAAATTGGAGAATTGTGGGGGCATTGCGAGCTGACACCAGGATCGAGTTTCAGATGGTGGGTGCATGACAAGAGAAGGAGTGTTTGCTGGTCCTCTCTTTGCGGATGAGTTGTGTTTAAAGCCGCTTTATCGATTTGCTGTGCGAGGAGCGTGCACCACCAGATATTTGAAGCTTAACCACCAGGTACACTGTTGTGCTACTAGTGACTGTTTTGTAGATGATACCTGCAGTCTTGTACAGTATCCTGGCTTAGAGTGCAAGCCATTGTAGTTCACGTAGGAGGGGGATAATTTGGTCTAATTTCTATACTCCCGTAATAAAATGTGCTACAGTGTGGTAGACTTCTTTTAGGGGAGCCAAGTGAGCAGCTGGGAGCCCTGTCAGGAGGCATTTCCCCATCGACGTGCAAGACCACAAGGGCCTGCACTATGGTCCAGAAGTCCTGCAGATGGATGAAGTGTTTCTAGAAGGACAGATTGCTGTCATTGGTGAAGCTTAAGGATTTTGCTGAGTCTGAGAGTTGTGGATCAAATACTTCTAGGTGCATATCATTGAGACATTGTTGGACAAGTTGTTTTTTAGCGGGCGGACCAATGAAGACAAATTCAATTTGGATGGGTTTAGTTTGACTGGATGACGGCTAGGTAATCGCTGAGACGAATGATGTCCTGCGTACTATTTACTCTCATATGCAACTGGGTATCGTCTGCATATTGGGGAATGGCTATAATGGGATCTTTGAGGAGAGTGTCCAGAGGCTCCATGTAAAGGTTAAAAAGGATTGGTGAGAGGAAGGAGCCTTGGGGGACTCTGCAGGAGACCTCAAGTCCGTTAAAATGCAACAAGTCTATCTGTACAGCCTGATGTCTGCCTGACAGGTAGGAGGTAAATTAGTCTTAAACTATCTTCTGCAGGCTTTAATGATCGTTTGCTCCCACTATCCATCTTACTTTGCAAATTGCCATGGGAATGACTCCATTTTCTAGCCGGTATATCTTCTTGAATGGAACTGACTGCAATATTATGTTTACTTTGAGCTATGAAAGTATCATTTTTTTACCGCTAATCAAGGCATGCTATTACTCATACTCGTTATTAAAGATTCTAATATCTTTAGGCTTTTTTCCATTGTATATACTGGGAGCGCCCCCAACACTTAGCCTTGTGGGAGAAACGTCCGTATGCAGGGGATTTTAAGAGTTTTTTACTTAAAATTAGTACTTTTCTATTAGCAGTGAGTTTGGTGAGCACACTCCACTTCAAACATTGTTCGTACCATAGCCGTAGGTTGCAAAGGAAGGCTGTACATCAATTTACATATGCTAAAAAGTGAAGTCTCTTAGAAATCAGCTGATGAACAAATGAATGAGGATCCAAAAAAACTTGACAAAGAAACAATATGCCTATGATAATCATGAGAAGAAAAAGAAGAACAGTGAGCACGCCTCTCCAATGAAAACGAGTGAATCTATTATGATCGATTTATGAGATAATTTTGAAAATGAACAAGAGCATGATAACCAAATAATGGGATGCAGAATAGACAATATTGATTAATATGGAGCGTATTTGATAAATCTTTGAAATTATCAATGGGATTTATATACACAAAGTATCAGATATAGCTACAATTGTGAAATACTTGGCATTTGTGATTAGTTTGCTTTAAACGCACACATCGATACACTCACACACACCGTACATCATTCTTCAGTAAACTCCAAAAAATAGACAGCCCCACATCTTCATAATATGTTTTAAAGCGCCTAAGCATTACACTGATGGCTATGGGCATGAATACTTGACGATATGGAGGATCTGAATGTGTTTCTGGATCAAGCACATAGATTCAACCTCTCTCCCCTGTACACACCCACACACAGAAACAGGCAGGCACATGCAAGAATATTCGGGATTGCACGAAAAGATTGAATCTAAAATGCTGAATGCGCGTTTAGTGTGCATTCAGCATGGTAGATTAGATCGAAGCCCATAATACAGAACACGGAAGCAGGAGTTGCGGAGGTGTCCCCCGCTCACCCAATTCGTTATTATGGTCTTCAGGGGTTGCGGGACTGTCTTACTCCCTCTGGTACTTACCTGCGCTATCGTTCTCCCAGAATCTTCTTACTATAATTTAAGATTGTGCCTTGTGATGAATCCAGGGAGTTCGTCCCTTCTTGCCAAGGGGGAGCCACCCCCTTTGAGACTATGGAGGTGGGCCCACTATGCAAAGAATTCCCTAGGGGAAGCAGGATCTCACTGGAGGTGACGGGGTCAAGGAACCTTCAGTTAACCAATCTATAACATCTACCTTAGCGCCAGACTCCAAAGGCTTTATTGGACATATCGGGGGCTAATCACAACACAAATGTACAGTGCCCTTTAAATGTGCTTGGTTTGGTTACTGACCATCCCGTGCTGACTGAAACGCAGAACCAGTGGCATTGTCCCTCGTGGCAGAGAGAGATGTAAAAGGACCAAAACCCTTACCTGCAGGGGAGGAGCCACTACAGTGCAAGCTTGTTACAGGGCAGGAGCCCGCCCAAGCAACACCACGCTCAGCAGAAGCAGGTCTCCAGAGACGAGAGAATGAAGGGCACCAAAGCAACATAGCGGCGTGCCCAAATGATGGCGCCCAGACGAAGGAGTACAGCCAAGCTATTGAGGACCTGAGAAGCACAGTTCCTACACTACAGAAGTAGCCACCTGCCCTGCAGAAGCGCACTGCAGACAAACAGATACGCAGGATACATCGAGGAGAGGGAGGATGGTGGCTGAGCTCTGAAACGTGCCAAACCGGAGTAAGAATTACAAAAAAGTGGATAAAGTAGCCGAGGACCCTTATGGGGCTATAAGAAACCAGAAAACAAGGCAAACACCCTGAGGGGGTGAGCCCAAACCCACTAAGCTATGAGAAGTTACCAGGGACCAAGATAAACACCCCAAGGGAGTTAACCCAAATCCCATAACCCACAAACGGTTACCAGATACTAGAGAACAAGAGAAACACCCCCAAGAGATTGACCCTGAAACCTTTAACCCATGAGGGGTCACAAAAGACCAGAGAACAAAAGAAACACCAGGATGGGGTCAGCCTGAATACAATAACCCACAAGAGGTTTCCAAATGCTCAGCAAGGGAGAACTGAAACATAAAAACCTGCAAAGGGTCATCAGAAGCAGAGAGTACGCGAAAACCCTGGAGGGAGTGAACCTGAACTGAAGTATCTGTAAAGTTAAATTGCACACTTGAGGAACTTCTCATCTTCAACACGGCTTTGCTGGGAGGGGTTAGGTTTCAAGGAACTTTGGTTTGAGCTGCACAACCAAGCATAGGGCTGAAAAGAAGGCGAGTAACAGAGAGACATTTGAACTTTCTTTTGAATTGTACAGCAGGCTAAGGCTTGGAAAACCCCAAGAGAAGAGAATTTGAGGGGAGGGGATGGGTTCACGCATCAACCAGCACAAACCAAGAAAAAGGACTAAGTACACTTCTCTAGGCTAAGTCTTTTTTGCTTCCTTTGTTAGTGGTAGGGTCAGTCAATAGGGTAGCACGGGTTTAAACGGTGAACGATGTTGATTTATGTAATATGTCATGACAAGCACCTTTTGTTATTTTTTAGATCAGAATTCCTCCACCTTAGAAATATAGCTAGATAGGGTTTTTCCTTTACTTTAATAAAAGCAAGAACCTTTAAAAAAAATTCCAGTTGTCTGTCTCCTGTGTCTGTCCTACAATGTGCATCAGATGCTCTCTCTCTCTCTCTCTCTCTCTCTACCTTTGGTCTTCCTAGGTCCTGTCTTCGAGACTCTCTCTCGCCTCCCTCTTCTCTCACTCCAACCTTCTCACACTCTACCCCACTGTACTTTCCCTACTCACTCTCCTCTTCCGTCCCCCGATGTTCTAACACTCACTCCCTGTCATTCTCTTTCTCTCTTTCCTCCTTCCACCCTGGAAGCTAGTTGTACCTGAAGTCGCATGGGCCTTTGCGTCACTGTTTATGGCATTCTGGTACTTGGGTCTGGCAAGAAATAAGAGAGAACTCTTGTAAGGCCCTGGGTGATAGACTCTGAAACTAACGTTATCATTCAACATTCAGGAGGTTCTGGTACCGGGGCCCTACCAACTCCCTCACCCCACCTCTGTGGTAGGATCGGCTCTAGTATTCAACCTGGTAGGCTGCGTACCTCAGGACGGGAGGAGTCCCCGTCCTTGCTAACAGGGTCAAGCCCCTGACCCAGCGCTTTGGTGTAAGACGCTTTATAAATCAATAAAATACAAAATACAAATACCTTGTCACATACCACACATTACCCTTCTCATAGACTAACTTACATACATAGGACATAACTACTTGTCCATAAGCATAAATACATACATGCTTACATATGGCACACCTAGTGTCAATCATACTAAAAATGTAAACAAACAAAGAGCAACAGACACACAAATGCACACATAATGATGACACACAACTAGTGATTAAAAAATTGTGACATAGAAACAAAGAACATATGTTTTGGTATGTTGTGGCACAACACTGGGGTTGTTTTGTTTTACTGAATAATTAGTGCACAGTAAAAATCCAACTGTGCACTGAAACTGCTTTGGGGGAATCCTTACATTTTGTAGACATTGGGCCCCATTACATATTTGGTGGTAATTCCATCACAATTACTGCCAAATTCAATTACAGATACAACCAATTGGTCCAAGAGTTATGGTTTGGCAGTGTTAGTACTGTGATGAATCTAATGTGATCATCCCAAAAACCTGGACATGGGCCTCTTCTGTCGTGGCCAGGGAAAGGCAGCCGCTACCTGATGCTGACCCTTGGGGTGGTATTATGTGGGAGGATCACATGAAAGGAGAATCATGTCAAGGAGAATAGGATCCCTCTCTGGGTAATTTCCCTAATGATACTCAAGCCTTAATGGCTTATTGTGAGCGTGACAATTCTGACTTAAAACCAAGTAAGAACATTATGGACCTCAAGTCCCATAATGCTCTTAGTACTGAGATGAAAAAGAGGGACTCAGAGTTAAAGAAATGGGATGAGCGGTCTAGTTGTTTTTATGCTGAACACCTGAATGGGACCTTTAAAAAACAGGAGCTGCAGCAGCAGGAAGAAGCAGAAGTTAATGGCGTTGTGGCGGCAGCCGAGCGCTGTGCTTCAGAGTTGTGGACAGCGTTGCCATGCAGAGAACACGCAGCGGAAAGCGGTCCTGAAGTAAACCATGCTGTGAACTGCTCCGGTGCTACATTCACACCGGTGAATGAGCGGAACTGTGAAAGCTCCATAGAGTGTCGGTGCTCAAAATAGTAGACCGAGAGGAGCTGTCAGAAGCAGATGAGATCCCGAAGCGAGAAGAGGAAACACCGGCAAGTCATAAGGAGAGGCCAAGGCATACTGATGAGTTGTCCTGGAATTGGTGACCCCAGCGCACTCGAAGGCGACCACTAGGTGATACAAATTATTTTGAATGCTGAACAATTGAATTCAGGCGAACTGGGCACAACTATCCTAATGTAGGATTCTAAATAGGGCAACATTGTAACCCACACTATCAGTGTCAAAGAAGAATATTATCTTGGCAAATTGGATATAATTCTCACAGAAAGAGATGTCAAGTGGAAGATAATTATAACCTGCATTACCTGCAGCCAAAAGGTTGCACCAACAGAAAACAAAGGTTGCATGAGCAACGCCCCCCTTGTATGAAACAAAAAGGGGGAGAGAACTGTAACCTGAACTGCCAAGAGCCAAAAGACAAGCAAGATAACAATCATCCTTTTGTGGCATATGAATTGTGAAAAGAAGTGTTGAAACCTTGTTGATAAAAGTCAAGAGAATATCAAGAGAAGTAGTTGTTGGTTCATATCTCCTCATTTATGGTTCTTATGTGGAGAGTTTGGAACAAACATTACCACAGAGTACAACATTATAGTATTAGGAGTTTTATCCTGGCAGGCAAGTAAACCAGAAAGGAAACAATTGTAGTTAGTCCTGACAGGGGAGTGAACCAGGAAGCAGAAGAAGTGATTCAAAGTACTGTGATTGTGGTAAAAGGTTGTGGTGGAAAGGAAATGTTGACTCCATCACGTTGTTTGATAAACTGCAGCATTTCAGAAAGTGAATGTTGAAACCATCATGACTAAAGTGTTTCTTTTGAAGAAGAAGTGCTTACAAGGAACTGGACTATAGAGAAAAGAAAACCTTGTTAAAAAGTGACTCGGGGCAGTATAGGTAGATCAGACTTGTTTAATTAAGTCCAGTTCAAGCGACAGCAGGCATCGCCCATGAAGGCAGAACCCAACTGAAGATTACAGAACTCCATAAAGAACTCCGCAAATAATAACACTCTGAGAATACATATACCTCACAGTGGAACACTGTAATAAACACATGAATAGAACATTGTGATTGGTCTGGATCCACATTAAGAACTATGTTACATTATGTTTCATTGCTCAATGTATGCCTACCTAAGTAACACATAAAAAAGTAGACTCAACAAACTTCTCTTTGATTTTTGAATTCATGTTTGAAGGAGAAGATTTATGTTATTTCAAGCGGGTGGTATTTGGAAGGAAAACACTTTTGTTTTTCAATACAGGAAGTTGTGAAACATTAACAATTGCTTTGAGTTTTGAACAAACCTTTGGAAAAGAGATAAACACATTGCCAAGTGAAAAGGCTTTGATTCTGAGTAAGCCTTTGGAAGAGAGACAATCACTTTGCCAAGAGAGGGGAACATTTGAAGGAAATAGGCTTTGTATGATACATTGAATTGAATTGTGCTACTATACAGAACTTTCTTGAAACTGAACTTTGTTTGAAACATTCCTGAATTGATTCAGGGTAAGGGAATCCAACCCTGGTTGCAAGGATTACTGGTTATACATTTTGAGTTCATCATAGTATGGTATTTTGTGTGATTTAAGAAAGTCAACCAAACCTTGTATTATTTTGTTGTATACATAAATGTAAGGGTCATATACCTTTTGCACACTAGGTCATTTTTCTTTAGCCTTAGTTTGTTAGGCAGGGACATCCTTGTCAGGGAAAGATAAGTGCTTGTTTCACCTCCTTTTATTTAATAAAATGGCTCCTTGTGAACAAACTATACCTATGTGTCCGTCTCACGTTTCTGGCCTTTCACAGGAACCATTAACAGAGTCCATACGACTTCTTGGGGGATTACAAGGAATTACCACATGTGCCAATTCTGACTGTGCTAATTTTTCCAGTTTTTGGCCTTAAAGTGGAGGATTTTTATCTCCAGCACTTGGATGTAGGTAACTCCTTCACTTTAACGGCAAAGTGCATCATTTGGCATGTGTTAAAATGAGTGGTCATTACATTTCTGCCAAAAAAAGTGTGGTAGCAAATATTTTGCCAGATTTTTACTGCACCACCAAACCTAGAATGAGGCCCATTTTCATGTACAAAGAGAGCATAATAGAAATGGAGGACATTGGAAATTGTAATGAAACAAAATACAGAAACAGGATTTCTGAGTGTTCTCCAAATCAGACAATACGCCAACAGATTACCCAAAATTGGAAATCATACTTTATGTTTTACAATGTTTCACGGCAGCCAGGGTGGATGTCACTCACAAATGAGTCACATGTTCTGCTTATAATTTGGTACAAGTGGATTCCCTAAACATGTTGAAAATATATAGATGTCTGCTACCCCTACACTGAGATGGTCAAGGGGAATAAATCTATCACTCATAGTTCCTCACTAACACCTCCTGCTGTGATGGGCATAGAACTTGGTGCAATTTGTTAAGTTGTATCAACATTGTAGAAACCCATTATTCATCTAGGTTTTTGGCCAACAAATCATTAGAAAGGCAGAACACTATCCACTTAAAGATTGCTTTTGATTGGAAGAAACAGAAAACCCATGACCTTGATACTTTCACAAAGTTATGATGCTGTTGTTAAAGAAAATAAGTATTGGGGCCAAATAGAATTAAGAGGGGGCAGGGTATCAATTATGTGAATGAGGCGGCCAAACCCATCTGCATATACATAACTCTAGTATCCTTGCACTCAAGGCACGAGGGCATTATTAACAGGCCAATCCCCATCTAGCTTTTGCGTGTATGGGTGGTGGGGGCAGTGGGCATTTCAAAAACATTGACTTTTTAGAATGATCAGTCATAAACACAGAGAAGCTATCACTAGCGAGGCACAGTATACAGGTTGCGTATGAGATCCAAGGAGCTATGGTACATAACAACATACTCCTTAATGCACAGATAATGTGTGTGTTTTTTACTTGGATTATAGTTTCAGAGTTGGATCGAGCATCAAAAACTTTTGACTTTGTCAGCCCCTATGCCTTTCATCCACTCAGTGTCCCCCATATGCTACCTTCTATCATCCTCCCTTGAGACTACACCTATTCTCTCCCCTGTACCAAATCGCTACTATGAGATCCTCCCATTTGTGCCATACTCTCCCCTTCACCATTGAAACGCCACCCTGGATCAGGTACCATTCCACACGTGAGTCATCCACTCACTGATCTACCCCTGTGTCAGCCCTCTTCCTTTCCTCTCCAATAGGGTTCTGCAATTTGCAACTCTACCAGTCCCATGATCCAGCAATATTGACTCTGCTAGTTAGGGCCGGTGGGAGCTGTAGTCCAAAACCTTCTGAAAGTCAAAGGTTGCAGACCACTATACTACACCATCTTTTGACCATGTCATCCTTCCACACAGCCCCAACAGCACTCTGTGTCATCCATCCACTCACCCTCTCTCTTTGCCAGGCCCCATCATTTCACCTGCACTATCCTCTCTCCTTTGCCATCAGCACACCTACATATGATCCATTTCTCTGTGACAGCTCTTGACTACCTAAATTGACAACAACCATTTGCAGCCAAGAGCATGTTGAGCTTGGTATATCACTCCTTTGGTGGTCTTAATCTCATCCATGATCACCATCAGACATTGCAGATTGGGCAGTGACCTTCATCATCCTCTCATAGAAGTATATCAATGATCTCACGTACATGTCTGAAAGTTCAGTGAAAATGATTGCAAGTGACCAATATAGTAAAGGTAATCCTCTGCAGGTAAATTGGTGCATAAAATACGCAGTGCCTCCTTAAGAGTTCGGTGGTGCAGTATAAAGTGGAGGTAAAGGGGCAATCATTCTGTTGCTTCCAAATCTCTGGTATCCCTCCACCTTATGAGCAGAAAGTGGAGAGGTCACTGTGGGCTGAATGACCAATATGGGTAGTTCCTCCAGTTCCCCCCTGGAACCCTTGGACTCCAGGAACAGGGATTAACTCTGCCATTAATCCATGCAAAATCTGGTGGTAAATTAGCCAAATTGCATGGGTGCAATGGTAAAGCAGTTCACTGCCAAACTCGGAATGAGAGAAACCAATGAAATCTAAATTATAACATTTTCACAACAAATGCAACAAACACTTATATGTTTTGATGCATTATAATTATTGTCTGCAGGA
The DNA here is from genome assembly GCF_040938575.1 of Ambystoma mexicanum. Lineage (NCBI taxonomy): Eukaryota > Metazoa > Chordata > Amphibia > Caudata > Ambystomatidae > Ambystoma > Ambystoma mexicanum. The sequence continues at coordinate 1,055,606,305 of NC_090931.1, read as the reverse complement.
GACCTTTCCTCTTAGTGTGACAAAAAATTGCTGAAAATGAGAAAGAAAGACTTAGAGAAGTTAGATCCATTGCTGTATCTTTTTTCATGCCCTATCAACCATCAAATTGTTCCTTTAGTTTAGCACCAAGTCGAGCATTCACTTGTCAGGCCTCCCCTCTGACTACTTGGTGAGAAGGCAATGCTTCTGTGGCACCACTGTGCTGCCTCTGTAATTCATACCTATGTATGTTAGATGATACAGGAACCCGTCCATTCACTGATGGAACATACACACAATCGAAAACAACTCAAGGCAAATGTTAACCATTCAACCAAGGACCCCAAAGTGAGGACCAAGTAAACCGCCAAAGCAAACACGCATATGTTTTTATTTAGGTATTCAGTTTATTACAAACCTTTACCTCAGATAAAGAGAAAACAAAATCACATTGACAAAACTGAAATCCATGTAAGCCTTACCCATAAAACATAACACAAACCCCTTTACACAATCAATTACAATATATTCTACATTAAATTAGTTAGTGCCTAAAATCATCCCCTTCATAAAACGATCCCACCATTCGTCAGCATTGAAATGTGGTTTCATTGCAAAACAATTCCCCAAATGTCTTGTTCTCCTTGATATCAAACTTGGACAATAGAGTACTAAGTGTTGTATAGACTCAGCATTCCTTTTGCAGAATCTACACAATGCTTCAGCCACTATATCCTGCTATCTAACAAAACGCACTTCTCTTGTGTGGAGGATATTTAGCCCGAGCCTTAGAAAATTATTTCTATGTTTATGTCAAATATTTTGGGACCGTATTTCAAAATCTTAAGTTACTTCTCGAGAGATGCAGCTTACAATTCTGCTTCTCACATTCTGTCTTTCGCCAGTCCGAACACCATAATTTCTGCTTGACCCGCTCTGCATTATACTTGAGGGCCCATTCTGATAAATCAAGGTTTTTTAAAAACATCTTTGCATAAAGAGAACCATCACTCTAAGACCCAATCTGGGCAGTATCCGGGCTTAGCACCAAATATTTTAAATTTGGGAGGTTGGCCCTCCATGACCGTTTTCCTATAAAGATGCAGGGAACTCCAAACCACCCTTATGCACATTGACAGGAGTCCCAACTCAAATTGTATATTTGCTACCTGAACACAATTAGGGATACCCAGAATTCGCCTCCAGAATGACCCCTCGAGTATGTCCCATATTTTCCAGGATAGTTCTGGCGAAGTCTCCGCCCCATAGGTTAGAACCGGTATAACATTCTGCTTATAAAATGTAATGATCGTGATCAAGGAAAACTTCCCGTATTTCTTATCTAGGGTTAGACCTTGTGCCATCAGGCATTTGGATCTAGATTTTAACTCTGCTAACCGGGGAGCATCGTTATTACTCAAATTCATCCGCATTCCTAGATATGTTGTCATCCCCACAACTTTTCCTGCTTTCCAAATGTCGCAACACCAACATTTCAGACATTTCAACATAAATGTTTAGACCGTTGCCATCAGTGTTTCTCTGCAGAGCTTCAAGAGCACACTGAAGACCGATAGGGGTCTGATCTAGAATTAGCAGGTCATCAGCCTAAACCGTAGACCCTACAGGGGGTACCGTTGATCCTTGGGGGGCAAGTAGATGGCATATTTAGGGCCTCTTTAAGGTTTGAAAGAAAAGACTGAAAAGGATTGGGGCCAATAGACAGCCCTGTTTTAGGCCTCTGAATGTACCCATTTTATTTGATAGTAAACCTTGATTGTTTAATCGCATTTGTATTGTAGTTTCCTCATGAAGGACCCAATCGCAGCGATTAGTTCTAGTGGGCAATGCCAATTTTCCATTTTCCTCCAGAGTCAAGATCGGGCAATACTATCAAAAGGCTGCTGTTAATCTATAAATGCCAAGTACAGTGGCCTCTTACTCCTTAAACTTCTTGTTTTAAGAAGGTTATTGCGGAATATGTTTACTTACACCCCACATCCTTAATAAATCCAGTCTGGTGGTAATCAAAGTTACCGGATTCTAACACCCATTTGTTTAGTCTAGTCAGTATCAAAGAGGCGAACACCTAACCCAGCACGTCCAAGAGAGCGATCGGTTTGCTAATATTTTGGGTTCAACCTTTCGCTCCTCTTGAAAATAGGGACCAGAATTGCTGATTTCCAAGATGGGGGATCTGGGCTAATTTGGTGATATATGAAAAGAGAATATAGCAAAATGACATCCAATTTTCCAGTGCGGATCTTAGGATGGAGTTTGCAAGACCATCTAGCCCTAGTGTTCGCAAACTGCTAACTTTCTTAATTAAAATCAAAATATCATCTCTGTCAAAGGGAATATCCCATTTTTCAGGATCTCTCGATTCAGAGCATTAGTTTTATCTTTAGGTGCACAGAATAGGGATTCATAACGCAAAGCCCATTTCTCTTCTGAGACTGTGTTAGACTGTAAGGCTTCTAGTGGAGCACCTCTATTAATTAAAATTACTCAAACACTCCAGGATTTATTTGCGAAAACTGCCTGCAGCATTCATTCACCATCATTCTGCATCAGGGTAATTTTATGCGAGATCACTCAGTTCCTATACTTTTGTTTACATTGTCTTCTTTTCTTATCAATATCCACAAATCCCATTATTTTTTATATCTGATCGTAGGAGTTGTTTCTGTTCCACTAACTCCTTATTAGACCTGTGGGGTCAGTTAAAAGGAGAATTGGCCTATGGTCTATGTCTTCAGAGTGAGTACTAATGACCTTGAACAAATTATCTGGAAGGATAAGAATGTCATTTGGCAAGACCCTTAACCTATTTCTCCCAGAGGTCACCTCCCCCATACCTGGCCACCGTTTGTACCCATTACTAGTTTGCAATGACCAAATAAGCTCCATCATATTGTGGTCATTATGTTTTGTTGTCAATACCGCTGATTTGACATCATGCAGGGTGTTAGCTGATACGAAAGCGTAGTCAAGAGTTGCCTTCTGGGCACCTCAATGGCAAGTTGGAGCCCCTGTGATATCTCCCAGGGTGTTACCATTTAACATATGTATGTTTCTTTCCTCCAAAGCTTGCATCCAAACTCCCGCACAGCTATCTTTGGAGTTAGTGGGGATTTGCAGGCCTGTGACATCCTTTCCCTTCAATTTTAAACAATCTATATTCAGGTCCCCGCAAATAATAATCTTTATGTTGGAATATGTGGCATTCCAATTAGCAATCAAGTTAGCTACCTGATCAACAAAATCTGAGGATTCACAAGCTTCAGGATTCCAGTACAAGTTTAATAGTCCCAAATATTTGCACCTCTCAATTCTTTGGTTTCCTGCTTTCATCAGCAGTGCCTGTATATAAGGGTTAGGGTCAATCACTTCTTTAACATATAGCCCTATACCATTTCTTACCAGTGCCAAAAAGCCCAACATAGGTCAACCTTTTATGCCCTTTTTTGCTATGTTAAATAACCGTCTACCAGGGGCTTTTCCCTCAACCAAGTCTCTTGCAACCAGAAGATGTCAAAGTTATGAGGCGTCCACTCTCTTCGGGTCAGAGAACCTACTTTTTCTCTCCATGATATCAAAGCCCAGATACCTTAGTGCTGTCGCCACCTCTAGTAGTTGATTATGCACCAAGGACGAGGGAATATGCAAGCAAACTTGATCCAGCTTATTTTGGCACAGAACTCTACCAGAGTTATATCCACAGAGTTTATAGCAGTTAATTTCGGGATGTGATGAAATAGTCATAGGGTGTTGTTTCGGTTTAGTAATGGTGAATGTACAAGTGTGTCCAGGACAGAGCTGGTGGCAGCAGTTACTTTTCAAGCATTTTCTGACTCTTTTCAATAGTCCAAACTGTGTTTACCACGTTTGGCCCAGCACAGTGGCCAGTGCCTAAAATGGCCATGCCACAAAGTCCTTTGTTCTTTTTTTATTTGATCTTTTTTGTTTTATATGGTTTATTACAAATTTTTCAAAATACAACTTATCATAATAAACAAAAATATGTTAGAATACAACAGATCATATAAAAGTTTGTATTACAGTGCAAAGGATAAGCCAAAGCAGAGGAAAAACGAAGAAAAGAAAAAGTGAGAAGAGTAACAGCACTAGTTCAACTAAACCAATTTATAGACCCAAACATGACAGTTTATAGACCCGAACATGGCAGTCTTTTGTTCTGTCCTTTGGCCATTTTTTTCCCTTTGCCTTCCCCAGGTCGAGCAGATTTGGGAAATTCCTTATTTGGTCATGCAGACCCCCGCACAAACCAAAGCTTTCGTGGACTTCTGCATGCCTTGTGTGTGTGCGCCTAGGATGTGGGCTGGAGCCGTCTAGTTCCAATACACATCCTGGGTGCCAGGATGTCTGGTGTACTGGGATGACTGTGACTGCCGCGATCCGTGATTGTTCCACGTCTGGAATGGTTGAATGTAAGCAGATCTCCTATTGGTTTCTCTTCATTTTGGTGCGAAGGAGATTTCGGATAAGAGAAGGCACTCTAGACCTATTCCAGGATGATCTTCTAAGTTCACTCTGAACATAGTAAAGGAGCCAAGTATATTCTGAACTGAAGAAGCAGATCTGTGGAACCGCTGGTGACCCGCTGGAAGGTTTGGCACCCTGACCCTGACTGAAGCAAACTCTCATCTTAAAGTTTGGGAAGACACCTGCTCAATACTTTAACAGATTTATAGAGTACAAAAAGAAAGAATGTAACACTTGGGTGCCCTGTGTTACTGACTGGGTTGAAGGCTGTAAGATCACCACCTTCAAGGGTATGATATATTTGGTCATGCTTGAACATATTTTTGCATCTTGTTCCCCTGAGCTTAAGCAACACTTGGCTGATTCTAAGGAGATAGATCAAAAGATGCTAGCCAGCGCAACAGGTTTGTGGGTGTCACACAGAGTGTCCCATAAGGACAAGACTACTCCTGGTAAGCAGGAGGAGGGGAAAAAGAACAAAGATTAGGAGGGTGGGGATCTGATAAAACTTCCTCCAAAAGGGCCACAAAAAGAAAAACAAGGGTAAGTCCCAAGAAAATGTTCAGGGTAGTGGGAGTTATCCTCCCATACAGAGCTCTGGTTACAGTAAGCCTCTCTACATACCAAGTCACAGTGGATCTTGCGTGGCTTGTGGAGCCAGGGTTCATGTGAAGGGGGGTCCCAGATATAAGGTCCAAACTTTGGGGGGCCACTCTGTGAGTCTGGCCTTCTCCTCCTATGAGGAGGAAGAGACCACAGGGGGATCCTTATCCTTAGACTCCTCCCCTAGTGGGATAGAATCTGAGGTAGTCCTAGGTTCCTTGGGTTCCTGGGAGCCTAAAGTCTCAGAGGCTTATGCTAGCATTCCAGATAACAGCAAGCACTACTTTAAAGACAGTGTGCTAATCAATGGAGTAGATACACCTGCCCTTACGGATAGTGGGGCGAGCAGAACTGTGGTGGATTCCACTTTGGTAAACCCAGAGGAGCTTGACAGAGCTCCGCTGATGCCCACCAAGTTAGCTGATGGTCCCACTCTCAAGTTCTCAGTAATGCCTGTAAATCTTACTATCAATGGTGCAATGGTCACGATTCATGTGAGTATACAGAGGCAAGTCCCAGGAAAGGTCCTGCTGGGGAATGACCTCAGAGACTTACGTCTTGTGCGTGATACAGCAGAGAGACCATGCGCAAGGTCACAAACAAAGGCTGCCTTAGCCAAGACCAAGGCAATGCCCAAGCCAAAGGGGAAACCCAAGGATAAAGGAGTCAAGAAAGACAAGAGAGGGAAAGAAAACATTCCCCTTAACTCACCTACCTCTGAGGTGGAGGTAGTTGGCAGAACACCTGAACCTGACAAGGAAGAGGTGTTGCCTGAAATTCTCAACCCACATGACCATCCTGAATTCCAAAGTGTGTTGGCTGAAGGTGGTCCTGATAGGGCTGAGTTTAATAAGGGCCAACGTGAGTGTCCATCTTTGGAAGGCCTGATGAGACATGCCTGCTCCTAGCTTAAGGGTGAAGCTACTGGGAAGCATAGGATCTATTGGGAAGGTGGGCTCCTGTACAGTGAGCCCACCGAGTCTACAGAAGGAGACAATAGGACGTTGGTGGTTCCCCATCATGCACTACCCTTCCGCTTGCAGCTGGTGCATGAAGTCCCCCTTGCTGGTCACCTTGGCATCAAGAGAACCGAGCAAAGGTTAGCCATGCACTTCTACTGACCTAAAATGGGGGCCGGGTAGAAAGCCACTTCAGGAGTTGTGCCACATGCCAGTTATCTGGGGAAAGTGGCACAACAATCCAGGCTCCATTGGTACCACTCCAAGTTGTGGGGGTACCATTTACAAGGGTAGGGGTTGACATTGTTGGTCCCCTTGACCCTCACACATCCTGAGATATCCTTAATATTGCTGTGGTTTCATCTTGTGTTTGATTTAAAAGTCCTTTAATAAATGTATATGTATTTTTGATATATACACCTGACAGAGTAATTTGTGGTGTCATTTACTGTGTGTGCTCATTGTGGGCTTTTTGATCACCTTCACCCCTCCTGAGACCTAGTTTTGACTGCTGCCAATGCTACATTGATTGGTCTGGCTTGTCCAGAAGGTTACCCTGTTCCAAGAAACTAGGCTGGCCTTCTAAACCTCTGCCCACCAGGTCAGAGTTCAGAAATCCATCTTAACAATTAACTATGTAGATTTAAGAAAGGAAAAATATATTTTAGTACTGTGAGAAACCAGAGGGTATTCTCACTTCTGAACCCCTTGGATCCTCTGTGCAGGTGGCCAGGGAAAGGCCATCTCTCTTGAATCCTGACCCTTGGGGTGGAGAAGCGAGGGAGGATCACCTGGGTGAAAGGTCCTTGGGGACTAAGTGGGGAGCCCTTGGGCAAGACATGGTATCTCCCTTTTCCTACTAAGGACCAACCCAACCCTTCCCTCATCTTCATGGGCTGTTATAAGCCAGTTCCCCTATTTTCTCCACATTTGACACTTGATAGTACTGGGACGAAGAAGAGGGAACTCAGAGCAATGAAGACCACATCTTTTTACCACTCTGGTACTGGAACAAAGAAGATGCCTGCCAGGAGCTGTAATGGTTAAGCATGTCCCTTTAATTGTGGTCAGGCAGGGTTGATTGAACATCCACACCTGCAGCCTGTCAAGGGGCTGCAGGTGTATGAAAGGAGATCAGTCCAGCAATATGAGAGAGAACGGGGAAACCTAACCATCAAAGAGGGACTGCAGCAGCAGGATGACCGGTGCAGATGTGGCGTGGGAGCTGGGAATCCATGGAGCCAACCAAACACTAAGTAGTGATGCGTGTGGAGAGGCTGTCTCTTTCATATGTTTTCAGGATGCTTGTTTCCCTGTGTTGGAGCATTGACACAGGTGTGCCTGAGGGGCATGAGTGGGACCCCTAAAGTGAGGAGCAGGAGGCCGAACGATCCTTGCTGCTGGGAAGTCTTCACTTGCAACCAGTGAGTTTCTAGACATTGAGAAACCCAGTGCGCAAGCGTTTCATTGTTCGAGGAATACATTGTATCAGAGTGGTCTCCGATCCAATCCATTTTCAGACAGTGAAATACTAAGAATATTTTGTATCGGAGTGGTCAGAAGAAGCACGTTCTCAAAAAGTCTCAGAGTACACAACCTTTAGTTTGAAGTGAATTAAAGGAATACTAAACAGCGGGTTAAATCGAAAGTGTGTTCTAAGTGCAACCTGTGTATTTTGAATACCGAACTAAATGAAAACCTTAACCAATACAACCAATATCTATTGAATGTCGAACTGACTGAAAACTTAACTAACTGCTACATATTAAGTTTAAAAGTGAAAGAACTTTGCATTTGAAAAAATACCATCAGATGCTTTGAAAAGAAGTGAAACAGATATATGCTGCATTCAAAGTCGAATAATGTCAAAAATACATATCACAATTTAAAGCAGAATTAATTAAGACGTTAAAGTTTATTCCAACAGAGCTGCGATTTCTATATGAAAAACTAACCCTACAACAAAGGCGCAAAAGTAACAAAGAACTTCTAAAAGACAAATGATATTTTGTTGCTGAAATGAAGTCTTGGGGAAGGTAACCCAGAGTATTGGTTACAACGGTATCATCATCCTAAACCCAAGAGAGGTCATTTTGAAACTCTTTCTTTGGAACTGCTTTATACTAAGGGAAGGGAGCTGAAAGGAAGCTGCAAGCCGGAAGAGGCTCAGAACTTTATGTTGGACACTGTTTCTTTTGGTTGCTGACCTCCCTACACATTGTGTAGATTAGCTGTAAGGGCAAGTATATGTTTGGACACAGACAGCTTCTTCAGTTGAACTCTTTGACTCAGACGTTCTTAGTTGTATTCAGGTAGGGAAATCCCACCTTAGCATTGGGCAAGTTAGGCCTTTTTCCATCCTTACATTTTGACAAAGTGTTTGTTTTGAATTCACAATCTGTTGTCTGTGTCTTGCTTCATGATGCCTTGACAGTACTCATTGTCAAAATAAAATAACACAATGAACTTCATTTAAATAAAACATAACTTTTTATGTATACGTCATATTTTAATTTTAAAATGTGCTGTCTTTGCATCAACTTGAAGATAAATGTGGCAGATAGTTTTACAACAGGATCACATTCACAGAAATATTACAATAATAACGAAAACATAGTTTACAGGAATGTTTGTGTTTGCATTCTCGCAATGTAAAATGGAGGTCGCTTGAATAGAAACTTGAATTTCATTGATTGTGTTTCTTGCAAATTCATCTTTTCTTTTGTTTCAGCTTAGTTACTATATTTTATCATTGGAATTTGTACTATGAGGCATTCAGGGCCAACTTGCAATGAGTCTCTTCTTTCAGTGTTCACAATTCCAAGTACCCCATGACTTTTCGGTTTCACCTTTACCGCAGAATGAAATATATTATGTTCCTATTTCAATTCTGACCTCTACATAATAAATAAGAACATATTTGAGAAGAGAGGGGGAGTTGTTTGCAGCATGCTGCAAGTGTGACAAGTCTGCTGACTGTGGGTATATTTGTTTTGTGGCTGGTGTTGGAGGTGGGGTGACATTTGAAGGCACACCACTGTCGCCCATAAATCCTCCAGCGAGGCACGGAGAGGAGAAGGAGTTGTTTGCTGCTAACTACAGGTGTATTTGATTTGTGGGCAGTGTTGGATGTGGGACGACATTTGAAGGAACAACACTGTCGCCCATTAATCGTTCAGTGAGGTGCGGAGCGGAGCGCTTTCAGCAGAGAGGAGGAGTTGTTTGCAGCGTGCTGCAAGTGTGACAAGTCTGATGACTGCGGGTATATTTGTTTTGTGGCCAGTGTTGGAGGTGGGATGACATTTGAAGGAACACCACTGTTGCCCATAAATCCTCTAGTGAGGCGTGGAGCACCATGAGAGGAGAACCGTGGGGATAGAGCACAGGGCAGTCTGGGCAGTCCGGCGTGGACAGGCGCTACTAGAGCCTACATCTGGGTAAGAGACCACTAGAGTGGAATGTATGACCTGAGAAAGCGCCCTGATCCTCTGTTGCTAAACGCAGAGAAGGCACTTATGGAACTTGCTGGTGCTTTGCCCCTGTCGGCCTCTCCTGGTGAGACATTGAGGGATCCTCCCGCGTCTTCTATTGTGTTAGGGAGAGTTCCCGCCCCTGGCACGAAGTTACAAAAAATTACAAACTTCCTTATAGTAGCTGTGGACAAGATAAATGTTCCTTCTAAAGAGTGTAATTCAGGATTAAGGGTGCCTACCAATTCTAAGAATATAGTTGCTCAAGTACATACACAAGGTGGCTTGTCAGTTTCATGCCTTATTACCCCTCTCGTGCTTGATGATTCTGAAACTGAGCATTCCAACGCTACATTCTCTCTGTCTCCAGTTAGAGCAGAAAGGGGAGAGTTTTTATCTATGTTGAGACATCACTCAGAGGGTGAGTCGAGTAATAATGCTCTAGATGCTCTAGATTTTGCATTAACCTCACTTGTTGAATTATATGAAAATCTGAAAGTGGAGGTAGTTGAGCACACCACATTACTCTTGGCAAAGGAGACTATGGATCATCTTTTAAGAGTATTTGAAGTACAACAGCCCCCTTGTGTTGACAGTATTCATCCTGAAGTAATTACACTTGGTTCACAGAGTCCTGAGTCCAGGGCCCCTTTGCTCTGGTAGGAAATGGCCCCGTGTCTGAATTAGGCGTACTGCCATTATGTTTGATGATGAGGAATGATTATGATCAGCAGAATTATTAGAAGCTGAAGGGTGCGAGAATAGATCCTCAGAGCCCTGTGAATTAAACCCTGCAAATAGACAAAAAGGAGGTTCTAGTAATTCCAAAAAAGGCATCCCAAAATAAGAAAACAAAGAACATGCAAAACAAAAAGAAATAAGGGAAATCCTCCTGTAAATTCTTGCAGCATCTGGCAGATGTGGCAGAGGAGGGAAGTCTGCCGATTGCTCCAATTTTCAAGAAAACCAAGAAGGGGGCGAAGGGAAAAATAGTTCCCACAGTTATTTGGGATTTGGGAGATGCTGTTGATGTTGAAACTATTATCTTTAACGTCCTTGTGTGTGTGGGTGTCATAGTCGGGTGCCAGACCGAATCTGAGGATCAGCATTCTCCTAAAATGGACAGGAACACACTTAACATTGCTACCCGCTTCAAGAACTGTAATGGGCCCATTGTCTCAGGATAATATGTTGCATGATAATATGTTGAAATCTAAGATCCCATCCACAACAGGTAACATGCGCTCTGATGACAATATGGGCCACATGAAAAATGACTTGGGCGGTTCGATGATTCAGAACAGATAGGTAAAGGTCTGGAAGTGACTGGTTTGCACCCACATGTTAAAATGAAAGGCATCAGCCTGTGGCACGGGACAAAAGATAAACCAGCATATAGCATTCTCAGGGGTACGTCTTATTACCATCAGAACAGTAGATGGTTTAACCAAATGAGTAACCTACAAAAGTTGGAATTGGAAATGAGCAGGAATGGGGCGGTCCGAAATCAAAAAATAAAAAGGCTATGCCTTCAATGTATATTTGCGAACGAGAAGTCAATTATCCTGAATCGGTCCAATGTGCTATCCTTGTTTTTAGAGGTCCCTAATCCTCATTCCATAGTCAATACAGACATACAACTGGTCAATTATATCGATGAGCATCGCATGGACATTGTGCATCTCATTATCCCTTCAATTATTCTGTATGAGGTTCTTCTTAGAGAATCTGGCCCATTAAGAGTACCGCAATACGAGCTTATGCCCAATTGTGAGAGATCGCTTTTTGTATAAAGCTGGTATTGTGCGACTGAATGATGATACAGGCAAGGCGCAATTATTCTTGCAGGTGATTTGAATTAGTTGTGTAAAGAGAAGGAGATATTAAGGTATGATGAAACTAAAAAGTGATGAACAATTGTCCATGGGGGATAAAGAGAAGTATGGTGACATGTGGATGGACTTGCAAATACCTTTGAGCTTCCAATGATAAATGGTAATGGGGGGGAAATATGCCTCGGAATTGTACATGGCGGAGAGGGAAATCGATGTCAGTCCCTGACTATGTATTTGTATTGCAGATGTTTTTTGAGATGTGTCTGGTGAAGTCAGTGCTCAACTCAATAGAATGATCCCTCTATGCGCTCATGTCAGTGTAATGTTTGTATATCTATGGCACTGGATGTGGGACCAATAGGTCTGGTAACAAACTCTTCAGGAAATTGAGTTAAATGGAGTGATAACAATTTACATAGATTGAATACCATAGTGAGGGTTGATTATTTGGGCGTCGTAGATGAATGGAAATGGCATATTTGCAACTATACCCATTTGTATGGTTTTATAAAAAGAGAGGCTAGAGTTGTTTATACCAACATTTGGGGCTAACAGATTGGGTACAAAACTGTAGCCAGCACATAGGTTTGACGGGCAAGTGTATGACAAGAAAAAATGATTAAGGAAGTGTATTAGAGACATAAAGAAGTCAGGGTGTAATCTTTTTCATTCTCTGGAAATAAGGAAAGAGAGACAAGCCTCTAGGAATGGACTTAGGCAACATAGGTATCTCCTGTATCAGAGGGATGGTGACGCTATGTCAGAGATTATGACAATAAAAGCATATGTCTGCTTTTGTGAGCTGATACATTTTGAAACCCTATATGCGCAATGCCCAGAAGGGACTATGATTGCACAACAATGCCTACTTGAGAAATGTAAGGGTGAGTTTGAAATGGATGACAATCAGCTGGCAATTGAAAAGGCGAGTTCTTCCCATGCAGTTGGCCCTAATCACCTTTCAAACAAACTCTAAGTTAGATATCGACCCTTGGACAGCCATATTGTACCAACATTTCTTGCAAATCTTGCACGCCCAGGTATTGCCCGAGTATTGGGAGATGGCGCATGTCGTCCCTATTTTTAAAAAGGGAAACCACTTTGACCCTAAGAACTATAGGTCAATTAGTATACTAGATGCGGCCCAAAAAATATATATTTGCAACCTTAGTTCTTGGGGATGTGGATAAATGGGCTTCAGACACATGTAGGCTGTGCAAGAACCAAACAGGTTTTAGAAAGTCAATCTGTACATATCTGAATGGATTTCTCGTAAAATGCATGCAGACCTAGCCTGGGATAAATCTGCGAAAGTGAACTTCTAGTCGAAACTATTGATTTGGCTGCAGCTTTTGACTTAGTCGATCGAAATTTGCTGTGGGCAAAATTGGAGTGTTAGGGAATAAGAACAGAGCTCCTGAATATTATAACTGTGAGGGGTCAGTAATGTGAGACTCACGACTGTATTCAGTTTCATCAGGATTTGCCATTTTATTGTACACAAAATAATACAAATCCTAACTAAACCTACTCTAACAGGGGAATCCCTACCGATTCTGAAATCTATGGGAAAACCTCCAAGCATTCACAAAACTAACCCGCACCATAAACAATATCAACATTCAAACAACATAAATACAACATATATAAAAGGTTACCAAACAACCAGAGGCCGATTCATGAAATTAATGTGCGCTGAAAATTCCCGCGCAAGCGTGCGAAACTGTGCGAATCACAGTGCAAGTGCGAAAATCGCAGTGCAAGTGCGAAAATTGCAGCGAAACCCACGCACATCGATTCATGGAAGTCCGTGCGCGAGTAAAATCTGGGATGTGCGCTGAAAATCTGCGTGGCGCACGCCGGCGCACAGGTCATCTAGCGGCGTGCGCTACGGCCACAGTGAAAGCGCACATAGCGCGGCGCACATAACAAAAGTAGGCGTAAGACGGGGTGTGACACGCGGAATGGGGAACAACTCGTGAAAATGTGGGCATCACGGGGGAAGTACAGGAGGCAAGTGCGCAGAACGCCCACAGGCTCGCCTACAACAAGTATTCATGGAATCGAATAGGGAAAAACAGCGCAAGGGCAAAGATGCGCACAGGCCCAAACACGCCCGCCACACGAAGGCAGGCGGTAGCATCCCTGCGCATGAAAAAAATGTGCGCCAAAATGTGCGCTAACAAAAAGCACGTATATACAGCTCTGATGAATGTCCCATACTGTGGCCCACTAGGTCAAATGGCATGCAAAGGGGTACGCGACAAACAACGACAGCCGCTGTGTCAAAAATAGCATGTGCATGTATTTCGGGGGTGCGCGGGAAGTTTCACACGCGATTGGCCTTGGGCGAGTGGGGTACGTGTAAATCTGGGGTTCGCGTGAAGTTTCACACGCGATTTGCCTGGGTACGTGTAAATGTGGGGTTCGCAGGAAGTTTCACACGCGATAGGCCCTGTGCGAGTGGGGTGGGTGTATTCCTGGGGTTCGCGAGAAGTTTCACACGCGATTGGCCTTGGTACGTGTAAATCTGGGGTTTGCGGGAAGTCTCACACGCGATTTCAGCAGGGTACGTGTATTTCGGGGGTGCCGTGGAGTCCTACACATCAATTGGCAGTGTGGCTCCTCCCAGGTGTTCGCTCTACACCCTCAACGGCCCCTGCAGGAAGCCCGCACCACAGGGGACTACCCTGCACCCCTGGTCATGTCCCACAGGCAGCCCATCCACCATGGGCATGCCCCCCAGGCAAGCCACATGTCAGCTTGCACTACTGATCACCAACGCATGACCCCCTCCACCCCCACCCCCCAGCAGTGAGGGGCACCTGCCAGCAGGCCCCCACTCATGTCCCCCAGCACCCCCACCCCCCAGCAGTCAGGGGCACCTGCCAGCAGGCCCCCACTCATGTCCCCCAGCACCCCCAACCCCCAGCAGTGCAGGGCACCTACCAGCAGGCCGCCACTCATGTCCCACTCATGTCCCCTTGCACCCCCATCCCCCAGCAGTGCAGGGCACCTGCCAGCAGGCCCCCACTCATGGCCCACTCATGTCCCCTTGCACCCACACCCCCCAGCAGTGCAGGGCACCTGCCAGCAAGCCCCCACTCATGTCCCACTCATGTCCCCTTGCACCCCCACCCCCCAGCAGTGCAGGGCACCTGCCAGCAGGCCCACACTCATGTCCCCCAGCACCCCCACCCCCAGCAGTGCAGGGCACCTGCCAACAGGCCCCCACTCATGTCCCCCAGCACCCCACCCCCCAGCAGTGCAGGGCACCTGCCAGCAGGCCCCCATTCATGTCCCCCAGCACCCCCACCCCCAGCAGTGCAGGGCACCTGCCAGCAGGCCCACAACCATGTCCCATTCATGTCCCCTTGCACCCCCACCCCCCCCAGCAGTGCAGGGCACCTGCCAGCAGGCCCCCACTCATGTCCCACTCATGTCCCCCAGCATCCCCACCCCCCAGCATTGCAGGGCACCTGCCAGCAGGCCCCCACTCATGTCCCACTCATGTTCCCTTGCACCCCCACACCCCATCAGTGCAGGGCACCTGCCAGCAGGCCCCCACTCATGTTCCACTCATGTCCCCTTGCACCTCCACCCCCCAGCAGTGCAGGGCACCTGCCAGCAGGCCCCCAACCATGTCCCCCAGCACCCCCACCCCCCAGCAGTACAGGGCAACTGCCAGCAGGCCCCCACTCATGTTCCCCAGCACCCCCACCCCCCAGCAGTGCAGGGCACCTGCCAGCAGGCCCCAACTCATGTCCCACTCATGTCCCCTTGCACCGCCCCCAGCATTGCAGGGCACCTGCCAGCAGGCCCCCACTCATGTCCCACTCTTGTCCCCTTGTACCCCCACCCCCCAGCAGTGCAGGGCACCTGCCAGCAGGCCCCACTCATGTCCCACTCATGTCCCCCAGCACCCCAACCCCCCAGCAGTGCAGGGCACCTGCCAGCAGGCCCCCACTCATGTCCCCCAGCAACCCCACACCCCACCAGTGCAGGGCACCTGCCAGCAGGCCCCCACTCATGTCCCCCAGCAGCCCCACCCCCCAGCAGTGCAGGGCACCTCCCAGCAGGCCCCCACTCATGTCCCACTCATGTCCCCTTGCACCCCCACCCCCAGCAGTGCAGGGCACCTGTCAGCAGACCCCCACTCATGTCCCCCAGCAACCCCACTCCCCAGCAGTGCAGGACACCTGCCAGCAGGCCCCCACTCATGTCCCCCAGCACCCCCACCCCCCAGCAGTGCAGGGTCCTGCCAGCAGGCCCCCACTCATGTCCCCCAGCACCCCCACCCCCCAGCAGTGCAGGGCACCTGCCAGCAGGCCCCCACTCATGTCCCCCAACACCCCCACCCCCCAGCAGTGCAGGGCACTTGTCAGCAGGCCCCCACTCATGTCCCACAAATGTCCCGCAGCACCCCAACCCCCCGCAGAGCAGGGCACCTGCCAGCAGGCCCCCACTCATATCCCCCAGCACCCCCACCCCCCAGCAGTGCAGGGCACCTGCCAGCAGGCCCCCACTCATGTCCCCTTGCACCCCCACCCCCCAGCAGTTCAGGGCACCTGCTAGCAGGCCCCCACTCATGTCCCCTTGCACCCCCACCCCCCAGCAGTGCAGGGCACCTGCCAGCAGGCCCCCCCTCATGTTCCACTCATGTCCCCTTGCACCCCCACCCCCCAGCAGTACAGGGCACCTGCCAGCAGGCTCCCACTCATGTCCCCCAGCACCCCCACCCTCCAGTAGTGCAGGGCTCTTGCCAGCAGGCCCCCACTCATGTCCCCCAGCACCCCCACCCCCAGCAGTGTAGGGCACCTGCCAGCAGGCCCCCAGTCATGTCCCACTCATGTCCCTTTGCACCCCCACCCCCCAGCAGTGCATGGTACCTGCCAGCAGGCCCCCACTCATGTCCCACTCATGTCCCCCAGCGCCCCCACCCCCAGCAGTGCAGGGCACCTGCCAGCAAGCCCCCACTCATGACGCACAGCACCTCCACCCCCCAGCAGTGCAGGGCACCTGCCAGCAGGCCCCCACTCATGCCCCACTCATGTTCCCTTGCACCCCCAACCCCCAGCAGTACAGGGCACCTGCCAGCAGGCCCCCACTCATGTCCCACTCATGTCCCCTTGCACCCCCACCCCCCCAACAGTTCAGGGCACCTGCCAGCAGGCCCCCACTCATGTCCCCTTGCATCCCCACCCCCCAGTAGTGCAGGGTAGCTGCCAGCAGGCCCCCCTCATGTCCCACTCATGTCCCCTTGCACCCCCACCCCCCAGCAGTACAGAGCACCTGCCAGCAGGCCCCCACTCATGTCCCACTCATGTCCCCCAGCACCCCCACCCTCCAGCAGTGCAGGGCTCTTGCCAGCAGGCCCCCACTCATGTCCCCCAGCACCCCCACCCCCCAGCAGTGTAGGGCACCTCCCAGCAGGCCCCCAGTCATGTCCCACTCATGTCCCTTTGCACCCCCACCCCCCAGCAGTGCATGGTACCTTCCAGCAGGCCCCCACTCATGTCCCCCAGCGCCCCCACCCGCAGCAGTGCAGGGCACCTGCCAGCAAGCCCCCACTCATGACGCACAGCACCTCCACCCCCCAGCAGTGCAGGGCACCTGCCAGCAGGCCCCCACTCCTGCCCCACTCATGTCCCCCAGCACCCCCACCCCCCAGCAGTGCATGGTACCTGCCAGCAGGCCCCCACTCATGCCCCCAGCACCCCCACCCCCCAGCAGTGCAGGGCACCTGCCAGCAGGCCCCCACTCATGTCCCCCAGCACCCCCACCCCGCAGCAGTGCAGGGCAACTGCCAGCAGGCCCCCACTCATGTCCCCTTTCACCCCCACCCCCCAGCAGTGCAGGGCACCTGCCAGCAGGCCCCCACTCATGTCCCACTCAAGTCACCTTGCACCCCCGCCCCCCAGCAGTGCAGGGCACCTGTAGGCAGGCCCCCACTCATGTCCCACTCATGTCCCCCAGCACCCCTACCCCCCAGCAGTGCAGGGCACCTGCCAGCAGGCCCCCACTCATGTCCCCCAGCAACCCCACCCCCCAGCAGTGCAGGGCACCTGCCAGCAGGTCCCCACTCATGTCCCCCAGCACCCCCACCCCGCAGCAGTGCAGGGCACCTGCCAGCAGGCCCCCCCCTCATGTCCCACTCATGTCCCGCAGCACCCCCACCCCCCAGCAGAGCAGGGCACCTGCCAGCAGGCCCCCATTCATGTCCCACTCATGTCCCCCAGCACCCTCACCCTCCAGCAGTGCAGGGCTCTTGCCAGCAGGCCCCCACTCATGTCCCCCAGCACCCCCACCCCCCAGCAGTGCAGGGCACCTGCCAGCAGGCCCCCAGTCATGCCCCACTCATGTCCCCTTGCACCCTCACCCCCCAGCAGTGCATGGCACCTGCCAGCAGGCCCCCACTCATGTCCCACTCATGTCCCCCAGCGCCCCCACCCCCCAGCAGTGCAGGGCACCTGCCAGCAAGCCCCCACTCATGACCCCAGCACCTCCACCCCCCAGCAGTGCAGGGCACCTGCCAGCAGGCCCCCACTCATGTCCCACTCATGTCCCCCAGCACCCCCACCCCCCAGCAGTGCATGGCACCTGCCAGCAGGCCCCCACTCATGCCCCCAGCACCCCCACCCCCCAGCAGTACAGGGCACATGCCAGCAGGCCCCCACTCATGTCCCCTTGCACCCCCACCCCCCAGCAGTGCAGGGCACCTGCCAGCAGGCCCCCACTCATGTCCCCCAGCACCCCCACCCCCCAGCAGTGCAAGCAGTGCATGGCACCTGCCAGCAGGCCCCCACTCATGTCCCCCAGCACCCCCACCCCCCAGCAGTGCAGGGCACCTGCCAGCAGGCCCCCACTCATGTCCCACTCATATCCCGCAGCACCCCCACCCCCCAGCAGAGCAGGGCACATGCCAGCAGGCCCCCACTCATGTCCCCTTGCACCCCCACCCCCCAGCAGTGCAGGGCACCTGCCAGCAGGCCCCCACTCATGTCCCCCAGCACCCCCACCCCCCAGCAGTGCAAGCAGTGCATGGCACCTGCCAGCAGGCCCCCACGCATGTCCCCCAGCACCCCCACCCCCCAGCAGTGCAGGGCACCTGCCAGCAGGCCCCCACTCATGTCCCACTCATATCCCGCAGCACCCCCACCCCCCAGCAGAGCAGGGCACCTGCCAGCAGGCCCCCACTCATATCCCCCAGCACCCCCACCCCCCAGCAGTGCAGGGCACCTGCCAGCAGGCCCCCACTCATGTCCCCCAGTACCCCCACCCCCCAGCAGTGCAGGGCACCTGCCAGCAGGCCCCCACTCATGTCCCCTTGCACCCCCACCCCCCAGCAGTTCAGGGCACCTGCCAGCAGGCCCCCACTTATGTCCCCTTGCACCCCCACCCCCCAGCAGTGCAGGGCACCTGCCAGCAGGCCCCCCTCATGTCCCACTCATGTCCCCTTGCACCCCCACCCCCAGCAGTACAGGGCACCTGCCAGCAGGCCCCCACTCATGTCCCACTCATGTCCCCCAGCACCCCCACCCTCCAGCAGTGCAGGGCTCTTGCCAGCAGGCCCCCACTCATGTCCCCCAGCACCCCCACCCCCCAGCAGTGCATGGCACCTGCCAGCAGGCCCCCACTCATGCCCCCAACACCCCCACCCCCCAGCAGTGCAGGACACCTGCCAGCAGGCCCCCACTCATGTCCCCCAGCACCCCCACCCCCCAGCAGTGCAGGGCACATGCCAGCAGGCCCCCACTCATGTCCCCTTGCACCCCCACCCCCCAGCAGTGCAGGGCACCTGCCAGCAGGACCCCACTCATGTCCCCCAGCACCCCCACCCCCCAGCAGTGCAAGCAGTGCATGGCACCTGCCAGCAGGCCCCCACCCATGTCCCCCAGCACCCCCACCCCCCAGCAGTGCAGGGCACCTGCCAGCAGGCTCCCACTCATGTCCCACTCATATCCCGCAGCACCCCCACCCCCCAGCAGAGCAGGGCACCTGCCAGCAGGCCCCCACTCATATCCCACAGCACCCCCACCCCCCAGCAGTGCAGGGCACCTGCCAGCATGCCCCCACTCATGTCCCCCAGCACCCCCACCCCCCAGCAGTGCAGGGCACCTGCCAGCAGGCCCCCACTCATGTCCCCTTGCACCCCCACCCCCCAGCAGTTCAGGGCACCTGCCAGCAGGCCCCCACTTATGTCCCCTTGCACCCCCACCCCCCAGCAGTGCAGGGCACCTGCCAGCAGGCCCCCCTCATGTCCCCTTGCACCCCCACCCCCAGCAGTACAGGGCACCTGCCAGCAGGCCCCCACTCATGTCCCACTCATGTCCCCCAGCACCCCCACCCTCCAGCAGTGCAGGGCTCTTGCCAGCAGGCCCCCACTCATGTCCCCCAGCACCCCCACCCCCCAGCAGTGCAGGGCACCTGCCAGCAGGCCCCCAGTCATGTCCCACTCATGTCCCCTTGCACCCCCACCCCCCAGCCGTGCATGGCACCTGCCAGCAGGCCCCCACTCATGTCCCACTCATGTCCCCCAGCGCCCCCACCCCCCAGCAGTGCAGGGCACCTGCCAGCAAGCCCCCACTCATGATCCCCAGCACCTCCACCCCCAGCAGTGCAGGGCACCTGCCAGCAGGCCCCCACTCATTTCCCACTCATGTCCCCCAGCACCCCCACCCTCCAGCAGTGCATGGCACCTGCCAGCAGGCCCCCACTCATGCCCCCAGCATCCCCACCCCCCAGCAGTGCAGGGCACCTGCCAGCAGGCCCCCACTCATGTCCCCCAGCACCCCCACCCCGCAGCAGTGCAGGGCAACTGCCAGCAGGCCCCCACTCATGTCCCACTCATGTCCCCTTGCACCCCCACCCCTCATCAGTGCAGGGCACCTGCCAGCAGGCCCCCACTCATGTCCCACTCAAGTCCCCTTGCACCCCCACCCCCCAGCAGTGCAGGGCACCTGTAGGCAGGCCCCCACTCATGTCCCACTCATGTCCCCCAGCACCCCTACCCCCCAGCAGTGCAGGGCACCTGCCAGCAGGCCCCCACTCATGTCCCCCAGCACCCCCACCCCCCAGCAGTGCAGGGCACCTGCCAGCAGGCCCCCACTCATGTCCCCTTGCACCCCCACCCCCAGCAGTGAAATGGCGATCTCATGACACAAACCAAAAGTCAACTATGTACATCAACACGTGTCCGCCACACGAAGGCAGGCGGTAGCGTCCCTGCGCATGAAAAAAAATGTGCGCTAACAAAAAACACATATATACAGCTCTGATGACTGTCCCATAATGTGGCCCTCTAGGACAAATGACGTGCAAAGGGGTACGCGACAGACACGGACACCCGCTGTGTCAAAAATAGCATGTATTTCGGGGGTGCGCGGGAAGTTTCACACGTGATTGGGCCTGGGCGAGAGGGTTACGTGTATTTCAGGGGCTCACGGGAAGTTTTACACGCGATTGGGCCTGGGCGAGCGGGGTACGTGTATCTCAGGGGCTCGCGGAAGTTTTACACACGATTGGTCCTGGGCGAGCGGGGTATGTATATTACTGGGGTGGGCGGGGAAGTACAGGAGGCAAATGCACGGAACGCCCACACGCACGCACCAAAAAAGACGCGCTAATCCGGAAACAAGTACGCCAGCAGGAAGCAGGCGTACGTGGACCTGCGCAGCATAAAAGTGCGCGCCAACACAAGCAAGCTCAGACGCCAGGATGAACATGCCGTTCCTAGCAGCAGTGGTCGTGGGATACCGCAGGAGGAGGAGGAGGATAGTCAGGCCCAGAATTTTCACACCCAGAACCAGCTTTTTTGGGATGCCTGATGACCAGGTGTATGGGAGGTACAGGTTTCCACCTCACCTAATATTCAACCTGATCAGTGAGTGGGAGGATGACCTCACATCACCCACCCTCTGCTCCCAAGCACTCAGCCCCCTGGAGAAGGTCCTCGATGTACTGCACTTTTTGGCCACCGGATCATTTCAGCCATGGGGGGGTGTCACAGGCCACGCAGTCACGCTGCCTACACCAGGTCTTGGCCATCATGACTGCACGCCCATCAGTCCGCAGGCACATATACCTGCCCAGAACACCTGCAGAAAGGCAGGCTGCCGTCCAGGATTTCTATGGGGTGGCACAATTCCCCAAAGTCCTAGGTGCCACTGATTGCACCCATGTGGCTCTACGTCCCCCCAGGGCATCAGAAGACATCTATAGAAACCGCAAGCACTGCATTCCATCAACGTGCAGGTAGTATGTGATGCCAAGGGAATCATCACCTCAGTATATGCCAACTATCCAGAGTCCACCCACGACAGTTTCATTTACAGAATGTCAACCCTAAACCGGGACCTAGAAGCTGGGCGGCATGGCGATACATGGCTGCTTGGTGAGTGTAAATGCCACAGCACATGCATGCATGCCAGATACTGAGTAATGTCACAACCCTACTAATGATACTCATCACCACCTCCCCAGGGGACAGTGCCTACCCTCTGAGCACCCACATGATGACGCCAATTCGGAACCCCACCACGCTACCCGAGGTAAGATACAACACAGCCCATATTGCAACCCTGGGCATAGTGGAGCGCACATTCTGAGTGCTCAAGTCACGCTTTCGCTCCCTTAACCATTCTGGCGGGCAGCTGTTATACGCTCCCCCAGTAGTGCGCAGGATCATAGTGGCAGCATGTGTCCTGCACAACGTTGCAACACGCCGGGGCCAGCCGGTGGACATGGTGGTGCCCCCACATCCCCAACCACATGCACGCCCGCTGCGCATGGGAGGGGAAAGGGCACGGGGTGAGGCAGCCCGAACGCAGCTGGTGGCTAATTACTTCACTTAGAATCACACCCCTGTGGAGTGCACACAGCCCTGCCACATACCAGCTGACAATCAATGATGACACAAGGTACAGTTAACTGTCACAACCATAGCAGCTTGAGATTGGTCACCTGGAAGTGTCACAATGTGTGCATCCCTACCTACAAAAACACCACCAATTCTGTGTCATCAAAAGACACATATGCTGCTAAATGCATTACCCCCTTGCAAAATACAACATGAGAACAGTGCCATGTCACCCAACCCCTCCCCAGCACCACCACCCAAGACACCATGGCATGTCATGCTATGTGAGAACAAACAAAGCAATCCTGAAAACCTGACACAAGTCTCACAAAGTACAGTGTGCCTAATGGAAACTGGCCACACACAATATGCTCCCAGTAATGTTGAACTAACAACACACATGACCAAATACTTACCAACAATACAATGCAGCTACACAAGCTCAAACATAACTAAAACATGACAGTACTAAGTTAAAGTAGTCGTAGTCTTACAACCTGAATATGCCACCACATCGCCCCCTTCCAACTGCAGTCTTGCAGGCTTCATAACTTGTCTGTGTACTGCATACAACATGAACTCCATCTCCAAAGTAGACAGCCTTGTGAAGACATGAGGAATGAACCTGCAAATTTAGAGGGAGACATGGAAGCAGAAGCATACATAATTACAACATGCAGTGTACAATACAACAACAATATACACAAGGAATGTCTACACAGTATTGACTACAGACTGCCCACACAGCTCATGGGAGTCCAACGTCACTGTGTAAGTCACTGTCACTTGGGCACACCCTTTGCAAGCCCATGGAAACGGGAAGCAGGAGGGGTGTGTGTCTCACGAACCCAAGCATCTAACCCAAACTCAGGACAAGCCTGCATGTGCCCAGCCGGAATACAGTGGATTCCCACGGGAGCCACACAAGGCAACACACTGTAACAAAAAATCAAAAGTCAAAAATCAAAAAAGGCCATGTGGGGGGCAGGGGGTGTGGGGGAGGCCACCCAGGAGGTCCGAGGACAGGGTGCACACCAACAGCCATCTGTGTGGATGTTGGGAAAAAAAACACCTCCATGGTCTCATGGCCTGTACGGCTAAGCTATTGTGAGAGAATCAGAATCGCTGTGGTCGCTCTCATCACCCTGTGCTGCTGCCTCCACAGGAGGTGGTGGTACTATGGGAGGCAGCCCACGCAAAGCCCTAGTCTGGTCTTCCATGGCAGCAAGCATGCAGGTGTGGAAGGTCTCGTTCTGGAGGATTATAGTGTGGCGATCCCCATGCACCACCTGACGTGATGCCCGGACCTCCTCCCGAGTTGCCTGCATCTCAGCTGAGAGCGTACGTGTGACCTGCTCCAGCTGGTGTTCTGTCCTCAAGTTAGTGGAAGCCTCAAGGTCAACAAGAGTCTCCCTGAGGTGATAGAGTTCTACCCTGAGGGCTTCCCTGTGGCCCTGGGACTCTATAGAAATGGCTTCCCGTAGAGTCTCCAGTGCCGCCCGTCTGTCCCTGTTGGACGCCAACATGTCCTCCCTGAGTGATTGTTAAATGGAGTCTGTTGCCTGCTGTAGTTGCTCCATCTGCTTTTCAGGGGGGACAATGGAAGTGGCCACCCTCTCCATTGCTTGAGCTATCCTCTCAGATGATGCTGCCTCTTGTTTTGCCATACCGTATATGGATTGCTCCCATGCGGTATTGCCTGGTGGCGTACGGCCACCGCGTTGGCGGGCACCACACCTGTCTGGGGCAAGGCGAACTGCGCCTTGCTGTGCCGGCACTGCCTGAGGCTGCAGGACTGCATTCCCCCTCTGATCTGCTGGCCCAGGAACAGGATCAGATGTTGCGGAGTGTGACCCTGCATCCATAACCACCAAAGGCGGACCTACCAACACTGACATCCCCATAGAGGGTTCTACCCCTGCTGCAGGTCGGTTGGACAGAACAGAATCCCTGCCAGAAACACTTACCTGCGACGCCACAGGTCTCATCATCCGAATCAACAACTGCATAGAGGTCTGGGGAGGTGCACCCAGAGACACCCCTGGAGAGAATGGTCTGCAGCAAGAGTGGGTTCTCACCCACCACCAGACCACGTCCCCCACTGGTGCCCGGTCGTGCCTGAGATCCCTCCTGGGCTGCACCATCTCCTCAACCTCAACAGCATCAAGTGCGCCATCCCCTGCAAAAACATGAAAGACAAAAAATGGACACAGGCATTAGCACCATGGCACACAATTAGGCCTGACAAGCTACAGAACCAGTACTTGATTGACACATGTCCCACATGACTATAACCCTCCCATGCATGCACTGTCACTGAGCTTGAAGGGGAGGCAAATGGCAGACACTGATGACACCAAGATGGAAGAGCAACAAATTAGCTGCATGCTGGCTAGCAGTGCCATCACACATTGGCATGTGAGTGGCATGTCCAATCCACATACATGACACATGGCATCACACAGATGGCATGTACCATAGGCATGTCACATATTGTTTGACAATAAGGCTGAGAAATGCGTAGTAAAAGTGGGGGAATTGAAACAATCAGCCTGAATCAACACTGAAAAATACGGAACAATGTTGTCGCAAGATGCCACTTCAAGGGCAACTGGCGTGATGTTGCGCAAAATGTCTACTGTGGGCAGAAGGGATACTGTAATACCCAAATCCAGGGGCGCAGAATGTTTTGGATGAAGCACATGGGTGACCCAAACCACTCAGGCACAAACACCCTCACCTGGCATTCAATCCAAACCCCTCACACACACAACATACACATGGATCACACACACATGCATGTGCACTCACCGGACAATGCCTCGTAATCTGGCAGTTCTCCCACACCTTGGATCTGTTCCTCTGTGACGTAGGTCCCAGCAACATACTCATGTACAGTGAGTTCAATGTCCTCTGGTGGAGACCCACCTCCAGTCACCAGAGTAGCGGCATGATTTGAGGCCAGCTTTTTCTTTGCCCTGTGTTTAAGGTCATTCCAGCGCTTGTAGCAATCACCAGCTGTGCGCCTCACAAATCCAAGGCCACTTATGATGTCCGTGACGGTCTGCCAATGTGCCTGATGTTGAGCAGGTGTGGTCTTGCACCCTGCAGTTATCAACATTTCGCGGTCATGTGCGGACACATACTGCACAAGTGCATCACGTTCGGCATTATTGAAGCTAGGCTTGGCGTGCCGGACTGCGTAGCCGTGTCTGGGGTATCAGCTTGTAGTGGACGAGCACTCTTCCTCTTTCTTTTGGAAGGTGGTGGGGATCATGAGTGGCTTACGCCGCTCCGGTCACTAGGGGCAGGAGCACCGGTGGACTGGGTAGTAGGAGTGTGCAAATGCACACTGACCATAGGACTTGGTGCAGGCATTGGCTGGAGTGTAATGTTGGCAGGGGGAACATCAGTATGATGGACCGGGTCCGACACTGTCCTGACTGGGAGAGTCAGAGCTGGGGTGGATGGAGCTGCCCCTGCAGCCTCCCCACCCTGCCTACTCGGTGCAGCAGATGACATAGCTGCCCCAGATCCACGTGGCCTGGTGACACCAACTTGCACCGCCACACGTGGCCTAGACTTGCTGACCTGGAAGTCAGCCTGGGAGTCTTCCTGTGCCAGGTCAGGTGCCACAATGGGCCCAACCAACAAGGGCTCAGCTGGCATGGTGTCAGCCACGTTTCCCTCAACCATGGGGGGGCGGTATGGGTGTCCCTGATTGGTCCTCCACACATGGGGGGATAGGGGCACTCTGCAAATCCCGGCCACGTCCCCTACCGCGCCCACCACGCCCACCTGTTGAAGCTCGGCCACCTTTGCCTCCCTTACCGCTTGCTCGCCTCCCAGCCATGGCACTGATGTTGTTGTGCGTGTGGGAGTTGCAGTAAACTATTGTCCTGGGCAATTGGGGGTCAAAGTGGTAGGGTACTAGATGGAATTTGTACCCTAGTGCACTAGCAAGGCTGTATGTGACCCCTGGGGGAAGATGACGGGTCACGCAATGCACAGGCACCCCAAAAACAGTAAATAACGTGCATGCAACCCCTTGTAGACCACGTGCGTGGATATGAACCCGCACTACGCTGTGGCACCCAGAAACACAAAAAAAAGCATACGCCTGTTACACGCAGCCTACAATGACCTCTGAAGGGGTACGCGACACACGGGGCAAGCACAGTTGGTAAATACGTGCGCGACTCACCGTCTGCCTGGAAAAAGAGCGTGAAAAAGACGTGGGTGTGCGCGTTGGCAACACCCCCGCCAAAAGAAGAATTGTACGCTGTCTGAGGAGACAGGACAAAAGAAGAAGTGAACGCTGTTTGAGGAAACAGGCCCAACAGAAAATCAGAAAAAAGCTGTCAGAGGTAACAGGGAGTACAAACTAGAAACGCTGTGAAGTAAATCGCGTGTGAAACGACAAGAAGTACAGAATTCACCCACTCGCTCTCCAAGAAAAGCACGTACAAGGAAATGACGTCCTACACGTACCTTTTAAACCGGCCCACACGTCCAACGTCACTTCCGCGTACACGTGCTAAGGCCCTATCCTCAAATTACACGAGCTGACACTCGGACGTGCAGTTCTTGGACGTGTAACATGCACCGTGTTCAGGGAAAGACCCGCGCGCGCACGTCACAGACGCGCTTACGCGCTAAGGGCCTTTGGTCCAATGAAATCGCATATGTGTGCTGCTGCGCTTACGCGCTAAGGTCCTTTCCTCGAATTACACGCTGACGTGCAAGATTTTCACTTGCCAAATCACTCCGTATCAAGCTGGCCACACGTAAGCACACGGAAGACCA
This sequence comes from Ambystoma mexicanum, assembly GCF_040938575.1. NCBI lineage: Eukaryota > Metazoa > Chordata > Amphibia > Caudata > Ambystomatidae > Ambystoma > Ambystoma mexicanum. The sequence goes on along the minus strand of NC_090931.1, from coordinate 1,055,579,289 downwards.
CGCTCCAGCCCAGAAGGCCGAATTACTGCCACCCAGAGCCCCGAGCACGCTCCCACCTGCCATCTGCTGCTGCCTGACTGCCTGCTGCCCACGTGCCCTGCCATTTGCTGTCTGCACATCAGCCAGGGGTGCTGTTGGTGTGACCACCCCTGCTGGAACCGAAGACTCCCGACTGGGATTCCATCGCTCCACAGCCCAGTCCCAGTTGCCCACCCACTCCTGCCTCTGGGGTTGCCATGTCCAGCACTACACCATCTGGCGGCACTGGCAACCCCCAGCCAGAGAGGCAGAGGGCCACCAGCTTCATTGCCACCGAAGTTAGTGTCCTGGTGGAGCAAGTCCTGGGGCAGTATGATGCCCTCTTCGGAAGGTCACGAGCCGACAAGGAAGGACATTGTGACTGCCATCAACGCGGAGGGGGTGGCAGTCCGCGAATTCCATCATGTCAAGAAGCGCTGGGAGGACTTCAGGTCCAGGACCCTCAACAAGGCCCAGCGCCTATTGAAGGCAGCAGATGCTAAGGGGCGCCGGGGCCACCTGTCAGAAGACCAAATGAGGGTCCTGGAACGCATATGCCCAGCGCTCCACATCCAGGTCCTTGAGAGGCACACCCGTCTGGAGTCGAGCGGTAAGTGTACATGCATACTGATTGGAAGCTGTGCGTGTGGTGGTGTGCCAGTAGTGTGCAGGTTGCACATGTGGTTTTGTAGGGCCATGTATGGATGTGTATTTACAGGGCCGTGAGGCTGACATATGCGAGTCCTTTCATGTGTGAGACACATGGATGGTGTATTTGTGGGTAAGCATGCAGGCCAAATGCAGATGTGTGAGCACACATGTTTGAATGACTGTGTATGTCAGTTGTCAAGGTTGTGGTGTCACACATGGATGTTGGTTCCAGCTGCAGGTATCTTCACTGTGTACATGTGCATGTATGTGTATCTGACAAGTGTGCAACTGTCATGCAACATGGATGCATGTGAGACTGATATGTAGAAGACTGATTGCCAGATGTGACATGGATGCCGATCTCATCACTGCGACACTTGGTGGAGGTGTACACATGCATGTAAGTGGGGTGGCGTGTGTGCATGTCTAGTGCACTCCCTCTGACTCATGTGATGTCTGGCTCACCTTTGCCTGCTCATGCTGTTGTATGTGTATGGATGGTGCTGGCTGTTGCGATCTGGCTGTGGAATAGCTCATGTGTGTGATTTGAAATGACATGTGTGTTGGGGATTTTGATGCCATGTCTGAAGTTTGACAATGACACTCGTGTGCAACTGTCATGTGTGTATGAGTCCATTGTACAGTGCCCTGATGCCTGTGTCCTATCTCTCCCTGTCTGCAGCGTCGACTGATGAAGAGGGCGGAGAGGGTGCTGTGGAGCACAGCGGCAGGAATCGCACCGCCAGCGGGAGACGCAAGGCCCGGCTCCCCTCCCAGGTTGTCATCTCGTCGGGGAGTGAGGAGTCCGGTGCCGCGTCCCAGGTCGCAGCTGCCGAGGGGAGGTCCAAGAGGCAGAGGTCGGAGTTGGTCTCCTTGGCAGCAGAAGGGGCAGCTGAGACCCAACAGGGCCTGACGGAGGAAGATGGCACAGAGTCATTCAGGTTGGTGGGGGGTTTGGTGGAGGAGGAGGCCATGCAAGGGACAGAGGCGGGTCTGGAGGAGGGGATTCCACTGGTGCTAGTGGTACAGTGCAGGGGCAGGGACAGGAGGCAGCACAGGCCGCCGCGGAGGTGTCTGTGTGTAATCCTGTCCCCGATCCTGTGACTGCATCATCCTGCACCAGCAGGGATACCTACGTCCAGACCCGTTTTCAGGCAGGGGATGAGTTTACGACAACTGGCCTTCATCTGCCTGCGGACGTGGCTATCCGGGACCGGGTTGAGCCTGTCCTTGGTGGTGTGGCGTTGCGTCAACGGGCCATGCAAGGCGAAATGCAGTCTTTTCATGGGGAGACTGCATGTCGTTTTGAATGGCTCGTTGACCACGTCGACCTACTGGGACAGGTCACCAGGGCCGGATTCCTCCGTTTGCTGGGCCTTGTTCCGACCCCCTCCTTAACTGAACCCCCTATGCGCCAGTCGTACTCCGTGCCATCTTCCCACCCATGTGTCACCTGGGTGCCCTGTGGAGCTGCCTCTGACCCTGCGGCCAGGCTGGTGGAGGACACATCCCTGCCACAGTCGGGAGTCGGACGTCCAGCAGGGGTGGCCACCTCAACAACTGCACCCCGGCCGGAGGAGGATGTGCAGGCAGCAAGAGCCAGGGCACTGGCAGAGGCATAGCAGCAGCAGCAACAAGGTGGGAGCCATGATGGCTCGGGGCCTTTGTCATCGGAGGGTCAGGCATCGGCCAGAGGGCAGGAGGACCCAGGAGGGGAAGTGTCTTCCGTGTGGCAGCGGTTAGGCCATGCCATAGATGCGGAGCGGCAGCGGGCAGAAGAGGCACGGCTCACGATGGTCAGTGCGGAGAACTCCATGCAGAGGGCCCTGAGGCGGGCCGAGTGCCTCGAGGCAATTCGCAGGGAGTTGGAGGAGAACATGTCGTCGTCCCTGCGAACCCTCGGGGCCATGGAAGAGGACCGCCTCCGGGACATTGAGCAGGAGTTCGATGATGCCCTGGCCCGGGACATACAAAAGTGAGCCGTCGGACTAGCCCGCTGCCCTTGTAAATAGTTAGATAGTTTTAGGTTTCCTTTGGTTTTTTCTTTATTTTGGTTGCGCTTGGACAATGCACCATGTTTCTGTATATAGTTTTTCATTAGGTAGTATTTTTGATAGGTTTCATTTCTTCAGTTGGGATCATGGACCCTCGATTGTTCATCTGTATATAGTTCACTATTGGATTCATCTCTTTTTTTTGGATTTCCCCATGGAGCAATGGTTTTCACTTTTGTTTTTCCCTTGGATTTGCTTTGTTGGACTGTGACTTTGGACACCTGTCACGCTCACCTGATTCCCACAGAGGCGCAGGTCTGGCTTCGAGTGCTGATGCTTCTTCTATGGTGAAGCGCAGGACTCTGAAGATGGACTCACTGGCACGCAGGAATATTCCCCTGTGCGTGAAAAGGGAGTATTACCTACTGACGGAATAATGCTCAAGCCTCCCACTCCCTTACAACCCTCCACGATACCCTTCCTCGATTCCCCGTGAAGTCTCACCTTAGGGTCTGGAAGGATGAGTTCTCCATCCTGCTTCTGATGCAGGGGCGCGTTGAAACCCAGTTACTTCACTGGAGTGAGGTTTGATGGGAGTTCAAATAAGCGTGACTATTCAGGTAAGGCGCTGTAAGAGTTCTGTAGCAAGTTCAAAAGTTCAAGCTTAATAATAATGTTCATTGTCTTATTGCTGCAAGCGCTAACGCTTATGTCTTTTTCCCCTTAGGGGCCGGGCTTCGGAATGCCGGAGATATGGCGCCGACCCGAAGTGAAACGTGCAGTTCCAGTAAATGACAGGTAAGTTCTGGATGAGCGTTCGGGTAATGTCTTTGTATTCGCTCATTCAATGTCTTTGTCTTTTTTCCCCATAGGGGCCGGGGTCCGGAATGCCAGGAAGCGGCAGGTCCCGAAATGAAAAGGGAATGACCCAACAGGTAAGTCCTAGAAGGAAACTGAGCTTTTCCTATTCCCTTCCTTCTCTCACCTTGTGTTCTTGTCTTTTTCTCTCTAGGCTCTGGGAAGTGGCTGCGGATCCGGATGATCGCTGCTGAAGATGGAGGTGCCCAGGAAAGGTTAGTGAAATGCAGCGCTGCAGCGATCGAAGCGAAATGCTTTTAAAATGTCTTCCCTTTCAGGATCGTCGGTGTGACGTCTCCGTGATGCAGCTTTAGAAGGTAAGGTCTTCATTCTCGCCAATTCTCTCTTAGCAGGTGACCCAGGGTGCTGACAGGCGTGGCTGAAGTCCAGATGCAGGAGCTGACACGGTGAGCGTCCAGCTGCGAGGAGCAGAACAACGCGAAGCGTGAGTTGCTGTTCAGGCGTGGTTTAAATAGCTTTGGAAGAAGTTCCAGGTATGTATCCTTCCACCGATCAGGTATGTATCCTTCCCCGACCACACCCAGGGGAAAGTAGTTCCACAGGTAAAGTAGTTTCATTCAGGCCTCAAGAGAGCCTGGATGTAGCAGCATGGTCTGCATCAGGTAAGTGCACCTTAAAACACTTGAGCACATGTCTAGCTTTATGAGCCTGGTGCCTAAGGCGCCAGGACAGGGGTCCAACATGAGCCTGGCGCCTAAGGCGCCAGGACTGTGTCCAAAGGGCCCCAGCTTGGGCCCGCTGGCACTTCCCTGGGGGAAATGATGCCTGCCTCTGGGGTTGCTGGGTCGGACCTGGCTCCTTGGAGGTAGGCATCATGACAACACCTTTCCTTTGGATTATGATTTCTTGTTTTTCATTATTTTACGGACATGCAGCTTTTCTTTTTTTATTCCCATTGTTGTTTGTTTGATTTTAATTCCATTCATGTTGCGTTTAATAATTGTTTTTCTTCATACTTCGATGTGTGGTATTATCTCATTGGTTTCATGCATGTCATGATATGGGTTTTCACATTCACTTGCAACCATTGTGTATGTGTGACGGACATGTGTTCATTTACATACTTGCCATTGGGGTTGTATCATGTAATTGCCTTTTCTATGTGGGTGGATGCAATACTTGGTTGGGTCTTTGGGCTGGGGAGGCTGGCCATAAGGGCCATGATTGAGGATTGTCATGACCTGGGGGCAGGGGCACATGAGTGGGGGCCTGCTGGCAGGTGCCCTGCACTGCTGGGGGGTGGGGGTGCAAGGGGACATGAGTGGGACATGAGTGTGAGCCTGCTGGCAGGTGCCCTGCACTGCTGGGGCGTGGGGGTGCAAGGGGACATGAGTGGGGGCCTGCTGGCAGGTGCCCTGCACTGCTGGGGGTGCAAGGGGACATGAGTGGGACATGAGTGGGGGCCTGCTGGCAGGTGCCCCACACTGCTGGGGGGTGGGTGTACAAGGGGACATGAGTGGGACATGAGTGGGGGCCTGCTGGCAGGTGCCCTGCACTGCTGGGCGGTGGGGGTACAAGGGGACATGAGTGGGACATGAGTGGGGGCCTGCTGGCAGGTACCCTGCACTGCTGGGGGTGGGGGTGCAAGGGGACATGAGTGGGGGCCTGCTGGCAGGTGCCCTGCACTGCTGGGGGGTGGGGGTGCTGGGGGACATGAGTGGGGGCCTGCTGGCAGATGCCCTGCACTGCTGGGGGGTAGGGGTGCTGGGGGACATGAGTGGGGGCCTGCTGGCAGGTGCCCTGCACTGCTGGGGTTGGGGTTGCTGGGGGACATGAGTGGGGGTCTGCTGGCAGGTGCCCTGCACTGCTGGGGGGTGGGAGTGCTGGGGAACATGAGTGGGACATGAGTGGGGGCCTGCTGGCAGGTGCTCTGCACTGCTGGGGGGTGGGGTGCAAGGGGACATGAGTGGGACATGAGTGGGGGCCTGCTGGCAGGTGCCCCTGACTGCTGGGGGGTGCTCGGGGACATGTGTGGGGGCCTGCTGGCAGGTGCCCCTGACTGCTGGGGGGTGGGGGTGCTGGTGGACATGAGTGAGGGCCTGCTGGCAGGTGCCCTGCACTGCTGGGGGGTGGGGTTGCAAGGGGACATGAGTGGGACATGAGTGGGGGCCTGCTGGCCGGTGCCCTGCACTGCTGGGGGGTGGGGGTGCTGGGAGACATGAGTTGGTGATCATATTGCAACGTGACATGTGGCTTGGCTGGGGGGCATGCCCATGGTGGATGGGCTGCCTGCGGGACATGACCAGGGGTGCAGGGTAGTCCCCAGTGGTGTGGGCTGCCTGCAGGGGCCGTGGAGGGGGTAGAGGGGACACCTGGGAGGACCCACACTGCCAATTCACGTGTAGGACTCCCCGCGCACCCCTGAAATACATGTACGAAGCCCAATCGCGTGTGAAACTTCCCGCGCACCCCTGAAATACACGTACCTATGCCAATCGCATGTGAAACTTCCCGCGCACCCCTGAAATACACGTAACCAGCCCAATCGCGTGTGAAACTTCCCTCGCACCGCTGAAATACACGTACCCAGGCCAATCGCGTGTGAAACTTTCCGCGCACCCCTGAAATACACATACCCAGGCCAATCGCGTGTGGAACTTCCCGCGCACCCGTGAAATACATGTACCCAGGCCAATCGCGTGTGGAAATTCCTGCGCACCCCTGAAATACACGTACCCAGGCCAATCGTGTGTGAAACTTCCCACGCACCCCTGAAATACATGTAACAAGCCCAATCGCGTGTGAAACTTCCCGCGCACCCCTGAAATACACGTACCCAGCCCAATCGCGTGTGGAAATTCCTGCGTACCCCTGAAATACACGTACCCAGGCCAATCGTGTGTGAAACTTCCCGCGCACCCCTGAAATACATGTACCCAGGCCAATCGCATGAGGAAATTCCCGCGCACCCCTGAAATACACGTACCCAGGCCAATCGTGTGTGAAACTTCCCACGCACCCCTGAAATACATGTAACCAGCCCAATCGCGTGTGAAACTTCCCGCGCACCCCTGAAATACACGTACCCAGGCCAATCGCGTGTGGAAATTCCCGCGTACCCCTGAAATACACGTACCCAGGCCAATCGTGTGTGAAACTTCCCGCGCACCCCTGAAATACACGTAACCAGCCCAATCGCATGTGAAACTTCCCGCGCACCCCTGAAATACACGTACCCAGGCCAATCGCGTGTGAAACTTCCCGCGCACCCTTGAAATACACGTACCCAGGCCAATCGCGTGAAACTTCCCACGCACCCCTGACATACACATACCCAGGCCAATCGCGTGTGAAACTTCCCGCGCACCCCTGAAATACACGTACCCAGGCCAATCGCATGTGAAACTTCCCGCGCAACCCCATAATACACGTACCCCACTCGCACAGGCCCATTCGCGTGTGAAACTTCCCGTGAACCCCGTAATACACGTACCCTGCTGGAATCGCGTGTGAAACTTTTCCGCGAACCCCAGTAATACACATACCCCACTCGCACAGGCCCTTTCGCGTGTGAAACTTCACGCAAACCCCAGTAATATACGTTCCCCGCTTGGCGTTTGTTGTTTGGCAGCCCTGTAAACTGGTCCAGGGTTAGTGCAGCCCTTTGCGCTGAATTGGGAATTTTGATGGCTTTTCCTTGCGTGAGGGCGTTCTTGGGGGCGTAACTGGTGCTGCTGCAGGGTCGCTGCGCTACTCTGCACCACGACTGGTTTTGGAGGCTAAAATCCATGAATACGCTGTGCGCGGAAATTGATTTTAGCGCACGCAGCTGGCGCAGACATTCGCAGGCGCACACTGTGCGCCAGCCGCGTACGCCACTTTTGTGCGAAATTCTATGAATTACCCTCCCAGTGTCTCAGATGACTTATTGTGGCCCTGGGCAGATCTTGCTCCCCAAGAGTGTCCAAAAGTAAATTTTCTCCAAGTAAAATAAAAGTCTTAAGCAAAGTTTTCAAAAGTTCCAAAGAAACAAAAAGTTCACACAAACAAAATCCACTGGTTAAAGTGTCTTCCTTGTTGGATGAAAGATTTCCTTCTTTACAGTTTCACAAAGAATTAACAGCACCAATGGAGTTTCTTGGACGGCTACCTTACAAGGTATAAAAGCGTAGTGTGACAAAAGTATCTTCTTCCGCTTTGCCAACAACTTCTTCACTTCTGGATGCTGCTGTATCTTATGTACCTTTGTCAGGATGTTCTTGCTTGAGATTTATTCCTCTCTCAACCAACTTCCTTCTGCCATATAACTGTGAGAACAGCTCCTTTGGGCTCACAGTTAACTTCAACAGTACTGACAACCGCAGTCTTGCTACTGCTACTACAAGGCACTCTTCTGTCTATATCCTCAGAAAGGGCGGTCTCTTTGCCTGATTTGAAGCTGCCATAGACTCTGCTTCAGGCTTCTAAACTATTTCTCAATTCCAAAGATTATTTCGCCATGCAGATAAAACAACTTTGTTGAACAAGTACCCAGCTCACATTCCCAGCTTTATGTGCATCTGGTCTTCAGTAGTTACCCCAAAGTGGTTGAGCCACTCTCCCAACTTTGGATGAATACTTTTGTGTAACAACACATTTATTGGCTTCAACATACCAGTGTACAGTTCTTAATTGCATGGGAGTTGGCTTAAATAGAGAACTTTCTATGGGCTTGGGCCACACTTGTTCTATCTCCCACTTCTACTACTTCTTTGCTCTTCTGCTTCAACCTTTGATGTGTTGCAAGATGTGTATTTTCAATGGAAATCAAAATCAGGCACACGTGAATGCATTTTATTATTGTTGGTATTTGGTCGGATTATCCAAGTTGTGCCAGCATTATTGGTTTGGAAGAAAATGACTTGCAAAGTTGATTTGCTCATAACATTATGCTTTTATTCAATATATGGTCAAATCATTGGTTCTTTAAATTGTCTGTTCATAGAATAAGCCTCATTCTGATTGAACATTTCTATTTATGGAAAGCCTTGACACAAGTTTCCCCACTTAGGTGGCAGTGGTTCATCAGGAGAATTGATCATTAATTTTCATTGATGTTGTGTTTGAGTTAAAGGAAATAACAGTGAAAAAAAGGCTGAACATGATTTTTAGGAAATAGAAAAATGAACAAAGTAAAGTAAGTATCTTGTTTTGCACAATTTCAGAATACACATACATTTTTGAATTATATATATATCTATAGCTTGCTAAGTTGTATTGAGTTTATATCCTGAATGTCTTTTTCAGCATTTCATACTTGTATAATTATTGGAAGGGCGACTCACCCTGCTGTTTCAGGCAGGCTTGTGGCTCTTCCTTAGTTTACCAGTGGGTTCTCTTGGTCCTGAAAACAGGGGAATACCTATTTTATGATATAGCACTTGGTCATGATAAATACCAACATTTTTTGTGGCATGGGGATCCAGAGTAACATTGTTTTTGTAATTTGACTCACCAGTTTAGCATTAAAATGGATGGATCTGATTGCCCAGGTTGTGAGACGCAAATTCAAAATGGCCACCTTTAAACGTTGCCACGTGATGATGTCACTGCGTTCGTTACCGCAATTGCGTCATCACGTTCACATGTTGCGGTGGCCATCTTACTTCGGGCTTCAGATATCCATAGCTTGGTCGAATCAGCTATGTCCTGTAATTGTTTGCTATTGCAAAGGAAAAGAATGAAATCACAACCTAATAGTTAATTAAAAATTGCAGTCGCTGTGGCCACATTTAGATACTAGATAATTGTAATTTTAGAATTAATTCTAAGATATACCTTCATTAATTAGAATAACCGAGTTATCAAGCAATACCTTTGTTGAATAGTGACAAAATCTCATGGTTACCTTTCTAACGGTAAATAGAAAATGAATATATTGTAACATTATGGTTGAATTTCTATAGTAATTTTTTCCCAGCTCTAAAACTAGCTCTATAGGTTGTCATTATGACATAGTTTGAATTTCAGTTTTGAGCCCGTCACAAACTCATAGATAATAGCTCATTCCTGTGTCACTGTTCAGACCTGAATTGCAGGTATCCATGATGCTTATCCAAAATGCTTCTTTTTGTCTCAAAATTAGTTCCTTATGTCCTCATCTGGCTCGCATATTGATTTTTTCTATACCAAAAAATATGATCTTGCCAATGCTTTCTTCATTGTGTTTCATTGTAAAATATTAGGCTAGAGGATATTTGAGGTCCTTGTGCTTGATGGCTCTCAGATGTTCCATAACTCTAATTTTTATATGACTTGCACGGTTGCTATTTGCATGAAGTGCACTATTTCCTCCAGTAGGTTTACTATATAAAGTTGTCCGGATAGTGTTGTTGTCTACATAAAGTTCCAAGTCTAAAAAACATCATTTTGTGGTGCTCTCGTTCATTGCCAATTGAATGTTAGAGTCATTTATGTTCAAGTAATTGACGTATTTTATAAGTGATGGTTTGTCTCCATCCCAGATAATGAGAATATTGTCAATGTAATGCCCCAATATACTTTTTGGTTCTCATTAGTAAATGCTGGGTGTTGCCATGCGTGTTCCATCTCAAAATGTCCCATGAAAAGGTTTGTATAGGGAGGGGCGAATTTTGCTCTCATGGCTGTGCCTTTTTTTCCAATGATAGATTTGTTAGTTGAAACAAAAAATGGTATTATTAAGTGTGAAGTCAAGCATCCCGAGTATCATTTTGTTTTGTGAGTTGTAAGAAATTGATCTCGATTTTAAAAAAATGCTTTGTTGTTTCAATGGCCTTGTTGTGTTGTATACTGGTGTATAGAGATGTTACATCCAGTGTTACTTATCTGAAATTTAGTTCCCAGGAGATAAGTTCTGATTGTTCTAATACACGTTTAGTATCTCTGTTATATGAAGCCAGGCCTGAGGCTATTGGTTGTAGATGTCGGTCGATGTACTTTGAAATTCTCTGAAATTTAGTTCCCAGGAGATAAGTTCTGATTGTTCTATTACACGTTTAGTATCTCCAATATATGAAGCCAGGCCTGAGGCTAGTGGTTGTAGATGCCGGTCGGTGTACTTTGAAATTCTCCAAAATTTAGTTCTCAGGAGATAAGTTCTGATTGTTCTATTACACGTTTACTATCTCCGATATATGGAGCCAGGCCTGAGGCTATAGGCTGTAGATGCAGGTTAATGTACTTTGAAATTCTCTGAAATTTAGTTCCCAGGAGATAAGTTCTGATTATTCTATTACACGTTTAGTATCTCCGATATATAAAGCCAGGCCTGAGGCTAGTGGTTGTAGATGCTGGTCGATGTACTTTGAAATTCTTTCTGTTAGTGAGCCTATTCCATTAATGATTGGTCTGACTGGTGGGAACTTGTTGAATTGTTTGTGAATTTTAGGAGTAAAATAGATTGTTGCCATTATTGGAAATTGATATTGTTTGTGAATTTTAGGAGTAAAGTAGATCGTTGCCATTATTGGAAATTGATTTTTCATATGCTGATGCTCATCCTCTGTTAGGATCCCATTCTCGAACCAATTTCCATTCTTGGTATGCCATTTGCTCATCAATATCCGGATAGGATTGGTTGCTAGCTTTTAATAGCACATAGTGTCATTAAGGTGAAGTTTCGCTGATCTTATGTAGTCACTGGAGTTCATGATCACTATTTTTCCTCCCTCGTCTGCCATTTTGGTTATTACATCTCCATTATTTCAAAGATCTGCGAGTGCTTGCCGTTCTTTTGCTGTCAAATTGTGTTTGAACTCGGGTTTTCTTCCAGAAAGATAGTGTTCTCTCAGAATCATGGAAATTGCTTTGTAAAAAAGGTCTATAATGTTTTCTTGTGAAAGTATTGGTATAAATTTAGATTGTGATTTCAAAACAGTTTCTTCTGATAGATTCATTGGAACATGTTGTTCTTCTGCAGAACGTTCAACTGTATACACTTTATCCTTCTCTTGTAGGTTTAGGAGCCTTATAGTATCCTATGTATGGGATACTGTTAATTCTGAAGGTAACTGGGGTTCATCTGGTCTCTTCTTGGTAGAGTAGATGTTTGTGAAGTGCTTTTTAAGTTTCAAACATCTACATAATTTGAAAAGGTCTAGATTGGTCTGGAAATAGTCTATTGTACTTGAGCGGCTAAAGGATACACCTTTCTTTACGGCTGAAGAGAGGACCTCTGTAATGGACATATTTGAAATGTTGACCACTAGGTCTACCTGTTGTAGCCTGTCTTTTTGGATCTTGTTTGCATTCCTGCAGCGCCGCTTCCTTGGTTTTGCGATATCCCCGTCCTCTCCTTCCTGTGCGGTTTCTTGGTATCAAAGTATTTTGTTTTGTGGCATCTTGATGCAAAGCATTGAAACTTGTTGCTGGATAGTTTGTTCTCACATTTTTTTATTCTTCTAAAAACAAGGACATGCCACTGTTTTTGTGGTTTGGGCAGGTGTTATTTCTTGCTCAATCTCATTTTCACAGATGGATTCCGCATCTGATGTTCAGGGGGATGGAATAGGTACTGTAACCGATTGTTGAGGTCCTTTTACTTCTTTTGGGTGTTTGGCAAGATAATCATCTAGAATTTGATAGTTTTTAAATGTTATTTCTGGGAGGTTTAATTCTTCTATTTTGTCTTTAATGACTTTAATTTCATTCAAAGTTTTGTCGTGGATTTTCTGGGATTGATCTATGACTCTGGTCATCATCTCTTTCAAAGTGTTGACTAGTAATGGTTCCCAGTCATTCAAAGCATCTAGGTCTTCCTTTTCAAAAGACGGAAAGATACAGATTCTGACACCTCTTAGAATTCTTCCTACCTCCAAATACATTATGAGGGTTTTTGATTTCCAACCATTTTGATATCTCTTTTTTGGACAGTGCTTCCAGCTGCTCAAATAATTTCTTGATTGAGGTGGTAGTAGATGTGGATGTTGTTGTAGATTTACCATGTCCTAAGAAAAGTTGTTCTGTCTCTGCATCTCTTGATTGGTAGTTATCATTGATGTTGATATTTTATTTCTATCGTGCTCATACACAAGTGTTTCAGAGCGTGGCAAGGCAAGGGAGGGGAACAGGGGAGAACAAAACAGCAATCTTACTAGGCCCAGTGACATTGAGAACGCACAGGTGCATGGGAGAGGGGGAGGGGAAAAGTGCATGGAAGGGGGGAGAAGTGGAAAGTGTGAAGCAGAGGAGAAACAGATAAATAACAATAAATAAATAATAAAAGGTAACAGTTATTATGAGTGTCTTTATAGAGTTAGCATGTGATAGCTGATGTGTTCGATTTATCATTTTTTAGTAGTAATTGATATGATTGTTCAGCCTATGGCGAGTCCTAAATTGATTTAGTAAATATAAGTTGTGTCGTCAGCAAGATGGATGTCCTAATACTGTGGCTGCCCAGTATTCTTGATCAATTATTGGTAATCGGTCGGATTATCCAACTTGTGCCAACATTGTTCCGGAAGGAAATTACTTGCAAAGTTGATTTGCTCAAAACATGATGCTTGTATTCAATATATGGTCAAATCATTAGTTCATTATAATGTCTGTTCATAGAATATGTCTCTTTTCTGATTGAAAATGTCTATTTATGGAAAGCCTTGACACGTGTTTCCCCACTTATGTGACAGTGGTTCATCAGAAGGATTGATCATTAGTTTTCATTGATGTTGTGTCTAAGTTAAAGTAAATAACGGTTAAAATAGATTGAACGTGATTTTTAGGAAATAGAACATTTTAGAATGAATTCTAAGATATACCTTCATTAATTAGAATATCTGAGTTATCAAGCAATACCTTTGTTGAATATTGACAACATCTCATGGTTACCTTTCTAACAGTAAATAGAAAATAGAAAATGAATATATTGTAACATTTTCTTGACTTCCCTGGGCCTGGTCTCCACCCATGTGATCCTCCCGCAGCACACCACACCCAGGATTGGGATCAGGAGGCATCTGCCCTCTCCTGCCCACCTTCGAGGATACTCTAGGCAGGGTTTTAGTGACGGGTCCACAGGGGTCTCTACATAAACCAGATACATATTGGCTCTAACGTACGGGTGCATTTGAATTGCCAGGGTGCATTGACTGTACGAAGGAACCAGACGTACAGTGGCACCAGGGTGACACATGCCCTTACTCAGGAGAGCCACACTGTTGGTTTTCCCACATTTATTATTCATTTTAATAATTTAATAGTTTGTATAGCCAAAGTATCTACTCGCTGCTGTAGGTGATCCCACAGGTATGATTCTGTGCATGCCTATGGGGGTTCGATCCATCAATAAAAAGTAATCTGCGTAGTCCAGCTAGGATATATCTAGGCTACCTACCTTCACTGGAAGATATGTTGCACTTGTCAAGCACTCCACTATACCATAAACATACAGATTGAAAAGGTTGGGTGCCAAAATTAAACCCTGCCTTAAACCACTGTACGAAGGATGCACCCTGGCAATTGGTTTTCCCCTCTCCCCCCAATTGAGAATTTACACTGTGTAATTGGAGGGTAAGTTGGTTCCTGGCTACTTGAATTGACTACAGCAACCATAATTCCCCGAGGCCATAAATGGTACTAACCATTAACACGTGAACAGACTGCCTCCCTGAAGATTGCAAGAGGCATGAAAGCGCTTGGAGGAGAAGATCTGCTGTACTTTGGAAGGTACACCAAGCTGGGAACTAGAGTGCACCCCTCACCCCCTTTCTTTCCTAAAATATTTCTGGGAGTCCCAGGCTCCAGAGGTGGAGGCACCAGGGTGACACATGGCCCTATTCAGGAGAGCCACACTGCTGGTTTTCCCCTCTGCCCCCAATTGGGGATTTACACTGTGTAATTGGAGGGTGAGTTGGTTTGAAATGACTACAGCAACCAGAATTCCCTGAGGCCATAATTGGTAGTAACCATTAACACCTGAACAGACTGCCTCCCTGAAGATTGCAAGAGGCATGAAAGCGCTTGGAGGAAAGATATACTGGACTATGGAAGGTACACCAAGCTGGGAACCAGATTGCACCCCTCACCCCCTTTCTTTCATAGAATATAATTATGCATGTGGACATACAGAATGTGGATAGAGAGAGGGGAAAAATATAGATACATAGAGATGCAGAGCCAGAGATGGATAGAGGTAGATGTAGACATGTATATAAATATGGAAAGATTGCTAGAGATGGAGAGAGAAAGAAGGATGGACCTCAATGGAACTGTTCATATCGAGACATGCAAAGACAGATTGTCAAGGACAGACAGAGAGAGATGGATACAGTGAGATATAGAAATGTATAGATAGAGATGGCAAAAAAGACAGATGTAGAGAGATGGATATATAGAGAGTGAGATCATTATTTATAGACAAGAGGAAGTGGTTGTTATCATAGAGATGTTCTGTTTTTCCTTCTTAAATATAGCTTTGTCAATGTTTTTTTTGTTGTCATTTCTTGCTCAATGGTGACTTCATTACACAAATAATCTACTATAATCTTCAATATGACCCATCCATGTTACTCTATAGTTTGTAAAGAAAACTGCTTTTTAATACATTCATGATATGTTCCAGCGAAACAAATCCTGTGACATTTTGATCTGTATTACACCTGTCTTTAGATGTAATGAAGCATAAGCACATTCAAAGCAGGTCATCCTGTGATAGAGCTCCAAGTATTTCCATGTAATACAGTCAGTTATTTGATCAAATGCAGAATTTTTCAGAAGGAAAAAACATTAGCAAAAAACTCTAAGTAACTACCAACGCTTTATATTTAATGTCTCATCCAGGACAATCTTATGTGACCAAGAAAAGACACATATTTTCATCATCATAAATAATTATAATAACATACCTAATGACATGAACAGACACATCTACTTTGCAGATTCACATTTACACTCACACACATCACCACAGTTGGACACAAATAAAAATATATATACACGCACACGCTCCACCTTTCTTGAAAATGCAAATAAGTATCACAGGTTTCTATTAATTCCTCTACATTAAACTGGTCCTTTGTCTACTACACTCACAGTTAGCTCTGCTTCCATGAACTGCAATCTTCAGCATACTTTGCAATCAAGTGTATCTTTGGTGCATGATAAAAGCCAAGTACCCTTAGCCTCTTTGCTCTGTATTTTCCGAGCACTGAACCAGACCCACAATTACTAACAACTCCACAAATAATGCTTACTGTCCCGTCTCTCATATACTTTGTAATGTGAGCGTGATGTAGAGTTTGTTATTAAGAGTAGTTGTTATCGAAGTTGGGGAAGCATGATTTTCCATCTTATGCCACTGCACCATATTCCACAAAATTGGACTACCCTCCATAGGTCAAACGGTTACAATTCTCCATTGTGTATATAAGCTTGATATATTAGGTACATATATTTTAAGGTGGTAAACACATCTTCTGGGGTTCTGTATACATGCATTATGAAATACCAAGGACATTTTAAAGTCACTTCTATCACCTGTGTGACTCTAATAATTCTAATGTGCCAGTGCTGTCCTTGGCACCTATGTGCCTTTTTCTTGTTTTTTCTCACTATTGCAAAAAACAAAGCTCCATTCACAATTAGTTTTAAAATATAAAAAGTATTTTTGAGAAAAAATATGTAAAACTGCTTAGAAATACACATTTTATAAGAAAAATAGACTCACATTTATTGTACCGAAAAAAAGTTACTTAAACAAATGGTCTTTTTATTTTAAAATATGTACAGTCCAACAATGTTATGAAACATTTTTATAGGTTTGATTTTCTTTTTTTAAGAACAAATGATTTAAACTTGAATAGGAAGACATTTTAAATAACACACCATTTAATTTGAATCTTGAAGTACATTTTTCAAAAAGGTTACCTTTTGGAGGACGAACCACATTACCAATGTTCGTTGGCATAGACTGCCCCTGGAAACATAATCTGTCAGTCTATGTGTTTGCATGGCCAGAACAGTCAAATTCAGCGCTTTCACAAAGTCAAATTCCATCTGCTCTAATATTGGCTTAGCAACCCAATGCTTTTTTCTTTTTATAAATGCCATGCTGTAACAAAGCATACCAAAAGCACCTCATGTTCTGCTAGTTCCCTACCAGTGTTTTCATTGTGAGCAAGTACAGCCAGCCTTGTTCTGGCCTCCATACCATCTATGGTGAAATGCAACCGTATAGGCCTGTACTTAAGGAAAACCTCCAAATCACCAGTGAGGCAAAATTCACTTAGGACCTTCAAATCTCAGGTAAGCGTTTTGTTGCACTGAATTTCTGAAGGGCTATGTGAGGACGGGAGCCGTACACCAACCCCTTTTTCTTATGATCGTGCTTTTCACTCAAAGGTTCATGTACACACTCGTGAAAATGCTTGTTATCCACCCATGAGTGTATGTTTGAACTATGATGGAGCATTGAATGCCACTTTTCAAGCAGAATCTCGACAGAACCTTCACACATTTTTTTAACACCACCACAGTTGGTTGCTGATGGACTGTGCCCTTTTTTGGCAATATTGATTTGGCAACATGCCATACTTCATATTGATGCTTTATACGTGGGAATTGCTCTACCATGACCTTTGCTATTCCCATGTATCTCTCCATGGCTATTAAGTATATTTGCAATCCCCTTGATTGCAGAAGTTTAATGGATTTAATGAAACCATATTTCTCCATGGCAACAAAGTATGCACATTTGGACGCTTGCACCTCGACAGAACTCACAATTTATTGGGTGTTCATGTTCTGGAAGTGGTAACTGCAATACTTTGCTGAAAATCTGTTGCACTGTCCATCACCAGCAAGCCTGATACTTTTGCCTGTGAGAGCATTGTCTATTGTTATCTGTTTGAGATTCCAGGCCTTACTAAAAGCGGGGAACGATAACGGTCTCTGATATTTGTAGTATGCAGTTTTAGCAATAAACTCAAGTTCTAAAAATGTACAGAAACTTGATCTTACTAAACTTGGATCCATTGAACAACAGAGCACAAGAACAAAGTACGTCTCCAGCAGGTACTTTTCCAAGAATGGGTTGTGCGGACCACTAAAATGTTGAATGGTTGTGCACACAGCTCCCCTTGATCTTCAGGTTTGTGCTTTTGACTTTTGGAGTAAACTTCACCAATGGCTCCCCACAAAGCATCCCATGTTTCCCATAGTTGCATTTAATTATTTTTATCATTTGTATCAGCCAGCTGTCAAAAACAATGTATTTGGGTTCCCTTAATAGCCAATCGTCCTGTGATACAGAGTTATGAGATGCAATGGTTGGGGATAAGTCCTCCATAGTACCCATGGTATAGTCAGGGTCACGCACATTGTCATCGAATAATTCCAATCAATCAATCAATTGATTGATTGATATTTCAAGATTTTCTGAATGTATTGGGGAAGCTGGGAAGATTATCTGCCTGATTCATGGAATTATTTGCACCGAAATCGCAGATTTGCGCACCTTTCTGCCCGAAAATACCCATACTTTAAACAGGGATTTTCGGGCAGAAAGGTGCGCAAATCTGCGATTTCGGTGCTAATAATTCCATGAATCAGGCACTATGTCTTTCTGTAATAGAAACTGTTTCAAAGGCGTGGATTGTGTGAGAGGATCAGCATGTAATGATGAAGCATCTTTTGCGTTGTTTGTTAGTTCAGGTGGATGTTGTGTGCTGTAACAATGATCAATAGTTATTTTCCATGGCTCGCTGGTGATCTTCAGTTCAAATTCTAGCCACTGCACATCAGCATCCCGATTCTGAACCTTGGGAAAAGCATTTGCAACCACAAACATTAGTTGCTCACAAGTGATATTGGTTTGGCAAGCTACATCATTTGTTAGAAGTGTGGTCTGAGTCTTCCTGTTCTTCTTCTTCCTAGGCCTCTAATAGATTAGAAAAACAAGCATTATTTCTTCCACACTTACAAAACATATGAATGTCAACCTGTCAATCTAATGCCAACAAACACATTTCCAAATAACCACTTTAAAAAAATGTAAAAGCCTGGATTGTATTTACCATGGTTTTCCGAGTGCGTTTTGAAACAGTTAATCTTGATGTTACTAGTTCACCCCCCACCGGTAACAGAATGATCGCAATAAGTTGTTAACAACCTTAAATATCTTCAGAATCAAGAAACATTAATACAATTAGAACAAGGAGGCTATTTCACTCTGATAAACAGTTTACACAATGAACGGAACATTAGAAGTCAAATGTATAATGAATCATGACTGTCACTCTTATTTGTATACCTGTGGTTCTTGTGCCTCTTCCATCTCGACTGCTTCAGTAGTAGACTCCTTGTAAATAAAAACATGTGCAATAAACATTAATAATTAGCCAATCTAATGTTAACTTGATTGATAACTGAAATGAAGTGACCTCCTAGACTTCATGGTATGTTCCTCTTAGCTTTATTAGTATCTTCTTAGTTTACATCAACTTGGCTTCTCAGGAACAGTTACTTAAGACAGACAGAACAGACACTGGAACCCATCACCCAGTCAGGGCTCTAACTGCCTGAGCTAGGAACTCTCATCACCAACATTATCTCATCCACTCAATAACATTGTAAATGACATCACAAGCAAGCATCCACCTACACTCACAAGCACAATACAACTATAACAAAGATTACATCTTGATAAGTGGCCTTTTATGCTTGACGAATTTCAATAACTAGTGATGCAAATGCCAAAAAAAGGTAAATATATTGAAAAATATACACTTTTTTATAGTTGAAAAAGAATGTTATAAAGAGAAAGTTAACCATTATAATTAACTAAATATTTTAACAATAATTGATTTTGAAATGTACCTGTTGAAATTCACTGGTGTCACAGGGAATTGGCGCTAGAGTTAGTAAAATACTATCATCCTTTAAAAAATATGAGAATAGATCATTTTCACAAGAAATATGTAGTATTATAATGTTAATTTTAATTTCATACACTTGTACAGCAACAGTATATAAATACAAACATAAAGCATTTGGAGAATAAAAAGAATCCATGTAATCGTTGCAAAATCATACTTTAAGGAAAGGATTACTGTCAATGTTGCATGTTTGAAGGTGAAAGACATTATTCCATAGACGATTGTATCCATTCACAATTTAAAAAAATGTTATTCATTGTAAACCAATTGTGAAACTTTCAATTATTTCCACAATCCAAGATAACTGTTATTATTTTCTCAGACATTTTATAATTTTGAAAAAAATAGATCCAATGTAAATTAAAATAATTCAATAAAGTATCACGTGTCGTGCCTCCTCCGCCTGACCGGTTGAAATTGAAGAAGAGTATGTTGCTGAAGTACCAGCATGCACCTGTAGATGTAATTTGATTTTTGACTATTTTAATGTTTGAAGAGAAGTTTAAATACAATGCAGGGGAACCCAATACTGGAGAGTTGATTTGCCTTCTAATTGGCCAATATAATGACAATCACAAACAAAAAAGGCAAATCACATAGTAGGAGAGAACAATCAATTGGTCTTTAATCATATTAAAATAATCCACATTTTATAGGAAAGTTTAAAAAATATAAAAAGATACAAAAATACACATCTGTTGAAAAACACACAAATAGAGATGAAGTGTTCAAACATAAGTGTAGGAGATACAATGGAAACAAAACATAAATGGCATCAATAGATTCATCTACCTCATCTGTCTGATGACAAAACATCAATGAATTAAACATTGTTTTCCAAAAACAATCATAGTATTATGCCCCAACCGAGCATGCGTTTGTCCTAAAAACTATACATGATGGCCATTCCTCAGGGGTTATAATGCTGTAATATATATCTTCCATCTCTGGTAGCTGCTTCTGCAAAGAGTAACATCTTTCATATAGCTATCTCAATTCTGCCAAATAGAAATATTCGAATCCACTGGAAATATAGTCTGTCATGGGAGATCTGAGTGGAATAAATCAACCATCTACTTGATCACTACACACCGAGAGTGGTTCTGAAGACGACAAAAAACATGAGACTCATCATGTACTCTCCTATTAGGCGTAACTTCGTCAAACACACATATTAATTGTGATTTATTCCACATCTCACATCGCGCATCTCAATGCCTCAGATGATTCTTGATGGTACCGATGGCTTCAACCGATTCAGATGCTCTTCAATTGTGCATACTTCTAAAATGATTCAAGACTCATATAATCTCTAAAATCAAACTGATACGCACAGGCTCGTAAACCTTGTAAATTGCATACCTCACCACTAAGAGACCGCCTTGCGTGATATCAAAATTGGGTCTACCGGTAGGTTCTGCGCTGGTTCTAACAGAGTGGTATTGGCGTTGTTCACAATGCCTCTGCTCCACCACAAGACTGTTGTGGTCATCCCACCACTCTGCAGTCTCTCTCTCTGGGTTCGGAGGCCACATGTCCCTCTTGGATTCTCTCTCCTCTTTGGTTTCCCGATGCTCCACGTCTACTTTTTCAGTTTGCTTCCTCGCAGCCACAGGGCACTGCACGACAGCCTCTCCACCTTGTAAGCGAGCGAACCAATTTGTAAGTTACAGGCTTCCTCTCTCTGACTCCAGTCTCCTCCCGTCTCATATATTACATACTGGTGGGATATTTATTTCTCTGTGGTTGTTTCCTCTTCCCTTCTCCTCCACAGGTCATCCTCCGTGTCCCAGTAAAAGGTGATTTTTCCTTTAGGGATTAATCATAGTTTCCTGCTAACAATAGCACATACTGGTATTTACTTCACACTTCTCTTTACTGGATGGGTTTGAAGAGGTACTGTTGGAAGGTTCTCTAGGGAGTTCCTCACAGGAATGGGAGTCCTTGTCTCCAAAAGGGGGAGTCTCTTCCGGTGAGGTCCCACTTGCCTCGACCCCTAGTGTTCCAGAGTGGGCTCATCTCCCTAGCCTCATGGGTGGGCTCCCCCTTGGGCAGAAGGTAAACATTCCTACAATTCATCAAAGGTTTCAACTTCGCCCAGCTTTCAGAGCCTATTATAATCTACTGGAAGCTCCCATAACAACAGAGGAGATAATAATGGTCCTCAAAACAAATTTACCTCCTAATAAAGACCCAGGCCCAGGTGGCTTCTCTTCATTATTTTATAAGCTATTTAAACCCCAACTCATTCACTTCCTCTGCAAATTGTTTAATCATTTTCAGGACTCTAGAGCAATATGTCCAAAGATGTGCAAATCCCTCATCATGTTATTCCTAAAACCAGGGAAGGAAGAGACAGATTGCTCTTCATATTGTCCAAAATCACTAATAAACATAGACGCAAAAATGTGTCATCAAATCTTGGCGTCCCACTTTGCAAATATCCTCCCCTCCCGCATTTATCATGATCAAACTGGCTTAATCAAAGGGGGTTCTCCTTAGGCGAACATTTGAAGGGCCATTAATTTAATAGAACTCAACTCTCGCCCTCAATCACCCTTAACACTAGTGGGCCTCAATGCCAACAAGCCATCTGATAAGGTTAACTGGTGCTTCCTTTGGGAAACAATGGAAAAGATAGGCTTTGAGTCCAGCTTTATGACCTACTTTGCCTAAAGCTACACTGAGCCATCCAAAGACCAAGCTGTGGGTCAATGGTCATTTCTCCCCCCAGATAAAACTAACTAGAGGAGTTTGACAGGGGTGCTCTCTTTCTCCCCTACTTCTCCCCCTCTTTCACCCTTTTTAATTTAACTGCTTACCATGAGGATTAGATCTAATTGTAACATCACAGGCATCACAATAGAAGACAATACACACACAAAACTGCATTATATACAGATGACATCCACCTCTTTCTCTCCGGGACAGACACTTCACTTCCAGCAATAATGTCCGAACTCAAATGTTTTTAGGAGGTAGCAGGCTTTTCTATCAATTACATCAAATCTAAAGGCTTAAACATCTCCGTAAGAGATGCCATTATAGCTCTCCTAAAACATAAATGTGTGTTACAATGGGAACCACTGCCTCAGACTATCTGGGCTTTAGAATTGGTACGAACACTAGACAGCTATTTCAGTATAATATCACCCCATTGTTGATCCACCTCATATCTGACTTGGAGAGATGGACAACCCATGAGATCACATGGATCGGCAGAATCCAGTCCCTAAAATGAACATGATTCCGAAATTGGTTTATGTCTTCAGAAACCTCCTGATTAAGATACCGTACATATTGAACCCCCTACAATGAAAGATCTTTCATTTTATTTGTTAGGGAAGGCACCCCAGAGGAGCCAATAGCATTCTGACATGCCCAGCATCCCTTGGAGGCCTGTGAGTCCCGGATATTGAACAATATCTCATTGGGGCTCAGGTTTCACACATCTTCAATTGGATACACAACCTTCTGAACAACAGCTTTGTGCATCTGGAACAGGTACCTTCTCAGATCCTGTTAGCCAACCTACTCTTGTTGGGAATAAACTTGCGTCGTTCTGCTGGTCGGCACGTTATGCCACCCTTCATTACTGCAATTAAGCCCAAAGGCTTTGGCAGCTAACTCTGGGGTTGGGTCCACCCTCCCCGATGACATGAAATTCTGAATTCTCTCCAGGCCTCCTCTGGACAACCTTTGGGAGATGGGTGGAAGCTAAAGGGTCAAAGCTGGGGGTCTGTTATCATAATGGCCTCCAACTGGCATTTGAGGTGTTTGGACTCCCTGAGTTGGAGAGATACCGATATAAACAGATACCCCACAGGATGATGGATGGCTCAACCAAAAGTGTGGGGACTAGGCAGCCCACCCCTCTCAAACTCCTCATTCAGGACAACATATAGAAAAGGAAAATATTTAAATTAGTCTGACTCCTTAACACAGCTAAAATTGAGGACATCCTTCCCTACACGAGGAAGTGGGAAGATGATCTAAACACTGAGATCCCTTTTGAGTCATGAACGCCCATCTGGTCCATTGTCACAAAGTCCTCCAGGTGTACGACCACGCAAGAATGTCTATACAAGATCCTCCTCTGTTTAAATTATGACCCTAAACACCTACATGGATTAATCCTTGGCCAATCCTGGTTGTGCTGGAGTGACTGTGGCTCAATGGGGGACTGGTACATATGTGGTGGGCATGCCCTAAGGCCCAACACTTTTGGGAAGATATCATAGTCATTATCAGAACCATGACAGGGGTCCAGCTCATGCTTGACCCCGTGGTTCTGATCTTGGTCTGCCAGAGGGATTCAGAAGGTAATTCAGCGACCACCCACTTTCCGAAATTGTACATGCACTAAATGCAGCCAGGTTAACATTGGTTCAATGTTGGATGCATTCATAGGGGCCTGTGATTCCTATTTGGTGGACAAAACTGTGGAACACATAGGCTATTGAAAGGCTAACGGCTTCCTTTGTAGAGAGATTGCCAAACTTCCTGTGTCACTGGGAGCCCTGTTCACACCACTGCTCCTCCATGTTATCCGATACCTGTAGGTCGACTACATATCGATCCTTAGCACTATATTGAACTTGAGTAAATGGCATGAATCTAAGTTTCTCCATGCAATGTCATAGATAGGATGCTCTGCGAGAAACCAGAAGGTGTCACACCCAATAGTCCCCGGGATCTGTCATCCAGGTGGCCAGGACACGGCCATCACTTTTGGATCCATTTCCTGGGGGTGGACCAGTGCGGGAGGATCACCTGGATGAGGGGTCTTCAGGGAGTTGGAGTGGGACGCCCGATGATGAGACACGGTATCCCATTCCGTGTAACACCTTTTCCCCATCCTACCAGGCAGGATACCTAGGAACTTAACTCCCTGCCCCCTTCACGACACAAACACTTTCTCGTGGACAGCTCACTGTGAGAGAAAATGGACTAACCCCCAAGCTGTATACCTGAAATGTCCCAACACAAGGGCCCGGTAAAGTCAGACAATTACTGATAATTACACACACCTGACTTCCATCACAATTCCCCACACGGATAAAAGGCGGAGCATGAAAGCACACTCTGAGCAAGGCAAAACACACAAGGAAGCAGCAGTTCCAAGATGGCAGTTTAATACGAGGAGAAAGACAGCAATACCAGAGAGGGTTACAAGGAGGGAAGTGCCCTTGACCTTTTCGGAGAAGAACCACTACTTTCAGGAGCCCTCGACAATAAGAAACATAAGACCGGGAATTAAAACTAAAGAAATGTGCATTGTGTGTCAAACGTACCCAAGGCCTGCCTGCATCAATAGCCAAGGCAGGGAGGAGCAATTGCTGCTGTGATACTGTCCTTGGCTCCCACGACCAAGCAGTGCCAGCAAAGTCAGCACAGCTGGTAAGATGGGAGACTGATAGCAGACCGGTCTTTGTTAGAACCAAGGTTGCAAGAAGCAACATTGTATGAAGAAATCTGCAAAGAAGAGAGTGTCAGGCATATGTGATGAGTGACGTGAATATAATTGAATATCCAAGAAGTGACTTAACTTTTGAAGCCAAGATAGACACCATATACAGAGTGGTCCGGCACCATGGGGGTGCTCATTCGAAGGTCTCTGTTAGGTATCCAACTGAGAGTGTACAATTGCGAAATCAAAGCGGTCCTGCAAAGGGTTAAGCTAAACCCTGTGCACAATCGAAAGTCTTCGATAGCTAATATAAACTGCAATTGGTCCGTGCCCGGCTGAGAGAGACTAATTTGGAAAAAGGAAGGATCTGAACCCAGCTGAGGGGCATCCAGGTAGAACCATGAGTCACCCAAGAAAAGATAATCTATAAGCATTGGAAAAGAGGATCTGAGTCCGGAAGAGGGGGATGCAAAGTAAAGATTGTGGTATAAAAGGGATCTGAACCCGGCTGAGGGGGATCCAGGGTAAAGAGTGAATCACCCGACTTGAGTACTTGTAAAGGAACATTTTGTTTGTTTTGCTACATCAGGCCCTCTGAATGAAGAGACTTTGATAATTTAAGAGACTTGGGCACAGAAAGCCCTGATGGTGGTAATGGAACTGTTATTTTGACGAGACTCCACTAGGACTGTATTATTATTATATGATGGTCGTAGCTTGCTCTCATCTGTAGATTTAGGATTAGATCGGCGTTCATCACACCCTTGTTAAAGTTCAATAAACACCCTTGAACTGTGGTCACTTGTGTCTGTCTTACCTTGATACCATGCCTTCCTTACAGCTCTTTCCTCTCCTTCTGCCTACCTAGCCTTGGATAGCACATACCCGTAACTAACCACCTTGATGCGTTGTTTTCTTTGTCATAACTTTGCACCTTGATTCCGATGTTGTATCTTCCTTCTCTCAATGTACCTGCATACCAGATGTGTATGGTTATACTTGATTATGTTATGTTCTTTATCCAAAAGTTAAATGTAGTTGAGTAAAAAAGCAATGGGTAAATAAGATCTTATTGATCGTCAAGCAGACATTAATTCGTCCATCTTTGCCAATAGAACCTTAATATTCCCATCCCTGGGCACTATTTTCAAAGCCTATCTAATCGTTGGACATTATTTCACCCATGAAAAATCCTCCTATTTTTCAGACATGATCATAGGACTAACTTGGCTTACTCCTGGCTAGAGTAGATGTGTCTAAAGGCATTGATCAGAAAATAATAAAGAAACTACAAGCAATTTA
Source organism: Ambystoma mexicanum (assembly GCF_040938575.1). Lineage (NCBI taxonomy): Eukaryota > Metazoa > Chordata > Amphibia > Caudata > Ambystomatidae > Ambystoma > Ambystoma mexicanum. The sequence goes on along the minus strand of NC_090931.1, from coordinate 1,055,553,202 downwards.
GAAGAGACTCCCTAAACAAATCCTACAGTTAAAAAAAGATGCCCCTGACAAGTTGACTCTAAACAATTCTCCATATAATCAAAGAGCAAGTTTCAAGTTAATTAGCATTGTTTAAAACACTTAATGAGTAGCAGACCTGAAATACCTTCAACAATCATTTGTGCTCTATAAATGGAGGCTTCGTTCTTACACCAAATAACCAGACGCTTCTACAAATACTCTCAGATTGGGAGGTAGAACTTTACATATACAAAACAAAAATGCAATGAACCACTCTCTGACCTCAGAGGGGAAAAACACAACTTAATCCTTCCCCATCTAATGGTCTGTCCTAGCGTGGTAGGAAGTTTGAATGTTAGGGACCTACTTCACTGAGATAGTATGGCAGGCAAGCATGGAAATTGTTCAAATGCAGCATTACCCATATTTACCTGACTCAATATTGAATTCACGCTACAAATAACTAAATCACAAATAAAAGTCTCAATATTAGATTCTAATTCTGTATTCAAGTTGGACAACTAGTGGGGTGATGCTGACATTCAAAATAACATTTAATTTGAAATAAAGATTTCAGATCTGGGGGTACTTGGTATTCTCACATAAACAAAGTGAGACCTTCTCCGTGCCTACTTGGTACTATCCGCTACTTCCTTCTTTCTTTTATTTAATTTTTGTGTGCATTTGTAAGGCACCTATACATCAAGGAATGGTGTTTCAAAGCATCTGTGGGGCTATGGGGCGTGAGCATGGGAGCGAAAGGCAAATATAATAATCAGGAGAAAAGACAGAGGTGGGTGCTACTAGGCCTTGTGAGCATTCAGAACGTGCAAGTGAAGAGAGAAGGGACGAGGGAAAGGGGTAAGTGCTGGGAATTCCACAGAGGGGAAGTGCAAGGGAGTCAGTTGCAAGCAACAGTTAAGTGCCTGGCAGAGATCACTTGGTAAAGAGTGGTCACCTGCCAATACATAAGTGCAGGCCTGTGCGACAACACAAGTTAGTGGGCACCCAAAGGCAAGTGCTGGGAGTGGGCAGAGACTGAAGGCAACTGTGGGGCAAGGTCAGGACCCAGATTAACACATAAGGGCCCTGGTAACCAATCTCAGAAACTGGGGGTTTTAGCACTAGAGGGAGAGGGAGAAGAAGGAGGTGAAAAGGAAAGTCTTGAGTCGCTTCTGGAATTTGAGGTGATCCGGCTCAAGACGGAGAGGAGGAGGGAGGCTGTTCCAGAGAAGGGAGCCAGCTGAGGAAAGAGATTGGCCTCCAGCTCACTGTTTAGAGAAACGCTTGATACGCACAGAGGTGGTGCCGGAAGAGCGCAAAGATCTGGAGGGAGAGTATTTGGTGAGAGCAAGTTGTAGATAGCGTGGCCCCCGGCCCCACACATCCTTATGGATGATGCAGAGGGACTTGAATTGGATCCGGGAGCCAGTGGAGAGATTTTAGGCCTGGAGAGATACTACGGTCCTGGGCTTGAGGCCAAGGATAAGTCTTGCATCCCTATACTCGATAAGCTGGAGGGGCCGAAGAGAGGAATAGGGTAGATTATTGAAGAGGCTGTTGCCATAGTCCAGCCTAGAGAGTACCAGAGCTCTAGAGACATTGAGCTTCTGGGGAAAAGTGAGGAAAGGAAGGATACCTCTGAGGAGGTGGATTGGAAAAGGGGCCTTCTTGGCAAAGTCCTGGATGTGAGGGAGGGAGGAAGGAGAGACAGGAGTCGAAAATGACTCCAAGATTTCTGACTTCAGATGAAGGAGTAGTGGGAGAGCCCATAGAGGGTGACCAGGGTAAGGGGAAGAAAGAAGGAGCAGGAGTAGGAATGCCCACAATCCCACAAGGCTAGCAGAGACCTGGTGAGTTACAAGAGTGAATGTTCCCACCATTCATTTGTTGTAAATAAACTTGCAATTATTGTAGTGCAGGATGTTGAGCCTTCCATCAGACAACAGTTTCCTGAGCGAACATCATTTTCTGGGGCAGGAAATGACAAAGGACAACTTTTGTGGTCATTACCCTCCAATGGGAAGTATTCACATCATACAAAAGAGTTAATAACTGTGGCACATAACAACAATTTGTAGATGCCTGCTGGACCATAAGACAAACATCTGCCATGGGATGTTCATTGGGTATTCTGAACTGAGCATAAGAGCATGCCTATGGAAGTTGCAGTGCCTTGAAAAACGGAATGCAATAGCATTCAACTAAAATGTTTCCCTAAACTGGGACATGCTAAAAGCATTTACTGAATACCTACCTGCTACAAATATCACAGTAATTCAATCGAATACATCTTAAAGGGGAAGTTCGCTCAAAAATGTTATTGTCCCGAACGTTCGGACATGTATTTTTAAGCATACGGTAATCGATCTTAAACTTTTTTCCTATGCATCTTACCTTAGTTTTCCTCACTTTTACACATGTTGGGCGCAGTCATCTTGTGCTAATCTTATCTGTTGATACATCGTCCTAAATTCAAGTGCCGTTGCGGCACTAATCATATCACCGGCCCCTAAAGCTGACATCACTAGACGCTTACGGCCCTTTTCACAATGCCAATGCACGTCTTGTGTCAATGTTGTCTATGCGCAAGCTATTGACATGTCTCCATGGAAATGCCAGGACGCTTCTTTCCTCAACAAGTATAAACCGGCCCTTTCTGAGCAGACAACATTGCTTTTTCAATTGTTTCACTATATTTAGTGTTGATTGCTGTGACTTGCTTCTGCTCTGTTCAGCTATCTTCCCAGTACGAAGCCCCGCGAACAGGTACTTACACTAGCAGGACTGAGGTACTTTTATATAAATATTTGTCGTATAATGGCAACAATACAGCACTACCAGTACGAGCATGAGTATTCTGAAGGGATCTATGTGATTATTGCGACGGCCGAAAATGCCGACTTTTTTATTAACAATTTACACCACATATATATGCGGGGGAGACCCCCTGCATTCCCCCCATATTAATAGTATACTCTAAACACCCCCCACATATATATGTGGTGTAAGGAGGGGTAAAAAATTAATAATAAAGTCGGCATTTTCGGCCGTCGCAATTCCCAGGTCGACATTTTTGTACGATTCCTTCTGAAGAAGAACTAAAGGGAAGAGAAAGAAGCAGAAATGATGGGGAATGGGTTGATAGTTGGGAAGATGAATCACCGGAGCATGAGCCTGAGCCTAGTCGCATGGAAGATGTTTGCACCTGGTGTACCTGCAATCGTTGCGAGTTCATGCCAACCGAGATGGAGAACTGCAGTTGCCAAGAAAACTCTGGATGCTTGGCCTACATAGCAAAAGAAGACACACCACTGCTATGCGTTACCAAGCCTCATGACTTCAGGGCAGCCTGCCTCACAAGGTCCGTGTTGAGGATTATGATGGTGCTTATGCACGAACTTTGTGCAACAGTTTGCCCTCGCAATCCAAGTAACGAGTAAGTATACTCTAGATGTGATGTAATTTTGACCACTGAGATGACTATCATTTCATGTTGTTCTCCTACATGTTCGTAACTTCGATCGATCACTGACAATTTAATTTAGTATGTAAATTGAATACATTTCTCTCGCTTATTGCAAATCAGAGTGTTCATCACTTTCAACTAAAAAAATATTTCTCTATGGCCCAAACCGTTCTGGCTTGAGTAATACCCGCCTGTGTTGTTCAAGTCATTTGCGCCAAATGACCCAGTGGCAGCAGACAGCACAGGGAATTTTCACACACTGTGCTGCAACCACAAGTATACAATTTGTAGTTTGCTTGTGCCATCAACATCACCAAACTAAATAAAATACAAATGAGCATATACAAAGTTGTTTGAATTTTTCAGTGTGTCAAGAACACGCTCAATCGTCTATGAGGGTCAGGAAAGAATGGTTGGTGCCCTTTTGCGTTCGCCTCGTCCCTATCCATCCCCCGTCTAGTAGTGGGTGGGTTGGAATGGTCAATTTGCCAAACACCATGTAAAACTCAAATAGATACTCCAGACTCCCCTCTTTAAGACCCCGCCCCTGCAATCAACATATGTTTGTGTCCCTTCAACAGTGTTTGCGGCATTTTGCGCTCACCTCATGCCCATCCATCCCCCTCCAGTATCAATGGCAGTTCACACCTATGACTGTACACTCCCAAGGGGACTGGGTGGGTGGGAACACTCAAGTTGCCAAACACCATGTACACCTCAAAGGGTCCTTCTGCATGCTGACCGTTGTTCACATGGCCACCCCAGACCCAGTGCCTCCAGACTCCCCTCTTCAAGACCCTCCCCAGCAATCAGCATAAGTTTGTGTCCCTTATGCAGTGTTTGGGGCCTTTGCACTTGTGTCATGCCCATCCATCCCCCCTCCGGTATCAATGGCAGTTCACACCTATGCCTGTGTGCTCCCAAGGAGGCTCGGTGGGTGGGAACACTCAAGTTGGAAAACACCATGTACACCTCAAAGGGATCTTCCACATGAGGACCGTTGTTTACATGGCCACCCCAGACCGAGTGTCTCCAGACTCCCCTCTTAAAGACCATCCAGCCCCCTCCTTTTCTCCTCAGTATCGATGGCAGTTCACACCTAAGACGCAAGGCAGCTGGGTGGGTGTGGAGGCTCAAGGTGCCACAAGCTGTGGAATCGATATCCCCTGTGTAGCATTTAAAATATACATTGCGCATCGTACAACATGATGCAGACTCTTTGTTTTTGTGTTGGCAATAAAAGTCTTTGGCTTTTTCTGAACATAATAATAAACCAAACAAGATTACTGTGTTTATGTCACAAATCAACAGGTGTGCAGCGTTATCATGGTTCTGAACTTTTTGGGCACTTGGACCGTAAAACAGGAACTGGCCCTCCTTGGCTCACCAACTGCCCCCATTGTGGCCTTTCCGGTCTGTGTATTGGGGACCTACATGCCATGAAACACTTGACTGAATACCCGGGATAAGAATGGACACCATGGATGATCGAGTTCAAGCTCTGGAGGCTAACAGCAGCTCTATGGACCTCCTTGAGACACAGATTGACATACGCCTGGCCGAACTGGAAAGGAAAGAGGAGAAGTGCACTCTAAAGCTCGATGATAGGGAACGCTGTTGCAACCTGCGATTCCTAGGTTTTCCGGAGCATGAGGTTGACACTCAGGCGGACTTCATTAAAACATTAAGACGGTCAATGCCGTAATTAGGAAACTCTTTGTTGTGCGAGAGATCGTTGTGTGAGTTTTTTGAGTGAGATAAGTATGCAGAGTTTGAGCTTATATTGGTTAGTGGTTACCTGACCTTTGGCATGTTGGCCTTTGCAGTTCTGTGGTACCAGTTGACCCCCACAACTCTATCTGGATGCGGTGCAGGCCAATGTTTAGAATTCTATCTGGGTGTGGGCAAGCCAGCATTCACAGTCCCATCCAGATGCGGCGCAAGCTAGCATCCAGGAATCTGTCCAGGTGTGGGCATGCTATCATTCGCAACCCTATCTGGATGCTACGCAGGCTGGTGTTAACAATTCCAAGTGTGGCACACGCCAACATTCAAGTTTCATTTAGGTGCAAGCTTGCTATCCTTCAATCAATCTCATCTAGATGCGACGCAGGCCAATGTCCACAATTCTAGGTGTGGCCTGTGCTAGTCTTCGGGTTTCGCGTAGGTGGGGGCATGCTAACATTCGAAGTCCTAGCTAGATGCGACGCAGGCCAATATTCACAAATCTTTCTAGGTGTGGGCATGCTGGCATTCAGGTTTTCACCTAGGTGCGGGCATGCCAACAATCATGGTCCTATCTAGATGCGACGCAGGCTAATATTCTCAATTCTATCTAAATGTAGACATGCTAATATTCATACCTCCATCTAAGGGCAGGCATGCCAGCATTCAAAGTCCATTTCCATTCTAGATCATTTCCATCAAGTGTGGCCAAGCTAATATTCTCAATTCTATCGAAGTGCGTCTGCCGGTCTGGATATGGTGCGTCCGGTACGTGCGAGTGGGTGAGTCGCTTGAGGGCTTTCGTCTGGGTCTAAGTATGTGATCAGTCTCTGCAGTCTTCCTTTTGTGGCTATTTCCCATGGTATTTTATGCTCTGTCGAGTGGTTAGTTCTTTGGTTTGAGTGTTTGTCCAGATTGAGAGTGGCCGGGATTGGAGTTATTTTCATCGTTGTTTTAATGTCTGCGCATTCTGGTGCGTCTCCGTTGTGGTTATCCTGTGAAGAGCTATGATTTGAGGAGTTTCCTGAATGCTAGGTGGTTTGTTGTGTTCTGTATATTCTTAGGTAGGTCATTCCAGGTTTTGGGTGCCTGGTCGGAAAAAGAGGATCCTCCGAGTTTTTTTTCTGTTGTAGGGTTTTGGTTCCAGGCGTATGTGGGTGCTTGATCTTAGTGTTCTTGTCGGTTGATGTAGGCATAGTTTGTCGCTTAGGAATTCTGCGCCTTGTTTGTGTATTGCTCTGTGCGTGATGCACATGGACTTGAACTTTATTAGCTGTTTTAGTGGTAGCCAGTGTAGTATTTTTAGTGTGGGTGTGATGTGTTCTCTTCGGGGTAGCTTGAGGAGGAGTCTGGCTGCTGCATTTTGTATGCGTTGCAGCTTTTTTAGAAGTCGTTCGGGCATGCCCAGGTATATGCTGTTGACATATTCTACTCTGGACATGATCAGAGCGATGATGTTAAGTGTTTTGTTGGCGAACGACAGGAACGGTAGGATCCTTTTTGCTGATCGCAGGAGGAAGAAACATTTCTTGATTACCGAGTTTACTTGTGGTTCTAGAGTGAGATTGTTATCCATCAGGATCCCTAGGTTTTTTACAGTTGATGATGGTTCTGGTGTGGTGCCGAGCTCTCTTGGCCAGGGGATGCAGTTTATGTCTCCTCCCTTTTTTGATACGATCATTATCTCTGTTTTGCCTGGGTTGATTTTGAGATGGTTGAGGTTCACAAAGGCAATTCTCTAGTGTGGCGTTTTCTTCTCGGATATCTTGTACGTTGAAGATTATTTGAGTATCGTCGGCATAGTTGTAGCATGTTAGGCCATGTTTTTTGATGAGTTGATTAGTAGGTACATGTAGATGTTGAATAGCAGCGTGGAGAAGGATGAACCTTGTGGTACTCCGCACATGGAGTCTATGGGTTTGGAATTAAAAGCTTTCATCCATACTGTTTCTGTTCTGTTTGTTAGGAAGGATTTGATCCATAGTAGGGCAGTGTCTGTTAACCCTAGTCCTTCTAATCTCTTTATGAGGATGGTCTGGTTGACAGTGTCGAAAGCTGCAGACAGATGAAGGAGAATCAGGGCGGTACTGTTGTCCGAGTCAGCGTTTGTTTTTAGGTCGTCCCATATTGAGAGGAGAGCTGATTCTGTTCCTCTCATAGGCCTGAAACCAACTTGTGCCTTGTCTAGTAGGCATTGCTCTTCTATTAATTCTTGGGTTGTTTGCTAGACGTACGTTTCTAGCAGTTTGGCTATGTACGGTATGTTGGAGATGGGTCTATAGTTAGATAAATCCTCTACGTTTCCTGTTGTGTCTTTGAGTAGCGGCTTGATGTAGGCTGATTTGACGGCCTGTGGTACTTTACCTGTTGAGATTGAGAGGTTGAGGAGGTTCCTGTGGTATTCCATGGGGGTTCCTTGTTTGAGAATTGTTTTGTATATGTCCGGGGGCAGGGGTCTTCAGGAGAGCCTGATTTGTTGCTTTGGTTTACCAGTTTGACGAAAGCCTCAACTGATATTTCTGGGAAGTTTCGTAGCTTGTTTGCGTGTTCCTCGTCGGTGTCGGTGGGGTTTGCGCTGTGATTGCTTGGTCTGTTTTGAATGGTGTGTTGGATGGAGGTTATTTTGTTTTTGAAGTGGTCTCAGAGGTCCTCGCAGAGTTTCATCGATGGAATTGGCGTGTTGTTGCAGCCCGGTGGGTTTTTTATTTCGTTTATTATTTTGAATAATTCTTTCTGAGCGTTTGGTGCTCTGAAGATTCGGTTGTCGTAATGTTTCCTCTTCGCTTTTTGTATTTCCTTTTTATATGAGCGGATCTGTTGTAGGAATTTCAATTTGTTTGCGGAGGTGTTGTTGGTCCTCCATTCAGATTCTAGTTTTCGTTTTTTTCTTTTCATGGCGTTGAGTAGTGGAGTGAACCACTTTGCTGTGGTTTTCTTACGTGATGGGGCGATGTCGACTAGGGTTGTTGTATGGTATGAAGTAGGGCAACTTTATTGTCTAGATCTGCTTCTTCCATGGTTGATGCTTGTGGTTTGCTGAGTTCTAGGAGGTCAGTTAGGTTGGAGTTTTTTATGGTTCTCCAATTTCTTTTCATCATGATGGGTCGTTTTTCTTGTTGCTTTTTTGTTGGAGCGGTCGTTGTGATTATGAATGGAATGATGAGGTGGTCGCTGTAGAGTATTTGGATTGGGGGTGCCGTGGTGATGAGATCCTTGTTGGCGAAGATTGCGTCAAGTGTGTGCCCTGCTGAGTGGGTTGCTCCTTTGACTAGTTGTTGTAGGTTCATGGCTGCTAGTTGGGCGGTTGAGGATTTTTGTGTGGTTGTAGTTTCTCCGTTGAACCAGATGTTGAAATCTCTGAGGATGATCAGATGATTGTACTTGATGGCTAGGGTGGTGATTGCTTCCGTGAAAGCGTCTATGAAAGTCGCAGTCGCATCGTAGGTTGGTGGTCTGTATATCAGTATGAATTTCAGATTAGTTTTGGGGTTTACTGAAAGTCGTAGTATTAAGGATTCGCATTTCTCGATGTTTAGAGGATCTTCCATTTTGATGGTCAGTTGTTCCTTGTGGATGATCGCTAGTCCCCCCCCCCCTTCTTTTGGATTTTCTGTTTGTTTGCATGCATTTGAAGTCTTCAGGCAGGCAGTTGTTGAGGATGATCTTGTAATTGTCGTCTAACCATGTTTCGGTTATAAATTACTGTTGTTACCGTTGTTAAAGCACCCTTGTTACCATACCACTATACTACGAGTTCTGCTCGAGGGTGCCCTTGCAGCCACCTGGTCTGACCAGGTGGCCATACCGGCACCCGCGAGCAGAACTTGATGGTAATACTGGTACTGTTATTAACGGTACCGGTGTTACCACCCTCCCCATTCCCATTGAGCCCTATGGGGCCGAATGGGAATGGGGAGTCCCTTATTACCGGCACCCTCGAATGGGCAATTACTGGGTCCGCCAAATTCGGCATGACCCAGTAATTGCCCATTCGTGGGTGGCAGTAAAAAATGGATACCGGCGGCAGCCGTGCCTTTAATACAGGCACGGCTACCGCCAGCCTCGGAATGAGGCCCAATGTCTGACTTACTAGCTGGAGGGGCGAGGGGGGGCTCTTAGATTTTGTATTGTGGGGTTTGGAAGCCTGGAGGGGTTAGGCAATAGTGGCCTGGCCTAGCGGCAATCTTCATGTTGCAGACAGTCCAGGCGCTCAGGGGGGGGGGGCGGTAAGGGAGGTGTGCTGGAAATGTTGTTCTAGTTTGTTCTTGATTATTCTGTTTTTTTACTACCTAGCGATGAATGGTTTTGTGTGGGTATGGGCTCTTCTATATGTAATCAATGTCCATGCAGGCAAGGAGGGGTGATGGGTTTTTTGTGCCATCTGCGTGGTTTTTTAGGATTCTCTCATCCCCCCGATGGATGACACAAATCACACTCTGACGTTGGGGTCATTAAATGTACGTGGGCTCAACTCACCCAATAAAAGATCGTTGGTGGTTAGGGAATTCAATAGGCTTCTCCTACACTTTCTCTTCCTCCAGGAGACCCACTGGGTAAAGGGTAAAGAATCAATGCTTAGGGCTAAATCTATTCAGCACACATTTCATGCCTCATACATGGCAAATAAACGAGAGGTAGCACTCCTAGTGTCTGCCATGGCCCATTTCTCACTCAAAGCCCAGCGCACTGACCCTGAAGGGCGCTACATCATGGTTAAGGGGGAGGTGAGAAGCAGCAAGGTAACAGCAGTCTCTATATAGGCCCCAAACGAGGATCAAGACCAGTTCTGTGAGGAAATGATATTGAAAATCATTGCTTTTAACAAGGGCACCCTATTGGTGGGTGGCGACTTTAACATGGTTCCCAACCCCAAGAGTAACAGAAGGTCAGCAAACCCACACACATGCTCCCACACACAGAGGAGGATGGCCGCCACGTTTCAAAGGGTCAATGAGGAACTGGGTAAGCAGGCAAAGCAGGGTTATGACCCATTTTTTATATTCTTCTCCAGACCCCATGAAACCTTCTCCAGGATTGATTATATTTTGGTGGACACCTCAATTCGGGAACACATGTCTGACTCTAATGTCGAGTCCATACCATGGTCCAACCACGACCTGGTTCGAACCCGAATAGGAATTCTGTCGCCCCCCCTGGTAGATCATGATGGTCATGTAACAACCTCCAGTTGCAGGATAAAGAGCTTTCCCCAGGCTCTCTTGACCGCCATAAAGGAGTACTTTGCAATTAATGACAATGGGGAAGTGGGCGTAATGGGGGTTTGGGACGCGTTCAAGGCTACGATCAGGGGTGTTCTTATGGAAATGGGCACAATGAGGAAGAGAGAAAGAGAAAGAGAGGAGAAGCAATTAAAGGGAGAAGAGAGCTGCTATTCAGCCATGGGGAAGTTAAAATCCCAAATGTTCCCGCGCAAATGGAAGGAGCTTCAACAGCTTAGGTCAAAACTTGCAGCACTTTCAGTGGGCCAGACGGAAAGGAAGCTTGCCTTCCTGAAACAAAGGTATATGGAAAAAGGGGAGAAGGTGGATAAGATCCTCGCCTGGAGGCTGAGAGAATTTAGGAATAACAGGAGAGTGGACTCTCTCCGATCCCTGGAAGGAGAGAAATGCATAAGTGATCCCTCGAAAACTGAACAGTTCCGCCAATACTACGAACGCTTATACACATTGGAATACACTGGGGATGGAACTGATGTTGACCTCTTTCTAGATTCCTTTGCCCATTCCCCACCTCCCTCCCAAGAAGGCCGATCCCCTTGACATCCCCATTACCCCTCAGGAGATTATAGACACCATAAGCACCCTGAAAAGAGGTACTACGCCTGGAGATGATAGTTTCACGGTCCGTTTCTACAAGTCATTCCACTCCACCTTGTCCCCGTTTATGTCCTAAATGTTCAATACTGCCATCGAAACAGGTTCCCTCCCTCACTCCATGATGTTGGCTCTCATTGTGGTCATTCCTAAAGAGGGTAGATTTGGCTAATAGGCTAGCCAAACATCTTCACTCCTTGGTGCACGGTGACCAGGTCAGATTCATCCCTGGCAGGCAAGGCGCAGATAATGTGAAAAAGACCCTGGACCTCATGCACAAAGCTTTAGAACATGACTCAGAGGCTTATTTGCTCTCGTTGTATTCGAAAAAGGCCTTTGACCGGGTCGAGTGGCCTTACATGGGCAAGGTCCTCCGAAGGATGGGTCTGGGAAACAAGTTCTGCAGGTGGAATGCAACATTGTATAATGGTCCATCAGCAAGGGTTTCAGTAAATGGTACGGTGTCAGCATCCCTTCACTTTTCTAGGGGTAACCGACAAGGGTGCCCTATCTCTCTCCTTCTATAAGCGTTGGCGATGGAGCCCTTGGCCATTGCCATCAGACTAGACCACAACATCTCCGGACTCTATAGTGGCAACTACGATTTTAAACTACCGCTCTTCGCCAACGACATTCTGGCTTACTTGACCAATCTCTGTGACTCCCTCCCAAGCCTTCTTGATCTAATTCACACCTTTGGAGTCTTTTCTGAACTTAAGATCAACCTATCTAAGTCTTGCATAATGCCTATGGATAACAGGGACCACGAGATTAGGGAAAAAAAGAATTCAAGGGAATGAGAATAGAACGTAATGCCACCCCATACTTGGGGCTATCCCTCACTAGAGACCTAGGAGCTTTATTTGAATCGAACTTCTCCCCGATTCTGGCCAAACTAAGTAGAGATATTGTACGGTGGGCACCTCTAACGCTCTCGTGGTTTGGCCGTATGGTCACGGTCAAATTGAATATTTTACCCCGTCTCCTTTACCTTTTCTCGGCTCTCCCCATTATCATTCCTGAGCCCTTTTTTACTACACTGCATGCCCGGGTCCAGCGTTTCATCTGGGGTGGCAAAAGGCCAAGAGTTAAGCAATTGACTTTGACTTTACCTAAATACTTTGAAGGTTTTGGAGTTCCGGACTTTAGGCTATATCACAAGGCAGCCCAGCTCAGCGTAATGTTGGAGTACATGAGGGACGACATGGGCACTTATTGGACCTATATCGAAGACAACCCTGCCCATCCAAGAAAGGCCCGAGATCTCCTGTGGGCCCCTATAAAGACCCTCCCTGCCCGCCTCAGAACACACTGGACTCTGGCCGTGCTATGGGCCTCCTGGAGAAATGACAAGGAAACAGAATTCTGTCCTCCTGGCCATCCCCCTTGACCTCTCTGTGGGCCCCCCCTTCAATCTAGGCACCAAGGGCTTACGGGACACCCAGTCTTGGTCTGATATGGGCCTGGAGAGGGCCGCTCAACTGTTTCGCCCGAGAACGCTTTCATTGAATACCACCAGCTGGCTGAAGCACCTGAATATTTGCGCCTGAAAAGGAGCTATACTCGTCCGTCCCCTTAAGCCTTAAGCCTTTTGAGAACATTTTGGTGGAGTTTACTACAAGGAAGGGCTCTCTCTCTAAGATCTATAGAGTACTAGTTACAGCGAACCTAGAGGGCAGGCAACCCTTCAAGCACCTTAGGGAGGAAAGAACGAGGATGGTTCTTGGGGAGGCAACATGGGGAGCGATTTTTAGAACTCTTTTTTCGGGGTCCCTGTACACCTCAGCTATGGAGCACAATTTCAAGATGTTACACTCCTGGCATCTCTCCCCCAGCTATGCTCTCTAAGATGTTCGGGGGGACATCCCCTCTCTGCCCCAGGGAATGTGCACAACGTGTAACCTGGTACCATATGTGGTGGATGTTCGTCGGCGCAGACTTACTGGACCGAATTTTTAAAGTTGGATTAAGGAGATTATGGGCACAGCACCCTCCCTGGGCACTCCAGCCCTGGACTCTGCGGAGAGTGCCTTCCCGTAAAGATGGCCCATAGCCTAGCAAGCCACTCTGCTTTGGATGGGGTAGAAGGGTGTTTCCACTTTTGAGTGAGGACCAGCCTTCTGGCTTTCAACATTGGTGGAGCTTGTTTGTTTGTTTATTTATTTATTTGGTAATGCGCACCAAACCCTTAGGTAGCTGGGCGCAAACAAGACAAGTATACTTAAAGCTTAGTTACAACCCATGCAGTGGGTACAGACATACCGTGGTAACTTGCTACCACTTGCAGGTTACAATGGGGCATGGTGCAATGGTTACATATACATAATACATGGTACAATGGTTACATATGCATAATACAGTCATGTGGGCAATGGTTACATATACATAATAAAGTCATGTAGGCAGAGATAGGGAGGCAGATCGCTAGAGCAGTGCTAGGGAGGTGAGACGATTGTTAGCAGTTGTTGGTACGTAACCAGTTCAGTCATGACTGAATTTAGGATAGGGTTGTTCAATTCTAATCTCTAAAGGTAGTGCATTCCATGATATAGCTGCTTTGACAGGGAAACTAGATCTGCCAGCTGTGGCTAGCTTAAATCTTGGGATCTCTAGGAGATGGGCATTGGCAGATCTGGTTGGTTGTGTAGAAGTTCTCCTGATTATTCTTTCTGAAAGATATGGTGGTGCTATATTGTTCAGGTACTTGGATGTAAGTGAAGCTGTTTTGAGAAGGATCCTGTCCTTTATATTTAACCAATGGGCATTTCTTCTGAATTTGAAACTTGTGATGGATCTTTAGAAATTCTACTTGAAAAATGGCGTTTATTGATGCACCATTGTTCCAACGTAAACTCATAGACAGAAAACCAATATTTCCACGAATGTGCACATGGACCTTTATCCAAGGAGCAGAAACGCAAGAAGAAGTGGTTGGTGCCATGTTCTTCTCCACACAAATCACTTCAGAAGATTGTGTACGATAAAACGCTTTCAGGAGACCTGTCATACTGGAGATTTGCACATGTTCCATAATATGTGACTAAAGTACAGGCCCAAAAGGTTGCATTTTGGCATAGACGGTATAGAGGCCAGAACAAGATTAGCTGTACTTGCGCGCAAACATTGGAAGGAAACAAGTGAAAACTGCAGGAATATTCAGGATGCTTTGTTACCTCAAGGCCTTAACAAAATGAGGCAAACAATGAGTGGCCAAGCCAATATACCAGGAAATGGAATTTGAATTAGTGAAAGATCTGACATTGGGGGTCATTACGATCTTGGCGTTAAAGGTTTAACGGTGCCGTAAAAGGTGTTGGTGCCGTTAAACCCTTAACGCCTGATTACGAGGTCCCTTTGCGGCTCCCGACCTTAACAGCTGGTCTGGACCAGCCGTTAAAGTAGGGAATCGCAAAGGGACTTCCGAGGTAATTACGGTACCGCAATTTGCGCTACCGTAATTACCGCCTTCCCCAGTCCCATTGAGCCCTTTGGGGCAAAAATGGGAATGGGGAAGGGCCAATGGTAAATGGGGAGTTACCGCCCCGCCAACCTTGGACTGGGGCGGTATTTCCCCATTTACCATTGGCGGACTTGTTACAATACTGGCAGCAACCATGGTGCTAATAGCGCCATTGGTTACCACCAGTGTTGGAATGAGGGCCATTGACTGTGTTGGTCATGCATCCTCATGGAATGGATCCTGATTTTGTTCCTAGGACACATATAATGCCACAAAACATTGCAAACAAGCCTTGTCCTCCAAAATCGAAACTTGTTGAAAGGTTGACTTCCAGATTTAAATGATTTGTAGCTGTCTTCAGAATCTGCTCACAATAACATTTTAGATATGTTCCCAATGTTTGGACATTGTGCTATTACACCTGAAATTACAATGCTAGCTAATGTATTACAAAGTATTTATTTACGCCAATATAATCGGGTTTATGATGCATGAATGCATATCTTTTACATTTCCTTAATTTATATTGCTTATCCTCTGTCTAGAAGACACATGTCCGGGGTTGCTATTGGTATTATTGTTCAGAAGAATTGCCCTAGCACTTCGGTACTGGACTGTCCATTTGCGGGGGAGAAAGACTGATATGCAAATGGATATTTCCCATCTGTGAAAGGTACACTGAGGCTTGGTCTCTGTCAAACCCTCTGCTAGACCCAAACCCCATGCACACATGCAATGCATGGCACTTGTGCTGATGGCCTCTGTTAGGTAAGATTTTCATAGTAATGATAAATCTTCCTGACCTGTGTCAACCCCAGAACTTTTAGCTTTACTGGTGGATTATCTTTTCTTATACCTCTGTGAATAAGAACCATTTTCCACACTCACAGAATGTTTTACTCTTTTTATGAGTGTGATTTTTTGGGCTCTCCGTAATGTCTTTTAAAATGTATCCTCTTTGATAACATTTTGGCAATAAGCGCCTATTGTTGCTGGGTTGCCCTAGGGGCTCCACTTTTAACTTTCTCTGGCTAACCATGAAAGAACTACACTTCCCAAGGGTAGAAAGGATCTTTGGATCTCTTTTACATTTTATTAAGTGAGACCAGCACCCCCATCTTATGTGGAGTGCTGGGGAGATACTGAGTATCCCCGTTCTCATTTTAAATACATGTAACATTTATGTTACAAGAACAAACTTACCATTAATGACTGGTGGCAGTACTTTGGTGAACACTTTTACTGATGTGAAAGGCTTACCTAGCCTTCATTAGAGGATTCAAACTGTCTTCACTTTATAAGAAATTATGTTCTAACCTTTCTGCAAAGTATATAAAAGGTTAGTTTACTTACCTTGGAAATGTTCTGCCATTCTGGAAAGCAGATATAAGGTTATTTTACTCACCTGTGAATTGGTTGTGCCTCTTCAACAAGTACTGCTGTTGGTTTCCCTTTATTATTTCAGTTTGTTACGCTCACCTGGTATCCACAGGGACGCCACCCAGCTGGGTTACTCGCTGGTATGCTTCTCAGCTTTGCCCTGATGTGGTCTGCGGGGAAGGTTCTGCCTGAAAATACAGGAGGACTGTGTTCAAGACTGACAGACTGGGGTAAGTATCCTCCCTCCATCCCCGTATGATTTCAGTCCCTCTGGCGCCCTCTCCTCACCTTGTGGTAGAATTAGGCGTGCTCTCCATCCTGCCTTCTTTGCAGGGGCGCGTTGTCTTTCATGGGCGAGTGCGGTCCAGTTACTTCACTGACGCCAGCCCGTTTGATATTGTTCAGGTAGGTCTTATTGCTGTTCTTTAGTTTTGTTGCTATCCTGCATGCCTTTCTTTGTTTAAAATGTCTCTTTTTTCTCCCTTAGGTAGGCGGAGCTTCAGCGCGGCGAACTGGCTATGGTTGAGCCCCTCTGGTAAATGATGGCGCATTAAGAGCGCTATGATGCGGTAAGTAAGCGCTATGCGCAGCGCTGCAAAATCTTGCCTTTGCTAACCTGTGTTTTCCTTCCTTGTAGGTCGCAGTGTTCTTCAGCGCGAGTGGAATGTCCGGAGTGGTGCCAGCGGAGGGGCGACCAGCCAGGTAAGCCTTTTGAGCAGTTCGTAATTTGTAAATGTCTCTACTGCTTTCTTTAATGTTGCCTCTATCTTCCTCTTTCAAGTTGTTCTGTCCGGGAGGCATGCAGATTCGAGGAAGCTGTTCTCAGTAGCTGCAAGTGTTTAAAGATGAAGACTGCAGGTAAGATGTTGCTGCTAATGATGTTCCTTTTGTCTCCTTGCAGGTTCTGCTTCTCCGAGGTTCAAGGGAATAGCTGGACATGGTGAGTGTCACGTTGCAAGCTGCAAAGTAACGCGAAGCGTGTTGTCTTGCTCGGGTGTGGTTTAAATAGCCCCAACAAAATAGTCCAGGTAAAGTAGTCCCTAGGCTACCACACCCAAAACACTAGTCCGCATAGCTTGGTTCTTAGGATCCTCCATGTTGGCTGACAATACAATAAAGTAGTTCCCAAGCACATTGTTTTTCATGGTGTATGAGCCTGGTGCCATAGGCGCCAGGACTGGCCCCATGAGGGCTTTTGAAGAGGATGCCAGGCTCTAGAGGCCGGAGTCCTGACTCCACCTGGCCAATGGGTTTGCCAGAGGGGGTTTTGGGCGAGGGTCGTGACACAGTTAGGATAATTGTATAAGTGTCCCCCAACTGGGTTTTGCTCCCCCTGACTTGCTGTTAGCCTGTCCAGAATAGGTCCGCCATAGGTTTTACCTACCTAGA
Organism: Ambystoma mexicanum; assembly: GCF_040938575.1. Taxonomy (NCBI): domain Eukaryota; kingdom Metazoa; phylum Chordata; class Amphibia; order Caudata; family Ambystomatidae; genus Ambystoma; species Ambystoma mexicanum. Next base: position 1,055,535,945 of record NC_090931.1, on the reverse strand, counting down.
ATAACTTTGGGTCATTCGTAAAGTGTAACACTGGGTTTTGCTTTCCCTGGTCTGTTTTAGACAGACACAAAAAGAGCCTTAGGTTACACCTGCCTTTAAGTTGCTTATAGCTCCTGTAAAAAGTATATAGGTTTTACTTACCTTGAGTGTAACTTTGTTATCCTAAAATAAGTTAGAGTTACTGCTTTCCTTATTCTGTGAATTGAAAAGCAACTGTAATTGAATATTACACCCAAGGTCCAACTAGCCTAGAATAACTGTGTTATCCTGAATCATAGTTATAGGTTTATACTGTGCATAGTATCAGTGTTTCACTAGATCAGAAAAGTAAATTGTCCAGTTGAAATGACTGATTTCTTGCTGAGCGTCACCGTCTACCGCCCTGGTATTACTGAAAGTAATCTAAAAGTAACTATTGCTTTTGACTTCCCAAGAACTCCTGTTAGGTGTTCCAAATAAGGTTATATGCTTTGGTCTGTGTACCTTCAAGCATAGTGTTGTTTTTATATAAACGTGGTCATATATAATGTGATAGTACTTATTTCCCCCAAGATTTATCCGGGCCTACTCATATTTAAATAAACCATTCATTTTTACAATGTTTAAATGTACCTTTGGACAGTTTGTATTACAATTTCATTTGTATTTATTGTACAGCCCTCTCTCCCTCCTAAGATAAGCCTGGCTGCTCTGTCTACGCTACCCTGAACTCAGGTGGTACAGCCGTATACTAAGAGTGGAGTCATGCACTGCTTCAGTTGAATGGTTTTACTAAGCCCTTAGTTGGACTTCAGAAAAACTGTCCTAACAGCCTCACCTTAGCAGACGCAATAAGACGATCCAATAAGGTGTATGTTTTTTATATTGACGAAGTGGAGGTGCGTCACGTTGACAATAAGTTTGATGAAAGGGCAATGGAAAGGGGTATAAGGATGTCATTGGAGACATAAAATCTATCACATGGATCCAGTTGGCTACATGGATCAAGCCCTTGCATCACTTGTCGGTTTCCCACTGGCACAACAATCCTTTTTCGCACAAACGTCCCATAAAGAAATTCACTGTTGGCTGGGTTATCCTGCGCTTCCCAGCTATTCTCACCTTTTGAAAACTGTTCGGCTGCCAAGGGCACATCCTACTCGAATAGTGGGAACCAATTCTTCTTTGTCTCAGGCCCATTCCTAACTTTAAACAGCCTTCCCAAAAAGACCCGCTTTTTGCTTCACCGGCACGATCGTGCGCTTTGACACACTACTGCACTGTTGAGCCCAAGGCTACCCACTTCTTAGGGCTGGACTAGAAAGTTAGGGAACGACTCTGAAAAATGGTCTAATGCTCCTAGTGTGTTAACCAACCCTGCTCTTTACAGGTTGTGGTTGTGTTTTCCTCATTCGTCACATTAGGAAACATATTGTATACATGTTGTATAGTATTGTGTGTGGTAACTGTTTTCGCATAACTAAAGTTTACTTGTATCTATTGGTCTTGTCTACAATAAATGAATAGCTATCTTTCATATACACTTCTCTAAGAGTAATTTGTGGTTTGTTGCTGTGTGTGCTCATTGTTGGCTTTCGATGACCATCACCCCTCATAAGACTTAGTCTTGACGGCCTGTCAAGCTCTGGCTTGTCTAGAAGGTTTCCCTATTTCACTAAACCAAAGGTGGCCTCCTAAACTTCAGCCCGTTAGGTAAGAGTTAGAAATCCATCTTAACACCCTCCTCCAGCACATGTACACCCATAGGCTCCTCCTTCCATCCCCTATGCACTAGCACAGCCGATTGGCACAAGCCCTAGTCGGAGCATGAATGTAACTTATTTAGTATGGGCACGCAATGATGGTAGAGAGGGCTGCCTCAGGTGCTCAAGGGAGTATGAACGGACATGCATGAATTATAGTAAGCCCCATGCAATTGAAGGAAGTCCCCTGTTATGCTCACGCCAGAATGAAAACAACCCTCTAGGGAAAGAAGCCAAGAGATAGCTTGCAAGGATAACAAGGTTTAATTTTACACAATACAAAAATATCAGCAAAGGACTCTGCTGCTCGAGAATGTCCTAACTCCAGAATGAATCTTGTTGCCTTTTGAGAGGCCACAGCATCAGTAATGACAACACATATAGGGTATGAACCTGCACAGTTGATTGGTAAAACAGTATACATGATCCTGCTCCACATGGGATGCCAGGCTACAATTGGTGTGTTTCTCAGCCGTCTGTCGATTCTCATGTGGGTCAGCTGGGCTCATCCCTCCATGGAGTTAAAGTCAGGTCTCTCATAAGTTACATTGTGAAAAGTATGATAATATTCTAAGCCTACAACTACATCACTATGGAATGTCCTTGGGAGGCTTGTGGGCTACTGCCAGGGTAAAGGGAGGAAGAAATACAGTCACACTGACCCACACATCCTGTGCTTTGTGCCATGAAACAGTGCTGGACGAGGGTGAGGTGGGGTTTCATTTGAATTTTCTTACAGAGATGATATATCCCCGGAGGTAGCAGCACCACATACCGTTCTGGATTGTTCCTACGTTCCTCTTGCGAAACATATTTTACATAGCTGTTTTTATAACTTTCCTTGGTTTTCTGAACCAGTTGCCAGAAGCAGTTGATAGTCCAGTTTTTTTTTTGTGGCATTCTTTCACAAAATTGAAACCTTCCCATCTCTGGCTTCAATCGCTGAAAACAGGCTGCTATTATTATTTGGCATTGAGCGAAAGTCAGCAACTGTTCGAATGACACAATTTGTCGAATACCCACAAAAAATGATAACATTTACTATATTGAAAGTGGACATACAAACATTTTGTTCTCATTCCTGCAATTTGTTGTTCGGAGCGGTTACTCAGAGTGACAATGAGAGAATGGAACTTCCTGAAATTATGGAAGCTCAACTATACATGTTATTTGTGCGATTAGAAACGGAATAATGACTAATTCAGCAACGTGCGAAGGTGTGAATTGATTAAAAAAATGGACACAGTACATTATGTTATGTTGAGTTATATTTATACCGCGCACTATAAAAACCGAGTGTGTATCAGTATAGTAGTGATTTTTATTTGTGTATAGTTTAAAGAGGAGTGTATATAGGTTTGATTTCTTTGGATGTATTGCTTACTGCCCTTGGTTTGTGTTGTTAGCTGGAGCATATTGTAAGGATTATTCACCTAAGACCCGCAACCACAGCATGTATGCAAGCTAATGATATCTAAACCGTTGTCCCGTGGAGTATCCTGGTGTGCTGTCACTGTTGCATCGTTGTAAACCATAAACCCTGTTGTGAACCCCTTGGGGTAGCGGCGGGGCTGAACCTTTTAGTGAGCACTAGGTTATCTTTTCGATCACTAATCTTACTAGTTTCGTTATAATGCCATCTGTCTGTGGTTCAACTTAAATCGTTACTATCTCTATGCTTATTTTCTGGTGGGGCCCGCTATGTTAAGCGGGTGATCTGGTTCTTCATCCCATTGGGAGCTATACCTACTTCACAGCGCTAGCCTTTCATGCACGTTGTGGTCTCATATACTCCCCCATGTTGTTGTGTGTGTTCATTCAGTGTGGTTTGTGTTTATGATTAGGTTTCATCCGGTTTCTGAATTATACGATAACTTGCTATATTCGATTACAAAATGGCTACTAACATACATTATTTTATTCTGTTATCTACACAGATATATTGTACCGTTCTGCATATGCCATAGTTTCCAGCTACTGTAGGATGGATTCTTCAATCAACATTGGCTGATAACCATAAACGGTGCTTATTGCATAACCGTTATGTGGGACGACTGACAGGGAACAATCTGCCCTTTGGCGGTACCAGTAATAAGTAGCAACCTGTCAGCGTTCACGATGTAACAATGTGCTGAAGCAAAAGCGTTGCGCTTGAAAGTGCAAAGAATCCATATCTTCTCACCAACGCAACACCATGTGCGTCATTACAAAGCTGTGCTCGTGTAACATAAGGACACACAAGAATTGGAGTACAGGGATTGATCGATCATTGATCGCAATCAGTGTACCATGAGGAAGTTATAAACAACATTCGAAGCATGCGATGTTTGCTAGCTATAACTTGTATCGCAAAAAAAATCATTCATTTTTTTGACTTAATATTCTCTCTTGAACATTGTTTGATAAATAAAAGCACTTGTTACATTGCAGACTATCAATGTTTTCTTAAAATAATGTTTTGCTTTCCTATTTGGGACAAGACAGAAACGTTACATGCTGTGAGAGGATGTGTGTTGATCTTCCTTGTTCTGCGTTAAGTAACATTATGGCGTGGGTGATGAGGGGGCACGTTTGACTGCGCTGGCCACGAACATCATGAAAATAGGTGCAGCATATCGTTTGGACTAGTGATGTCAGCTTCAGGGTCGGGTGATATGATGTAGTGCCACAAGGAACTTGAATTTAGGGCAATGCATCAACGGATAACATTAGCACAAGATGGCCGTGCCCAACCCGTTGTTTTCGCACGTGAAAAAGTGAGGGAAACTAAGGTAAGATGCATAGGAAAACATTTTAAGATCGATTACAGTATGCTTAAAAATACATGCTCGAATGATCGGGATAATACAATTTTTTTGCGCGAACTTCCCCTTTAAACCATAGCTTTATATTTCTGCTTTGTGGGTATGCAACTTTTATGGAGCGCTTGAAAGATCAGAGATTTTTATTGCTTTAGAATGTGTGCCTTTGGGTGGAAGAGGAAACCATTGTATCAGTAAATTCTGCTCTGCAATTAACACAGTGAATCGGGCATGGGATTTTCCTCCATTTTACACTGAATTTTGCCAGGGAGATAAGGCCTTATGAATCTAGCCTCATTCATTGGTGCATTAACAACACAAATGAGAAGACAGATGCTGCTTTTATGGGAATATGTTTTTAACTTGCCCCTGCTTTTTATGTTCTGCCTATTCGACAAGATCCCAGAGCAAAAGTGAACCCCAGTAGTGGTTGATTTCTGAGCTAAAAAGCAACTTGGAACATGAAAATGACTGAGCAGCTGCTGAATACAAAAAAAGCAGAAATTGGCAGGCTTGATATTTTCTTTGACTAATTATGCAACACTTCTGAATTCCACTCATACTGCTGTTTTGCTTCTGATACCGAGAACGAACAAAGCCATTACAATCATCATTAAATGTATGACAAGAGTGGATACTCTTTTTGCTGTTTTCACGGGCATTGGGGGATTCTTTTTGAATGGGCTAATGCAAACAGGCCCAACGCGGCCACCCTAACTTCGATAACGATTTGACTCAAGGCTAAATCAATGACGTCTGTATGGCCTAACACACAGTATTTAAATGGCCATAGAATGACCAATATGAACTTATTGTTTTGAAAACAAAATGTAAATTAATTTCTGAAAAATCGCAGTTTTTCTGTTAGGATTTGCCTTAAACTGTTATAAGCAGTTTATATAACAAGTTAGGCACACAGGATATATGTGAACAGATTGCATGCATCATATTGTAGTAGGTAAAATGCACTTTAAAAAAGTGTAAAACACGCACATCATTACTCAGCTACAATTTTTACAGGGCACATTCCCAACTGTCCTATTCAATATTTATATACTAAATAAACAAATACCATGCTTTGCCCACTGCAGACAATATTCAAGGTATATTTAGATTGGTGCTTCATAAATTCACGAAATCCACCCCAAAATGTTATGATCCGTTTATATATAATAAGAATATATTATGAGTGTACTGAGCTTCGGCTTCGAGTAATTAATTATTCGACCGAATTCCGGCTGACAAATAGCTATTTGGCTATGGAATAGCTTCTTGTTATTCGGCTCCAGCCGTATACTTTTTTCTTCTCGTTTTAATGCACTTCAACAACCCAGAGAGGCAAATATGGAGTGCTGACTGCAAACAGAAATTGAAATAAACACTGTCTGAAAACATTTCAGATTAAATAAAAGACTAAGGTGCAAATGTTTGTGTATTACAGAGTGCTGAGGATAAGTGAAAGGTGAACATGATTTTGGTTTATTCCTATGAGAATGCTTAAGGAAAAACTTGCATTTCGTGGAGAGCAGTAGGACTGAGTTAGTCCGTTATATGTCAGGCAGAGTGGCATGGCCCCAACCTCATGTTTGGAAAACTCTCCAGTTCCTCTGTGGGCCAATCTGCGAGAGGAAATATAGAAAGAGCGATAGAGAGAAAAGCGAGAGAGAGACATAGAGGAAGAGAGACAAAGAGATAGAGAGAGAAACAGAGAGAGGGGGCGGTGAGCACTATGTGTGTGACAGTGGGCTATGCTCTGTTAGTGAAATTGATAAGTGGGGAAGTCCAAACAGGTGGGCTGCCTTTTCTACATTAACATGGGATAGAGGTGAGTCATTTACATGTCAGGCAGCACAACATGTGTCTGACAATTCCGAACCCCTATTGGGTTCTTGGAAGAACTTGCTTATTGGGAAATATCTTGATTAACATTATAGGCCAGTCTGTCCCAATAGGAAACATGTGAGAGAAGACAGAAGCACTATATCTGCTGGTGTTGTGGGATGGAGGATTGAAGATTGAGAGACAAGGACACCAACATAGGGCCTTGCATCCTGTAGTGTGGTGGGAAGAAGGTGGATTGAAATTTGGTGGAAATGAGAGAAGAGTTAATTGCCTACTTGGAGTTTATTGGGTTTGGACAGATTTAGTTACATGTTGGACTTTCATACCTGAGATTACTCCTGCTCTAACCCAGTCTGCCTCTCTGGGAGACTCCTCCCCCATGCATGGCATATGCGAGAGGGAATCCACTTTAAACTAGCAGGGTGAGGAAGTCCCATTTACCTCACATCCACAATTATCCTGAAAGATTGAACAGACATAATTTATACATTACTGTGTGAGCTGGAAGAATGTTCAAAAATTCACTTACCACATAAACTGGCTTGCAACTTGCAGAGAGATTGCAATGTGTGTGATTTGCAATAGTAGTTGTATATTTTGGTATCCATTTTGTTCATTGCAACCTAGCACTTTGCATTTGTGAAGCCTGCTACTTTGAATAGCACTGGTTTTTCATATGAAACATCCTTCTGTGCATATGGTCCCTGCTTTATTTGTTAATCTGTTTTTTCTGGATTGTGTCATGTGAGGAACCTGAGGGCGTACTCACTTCTTTTCCCCCTGGATTCTCCTCTCAGGTGGCCAGGCAAAGGCCATGGCTTTTGGATCCCGACCCTGGGGGTGGATATGCATGGGAGGATCACCTGGGTGGAGAGAACCTGGGGCGTTGGGAGAGAAAGTTCTTAGGTGAGACATGGTATACCCCGTTCCCTTTTCAGAATGAACCTCTATCCCTCAAGCCTTTGTAGGCTGTCAGCCCTTTCCCTTTGCTCCCATCCAAAATAACCCCCAAAAACACCACCTCAATACTGGGACGAGGAAGAGCCCAACTAGGAGGACACATCCTCATTTGGATGAGATAAACACATATCAGCCCAGTACTAAGCCTTATATTGTTAATGCAGACACATATCAGTCGAATACTGATACGAGGAGGAGACAACGCAGAGTAATGCGCACACCCGTTAATTCAAACCTCCCCAAACATCACTATGGTACTGAGACGAAGGGGATTGCTATGGAGGATTTCAGATGGAACAGCCAGGCATGTCCCGCTAATGAGTATTACCATGCTCAGGCAATAGGACTGAATGACCCACACCTGTGGTCATTTAACAATCCTAATGGTTATAAAAAGGGAGGCTGCGCAGCACGTGAGGGGAGAGTGGGCGGAGCTTGGAACCGGCTGAAGCAAAGCAAGCTGGAGAGAGGCAGACTGGAGAGACAGGAGCGGGAGACACAGGTGCTAGAAGTCATATTGAGCAGAGGAAAGGGACACCGGGCCCATGGCTGGCCGTAAGAGGGTCTGGAAGTCCTGCACACCCTCTGTGTCGGGCGCAAGCAGCAGGAGCTGTGGGGCGCCAGTGCACTTCAATCGCCGCAGGATTGCAGGAGAGTGAGCAGTGCTCTCTCTGACCTCCGCGAGGAAAGAGCAGAGATATTGGAAAAGGAACGCAGAACGTAAAGAAGCTGATGGCAGCTGCCATGTGAAGCCAGTGAGCGAAAAGAGGGAACACTCATACCGGGCGCTCCGAGGAACACTTGTTGAATATCGAACTAACTGAAAGTTATTATGCGTACTTTTAAAATGTTAAATCGGGTGTGTTTGAATACTGAATTAATTAAAAGACATGAACATTTTTGAATGCTGCACAGAGCAATAGCAAGTTATGAGTTCTTGTGAATGGAATTAAAGGAAAGCGGTGCAAGCAGCAGATACCCCAGAATGAATTGGTTGAGACACAAGTGCTGGCAAAGCAAAGAGAATACCCAGAAGGGTATGACATGAAAATCCAAGTATTCACCAAAGTTAAAGGAGTTCAAAGAACTGCAGGTTAAAAGGAAAACTGCATTGGCAAGAGCCAGAAGAATACAGAAAGTGTAACAAAGTGCATAGTGGTATCGGTTGTGTGACTTGTAATGGGTGGACCGTGTGGTCTGAAAACTGCGCCTAGACCAAGTGCCCCGGTTTATGGAAAGAGCCAATGAAAGCTTCCATAAAGAAGCTTATGTTTTGCAACAGTCACTTAAGTGAAAAGTACTGCTGATAAAAGAGATGGGAAGTATCCCCAGGCACTGTGTTGTTTTAAAAAGCTGGACGATTTGACCTCTTGGGGAAGGGAACCCTGATACAATTGTGAACTAGTTAGAACTTGGGCAAGGGGAAGCTGATTATAAGCTAACAGCTGGAAGAAACTCATAACTTTATTTTGACCACTATTCATTTTGATGCAGACATACCTATACATTGTTTACAGTTAGTTGTGAGGGCAAGCACAGGTTTTGGACACAGACAGACTTTTGATTTGGACTTCCTGAAACAGACTATCCTTCGTTTTCTTTAGGTATGGGAATCCCACCTTAGCATAGGGCAAGTTAGGCCTTACTCCAACCTGCCTGACTTTTAAGGTAATAAAGTCTTTTGAGAACTAATCTTGAACCTGGTGTCAGAGTCTTACTTCATGATACCTTCACAAATGGTGTCATGGTCGGATGCAGCTCAACCGATACAATTTGGGGAACCCTAAAATTTGAAAAGTTAGGTCCCAGAGCATCGGACCCCGCAATAGCCACAAAGGGCTCTATTGGGTGTGATATTTGCAGCAGTATGGACGGGATCCTCCCCCAAAGGTCAAAGAAGGCCAATACCCATTGAGTTGATTCTGATTCCACCCCCTGATACCTACATCAGACTGGCTCCCAAATCAGGACTAGCATGGAGATTTGGAATGGATGTACTAACTGGGATCATAGATCCAGACTACAGAGGAGACATCAAAGTGTTATTACAGACTCATGGAAAAGATCCCTTCGAAATCCATAAGGGGATACAATTGTACAAGGGGTGCTCGAGAGAGCAGTGTTCCCCAGGATAAAGGAAGAGGCTGGGAAGGAGGTAACAGATCAGGGTGCTCGAGGCTTCAGGGAGGCGGATGATACACCTGATGCCCCCCACAACCCTGAAACCAGAAAGGTCAGAGAGGAAGAAACAGAAACTCTTCCAAACCTAGCCTTTGCCCCAAGGAACGACACCTTGATGGCTGAATCCTTTTTTCCAAATTACACCTGAGCAAAAGAGCCGTGAGAAAGGAGGGCCTTTTTTCTTACTGAGACATGGTCTAATGTACCGGGGAGTCACATCTTCAGTGGGCCTAGTAAAAACCCAACTAGTTGTCCCTGAAAGTCCTAAGCAAGTAGTCCTGGAAATAGCTCATTCCCATTTGACAGGAGGTCATCTAGGACAGACAAAGACGCAGGCCCAAATCATCAATAAGTTCTACTGGCTAGAAATCCATACTGACATTAAAAACCTTGTCCAGTCTTGTGCAATTTGCCAAAAGACCAGTACCCATATACCACCACCAGCCCCCTTCCGGCCACTGCCAATCAATGAAATTCCATCCTCAAAAATTGGCAGTGTATGCACTCTGCACACATCAACATTAGGGAACAAGTACATCTTGGTAATAGTGGATTATGCCACTCGCTATCCAGAAGCCTTTCCCCTGAGACCCAATACCACCGAGCAGATCTTGAAACACCTACTCCCTTTCTTTTCATAGGGTTTACATAAGAAATACTGACAGATCATGGCTCTACATTTATGAGCAAACTCATGGGGGAAGTAAAACAACAATTGCATATTACGACTTTAAGGACCTCAGTATATCGCCCACAGACAGATGGCCTTGTAGAAAGGTTTAATAAGACCTTGACAACTATATTGTGGAATTTTATGGAACAGGGCGACAGAAACTGGGATCCAATTACCCCATGGGCTTTATATACCATTAGAAGACTCCCCAGACTTCTACAGGATTCTCCCCATGCAAATTACTCTATCGAGGGGAGTCTCTAGATATCCTAGCTATGTTGAGAGAAACCTAGGAAGAAAGGGAGAATGCCCCAATCCCACTCTCCCAGACTGCAAACCGACTTAAAAAACACAAGATGGTAGTCAGGTCTTTGGTATTTTATTTTATTTATTTATTGGACATTTTTATAGCGCCTATACTCAAGTGTTTCCAGGCGCCACGAGACAAGATGGGGGGGACATGGGAATCACGAAAGTAGAATAACAAAACGGTTATATTGGCCTTGTGACAATCCTACTGTGCAAGTGCTTGAAAAGGTGGTAAGTGCAAGGGGAAGGAGGGAGAGGGGGAAGTGCAGGAGTGGGGTGCACCCAGGGAAGGGGGTCAGGGAAGTGCTGGGCGGGCCAAGGTTGCATGTGCCAGGAGAAAAGGGCGAGAGGGAAGATGAGTGCGGTGGACAGGGAGGACCAGGTTAGGCTAGTCTGGGAAAGGGAGCCAGAGGGCAAGTACTGGCAAAGGATGCTGGGGGACTGGTAGGGGTTGGTCTGGCCCCTGTATGACTCTGAAGGCACCAGGCCCCAGTCACAGCAGCCACAGGAGAGTTAGCACAGGAGGTGGAGAGGGAAGGAAGAGAAGAAAAGGAACATTTTGAGAAGTTTCTGGAACTTTAGAAGATCCGCCTCAATTCTGGGGGGGGGGAGTGAGGAGCCAGCCGAGGAAAGGCATCTACCCCCCACTCTCTGCTTGGAGAAACGTTTGACCTGCAGAGAGTTATGATATGATATGAAAGGTTATTTATAACGTGCTTAATACCCAGATGTTTCTAAGCACAGACACAGGGATCGAACCTGTGGTGCTCCGTATCATCTTGCTTCCAAGGCTAGCACATTGCCCATGAGCAACAAAGGACTATGGCTGGGAGGTATTTAGGGAGGGAAAGCTGAATGTAAAGAGATCCCAGGCCCCAGACAGCCTTGTGGATGATGCAAAAGGTCTTGCATTTGATCCTTGTGGTCACTGGGAGCCAGGTGAGGGAGTTTAGGTCTGGAGAGATGCGGTCCCTGGGCTTGAGGCCAGGGATAAATCTTGCAATCCTATTCTGGATTAGTTGATGGGGGAAGTTTAGTTAGTTAGTTTATATGTAGAGCGCAGCCGAACCCTAGGGTAACTGGGCGCTAGAAGGGTGGAAAGAGGCAGATTGAGGAAGAAGCTGTTGCAGCAGTCTAGCCTAGAGAGAACCAGGGCTATGGAGATGTTGAGCTTCTGAGGGAAGGTGAGGAAAGGTAGAATGCTCCTGAGAAGGTGCAGGTAAATGTTGGACTTCTTGGCAAGGTCCGCGATGTGTGGAGAGAAGGAGAGGGAGGAATCAAAGATGATCCCAAGGTTTGTTGCCTCACAGGTAGGTGAAGTGAGGGGACCCAAGGAGTCTGGTCAGAGAGTGGGGGGGATCAAGGAGCGGGCATCCCAATGAGAAGGATCTCTGTCTTACTGGCATTAAGGCAAAGATCATTGGCAGTGCACCATGCCTGAATAGCAGTCACACAGTCATGTATGAGGGAGGAGGTAGAGGATGGCAGCTTGAAAGAGAGCTGTGTGTCGTCCGCATTACACTGGAAATGAGGGAAAAAAGTAGAGATCAGGTGGGTATAAACCAATATGGCTAAGGCACAGGAGCAACAGAAAGCCTTATACAATAGAAAGGTTTCTTTAAGATCTTTTTCAGTAGGCCAAAAGGTATTAGTATTGTTGCCCACTTCTGAGAACAAACTAATATCCAAGTGCCATGGACCATATGAGGTGTTAGAACAGACTACAAAATGTGACAACCTGATCGCCACCTAAAAATACAAGTTTATCACATTAACCCTTTAAAGGAGTGGAGGGAAAATCCTTCAGTGTCTAATGCCACCATTTTGTCCTGTTTGTTACCTAAAGATTCTGATAACAAAGTTCTGATTCCACCCGAACTTAGTAATAACCAGAAGCAAGTTCTATATGACCTCATAAGGCAATTTACTGATGTATTTAGAGAGGAACTAGAAAGAGTGAAGGATATCTCTCATCACATCCACACTCCAGAAGGCAAAGTGGTAAATTTAAAACCCGAAAAGAAACCATCATCCAGGAAGTCAAGCAGATGCTTGAGGCTAATATTATTGAAACATCTTCTAGCCCTTTGTCTTCCCCCATCGTGTTGGTGTCAAAACCTGATGGGAGTTGGAGATTTTGTATCGACTTTAGGAATGTTATTGCCATATCTGCCTTCAACGCTTACCCAATGCCACCTATTGATGACCTTATTGACTGGCTGGGTAATGCTGTCTATATCTCTACCACAGACCTTACAAAAGGCTATTGGCAGGTTCTGTTATACGGTCCTGAAAGAAAAAACTGCCTTTGCCACAAATATAGGTCTGTTTCACTTAAAGTACTACCATTTGGTCTACATGGAGCACCTCAACATCTTAGAGGATAATGGATAAGATCTTACAGCCCTACTCTGACTTCCGCAGAGCCTATATAGACAAATTTGTGATACACAATGAAACATGGGAAGATCATTTACATCACCTTTACACAGTCATGCGAGTGTTGAGTAAGGCAGGCTTTTATTCAATTGTTGGTTCCCATTGAAGTTAATACAGTCACTGCATGACCACAGTACAAGCACCAAACTAAGAGAAAAAGAAAGATACAACAATCCCAACCCTTGTCCCACCCCCCAAACAACAGTGCCAAGCATCTCAATAGCTTCAAACGCAGACCATCAATATAGAAGCGATGCAAAGGGTGGTAGCAGCCACATACTCAGTGCAAAAGCGAGCAAATTGTAATCATAACCTGGAAACAGGGGGAGGGCCTGGGTCCTGCAAGAAGTCCTAGTGCCTGGGGGAGTTGGGGGATGATCCGTCTTGGCTATGGGTCACAAAGCTATGGAATAGGGCCCAGTAGTGCAGGGGTTTACCGCCTCCCAGTATAGAGGAATTGTATAGAGTTTATTTTTTCTCACACATGTTCATATAATGGAACCATTCCAGGTAGGAGGGAGCAGTACGAGGCCCCCAGGTCTTAGCAATCAAGGATCTGGCCACCACAGAGGCCATTGCTAACAACTTCTGTACACTTTTTGGGGCCGGGTTGCCATATTTCAGGGGCACCTAGGTTGTGATCCTCTAGTATTTCAGACATGGTTTCCTTGATATGATTCCAGAAAGGACGTACTCATGCAACATGAAGGAAGTCAGCTGTGTCATGTCGACATCTAATGCATTGTGGGGATCAAGCTTGATAGAAGCTATGGAGTCTAGCTGATGAGTAGTACATCTGGTGAATTCATTTATAATGTATCAGTCGAAGGCGGCTATTCACAGCTACCGTGCAGGTGTGTAGGCATATTTGTTTCCATTGGCCGTCTGTGAGCACCTTCCCCAGGGCCATGTCACATTTGACCTTAGTGGTATGTGTCTGGGAAGCTTTCTGTGTTCTAATACATTTGTATAGAGAGAAGACCAAATGGCGCATCGCAGGAGGTTTTATAACATATTCGAGGACTGGTGACAGTGGGAGAGGTGTTGGGAAGTTAACCCATCTGGTCTTAATCACTTCTCGCAAACGGCAGGTACAATTATTGCATAACAGCTGTGCATTCAGCCTTATCTTTTAGATCATCCCAGGTGAGGAATCTCTCCTGTTGCAATAGATCACCTAGTGTTTTGACCCCGAATCTTTCAAAGTGTTGCATGAAGATGCGTTCATTGGTAAGTGGGATACCTTTGGTCCGATACAGAGACAGGTCGGGAGAGAACTAGCCCTCTTGTGCCGTCTCCCGTTGCAACACACTCCACACCCTGAGGGTATTCATTACAGGCTGTATCTCGGATCCATCTCTGCCTAATGAAGTGTCCCAAAGCAGTCCCCTTACTTTGTTGGGATAAGCCGTGATGTTTTCGAGAAGGGTATGCAGGGTATGCAGGTGGTCAGATGTCGGGGCCCACCACCCTACAGAGGATTGAATCTGAGCGACGAGATAATAGGACTAGAAATCGGGGTACTCCAGGCTGCCTCACTCTGACCGACTGAGGATTGGTCACTTGTAGAACTAAGTACCAGTGTACATCTGTATAGGACTCAAAATTGATATTCTCTAGGAAAATTGTTCCTGACCTATATGTAATATGTAAATGTACACCTTGTACTAACACTCACCAATCTGCCTTACTGTATTCTTGTTGCAGAACTCCCCGAATGGGAAAATGAATTGTTTAATTTCTTCTGTTACTGAAGCAAATGTATCTCTGATGGTTTTGGTAAAAAAACTCTACCTTTGAAACAATATTGCTATACAGAGCCTTGGTAAAAAGTTCAAATACAATAATCCCGTTATTTTGCTTTGTGGTTACTGTATGTCTTCTGCACACAGAATCGGCTTGAGACTCTTTGCTCAATTACTGCCTGAACATTTGAACTTTTTAACCCTTTTTCTTTGCTTTTTTTCTTTTTCATTGTATCAGGACATTGTACTTTGGTTTCTGTTGTCTTTATAATGAAAGTGGAGTGCAATAATAAAAAAACTGCACCTCCCCAATAACTGGTTTCTTGCAATAATATAGAGCATACCCACCCCACAGGGGGTCTTAGTTTTAGTTTACATCACTAAGATGAATCTTAGGTGAACTTTTGAATACACCACCGATTCCAATAAAATTAAAACACATATATCAATCATAATATGTCTAAACTTTATTAGGCGGCTACCCCCATCTGTGACATATCACTCGTACTGTAGAATCAGGGTGTCGTATGATATTCTGGCCTGCCCACATTAGGTGAATCATCAAGCTCTTAAGGTGAGACCAGAAAGCGGACGGCTGGCCATACAGGGACGTTATTAAAAACATATAAAAATGTAGGGAGAATCACCATCTTAGCTAGGGCCATACGTGCTGCTTGGGAAATGGATAGTCGGATCCATGCATCCACTTTATGTTCCATTTGTTCCAGGGTTGCGGCGTAATTGAGTTTATACAAATCTGTAGGGAATGTGGTCACCCGTACCCCCAAATAGCGGCCACTATCCGGGCACCATCGGAAGTCGTCAGGTATGTCTGACTGCACAACACTGGGAGTCAGGGGGAGGACCTCAGATTTGGACCAATTAATCCTCAGTCCAAAGAAGGTACCAAAATGAGCTATCTCCTCAACCAGGGGAGACATGCTGCTTTTGGGGCGTTTCACATATCGTCTGCATAAAGAGAGATAATGGAAAGGTGCAAATTCATTTTGACTCCCCTATGGGCATGAAACTCTTATAGCACAGGTTAGGGGTTCAATAGCCAAAGTGAAAAGGATCGGGGAGAAGGTTCACCCTTGGCACATCCCGCGCGTTGGATATATGTTTTCAGATAACATACGGTTAGTATATATTTTGGCTATTGGGTTGGAGTATAGTAATCTGACCCAGCTAAGATATGCAGTGTCCAAACCAGATCTACGTAGAACCTCAAAAAGGAAGTCCCACTCGACAGAGTCGACCGCCTTCTCTGTGTCGAGTGCAGCTACTACAATTGGGACAGATGGGTCCACGTTGTGCATGATAGAGTACAGATGGCATAGGTTGTTCTGAGTAGAGCGGCCAGTGACAAATCCTGCTTGGTCCGGAAGGGAGAAGCCTATCTGCTAGTATCTTAGCGAGGATTTTATTATCCGTGTTTATGAAGGATAACAATCTACAGAAGGGACATTTGCGTGGGTCTTTGGAAGGCTTCAAGAGGACTGTGATGAGGGCGGTCCTAGTGGACTCCGGCAGGGCTCCATTCAATCTTGCAGCCTCATACATGGTCCACAGTTGGGGGGGATCAACAGATTTACATACGCTTTATATACTTCTGCCGTAATGCCGTCCAGCCCGGGTGCTTTGCCACTGGGTAGAGAGTGGCTCGCTCTTTCGAAACTCAGAGGGTGGTTCATTCAGGGCCGCACCAAGAGCAGGGTTCAGCCAACCCAGGGCGACTCTATCCAGGTATTCGGAGATAGATTCTTGGGTGGCTCCAGATTGGGAGGTATAGAGTCTATTATAATGCTCCCAAAATATTATATTGATCTCCCATTATCTCTGGTCGGAGTGCCCTCTGGGTTTTCTGTCTCAACTATGGAGTCCAAATGACGTTCGTGCTTAATTGCCCAGGCGAGGGTTCGGCTCAGACAGTCACCCTCGGCATATGTGACGGCTGCTATTGGATCGCCCAGGTAACGGTCCTCCCTGATAAAAAGCGGGGAGAGCTCATCTCTGGCCGCACGAAGGTGGGACTGAACCTCCTCAGAATCTTGAAGCCCTTGTTGTATTTGTAGAAGCCTGATTTTCTGTTCCAAAGTGGAGATGGAATGACGTATAGACCTAAGCACCCCGCCTTTCTTAGCTGTACAGGATCCAAGAAGGTACACTTTGAATGTTTCCCATACCACCCTAGGTCCCCTACTGAACCTGTGTTTATTTCAAAGAAGGACTGAATATCTTGTTTAATTCCTTCCGGAAGGAGACTTCCTCTAGGGCGTGGGCCCTGACGCGCCACCGTAGTAGCCTATGGGTGCAGGAGGGACCATAAATCTCCACCAATACCGGAGAGTGGTCAGATAAGGTACGGGGGAGGATGTGGGATTTTGGGAAATTCCAAGCAAGGCTCGACGAGACCATGACATAATCAATCCTAGAGGAGCTACTGTGTAACCCTGAGTAGTAAGAGTATTCCTGGGTTGACGGGTGCAAGAGTCTCCAGGAATCCTGAAGGTCGTGAAACTTGCTGATAACCGCCCATTTCAGAACTGTTTTCGGGATAGGGTGCGAGAGCCGAGAGGATCTATCAAAGTCACGGGAAAGGGCCACATTAAAGTCTCCCGCCCAGATTATTTCGTAGTCTGGGCACTTATGTAGGAGAGATGTGCAACCCTAGAAAAACTGTGGGTGTCGTTGTTAGGGGCATATATATTAATAGTAGCAGCCTTCCATCCTGCCACCTCCCCCATCAGCAATAAGAAACGTCCCTCCTCATCCCCGGTCTGGGCATGCAGTTTAAATTCAAGAGATTGATGGATGTATGTGGCAACACCGTGTGAGTAGGTTGAATAGGGGTACCTTTATCTGTGGACGCCCCATCCTGGCAAGCTGGGGAGTTTCTCTGAGCATGCCAGGTGTCTCTTGTAAACACAGGATATTGGCCCCATGATTTTTGGAATAGTTCGCTATCATTCGTGCCTTCTTCGCATTTTTAAATCCTCTAATATTCCAGGTCATCACATTTAATGTTACACAGTCCTCTCCTATCAGCTCAGGTAGGGTGCAAATAGAGGGAATAATGGGCACATATTGGTAATCAACCCTGTAATGCAAAATGGCATAGGGACCATAGGGTAGGGGAGCACACTACTCCCGTGCAGCAACTGGCCTCCATCGCTATCGAATATAAAAGGGCACTCATTAACACCCCAAACAGAAAGAACCAACAACACATCCCATTCCTTAACCAAATAGTCACCACTCTCCCCCCTCCCACGCCAGAAACTGCAACTGACCGGCTCCTGGTACCCCATCTCCTCCCCGTCCATCCCTATGCTATGGCGAACAAAAACACAGCAATACATGAGAACAAAACCCAAAGATGAGGCAACAACAAAGGATTGCTGTTAGTCGTGGGGGGAGTGGTGGCGGCTGGGTACGCTCCATGCGACATAGGCCTGAAATGACATATAGGGCTTCGCCGTGGGGTACCCACTGGTGGCGAGTACCCTGCGTTATAAAATAATATAGTATTGGTGGATCGACAGTTACAAATAGCGTGTAGGCAAAATGACATAAATATGCAGGCACTTCAGCAGGCTATCATGGGCCCCTGTGGGGGGAGGCCCTAGGGTCAGGGATGTCTCTGGCGAACCGCTCCGCTGCCTCAGGGGACGTGGAAAGGTTTGTCTTGCCATCCAGCACCACCCGGAGTTTGGCCGGGAACAACATGGAATACTGAATGTCTTTTTCCTGAGGATATTCTTGGCATTCTGGAATGACCTCCTATGGTCCTGCACTTGTGGGGTGAAGTCGGGGAACAGTCGTATTGTTGCCGAGCCCCATCTCAGCTCCCCTTTCTCTCTGGCAGATCGAAGGAGAATGTCTCTATCCCGGTAATAAAAAATACGAGCTATAATCGGTCTCTCCGGGGCACCGGGCAGAGGTTTGGTTGCGAGAGACCTGTGTGCACGTTCCACCATAAGCATATGGGTGACAGGAGGGTTCCCTAGGATTTCCATTAGAAGCTTCTCGATAAAGGACTCTGTATTGTCGATTGCGGTAGACTCCGGGATTCCAGTGATCCTAATATTGTTTCTCCTGGACCTCCCCTCGAGGTCATCATTCTTGACAATCACTTTTTTAATGTTCTGTTGGAGGGAAGCCACTTCTTGCTGCAAAGTTACGATCGGGTCTTCACTGACCCCGAACTCTGCTCCGCCTCAGATATACGGCCACATAACCTTTCAATTTGGATTGCAGAAATGTCCACCTTACAAGTGAGCGTGTCTATTTTAGCCCCCAGATTGTCTGTGCTACCTTTCAGGGCCAGCAGCGTCTGGTTGAGCGCTGAGACATATAGCTAAGAGGGCCCAGGGTTCGGGGGGAAGAGGAGTGGGCTTATCCGTCCTGGCATATTGCTCCATCTTGGACTGATGTTTAGGATTCCCCATATATAGGCAGCAGATTGAGGAGGTAGTCCAACCAGCCACTGCAGACCACACTATCGGTGTGTCCGCAAGGCTGTGCAGCGTGGTTAGTGGGGCCAAGACTGAGGAGGGTAGTAGCAGAACAAGCAGGAATAAGGATATGCTGAGGGGGCTGTCGGCTCACGGAGTCCGCGGAGCGAGGTTGAAGATCCCCCACCAACCCGTAGTAGCTGTCGTGTGGCATGGTGATAGGGGATACTGCTCAAAGTGGCACCCAGTGTCTCTCTGTAGGTGGAAGTGTCGGAGGAAAAAAGCGGTGAGCCCAAGTGGTCAAAATCAGGAGTGGTGGTATATACGGGATTAGGTCTCTAGGCTGGGTCCCCTCTGCAATCACTCAGCGGCGTGGGCTGGGGGCCTCCCACATCCAGGGGTGGGGCCCCCGCTGCCTGCGAGGTTGGGCTGTCAGTGCCAGTACGCACAATTACAGGCAAGGCTCAGAATGTCCACCTTGAGTACCTCTCGGGACAATTCAGGTTTGTTGAAAATGGCGGTCGCTGCGGTGGTGCCAGCGGATTTACAACTTGCTGCACCGATGCATACCTGCGTCCGCCAGCCCTGTGGGGCACGCCACCCATTTGAGGCTCTGGCTCGGGTCTGGTGCCGTAGCTGATCACGGTGAAGCACGTAGTCAGAGGGATTGCACAGCTGCTGGTGCATTCAGTTCAGGGCGGGAGCGATTCGCAGAGGAGGAGAGTCACTGTGTATTTCCTGTGGGTCCGGGGTAGCAGATCGTCTCCAGCAGGTCTCCGGATGAGCTTGGGGGGGCCCTGTCAGCACAGATCGCAGGCGGAGGTGCCTCAGGCATCCAGAGTCCACTCCCCAGTCGGGTTATGGCGGATGAGCACTGCGCGTCGCCTGCCTCTGGCAAGGCAGGAGATGATCGCAAGCAGAAGCTTCGGAGTCAGCCCCCTACAGAGGCCACCGCACAGGGCAGGGGTCCCACCACCACCACCCGTGCACCAGCAACCCCGCACTGCTGGCGACCGACCCCCTCGACAGGCATAGTTCTCCTCACGTCTCCTCAGGCATAGGTGGCGCAGATATGATCGGGGGCCGGGGGGTCAGTGCAGTTCGACCACTGTATTAAAGGATTCACAATTCATCACTGCTGATGCTCCATAAGTTCATACGTCCTGTGGATCTATAGTTTCAGGAATATATGCTGGCAAAGCCGGATTAATGTACGGAGTTGGGCGGCCTGTGTCCGAGCTCTTTCAGGCAGCAGCCATTTCCCAGCCGCGCAACAGCGCCCTGAGTAAGGCAGACTTAACAGCTAACCCAAAAAAAAATGTAAGTTGGCGCAATCTACCGTCAAACATCTGCGATTTGTGTGGGTAATGGTGTAATGGTACTGTACAGCCCCAGCAGGACAACGTTAAGGCTGTCCTTGATAACCCCACACCAAAGACCATGAAAGATCTTAGAGCCTTTATGGGATTGTTCGGCTACTATCGCCGATGTATCCCAAACTTCTCAAGTAAAATCGCAAGACTCGCAGATACATTTAAAAATGCTGCGCCCAAGAAGATCAGGTGGAATGAAGAGGATAAAGTCTGTTATAACACATTAAAGCAGACCCTTTGTCAGACTCCCGTTTTAAAGGGAGCTGACTTCTCTAAAGAGTTCATTTTACAAACTGATGACTCTTTAATGGGATTGCGTCATGATCCCTGTCCCTAACCCTCTTAGGCAAAACACTGGAGCCAGGCTATGATCCTCCATATTGGCCTTAAAGGCCTCCCCATGTCATCTGAACCCTCTTGGAGTCAGTCCTGGCGCCTTTGTCGCCAGGCTCATACATGTTCAGAGGAAAGACTTGAGAAATGTACTTGGTAATGGACTTTGGTGCAATATGGATGCCCCCACATAGCTCAGTTCTATGAACTGTGCTATGCGGTCTAGCTTTTTGGGTGTGGTTAGGCCTAGGGATACCTGGGATACCTGGAGGTTATATAAACCACGCCCGGGCAGAGGAACGCCCTGCAGCGCGACACTCACCACGCTCAGATCGGTCTCCTGAGATCCTCGCCTGCCTTCCCAGACCCGCGTACCTGAAAGAACAAGAACAACATTAGCACAACACTTACCTTGAGTAGAATCTGCTTCCATCCATCGCCCCTCAGGTCCAGAGAACAGCATCTCAGCGGCGCCCTCTCCAATGGCGGAACGCCGCATCCTGGGATGAAAAGAACAAAGGAAAAGACATTAGTAAGTGTTCTCATATTTCGATTCCGAAAACAGCAAGAATATTCACACGCTTACCTGGACTCGAGCCGCTCATGGTCACATCCGTTCCGGAGCATACCATCGACCTGCAAAGGTGAAAAACACAGGTTAGCACATGAAAAGACAAGAAGGTGCTGCGCATTACACTTTACTCACCGCTAATTACTCTCTCAGCCCGCAGCCATTCTGGGACATTGTAGCGGCCTGCAAGGGAAAAGAGAGACATAGGTCAGCACAAGAAAAGGTGAATAGCGCAGCGCATTGCGCTTTCACTCACCGTTCCGTGCTCAGCTACCCAAGCAGCACGACACCATCAACAACCTCTTCCAGCACCTAAACGGAGAAGAGGAGACATTATTAGGGGCAAGAGAAAAGAAAAGGACAGTTCATCAAAACCAACTGGAGTCACAGCAAGTCCAGACTCATTGGGCCCACACCAGTGAAGCAACTAGGCCGCGCCGGGCTCACATCAACAACGCACCCCCTGCACTGAGAAGCAGGACGGAGAGTGCACAATACAAGAAAACAAGGTGAGGAGAGGACAAAGGGGAAGGTTTGGTCGTCAAAGGAGGTGGGAGTCAAGCAACAAGAGACAGTAAAGTTAAATCCGAATTCACGCCCAATCCTCAGTCGAACAGATTCCAAGGGAGGGGTTTGAGATCGCGAGTGGTCCAATCAGGCTGAGTGGCGTCCACGGGTGTCCAGTCAACTCGTCGAAAAAAAACTGGTCGACTGCAATTTGGTCGATGCAATTTGGTCGAAAACCATTTCGTCGAAATTTTTTTTTTATTTATATATGTATTTTTTGGGTTTTCGTTTAGTTAAAAAAGGGGTTTTTAGAGAAAAAAGGGGGTTTGGGGGGGACCCCCCAAAAAAAAAAAAAAAGGGTTAAAATAGAAAAAAAACATTTCGACTAAATGGTTTTCGACCAATTTGCTTCGACCATTTGTCTGGTCGACCAATTTTTTTCGACGAATTGACTGGCAACCGCGTCCACGTGGATATCAGGTGAGCGTTACAGATTGGGAGCAGTTCTCCCCAAATATAATTACTCACTAGAACACCCCCTAATATACATCGGTAGGAAGTTTTCCAGGGAGAAGAATTATTCAGTGATCGAACTTGAGGCCTGGCAATCAAGTGGGCCATACTCCATCTCAAATATTATCTACTGGGCCGCAAAATCAGATTAATTACTGATAATCTTCCTTTAGTGTGGATCATCCAAAGAAAAGAGGCCATCTCTAGGGTCAGGTGATGGTTCTTGGACCTGCAGCCATATTGTTTCACAGTGGAACATCAGAAGGGTCGAGATCAGGGCAATGTCAACTTTCTCAACCGATTTCCCTGTGAAACAACTGGGTTCAACCTGGATAGGGCAAAGGTATGTGAAGAATCTGAGGGCGTACTCACTTCTTTTTGCCCTGGATCCTCCTCTTGGTGGCCAAGGAAAGGCCATCGCTTTTGGATTCTGTCCCTGGGGTTGTATATGTGAGGGAGAATCACCTGGGTGGAGAGAACTTAGGGAGCGGGAAGAGGACGTCCTTAGGTGAAGCATGGTATGCCCCTTTCCCATTTCAGCATGAACCCTCTATCCCTCAAGCCTTTGTAGGCTGTCAGCCCTTTGCCTTTTCTTCCCTCCAAAATATCCCCCAGAAACACCACCTCAATACTGGGACGAGGAAGAGACCAACTAGGAGGACACATCCTCATTTGGATGAGATAAACAGATATCAGCCAAGTACCAAGCCATATATTGTTAATGCAGACACATTTCAGTTGAGTACCAAGACGAGGAGGAGACAACACAGAGTTATGTGCACTGCCTTTATTTCAAACCTCCCCAAACACCACTATGGTACTGAGACGAACAAGAAGATTGCTATGGAGGATTTCAGATGGAACAGCTAGTCATGTCCCGTTAATGAGAATTATCATGGTCACGCAATTGGACTGAATGACCCACACCAGTGGTCATTTAACAAACCTAATGAATATAAAAATGGAGGCTGAACAGCACGAGAGGAGAGAGACATCGGGCTGGAGCTTTGAGCCGGCTGGAGCAAAGAAAGCTGGCGAGGGGTGGACTGGAGAGACAGGAGCAGGAAACACGGGTGCTGGAAGTCGAGCAGAGGAAAGTGACGTCAGGGCAGGGGCTAGGCTTGCCGTAAGAGGATATGGAAGTCCTGCACACCCTCTGTGTCAGATGCAAGAAGCAGCAGGTGTGGGGCGGCGAAGTACTCCAGTCACCGTGGGATTCCAGGAGAGCGAGCAATTACCTCTCTGACCGCCGCAAGGGAAGAGCGGAGATTTTGGAAGCTGAGTGCAGAATGGAAAGAAGCCGATGGGAACTGCCATGTGAAGCCAGTGAGTGAAAACAGGAAACACTCACACCCCGTTGCTCCGAGGACTTGGAAGAAACACTTGTTGAATGTCAAACAAACTGAAATTTGTTATGCGCATTTTTAAAATGCTAAATCGGGTGCTTTTGAATCCCGAACAAATTGAAAGACATTATGAACGTTTTTGAATGCTGCGCAGAGCAAAAGCAAGTTATGAGTAATTGTGAATGGAATTAAAGCAAGGTGGTGCACGCAGCAGATACTACAGAATTAATTGTTTGACACACAAGTGTTGGAAAAGCCAAGAGAATACCCAGAGGGTCTGAGATGAAAAAACAAGTGTTGACCACTGTTAAAGGAGTTCAGAGGAAAACTGCATTGGCAAGAGCCAGAAGAATACAGAAAGTGTAACAAAGTGCAAAGGAGTATCAGTTGCGTGACACGTAATGGATGGACCGTGTGTTCTGACAACTGCTGTTACAACGACGCAGTGATCGCTGTGACACAGGTGAAGGAAGGCAACCCGATAGTCCATTACGTACGTTTCCTTGACTTGTACCATTGCCGGTCTAGTCTTCCTCCAGATGGCACACAGGTTTCGGTATTTCTTCACAATGCGAGCTATGGCTTGCAGCGTTGAAACCCTATGGATTCCTGCTTTGGGTGAGACGCTGGTTTTCCTGTTTTCTCTGCTATGACTGTCTACCTGATCCCTGATCTGCCATCTTTCTGCTTCGCTGCTGGCTTCTGTGCTACCTTCCCTCCTTCTTTGGAACCTCCCTCGTGCTGCCCTGCTTCAGCACTGGCGTAATGGGGGCTCCTGCAGCCCCCATGGAGTGGGGGGGGCGCCACCACATGTCCTGGGAGGGGGCCCCACTTGGAGAAAAATAAAATTAAAAACAAAATTGTTTAAAAAATAAAAAATGTTTCTTTTTTAATTCAATCTGCATTCATAAAGAAATTATTTCTGTAACATAAATAATTCAGAGTGACTACAAAAATAAACTTTCTTTTTGAAGGCTGAGGACTCCCGCCCAGCCCAGGACATGGAAGATCCTAGACTGGAGGCATCCATGTCATGGGGTGGGAGAGCCCTATGACTTCAAAAAGAAATAGTTTATTTTTGAAGTCACTCTGCCTTCATAAAGAAATGAGTAACGTTATGGTTCGGTCCTTAACGGAAATAATTTCTCTATGAAGTCAGAATGACTTCAAAAAGAAACAATTTCTTTTTGAAGTAATTGGGCTCCCCCCAATGCCATGATGTGTGTGTGTGTGTGTGTGTGAGTGTATGGTGAAAGGGTGCACACTTAAATGTATAGGTGGCTGCCTGTGTGAGTCTATGGTGAAAGAGTGCACACTTAAATGTATGGATGGCTGGGTGTGCGTGTGTGCATATGGTGAATGGTGTGTTTGTGCTTGTGTTCAGGGGCGCAACAAAACCCACATTTTGGGGGCTAACCCTTTAAATGTTGGGAGAGGCGCTAACTTCACACGCGGTGGGGGCAAACTTATTTTTGTGGGGGAATCTAACTTATTTACGCATTTTAATGAGACTACTCTAGTGCAGCTTCAATGTTACAAGAAATTAACTCTCTCCTTTAAGTCTGAAAGCACCCACTTACCGACTGCTGTGATAATGAGCAGTCTCTTGGCGATCTCTTGTTCCCTCTCTACCCTTCTAATCACTCCCCTGGCATGCAAGTACTAAACCCACATCACGATTTCAATTGCCGAAAAAATGTGGCATTTTAATGCAGGTACTAACGGTGAAATGCTTTACATTAGTAATTGCTGGGCCCTTGTTAACAGCAAAACCTAGGTGCCTTTTAACATCTGTATCCTGTTCTGTCTGGGAACTGCTCTTTGCCAGGTCGAGTCATAGCCCAAGCTGCCTGTTGGGGAAGACCTTCAAGAGTAGGACACTCTCTTTGACATCTGCTGAAGTCTGCCCTACAGGTCCACCTTCTGCCAGTAAAGACTGCAGCTCAGGATGGTCTGCAGGATCCAGATCTCCAACAGGGGCAAGGTTTTCTTTCAGCTCCGATTCCTCAGCAGCTAATTCAACCACTCCTGGTTGTTCCTCACACTCAGCCTCAGCAGGTGGAGGAGTCACAGGTGTGACTTTGGACAGTCCTCCCAAGGATGTCCTTGTAGGTAGCACATGAGTGCTTGCTGGATTTTTCTTGGAGTTTTTAGGTTTCCCCTTGTCCTCCTTTTTCTTTGAAATAGCAGTCAGTAAGCCTTGTGGACTGGGGGTTATAGTTTCCTCTATAATTTCCCCTAGAGAGCCTCTTAAGGTAATCTCTCTGGACGTTCTTGTCTGCTCCTGTTTCCTTTTGCTGGGAGGCCTGGGGGTGCTTGATACAACTCCAAGAGTCTTTAAATCATTCCCCAGCAGGACTCTCCCAGGTACTTCACTCTGCACACTTACAGGTTTCTTGACAGTCATGTCATTGCACTGGATGAGAGCTGGTAACTGTGGAAGCATTTGGACAGGGCCTCCAGCAAGCTTAGTGAAGTATCTGGGTGCTTTAACAACCTCCTCAACCTTGAAAAAAGATTCATCCAATACAGTAATGCTAGCCCCAGTGTCTCTGTTGGCAGGGGTCTCCTGACCATTCACAAGTACACTGTCTTTGTAATTCTCTTTAGTATTGTCTGGGATGGAATTATGGACATCTAAGTTCTGTTGTTCCTACAGATCAAGGGACACTAAAGAAACACTGACTAAGACTTTCATGGGTTCCTCAGCCAGTAGGTGAAAGTTTCCACTTGCCATTTGTACTTCTTCCTCTGGGGAGAAGGCTAAGGAGACAGTGTGGATCCCCGAAGGTTTACCCTTACATCTGGGATCCCCTTTCACATGGTCTGTTGACCCACAATCAAAACATTTTCCAAATATCTTGATGAATGGGGGTTTGGTCTGACCTCCCTCTGGTTTAGCACCAGATGTTTCACTAGCCTGATTCAGTTTCCCAGGGGGCTTACCCTTCTTATGTTTCAGGCCCTCTTTTCGATTGGAGGTATTGGAATTCACTTTGTTATCTTTTTTTGAGCTGCTTTCCCTCATCCTTCTTCTGAGTAGCCCTAGAATCCTTGTGAGTAGCCCTGTTGGCAACCCACAAGTCAGCAGCCTTTGCTAATTTCTTTGGATCAATTTCCTTAGAGTCAGCCAGGTGCTGTCTCAGCTCAGGAGAGCAGGTATCATAAATAGACTCTTAACATAAACAGATTTCTCATAACTTCATAAGTGTTAACTCTGTAACCTTCAACCCAAACATCTTAGTTTTTCAAACATTCACACACCCAGGTAGCCCAAGGGGTACCATCATGCTTTTTGAGGGTTCTAAACCTCTTAAGATACTGGGAAGGAGTTTTCCCAAACCTAGCTATCAAAGCCAGTTTCACATTTTCATTCTCCATCCTGTCTATTTCCCCCACCTCCATTACAGCATCAGTTGCAACCTGGGGTAGCCTAGACAAAAGCCAAGGAATCAGCTGATTCCCTGTAATTTCCTGAATCCGATAGTTATAATCAAAAGCTGCCAACCGTTCCAAAATATCAAGCTTAACCCATACATATTTACTGCATCTTTGGGCATGCAAGGCCTTTTAGGACTGGAAGACCTAGAAGACTCTGGGAGAGAACCATTCTCAAGAGACAATTTCTTAATTTCAAGAGCATGTTGTAATTCCATTTCCCTTAGTTTAAGTTGTTCTTGATGTTTACTTTCAGTTTGGGCTTGGATCCTTTTGAATACTAACTCAAATCTCATCTTTTCAAGAGAGACAGACTCTGGACTTAGTATTGGACCTGGTAGAGTCCCTGTGGCAAAAGGCTGAGGCCTTAGAGTAGGTAGAGGTAAAGTGAGGCTTACATCTTGAGACTCCTCTGCCTCATCTAACTCTTCAATAACATTTGAGCCAGACTCTGAAACATTATCATCCTCTTCATCATTTTCCACATTTTCCTCAGAAGTAGGTACAACAGACCTATTTCTTTGACTTTGACATTCCAACAACGTGTCTATCAATTCATTCTTTTTGCCTTTAACAGAGAGGTTCCTAGCTTTACACATTTCTCTCAGCTGATCAACTGTTAAAATGACTCAGGTCTCCTGTCTGTAGCTATCCATATCAAGCATGATAAAACAATTGTTTTTCCAGTAGTGCTTAGCCTTGTGAGGGTTATTTGAACAAAGGTAAGAGCAGCACTCTCAGTGTAATAACTATACTTTATCCCATAACTTGCCACCAGTGTTAGGCAGCATTACATGCAGTGCCCTTGGGGAACACTACACACAATTAAGACTACAGCTGTAAGCGCAATCTCACCTTTTGTACAAGCCTGTACTACACAGTTATGTGTTAGCAGTGGCTGAGCAGCCAGACGTATCTCAAGAGGGATGTGAGCGGTACAAGATGTTACACAATGGACTTGCAATCACAGTAGTTCAAACAAACACTTACTCAAGGTTTCTTGGTAAAAGAATATACATTTATTTACACATGTAGTTAGAAAACATTCCACTAGCAAGAAGCAGCTCAATATCACAATATAATACACTACAGTACATAACCAATACTTTTCTGAACAAGTTAGGCTCCCCTGAAGTGGGAGCAAAATGGCACTTCAGTAACTTTCAAAAGGGGTAGAAAGACAAAGGTTATAAGAATCAAAACACAATTACTTTCAGAGGCAGGGAAAATAGTTTCAGTTCACTACAAGAGGCAATTCAATTCAATAGGCCTGGGACAAAGTCAATGGTTCAGTGCCTTGGATAGGATAGCACAGTTCTGGTAGTAAATTAAGTCTTTGCCAAAGTTCTTGGATGTAGTTTGCAAGAAAAATAGTTATATGTCAGATTAGGAGCGAACAAGACTCCAAAGTTGGGAAAGTTTCACAAAATGTCACCGCAGCAGTAAGGATTTCCGCACCCCGTTTGCACAGTACCTCAAGTATACAGAAAAGCTGTAGCTGAGGCAGTTGTTCCTGGCAGTTCCTGCAGATCTCGCTGTTCCTGAGCTTCAGTCGTGGGGACAAGAAGGAGGACGTCGGGAGTTTCCTGCACTGCCCAGAGAAGAAACCACAAGCTTGGCTAAAACATTTTTTTTTTAAGGTGTGAGTGCATTAAAGTCCACAAACTTGTATCCTTCTCACTGGCTATCCGGTTTTCAACAGCACTCTGATGAAAATTCGACCAGTATGGAGACGGTGTCCAGGTGGCTTGCGAGTTGGTTGTTCCCACCAGCTCAAGGGAAGAAGTAGTCATTGAAGGGCTTCTCTGTTGGGGAGTTTCAGGCAATTCAGACCTGCAGCAGGGCTTCACCGGGCAAACCAACAGCCCAGGTGTTGCAGCAGTTGTCTTCCTTCAGCTGGTCTTCGGTTCTTTTGTTCCAGTGGTCGACTCTGCCTTCCAAGTCCCAGAGACCTGTTTTTAAACAGTTTTCTCCCATTCATTCCAGCCTAGCTGTCACTCAGCCAGCAGGGTGGCTGTCCTTGCCAGACAGTCAGCCAGGCAATCACGCCAGAGTGCATTCAGGTCTCCTAGGAGACTAAGTACAGGGAGTTTCGGGCACCTCCCTCACATCCTGTCCACCCCATACACTCAGGTGCCAGCAGAGAGCTTCAGCATGAAGCCCGCCAAAGGTCATCGAACAAAGGGACCAAAACTGGTTTGGCGCGTAGAGACAAAAACTAGAAGGACCTTTCCTAAAAGAAACAGCAAAAAAAGATGACCGGAGTCTGTGTTTACAGAGGGGTCGTGGGCGTCATATTGAAAAACAGGGCTGACCTGATTTTTAGCTAACCATGTTTTCCCCACTGGGAATAATCATGGTAGTTCATTTTAAAACCACATCCACCAGCCATTTCAAGAGGAAATGGTAACATTTACATGAGTGTTTAGACACAGTGGGTGCTAGGCAACCCCTCCAGCACTCTATAGGAAAATAGTGGGTGCTGGGGCTATGAATTTAAAAGGACTAGCAAAGTCAATTTAACTTTACGTGCTCTGGGAGACAGTAGTCAGTCCCAGAGAAGGTATTTAAACCTTGGGAAGTCTGAAAGACATCCCTGTGCCACTGCACTGAACGTGCTGTGTGACACGCAAGAAAAAGATGATGCCTATAGAGTTGTCTAAAACTCCATATCCAAAGGAACAAACACAGAAAACACATAGAAAATGAAAAGTTAAAAGTCCCAAAATATAGCAAAAGAGCTGGAGGGCTCTAAGGTAGAGGGAATTAGCACTTGGGTGAGAATTCACCCTAACACTTGGACATCTGCTTGCATTCACAGGGATTTGGTCATATGGGCCTATACGCACTGATATCAACGATACATAAGGTGATCCATTCTTGTATGAAATGTATATCACTTTACACATGGGCATAGGACATGGGGGAACAGGGGGAACAAATCCCCCACCACAATTTTAAGTGGGGGGGATATAATGGCATTTATCCCCGCCATAATTGTGTAGTCATTGTGTAGTCTGCACGCAGCCTGCAGACTGCCTGAAGCCATCTGTCATGCCAGCGTGCATGCAAAACAGCAAAAGTACAAGTTATAACTAATGAGTACTTCTGCTGCTCGCTCATGCGTGCCCCGGGCCTGCTCATTTGGAACAGGCCCAGGCCGGGGAACAAACTGCACGTGCCCCTGTGCAGTGCACTGCTGCGCAGCCTCAGCCTTAATTTTTTCAGAACGAAGGAGAAGCCAGGCAGCGACGCATGCTCGTGCTGATCGAGGGAGAGAGACAGGGTGAGACTCCAACTCGACCTTCTCAGCTACTACCGTACCTAAGTTAAGTGAAGTGTAATTCTGTAATCTGTACCCTGTTCTTGACTTGGTCACTCGACTGGGCATGACACAGCACAGCTCCAGTTGTGTCTGTGGCACTCAGGAGCCCATTCGACAATGGTGTGTCATAGGTTTTAACACCAGCCCCGAGCGCTTGCGCACCACATTTTCAGAATGGAGTTTTGTTTTTTTAAATAACACTGAATCCAATGGCCAATGTATTGACCTTTAGCGAATGAAAGGCTTTGTCTGGCCTGCTGGCATCCTTCAGGTTTCTGGGCCAGCATCCGATCTGTTGCCCTTTGTGTTTCTATGAATGTAGGCCTTGTGGGAGCTCATCGGGTTAATGCACTTGCAGCAGAGATCTCTTGCCATGATAGTCCAGAACTGGGGCCCTCGACTTTTCATACCCCAGTGGGCTTGCCGTTTGCACAGGAGTACTCTTGAGTTGGCTAATGGTGGCAGGGCCTTTCTGTGACATCAGTTGTTAATGACCCTGAAACCGCCCTGTCCTTGGCGATGGTCCTTGGACCTGATGCCCTCTTCTTTTGTGGCATTCTTTCTTACACATGAACACAACTTGACCGACGGGGAAAGGTATTTGTATTGGCCATAGCCAGCGGCAGTTCCACACAGTTGTTTCCGTTCCATCGTGTTTTAGTCCGTCTCTGCCCGTCTGTGCCATTAGAGAGAGACACAAAAGCAGCTGGTTGGAAGCAGCATTAGATGCATTAATCAAACCTTCCTATGCTTTCTGGCAGTCTAGAGTGTTTCCTTAAGAGGATGAGGGCGGGGAAACCCATATTAGGGGAGAAGGGCTTCACAGTGTACTTTTAAGTGCATTTTAACCATATGTTCCTGCGTGCCAACATGCCTCACTTTATTTCAAGAGATTCTCATTTAGTCATCATGTTTTCTGTGCATTCTGGGGACTGTCGTTTCATGGACATATTTTGGGGGCAGGAAAGGGTAGCGACCCCCATTTTGCTGCTTACTACCCCGTGGACTGCTTTGCCCGCTTTGTGATTTAGTCAATCTTAAAGCTGATCCATTGAAATTAAGAATGTTTTAGTTCATGTTGGTTCTAGTCATGTTCTGCCACTGCTACTAATCTATGTTTATTTACGCGCATTAGCCTTGTTTCTAAAATAAATATTGTTTAAACATACTATAGCACATGACCTTGGCCATGGATCATGTGATGTCATACGGTTGTGTGATGGCTCGTCTTCTACCCCTGTGGTTTTGGTGAAAATACATCACTGGTAAGTTTGCTTTTCCCAGTATAAATTACCATTAAAAATACAGGACTACAAGTCCCTGCATTCAAAGCAAAAGCAGGGCTCAATGTGCATGTTACGTGTGGCATGTATGAATGGACTCGTTAAATAAATAACGATATACAGATTGTTAAAACGCTGCTTATCATCAAAATGCAAACAGCCAATTCCACAGCATAACGTGCAGTCAAAATGCTCTTGGATAGTCACAGCAGCAAAAGTTGTATTTTTACGTTAAATAAGGAGGTTGGGACTTTACTGATAATTGATGGAGCCCTGAAAGGCCATGGGCTGGTTATGTACCTGGCATTAATGAAACATTGCCTAGTAGCCTGGGAAGGAATGCTGCTCCGTTTCGAAGTGTTTGAGACGTTGTGTGTGTGTGTGTGCCACTGTATATGCGTGTGTGACTGTGAGTGACCAAAACTAAACTGTAAAGTGACTGTTCACCCAGAGGAATGTCCACTGCGGTTCCTTCTTTGTTCGGCTGGTGTTATATGCAACCTTTTTTGCTTGTGTATGTTTATTACATTGTGTTCGCAAAGCTGTCTCTATGCACTTTTGGGGCCACTGTAGTTGAGCTGACGTGTTTTCGACTCATTGGGCCTCATTATGACTCTGGCGGTAGCCGTGCCGGCAAATAACGGCACGGGAGCCGCCGGAGTCATTTTTTTCCGCCACCCGGCAATGGGGACTGACGGGGGCATTACAACCCCGTTGGTCCCGGTAATGCCCCATTGCCAGGCACCAGAAAAAATTACTCCCCATTCCCATTCGAGTCTCATTGGACTCCACGGGAATGGGGAGGACGGATCCACCGGCACCATTCGTGAATGGTGCCCGTGCATCCGTCTAGATCTGCGAGCGTGTGCCTTTCAATCCGCCAGGTCAGACCTGGTGGGCTGAAAGTCACCCGCTCGCAGAACTCGTAGTTTGCCGGTCCGGAAACAACGGTACCGGCAAGCTTACCGTTGTTTCCTGACCAGCAAACTCGTAATGAGACCCACTTTGTCCATTCCTCATCCATTTTTTTCCTTTATAAATAATCTAAGAAATAATTCCATTATAAATCGATTAGAGGCCGTTGAAAAACCGTAAATGACTTCATCTGTTATTTTACTTTTACCCATATGTAACTAAATACATGAGGAATTAAACTAACAATTTTATCTTTCCTTAAATACACTAAGCACTTTATATAATTTTTATAAAAACAACTTGGTAGTTCCTCTGCTACATTTATATATTCCAGTAAATACAGGAAATATAAGGAAGACTGTGTGAATACGAAACGCACACACAAGGTGATTTGAATCAATGGTGAAATGTATATAAAACCTATTACAAAATGGCCGAATGCGTTCACCAAAGGAAGCTATAGAACCTATTGACGGTAAAAAGTGAAAACGGACAAACCAAACTCACGATACCATAGTGTTGCATGCGCATGTATTTATTGGCTGTTTTTTACTGTTGTTCATTTGTACGTGATCAAGTAGCAGGAGCGCTGCGAAACACGTTGTACCGTGGTTAATCTATCTTGTAGATGCTTAATAAAACTGGATATCTGAAATACACAATGGCGTTGTATGATGGGCTGATTTATGAAAACTCAAACTGGCGTAAATCCGCAATTTGGAGAGTGCTGTCCCCTTGTTGAAGAAGTGGAATTACTTCTTCCTTTTGTTGAAATATATATATGTGTAGTGGCTGTGTAGTTATGGTTAAATTGCTGTTTCCATAGGAAGAGCCCTTTTTGGGTGGCTTATAACTTCGCTCTCCCTGGACGAATCCTCACCAAACTTTGCAAAAAAGGTATATGGGTCACTCTGAATTTTTTTGCAAAGTTCGGTGAGGTTTGGTCCAGGGGGACAAAGTTATAAGGGGGGGTCCCACAACTTCTTTTTTTCCCATAGACTGAATGGGGAAAAACTTTGCTCACGCCTACAGCCCAAACCGCTGGACGGATTTTCACCAAATTTGGACCAGGAGTAGCGGCTTGGTCCCGAAAGCGTGCTTTTGCAAATTTGGTGAAAATCCGTCCAGTAGTTTTTTATAAAATGAGCAAAAAATTGGTAAAAAGAAATTTGTGATATCTATGTTCGGTCCGCAGACACACTTCCCTGTTCGGTCCGCGGACTGTGTCCTGATTGGCCAACCGGCTTGCGTCATGGCCGCGGACATGCAACGTGTTCGCTGATTGGACAGCGAAGAGTGTGAAGCGCGTCAGATTTTCAGGAACGCCCGACATCTTGCATTCGCGGACATCCGCGGACAGCATGGTGAAACTTGGTGGAGAAATGCTATTTAGTAGAGTGTGTTGGTGTGTAAGACTGTTTGGGAGGGTGGGGGAGTAAGAGATGGGTTAAATGTTGTATTTATTTAGGTGGTAGATCTCCTTGTTGTGTTCAATTTGTCTGCGGACAACACAGATGTCCTGAAATGTTCTAAATAAATGAAACGGGGGTGTTCTGAGGACAGTACATCCGTACGTATGGATTCGTAGGCAAGTTGAAACTGTTCTAAGAACACATGAAGTGTCCCGGGATGTTTGTTTATAAACAAACTGGGGTGTACTGAGGACGGTATGACTGTCCGTACTGTTCACAAGCAAGTTGAAACTGTTCTAAGAACACACGCGGTGTAATGATATGTTCGAAAATAAACGAAATGGGTGTGTCTTGAGGGTGGTATGTCTGTCCGTACTGTTCGCAAGCAAGTTGAAACTGTTCTAAGAACACATGAAGTGTCCAGGGTTTGTCAATAAACAAAATGGTAGTGTTCTGAGGACGGTATGTCTGTTCGGTTCGCTGGCAAGTTGAAATTGTTCTAATAACAGATGAGGTGTCCTAGGATGTTCGTAAATAAATAAAATGGGGGCGTCCTGAGGATGGTATGTCTGTTCGTTTCGTTCGCAGGCAAGTTGAAACTGTTCTAAGAATACATCATGTGTCCTGGGATGTTCGTCAATAAACAAAATGGGGGTCTCCTGAGGACGGTATGACTGTTTGTACTGTTCGCAATCAAGTTGAAACTGTTCTAAGAACACCTGAAGTGTCCTGGGATGTTCGTCAATAAACAAAATGGGAGTGTTCTGAGGACGGTACATCTGTCCGTATTGTTCGCAATCAAGCTGAAACCTTCCTAAGAACACTCGCGATGTCCTGAAATGTTCGTAAATAAACGAAATGGGAGTGTCCTGAGGACACTCTCCGTATTGTTCGCTGGCAAGTTGAATCTGTTCTAAGAACACTCATCATGTCCGCGGACATTAAAAGTGCCCATATGGCATAGTCAAAATGTTTGACTCTATGGATGTGATATGCTGCGGTGGTTGTGGCCAGGGCATAGAGTCTTGGGAGCATGGCCATATGGCCATATGGCCATGCTCCCAAGACTCTATGCCCTGGAAACAACCACCGCGGCATATCACACCCATAGTGACTTATAACTTTGGGATCCAAGAACAAATTTATAAGCAACAAAGTTATAAGCCACTATGGGTGTGATATGCTGCGGTGGTTGTGGCCAGGGCATAGAGTCTTGGGTGCATGGACAAGACCAAATTTCTAAGCACCAAAGTTATGAGTCACTATGGGTGTGATTTGCTGTGATGGTTGTACTTATTATAATATACTTACTGTTTGGTTTAGTAACTGGAGTACATGTATTTCTTGTTCATTTCTGTGATAAAAGAAAAGGTCATGTTAGTATTGGTATTTTGTAACGACTTATAACATTGAATAATCAACTTTTCTTTTTTTTTACCCTCATATTTAGTAGATTACAAACCAGTGTACTGTGCAATTTGCTCAGTTTCTGTGTTTGTTGCTAAAATCATTGGGTCTGTGGGAGAAAAAAAATCCATGTTGGATTAAAAAAATAACCTTTTTTTGTTATGCTGCAGTCTATTTGTTTTCAGTGTTCACTTGTTGTTTCTGGCTAATGCTCTATATATTGGCTTGTTGACTGTTTTTGAAGCAGTTACATACTTGTTGTCATATTCTAAAAGTCTATTTTTTGTTATAATTAAGTGGTATTGATTTATCCGTTTGGTTATTGTAAAATCTTGGGGCAGTTAGATACCAGTTGGCGTATTCTAACTATCTATTTTTAGATATAATTTAGTAGTATTCATTTATCTGTTTAGTTGTTGTAGAATCTTGGGCCAGTTATATAGCTGTTGGCATATTTTAACAGTTTATAGTTTTTTTAATAGAAGTTTAGTTAATGTTTAAGTACAGTTTAGTTAATAAATTTTGGTTTTAAGAAGATTAAATAAGCGTTTGTAAGATTTGCAGGTAATCTCTGCTTTAGAGTAATGGTACTATCATTACATTCAAACCATCCACATTTTTTTTATATATGCAGTATAGTGACCTGCATTGGTTGTGGCTCCTGTGTGGTAGATTATACCTATTGTTGTGAAGGGTTTCTTACCAAGTGATACTTGACCATGTGTGAATCCAGTCAGCTTGCAGTTGTTTTTGGTACCATGCGTATTATAACGTAAAAGCATTAGTATTACGTATTTACTATGTGTTTGTATTAGTAAGGTGGAGCGATTATCCGAACTGCAGGTAGTACATAATGTACCATGGTTTGCATTTTGTACAAGTTGCTGAAATGGAACAGATTCACAATTAGGTATTTATACATACACAAAGCGCTCATTGGGGATTTGTTCTTGTGTCATTGTTGCAGAGAGTGCATGTATGTTTCCACATGTATGAAATCTGGAAGTTTTCATTTATAGGTATATTTTTATTTTCCAGTACTTGTAGTAAGTACATTAGAAATTCTTGTGGATCTTCCTGTGAGTTTATAGTGAATTTCACCATTCCAGCACAGTAGTCCAATTGTTGTCTTATTCCATAAACACTATACGTGTTATCAGGATTGTTTGTTGCGTTTCTATGAAGTACTAACATTTGCAAACACAATTGGTCTGTACTGTGTAAGTAAATGTTGTCAACAATTGGTGGTAATTGAAATAGAATATTCATTGCTACATTACACCAATTACATTTGAAAGTTTAAATGGACCAGGTATTTCTGTATCTGAGTGCTTTTTTTGGAGTTTGTCTTCCTTCTTTGAAGAAGTACCTGGTTTACTTTCCCTAATAGGTTCTTTTCTGCTTGTGGTACTTGATGAAGTATTAGTTTCTTTTACTCTCTTTGGAGGATTTGCAGTGACATCCTGTTGCATTTCTGTTTTGTTTTTAGATGGGGGTGTATAGTGAACGAAGATAAGATGGGGAAAAAAGATAAATAATAAGAGAAATATTAGACCTAACAGTAGTTTGACAAGTTGGTTAATTAATGGAAAACAACCAGATGAAGTAATTGAAGAGTCATTAACCAACACGACTGAACAGTCTGTACTAGATAACGCTGAGAGTATCAGACAAATCACAAATA
Source organism: Ambystoma mexicanum (assembly GCF_040938575.1). Classification (NCBI taxonomy): domain Eukaryota; kingdom Metazoa; phylum Chordata; class Amphibia; order Caudata; family Ambystomatidae; genus Ambystoma; species Ambystoma mexicanum. Next base: position 1,055,498,689 of record NC_090931.1, on the reverse strand, counting down.
ATGCACCCATAAGAGCAAAAGCAAAAATGGAAACAGTGATCCTAAATGCAAATAAGATGGATAAACCTGCAGTGGTTAAAAGGGCGGAAGCAACTTTTACTATCAGGAGGATGGCACAAGAATCGATAAAAGTAAAGTCACACATAAATAAAGCAGACTTTCTGGGGATTCTGCGATCAATACTACCACTACCGCCGGTTCATCCCAGACTTCTCTCAGGTTGTGCACCCAACCACAGTACTATTACTAAAAAACAATAAAAAGTTTGCTTGGACCGAAGAATCAGAAGAAGCCTTTCATGAACTTAAACAAAGGTTTACCTCCGCTCCAATCCTGCAACATCCTCGTCCAGACCTCCCTTATGTCATTGAAACGGATGCGTTCAGTCTCGCAATGGGGGCTGTCCTTTCACAGAGAGACCCGGAAACCGGCCAGCAACATCCTGTGACCTTCTGGTCGAAAAAGTTCTCACCTCCAGAGATTAATTATGCCATCACGGACAAGGAACTCCTGTCTATCAAATCCGCCTTTAAAGCCTGGAGGCACTACCTTCTGGGGGCCAGACACACCATTACAGTCATCACAGACCACCAAAACCTGCAATATCTCAAAACAGCCAAGGCCCAGTCCTTGCGCCAATTTCGGTTGGCCCTTTTCTTCACCGAATATGATTATGTAATCACATTTCTACCAGGTATCAGAAACCGAAAGGCGGATGCCTTATCTCGCATGGGCATAGATGAAATAGTATATACAACTCCAGACCCAGCACCAATTATACCTGAAGACAAACTCTTGGGTATCACGACAGCCTTAACACAAGCAGAACTATGAAAAGAAATCCAACGGACAATGAATCCTGATGCCTATCTCGCAAGGCAAACTCAAGGAGAACAATATACCATCAAGAACTATCTACCCTTTTTTAAGGATCGCCTATATGTACCCAAGAAGGAATTACAACAGCATATTATTTCAAACTATCACGATTCACTGATCGAAGGGCCTCCTGGGATCGCCAAAACCCTAGCTAAGGTGAAAGAGAACTTTTGGTGGCCTACCTGGCGTAAGGACATCATTCAGTATATTCAGTCCTGCGGTGTCTGCGCACAAAATAAATCACAGAAACAAAAACCATCTGGTCTCCTACAACCATTGGACATTCCTCCAGTTCCATGGCATACTCTTTCCCTTGACTTCATCACTGATCTACCTCCAAGCCAAGGGTTCAACACCATCCTTGTAGCTGTGGACTTATTCTCGAAGATGGCCCATTTTATTCCTCTGAAAGGCCTCCCAGACGCAGCTACCTTAGCAAAAGTGTTCCTGGAGGGCTTGGTTAAGCTACATGGCTTCCATTCGGTTCTGGTCTCTGATCGAGGCAGCCAGTTTGTTTCAAACTTCTGGAAAAAATGTTGTGCAATGGCGCAGATCGACGTTCGGCTATCTACCAGACACCATCCCCAAACGGATGGCCAAACCGACAGAACCAATCAGACACTCGAGCAATATTTACAAAGGAATTGGAAAGACCTACTATGGATAGCCGAATATGCACATAACAATTCTTTGCATTCAAGCACGGGACAAACGCCCTTCTATACGCTTTACGGCAGACATCCACGTACCTCTGAATTAGACCTTCCAGCCAGCTTGGAAACGCCAGCAGTAAAGACTCTACACACAACCATTACTCAAAAGGGCAAAGGAACACCTTATTCATGCCAAAGAAAAACAAGATTCGCCGACCAACACCGGAAAAAGGCCCCTGATTATCAAGTAGGAGACAAAGTTTGGTTAGCCGCTAAATTCGTACCCATCGGACCTTTCATCCCAGATTCTTAGGACCTTATACCATTAAGGCAATTATCAACCCAGCAGCCGTGAAACTGGATTTAACACCTAATCTACACATCCACCCGGTATTCCATGTGTCCCTCCTGAAACCAATGCACCCCGGCACACGGATTGGGACACCACCTAAGCCCATACTTGTTGATGGAGAACCAGAATTTGAAGTCAAAGATATCTTGGACTCTAAATACTCTAGGACCAAGCTATTTTATCTCGTCAATTGGAAAGGATGTGGACCACAAGATAGATCCTGGGAGCCCAGTGAGAATATCCACGCACCACGTCTAATCAGGAAATTCCATCAGAACTTCCCAACCAAACCTGGGCCAGACAGAAGGAACACCATTGGAGGGGCCTTAGGGGGAGTGCTGTCACGACCCTCGCCCAAAACCCCCTCTGGCAAACCCATTGGCCAGGTGGAGTCAGGACTCGGGCCTCTAGAGCCTGGCATCCTCTTCAAAAGCCCTCATGGGGCCAGTCCTGGCGCCTATGGCGCCAGGCTCATACACTGTGGAAAGCAATGTACTTGGGAACTGCTTTATTTTATTGTCAGCCAACATGGAGGCATCAACATAGCTTGGTTCCTAAGAACCAAGCTATGCTGTCTAGTGTTTTGGGTGTGGTAGCCTAGGGACTACTTTACCTGGACTATTTTGTTGGGGCTATTTAAACCACACCTGAACAAGACAACACGCTTCACGTTACTTTGCAGCTTGCAACGTGACGCTCACCTTGTCCAGCTATTCCCTCGAACCTCGGAGAAGCAGAACCTGCAAGGAGACAAAAGGAACATCATTAGCAGCAGCATCGTACCTGCAGTATTCATCTTTAAACACTTGCAGCTACTAAGAACAGCTTCCTCGAATCTGCACGCCTCCTGGACAGATCGACCTGAAAGAGGAAGATATAGGCAACATTAAAGAAAGCAGATGAGACATTTACAAATTACGAACTGCTCAAAAGGCTTACCTGGCTGGTCGCCTCTCGGCTGGCACCACTCCGGACATTCCACTCGCGCTGAAGAACACTGCGACCTACAAGGAAGGAAATCACAGGTTAGCAAAGTCAAGACTTCGCAGCACTGCGCATAGCGCTTACTTACCGCATCATAGCGCTCTTAATGCGCCATCATTTACCAGCGGGTCTCAACCAAGCCAGTTCGCCGTGCTGAAGCTCCGCATACCTAAGGGAGAAAAAAGAGACATTTTAAACAAAGAAAGGCATGCAGGATAGCAACAAAACTAAAGAACAGCAATAAGACCTACCTGAACAATATCAAACGGGCCGGCGTCAGTAAAGTAACTGGACCCCACTCGCCCATGAAAGACAACGCGCCCCTGCAAAGAAGGCAGGACGTAGAGCACGCCTAATTCTACCACAAGGTGAGGAGAGGGCGCCAAAGGGACTGAAATCATACGGGGTTGAGGGAGAATACTTAGCCCAGTTGGTCAGTCTTGAACACAGTCCTCCTGTATTTTGAGGCAGAACCTTCCCTGCAGACCACATCAGGGCAAAGCTGAGAAGCATACCAGCGAGTAAACCGGCTGGGTGGCGTCCCTGTGGATACCAGGTGAGCGTAACAAGAACCCTACAATAAACCCTGCCACTAGGATTAGACAGTTGCCCTTCTCTCTCCTCCCAAACCCAGCCTCCAAGTCAGGATTGGTTTAGGGGTCTGGAGCAACATATGGCAATTCACATTTGTAATCACCCTTTGTTCTCCTCTCACCTTTTTGGCAAAAATTAGTTATATATCACAACTGAATAATTTTACTAGCAACTGCCATACTAAACATATTTTCTGATTCAGCTAATCATGGATAATTAGATAAGCCAACTATCAAATCCGTACCATGTAGCACGGCCATGTGGCACCTTTCTGCCATTTCCATAAAAAGCACATCAGTTATGAATATGTAAGTTATTAAGCATATGCCTAATTTCATGTTCCACACGCTCACCAACTCTCACATTGGGAACATGTTCAGATCAGCCAGAAACCTAGTCTAACTGGCCATTACAGTTCCCACAGTCACAGGTAGATGCATTTTGTATCCCCATAATCGGCTGGAAATTACCAAAATAATGGTACAAAAAATGAAATGAACCCACCTTATGGTTGCTGAGAAAAAGGCTTAAATGATAATAGTCCTTTTTTTTCCAAAATTGTTTTTATTGTTTTGGCACGACAAGCTTTGCAAATATTCATGCGTTACATGCTTTTAGGGCTTGTAATGGTACACAAGCAAAGAGAACCACAATTAATACAACCAAATAATAACAATCAATAAATCTTGGAGAGCAAAGGGGGGGGGCAAGGTCCAAGGGAGGAACGGGAAGACTGCCTCTTTCACAGTTGGCTTAATGTGATGCTGTCGGTATATCTCAGTGTTCGGGCTCAGATGGGGCTCTTTCAGAGGAAGAATCTGTGGATTTATGCCAATTAGTCTGCAAGGTGTTTAGCGACTCAGTTTTTGAACAGACGTCCTTCGGTTCTCCGGCTGTTTGTGCGGCCCCTTTCCTTTCAGTCCTGGGTTTCCATCCACCGCAGCACCGGGAGCTGTCTTGCCATTCTGGGGAATTGCTGTGTGTAGTCCAGGAAGGGGGCCCAGATACGCTCAAATTTGGTTCTATTGCCGAGCCTGATGGCTGTGACATTTTCCGCTGCTACTATTTCCCAACATTTGGACCACCACATTTGTGTGGAAGGCCCTTCCGGATTTTTCCATAGTCTGGTGATGGAAATTTTGGCGGCTGTCAAGAGGTGAGAGTAGAGATCCGCCATGCAGCCTGTTAAGGGGAATTGGCCATCCCCCGTCGCCCCCAACAGCACGATTCCCGGGTCCCAGGGGATGGTAAGCGCAGTTATTGTTTCGATCTGTTCAAGGGTGGCTCTCCAGAACTGGGTGGCCTTTGGACAGGTCCAAAAGAGATGAAACAGAGTTCCTTTATCTGGGCAACCCCTCCAGCACTGTGCGGGGGTGGCCGGGTTGCACTTGTTTAGGATCTCAGAGGTGCGGTACCACCTATAACAAACTTTGAATGCCCCTTCTTTGTTTGTCACACATTTTGAGCTTTTGTGCGCCCGGGACCAGATGTGATTCCATTCCTCTGGCTCAATCGTTCTACCTATATCGTCTTCCCATTTTAGCATATATGGCTCCTTTTTGGTTGGGTCCCTCCTGTCCAATAGTTTGTATAGTGTGGAGATTTCCCCCCCTCAGAGGGTTGGCAGTGAGTGTGTGTTCAAGCGCTGTCAGTTCTCTACTGCCATGCTTCTTGGCTAGTTCGCTCGAGAGCCAGTGCCTCAGTTGCGTGCAGCGAAACCTTTCCGTCTCTGGGACCTGAAATTTGGCTTTGCACTTCTCGAAGCTCAGTGGGCGTCCATTCTCAAAGAAGTCTGTCATGGTCTTCAAGCCCCCGTCTCTCCATTTCGTGAAATGATTTGGTGCGATCGCTGGGGAAAAGTCTGGGTTGTCCCAGATTGGTGTGAGGGGTCCCGTTGTGCCTTTATACTTCCATAGGCGGGCTGCCTTTTTCCAGCTAGCGACTGTATTTCTCATTGAGGGCAGAGGACCCGGGTTTTGGGTACCCTTGGGTTCTTTCATATGGGGCAGCGCCTCGATCCGGATCTTGCTCCAGTCTTCTTCCATTTTTAGCCACCGGGGTCGGTTAACTAGAAGTTTCCATGCGAAGGCCGGGCCAGCTGAGCTGCGAGGAAGTACCTGGCCACATCCGGGACCCCCGGGACGCCCATCGTGGCACTCCGGACCATGATGAGCTTCGGGATACGTGACTTCTTTCCTTCCAAGACTAGGTGTAGTATGTCGCCTTGCAGCTTTTGGAGGGCTTTTTTCTAGATGGTCACCGGAAGGACTAGTGCAAAGTATAGCAACCGTCGGGTTAAATTCATTTTTACCGCCGTGATCCGACCAAACCATGAGAGTTCTTGTTTTCCCCAGAGTCCCAGGTCATTTTTTAGCTCTTTGAGAAGTGAGGGAAAGTTTGTCTTGTACAACTTCTCCGTTTTGCTAGCTATATGGACTTCTAGGTAGCTGATACACCCCCTCACCTAGGGGATCTGATATTCAGTCTCCAGTGCCGTTTTGAGCGTTTTTGATACATTGATGCCCATTGCTATAGATTTTGTGATGTTTATTGTGAACCCTGAGGCTGTTCGGATCTCCTCCAGGGTTTGCCATAGGGCCCTTATGGATTCTTTCTTTTGGGTGAGTGTTAGTAGCACGTCGTCCGCGTATAGGGCCACTTTGTAGGATTCCCCCTTAATTGTGAGACGTTTTATTGCTGAGTTGAGGAGGACTTTATTAGCAAATGGCTCCATTGACAGGGCAAATATGAGTGGGAATAGGGGACATACCTGCCTTGTGCCTCTAGTTCTGTTGATTCGGTCTGATTTGGCTCTGTTATTGTTATTGTGATTATACCGCGCCAAAGCCCGTAGGCATCCAGGCGCCGAGAGAGCAGAGTACAGTGAACAGAGACTACCGCAGGGGATCACTCTAATAAAAGAGATGCGTTTTCAATTGTTTTCGAAAAGCAAGAAGATCTGTTGTCTTGCGCAGGGATATGGGCAATGCGTTTCATGCCTTAGCTCCCTGGGTGTGAAAGGCCCTTCCAGAGCCTCGGGAGCGTTTAACTCGGTGCTGTACCAAAGGATAGCCTTCAGCTGACCTGAGGTTTCTCTTGGGCTGGTAAATGCCAATGATGTCCTTAAGGTAAGCAGGAGCACTGCCAAAGATGCATTTGTGGCATATAGTTATCAATTTAAATTGAATTCTGCGTTCCACAGGAAGCCAATGCAATTTTTTTCTGGCTACAGTAGTGGGTTCTGAACGCTTCATTTGAAAAATGATGCGAATAGCTTTATTTTGAATTTTTTGTAACTCCTGGATTTCTGCTTTACCTGCACCACCTAAGAGTGCATTGCAGTAATCAATACGAGGCAAGATAACAGCTCTCACGAGCTTGATACGGTTTTCGACCGAAACTAGTGGCGCGACTTGCCTAAGCACTTTGAGGTGGTAATTAGTGCTAACAGTTGTCACGGCTCCAAAGTCCAGGTGCAGGAGTGGCGCGAACCAACTACCCCCACTGCGGTCTGAGCACCTGCAAGACAAGCTTACACAGGCCGCCGAGACCCCAGCAGGGAAAGAGGGTTAGGATCTCGTTGGTTGGATGGGTCTCGAACAGAGGGTAACCGGAGTGAGGGTTAGGAGAGGGTAAGTGGACAGGCAAGGGAACATATGGGAAAAAACAACAGTAACTTTTACACTACCGTCCAAACATACACAGAGTGTTTACAATTGCTTTTGATGCAAAAGGCACTTAGCTCTGTGGTTGAGTGCTGGCCTGCCTCCTGCCTGCGCACTCTCAGGTCCGGAGCTCGGAGCAGTTCCAATGCTGCAAGTATTAGTGACCTGTGTTAACTCACATAGGCATAATACATCACACACACATACAGTGCTAGCACATGCACATTACACGCTCTCTGAGCCTCTTAGTTCCCAACAAGAGCGAGTGGTTCAGAACATGTGGCTCAAGTTCGCCGCACGTGGCTTAGAGCTTAAAAGGAACAAGATCCATCGTGCCGCCAAAGTTTTGCCGCACGTGGCTCATATTAAGCACTACGTGCTGCCAAAGTTTTGCCGCACGTGGCTGTGGTCCGAAATGCTCTCCGTGCTGCCAAAGTTTGCCGCACGTGGCCAAAAACACGTTAGGAGTTAAACGCTGCACGCGTTAATGGTAATGGGTCTTGGTAGCCAAAATCGGGGCTGGGTATACGCTGGGGAGCGCTAATTGGCACTTAGCTTTTGTCCCTTGCAGGGGACGTAATATGGCTGGGCGGTGCCCCCTGCGCGAGCCCCTCAACGGACTGGATATCCCAATGCTCCTCTGCTTGATTTGCGCTCTCCCCCGCTGCTGCGCTTCTGTTTCCCATGCACTTATCTGTTGTGAGCGAGGGGCCAGAATGCTGGTTCCTTGGGGCGTGGCCCCTCGCTTGACCCCGTCGGCAGGAGCTCTGCAGGATGCGTCCATTCCGGTCGGGAGCTTAAGCACAAGCCCTGTGCCTTTGTTCTGCGCGCATGCGCGTGCGCATGCGCGAGACCCTCTCAACCTGGGAGTGGAAAAGTAGTTCCCCGCCCGGAGGCTGCTGGGAGTTGTGGTCCGGCAAGCCTTCTGCCTGCAAAAGGGACAGAGAAGCCTCCTGTAAGGCTGGAGGCTGTTCCTTTGGGTTTGCTGTGTTTTCTGTCTGGTTCCTCTGCGCCATGGGTCTCTCACTAAGCCCTGACTCCCCCTTACGACTCCCTGTACTCTGACAGTACTCCCCCCCACATGGAAGGGCTTGGGTTTCTCAGGATGGTTTTTGTGGAATTGTCTTACCAGTCTAGGAGCATGCACATTGTGTGCAGGCTCCCAGGAACGTTCCTCAGGCCCATACCCAACCCAGTCTATCAAATAGTACAACCCATCTGGGCGACGCTGTGCATTCAGAATTCCCTGGACCTCATATTCGGGATGTCCCTGAACTATGATGGGTGGTGGTTTTTCAGTACGAATGGATGGCCAGGCTGGTTTCAATAAGGACACATGAAACGTGGGATGAATTTTCATTTGTGGGGGTAATGCCAGCCTCACTGCCACCGGGTTGATTACATCCGAAATAGTAAAAGGACCTAAAAACCTTGGTTGTAATTTACGAGGTCCAGACAATTTAATATTTCGGGTTGACAACCAGACCCTGTCCCCCTGTTGGTACTGGGGACTTACATTTCTCTTTTTGTCAGCATAATGCTTATATGATGTCTTTGCGGTGTCCAGATTTGCCTGAATATCCTTCCAGACCTGCTGCGCATAAACCTGACGCCCCAATAGAGTGGGTAGGTTTGTAGATCGATCACCAGATCTGGTGGGCAGTACTCGAGGATGGTATCCATATGCACCAAAGAAGGGCGTATGCTTGGTGGAACTATGCACGGTGTTGTTGTATGCTATTTCCGCCAACCAGACATATTGGACCCATGACACTTCGGTATTGGCTACATAACAGCGTAGGTATTGTTCCAGACCTTGATTCACCCGTTCGGGTTGGCCGTCCATTTCCGGGTGATAACCGGATGATAGGCTGACCTCCATCCCGATTAATTGACAAAACGCCCGCCAAAATCGGGAAGTAAATTGAGGGCCTCTGTCTGTCATAACATGTGTGGGAAGACCGTGTAGGCGAACCACATGATGTAGAAACAAGTCCGCTAGCTCACATGCAGTGGGAACTCCTATACACGGAATGAAGTGACTCATTTTGGTGAGGGAGTCCACAACCACCAGGATAGAGGTGTACTTTTGTACTGGTGGCAAATCCACAATCAAGTCCATTGTGATTGTATGCCATGGAGCCGGTGGAGTTGGCAACGGTTGGAGTAAGCCGACTGGTCTCTGGTGACTGGCTTTTTGTCTGCTGCAAATTCTGCATTCCATCACGTAAACCCGCACATCACGAAGTAACGTAGGCCACCAAAAGTGTCTGGATACGTTCTGCTGGGTTTTAGCAATACCGGGATGTCCGGCTAATGTAGTGTCATGACACCAATGTATCACTTCCTTTCTGAGTGATGACGTAGGTAAATATAAGGCCTTCATATTGTTTGCTCCTGGGCGATATGTAATTAGAAAGTCAAAACTTGAGAAAAACATTGCCCAGCGTAATTGTTGAGGGCTCAGTGTTTTCGCGGTTTTAATAAATTGTAAGTTCCTATGGTCTGTCATGACAGTGACCGTATGGCGGGCTCCCAACAGGTAATGTCGCCATTCGTCGAACGCTGCCTTTACTGCCAATAATTCTCGGTCCGCTATGGTGTAATTAATCTCAGCCGGTAACGGTTTTCTAGATTAGTATGCCACAGGGTGTAGTAACCCCGTTTTGGGGTCTCGTTGAAATAAGACCGCTCCTAAGGCATAACTTGATGCGTCGGTTTCAACTAGGAACGGCTGGCTGAGGTCAGGATGGCGTAGTACTGGTGCGGATGTAAAGGCAGACTTCAACTGCTGGAAACCTTGTTCAGCGGCTTTATCCCATACAAACGTCTTTCCTTTCCTAAGCAACGTTGTAATGGGCGTCACCAGTTGAGAGAAATTCTTAATAAATCGCCGGTAAAAATTGGCGAAACCTAAGAACGATTGTACTTCCTTCACGGATGTAGGAGCCGCCCAGTCGACCACTCCTTGTACCTTTTTCTGGTCCATCTGTACCCCAGATGGTGTCAGGAAGTATCCCAGGAACTCTACGGTGGTACGGTGAAATTCGCATTTTTCTAGTTTAGCATACAGGCGGTGTTCCCGGAGCCGCTGTAATACAGCCCTAACGTGTTTAACGAGCTCTTGCATGCTGGTGAAATATATCAAGATATCATCGATATAAACCACAGCGAAGACATCCAGATACTCCCGTAACACTTCATCCAGGAAGTGTTGAAACGAAGCTGGAGCATTACACAACCCGAAAGGCATCACCTGGTACTCGTACAGGCTGAATTTGGTCCTGAATGCGGTCTTCCACTCATCTCCAGCCCGCACTCGCACCAGGTGATAAGCCCCCCGAAGATCCAATTTTGTTTATACTGTTGCGTTCCGAACTTGATCGAGCAATACGGGAATTAGTGGCAAGGGGTACCGATTTTTTATCGTAATACGATTGATTCCCCTATAATCGATACATGTTCTCAAGTCACCCGTTTTCTTGGGCACGAAGAACAACGGCGACGAGACAGGTGAGTTGGAATGTCAAATAAAACCGCTTTTCAGATTGGTATCAATATATTCTTTCAGGTGTTCTGTTTCTGCCTCTGTTAGGGCATACACCCGACTACAAAGTAGTACCGCCCCGGGTTCTAAGTCTATACGGCAATCAAAAGGCCGGTGGGGTGGCAGTGTCTCAGCTGATTTTTTGCTGAATACATCCTTGAACCCTTGGTATTCTGGCGGTAAGTTACTGGGATCTGATGCCTCTATAGCAGCAATAATGGGCTCCTGAACTGAGGGCAGAGACTGGACCACAATAGCGCAATGTGAACGGCAGTATGGAGAGGACATGGATATTGTACCCTTGGACCAATCCACCAGGGGGTTCTGTTTCGTGAACTAGGGCTGCCCTAGGATAACACCAAACTGTGGTGCTGCTATCAAATCAAATTGGATGGTCTCACAGTGGTTCTGTTGGCTACAAAGTGTCAAGGGGTGAGTGCAGTGTGTTATGGGACCAGAACTCAAAGCAGTCCCATCCACTGCCCTTACTGATTCCGGTGCCCTCTTCCTACACAAGGGCACTCCCAACTTAGCCGCATATGAAACGTCCATGAAGTTACCCGTGGCACCAGTATCTAAGAGTAAATCCACCTTAACTTCGTGCCCCCGGAATTGCAAGACTCCTGACAGAGTGATGTGGGGGGGCATAATTCACAAAACCTGAGACTGGGGTAACTTCTTTTTCAGGGCTCGGCCGTAGTACCCCTACAACCGCCGAGCCGAGGCGTTTCCCTGCGCTTTAGGTTTCGTAGGGCAATCTTTGACAAAATGTCCTGTGGTCCCACAGTACAAACATAGGCCCTCCCTACGTTGTCTTTCTTTCTCGTCTTTAGTGAGCGTACCCCGGACTGACCCAATTTGCATCGGCTCATTCCCGCCTGATTTCTCTGGGGCCCTTAGTCAAATGGGTATGATCAAGCCTGACTACAGGACGAGAGTCCCCCCGTTTCCTATCTCCCCGTCGTTCCGCTTGACGATGATCTAGACGCAATGCTAGGTCTATCATTGCTGGACAGTCTTGGGGTTGGGGGTCGACCTGTGCTATCAGGTCCTTCAGGTCGTCACGAAGACCCTGATAAAAGAGTGACATTGTTTTATCTCGGGGCCACTCTGTCTCCGCCACCAGTCTGTTGAATTGAGTCACATATGTGACTAACTCCTTATTGCCTTGACGTAGGGTAAGTAACTCCCTATCTTTGCACATAGAGGCAGCTTGACGATTAAAGATCTTACCAAACTTGTTTTGGAATTCAACCCAGCTATACAGAACTGCGTCATCCCTTTGCACTAAAGGATTCGCCCAAGCCGCTGCATCGCCTGTAAGGTAGGAGATCACAAAGGCCCTCCTGGCCTGGGTTGAGCGAAATGCTGAGGGTTTGGTAAGGAAATGAAGCTGGCATTGAGTCAGGAAGGTTTGCTATTTCTGTGGATCACCGGAGTACCTTTCTGGGGGAGCTAATGGAACTATGGACTCTGGGGTAACACTTACTTGGACAGGGGTGGGTGCAGTAGCACCACCCGGAAGGCTCGCGGTTTGGGCAGTTAAAGAACGTACTTGGACGGCCAGGGTAGCATAGTCCTGTCTAGTGGCAGTGAGCTCAGCTTGTAGGTCCTGCAGGACCTTGGTTAATTCTTCCATAATCTAGCTGGGTCGTGCCACTCAGGCACCTGTCACACTTGGGCTTGTGCTTCTGTCACGGCTCCAAAGTCCAGGTGCAGGAGTGGCGCGAACCAACTACCCCCACTGCGGTCTGAGCACCTGCAAGACAAGCTTACACAGGCCGCCGAGACCCCAGCAGGGAAAGAGGGTTAGGATCTCGTTGGTTGGATGGGTCTCGAACAGAGGGTAACCGGAGTGAGGGTTAGGAGAGGGTAAGTGGACAGGCAAGGGAACATATGGGAAAAAACAACAGTAACTTTTACACTACCGTCCAAACATACACAGAGTGTTTACAATTGCTTTTGATGCAAAAGGCACTTAGCTCTGTGGTTGAGTGCTGGCCTGCCTCCTGCCTGCGCACTCTCAGGTCCGGAGCTCGGAGCAGTTCCAATGCTGCAAGAGAGTTTTTGGTATTAGTGACCTGTGTTAACTCACATAGGCATAATACATCACACACACATACAGTGCTAGCACATGCACATTACACGCTCTCTGAGCCTCTTAGTTTCCAACAAGAGCGAGTGGTTCAGAACATGTGGCTCAAGTTCGCTGCATGTGGCTTAGAGCTTAAAAGGAACAAGATCCATCGTGCCGCCAAAGTTTTGCCGCACGTGGCTCATATTAAGCACTACGTGCTGCCAAAGTTTTGCCGCACGTGGCTGTGGTCCGAAATGCTCTCCTTGCTGCCAAAGTTTGCCACACGTGGCCGAAAACAAATTAGGAGTTGAACGCTGCACGCGTTAATGGTAATGGGTCTTGGTAGCCAAAATCGGTGCTGGGTATACGCTGGGGAGCGCTGATTGGCACTTAGCTTTTGTCCCTTGCAGGGGACGTAATATGGCTGGGCGGTGCCCCCTGCGCGAGCCCCCCAATGGACTGGATATCCCAATGCTCCTCTGCTTGATTTGCGCTCTCCCCCGCTGCTGCACTTCTGATTCCCATGCACTTATCTGTTGTGAGCGAGGGGCCGGAATGCTGGTTCCTTGGGGCGTGGCCCCTCGCTTGATCCCCGTCGGCAGGAGCTCTGCAGGATGCGTCCGTTCCGGTCAGGAGCTTAAGCACAAGCCCCGTGCCTTTATTCTGCGCGCATGCGCGTGCACGAGACCCTCCCAACCTGGGAGTGGAAAAGTAGTTCCCGGCCCGGAGGCTGCTGGGAGTTGTGGTCCGGCGAGCCTTCTGCCTGCAAAAGGGACAGAGAAGCCTCCTGCAAGGCTGGAGGCTGTTCCTTTGGGTTTGCTTTGTTTTCTGTCTGGTTCCTCTGCGCCCTGGGTCTCTCACTAAGCACTGACTCCCCCTTACGACTCCCTGTACCCTGACAACAGTAATGGCTGCAACATGTGCTTCGCAGTCTACACTGCTGTCCATGTATGTGCCCAAGGTTTTTACTTTCTGCACATTGTTGATGAAGCTACCATCTATCGTAAAACCAGTGTACTCCTGCCCCAGCTTCATTTGTGCCTGGCGTGGGCCAAAGATCATGAGCTCTGTCTTTGTAGTGTTCAGACATGACCAGATTGGTGGACATCCACTGTTTTATCAGTTGATAAAACGGGTTTACTGCACATTGATCGATGTCGTAATCGCCAGTAATGTTAAGGACCAGCTGGAAGTCAACTGCATAGTTACAGAAAAAGGTCTGGAAAAGATCTAATTCGTAACAGAGAGGAAAGATGTAGATGTTGAACAACAGTGGGGAAAGACATGCCCCCTGGGGCACACCACATGTTATAGTTTGTGACCCAGAGGAACTGTCTCCCCAATGCACCTGTGACCGATGACCTTCCAGGAATGCCCTCAGCCAGGTTATGGCATTATCGGAGAGGCCTCCAACAGTCTGCATTCTGTCAAGTAGGATTTTGTGATCTAGCAAGTCAAAAGCTGCCGATAAATCTAACAACATCAGCAGCCCCGACTTGCTATCTTCTAGTCTAGAGAGCATATATGTCTGCAGGTCCAGAAGCGCACTTTCTGTGCCATGATGGCTTCTGAAACCTGACTGCTTAGCATGCAAGATGCCAGCCGTCTGGACATGGGCCTGTAGCTGGATGGTTGCTATCTTATCAATACGTTTTAAGAAAAACAGGGTGTTGGTGATAGGCCTTAGGTTTGCCGCATCAGTGGGATCAAGACCTGCTTTTTTAGCAGTGGTGAGACTGCTATGTTCTTTATTGATTGGGGAATCACACCTGTTCGGAAGGAAGCGTTTGCAAATCTGCAGAGAAAAGGTGCGAAAAGTTCCTTATGTTCCAAGATGAATTTAGATGGAAGTAATTCACCCGGACAGTTAGTGGGGTGCATAGACTTAAGGATATTCAAAATATAAACAGCAGTGGATTCTCTGAAGATGAAACCTGAAACAGGACCTGGTTGAGTATCCCTGCTTGATATAGAACCTGATTGAGTTTGGGGCGATTGTATGCAAGTATGGTGTGTTTCGGCGGGTATTGAGATAGGCATTTGTGCAGATGACAGGGCTGCTATTGCTTCTAATTTAATTTTGTCTTGGGCTTTTAATAGTTTAGCTGCAAAGGCCTTCTGTACCCATTCACAGTCATCATTAGTCGGTTTTATAGGGAGGCAACAAGCAGTTGGTTTCTCCCAGGATCTAAAAAGGCGGAAAAGTTCCTTCGTGTCATCTCCAGCTGAGCTAATTTGTTTGTTATAGAAGGTTTTCTTAGCCTCAATAATTTCTACTTTGTACTGTTTCTCCTTTTGTTTCCAATCTGACAAGTTAATAGTGGATCTATCTTTATGCCAGGTATGCGCGGCCTGTCTTTTACTCGCTCTGAGTTCTGCTAAGGAAGAGGAGAACCATTTGTGGCGATTTGGTAAGTCTCTAACCAATTTATCTTTCATTGGTGCGGATTTGTCAAGCATTTCGGTGATCTCCTGGTTGTAATTATTTATAAGTGTCTCCGGATCATCGGAGTCAGTTGTTTTAGTAATCAGGGTTTGCATACACTTAGCCAAAATGAGCTGAGTGATGTTTTTAAAATTTCGGGCTTTGACTTTATATGTAGGTACATGTTTTCTATGTGCTAGAGCGGGAAGCCCCAAAGTACATGAGACAAAAAAGTGATCAGACCAAATGCATGGTCTAGTCACAATGTCTCCAATCTGTATGTTGTTGGTACCAATCCAGTCCAATATGTGGCCTTTATTATGTGTAGGTTCCACATTTTGAATTATGACTTGATGATTATTAAGCATTTTTTCTAAGGCCAGTGCTTTTTTGTCCCTTTTGTCCCCTTTCCAACGGTTGAAATCTCCTAAAATGACCAGACCCGTATTGGTGGTCATCATAGGTGTTATAATATTAACAATGTCTTCATTGAAACTGTCGGCAGCTTCAGGGGGCCTATAGAGAAGAACTAGATTAAGGGTGAAATTCGGATTAGAAGTCATCTTGATGTGAATAATATCACTCCCAGTGCATTCGATATTTGCCTCATAAAAACCTAGTGACTTTTTACATAAAATGGCAACTCCTCCTCCTACGGTCCCTTCTCAGTGTTTTCCAAGAAAGACGTAGCCTGGTGGTGTGATCTGTTCTATAGTGGGCCCATGTGAGTCAGTGAGCCACGTCTCAGTGAGACACATGACATCTAAGTTGTGTTCCTGAATATAATCATGTATATCCAATACATGTTTCACTGCAGAGCGTGTATTCAGTAGAGTTAAGGTAAGTGGGGAGGGTGCAGCAGGGCGACTGTTGGACGTGAGGTTAGACAAAGCATCATTATGAATGCATGGTACATGTTTTTGTGAGAAGCTAGAAGTCTTACTTTGCATTTTCTATGGTGTCTCTGGGTACCGAAGGAGTCGGGAGTCCGAGCGGGAAGCACGTCAGCATGTCTCTGCACGGACCCGCACATACTCGCAGTTTCGTTCGCGCAGGCGTGTTCGCGCCGGAGGACGAAATAAGTGGAGAGCGCGGAAACTACAATCCAGATGGGATTTGTAGTTCCGTGCCTCTCTTTACTCTCTTTACTCGTGTGTGCCGAGAATCTCGGAGGAACTAACACACGCCTTTTAATAACAATGTAACTCGACTAGTTCAACCAATTCTAATGCAAAAATAACAGCAACTCGAAAAAGGTTAAAAAAGTATTAAATGTTATGTGGTTAAAATTCAATTCTAAAAATGTCTTTCTAAGGCAGCTTTCTGCTAACGTAAAATTAAGCAATTTAGATTGGGTAAAACAAGTAGAATCTAATATACCCCCTGAGTGCAGTAACAGCACTAGTACGATCTCTGAGGGAATACCGGCGTAGTCTGGCGTTTATACCCGCACAGATTCGCAGTTTCATTCGCGCAGGCGCGTTCGCGCCGGAGGACGAAATAAGTGGAGAGCGCGGAAACTACAATCCAGATGGTATTTGTAGTTCCGTGCCTCTCTTTACTCTCTTTACTCATGTGTGCCGAGAATCTCGGAGGAACTAACACTCGCCTTTTAACAACAATGTAACTCGACTAGTTCAACCAATTCTAATGCAAAAATAACAGCAACTCGAAAAAGGTTAAAAAAGTATTAAATGTTATGTGGTTAAAATTCAATTCTAAAAATTTCTTTCTAAGGCAGCTTTCTGCTAACGTAAAATTAAGCAATTTAGATTAGGTAAAACAAGTAGAATCTAATATACCCCCCGCGTGCAGTAACAGCACTAGTACGATCTCTGAGGGAATACCGGTGTAGTCTGGCGTTTATACCCGCACAGACTCGCAGTTTCGTTCGCGCAGGTGCATTCGCGCCGGAGGACGAAATAAGTGGAGAGCGCGGAAACTACAATCCAGATGGGATTTGTAGTTCCGTGCCTCTCTTTTCTCTCTTTACTCGTGTGTGCAGAGAATCTCGGAGGAACTAACACACGCCTTTTAACAACAATGTAACTCGACTAGTTCAACCAATTCTAATGCAAAAATAACAGCAACTCGAAAAAGGTTAAACAAGTATTAAACGTTATGTGGTTAAAATTCAATTCTAAAAATTTCTATCTAAGGCAGCTTTCTGCTAACGTAAAATTAAGCAATTTAGATTAGGTAAAACAAGTAGAATCTAATATACCCCCCGCGTGCAGTAACAGCACTAGTACGATCTCTCTATCGATCTGTTTAAGCGTAGTCTTGTGGAGGGGCTCTGGTAATTGGCTAGAACCCATTTGACGAAGTTCGAGCCAAAGCCGTAATGCAGCAGGGTTTCCCTTATATATCCTCAGTCGAGCATGTCGAATGCCTTATGCGCATCCAGGGAGAGGACTGTCAGCTCTGAGCCCATCCTATTTGTCGATTCTATTATGTTGATCGTTCTGCAGATGTTGTCCTGAGTACTCCGCCCTGGAATGAAGCCTGCTTGATCTGGATGGATGATGTCGGGGAGGAGCGGAGCAAGCCTGTTTGCCAATATTTTTGCAAATATTTTAGCATCGTTGTTTAGAAGTGTTATTGGTCTGTATGATGCGTATTGTGTCAGGTCCTTCCCCGGTTTTGGGATTAGCACCCTTAGAGATTCACTCATGGCCGCCGTTGTGGAGCCAGTAGAGAGAAATTAGTTATATAGGTTTACCATTTGGGGTGCTAAAAGGTGAGCAAATTTTTTGTAAAATTTTGGGGTCAGCCCGTCTGGTCCTGGGGTCGTGTTTTTCAGGAGGCAGATCGTCTCGCTTACTTCTTCCACTGAAATTGGGCGCTCTAGGTCCGCCATTAGGGGGTGCGGTTGCTTCTTTAGGACCAGGGCCAGGAATTGCGTAATGGGCAGACTCGGCGTCGGGGGCCCTGTCATGATTTCCTCATGATGTTGAACCATTGTCTCGAGTTTTTCTGCTTCCATATGGTGCGGGATGCCGCCTTTGTCGACCAGGCATTGGATGTGATTCCTTGTTTGCAGTTTTTTCAACTTGTGCGCTAAGAGGCGGTTAGCTTTTTTGCTGTTGAGGTAGTAGAATTGTTTAGTGTAGGTTAATGCTCTGGTGGCCCGGTCCTCTAGGTGTATTTCAAGTTCCCTTTTCACTCTCTTTAGGTCTCGGTTTGTTGTTTTCGTGTGGCGTTCCTTGAGCTTGTTTTCCAGTTCTACTACCGTCTCCTCCAGCCCTTGTTGCTTCAGAAGATTTTGTCGTCTGAATCTTGCTGTTGTGTCCATTGCCACCCCACGAATCACAGGTTTCATCGCATCCCATACAGTTGCCATTGGAGAGTCTAGGGTTGGGTTTTCTTTGAAGTAGTTCTAAAGCGCCTCAGCGAGGTCAGCGCTAGCAGCCACATCAGCCAGGATATGGTCCTGCATTTTCCATTGCCGTTGGGTAGGTTCTGGAAATCCCTGCAGAAACAGATTCATCGTGACCCGGCGCGTTGTCTGAGAATGCTATGTGCCCAATTTGGACTTCCTCCACATAGGGGGCCATTGCGTTTACAAGTAATAGGTCAATCCTAGAATACCCTCTGTGGATGTGGGAGAAGAAAGTATAGTCCCTTTCTCCCTGGTTGCGCAGTCTCCATATGTCAATCGTCTCGGATTCCCGTAGGAATTCGGCCATAGCCAGGGCTTTGATGAATTCATCCCTTGAGGGTGGAAGGGTCTTGTCGGTGCTCTGGTCTGGGGGAAGGTTGAAGTCTCCTCCAATTAACAAATGGCTGACGGTAAAAGCTGCGATGATTGGGAGGAGGTTACGAAGAAACTGGTCTTGCTCTTTGTTTGGACAGTAGATTGCCACTAGGGTGATCAGGAGTTCGACCAGGAAGCCTTTTAGGAGCAAGTATCTCCCCTTTGGGTCTGCTTTGGTAGTAATCTGAGTTAACGGCAGATTTTGGCTCAGCAGTATCGCAACTCCTCTTTTTTTGTGTTTGGCAGAGGCGAAGTAACATTTAGGGTAACATCGAAAGCGAATCCGTTTTTCGTCCTCTGCTATTAGATGAGTCTCCTGAAGGTAGACTATGTGGGCTGCTAACAGGTCCAGTCTGTGTTCCACTGATTTCCGCTTTCTTGGAGCATTGAGGGCTTACACATTCCATGTCATGATAGTGTTTTATCTAACAAACCCATCTTTTGAGCCCATCATAGTTCAGTTTGTTGTCTTCCCTGGTGATTACTTGTTCTCTCCTTGTCGGTTCCTTTTCCCGCAGCACCCCCCCTTCCGTGTGGACCACCCCCTCCACAACCCCCTATACCCTCCGCCCCCTCTGCCCTCCCCCCCAAAAAATAACAGGTTTTCCGGACCAGCCTTCAACCAATGGGACAGTTGGCCGGACCGGTGTGCTAACGCAGATGGAGGCAACAGCGCCTCTTTTGTTACACAGTAAAGTTTGAGAATGTTCGGCTTTGTGGTATTGGGTGGAGAAGTTGCAGAAGTTTCTGAAAGTGTTCATGCCTCCTCCCCCTGGCCGACTGGCGTCATTTTAAGTTGTTTGATTAGACTGGCCTGAGGGTCCGAGGAGATAGAGGGTCCATGGTTTAGCTCAAGCAGCAACTGTCTCCGACTCACTCCCTGCCAGACTGATGTTTGGCGGCCCGGAGGGGCATAGTGACTCGCCAAGAGCGAGGTTATAGTCGGAAGGGCTCCTTTCTTAGGGATTGTTACTCCTTTTGCTTTTAGTCGGGGCCCCGCAATCTGCGGCGTCCCTCCACCCTAGTCCATGCTCTGATGGAGGCCCTTTGCGATCTTTCTGTGTTGTCTGCAGGCTCCCCAAGGTCCCCCGTCTCGTTGCCTGGGTTCATAAAGCACTCAGCTTCTCTGGGGGAGGGGATTAGTTGTGGCTTGCCATCCCATGTGAAGATGAGAGCCGTGGGGAACCCCCACCGCTAGGTTGTCTTCCTCTCCCGCAGCCATTTGGTCAGCGGTTTAAGGGCTTTTCTTTTTTGCGAGGGTGGCCGCAGCTAGTTCTTGGTAGAGGGATATTGAGGGGTCTCGGAAGCCAATTCGGGCCGAACTTCCAGCTTCGTGCATGATTTCTTCCTTGGCTTTATAGAAATGGACTCTCGCTAGGACATCTAGGGGAGAGGTTGTATTCTGTTTAGCTCAACCCTATGGACTCTGTCCAGTTCAAGGGGGGCTTCATCTGGAAGCGTTAGAATGAAGGGGAATAAGTCGTTGACATAGGTCCCTAATTCCTCCTCAGGGATAGAGCTCGGGATTCCTCTCAGGCGGATATTGTTGCGCCTTGACCTGTTTTGCAGTGAGTCTGTCGACCCCCTCTCCGATTTCAAAGTTTTGCTCAAAGAGTGTTGTTTCGATTTCTTCTGTTCTGGCTTCGATTTCGCCGACTCTCTTGTCTAGTGATGAGATTTGGCTTTTCAGTTCTTCTGTACCTTTTTGATATTTGCTAGTGATGGCAGAGAGGAGCAGGGCAGGCTGATCGGGACTGGGTTCATTGGGTGCACTGGAGTTTGCGTTGTCGTTGCATTCTCCTTTCTTTGGCTTCTCCCCCATGATAGTCGATAGCAGGGTGGCTATGTAGGCCTGTTTGGAAGGTTTAGAGTTTCTGGACATTATTCTATGCTTTTGCAGCAGGAGTCTGGTGCAACCCTTCGTGTCTGGTGGGCCAATGGTTATCCGGGGGCGTTCCTCCGGCTCCGACTCCAAATTCGCGCTTCGAAGGTTCCCTGGGGTTGGTGTGAGTTGTTTGGCGGCCCTGCCGTGGGGTGCTGGATCATGGGGTCCTCCGGTGCGCCAATGCTGTTCTGGGGTCCCGGTGAGTCCCCCACGTGAGCAGAGGGTCTTCGGCTCCCACCCAAGTAGTAATCAGGACGTCAGCGGCGCCCAGCTGAGTCTTCTCCTGCGGCAATCTGGATGGAGGCATGGCAAACGCCGGGGGAGATCTGCACCTGGGCGGTCCGCAAGCCGCTCGCTCTCACTGCCCCCACTGGGTCCACAGCCAGCAGGCAAAGATCAGAGACACCGACCCGACTTGCCAAAGGGGAGGGATGTGGCTACCCCTCTTGGGTCCGCTAGGACTTGCTGATTATCTTCTGGGCTCCCTCATGAGGGAACCCAGTGCCTTCCGGGCCTCCCCCGCCGCCAATGGAGAACCAGTGACTGTAGAGCCCACTTGCAGGGTTATAAGGGCCTGAACGGAGGTGCGGCAGGTGCCGCCCTACCTTAGTCCGGGTGCGAGTGCGGAGATCAAGGTGAGAGGCCACTGGGAGTCCACTTCCACCTCCCGCATTAGACGCGTGCTGAGAGGGCGCCCGACGTCCCCGGAGCTGCTCCAACCTCCGGCTGTGCTGGCCAATCAGCAAAGGTGAGTAGACGGCCACCGGACCCAAAGACGTGGGCAGAATGTTGATTGGGAGACCGGAGTGAGCCTTCCCTGTTCTGCTTCACGATGGGCCCCCCTGCGCTGTAGCTGGCCGCCTTCGATCGTGGCTGCGTGGCGTTTTGCTTGCCGGAGCAGTTTGGTCCGTTGAGTCTGTGCGGGTGTCGGGTCCGTCTCACGACCGTGCCTGACCACACCAGCTGCTGCCCGCGGATGAGCACACCCCCCGGAGGTCACTCGCAGAGTTGTCCAGAATCGGAGTGAGGATATCACCGCCACTGTTTTCTTATGTTATCCCTCATCCCCATGCCAGGGCTCATCAAGCTGTGGGGAACGGCTCAGGCACCGATGCGGTCCACCATCTTCGGAGCTTGTCAGACGCACCACACTGCCTCATTGGGAAGCTCGGTCAAACTCCGTCTCTGCGGGGCCAGAGCATCGAGAATGTGGCACCAGCTGCCTCAGCCTTCCGGCTCTTCGGGGTGCTGAGTTTTTGAGCAGAGGATTTAACTTTATTGGGGCATTTTCGTTAGACATGCTGCCTCGGCCAGGAGCTCTCACCGGGCCAGACCGTCCGTCATGGCACCAAGCCATGCCCCCCTGATAATAGTCCTTTTAAATTAATTGTGAATCTTCATGTGGGACAAATGTCAATTTCTGCCTTCCGGCCATTTGTTTTCACTGGGTCAGCCTGTACCTTTATCAGTCCCCTTTGTGTTGGAAGCTTGCTCTTTGAGGTGGGTGCCTCCATTTTCACACATATTAGTCATGCTCCAGCTAAGGGGTAACATTTCTTGAAGTCAATGCTTTCAGAGCCAGCAGGTCTGGAGAACGCTGAATTTTGACACATTTAGCATGACAAGTTATTGCAATTGGTAATTAGATAGGAGATGTGACATCCAAGCTGGCAGTGGGAGATGTCCTTGTGAAGTTTTGCCCACAGTCAGCAAAAGGGTCTGCCTTGGGCTGACATTTTCCATGAAGACAAAGTGGCTCTTCAAATGTCACTGGAGCTTTGTAGGTGAAACATAATATACATTGCTTTTGGTCAACCTGCACATCATGTTTTTTTCCTGACATTTTTCAGTGAGCAGTGATATTTCTTTCACTTTTACTTTTTAAAACCGTTTTATTTGCACACACCTGTACAGACCGTTTTTGTTTTCAATGTGTAAAAATCCTGTTTTTCATGTGACAGGGATCTTTGATTCCTCCTTTTGTAAATTAAAATGATGCTTGTCCATTGGTATGGCAGATAGGCCCCTTTCCACATGGCTCTTTAATTTGTCTTGAAAAACAACAAAGGCCAGGTCGATTTTTGTTCCAGTGTTTAAAATCTTGTTATTCATGTGAAAGGGACTTCTGTTTGGGGCCTTTAAATGTACCCTACATGAAGGATGATGACAAACATCCAAAGATTCTTAGGCGTATTTGAAACTTGTCAAATTCACAATGAGCTACCAGCTTGCGGAGCCTAGTCGTAAATGTACCCATGCTCTTACCTGTGAGTTGGCAGGCAGTATAGAAGGTGTGCCTTTCGTGGTCGATGTTTCGTTGTGGATCAAAGTAGGCACATAACGCTTCTTTTAGCCCAGCAAACGTTTTCACCTCTTCTGGCAGGAAAATAGGGATGAGATTCTCTACGTCAACTCCCACAAGGTTTATGAGCAATCTTCTTGCAAAACGATCAGGCGTCTGTTCATCATGAGCCGCTAGATAATTTTCAAAACGTCGTAGCCATCTCTACCATCTTGGTCCAAGAGACTATAGATCTTGCATGTCGAATGGCCCAGGACTGTGGAAAAGGCACTTGCGTCTGGCATATCATCATCATGACCATCCAGTTGTTCTTGTCCTCCCTCTGACATTTTGCAGGTGTAGTGGGAAGCATATTTTATGTAGCGCACTTCCAAAAGCGAGAAGGGTGGGAGTGAAGAATTTTTTTTTCTTCTTTTATAAATGTGGGAAAGTGGGAGGCAGTCACCCAAACTCATCCCATCCTCATCGCCCTGGTTGTGTCAGCCAGCAGCAGTGCAGCAGTATCCAGCTGTGAGCCGACATGAATAAATGAAGGCACGTAGCCACAGACTGGAAACAGCTTTCTATTTTCACTGCGCACGAAGAATTCCCTCAAGCATCCAGCCTGCAGCGCATGCAACTACAACTCAGGCCTCCTATAGGCCATCAGCATTAATGGCGTCCAGAGCCTAGCTCCATTAACTGTGTCCTCGCTGGACACGACACGAAAGTTCGAGGCAGGATGTTCCCATGAACTTCCTGCATTTCTTTAGGCTTGCTTCTTTGATCAGGTCCGAGTCTCCCTTGATCACTGCAGATGGCCGATCCCACAAGTCAGACATGCCAAACCGATATAATCAGAACTCGACATGCCTAAGCCACAGAGTTGAGCCACTACAGTCAAGCGCTATAAACTCAGTTAACATTCGTTTGTAGTCTTTTAGAGCAGAAGAGGTCCAAACACGGCCCAGAAAAGCAGGCACTTTAAAGATATTCCTCATTATGAGTTTAGCTGTATTCCGGCTGTAACTCCACTGTGGCGGAATAAGCATTACTGCTTTGTGCTGCCATGGAATGTCTGCCTAATTACAACCTGGGAAGCGCGTGCAGACACCAATGGTGATAACAGTAATTCTGTACTGCATAGTTACCACTGAACAACCAGTGGTACAACCTAATTCCGCCAAATACTGATGGAATTACCGTTACTGCCATGGCGGTCAGTGTAATTTCCGGTAGCGGAAATTCCGCTAGCGGAAATCCGTCATCCCTATAAAAGGAAGCACGGCGATGGCCATTTTGAAAATCACAATCCATCGAATATCTCGAGATAGGAGTACCAACCAGACACCCAGCTAAGGCCAAACATGTCCTTGGGAAAGGGCAAAGGCATGTGCCAGATATGAGGCAGTGTAAGCCCAAATTCATGGAGCAGGAGCTCAAAGTGTTGGCAGAGCAAGTGGTTGCCCACTCTGAGGAGCTGTATGGGTCATCTCACAGGAAGACCAGCCGACAGCGCAAAAACTATATATGGGCGGAAATCAGGGACAAGGTGGTGGCCGTAGGGCACGTACAACATGAGGTTGAGGACATGAAGAAGAGGAGGAATGACCTCAAAGCTTGCATCAGGAGCCTCATCTACATCCACCGGGGGAGACAGCTGCCACTGGAGGTGGCACAGTGGAACCCCTGCAACTGACACTGTGGGAGGAGATGGTCAATGGGATAATGCACATGGTCGGAATCGAGGGCGTGGGCACGGCAGAGCTAGGACCCGGCAGCCAAGTCGAATCTGGTGAGTACCACAATGATACATCCAACGATGAATGGACAACCTTGCAAGCAGGCTCGAACACCCACACTGCCATGCAAGCAAGCAACGTGACCCCCAGCAAGCAATCACTATCCATATGATGCACCAGGTCACAATGACAGCAAACAGTGGCCACAGGACGCCCCCTGACATGACGCCCATGCACAGTCAACATAGCCACCATGCAACTTGTCCCTGCCCAGGGATACACAACTGTTGACAGTTGCGTTGCAGCTACAAGCCCCTCTTCTACCATGGCCCATGTACAGACACATTGACGAGTACACATCTGACAACATGGCCACCTGACTCACACACAATCAAATGCACATCCCCACTGACTGCACCACCAGAGACCTGTCACCAACATACCCGACGCACCACTGGGCAGGACAGCCTGTAGCCAAACACATCCCATGGATGCACCACCAAATCAAGCTGACCAACCCACACCTGGCCACCCAGATGCAATGTATGCCATGTACACAGCAACCAATGCACAATGCCAGCCCCTGCAGGAGGCCAGACACACAGTGAAGACAAAGAACACGTGACAGCGAATGTTGATTTGACAAGCACCTCATCACCAATGTGTTAACACACATATCAATGTGTCCCAGCAGGAAAGCAAGACACCCAGGAAGGGACCGAGGAGGTTGGCCCCTCCACAACACCAGCACCAACTACTACCAGCAGGCAGCCAGGCCAAGGCAGTTCGGGGAGTGTGCCAGCAAACAAGAAGTACCAGGTCATCAGGCCACCGACAGCCACTCCGGTCGTCCATACAGACATGCCCACAGGGCCACCACAGACCCAAAATGTGCAATATGTTCCACCACAAAGAATCCAGGACACAAAAAACATCTGGTCTGACTGCGGACACACAGGTGGGTCAGAGTGTGGTCCCCAGCCTACAATCTGAGCAGGCCAATGCAGGCAAGGGTGTCGAGGAGTATGAGGGTACCTCCCCTCCGTCCAGCCACCTACATTTCCCCTTCCGCAAATTCTCACCTGAGTCTTCCCCCCAACGCAGCCTCTCCCCACTGCACACAGCACCATCCCACCTGGATTCCCGCTGTGCCCTGCGTTACCCGGGGATCTCATCAGAATGTAAAACAGGACGAAGGCCAATCACCACGGTCAGTGCCTGCCACCACACTCCAGGCCATCTTGGACCATCTGGACCGCATGAAACAGAGGCAGGTGGAAATGTGCGCCATTGCTCTGGAACACTTGGGGCATACTGAGGCCATGCTTGACTGCATCCAGTGGGCATCGAGATGGTTGTCTAAGTCAATTGGCCATCTCTGCAGGAGCACAGTGATCTGCAATGCCAGCTGTGCTTCACAAGCTAGAGGGTGCGGGAACTGGCTGAAGAAATGTCATCTTCACTTGAGACCATGGCTAGAGCCATTCATCTTAGCATTGACCATCTACAGGGGAGCACACAGGGAGCTCACAGTCCACTACCCCTACTGAGGGGTCATTGGCAAGCACCCCACCCAGATGCTCACAACGGCGTGCCTCAAATGCTTAGGCCTGTGGACAATGCGGACAAGCGCAAATGCTAATGGGAGCAGTTCATGGTGTTGGGGGTGGGGGATGGGAGTTGGTGTTGTGGATGAGGTGGGTGTTGGTGTTGGGATGGGGATGGGGTGGGGGAGGGTGGTGGTAGTTGGTGTTGGGAATGGGGTCACTGTGTTGCCATTAATAAACACACTGGAATCTTATTAATTTTGACGGTTTTCATTAGATGCATTCATTGCATGTATGGGTGTCACCTCTCTAGAATCAGAAATAATTATCCATGACCTCCTGGTGAACCATCCAACCTTCCCTTACTTCCCCACGTATGGGCTGTGGTGCTCTGTCCCCTCCTCCAGCCTCTTCCTCTTCAGAGCTAGGGGGGTCATTGTCCACATCTGGGGGGATTTCAACATTCCTGCGTATGCACATGTGCAGCATGGTGCAGACCACTAAGATTTTTGCAACTTTTTTGGGGATGTACATCAGTGCATCGCCTGTGTGATGTAGGCACCGCAACCTGGATTTAAGAAGACCAAATGTCTGCTCAATAAATGCTCTTTTACTCCTCTGCACCTCCTTACAGGCTGTCTCTGGTGCTAGAGCAGGGTTTCTCATGGGGTTCGTTAGCCAGGCCAACGGCGAATATCCAGCATCACCTGCAAAACATGAATGGTCTGTGTGACCTATGGCGGTGTGAGGGCCCGTGGAACAAGTCAATGGTCCCGACATGTATACCCCTATGTGCATGACTCAGAGGTGCATCTAGTGTGCATCCGGGTTGATGGGAAATGGGCTGCATGTCTTCCTTGCTGTCATATATGTTGTGGGAGTCAGAAGTCATGTGGCGTTTGTCACTGTTGTGACTTTGGCAATGCACTGGACCACTATGGTGTGGCAGTACGCCATGTATGATACGTGGCAATGCTTTCATGGGCTGTATGTTGGCCTAACTGTGTGGTGCTGTCTAGCATGGCTGCAAACCCTCTGTCATCACGTTTCATGTCTGCCCTGGGGTGGGTCAGTCACGGTGCCGTGCCTATTCTGTGAATTGTGGTTGTTGCATCATGGGACTTGTGGTTCATTCACTTTGCTACTGCTTACATGACCCAGGTGTGTGTCAGTGCTTTCCGCAGGCAGGTCTGAGTGCTACTTACACACGAGGCAGGTGTGCTGTCCTCTGTGCCTCTCCATGTACGCAGACAGGGTGCTGTTGCGCAGGATCAGTGAATCATGTGTGGCCTCAGGATATCGGTCACAGCAGTGATTATGGTGAGATCGGCATCGCAGGTCATCTGCAGATTCATCGAGTGATATTGTTTACGGTTACAGTATGCCTATCCTGTCGCTTGGGGTCATACCAACGTCACCTGGGTGCAATCCAATGCAGCAATGGTGTTGTGGAAATCGGCAATGCTGTAGAATCTTGCCTTGGCTGCATGCATTAGTGCCTAGGTGAAGGGCATGGAGATGTGCAGACGTGTGTGCGTCATTTTGGCATTCAGGACTTGGTCCAGCACCTTGGAAAATGTGGGCTGGAACATGCCATGCAGTGTCCCTATTGTGTGCTGGAAGGCCCCTGTGCCACAGAAATGTAGGACTACCACCAGCTTCAGCAAGGGGGAGGTGGGGTGGCTGTCCTGATGGAAATGGCACTCTGCAGTGGTGCCTGTGTCAGGGTGAGCAGTTCGGCAATGGTTGCACGGTGCAGTCTGTATAAGGTGACTAATTGGCTGCTCGAGAGTGTCCATGGGGATGGGCGGACACGTGGTATGGTTGCCCACTGCAGCATTCGTCTCCTATGCCTTGGTTGCACCTGTATCCTTCCCTATTGTGGTCCAGCATGCTGCAATAGCTCAACGTAGAGGAGCAGGTTGTGCAATAGTGCAGGGTAGCGTGTGTTGCCTAACCTTGGTGCATCTCTAGACTTTTAAACACCAACTCTTCTATTAGACCATTAATACAGAGACAGAAGAGTAATAAAGCTAAAACGCATCCCTGTATCACTACCCGCTTTCCCGCAAATGACTCAGTACACTCACCTTTCACACCCCAGCGAACTACAGCCTTGGTGTCCTTGTATAAGACTTGAATTAAACCAACGAACACTGGAGGTATTTTATATGCTGCTAGAACTGACCATAGTTTGTTCTGTGAGACTGAATCAAAAGCAGTGCACAGGTCTACAATGATAGCATCCAGCTTGGTATTGCATAGAGTTGTATATTATTTGACCTGGAGATCCAACCGGAAACACTGTACCACTGTTCCCATGCCCTCCTGAAAGCTAGCTTGCAACCAACTCAAAATGTCTTCTGAGGTGGTCCAGTTTTGCAGATGTTCCAGAATTACTTTTGCATAGATTTTCCCAGCCACATCGAGGAGGGAGATAGGTCGATAGTTTCCTTTCCAGGCACCTCCCTCCCACCTTTTTCTTTTATAGATGGGTACCATCATGGCCTCCTCCCATGAAGCTGGGACTGTACCGAATTCAATGGAAGCATTAAACACTCTGGTTAATACAGGACCTCACACTGTTGGCTCGTCCTTGTACATGTTAATGCTTATGCAGTCAGGTTGGACTCTAAAACTCCTATCCAGTGAATCTGCACTTGCAAGCTTCAGAACTAGGGCAGTGTCACGATCTTCTGCCTGGTATAAACTCAAACAATGGCATCTCCTGGTATCCGCTGCAATGCTGCACTGTAGTTCTCCTGCGCAACTGGAAATTGCCCCGGCCACAAGTTTCCAGAAAGTATTTGAATCCTTTTCCCTGCAAGCCTCGGTTAGAATTTCCCAGCTTTTCTCAACGTGCTTCTTTTACTTGTTCCTAATAATTCATTTAAATGTCGTTGCAACATTTTTCCAGCAGGCTTTGTCTGCCAGAGATTTTGCTCTAAAATGGGAATTTAAGGCTGCTTTACATTGTCTGCACTCCTCGTCCAACCATAGCTGCCTTGGCTTAAGATTCTGTATATGTTTTTTCTTCGTTTTGGTTAATGTTGTATTAAAAAAGGCCCCCGAACATTGGGCAAAACTTCTCTTAATATTATACACAAAAGTGTGTGCTAAAGGTAATATTCCGAATTCATGGAGGAGGTCTTTGTTAGTGCCAATTTACAAAATGGGCAAACGTACTGATCCGGTAAATTTCAGGTTATTAGCAATGCTAGATATTACAGGAAAATGTTTGCATTGTTAGTCTTGGAGGAGTTGACAAAATGGCCAACCTCGATTAATTTGCTAGACAAATTTCAAATGGGATTTAGACCTGGGTCTAGCACAACTCACTGCCTTAGACTCATGGACAAATTAATATTGCAAAAAAATACAAGGGCCCACATAGTATTTTAAGGGCAGTGCGTGGACTTCACGAGAATACAAATGTGCAGGTAAGATTGGACAGCGGGGGCTCCACCATGCATCCCAAACACAGCTCTAGAGGTGTGAAGCAGGGTTGCGTGCTGGCGCCTCTGCTTTTCAACACATACATTGCTGACTTTCCGGTTCTACTGGGGAAGGTGAACAATTGGCCACCCAAGATTCAAGACAAAAGGGTCCTCTGCATCTCATATGCAGACAATCTGGTATTGTGCGATCAGACATTCTCTGGTATTGAAAGATCCGTGTTAGAGCTACAGAGGTACGCGAAGAAAAATGGATTGAAGATAAATTATGTTAAAACAAAGATCATGCACTTGGCGTACAGAAAAATTTAAATCCCAAACATTATGATTTCACAGAATTATATTGAAAATATAAGAACTTTTAGATACCTAGGAATAGAGATAAAGACTAAAGGTGTTTACTCAGGGATCATAGATGAGAAACGCAGAAAAGCGGTGCTACTAACAGTTATGATAACAAAATTCACTTGAGATTATTCAGGCTATAGCCTAAAGGGTGTATTACTGTTATACAAAAATGTTGCCACTATGTTGTATGGACTAGAGGCCTTGTGCATGCAAGTCCTCTCTTGGTTGAAGATGATAGAGGGAACGTTCTGGAGGCAGATCCTGGGCCTGGGGCTGAGTACACCAATAGAATTGATAAAACTGGAGTTGAGGTTTATTTCTTTGCCTACACAAGCCCGGAGGAGGTGTCTCCTCTATATTATATCTAGGACTGGACCCAGGTGCCCAGTGTTAAAATTGCAGGGAGACAATGCCAGCCCGGGTGATAAATATGATCAGATGATGAACACAATGTTTGGGGATATCTCATGGAGACCTGACTGGGAAGTTGATTACTATACGCTACAACATAAATTAGTAACCAAACTAGAAAAGTGGGATTGGGCACAAAATTATATATATCTGGAAAAATGTACAAGTTATTCTGAAAGTAAAAACCTAATTCACACTTATAAAGATCCCCAAGGTTACCTGAAGTTGTGTTCCTCACCAGCCCTGCACAGGTTTATACTATTGTTAAGATTTAACAAGCTCCCGGTGTTGTCAAATACAAGAATTGTTTTCGCGATAAAGGAAGAGGACAGGATATGTCAAATGTGTGGCATTAGAGGCAAAGAAGAAACATCTTGCGATGTACTCACAGAATGCTGGGGAAACAGCCCACTCTATATGAGTATGTTGAGGCCTTTTGTGAGTAACTATGAAGGTATAAAGAAGCATGCATTTTGGGGCTACTGCTTGAATAGAGAAAATAAATCCCTGCACATAGAACTTTATCACTTGTGGTTAAAGGAGGAGGTTTTATTAAGCAGATAGAGTAATCGGAAACATATTTGATTAGCTTCTTTTTAAATAATTTGATCGGGAAGTGGTTATCATTGTTTTATCATGTGTTTATTATATAATATATTTCATACATGTTTCATATGCTTTTAAATTGATGATTTTGTACAATTTTATGGCTTGTAGTAAAATATTAATGTATTAATAATATAATTTTGTAATTTTGTAAAATTGTAAATAATATCTACAATAATATGTGAAAAGTCAGAACAAAAACACATTAAATTAAATAAAAATAAATAATACACCTTTCCCTGAACTTTCTGGAGCAATGGAAAATGAGTTACACCCCTCCCCATCTCTCTCCTACTACTTGCTATGGCCATGCGAGTACCACAGCGCCTCCTAAAACCCATGGTGTACTCTCTGTCTCTGCTACTGAAGCAGGAGTTGGGGCAGCTACCCCCTGCTCTCCCTGCTCGCATCTTACTCCCATTCACCTTAATTTCCTACTCCTGTTATCACCTCTGCTGATACTTCTGTAGGCATGGAAGAATATTCAGCTGTATCAACACGCTTAATACTGGAGACCAGTTTCCCTGTGCGAGCCCGGGATTCAAACCTGTGTTGCTATGCATTGTCTTGCTTCCAAGACAAACGCGTTGCCCCGGAGCTATCCTCCCGGCCATAGGACCTCCCACAGGTTTCTCCCATTTAGGTGCAGTTGTCGGACCACAAAGTCCACCCATTACAGGTCACGCAACCGAGACACCTGTCTTGCATCTTCTTCCTTACATGCACGTTGCCACTGTTCCAGCTCTACAGTGGGGCTTGGTTTATTCTCATTTCACATCCTCATGATGCTTTATCATAGCTTGCTTTGCCACTGTTTACTTGTTGCTTTTTGTAACGCTCACCTGGTATCCACCGGGACGTCACTCAGCCTGTTCTGACCTCTTACGACCTTGAACCCTTCCCTGGAGGCTATTAGACTGGAGACTGGGCCTTGTTTTCTTGGATAGTGTGCTCTCCGTCCTGCTTTCAGCGCAGGGGCGCATTGATTGATGCGGGCTCGTTGCTGCCTAGTTACTTCACTGGCAAGAGTCCGACAGGTAAGTATAATGAGTCTTTTGAACAGTTCTCTAATTTCGTTCCTTTCCTTCCTTAAATGATAGCCGGCGTCCGGGGATGGTGGCGTGCTGCTTTGATGAGTAGCACTGAAGGTGAGTGAGCGTGCGATGCGCGATGCACCCCTTTCGTATTGAACTGAGTTCTTTTTCTCTGTCTTTTAGGTGCTGCGACGTTTTCAGCGTGGATGCCGGTTATGAAGAACAAATGCGGTGAGTAAGTGCGGTATACGGCGCCTCTAGATGTTTATGTTTCCACGCTAACCTGGAGTGTCTTTCCCCTCTTGCAGATGGATGAGAAGTTCCGGCAACAGAGTTCCCCCAGAGCGGCTGGGATTCAGGTAAGCGTTTGAAGCTCGAACAGTGTTTAAAAATAAGCGAAGATTTGCAGAAAGCTTACTAATGCCTTTTTTCTGTTCTTTTCCCTTTCCTTACTAAGCGGCGTGCCGGGATGGGAAAGACACCGCCGAAGATGCCCGCAGAACAGAAGGAGCGATGAATGATGGGCAGAAGAGCTGCAAGGTAAGGCTGTTCCGAACGGTGTTCTTGTTCTTGCAGGAGCTGACCGCAGAAGAAAGATGCAGGCCTACTGGAGACCGATCCGAACACGGTGAGTGTCACGCTGCAGGTGCAGAAAACGCAAAGCATGTTTCTCAGCCTGGGCGTGGCTTAAATAGTCTCTGGGTATCCCAAGTGTCTCTGGGCTGAAGCACACCCAAAAGACTAGACTGCATATGCAGTTCTGGGAACCAAAATATGTGGGGGCATCCATCTTGTCCCCATCAATGCACTGCAATTCCAATCCCCAATGTTATCCTATGTGAGTGAGTCTGGTGCCACAAGCGCCAAGTCTGACTCCAAGTGGGTCTTTGGAGGGATGGAGAGGCCCTTGAGGGACATGTAGGTGATCGTGACATGAGGGGCAGGAATCATGACACACTTTCATATATTCTTATGGCTCTTGCCAACGTTTGATCTCTCAAGTTACACAGTTCCTTTACAGCATAATATTTCACAAAAAATGCTTTCATCCCAGCCCAGTATTCAACAGTACTTGCTTTTCAATCGGATCACTATTCAAAAGTGCTTGCTTTGTGGCTGTCATTCAAATCAGCATTCAAAAGTGTTTGCTTTGTTACTTTCATTCAAATCGGTATTCAAAAATGTTTCCTTTCCTTTGGTTCGGCGCTCATTAAAGTTGCTCAAGTGTAACATGCCCCTTCCGCCCAGTGTCCCTCTTCCCAGGTTGAATCACCGGTCTGTGCTTACGGTGTTCCAGTGAGGTCTTCGGCCGCCATGAGCTCTCTCTCTCCCGTGCAGTGCCTCGCTCTGTCTCCACAGCGGCTCCCCATCGCTTCGCTCCTACCACTGATGCATATCTTGCAGCTACGGCCTCACTATG
The DNA here is from genome assembly GCF_040938575.1 of Ambystoma mexicanum. Lineage (NCBI taxonomy): Eukaryota > Metazoa > Chordata > Amphibia > Caudata > Ambystomatidae > Ambystoma > Ambystoma mexicanum. The sequence goes on along the minus strand of NC_090931.1, from coordinate 1,055,465,027 downwards.
AAGCTTTGCCTGGTCACGCCGGTTCCCATTCTGCTGTTCAGCTCAGGCTCTGCATCGTACTGGGGATCTTGAGCACTCTGTCTGCCACGCCGCCTTCCAGGAGAGGTCTGCACTCCTCCAGCAGTCCGTAGATCTGCTTTCACAGCAGACTCCATTTTCCCCATTCTTGCTGCTTTTAAACATCCAAGAGGTTGATTGGTCCGAAAATGACTAGACCGCTCATTGCCAACTTGGAAGTTCTGCATTGCTCTTGCCTGCCTCCTCCTCGTCCCAGTACATAACGGGTGTGTGTTTGTGTGTGTGTCAATAAAAAGAGGAAGTATTTCTACCTAACTAGTGTTTATTGGAGAATGATTTACTAGAAAAGTAGGGAATGGATTGACAATAGCCTATAAAGGCTTGGGGGGCATTGGACTCATGGTGAAAGGGAAATGGGGGATATTGTGTTCACCCAAGGGTACCTCATCTCTGCTTCCCAAGTATTCTTCAGCCAAGTAGTCCTCTCTTGCATATCCACCCTCATGTCCATGATCCAATAGCGACGGCCTTTCCCTGGCCACCTGAGAGGAGGATATATCGGGGAAAGAAGTGTGGATACTCTCAGGTTCCTCACAATAGCTACGGCTCAATTACTTAGCAATCCTCTTATTGATAAATGATATTTGTTGTTAGCCTACTTGAGTTTCAGCTTTCGGCCTTAGGTATTTTACAGTAGACCCAGCCTTCTTCAGGGCGACAAAATACTTGGACATACATGGTGAAAACAATCCTATAACCAAGACAAACATATATCAGTCAAGTTAAAAGTAATTCATATACCTTCATCATTCATTTATTTAGAAGGAATGATCTCTGACCTGTGTGGGTAGGAAAGAGATCTCTTGTGTCATCACATTAAGAGTCGCATAACCGTGCAGATGAGGCTACAGAGACAGCGCCTGGGCTGAGCAGACAAACTTGGTTCTATTTTAGCAAGACATAATGGACAACCTTCCTTACTAGTGTTCTTATGGCAACAAATAGTAGTAGCTTGTAAATGTAATAGTCGAGATGAAATTTATGTTACCATGTACCAGGAAAATGGGTAATGTCTCCCTCTGTATATTTAGATACATCACTGGACTGGTGATCCCTCTTTATACGGTAATTCCAATGCCAGACTTCATTATCAAGTTCAAATAACATCTGTGTGAAGGGGGGAGCTAGCAACATAGCCAATGTATTCATTGTTGATAATGGCAACTGACTCTGTGCTTCTCAACACCCACAGGTTAAAGACCTCTATTTAGGAGATTCCAAAATGGCCACCGTACACTAGAGATGTGTGAGTGAGAGCTCGGTCCCCAGGATACTTTGCTACACAACCCCTCAGCGATCAATCCTGCTGATTGGCCCCCGTATTGAAGGAGTTTTAGCCCCAGGGGTTCGGCATCCACACAACGGTCCCCGGAAAGTGTGGGCACAACCGAAGGCTGCGGCAGGTAACGCTGGACTTGGTCACGTGGCGGCACCTGGGCCGCCGTCTGGCGTGAGGGGCCCTGGCGAGCATGGCAACAGGTGTCCTGGCCCCCCAGAATATTGAAGAAGCGGCAGAAGCCTCTATTAGCACGAGGCTAATGGAGGCAAAGATTTTCGGGTTTAAATGGGAGTTAAAGGGCAGGGGGGCTTCAGACCGAGACTCACATTCAAGTGTTTATCACTTAATACCCAGCGGTCAAAAACCCCAGTGAAATGTAGGAAGCTAGACAGGTTCTTAGCACGTCACCAATCAGATATTGTGGCACTTCAGGAAACCCATATTACACAACAAGACAAACATAAGCTCTTTATCAGACACTATCCAAGAATCATACAGGCGAATGCACAAGGGAAAGTGGCTGGAGTACTCATAGCGTTCAAAGCGGGGGTTCAAGTCAACGTTACTAACACACGGGTAGACAGAGGAGAGAGGTATCTGGCATTGAAAGATCTTTGGCTGTCCCTGTAAGGGAAGGGGAAGGGATATACCTATTGCTCACACGTCCATAGAACATTCTCACGTATCGACTACATTTGGTCTACCACTACGTTGCTAAGTCACATAATAAATATCAAGACCCATCCAATAGCACTTTCTGACCATGCACCAATCACTGTACAATTTACCCTTCCACAACCAAAACGTGGGATTTGGTCTTGGTCAAGTCCCACAGAGCTCTCATTAAGGACAAATTAAAAGGCAAAATTATAGAGTTCTTGACAACAACGCAAAAGGGGAGATGGAAGAAAGTACAGTGTGGGACGCCTTTAAGGCAAACTTTCTTGGGGAATTAATAGCAGAGGGTGCGCTTAGACAAAAACAAATGGGTGCACTGGAATCCAAACTCGAAGAGGAACTGAAACAGATCATGAAACAAATGATAACTGACACGGGGCCAGCTAATAGAAAGGCATATAGGAATATAAATGGCAGACAGAATCTTTTGCAAACGGAAAAATGCAGAGAAAAGTCTCCTGTATGTAAAACAGAAATATTAGGTGAAAGCCAATAAAGCGGATTGCTTATTGGCTAGACAGCTTGGACAAAAAAGGGCATCCCAAATCATCCAGGGAATGAAAGACTCTTTGGGGGAGCTAGTCACAACGACTCCCCAGAGACACAATTCCAAAATTTCTATTCCACCCTTTACCAGTCGGACATACCGGATCCTATATTGCAAGGTGAATATCTGCAAGCAATCCGATCACCACAGAGGAGGTATTGCAGATTATTTGGAACCTCCCCTTCAATAACTCCCCAGGACCAGATGGCTGTCCTCCAAATTTTTTTTAAACATTCAGTTCTACACTGGCCCCTAGATTGACTAGACTTTTTAACTCCTTCGAGGATAGCGGCCATATATCTCTCACGATGGACGAGGCAAAAATAATCCTCTTCTTAAAACCTAATAAGGACCCAACCAGTTGTGGGTCATACTGCCCGATTGCCCTGACAAACCTCAATGCCTAAATATATACGAAAGTCCTGGCCAACAGGCTGGAGAACATTTTGCCCTCTCTGATTCGCCCGGACCAGTCAGGAGTCATAAAACATCGTCAAACCCATGACAACATCAGAAGAGCCTGTCATCTGTTGGAGAACATTACCAAGAAAAAACTCCTGGCTGTGTTTCTTTCACTAGATGCGGAAAAAGCATTTCACAGAGTAGAATGGTCCTTTATTGTAAGCACTCTCGTGCCAATGGGGTTCGGGCCTAACTTTATTGACAAAATTCATGTGAACTACAAAGACCCAAAAGTTAGGTTGCTCATTAATGGCCAAATCTCTTCATCAATCACTTTGCACTGTGGCACTAAACAGGTCTGTCCCCTTTTGCCTCTCTTGTATGCTTTACACTTAGAACCCCTGTTAACCAAAATCAGACAAGCAAACTCAATTCAGGGAATATGGTTCGGAGGTGACACACATAAAATCATGGCTTATGTAGACAATATGCTCCTCAAGGTGGTAGACCCAGTGAGTTCATTACCAGCAGATATGAGGGAATTTGGGCCATTTGGCAAGGTAGCGGGACTAAAAATAAATGACCAAATTAGTAATTAAAAAAAAGTAAAAATAACATTCCACATCATATTAAACAAAAGATAAAAGGATCGCAATCTATAACTAAGGACAGGATTGCCCTTCAAACCCTCTCTCTCACTTCCAAATGTCTCAACAACATAGCGCCCCCTTACCTGGTAGATAGAGTCAACAAAAGGACTTCGGACCGACCTACAAGAATGTCCAATGCCTATACCCTAGTGGTTCCCAGACATAAAAAGAGTACAGCCGGCGGTTCTAGTTTCCCGGTCATAGCTGCCCAAACTTGGAATGGACTCCCATTAGATCTTAGAACCATACTCCAGCTTCAGACGGAAAGTCCTCACCTGGCTACGTTCTAATGACAATTAACCCGACCGCTTTCTCCTCCCTTACGACCCTTCGCTTTGCCCCCCTATGCCCTTTCTGATTACTTAGTCCTGCCTTTACCAAATACACTTCTGGTATCTGCTGCTTTTATCTAGGAATGCCACTGGGTTCAATCTCGACCACTGCCAACTTATGGTTGCATCTACGCCTCCTTTGCTTCAACTGTTTTATTACTCACTGTATGTAACCACGCTTCCTAAGTATCCTTGCATTGCTCTGTAACCAAGTTCTCAAGTATCCTTTGTAATGTTTGCGCCCAGCTACCTGTGCGCTATATTAAATAAACAAACAAACAATATAAAGGTGTAAAATCTGTGTGAAAATATGTATATAAAAATAGAACAAAAAATCAGGATTACAATACAAAACACAACATACACATTTCTTTTCTCCTTGCTCATGTCTAAAAGTATAATTAATAAACACTCAGAGAGCTGAACACAGACAACATCAAGGAAATGTATCATTATGATTATAATTCAGCTTAGTTTATATCCAGTGAGAAAAGGAACTTGATAGCAGCAATTCTGACTATTGTTCGTTTTGTACAAAATATTTCTCAAAGTAGTTCTGAGTTTAACATTTTGTAGTGATTAAAATGTTTTTCAAATAGAAATTCCACTTATGAGTAAGTTTAGGACATTCTGTTATCATGTGCGTTAAGGTTTCAGACTGATTGGTTACATTACAGAATCAACATGCATTATCAGATTTCGCAATGACTTTACGTCTTGCCAATATCTCTTTCGTAGGCCATATATTAAGCCTATGTCAAAGAAATGCATTTGCACGAACTGGATTATTCATCAAAAGTTCAATGGATATGCCTGCATTTCGCAGTATGTTTATAGTTTGACTCTTCCAAGTTGCTATAAATGTGTGACTTGAGCACTTCAAATAGGTCGATAAAATGTACAGAAGGGAATCCGATTCAGTGGCGAGTAAACATTTTCTGTACAGTCAACACAATTTCCATGCATAGGAGCTATGTTAAGATAGCAGCACTACTACCTGTCTAATTATCGCCATATGTTGGCTTGCAGGTAGTGAAAGGACACGCTTCCAAAATGTTCCTTCTATTTAAAGCCAGAATGATTCTGATCTCCAAGATTTGGTCTCTGCACTGTACAAGATTATTGGGATTACTTTTTGACTGTAGAACGTAAGCACCGGGATCGTGGAAAATGTGCCATATTTTGCGTAGATTATCCGGGCTTGGGAGATGGTAGTTGCCATCTTGGAGTTAACTTTCATAATATAAGGAATGTCAAGATTATGATCATTCATATTTACACCAAGATACCTATACTCATGAACCACTTCCAGGCTTGTTTCATGAAGAGACCATTTAAAGGAGGTCCGATCATTCCGTCTCTTTCCAAAATGTAAAACCTTGGTCTTATCCAAGTTAATCGTCAATTGGCACTCAATGCATTCAGCAATCTCTGTAGACCTTTCAGGGTTTTAGATAGGAGAACCAAATCATCAGTGTATAGCAGCCAAAATACGAAATGTTAACCTAATTTTTGGGGAGTCTGTGATAATATCAGTACATTTTTCTTTTAGATCAGAAATTAATATATTAAATAGGGTTGACACCAGGATACAACCCTGCTGAGGTCCTCTAAAAGTTGGAATTGGCGAGGACAAGTCTCCACTTAATGTTAACCGAACCTGAATAGATGTATTGGTATGCAATAGATCCATCAGGGTGCTAATGGTTTGAAGGCATCCTGCCTTCTGTAGTTTTCTCATTAATAGGTCTCTCGAGTCAGAAGCGGACTGAAATGCGATGAATGCCATATAGAGCTGCTGTTGCCTTAACTGACAATGTGCCATTATAGCACTAATGTACAATAGATTAATTGATGTGCCCAGCCCAGCTATGAATCGTGTCTGATACGGATCACAGCAATGATTCTTGATGGCCCAATTGTTAAAATCTCTCAATAACAAACAAGCTACTATTTTGCCCGGGGCATCAAGAAGGGCAATCGGTCTATAATTGGCTGGGGATTGCCGATCACCCTTCTTGAAAATGGGCACAATTATGGATTTCTGTCAGGAAAATGGCAGGACTCTCGTAGAGAGCACTTGAATGAAGACAAAAAGAACTTTAGTCCATGCCTCAGGATGCTGCTTAAACATGGTGTTAGGGAGGCCGTCCGGACCAGGAGCTCTGGACGAGCTCAGCCTTTGAATGAAATGGTAGACATCTCCTTCGTCAAAATCAAGTTGGAGGATTCTGGGCATGATCTTCTCGCACAGGGGAATAGTGGAAATTGGCAGAGCATATAAAGCAGAGAAGTGTTCCACCCAATGTTGCTCAGTGACTGCATTCAATTGCACTGGATTATGCATGCTATGACTGGCTCGATTGAGCAGATTCCATATCTGAGCCGAGTTCTTAGAAGCAATGGCTTATAACATGTGTTCTCCATCTTTTTGCAATAAAAGCGATTTCTGAGCTTTCAACCAATTTTTATATTGACTCTTCAATTGTTTGAGCCCATCAGATCTCGCCACTAAGGGTAATTGCCAAGTTAATCTTTTGGCTCGTCTTTTTTGCGTGCAGTTCTGAGTCATTTTTTATTTGACATGGATATTTGTTCTTTGAAAATGTTCAGCTAGGCTAACATAAGTTACTTTGGGGGAAATTGTGCTGGAGGCCGAAGTAAAATGATGGTATATGATGCAGTCATTTAGCTCTCTTAATGATTCTTCAGACCATCGAAATCTATTTCGATCTCCAGATACTATCAGGTGTCCCTGGTACTTCCTCATTTGCAGGTAGGTGTCATGAAGAGTCCACGACCGTGATAAAGAAAGCATCTCGTGGTCACTGTATTTTTGAGGTTTTATTACAAACTCCTCAGCAGCTGCAAAAAGATCTTTATCAGTATAGACATCAATAATAATAATCAATAATAGCTTCTTGTTGCCGTCTTCTCCATGTGCTTTGCGGAGGAACGTCAGCAGGAAGCGCTCCATTTAGCATCACCAGTTGCCTATCCACAATAAGGGCATGCCAGCATCGTCTTAGAGTATTCGGCACTGAGTTTATCAGAGAAGCATTGTAGATTTAAGTCTCCTGGGCAATAGTTGCCTCATTCATAATGATATCTAAAACGGTCTCAAGATCATGAAAGAATCTGGTAGGCTCAATGCCTGAATGATTCCAGTCGATGTAGATGACTGCTATGTCTTTAGTGGGAAATTTGCTAGCTGTATGTAGATGATAGGTGTAGCCCACGGATGCAGAGATATGCCAGTTGTTATTTTAGTTACAAGAAGGCCAGAAATAGGTCTACCTTTAAGAGGTGTCCTTGCTGCTCTCTATGGAGACAGTAGTATGTCCTTCCCAAACAGGAGGCTCTGCTAGCAAAGTCTCCTGCAAGGCTACTATTTCATAGTCATTCAGGTTATTTATAGCAGCATCAAGGTGATGCGTAAATCCTCAGGTAATCCAGATCGCAAAGCTAAAGCTTTGCTTAGTCTCTTCCTTGAGTTGTTCTGCATGAGTTAAACACTGCCTTTGCTGTTGGTTCTGATTGAGTGAAGAAGGTTCACAATACTGGGTAACATACCGATCTGAGGCTGAGCACTTAACTTTCAGTGATGGTAAAGCTGACGTTGTGCTTTTATGGCCATCAAGTCAATGCGATTCATGGAATCTATCTATACGGGTGTCCTGGGAAATGCAAAATCCCAAAGTAAAGAGTTCTGCTCTGGCCTGCCATATTGTATTGAGGACAAAGCCACACTGAATCCATAATCTTGCAAACGAAAGATCTAGATCCTTTATGAACTCTACTTGATTAATGTCAGAAGATGTTATATCTTCTTAACTATCTCATTGAATACACTAAGTATACTTGACCTATTAAGATCATATTGCAAATAGGGGCTTGGTCTGCATTGAATAATCAGATGGTAATATTGAGTTTGTTGAGTTTTTTGTTGCATATGGGATTCAGCTGAGCCTTTCATTTTATTTATAGGCAGCAACGACGGCAGCAAAGTGTTTTCTACAGCCTGTGAGTGCCAATCCATATTAGAACTGGATCGTACAAATGAAGTAGTATAGCTCGTTTTCTAGAGTTTGCCATCATCTAATGGCGCTGAATGACATATGTCCTAGATCTTGCTGCGATTATTACCTATCTTCTGTGATGACGAGAAGTAAAGGGCAACAGATTTTTCCACTTCGGCATGTCTCTGCTCAAGTGTTAAGAATTTCTCGCCAGGATCAAAAGATGATGTAGAAGATGGAATTTGACTGACCTTTAGGAGAGGGTCTTTGGAGGGAATTCACAAGGTTAGGTCAGCCTTCTGCTGATCTTCGACCGCTAATACTAGCTTATCTAAGGGTTTATAGCTTAATTTGCATGCTGCAATTTTAGCATTCTTAACCTTTTTATTCTGCGTAATGGTCGCATATTTTTTAATTACCGGAAGAGTTATGGACCGTATAAATTGCTTTGAGCTTGATCGTGGTTGCAAAGAGTTAGGTTTCATATTTTTCGTCTTTTTCATGCTTGGAGTAGATTTAGGGTTTTTTCGCATTCGATGAAAAATGTTAAATGTCTGTTTATTAGCCCCTATCTTAGGCACAACTAATTCTATGGCTGTCTGGGTTAACGCCTGAGTTGTCTCAACATGCGAAGGCGTTAGTACGATGTCATTTATCATAACAAGTTAATCGCTCAACTAAAGGTGGTATCTCAATGAGAGTCTTCTGGATGCATATTGCATATTTAGATGTAAGTGCATTTATTGCTGGTAATTGAATAGAGCCCGAGTCAGGTGGGAGCAGAGGCAAAACTGCAGTTGATACTGGTTTAAAAGTTAAGTTTGCATGGTCTTCCATCTCGCTTTGGAGAAGTTGCACAATAAGCGATGTGTAATGATTAACTTTATTATCCAAGGCTCCCAACAGCTTGCTTAAAGAGTTAAGAGCAGTGTTAATTGAGAGGAGGAGCCGTCGGCCGGCACAGAGCCGTTAACTGTGGAATTGACACTACCCCCAGTTTTCTTAGAGTGGGTTTATAAAAGGATATAGACAGTGCTTATGAATTATGCGAAGATTGAGCAGACATAATGGGTGACTGTGAAAGGTTGAACCTACATGATGGCGGCGGCGAGGCAAGCAGTGGAGTATCTGCCCATCGCGCTCTAATTAAGGGAGTCGTCATAGATTCATCAGTTTGGGGTATTGAAATATGGACCTTTTTTGGATTTGTTTTTCTTTTGTTCAGAAGTGTCGCCATGAACTGCAATGGGCTGAGTTATGACATTTAGACTTTATACCAAATTAACAGCTGTTTTTTGTATACTGCACGTCTGTAGATAACGATTGTTAGTTATGAGTAGATCTAGTGTCCTTACTTATCTGCCTGCAATTTCACTTTCACCCTCATAAGCCGACTGCTGAAATGCATTTGCAGATGGTTCGACTATGTTAGAGCTTTCTGACGAGATATTCACAAAGCCTGCCGCCATCAAAGAGTCAGGCGGAGTAGTAGGATTGAGATGCAAGGATTAACATTGGGTTGATTTACACAGACATTGAGGCCGTTTTAGCTGCAGATTCGCACCCCTAAGCCGGAACCTGCGTTATCCGCACCAGGGGATCTCGATGTTAAAAGGCACGCATGTCAACAGTATGAGTTTTCACATTTGACTTACACGCTATAGATGATTTCTTCGAAGCACACAGTGTAACAGGAGTTGTGCGAGGTGGTCGCTTTAGCTGCATGACTAGCCTGCACGTTTCAATCTGCAAAGATTTTAAGGTATATAAGCCATTCGGCATTTTATCAGACAAAGTTTGCAAACGAATGCAAGGACAATGTGTGAGAATTAGTGGAAGTGCTTAAGAAAAAACTGGGGGCCGCTACGCAGCAAAGTAGCACTCGCTCAGCACTTCCCAAACGCGCTCGCAATGATTAAATGGGATTCTGGATAGGTAGGCGGGGCTTGATTAGCTGTTCAGCATATGCTTCAGCAAATACAGTTTAAATTCTAAAGAAATAAGACAATATAATTAGTATATAAATAAGTATCCTTCAGACAGCAGAGTTCCTTAGGTCCGTACCACTAGTCAAAAATTTAAGGAGCTCCACAGCAAGCAGTCCAGGTAGCAAAGTACCACTTCCTCAGCACTTCCTAATGTGCGTGCGATGATAAAATGGGATTTTGAGTAAGTAGGCGGGGCTTGATTAGCTGTTCAGCATACGGTTCAGCAAATATAGTGTAAATTCACATAGTCAAACATGAAGGAGCTCCACAGCAAGCAGTTCGGTAGCACTTCCCAAATTAGTAATATTGAATCTCTCCCTTACCCCGTCAGAAGTGGACAAGGTAACAGAGAAAATGCAATTCGGCAGGTCCCCAGGGGGAAACTGTTAGCAGTGCATTTAACAAATACGTTCCAGGGGCTATATGGCGAATTTTCCTCCCCTGTTGGTAAAGCTTAAGCAACAGCTGGCAAAATGGGGTCCACTGTCGGTCTCTGGACTAAGGCGGATTATCTCTGTAAAAATCGTGGTATTACCTAAGGTTCATTACTATACCAAACACTACCAATACAGGTGCCTATGTTGTTTTTTCGTAATCTTAACAAGGCAATCTCCAATTTTATCTGGAATAATAAAACACTGCTGATCGCATTAAGAAACCTAATGGCTCCTACACATAAAGGTGATCTAGTACTACCAGATTTCACAAAATACTACCAAGCCGCCCATCTATGGGTGTTTCGATATTGGTTGGCAATACATTCGGAGAAGAGGTGGGTGGCGATGGAAAAGGTGCTCGGCGGACCCCATCTAGGGAACTCACTATGGCTCCTCAGGCAAGCCCCGCTCCAATTATGCATGCTAGCCAGATCACAAGGTTAGTTGAAAGTGTTTGGGATTAGATGAATTGACAACATCAACTCACAACTTACCCGTCACCATTTACACTGGTGCTGAATAACTCACAATTTACTCCGGGTATGGAAAAGGGCCCATTCTCTAAATGGAAACGAGCAGCGTGTACCAAATTACAGGACATGTTCCAAGGTAAAGACCCCAAATCCTTTGACCAATGTAAAAGGGAGCTAGGGCTTTTAGAGACAGGCAGATTCCAATATTTTCAGGTTTGACATTGGATAATGGCCCGCTGAACAGAGCCGCAGCCACTTGACCACTTACACAATTTGAGAAGTTTCTGATATTGAACCCGCAGGACAAAGCTCTCATCTCTAACCTATATCGACTCTTTTCGGATAACCAATCATATACCATTGGATACGTGCAGGAATGGCAACAAATAACAGGAGTAACTATGAGAGTGGAGGAATGGGAATTACTTTGGAGGGATTTACCCAAACTCACTCACTCACTACAGATAAGAGAAGCCTGGTATATAAAGTCATGACACATTGGCACTAGACCCCACATAGGTTACATAAAATGAAAATAGTGGTTTCCGACAGGTGTTGGAGGGAATGTGATGGCTGGGAGGATTGGCTACATGTATGGTGGGATTGTCCTACGTTGAGCAACTTTTGGGGGACAATTAACAACCATATGGCACACATTTCTGGAATCCAGGCCCAGCCGTCGGAACACAAACGATGGCCGACGCATGTGCGGAAAGCATATGCCGTTTTGCAGTTGGCAGCCCAGCTAGTGATAGCCGAACACTGGAAAGCTGAGGAACCACCCGCACTCAGGATTGGTTCGTGAAAATCTGGAACTTTGTCGCGCTAGAATGGGTCACCTATGCCATTGAAGGTATCCAGACTAAATTTACAAAAGACTGGGAAGTGGTCCAACAGTTTCTGCAAGATGACTATAAGGTACCCTTAAGTCCTCACAAGTTACAAATCTTAGGCATCAACTAGTCTCATGTTGATTCAAATTGCCCATGTGCGGGGGGAGAGGGCGTGGGAAAGACAATTTGGGGAGATAGAGGGGGGCGGTATAGTGAAGGGGGGTTTGGGTGATTGATGTTTGGTTGTAAAATTTGAAATGCCAATACAATTATTTTTTTAAAGGCCCCTATTTAACAAGTATACATGGAGGACTTACCTTGCATTGTAAGTTGGTTCCAAATAGGCAGCAAGGTTTGCTCTCCAATGTCTGTTTGTGCAAGTGTGACTTGTCGCCTGGTCTATTCAGAGATCCCTTCATTCTGAAATGGTAAAGTTGGGTGTTTGAAATCTAATGTCAGCCAATTTGCACTATAATGTGGAGTTAACAGGTACAGTGACCTGTAGTGCCAGTGAAGGCTCTACATGGGTTATTTCAAAAGAAATATAACAGCGAATACTGTGCTTATCATTCTGTATGACCTAAGCTGCAGGCCACGCTCGAGTCCAGCTTCTCGGGATGGCGGCTCAAAGGGAAAGGCACCTGAACCAGCGTGTGGCGGCCATTCAAAATACTGGTATCGAAATACTTGAGCAACCTTACCAACCTCAAAAAAAACAAGGGGTTCCATCCGCCCTCTCAAAAAAAGTTATGCTGTCCACCCACGTGTCCTTTACTGGTGCCCTGAAAAGCAACCACAATCAGGGGAAAAGAACTGCATGAGTGTGCAGGATTGCAAACTATCTTGCCACATCGTGGGCAAATACTCATAACTTACTTACCCTCTCATCATTTCCCTTCCTCACCTCCATGTCTTTCTTTCAACAATAATCTGCTTCATAAAGCTAACTTCAAAAGTACACACACCATAGTGTCATTCAAATATATAAATCCTTACAGAACTATGTTAGGCAAAAGTGTACAATTGTGGCATTATTCTCCCCATTTTGACTGCGAGACTACAAATACCAGAATGCAATTCAGCAAAAGGCAAGAAAATTGTCTCTGAGTGCAAAACCTTCAAGGACTAACAGTAGCACGGTTTTAAAAAAATGAATAATTCAGATACGCATTCGGTCGCCCATCCATGCAGTAATCATGACTGACCCTGCTTAGCTTCAAAGCGGGGCTGACCCTGCTTAGCTTCAAAGCAGGAAAAGGGCCGGCCCATTCCTCTAAGTGGTCTTGTAAGTTTGGCTCATTTATCAGGCAACATGGCCTGAGGAGGCTGGTCCCTTCCTCACTTTGAAGCTAAGCAGAGTCTGTCTTGGTTACTCCATAAATGGAAGACTTGGATGGCAATTGAATCCCTGGCCATGGCCACTGATTGACATCACTATAGTTATAAAAATATCTTTCAAAAAATATAACCACGGGTACCGAATTACACATACCAGCAGTAACTGTAATCCTTTGGAACCTCAGATATAGCTGCGAATATCGGCAAAACAGCCAAAAAAGAAGAACATGCTTCCCTGCCCCCCCAGGCCATCACCCGCTCATCTGTGCCAGCTCCCCACACTCCCCAGAAAGCCTCTTCACCTCTCCTGCCCTCTCCCTTTCACCCCAGAGCACACGCTGCTTCTGTGACACAGTTTGTTTTCAGATGTCAGCTATAGCTGAAGCTACAGAAAGCTTTGTGTTGCAAGTCCCTGGACCCCCTCGAACTCACAAATTTCACTCAGTGCTTTCTAGCCACCCCCCACCTCTACAGTGATGTGGCATTTGTATGTTTTTTGACCAGTAAATAGCTTATTACTGCGTTTCATTTTCCCATAAACTCAGCTATAGCCTCAAATATCTCTCGCATCGAGAGAAAAACAAGATGGCGGTCGTTTCATTTCTGAAAACCATGATCCTGCAATGCATCATGGGAGATATAACTATAATCTTTGGAGAAGGGGGCACCCCCTTATCTGTCAAATTTTTAAATAACCACAACACGGAATAACTCCAAACCACGCATGGCGTGCAAGTCAACGCTTCGTGTCCAAGTTGTTTTGGACCTGGTCCAAATCCGTCCAGCGGTTTGGGCTGTGCGCTTTGGAAAAACCTACCTTGTTTGTCTATGGAAAATGAATGCGAAGGAGGCAGCGCTTTTGGAGAAAAAGATTTCTTTTGACGCTTAGTACCTTTTTGATTTTTTAATGAATCATTATGAGGTTTTGTAGTCTGGGGGCGCCCACAGACTTTTAATCACTTTCCAAATCTTGGCCAAATCCGTCACTCAAATAAAAGGTTATTAACAATAGAATTTTGAGGGGTTCCTATGTGTCTCTGACTCACCATAACTATAGGCGGCTATTGCCACCCTATGATTAATATATTTGTTAACTATGGACATTGTTTAAAAAAATATAGTGACTGGCCGTAATTGGTTGGTAAGCATAGGCAGCCTCCATGGTCACTTGTCAACTGGACTACCGGTATAGAGATAAAAATACGTTTCCATATGGTGTAGAAAATGAATGGGTATTAGTACCTACATTCAATTCCCACTTTTGTCTGTGCATCTGCAACACCATTTATCCTACACCTCTATGGAACTCTAACCTAAGATGGCATGTGTATGCTAGTTCGGATAATATTTCCAATGCCTCAAATCATACAAATGCATGTTAACTAAGGGCATCATTTGAAATAGATTGAACAAGCCTGTGTGCCAACATCCACTAGTCTTAGGTGATTCTCAGTCTAAAGATCCAGGCCTGTTCCAGCTTGAAAAGCCATGCGGTTGTCGAGTAGTTGAACATATTTGGTTTAGCCTGGTCCACAATAAACCAGTTAAAATCGTCTGGTCCGCGGTTCATTATTTGTGGCAGACAACATCCTGTTCTGAATCCTGCTCCAGTGCTCATTTATTCTATTCAAGGCCTTCCTGGTCTTCATTCTGATGTATAGCATATCACAGCCACACTTGATCAGGTACACAACATTGATCGAATTGCAATTTGTAAAATGTATGAGTCTCTATCTGAACTCTCCTTGGCAAAGTCCAGTGGTTATTTGAGTGAGGTAACAACACGGCTGAACTGTGAGTGGACCAGTCGGTCATTAATCTTTTTTGCCCTTCCTTAGGGCAAAAAGAGGCAGACCCTTCGCACAACCTGTAGCTTTTATTAGGGGAGTTCATCCAGGCTGTTCTTCATCGCAGTACCTGGTGGGAGGAAACCAAGACTGCTAACCAGAGTCAGGGACCCACCACAGCTTTGGAGAGTGCATCCAGGTTGTTCTCCCTCATCGCAGTCCCTGGTAGAGGGGAATTCAGATCTGCTAACTAGGGTCAAGGACCCACTCCAGTTTGGAAGCTCCTTTTGTTTTTGCAACTGTACCTGGTGAAAAGGAACCAGGTCTGCCAATCAGGGCCAGGGACCGAGGGACCCAGGGACAGAAAAGAAACCTGAGAAGGGCCAACAAGGGGACAGAGTTTCCTCAACAATTGGGGAACTTTACAAGAAGCTTGAGCAAGGCCAGGGAAGGAAGTGATTCTGCAATACTTCAACGTCTGAAGATTCCAGAACTTTTTTTGCTCCTTTGTGCTAGAAAGACCTTCTTTTCATTTTTGTTTAAACTCAGAGTGTGAGGGACAGGGTTAGGATTCTGACATTTGGACTTTTTCCTCTGGATATTCTGATACTAGGTTTTTCAGTTGAGGCAGGGAACCCCCGCTAGATGGGGGTTTCTTTTCCTTTTTGCACTTGAAAAAAGGTTTCTAATAATCACCATGACCCCTCCGTGTCAGAGTCTTACTTCTGCACCCTTACAAGTGATAGAGTAAGATTAGTGCAGAGAGAGACAGGAAGATCCTTCATAGTAAGGGAGTGCGTAGGAGAGACCTGAAACGAGAGGGAGCGCAAGGGGCATGAGATGTGGCAAGAATGTGAGCCAAGGATGATTGTAGAGAGCGAGGGGGAGAGAGGGGGCCAATAGGTAGAGTGGGGGCAAGTCGGTGTACAGTTTTGAAGATAATGGCAATGCATCTATACTTTGCCCTCTGTCTCATAGATAACCAGCCTTACTGACAACTGGCTGGGGAGGTGGAGGTGAAGCAGAGATGGTTGAAGAGTGTACAGAAATTAAAGTTAAGGACTTTGACGAGAAGTGAAAAAGCATAGTTTGGAAGACCAAAGATGATACTAGCACAGTAATCAGATTGAGAGAGTACTAAAGAGGGGATTAGGTGCTTAGCAGTGTTGAAGTGGAGAAGATGTCTTATTTGCCTGATGTTAATGGAATTCAGTCTAGCCACAGTGGCAGATATGGATATGAAGAGCGAAAAGTTGTGAGATGGGTCGAAGACAACACCAAGGTTGCAAGCAGAATCAGAGTAAGGGAAAGTGGTCAGGAGAAAAGAATAGAAGATGGGGGCAGTAAGAGAGAGTGTGTTTGAATTGGAAGTAGAGAACTTCAGTCTTAGTGAAGTTTAGCATGAGTGAGTGAGATGATGACGAAGAGCCAGTTAGACATTTTTTTACCAAAGCTCATCGGATAAGGAGGGAAAGAAGATCTGAGTGTCATTGGTGGAGTTGATAGGAGAAGACCAACCTGCCAAGAGCAGAGGTATAGGGAGTGAAGAGAAGTGGGCCTAGGACTGACCTTGGGGAACAGCAACAGTAACAGGGTAGTGGGGAAGTAAGGCTGTTTCAGGACACCTGGACGTGTCTGCAGGTGAGATATGAAGCAAACCAAGCGAGGGCCTCGTCCCTGACACCTAGGAGAGATATTGTTGAGAGAAGTTCAGGATGGTTGATGGTATCGAAGGCAGCAGAGAGGTTGAGAAGAACAAGAATAGATGAGCGGTTACCATGACCAGCGGAAGAGATGTATTTGCTGACATTGAGTAGAGTGCAGAGGTCTGAAGACAGATTCAAGAGAATCTCGGAAGTTGTGCGTGTCAAGTAAATCGCTGGGTAGGTTGAAATCTACACACTCTAGGATTTTGGAAAAATGAGGTAGAAGAGAGACAGGATGAAAGTTGGCAGGACAGTTAGGATCTAGGACATGTTTCTTGGATAGGGATGACAGTCACTGACTGGTAGGAAGATGGGAAAGTGACACTGTCAAGAGAGGAATTGAAGAGGGAAGTAAGATATGGAGCAACACTGGGAGCTATGAGATTCACTATGTGTGGGGAAAGAGGGTCGATGGGGGCACTGAAGGGTTAGCCCTGAGGAGGAGGGCAAGTATCTCCTCAACTGGGTTAGTGGTGGCAAAGGAAGACATCGTCACAGGAGGAGGATAGAGGTGGTGGAGAAAAAGGAGCAGTGGGTAGAAGGACATCTTTGAGGATATTTTGAATGTTGGAAATTTCAGAAGCAAAGTAGCAAGCAAGATTGTTAGCAGAAAGAGTAGAGTAGATGGAGGAGGGTTTAGGAGGTGAGAGAATTGACTTGAAAGATTTTTGGAGGCGTCTAGAGAGGATTGAGAAAAAATTTGAGAGAGAGAGATCGAAGTCATAGTTGGCTGAGTCGAAAGCAGAGGAGTAGTTCTGAAGAGCAGTCAGGGAGAGTTGCATATCCAAGCAGTGTCTTTGGAGTGCACGACGAGTGCTGTTCACTGGAGTCGACTGGTTGTTTGCTGCTTTGTACCTGTGACCTGCTTCCCCTGTTATTCTGGACCTTTATGGAGTTTATCAGCATAGCAACGGAGCCACATACTTCATCACCAGGTTATGCTACGCTGACTAGAAACTAAAACTTGAGATCTGCATCCTCAAACAATATTTATCTGCATTATTATTTAAAATAAGTTTGTTCTTTCAACAGTGCACCAGTGGCCCCAGCCACTTTACCCAGAACCACTATAAAGTGCCTGGGTTGCGCGCATTGCACGTGCAAAACATATGAGTGCACGACGAGTGCTGTTCGGCTGTACTGCTGCACAGCTCCCAGCTCTCCTCTTGTGCGTAAAGAGTTCACCCGCAACAAAAGAACAGCATGCATGTGCAACCATCTAATGGCATAGTATAATTTAAAAACAGCCTTGACCGTGAATGTGAGACAGCCGATATTAGTCTCTGCAGAACCTGTAATTTGTCCAGCGTCCCACTGAGTAGATCTAGTGTCCTTACTTATCTGCCTGCAATTTCACTTTCACCCTCATAAACCGACTGCTGAAATGCATTTTCAGATGGTTCGACTATGTTAGAGCTTTCTGACGAGATATTCACAAAGCCTGCCGCCATCAAAGAGTCAGGCGGAGTAGTAGGATTGAGATGCAAGGATTAACATTGGGTTGATTTACACAGACATTAAGGCCGTTTTAGCTGCAGATTCGCACCTCTAAGCCGGAACCTGCGTTATCCGCACCAGGGGATCTGGATGTTAAAAGGCGCGCATGTCAACAGTATTCACATTTGACTTACCCTCTATAGATGATTTCTTCGAAGCACACAGTGTAACACGAGTTGTGCGAGGTGGTCGCTTTAGCTGCATGACTAGCCTGCACGTTTCAGTCTGCAAAGATTTTAGGTATATAAGCCATTCGACATTTTATCAGACAAAGTTTGCAAACGAATGCAAGGACAATGTGTGAGAATTAGTGGAAGTGCTTAAAAAAAAACTGGGGGCCGCTACGCAGCAAAGTAGCACTCCCTGAATGCGTGCGCGCGCAATGATTAAATGGGATTCTGGATAGGTAGGCGGGGCTTGATTAGCTGTTCAGCATATGCTTCAGCAAATACAGTTTAAATTCTAAAGAAATATAATTAGTATATAAATAAATATCCTTCAGACAGCAGAGTTCCTTAGGTCCGTACCACTAGTCAAACATTTAAGGAGCTCCACAGCAAGCAGTCCAGGTAGCAAAGTACCACTTCCTCAGCACTTCCTAATGTGCGTGCAATGATAAAATAGGATTTTGAGTAAGTAGGCGGGGCTTGATTAGCTGTTCAGCATACGGTTCAGCAAATATAGTGTAAATTCACGTAGTCAAACATGAAGGAGCTCCACAGCAAGCAGTTCGGTAGCACTTCCTCAGCACTTCCCAAATTAGTAATATTGAATCTCTCCCTTACCCCGTCAGAAGTGGACAAGGTAACAGAGAAAATGCAATTCGGCCGGTCCCCAGGGGGAAACTGTTAGCAGTCCATTTAACAAATACGTTACAGGGGCTATATGGCGAATTTTCCTCCGCTGTTGGTAGAGCTTAAGCAACAGCTGGCAAAATGGGGTCCACTGTCAGTCTCTGGGCTAAGGCGGATTATCTCTGTAAAAATTGTGGAATTACCTAAGGTTCATTACTATTCCAAACACTACCAAAACAGGTGCCTATGTTTTTTTTTCTCGTAATCTTAACAAGGCAATCTCCAATTTTATCTGGAATAATAAAACACTGCTGATCGCATTAAGAACCCTAATGGCTCCTACACTTAAAGGTGGTCTAGTACTACCAGATTTCACAAAATACTACCAAGCCGCCCACCTATGGGTGTTTCGATATTGGTTGGCAATACATTCGGAGAAGAGGTGGGTGGCGATGGAAAAGGTGCTCGGCGGACCCCATCTAGGGAACTCACTATGGCTCCTCAGGCAAGCCCCGCTCCAATTATGCATGCTAGCCAGATCACAAGGTTAGTTGAAAGTGTTTGGGATTAGGTGAATTGACAACATCAACTCACAACTTACCCGTCACCATTTACACTGGTGCTGAATAACTCACAATTTACTCCGGGTATGGAAAAGGGCCCATTCTCTAAATGGAAACGAGCAGCGTGTACCAAATTACAGGACATGTTCCAAGGTAAAGACCCCAAATCCTTTGACCAATGTAAAAGGGAGCTAGGGCTTTTAGAGACAGGCAGATTCCAATATTTTCATGTTTGACATTTGGATAATGGCCCCCTGAACAGAGCCGCAGCCACTTGACCACTTACACAATTTGAGAAGTTTCTGATATTGAACCGCGGGACAAAGCTCTCATCTCTAACCTATATCGAATCTTTTCGGACAACCAATCATATACCATTGGATACGTGCAGGAATGGCAACAAATAACAGGAGTAACTATGAGAGTGGAGGAATGGGAATTACTTTGGAGGGATTTACCCAAACTCACTCGCTCACTACAGATAAGAGAAGCCTGGTATATAAAGTCATGACACATTGGCACTAGACCCCACATAGGTTACATAAAATGAAAATAGTGGTTTCCGACAGGTGTTGGAGGGAATGTGATGGCTGGGAGGATTGGCTACATGTATGGTGGGATTGCCCTACGTTGAGCAACTTTTGGGGGACATGGGGGACAATTAACATCCATATGGCACACATTTCTGGAATCCAGGCCCAGCCGTCGGAACACAAACGATGGCCGACGCATGTGCGGAAAGCATATGCCGTTTTGCAGTTGGCAGCCCAACTAGTGATAGCCGAACACTGGAAAGCTAAGGAACCACCAACACTCAGGATTGGTTTGTGAAAATCTGGAACTTTGTCGAGCTAGAATGGGTCACCTATGCAATTCAAGGTATCCAGACTAAATTTACAAAAGACTGGGAAGTGGTCCAACAGTTTCTGCAAGATGACTACAAGGTACCCTTAAGTCCTCACAAGTTACGAATCTTAGGCATCAACTAGTCTCATGTTGATTCAAATTGCCCATGTGCGGGGGAAGAGGGCGTGGGAAAGACAATTTGGGGAGCTAGAGGGGGGCGGTATAGTGAAGGGGGGTTTGGGTGATTGATGTTTGGTTGTAAAATTTGAAATGCCAATACAATTATTTTTTTAAAGGCCCCTATTTAACAAGTATACATGGAGGACTTACCTTGCATTGTAAGTTGGTTCCAAATAGGCAGCAAGGTTTGCTCTCCCATGTCTGTTCGTGCAAGTGTGACTTGTCGCCTGGTCTATTCAGAGATCCCTTCATTCTGAAATGGTAAAGTTGGGTGTTTGAAATCTAATGTCAGCCAATTTGCACTATAATGTGGAGTTAACAGGTACAGTGACCTGTAGTGCCAGTGAAGGCTCTACATGGGTTATTTCAAAAGAAATATAATAGTGAATACTGTGCTTACCATTCTGTATGACCTAAGCTGCAGGCCACGCTCGAGTCCAGCTTCTCGGGATGGCGGCTCAAAGGGAAAGGCACCTGAACCAGCGTGTGGCGGCCATTCAAAATACTGGTATCGAAATACTTGAGCAACCTTACCAACCTCAAAAAAACAAGGGGTTCCATCCGCCCTCTCAAAAAAAGTTACGCTGTCCACCCACATGTGTCCTTTACTGGTGCCCTGAAAAGCAACCACAATCAGGGGAAAAGAACTGCATGAGTGTGCAGGATTGCAAACTATCTTGCCACATCGTGGGCAAATACTCATAACTTACCCTCTCATCATTTCCCTTCCTCACCCCCATGTCTTTCTTTCAACAATAATCTGCTTCATAAAGCTAACTTCAAAAGTACACACACTATAGTGTCATTCAAATATATAAATCCTTATAGAACTATGTTAGGCAAAAGTGTACAATTGTGGCATTATTCTCCCCATTTTGACTGCGAGACTACAAATACCAGAATGCAATTCAGCAAAAGGCAAGAAAATTGTCTCTGAGAGCAAAACCTTCAAGGACTAACAGTAGCACGGTTTTAAAAAAATGAATAATTCAGATACGCATTCGGTCGCCCATCCATGCACTAATCATGACTGACCCTGCTTAGCTTCAAAGCGGGGCTGACCCTGCTTAGCTTCAAAGCAGGAAAAGGGCCGGCCCATTCCTCTAAGTGGTCTTGTAAGTTTGGCTCATTTATCAGGCAACATGGCCTGAGGAGGCTGGTCCCTTCCTCACTTTGAAGCTAAGCAGAGTCTGTCTTAGTTACTCCATAAATGGGAGACATGGATGGCAATTGAATTCCTGGCCATGGCCAGTGATTGACATCATTATAGTTATAAAAATATCTTTCAAAAAATATAACCGCGGGTACCAGCAGTAACTGTAATCCTTTGGAACCTCAGATATAGCCCAGCCAAAAAAGAAGAACATGCTTCCCTGCCCCCCCAGAAAGCTTTGTGTTGCAAGTCCCTGGACCCCCCCCCCGAACTCACAAATTTCACTCAGTGCTTTCTAGCCACCCCCCACCTCTACAGTGATGTGGCATTTGTATGTTTTTTGACCAGTAAATAGCTTTTTACTGCGTTTCATTTTCCCATAACCTAAGCTATAGCCTCAAATATCTCTCGCATCGAGAGAAAAACAAGATGGCGGTCGTTTCATTTCTGAAAACCATGATCCTGCAATGCATCATGGGAGATATAACCATAATCTTTGGAGAAGGGGGCACCCCGTTATCTGTCAAATTTTTAAATAACCACAACACGGAATAACCCCAAACCACGCATGGCGTGCAAGTCAACGCTTCGTGTGCAAGTTGTTTTGGACCTGGTCCAAATCCGTCCAGCGGTTTGGGCTGTGCGCTTTGGAAAAACCTACCTTTTTTGTCTATGGAAAATGAATGCGAAGGAGGCAGCGCTTTTGGAGAAAAACATTTCTTTTGACGCTTAGTAACTTTTTGATTTTTTAATGAATCATTATGAGGTTTAATCACTTTCCAAATCTTGGCCAAATCCGTCACTCAAATCAAAGGTTATTAACAATAGAATTTTGAGGGGTTCCTATGTGTCTCTGACTCACCATAACTATAGGCGGCTATTGCCACCCTATGATTAATATATTTGTTAACTATGGACATTGTTTAAAAAAATATAGTGACTGGCCGTAATTGGTTGGTAAGCATAGGCAGCCTCCATGGTCACTTGTCAACTGGACTACCGGTATAGAGATAAAAATACGTTTCCATATGGTGTAGAAAATGAATGGGTATTAGTACCTACATTCAATTCCCACTTTTGTCTGTGCATCTGCAACACCATTTATCCTACACCTCTATGGAACTCTAACCTAAGATGGCATGTGTATGCTAGTTCGGATAATATTTCCAATGCCTCAAATCATACAAATGCATGTTAACTAAGGGCATCATTTGAAATAGATTGAACAAGCCTGTGTGCCAACATCCACTAGTCTTAGGTGATTCTCAGTCTAAAGATCCAGGCCTGTTCCAGCTTGAAAAGCCATGCGGTTGTCGAGTAGTTGAACATATTTGGTTTAGCCTGGTCCACAACAACCCAGTTAAAATCGTCTGGTCCGCGGTTCATTATTTGTGGCAGACAACATCCTGTTCTGAATCCTGCTCCAGTGCTCATTTATTCTATTCAAGGCCTTCCTGGTCTTCATTCTGATGTATAGCATATCACAGCCACACTTGATCAGGTACACAACATTGATCGAATTGCAATTTGTAAAATGTATGAGTCTCTATCTGAACTCTCCTTGGCAAAGTCCAGTGGTTATTTGAGTGAGGTAACAACACGGCTGAACTGTGAGTGGACCAGTCGGTCATTAATCTTTTTTGCCCTTCCTTTGGGCAAAAAGAGGCAGACCCTTCGCACAACCTGTAGCTTTTATTAGGGGAGTTCATCCAGGCTGTTCTTCATCGCAGTACCTGGTGGGAGGAAACCAAGACTGCTAACCAGAGTCAGGGACCCACCACAGCTTTCGAGAGTGCATCCAGGTTGTTCTCCCTCATCGCAGTCCCTGGTAGAGGGGAATTCAGATCTGCTAACTAGGGTCAAGGACCCACTCCAGTTTGGAAGCTCCTTTTGTTTTTGCAACTGTACCTGGTGAAAAGGAACCAGGTCTGCCAATCAGGGCCAGGGACCGAGGGACCCAGGGACAGAAAAGAAACCTGAGAAGGGCCAACAAGGGGACAGAGTTTCCTCAACAATTGGGGAACTTTACAAGAAGCTTGAGCAAGGCCAGGGAAGGGAGTGATTCTGCAATACTTCAACGTCTGAAGATTCCAGAACTTTTTTTGCTCCTTTGTGCTAGAAAGACCTTCTTTTCATTTTTGTTTAAACTCAGAGTGTGAGGGACAGGGTTAGGATTCTGACATTTGGACTTTTTCCTATGGATATTCTGATACTAGGTTTTTCAGTTGAGACAGGGAACCCCCGCTAGATGGGGGTTTCTTTTCCTTTTTGCACTTGAAAAAAGGTTTCTAATAATCACCATGACCCCTCCGTGTCAGAGGCTTACTTCTGCACCCTTACAAGTGATAGAGTAAGATTAGTGCAGAGAGAGACAGGAAGATCCTTCATAGTAAGGGAGTGAGGAGTAGGAGAGACCTGAAACGAGAGGGAGGGCAAGGGGCATGAGATGTGGCAAGAATGTGAGCCGAGGATGAGTGAGCCAAGGATGATTGTAGAGAGCGAAGGGGAGACGGGGGGCCAATAGGTAGAGTGGGGGCAAGTCGGTGTACAGCTTTGAAGATAATGGCAATGCATCTATACTTTGCCCTCTGTCTCATAGATAACCAGCCTTACTGATAACTGGCTGGGGAGGTTGAGGTGAAGCAGAGATGGTTGAAGAGTGTACAGAAATTAAAGTTAAGGACTTTGGCGAGAAGTGAAAAAGCATAGTTGGGAAGACCAAAGATGATACTGGCACAGTAATCAGATTGAGAGAGTACTAAAGAGGGGATTAGGTGCTTAGCAGTGTTGAAGTGGAGAAGATGTCTTATTTGATGGAATTCAGCCTAGCCACAGTGGCAGATATGGATATGAAGAGCGAAAAGTTGTGAGATGGGTCGAAGACAACACCAAGGTTGCAAGCAGAATCATAGTAAGGGAAAGTGGTCAGGAGAAAAGAATAGAAGATGGGGGCAGTAAGAGAGAGCGTGTTTGAATTGGAAGTAGAGAACTTCAGTCTTAGTGAAGTTTAGCATGAGTGAGTGAGATGATGGCGAAGAGCCAGTTAGACATTTTTACCAAAGCTCGTCGGATAAGGAGGGAAAGAAGATCTGAGTGTCATTGGTGGAGTTGATAGGAGAAAACCAACCTGCCAAGAGCACAGGTATAGGCAGTGAAGAGAAGTGGGCCTAGGACTGACCTTGGGGAACAGCAACAGTAACAGGGTAGTGGGGAAGTAAGGCTGTTTCAGGACACCTGGACGTGTCTGTAGGTGAGATATGAAGCAAACCAAGCGACGGCCTCGCCCCTGACACCTAGGAGAGATATTTTTGAGAGGAGTTCAGGATGGTTGATGGTATCAAAGGCAGCAGAGAGGTTGAGAAGAACAAGAATAGATGAGCGGTTACCATGACCAGCGGAAGAGATGTATTTGCTGACATTGAGTAGAGTGCAGAGGTCTGAAGCCAGATTGAAGAGAATCTCGGAAGTTGTGCGTGTCAAGTAAGTCGCTGGGTAGGTTGAAATCTACACACTCTAGGATTTTGGAAAAATGAGGTAGAAGAGAGACAGGATGAAAGTTGGCAGGACAGTTAGGATCTAGGACAGGTTTCTTGGATAGGGATGACAGTCACTGACTGGTAGGAAGATGGGAAAGTGACACTGTCAAGAGAGGAATTGAAGAGGGAAATAAGATATGGAGCAACACTGGGAGCTATGAGATTCACTATGTGTGGGGAAAGAGGGTCGACGGGGGCACATGAAGGGTTAGCCCTGAGGAGGAGGGCAAGTATCTCCTCAACTGGGTTAGTGGTGGCAAAGGAAGACATTGTCACAGGAGGAGGATAGAGGTGGTGGAGAAAAAGGAGCAGTGGGTAGAAGGACATCTTTTAGGATATTTTGAATGTTGGAAATTTCAGAAGCAAAGTAGCAAGCAAGATTGTTAGCAGAAAGAGTAGAGTAGATGGAGGAGGGTTTAGGAGGTGAGAGAATTGACTTGAAAGATTTTTGGAGGCGTCTAGAGAGGATTGAGAAATAATTTGAGAGAGAGAGATCGAAGTCATAGTTGGCTGAGTCGAAAGCAGAGGAGTAGTTCTGAAGAGCAGTCAGGGAGAGTTGCATATCCAAGCAGTGTCTTTGGAGTGCACGACGAGTGCTGTTCACTGGAGTCGACTGGTTGTTTGCTGCTTTGTACCTGTGACCTGCTTCCCCTGTTATTCTGGACCTTTATGGAGTTTATCAGCATAGCAACGGAGCCACATACTTCATCACCAGGTTATGCTACGCTGACTAGAAACTAAAACTTGAGATCTGCATCCTCAAACAATAATTATCTGCATTATTATTTAAAATAAGTTTGTTCTTTCAACAGTGCACCAGTGGCCCCAGCCACTTTACCCAGAACCACTATAAAGTGCCTGGGTTGTGCGCATTGCACGTGCAAAACATATGAGTGCACGACGAGTGCTGTTCGGCTGTACTGCTGCACAGCTCCCAGCTCTCCTCTTGTGCGTAAAGAGTTCACCCGCAGCAAAAGAACAGCATGTGCAACCATCTAATGGCATAGTATAATTTAAAAACAGCCTTGACCGTGAATGTGAGACAGCCGATATTACTCTCTGCAGAACCTGTGATTTGTCCAGCGTCCCACGACCTTCAAAGGGTCGTCCAAAGATCTTTGAGTAATCCCAAGGTAATGATTTAAAAAATGCTCTAAATCGATCTCAATGGACATGAGAAAATGATGCTAAATGAGCCAAACATTTGCCATTCATCCATTGTGAATACAGTAGAAACTAGAGTGCCTTCTCCCACGAAGGATTACCATCATATAACGGATGAGGAACTATTAGCTCTTCCTTCCTAACAAAGTTGTACTGCATCTCAGCTCATGGAACCCGCACCTAAAACCACTGCACGTAAGCTCTGCACTGGGAGAGATACTGGTACAGCCCCGGCCATTTCTGATCATCCAATGTTATATTACCAAGTAGTATCAGCTATGGCCAAAAATGTAGCCACAATTGAGCACAAGGTCACCTCTGTAACCAAATCTGTGGAACAAATGATCTCCCCGACTCCAAGGCATCTAGGCAAGTTGGCATCAATCGCCAATGAATGGGTGATAAGCAAAACTCAACTTGAAGATCAAAATATACAGGCACCAAATAGAGCTCCACTAAATCTATCTCACTCACCAATACTTTATCCAGAATCTGCAGAATCATCCTTTAACTCCTCGGCCTCGTCACAAATGTCCTTTGTTAAACCCACTGCAAAACCCTCATTTGGATTCCAACCTCAGTCCCCGCTGGCCTTTGAAATAGCCATGAGTGGCATGAACAATGGTATACTCACCCTAATTAAAATCTTTGAAACTCTGGATAAAAAAATGATGCTCTAGCGCAAACATTTGCCTTAGTATCTGCCGAAGTA
The DNA here is from genome assembly GCF_040938575.1 of Ambystoma mexicanum. NCBI lineage: Eukaryota > Metazoa > Chordata > Amphibia > Caudata > Ambystomatidae > Ambystoma > Ambystoma mexicanum. Next base: position 1,055,438,035 of record NC_090931.1, on the reverse strand, counting down.
GATTGGGTAGTAGCTAAGCTATGCCAGGTGAACCGGCTGCTCAAACCAACTCAACTGTCCACATCGCTAATATCTCCTATATCTCAGCCTAACATAATAACAGATGAGCCAGATGTGGCTATCGAGGTGGGTTCTGTGACTTTGGACGAGCCGGAGGAACAGGAAAGACTGCAAGCTCTAACTCCCTTTGTAATCTTAGCGCCTGAAAACGAAGCCTGAAAGGTGAATAATGAGATTCTCCAGGATTCGGTATACAAAGTCTTTCAAATGCACAAAAGAAAGAAAAGAGTTCCAAGCAATCGAGCCTCATCAGTCAGAATACCACATTACCTAGAAATAAAAAAACTAAAAATCAAAGTCGTATAACTAAATCCATAACAAGCAAGTCAAAAAAATGTATAGAAAATGTAATCACTCCTGTGCGCCAATTAAGACCATTCAATAAAACAAAAAAAGATCCAACATCTAATAAGGAGCTCACAGCAGTGGAGAGGGGGATCTATCAGGAGGGCGACACCCCACTGGAAGATCCAAACGAAATAATTAATTCAGAAAACATTAATCAAACATCACATACAGAGGAATTATTGAATGCATCCACTTATTCCACCACAACGTTACCTGATCACACACTGTGCTAAGATAATTCCAGACAAGTTTATCCATCTGTAGTTACAGAAATGTTAAACAATGACCAAAACCACAGCGATAAGATATGATTGCAAGTGAATGATCAGATCAGAACCCTCGAAGTGAGGAGTGGTAATAAACACCATGTAAACCTACGACATAAAATAATCTCAAGAAAGGCTGACAAGTCCGATGAGGCAAGTACAAATTAGAGATTCTTCTGAATCTACCTTGCGAGAGCCCATTAAAGAAACCTTAATAAGACAAGCTGATATATTGACTATGACCATATTAAATAGGCAAAGGCATGATCCTTATCCCAACAGAACAACGGTGCTTGCAGTATTTAAATTGATACCACACCTTGAATTAATACAATCCTGGGACATGCAATCCTTTAAATTCACAAAGAATAATCATGTGGACACAGTGGAGGTAATGATTTGCCTCGCAAATTAAAGAAATAATATGGCATACAAAACATGAACTGAAAGACTATGGGTTCAATTTGGATATAAAACACACACTGTGCTCTGAAAGCAAAATGTCCAGGCACTATTAAAAAGCAGCCGTAGAAGAGTCATCCACCATCGCTAACTTTGAACCCCTAACTATCAACTGCCAAGTGAGTTCTGATCACTTAAAGCGATAAGTAATTATGAAATCATCACAGACGAGGTTGATTACTTAAAAATTGAGATGGTTGTCTAAAGTAACCCCTGAAACAGCACGACAAAGAGAATATTAATGCCAGGACGACCTCAAGTGCTTTTCTTTGAGAATGGCTTTGTGGAACACCATAGGATTTAAACATTTAATGAGAGAAAATACTAAAAATCCTTTGAATGTTTGACATTCTTGCCCTGCAAGAAACTTGGATTACGACCCAACCAATTTGGGCTGGATACGAAATCTATTGGATCCCTGCAATCAAACATGCCAAGGGAAGACCGTCTTTGGGTATGCTGACTGCTATAAAATTATCCCTGCGATGTAAACTATCTCCATGGGCATCTCCTCATCCAGGCATCCAATTGACCAAATTGGTCTCACTGGAAGATTGGATTGCTCTACGGCCTAACACAGCCATTCTCAATTTATATTGGAATACCATTGACACACCTGATGATGTCTATTTTAAGTTGGTGGGTGACATGCTAGATTTAATAGCATCTGATGATACTATATCAGCAATATTGATTGTGGGTGATCTGAACATGAAATGTATAACTGGAAGCAAATGTATGCCATCGTCTCGAACAACGAGATGGATGTGTCTCATGAAAAATAGAAACCTTATAATGCTAAATAATACAGTCCAAGGAGATGTACCTCCTAATCCTACGTGGAATAGAGACCGATCATCCTCTATTTTAGACTATGTATTTATTTCAAACGATAATATTAATCAAATAGACTCTTTCAAAGTTATACCAACCACAAATAGTGATCATAGTATCCTAGATGTTTGAGCTGTCAGAAGGGAGAAATCGATTACAATGGAAATCCTCGAACCTAGAGAAGTTAACTAAACATTTACAGGAAGAAGACAAAGCGCATAACAGAAATAGTGAAATAGAATATAACGAGACTTTGCATATCTTTACTTAGTCCTCCATTAGAGGGATGCACCAGGCAGTAACCCATAAACATTCATATGACATAGCCATTAAAAATATGAAAACAGTGATGCGTAAAGACATTAAACACATCAGGGCCTCCTCCTTTAGTGAGAGAGCCACCCACATTACTAAGATATGAACCAAATAGAAAAATCACATTAAACAGTATAAGATCCAGAAACTCCAAACAGACGCTGAAAAGATGTTAAAGGCGGTGACCTCCAGATCAAGCAGAGAAATATGGAAATGGCTAAAGGGGAGTAGCAATCATCTAGCATCAGCCTCTTTGCTTAATTCAGTAGGTGAACCAGCCTGGGTATCCCGCTTCTCTGTGTTATTTGCTAAACCTCATAAATCCCCTTTAGTTCAATCCCACCTTGATGATCGTAATAGTCGTTTAATATTTGATCATCTAGATATCACTACTCTAATTTAAGGTCTGAGTACATCACGAGAACGAGGGCCAGATGGGCTATCAAATGCCATCTTGAAAGCCCACCCAGACTAATGGGCCTGCATTCTTGAACTAGTATTCCCAAAAATTGTGCAAATTGAAATAATCCCAAACAAATGGAAAAAGTCTATAATTATACCTATATTCAAGAAAGGAAACCACGCAGACCTGCTAAATTACAGACCTATAGCCCTGCTCAACATACCAAGGAAGATCATTGCTATGATTATCCTAAGAGACCTGTTCAAGTGGATAAAAAGCACCAATCAATTCGATAAACATCAATCTGGCTTTGTAGCAAGTTTAGGCGCCTCAGTGAATTTATTGATCCTTTTTGCAATCAAAAACAAAGTATCAATAACTAAACAACCAGTTTATTTTGCTTTCATTGATTTCAGACAAGCGTTCGATTACATTTCTAGAGAACTAGTATGGCAAAAGCGGAGAGAAGTAGACTGCCCTCACCACATACTCCCAACCATGTCTCCCAACAGGTTTTGTTATAAAGACCCGGAAGGGAGATACCTGGTTCTCAAGGGCACATTGGGAGCGCATACATTTACCCTGATAGCATTGTATGGCCCAAATGACAAGCAGAATGTCTTTCTGAACACAGTGCTGCAGAAAATAGGCAGTTGGTGTGAGGGCCAGGTAATAATCCGAGGGGACTTCAATTGCATGATTGACCCCAATTTGGACAAAACGCTTCCCCCTACTAGCAATGACCATAGAAATCAACAAGCCCTGGGAAAGTTCTTTCGCAATCTTGATCTAATAGAAAGCAGGGGATTCTTACATAATACTGCTAGGGACTGCACACACTATTCAGCGGTACATAAGGGCTACTCCAGGATAGATATGGTCCTAGTTTCAGCTACATTGATCCTTCACGTAATATCTATAAATATTAGAGTAAAATACCTCATGGATCATGCCACTGTGATAGTACAAATATAGACACAACTAGATAAAAAAAAAAAGTGGGCAAGAAACAATGAAGACTTAATTAACTAATCCTAAAGGACATTGCTCTTAGGTCTCATATGGAAAAAGTGATCACTACTTATTTCACTGAGAATGATACCGGAGAGGTAGACTGGCAGGTGGTATGGGACGCAGGGAAAGCGGTGATGAGGAGAGAATTTATTTCACAGGCAGTCTCTTATGTTAAAGGGAGAGAGGTGGTTCGAATGGAACTGGAAAGGGAGATACAAACGGCAGAAATGCAGCATAAAACCAAACAATCGCAGAGCTCGCTACGAGCCCTGCAAAAGCTGAGGACCCAACTAGAGGCACATATGGCAGAGCACTCTTCGCAGACCTTGTTGAATACCAAGCAAGCATACTACACCCAGCGGGGCAAGGCTAACCGATTATTAGCAGCAAAACTGCAGACAGTTAAAACCTGTAACCATATTACACGCCTGCAAGACGAAAGGGGCAACCTACATGTAGGGGAGGAGGATAAAGTGAGGATAATAGAAAGGTTCCACGTGACCCTGTTAAAATGGGAGGAGTTGGACCCACTCCTCCAAACAACCTATATTAGGAATGCGGACTTGCCAAGCTTGACCGAAGAGGAAAGGGCGAACTTAGATAAGCTCATTATGGCGGAGGAGGTTATTGAAGCCATAACTACCCTACCGGCTAACAGAACCCAAGGACCGGACAGGTTTGGTAACGGATATTATAAACATGACACGTTTATTCAACAGGATTAAAGAGGAAGGATCAGTTACCGAGGACACGGGTAAATCTACTACTGAATTAATCCCCAAACTAGGGAAAGACAAAACTGAATGTGCTAATTACCGCCCAATTATCTTATTAAACAGCAACGCTAAAATATACGCAAAGATTCTGGCAGGGAGACTAGCGAAGGTATTACCGGGGATAATACATGAAGACCAGGCGGGATTCATAATGGGGAGGCACACACAAGACAATATAAGGAGGGCTGTAGATATAACAGACTTAGGCACATGAACAGAGCAGACATTCTCTATAGTAGCATTAGATGCGAGACAGGTGTTTGATAGTTTAGATTGGGCGTTCCTGGAACAGATATTGGTAAAATGGGGGTGTGGACCTGCATTCAGACGAATGGTACTGGCCAATTTCCAACTGCCGTAAACAAGATTCATGGGGAAATGGAGGTTCACGGAATAGGTTAAGATCCAGAGGGGGACACGACAGGGCTGCCCGCTGTCACCTTTAATTTTCACCATGACAATGGAACCATTCGCAGCTAGGGTTAGGCAAGATCAAGAAACTTTGGGAATAGAAAGTAAAGGAGGGATGCATAAACTAGCCCTGTATGCAAATGGTATCTTACTTTTCTTCAGGGATACAAAGAGGACCCTGCAGAGAGTGATGACCAGATTACAGGAATTTGCTGAGGTCTTGGGGTTCACGATCAATTTTAATAAGTCCAAGGCCCTCAACATAACTGACAGCGAGAGTGAAATCCGGGAGTTGAGTACCGGTCACCCATTGTTCTGGGAAGAGAAAGACATAGAATATTTGGGGATAAAGCTAACAAGAAGATACACCGAATTATACGGGGCAAATATCCCGCTCCTTTGGAAATGGTTAATAGAGGACCTGCATAGATGGGACACAGGAGCTTTCATGGTTAGCTACAATAGCTGCAGTTAAAATTATGGTCATACCCCGATTGTTATATGTTACCATTTCGCTTCACATAACCATACCTGCCAAGATGATTAAAACCCTACAAGAGGAGATAATCTCCTTTATTTGGCATAAAAAGAAACCCCAGATTCAGAGATCGGTCCTCCTCCAACCAATATGGACGGGAGGACTGGGATCCCCATAGGTGAAGAGGTATATCTTAGCAGCCCAACTCACACCCATGTTAAGATGGTCAAACCCTGAAACACACAAGGGCTGGAGTAAAATTGAGCAAGAGGTTACCACTATCACTCTGAGTGCGTTACAGTCCTTGCGTACCGGGAATAGAAGCGGAGGGGGGCCATTTATTAAAGGCAACATTAGCTTCACTCCAAAAATGGAACCTGGCATTGAAATGGGGGAAAATAGCCCCGGGACTAGAACCACACAGCCCAATGTGCTATAACGCAGACTTCTCGCCGGGAATGAATGTAGCCTATTGGGAAAGATGGGAAGGGCGGGACAGATTGAAATTAAAGAACTTTTATCAAGATGGCAACCCTCTGCTCTTTGAGGAATGTTAGCGGAAATTCCACATAGGGGAGGGAGAGAAATACAAATACATTCAGATCAGACACTAATCTCTCGGAGGGAGGTAAAGTGGACGGGTACAAGAGCACCACGGGGACTGAGCTAAGCATGCGTGAAGGGATCTCGAGAATATGCAGGTTGCTAGACAGAACGCAATATACAGACGACCTACCATACATGACCAGATGGGGTAAAGATCTGGGGATCACTATCACGGAAGGGGAATGGGGACAGATCTGTTGGCGAATCCATAAGACATTTAAATGCACGAGAATAAAAGAGTCGGCATACACAATGTGTCACAGATGGTGCCTGAACCCCCAGAGGCTACATGCGATTAATAAGGATAATTCTCCTTTATGTTGCAGGCAATATGGGGAAACAGGAACCTTGGGTCATATGTGGTGGACATGCCCTAAAGCCAAAATATATTGGAAGGAAATCCTAGCTCATATCAAAAAGATGACAGGGGCACAATTACCTGAATCGCCAGTAGTGATACTTTTGGGGGCAGAGCTGGAAGGGATCTAGGCAGCAACTGGGGCGACTGCAGCACTCATCACACACGTATTGACGGCGGCCCATAGGACCCTGGGCCAGAACTGGAAAGCAATAGAAGGACCTATAGTAGCATGTTGATGGGTAAAAACCTGGGGCGTACCAGCAATGGAGAAGGTGTGTGCTCTAAAAGCCGGGACATACCAGCCAGAAAGTTTTGAAGACTTGGCTCCCATTTCATGAATATTTCAGAGATAAAGACCACTATTTCCATAAGCTGGAACTGCTTAAAAACATGAGTGTAATATGAGCTGGTGATGGAAATGCTGCATTCCACATCGACAAAGGAACATATGTTTGCCAGACAGAAGAGGGGTTCTGAGTCATATTTATTTGTTATGTTAAGGGGACGTGGGGGGTCTCGGTTCTTTCTCTTTTCCTTGTTTAATAATTGGCGATACGCTTGTTCGACTTACTGCTTTCGTTTATTATTAATAATATAAAAAACTCAGTGCAGCAAAGATGGACAATCCTAAGGAGGCCCTAGAAGTCAGGTCTTGGAAACGAAATTTACGGCGAACAGCACTCAAACAAATACATGTATTGAAAGTAATGTGTTGTTGTACTGAGTCACTTAAATAAAGGTTTAAAAAAAAATCAGCATGTCATATTCTGGGAGTAGACCGAGGATGGTGCAGCAGAAGGCTTGTGCATTGCTTTTAGTTAGGTTTGACACATATTAGCTGCTTACATATTGTAACACGGAAAGATCAACAAATGTACTACTGTTGTGGTTACAGAGGTTATAGGCAAGGCAGTGTTATAGGCCCGGTGTTTAGTTGATGTATTCAAAGTTATGAATGGCAGTGAGGTGCGGAAAGAGTTTAAGCATGTGAAAGATGGAGTCAGAATGGTACTGTGGTATAAGCAAGGTGAGTGTATTAACATGGCAGACATATTGACATATTGGAAGCTAAGGCCTGGTAGACTTTGAAGAACATAGAATGCAGGCTTTGGTGTGAAGCTGCGGCTCTATGTAGCTCAGCTCCAAAAACAAATCCCCTTTTCTGTTCCCCAGGAGAGGAGCCAAGGTCAGAGGCACCCTTAGTGCACAGATAACCGCTAATTGTATCCAGCTGTAGAGCCTGAATAGGGTGAGAATGGAACGTGAGCTACAGGGACAGCTGGGAGGGATGCGCCCTTTGAAGGACAAATTCATGAAGAAAGGACATAGGGTTTTGTGATGTCAATTGGCAAGGTGAAGATGAGTGGTCATCATATATGAATTACAAGTAGACACACAAACAAAATCAAAGAAATCCCTGAAATTCAGACTCAAGAGCGGTGCCCTAGTCATCTCATTACCGGGCACCTGGGGTTGGAAGGAGATAAGGGGGGGGGCGCTGTGTCTGGAACGTTCTGTGATTTGGGATAGGGAGAGCAGAGATGATGCCAATACATTAAGTACAAGGTGGGGTGCAGCTTGTGGGTGCCGTGGTGTCTGGGTTAATGAGAAGGCCTATTGTCTTATCAAAAGCAGAGTTGGAGTTGGCCTCGCCAGTTTACTTTGATCGTGTCTGGAACAGAGGGGAGCACATCACGTGAGGGTCTTAATTTATTAATATATCATTAAGGGGAAGCCACCAATCACATACCTGGATTTGCAAGTGACCACATAGGGGAAAATGTTTATAGCGGAATGGGCTTCGATTACATGTGGCCAATTGGTACAAGGAATATAGGGGGACATTAGGATGTTATATTGGTGGCTGCCAATGACGGTGGAGGGATTATGTTGTATTTCATTATTATGTTAGTATTGTTAAAAAATCAGAGAGCTCTTTGTCAGTTCGGTTCTACGGAAAAGCCTGAGACTTTGTTTGCATGTAATAAACTTTGTTTTCCCTTGCAAAGCGGTGCAGTGCATATTTGATTTTTTTGATAATTTTTCTGTGTGGTTTTTAGGTTAATATCCTTTCAGATATTAGAGGTGGAGCGTTGAGAGGAGATGAGAATATGGTCATGGGAAATTACCATTTGAATGGGTGGGCAGAGAGTGGACAGAAGAGAGTGAGTGGTTAAGGAGAAAAGAGTTCAAGTCATGGGTAGAGGAGTGGAGAGAGAGGGGAAGTTAAAGTCACCAGTGACAATGAGGTGATGATGGAGAGAAGGGAGTCAATTAGTTGGGAGATGTTGTCAATAAAATGACCAGCGGACTCAGGTGGCCGATAGAGAAATATAAAATGAATGCCATAGGGCCAGCGACTGTGGGGATAGTATAGTCAAAAGTGGGAGAAATTGCAGAAGATAGCAGAGTAGGAGAGATGGGAAGTTTGGAAGAAGAGAACAGTCCTACACCACCACCCCTGCCAGCTCGGCGGTGAGAGTGGGTGAAGGTGTATGCAATATTGTGAAGGGAAACAAGGGTTGCAGAGTCTGAGGGAGGAATCCAGGTTTCTGTAATGGTAATGAGTTCAAGAGAGGAAGAATAGAAAAGAAGGTAGTCCAAGGTAAAGGAAGTCTTGTTAAAGACAGAATGTGCATTCCATAGAGAAATATAAAGACAGTGAGATGTAGAAGTATAGTGAAGTTGAGTCTGTGAACTAGAGAGGCGCTATGGGTAGATGAGAGAAGAGGATTGAAAGTTACGGTTGGAGGTTTTGTGAATAGAGCGAGTAGGTGACCGAGAAGAGGGGAGGCGTTGAGGAAAAGAGATGTTTCAGATGGGAAGAGAGTTTAAATGGTTTTGAGCAGAGGAGAATGAAGAAAGAAGTAGAGGAGAAAGGATGAGATAGTAAGAGTAGTGTATGGCGAGAAGAAGGCCAAGCAATGACGTAGTTGATACATAAAAGCAAGTAGCAGGACACCGCAAAGCAATAGTTCATAGGCGAAGAGGCAAAGAGTCTGGAGGAAAGGCTGGCTGGGTCACTCCAAAGCAAGGTGTCAAGTGGCGTTTTTGGGGTCAGAGGTCACCTGAGCAGCCGGTACATCAACCCTGGATGCTTCTTGTAGGACCCCTAACTGCTGCAGGCAGCCTCAGGCAGATGAAATGAGGTATTGTGATGATCTCTGCGTTGCTCTCTGCCCAGTTGCATCCCCTTCTGGGGATGGCAAGACCTTTCAAAGATGGCTTCTTTGAGGCCAGAGGTCACTGAGCAGCCCATACAACGACCTTGGATGCTTCCTATAGGATGCTTGACCTCTGCAGGCAACCTCAGGCAGTTGGAATGAGTACATCTGGTGGTGCTGGGATGAGCTCTGTGTTGCTTTCAGCACAATGGAAGCCCCTTTTGGGGATGGAAAGACCTTTCAATGATGGCGGTTTTGGCATTAGCAGTCCCCTGAACAGCCCGTACATTGACCCTGCATGCTGTTTGTAGGACCCCTGACCTACGCAGGCAGTCTCAGGCAGACGGAATGAGCTCCTCTGGTGGTGTTGTGATGAGCTCAGTGTTACTCTCAGCCCAGTTGAAGGGTCTTCTGTGGATGGAAATCCTGGCCATCTTATTGCAGTACATGAAAACCATCTGCCCCCAAACATAAATTCATCCACGCACACCTGGATTCATCCACTTGTACATTCTTCACCCCTCACACAGCTATTGACATACAAAATGACAGGAATATTTGATGATTTTAATAAAGTGGAATAAATAGGATCATTAAAAAAGACTACTTTTTGTATTTTGATAGCTTCTTGGGACTACAACCTGAGTATTCTGGTGAGTTTGGATGACCACAACTAGAATCTTGGGCCCAATTATGGGGGTGTCATCTGGAAGACTGTGGCCAAGAGAAGTAAACATCTTTCCTATTACAGCTGATGTAGTTGGAGCTACTTCTTGTTCCGGCTACTTACATGCATGATGATGCGAAATGCATCATTGTGTACAACAAAGAAATGGACTGATGCTGCGCATGGATGGGTCAGGACCATATTTAATAATACAAGTGTGTGGATGCACTTTATTTAGATGGCCCACTGCTTGTGCCATAACCCCAATCCAAGGTCTGTTGCAGCTCCACAACAATTGGTGACACGAGGTGAGTGTAGTTAGTGGAATTACTCCAAAGAGGGAGTTCTGCAAACAAGAATTGCTTGCACAGCAAAGATATTTTCTGTAGATGTTAGGCAGTAGTTTTACTCCAAGGAGGGAGTGAAGGATTGTCAGTGACACATGGCAATTTGGGTCTCATCACAAGCGGTGCAATTTCTGCCGAGCGGAAATAGCATTACTGCCGGGTTGTGCGGCAGTATTAGCGCTGCATCACAAACTGCTGTGAACGCGCTCCCGACACCGGCAGTAATGCTATTAGCGCCCGGGGGAAACTGCACGGAAAGAAGGGTCACTGATGGACAATCAGCACCATTAACACTACTGCGGGCGATCCCGGTGCTATTAGCACCGGCGAAAATTGCGTCATCGCCGGAACGTGAAGCATTGCAGCAGCCATTTTTATAAACACAATTTACCAAAAATCTCCACTTCCTGCAGCCATCCTCTCCTTGAAAGAAGCCATTATGTCTCAGGAGAGGATCAGAGGCAAGGCGGCAGAACATCATCTGCGGAAACCCAAATTCAGTGAGGGGGAGCTGGTGGTCCTCACAGATGAGGTAATTGCCCATTGTGACGAACTATATGGCAGTCGGCAGCGTAAAACCACTCGACAGCGGAGGACAGCCATCTGGCATGCCATCAGCCAGAAGGTGACTGCAGTCGCGAGTGTACCCCGTGACTTAAAGGACTGCCGCAAGCGGTGGAACAACCTGAGTGTCAGGTTGTGGGGGCTGCTGTCCCAACACCGCCAGGAGTCCCTGGCAACTGGAGGAGGCACTATGGAGCCACTGGTCCTCACCGCCTGGGAGGAAAATTGAAGCACCATGCTCGACATAGAAGGAATAGAAGTAATTGGCGGTGCAGAGGTGGATGCCAGCACCAAGGAGGCAGGAGGTGAGTCAACCACTCCACCTAACAAAAGTGCATGCACAAATGACAGCCCAGCATAAGATGTCCCAGTGAACAGAGACACATGTCAGCAGACCCAGAAGCTGAGCATGCCAACAGGGTGGAGTGATCGGTGGCACATCAGCCACCCTCCACAGCAGCCATGGGGCAGGGCACCAAGGGGACCACTGAGCGTACCAGCAGCGGGAAGAGGTGGCAGGTGATCTTATCACACCCCTGCTGGCGCAACCTGTGCCAGCAGGATTGTGGTGCGTCATCGACCACGACACCATGCAGCAGTCACACCAGCATGTTGCCATCCAAGTTGGCCTGCCCCATGTTGGCATGGCAGACAAGCCACAGGGAAATGCACATCCCCCTACATCGACATGTGCCCAGCTTGCCAATTGCTGCACAGCAGTGCCCCATAGAGACATGCCAGTGCCATGGAGTAAGCCACCACCCCCAACCCCACCGCAAGCCACCCGGGGAGGTGACGGGGGCATGAAGGTCCAGAAGTATGCATGCATACAAAAACTGCTCCAGCATGGTCACCCTGCCCTCCCCACACACTGGCCAAAGACCAACTGGCCATGTGTCACACATTCATTGCTACAAGCATCCCCATGATGCTGGGCCCACATGTAATCTACCCTGACCAACCATGGCCATTTGCCCATATGTGGGGTCCCACCTTTACCATAGCAAATGTGTTTTGCATGCCATCACATATGTGGAAACCATACCTGAAAACATTTCCTATGTCCCCTACAGGCACGCATGCTTCGCCAGAGGCATCAGAGGAGGTTGCAGGCCCATCTGGGAGTGGCGCATCATGGCCCTCAAGGTCTGCCACCACCAGCCCGCAAAGTCCCAGTCAGGCTACGCAGAGGCAGAGGCAGTAGCTCCGGCGTCAGACACCGCAACAGAGCAGGGACAAGCCAACGTCCACTCCACAGGCCACCAGGACCAGCGCAAGGTGCACTGCACCCACTCCTGCAGCTGGAGGCTCAAACACTGATGCCACACCCGCTGGCAGGGCAACTGTGGAGTTACAGGGGCACACCAGCCCAGTGTCACTGCCTACAGAAGGGACACAGACCCTGGAGAGCCCTCCATGCCAGCAACGTCCCCATACCCAAGGCAGCCCTCCATGCCTCCAGCATCCACATGCCTTGAAACACCTGTGTATAGGCGCGTTACAAATACCATATCATATCATATCATATCATACCCAAGGTAGCCCTCCATGCCGCCGGCGTGCTCAGACCCCTAAGCCGGACATTGAGATGCCCTCTTATGGCTCCCCTGATCGCAGCTAATGGGCCAGTGCACAGCCCCTCTCCCATACGCCACACACCACCAAGCAGCACTGTGCTGCAGAGGCTGGAAGAGATGGAGCGCAGACAGAGGGAGATGGAGGTGAAAGGGCACACACACTCAGAACACCTGCAGGCCACATGGGACAGCAAACATGGGTCCACCCTCAGTATTATGCGGGCAATCACGAAGAACCGGGCCGAGACAACTGCCAGTACGGCCACCCTGACACTATATGCCCAGAGGGTCAGGGAGATGACTGAAGGTGTCTCTTCACTGGCAGAGGCCATCCGCCAGACAACGAGTTGACAAGCCAACAGCTTTGGGGGCCAGGCTCCATCCCTTCCACTTCTACCACTCCCACAGAGGAGTCACAGCAGGGCACACAGAGGCATCAGTCACAGCGCCTTCAGCACCCAAGATCACCGAGGGCTGGCAGGGGCGGAAAGAGGCCAATGTTGTAATGGACTCTGAGACACTAATTGCCATGAGTGGCCATGCTGGGGAGTTGGTGGGGGGAAGCGAGAGGGGGGGGTAGTGTGCTGGGGAGTTGGTGGGGGAGGCAGGAGAGGGGATAGTGTGCTGGGGAGTTCGTGGGGGGAGGTGGAAGAGGTGATAGTGTGCTGGGGAGTTGGTGGGGGGACGAGGGAGGATAGTGTGCTGGGGAGTTGGTGGGGGAGCTTAAGGTGGATAGTGTGCTGGGGAGTTGGTGGGGAAGCAAGATGGGGGATAATGTGCTGGGGAGCTGGTGGCAGAGGAGGGAGGGAGGATAGTGTGCTTTGGAGTTGGTGGTGGCGGCAGGAGGAGGGATAGTTGGAGCACTTCATCACATTAAAACCGTTGAACATCATCATGCGAGGACATTCCTGATTGTGTCATTGTCGTGTTTATTGATAGAGGCGAATGTCACACAGTCGTGCATGGCTTGTGCCATGTTAAAGTGTCAGAAGAAATTGTCTATCAGTCCCTGGCGGGCCAATCTCCCATCCCTCACATCATCTCTGGCAATGCGTGCATTTGCCTCTGCCACAGGCACTGCATCACTGCATAGGGTGTTTGTGCATCACGCACAGGGTCATTAGCCAGAGGAGCTGTGGATATCCGGAGTCACCTGAATGGCGGAGGCACTGGCATTAGTCACGGTGCAAGATGTGTGGTGGGTTTACACAATATCAGGGCAAAGGACAACTTGTGCATGCAAATGGGCCTTCTTTTCATGCCATGTGTCGATTCTATGTCTGTGCATGCTGTGTCACTCGTGTCATGCATTGTTTCTGCTTCACATGCACCCTGTTCCCTTCCAGCATATGTTCCGTGAGGTGTATGTTGGTGACATATGCAGCTGACATGGTGGTTCTGATGTGGCAGAGTATTTCCACTGTGCATGTGGTATGCTGGGTTTCCACGACCTATTGACATAGGCGAGCCGCATTACAGAAATGGAAGACCTGTTAAGATGCAACTTTTTGAAATATGTTGGGATAACATTATGTTAAGTGCACCTTGATATATAAGCATTATGTGACCATGTGAGCCACTTGGGTGTTACCCCCAGGTTATCCGGGAAATAACATACTCCACATCATATTTATCCTACTGTTGACATTATACAGTTTGACATTTAGAATTATTTCCATCATCAATGGGGCACTTGAATTCACACTAGCGGAAGCATTAGATAGCTATATATTACACGGCCTGTGGTAGCGGCCGTGTAGTTATGGTTAAGTTGCTCAACTCATAGGAAGAGCACTTTTTGGGCAGCTTATAACTTTGCTCCTTGTGGACGAATCCTCACCAAACTTTGCAAAAAAAAGTGGTTGGCACACTCTGAATTATTTTGCCAAGTTTTGTGAGGTTTCGTCAAGGGGGGGAAAAGTTGTGGGGGGTCCCAAAGTTGTTTTTTTTCTCCATAGACATAATGGGAAAACAACTTTGCTCACGCCTACAGCCCAAACCGCTGGACGGATTTTCAACAAATTTGCGGCAGGAGCGTCGGCTTGATCCCGAAAGCGTGCTTTTGTAAATTTGGTGTAAATCCGTCCAGTCGTTTTTTTTTTTAAATGACAAAAAAGTAAGTGAAAAGAATTAGTGATATCTGTGTCCAGTCCACGGACACATATCCCTGTTCGGTCCGCGGACAGGACTACGATTGGTTCACCGCATGGCGTCATGTCCGCAGACACCCAACGCAGTTGTTGATTGGCTGGAGGGAAGCGTGAAGGGCATCATCATTTTGAGAAACGCCCACCATCTTGTGTCCGCAGATATCCGCGGACTGTGCAGTGGTGAAAGGGCCTTAAAAACATGTTTTGGGTCATTTTGTGTTGGGAAGGAGGGCTGGAAAGGGTGGGGGAGTGAAAGGTGGATCATAAGGTGCATTTGTTTAAGTGCGAGACGGCACTGTTGTGTTCGCGGTTTCCATGGACATGGCAGCTGTCCGCGGACAGATCCTCAGGCAAACAGTTCCTTTAGTGATTGTAAGCAGGCTTTATTAGGGTATTGGGGTGCAGTATATGGTTTATGTGTTTGTACTGTGGTAAGTGGGCAGATATTTATGTCTATGGCTGAATTATGCTGCAGCAGTTGAGGTCAGGGCCTGGAGTGTTGGACTTGGACCCAAGACTCCAGGCCCTGACCACAACCATCGCAGCATAATATAGCCATGTAGGCAACATTTTCATGCTGGTATAAGGATTGGAGAATTATATGTAGAGAAGAACAAGTTGCTTACCAACTGTAACGTTCTTTCGACTGGATGTTCCTCCCACGTATTCCTTATCTTTGATAAATCCACTTCCAGCTTGCTGGCCTCGGAAAGAATTTTCACAGTAGAGGGTGCTGCGCGTCGACGTCCCTCAAGTCGGTGTCCCTTGAAGGTCTCTGTATCAGCGCCGACGTCACCATAGGTATAAATAGTCTTGCGCAGTGTCCGTTGCTCAGTTCCGCTTTGAGCTGCTGTTTTTGCCTTTTATGAAATGGTTAATGACCTTGAAGGAGCATAGGCTGCAACTACAAGCGAAGGTTTACTGCGGGGAAGAATGGGAGGGGCGATAAGGAATACGTGGGGGGAACATCCAGTCGTAAGAACGTTACGGTTGGTAAGTAACTTTTTCTTCGAATGGATTGTGTCCTCCCACGTATTCCTTATCTTTGGTAGACTCCCAAAGCAGTAGTGTGTAGAGGAGGCAGGAGTAAAACTAAATGTTTCTTTTTAAAGATGCACAGAGTGCAACACAGCTTTTCCAAATCTTGTCTCTTGGCTAGAGGAGGAATCAAGACAGTAGAATTTAGTGAAAATATGTGCAGACGACCATGTGTCAGCTCACATATGTCTTTAATTGGAACTCCTCTTTGGAGAGCTGAAGAGGCTGCAATTCCCCTGGTTGAATGAGCCCTGAGGTGCTGAGGGGGCTCTTTTCCTGCCAATTTATAGCATTCTATAATAGTTAATATAATCCATCTTGAGATGGTCTGTTTTGTAATAAGTAAAGCTAACGTGTGCCCTGCATACCCCACAAACAATTGGTCTGCTTGCCTAATCCTCGCAAGTCTGCTAATGTAAAAACTCAAGGCACCCCTTGGATCCAGCCTGTGCAATCTCTCTTCCTCTTTCCCTGGATGGGAGGAGGGTAAAATGAGGGTAAGGTTATTTTTTGTGTGATGTGGAATTCTGAGACCACCTTTGGGAGAAAACTTGGCTTCACTTGGAGAACTACCTTATCTTTGTGAAAGATTGTATGTGGAGGTTTGCAAGACAAAGCTTGTAATTCGCTCACTCTTCTGGCAGAAGTTAAAGCCAATGGAAAGACTGTTTTAAGAGTGAGAAACCTTAATGAACAGGAATGAAGGGGTTCGAATGGAGTGCCCATTAGAAATTTCAAGACTAAGCTAAGGTCCCACAGTGGAACTTGAAAAGGAGTTGGGGGAAAAACATTAGTTAACCCTTTCAGAAATTGAATCACTATGGGCAATTTGAAGTATGAAGGCTCCTCCCCAGTGCGCTTGAGGATTGACAGCGCTGCGAGGTAATCCTTGATTGTGCCAACTTGAAGACCTGATGTTAGGTAGAATTCTCTGTAAGGCTAATTTCCCAAACCTAGTGAGTCCCCCAGCAGCTTTGCTGGATTTTTGGGGTTTATTTTTTTCTCCTGCTAAGAGTGAGACTCTTTTTCTCCCACTCTTAGACCTGATTTGAGAATGTCCTTTGACTTTGTAATGTGTTTTATGGGCTATGGGGTCTTTTACTCCATAGGGCTTCATGTGTTTTTGGTGAGTGTGTTACACAGCACCCTCAGTGCAGTAACACAGGGGAGTCATAGTGACCCCCAAACATAGACTCCATAACCTGGGACTGACTACTGTCTCCCAGGGCATGTAAAGTCACCATTGGCTTTACTAGTCTCAAATTGTGAACAGAACCAGTACAAACCATCATATTGTGGAAGTACTGGTAGGGGTAATTCGATTGCCCCTGGGTCTGTTTTCCAAGGGGGCACTGTCCAGTCCCCCCTTGTCGAGTTTCTGGCTGGTGGCAGTGGATGCCACGCGAAATATTCCACCGAAATATTTCCTATGGGATTTTCCCATTCATTTTAAATGCACCACTTTTTTGTGCAATGTTAAAGATACCGCCGGGTTATTTATTTAATATTTATTCCCCGGTTGGTTGGGTCTTTTTGCCAGGACTCAGTTTTAAAATGGCGTTTGAGTTCGCCTCTGAAACCCTAAGTCGAGCCCTTTGTTCCACTTTTGGAGGGCTTCTGCACAGAAGCCTCCAAAAGTGGTGCCACTCTGTCTGGGTCTACAGGATGTGTGGAAGGGGGGAATAGGCACCCTGGACTGAGTTGCCTTGGCAACTCAAGTCGCACTCATGTGTGATTGGCCCAGTGGTGAGCCGCCCGGCTCACCACTTAGCATGTTTGATTGACAGCTAGGCTGATGAATGGGGGTTTTCTGCATAAAAGCAGGGCTTTGAGGACTGGAACTTCAGAAGTCGCAACAGGACCTAAAGAATCCAAAGAGGGGAGAAGCTGAGCCATCTACAATGACGACACCACCGGTGCAGCCCTGCTGTACGAAACTCACCACTTTCCTGACGACAGGGAAGATCTTCTTCCAGGAGAGTCTTCTTCCCTTTGAGCTGGTGGGACCAACCAGTTCGCCTTTTTCGCCTTCCTGGATCGTCTAGTGGTCGAATCGCCCGTGCCAAGCACCCCGGCAGCCGGATAGCCACGCTTCACCACTACCGCGAATAAAAGGGTAGTACCTTTTAACCGGGAAACTCCACAGCTGGTTTCTTCCCTGGCAGTGCAACAACCTCCAGCTTTCCTCCACGTCGAGATCTTCTCTTCCCCTGGACGACGCCCCAACTAGCCCCCGATGCCAGGAACAACTGCCCCCACTGGAGCTTTCTCACCATTTCAGGTACTGTTTGCCGCCTGGTCTCCCTTGCAACAGACTGTCCAAGGTGTCCGTAAATCCTTGACTCTCCATCCTGGGGGGACCTCAGACCTGTTAACATTACCTTTCTAACTTGATCCAACCTCTTTTTGACTTTCCTACAAAGACTTTGAGTGCATTTCCACTGTGTGATCTTGGGCACATCCCGCCTTGCTCTCTCCAAGAGTGGTCCTGGCCTATGAATTTTTTGCTCTACAGTAGACCCTGCCTTTCTTGACTTGCTGTGGGTTCTTAAAAGTGTTGGTATCGTGTGATTTTCCTATTCTGCCTTTTCTCTCCCTTTTTAAACAAATTATTGGAGTGCCATCTATGGTTACGCACTCACCTCTGTTTTTCTAAATAAGTGGTGTCTTAACCTAGACTTGTCAAATAATTAATTAGGGAGGTGTATATATTTCTAGTGACTGTGTTTGAACTTGCTTGACATATTAGTACCAGTGTATTTTTACGAGTGTGTTTTTAAGTCAATAATGATATACTTTTATACCAAAGCTCTGGTCAGTGTTTGCTTGTGCTACTGTATTTTTAGCCCTATTGTGTATACTCTATATACTTCCCAACTCTTCTTGAGAGAAGTCTGACTGCTCAGCCACAGCTACCAGGTAAATCTGGGTGGTGCAGACTGCTACCAAATGGGTTTACTGCTAACACCTGTAGTCTTAAACTTTTTGCAGTGGTCCCTAAGGGAACTGCACAGGTTTCTGCCTAACACTGGTGTACAGTGGTGGGATTTGTATTGAGTATACATTTTAGTGTGCTTTTAGATACCTTAGTGCAACTAACCACAAAGCTTAGCACTAAAAAGTTTATTTTCTAACCTGTCAACTATGGAAGGTTATAGTCAAGAGTCCCTTGCTACAAAAACTGCTGATTGTTTAAGAGTTCTCTGTAAGCATAAAAATCTCCTGACTAAAGGCAAGAAAATGGAGCTAGTAGAAAGATTGTTAGCAAACCAAAGTCTGGGTGATGGTTCAGAGGAATCCACTCTCCCAGAGAATGTAGATAACAGTGATGATATTGATATTGATCAAAGTATTGAAAATCTTGAGGCAGAGTCAGAAGAGGAGGGTGAGACTGTTGTGACTGTCCCCCTGGGCCTCTGTCTGCTCTACCAGCTGTAGCTACTGGACCTTTGCCAGGTCCCACACGTAGTCCTCAATGTCTTGAACTAGAGAAAATGAAACTTGAATTGGAGTTTAAGAGACTTAATGCTCAAGCAGAACAAAGGCACCAAGAACTGAATCAAGAACTAAGGCTCAGAGAAATGGAGCTCAAGCATGAGCTAGAGATGAAGAAATTGTCTGTTGAAAATGCTTCTCTCTCCGGATCCTCTAGGAGTACCAGTCCCAAAAGACCCCGGATGCCTAAAGAGATTGTGGGTATGTATGAGCCTAAATTGGATGTGTTGGATTGGTTGGCTATGTTTGAGTATAATCATGGGCTCCAGGACATCTCAGGGAATGAGTTACTTCCCTGGTTGTTCTCTAGGCTCCCCCCGTTGCATCTGATGTGGTAATGGAATTGGGGGAGGTGGATAAGAAGGATTATGAATGTGTGAAGCTAGCTTTGATAGCTAGATTTGGGAAGACCCCTTCCCAGTACCTTAAGAGGTTTAGGACCCTCAAAAAGCATGATGGTACCCCTTGGGCTACCTGGGTGAGTGAAAGTTTGAAGAACTTAGAGGGATGGATTAAGAGTTACAGGGTGAACACTTATGAGGGAATGAAGAATCTTGTGATGTTGGAGTCAATTTATGATGCCTGCTCTCATGAGCTGAGACAGCACTTGGCTGATTCAAAGGAATTAGATTCCAGAAAACTAGCTAAGGCTGCTGACTTGTGGGTTGCCAACAGGGCTACTCACAAGGACTCTGGGGCAACTCAGAAAAAGGATGAGGGGAAACAGCCTAAAAAGGACTCCAAAGAGAATTCTAATAATTCCAATCCCAAAGAGGGCCCCAAACAAAACAATATGGGTAAGCCACAAGGGAAACCGAATCAGGCTAGTGTACCTTCTGGTGCCAAACCAGAAGGAGGTCAGAACAAGCCTCCACTCCAAAAAGCATTTGGAAAATGCTATGTTTGTGGCTCATCTGACCATGTGAAAGGGGATCCCAGATGTAAGGGTAAACCTTCAGGGTTCCACACTGTCTCCTTAGCCTTTACTCCAGAGGAGGAAGTACAGATGGCCAGTGGAAACCTTCTACTACTGGCTGATGATCCCATTGGAGTCTCAGCCAGTGTTTCTTTAGTGTCTCTGGGGTTGTGGGAACAACAGAATTTAGATGTATATAATTCTATCCCAGATAATACTAAAGAGTAAGGACAGTGTCCAGGTGTATGGTCAGGAGACTCCTGCCGTTAGGGACACTGGGGCCAGAATAACTGTGGTGGATGAATCATTTTTCAAGGCAGAGGATGTTGCTAAGGCACCCAAATGCCTCACCAAGTTAGCTGGAGGGCCTGTGCAGATGCTTCCCCAATTACCAGTTCTCATCCAGTGCAATGATATGACTGTGAAGATACCTGTCAATGTACAATGTGAGGTACCAGGACAGGTTCTGTTGGGAAATGACCTGAACACTCTTGGAGTAGTGTCACACACCCCCAGACCTCCTAGTAAAAGGTTACAGGAGCTAACCAGACTTGCAAGAGAGAAAACCATGAGAGGTTCTTCTCTGGAGATGATGAAGAAAGATATCACTCCTTCTCCACTGGAGCAATTTACTGCAGTCTCTAAATCAACAGAAGCAAAGGGGCAACCCAAGACTTCTAAGAAAAAGCCGACAGCAAGCACACCAGTGCTTCTAACAAGGACTTCCCCTAGGTTGTCCAAAGTTACACCTGTAACTCCACCTCCAGCTGAGGCTGAGAGGGAGGTACAACCCTGTATGGTGAACTAGACTCTGAAAAAGAGCTAGTAGAAGGCCAAGAACTTATTGGAGATCTGGATCCTGTTGACCATCCTGAGCTGCAGTCTTTACTGGCAGAAGAAGGTGGACCCAACAGCGCAGACTTCAGTAAGGGACAAAGAGAATGTCCAACTCTGGAAGGTCTTCGCCATCAGGCAGCTTCTCGGGCTGATGGGCAAGAGCCTGGGAAGTATAGGTTGCACTGGGAAGATGGCCTCTTCTACAGTGAACCGACTGAGTCTGCACCTGGAGACTACAAGCGGCTTGTAGTACCTCAAGAAAACAGACAACAGTTCTTGCAACTAGCCCATGAGATTCCTTTGGCTGGTCACTTGAGTTACAAGAAGACCAAGGAAAGGCTATCACTCTACATTTATTGGCCAAAGATGGGGGGCTGAGGTAGGTAAGATGTGAAAGAGCTGCCACACCTGCCAAACCTCTGGTAAGGTTGCTTTCAAGAATGTAGCACATTTAGTACCTCTCCCCGTAGTGGGAGTCCCATTTGAGAGGGTAGGGATTGACATTGTTGGTCCCCTTGATCCTCCAACCTCCTCAGGCAACAGGTTTATCCTTGTTGTAGGAGACCATGCTACTAGATACTCTGAGGCAATTCCTATGAGGACTGTTACAGCTCAGGCTGTGGCTAAGGTCCTCCTTGGTATTTTTACCAGGGTTGGATTTCCTAAGGAAGTAATCTCTGACAGGGGGTCAAATCTTATGTCCAACTACATGAAAGCCATGTGGAAAACCTGTGGAGTTACTTTCAAGTTCTCAACCGCATACCACCCTCAGACAAATGGATTGGTAGAAAGGTTCAACAGAACCATGAAGAGCATGATAGGTGCTTTAGAAGATCCCCTTAAAAGAAAGTGGGACCTTCAACTGCCATGCCTTCTCTTTGCTTATAGAGAAGTCCCTCAGGAGGGAGTAGGTTATTCGCCCTTTGAACTTCTTCATGGCCATCCAGTCAGAGGTCCATTGCCCTGATTAAGGAGGGGTTGGAGAGTGCTCCTTCCCCCAAGCCAGTCAGAGTGACTGACTATGTGATAGGTCTCCGGAGGAGAATGTCACACATGATGGCAGAAGCTAGTGATAACCTGAAAGCTGGACAAGCTTTGGTCAAGCATTGGCATGATCAAAAAGCTGACATGGTTGAGTTCGCTCAAGACCAGCTATTTCTAGTTATGATCCCAACAAGGCAGAGGGCCTTGCAAGATAAATGGATGGGACCCTTCAAGGTTGTGGGTAAACCTGGAGAGGTGAACTATCTGGTGGACTTGGGCAATCCCAAGGAGGCTCTCAGAGTCTTCCACACCAACCGACTAAAGGTGCATGTCTCCAGGCCTGAAGTAGGAGCCTTGCTTCTAGCTTCAACAGAAGAGGAAGAAGAGAGTGAAGCTCTCCCTGATCTCCTCAGAGGCTTACCCTTTGATGAAAAGATTGAAGGAGTAAATCTCTCTTCAAATCTGACACTTGAGCAACAAGAGGAGTGCACATCTATGTTAAATCAGTTTTATCTCCCTGTTCTCACTTTCACCAGGCTTGACCCCTTCGGGCCAGCATGGTATACTCACTGGTGACTGTCTGCCAGTCAAAAGCAGAGGATACAGAATGTCAGAAAATGTGAGATCCCACATCAAAGGGGAGGTCAGCAAGATGTTTGACCTCGGGGTAATAGAGCCCTCTACTAGTCCATGGTCTAGCCCAGTTGTGTTAGTACCAAAGGCAGGATCCAAAGAATTGAGATTCTGTGTGGATTATAGAGCTCTTAATGCAGTCACCAAGATTGATGCCCACCCTTTGCCTAGAACAGATGAGTTGGTGGATAGACTTGGTGCAGCCAAGTTCCTCAGCACATTTGATCTAACGTCAGGCTATTGGCAAATAGCCCTGACAGACCATGCCAAGGAGAAAACTGCATTTTCTACCCCAGTTGGCTTATACCAATTTAAGGTTATGCCTTTTGGACTGAAGAATGCACCTGCAACATTCCAAAGGATGGTAAATCAGGTTCTGGCTGGGATGGAGGACTTCTGCATGGCATACTTGGATGACATTGCAGTGTTCAGCCACTCCTGGGAAGAGCATGTTAACCACCTAGGACATATTTTGCAGGCTCTTGGGAAGGCCAACCTGACCATAAAGGCAAGCAAATGCCAGATTGGACAAAGTAAGGTGGTCTACCTTGGGCATGAGGTAGGAGGTGGAGAAATAAGGCCTTTGCTCAGTAAGATTGAAGCTGTGCAAAATTGGACAACACCTACTACTCAAACCCAGGTGAGAGCCTTCCTAGACCTCACTGGATATTACAGGAATTTCATTGAGAACTATGGTACCATAGCTTCTCCACTGAATGTGATCTCCTCTCCAAAATTCCCTTAGAAGGTCAGATGAAACGAGGAGTGCAATCAGGCCTTTGAAAACCTGACGAAAGCTCTTTGCCAAACACCAGTACTGAGAGCTCCTGACTACCACCAAACTTTAATTGTACCGACAGATGCTTCTAATGGAGGTATACGTGCACTCCTTAGCCAACTGGATGGGAAAGGTAGGGAGCACCCCATTTGCGTCATCAGTAGAAAACTGAAGGATCCTGGGACAAGGTGGGCAACAATTGAAAGAGAATGTTTTGCCATTGTGTGGGCACTGAAGAAGTTTAGGCCATACCTTTATGGTTCTACTTTTGTCATTCAGACTGACCACCAACCCTTGAGATGGTTGATGCAAATGAAGGGGGAAAACCCAAAACTATTGAGATGGTCAATCTGCCTTCAAGGGTTTCATTTCACCATTGAGCACAGGTCAGGGTGTCACCACCAAAATTCTGATGGTCTCTCTAGGATGTATGTCATCGACTAGAGGTATGAGATTCATCCAGGAGTGAATTAAATCCTCCTGTCCCTTAGTCTTTGGGGGGGGAGTGTTAGGGAGAATTCTCTGTAAGGCCAATTTCCCAAACCTAGTGAGTCCCCCAGCAGCTTTGCTGATTTTTTATTTTTTTTTCCTGCTAAGAGTGAGATTCTTTTTCTCCCACTCTTAGACATGATTTGAGAATGTCCTTTGACTTTGTAATGTGTTTTATGGGCTATGGGGTCTTTTACTCCATAGGGCTTCATGTGTTTTTGGTAAGTGTGTTACACAGCACCCTCAGTGCAGTAACACAGGGGTGGCATAGTGACCCCCAAACAGACTCCATACCCTGGGACTGACTACTGTCTCCCAGGGCATGTAAAGTCACCATTGGCTTTACTAGTCTCAAATTGTGAACAGAACCAGCAAAAACCATCATATTGTGGAAGTACTGGTAGAGGTAATTCGATTGCCCCTGGGTCTGTTTTCCAAGGGGGCACTGTCCAGTCTCCCCTAGCCGAGTTTCTGGCTGGTGGCAGTGGATACCACGCGAAATATTCCACCAGAATATTTCCTATGGGATTTTCCCATTCATTTTAAACGCACCACTTTTTGATGCAATGTTACAGATACCGCCGGGTTATTTATTTAATATTTATTCCCCAGTTGGGTCTTTTTGCCAGGACTCGGTTTTAAAATGGCGTTTGTGTTCTCCTCTGAAACCCGAACCCAAGTCGAGCCCTTTGTTCCACTTTTGGCGGGCTTCTGCACAGAAGCCTCCAAAAGTGGTGCCACTCTGTCTGGGTCTACAGGATGTGTGGGAGGGGGGAATAGGCACCCTGGACTGAGTGGCCTTGGCAACTCAAGTCGCACTCTTGTGTGATTGGCCCAGTGGTGAGCTGCCCGGCTCACCACTTAGCATGTTTGATTGACAGCTAGGCTGATGAATGGGGGTTTTCTGCATAAAAGCAGGGCTTTGGGGACTGGAACTTCAGAAGTCGCAACAGGACCTAAAGAATCCAAAGAGGGGAGAAGCTGAGCCATCTACAATGACGACACCACCAGTGGAGCCCTGCTGTACGAAACTCACCACTTTCCCGACGACAGGGAAGATCTTCTTCCAGGAGAGTCTTCTTCCCTTTGAGCTGGTGGGACCAACCAGTTCGCCTTTTTCGCCTTCCTGGATCGTCTCGTGGTCGAATCGCCCGTGCCAAGCACCCGGGCAGCTAGATAGCCACGCTTCACCACTACCGCGAATAAAAGGGTAGTACCTTTTAACCGGGAAACTCCGCGGCTGGTTTCTTCCCTGGCAGTGCAACAACCTCCAGCTTTCCTCCACATCGAGATCTTCTCTTCCCCTGGACGTCGCCCCAATTAGCACCCGATGCCAGGAAAAACTGCCCCCGCTGGAGCTTTCTCACCATTTCAGGTACTGTGTGCCACCTGGTCTCCCTTGCAACAGACTGTCCAAGGTGTCCCGTAAATCCTTGACTCTCCATCCTGGGGTGACCTCAGACCTGTTAACATTACCTTTCTAACTTGATCCAACCTCTTTTTGACTTTCCTGCAAAGACTTTGAGTGCATTTCCACTGTGTGATCTTGGGCACATTCCGCCTTGCTCTCTCCAAGAGTGGGCCTGGCCTTTGAACTTTTTGCTCTACAGTAGACCCTGCCTTTCTTGACTTGCTGTGTGTTCTTAAAAGTGTTGGTATTGTGTGATTTTCCTATTATGCCTTTTCTCTCCCTTTTTAAACAAATTATTGGAGTGCCATCTATGGTTACGCGCTCACCTCTGTTTTTCTAAATAAGTGGTGTCTTAACCTAGACTTGTCAAATAATTAATTAGGGAGGTGTATATATTTCTAGTGACTGTGTTTGAACTTGCTTGACATATTAGTACCAGTGTATTTTTACAAGTGTGTTTTTAAATAAATAATTATATACTTTTATACCAAAGCTCTGGTCAGTGTTTGCTTGTGCTACTGTATTTTTAGCCCTATTGTGTATACTCTATATACGGCCTAACTCTTCTTGAGAGAAGTCTGACTGCTCAGCCACAGCTACCAGGTAAATCTGTGTGGTACAGACTGCTACCAAATGGGTTTACTGCTAACACCTGTAGTCTTAAACTTTTTGCAGTGGTCCCTAAGGGAACTGCACAGGTTTCTGCCTAACACTGGTGTACAGCGGTGGGATTTGTATTGAGTTTACATTTTAGTGTGCTTTTAGATACCTTAGTGCAACTAACCACAAAGCTTAGCACTAAAAAGTTTATTTTCTAACCTGTCAACTATGGAAAGTTATAGTCAAAAGTCCCTTGCTACAAAAACTGCTGATTGTTTAAGAGTTCTCTGTAAGCATAAAAATCTCCTGACTAAAGGCAAGAAAATGGTGCTAATATAAAGATTGTTAGCAAACCAAAGTCTGGGTGATGGTTCAGAGGAATCCACTCTCCCAGAGAATGTAGATAACAGTGATGATATTGATATTGATCAAAGTATTGAAAATCTTGAGGCAGAGTCAGAAGAGGAGGGTGAGGCTGTTGTGACTGTCCCCCCTGGGCCTCTGTCTGCTCTACCAGCTGTACCTACTGGACCTTTACCCGGTCCCACGCGTAGTCCTCAATGTCTTGAACTAGAGAAAATTAAACTTGAATTGGAGTTTAAGAGACTTAATGCTCAAGCAGAACAAAGGCACCAAGAACTGAATCAAGAACTAAGGCTCAGAGAAATGGAGCTCAAGCATGAGCTAGAGATGAAGGAATTGTCTGTTGAAAATGCTTCTCTCTCCGGATCCTCTAGGAGTACCAGTCCCAAAAGACCCCGGATGCCTAAAGAGATTGCGGGTATGTATGAGGCCTAAGTTTGATGTGTTGGATTGGTTGGCTATGTTTGAGTATGATCATGGGCTCCAGGACATCTCAGGGAATGAGTTACTTCCCTGGTTGTTCTCTAGGCTCCCCCCTGTTGCATCTGATGTGGTAATGGAATTGGGGGAGGTGGGTAAGAAGGATTATGAATGTGTGAAGCTAGCTTTGATACCTAGATTTGGGAAGACCCCTTCCCAGTACCTTAAGAGGTTTAGGACCCTCAAAAAGCATGATGGTACCCCTTGTGCTACCTGGCTGAGTGAAAGTTTGAAGAACTTAGAGGGATGGATTAAGAGTTACAGGGTGAACACTTATGAGGGAATGAAGAATCTTGTGATGTTGGAGTCAATTTATGATGCCTGCTCTCATGAGCTGAGACAGCACTTGGCTGATTCAAAGGAATTAGATTCCAGAAAACTAGCTAAGGCTGCTGACTTGTGGGTTGCCAACAGGGCTACTCACAAGGACTCTGGGGCAACTCAGAAAAAGGATGAGGGGAAACAGCCTAAAAAGCACTCCAAAGAGAATTCTAATAATTCCAATCCCAAAGAGGGCCCCAAACAAAACAGTAAGGGTAAGCCACAAAGGAAACCGAATCAGGCTAGTGTACCTTCTGGTGCCAAACCAGAAGGAGGTCAGAACAAGCCTCCACTCCAAAAAGCATTTGGAAAATGCTATAATTATGGCTCATCTGACCATGTGAAAGGGGATCCCAGATGTAAGGGTAAACCTTCAGGGGTCCACACTGTCTCCTTAGCCTTCGCTCCAGAGGAGGAAGTACAGATGGCCAGTGGAAACTTTCTACTACTGGCTGATGATCCATTGGAGTCTCAGCCAGTGTTTCTTTAGTGTCTCTGGGGTTGTGGGAACAACAGAATTTAGATGTATATAATTCTATCCCAGATAATACTAAAGAGTAAGGACAGTGTCCAGGTGAATGGTCAGGAGACTCCTGCCGTTGGGGACACTGGGGCCAGAATAACTGTGGTGGATGAATCATTTTTCAAGGCAGAGGATGTTGCTAAGGCACCCAAATGCCTCACCAAGTTAGCTGGAGGGCCTGTGCAGATGCTTCCCCAATTACCAGTTCTCATCCAGTGCAATGATATGACTGTGAAGATACCTGTCAGTGTACAATGTGAGGTACCAGGACAGGTTCTGTTGGGAAATTACCTGAAAGCTATTGTGGAGTAGTGTCACACACTCCCAGACCTCCTAGTAAAAGGTTACAAGAGCTAACCAGACTTGCAAGAGAGAAAACCATGAGAGGTTCTTCTCTGGAGATGATGAAGAAAGATATCACTCCTTCTCCACTGGAGCAACTTACTGCAGTCTCTAAATCAACAGAAGCAAAGGGGCAACCCAAGACTTCTAAGAAAAAGCAGACAGCAAGCACACCAGTGCTTCCAATAAGGACTTCCCCTAGGTTGTCCAAAGTTACACCTGTAACTCCACCTCCAGCTGAGGCTGAGAGGGAGGTACAACCCTGTATTGTTGAACTAGACTCTGAAGAAGAGCTAGTAGAAGGCCAAGAATTTATTGGAGATCTGGATCCTGTTGACCATCCTGAGCTGCAGTCTTTACTGGCAGAAGAAGGTGGACTCCAGTAAGGGACAAAGAGAATGTCCAACTCTGGAAGGTCTTCGCCATCAGGCAGCTTCTCGGGCTGATGGACAAGAGCCTGTGAAGTATAGGTTGCACTGGGAAGATGGCCTCTTCTACAGTGAACCGACTGAGTCTGCACCTGGAGACTACAAGCGGCTTGTAGTACCCCAAGAAACCAGACAACAGTTCTTGCAACTAGCCCATGAGATTCCTTTGGCTGGTCGCTTGAGTTTCAAGAAGACCAAGGAAAGGCTCTCACTCTACTTTTATTGGCCAAAGAATGGGGGCTGAGGTAGATAAGATTTGAAAGAGCTGCCACACCTTCCAAACCTCTGGTAAGGTTGCTTCCAAGAATGTGGCACCTTTAGTGCCTCTCCTCGTAGTGGGAGTCCCATTTGAGAGGGTAGGGATTGACATTGTTGGTCCTCTTGATCCTCCAACCTCCTCAGGCAACAGGTTTATCCTTGTTGTAGGAGACCATGCTACTAGATACCCTGAGGCAATTCCTATGAGGACTGCTACAGCTCAGGCTGTGGCTAAGGCCCTCCTTGGTAATTTTACCAGGGTTGGATTTCCTAAGGAAGTAATCTCTGACAGGGGGTCAAATCTTATGTCCCACTACATGAAAGCCATGTGGAAAACCTGTGGAGTTACTTGCAAGTTCTCAACCGCATACCACCCTCAGACAAATGGGTTGGTAGAAACGTTCAACAGAACCATGAAGAGCATGATAGGTACTTTAGAAGATCCCCTTAAAAGAAAGTGGGACCTTCAACTGCCATGCCTTCTCTTTGCTTATAGAGAAGTCCCTCAAGAGAGAGTAGGTTATTCTCCCTTTGAACTTCTTTATGGCCATCCAGTCAGAGGTCCATTGCCCTGATTAAGGAGGGGTTGGAGAGTGCTCCTTCCCCCAAGGCAGTCAGAGTGACTGACTATGTGATAGGTCTCCGGAGGAGAATGTCACACATGATGGCAGAGGCTAGTGATAACCTGAAAGCTGGACAAGCTTTGGTCAAGCATTGGCATGATCAAAAAGCTAACATGGTTGAGTTCGCTCAAGACCAGCTATTTCTAGTTATGATCCCAACAAGGCAGAGGGCTTTGCAAGATAAATGGATGGGACCCTTCAAGGTTGTGGGTAAACTTGGAGAGGTGAACTATCTGGTGGACTTGGGCAATCCCAAGGAGGCTCCCAGAGTCTTCCACACCAACCGACTAAAGGTGCATGTCTCCAGGCCTGAAGTAGGAGGCTTGCTTCTAGCTTCAACAGAAGAGGAAGAAGAGAGTGAAGCTCTCCCTGATCTCCTCAGAGGCTTACCCTTGGATGAAAAGATTGAAGGAGTAAATCTCTCTTCAAATCTGACACCTGAGCAACAAGAGGAGTGCAAATCTATGTTAAATCAGTTTTATCTCCCTGTTCTCACTTTCACCAGGCTTGACCCCTTGGGGCCAGCATGATATACTCACTGGTGACTGTCTGCCAGTCAAAAGCAGAGGATACAGAATGTCAGAAAATGTGAGATCCCACATCAAAGGGGAGGTCAGCAAGATGTTTGACCTCGGGGTAATAGAGCCCTCTACTAGTCCATGGTCTAGCCCAGTTGTGTTAGTACCAAAGGCAGGATCCAAAGCATTGAGATTCTGTGTGGATTATAGAGCTCTTAATGCAGTCACCAAGATTGATGCCCACCCTTTGCCTAGAACAGATGAGTTGGTGGATAGACTTGGTGCAGCCAAGTTCCTCAGCACATTTGATCTAACGTCAGGATATTGGCAAATAGCCCTGACAGACCATGCCAAGGAGAAAACTGCATTTTCTACCCCAGTTGGCTTATACCAATTTAAGGTTATGCCTTTTGGACTGAAGAATGCACCTGCAACATTCCAAAGGATGGTAAATCAGGTTCTGGCTGGGATGGAGGACTTCTGCATGGCATACTTGGATGACAGTGCAGTGTTCAGCCACTTCTGGCAAGAGCATGTTAACCACCTAGGACATGTTTTGCAGGCTCTTGGGAAGGCCAACCTGACCATAAAGGCAAGCAAATGCCAGGTTGGACAGAGTAAGGTGGTCTACCTTGGGCATGAGGTAGGAGGTGCAGAAATAAGGCCTTTGCTCAGTAAGATTGAAGCTGTGCAAAATTGGACAACACCTACTACTCAAACCCAGGTGAGAGCCTTCCTAGACCTCACTGGGTATTACAGGAATTTCATTGAGAACTATGGGACCATAGCTTCTCCACTGAATGTGATCTTCTCTCCAAAATTCCCTAAGAAGGTCAGACGAAACGAGGAGTGCAATCAGGCCTTTGAAAACCTGCGAAAGCTCTTTGCCAAACAACAGTACTGAGAGCTCCTGACTACCACCAAACTTTCATTGTACCGACAGATGCTTCTAATGTAGGTATACATGCAGTCCTTAGCCAACTGGATGGGAAAGGTAGGGAGCACCCCATTTGCTTCATCAGTAGAAAACCGAAGGATCCTGAGACAAGGTGGGCAACAATTGAAAGAGAATGTTTTGCCATTGTGTGGGCACTGAAGAAGTTTAGGCCATACTTGTATGGTTCTACTTTTGTCATTCAGACTGACCACCAACCCTTGAGATGGTTGATGCAAATGAAGGGGGAAAACCCAAAACTATTGAGATGGTCAATCTGCCTTCAAGGGTTTCATTTCACCATTGAGCACAGGTCAGGGTGTCACCACCAAAATGCTGATGGTCTCTCTAGGATGTATGTCATCGACTAGAGGTATGAGATTCATCCAGGAGGGCTTCATGTGTTTTTGGTAAGTGTGTTACACAGCACCCTCAGTGCAGTAACACAGGGGTGTCATAGTGACCCCCAAACATAGACTCCATACCCTGGGACTGACTACTGTCTCCCAGGGCATGTAAAGTCACCATTGGCTTTACTAGTCTCAAATTGCGAACAGAACCAGCACAAACCATCATATTGTGGAAGTACTGGTAGGGGTAATTCGATTGGCCCTGGGTCTGTTTTCCAAGGCGGCACTGTCCAGTCCCCCCTTGTCGAGTTTCTGGCTGGTGGCAGTGGATACCACGCAAAATATTCCACCAGAATATTTCCTATGGGATTTTCCCATTCATTTTAAATGCACCACTTTTTGATGCAATGTTACAGATACCGCTGGGTTATTTATTTAACCGGTTGGGTCTTTTTGCCAGGACTCGGTTTTAAAATGGCGTTTGTGTTCTCCTCTGAAACCCTACCCAAGTCGAGCCCTTTGTTCCACTTTTGGCGGGCTTCTGCACAGAAGGCTCCAAAAGTGGTGCCACTCTGTCTGGGTCTACAGGATGTGTGGGAGGGGGGAATAGGCACCCTGGACTGAGTTGCCTTGGCAACTCAAGTCGTACTCTTGTGTGATTGGCCCAGTGGTGAGCTGCTCGGCTCACCACTTAGCATGTTTGATTGACAGCTAGGCTGATGAATGGGGGTTTTCTGCATAAAAGCAGGGCTTTGGGGACTGGAACTTCAGAAGTCGCCACAGGACCTAAAGAATCCGAAGAGGGGAGAAGCTGAGCCATCAACAATGACGACACCACCGGTGGAGCTATGCTGTACGAAACTCACCACTTTCCCGACGACAGGGAAGATCTTCTTCCAGGAGAGTCTTCTTCCCTTTGAGCTGGTGGGACCAACCAGTTCGCCTTTTTCACCTTCCTGGATCGTCTCGTGGTCGAATCGCCCGTGCCAAGCACACCGGCAGCCGGATAGCCACGCTTCACCACTACCGCAAATAAAAGGGTAGTAGATTTTAACCGGGAAACTCCGCGGCTGGTTTCTTCCCTGGCAGTGCAACAACCTCCAGCTTTCCTCCACGTCGAGATCTTCTCTTCCCCTGGACGACACCCCAACTTGCACCCGCTGCCAGGAACAACTGCCCCCGCTGGAGCTTTCTCACCATTTCAGGTACTGTGTGCCACCTGGTCTCCCTTGCAACAGACTGTCCAAGGTGTCCCGTAAATCCTTGACTCTCCATCCTGGGGTGACCTCAGACCTGTTAACATTACCTTTCTAACTTGATCCAACCTCTTTTTGACTTTCCTGCAAAGACTTTGAGTGCATTTCCACTGTGTGATCTTGGGCGCATTCCGCCTTGCTCTCTCCAACAATAGGCCTGGCCTATGAACCTTTTGCTCTACAGTAGACCCTGCCTTTCTTGACTTGCTGTGGGTTCTTAAAAGTGTTGGTACTGTGTGATTTTCCTATTCTGCCTTTTCTCTCCCTTTTTAAACAAATTATTGGAGTGCCATCTATGGTTACACGCTCACCTCTGTTTTTCTAAATAAGTGGTGTCTTAACCTAGACTTGTCAAATAATTAATTAGGGAGGTGTATATATTTCTAGTGACTGTGTTTGAACTTGCTTGGCATATTAGCACCAGTGTATTTTTACAAGTGTGTTTTTAAATAAATAATTATATACTTTTATACCAAAGCTCTGGTCAGTGTTTGCTTGTGCTACTGTATTTTTAGCCCTATTGTGTATACTCTATATACTGCCTAACTCTTCTTGAGAGAAGTCTGACTGCTCAGCCACAGCTACCAGGTAAATCTGGGTGGTGCAGACTGCTACCAATTGGGTTTACTGCTAACACCTGTAGTCTTAAACTTTTTGCAGTGGTCCCTAAGGGAACTGCACAGGTTTCTGCCTAACACCCGAATTTGCCAAATATAGCAAAAAAGATAACACCATCGGTGTACTACATGAGAAGGGTTCAATATTATTTTCTCTATACCAGCTGCAAAATGTGTTCCAACGGCAGCGGTATAAAGATTTTGTTGCTGGCCTTCTGGCTGAAAGCAACACCTCCATTACGTCATCCGGGAAGTCCCAATCCTTGTATCTCAACCTTTTAGAAACCAGGCGTGAAGGTTGAGGGTCCTGATATCCAGATGGAGAACCCGACCTCCCTTCTGCGAGAGAAGATCCTCTCTTTGCGGAATACGAATCGGAGGACAGATGGACATGTCTGGAAGATCCGGGTACCACGTTCTCCGGGCCCAGTCTGGGGCAATTAGGATCATGGGTTTCTGAAATTTCCTCAACCTCCTGATCGTTTGAGGAATGGAATGGCGGGGACTGGAGGAAATGCGTACAGAAATGGAAACTCTCAGTCCACCACAAACGCGTCCCCTAGAGCTCCTCTCGGGGTAAATTCCCTTGAGCAATACTGATCGCACTTCCGGTTGATACTGGGGGCAAACTGATCCACTTGAGGGGTTCCCCAAAGGGAGAAGATCTCTTGAAGGACTTCTTGAGCTAGTTCCCACTCGTGGGATACTGTGTTCTGCCTGCTCAGAGCGTCCGCCGTCGAGTTCTTCTCTCCGGCTAGGTGAACTGCTGATAGAGAGATTCCTTCTTGATTTGCCCAGAACCAGAGCTGCATCGCCTCTCTGCACAGTGGCAGTGACCCTACGCCTCCTCTTTTGTTGAGGTAATGCATGGCCACTGTGTTGTCCGTCATTATCAGGACATTCTTTCCCTGTACTGATGGCTGGAAAGCTTTCAACGCTAGTCTGATCGCTCTCAGCTCTGATAGGTTGATGTGTAGTCTGGACTCCGATGGAGACCAACGACCGCTGATGGTCAAGTCGTTGGCATGGGCTCCCCACCCCGTGAGTGAAGCATCCGCGACTACTGTTATCTCTGGCCAGGGTTGCCAAAACTGCTCTCCTTTCAAGATGTTCTCCCGGCAGGCCCACCACTGAAGGTCTCGAGCCACTCTGTCCGAGATTAATAGGAGATATGACATCTTCCCTGAGTATTGTGACCACTGAGTCCATAGCGCCCACTGGAGAGATCTCATTCTCAGGCTAACCTCTGGCACTAGAAAAATGCAGGATGCCATGAGACCGAGCAACCTCAAAAAGTCAAAGGCTGGTAGACGCTGGCCATTTTGAAACTTGATGACCATCTGTAGTATATCTTGAGCCCTCACCTCTGGTGGCATGGCTTTTCCCATGGATGTGTCCAGGGCTGCTCCAATGAACTGGAGTCTCTCTGATGGTATCATCTGTGACTTCTTTAAGTTGAGGGAGAAGCCCAGCTTGTGGAGGAAGTGGCAAACATAATCTAGATGGATCTGAGCTTGTTCCCGGGATGCTGCTCTGATCAACCAGTCGTCCAGGTAGGGGTGGACATGAATCCCTTCCCTCCTTAGACTTGCAGCCACAACCGCCATTAGCTTGATGAAGACCCTCTGGGCGGAGGTCAGCCCAAATGGCAGAACTCAAAATTGATAATGAGAGTTGCCCATGGCAAACCTCAGTTACTTCCTGTTCTTGTGAGGGATTGGCACATGAAAGTAAGCATCCTGAAGGTCTAGATATACCAACCAGTCCTGAAGCTGGAGGGCCTGAAGGATCTGAGAAAGGGTTACCATCTTGAACTTCCCTGGTGGATGACTCTGAGGAATGTGTACGAAAGGCAGGCAGTAACCTTGGGCAACTGTTTCCAATGCCCAAGCATCTGACGTAATAGCCTGCCATTCTGTCAGATGATCAGTTAACCTGCTTCCTACTGGTGTCTTGTGTGGGGAGACCTCAGAGGGGTTTAGAAGTGGCTGACGCAGATGTTGAGGTTAAAGCATCAACTGCTGATGCGGGTTTGGTACCTTTGACCCGTCCACCATGGGTGATTCGTCTCTGGCCCCTTTGAGCTGGCTGCCCTCTGCCTTTTCTGAATGTGGAGTAAAAACGAAAGGGCTTCCCCCTCCAGGACATACCTGTGGGGCGATTTGGAGTTTGACGGATTGCAGCCCCAAGTGATTTTGCTGCCACCTTTGAGGTTTGCAATTTCTCCAGGCTGTCATCAGCCTTTTTGCCAAATAGAGAGGTGACGTCAAAGGGCATATTCAGAAGCCTGGCTTGCACATCAGGAGCAAAACCAGACTTCCGCAACCACGCAAATCTGCGGATTGTGGTACTTGCCTCCATGGCTCTGCTGGTGCTGTCAGCAGAGTCGATACCTGTTTGGAGGGACTCACATATCGCATCCTTCCCATCCTTGATGATGTTCAAGAATGCGTCTCGTTTCTCCCCTTCTGGGAGACAGTCAGCCGCTGATGAAGCACACTCCCAAAGGGTGTGGCTGAATCTAGCTAGCGTGCAAGTGGCATTAATAGACGTAAGTGCCATACTGCATGCTGAAAAGACTTTTTTAGACAGGGCATCAAATCTTTTGTCGTCTCTGTCTTGTGGTATAGTGGGGTATGCCGACTTACTATTTGACGACGTCGCTGCCTGCACTACTAAACTCTCTGGTGTTGGGTATTTACTTAAATATTCAGGTCTGAGGCGGATACTGTGTACTTCGCAGAGAGCTTTTTATTCACTGCAGGGATACCTTTAGGTGTCTCCCAATTTGCAGCTATTTTTCTCTGCAATACAGCATGAAAAGGGACTATAGGGTCTTCTTGAGGCCCTTTATCTAAGATGTCAGTAAGATCATCTTGCTGGAAAGAGGGTGCAGGTGTTGTCCACCCCAAAATTTGCATAATTCTAGCCATAAGGGCTCTGTAAGGCATTTCTGCATGTTCTCCTGGTTCTGGTGTAGCAAATTCTGCCTCTGGAGAGGTATCTATGCCACTGGCATCTTGTAAAGATTCTTGTAGACCTTTCAATCTATTCTCCTCAGAAATTAGTTCCTCTGGAATGGGTACTGTTGTTCTTTGTAACACAAAAGGTCTCTCATTGTCAGAGTCCTCCCGTTCCTCATATATAGAGGATAAAGATCTGAAATAATCAGATCTTGGATAAAGGGTAAAACCCATTTCCAGAGAAGAGGATCCAAATTAGTGGATACTGCTTGGGAAAAGGTTGTGGTTGTCGATGTAGATGTTACAGGTCTCAATGTTCAAAGACCTTGGCTGTGAGGCCAGCAGTGCGGGCTGCACTCCTATATCCACTAATATGTGGCTTCTTTAGATCGGTAATCAATTTTGTGTCCCAGATATAAAGATTCTCAAACTCAGTATCTGTCTCTAATATAGTTGGGTTTTATTCAAGCAATTCTGCACTTTATGTACTCTCTCAATGCAGGCGCTTATTGGGATGGCCGATGCATTTCGGAATACATTTCCTTCATCAGGGCCTAATGAAAGTCATTACAGACACAAATTCAAATTCAAACGTTACCAAAATAACACCATGTTCAAAACAACAGTATCATGACCATATTTCCCAAGTCCATTATGCACATCTATAATGTCAACCACATTCATTCCATCCAAATTATCATATGCATTTGACCAATTCGTCAGTGTATCCATGTGTATGGTAAATCACGGTGTGCCACCATTTTAAAAACCAGTAGTGAAGGGAACATTTCTAAAAAATGGTATACATACGGGTTTGGTATGTTTTGGATAATGAGGGGCGCGTAGCAATAAAGACAAAAAGGGAGAAGGAGAATGAAAATAAATCATCACTCTGCGGTGTGAAAAATACTAATAGACGTGAAGGATGGAATAAAATGGACCTTGCTTCCCTGTAGCCAAGTGGTACCTGCAAAATGGCTAGGTAATCTCTTCACATTATAACGCTTCCTTATTAACAACCATATACGATGTGCGGACATCTCTTTCAATTTTGCGATTGCAAATGCATCACGGCCCGGATTAGCCGTATGTTAATGATGTAGACAAAGTGTTCTAAGTAAGCAGAAGGGGAGATGCTTATAGTCTAAAATATAACCATACTTTGTGAACTCAAGTCAAATACACCGTAGAAGAGTAATACTCAGTGTTCTAGTGTATTTGCATCAAAGTGCGACAATAATTGTTAACGGCTGTTGGATCCAATAAAAATTGAAAAAAGATCCAAACATCAATAGTGCTATTAATAGTACCGGACTCGTGGATTACTCAAATCTATTACCAAGGACACGATGTAATATTGGTGTTTGTATCACTCGTTCCGTTACAACCAGTGTATTGCTGTGGATTCATATGTCAGGTGGCAATATGTTTTGTGCCAATTATCTGCTTAAATAGCTAAACCTTGGATCATTCTTATATATTTTTACCTAAGAAACAAATGCTAACAGCAGTAATCAATATGCATACAATTCGCCGACTTCAACTTATTTACATACATTTTACGCATCACATGGGCATCTGTCATCAGGCTTAAAACCGTTATTATCCGCATGCCTGTGTTCATCAAAATTGCTATTTTTGTTGGAAACATCACATTCAAGGTACCCTTTACTACATAATAAATAGTGATAAATAGAGCAGTTGTGTTCCATACATCCGAACACCAATCCCACTTTTTACAATGACCATTAGGACAGTAGTGCATACATAAATTAAATAGAGGCATGAACTAGGACAAACACACTAAAAATATATCATAATGGCACCAAAAATGGCGCAGTTGCGAATGGAGATGCTCAGGGTCTGCATGTGAAAAATTGTGGTTGATGCATTATCTTGTGCAATCACATGGACTTTCTATACAGTAAAAATAATGACATCTGAGAAGAAAACATCATCATAAGAAACAACTCAAATTGAACTCCTCATTGATCCCATCGTGAGCTAATGCATCTAATTTATCGATCCAAAAGGCCTCCTGTTGGGCCCTCCATTTCCTCATGTCTTTGTTGTGTTTTCTGGTAGATTGTACCTCAAGTACTGCAAATCTCAGTTGTGTCAGAGAGTGTCCATTCGCCTTGAAATTTCTAGCTACAGCTGAGGTCATATTGTTATTGTGAATACAGGATTTATGTTCATTTATCCTTACCCGTATTTTACGTGCTGTTTCTCCTACATAGTAGATTCCACATGGGCACCTAATCGCGTAAACAACATTTTCTGACAAGCAGGTTGTATGGTACCTAAGCTTAATTTTTGCTCCAGTTTTGGGGTGCATTATGATGTTGCCCTTCATCACGTTATTACAATTGCTGCAACTCATACAGGGATAGGTACCGGGGTGCTTGTCTGGTTTCCTATTAGAATTCTTGCCTCTGTGTTCACCAACATGTTGCGTAAGTTATTACTTCTTTTATAGGCAAAAGTAGGTGGTTGTGGGAACAAATCTTTAATCCGGGAATCACTCGTCAATATACTCCATCTGTCTCGAATTATCTTCTTTATTTTATTACTTTGTATGGCATATGTAGTAATAAAGACTAGTTCAGGATTTGTGCATTCTGTTCTCTTAGTAAGAAATTGGTCTCTTGTCAGTAATTCCGTCTTTTCACGTGCTGTTTGCAAATCAGTTTCAGGGTAGCCTCTTTCTTTTAATCGTTCTTGTAGTTGTTCCAATTGTCTCTTGCAATCCTCTTGGTCACCGACAATCCATTGTATTCTTAACATTTGTCCGAACGGTAAATTGCGTAGCATATTTGGAGGGTGGAAACTCATAAGATGTAGCAAGTTGTTACAATCTGTTTTTTTCGTGTAGAGTGTTGTATCGATCTTGTTCCCATTGATCACCATTTGTACATCTAAATAATGTATGTTAGGGTCTCCAACTTCTAGGGTGAATTGTAAACGTGAGTCTATGCTGTTGAGATATCTCAAAAAATCATCCAATTCTTCCTTTTCTCCTGACCATATCCCAAAAATATCATCGATATATCGGATCCAGGTTTTTAAGTAAGGTTTCCATCTTGCATTCTCAAAGGATATTTTGACTTTCAAATATGTACATTAAACAGTTGGCGTAAGCTGGCACCATGGTTCCCCCATCGCAGTTCCAGATATTTGTCTATAATATTTATGATCATACTCAAAGCAGGAGTGTGGGGATATAAATTTGAGTAAAATCATTACGAACTCTTTGTTAGCTCCAATCTGTTCTGTTTGGAGTAGTTGAGTCTGTACTGCTTCTTGGCCTTGATCATGGGGTATGCTCGTGTATAGACTGACAACATCAATAGTAAACAGGATATCTTGTTCTTCTAGTTGTATCTGGTTGAGTATTTGCAAAAAATGAGTAGTGTATTTAACAAAAGTTGGAGTCTTTTGTACAATGGGTTGCAAAGAATAATGTATATAGGTTCTGAGAGGTTGTAAAATACTCTCTGTTGCCGCCACTATTGGTCTTCCTGGTGGTTTATCCAATCTTTTATGTATTTTGGGTAGAATGCACAGATGCAGCATTCTTGGGTATGTAGTAAAGATATATGATTTAGTTTTTTCCGTAATCCAATTGTTCTCCAGGGCGTCATCAAGGAGTTGTTCGAGCTCATTTTTTATCTCCAAAGTGGGATCGTGTGTTAGTTCCTTATATGTATTTGTGTCCGCTAATTGCCTCAGACATTCGTTATGATAGTCTTCTGTATTTTGTATTACTATTGCGCCGCCCTTATCCGCCAGCCTGATTGTGATAGAATCGTCCGTGAACAAACTTTTAATTTGGGAGAGCTCTCCTCTGTTCAAGTTGTATCTATTCGGATTTTTTAATTGAATTTGAGATAAATCTTTCAACACCATTTTTTCAAAAATGTCTATGGCTGGTACATGAACAGGTGCACAAAATGTACTTTTAGGTTTGAATTCTAAGTATTCACTTTCTGCCTCGGGAATAGGTGCATGCGCAGTCTCTGCAAAATAGGTCTTGAGCTTGAGCTTACGTATTAGTTTGTACAATTCCACTTTTGTCTGAAATGTATTTGTACTATGGGTTGGTACGAATTTCAAACCTTTTTCCAATGTTCGAACCACTTGGCTGGACAGAATTCTTTTAGACAAATTGACTACTAATTTCGACTCGTCTGTTGTCTGGTCTGGACTCCTTGGAATCTTTTTCCTCTTCCCTCTCCTTGTCCTCTTCCTCTTTGGTCTAAAAAACCCCCAGGGGTTTGATTCGTAGATTGGGATGGTCTTATGACAATTCCTGAACTGCTTGCTGACTGGTTATCAGTACTCTGTTGTGGTCTTGGTTCTGTAGTATCAGACTCTGAGCTACTGTTGTCACTGGTTGGTCTATTTGTTCTTATATTCTGCTGCGTATATTTATCTGCCCAGGTATATACTTCATTGTTCAGATAATCGTACGTATCTCTTCGAGGTTTTCTGACTTTTCTGGCTTCTAAATCCTTCTCGTAGCTTTCAAGTTTAGTATTTATGTCTGCCAAAATTTCTGTGAAGGATTCGGTGTTGGTTACTTCCATGATCTCTTGTGACAATTTTTCGATCTCATTTCCAAGTTGTTCGATGTTTCCTGACAATTCTCTAATGGTAAGTAATATTAAGTCGAGGGAGCACTTATTAACTATCTGTTCCCATTTCACAACAAAGTCCTTACTCTCTTTACACAGAGTGGGGCGTAGCGGGATTCTTAATCCTCTCGGGATTCTTTGTACTTTGTAATATTTACCTAATGTAACGGCATGCAGTTTTCTGTTGATTAACTTCCTAATTGAGTATTCAAGATTTTACTCGCTGGGTCATTAGTTGTTTTGGTACGTGTTGTGTCTTTAATCAGCCCCAAAATAGCATCTGCTTCATTGGCTGTAAAGCCTAACGTTTTCGCTCTTTTATCTGTTAAATGCTCGATATCTTCATATGACATTTTCACTCTGGTGTGCTGCAACTCAGGAAATTCCACAGATGAGGAATAAACAATTGAACATTTCTTGAGGTGAGTGAGCACAATCAATAATTAGTAACTTCTTCTTCTGAAATTTTACATACATTTTTCGAAAATTCACGGTGCAAACCCGCTGTAAATAGTGCCTCCGTGGAATGGCACTGCGAGCAACAGCGTTCAAAGACCTTGGCTGTGAGGCCAGCGGTGCGGGCTGCACTCCTATATCCACTTTGTCGAGATGTTACAGGTCTCAACAAACCCGCAAATGGCGTCGAAAAACTTGAAAAGGGCCTCGATGTACTCAATGTACTCGAGAGGACCAGAATCCTACTCGGTGTCGTTGATATTGTCGACGCCACTCTCGACGCCTTGGGCGGGACATTCGACACCTCTGGTGCCGGTGATGTAGTTGAGGTTTGAGGCCTCGAGGATGTATCCTTCATCGGGGTTGACAACGGCATCAATGATGGCATCGATGACACAGATTTGTGCGTCAAAGGTACCTTCAACGATGGCGTCGATGACGCAGCTTTACTCGATGATTTTTTGTCTTTACTCGAGGGTTCATGACGCTCTCAAGGGTTTTTGCTCGCCGGGTTCGACGACTCACAGCGTTTTTGTTTTTCGGGTCTTTCACCTGGGGTATCACCGCTAGGCATCTCCGAGGGGGTCAAGGCTGTGTTCTCGAAGACCCTAAGCATTTTTTTACGAAATTCCTTCCACTTAGCTGGAGAGCTGTGTTTAGTGTGGCAGGTGACCCTTTCTGGGGAATTTGAGGATGAAGAAGAGGGAGATCTATGATGCCTCTCCTTAGAGTGGCTCGATCTCGAAGAGTGATGGGAACCGCTTCGAGATCTCGATTGGGAATGTTTCTTTCGATGGTGATGCGACGAATGTCTCGACTCAGCCGAGGACAATTTTGAAGGGGTAGAAGATTTAACTGCCTTACCTCTTTCTAACTTCCCCTTACACTCCTTTAAGGCTTTCGCCGTCATAGACATGCAGTGCTCACATTCCGAACACTGGTGCTCTGATCCCAGGCACCACAAACAGATCCTGTGAGGATCCGTTAGTGACATCTTTTTACCACAATCTCGAAATCTTTTAAAGCCGGATCGTGGCGTTGATGCTTCGGATGCCATCGTATATTGAGATTTTCGAAGAGTTAGAAGATTTTTTGAAGAGTAGGAGAACCGAGCGTTGCGTCTCTGAGGCTTACGAAGCACGGAAAAACAGAACTGAGCAACGGACGCTGCGCGAGACTATTTATACCTATGGTGACGTCGGCGCCGATACAGAGGCCTTCGAAGGAAGCCGACTCGAGGGACATTGACGCGCAGCGCCCTCTACTGTGAAAAAATGTCCCGTGGCCAGCAAGCTGGAAGTGGATTTATCAAAGATAAGGAATACGCGGGAGACACAATCCATTTGAATGCATATTTTGAAATTATAAAGAAGTGTGACATCATTAATTAATTACTTACTGTTTGTTTTGTTGAGGGTCTCTACAGTTTTTTTTATTGTTTTACACATTTTACTTCCATTGTCTGTGATAAAAAAAGAATATAGCATGTTAGGGTAGGTACTTTGTAAGGTTGTATTGCATTACATTGTAGACGATTGTATAGTTTGTTGACCTTCGTAGTTAGTACTGAACTAGTACTATGCTTTAAACAAGTGTACTGTGCAATCTGGTCAGTTCCTGTGTTTTTAAGCATAATCATTGGTGTGAAAAGAAAATCCATGCAGGATAAAAAAAAACTTCTATGTTTAATTTTTGTTAAATTCCTTAG
This sequence comes from Ambystoma mexicanum, assembly GCF_040938575.1. NCBI lineage: Eukaryota > Metazoa > Chordata > Amphibia > Caudata > Ambystomatidae > Ambystoma > Ambystoma mexicanum. Next base: position 1,055,395,274 of record NC_090931.1, on the reverse strand, counting down.
TTTGGTTTAGTGACATGAGCACTATTTATAGCAATAGTTGAGGTTATTGCCATTTTGGAATCGTTATTACTATGGTTGTAGTTAGATACCATTTGGCATATTCTAATAGTTTATCTTTGTGTTCTATTTAGCAGTATTTGTTTATGTTTTTGGTTGTTGTTGAAGATTTTTAAGTAATATTGAGAATTGTGGGGGTAGTTAGATACCTGTTGGCGTATTCTAACTGTTGATAGTTTGGAAGTTGTTGAGGGTTTGTTTGTAGCACTGTGGTTCCTGAAGGCTGCTTTTGGTATGTTGATTCCTGTAAGTAATATTGAAGTACTATGGTTGCAGTTCTTTTGGCAGATTGGTTGCAGTTAGATACCTGTTGGCGTATTCTAACTGTTTACAGTTTTCTAGTTTTGCAGGATATGTTTTCAAGCACGTTCATTTTTGATGGTACATTTACACTTTTTAGTACTGTGCACTCCTGTTGCGTTAATCTATCTGTGGTTGGTTTCAGGACACTTTGTAGTTGCTCATAGAATGGACTTTTAAAATTTATTCTTCTTTTGTGGATTAGTGAGTACATTTTGGTTTCAAGAATATTAAGTAGGCATTTGCAATATTTGCTGGTAATCTTTGTTTCAGAGTAATGGACGTATCATTGCATTCAAACCATCCACATTTCTTTTTAATGTATGCAGTATAGTGACCTGCATCGGTTGTGGTGCCTGTGTGGTAGATTATGCCTACTGTTGTGAAGGTTTTCTTGTCAAGTGATACTTGCCCATGTGTGAAGCTAGTAAGCTTGCAGTTGTTTTTTGTACCATCTGTATTGTAACGTAAAAGCATTATTATTACGTATTGGCTATGTGATTGTATGTGTAAAGTGGAACGATTATCGGAATTGCAAGTAGTACATAACATGCCATGGTTTGCACTTTGTACCATGTGTTGAAATGGAATGGATTCACAGTTAGGCATGGATACATACTCAAAGCGCTCGTTAGGGACATGTTCCTGCACTACATGGTTTCAGAGAGTATATGTTTCCACTTGTATGAAATCTGGAAGATTTCATTTATAGGTACGTTTTTGTTTTCTAGTACTTGCAGTAAGTACATTAGAAATTCTTGTGTATCCTCGTGGGTGTTTATTACTGCACAGTAGTGTAATTCCTGTTTTTTTCCAGAAACACTGTAAGTGTTGTTAGGATTGTTTGTTGCATTTCTGTGAAGGGCTAACATTTGCAAACACAACTGGTCTGCGCCATTTAAGTAAATGTTTTCAAGAATTTGTGGCAATTGGAACAGAATATTGATTGCTACATTTGCATAGCAATTTCCACCAGTTATATATATATTCGACATTTTGTCTGAATCCGGGGTCTTCAGAATACATTCGTAAGGAGCGGTATTCTGATGCACTTATCTGTCTGCACCTTTCATTGTACCTTCCACCCTTTCCAGTAGGAAAAAGTAGAGGAAAGGCTTGTGTATCTACGCTTTATTCCCATATGCTGATTGGAGATCCTTTAGCTTGTCGCATTTGATACGTTTCCAGTGCATCGTCTATGCTGTCCTTGCAGTGCAATCGGTGAATTGTATAGTGGTCCAGAATATTGGAGGCTGCAGTGTGATCTAAACGTTGAAATTGTCCAGTTTCTGAGGAATCCTGAATTATTTTGGTGGTATCCCTCAGGTTTTCTTCAATGTTTATTTCTTTGTAGTATTCATTGTTGTCTTTAAGATATTTTAGGGCTTCTCTAACTTTGTTTAAGTCTACTAGTTGTTGCCAATTTTTGTAATCTTTTGTAGGTACACCATTCACTAAGATAATTAAAAATTGATCTACTGAACGTTGTACCCCTAGAGTACCTACATTTTCTTTTAGATCTAATGGCAAATAGACTACTTTGCCTTGAATTCCTTTTAGTAATTTAGAGGGAGGCAATTTAGTAGTTTTTGGTTGAAGGTGTATTACCGCTTGAAATGGGTGTGTGTACCGTTTGGATTATAATGCTCTCATAAGTTAAGCTGTTGGAGTGGTTTTGGAGGCAGGTGGGTATATTTCTAAGTTATTACTGAAGGCATTTCGTTATAGTCTAGTTTTGTTGTGCAGTATGTGCACAGTACTGAGGGGTTGGTACTTTCATATTTGCTTTCTGCTATAAGGTAGAGAGCTAATTGGAACTATTGGGATTCCTCATGGTCTTCTATTTTGTGCATTATATCTATAGTTTTGCAGGTTTTTCTATAAAAAGTTCTGCGGCAACATCCACATACTTTGTTTGGTACTTCAACAGATGTTCGCTTAAACTTTGTTATTTCTGTGTATGTCTGTAATAGAAGGTTGACATTAGAATTAGTTTTGGTATTGTTTTCTAAAGTTACTGGATTTTCAGAGAGCTCTTCATTTCCAAAATATTTGTTTTTGATGTGCTCTATTTCTTCGAGGAGTTGTTTGGCTGTAGCATGTAGGAGAATGTTATTGAAATGGGCCAGTGCCAAAGCAGGACTTTTTGCAAAAAACAGCTTATGAATGAATGAGATGTCTTACACCAGAATGGTGTGTTGCTAACATTTTGATATGGTGGAAGGTGCTTTTGCAAGCAAACCCAGAAATGCAGGCTAATTAATGTCCTTGTAGTCCTGTGTATTTGCGCACTGGACAAGAATCCATACTTTGCAGTATTTTGCGTTTTGCTTTGTCTTTGGCTTTTACATATCGATTCAGGAATTGTTGCAAAGATGTGAAAGCTTGTTTCTGCACTTTAAACATTGATGTGCACAGCCATTTGTAGACAGGGGCCCTCATTACAACATTGGCGCTAAACCATGGTGCTATTAACACCATGGTTGGTGCCGGTGTTGTAACGAGTCCGCCATGGTGAAATGGGGAAATACCGCCCCATTCCAAGGTTGGCGGGCGGTATTTCCCCATTTCACCATGGCCCTTCCCCATTCCCATTCTTGCCCCATAGGGCTCAATGGGAATGGGGAAGGCGGCAACTACGGTACCGCAAATTGCGGTACCGTAATTGCCTGCATGGTCCCTTTGCGGGTCACTACTTTCACGGCTGGTCCAGACCAGCCGTTCAGGTCGGGTCCCGCAAAGGGACCTCGTAGTAAGGCGCTAAGTGGTTAACGGCACCGCAGCCTTTTACGGCGCCATTAACCACTTAGCGCCTGGGTCGTAATGAGGCCCAGGGTGTTTTGGTTCAGTGGTTTGGAGAGTTGATGCGAAGTTTGTTGGGGGGTATTATTGAAATAAGTGTTTCTTCTTCCATAAGTATATTGTCTACTTTTTCATACCCTCAACCACTGCTATACATGGCAATTTGGTTTGTTTACTTTTTTTTGTATTCCTCTTCATTGTAATATGGCTCTGTGTTGGTGCTGTGACACCACTCACCTGTGCAGATGTTTCCAGAGTTATCTCTGCTGATATTGCATTTGTTATGAAGTAGTTGTTGTAGTTTACTAATTAATTTTGTTAGTGGTTTCATTCTGTTTAAAGGTAATGTAAAGATTTTCCTTTTGAGCAACATTGCACTGTCTACAAGAGCCTCCAGGATCAGTTTTCTGCGCTAAGTTTTAAGGGTTGAGCCTGGCTTTTTGCCTGTTCTTAAAAGGTTCTGAAGGACTCTGTTTTGGAACATTATTTGTAAAAAATAAATCTTTTGGAAGGTTTTCTTGAAGCTATATTAACATTGGTAAATGCAGTATTACCACTAGTGGTTGTTGAAAGTTTCTTAGAGAATTTCATTTCATTCTTACATTTTAAAGAGGAGTCACAGTTTCTTTCCTGCCAGGTATTTTGGTTTGGCTTAGAGAATGTAATAGTTGTTTTGTTTGAACGTTTTGGATAAATTCAGCTAGAGGAGGATGCTCATTTTGTACGATTTTAGTTTGATCTGCTCTATTTCTGAGTTGCTTTCTACAGAGTTGCCTTTTGGTTGGCATTCTTTGGTGTCTGTTGGAGAAATGTAAACTGTGGTTTTGGAGGTTGTGCATTGTATATGTGTGCATTGTGCATGAGTGCCTGAGTATGAGAGTGGGCATAAACGTAGAGGTGTGTGCTTGTGCAATGGCCTGTTTAGTTTGGGAAGGCTGTACTCGTATCTGTAAGTTTACTATGCTGGTGTTCACACGATAATACAAAGTGTGCACCTGTTGAGGTGCAATTAGTAATACTGCATGAAATAATGTTGAGTTTATACAATAGTATGTCTTGTTATGTCTTGCAATAAAAGAACAGTGCATTATCTTAGTAATAGGTAGAACAGTACAATAGTATTGTACTTACTTTGTTGGCTGTAAAAGGGAGGTTTCTTCTGGGTTCTGTTCTGCACTTGAGACACCACTGGCCTTGAGGAGTGTGGTCTTCACTCTAATTTCAAAAGAAGGAATTAGTACATATATGTGTTAATTGTGAAGTAATTGCTTTTGAAAAATAGATGAGTTAAATTTGCAGAAAGATTTATTGTCAAGTTGAGGTATTGTATGTGTTAAATTATGGAGGTGTGTATATGAATGGGTAATTTGGAGTTCTAGTATCATTGTAAGGTAGTTAGTGTTGTTGTAGTATTTATTGTGTAAATAGATTAGTGGAAGTTGTAGGAGGGTGAGAAAAAAAGGTTTAGAAATATAGATAGATTGTAGAGGAGAATGTTTTTGTCTTTAAAAATGGATTCATCTTTCTCTTTATAGATGATTGCAATAATGGTGCCTTTTGTTAGTTGTGCAAAGGATGCACTTGGTATGATTTGCTAATATATATGCATTTTACTATGTTTGGTAAGATTCAAACTGGTGTTCACGAGGAGAGGAAATCACTGACGGGCCCATAGGTCAGCGCTCACCCTCTAGAACTTGTATGGGTGCTATATCTGTATATAGAAATAAAGCATGTGGATTGGATAACTCTTATTGGGTGGGCGTCTACGTCCATCCCTCTGAAACACACGTGATTGACGTCACTACAAGTACAACGTCTCATTGGTTACAGTGTCTATAGGACCCTAGATTACATGGTCCATTGTGATTGGGCAAGTTACACCCCTAGACATAAATCTCCATTTTAATTAGCAGCATGCAGAATAGACATCCAGGTGCCTAGTGCCCCAAGATTCACCCTTCCTCCTTTCCATTCATCAATGTTTTAGGGCTATGTATCAATTAGTTGGCTAGGGATGGCCTTGAAACTGTAGTCTCTTATCGGGAAAGGTTATGGCATCCTCGGGTCCTGGAGGACATCAGGCGATGGTACTTCTTCGCTCCTGGCTGGTCACGTGTTAGTTCACCATGAATCTGCTTCAGTTTCCAGCTTTTAGTGCATTTAATTCTGTGTCGGCCTAGCCACCTGCATGGGCCCCCCTTATCTTGACCTTCATGAGGCAGGCTGGTATGCTCTGAAGTTGGAGTCTTGTGAGCTGACGCGCTCCTCCCCTTCTCCAGTTGACCTCGATTTCCTAGGAATGAGCCGCTCTTTGTTGAGTTTCGATTCCGCTCCTTCTCTTGCCTTTGACTGGGTTTCGAAACTTGGCCTGGCAGGCCTCTGGCCGCCTGGGTACCTTTTCTGCTTTTACAAAATGGAGTCGCACTTGTATAATGTGCCTTATTGAGGTAGATATACGGTTGGTGCCAGCTGCTCTATCTTCTACTAAGCATTGCAAGCAATATCAATTTCTTAGCATCTTGCGTTTCAAGCCTATTTACACACGTTTAACAGGACGGTTTCTTCCATCTGGTCTCGAAACACTGTTTCCTGGCGTTGTAACATTGTCTCCTCTCTGTGCCTATTCCATTCAATTTCGTAGTTACTCGCACTGGCGTGTTATCTTCGATAGCTGCTCTTTTTCATTCTCGAATCTGTTCAGGCCCTTGTGTCATTTCCACTGGCCTTCCGTTAAGGCTTTTGGGGTCTCTTCGTGGACCGTGTGTAGGTACTCCTCATTTCATATCAGCGACTGGTATGGCTGTCTGATAGGGTACCGTGCTGCCCAGGGTTGTCTGGTTATGGGTGCTTCAGCAGGTATGGATCTTCTGATGTATACTGGGCAGTGTCCCACTGCAGCTCTATGTAGGTTAATTTGCTCTTCATACGTCACATACCTTGGCGAGCGCGTTCCTGGTACCTCAAAATGAGGGGAAGGGGTGCAGGCCATGTCTGGGACCTCCTTTTCACTCCCCCCTCTGGTCGGTTCATCGACCACTTCTGCACCCTCCTTTGCATTCATTTCTTTCGCTTCTTCAGTGTCATGCTCATCGTCCTCTGCGTTGGTACATAATGGCGTGAATGTGTGAGCCTTTGGAGTCCATATTTTTATCACTCCCTTCAAACTCCCTGCTGTCTTCACATGTTCGTCTTTGTTCCACGTCATTAGCTGACATTGTCCAATTGGGCTGCAGTAGATCCATTTTCCCTCATACCTTCTTCTTTTCTTAGGGTATGGGAACTTTGTTCCTTCTGGGGCAAATTTGCTGGCCTTCACAAAGACTCTTATCTCTTCATCAGTCAGGTCTCTGGGCTTCCATCCTGGTTCGACATTAACCATTATTTTCATCCCTATGGGTTTCTTCGCAGTTTTCTGGCACTGTGACATGATTATTTTGATAACACAGGATCCTAACAATACCACTGCTAGTAGAGCTCCCAAAAACTTGAATATATCTGCCATCCATTGTGGGACCCACGAGAATAGGTCTCCAAACCAGCTGTCATCGTCTACTTCATCACTTTCATCAATCATCTCGTTTTTTAGGCTTGTCAGCATGCTTATAGCCTCTGTTAGGGCTCCGTTTTCTTCATTGTGTGATGGTACGAATGTGCAACATGATTCTCCAATTTTTGCAAAAAAACCTCCATCCATTGCTGTGATGATGTCAAGCACATATCTGTTTTGGAGGGTCATCAGTCTGATTGCTCTCAGCTCTTCTTTGATCGCGTTGAATCCTTTTATAGTGGTATTGATGGTCTGCAATAACTCCCATCTGGTTATCTGCAACCATTTAGCATTCACTCCAACTTGGATGTGGGGCAGGAGCAGTGTTGTGAATACTGTGGAGGTGAGGCTGAACAGCCTGTTTTCGTATGGGATTGCATGGAATGCCTCTTCTGATTTGGGAGAAAAGTAATTTTCCCTATTCATCCTGGATATCAGTTCCACAGATCTTCTTCTTCTTCTTAGATGAGCATCTGCTTTCGGGAAACTGTCCAACTTCGGGTCATTTTTAGGGATCACTAGTGCGGGAACGTGGACGTTCACTAGTGTGCATATGCCTCCCCAGTTTTTCGATAGTCTTATGTATGCCTTGGCTCCACACGCCCAGTAATGGTCCATAATAACTGCGGTTCCTTGTGTCATTCCGGAGCTTCAAAGATTCGTCCACAGTTTTGATTCTCTCCCATCTTCCTTCTGCCATTGTTTCTGAAGCATAGTTTCGGGCTCTCCAGTGGCACTATCTGTAGTTGTCCCCCTCTATCTTCAACCCATGTTAGAAACTTTACTAGCTTTGGCCACAGAGGTTTGCATAACCTCTGCGAATTCTCTATTGCTTCCTTGCATGCTCCAAGGACCATCCATGCTCGGCAAATTACTACTCCGTCCTCCCATCCATCTGGGACGACCACTGACCCCCAGATCTGCATTTGGCCTCTGTTTTTCCACATTTGAGCCTCTACATTTTTCTGCAGTCTTCCCTTGAACATTCAGTCTTGGGTTTATTTCCCATCCTATCCCAGATCCTTTGACATCAGGGTTCTCGTACCTGATCACATGATTTCAGGTGTGCGCTCGGTTTCTTGTTTTAATGTCCTGGACGTAGCCATCTTCATCCGGGTAATCCTTTTCGTTGGCCCATATCAACAAGGCGTCTCTTCCCATAAATTGTCCTCTGGTGTTGCACATAGCTACATGTGACATACAGTGTGCTGTATGGACATCAATTTCTACAGCCACAAAGATCTTGGACTTTCCCATGCTGTATGGTAGGAGTGCACAGACAAAGCATTCTCCTTCTGACTGCCTTCGTCCTACTCCCTTCATGGGTTGGTACCATATGTTGTTTCCGCGATGGGCTGTGCTGTCCAGGTAGTCATTAAGTTCATTGTTATCTTCATGAGGGCTTCTCTTGATTCTCAGCGTTCTTCTGTAGTTTGCTATAACTACATCTCTGAATGCATCTGTGCTTCTTTTCCCCTTCGGGTATCTCGATGGAGCAGGCTGCCTTGACTACATTGCTGTGGTAGGAGGGGGATTTGTGCTTTCTTTGCTTCCCTTTTGCAGTCTGCCATAGACTTCCCATAACCACCATTGGTTCATCAATCTCCCATCTTGTGGCTGTGCTGTAGGCCTGCGGCTTGTTCCTTGAGTTGGAGCAGGTGTGCTTGCAGTTATAGTTTCTATAGTTCTGTTTTTCAGCTCCTTGTGTAGTTTCTTTGCTTGGACTATAAATGGGAACAAATACTCTATTAGCTTGTGGGTCTTCTCTGTGAGTTCTTTTGTGGCCACTTGTGTTCTTTTGAGGAATCTTGCTATTCCCTCCTTCTTTGGTATTTCACTTGGCTTTTCTTGGTTATCTCCACTATTCTCTGGAATTGAAAGTTCGGCAGGCAGTCTCTCCTTTTCTGCTGCCTTCGTTTGAGGCCTTGCAGCCATTGACACTTGCCCTTGTTTGTGTGCATTCTGAGTGTGGGTGCGTGCCGCGGCCAGTGCTACATTATCATTCATACCGTGCTGACCCTGTCTCCAGCCTTTTCTCTCATTCATCACTTCGTGTGTAGATGTATCACTGCTAATTATATTCAATTTTACATCATTTGCTTCACCATTAGCTTCTCTTGGAACTGGAATCACTATGTAGGGTCTGGGTGCTTTTGTAGGCCCCAGATGTTCATTATCTGGTGGGTGCACTGATAGGGGGACATTTTGTGCACCAATAAAGAAAGCAGTTCTGATTGTTAATAATAGAAAACCAATTATGATCACAGTACATATGCACATAATCGTTCTGAGTGAAAGTTTGCAGCATTTTCTTCCAGGAAAGCGGGGGCACCCTTCTTTTGGGGGTAAAACCAAGTTACTGTTCTGGGCCCCCATTTCGAATGAGTTCATAGTCATTTATTTATTCCTTCTTTTGCTCTGGTCTCACAGTTCGAAAGTTTATTACTACTAAAGTGTCGAGTGCTTTCAGTGTCCCCCCTCTTGTGGATGATGATGGTAGTCTCTGGGTATGTAGCACGGTTCTGTTCGCTAGACTATGGAAAAAGTTTAGGCTATCAACTCTGGTACATCACATCCATCTAAGGATATCGATACTAGGTGAGGTCTCAGTACACGCCTCGAATTTGCTTTGGTCCTGTGGACGTGCTGGAAACAGTTCAAATGTGAAAAATAAAACAGTGGAACTGCTACAAAGTCACACAAAATGAAATGTTGCAAAAATAAAAGTAAAAATAAAAACAAAAGCGAACATGAGAAATAAAAAATAAAGTAAAAATAAAAATAAAACAAAAACTGAACGTGTGGCTAAAATAGGAAAGGATGAGCTAATCGTACAAAAATAAGGTTGTAAAAATAGGAACAAAAATAAAAATAAAAATATGGAAAAATAGAAAACGAGTCAAAATCGCAAAAATAAGATGTTGTACCAACAGGAACAAAAATAAAAGCAGAAGTCAATATATGAAAAAATAGGAAAAAATTAGAAGGATGCAGAGCAGGGAAAAATACGATGGCGAAGTTCTTGTGTCTGCTCCTTTCGTTCGGTCTCTCGGTGAAAAGTTGAGGAACAGTGTCTCTCTTCTCTATCTGGTCCACAGTGAAATGATGACGACAAAGTTCTATTTTGGATTTCCTCCTTCTAAGGCTCTCCTCAGCAGTGGATGTCCATAATTGCTTCTTAGTTGCGCTATGATAGCCCTCAGGAACCTGTTCAGTTGCGCGTTTTTTGCTGGATTACTGAGGAATGCGGGTATGCCAACATTGCTGGGCCTACCCACTAGTTCTGGAAAGTTTTCAATGAGGTGGAAGAAAACACGGTATGCATATTGTCTGTCTTCTGGTGTTAATGACATTTGCTCTGTTTTTCTAGCCTCTAGATTACAGGCCTTTTTTTTTCAGCGCTAACAGTTTTGTCTCCTCGATCTGTCCCTCGGCTAAAAGTCTCACTGGAATCTCTGCGGGAATTCTCGCTGGAAGTTGGACAGCTCCACCTGGAGCATTATGCCTTGGAGGAGTGTGCCCATATGTGGAGCGTTGGCCGGATCTCTAAGAAAGGTGATGACATCAACATCTGCAGGCCTCCCCACCATCTCCGGATAGACTGTGACTAATCTAAACAGGACATTGTGCGCCAGCCGGGTGTCCTCGGGTGATAGGGACATTTGCCCTTTTTGGTTGTGTCCTGATCACAAGCTTTTCTTTTGATTTGCACAGTTTTTACACTTTCCTGCTCCGTGGATTGCAACCACGTAATTTAATTTGTACCATACTTGGTTGAGAAAGTCATTGTTTCTTGGGTCCCTGATAAAGGTTAGGGTATCTGTGGTTCTCCCGACGAGTCCTGGACATTCCTCTATGATGCGGAAAAATAGGGTAAATGTAAGTTCATCAATGATCACTTGAGGTGGGAGCATTAGTGTCCTCTTCGCTGTGCTCGGGCAGTTTGATGAAGGCTTCCATCATGACAGTCAGCAGTTGCCGGATTACCTTCTTGTTTGCAGGATCTCAAATAAAGTCTGTGACAATGGATCCTCTCCCTATGAGTGACGGGTATGATAACACCACGAGTTGAAAGTAGGTTAGCACATCCCACTTGAGATTTCTGCTGGAATGTACCATAAATTCTGTGATTAAAGTCTCGATACTGGTTGCTTCAGGATACTGCTTTGCACTCTCAGGAAATATTTTATTGGCAGTCTATCAGGGTCTTCATTCTTTGTACTACCTGGGCGTGATGTGATTTCAACAATATAGAAAACTCAAATGAGCGGACTGAATTAACAGTGGTCCTCTTTTTTGGTAGGGGCTCGTGGGGGAGGACTAAATGTCAGGAAGGAGACCAGGAGGGGTCCCACCGAGCTACCTCAAGATGTAGGCACTGGAGGTTACAGAACTATGTAACAACTTCAATGTGCTTATAGCCGCATCTTTATCAACAAATGTAAAAAGGTGGGGAGAAAAGTGGTTCCAAAAAATATATTCTTATTTTATTTAGTAATTACTCATACGTTAAAACAAGACCGACAGGTCACATTTGCAAATTTAGACAACATAAAACAAAATTAATAGGAAGACAATTCATTTAACACTTTTTTGTCCTAATGTTCACTCCTTGAATACATTGAATTTCAAAGTGATGTTTGTAACACCTGGGTGACTTTGCAAGATGCAATTCATATCCAACTATTTGCAGGGTCCCCATATACATTGTGTCGACATGAGTGAATCTGTTTCCAGCCTTCTTCGTAGACACACAAATAGACTATTAGTTATTCTTGGATATTAGAGCCGATTGTGCAAGGCTTTCTTCAGGACACATCAACCCCGTATCTTACGGAGTGTACCAGTGTTATTGCAAAAGTATCTCCACATATCTTTATGGTCGGAGTCTCGGTCTGAATCCTATCGGCGCCTGTGTTCGTCAGCTCCACCGTATTCATCTGGGCATCTTGCCCCTAAAAGTGTACGATACATTCCAGCCATTTATCGTAACTCTACCTACGACTTGGCGAGTGAAAAAAGTAAAGAAACCACCATAGCCTGTGCCAAATTCCGTCCCCGCTGTGAGACGTGGAGTGTTGCCAAGCTCACCAGAGAAAGCAAGCTATGTGCGTTAGCGCATAATGACCCACCGCTACGTATCCTGTCACTGAATGTTAGAGACTAACCCATCTAATTTACTGTGCGGGGCCGCGAGAGTTGTGTACAAACACGATAAGCAGCCCGTCTTCGACAAGCACTTCACTTTACGATTGATCGTGTCGTTCCTCTGTAAATGATAAAGAGCCATATAGATATGTGGAGATAATTTTGCAATAACACTGGTATACCAAGTAAGATACAGGGTTGATGTGTCCTGAAGAAAGCCTTGCACAATCGGCTCAAATATCCAAGAATAACTAATAGTCTATTTGTGTGTCTACGAAGAAGGCTGGAAACAGATTCACTCATGTCGACACAATGTATATGGGGACCCTGCAAATAGTTGGATATGAATTGCATCTTGCAAAGTCACCCAGGTGTTACAAACATCACTTTGAAATTCAATGTATTCAAGGAGTGAACATTAGGACAAAAAAGTGTTAAATGAATTGTCTTCCTATTAATTTTGTTTTATGTTGTCTAAATTTGCAAATGTGACCTGTCGGTCTTGTTTTAACGTATGAGTAATTACTAAATAAAATAAGAATATATTTTTTGGAACCACTTTTCTCCCCACCTTTTTACATTTGTTGATAAAGATGCGGCTATAAGCACATTGAAGTTGTTACATAGTTCTGTCACCTCCAGTGCCTACATCTTGAAGTAGCTCGGTGTGATTTCAACAAGTTCAGTTTATCAGTGTTGTTTATGGCTTTGGATGTGCTTCTCTTTACCCTGCAACTAGGATGCACAGAGTGTTTGTTTTTTATGTCCTTATCCCCTTTTTTTTCTCAGGGGAACTGTCCAATTTTAAGCTACAATTTCGCACAAAAGTTCCTTGTCTTTGTTTTGCTGCTCATGCGTCCTTTTTCCCCGTCATGGATCTTGTCTGTACTTGCTGAGGTTCTTCTCCTTTGTCTGTAGATTCTTTGGAGTTGGGTGCAGCAGGAGGGCTCTCTCCTACAAAGGGCTTGATGTCATTTAGGAAGTCCAGGCTCTCCTGCCCTTGAGCTTGACAGCGGACGGGGTGCAGTCCTCCACAATAAACGGGCCATTAAACCTTGGCTCGTCCCATCTTTTTCTTGTAAAGTTTCTCACGAGGACGCTGCCTCCAGGGAAGATGAGGGGTGCACAGAGGCTGTGAGTTGCATCTGCATCAGCACTATCTGTTGTGGTTTTTGCTGTGCTGTCCCCTTTCCGCCGTCGCTGCAGCTGGCCTTAAATGACAGGCGCTGGATGTGAGACAGTCCAGATAGGCTTTCATCTCTTCTCCTAGAACCTCCCTAGTCGGCTGGGCATCACATCTAGCTCTGTCTCGGGGGATAAGAGGGGTCCTCATTCTTCTACCAGTAACTATCACGTGTGGCGTGAGGTGATGGTCGGAGCCTGGTTGGTTCCGAAGTGCATACAATGCCAATGGTAGACAGTGCAGCCATCCCTTCCTTAATGTGAGCTTCAACTTAGCTATCCTTTCCTTAAGCAAGCCCTTGATTTGTTCACATATCCCATTCCCCTCAGGATGATACGCTGATGAGAACTTGTGCCTTATACCAAGCAACAAGTTAATCTGTTCAAATATTGAGTTTACAAAATGGGCCCCATTATCTGATCTCATCACTTCGCACACCCCCCATCTAGGGAACACTTCCCTCACCAGACATTTTGCGGCACAGGTTGCATCGGGGTGTGTACAGGGACCTGCTTCTACCCATCTTGAAAAGGGACACACCACCACAATTAAATACCTGCACCCATTACACACCTGAATCATATCGACATAATCGATATGCAGGTGCTGGAAAGGTCCATTTGATCTGGGGATGACTCCTCTCACTACTTCTAATGTGTGCCCAGAGGTGAATTGCTGGCAGGTAATGCAGTTTACCACAAAAAAGTCAACATGCTCCGCTAAATTCGGTGTGAACCAGTCTTCTGCGAGCGTTGCAGCAAGATTTTCCTTTGACATGTGTATGGGGTAGTGAAGCTGGTCTAACGCTACCTTTAGTAGGGTGACAGGCATTACTGGTTTACCAGTGCTGTCTTGCCTCCACAATCCGTCAGAGGGGTTTAAAGAACACCCTCGACGCTGCCATAAATTCTTCTCCTCCTGAGGTGCCTCCCCTTGGAGCTCAAATTAGCTGAGTCTGCCCCATATTGCTATAGGCCTCTGGAGTGGGCCGTGCTATCATCATTCTTTCATGGGTACGTGCCACCTCCATGTCCATGATTGTTTCAGTTTTGGATGCCATACGCTTGGCTTCCGTGTCTGCTTCATGATTTCCACGTGACACGAAATCTGCCCCCTTGGTATGAGCGGCACATTTTACGACCGCTATGCCCACTGGGAGCTGTAGTGCTTTTATCAGCCTGTCCAATAAGGCTGCGTGCTGCACTGGCGTGCCGTCTGCTCGGAGGTAGCCCCTCCTTTTCCAGCGCGCTAGTCCTGCGTGCACTGTAGACGTCACATAGGCAGAGTCACTGTACAATGTTACTTCCTGGTCTGCATGATTCTCAATGGCGAGTATCAATGCCACTAGCTCTGCAGCCTGTGCCGAATAATGAGATGGGATTCATGCACTGACAAGTACTTGGAACTCTCCATTCGTTATGTGTTTGATCACGGCCACGCCTGTATACCTTTGTCCGTCTTCTTGGTCAATTCTTGCAGACTCGTCAATAAAGAAGATCTCTCCACATGCCAGGGAATTTTCTTTTATCCTGGGGATCTCAACATAGAATTCCTCATAGTTCGCACAGTCGTGCACAGGTTCTTCCTCGGTGAGTGGCTCAGCTATGAACGTAGCAGGGTTCACAGTTTTTCACTGCACTATTTTGATTGATGGATTAGAGATAATCACCTCATAGGCCGATGCTCTCTGAGAAGTCAGCGTGCCCTTTGGCTTCTCTAGTATGGCGAACAGTGAGTGCTCAACATATAATGTCATGGAGCACCCCATCATAATGGATGACACCTTCTCGATGGCGAAAGCGGCAGCAGCTAGATTTTGCTCGCAAGGGAAGTGGCCCTTCATGACCGGGTCCAGACTCCTGCTGTAATATGCTAGGGGCTTGTATCCCAACGAGGTTCGTTGTGCGAGCACTGCCGTCATAAAATTACAATCAGTATGAGAGAACAGATAGAATTCCTCCGCATAATTAGGAATCCTGAGAAATGGGGCCTTACAAATTACCCCCTTGAGTTCTGTAAACCCCTTCTCCATTTCTTCTTTTTAAGGGCCTGTAGCAAGGGCTTGGTGTACGAGCTGTAGTCAAAGACCCATGCTCGGACATAATTGCACAGGCCTAAGAAGCTTTGCATTTGTTTTATCGTGCGCGGCTTGGCCGTGTTCATGATAGCTTCAGCCCTTTCTGGGGTTACCTTCTTCCCCTCATGTGAGATCAGTTGCCCAATGTACAACACCTCCTGTTGGCAGTGCTGCAACTTTTCCTTGTCAACCTTGTACCCCTTCTCAGCCAGTATAGTCAATAGCTCGACAGAATCGCGCCTGCATTGCTCTTCAGTGGTGCTGCAGATCAGAATGTCATCTACATACTGCAAGACAACACTGTCCACCGCAATGTTGCTTAGGTCCATCTGTAGGACTCTGTTGAAAATGGATGGAGACTCACAGTACCCCTGCGGCAACCTCATACTTTTCAGGCACATTTGTCTGAAAGTAAATGATGTTAGGTCTTGTGAGTCACGGTGCAATGGAATCGAGAAAAACGCATTTTTCAAATCGATCACCGTGAAATATTGTGCCTCAGTGGGTATGTTGCACAAAATTGTGGAGGGGTTTCGGGACTAGAGGGAACTCGGCTTCGACCATGTCATTCAATGCTCATAAATCCTGGATTAAACGCCAGGACCCTCCCTTTGATTTCTTGACTGGATAATTCACTGTGTTGCAAGGTGATTCTGACGTCACTAGGATGCCTTGCTCCATCATGGAGGGGATAGTCTTCGCGATTCCTTCATCTGCCTCTCTGGACATGGGATATTGTCGCACTCGTGGTAAAATTGCTCCTGGTTTTAATTTGATTTTCACTTCACCCGCCCCTTTCAGGAGACCTACATCATAGGGCCCAGTAGTCCATACTGCGGCAGGCACTTGGGCCATGTCATTATCAAAGTATTCTGGACGTTTTAGTGCCAACATCATTCTCTGTGGTACCTCCCTTCTGATCATTTTGACACAAAATATGAGACTCACTTCCACTCTTGTCTCTTCTAGGTCAGGGTGTTCTTCGAACAGATCGTCATCGGTGACGTCAGTCACTCGATACTGTTCTTCGATGGCGACAATCGCACACCATGGTCTGCC
Organism: Ambystoma mexicanum; assembly: GCF_040938575.1. Taxonomy (NCBI): domain Eukaryota; kingdom Metazoa; phylum Chordata; class Amphibia; order Caudata; family Ambystomatidae; genus Ambystoma; species Ambystoma mexicanum. The sequence continues at coordinate 1,055,379,098 of NC_090931.1, read as the reverse complement.
CTCATCGTCATATCCTTCAACTAATACCACTTTTCCTCGCACTGCAGAAGATTGTATCATTAAGGGAGATACTTGTCCCTCCTCTTCGTGCATGGGTATTCTTGGTCTGAATAGAAACTCATCAGGGGCTCTCATAGTTTTGTCTGCGAGGCCTGGCAGTCCCGCCATAAGCACTCGTACGCCATATGCGAAAACGTCTGGCTCCAGTGGTATAGCTCTCATAGCTGCACGTCCAGAGTATGCTCTGATCATTTCACACACGTTTGAACAATGCATTCCTGGGGTGGAGCACACTATGCCATTTTCAGTGAACGAGATGGTCATATTCAACTTTGTCATCAAGTCCCGACCCATGATATTTAGTGGGGACTGACAAGAATATAATAGAGGTACATTCATTTTGTGCTCCCCTACAGTGACTGGGAGTGCTCCAGTTAAGGGAACTCTACTATGAGCTCCAGTAAAACTCTGGGTATCTATAGCCTCGCCTGACAAGGAGAACTTGCCTTCTCGTATGCACGAACGCGTTGCACCCTTGTCAACTAAGAAGGAATATTCTTTCCCCCCTATGGTGACAATTACCCTAGGTTCCCTGTTAGGGTCTGGTGTCACTGATAGGATAGAACACATCAGAGTCCCCTGTGACCTGTCCTATTTCATGTACAGGTTCGGTCCACTGTATACTTGTGGGTTCCCCCATTTCTGGGGTTAATTCCCCCACCGGAATTACTGCCCTGAGCCATTTGCGGCGGTGCCTGCTGGGGTTGTCCCTGTGGCACATTCCCCATCTTCAGTGGCTGAACCACTTGCTGTGCACCTTGCTGCAAGCCAGCCGCCTGCTGCTGCATGGTATAATTGTATGCACTGCCCTGTTGCAGGGTAGCAGGTAGATTCACCACGCCTGCCCCCATCCCTTGGTTTTGCCATATGCTTTGGCTTCTGCACATGCGTGCCACGTGTCCTGTCACTCCACACAGCCAACATACTGGCGGTGGTCGGGCCATCTGTCCATCTAACATAGCTGGACTGCCCATCTGTGCGTTCTGGACACCCCCTTGAACATTTTGAAAACCTCCTTGGTTACCTCGAAACCCTCCCTGATTACTCTGCCATCCTCCAAATCCCCTTCCCCTTGGGTAAAATCCTGCGTTACCCTGGGTATTCTGCGATGGGTTGGTAGCTTGTAGTGCGCTCGATTCAGCTGGGCTTGTTAGCATGGCTCCCTCAAGAGCATACTTAGAAAGCTTCCTTTGCACCAGCTTCGCCTCCTCTCCCTTATGCGTTGCCTCCTTCTTCCGATACTTTTCTTGCAACAGCCTCCAGTAATGTGCAATTGTCAACTGGATTTCGGCCCATGGTTTAGCTTCTATTCCTACCAATTTCTTGAGCTGTTTTTGCACTGGTTCTGGTAACCCTTGGCACAATATGTGATAGAATACAGGGATGGATTTCGTCCAAGACTCATGCGTTTCGAGTACCCACGCGTCCTGAAAATTTTGGATATAAAGCAACGGATCCTCTGACCCTTTCATTTTTCGAGTCATTATAGCTCCCATATCAGATGTGTCTGGATATAGCATACGCAGCACTTTCCACACTGCTGCTCTACAGTTATTAAATGGCGCTCCATCATGGGAGGTGTCAGTTATGGTTACCCTAGGGTAGCCTGCCCTTTTCCACACGTCGTCTGCTCTTTCACAGAGTATAGCAATTAGGAGTCCCTTAATGTCTCCTATGGCTAGGGTGACGCCCCCCGTCATTTTCTCTAACTCATGTATCCACTTTCCGGCTCCCGATGTCAGCATTGGAAGCTTATTTTTAAGGTTCTCTCGGTCCATGTGTGGCCATGGAATATATTGCGGTCTTGCTCCCCCTTTTTCTAGTAGTGGGAATTAGAATGCGCAATCCTCTTTTTCTTTCCCCGTACCTCTCCGGTCTTTCGCCGGGGTGGCGTTCCCGCCTTGCCGTCTACCTGGCAATGCCCTTAACCTATCCGCATAGGCAGGGGCTGACGCCCCCTCTGACCGTGGGGTGTTTCCTAATTTCGGCTGGACTGCCCAGCGGCCTTTGGCATCCTACTTATGGACCCACCGGCATCTGACCATCTTACCTCTCGGTCCCCTGGGAGCCGCTTTTCGCACCGTCTCCCTTCGTCATGCGCCACTTCCTCCGTTTCCCCACCGGAGTCAGACTCTGAATACTCCCTGTTTACACAACTCCTTGCATCATCTTCGTTCTGTCCAATTTCTAGTCTAGGGACAGTCCCCTACTCCCACTACTTCGGGTGACATCCTCCGTGTCATATAGCTGAGTGCTTTCTAAGTGCTCATCCTCCCTTTCTCCTTGGGAGATTAGTTCCAGCCCCATCTCCTCATATATTCTATCAATAGTTTTCCGATGCTTCTGGTGTCGAAGTCATCGTCAATATTTGTCCCGCTTGTACCTGGTACCGCATCGCTAGCAGGAAAGAACTCTTCTATGTCTTCCCAGTCTACAACAGGATTGGGTTTAATGACTTCCCGTTCCAAGTACTCAAGATCTTGTGCCCTCTGTTTACGCTTGCGTTCTGCTTCCTCATTTATTTCCTTTCGCTTCTTTGCTTCTTCTCTAGCCAAATCTACTTCTCTCATTCGTTCGTTTCTACGTTCCTTTGCCCTTCTACTTTCCTTATCTTCTCGCTTCTTCACTTTCTTTTCGTGCACTCTCCTTTCTTCCTCCAACTTTAGCATGTTCTGCCTGTACTTTTCGTAGGCAGCGTATTGGGTGCGACTGAGCGGTATTCCCTGCTCTTCGCGATATAGTTGTTCTCTCCTCAACCTATCCTTCTTTCTTACCCTCTCGTCTCTCATGTCTTGTTCTTTCTCCTTTTCCCTTCTTTGCGCCTCATCAGACCGTTCACTCGGTCTCACATCATCACTTCCTTTTCCATCTAATTTCAATAATATCTTTCCTTTCATCCATTCGTCTTTTGCGAATGCTAACTCATCACTTCCTTTCCACTTTTTACCCTCTCTCTCCCTATCGAGAGGTGCACTAGTCTGTGCCTGATCCTTTCATCCATCTCCGCGCCTCTCCTTGTCCCTCGGGTTCTGTGGAGGTCAAATCAATTTCCTGGTCCTTCTCTTTCATCTCGTCACTACTGCATGTAGGTGACTCATATGCGGGGTTGCTATACCCTGTGGCTGCTTTGAGCTCTTTCAACGGGTAAAGACCCTCTTACTTGCTTCCCTCAATGACTGGTTCCGGCGGGGCAGGTGGCGCGGTAGGCGTCTCACCCCCCTCCGTACATAAGTTTAATATTCAGTCTGCAGGTGGTTCTTCTTCCTTCGCTTGCTCGAACATTTTCCAAAGTTCGAGCACAGCAAGGTGTTTTTATAGCTTCTTGCCGGTATATGTGGCGTGTAGGAATGTTGTCATGTGATGTAAAACAGCCTTAGACAGTGACCCGTTCTGGGGCCAAGGCATAAACATCTTATTGGCAGTACCCTTAACCCACTCCTGAATGTATTTTTTCAATTTTACTGCATGCTTGGGCAGCTGCTTACATAAATGCGCAAGTGGGGTAACTTCCTCCATTCTTAATTTTTGTCACCAACAATATTCACACACAGTTCCTTAAGCTTTCCACTAGTATGAGCGAGCACCACATACGCAAGCTCCAATCCAATCTTTTCCCGGCAAATTTTATATCAACAATTTGCTCAAAACTCATCAATTCAAAGGCGATTCCCTCTTAGTTATGAAATTGCATAAAGCCAAGATGCATTGTAATCAATCAATAATACAATAATTTCACATTTGACATACACAGGACATATACGACAGACTAGACAGACTAGACAGACGCCAGCTGGTCATACATATACCTGCCTTCTAATCACTACCCCACCACGGGATTTGAACGAACCCCCTTATTACGTCTTTAAACGTAATCGTAGCCTAATCGTCCCCCCTCTGTGGGCTCTGGGTTCACGTTCCTTCTGACCACTCTTTAAAGCGCAGGAACAAGGCGAATCTTTACGTTTTTTTCTCAGGTGCCCCCCTGGTATTCCTTACGTTTTATTCTCTTGGGTGCCCCCCCCAGGTATTTCTTACGTTTTACTTCAGGTGCCCCCCTGATATTCTTTACGTTTTACTTCAGGTGCCCCCCTGATATTCTTTACGATTTACTTCAGGTGCTCGAGTCATTACCCCCTATATATATATATATATATATATATATTTATATATATATATATATACATATACAGTCTTCTCTACTTCTGACTATTTTATTTTTTCCTCCACCCTTCGTTACCTTCCCCTTACTGGCTCTAGTGCCTATATGACATTTACCAAAGTAACAAGTTTATTGTTTCACTCACCAATTGCATCGTTTCCTCTCTGGAGCTTCAGTATCACCGCCCCTTCCTCTTCCTCTCGTGATCTTACCGAAGGCCCAGAGTTACTTCGTGCCTTCGGTCTAAGGGTGTGTTACACTATATCAATTGATAATCTATAATCGATGGCCGAAACCATCCTCACGCTACCAAGTGTTCACGAGGAGAGGAAATCACTGACGGGCCCATAGATCAGTGCTCACCCTCTAGAACTTGTAAGACAAGATATCTGCACCATGTGAGGACAGGGGGTGCAGGATTCACTTACTCCGACATGACTCAATAACGAGGACTCGTAGTTTGGCAAAGGGAAGTAAGTTTAGTGATACATACATCAAACAGGGAAACAAATGGGAATCAGCTGTAGTGCGATCACCGGTCTCGCCCCGACTTCCACGAACTTTGGTAGAACAGCAATTATTATAGGCACAAATCGTCATCACTGCCGTCTAATTTCTATAAAAAATCATCATGCAATATAATTGGTTAGGAAAGGTAACTTAAGTCTAGGTGCTATATCTGTATATAGAAATAAAGCATGTGGATTGAATAACTCTTATTGGGTGGGCATCTACGCCCATCCCTCTACAACACATGTGATTGCCGTCACTACAAGTACGACATCTCATTGGTTACAGTGTCTATAGGACCCTACATTACATGGTCCATTGTGATTGGGCAAGTTACACCCCTAGACATAAATCTCCATTTTAATTAGCAGCATGCAGAATAGACACCCAGGTGCCTAGTCCCCAAGAATCACCCTTTCTCCTTTCCATCCATCAATGTTTTAGGGCTATGTGTCAATTAGTTGGCTAGGGATGACCTCGAAACTGTAGTCTCTTATCAGGAAAAGGTATGGCATCCTCGGGTCCTGTATGACATCAGGTGATGGTACTTCTTCACGCCTGGCTGGTCACGTGTTAGTTCACCATGAATCTGCTTCAATTTCCAGCTTTTAGTGCATTTAATTCTGTGTTGGCCTAGCCACCTGCATGGGCCCCCCCTTATCTTGACCTTCATGAGGCAGGCTGGTATGCTCTGAAGTTGGAGTCTTGTGAGCTGACGCTCTCCTCCCCTTCTCCGGTTGACCTCGATTTCCTAGGCATGAGCCGCTCTTTGTTGAGTTTCGATTCCGCTCCTTCTCTTGCCTTTGGCTGGGTTTCAAAACTTGGCCTTGCAGGCCTCTGGCCGCCTGGGTAACTTTTCTGCTTTTACAAAACGGAGTCGCACTTGTATAATGTGCCTTATTGAGGTAGATATACGGTTGGCGCTAGCCGCTCTGTCTTCTACTAAGCATTGAAAGCAATATCAATTTCTTAGCATCTTGCGTTTCAAGCCTATTTACACACGTTTAACAGGACAGTTGCTTCCATCTGGTCTCATAACACTGTTTCCTGGCATTGTAACACTGTCTCCTCTCTGTGCCTATTCCATTCAATTTCGTAGTTATTCGCACTGGCGTGTTATCTCCAATAGCTGCTCTTGTTCATTCTCGAATCTGTTCAGGCCCTTGTGTCATTTCCACTGGCCTTCCGTTAAGGCTTTTGGGGTCTCTTCATGGACCGTGTGTAGGTACTCCTCATTTAGTATCAGAGGCTGGTATGGCTGTCTGATAGGGTACCGTGCTGCCCAGGGTTGTCTGGTTATGGGTGCTTCAGCCGGTATGGATCTTCTGATTTATACTGGGCAGAGTCCCACTGCAGCTCTTTGTAGGTTCATTTGCTCTTCATACTTCACATACCTTGGCAAGCGCGTTCCTGGTACCTCGAAATGAGAGGAAGGGGTGCAGCCCATGTCTGGGACCTCCTTTTCACTGGTTCCCAGTTGTATGTCCATTTTAGCAATTTGATAACGTGTCTAAAGGAGTAAGTGGTTGTGAAAATGAGCAATAGAAAGAAGAAAATGATAGTTTGCATATTACAATGAGTGATTCTGGTAAATGCAAACTAGTAAAGCAGATAGATTTGCAAGTGAAACTTAATGATAGGATGTGAGAAAAAATACAGTATTTGTTTTTGTTGGTTTTTCAGGGTAAGTGCAGGTATTTTGTTTATTTCCACTTACAATAGAGTTGTAATTCTAATATACAGAAAGTGTTCATACCTGTATTTTGTGTTGATGTATGTAGATGTAGATCAATCTGGAAGGAGAAATCTTGGAGAGCATTACAGTAGTTTTTGCTGTAGGTGTTTTCCAATCTGTTGAACTGTGATGATAGAGTTAGATAGAGGTCTTGGATGTGGTTGGTGGATAGTTGAGTGACTGTTTAACAGTAGGCAATTAAAGAGTGCTGTAGAGAGTGAAGTGGAGAGGGAAGAAGGGCTGTCTCTGTGTTATGATGTCCGTGGACACGGTGTGCCACATCTGGGGCTTCTGAGTCTCCCTTGCATGAAAATGGGCATATACTTGAGGACTAGCCAATCAAATTTGAACACTGGATTGTATAGGAAGGGAGGGTCATAGTTTTTTTCATTCCTTTGTTGGCTGTGTAGTGAAGATGGCTGATATTGAAGAGAGACAGAGAATTACTGTGTGGATAGTGGGAGATATTTTGTGCATTATCTGAAGCGGTATGCTGAGGGAAGAGGCATTTCGGGAGATCTTGGTTTTCCAGGTGTGTAGGCTTTTTGGAACTTTGTGCCAAGCCGTAATTTGCAGGCTTTGTTTGATTTGTGCAGAGATATGGCTACTGTTGGTAGTCATAATGTTTTGATACTGCACTGTGGAGGAGAGCTTTTGGGATATATTAGTGCAGGAAGTTTGCTTCTAGACTTGAAGCAGTTGGTGCAGCAGCTGATGTTGGTGTTTCCTACTGTGAAGGTGTTTTTTCTTATATAACACCTAGAGCACTATGGAATAATCCAAATGCAGTATGTCCCCAGCAAAATGTTGCAAGGAGTGTTGTTAACGGGAGAATATCTGCATTTCCTTGCAGTTATGGAATGTTCTCCTGTGACAATGACAACATTAATTCTCAGAATTTGAACTTTTTCAATGCAGATGGCATATCTCTATCCACTATTGGAAATGCTATTTGGTTGTACAATCTAAGGGATGCTTTTAAAAGGTTCCTATAAGTATGTTAGAATGTGAAGAAGAGGAAAATATGAAAAAATAAAACATTTAAAAGTGTTTGCTTACAAGCACCTTTACAAAAAAAAAGGTTCTTTTCAGAGCCACCTTTACATTTAAATCTCCTACCCTGGTTGAAATATGTGTCTCTATTCCCACAAATTATACGATATGCCCGCAGACACTACGGTAGTCTGCGGACTGCACGTGTTACATCCGGGGATTTTGTGGTTGGTAGGCATGGAAATGATACTCTGCATGTTAGGGGATTGGTGAATAAGGTTTACTGGGTGTGGTTTAAAAAGGAGAGATTGGGCCTCATTACATGGATGGTGGTAAGGGTTTACCGGTACCGGTAAGGGTACCAGTGCCGGTAAACCCTTACCGCCTTACTACGAGGTCCCTTTGTGGGACCCTATCTTAACCAGCCGTTAAGGATGGGACCCGCAAAGGTACCTTGGAGGTAATTACGGTACCGCACTTTGCGGTACCGTAATTACTGCCTTCCCCATTCCCATTGAGCCCTATGGGGGCAACAATGGGAATGGGGAAGTGCCATGGTGAATGGGGAATTACCGCCCCCACACACCATGGAATAGGGCGGTAATTCTGCCATTCACCATGGCGGACTCGGGAAAATATCGGCGGCAACCATGGCGCTAATAGCGCCATGGTTACCGCAGTCCGTGTAATGAGGCCCATTGTGTCAGAAGATGTGTTTGCTTAGAGGAGAACAGATGCCTATGACTATTGCTATGTCTTTTAAGAAGCAGAGTGTCTGGATTTTGGAAGACTTGTGGATACATTGGTTGGAGGTGCATGCACAGAAATATGGAGTGGCTGCAGATCTTGGATTCCATCATGTGGATGTGCAGTGGTATGGAGTGCGCGGAATGAAGTGGCTGGATTTGGTCCCTCTTTGTGCCACATGTGTTACTTGCCCATTGGCACCTCCAAAAGTGTTCTGATATGTTGTATTGAAAAATAATTGTACAGATTTGCGGCTGCAGAAATGCCATTCACTAATCTAATGGATGAGAGATTTATTAGGATACTCCCATTGTGGGTATTACTCGACCGAGCATATTATACGAGAATCATCCATTAGAGGGTTCGTTGTGAACTCTCCATGAGATTATTTTTCAATACAACATATCAGAACACTTTTGGAGGTGCCAATGGGCAAGTAACACATGTGGACTGCTGCTATCCAGCCAATTGATGCCTCATCTTTTGCCAGTCCTGCATATACACACGTTTTGCCTTGAGAAAGACCCGGAAAGGGTTGAAACAAGTGTTGGCAGATTTGACAAAACGTATTAAAACTTTGCTTACAATCTTGACTCTTCGCAACCAATCATGTGGATTCTGCATGTTATGGTTTATCTAACAACTAGTATAACCCATCAGGCTAGCAGCGCATCATCGTGGACACACCGTCTGTCTTTTTGGAAGTATAGCAACAATTTTTGCAGTAAGAGTTGACCAATTCAACTATTCAAAAAACAAACACCACAAAAAGGCTCTTTTCAGAGCCACCTCTTTGACCTTGAAAAACAGTGCAATGTTTTTGATACCCTTTAGGCAATTTTCTTTTTAGACGTACATCGACTGTCCGCGGACTTCTAAAAATGCACAGGGCCCTGCAGCATTTCATTGGCACTTCTATTTTTAAACTGTGAAAGGTGGCTCTGAAAAGATACATTTTTGTTTTGTTTTTGTGGTTTTGTATTTTTTGGGGTTTTTTTATACAACATACAAGGAAAGGAAAGGAGGGTCGGGAAGGGACACCAACCACAGGGATAGGAAAAGGCAGGTGGGGAGAGGAACATGTAGGATGGGCCTTACTTAGGTAGTTGGCAGTCTTTCTCATGCTCCCGGACCGCAGCCTTGAATGCATTTCGAAATGACTCCCCTCTGCAGAGTACCGCGTTGCAGTACATACATAATACAGTGACCCTTGAAGGGTAAGGGTCTACTGCATTGTGTATGGCCTCCCAGGCTGCTTCAGGGATGCGCTGCCCACAGGAGTGTCTCTTGTGGTGACAGGAGCGGATCCAGAGGATGCTGTAGAGGAAATCAACCTACTAGTTCTATCGTAGGGGACAACCCTCCAAAGTGCCACCTTGTGGAACGAGTTTAGGTGTCACCGCATGGTGGTGGTCCCATATCTATACAAACCTGGTTTGCCACGACTGAGCTCCATCGGGCACTCAGTGCAGCGCACGTTGTTTGCACGTGCCTTGGGTACCCCTCCAACGGTGGTAAATAACCTCCATACCCAAGACTCACACTGGCCGGCCCTAGTAAGGATTTCCTCTACCTCATCCTCGTCTTCCTCTTCATCCATCTCTGCATCGCTACACCTGTTCCCCTCTCCAGGCCTTTGGGAAGGTGGTGGTGGTGGAGGGGGTGATACTGTTGTCATCTTTAATGTCCTGCATGTTAGTTTTAGCAGTGCACAGTGGTGGTGCGAGTTATGGTTGCTTAGCTTACCATAACTCTGGAATTTCTGGGGGGTTTCGGTTTTACTAGTAACCATAATATGAATAGGTTGTTATTAGTGCAAAGCATGCATAAAGTCCCTTGTGAAATAATTTTGCTATGAATTTTAAAGGTTTTTAGTAGCAGAACTTAACCATAACGTACCTTTAACAACTTTTTTCACTGAATTTCATAGGTTTTAGTAGCGCAACTTAACCATAACGTCCCTTTAACAAAGTTTTTTCACTGAATATATATATGGGTATTGTGATGTAGTTATTCCAGGTAGCTGCCTCCACTCCAAGATGGAGGAACCCTTTGAGAAAGTTAAATAATAAGTCTGTCTTCGATGTTAATGTAGACCGACTTTATCCAGCCATGCTTTGATGACGTCCCACGTAACCCGACAGCGAGTGTGGCTGCCTTAGTAACAAACGCCACGCTCGACAGAGGAATCAGTAGTTACTCGCACTACGGAGCGAGGTAAGCGTATTAAGTATATATTTGGATTACCCTGTGTGGGTGGTATTCGACATGCATCACTCAGTAGTCAGAACACTATATTGAGAATTAAAACTAATTACGGAATCCTTTTTGGTTCCGTTTAGCATCTTAAAGTGCGGACGTGGCACTGGCTGCGAGACAGCATCTCTGAAGCCCTCACATCTGCCGATAGGAACTGACACAGTCCATGACTGAGTTCAACATGCATCCATGTATGGAAATGTGACCCCATTGGGGTAAATGGATTTTACTATTCATCATCCCGATAACTAAAGGAGCATAGCCCCTTGTGGTCACGCATGAGCGGGAAATATTACACATACTGTAGAGCATTGTTAGGTCACTCACTTGAATATATGCTGAAGTAGACAAACCTATCAAAACAGGAACAGAGTCCATCTTCCATTACGTTCTTTGATTGATTCACTCACGGAAGGCATGATAGGTAAGAAACAATTGTGACAGATTGACTGGATCTGCAAATACACACATGAGCGGAATGTGCATGTAGCACTGTAACTACTGAGTACATGAATTTACCTGGGACCTCACCGGGTGATTAACCCTAACTACCACATTTACCCCACTTCTTTTTCGATGGGTTACATCCAGCTGGCTCTAATGGTTAAGTAGCTTAACTAACAAATCAATAGCCGATTCTTGTCTGAATAGTTTATATAACAAATCTAACATATATAAAAGACTGAACTAGTCCTCTTTGATATTTGTTTTTGCAGTCCGTATATTCAGGAAGAAGAGGTCATCACCTCGAAACGCGTCAGCTAACAGCGTACTTGGATTTTATGGGATCTTGTGTTTTTTTTTATATTGATTGTAATTAAACTTCACAACATTTTGTTGGTACTAAAACTCTGTTCTCAAATTGTGTTATTAAAAGATTATGTACACATTATATTAAGTATTGACTCTTCTTTAAAGTTCATGAAAGTGTGCAGGGGACGGGAGGATCCTAATATTGGATCTTCTTTATTTTGGGTTTCCCCAGGGGCCCTCCCTGACCATTTGGAGCCGCTGGGTCGCCATTGTGGGCTGGGTGCACATGCGTGCATGGCTGTGGTACTGGCAGGGTTGTTGTTTTGTGAGGTGATGTGGCCATTTGTCAGCATTGCTTTGGTACGTGCGTGTTGCATTGTGGTACCTGTAGTCATATTGGTGTTTGTAGTTACTGCTGTATGTGTACATCCGCTTCTCCATGCAGATAAGTACGACATGTGCATGCTCCCTGGCCTGTACTGTGACGATGGTGCGGGAGGTGGTCAAGTATGGATTTTGCATTCGCTTGTCATGCCATCCCTTGTGTAGTTACTTGCACCCCTGCCCCCATTTGGGCATGTGCTTCACAGCGCATGTGTGCTGGGTTTTCTACTCACCCACTATCCAGGTCCATTGTCCTCTGTGCCTCTCCATGTATCCTGGCAGTGTGCTGCTCCATAGGACCATGGCATCGTGGGTGGAACCCGGGTAGTGGGCACAGCAGTGGGTGATGTACAGGTTGGGGTCGCAGCTGACCTGCACAGTCAGGGAGTGGTAGTGCTTGCGGTTACGGTACACTGCTTTGTGGGCCTGGGAGGCCACCAGTGCAGCATGGGTACAGTCCAGGGCAGCAATCATATTTGGCATTTGGGCAACGGCATAGAACTGTCCCTTCATGGCATTGACCTGGGCTGGGGTGGTAGGCAGTGAGATGTGGCGTTGGACTTGCTGCAGGAGGGATTCAAGCAACTGGCCCAACAATGTGCGAAATGTGAGCTGTTTCATGCCGTGCATCATGGCCACAACGTGCTGGAAGGTGCCAGTTCCAAGGAATTGTAGGACAGACACTAGCTTCAGCAGTTGGGGTACAGTTGTCCAGATATTGATCCTGCTCCCTGTATCGTCCTGTATTGTGGTGAGCAGCTCTCTTATGGTCTCCCTGTTCAGGCAGTACAGGGTGACCAACTGGCTGTCGGTGAGGGTCCAGGGTGAGGGCCTAGCCCTGGGGATTATGCACACCTTGCATGGGATCTCCTCCTCCCTCAAACCCTCCCTGTACTCCCTGTGCCCTGGCCTGGTTGTCCTCCCTCTCTACTTCCAGGTGCAAGATGAGCAGCTGCCTGTCCCAGCTCTCAGTGGCAGCATGGTGTTGAAATCAGTGTTTTGGGTAGGGGTGTATTTTATGTAGCCCTTTGAGGTGGATTCGGTTCACCTGTGGCTTTGTTTCAGGCACCTGTGATCATTTACCGCCAGCTGGAAGCTGGAGGTAACTGCGCTGTGTTTTCGGCAGTAATTGCACCAGTTTTCGTCATTAATACCACTGGATATGGACTTGTGATGCAGCTGTGTTCGCGTCTCGTGTGGCCGGCTGTAATTGCGCCGGATGTAATAGCATCAGCTGATTTTACAGTCAACGGTATTTGCACCAGCTCATGATCCGGCGGAGTGGTATTGGCGGTGCTGATACTGTTATCGCCACTTTTAAGGATTACCGCCACACTTGTGATGAGGCCCTTTGTGTGGTTCTTTGGACTACACCAGTGTTGGGAGTACAGTATTGGAGGGGTATCTTCACATTAAGGCATTCCCTGTAGTTAAGTTATGGAGCATTGCTCCGACGTGAGCGTTAGGTGGTTTGGATGGGAGTTTCGCAATATGGTCAAGTTCTGTGTAAGCACGTGCCCAGTTTCATTCAAGGCTGTCTGATGGTGTATACAGTGGAGAAGGTGTGTTGTGTATTGTTTGGGTTGTGTATCGTTCCCTGAGTTAATGTGTGGGTGCGTCTGGATTTTAGTTATCCCGTTTATAAAGGGAAAGAGGTGTGTTGTGTCTGATATATAAAGAGTAGGTGTATAGTGTCTAATATATAAAGAGAAGGAAGTGTATTGTGTCTTTATTGACATGCATTATATGTCCCTGAGCAGTTGTCCTGCTGGCCATTCCTGAGGGTTGTTAGAATGCTAGTGAGCGTTGTTTTTGACAGCACAGTGAATATTAATGTATGATGATGCGTGAGGGTTCTCTGGGTGTAAGATGAAACCTGAGCTGGAGATGCCTGAGGATGGCCAGTGGGTGTGCCCCTGCTACCAACATACAAAGAGTAACTGTAACCTATGTAAATAAGGAGGTGTATATTTCTACGTGGAGTCCTGAGCTATCTGTCTTGAAGATTTATAAAAGTGAGGACACAGCTGTGATGAGTCTACGTTATCGGAGTGCTGTGAGCCCCTCCCCCACCAACAAATGCCACGCACACACACTTGTTGTTGGGTCAGGCCCCCGGTCGCACTGCCATGGCCGGGAATGCCCACTTTATTTATACTGCACGCAGCAGAGTACAACGTCACTCTGCTGCGTGCATGTGCCCTTAAAGGGGCAGCAGCACACTCCTCCTTTTTCATAACAAAACAAAGAACAAAGGATAGCTACCTACAAGTTATAAGAACACACTGCACGCAGAATAACGAACCCCTTTAATCACGGCCATCCCCGTCCTGCATGTAAATTCCAGTCCACATGGTGTTCCCGCCAGTTCAGGGGTCCAAAACATAATCACTCAGGTGGGTAGGCTTCCCCCTCCCGACCCTCTGGGGATACCTCCTGCCCGCCTACCGGATCAGGCCCTCTTCACTGGAGCTCTCCTGGTCCAGAGAGCTTGGCGGGTGCACCAGGCCAACGCCCTCATCCGGTACATCAGTCATGGCCCTTCTTTGCGCTACTTCCAGCCTGGATTCTCCCAGCTTCTTAAAGAAGCTAGTGTTGCGAGTTACAGAAGCAGTCCCATTTTACGCCGTTACCATCGAGCCATGCACTGTCACCACGTCCAAGGGACCAGGCTCGTAAGTCAAAGACAGTTTTCCTTGTGGATGATGGTTCCTGACCAGCACTTCATCGCCCGGGACAAACTGCTGGGGGCGAAGTCCTCTTTGGATGTTCTCCCGCTCTGTCCTGACTATCCTCTCCCTTTCCACCTGCTCATCATTGATGACTGCTGGCTCACGCTTACCCACTTCCGGAATGATGCCCCTCAGGCATCGCTTGAACATCGCCTCAGCCGGCGCCACGCCCGTGGATGTGTGTGGGGTGGCACGGTACTCCCGCAGGAATTTGTAGAAGGCCCTCTGCAGACTTTGACCCTGGCCCTGAGCAATGCGAAAGACCTTATTCAAAGTCCTCATCATCCGTTCCACCTCACCATTTGACTGGGGCCACTATGGCGTAACCTTGCAGTGGTGGATCCCATATTCATTCATCATGAGGGCAAAGCTCTCACCTTGGAAGGGCAGACCATTATCCGAGCACAGTACCTGAGGCAGTCAGTGGGTGGCAAAGATCTTCTCCATTGCGACAGCCATGTTCTCAAAAGCCACTGACTCCACAAACTCTACCTGGACCACTCATCCATGAGCAGAAGAAAATGTGTGTCCCAGCCTGTAGACCCGAAGTCAGCGTGGACGACTTCCCATGGCTTGGTGCCTCGCAGCATGGTCTCTATGATGGGTTCTCTCTGAGCTGGGGACGCCGCCTGACACCACACACAAGCCGCCACAAACTCTTCGACCCATCTCTCCAGATCCGGAAACCACACCTTTTATCGCAGGCAGGCTTTTGTCTTGGCGGTGCCCTGATGTCCTTGGTGTGCCAGCTCAATCACTTGCGAGATCTTCACTTGCAGAATCACAATCCGGTCACCCCTGAGAAACAGTCCAGACTCTGAGAACGCCAGCTCATCCCTGACCCTCCATAGCTGTTCCAACGCCACCTTTGCTTCCTGGGTCCTCAGTGCCAACGTATCCACCACGGCCCTCCGCAAGCCCTGTTGCAGGGCTGGCTTCAGGATGATGAAGCACTCATCCTCCGCTGCTGCCTGTTCCAGTTTGCAGACCGGCACTTCGAGTTTGGGGTGGCCGCCTCCAACACCAGCCAGACATGTTCATCAGCCTCCTCTGCACTGACGTTCTGTGGCCCCTCTGGTCCCTTGCTCAGGTGTCTGGGCATTGTTATTGCCGGGCAGCTACACGAGGGACACCCCGTAGTCCAGCAGGGCCAGCATCCACCGCTCGATCCTTGCCGGCGGCTTCGAGGACGACCCCGCCAGTATGGGTAAAAGGGGCTTATGATCCATGACCACCATCACCGACCTGCCCAGGACGTACAGCCGGAAATCACGCCAGCCCCACAGGACTGCCAAGGCCTCTCTCATGATCTGAGAGTACCTCTGCTCTGTTTCAGACAGGGCCTTGCTGGCATACGCAACTGGCCGGACCTCCGAGTTGGCGTCAATCTGAGTGAGCACCGCATCCAGGCCAAATGGGCTGGCATCAACCACAATCTCAGATTGAAGGAACGGATCAAAGAAGGCCATGGTCTCCTCCGCCGTCAAGGCCCCCTTCACGTCCTCAAAGACGGCCTGCTCCAGCGGTCCCCACTGCCAGGTGACATCTTTCTTAGTCAGCACCCGCAGCAGCTCCAACCGGGACTCAAGGTTCTTGATGACCCGGCCACAATACGTGACCATTCCCAGAAAACTTCGAACTTCAGACACGTTCTCCGGAGATCGCGCCCCCACAATGTCCTTCACCTTCCTGGTGTTTGGTGACACGTACCCTTATTTGAAGACAAAACCAAAGAACTCAATCTTAGTTTTCAGGAACTCACACTTGTCCCTGTGTAGTGTCAGACAAAGAGATTGGAGTCGCTGAAGGGTCTTCGCCTGCCTGCCCAGGTGTTCCACCTCCGATCGTGCAAACACCAAGATGTCATCACTAATGTACAATACTCCATCCAGATCGATGAGGGACCCCGGATGATATTGTGGAAGACCTCAGCCACTGACGACACCCAAAACTCAGGCGCTTGTAGCGGTAGAGACCACGGTGAGTGGTGAACGAGGTTGTGTACCACCACTCTGGGTGCAGTACCATCTGATGATATCTGGCCCTAAAGTCCAGTTTCGAGAAGAACCGGGCTCCTTGCAGTTCAGTGATGATGTCATCTATGGTGGGGGTCATATGGCGTTCCCTTTTAATGGCTTTGTTTGGAAGCCGCATGTCCACACATATTCGCACTGAGTCTGGCTGCTTTGGTTTCCGAGCGATGACAATAGGGGAGACCCAGGGTGTCGGGCCTTCCACCTTCTCAATGATATCTAGTTTGACAAGACTGCCCAGCTCTTTGTCCGCCAAGTCCCGCCGATGAAACGGGACCCGGCGATGCTTCAGCGCAATCGGTTGGATGTACTCATCGATGTGGACCCTCACCGGGTCACCAGCCATCCGACCAATGCCCTCAAACAGGCGACTGTATTTCGCCAGGAGCTCCTGTACGTCCTCCACGTAGACAGAGTAGGCAAAGCTGACAATGCCCAGCGCCTCCGCCGCCACACAGATCAGTAAGGTGTTGCTGCTGACAGTCGTGACATAGAAGCGGGCTGTGATCAATGCATCACCATGTCCCACACTGGCTACGAACGCACCATCCAATGGGATAGGCTGTGCCCCACCGAACGTGAAGATACTGGCCCTGGGAGTCAATAGTTTCAACTGGCTTTCCATGGTGTCATAGTGCTCCCGTGCCATGGCATTCACTGATGCTCCTGTGTCAACCAGCACCAGAACCGATGACCCGTTCACCTGCACCATGCATTGTGGCTGTCACCTGTTCATGGACCGCAGAACTCCCATGCTTGACACGAAGAACACGTTCTCCTCCTCCACCTCATCATTGTCCTCCAAAGGGGCACCTTCCTCCCCCTGATTGGCTTGGGCAACGTTAGGTGGGCGTTGTTGTCGAAGGAATCCTGCTCTAACGGGTCCCCTCGGGACCACGACCAGCAGTGGAGGTCTGCACATTCTGGCATAGTGGTCTGACGCCCCACATCGGCCACATGATTTCCCCTGCACAGGGCACTCTGTGGGATGTGGGAGGTCATATCCACACTTCATGCATGACTCCATTGTTCTTGTGCCACGGCCACGCTGGTTCCCACCTGGACGTCTAGCGCCTCTGCCACCCTGACCATGGCCCAGTGCACAGACTTCTTCCGACTTCCCTGGGTGCACACCCGCCTCCATTATGGATGCTCTCACCTCGGACACTTCCTGACACCGGCCCAGTTCCAAAATGCGAGGCAGCGGAATTCCTGGTTCAAGCAGCACCTGCCTGCACAACTTGCCTGACACGCACCCTTGGATAAGTTGGTTGCGGATTATAGTGTCTGTATTGTCCCACGCACATGGCAGAGCCAACCGGCGCAACCTGCCATGGAAAGTGTCCCAAGTCTCATCATCCTTCTGGCGAGCGGAGCCCATGACAAAGCGTTCATAGTCAGTGTTCTCCAATGGCAAGAAGTATTACTTCAGAGCAGCCTTGGCAGCATCGTAAGAGGTATTGGAAGGCAGCAGGGACTGAAACACCTCATGCACTGCCGGCCCTGCAGAATATAGCAGTGTTGACACCTTGCTGTCATCATTGGTCTCCCCCTGGCTCTAAAGTACATGTCCAGTCTGTCGATTCACAGTTTCCACCTTGGACCCAGACTGGACGCAGTACCGGAAATGTCAAATTCAGGCATAGATTGGAGCGCCCCTTGCTGTCTCATCACAAGCAGCGCTTGGGGCACCGGAGCCTGGGGTACCGGAGCTACCCCTGCACCTTGACCATCCTGCACGATGGCAAGCGCACAGACACCCCACCCAAATTAGATGGGGCCGCAACTCACCACACTGCACCCAGAAGATGAGTGTGACAATGTCCATCAGGCACTGATGATGCAGCACACAAATGTGTGACAATGTTAATGAGAGGCCGCTCCTGTAAACTTCTGATGAATCCACCACCACCATGCAACAAGCAGGCCTGTACTGCCTTCCAGACAACCTGGAAAAATTTCCAAAATGATGAAAATTGGGGCACCAGTCGTGCAATTAGTGCAGCAGTGCGCAGATTGGGCAGATGTTGCTGCCAGGGACCTCCTAGCCACCCCACTGGCTCTGGAAATTGAGCAGGGTGGCCCCAGGGTGGCCCCAGAAAGTTGCAGGCCTCTGCCCGCTCCTCACCTCATAATCGACGTGAAAATGAAGAAACGACTTCAAAAGCACAGCATGTGTAATATCAGCTGTTCCGCTGATAAAATATCCAAAAATTCAGACCGGATGGTGCACAGGCACTCTAAGGCACTCTAAGAAAGAGCTGCGACAATCCCGAGCTTGGCGGCCAAACCGTGTGGCTCTTCCCCTCTCTGCGGCATTCAGAACGGTGAAATAATAATCAAAGTAAACAAAAAAACTTCACCGCTGTACCCGGGTTCGTCAAGTCGCATGCTCGTCCCCACTGATGAGTCTCTGTTATCGGAGTGCTGTGAGCCTCTCTGCCCACCAACAAATGCCACGCACAAACACTTGTTGCTGGGTCGGGCTGCCCAGTCGCACTGCTGCGGCCGGGAACGGCCACTTTATTTATACCCCACGTGGCGGAGTGCAACATCACTTCCCCGCATGCTTGTGCCCTTAAAGGGGCAGCACCACAACAGCGTGCCGCTGTTGCTCTGCTACATTACCAGCACTTTCACTTTGGGTGGTGGGTATGGCCCACAGCCTGCATTGCTCTGGTGGCTTTGCACCACTTGCATATTGTTGAGGCCCTCAGGTGCATTGCATCTGGCGCTGTGTGAATGGTCTCATCCTCTTGTGCTGCCCGTGTACAGTGCCATATCACTACACTGGCTGATCAAGAGCAAGGGACATAGACTGCACAGGCCAACGGCTCCATTTAGAGCGCTTGCGCAACCTGTTCCCATTGTTCTGCTTGCAGACACCACTTCCAGGGCATGTAATTATTCTGTGGCAGCAAGTCATCCACCACATCTCTGGTTAGCAACACTGATACCAGGTATTTGTACTCCCAGTGCTCATGGGTGTCATCTCCCAGCCTCTCGTCAATGCCACTGTTTCCCTGACAGTCACCATTACTGATGGTAGTGAGTATGAGGACCTGTACTGGCCCTGCAGGAAGACGCTGGTCATTAGGCCACCCTCCAGCCTGCATATGAACCCTAAGGGAGAGTTTGACATCACAGCCCAACCTCTAAGCAATTTCCCAGCTGGGCTCCAGGGTTGAAATGTCTTGAAATGTATTTTGTGTCAGTGATAAACTTCGATGGTGGTCTGGCAGATTATATAGCCTACAAGACTTGCAAGTCCCTTCGTCCCACTGGTGCATTGGCATGATATTGCTACTGTGTATTTCAGTCTTGGTAAATGCTGACTACAAACTCTTGAGTTCAGCGTCCATGTGTGGAAGTAGCAGTATGCACCCTAAAGTTTAAAAATCCCAATGCGAGCCCTGAAGCCTGTGAAAACAGTGCTCCTCGACCTTTTCAAAAAAGAAGTCTGTGTCCTGCCATGTGACTTTTTCGTTTGGGTTTTAAGTGGTGCTTGCACCACCTATAAGCCAGAACTATTGCATTAGAGTACATATATGGAAAATGGCATATGAGGAGGGACACAGATATTGCATTTGTTGTTTGGCTATTTATCTACCCATTGAGTGCCAATGGCCATGCTAATCTCTATGAGCATTCCCACCCATTTCCTGCCCCTCCCTGCCCAAAACACCACCTCATGGGAAATCTTTGAACTCACTTTAATTAAGTCTTACAATCAGACTTTGTGCTTGAAGTGCTTAACAGTGTTCTGAGAGTTAGTGACTTAAGGGGGCAGTTCGCTCGGAAATGTTATTGGCCCTATCGAACAGGCATGTATTTTTGAGCATACATCGAGCGATTTTAAAAGAAATTCCAATGAATCTTACCTTAGTTTTTCTCACTTTTACACATGTGAAAACGACGGGCCGGGTACCGCCATCTTGTGCTAATCTTATCCGTTGATGCATCGCCCTAAATTCAAAGTACCCATGCGGCAGTAATTCAGATCACCCGCCCCTAAAGCAGACATCACTGGTGTAAGGAACTCATGGTGGCAACAGTAAAAACAGACACAAGGGATCACAGTTCAAGGGTGTTTATTAAACTGTAAATGCAGGGTGGTAAAATGCCTAACCTGAACCTAAATCTAAGATGGGAGCAAGCGCCAACCATCAACTAAAAATAAGGCAGTCCTTGTGGCGTTGTGTCAAAATAATAGGGTCTATACTTAGAAAAACCTATTGCCAATTCCTTACAACTAATTAAAGAAAGAGTGTGGGATAGGGTTTTCAATAAAGTGTTCACAAATAATAAATTAGGATGTGACTTCCAGTGGTCTCCCTTCCCCACATTTTCAGCACGGGACAAGATGGGACCTTGGAGCACAACACACACTTGAGCCTTCTCATCACGAGCTAACAGTTCTGTATCCGCTATCAGGTTCTTCGACAGTTAAGTCTCCTTTCAATAAAAGCCTCTTGCCTTCGAGGGCCTGATGCATTCAACAAACAGACACAAAGTTCTGTTTCACATGTACTTTGGGTGACTGCTTCACCCCTGGGTACCCCTCTTCTGGGCATAGACCCTTCAACAAATCGTATTCAAACAATCGATTAAACAGCTCCTTTCAATGTACTTTGGGTGATAACTTTCCACCCCGGTCCACCTCTTTCGGGCTCGGACCCCTTTTTTGACGTTCGGCACCTTCCTTCGGGTTCACTCTGGCTTTTCTTGCATTCACGGGTTTCAAAGTCTTTTTTAACCTTGCCCTTGGTTGACGGCTTCCCTCTGCCAGGTTCGCTCTCACCAACTTTTACCAACAGTTCACTTCTCGCTAGCATCCCTCCACCGGGTTCGCTCTTGCCAACTTTATGAAACATAGTTCATTACTGTTTTTATCGTGCGGGATTCATTTCCCTTCTTCACAATCATCTGTCGGTCAAAGACTTTCAACGGTACAGAGGATTTTACAAGACCCCTGTATGACCACTTGGACCTATCTTTGCCTCTCCCCAAGGCCTTCTGGTTATGGTAGTCTCTTCCTTCAGGTAATCGCCCAGAGGTTTCTGCGTGAGCACCCACGTGGTGCCGGACGCCACTGTTGTAGGCTTTCACCACTTTCTCAATAGTCTCTTTATGCATTCAAAGTTCATATTAGCAGGTTGCTACTTTTTGTTCAACACAGCCCGCTTTCTTAACGAGTCTCCCCTCGACTTATCGGCTGTGATGATCTGCTTGGCTTTCTTCACCTTCGAGTCAAGGTTGGTACCACTGAGACAAGCATCTCTCCCCGGCTTGGTTATCAGCGGAGGAGGGTCTCTTGTACCATTGACATCTGGTGCAACACCCGCTGGCCTTTGTTCATGGTCTTATGTTTCCGAATGTGGACATTTCACTGACCTGGATCGGAAAGGGCAAGGTCACGTCTCTCCTTGTCAGCCTCTCGGTATTCGCCGTTTTTTGCCTCCTCTTGAACTGCTGTGCTGACTTGGCCCTCACGTTGTGCGGTCTGCCATGCTCGTCCTGTGCTCTTGTGCTCCACCTTTTATCCCTATCGTGATGGGAAAGAGCCATCAGGTGTGAGTGATTCTGGTTAATTGTCTGACCCTTGTATTGGGACATGTCAGGTAAATGGCTCTGGTGTTAGTCCGTTGCCTTTCGTGTTGTGCGAAAGTGTTCTTGTAGAAAAAGAGGGGGCAGTGTCTTGGAATATCCTACGTGGTAGGATGGGGAAAAGGTGTTGAAAGAAGGGGGATACCGCATCTAACACGTTGGTGTCCCACTCCCACAGGACTCCCATCCAGGTGATCATCCCTTACTGGTACACCCCCAGGAACTGGATCCAATAGCGATGGCAGTGTTCTAGCCACCTGGATGACAGATCCCTGGGGACTGGTTAGGGAGACACCTTCCTCCAGGCGATGTAGCCACATTTGTTTCACAGGGAAACTGGGAAAGAAAATCTACATTTCCCTGGTCTTTTCCTTTTTGGTGTTCCACAGTGAAACGATAGGGTTGTGGATCTAAAAACCATTGCATGACCCGAGGGTTTATTTTACATTTGTATAGCACACAGACAGCCCAGGGGCATTGTGGCGCTTGTGCTGGCTAATCCAAACTAGGGGTGAGTGCACTGTAACAAGTGTGAACTTTCGTCCCAAAAGATAGTACCTAAGATGGATAATGGCCCACTTAATGGCCAGGACCTCCAGTTCCAACACAGAGTAATTGTTTTCATGCGGAAGCAGTTTGCGGCTGGTGAATAGTATGGGATGTTCCAATCCATCGCAAACCTGGGACAGGACAGCTCCTAACCCTGTAAGGGAGGCATCGGTCTGTAAGACAAACTCCTTAGAGAAGTCGACTACCTTTAGGATTGGGTTCTGACACAGCGTCTGCTTCAAGGTGTTATAACATATCTCATCCTCATCATTCCAATGAAGTTTCTGGGGTTCGGCATTCTTAAGTTTATCTGTCAGCTGGGCTGTTTTATGTGAAAAGTTAGGGATAAACATTTGGTAGTATCCTATTAACCTGAGAAAAGCTCTAAGATATCTTTTGGTCTTGGGAGTTGGTATATCTAAGACAGCTTCTACCTTCTCATGTTGGGGTTGTACATTCCCGTTCCCTACAAAGAAGCCAAGATATTTTACGGCTGTTTGGGCCAATCTGCACTTAGCTGAATTAGCAGTTAGGCCAGCGTTTGACGACTTTCATGATGGTATAAAGATGGAAGAGATGGTCCTCCCAGGTTTTACTATAAATGACAATATTGTCAATATAAGCTCCACAGAAATCAGAATAGGGTTGTAGGACTCGATCCATGAGGCATTGGAAAGTGGCTTGGGCACCACGTAGACCAAAAGGGAGGACTTTAAATTGCAATATTCCTAGCGGCGTTGAAAATGCTGTCTTTTCGTTATCTGGTATACTATACAGTGGGTGAATTCCCATCTATTTTGTTACTGGGGGACCTGCGATTTGAAGGAGCCTAGAAAGCACAATCAGAAGGGGTCAACACAGGCTACCCCACCCTTCGGCCTCCATGGTTCGCCTGGAAATTCTTACCTTTGAGAATAAGATATTGAGGGAAACAGACAAAATGCTTAGCACCAAGAACAAATATATCGACAATCTAACCAAGGCAGAACGCACGGCTCTAACAAATCCAGACACCAACCCCGCCTTTGTCATAAAACCAGCAGATAAAGGCGAAGGGATAGTCCAATGGGCCAGATCACTATACAAACAAGAGGTAAAATTCTTACCTTTGAGAATAAGATATTGAGGGAAACAGACAAAATGCTTAGCACCAAGAACAAATATATCGACAATCTAACCAAGGCAGAACGCACGGCTCTAACAAATCTAGACACCAACCCCGCCTTTGTCATAAAACCAGCAGATAAAGGCGAAGGGATAGTCCAATGGGCCAGATCACTATACAAACAAGAGGTAAAACATAATTTAGATAACATGAAGTTCTATAAGAAATTAGAGATCAATCCTACTGCAAGACTTTCAGCTGAAATTGACAGCTTGATGTCTCATGCACTATCAGAGGGGTGGATTAACGAAGACGAAAAATCCCTCTTAGTTAAAAAACATCCTACCACACCGGCTTTCTATTGTCTACCTAAGGTCCACAAAAACAACAAATGTCCTCCAGGAAGACCAATAGCCTCAGCGATCGGCTCCATTTTCAAACCCCTGTCGATATATGCAGATCTGTTTCTTAGACCTTATGTGCGAAAAATGAAATCATTTTTCCAGGATACAACATTGATGATCAAGATTTTGACCGAATCTCATTTGAAGAACAGGATATATTTGTAACTCTCGATGTGGAATCGCTGTATCCCAGTATTCCACAAATGGGGAGTATTGATGTTATACACCATTATCTCGATATGAGACCTGTCAGTTCCATCAGAGTTCATTCTTGAATGTATTTAATGGCTGCAAATGGAAAAGGTTTTCATGATTGAGGGTATATATTATAAACAACGTCACAGTACAAATATGTGTGCCATATTCGCCCCAGATCTAGATAATCTTTACATGGACCACCTGGAGCAAAGAATTGTCTTCAATGATAATAATCCTTTCAACACATACATGACATGTTGATATCAGTATATCGACGACGTGTTCATGATATGGAATGGTGGCCGGGAACGCCTGAAACTATTCTTAGAGTGGCTAAACAATCTGGACAAGTTTATCAATTTCACTATGTTCTCTGACCCACATAAGATCCCTTTTCTGGACCTTGAAATTTACAAAACCACCTATAAGAAGGTAGTCACAAATCTCATCAGAAAACCAACTGATTAAAAACACTCTTTTGGTCTACGGCAGTTTTCATCCACAAAGTCTGAATGAAATGGTACCCTTCAGACAATTTCTTCGTATCCGGCGCAACTGCACCACAATGCAGGATTTCAACATCAACAGTAAATAGTTAAGCACAAGATTACGACAATGCTGGTACCCACCTGTGGTTATCTGAAGAGCTTGTAAAAGAGCACGAAACACAGATAGGAAATCCTGCCTTACCAGACAAGATAAACAAAGATAAACGAAAGGTGGAATAAATTACATGCGCAACTTAGTTTTCCCTTATCAGTCATAATCTAAGAAGAACCAAAACTGGAGTATCTTACACACTGAAGACTTTAACATCGAGAAACCACGGTTCACTTTTTTAAACCTGCTCAAAACCTGAAAGATAAACTTGTGCATACCCATGAGGAACCGCACACTAGAAAACTGGTCCAGTCAACCATGTGGTCTTTACCCCAGTAATTGGTCACTTCAGATGTGGCAAATGTTCTGTCTGCCAATGTCATAATGCCTACCCCCGGGGACCCAGACCAAGTCCAGCAACCCCGGAAGCAGGCATCAAGTTAGCCCAAGCGAGCCCAACAACCCCCGCTAGGGGCTATTTGGGTGCAGTCCTGGCGCCAGGTTCATATGGAGAGGCAGTCCTGGCGCCATGGGCGCCAGCCTCATAGATTAAAACTTACCTGATGCAGACCATGCTGCAAACTTATCTGATGCAGACCATGCTGCAAGACCTCCAAGCCAAACGAGGTTTGGAAGGGACTAATTTACCTAGGGACTATTTTTTTACTCAGGTGGGGCTGGGGAGGAATACTTACCTGGGACTACTTTGGAGGCTATTTAAACCACGCCCGAAGAGCAGCACACGCTTTCGTTATTCTGCATCCAGCAGCGTAACGCTCACCGTGCCTGCAAGTCTGCATCCAGTCTTCTGCCACGCCCGCCTCGAGTTTGGAGCTCCTAGAAAAAGGGAGAAAGAAGGAGAAAAGGTTAGAACAAGAGCAATACCTTTGATCCTTACCTGAATTCCCGATCCATCGCGCCTTCGAGCTGGAAGAAAGAAGTTATTTTATGCGCGTCGCCTCGCCTGCTGCAGCGCCGCGCTGAACTCACCGGCCTTCGCAGCATCTTCACATTTCACCACATCCTCCTGCATGTTACCGCCGCACTCCGGCACCTAAGGAGAAGACAAGAACAGCAAGGTGAGCCAAGGGAATACACAGAGGAATACCCCCCATAGACTTACCTGATTTTGCCACCGGGGGTACTATTCTTCTTCACGGGTAGGCGCAGCTTCCACTGCATCCTAGCCGAACCCCGGCCCCTAAGGGGAAACAAAAGGACAGGAAGGTGAAATAAGGGACTAACCAGGGGAACCCTCCTCACCACAAAAGACTTACCTAATTTTACCGCCAGAGGCATTATTCCCCGAGACTTCATACTTTATCTCAGCGCCTGAATAAGGGAGAAAGCAACAGGTTACATATGGACATTATTTTATTGAACTGTGTTGGATAATACAAATCCTTACCAGAACATTACCGGTTGCCACGAGGAACTCTTCAGTAGGGTCAAGCTGCAACCTGCAAGGAATCGGACAAGAGTGAAAGTCAGGCATTTGAACTCTTACGAACTACATACTTACAGCATCTTGCCGGGAATATCGGAGTCAATATAGTCCTGGAACTCGCCAATTCCTTCAAGCCAGTGAAGCAACTGGTTATCTACGTGCCCCTGCGCTCAATGCAGGATGGAGAGCTCATCTTTTCAAATCATCAGGTGAGACTATAAGAGGGAACATCCAAGGTGATCAGTGGGGAGAACGGCGGGGTTGGGGGATTTACGCTCAACTCCACGGGTGGTTAATTCCCTTTCTCCACTTGCAGAATAATATTCCTACGGGCCAAGCAAACGAAGCTAGGTGGGCCAGTCCAGTCCGTCATCTCGGCCCTACGCGTCACATTGGTGGAGACCGCAGCAGTCCAGTCCAGATCAACGCCTCTGTGGGAGCCAGGTGAGCGTAACAGAACGCGAAGCCTACACACAAATTCCCACCCGGGCGTTATGGATACCTCAGAGACTGACCAATTGGCCCAATTACTAGGGGAACTGAGGGCTGAAGTGCATTCCGCCCGTCAAGAAACCAATGCTCTTAGGAGAGAACTGATTTTGTCAAAGGAGCAAACTGATGATCTTGCTAGGCAACTATTGCAAAGCCAGGCTGGACAAGCACCCCACCTGGTTCCGGGGGAAATCCAGCTCCTGTGTCATCGAGTAACCCTGTGCAAATAAACCTACCAGGACATATTCCATTAGCCCCACCCGAACACTTTGCCGGAGATCCCAAAAGGTTCACTGTGTTTATGAACCAATGCCGCTTGCACTTTTTATGCAGACCTGGAGCCTTCCCAGACGATCAAGCCAAGGTAGCCTTTGTATTGTCATATCTCAGCGGCAGTGCAGCTGATTGGTCAATTCCACTAGTTACTCAGGATGACCCAATTCTTTGGGATTTTCAGGGCTTTCAAACGAGCATGGAAAGACTATTTGCCCGACACTCCAAAGGACAGGCCCTGGATAACAAACTTTTGTCCCTACGACAGGGTAACCAGGACCTTCTATCCTACATCGCAACCTTTAATAGGTTAATAGTGGAAACTGGATGGCCTGAGGTCAAACGAATCACGTTATTTCATCGAGGGCTTCGAGGAGAACTCAAGGATGTCTTGGCTCAAGTCGTGAACCCACCTAAAGACTGTGCTGAATATATAGACTTAGTGGTCCAGTTAGATCACAGACTTCAGAACAGAAAGGCTGATCGAGCCAAGTTTGAGAATCGGGTGCTGGTCAAAAGCCACGCTAACCCCAAAGGAGCAGATGTTTCAGAACCCATGCAAATCGGAGGGGTTAAAGGACCCTTAACCCAGAAGGAAAGAGAAAGGAGACGGCAAATGCAATTGTGTCTATATTGTGGAACTTCTGGACATTTTCTACGGGATTGCCCTGTAAAACCACCCAAGAAGGTGGTAGGAGCTGCTGATAAAAGCCATATGGAGTCACACTCGGGAAACGACCACGACCGACAAGCGTAGAGGTCCGCTTGCCAAGCTTGAAGAAGGATACTCAGACCTCGCATTTCATCATACCAATGGTCCTCGTAGATCCAGGGCAGACATTGCGTATGCACGCAGTAAGGGCATACATTGATAGCGGGGCCATAGGAAACTATGTGGACTATGAATTGGCTTCCAGGATGAATATACCTCTCTGCCGAAAAACCACCTCAGATGTCATCACCACAGTCGATGGAACTGAAATTGCCTCTGGGCCTGTAACTCATTCCACCGCAGGGATGACACTATTGGGTCAGGATGGGCATCGAGAGACTATTGTGTTTGATCTAATCAAAGCCCCACAGTTCCAAATAATACTGGGGATACCTTGGTTGGAAACACATAATCCTTGTATTGATTGGCGAGAGAAGAGAATAACCTTCCCGGATTGTGCACAAACCTGTTACCCAAAGAAAAATAAGAACGCAGGCCTGGCCACAGTAACCACAGCAGTCATGCAACTACCTCCAGAATACCAAGAATTCCAGGATGTCTTCCAAAAGGAACAGGCAAACACCTTACCTCCTCACAGATCGTACGATTGTCAAATCGATCTCATACCCGGTGCACAACCCCCTTGTAGCAGGATCTATGCCCTTACGGATCCTGAGAACCTTCACCTACGACAATGCTTAGACCAGTACCTTGCCAATGGCTTTATTCGCCCATCCAAGTCCCCTGCATCTTCAGCTTTGTTCTTCGTACCCAAAAAGGAAGGTGACCTCAGAACGTGCATAGACTACCGCGCATTGAACCAGATAACGGTTAAGAACCGATACCCGTTGCCTCTGATCCCTGAACTACTAGACCAAGTGAAGGACACTTGTATTTACACTAAATTAGATCTCCGGGGGGCATACCATCTGGTACGTGTAAAAGAGGGCGACGAATGGAAGACTGCTTTCCGCACTAAGTATGGGTTATACGAATACCAGGTGATGCCTTTTGGGTTGTTCAATGCACCAGCAGCCTTCCAATACTTCATGAACGATGTCCTTCGTGAACTCATTGACGTTTGTGTTGTCGTGTATATCGATGATATTCTAGTATACTCCTCTTCAGTATCTGACCATGTGAAGCACGTCCGAGCAGTCCTAGAGAAATTGCGGCAGCACAAACTATATGCAAAACTAGAAAAATGCCTTTTTCATGCCAGAGAAGTTGAATTCCTTGGGTTTATCCTGACTCCAAAGGGAGTCCGAATGGACTCACGAAAGGTGGACGCAATCCTCAAGTGGCCATCACCAAGTTCAGTTAAAGGAGTACAAAGCATGCTCGGCTTTGCCAATTTCTACCGCAGATTCATCCCAGATTTTTCACATGTCGTACATCCCATCACAGCACTCTTGCGAAAAAATAAACGCTTTATGTGGACTGAAGAAGCTGAAAATGCCTTCCAAGAGCTGAAAGCGAAATTCACGTCGGCACCTGTGTTAAAGCATCCGCGCCCTGAACTTCCATACATAGTGGAAACTGATGCACCCAGTCTAGCCATGGGAGCTGTCCTGTCTCAAAAGGACCCTGAAACTGGCCAGCTTCACCCAGTAGCATTTTGGTCCAGAAAGTTCTCGGCACCCGAGTTAAACTATGCGGTTACCGACAAGGAGTTATTAGCCATTAAATCCGCCTTCAAGGCTTGGCGGCACTATCTTCTTGGTGGCAGGCATACCATTACTGTGATCATCAATCACAGTAACTTACAGTATTTAAAAACAGCCAAGGCCCAATCGTCACATCAACTCCGATGGGCATTGTTCTTTGCCGAGTTCGATTTCGTGATAACATAGCGATCAGATTGTAAGAATGGTAAAGCAGACGCCTTATCCCGAATAGGGATGGGAGAGGCAGAAGTGAACCCAGAACCAGTACCTATAATTTCCGAACAAAGGATTCTTGGCATGAGTACTCTACAGACGCTAGAGGACATTCAGGTAAAGATCCAGCAACTCTTTGATCCTACAGCCCTGCAGGACTGGGTAAAGAAAGGCCCAGACTACTCTGTCATCAATGATCTGCCTTATTACCAAGGGCAGCTATTTCTGCCACACAAAGAACGACAAGAGCTAGTCATTTCCCGTTATCATGATACCCTAATGGAGGGGCATCCAGGTATTGCAAAAACTGAAGCTAAAATTAAAAGACAATTCTGGTGGCCCACCTGGCCAAAGGATATTAAATCATTTGTGATGTCTTGTGGCATTTGCGCCCAAAACAAAAGTCAAAAGAAAAAAACAGCTGGACTCTTACAACCTTTAGACATTCCGCCTACACCATGGCACACCTTATCGTTGGACTTTATTACCGATCTACCTCCTTGTAATGGGTTTAACACCATTCTAGTTATTGTGGATCTTTTTTCAAAGATGGCCCACTTTATTCCTTTAAAAGCACTACCTTCAGCCTCAATCCTGGCCAAAGAATTCCTCGAAAACATTGTTCACATACATGGATTTCCATCCGTGTTGGTCTCTGACCGGGGCAGTCAATTCATTTCACATTTTTGGAAAAAGTGCTGTCAATTGGCGCAAATCGATGTAAAGTTATCGACCAGTCACCACCCCCAGACCGATGGTCAAACGGAGAGGACAACCAGACTCTCTAACAATACCTGCATTGTATGTTACATCAGACGGAGAGTAATTGGAAAGACATTCTTTGGATCGTCGAATATGCATACAATAATTCAGTACACTCTGGAACTGGACAAAGCCCCTTTCATACCTTATATGGGCACCATCCTCGAACCTCAGACCTTGACTCACCCCAAGACTTAGTAATGCCCGCAGTGGACCATCTGCCCGCTACGATTACACAAGCCTTTAAGGAAGCAACTACACATTTAAAACAGGCGAAAGAAAAATACAAGAAAGATGCTGATTGGCATAGAAGTGATTCTCCACAATACCAAATAGGGGACCAAGTATGGTTAGCCACAAAACATATACCTCTAAAGGGAACACAGACCTTTAACCCCAGATATTTGGGACCTTACTCCATTAAGGCCATTATCAACCCGGTGGCTGTCAAGTTGGACTTACCTGCTAATATGCAAATTCATCCCGTCTTTCATGTGTCACTTTTGAAGCAAGTACAACCAGGGACATGACTAACCAAGCCACCAGACCCCATCCTTGTAGACGGAGAACCCGAATTTGAAGTTAAGAACATCCTGGCTGGACTCCAAGCTGATAAAGTCAAAACTTTTTTATTTAATCGACTGGAAAGGTTACGGACCACAGGAAAGGTCATGGGAACCTAGTGACCATGTTCATGCACCCCGATTGGTGAAAAAATTCCACCGGAATTTCCCAGACAAACCGAAACCACAGGGAAGAATGACTTTAGGAGGGACCTTGGGGGGGGAGTGCTGTCATGATACCTACCCCGGAGACCCAGACCAAGTCTAGCAACCCGAGAAGCAGGCATCAAGTTACCCCAAGCAAGCCCAACAACCCCCGCTAGGGGCTATTTGGGTGCAGTACTGGCGCCTATGGCGCCAGGCTCATATGGAGAGGCAGTCCTGGCGACATAGGTGCCAGGCTCATAGATTACAACTTACCTGATGCAGACCATGCTGTAAACTTACCTGATGCAGACCATGCTGCAAGAGCTCCAAGCCAAACGAGGCTTGGAAGGGACTATTTTACCTAGGGACTATTTTTTTACTCGGGTGGGGCTGGGGTGGAATACTTACCTGGGACTACTTTGGAGGCTATTTAAACCACGCCCGAAGAGCAGCACACGCTTCGCGTTATCCTGCATCCAGCAGCGTAACGCTCACTGTGCCTGCAAGTCTGCATCCAGTCTTCTGCCACGCCCGCCTCGAGTTTGGAGCTGCTAGAAAAAGGAAGAAAGAAGGAGAAAAGGTGAGAACAAGAGCAATACCTTTGATCCTTACCTGAATTCCCGATCCATCGCACCTTCGAGCTGGAAGAAAGAAGTTATTTTATGCGCGTCGCCTCGCCTGCTGCAGCGCCGCGCTGAACTCACCGGCCTTCGCATGCATCTTCACATTTCACCGCATCATCCTGCATGTTACCGCCGCACTCCTGCACCTAAGGAGAAGACAAAGACAAGAACAGCAAGGTGAGCCAAGGGAATACACAGAGGAATACCCCCCATAGACTTACCTGATTCTACCACCGGGGGTACTATTATTCTTCACGGGTCGGCACAGCTTCCACTGCATCCTAGCCGAACCCCGGCCCCTAAGGGGAAACAAAAGGACAGCAAGGTGAAACAAGGGACTAACAAGGGGAACCCTCCTCACCACAAAAGACTTACCTAATTTTACCGCCGCAGGCATTATTCCCCGAGACTTCATACTTTCTCTCAGCGTCTGAATAAGGGAGAAAGCAACAGGTTACATATGGACATTATTTTATCGAACTGTGTTGGATAATACAAATCCTTACCAGAACATTACCGGTTGCCACGAGGAACTCTTCAGTAGGGTCAAGCTGCAACCTGCAAGGAATCGGACAAGAGTGAAAGTCAGGCATTTGAACTCTTACGAACTACATACTTACGGCATCTTGCCGGGAATATCGGAGTCAATATAGTCCTGGAACTCGCCAATTCCTTCAAGCCAGTGAAGCAACTGGTTATCTACGTGCCCCTGCGCTCAATGCAGGATGGAGAGCTCATCTTTTCAAATCATCAGGTGAGACTATAAGAGGGAACATCCAAGGTGATCAGTGGGGAGAACGGCGGGGTTGGGGGATTTACGCTCAACTCCACAGGTGGTTAATTCCCTTTCTCCACTTGCAGAAGAATATTCCTACGGGCCAAGCAAACGAAGCTAGGTGGGCCAGTCCAGTCCGTCATCTCGGCCGTACGCATCACATTGGTGGAGACCGCAGCAGTCGAGTCCAGATCGACGCCTCTGTGGGAGCCAGGTGAGCGTAACAGCCAACTTACCAAAGATATGAAGGAAGTGTACCTATATGGGCTCACATGGAAATTGAATTCCTTCAACAACTGCCTAACAAAATGGGCTATTGATGAGATCAAATGTCCATGTGCCCTTATCTATATAGGTAAGACAATGAGAGAAATCTGACAACGGATATGTGAGCATCACTCATGCATAAAAAAACCAAATAGTGGACAAAACCATGGTAGCCCACTTCCAGCAGAAAAAACACACCATTTAATGTTGTTTATCATTCAGACAGTGAAATGTCCAACACGAGGTGGGGACAGAGATTTATTACTGAGACAGTTAGAACAGAAATGGATATTTAGATTAGACTCGGTTAACAAGGGCCTCAACATCGCCATTGAATGGAATCTGTTTATACACTAAGAACAAAAAACTTGGTTTACTTCTTTTTAATTTTTTCATAATCTCCAGTCAGAAAGTAGTGCAGCAATTTACCGTCAAAGAGATGACCATAGTATCTATTATACATGGCATTGGTTAACACACACATGCAACATGCCATTGGGATGAAGAAAGTGGCACCATAGGGTGATCGGTGCTCCTAGATTTAGGTACAACATATAGCCCGACAGCCAAGGCACAGCTACGATAAACGGAGCATACATCCTCCAGATCCAAGATGGCGGCTTTACGTGATGTTACGCTCACACATGCGCTATTGGACATAATCCGACCAGTTCCCAGCTCCAGTTTGAAACGCAAGAGATTTATATCCTCTATAGGCGCGGAAGACGCCGAAAAGGTATGTGACAATTTAGAGTAACAATGGTGTTGTCCCTTGCTTACATAGATTGTCACGGCAAAAGTTTCCTTTGTGAAAATGCAGAATATAGCCGAGCATGTGCATAAAATATGCGGCATATTGCATATACCACCGTACGGATGGGTTAAACGGCATCCCCTGTAGCAAAAGTATAAGTGGTCTGAGCCACATATAACTAGGCAAAATAAACTAGCGCATTGCTGTGGGCATATCCAGAATTTTTTAGTAGATGAACTTCGACGACTCATCTATAGCAAATGAGCAGCCATACCATAAACACTGCATGAGAAATGTCTCACATCATAACATTGTGCAGGCATTAAACCAGACCTTTTGAATTAAACCGATATTCTGTTCTTCGCCTGTATCTGTCCAAATAGGTGGGCCATCTGACTCAGACTAGAGGAAATATTTTCCAGCAGCACATGATGGATGCCAGTGATAGTGTAAAGCTAAGAATTATGCCCTGAAAAAGAAAACAGGAAAGCTTGCCTCGACTTAAATCAAGATAATCGCTAATAAATCAATATGTCACACTTCTGCATTGGTAACAAAAAAGAGCCAGCATGGCTAAGAGGACACAATTGTTGCCCTTTTTATGTTTCAGCAACCTTCAATGCAACACTTAAAGATGAAACGATGTGTTGACCAATAATCAGCCCTACAAACACAGAAGTAATAATAGATCGGTAAACAGTTGTGTGGTCTTATAATTCAACATAGATTTGACTTTTTTAGTGGTCAGTTTTTACATTTTTTCATTTTTCTCATTTTTTATTCACAGTACTCGTCGGGAGATAATTCATATATCACTTGAGCCAATGTGCCCTGAAGACGGCTTGGAGGGTTTAACCTTCTAACGAACGGATTTTGTAGACATTATTCACCCGTGCCAGCCAGAAACACGATGTGTTGACATTAAAAGTGAATTGCAATTCGATATCTACAATGAATCGCCTTTCACACTGTTACTAACATCTCTATTAATGTGTCCACTCACTATCTGTTATTGTATAAGCATTCTTAGCTAAGTTTATCTCGTGTTGATTTATGACATGTTTTTTCTGAATAAAATGTTTTTAAGACATCCTGACCATTTGTTCCTGCAAAGCCACTACCTGTAGGATTTTGACCTAAGCATTTGGCTTACCTCTACATGTTTTCCTTATCTGGTCCATATACGAGAACGTGCCAGTAGCCCTTAGTTAAGTCTAGGGTCAATGGAAAGGTGGCTGCTCCGAGTTTATCAATTAGATTGTCGATGCGTGGCATGGCATAGGCATAGAAATCTGATATGACATTAACTTGACGGAAGTCTATACAAAATCTCCAGGAACGGTCAGGTTTAGTGACCAACACAAATGGAGAGGACCATGGACATGAGGAGGGCTCAGTAATGTTGGCTTTCAACATTTTATTGACTTCCTCAATCACTATCTGTTTACAGCCTTCTGGGAATCGATATAGTTTTAAGTGTACCACTTTACCTTTAGGTGTTCTAATATAGTGGTATGTACCTTTTACTCTTCCTGTTTTTTCTGAGTATACATCAGGAAATCAAACTATAACATCTTTTAGTTCTTGTTGGTGTTGAGCAGATAAATCGCAAGGAATTAAATCAAAGTTATCTATGTCTTCGGAAACCAGACAGGCTAGTACTTTGGCATGGGTGGTTGACGGGTTCTCTTTCCACTCTTTCAAGAGATTTACATGATATCATTGGATTTTCTGTTTTCTAAAGTACAGGTACCCATTATTTCTACTATCTCATAAGGTCTGTGCCATTTAGAGACAAGCTTGTTCTCTGAGGTTGGTAAGAAGACTAGTACTTTCTGTCTGATGGAGAAGGATCTTAGATTCACTTTCTTGTCAAAGGTGGTCTTTTGTTGGCTTTGGGCTTTTTCCATATGAGTAGAAACAAAGTCTCGGACCACTTTCATATGTTCTCGCATTCGGGTGGCGGTTTGCGTGATGGAAATAGGGGCCTCGTCACGTTCTTCCCAGGTTTACCAGAGCATGTCTAGGACATCTCCCGACTCTCTTCCAGAGAGAACTCAAAGGGAGAGAAACCTGTGAAAGCTTGGGCGGTTTTCCTCACTGCAAATAGTGCCCATGGGATCATGTGGTCCCAGTCTTTCCCATCCTTGTCTACCAGTTTTCGTAGAATTAGTTTTAGGGTTTTATTGAATCTTTCTACCAACCCATCGCTCTGGGGATGGTACACAGCAGTTCACAGGGTGGTAATGTGGAGTAGCTCTTTGACTTCGGCCATCAGTTTACTCATAAAATTCGAACCCTGGTCCGTTATTATTTCCTTGGGAAAACCTACCCTAGAGAAACACGGTAGAAGATGTTTCAGGATCTGCTGGGTAGTTGTTACACCTTTCCAACGTTGGTCATGGTTACGTAAGAGAAGAATATGTGGTTCGATTCATCCTGACGTATTACCAAGAGTAAGAGATTCGGAGAATGCAAGCGTCTGCAGTCTAGTTGTTCCACGTTCCCTATGGACGTCTGCTCCGAGTCACGTGATCTCACCACGTTTTCAACAGAAGCCTATGGCGAGTCACATGATTATATTTAAGCCGCAGAGACTGTCCTCACATTGCGTCGCTACTTTGGAAGACGCTCCGTAAGTTCGTTTTCTAGACTTCTTACTTTCCTCTGCTGTACTAACCATTTACTGTATTAACCATTTCTTCTCACTTACTCTTTAGAATTCCTCTTCCGTGCCTGCGTTCAGGGACGCTTCCACGTTACCTTTTACTTCTGGGTCTGACCATGCTCCCCGGTCCGCTTTCTACCAACACCCATGCAGAGCGTAGAGGAGATATAGCATCATTATCCACAGTGAGTCACCTTCCCTTCCCGTCCGATTTAGAGGCTTTCTTTTCTTGCCTCCTTTATTAATCCCTTCTCCTATCTCAGGGAAACCAGGAGGATTCAGACTCCTGCACGCACACGCCACTTTGCCTAAAAAGAACTCTCCCCTTTGATCGCTTCCCAATTCTCCTTGGAACTTCCAGTAAGCATTCGCACTTTCTTCTTGCTATTCCCTTGTCTTTCCCTAATTCCAGTACTCACCTGTCATTTCTTTATTCAGTAGACTCCATGCTGCAGACTCTCCAAGATTCCACACGCTAGACGCCAACCTTCGGAAGCTCCGGTCATCCTCGCCTCCCAGGGTTTTCTTCCCCAGAGGGTTTCCCTGGGGTTCGTGCTTCTTCCTGTTGGTTGTTCAGTCCCAGTATTCGGAAGAGCAGGGGCCTCAGAGCAATTCTTGTGTTCTGCTTGCTGCATCCAGACCAACCAGTTTCGACCAGGTTAGTGAGATTCCATTGATACTTCTCAGTGTATTAGTTGATATCTAATCGAACTAGCCGCATTTGTACCAGTTAGCGACGCCCTAAAAATAAAAAATAAAAATATTTGGCATAGAAAAAGCCTGGTCGAGCCGCTCTGGTATGGAGCAGCAAATGCAGCAGCTTATGGCTGCCATGCAGTCAATGTCCTTAGAGATGCAGACACTTAAACAGGATAATGTTCAGTTAAGGCAACAAGTTGCTCGAGCATTTTCCGACACCCCCCCCAATCACCTTACCCATGGGCAAATTCGATGGAGACCCGCACAAATTAAAAGAATTCTTGGATTGTGTTACTATTCAGTTACTTTCAAACCCAGATATTTTCCAACCGACAAAGACAAGGTTGGGTTTCTCATATCCCATTTGACGGGTCCTGCCCTTGCTTGGGCTACCCCGTTGGTTACGCAATGGTTAGGCAATGTGATTCTGGATTCTTATCCTGCCTTTTCTAACAGTCTTAGAACGATGTTTAGTCGTCAAGAGATTTCTGTAACAACCCAGGAACGACTCTTGGATCTTAGACAGGGTCACAAGAACCTCATGATCTATGTCACTCAATTCAAACAATTATCATCGGAAACGGGATGGCCCAATGAGGGTTTACTTACCCTGTTTCGACAAGGTCTGGCTGAAGATCTGAAAGATGAGGTCTCTAAGGTCCCGCGGCCCGCTAATCTGGCTGAGATGATAACCCTGACTATGCAAATAGACTACCGACTTCAGGGACGCACTCAAGAAAAGAAAGGGAAAGGAACCCGATCAGGTTCTGATTCCGCCTATCCTCCAAGTAAACACATCTCTTCCGAGGAACCCATGCAAATCGGTTCCGTAAGGGGTCCTATTTCTGCGGCAGAAAGAGAATGTCGAAAGACTTCCGGACTATGTATGTACTGTGGCTCATCAGCACACTTGTTACGGGATTGCCCATTAGTTCCTCCCCGCAGACCGCGACCTCTGCCTCCACTGCCTTCGGGAAACGCCAAGTCCCTGCCGTAAGGGGAGCCGCGGTAGGAGACCAACGACAGCGTTCCCCGGCTAGAATTGGATCTTCTCATGAACCTCTACCTTTCAATTATTCCATGATAGTGCTTTCCTTAACTTTGATTCTGCCAGACCGGACATTGCAAGGTATACCTGCCTTACTAGATTGCGGCGCTGCTGGCAACTTTGTGGATGATCAATGGGCGGCAACCCATGGCAAAGAAAGGATTTCCAAAACCTTTTCTACACCAATTCAAGGGGTAGATGGGAGCCCGTTGAGTTCAGGACCCACAAGAGAACAAACTAAACCTGTAACCTGTATGATCACTACCCATAAAGAGATCCTGGTGTTTGATTTGATTAGAACGGCTCATTTCCCAATTATCTTGGGCCTTGCTTGGTTACGTCTGCATAACCTGTATATTAACTGGAAGGCTGGGACTCTTTTTTTGGGTTCAGAGTACTGTGTATCTCATTGTCTGTCCCAAAATTCAGTTGGCATTCACATTCCTTCGGAGGTTGCGGTTTCTTCTGAGGTTCCTTCCATTAGTCGGTTAGGAGTAATCCCCGAATGTCATCATTCTTACCTGAAAGTATTCTCCACACCGCAGTTTCCCTCTCTTCCTCCTCATAGAAGAGATGATTGCCACATTGAGCTTCTTCCGGACCAACCTATTCCGTTTGGACGGATGTATGTTCTTTCTCAACGAGAAAAGACCGCTCTGAAAGAGTATCTTCAAAATAACCTTCAGAACGGCCTTATTACCGAATCCAAATCTCCGGCAGGGGCATCCTTGTTTTTTATTCCCAAAAAAGACACAGAAGAGCTTAGGCCGTGTATAGATTACAGAGGGTTCAACAAGATCACTATTCCTGACAAATACCCCATGCCTTTGATAAAGGATATTCTTGAAGCAGTTAGAGGTGCTACTTTTTACACCGAATTAGACCTTCGGGGGGGCGTATCATTTAATAAAAATAGCGCCCAATGACGAATGGAAGACAGCTTTCCGTACACCCTTTGGCCATTTTCAATACCAAGTTATGCCGTTTGGTTTGATAAATGCGCCAGCAGTCTTCCAGCGGTTTATGGACCATCTATTTGCTGACCTGCTTCTTCATTATGTAGTCATATACTTGGATGACATTCTAATTTTCTCCAGGAGTTTAGAAGACCAGATCCAGCATGTGAATATTGTTCTCAGCCGATTACAAGCTAACCATTTATACTGTAAGGCGGAAAAATGTGAGTTCCATCAAACACAAGTGACGTACCTGGGTTTCGTTCTGTCCGCCCACGGTATTTCCATGGACCCCAAGAAAGTCTCTGCTGTGCTGGATTGGCCTTCTCCTAAGTCTGTAAAAGAAGTCCAAAGATTTTTAGGATTTGCGAACTTCTATCGTAAATTCATTCCTGACTATTCTGAGACTATCCTACCTATTACCCGATTACTTAAGAAAGGAACACATTTTTCCTGGGATCCGCTAGCTCATCAAGCCTTTGAAACTCTAAAGGGGTTGTTTACCTCGGCTTCAATTCTACTCCATCCAGATCAGTCTCGACCATTCATCGTCGAAACGGACACCTCCCATCATGCGTTAGGAGCTGTTCTCCTGCAGAAAACAGAACAAGGGGATGAGAGACCTGTTGCCTATTTGTCTAAGACCTTCACCTCTTCAGAACAACACTATTCGGTCTTGGAAAAAGAACCACTGGCTATCAAAAGAGCCTTTGAAGAATGGAGGCATTTACTTTTAGGTTCTCCTTTTACTCTAGAGGTTCGCACGGATCATCGAAACCTAAAGGTATTACAACAGGCGCAAACCACTAATAGCAGACAGGTACGATGGGCTCACTTCTTTTTACCCTACCGGATCGAGTTTACATTCTTACTAGGTAACCAAAACTTGAGAGCAGATGCTTTATCTCGGAAATCTCCCTATACCACCCGATTTTGCCCTGAAAGGATGTTTCCACAGGCTAGATTTGTCGCCATGGTATCAGATTTTCTACAACTTCTTAAACTAGAAACTGTGAAACACCAATTGAAGTGTGAAGACCTTGCTCTAACTTATCATCTTACAAGGGATCAGGAGTTATACTTCCATGCTAAGCAGGTCCTCATACCTTCCGTTTCTCTACAGACTGGAGTACTACGCCTGTGCCACGATTCCAGAGCAGCTGGACATAGAAGAAAACAGACTACCCTTGATCTGGTCCAGCGGCATTTCTGGTGGCCTTCCCTTCAAAATGATGTTCAAGACTATGTCAATGCCTGTCCTACATGTATTCAGTCTAAATCCTCTTGAGCCCCTCCATTCGGTCTCCTTACCTGAATGCCTATACCAGACAAGCCATGGCAAATCATATCTACAGACTTTATTGTAGATCTTCCACCCTCTTCCCGATTCACCACGATAATGGTCAATATAGACTATCTAACAAAATTGGCTCATTTCACTCCGTTAACCAAGCTTCCAGGAGCAGCACATATGGCAAGACTGTTAATTACAGAAATATTCTCACGACATGGTTTGCCTGAGGTTATCGTCTCCGACAGAGGGTCACAATATACTTCACAGTATTGGAAGAGAGTCTGCCATATTCTGGGAATCAAGAGGGCGCTTAGTTCAGGATATCATCCTCAAACCAATGGGCAAACGGAACGCC
This sequence comes from Ambystoma mexicanum, assembly GCF_040938575.1. NCBI lineage: Eukaryota > Metazoa > Chordata > Amphibia > Caudata > Ambystomatidae > Ambystoma > Ambystoma mexicanum. Next base: position 1,055,338,555 of record NC_090931.1, on the reverse strand, counting down.
TCAATCAGACACTTGAATGTTACTTACGCTGCTTTGTTTCGGCGGCCCAGGATGATTGGATGGATCTTTTACCATTGGCAGAATTTGCCTATAACAACGCAAAGCATTCGGCCCTCAAATCAAGTCCTTTCTATTGTACCTATGGTTATCACCCTTCGTTTATCCCTACAATTGCTCCTCCCTCCTCCAGTTTTCCAGGAGTAGATTGTCTTATATCTGACATTCAGACTGCCACAAGAAGACTCGCTTAGCCCTCCAATCAGCCCAAGACAGAGCCAAACGTTACGCTGACATACATCGCCGGGAGATGAAGGAGTTAAAGGTGGGCAACCGAGTTTGGCTGGCCTCTCGATTTCTCCCAAGACACTTGGTACCTTCTAAATTGTCTCCTAGATACTTTGGACCATTTATGATACTTTCCAAAGTAGGAGCTGCTGCAGTTCGCCTAGCCTTACCACCCTCTTGGTCTCGCATTCACCCTGTCTTTCATCATTCTCAGTTGAAACCAGCTGTCGAAGATCGGTTTCATCGATCTGCGAAAACTATTCCTCCGCCAGTGGTTACAGACTCAGGAACCGAGTATGAGGTGGCTAGCATTTGTGACTCTCGGTATCATAGAGGTCGGTTACAATTACTAGTCGATTGGAAGGGCTATTCTGTGGCTGAGAGAACCTGGGAACCAGCCTCTGCAGTTCACTCCCCTCTTTTGGTACGTCGATTCTACTGCCTGCACCCCGGGAAGCCAGGTTCGCACCCCGGGAAGCCAGGTTCGCCCCCCAGGAAAAGGGGGCATACTGTTACACCTTTCCAACGTTAGTCATGGTTACGTAAGAGAAGAATATGTAGTTAGATTCATCCTGATGTATTACCAAGAGTAAGAGATTCGGAGAATGCAAGCGTCTGCAGTCTAGTTGTTCCACGTTCCCTATGGACGTCTGCTCCGAGTCACGTGATCTCACCACGTTTTCAACAGAAGCCTATGGCGAGTCACATGATTATATTTAAGCCGCAGAGACTGTCCTCACATTGCGTCGCTACTTTGGAAGACGCTCCGTAAGTTTGTTTTCTAGACTTCTTACTTTCCTCTGCTTTACTAACCATTTACTGTATTAACCATTTCTTCTCACTTACTCTTTAGAATTCCTCTTCCGTGCCTGCGTTCAGGGACGCTTCCACGTTACCCTTTACTTCCGGGTCTGACTACGCTCCCCGGTCCGCTTTCTACCAACACCCATGCAGAGCGTAGAGGAGATATAGCATCATTATCCACAGTGAGTCACCTTCCCTTCCCGTCCGATTTAGAGGCTTTCTTTTCTTGCCTCCTTTATTAATCCCTTCTCCTAGCTCAGGGAATCCAGGAGGATTCAGACTCCTGCACGCACACGCCACTTTGCCTAAAAAGAACTCTCCCCTTTGATCGCTTCCCAATTCTCCTTGGAACTTCCAGTAAGCATTCACACTTTGTTCTTGCTATTCCCTTATCTTTCCCTGATTCCAGTACTCACTTGTCATGTCTTTATTCAGTAGACTCCATGCTGCAGACTCTCCAAGATTCCACACGCTAGACGCCAACCTTCGGAAGCTCCGGTCATCCTCGCCTCCCAGGGTTTTCTTCCCCAGAGGGTTTCCCTGGGGTTCGTGCTTCTTCCTGCTGGTTGTTCAGTCCCAGTATTCGGAGGAGCAGGGGCCTCAGAGCAATTCTTGCGTTCTGCTTGCTGCGTCCAGACCAACCAGTTTCGACCAGGTTAGTGAGATTCCATTGATACTTCTCAGTGTATTAGTTGATATCTAATCGAACTAGCGGCAGTTGTAACAGTAGTATTATTGCACAGTGGAAATGCCTCAGGATATCTGGTTGCATAATCCACAATCACCAGGACATATTTATTACCTAATGTAGATGTTTCAAGTGGTCCAATTATGTCCATACCAATTCTTGAAAAGGGGACTTCTATGATCGGCAATGCGTTCAGAGGGGCAGGTGATGGGATGTGCGTGCTGGTCTTTTGACATATTTTGCACATGTAGATGAAAGTTTTTACATCGGTGTGGATACCTGCCCAGTAAAACTTCCCACTAATATGCACTTGTGTTTTAGATTGTCCTGAATGCCTTCCGTTAAGATGGGAATGGGCAATTTCCAGTACAACCTTTCGGTGGCTTTTGGGTATTACTAATTGTGTTTTTACCATTCCTTCTGGGGAGGTCTCTTCTGTAAAGCAATCCTTATTTTAGAAAGAAAACGGTACTACCAGTCTCTAAGACTTCTTCTTCCGGAATTGCTTGTAAAATGCTTCTGCGATGGATGGATCTTTTCCCTGGGCGAAGGCTAGGTCGGGATAGATGGTGGGTTCTTCTCCCTTCCTTTCTTCAATGTTAATCCATTTATTAGCTCCCCAAAGCCTAAATTACCTCTTTCCATTTTATCTGGTTCACTTTCATTAAACTGAGGAAATAAAGCTTGTTCCAAAATTCCCTGGGCAATTTGATCTCCCCGACGTACTTCAAAAGGGACCTTGCTATGGTTTTGTAAGAGAACCTTCACATCTCCCCGAAAGTCGGGATCAATAACGCCTGCTAAGATGTCTGTCCCGAACTTCCACGCTAAGCCAGATTTTGGGGCTTATCGAATGTAACACCCCGGAGGGGGTATTAAAACCAAGTCTGTAGGAATCATTCCTCTTTTCCCACGGGGAATAATAGCTTCCCTACTACTACAGATATAAAACCCTTTTGATTACCTAGTGGCGATGGTAAGGCTAGAGGCTCTCTGACTAAGCTTTTGAAATTGTAGGGCTCCCCAATTAGTTTTATTTGAGTCACATCCCACACCTAACACCATATGTATGGAACTCATTGTAGCAACAGTAAAGAGAGATACAAGTGATCACAGTTAAAGTGTGTTTATTAAACTGTAAATGCAGGGTCATAAAATGCCTAACCCAAACCTAAATTTAAGGTGACAGCAAGCGTCGACCATCAAATGAAAATAAGGCAGTCCTTGTGACATTGTGTCAAAATAAAAGGGCCTTTTCTAAGAAAAACCTATTACCAATTCCTTACAACTAATTACAGAAAGAATGTGGGATAGGGTTTTCAATAAAGAAAGAAGTGTTCACAAATAATAAGTCCAGATGTGATTCCCAGTGGTCTCCCTTCCCCGCGTTTTCAGCATGGGACAAGGTGGGACCTTGGAGCACAGCACACACTCAAGCCTTCTCATCACGGGCTAACAGTTCCGTATCTGCTATCAGGTTCTTTGACGGTTAAGTCTCCTTTCAATAAAAGTCTCTTGCCTTCGAGGGCCTGATGCATTCAACAAACAAACACAAAGTTCTGTTTCACATATACTTTGGGTGACAGTTTCACCCCTCGGTGCCCCTCTTCCAGGCGTAGACCCTTCACCAAATCGTAGAGTCAATCAATTACACAGTTCCTTTTCAATGTACTTTGGTGAATAACTTTCCACCCCAGATCTCCCTCTTTCGGGCTTGGACCCCTTTTTGATGTTTGCATCCCTCTTTTGGGTTCACTGTGGCTTTTCCTGCATTCACAGGTTTCAATGTCTTTTTAAACAGTTCATCGTGCCTTGCCCTTGGTTGTCGGCTTCCCTCTGCCGGGTTCGCTCTTGCCAACTTTTACCAAACAGTTCACTAGGGGGACTTTAGAATTTGTCCCTTCTCGTTAGTATCCCTCCACCAGGTTCACTCTTGCCAACTTCACGAAACACAGTTCATTACTGATTTCACCATGTTGGATTCATTCCCCTTCTTCACAATCATCTGTTGGTCAAAGACTTTTGACGTTACAGAGGATTTTACAAGACCCCGGCATGACCACTTTGACCTATCTTTGCCTCTTCTCAAGGCCTTCTGGTTATGGTAGTCTCTACCTTCGGGTAATCACTCAGAGGTCTCTGTATGAGCAGCAGGCTTTCCCCCACTTTCTCAATAGTCTCTTTATGCATTCAAAGTTCAAATTAGTGGTTTGCTAATTTTTGTTCAACACAGTCCGGTTTCTTATCGACTCACCAGCTGTGATGAACTGCTTGGCTTTCTTCTCCTTCGAGTCAAGGTTGGTACCACTGAGATAAGCGTTCCTTCCCTGGCTTGGTTATCAACAGAGGGTCTTGTGTACCGTTGACATCTGCTGCAACACACGGTGGCCTTTGTTCACGGTCTTATGTTTCCGATTGCAGTGGTTTCCCAGACCTGAATCGGAAAGGGCAAGGTCATGTCTCTCCTTGTCACCCTTTCAGTATTTGCCGTCTTTCGCCTCCTCTTGAACTGCCATGCTGACTTGGCCCTCACGTTGTGCGGTCTGCCTTGCTCGTCCTGTGCTCTAGTACACCACCTTTTATTTCTGTGGGGAAGGGAAAGGGCCATCAGGTGTACGTGATTCTGGTTAATTGCCTGACTTTGCCTGACCCTTGTATTGGGACATGTCAGGTAAACGGATCTGGTGTTAGTCCGTTGTCTTTCGTGTTGTGCGAAAAGTGTTTGTGTTGGAAAAGGCGGGGCAGTGTCTTGGACTATCCTATGTGGTAGGATGTGGAAAAGGTGTTGAAAGAAGGAGGATACCGCGTCTCACCCTTTGGTGTTCCCCTTCCACTCCCCAAGGATCCCCCATCCAGGTGATCCTCCCTCACTCCTCCATCCCCAAGAATTGGATTCAATAGCAATGGCCGTGTCCTGGCCACCTGAATGATGAATCCCTGGGTTCTAGTTAGGGAGACACCTTTAGGTTTTTCACACCAGTCAGAACGATATTCTCCACCTATTTTAATGGTATTCGTGGGCAGCGTAGCCAAACATACCCAGTCATCACCCAAGTCATAACGTTATCTAATACAGAAACAGGAACATGAGCACACACATCCACACAAAATGTGAACGTTTTGTTTCTTTTCACAAAAAAGATTTAAAAAACGTATATTTAGACAAAAACAGCAATAGTCTGAAACGTAACAAGTACTTTTATTTTTGACATAATGCTCAAAAGAGGAGATTATTGTTCACAAAAATATTTATAACTTTTGCCAATAGAGGTTATAGTTAGCCAGCATCGCATGGTTTGCATTTTTTGTATTAACTTTGAAAGTTGATCTTAAAATGCTGATTTCGTTCTTGATCGATTCTTTGCATTCTTCGAACAAGTCTTTGCATTCTTCAGCGAAAGTTCTTATGTTCCATTACCAAAGTTTCATCGATGCACATGGCATTTCGTTAGTGAGAAGAAAGGAGTGGTCTCACTTTCAAACTGTATGTTTTCAGACATGATTAATAGAACATTTTCCTATGGGTTTGCACCATTATAAAACGCTTCTGTGAATCAGGCCCATTGTGTCCTTCAAATTGTTAATATGGTTGTTTCAAGGACAAATAACAATGAGACCCTTTATTCTGTGTTCACCGTGAGGCACAGGTTGGTTTCTTTTTAGGGAACACATGCTACAAAAATGAACAATATCATTAACTGTTCTCAATGATAGCTGTGCAGCGAAACATAATGAAATATTTAAAGTATTCCACATAGTCAAATATTTACTTCCATTAATGGTATAAAGGCACCTGGTCCCACAACATTTATGGATTCTTTCACAGTTGCGCCTAGGGGAGTCTTACACAGGCTTGGACTGGCCTATACTGCAATAGGGCAATGCACTAAACAAAAATGCAAAATTATAGTGTGGGCCGGTTTTTTGGTCAACGTGGCTTCTGTGTCGATGTATTACAGCAATCATCTTGATTTCTGCATTAATGCAGGTGTGTCTTGGTGTCCTCCACATGTGGGCATCCACAGGAAGATGAAAATTAGCAAAGGCCACAGGCGCATGTTCATAGTGCACATTGGCAAAATATGCATTTTAATGACATATTCTTTCACCCTTATTTCAATGTTGACTAATACTGTGACACATAAACATTTGGTCTATTGCAATCTGCAGCCACTTAGCATAATTCCTACTTGCCAACGAAGTTAGACTCCATATCTTAAAAGACCTTTCCTTTGCTTTCATTCTGTATGTCTGCTGCTCCAATTTTCGGCTGAGATTCTTGAACTATTGTGAGTTACAAATAAATAGTGTGGTAGCACCCCAGTAATATCCATGAATAATACAATTATGGTATATTGTGGTACTCACTTTTGTGCACAGGTCAATAAAACAATTGGAAGGAGGGAACAGTCAGGTATTACATATTATTATAATAATACCCTCAGTGGTCATATGTGTCCGGTAATGCCCCCGCTGCGAGGGGCATGTTGCTATTAGTACCGCAGCCCAAGACTGGGGTACTAAAAGCTTTTTTTTCTGTCCCGTAAAGCTGCAGTGTTTCGGGACAGAAACAAAACAAAAATACACAGAAAATGGCCGCCGGGAAGGGAAAACTGAGTCCCTTTTTGTAATGGCGGCCATCAGGAGCAGACGCGCTGGGAACAGAATTGATCTCAGCGCGTTCACTCCCGAAAGACGACAGAAAAGAAGGTAAGTGGGGTTGGGGGGGTGGCTTGACTCTCTCCGGGAACTAATAGGAAATATTATCCCTTTAATGCTTTTCCTGCGAAAAGCTGCAACATCGTCCGCATATGAGATGCCATCCTTTTAACTGCTTTCTGAAAAATGTAAGTCTTTCGAAGGAAAGATCTTCTGCTTCGTGCACAACACAAATACATATTATTGATCAGACTCACTCCTTCACCATCACCATATCCATGGATGACACCCCACGCAGTTAAAAAAAAAAAGACACAATCCACTAGGTGCACTGCTTCAACAATGGGACTGGGTGCTCAACCTGCAGATCAACAACGGATGATCTACCAAGTCGAACGTGGCAGACAAATCCAACAGCATCAGCAATGCTGGCTTGCCTTGATCTACAATACCGGCAATGTTAAACTTAAGATCCGACAGTGCCTTCTCAGTCCTGTATCCTGCTCTGAAGCCTGATTGTCTGGGATTAAGGAGGTTATTATTCTCTATGAAGACCCTCAGTTGAACATAGCCAACATAGTCCAAGATCTTTAGCAGGAACGTTACATTCGTAATAGGACCATAATGTTTAGCATTATTAGGATCAAGATTACTTTTCTTAAGGAGAGGATGTGATCCATGCTTCCTTAAGCCTAATGGGAATGATAGCCTCTGCAAAGAACACATGAACCAGTTTGATAACCCATGGAGCAAGGGTTACCATACATTCCTTGAATAGGCTACGAGGGCAACTATTCCCCAAGCAGGTGGTGGGCTTCATTCCTGACACAATTTTTATAATTTGAGCCTTCGAAAATTGACTAAATTCAAAAACAGGGCTAGCTGGCTGCTCTCTCGCTTCAAAATCGAGTTGATCTACACTATTGTGAGAATTCATCTTGCTATTGAGGCTAAGATTATTTTGTTCAATAGCAATTGCATGTTGATGTCCAGTAACTTTGTGATTAAATGTGTCATTAATCATTTGACACCAATCTGTGTTTTTATTATATGAAAGGTTTGATGGTGAGTTATCTCCAAATTCTTTCAAAATCCTAAAGAGTTCACGATAGCTAGAATCAGCCAATGCGATTCTGTCGTTAAAGCTTTCAGCTTTGGCATCAATGATTGTTTTTTTTAAGTCAGCTACTGCTCGTTTATGAACAGCCAATGTTGCAGATGAAGGGGACATTCGCAAATCTCTCTCGACTTTCCTTTTAAGACGCTGAGAGACAATAATGATATTTCCTAACCAAGTACTCTTAATAGATTTATTTTTCACTAACTTGTGCTTTTTTGGGGCAAGTGTGTCCATAATGTAACTGAGAGTATGCATAGTATGTTCAGTTAGCTCATCAAACTTATTAAAAGGTATATGCAGGACAGAGTTTGTTTTGTAGCTGAACACACACCATTGAAGGTGCCACCTTTTTTAAGTTGCGTGCCATCACAAACTTGTTTTCCTTACTACTTTCTCTGGACGTAGAAAGGGGTATTTCGAGAGTACATTTTACTAATTAATGGTCTGACCATGGACAGGCAATAACTTCAGTGTCCATAGCCGCTACCTGATGGGTTAAGACCCAATCGAGGGTGTGTCCGTCCTTCTGCATGGGTACCTGTATATATTAGGAATAACCTACTGCATTAATGGTATGAAGAAGAGAGACTGCATGTATGTCCCTATGGTCATCTGCCCATAAATTGATATCACCCATGACTCACAGGGGTATTGGCCTTAGTCACAGTGTTATTAAGGCTTCGAAATTGCTCTTCAAAATCAGAAGAGGTAGAAGGTGGATGATATATGACAACAACAGTCAAAGAACAATTTTCATTCAACTTGATTTTTGACACTGAACTATCACGTCCTTCAGGAGATTGATAGGCATTTATATGTATGCCAATACATTTTTTGACAATAACAGCAACCACCTCTGTAGCCAATGCAATCTGCCCGTAATACAGTGTAATCACGCGGAACAGCCAACGTAGCAGCATTTGGTATGGAATCAGGTAACAGTAATAGCTAGAGGATCACAGGAGGTGTCGGAAAAATAATCAAAGACTTTGACCACATTCTTGAAGTCAACCTTTCAACAAGTTCAATCTTGGGAAGACAAACCTCTTTTGCAATGTTCTGTGGCATAGACTGGGCCCTGACTACACAATCTGGAGCAATTCCATGCATTTGCATGGCCAGCACATTCAATGTCAGAGCTTTAACAAATTAAAATTCCATCTGCTGGAATATTGGCTTGGCCACCCACTGTTTGCTTCTTTTGGTGAACTCCTTGTTGTAATGAAGAATCCTGAAAGTTCCTGGAGTTTTTGCTTGTTCCCTACCAACATTCTCGTTGTGTGCAATTACAGCCAGCCTAGTTCTGGCCTTCATACTGTCTATGCTAAAATGCAACTTTTTAGGCATGTACTTTAGGCACCTGTCGGTTAGTCCCCTCATGTCTCTTGCACATTCCTGGAAATATTTGTTTTCTTCCCAAGAGTGTATGTTTGAACAATGGTGCAGCATTGAATGCAATTTTTAAAGTAGAATATCTACAGATCCATCACAAGTTTTTGAGCTCCACCAACGATGGTTACTGATAGACTGTGACCAATTTAAAATGTTTTCTGTAGCCACAAGGTTGACGCCTGACAGTCAACATGGTACCTCCAAAGGTTTTTAGTTTAAATCTCATCTGAGATAGCTTTGAAGGATCGTGGGATCGTAGACAATGATTAGGAACGAAAGCAGTAAGGCGACTTGACAAATACTTTGGTGCCACTCCATTGCGACATTTGAATGTAATGGACGGTACATTATGCGTGATCCGATGTTTGACAGGGAGGCTTTTCTGGCCTCTGTGATGTGATCTTTTCTAGAAAGGCGACAGACTGCTCTCACTGCCCCATTTTGAATAACTTGCAGGATATGGCTATTGGTATTTGATGTGCCCAATAATAGACTATTAAAGTAGTCTAGCCGTGAATTAATAAAGGCAGAGGCAAGTAGAGTGCTATATTTTTTAGAGATATAGGAGTGAATATGGTGAAGAGGTTTTGTGACAACCACAAGATGCACAAACCTGGGCTACATGTGATTTTATTGACAATTCCGCATCTAGGATAATTCCCAAAGTTTTTACCTTCCCAGATGTGTTTTTGTTCCCAGCTATAAGGAAACTTTCATATTCTGATGGCAGTTTGCTATGTTTTTTTCCTGAAGCTATAATCAACAGTGATGTTTTATCTGCATTTAGCGCTAAAGAATTCATGCACATCCACTCTTTTGTTGCTTCCTATACCATATTGATAGCTGAAATATCTTTGGTACAGCAGCCTGACAATTCAAAGACAATCTGGGTGTCGTCAGCACAGTTTGTATCTGGACACCCAGGTCATCCAAAAGTTTAAGGAACAACATTATTTAAATGTTGAAAAGCAGCGGTGAAATGCAAGATCCCTCGGCACTCCACAAGTAGTGGATGTGACGGAGAAGCTGGCCTTTTCGACAACCACTCTTGCATTTCATGGACCTAAAAAAGACACAATCCACTAGGTGGCACTGCTTCAACAATGGGACTGGGTGCTCAACCTGCAGATCAACAACGGATGATCTACCAAGTCGAACGTGGCAGACAAATCCAACAGCATCAGCAATGCTGGCTTGCCTTGATCTACAATACCGGCAATGTTAAACTTAAGATCCGACAGTGCCTTCTCAGTCCTGTATCCTGCTCTGAAGCCTGATTGTCTGGGATTAAGGAGGTTATTATTCTCTATGAAGTCCCTCAGTTGAACATAGCCAACATAGTCCAAGATCTTTAGCAGGAACGTTACGTTCGTAATAGGACCATAATGTTTAGCATTATTAGGATCAAGATTACTTTTCTTAAGGAGAGGATGTGATCCATGCTTCCTTAAGCCTAATGGGAATGATAGCCTCTGCAAAGAACACATGAACCAGTTTGATAACCCATGGAGCAAGGGTTACCATACATTCTTTGAATAGGCTACCAGGGCAACTATTCCCCAAACAGGTGGTGGGCTTCATTCCTGACACAATTTTTATAATTTGAGCCTTCGAAAATTGACTAAATTCAAAAACAGGGCTAGCTGGCTGCTCTCTTGCTTCAAAATCGAGTTGATCTACAATATTGTGAGAATTCATCTTGCTATTGAGGCTAAGATTATTTTGTTCAATAGCAATTGCATGTTGATGTCCAGTAACTTTGTGATTAAATGTGTCATTAATCATTTGACACCAATCTGTGTTATATGAAAGGTCTGATGGTGAGTTATCTCCAAATTCTTTCAAAATCCTGAAGAGTTCACGATAGCTAGAATCAGCCAATGTGATTCTGTCGTTAAAGCTTTCAGCTTTGGCATCAATGATTGTTTTTTTTAAGTCAGCTACTGCTCGTTTATGAACAGCCAATGTTGCAGGTGAAGGGGATATTCGCAAATCTCTCTCCACTTTCCTTTTAAGACGCTGAGAGACAATAATGATATTTCCTAACCAAGTACTCTTAATAGATTTATTTTTCACTAACTTGTGCTTTTTTTGGGGCAAGTGTGTCCATAATGTAACTGAGAGTATACATAGTATGTTCAGTTAGCTCATCAAACTTATGAAAAGGTATATGCAGGACAGAGTTTGTTTTGTAGCTGAACACACACCATTGAAGGTGCCACCTTTTTTAAGTTGCGTGCCATCACAAACTTGTTTTCCTTACTACTTTCTCTGGACGTAGAAAGGGGTATTTCGAGAGTACATTTTACTAATTAATGGTCTGACCATGGACAGGCAATAACTTCAGTGTCCATAGCCGCTACCTGATGGGTTAAGACCCAATCGAGGGTGTGTCCGTCCTTCTGCATGGGTACCTGTATATATTGGGAATAACCTACTGCATTAAGGGTATGAAGAAGAGAGACTGCATGTATGTCCCTATGGTCATCTGCCCATAAATTGATATCACCCATGACTCACAGGGGTATTGGCCTTAGTCACAGTGTTATTAAGGCTTCGAAATTGCTCTTCAAAATCAGAAGAGGTAGAAGGTGGATGATATATGACAACAACAGTCCAAGAACAATTTTCATTCAACTTGATTTTTGACACTGAACTATCACGTCCTTCAGGAGATGGATAGGCATTTATATGTATGCCAATACATTTTTTGACAATAACAGCCACCCCCTCTGTAGCCAATGCAATCTGCCCGTAATACAGTGCAATCACGCGGAACAGCCAACGTAGCAGCATTTGGTATGGAATCAGGTAACAGTAATAGCTAGAGGATCACAGGAGGTGTCGGAAAAATAATCAAAGACTTTGACCACATTCTTGAAGTCAACCTTTCAACAAGTTCAATCTTGTGAAGACAAACCCCTTTTGCAATGTTCTGTGGCATAGACTGGGCCCTGACTACACAATCTGGAGCAATTCCATGCATTTGCATGGCCAGCACATTCAATGTCAGAGCTTTAACAAATTAAAATTCCATCTGCTGGAATATTGGCTTTGCCACCCATTGTTTGCTTCTTTTGGTGAACTCCTTGTTGTAATGAAGAATCCTGAAAGTTCCTGCAGTTTTTGCTTGTTCCCTACCAACATTCTCGTTGTGTGCAATTACAGCCAGCCTAGTTCTGGCCTTCATACTGTCTATGCTAAAATACAACTTTTTAGGTATGTACTTTAGTCACCTGTCGGTTAGTCCCCTCATGTCTCTTGCACATTCCTGGCAATATTTGTTTTCTTCCCAAGAGTGTATGTTTGAACAATGGTGCAGCATTGAATGCAATTTTTAAAGTAGAATATCTACAGATCCATCACAAGTTTTTGAGCTCCACCAACGATGGTTACTTATAGACTGTGACCAATTTAAAATGTTTTCTGTAGCCTTTTTGTTGTACCAGAAGCTGTAATTTCTTTAGAAATTGATTTTGTGATGTGCCACATATCATATTGATGCTTTATGGGCGGGAACTTCTCTCGCATGCCCTTTGTTATTTCTACGTGCATGTCAGTGGCTATCAAGTCTATTTGCATTCCTCTGAAGTTCAATGGATTTAATGAAACCCTATTTCCTGGATGTGGTAAGTGCAGTATTTAGCAGAAAAACCAAGATTTTCACATTGTCCATCACCGGCAAGTCTGAGCCTTTTGCCAGCAAGAGCATTGTCCATTGGTATCTGTTCGAATGTCCAAGCCTGGCTAATAGCGGGGAACAAGATATCATTTTTCTGATATTTGTAGTATTGGGTTTTAGCAAGGAACTTAAGCCCCACAAATGTACAGAAACATGACATTTTACTGAGCGTTGATCCACTGAACAACAAAGCAGATGAACAAAGTACATTTCCTGCAGTCACTTTTCCATGTATCAGTTGAGCAGACCATGAAAATGAAATGTGTTATGAATGTGTACACAGCTACCCTTAATCTTCAGGTTGGTGCCTATGACTATACAATTAAACTTCACCAATGGCTCCCCACAAATGTAATTTATGATCACATTTTATCATTTTCATAATCTCAATCGGGCAGCAGTCGAATACAATGTATTTTGTTTCCTTTAATAGACAAATCGTCCTGCAGGACTGTGGTTCGTGATTCCATGGTGGTGGACAAGTCCTCCACTCTAGGAAGAGTGAAGTCCAGATCATGAGCACAATCGTCTATCAGTTGTGAAGATGCTTCAGTTATTTCTGTGTGATATTTCCGGAGTTTTCAGCATGTACTGGGGAAACAGGGAACATTGTATCTTTCTTAGACTTACATTTTTTAGAGGGTGTGGATTGTGTGAGCAGGTCTGCAAGAAATTCCGAAACATCTTCTGTGTTGTCTGTCTCTTCTGGGTGACGTTGTATGCTGTAACAATGATCTACGGTTATTTTCCATGGGTAACTGGTGACATTCCATTCAAATTCCAGCCACTGGACATCTGCATCACAACTCTGAATCTCGAGAGGACCACGCTGAGCCTCAAAATGTAGCCGCTCCAAAGTGACTTTGGTTTGGCAAGCGACATAATTAGTTTGTGTTGTCTGAGTCTTTATGGTCCTCTTTTTCTTGGCCTCTAATCAATGAAAATACATGCTTAATTTATAGCCAACATACAGAATATTTGAATTACAACCTCAAAATGTAATATCAATAAAATATCTTGTAAACAACTTATTTTCCTTTAAAAACATGTTTGTTATTTACCCTTGTTTTCCTAATTGCCCTAAAACAGTCCATTTTGATTTGCTGAGCTCAAGACCACGCTGAAAAAGAGCATTTTGAAAATGTATGAACCATGCAATTTGCTCTTCCCCTTCAAGAATCATATATAAATATTAACAAATATAACTACATTTCCCTATGGAAATCATTATAACGTGTTCAATATTACATTAAAGGCAAAATGGATGATAACTGATACTTTACAATATCTTATGTATAGCTGTAGTCCATGTGTCTCTTCAATTTTGACCGCTTCTGTAGTACATTCCTTGTATATAACAAATTCAAGAAAAATGGTTCAATAGTTAAACAATTTAATGTTAAAATCTTTGATCTCACAAAGTACATCTTGAGAAAGTTAATTTAATGATTGTTGACCATACAATATTAGTTAAACTTTGAAAAAAGATATGGTTAATCGTCGGATTACAATGTTTACATTGTTATTGACATAAAGTCGAACAGTGTGTACATGTAACATTTTAAAAAGACATATTTAAAACTTGTACCTGATAACCTTCCAAGATGTCGCAAGGAGTTGGTGTGAGATCATCATGCAAAACATAATGAGTACATTATGGCCCTTTAATTTGTGATGCGTTGTAATGTTTTTTTAAACCGATTAAATGTTTCATTGGGCATTAAAGTGACAGTAGGGGTGAGCTCCTGATAAGGTGCAACAAAAAGACAATGAGTGCCAAGTTTTATTCACTTTAATGGTATTAAATGCGAAGAAGGAGCTCAAAACGTGGTCTCCTGTCACATGGTCTGGATGGAAATAGACGTGGGCATACTACGCCGAGACTTGAAGATAAGGGTTATCTCTCACTCGCCTCCATTCCCAGCCAGGAGCAGTGATACTTGCAAGGATGGGTTCAAATACTATTCTCATGGCAGACAGCTTGAGTGATGATGGATGATGGGCTAATTGGGTGAGGAGGCATGGAGAAGTCTAACCCTCCAGCACCTGGGGTACCAGCTTGCGGGCTGCTAGCAAGTGGAATATTCCAGAAGGGTACAAGCGTGCCAACCAATTGTAGAGGGCCATGTATTAAAGAGCCCTATAATTTGAGACCCAATGAAACGTTGTGTAATTCATGACACGGACGATGACTTGGACTAGGGGTGAGCATAGTTGTCTACCTGACAGTAGAGACCCAATCCCATACCCCATCTAGTATAGTTAGATGTTCCCTGTTGTTCTACCATAAACTTACTTAGTTTTTCATATTTTGCCACGTAGTATGACGTCAGTGATGACGAGTTTTCACTATATAATCATGTTTTTTATGTAAATCATGTAGAGCGATACTGTGAGACATCCGTTGATGTCCATTGTACTCACTGTTTTAGATAATTGTTATTAAAACAGCTAACTATTTTCCAACTTCCTGAGTCGATTTTATCATTGATGTTGGAGTAATTTCTGCATAGCCATCCTTCCTAGAGAGCACTACCTCGTTTAAAAGGGTCTACGGGTTCAGTTTAATTTCATTGTTGCACGTGTTTCTGCAATAAATACATCAAGATTGTTGATCGAATGCTTTGCAATTTGCAAATTAGTATTACAAATTATTAAAAATTAATTATTAACAGAATTAACACTTATCTTAAATTTAAACAAGATATTGTTATTCAACAACTATTAATATAATCTCACTTCTCATTCCTCACCCTCGAGACCGGTTGCAGTTGAATAGTACGTTGTTGAAGTTCCAATATCCCCCTTGTATGAAAGTAATTGCAACAATAAAGATGTAAAAGAAAAAGAAAACAAAAATTACATGCAAAGGATGGTCAATATTGACATACAAGGCTACACGGCAATATGTATCAAAAGTTAATATTATGCATAACAATAATCAATATGTTTTAAGTTGAACTTGATCATATAAATACATTGTCTAGTCACATCTGAAGGAGTAGCATAAAAAGATTACTTAAAAAGGTGAGTGCAATGCCGGAGAGTCAGGAAGTAGTCGGGTCCAACAAGTCTTAGCTGGCCTCCCGAGCAGCATTGGGCTGGGAAGGAGGCTACTCGTGCAGAGACAGCTTTGAGGGGCACACCCACGAGTGTGCAGTGTAATAGGAGGGAGGAGGCAAGAGCGGGTAAGCAGATCTGGTGGGAGCAGAACAGGATGAATGAACGGCTGATCAGGGGAAGGAACAGCTGGGCGCAGGAGACATTGGTGCAGAGCAACCCCGGACCAGTTAGCTGATGGAATAAGGTACAGGCTACAAGGCCTAGCGGGAAGCACACTAGCCCAAGGAATAAGTGCCACTGCAAGAGAAGGAAATGGGAGGGATGTGGGGAAGGCTCACCCCTTCCCCATTTGCCTACCTGGACAACAAAATAAATTAACCCTTAGAAAGGGTGATTGGATTAAATTCAGTGAGAGAAAGGAGGAAAAGCAGGATGAGATGACTGCATAGAAGACAAAAGAAAGGGGGAAAAGATATCAGAGCAAGGATGAGAGTAACAGAGGCAGCTGGATAAATACCCCATTGAAGACCCGGGACGGGAGTGGGAAGTGAAAAGAGAGACATAGGCGTAGGTCATATGTCCAAGGCAAGAGCAAAAGGGGCGGGTGCAACCCATCAAGCGCCCCAGTGCAAGCCAACAAAGAATCATAAAGAACTGTGGACCCCTGACGGAGGACACCCGAGATGGAGGGAGGAATCTCCCAAAACATATCACCACAGACACAAGAAGAGAGAGAAGGGTGAGCCATGGCACTTTTCATATAGGACATGAAAAGGTGGTTTACAGAATTTCAAGAACCATTTTTGGCTTCATTCCAGACATTATTTGAAGCTTTAAAGGAAGATATGAATTAAACAGTCCAGGAAATTAAATTGGATGTGGCAAAATTAGAGGAAAGGACGGAAACCCTGGAGAGGGTGGTCCAGCATATTAAGGACACTCAGAAAACAGATGAAACGGCTGAACAATTGTCCCACCTGGCAAGCAATTTAGAAATCCAAGGCAAAGATGTGGAAAAGCTCTCTAGGAGGTCAAATATTAGAATAAAAAAACCTTCCTGAAACGGGGGAGGACAAAGACTTGAGGGGCGTGGTCCAGCAACTTTTCACAGAAGTAATGGCAGAAGAACCAGAGGTGGTAGTGCAGCTGATTAGATACCACAGGGTGGGCCCCAGGAGAGCGGTGGGCCCGGGCTTACATCCGCGAGATGTCCTACTGGCAGTAGCTTCATATGCTCAGAAAGAACAGATTCTTAGAAAAGCAAGAACAGCAGAACACTTGTGGATCAGCAGGGAAGAAGTACAATTGTATCAGGACCTGGCACAAAAACAGATCAAATACAAATTGACGTTTCGGACTATTGTTTACATGGAAAGGACGGCAAAACATAATTATGACGTGTGAAGAAGGGGAACGGATCCTTAACCTACAAGAAGAGGAAGTGGCCAGGCGAGAAGGACCTAGTGGTAACAGAAAAGGGTTCAGATGGCCAGAAGGATGGAAAACAGTGCAAAAGAAAGGTGACAGGTACGTAAGACTTGTGTATGCAAGGAAGTGTGGCGGCACACACAGATATGAGGTAAAGAGGAAGAAAAGGAATGATTAAGGGGAGGAAACAAATTCGGTAAGAGGCTAAAGCAATACACTTGATTGGAACAGATGACGGCCAGGGGAGGGAGGACAGGGGGAGCAATTGGAATCGATTGGCGTTTAGGATTCCCCACAATTGGGCTCTGAATTCGAATGAGGGTCAGGCACGGCGGGCAAGTCGTCCGAGCGAACATGGGAACCTGGTCCCTCCTCGGGGGGTGAGGGGGAGTGTTGGTTAAAAATTGGTGAAAGGGAGATGGGGAGGGGGGAAAATAGTGGGGAGGGAAGCCTTGGTGCAGAAGCAAGACACAGAGGGTGGCTAGAAGAATTTGTCTACATAAAGGAATGAAAACCTTGAAAGTACTCACGTATAATGTGAGGGGACTGTATTCCCCTGTTAAGAGGAAAAAAGTGGAACATATAAGAGGATTAAAGGTCGATATATTGATTTATCAAGAGACAAACATAAGGAGGGCAGACGTGGTCAAATTGAAAATAAGAGGGTATACTCAGATGTATCAGGCCAATGCAAGGGAGAAAATGGCAGGGGTGTTGATAGCGATACATGGTATGGTAGGGGCGCAAGTGGAAGGATTCCTAGTGGACAAGGAGGGGCAATACGTCATAAATCTTACATTGGACAACCGGAAGATGACGTTGGGCTCCTGTACACGCTCCCAATACGGGACAAGGTGTTTTTTTTAAAGGGGTCCACTCAACATTAAAAAGATTTGCCACAGGGGAAATAATTTCAGCAGGAGATTTCAATATGGCTTGGGACCCCAAGATTGAAAGAAGTACATCGGGCACACTCGGGTTCACAGGCTCCCTCTATAGCACTCAAAAAGAAAATGGAGATGTTGGCTTTACAGGATGTATGGAGGAGAGTGAGAGGACAGCAGGCGGGGTATATGTATTATTTGCACACACACGCTTCTCAATTAAAGATTGATTACATTTGGGCATCAACGGGCCTAGTGGGTTAGACACAGGAGATAGAAGTGGGATCCTCCTCTTTATCGGACCATGCCCAGGGTGGGAAACATTCACACTGGGCTCTACAAGTGGGGGGTTATAGAAATGGAGATTCCCAAAAAAATTGATACAAGGCCCAGTAACAACAGAAACAATAAGAGATAAGATACAACAATTCTTTGACAAAAGTGACACCGGAGATACATCGCCAGCAATGGTTTGGGATGCATTTAAGGCAGCGACAAGGGGGAACTCAATAGCCCTGAAAGCAGAAAGGGATAGACAAAGACATAGATGGGAGGATGACTTGGAGGGGAATCTGAAGCAGTTACAAGTGGAAATGACACAGAATCCCACTAAGCCTGTCAGATTGGCATTTAGACATGTGCATGGGCAACTGGGGATGCTGCCGAGCAGACAGGCAGAAAGATCTTTACTATTTATAAAACATCAATATTATATATAGGCCAATAAGGCTGACAAGCTTTTAGCAAGACAACTGAAGGCAACAGTGGTCAGGAAAACAATTATGAAACTAAAAGATCGGCAAGGGCGAGAAAAAACGAGGAACAAGAATATGGGGGAGATATTGAGGGAATATTATCAGAGATTATACACATCTGGTGATAACATCCATGGATAAACGAGAGAAGTACTTTGATCAAATAAACCTCCCCTGAATATCAGAGGAAGATAGGGCGTGTCTAGAGGAGGATATAAGAAAAGAGGAGGTAAAAAGGGCAATGAAAAATCTTCCAAATACTTAGGCCCGGATGGATACCCAGATTGCGTCTACAAAAAATATCAAGACATTTTAATACCCAGACTGACAAAACTATTTAACACCTTTAAAACAAGGGGGACAATAACTCAAACGATGAATGAGGCAAAATCGGTAGTGTTTGCGAAACAGGGTAAGGACCCACTACTCCCAGGATTCTATCGCCCGGTTGCGCTGATCAATTTAGATGCTAAATTATATACAAATATATTAGCTGATAGAATGACATGGCTATTGCTGTTAATTAACCAGGACCAGTCGGGATTTGTAAAGACAAGGCAAACTTTTGATAATACGAGAAGGGTGTGCCACCTCATAGAAAAGACAGAAATACATAAGGTGCCGGCAGTGTTTTTGTCGCTCGACGCGCAAAAGACCTTTGAGCGGGTAGAGTAGCCTCAACTATTTAGAACAATGGAACATATGGGGTTTGGGACAGATTTTATCCAAATGGTGCGGGCGAACTACAGATATCCAACAATCCGGGTAGCAGTCAATGAGACACTCTCTAAACCAGTGATATTGGAAAAGGGTACAAAGCAAGGATGCCCGTTATCACCATTGCTGTACGCAATACATTTAGAGCCGTTATTGCCACTTATTCGAACGGCAGATCATGTGAATGATATTGCGATCGTGGGCAGGGAACATAAAACAATGGAATTCGCAGATGACATGTTGGTGTCGCTTTCGTATCCGGAACACTCCTTGCCGGCTCTTATGAAGGAGCTGCATGAGTTTGGGAGGATTTGGGGACTAAAAATAAACAGACAAAAGTCAGAAATATTGAATTTAATGATAGATCCTAGCACCCTTGATAGGTTGGCATTTGAAACGCAGTTAAAAATGGCGGTAGGAGGGATAAAGTACTTAGTCATCACATTGACGACATCGCTCACCCGAATGTATGGGGCAAATTACCCACAACTACTGGAGAAAATTAAATGAGAATTTACAATAACATGGTGGGGGCGAATGGTGGCAGTTAAAATGACGATACTCCCGAAATGTAATTGCTCTACCAACTCCAGGCGATGCCCATCAGAGTCCCGAAGACCTTTTTTTAGATCTTTAAACAAAATGGTAACAACATATATATGGAAAGGCAAGACACCGGGGGTGTCGATGTCTACCCTGACAGCTCCAAGAAACTGCAGAGTCCTGGCGTTTCTGCATTTCCGTAGATATTATGATGCAGGGTTAAGGGTAGTGAAGGAGTGACTATCCGAGAGTCCACTAAGCATATGAGTACAGCAGGATAGGGGTGTTGCAGGCTCCCAGCTTTCAGGACTATTGTGGATGAAGACGCAGCACAGACAACAAAATGTAAAAATAAGTGAAGTGGCAGGGGTGGGCGTAGAGACATGGAATAAGGTTGTCAAGAAAGGAGCACTGATGGTGAACCCCTGCCCATTTTGCCCAATGTTTGGGATTCCAGAATTTCAACCCGGGTGGAATCCAAGAGCATATAACAAATGGGAAGAGGCAGGGTGCAGGACTATTGGGGATATCTATCAAGGAAATGCCATTAGAACATTTGAGGACTGCAAGCATGCCTTGGGGATGAGGGAGGGCGAAAGGTATAAATACACCCAGTTGAAGCATTGGTTGGCAACTCCTAATATCAGAGAGGCAGCCACTAGACAACTGACATCATTTAACAACCGATACAGGATCAAGGAAATACGTTTTTAATTTATATAGATATTTGAATAGCCATGAGGAAATCATACAGTGGAACTATATGAAGCAGTGGGAAAGAACACTAGGAGAGGAGATAACAAGGAAACAGTGAAAATACACGTGGAGTATTATCCTGAAGCTGACCAAATCCATACAGTTGAAGGAAATGTGGCAGAAAGTACTTCTCCAATGGCACTTCACGGGCGAAAGACTCCACACAATGTTTCCGTCTTCCTCAGAAAATTCCTGGAGGGGATGTGACTTGAGGGGAGATACACATTTGGTGGGAATGTCCGATAATACAACATTTTTGGGATGAGGTGCGAAACCAAATGAAGAGGATGACCCCGGGGCTGATCCAATCTAAGGATAAAGTATGGATGTGTGGAATGTGGGAATCGGGATCAGATCAGGGGAACCTACACGGAATCAAAAAAGAGGCTTTATGACATTGCTGATAGCCGCCTGGCTGGCAATAGCTCAACAGTGGAAACAAAAGTCAGCTACTATGATAGATGAATGGCTCCTAAAATTGTGACATTTTGTGGCCCTAAAATGGGTAGCATATAAACTATAGGGGCAACAAGCGGCATTTAGGAAAGACTGGGGTCAGGTACTATCATATTTGCAGAGTGACTATATAATTCAATGGTGTGAACACAAAATAAGGATTTTGGACCAGCTATAAACAAGAGGATGTAAACAGGAACATTGCACTCTGCACCAGGAAGAGGGAGGGGGGAAAAGGAGGGGCAGAGGGGGAGTTGGAATTGTTGATAATCTGTATTATGAAGAAAGCGAAAAAAGAAATGTGTTAAAAAAAGAAAGGTTGGCAAGTCCCCAGGATTGGATGGTTTGCCTTTAAAGTTTAATAGATCATTTGGGGATACGCTAGCTCCTATTATGTGTGATCTGTTCAATGATTTCATATGCAAAGGGACCATTTGCCGATCAATGCGGGAAGCCCTTATAACACTGATTCCAAAACCAGGGAAGGATCATAAGAAGTGTAGTGATTATAGAACCATCTCTTTCCTTAATGTGGATATTAAAATGTTCTCTAAAGTATTAGCTAATAGGTTGGATACATTTATTGGGGGCCTAATACACAAATCGCAAGTAGGATTTATGAGGAATAGGTCTGGGTATGACAATATCAGGACCATTATTGATATATTGGGATTACTAAGGGATGTGCTTCAGGAAACAGTATTTGTATTGATGCAGAGAAAGCCTTCAACAGAGTGAATAGGGCATTTTTGGAGTTCACGATGCAAAAGTTAGGATTTGGGTTACTTTTCTTGCAAGCTCTCAGATGTCTTCATGGTGATGCGACAGCTAGAATTTGGGTGAACAATGAGGCTTCCGCTTTGTTTAAATTGGAGAGGGGTACCAGGCAGGGATGTCCGCTGTCACCGTTCTTGTTTAACTTAGCTTTAGACTCCTTTCTTGCACATATACATAGGGATAATGATATCAAGGGACTAACGTTTGGGGACACAGAAATCAAAGTCTAGTCATATGCTGATGACATGGTATTTATATTATCAAATTCGAAGGAGCGCAGTAGTGCCCTGAAGAGAGCTTTTGAAAGAGTGGGTAAACTTTCTGCTCACAAAGTAAACTGGGAAAAGTCAGAAGTTTTTCCACCTTCAGAGAGATGTATGAGGGGTGATTTTGAGGACTTTAACTGTAAATTGTCTGATTTGAAAATTAAGTATTTAGGGGTATGACTCGCCAGGGACTTAAACGGAATTGTTGGGTTAAATGTTGAAATGTTGATTAGTGACCTAATTAGATATATCAGAAAATGAGAGGGTTTGAGTCTGGGAATTTGAGCTAAGGTTAATGCCATTAAGATGACTTTATTTCCAAGAGTGTTATATTTAATCCAATCACTTCCCTTGCCTTTTACTAAGAAATTATTAAAAAGGATTGATAACACTTTTCAGAGATATCTACGGGGTGAGAAGGGGAAAGCTAAAATTCCTAAATATATTATGTTGCGTAAATTACAGGAGGGTGGATTCGGTTACCCGGATCTGGTTAAGTACCATAGGGGCTTTATTTTAAAAAAGGCTGCTCATTATATGGTATCCACGGACAGTTATGAGCCAATTTGGCTTACAATTGAGAGGGGGGTATTTCGCCCATTGGAATTGGACAATATTTACTTGATAGAAAAAATGTCATCAATTGCAAACTATAAATGCAACACATATGACTAGTTTTTTGGTTGATAGATAATTATCTGAATATTTATTTACATTCCAGGGCTTTAATTTGGGGTAATCCTAGTCTTCAACTGGCAAACAAAACTCTATATTGGAGTACTTGGATTGTTAAAGATATTTTAAGGATAGAGGACATTATACAGGACGGACAGATGGTTCCCCTTTTAGAGTTGCAGAGGAAGTTTGGTTTGGGAATGAGGGAGTTGGCTAGGTATAACGAAGTTAAGATACTTCTCTGTCAAAGGCTAGGAATGTTGTCAGGTCCACTATGTAAAGTACCGAAATAATTTCCACGCACAGTATCTACTTACCTAATGCCTCCAGAAGATACTAACGTTAAGTCATGGGATAGACTGAAAGAAAAATTGGAAAATGAGTTGCAGTGCCCAATTTCGGAAGATGAATGGGGGAACATACTACAGGCGGGTAATAGGAGTAAATTGGATTTGAACTTACGCTTAGTTCATCAGAAAGTTCTGGGTGGTCTGTATTGGACACTTGTGCGTAAAAATGGATTTGGTCTCCTAGATAATGAGGTATGCTGGGGATGTGGGAAAGAGAGAGGGACTATGGTTCACATGATGTGGAATTGTTCGAGATCTATGGGTTTCTGGGGGGATGTGTTAGATTGGTTGGATACAGTATTGTTGTCAAACTCTGTGTTTTGTTTGCTTGGAATGTCCCAACTTCCCTCCTCCTCACCTGTGTTGTCAAAGTCTTCGTCCACTGGGCTGAGGGGTCTTCAGGCTCTGTAGTCCTTTTCTTTTTTTATCTGTGGCTTGTGTCTCTCACGGGAGGAAGCCACAATGAGGGCTATGGTAAGAAGCACTCCAAGGTGACCCCTTTCCCGGAAGGGACCAAAAAGGGGAAAAAGCCGACAACGGCAGAAAAAAACCCTGTGGATTTAAGGTCACAGCAGGACTCCTCTTGGAAACTGGGCTTGTAGCAGTAGTAATATTGCAATGGGATATGCAACGTATAGCAAACAGATTCCGTGGAAAAAGGAATCAATAAATCCGAAAGTAGAAGCAAAACAAGCAGTAAAACAGAAATAGGCAATCCAGCGGGGCCCAGAAAGAAGAAAAGAGGAGGAGTCAGGAGCGAGAGAGCAGGTAGAAAGGAGGAGCGAGGAAGCACCGAACGGGGGAAAAAGCCGAACGGTACAAAATAGGGGCAGAGTAAGTAGAAGAGAGGGCACTGAAAAGTTGAAGCAGAAATGATGAAAAATGCTCTGTACTGAAACGGAGTGAAGAAACGCATAGCGCAACAACAGCAGCAAAGAAACACAGCTGACCATAGGGGTTGCAATGCGAGTTGCAAAAGGGAGGCGTGGCTAAAGAAGGCCTATGTACATCCGAAGCGGAAAAGACTAGACCACTGGATGTACGTAGAGTACTGAACATAATGGGAATCAGGAACTATGCAATCGAACTCGGGGCAACAGGCGCCATGATCGAAGGCGGTGCATGACAATTGTCTATAAGCTTTCCGAGGACACCCTTGTCAACAATTCTTTTATCAGATAGAGGAAGATGCATGACTGCTAGAAGGTATATGTGTTGGATTAATAAGGCTTTAATAGTGGCAGTGAAACACATTTTTCGATTGTGGAAAACTAGGAAAAAGCTGCATGTGGAAGATTCGGTCAATGATATGCAGTTGTTATCAGATTTTGAAAAGTATATGTACTTCCTGAGAAATCAGGAAGAGATTCATTTGGATATCTGGTTGCCCTTTAATGATTTGTATGGTGCATAGAAGTGTGCTTAGTGAATGACATCTGATAGTTGCGTGTTCATGTGGGTTATGACAAATATAAGGCATGCTGGGTGTGGGATGTGTCTGTTTTATGTGGGGTGCTTAGTTTATTTTTAATTTCATTTTCTTTTTTTATTATTTTCTTTTCTTCTTGCTTTTCTTCTTTCTCTTTCTTTATGTTTTCTCTCTCTTTTTTCTTGGTTTTAGATCTTATACAAATTTACTAATTGTGTATAGAAGGTTGACGACAATAGGGTATTGATATGTTTGTTAATATGCTCATTGGATAATTATAATCTTGTAGGAATTACTCATTTAACTGATTGATAGTTTGTACTTTCTGTAAATACTAATGTTAGAACCTTTGAGAATTGTTACCTATTGTTGATCCTGTCATATGTTTTATTGGAAAATATAAATAAAGTTTTCAACAACAAAAAAAGAAGAAAGGTGAGTGCAGTTGTTGTTGATTCCTGAATAGTGGTTGATGTAGAATCTCGCTCCTTTAATCAATGTGTATATTCATACCAGTGCTAAACAGAAAATGTATGTGTGTATTATAATTTAGACCACATCAATAGCTACAAAACAAATTTATGTGCAAGTCACTTGGCCTCACAATTTGGATGTTGGACGTGTCTGTGGTTTCCTCTGTGCTAACAGTCTGGACTTCCATCAGTGTTGTCTACGTAAAGACAGACATGGTTATTAATACATTTAATGAAATGACATATTTTAAAGGACACAATCTAAGTGTTTAGAAAGTCTCCCATTGCACTAAACGATAAGTGTATCCCTAAAGTAGGAATACACAAAGTAATCTAAAGTGAAACATTCATAAACCACAGTACATTGTGTCACGAAGGAAACTTGTTGTAATAAAATATCCATGGAAATATTTGCAAAAAACTCAAAAACGTTCATTATGTTACATGTTCGATAACTGTTTCAATATATTGAGTAATCATTTGGAAGACATATTATACAGACAATTTTAGGAAATAGTAAAAATAAATTAAATAATTCAGCTTCCACTACTCACCTGGGTCAGTTTGAGCTGAAACTCAGTTGGAACTGCATTGGGAAGTAATTTGCGAAGGAGTCTGGGGCGATGCTTTTTACTGTATTTTGATGGTTCGAACATAACTGCTGAGAATTGCATGCTGCAGACACGGAATCGATTACCCCTCACATCATCCCAGACATCCTTGGTTCTACATTCAATCTCGCAAACTGCAAATCTGCAGTTTAAAAGCCATGTTTTTATTACATTTAAATCCTTTGACAATACATGCAGGACTGTACTATGACTTTTGGCATGGCTGATATTAGGGCAACCTAAAACGATACATGAAGGCATTGTTAGATTATTCTTATGATGTTAAAAATATATGCAAAAATATTACTATTACAAAAGTATCACAGTGAATAAATGAAACATCACATTGCTTTGATATTAAAAATGTTTTTACATTATATAAAATGTCACCTAAAGCAAACATGCACTACGAAAGATTACATTTGGAAAAAATACTCTGTAATGTTATGTGCTAATTCCAGAAATAAAATTACATAGGACGGTGACGGT
Source organism: Ambystoma mexicanum (assembly GCF_040938575.1). NCBI lineage: Eukaryota > Metazoa > Chordata > Amphibia > Caudata > Ambystomatidae > Ambystoma > Ambystoma mexicanum. The sequence goes on along the minus strand of NC_090931.1, from coordinate 1,055,312,253 downwards.
TGATAATGGTGAAGACTTTTTGAATAAATTAAAATGAGAATAAGGTGTACACTGAGTATAAAACAATAGAAAGTGGCTGAGTAGAGAATGTTGACACTGCAGAAAGCAATGGTAATAGTTGACAAACCATTACTTAGAAGAACAGATGAGCTGATTCAGCAAGCAATGTAAAAGGAGGATAGATGGCGATATCCGTTGTAGATTTCAAAAATGTTTTCTTGGTAACTTCCAAAGTGTTTATAAAGGCTTACAAAAGTGGGTGTGTATGTGAATTTCTGACGTGTTTGTTCGCACCCACCCACCAGGTCTCTATGATAATATTTGACCACCTCAATCCCACCAGCGCAGCCACATTGTGAGTGCACAGCCAAAGGTGCGAACCGCCATTGATAGCGGAGGAGGGATGAATGCAGATGAGGTGAGCGCAAAAGGCCGGAAACCCAGTCAAAGGACACAGTGATATGTAGATTGCAGGGACGGGGTCTACAAAGGGGAGTCTGCAGACACCGGGTCTGGGGTAGTCATGCGGCCAATGGCACCCATGCCAAAGAACCTTTTGATGTGTTCATGGTATTTGGTACCTTGAGCGTTCCCATCCACCCAGCCCCCTTGTGAGCGCACGGTCACAGGTGGGAACTGCCATTGATAGTGCAAGGGGGATGGATGTGGATGAGCTGAGCGAAATAGGCCCGTAATCAATGTTCAAGGGGCTGTGAGGAATCTGAGGGCGTCCACACTACTTTCCCCTATCGATCCTCCTCCCAGGTGGCCAGAGAAAGACAGTCGCTAGTGGATCCTGACCCTGGGGGTGGATTTGCGAGGGAGGACTACCTGGGTGGAGGAAAATTGGGGAGCGGAGATGAGGCACCCTTGGGTGAGACACGGTATTCCCCATTTCCCTTCCACCATGAGTCCAATGTTCCCCAAGCCTTTATAGGCTATTGTCAATACCTCCCCTACTTTTTCCATAAATTATCAGGCCCATGTTACACTTGAGCAACTTTAATGAATGCCGAACCGAAGGAAAGGAAACCTTTTTGCATACTGATTTGAATGAAAGCAAGAAATCAAGCACTTTTAAATACTGATCCGAATGAAAAGCAAGTACTTTTGAATACTGAACTGAATTAAAGAAGTTTTTGTGGAATATTACACTCTAAAGGAACTGTGTAAACTGTAAAGGAACAAGCGTTGGCAACAGCCATAAGAATATATGAAAGTGCAACAAGTGAATAGTGGCAAAGCAAGCTGTGGTAAAGCACCATGAAGGTGTGAAATGAGAATAAACCAAGCACCACTGTAGAGCTGAATCAGTGGCAATGTGCATTTAAGGAAGAAGAGGCAAGCCAGGTGTGTCTGTTGTATGACCTGTAATAAGTGGACCATGTGGGCCGACAACTGCGCCTAGACCAAAGGCACCTACCTATGGGAAGGCCACTTAAAATACCCATGAAGAAGCCTGCATTTGAATATAAAGGGGATTTGGTCTGAACTGAAATTAAGGAGCTGTACTTTATGAACTTGGTGAAAGATAACCAAACAAGCAGAGCTGAAAAGTATTACCAAGAACTGGGTTGGAGAAAAGTTGGAAGACTTGGGGAAGGGAAAACCTTTACTAACCAAGAGCTGGAAGGTCTGAACATTTATTTGAACACATATAATGTTGGCGCTGACATCCCTACACATTGTATACAAATAGATGTGAGGGCAAGTATAGATTTTGAAGAAAGACAGACTTTTACTTTGGACTTCCTGAAACAGACCACCCTTAGTTTATTTAGGTTGGGAAATCCCACCTTAGCAGAGGGAAGGTTAGGCCTTTTTCAAAACCTTTTTTCTGTTAACAAACGTTTCTAACCCAAACTTTAATTCCGTTGTGTCTACTTCATGATGACTTCAAAGGACACATATATGAGTATTAGTCTTACATCTAAGTACATGACTAATATGGCCCCTGCTTATATTATAAATTGGTTACAACGGGCCCCTTTCCTTCATACTCTTTGTTCCAATGATTGTTCAAAACTTAAAGTACCTAGGTTTAAGAAGAAAAACTTTGGTGCCAGTAGTTTCTCTGTTTGGGCCACCTGTAAGGGAGGCATGGTATCAAAAGTATGACACTGACACAAAAGGTGCAATTTGTAAACTCTTTATTAAAGTTTCTGGGTTTGGAAGAACTCCTACTTTGCCCTATAACTATGATGGGAGTAGTCTCTACCATCAAATAATAAATTTAACAGTCCTATTCGAGTCCATCAAATCAAAATGGCGTATACTAACAAAGCCTAATGCCTGCCCTATCTCTTGTACAAAAAGAGTGTAAAGAAGAATATTTATGCAAAGGAAAATCAGTGTTCAAATATAAAGAATAAATGTGGCGGAGTCAGGTCTCCTCCCCACATTAGACAGGAGTAAGGTGGTGCTCATACTCTGGCTCAGATTCTTAACACAAAGGCAGTTCAAAGCGTGTATAGAGGCCCGCTTGGTCTTCCACGTTAAAGTGTCACTTTCCAGCTTCCAAAACACAGTTGAACAAAATGTTCAAGCCGGTCTCCCTCAGTCAGGCTCAGACCTTTCAAAGCAAAAGCAAAACACTTGCAGGGTTTCCCTTCCCCAAGCTTAATTCACATCATTTCGGGGGTCCCTTCGCCTAATTTATTACACTTCCGGTCCCCCTCAGTCGGGCTTGGACTGTTTTCTGATGTTAAAGACTGTCGAATGAGCTTGGCTTTTACTACAGACCTGCGCAGGACCACTTTGACTTTCCCTTCAGCTGACACTCTTGTGTTATTTGCCCCAGTGCTTCCTGGTCTGGGTAGTTCACTGCCATAAGCACCAAAGTTCAACGTTCACCTTTTTACTCTCCCCTTTTCACTAGGTTAATTTTGATCACTTCGCTTTTACAGTTCATTCACTTAATCGCTACAAACATTTCACCTTTCAGAGAGACTTTCGAGTGGGCTACTTCCTTCCGCTGGACCACTCTGTTACTCAGTATTGCTGGTTTTACAGCTACAGTTCCGGCTTTTATTCGTGTGGGGAGAGCTAATGTTATCAGATGTATACATAAATTAATTACTGCCTGACTCGATTAGCGGGACATGTCCAATGTGATATGTGATATGTATGGGATGTATGTGATATGTAAGGGATAGCCTCTTGACTCTCAGTCTCCCTCTTCCTCGGCCCATTGTTTGTGCAGAAAAGTGAAAAAGGGGCCGGGTTGGGACATCAGAGAATCCTATGAAATAGGATGGGTCATGGGTACAGGAAACAGGAGAATACTGCGTCTCACTATCGGTCGCCTCACCCCCACTTCCCGAAGACCCCTCAACCAGGTAATCTTCCCACACTGGTCCACCCCCAGGAACTGGATCCAAAAGCGATGGCTGTGCCCTGGCTACCCTGGGGACTAGCGGGTGAGACACCCTTTGGTTTCTCACATACCCTTCCCCTATGTGAGGTAATAGGTTTGTTCTTCTCTGAGGTTCTCCAGTTTGAGGGCTTTGGAGAGAACAAGGGAAAATTTTATCCAGGGGCTCTCACATATTCACTGGGTTCCTTTTTGGCTGTGTTGGGTGCGGCCGGATGTTGGCTTGAGTCCCCTGAAAGTAGCCCATGAACTGAGATCGAGGGGCTTTTACACAAATGCCATGTTCGTGATGGTCTGCTTCCATCCATTCCCATACCGTGGAGGTCTGGGAATAAAAATCAGATTGCCAATGGATTTGTGGTATGAATTCTCTGGGTGGAGTTGGAAAGTCTTCAAAAAAGGTGGAAAATTCCAGGAAGTCCCTTCCTATAATTATCTCTTCCAGAAGTCCAGGGATAATGGCCGATGACACTAGCCATGATTCCCCTCTGATATTAATATATACGGGTACTCTGCGAAATATCTCGTTATCTCTGTCTACACAGGTAACTCTAACCATAGTTACATTTTCTAGATCTGCTGGAGAGACGAAATCGACTCTTATGGCTGTCTGTTTACTGCAAGAGTCAATTAATGCCTTAGCTATCTTCCCATTCACCAGAGCTCTCTCATCTCATAGGTGGAACCGCCTGAGGATCGGGATAAGCATATGCTAACGATTTAGGTCTTCCTCTTGTTCTTCCCATACCTCTCCATCTAGGCATCCTTTTTTGCATAGGCTCCTCCCTGTCATTTTTGGTACAATGCTGTGCCAAATGCCCTGTCTCTCTAAATGAGAAGCGGATGAGTGGTGATGGATTAACTCCTCTGGGCTCTTCTCTCCTTAGCTCTTCTTTACCCTCAATGTCAGTTTTTACTATTTCTACCCTTTCTTTCGGGGTCCACTCTCGGGTTTTAGAGAGTCCTCCTTGTCGTACTAATGTCTGATTTTGAGAGCGGTAGTTGGTTTTTGATCTTTTCTGTCTTCTGTTTTATGTAAGGAGTGGAAATGTTTTACTGAGTGATTTTGGGCAGTCTGAATACACATGCTAAGGGTGGGCGGATTTAATTGCAATACTGATTTGTGTAAGAAAAGAGGTAAAGAGTTGGTAAATTTCTCCAAGATGATCATTTCCACTAGCTCCTCCAGGGTTTTATTACCAATCTAAAGGGAGACAGTGTTTTAATGTGTTCCCCTACTTCCAGAGGGGTCTCACCAGAGTTTACACTGATGGATCTTAATTTTTGTCGATAAAATATTGGTCTGACCTACTCTTTTGAGGAGTCCCTTTTTTATGGGCATGAAGGTAGCTCCCAAGGTGAAATTAAGTAACTGATAGGCTGTTTGTAGCTCGCCTTTTGATAGAGGTTCCAAGTAGTATTTTTAAAAAAATGTCTCCCCATCCCAGCTGCTCTGCTAATCGCTCGAAAGTCTAAAAATAAATCCCTAGGTCTTCGCCTTCCTGGTAGGGTTGTAATATTGCTTGAGGTAATAGGGGTCTTGCTTGTAAACGAGTTTCGTCCTGAATCTGATGGGTGGCCCGTTGAGTTACGAATGCCTCAATATTGGCCATATTTTCATGAGGGGTAAGGGTTTCCTCTGTTGTGTTTTCTGACTCAGAGAAGAAAGGGGTCTCAACGTCTTCAGAGAAGGTTTCAAAGTGAAATAGGATGGGTCATACGTACGGGAAAAGGGAGAATACATCGTTTGCCTCACCCCCACTTCCCAGAAGAGCCCTCACCCAGGTGATTCGCCTGCATTGGTCCACCCCCAGGAACTGGATCCAAAAGGGATGGCCATGTCCTGGCCACCTGGATGACAAGTCCCCGGGGACTAGTGGGTGAGACACCCTTTGGTTTCTCACACCCCCTCTTGTGGAACTCTATCTCCTCCTCAATTTGTAATTCCTCATCTCTGATTGGCTTCAAGAGGGCCATCAAAACGTATTTCTTTAATTTCGAATGACTAGATTTATGGCTTTTGTTTTTTGCCTTCAACGTGTACTGGACCCTTTTTTTGGAATACTATCCTCCTGCGCACTGAGGCCCTCGGGCGTGTTGTGCATTATAAAAAGTATTTAACATTAGATAACATATGTTGTTTGCAGGGATGGAGAGTTCAAAAGGAAAGTCTGAAGACACCGGATCTTGGGTGGCCATGCGACCCATGGTCTCAGTGAGAAAGAACCCTGAGGTATGCATGGTATTATTGGAAACAAAAATATGGCGTCCTACCACATGTATTTGGTCCTTTACATACATATTTTCCTGTAAAGTTTCAATCATTTAACATGCTTAGTATATGTAGAGCAGAGTTTCTAAGCTGTCTCTCATATAGGAAAAGGTGAACAAACAAACTTTAAAGGTAACACTTCAGCCTGTTTATTTAGCCAGTGTTTAAAGATGCAGGTTTTAATACTGCATTGTGTTTACATTGTAATTCCTGTGTTATCCCTAATATTCAAATAATATATAAAAGAACATACACATAATCAACAAAATGGTGAATAGTCACAAACAAAAATACACAAACACGTGCTGGGCAGTTTTAGAGCCGTGTGAACAATAGTGGTTGGCCTCAGTATGCAGCACGTAGAATCTTGAAGCTTTTGAAAGGACAACCAACAAAATGATAAGTAAAAAAGTCAAAGTAAAAAAAACATTCTTTCTGGCAAAAGATGTTTTGAAATTGGCAGATGGAAAAGGGACCTAGTCGTTGGTCTCGGTCTACGTCTGGCAATGGATCTAATGTTTAAACGCGGTAGGTGGAGAATTCCCACAGGGTGGAGTGGTGTTGTGACGTTTCGGCTGTGAAGCCTTCTTCGTGGGCCTAAGCCGGGTTTCCCTAAACCGGGGAATAAAACAAGGAAAGGGGGTGATAAGAAATTGGGTTCACCTTAAAACAGAAGGCCAATTGGCTCTAATACTGGCATGTATTAAGAAATGAATCCAAACCATAGAAGCGGACAGTATGCATGTACAGTCCTGTAGCTTGTGAGCGTTCGTGACTGACCTGGATAAAGAGTCGAAAGTGGCACTTCTGCCTCTAGGATCGAGGCAGAGGGTTCTGCTCCCGTAGGGTTAGGGGAGGTATCTTCTTAGAATTAGTATGGAACATAATGGACTGGAGTAACTGGAGAGAGAAAGAGAGAGCAAACATGGTGGCTGTCGGTTTGTTATAGCTATGGGGGTCGAATAGATCTATGTCAAATAACTTGCACAGTACCTGTAAATTCGGGTGTCTGGCCATGCAAGGGTTAGTCTTGGCAGAGATAAGATTCAGGTGGCTGGATGTGTGAGATTCAATCCAGGTCGGCAACAGTGTGGACACTGGGGACGAGCAGACCGTGGAAACTGGAAGGCTCGAAGTGCCGCTTGTCTCCTGTTCCCTGTGATAATGAGACAGGGCAAGTTGCATGAAATACAAGGAGAGGGCCACACGTAGTGGACGAAAACAGGTCGTCCTAATTGCATAACGGAGGTGGAGGGGGACTGAGGTGACGGGGAGTCTCAGTCATGGGGGCTCCCTGAGATAAAAAGATGAGCGCTCACCTTAGTTGTGGGCTGAGGAGCGTGCTATTGAACTGGAGCGCGCATGCGTCGGAGAGCAGTGTGCTGGAAGGCAGCGCATGCGCGCTGCATGTGTGATGGAGTGGTTTCTGTGGCAACCATGGAAGCCTGGGCACAGAAGAAACGTTATGTACAGAGGGAAACATTTGAGGTGGGACCCGGTCTCATGTAGACTGTGTTCAAGTAAAATGATGGGATATGCCCGTACAGCATGTTGATAACATGAAATCAAACAATGTCAGAGGAACATTATATCGACAAAATAAATTGCATGCAGGGCCTCATAGGAGCCCAACAGGTCTATAAGGTATAGTATTACACTCATATAGTGTCAGTGCTGTAATTGATGACCTGGGCTATATCGAAGTGCAAGTTTAACTGGCAGGAGAGGGGGGATCTTGTGGTATATGTGGGGCAAGATGGTCATAGAATGCGAAGAGCTAGGGAGGGCTATAATGCACACGGGGGTCTGTTAGAATCAGGTTGGCAGTAAGGTGCGCTGGGATGAAATTACATATAGCGTGGAGGCTGGACCCCAGATTGGTTGAAGAGCTTGTAGTGTCCTCTATGTTAGATGGAGGGTACATTACAATATGTATGCAGTGACCCTGTGCTATGAAAGTGGGTCAGGGGTCAGACCTCTCATGTAGTGGCGGCTGGACCGGCATAGACGCCCACACAATTCATGTGTACATGGTGGGCACCGCTTCGTTGAGACCTTTGGTGGTTGCTTTAAGTTTGAAAATCCACCAGGATTCCTTGTGGTTCAGGGCATTGGACGAATTGGTGGTGTTCAGGACTGTGTCAGCGACCCACCAGTGCATATTGTCTGCACTGTGTTGGTACTCAAGATAGTGTGAAACCAAGGGTGCAGTGTGGGTGCGGCAACGGATCCTGGATCTGTGTTCACCAATCCTTTTGTTCACTTGCCTTTGGGTTTGCCCTACATATCTCAGCCCACATGGACATTCGATTATGTAGACTACGTTGGTGGTCTTACAATTGGAGAAATGTTTCATCTTCCATTCCTTTTCCTCAATTATAAACAATGTGGTTTTTTTCGTAAATCTACAAACATTGCAAGTGCCACATGGGTGGTGTCCCACTATTTCACGCATGTTCCAGAGTTCTGACCTCTGGGACTTTTTATTGAGTCTGGCATGAGTAAGCATGTCCTTGAGGTTCCGTCCCCGTCTAAGTGCCATTCTCGGAGTGGGTTCATCCGGAAGGCTGAGCTGGACCAGGGGTCAGAACTTCTTAATGGTGGCCTTGAGTTTTGTAGTGATCGGTCCAAACGTGGTTACACATGTCATCAACTGTTCGTTGTTCGTGTCTCTTACTTTTGGTGTGAGTAGGGTCTCCCGTGGGGTATATTGTGCTCTCTTTATTGTATTACGGACCAGTTTCTTGGGGTATCCTCTGTTTCTTAATTTATTCTGCAGTATAGTTGCATGTTTTTTGTATTGTTCAGGTTCTGTGCAATTGCGTCTAATCTGTAAAAATTGTCCAAACGGTAGATTGTTCCTTAGGATACTCGGGTGATTGCTTCTGTAGTGGAGTAAGGTGTTCCTGTCAGTTTGCTTCCTGTAAAGGGAGCAAGTGAGTTTATTGTCCTTGGCAGTGATTTCCAGGCCTAGGAAATTGATGCTTTGATTACTTTTGCAAAGAGTGAATTGGATTTCCATTGTTTGTTCGTTGGCCCATTGGAGGAACTTGTCTAGAGATGTGTCATTTCGCTGCCAGATGAAAATAACTTTGATTCTCAAGTGAATTGACTGCCTGTTTTTCTCAAGACTGAACCTAATTTTGCGTTAAATGGTATTTTTGTTATACACACATTGTTTTTTTTTGCTTTCACATTGCTAGAGATGCACATTAGTTATATATATAATTATTTCTGTTTTCTTTTAAGCATGTTTGTACTGATTCAATGAATTTGAATTGAATTTATTTTTACAAATCCCTCCTGATGAGTCAATAGATTTGGTGAAACACTTGTAGAGGGCACTACCATTTAAGAATAACCTTTGGAGTATTACTTTGGAATAAATAAGTCTCATGTTACAACAAATCTGACTTTTTGATCATTATTTAACCTCAGGTAGCCTTAACTTCAGGTGCGCTAGAAGGTGACTAGAAATCTCTGTTCCACACAGGAAGGTATTACTCGTCGAAAGCAGATTCCCAGCCTTCCATGAATCCATCATGTAAATGCACAATAGGCCACAAGCCTGTACCACCTGTGTAAGAGATACACAAACTGTTTACTTGAATGAACCAAATTATTGCATTTATTTTGTTTGCACCACCTTTTAAAATGTAAGGCATTGTTATGCTTTAAAAGTATCTTTTCATGCAAAGTACTGACAGTACTTGTAATTTCAAGTAGGGATCAATTAGAAATGTGAACGCCATTCCAGCAAAAACAGTTTGGGAGATAGGGAAATATTGTTTTTAAGTTAAGTTTCAAGTGAAAGAAATCAAATTTTTCAGATGGTAATTCCAATGATGAATACTTTGGTTTGAGATTAGAAAGAGAACTGTATTTAATTTACTGTAAAAGCCGTTCATCAGTGATACATCAAAGTTATAATGATTTCGGCGAACAACATAGTCTTAGCCGTCTTGGTTGTCAAACACAAAATATATATTGGGCCTCATCACGGGTTGGGCGGTATCTGGGCGTAATTACTGTCGAGCGGTTTTAGCATTAACGTCGGGATTAGTCGTGCAGAAACCGCTGTATCACGAGTCGGCGGACACGCGCACATGTCCCAGGAGTTCACGCTAATATCGCTCGACCCAAAAAACGCTAAAGCTGGAAATTCCAGCCTAAATAGAGTTAGCGTCGCCGGCAGCCGATATTGCGCAGTAATAGTGTGCAGGAAATGCGTCGCCGCCGGAACAGGAAACACTGCAGTGGGCATTTTGGAAATCACAATCCATTAAAAATCGGAGCCCCTGGCAGCCATCCAGAGCAACTGAAGTCAAGAAATGTCATAGGAGGAGCGTGGCCTGGAGCGCCGTCAATGAAGACGCTCCTTTGATGGCCCTGTGGGACACCCGCTCTACCACAGGAACCCCTGAGGTGATCTATGAAGGCTTGGAGCACTTGTCGCCCGCTCCCTATATACTTTCAAGGCGGGGACCGACTACGTGAAAGGAGTTTGTTCCCGTGGTGTGAGCGATCTAAGATGCCGGACGGACCTGCTTCGCCTGGGGGTGGCTGGGGGAGGAGCGGAGTGCAGAGCGAGGTCCGTCTGCATTAAAGTCCTCAGCGGCACCTGAGCGCTAGGCAGCGCTCACCCACAAGCCACTGGCGCTGGCCCCCGCTCTGTCCCCCCCTGGAGACACTAAAGCGGCCCGCAGCGGCAGACCGGCCTAATCCCAGCTGCTCAGCCGGTGCCCCCGCTTTGCCACCCGAGGCGCTCCCTGCTCCGACAGGCGGGGCACGCTGGAGTAAGGGCCTGCCCTCTCCCTCCTCACGCGGACCCGGGAGGCATAAAAGCTGCTCCCCACACTCTCCGGACCGCACAGCCCCTCTCTCTTTCCTTCCTCCTGGGGCGCCCCGGCCCACACCATCCTGCAGTTGCATACCTCCGGATTGAAGGGTAATCCCTTCCAACAGATACAGACCTCCACGGGCCACGTTGGCAGCTCCCCCTTGGCCTCCTGGAGGGACAATCTCACCATTTTAAGGGCATACACAGGCAAGATACGACCCCTGATGGTGCAGGAACCCCTCTCCCAGTGAAAGGTGCCGGGGAAGCGCTTGAAGGCCGCGCCTAGAGTGGGGGCAGGAGACCCACCCCTGCGCAGCGGTCAGCGGCGGGAACCTCCTTCAAGGAGGCCCTGGAAAACACCACGCTGCACCGCCCCATTGAGTGAACAATCAGCGCCCCCCTGGAGACCCCGGGCCTTCTTAAAAGGGACCCGGACTTGAGACAGAGGTAAGCCCCGGCCTGCATGTGCGACGCTTGACCCCTCTCCATCCTCCCTCTCCCCGGACTCTTCCTGGGGCGCCCCGGCCCTGCTTCCCACAGATAAAGCTTATAACCCGCACCGATAGCACACCCTAATTTTCTCAAAAGGCTCAGAGGGGCCCTGGTCGGCCTCCGAAGCACTCTGCCACTACAGCTACAGAGCTACAGAGCTCCCTGCGAACCCTGACCCGCCGACGACAAATAACGCAATGACCAAGCAACCAAAATCCACCAAGACCTCGGACATAACGACAATACTAATGTCATCCAACAAAGCGAAGAAACAAGACCCCTACCCCCTCCTCCTTATGGGAATCCCTAGAAAACAAGGGAAATCTGGCGAGGATTTTCGTGAATTCATGGCCAACATTAAATCAGAATTCCGTTCTTGTATGACAGAGCTTACCACTAAGCTAGAGAACACCGACAAAAGGGTCTCGGAGGTGGAACAGAGACTGGGAGAAGTTGAGGATCGTACCCAAGGCCATACTTCCATCCTAACGGAGGTCCAACGCTCAATTAGACTCCTTCAGGACAAGTGTGAAATCCTAGAATACAAGCAGGAGGACTTGGAAAATAGGGCCTGGCGCAATAACCTCCGTATTCAGGGAATCCGAGCCTCAGTCCCAGACAAGGATTTGGCAGAATATGTGGGTGACTTTTTTCAAGCTCTCCTCCCACAACTGGAAAACTCCCAACTTCTTCTAGACCGCACCCACAGGCTGCGTCCCCGCCGCGGAATGGAGTCAGATACCCCAGCAGATGTTATCACCAGGGTACATTTCTTTACCAGGAAGGAAGCCATCTCGGCAATAAGCCGCTCCAAGGACGAAATCACCTTCCAAAGCGCCCCCCTCCAGATTTATCAAGACCTATCTCCTCTTACCCTCCAGAAGAGGCGAGCCCTCCGCCCGCTAACCATTTTTCTTCAGGACCAAAAAATTCGCTATAGGTGGCTTTTTCCTACGGCCTTACAATCTCCCTACAAGGGTACGCTGGGAAGAATCAGCCACCTAGAAGACGCTGAAAAGATTATGCATCCAGACTGCCCTGGACCCTCGCCCCCACCAATCACTGAGGCGGCAGCTGACTTAGACCCTATGGCCTCCACTTAATCTAAACAAAACACATGGTCAAAGGTCCCGAGATTCAGAAAAAGGAAATAGTCACGTACAGTTTCGTAATGGAGCCGTCAACACTCCGAGACCCCACACCTCAAATCCGGCGCCCCGGAGTCGTCCACCACCTACAGAAGCACAGATGATCCCTAACCACCGGTGCAGCGGGCCTCACCCCACTGCCCATGCCCAGTCCCAAGGCACAATCCACCTCTGAGTCCTTGGAACGATCCACTAAGACTACTTATGATTTTAGCCTTGTTGGCTACACACTGTTCTGTGGCCCTGTTGGCCAGGGGGGCCCTGGACCCACAAATGGTCCCCACCCCCCAGTTAAATCTTGGTCCTCCCGTTGGAGGTCTGAGCAAAAATCCCAAAGGCAGGTTAATGAATGGCCACACATCTTACGACATGCTGACTGACCCCCCTACATCTCCCACCCCCCCCCTCAGAGCCCACTAGCGAGGCCAGTTCCTGTCCTGGAACATCAGACCCTGAGGTTTGTCTCCCAGAATGTTAAGGGACTGAACTCGCCAGCCAAATGCAAGTCAATCCTACAAAAGCTCCAAGATGACAATGCTGCAGTAGCTATGTTACAGGAAACGCACCTCCTGCCGGCAGACTTCGGACGCCTACGCTCCCAACACTTCCCGAAACAACTCTTCGCATTGGGGAACTCCAAAAGAGGTGGCACGGCGATCCTCTTCAGGAAAGAGCTAAACCCTCAAATTCTGGACTCTATACGCTGCCCGGAGGGGCGTTTCATAGCTGGGAAGTGCCTACTGCTGGGACAACTATACTCCATAGTCTCTGTATATGCGCCAAACTCAGGTCAGGCGCCCTTCTATGAGTCGTTAAGTGCAACTTTCTCCCCTTTCTTAGAGGGCCAGATAGTAATCGGTGGCAACTTTAATGGTGTCCCAGACCCCGTGAAAGACAAATCGCACCCACCCTCCGCTGAAGCCGTCGCCATAGCACTGGCTCTCCTACAATTATTCAGACCTCTAGAAGTAGTGGACTCATGGAGGGTACCCCACCCCTCCGAAAAGGACTTCTCCTTCTATTCCTATGTTCACAGAACATTCTCCAGAATAGACCTGTTAGCATCCCCACAAATTTTCACATTCACCAAGGATGGGACTTTAGGCTCTAGAATCTTGTCCGACCACACCCTGGTGACCCTAGAAATCCGAGCACAGGGGCCATCCGCTCCCCAACAACGCAGATGGACGTTATATGACCCGATCCTTAACGAGATGCCTCTTAGAGACGCTATCGCAACTACGATCAACAACTTCTTTAAGGAAAATTCTAGCGAAGACACCTCTTCCGCCAACAACTGGGACGCAATGAAGGCAGTGGTGTGGGGGGAGCTGATTGCCCGAGGGGTGGCCTTCCACATGCACAGACGACAAACCCGCCTGAGCCTTGAAGAGGAACTCGAAAAAGCAGAGAAGATCCACAAGGATAAGGGCTGGACCCCAAAAACGCAACAAGCTATCCGTGTAGCACAAAAGAAGATCGAGGCCCACTACGCCGAACACACTGCCCATCAAATGGCAAAGGCTAAACAGTTTAATTACGCTAAAAACAACAAGGCGAACAAACTGCTGGTGGCCAAACTCGCCAAGGCCAAAAGGAACAACACGATCGTGGGCTTGCGGGACCAACATGGTAAAATCCAATACGTTGATCAAGACAAACTACGTCTCGCAACAGCCCACCTGACCCAGGTGATGACCGCCCCAGTACGGGACATAGAGGAACAGAAAGAATACCTGTGGAAGGCAGCGCTCCCCCAACTAAAAAATGCAGCCCGTGACTCTTTGGAAGCACCAATCACCGGCGGGGAAGTGGACGAGGCTATAAAAGCCCTTAAACTCCGGGCCCCTGGCCCGGACGGCTACTCAACCAGGTTCTACAAGATTTTTAAACCTCAACTACTAGCACCCCTAGTACAGTTGTTCAATTAATTTCGAACCACAGGCACCATAACCCCTTCCATGCAAGAGTCAATTACGGTCCTGCTGCCTAAACCCAGAAGCGACCGGAAAAACCCTGCATCATATAGACCCATTGCCCTACTCAATATAGATGCTAACATCTACCCTAAAATTCTAGCAACACGCCTATCCCGGATTTTGCCGGAAATAATCTACGCAGACCAGAGTGGTTTTTTCAAACACCGGTCCACAGCTGATAACATTCATAGAGCCCTAGACCTAGTAGAGCTGGCCTCCCGAGACTCCCAAGAATTGGTGTTCTTGGCCCTGGATGCAATCAAAGCATTCGACAAAGTAGACTGGACCTTCATGAAGCTCACCCTCAAAGCCTTTGGATTTGGGCCAGAATTTTGCACTATGACTCTGGCTAACTAAAAGGGCCTAAAACCCTTCTCAGAATTAATGGTACCCTCTCCTCCCCCATCAACTTAACCTGTGGAACCAGGCAAGGGATGCCCCCTGTCACCGCTCCTCTTCGCGTTGATCATGGAACCATCTGCCCAATGGATCAGGCTGAACCCTGCGATCAAGGGCCTTCAGGCAGGCTCCTCAGACCACAAACTAGCCCTCTATGAGGATGATGTCCTCCTGACCATCACTGAGCATCGCTCCTCTCTCCCTCAGGCCTTGGCTGAGATAGAGAGCTATGGAAAGGTCATGGGCTTCGCCATCAACTTTCGGAAATCATCTGCTATGGGAGTGGGATTGACCCCAGAGAAGCGGGAAGCCCTAACCCCACTATGCCCGATCCAATGGAAGACTAAAGGAATTAACTACCTAGGGGTTCAGATCCCAGCTAACCCGAAAGAGGTCCACTGCGCGAATTTTCCCCCACTATTCACAGAGCTGGAAGCCGACTTAAAGTGCTGAGCGACACAAGAAATATCATTCATGGGCCGAATCACGGCCTGTATAAATGAACCTGCTACCGAGATTCCTGTACGCTTGCTCCTCACTCCCAGTACCAATCCCAGCACCAGCCCTTCGAAACCTACAGAGGAAAATGCTCCAGTTCATTTGGAGGGGGAAAAAAGCCTAAATTCCTAAAACCACGATGCTAGGTAACGCAAAGCTCGGCGCCTTGGAGTCCCGGACCTACAGAAGTATCAGATGGCGGCCCAGCTGGCTTGTATCCAGTCATGGCAAACGCTCACTAACCGCCCTAGGTGGGTGGACCGCGAACAGGCGCAACTACCCCTTCCACACGTCCCACCTCCAGAACGGCGACGGTGGCGGGAAGTACTGGCGACCACCAAACACACCATCTCTGTCTGGGACAAAACGCTGAAGCAAAAGGGGATCCCGGTGGGACTCATCCCCTCCTCCCCAGTGTTCTTGAACCCAACCTTCTCACCCGGGCTGTCCACCCGGAACTTCAAAACCTGGATCGCAGGAGGCCTGGAGACGCTTGGGCAACTCTTCGAAGGAGGACAACCCTGCACCTTTGAGTGATGTAAAGAAATCTTCCAGCTTCAGGAAAAGGACAGATTCACATACATCCAGCTGCGCCACTGGTGCTCTCACCCACAGACCCGCCAAGCAGCCACCCGCCCCCCCACAGCTATTGAACTAACCCTTACAGAGCTCCCAGCCCAGGGGAAAATTTCTACCCTGTATAAACGCCTTCAAAACGACTTCTTAACCTCCAAAACCCGGTATATTGCCCAATGGGAGGTGGATCTAGGCCACCCCATAGAGGACCAATTATGGGTGGACATTTGGTGCCGGGCCCACTCTTCCTCAGCATGCATCACAAATAGAGAATGCGCCTACAAGATCTTCCTCCGTTGGTACTACCCTCCCCTAAGACTCCACCACATGAATCCTACGCTCGACCCAAAATGCTGGAGACAATGTGGCCAAATAGGGTCCTTCTTTCATATGTGGTGGTCCTGCCCTAAAGCCCAAATCTTCTGGAAACAATGCCTGGCGGCTATTGCAGACATTACTCAGACAAGGCTGCCTCTAGTCCCCGAACCCATTTCCCTTGGAGCCCCAATTCCCGGAATCTACCCAAGATCTGGGCCCAAAGCTAAACTGTTATCTCAATGCTTACTGGTGGGCAGAATCGTGGTAGCCCGCACATGGAAAACTGCTGAAGGCCCTCTTATGCCCTTCTGGTGGGTGAAAATCTGGGATATTCTAATCGCAGAAAAGGTGATGGCAGCCAGGGCAGGTCTCCTTCACTGCTTTCAAAACATTTGGGGCCCGGTCTTGGACTTTGACCGAGACTTTCCAGCCCTGACATACAAGCCCCAATTGGCTCGGAGAACCTTAAATGATGGGGACCTCCCGCAGGGGCAGGGAGAAGGGACTTCACATCCAGAGGGAGGGAGGAGAGGGCAACAAACCGTACTGCCTCTATGAAGCATGTCATGTATGATCGAACTATGTATTGTTATAACCTGCCTGTTTAAAATAAACATATTTAAAAAAAAAAAGAAATGTCATAGGAGCATCCAAGGGGCAAGTCAGCCCAGGATCGGATCCGTAAGCCGGGATCTAAGGAGTCTGAGCTCAATGTACTTGTGGAGGAGGTGTTAGGGCACTATGAGGAGCTGTACGGGGCACACCATAACAAAAACTGCTCAAAGCACTACAACCACATCTGGGGTACCATCAGCAAGAAGGTGTCTGCAGTCGGCCGTGTCCTCAGTGATGGGGAAGACTGCAGGAAGCTCTTTAACGACTTGCGGGTCCGGCCAATCGTAGTCCAGCACCGGACAGACTGCATGGCAACCAGAGGAGGAGGAGGATCACCACCACCACCGGAGCTCATGCCATGGGAGGAGGGCAGCAGCAGCATCCTAGACATGGCAGGGATAGAGGGAGTAGGAGGAGCAGAGGCAAATACCAAATGTAATATGAACATCCCACCACACCATCCCACAGGGAGAATTCCCATGAGCTGGGCATTGTGACTGGGTGCATTGTGTGTGAGCCACCACAAACACCCACAGCAGCACCCATGTGCCAGTGCACCTAGCCACCCCTGTGAGGCTGAGCTGTAGGGAAGACAGCCAAGGAACACATCCAAGTGCCATGCAACACACAGCCATGGTGTGGGCACAGCAGTGCACCATTGCCAGCTGGCTGTGTAAACCAGATGCTTACCAGACAATAAATGCCTACGCCAACAATTAACCCCTGCCATGCCACCACCGATAAGCCACATTCCCAAGTGTGTGTCCCCCCCCCGCTCCATGCCCCATATATACCAACCCAATGCAAAATGCTAGCCGGCCAGGCCCATGCATGAATCCAACCACTCTGTGCAACCCCCCCCCGTAAGTACTGCTATGCATGCCAAAACATGTGAGCTAATGTGACCTAATGCCATCCCTATGTCCCCTACAGGCACGCAGGCATCACCCAAAGCATCCAGGGAGGATGAGGTAGCGGTGCCATCCTATCGAGCACCCACCCACGCCTCCACCAGCACCCCACAAAGGGGCCAACAGGGTGTACCAAGGCGGAAGACCTATCCCACCACTCCACACTGCAGAAGTGCCATGCTACCACCAAGGGTCCAACCCTCCACGGCCATGCCAACACCAACGGCCAAACCGTCCAGGGCCACGACACCACCAAGGGCACAACCCTCCAGGGCCATGCCAACACCAACGGCCCAACCCTCCAGGGCCACACCACCACCAAGGGCACAACCCTCCAGGAGGAGGCTATTTTAACAGTCCCAATATGGACGACCCAGGAGGAGGGAGGGGCAAGCAGCAACGGTCAGCAGGCTGCTTCGGCCCCCACACCAGAAGACATGCACATGCCAGAAATGAGCACACTACAGAAGAGCCATGACCGTGTTGAGGTGCACATCCCAAGGACACATGCCGGGCATGCCGCCGTCACGCCTACACCCCGGTGGCTGACGAGGACGCACCCTCATATGCCTCATCATGCAGCCCCACCAGGCAGGACAGCCCCCCCAGGCAGTACAGCCCCCACAGGTGGTAGAGCCCCCGAGGCAGGGCAACCCCCACCAGGCAGGATAGCCCCGCCATGCAGGACAGCCCCACCCCAACACCCTATACTGGTCCTGTGGCTGCTGTGATGGCACAACTGGACATTATAGAGGCATGTGAGCTGAGAATCGAGGGCCTTGATAGAGGACACAATAGGCACGTGAAGGCCATCAGGGGTGCTACGAAGACCATGACCAGGGACAATCCCTGCACGATGATGGTGGTGGAGGCATGCACAGCATCCCCCACGGGGTTGGGGCAGAGGGTAAAGGAGCTATGCGAGGGGCTCTCTGCATTTGTAGAACAAATGAGGGAAACAAATAACCTCCTTCACCAGCAAATCCAAATGCCTGCCAACATCCCATCTACCCCCACCAACCCCAGAGAGGAGTCCCGACAGGGCACCCCATGTTGGAGGTCACAGCACTCTCCCGAATCCGGTGCACATGAGAAGCGGCCACATATCCATTGAATGGACTGTGCACTGTCAGCATGAGGGGCCATCACATGGACACATGGTTGGGTGGTAGGTGGGGGGACTGTGTGCTGGGGAGTTGGTGGTTGGGGGGGACTGAGTGCTGGGAAGTTGGTGGTGGATGGAGTTCAGGGGGATGGGGTTAGTTTCACATACATATACATTAAAGCCCATTCAAATCTGAGAAAATGCAAGGAAAATCTTGATTGTGTACTAGTGCTCACTATTTGAAATTTGGCAGGTCGGGTTCTGGGTCCAGTCACTGTGTTAAAAATAATTATCTATCAGTGCCAGCCTCCCCTCCCTCAGCCCATCCCTGTGTGTTTCAGCCCTGGCTCTGGCCATATGGTCATCGTCATCATCAGCCCCTAGGGATTGCCTGTCTGTGTAGGGGGGTAGGGGCACATTCCAACTGAGGCAAATGTTGTGTAGCATTGCACATGTCAAGACGATTTTACCAACTTTGTCCAGGGCATACATGAGGGCCCCACCAGTGTGATCTAGGGCCCTGAATCGTGCCTTCAAAAGTCCAAAAGCACATTTGATGCAGATATTTGTCTGGTTGTGGGCATGGTTGTATGCATGGTCATGTGGTGTTCTTGGGTCACGCACAGGGGTCATCATCCAGTTGAGCTGCGGGTATCCTGAATCACCTGAATGGGACGGGATGACAACATTAGGCATTTGTACCATGCATGAGTCTGCAGATTCAGAATATTCATCCATTATGCACCGTGGGCATTCCTGTGAACAACAGGGCCATGCAATGTGCATGTGTGATGGGCGTATGTCCTTCCTATTTCATGCCATGCATTGTTTGTCCTGTACATGCAACCTGTGTTGTTGAGGTGGCTGTCCTGTGATGGCTGACTGCACATGGGATGGCTGCTGTGGCACGGGTGGACACAGCACTACAGGTAAGGGTGTGCATGGGCCACTTTTACTCATTAAGAATAGGCAACAACTCACATTTTTGACTTATAATAGGGTGTAGTAATGTTCCCTTCAATTATTGTGCAAGGGACAGCAGGATCCTTGTGCCCCGGGTTCCACCTGCACCGCTCCTTGGGTATGGTTAGGCCAGTGTTGTATGGAGTCCCACAGCATGGGGCTAATGTTATGAATATCAGGGGAAGTAGGCATTTGTCTTTTGATATGCCTGTATCACTAGATGATGATACATGTTCATTGCAAACAATACATGTTTTAATTCACTAATGGGATACGCTATCTGTGATGTTGATGTACATATTTACTCCTCTGTATTCATTTCACACAGTACTTTGGAATAGGGAGTGGGATCCTCCTTCTACGGATTCCTATCTGGGGCCATGGGTGGACTCGTTGTTGGGTGATGGGGCGTGGAGCTGCAATGCAGCACATTCCAAGTGCATTCTGGTCATTGTGGTGTGATGTGTTGTGTTTGCAGCAATGTGTGTCCATCACTGTGTGTGGGTCCAGGAGTGGTGGCTGTGTGCATGCGCCCTTGGATGCACCTGTAAAGGGTGCAGGTGCTGCAGAGGTGCTGACAGTGCCTCCTATAGGCATGCAATGCTTCCTGTGGCTATACCCCCTTTTTTACTTGTGCTTAAAATGCATTTATGGCAGGATTTGTACTCACCCACTATCCAGGACCGTTTCCCCTTGTGCCTCTCCATGTAGGCCGGCAGTGTGTTGTTACGTAGCATCATGGAGTCGTGGGTGGATCCAGGGTAGAGGGCACAGCAGTGGCTGATGATTAGGTCAGGCCCACAGGTCATCTGCACATTCAATATGTGATAGTGTTTGCGGTTACGAAAGGCTGCCTCATGGGCCTGGAATGCAACCAATGCAACATGGGTGCAGTTGATGGCTGCAATGACATTGGGTGCTTGTGCGATGGCATAGAAGCGTGCCTTGCGATCATTCACTTGGGCCGGGTGGTGGCCAGTGCCATGTGCAGGTTGACATGGGGCAGCAGGGCATCAGCATCTGGCCCAGGACTGCACTGAATATCGACTGGGCCATGCCATGCATCATGGCCACAGAATGCGGAAAGGTAACCGTCTCCAGGAACTGCAGGACTGCCACCAGCTTGACCAGTGGGGGCACCGCTGTGTGGATGGCAATCCTGCTCCCAATGTCATTTTGTATTGTGGCCAGCAGCTCAGTGATGGTTGCACGATCCAGCCGGTACTCTGTTACTAACTGGGTGTCACTGAGGGCCCAGGGTGATAGCCTGACCCTGGGGATGGGTGCATGCCTTGCTGGGGCTGGTATCCTCCTCTTCATCCTCATTCCAGCCCCCTCCCACCTGTTCTCCCTGTGCCCTTCCCTGGTTGTCCAGCATCTGTAGCTCCCTCTGCCCTGCCCTGGTTGTCCAGCATCTGTAGCTCCAGACACAGCACGTGGAACTGCATGTCAAAGATCCCAGCAGAGAATGGCAGTATGGTATTGGAAAGTGTGTTTGGGGCATTGGTGGGTCTTTCGTAGCCCTCTGTTTTGCATTGTATGCACCTTTGGCTTTATTCCTGGCACCTGGTTTCATTTACCTCCACCTGGAGGTAATTTCTAGCTGTATTATTGCCGGCATACGGGCGGTAATACAGCTGGAAATGGGGTTGTGATAGGTCTGTCATAACGCTCTCTGTTGACGAACGTATAACAGCCGGCTGTAATTACGTTCTCTGTAATACCGCCGGCTGTATAAACGCCAGAACCTTTTTGGTCTGGCGCTAATTTTGCAGGGTCGTGATCGAGCAGGCGGTATTCCAGGTGGTAATACTGTTACCGCCGCATTTCTTTTCTTTTTTTAAACTTTATTTATTGAGTGCTTCACATTACAACAGGAAGTGAGAATAGCAGCATTAGCTAGTGCAATATTTCCACTTCAGCAAGTATGCCTGCAGTAACGGCAATGAATGTAACAAAGAGATGTGGGCAGCGACCAAAACACAAGCTGTTATAATTCTGATTGATACAAAGAAGAAAATCAAGAAAAGTCTATTTAGCCCTCAGTCTCTGTCTCATTCCCATCCAATGACAGCAAGTAATTACGGAAAGGAGGCCAATTGTCCACTGGCCTACAGTGTTCCGGGCTGCAGTGAGGACCATTGCTCTTCCTGATCAGAGGCCCATGTCACAGCCCGCATCCAGTGTATCACGGTCGGGCTAGAAGGTTATAACCGCAGCAACAATATATATTCGACAGCAAGCAGCATACAAGTGCTAGACAGTCTGTGGAAACCTTGACGAAGTGACTCAAATTTATGGAATAAACAGGCCATAGGGCTATGCTCAATAGTACAATCTAACATCATAGACATAGTATCGCAGACTCCTACCCAAAAATCTCTCAGCCTCAGGCAATCCCATAGCATGTGGAGGTATCCTGCTTCATCCGAGTGGCATCTCAGATGGAGAGGAGAGTGAGTGGGTGGGTGAGAAGAGATACAGTCTGGCCGGGGGGGGGTAGTGAAATCTGTGTAGTAGTTTAAATTGTATTAGACGAAATCTAGCGTTAAATGACACATTGAGAATCTGTAAACACATGGCTTCCCAGGCCTTGTCAGTAATGTCTGTACCCAAATCTTTAGCCCAGGTGTCACAGAGCTTAACTAAGGGTTTGTTGCTGTGGATCTGCAGCAGGTTGTATATTCTGGCCACTCCACCGCAGGTTGATGTTCCCTCCATGATAAGGCTGAGTAACGGTTCATCTGGGGGCAGCACAGGGAATCCCATCCACTCCTAGCAGCTTAGCAGAGCCCAGCATATTGAAGCCATCGCGGGGGGGGGGGGGGGCTGCGTCTGTGGGGAACTCGCAAGTCTTGTAGTGCAATAAAGGAGCCCATGACATAGTTGTCTTCAGAGTGGTGTATCTATCTATCGCCCACTTACGCACTGCACCTTTACTTAGCTTAGGGGATGTCGGGAGGAAGTTCCATAGCGGGAGGTCTCCATGAAATGGGCAAGGGGTTTCTAACAGGTTACATATCTTGCCCCACGCTAAAGCTGTCAAGTTGACAGGGTCAACAACCCCGGGGTCCATAGCGGCGGTAGAACCAACGAGCGCACGCCCCGGGTACCAGCCGCATGCCGCTCAAGATTGACATGCAGGTGAGGGGTGTCCACATCGAACCAATAGGCTGCATAGTGCGCCTAGGCCGCAATCCAGTACTTTTCAAAATCTGGGGCTGCGAGGCCTCCCAGACTGTATGGTCTGGTCAGTGTGTCCCATTTTAGTCAAACAGCACCTGCATGCCACAAAGTTGTTGATCGCAACTTTCAGCGTCTTGAAGAACACAGCTCCTGGCCATAGTGGTATATTTAAAAAAGTAGTACAGCAACTTTGGAAGGATAACCATTTTGAGAAGCGATGCTCGCCCGCCATAGTGAGTCTGAGCTTCGCCCAACAGTGGAGTTTATCTATAAGCTGGGGTAAATATATGCCATAGTTGTGTTTGTGCAGTGAGGTAGAGTGTCATGTCACAGTAGCCCAAGAATTTTAACTCCAAGGGAGACCAGGCGAACCCCATAAGATCCCGGTGTGCCATTATTGCATCGTCAGTGGGAATAGCTCCTACTTAGTGCAGGTGACACAAAGTCCGGACATGGATTCAAAGGAAAGGATATCTTGCATGATCGGGGCGAGGTGCAATTTCGGGCTCTGCACAAACAGGAGTGCGTCGTCAGCATACAGTGAGATAATCTCAGGCAAGCCCAAAATTCTAATCCCCAAGTGCGCATGTCTGAGGTGAATACAATCAGACAAGGGTTCCATCACCATGGCGAATAGTAGAGCCGAAAGCGGGCAACCTTCCTGGGTCCCCCTGTGACTATCTATAGGAGTGAAGAGCAGCCCATTTGTGTTGACCCTGGCTGTAGGGAATGAGTACAGGAGTCGTACCCATGATATGACTCGAGGTCCAAAGTTGCACTTCTCCAGCACCTCCCACATAAATTGCCACAAGACCGAGTTTAAGGCTTTTTGGCTATCCAGTGCCAAGGCAACGGCCTGCGCACCCAGGTCTACCTGAGCAAGAATGTTGAAAAGGTGCCTCAAATTAAGCGCTGTGGAATGAGCAGGACAAAGCCGGATTGGTCAGGGTGAATGATGTGTTCCTTGTAAGGAGCCCATCGAAGGGCTAATGCCTTCGCAAATGTGTTCACGTTGGAGTTGATGAGTGATAGGGGACGGTAAGATCCACTCTGCTCAGACGGCTTAACAGGTGTAAGCAGTACAGTAATTACTTCCATAGGGCAACCAGTTGGAGTACCAGTCGGGATTTGAAATGTTTATAAAATTCCATGGTCAGCCCATCAGGGTCAGGAACCCTGCCAGATGCGCAGGAAATCTCTGCCGACATGGGGCTATCAAGAATGTTCCTAGCTTCACTGGACAACACAGATAATGACAGGGTGTCACGGAATGCCTCAATGTCGGGAACGAATGCTGCATCCTTATTAGCCTAGAGTGTTTCATAAAAGGAGCGAAACACCCGGTTTACCTCAGGTGCAGTGTGCAACAGGACCCCGGGGGTGTCCTGCACTAATGGGATATGGTGGTCACCTCCCGCCTGCCGCACGATCCTGGCTAACAGCTTGCCAGAGTGCTCACCTTCACCATATTTCCTCGCCAAGCCCGGGCAGTCAAGGAATTTCAGTTCCCTGTCAGCGTGTGACCGGAAATTGTCAAGTTCACCCTTGATATCTCCCAAAGTGGTGGCAGCCGCATATTGTACTTCGAGCTGACGCAGAGTTGGTTCACTGACTTGTAAATCTCATCGTATCGCTTTAACTATCCCAAATCCCTTACCCAGGGCCATATCACAAATGTATTCCGTAAAGGCTTCCCATAGAGTTGCACATGTGACGACGGAACCCGTGTTAATCCCAAAGTACTCCTCTATGCATTTCCCCATTTCAGCCTCGAACACAGAGGGCCTCGTTACGAGTCCGCCGGTCCAGACTTAACGTTGCCGGTATAACCATACCGGCACCGTTTACCGGATCAGCAAATTCCAACCATCGAACCCGGAAATACCACCACCAGAAAACGTCACTGCGGAGTCAACGCAGTCAAAAAATGCGTCGGCACATAAATCCCCTGTTACCACCAATACGTAACACTGTGCACATTACAAGTAGCACGGACATGGAAACTCTGGCGGAAATTCCGTGGACACGGTTGCAGTATCGGTGCCAGCACAGACATGACGTTAAACAGTGCCTGGTGAGCTGAATCAGTCCACAGTTGCACCAAATGAGCCCAGCTGGACCCTGAAGGCCACTGGGAGCCAACAAAAGGCCCACACCCACACCCAGCCAAACTCCAAACACAACTACTAGCAGCATTGGGACTGGGGCTATTGAACCTACAGGCAGCACTGCACTTGGTGGCAGTAATGGTGCAGAGGAGGAGGAGGAGGCGGAGGAGGTGCAGGTGGCAGTTGCCAAATCGTGCACCCATGCCAAACCCAATTGTGCAGGCGGCACGACCTCGCAGGCAGCCTGCAATACCCTGCATCAGGGCCTCACCCTGGAAACTGACTGCAGGACAGATCCACACATTATACCGGCTGGACCGTCCAACAATCATGTACATCACCACCATGATTGAGGACAACATCAGCAGCCGCATTGGTATTTTGACCGCAATCCCCCCCCTACTGAAGGTGGTGTCGGTACTGCATTTTCTTGGCACTGGAACGTATCAGCACACTGTTGGTGAGCTGCATGGGCTCTCACAACCCTGTTTGTCAAGAATACTGGGCCAGGTACTGGATGCCCTGCTGCACCATGTGTCGGAACACATCGCCCTACCCCGTACCCTTGCCCAGGTCATTGCCACCAAGTTGGCCTTCCATGCCATTGCGGGCATGCCATATTGCATTGGTGCAGTAGACTGCACCCACATAGAGCTCACAGTACCACATGCAATGGAGATGGTGTACCACAATAGGAAACTGTACCACTCACTGAATGTACAGATGGTATGTGATGCTGGACAAGTGATAACACATTGCTGCGCACGTTTCCCGGGGTCAACACATGACTCATTGGTCCTGCGGAATTCAACATTGCCACAGTACTTGGAACGCTATGCTGGACAAAGCACATGGCTATTGGGTGAGTACAGCTGCCAATGCACGGGCCCTATGAAAGGGGGTGGTGGGACCCGAGGGCAATGACGTGTGTGAGTGGCCTGCTACAACTGCAAATACATCACCCCCTGTCCCATGTAATGGACAGTCCCCACAACCCACAACCCACAACACTGGACATGACAGGTGGCTACAGTGTGCTAATGCACACCCTGGCAAAGGAGATCCAGCACAACTTGAGGCACTTGCTGAAGCCACCCACACTATGCACCACTGCCCCCCCAATCCACATGATGTGTACACATGAGGCATACTGCATCTACCACTTCATCACAGTGTATTGAGTGACTCCTCCATGTGGTTACATCACTGCACAATGCCGTACTTGCCACCCACTACTGGGCGCAAGGCCAACTCCATATGCACAGCAAGGTGTTGGGAAAGTCCAAAAGCCAATGTCGACAACAATGAACCAAGAATGGTAATCACCCACTGGTCAGACCACTGCCTGCCCCATATGGATGATTGACTAATGACACATTATTGCACAACATCTGATGAAGACATGTATACCACAAACAATGACATGTCCCCTCCATTTACATCCCATGTAGGTGATGCAGGATATGCACTCACGCCATGGCTGAGGACACCCGTACGGTGGCCAAGGAACAGGTATGAGGAGGCCTACAACAGGGCACACATCCGCACACGTGGCATGATCGAGAGGACATTTGGCCTACTGAAGGCCAAGTTCCACTGCTTGAGCAGATCTGGCGGATCACTGCTGTACAACGCAGTGAAGACAGGTAAAATAGTGCTTGTGTGTGCCATGCTGCACAATCTGTGCATGCGCAGGAACATTCTGTTCCCCCCAGACACAGAGTATGATGATGGAGTTGATGATGAAGATGGGGATGGGATGGCTGCACTCCCTCACGGGAGGGGCACAAGATGGACAACATGCACGGGATACACTCATTTGCATTTACTTTTGAGACTGCACATGAACAGCATTGCATGTATATGAAGATGCAGGTAAATACATGGATTGAATGCAAATGAAATTACGGATGTCCACTCGTGAAAGAGTTTTTAAAGGTGATTTATTTTTAACAAAGCAAGAAAGAAGGTATATTGATAGGATAGCTGTACACCCGTGCCCGCCCACCACCCAAACGTGCCCACCCCCAACCAGGCCCCAAAACATTAACCCCATAATGGACCTCCCCCACCACCCAAACGTACCCACCCCCAACCAGGCCCCAAAACACTAACCCCATAATGGACCTCCCACCCAACCCAAACGTACCCACCACCATACACCCATTTGTGTCCCCAAATGTCTTCTGGACAGCCATTTCCACATGGCCCTATTTACGGGGTGCTTGTGTGCGCGTCCTTCCCAGAGGGTCCACTCAGCCGACAAGAGCGCCTCCGTGGGCTGGCAGTGGTGGAGCTTGATGGGGTTGTGCTGGTGGACGGCACTGGTGGTGTTACTGTTGGCACACGTCTAAGAAACACCTGCTGGGCAACCAACATTGACTCTGCAATGGTGGATGTGACAATGTTGCGTTCCCGGACATGGCATGCCAAGGTGGCGATGGTGGTGGCAAAATGTCCAATGGCCCTGGGGAGCCAATGCCCTGATGTGGCATTGCTCTCCCGCTGCAGCCTGGCCTCCTCCAGCTGCCTTTAAACAAGCTGTGTTAGGGTGGCATGGTGATCCTCCATCCACTGCATGTGGGCACTCAGCGCTGCCATGGAGGGGGTTGGTGACGTCATGGGACTATGCAATGAGTGGGGGCTGAACTGTAGGTTGTGGAGGGATGACAGGTCATCCATGTTGTCCCCCTCTCCTTCTAGTTCAGTCTGCATGGCTGGGGCACTGTCATCACTGCATGCAGCCTCCTCCGCAGTGCAGATGCTCTCCAGGCTGGGATCTGTGGGCAAGGTGGGTGGGTGCGCCACTTGTGTGGTGGCTGGCAGCATGGGGATGTGGGCGTCGGCTGGTGCATCTGTGCCAGATGCAGCTGGTGCCTGTGTTCCAGAGCAGCTTGCCTCGTCCTCCTGGGCAGGGGTGGTGCGTTGGCTACGTGCAGGTGGACGTTGCCTCGCCTGTTGGGCATTGTCGCTGTCACTTGACATGGCTGTGGGGATACAGAGGGCATGTTGTTAGTGTGCTGGTACATGATGGGACCATCACATGCATCAAACTGGACGATCAGTGAGCACTTGCATGTACACACATTTGACTGTTGATGCACTCAGGTGTATGTGTCTCTGCTTGTACTCAGTCACGCACTTTGTGTATGTCCAGGGGTCATGTATTGTGGGTGTGTTGCTTCTCATCTGGGTTATCAGTGGGTCCATTGGGTCACTCGTGCCCCGACTGGGGCCGGGGGGATTTATCAGTGGGTCCATCGGGTCACTCCTGCCCTGACTGGGCGGGGGGCTTACCAGTGGGTCCATTGGGTCACTCCTGTCCTGACGGGGGGGGGGGGGCATATCAGTGGGTCCATTGGGTAACTCCTGCCCTGACTGGGGGGGGCTTATCAGTGGGTCCATTGGGTCACTCTTGCCCTGACTGGGGATCAGGGGGTTGCGTATCAGTGGGTCCATTGGGTCACCCCTGCCCTGACTGGGGGGGGGGCTTATCAGTGGGTCCATTGGGTCACTCCTGCCCTGACTGGGGGGGGGGGCTTATCAGTGGGTCCATTGGGTTACTCCTGGGGTCCATTGACACTCATGGCTTTGTAATCTGTGCACTTACTGGCATCTGCAGGTGGGCTCACTCCTGCCTCTGCGTCGCCAATTCCGTGTATGCCCTCAAGGTGGAGGACACTGCTGCAGTGCTCCTCCCATGACTGCAGTTTTAGTGGGGATGCAGGGCCCCCACCGGTGCCAGTGCTGTGCTGGCGGTGTGCAGCAATGAGGTTGCGCACTCTGAGCCTGAAGTCATCCCACCTCTTGAGGCAGTCCTTCACGCTGCGTGCTGTCACCCCGACTGCTGTGCACTTGCGTGCTGCTTCACCGCACACCTCTTTACGGCATTGCTGGGTGGCACGTCACGGGTCGGCACTGAACAGCATTTCTGCATGCTGCACTATTTGGTCCACAAGCACTGTCAGCTCTGCCTCACTGAAGCGCTGCTTTCATTGTCTTTGTGCTGGGATCCTGGATACCATGGTGGTTGATGCTTTTTGCTGCTCAGAGAGGTGATCAGGCCTGTGGTGTCTGAGGATGGCAGAGGAGTGTGGTTTAAATAATGGCTGCCTCTTTTTTTCCGGTTTTCGCGGTCATGGTATTTCCGCTTCCGGTGATTCCGTGTCCGTGACGGCGGGGGCTGTCACGGGTTTTACAGTGCTTTTTGTGGCGAAATATCCGTTTCCGTGGGTGCTTACATGGCGATGGTGACACCGTTTCCGCGTTGGTGTGGTGCGCGCGACCGACAAGCCGTAATCGGCCGCTCATTCCGCACCCTTGCGGATGTGGAAACTGTGTCACCGTCTTCACGGAATCACTGCATTCCGGACCCGCGGACTCGTAATGAGGCCTAGAGTCTAGTAATGCCTGGGGTTTAAGTCTCCATGGGCGTCTCCCTCCATCCCCCCCTTGCATTTCCCAGTGTCAGTGTAATCGGGGAGTGGTCAGAGAAAGTCCTAGGAAGAAATGTAGACTCATCAAGGCGCCCAAACAAAGCATTGGATACCAGCCACATATTGATACACAAATGAGAGTCGTGAACCGTGGAGTAGAAAGAGTACATTCTGGATGTCGAGTTAATCAGTCTCCATGCATCCACCATCCCCAAAATGGTCAAACACTCTCGTATCACTTGAGCAGCTTTGGTCAATTGTCAGGCTTTACTCCCATATCTGTCAAGGTTCATATCCATAATTGTATTGAAGTCGCCTCCCCACAGGATTGCTACCAGGCAATATAACGCCAGTAGGTCTATTACCTGTGTGTAAAAGTACGGATCATCAAGATTTGATCCATATATGTTCAATAAAACTATTACTTGGCCCAGTAGCACACCGTACAGTAAAACATATCGCCCGAGAAGGTCCAAGTGTACCATTTTATGTGTGTATTGTATCGACTTGTGGATGAGGCTCATAACTCCTCTGCATTGGGTAGAGTATGTTCTGTAGTACCGTTACATGCCCCAGCTCCTAGAAAATCTCTCACATCCCTTTGCCAAGGCATGAGTTTCCTGCAAGAACAGAACATGTGCATTGTGTCGCTCAACGTATAGCTGGAGCTGGGGCTACAGCTGCCAATCCCTGTACATTCCAACTTATACACCGCAGAATACACCGCAGAGTCTCAGTCGCCATGAGGGTAGTACACAACATAGGGTCTGTGCCCATACCGGACTAGCACAAAGCATTTTGCTGGGATTGCCACTAAAGAACACTGCCTTCCACTAGCAATTACACACATGTCAAGCACATTTTCCATAACTACCCCAAAACTTCCAACCCCAACCCCTCTCCCAATCAGAGGATTGAACCCTGCACCCCAAACAACACAATAACATTTGCGGCATTGCATGGGGGGGCTATCCGCCGACAGTAGCCTAGGTTTCAACACAGCCTTAGCATTCCGTATGTGAAACAAATGACAGGTGCACGTTTCCAAAGTAAGCTTCATTAGAAATAAAGAGAGATAGTGGCCCCATCAGGAGGTCTGTAGTATCAGTTAGGAATACAATTCGTCCATAGTTAGTGTCACAGCAAGGACCAGATGACTTGGGCATCAAATCAATGGGACTATGTTGTCTAGGCCTACCCAGGGAAGTGGTCATCCAGGAATTTCATGGCTTCCTCTGGAATGGTGAAAAAGTATACCTTGCTGCATGTTAGATCCTCAACTTGGCAGGGTATAGCATTGCGTATTTAATCCCTAAGTCTCAAAGCTTCCTTTTTGTGGCCATGAAGGATTTGCACTCTTGCTGCACAGCAATTGAGAAGTCGGGCTACAGGTGAACCCTGCTGGAGCCCAACAGTAATTCACCCTTGAACCTCGCAGCCTGCAGCAGAGTGCATCTGTTCCGGTAATGGAGTACCCAGGCAATTATCGGTCGGGGAGGTGCCCCGAGTCTAGGGTTAGGGGCAAGTGCGCAGTGGGCACCTTCTATTGTGAATTGTGGTGATAATTTAGAGGTATCCAGTAGGAATAGCAGAGTACATTCCACAAAATCTTCCATTGAGCCATCGATGTTTCCCTCTGAGATGTCTATTATTCACAAGTTATTATG
This sequence comes from Ambystoma mexicanum, assembly GCF_040938575.1. Lineage (NCBI taxonomy): Eukaryota > Metazoa > Chordata > Amphibia > Caudata > Ambystomatidae > Ambystoma > Ambystoma mexicanum. Next base: position 1,055,281,367 of record NC_090931.1, on the reverse strand, counting down.
CCTTGAGTGAGATTCCAAGTAATTCTTCTTCTTGCTGATGGACAGCACCTGCCTTGAGAGCGTGGTGACATCCACCTGGAGTGCAACAACCTCATCTTCGGTTGTGCCAACCCGAGTCGCCACTTCCTTAATGCGGACATAGGTTTCCTCCATACAGGACTTTATGGAGCTGACTGTACAACTCATGTCGTCCGGCTTGGTGCGTTTAGCGGTGAAACCCGCTCGCATGTATTCCATCATGCGCTGGAGTTCACTGGGCTTGTCCGATGCCAGGAGGCCCACCGTGGCACCATCCGTTACCTCAACGGGTTTGGGTGTAGCCTTGGCGTACATATTCATTGATCTCTGTTTCTTCCCTGCACCCTTAATCATGTCAGTACAGCACGGAGCCAGCCCAGAGTAGCAGGTGTTGCGTAGTAGAGCAGCAGGGGAGAGTTAAAGATGTGCAGCTCTGTATAATGGGTATCTCCAAATTAAAGTAAAAGAATGGGAGGGGTGTGAGCACCGGGGGCCACTCCAGTGTCACTACAGTCCTTTACACTAATGTACGGTGCAATGCGAAAGGGCAGTTCAGTATGCGAGGCCCAGCATCAGGAGTAGCACGGAGGCCCAGTGGCAAGAAGCGGGATGCAGCACCACAGGCAGCTGACAACAACTCTGTGGGCCCAGCAACCCCCGGGGTGCGCCCGCAGGCCGCGGCAGGAGTGTGGTAAAGTGCAGCATTAGGAGTGGGTGAGAATCGCCTGGGAAGCAGCAGCCACTCACCCCGGTAACCGCCGTGCAGAGGTCCAGGTAGGAAATGGGCACAAGAGCTAGCTCACGCCCGCTACAGCATGTCCAGCAGACGCTGCCTGGTGCAGGGCGAATACAGCCCCTCACGTCGGCTCGCTGGTGACTTCGTCAGCGGCTCCTCTCGTCACTGCTGCGTTGTTCAGGCCACCAAAAGTCATGGTAGGTCCGGCCTGCAGGCAAACCGGTACAGCCCGTCACCAGAGGGGGCCAGCACACCACCAGCAGAAATCGCACCGAAAGTAGTTGGGTCAGAGATCGAAGGTCGCAGAGAGATGCTGCATGGTATCTGCCAGCCAGGCGACAGCAGCGCAGGAGACGGGCCGGTAGAGCGGGCCAAGTAGGCAGCAGCGGTAGGCACACAGCTGCAGCGGAGGCCCAAGAGGTAGCACGGTAAACCCACCTAGGTTAAACCTTCAAAGATGGTGGTAGTGGCGGCAGCCCGATTTCACAATTCTGTGCACCTTGAAAGTCTAGTATAACACTGTGTGAACGTCCCGGGTTACAGAGCTCCAAACTCAGGCAGCCATTTTCAGTCACGTGCAACAGCACCTCCTACCAACGTATTTAAGGGCTACCGCCCAAATCGTGATGAGGCCCAAAGAGTAAACGTACTCGTTACTTGGATTACGAGGGCGAACTGTAGCTTGAAGCTTGAAGTTCGTGCATAAGGACCACCATCATTATTCGCAACACGGATCTTGTAAGGCAAGCTGCCCTGAAGTCATGCAGCTGGGCAACGCATAGCAGTGGTGTGTCTTCTTTGGCCATGTAGGCCAAGCAGCCAGAGTTTTCTCTGCAACAGCAGCTCTCCATCAGGCATAAGCTCACAACGATGGCTGGTACACCAGGTGGAAACATCTTCCATGCGCCTGGGTTCCGGCTCCGGTGATTGATCGTCATGACTTTCATCTGATTCCTCATTGTTTCAGCTTCTTTCTCTTTCCAGTATTTCCTCTTCTGAATATTTGGGCTTGTATAGGTAGGGCGTAATTGTTGTCATAGTTTCTGACTATTGAAGAAGTCGAAGATCAAGAGTGAGAATATTTAAAATGGTGTTTGTATACAATAACGAAATGTGGTTTAACACGAAAAAACAATGTTAAAGAAAGACAAGAGAAGAAACAGCCATGTTACAAAAACCCATTGTGCAAAGACAAGATTAATAAGGTCAAACCTTTAAAGTTCACAAAGACACATGCAAAGAACATTCCATGTTACAGTCGAACTTATATATGATTTGGTAAAGACATTTGTAATGACCAACTACCGAGTTTATTCATTTTAGGCACTTTTAAGTACCTATTCTCAGTGCGTAGCACTTAGAAGATAGCTGAACAGAGCAGAAACAAGTCAGGGAGGCTTGAAATGAAATATAATGGCACGTCAATGTACCTTCCAGTACCGTGTGCTGGGGTCCCTTTTTGTTTTATGGCACTAGACACCCTTGAAGGATTTGTTGGTGATTGTGCAAGTGTGCCTGGGGCATACTGGTGGCAGCAGATACTTCATAATGTTTTACTTCTTTTTATTGAGTTAAACCGTGTTTGGCTCAAGAGTGTCGCCAGGTCCGAAAATGGCAGAGCCACAAAGTCTTTTGTTCTGTCACTTGGCCATTTTGTCCCTTGCCATCACCCAGGTCAAGTAACCTGGGTTTTCCTTATTTGGGCATGCAGCCTCCCACAAAAAACGATCTCTTTCACAGGCTTCTGCCTGTCACGTATGTGTGCCCAGGAAGAGGGCTGGAACTGTCTGGTTCGAATCCACACTGCTGGTGCCAGGATGTCTGGAGTGCTTGAATAACTGAGACCACAGTGGGCCGTGATTAGTCCATGACTGGGATGCCTGCAAGAGAGCAGATCTTCTACTGGAAATCCTCGATTTTGGCACAAAGGTAATCTTGGATAAGAGAAGGGGCTCTGCAGCCATACCAGGTCGATCACCTGTGTTCTCATCGAACTACAGAAGGAGCCAAGTATCCTACACAAAGAAACAGACTCGTAATACCGGCGGAGACGCTTTGGAACATTTTGGCACCCTTTGCGCCCTTGGCTGTCCCATGGGACCCCTGTTTCTTCTTTGATCAAGAAGTCCTGCCAAGGCGCTTCTCCCCTTTGGAGTAGTGGGAACAACTACTGCCAGCGCTCCCTACAGCCTTCGGAAGTGTGCCTGTGCTATCCAGTGAACTGTCCAGCTGTACCTCAGGGTACCCCGCAGCTCCACTGCCGTCGAGTGCAGACCCGAGACTTTGGACATCGCTTGTGGTCCTGTGCATTCTCCTGCCAAATTTCGCAGGCCTAGCTCCTCTGGGCCCCGAATTATGAGAGTGTGTAACGCTGCCCGCATCCATAATTCCTGCGTCAGTACCTGGTGGTGACGATCACTATAGTTTGCCTGCTGTTCTGCTCTCCTGTGCTCTGAAGCCAGCTGCACCAGAATCTTCCTCATACCTCTTTCGGAAGCTGAGAAAGGACCCATGTCCCGTCATGGACGATCGTTCTCCACTGCAGCCGTTGAGAGCAGGAACGCCGTGAAACTGCAGGACTCGAACCTACTAGCAACCTCAACTAAACTGGCAAAGTTTTGTCCGGACTGTGCTGAGGGTCGGTGAGTACTTGCATAACTTACCGGTGGCTCCCTGGCACAGCCGATCATTTTTACGCACAAGTGTCTCTTATGGTTATTCGAACTTGGCTGGGTTGGCCTGCACTATTCTCACTAGATATTCTCACCACTTGAATACTGCTTTGCCGCCAAGGGCAGAGCATACTTGAATAGTGGGACCTTATTCTTCATCATCTCAAGCCTCTTCCTGACTTACTACAGCCCTGCAAAGAAGACTGGCTCTTGTGTTCACCTGCGCACTCGTACGTTTTTTACAAGGCTCCCCTCTTCTTAGGGTTGGACACGAAAGTTATGGAACAAACTCTGAAGAATAACCTATTGCCATTTGTGTACTAAACTCACCCCTTTCTTCACAGGTTGTGGTTTTAGTTTGTAACTGAATTTCACTAGGAAATGTAATGTATATATACAGTATAGTTTAAGGATTTGTGTGATCGTTGTCTTACTCACTGCTAAAGTTACTTGTGTCTATTTGGTCCGGCTGACAATAAATGTATAGATATTTTTCATATACACTTGTCTAAGAGTCATTTGTGATTCGTTGCTGTGTGTGCTCATTGTGAGCTTCCGATCACTCACACCAGTCCTAAGATTTAGTGTTGACCGCCTGCCGAAGCTACCAAGATTGGTCTGGCTTGTACAGAAGGTTTCCCCGTTTCACTAAACAGAGGGTGGCCTCCTAAACTTCTGCCCACCAAGTCAGAGTTTAGAAATCTATCTTAATAACGTGCATTGGCGCTGTGAAAAGGGGCGTGAGTGTCTAGTGATATCAGCTTTAGTGGCGGGAGATCGGAATTACAGCTGCAAGGGCACTTGAACTTAGAGTGATGGATCAAGAAAAACGAAGGTAAGATGCAGTGGACTTTTTTCTTTTTTATCGATTGATGTATGCTCAAAAATACACGCTTGATAATTTGGCCAAAACAAGTTCTGCGCAAACTACCCCTTTAATTGGAGCTGTAAACCTGTTAGTGGTGTAATATAAATGTCTTCAGCCACTCAATTTATAAGCACTATGTGTGTCCTTCACTGAAAGTCCTGTTAAAAACAAGCATCGACAAAGCCAACAGTTTTGACTTATGTATAATTATTAGGCATCTGCCAGGCACTGATATTAGCTGCCCATGTACTTGCCCCATTTTGCACCTGCTACCATCAATGACCAGTTAGTGCCACTACGACAGTGCCTGCCAAGTGCCTTTCCCATGCCTTCCTATTGATGGCACAGTGCAGCTATTACTTTACAGTACTATCGATTGCTTTTCCATCTGCAATAAAAGGTTGAACAAGAACTGAACAAGATTGTACAAGAAGGCATCATTCAGAAGGTGTTTGGCTCAACACAGTGAGTTCCTCCTATAATCATCCTACAATCATCACCGCAAAATCAAGTCAACCCGATTCATTATGGCTATGCTTTGACATGTGCCTTCATAATAAGGTGATAAAGCGTGAAAGTCACCCTATCCCAACTATTGATGACATGATGGATTACCTTCAAAGCGCAAAGAAATTCTTGAAACTTTAACTTAATGTTGGACACACCCAAGTCCTGTTACACTCTTTGAGTCTTGTTGACTCTTCCGCAGCTGAGATATTTAAGCAAAGAATATGGAGTGGAGGAGATCAAGGCGGCAATAGCCACCACAACCCATGGGAGGTCAGTAGCTTCTTAGGCATGATTTATTTTTAAATGTTTTTATTGGCATTTGTGTAGTTACAATCGTGCATTTCAGTTTCCATATTACATGCCTGCATTTAGTCAACAACAACAAACAACCATTAAACAAACAACTTCCTACACGTGCATGTGTTACTTATGGTCACCGTTGGGGCAAGCGCTACGATGACTGGGGCTGTAGCTTCCGCCCCTCACCTCTCCAGTTGGGGAACGTCACTTGTTGTCGGGGGGTGATTAGTTGGCCACTACTCAGGTGTTTCCTTGTTTTAGTTGGTGCATTCATGAGTGCTCGTCATCGGATGGGTGGAACATGTCCCAGATCAGTGCTTTCCATGCCACACATTTGTCCGTACCATCTGCTTCAGACCTGTTCGCTCCCTCCACCCACACCTTGGTCTCCGCCTCTGCCCATCTTTCAAATTCCTTGCACCATTTTTCATATTGTGGCCCGGCAGTGGCCTTCCAGGACATGGCGATGGTTCTTTTGGCTAGCTTCTTAGGCATGATGAACTATTGCAGCAGGTTTATCCCCAACCCCACTATGATTAACGTTATCATGGACAAGTAGTTATGTTTGTATGTTTATTTATTTGTATGGCGCACCCGACCCGGGGGTATCTGGGCACCTTGCACAGTGAAATTTACAGGAATGCTTTTGGCTTAGTTACAAAAGGTTACATTGATACAAGGATACAGTGATGCATGTAAAGTCAAAACACACACAAGACAGTATATGCATATGTACAAGATAATACAGATTACTTCATAAAATTAGTCCGGGAGGCTAGATAGAATCAGAACTGTGGGGAAAGTCATTGTCCTAGTAGGTATGGGGCAAGGTCTGACCATGGATGTCATTGGTGACGAGCCATTTTATAGTATTGCGCCTAAACATGTAGAATGGTTGATCAGCTCTCAGTTATGCAACCTAGAAGTGGAATTTGAATCCCCCATGGTGGCAAGCATTGCAATTTCCAACTGGGAACTGGAGAGGATTTTCACTACAGAGGGCACCCCAAAATCTTCACAGTTAGACAATGGACCCCTCTTTCAAGGGGAAGAGTTTCAGGACGTTCTAGACAGCATGAACACATTTCACAGACGATGTAACTCAGGGTAGCCCAGAGCCAACCAGGATTAGGAAAGATTAATGTGGGCTGTAAATAAAATCTTTTGCATTTCACAAACACACAAGGGCAAGACATTGAGGGGTACAATGCATCATTCATCCTCTGTTGCGGCTTCAGATGAATCCCTGATAAATCAGCTTATTTAGGGGAAGTAGCCCTTGCATTCTTCTAAAGATCTTCCAGTAATTGATTAGTTAGCAGTGGAGCACAAGTAGCTAGATGAGAAGCAAACACAAAGGAAAGTAAAAAAGCAGCAAGCAGTGGACGTAAAATATCAAGTAGGTGATGACGTTCTTAATTAAAATCACCTCTCCAACAAGTTATGTATGTCTTTTGACCCTCAGCCATGGACAGTGGTTGACTCAAAAGGAAACATGATTACAGTCAGTGATGGAAGGGTGCACATAGAGTTTAAAAGACTAATTAAAGGGATAGTCCGCTCAAAGATATAATTGTCCCGATCATTCGGGCATGTGTTTTTCAGCATACGGTGATCGATCGTAAAAAACGTTCCTGTGCATCTTACCTTGGTTTTCCTCACTTTTACACAAGCGAAATCAAGGAGTCGGGCTGGCCCATCTTGTGCTAATCTTATCCGTGGATTGATCGCCCTAAATTCAAGTGCCCCTGCGGCACTAAATCATATCCCCCGCCCCTGAAGCTGACATTAATATTCCAAACGATATGCTCCACCTATTTTCATGACGTTAGTGAGCAGCATAGCCAAATGCGCCCAGTCATCACCCACATTATAACGTCAGTTGACGCAGAACATTTAAGATCAACACTCTCTCACAGGGTGTCTCAGATCGGATTTGCTCCCATTAATTTTACACAAAACATAATTAATCTAAAATTTCACAAGTGCTTTTATTTATCAAAGAACGCTCCAAAAACCAAATTGAGATCCACTGATTGCGACGAACCACCAACGGTTGTTGTGATCTTCGGCTCGAGTGGCAAAAGTTTAAAATAATGCACATGGTGTATCTTTAGGGAGAAGATGTGGATTCGACGCATCAGGTTCTTGCTACACTGTAAACAATGACAGGTTGTTCCTTGTCGCTGGTACCGCCAAAGGGCATACCAGTCCTGGGCAATTGTCAAACATCAGCGTAATGGAAATCCATCCGTTTAGGCATATATGCCACTGCTGGCTGAAGAAACCATCTGTCGGTATCTGGAAACTATGGCATTCGCAGAACGGTACAATGTAGCTGTGTAGATAACAGAATAAAAATATATTTTAGTATCCGTTCTTAATACTAATTTATGTTGTAATTCTGCAACGGGTGAAACAAAAAAACAAAATCTACACACAATGAACACACACAGAAAACGTGGGGGACTATTTTAGACTACGATGTGCATGAAAGGTTAGCGCTGAGAAGTCGGTCGGTATAGCTCCCAAAGGTATGGAAAAGTGACTCAGAAATTGGACAAAAGGCAGATGGCATTGTAACAGAACTGGGAATGTTATCTATAGAAAAGCAAACCAATTACCCTTGGAAAATGTTCTGACCCCGGCCCCATCAATAATGCAACCTTGATTGCACATCCCGATATTCCATGAGAGAAAGTGGTTTAGATATCACTAGCCTGCATACAGGTAATGCTTTTATCTCGTCTATGAATAATCATCACAATATGCTCCAACGAACAACCCACCACAATGTCAATAATCAATACAGGCCAAAAATCCCAACCTTTACTCACCCCAACTTAACCAAAACACCAATAACAATTATTAGTAGACTCATGAACAAACCGCGTGTTATGCACTCAGTATTTTAAATAACGCGCGGTATACGGCACAACGTATTCTATCCACTCTATGTCAAAATGCCATTTTAGAACGTCGCTAAATTCTCCAATATGCAAAAAGAACAATTCCCCCTTTTGTCAAAGCAAAAAACATATCTATAATTCAACTTACATTATGTTTGGTTGTTCCATTCTCTTGGCGTAACGCGCAGTGTCTGCTCTGAACAACGGTTTGCATAAATTGAAACTAAATGTTCCAATGTCCACTGTCATACTAGTAAATGTTATCATTTTTGCGTGTATTCCACAGCTTCTGCCTTTCTAGCCTGGCATTTGCTCCCTTCAATCCAAGGTCACATAACAATTGAAGCTTGTTTTCAGCACTTATGTTTGGTAGATTTAGTTTTTGAAAATAAATGCCACAATATTAAAACATACCGGATAAGATGCTGCAGTGTGAACTGATGAATGTTTTCTTTCACCACAAGCATCAACCCACAAACTGACCTTCACTCCACAGAGCACTGAGCACAGCAGGTGCACATGCATTTGAAAAACAAAAGAAAAATAAACAAATTGTTGGCTGGCATCCACCAATGCTGCGCGATCTTGAATACTGTCTCACCCATAACTAGTGCGGGTTATGAACCTATATGTGATGTAATTCACGACGCTGTGACCTTTCCATGGGCAATAGCATTAGATCTGGAGTCTCAAGGTTCACGAACAGCATCTACCTTTGTTGATTATTTTTTAATTTTGGAATAAAGTTTATCTTGTTCAACCCTGCAACCTATCTCTTTGCTTCTTTCACAAGAGGTTTGTATTCATTAGGTTCTGAGCGTAACATGGGGCAGCCGTTCACACTATCTATCCCACCTGAGGCAGCCCTATCTAGGTTCAAGCGAGACAGGTCACATTGCTTGCCCATACCTGGTTAGTTGTATTCATGATCCAACTATGCCTTATCGGCCGTGCGTGTGCATAGGGTAAGCGCGGATGAACGTTAGCCAATTTTTCAGATTCTTTCACCTGATTTTCAAACACAGACCTGAGAAGTCTGTAGCCCTGTGCTCAACATTACAGTAGTGCCCAAAGTCACGCAGTCGTGGCGGTCAAGTGAAAAGCGTATCTTCTTGGGAAGGCCGTAGCAAGTCAGGAAGGGGCATGGGGCGATGAAGAATTGGTTCCCACTATTGCAGTAGGGTGTGCCCTTCACGGCAGATCAGTTTTCGAAATCTGACAACATCCGGTGAGCGGTATGTAAAACCGATAGTACAAAGCACTGAAAGCCTTATGTAACCTAGGATTCCTTTTGTGTCTATGCAAAAGAGACCACGATATAATATGATGATATGATATGGCATTTATAACGCACCTATGCACAAGTGCTTCAAGGCGCAACGAGGCAAGGGAGGGGAGACAAAGGGAAGACAGAGACAAAGATCTTACTAGCCCAGGTGACATTGATATCACGAAAGCGCAAAAGATAGGGGGTGCAAGGGTAAAAGTGCCATAGGAAAGGTGGAGGGGCCAGGGAAATTCATAGGATAAACAGTACAAACAAATAATGGAATCCAATAAATAAAAAGGGCAGGCAGCAGGTGGAAAGTGCAAGAGTAAGTGCAGACAACAGTTGTCAATTGCTGTTAGAGTGCTGTAGGGAAACAGAAACAGTCCCACAGTGCAACAAGAGTTGTCAGGGGGGCAGTGCAGGTGGGCAACTGGCATGGAGGGGAACTGGCCCCAAGATGAAAGGGTAGCCGGGTCAGACAGTATCCTGCCAACCAGCACAGTTTCAGTGAGCAGATCAGCAGGGGACAGGGGGAGAAAAAGCAGATAGAGATAGAGTAGAAGAAGGACCCAAGTTGGAAAAAGGAGGGTCAGAGAGGAAAGAAGTCAGCCAAGCAAGGGCATGATTGTGATAACCACAGTTATCATGGAGACGGTTGAAAAGGATGGTAGGGTTCACCATGTCAAAGGCACAGTAGCGATCGAAAAAGACGAGGACACAGGGGGTGAAGGAATCAAGTTTGGAAAGCACATACTCAGGGATGCTCAGGAGAGCAGTTTTCTGTGTGTCCTGGGGAAGTACACAATGCATCCAGTTGGATGTTAAATTCTCCAAGAAGGGGACTTTAACAAGGAGACTTCTTAATTAAGAGGCATTAGGTAAACATTAATGATGATCTTGCACAGAGTGGACGGAGGCCAAGGGGGCCTCCCACCGGGTGCCACCATTAATGTGAGAAGAAGAGAAAGGAGAAATGACAGAGACCATATGTAGAGTCGGTAGGTGTGGCGAGTGAACGACAAAGAGTATGTCGTTGAGGGTTTGCCTGGACATAGCACAGGTATAGGCATCAGCGATAGGGAGGGCGGTCTTGGAGACCAAGTCCTTCGTAAACGTCTTCCTACCAGATTTAGTGAGGAGAGCCGGGTAGTCGATAGAGAAACAATTACAAAAGATAGGAGAGACAGAGAACCAGGGAAGGGAAGGATACAAGGAGGGGCACATGCAAAGCAAAACACGTAGGGTCACTGTATGGAAACCTAGCAACAGCAGGCACCAATTGCCAAAATGTTGACAAAGACGATACATTGGAAAATGACATATTGGACACAATGGTGTGCTATGTAGAGCTATGGAGAAACCCAAAAAACACACAACATTCAAAATACTGAAATAGTCTCAGAGAGTGTAAAAAGGGCCTACTCGCCAAGGTGTTTAAAAAACTGCTAAGGCAGAACGTTCTGGAAGTTAGAGGGTTCACGCAGGTCGGTCAGCAGGTCGGTCAATTGATCACTGCTATGAAGATCTTACCCACCATAGGCTTTCAGTGCCAGTGCCAAGAAATGCATATGTGTATTTGGTTTTGGTCAGGAATTAAGGGTTTGACAGACACCAAGTCTCAGTGTCCCATTGACTGATGGCTAATATCCAATTTCCCCCATCATTATTTCAGCAACCGAAATGGGCAGTGCAGCACTGATGTGCTAGTGCAATTCCATGTTCAAATATATTGCGAATATCAATCTCAGACATGTGTTTTTTTTTCCAATTAATCTTTTTATTTGATTTTAACAGTAAACAAACATCTCAGGCACCTCAATTCACATCTTGTGTCATTCGTTTAGAGATGAACATAACAAACAAAACATAATCAGGTGGGGATGGGGAGTACATTCGGGGAGGGACAATCGGGGGTGCTGTAGTTCTTGGGGGGGGGGGTGTTTTGGGTAGTTGTCTTTCGCCGTGAGGTCTTAGTCGATGTCTGCGGTGGGGCGCTTCTGGGGGTTCGCCTTTCTCTCCGCTGCTCTTGATTCCGAGTTGACCTCACTCGGGAAGGTGAGTTCGGTGTGGGCTTCGAGGCTGGTTTTGAGTTGCGTTAGTCGTATTTGTCTAGCCAGCGGAGGGGTGGTGGTTTCCTTGCCATTCCAGGGAACTGGTCCGCGTAGTCTAGGAAGGGGGCCCAGGTGTCAAAGAACTTGTTTCTATTTCCCAGGCGGATGGCGGTTATTTTTTCCACGACTGTGATGTCCCAGCATTTGGCCCACCATAGGCTCACTGCAGGGCCCTCCGGATGTTTCCATAGTCTTGCCATGGATATCTTTGCTGCTGTGAGAAGTTGTGTGCATAGGCTTGCCAAGTTGCCAGTCAGCGGAAATTGGCCATCCCCTGTGCTGCCCAGTAGGACAATTCCTGGGTCCCATGGAATCGTCGGGCCTGTGATCTGCTTGATAAGGTCCAGAATTTCCTTCCACTATTTTGAGGACCTTAGGCATGTCCAAAGTAAGTGATACCGCGTGCCTGTGTCTGCGCATCCTCTCCAACTATCACGCTCACCTGGTCTCCACGGGGGCGTGCTCGTGTGCGAAGGATGAATTCTGCACTGGTGTTGTTCTGCTTAATGAGGGCCTGCTTGCGTCTTCTCTTCTGTCTTGCCTCAGGAGATGTTCGTCTGCAAGTCGAAACAAGTTATTAGCCAACTGTGTGGAGCTGGTTTTGGTTTCCACCTCCTTCCGTGTTATCCTTCTCTTTCCCTGGCTCACCTTGTCTATTATATGGGTGAGCTCTCCGTCCTGCACACTCTCTGGCAGGGGCGCGGTTACTCTGTAGTTCCAGGATCTAGTTACTTCACTGATCCGATGGAGGTTGCTGAAGTGGATGGACCGGAGTAAGCAGTCTCTATTCCAATAACTCCTTGAAATAGCTGCCTTAAGTCCTTGCATGCAAGATATCTTAATGTTCGTTTGTCTTTCAGTTGCGGCACAAAAGCGGTTTTCGAATGATGGATGACTCTCCTGACACTGATGTGAAGGATTCTTGCCGGTAAGTAGAGCGCTGTGCGAGATGCGCTAAAAGTTCACTTTATTTTAGCCTTCTTGTTGTGTGCGACTAAACTGCTTTGTCTTTTGTGTTTGGCAGGTGCGGCGCTTTTCCAGGAAGAAGATGGAAGGTCCGACTGACGGTGTCGAGATGCGGCGCGATGCAGAATGATGGAGAACTGCTCGCTGGAGTTACTGGAGGAGGCCGAGTCAGGTGCGTCGCTACCTGAGAGGGTACCTTCTGTTCTGATCTTCTACAGATGCGGCGGCCGTTGGATAAGCGTAAAGGCGAGGTCCGGATATTCTGCAGGTAAGGCCTTCAATGCATGAATTACTCTTGTTCTTCTATTTTCACAGGTGCCAATGGATAGAAGACTCTGGACGGGCGTGGCAGAAAGGAAGCAAGAACTGACATGGTGAACGTTACGCTAAAGGAGTGCAGATTAATGCGAAGCATGATCAGTTTGCAAGGTGCGGTTTAAATAGCCTTGCAAGTAGTTCCAGGAAAATAGTCCCCTTCATCGTATCCTGTCTCTCTGGTAAAGTAGTCCCAAGCCACACCCTGTACTGAATGGCTCAGCATCTCAAAGCCAAATAAATGGACCATGTATTTAACACTTACCATGAGCCTGGCGCCAGCGGCGCCAGGTCTGAGCCCTGGTGAGCCTAGCTGGGGCCTGGGAAGTCCCCAAGGAAGCCAGAATCTGGCCTGGGCTCGCGGGTTTCAGGGGCATGCACCATGACAGCACTCCCCCTCAAGGCCCTCCTAATGGCAGACTCACCCATTGGACCTGGTTTGTTTGGGTGATTGCGGTGAAACCTTTTTAATAACCGTGGAGCATGCACATTCTCGCTAGGTTCCCATGATCTTTCATGTGGTCCGTATCCTTTCCAGTCTATCAAGTAAAATATTTTTGACTTAGTGATTTTTGAGTCAAGAATTTCTTTCACCTCGATCTCAGGTTCCCCGTTTACAGTGACTGGTTTCGGTGGTTTCACAACTCTTGTTCCAGGTTGCACTGGGTTCAATAGTGAGAAGTGGAACACAGGATGAATCTTCATGTGCGGAGGTAAGTCCAGCTTCATAGCCACTGGATTGATACTGGCTTTAATGGTATATGGACCTAAATATCTGGGGTTGAAGGTAGGAGGTCCCTTCACTGGTATGTGCTTGGACGTCAACCAGGCTTCATCTCCAACCTGATATTTTGGAGCTTCACTTCTATGCACATCGGCTGATTTCTTGTACCTTTCCTTAGCTTGTTTTAGATGATCCGTCGCTTGTTTGAAGGCTTGGGAGATGGTAGAGTGGAAACTTTTTACAGCTGGCATTTCCAGAAGTTGCGGTGGCGGTGGGTCAAGATTGGAAGTTCGCGGATGTAACCCGTAGATTGTATAGAAGGGACTTTGACCTGTACTGGAGTGCAGGGAGTTGTTATAGGCATACTCGGTGATCCATAAAACATCCTTCCAGCTGCCTTCAGTGTGATGTAACATGCACCTGAGATATTGCTCTAAGGTCTGATTTGTTCTCTCTGTCTGACCATCAGTTTGGGGATGGTGACTGGTGGAAAGCCTTATGTCGATTTGAGCTAACTCGCAACATTTCTTCCAGAAGCGTGAGATAAACTGGCTGCCACAGTCTATTAGGATGGAAGGAAATCCGTGAATTCAAACAATCTGGTCCAGAAATTCTTTAGCCAGAATTGAAGCTGAGGGCAATCCTTTTAGTGGGAAGAAATAGGCCATTTTCGAAAATAAATCCACCACTACTAGTATTGTGTTGAACCGTCACAAGGAGGAAGGTCCGTAATAAAATCAAGAGATAGAGTGTGCCATGGTGTAGGTGGGATGTCTAATGGCTGAAGCAGGCCCAGTGATTTCTTTTTCTGGACTTTGTTTTGAGCGCAAACTCCACAGGATAGTACAAACTGCTTGATGTCTTTACGCCATGTCGGCCACCAAAAATGCCGCTTGACCTTGGCCTCAGTTTTTGCAATTCCGGGATGACCTTCTACTAATGAGTAATGATAATGTGAGACGACCTTTTCCTGAAGTTCTTTGCTGTGTAGGTAGAGAAGTCCTCGAAAATAGGGTAATTGGTTAGTTACTGAATGGTGAGGACTTTTGGTCGGCCAATTCTTTAGGGCGTTTGAATCCATGAGATGAGGGATTTCCTCTTGAATGTCTTCTAGCGTTAGAGACGTAGTAATTCCAAGAATCTTCTCACCAGGAATGATGGGCACAGGGTCGGGATTGGCGTATTCCTCGTCTACTCCTATACGGGACAGTGCATCTGCCTTGCCATTTCGACAGCCAGGTCGGTAAGTAATTACAAAGTCAAACTCCGCGAAAAATAATGCCCATCAGAGTTGACGCGATGATTGAGCTTTTGCCACCTTCAGGTACTGTAAATTGCGATGGTCTGTAATTACTGTGATGGTATGCCTAGCTCCTAAGAGGTAATGCCGCCAGGCTTTGAAGGCCGCCTTGATGGCTAACAGTTCCTTATCCGTAATAGCATAATTCAACTCAGGAGCCGTAAACTTCCATGACCAAAAGGCTACTAGGTGTAGTTGACCAGTTTCAGGGTCCCTTTGGGAAAGGACCGCTCCCATTGCCAGACTGGAAGCATCTGTTTCAACCACGTATGGAAGATCTGGACGAGGGTGTTTCAGGATCGGGGCTGAGATGAATCTTTGTTTTAGCTCCTGGAAGGCTTTCTCAGCCTCTTCGACCATTGAAATCGCTTGTTTTTGCGTAGCAGAGTGGTGATGGGGTGCACTAGTTGCGAAAATCCTGGAATGAAACGACGATAGAAGTTTGCAAATCAGCGCATGCTCTGAACTCCTTTAATCGAAGATGGAGATGGCCAGTTGAGAATGGCTTCAACCTTCCGTGAATCCATGCACACACCATGAGGGGTTAATAAAAATCCAAGGAACTCGACATCAGTGACATGGAAAAAACATTTTTCCAGCTTTGCAAACAGTTTGTGTTGTCCAAAACAGCCTGGACATGTTTCACGTGTTCTCGCTCTGAACCAGAGTATACCAGAATGTCGTCGATGTATACTACGACACACACATCAATCATTTCTCGCAAAACATCGTTCATGAAATACTGGAACGCCGCTGGGGCGTTGCAAAGGCCAAAAGGCATCACCTGGTATTCAGCCCGTATTCGGTGCGGAAAGCGGTCTTCCATTCGTCCCCTTTCCTCATCCGTACCAGGTGGTATGCTCCGCGAAGGTCTAACTTGGTGTAAATTTGGGCATCTTTAACTTGATCCAATAGGTCAGGAATCAAAGGCAAAGGTTTTTAACAGTGACCTGATTCAATGTGCGGTAGTCGATGCAAGTCCTAAGGTCACCTTCCTTTTTAGGCACTAAGAACAAGGGTGATGCCGCCGGGGACTTGGATGGGCGAATGAAACTGTTAGCCAGGTACTGGTCTAAATATTTTCTCAAATGCAGGTTTTCGGGCTCTGTCAGAGCATAGATTCGACCGCACGGAATCTGTGTTCCTGGTACAAGGTCGATCTGGCAGTCATGCGACCTATGAGGGGACAGTGTGTTGGCTTGATCCTTTTGGAATACGTCCTGGTAGTCTTGATATATCAGAGGGAGGGAATTGGTTGGTTTCATGATCGTCGTTGCTCCAGTGACCAAAGGTCCTTTAGTTGGATAACAAGTTTGAGCACAGTCGACTGAGAAGGTCAGCCTCTTGGCACGCCAGTCTATGCAAGGATTATGTGATAACCATGGCATTCCCAGAAGTATTTGAAATTGTGGAGCCTTGATTATATCAAACACTATGGTTTCCCGATGACCGTCTTGGCACAAAAGAGTCATCTCTGTCGTAGAATGCGTTACTGGACCCGAAGCGATTACAGTTCCGTCGACTATGGTGACTAAGTCTGTTGTTGCCTTTTCGCAAAGGGAAAGGTTCATCCTCGAAGCCAACTCTTGATTCATATAATTTCCAATGGCTCCACTGTCAATGTATGCTCTGACTGCATGCATTCGAGTTGGCTGATGGTGGTTTATAAGGACCATTGGCAAAACCAGGTGCGAGGTCTGGGAGTCCTTCTTTTTGCTCGGCAAGCGGACCTCTATGCCTGCCGGGCGGAGAAGTTTTCCGGCTCAGACTCTGTTTCAACCTTACCAGCGACTCCCACTGCTTTTTTAGGTGGCTTTACTGGGCACTCTCGAAGGAAATGGCTGGCTGACCCGCAATACAAACACAGTTGTTGTTGTCTTCTCCTATCTCTTTCAGCCTTGGATAATGGCCCACGCACTCCTCCGATTTGCATGGGTTCTGACATGTCGGTGGTCTTGGAGGCGTTTTCCTTGGGGTGTACAAATACCCTTGAATCGATTCTAACACGATCAGCCTTACGGTTCTGCAGTCTGTGATCAAGCTGGACCACTGTGATGCTGGAAATGCATCTGAGGGTCAGGGCCTCTGAATCCTTGTCCTTTTTCTGTTTTTACCGTGTGTTCTGTCATGTTTTCTGCCCAGGAGTCTAGTTGGGACTCCTAGGCAGTGCAGCTCTCTCTTTTTGTTTGGTGAACAGACCCCCTTGGTTTGGGATACCCTTATGGCACCCATGGGTAGGGGTACAACCCTGTGCCCCTAGTGTATGTTTTTGGGCACCTGTGGGTGGCCCACAGAGCAGGGTATGGGCTGGTGGCAGCTCCATGCTGAATTTGACAGGTGCTCTGGGTGTCCTCCATTTTGGGATACCCAGGCCCTGCCATTGGAATCAGTTGATTCCTGATAGGAAACAAGATGGCCCCTGTGGCCTCTTGCTTTCTATTGCCTGTTATCTTGTTTTTCCCAAAGTCCTGGGAAGCCCTGACTCTGTCCCTTCCCCCTGACTGGCTGTTGGGTGGAAGTTCCATATATGGTATTGTTGTGAAGGCCCAGCTAGACTGACTGGAGCCTTCCCAGTGACTGTATGTTGTGGGTACCTCCTGTGGGTGGGACCTGGGTGAATGGAGTGTGTGACCAATATACACTCCTTGTTCCTTGTTGTGGTTGTCTGGTTTCTGGCATGTGAGACAAAGACTGAGACAGCCCTGCCCGAAACTGGCCTGAATGCAGTGTGTAGTGTTGAATGGCTGGGTACTTGTCCCAATCCACATTCCTTGTTGTGAGTGTCTGAAAGGGAGGAGTGTGGCCTGAATGCATTGTGTGCCTGATTGGCTGACTGACTGCATGAATGCCCCTCTGTATGATTGGCTGCTGAGGGTAGGCCAGCAGTGTGGATGAGAGACAGAATAGTATATCTGGGGACCTCTCACCACTGTTCAGGGTTCAGGAACGTTCAGGAACGTTCAGAAGCATCCTGGAGCTGAGTCTCCACTCTAAGAGTAACTGGAACTGCTGATCCTCGACGTCCAGCTGGAAGAAGAAGACTTGCTGTGGCATTTGCTTCGACCGATCCGAAGGCTGTCGAAATCGTCGACGACTGACCCGAGAGAGGACCTGGTAAGGCGCCCTCTTCCCGTGCTCCGAGGGACCATCGAGCACCGCTCCATCTTCGCCGAAGCGCCCTGGAAGACAGACCCTCGAAAGGCTGTCGACCCGAGACGGGACCGCCGAGCAGATCGAAGTGAATCACCCGGACATCGACGCCGTCGAGGTCCATTGCCGTCGACCAGGGTTCGCAGGTTTGTGTAACCGCTGGAGGCCCATCGAAGTTGTGTTGCCCAGCCGCGGGAACCACTTGACGCCGTGCCGCCGACGACCGGAGCTGTCCGCTCCTTTGCCTAAGAACATTCAATCAAAGGACTCTCTCGACCGCATCGTCGACCGCTTATCCTGCCGGAGAAAGTCGAGGACGACCAACGCGCTGAGGAGAAACCTGCCGGTGGGTTTCCCGCCACCCAACGACCTCAAAGACTCGGACGACCCGACGCCCTTGCTGGGCTCCCGTCTCTACAAACTTTGCGGTCCAGAACTATTGTCATCGAGGTGCCCCGCACACCTCCGCCTTGCAGGACGCCGACGCCCCGACGCCGACGAGCACCGCTCGGACGAAGCTGACGCCTCTTCGACATCGTTCTACCTCGTTTGTCGACGGACGTTCGACGCCCCGTGCCTCCCGCTTGAAAGGGAAGGCATTCAAGAAGGGCCGTCGATTCCCCGTCGCCAAACCCCGAGTTCTTTGACGTTTCTCGACGCCTCTCGATGATCTGTGACTCCCGCTTGAAAGGGGGTCGCTCAAGAAGGATCCGTCGACGCCTCTTCGAAGGACTTGACTCCACCAGGTACATTGGGGGGGGTAAAAACATTGTAGGAGAAAATAAGACTATTGAACAACATACGGACTGGGCTTGTGTTAGATCTCTTTCTTTTACAGGTTGCCCAGGTGGGGGGATCTCCACACAGAACTGTGTCTAGAGTTAGGGGCCAGTATTTTGCCTATTGTTCAACCCCCTTATTTTCTCTCTTCCCTCTATTGCTGGTTTCACTTATTGATCCGTGTGACATTTTTGTGGATGCACTTTAATGAGGTCTAATACTAGTGGTACCACTTTAGAATTGTAGATATTTACCATTATTGATTTTCCTGAGCACAAGGTGCGTTATTGTGATAAGTGTACATAACCTTTGAATTAATTATATAAAGACTGTGTTTTCAGTAATACAGTGTGTGGACATTCCTTTGTGGGGGCTTGGGGAATACACTGTACTTAAGAACCAGCCTGCATCACCTCCTGAGAAGCTAGGCCTTGATTGCTCGTCCATTGCTACCATATTAGAGAATCTTGGCTGGGGTCTCCTGTGCCTCTCCTCTACCATATAGAGAGCAGAAGTACAGACACCCCCTACCGGTCTTTACAGCTGGTGGCAGCGGTGGGATGCTTATGGTTTTAAGAATCAGTGTATAACCGTGCCACTTACAAAATATCCGCACTTTATTAGATTAAGGTTTGGGTGTGTACCAAATAACTGCATTTCAAGCAATGGAGCCCATTGCAAATGGTAAATTGACTCGGATGAGCTTAGAGGCTCTCCAGAGTGCTTGTGAAGCCAGGGAGTTAGACTTTGTGGATAAGTCTAGGGCTGAGCTGATAGCTGCCCTGGTGGACTACCAGACTGATGGTGAAACTCTTGATGAAGGGGGGGATGCAACCAATGAGGACCCTGCCCCTGGGGTTGTCACTGAATCTGTTTCTGGGAATGCCACCCTTCCTGCTGCCTCTGTTCCAAACCCCAGCAATTCCATGGAACTTGAGTTATTAAGGATGAAATTGGCCTTTGAATATCGCAAGTTGGAAATAGAAGCTGAGCTTAAGAAAGAGGAGCTGGCACAGCAAGTGGAACTCAAGAATAGGGATCTTGCGCTCAAAGACAAGGACACTGAATGTCAGAGAATCCAGCTAGAGAAAGCTAGAGTGGAGACTTCAGCTAAAACCAGTGAGAGTGTCAGGTCCCCAGCCACCAAGTTTATGAAAGATTTGGTTGGTGTATTTGTGGAGGGCTCAGATATCCTCCAATGGATTGAAGCGTTTGAAATGGCTTGTGCAATTCATGATGTAGATAAAAGAGATTGGGCTAAGTGTTTGTTAAGCAGAGTGCCTTAAACTGGATATGACTGTATTCTGAAGCTGAGTGTGGAAGAAATGGGTCAGTATGAGTGTATGAAGTCTGCTTTGATTGCCAAGTTTGGCAAGACACCTACCCAATACCTTAGAAGGTTCAGGGATTTTAAGAAAAGAGAGAATGTGTCTTGGGTTGACTGGGTGAGTGCTGCGCACATGAACATGATGGGGTGGATCGATGGGTACAAGGTTAAGACTTTTGTTGAATTGTCCCACCTCTTGTTTTTTGAGCATTTTTCTGAAGCCTGTTCACCAGAGCTGCGTCAGTATGTCGCTGACCAGAACATTTTGGACCCCTATAAGCTGGCTAGGTTGGCTGACAAGTGGGTCTCTCACCGGGTGTCCACTAATGACTCCAGTGGGAAGGACAAGGACAAAGAGAAGGGGGCCTCTCAGAAAGCTGAGGAGTCCCCCAAGCAACCACAGTCGGGTAAACCAAAACCTTCCTCTCCTAAGACCCAAAAATCTAGTGGGGATAAGTCATCTGTGGGTGGGAATAAGAGTAGTGGTCCACCTGCTGCAAAGCAGGCTCCCAGTGGTTCCAGTACCGTACCCCGCACTCCTGGCGCTTGTTGGGACTGTGGGGCTCTGGATCACAAAAGGGGTGACTCCAAGTGTAAAGGTAAGGCACTTGGAGTACAGGCTGCCAGCCTGACCTACCCTTACCCCGTGTCTGAGGTGGAGGCCACTGTCCTCCCCTCCTCTACCGGGATCACATTTGGTGCTCCGGTAGAGATTTCCTTAGTGTCCCTTGGGGCCTGGGACCAGTACGCGGAAGTACTGGCGACTATCCCACAGAACACCCGTAGGTTTTTGAGAAGTGTCCTCTTGAATGGCCAGCCTTCTACTAGTTTGAGAGACACTGGGGCAAGCATGACAGTGGTGGACAGGACCCTGCTCAGGCCAGAGGACTATGAAGGTGCTCCTCTGCAAACCACCAGGTTAGCTGGTGGGCCTCCCAAATTATCACCTGTAGCCTTAGTCACACTCATGATTGGAGACAAGACAGCGAAGCTTCCTGTCCTGGTTCAGGACAATGTCCCTGCTAACATTTTGTTAGGGAATGATCTAGTAGAGTTGGGGTTGATCTCGGATGGTCTTCCCATGACTGCTGCTGCGGTCACTAGATCACAGGTGACCCCGGGTCTGGCTGTGGGTCAGATACCCGAGCCAAAGGCGAGGCCTAAGGCAAGAAGGCAGAAGACCAAGAAGGCCACCTCTGTGGAGGGAGCACCTTCTCTTCCTGCTGCACCCATTGGGATCCATGCTCCGGACGGGCTGGGTCCAGTGGAAAACCCAAACTCAACTCCTTTGGGAGAAGAGGCAGAAGACTCTCCTGTGGGAGAGGTTCTCAACCCGGAGGATCATCCCGACCTTCAATGCTTGTTAGCTGAAGGGGGACCCTCCTGGGCGGACTTCTGTAAGGGACAGAGAGAGTGCCACTCTCTCGAGGGTCTGAGGAAACAGGCCCTGTCCCAGGCACAAGGAGAAGTGCCTAGGAATTTCCGGATTTATTGGGAGGGTGAGCTCCTTGTTAGTGAGCCCACTAAGCCTGAACCTGGTGCCCGCAAGAGGTTGGTGGTACCCCAGGTTTACAGGCCCTTCCTTCTGCAGTTGGCGCATGAGGTGCCCTTGGCTGGTCATCTTGGGACCAAGAAGACTAAGCAGAGGCTCTCTGCCCATTTCTACTGGCCACGGATGGGAGTAGAGGTGGAGTCCCACTGCAGGACCTGCCCCACTTGTCAGTTGTCTGGCAAGACTGGAGGCAGGGTCATTGCCCCACTGCAGCCGTTACCAGTGGTTGGCACACCATTTGAGAGGGTGGGCATCGACATCGTCGGTCCCCTTGACCCTCCCACTTCAGATGGACATCGGTTCATCCTGGTCTTGGTAGATCATGCCACCAGGTACCCTGAGGCAATACCCCTTCGGACTGTTACTGCCAAGGTGGCTGCCAGGGCTCTCCTGGGCATTTTCACCCGTGTTGGATTCCCCAAGGAGGTTGTCTCTGACAGAGGATCCAACTTCATGTCTAGTTACATGAAAACCATGTGGAAAGAGTGCGGGGTAACCTACAAGTTCTCCACCTCTTACCACCCCCAGACCAATGGTCTGGTTGAGAGATTTAATAAAACTCTCAAGGGCATGCTAGGGGCTTTGGAAGAACCCCTAAGGAGGAAATGGGATCTCCTCCTGCCATGCCTGCTGCTTGCTTACAGAGAGGTACCTCAAGAGGGTGTTGGTTTCAGCCCCTTTGAGTTACTCTTTGGACATCCCGTGAGGGGGCCCCTCGCCTTGATCCGAGAAGGCTTGGAAGCCACCCCTCCAGGTCCTGCCAAGCAAGTGGGGGACTATGTGTTAGGCCTCAGGCGGAGGATGACACAAATGATGGGTCAGGCAACAGCAAATCTCAAGGCCAGCCAGGAATTGAATAAGTACTGGCATGACCTTAAAGCTTCGCAAGTGGATTGGACTCCGGGACAGGAAATCCTTGTGATGGAGCCTACCAAGCCTAGAGCTTTGGCAGACAAGTGGACTGGACCCTTCAGGATCATCTCCAAGATGGGCGAAGTCAATTATCTGGTTGACATGGGAGCCTCTGGGGTAACCCCCCAGGTGTTCCATGTCAACAGGCTCAAGCCTTTCCACAGGCGAGCAGAGGTCTCATGTCTCTTGCTAGCTTCAGGGCAAGAAGAGGATGAGAGTGAGCCCCTTCCTGATTTGCTGCATAGCAACCCTCAGGATGGCTCAGTGGAGGGAGTACGTCTATCTCCAGATTTGACAACAGAGCAGCAGAGGGCCTGCAGGGCTTTGCTCCAGCAGTATGCCTCTCTGTTTTCACTGACACCGGGCCTTACACCGTGGTGTAAGCACGAAATTGACACTGGTGACAGTGTGCCTGTCAAAAACAGGTGCTATCGTATGTCAGATACAGTCAAAAACCACATCCAGGCTGAGGTCGCCAAGATGTTGGATCTGGGTGTTATTGAACCCTCAACCAGTCCCTGGTCCAGTCCAGTGGTCCTTGTCCCCAAGGCAAGTTCCCAGGCGGGTACCAAGGATTGGAGGTTCTGTGTGGACTACCGAGGAGTCAATGCCGTCACCAAAACTGACGCGCACCCATTGCCCAGGGCTGATGAGCTCGTGGACACCATAGGTGCTGCCAAATTTGTGAGCACCTTTGACCTTACCTCAGGCTATTGGCAAATAGCTCTGACGGACCATGCCAAGGAAAAGACGGCTTTCTCAACACCTGAGGGACTCTACCAGTTTAGAGTCATGCCTTTTGGGTTGAAGAATGCCCCTGCCACCTTCCAGAGATTGGTCAACCATGCGCTCAGTGGGCTGGAAGCCTTTTGTGTGGCTTACTTAGACGACATTGCCGTCTTCAGTTCCACCTGGGAAGAGCATTTGACACATCTGGATAAGGTGTTTCAGGCCTTGAAAAGGGCTAACCTCACTATCAAGGCCACCAAGTGCCAGATAGCTCAGGGGAAAGTTACCTATCTTGGTCATGAGGTAGGAGGGGGTCAAATCCAACCTCTCTCCAGTAAAGTACAGGATGTACAGAACTGGGAGACTCCCACTACTCAAACCCAGGTGAGAGCCTTTTTGGGCCTCACTGGGTACTATCGCAATTTCATGGCAGACTATGGAACCATAGCTGCACCCCTGACAGCTCTAACTTCACCCAAACAGCCTAGGGAGGTTAATTGGACCGAAGACTGTCAGAGGGCCTTTGATGGCTTGAAAGAAAGTCTGTGTAGGGCACCTGTGTTGTGTGCACCTGACTACAGCCAACCCTTTATCGTCCAGACGGATGCCTGCAACACCGGAATTGGAGCTGTCTTGTCCCAGTTAGATGACAAAGGGAGAGAACATCCTATCATATTCATCAGTAGACAACTCAAGGGTAGAGAGCTTAGGTGGGCTACTGTTGAAAAGGAGTGTTTTAGCATAGTTTGGAGCCTTAGGCGTTTTAGGCCCTACCTTACGGGGTCTACCTTCAAGGTCCAAACAGATCATAAGCCCCTGAAGTGGCTTATGCAGATGAAGGGTGAGAATCCGAAATTGCTCAGGTGGTCCATTAGCCTGCAAGGGCTAGACTTCACCATAGAGCACAGACCAGGGAAGAGTCACGATAATGCAGATGGCCTTTCCAGAAGGTATGTTGACCGTCTGGATGAGGGTGTCTATCCCGTGGGAGATTAGACACCCTCCACCTCAGTCTGGGGGGGGCGACTGTGATGCTGGAAATGCATCTGAGGGTCAGGGCCTCTGAATCCTTGTCCTTTTTCTGTTTTTACCGTGTGTTCTGTCATGTTTTCTGCCCAGGAGTCTAGTTGGGACTCCTAGGCAGTGCAGCTCTCTCTTTTGGTTTGGTGAACAGACCCATGGGATACCCTTATGGCACCCATGGGTAGGGGTACAACCCTGTGCCCCTAGTGTATGTTTTTGGGCACCTGTGGGTGGCCCACAGAGCAGGGAATGGGCTGGTGGCAGCTCCATGCTGAATTTGACAGGTGCTCTGGGTGTCCTCCATTTTGGGATACCCAGGCCCTGCCATTGGAATCAGTTGATTCCTGATAGGAAACAAGATGGCCCCTGTGGCCTCTTGCTTTCTATTGCCTGTTATCTTATTTTTCCCAAAGTCCTGGGAAGCCCTGACTCTGTCCCTTCCCCCTGACTGGCTGTTGGGTGGAAGTTCCATATATGGTATTGTTGTGAAGGCCCAGCTAGACTGACTGGAGCCTTCCCAGTGACTGTATGTTGTGGGTACCTCCTGTGGGTGGGACCTGGGTGAATGGAGTGTGTGACCAATATACACTCCTTGTTGTGGTTGTCTGGTTTCTGGCATGTGAGACAAAGACTGAGACAGCCCTGCCCGAAACTGGCCTGAATGCAGTGTGTAGTGTTGAATGGCTGGGTACTTGTCCCAATCCACATTCCTTGTTGTGAGTGTCTGAAAGGGAGGAGTGTGGCCTGAATGCACTGTGTGCCTGATTGGCTGACTGACTGCATGAATGCCCCTCTGTATGATTGGCTGCTGAGGGTAGGCCAGCAGTGTGGATGAGAGACAGAATAGTATATCTGGGGACCTCTCACCACTGTTCAGGGTTCAGGAACGTTCAGAAGCATCCTGGAGCTGAGTCTCCACTCTAAGAGTAACTGGAACTGCTGATCCTCGACGTCCAGCTGGAAGAAGAAGACTTGCTGTGGCATTTGCTTCGACCGATCCGAAGGCTGTCGAAATCGTCGACGACTGACCCGAGAGAGGACCTGGTAAGGCGCCCTCTTCCCGTGCTCCGAGGGACCATCGAGCACCGCTCCATCTTCGCCGAAGCGCCCTGGAAGACAGACCCTCGAAAGGCTGTCGACCCGAGACGGGACCGCCGAGGAGATCGAAGTGAAGCACCCGGACATCAACGCCGTCGAGGTCCATTGCCGTCGACCAGGGTTCGCAGGTTTGTGTAACCGCTGGAGGCCCGTCGAAGTTGTGTTGCCCAGCCGCGGGAACCATTTGACGCCGTGCCGCCGACGACCGGAGCTCTCCGCTCCTTTGCCTAAGAACATTCAATCGAAGGACTCTCTCGACCGCATCGTCGACCGCTTATCCTGCCGGCGAAAGTCGAGGTCGACCAACGCGCCGAGGAGAAACCTGCCGGTGGGTTTCCCGCCACCCAACGACCTCAAAGACTCGGACGACCCGACGCCCTTGCTGGGCTCCCGTCTCTACAAACTTTGCGGTCCAGAACTATTGTCATCGAGGTGCCCCGCACACCTCCGCCTTGCAGGACGCCGACACCCCGACGCCGACGAGCACCGCTCGGACGAAGCTGCCGCCTCTTCGACATCGTTCTACCTCGTTTGTCGACGGACGTTCGACGCCCCGTGCCTCCCGCTTGAAAGGGAAGGCATTCAAGAAGGGCCGTCGATTCCCCGTCGCCAAACCCCGAGTTCTTCGACGTTTCTCGACGCCTCTCGACGATCCGTGACTCCTGCTTGAAAGGGGGTCGCTCAAGAAGGATCCGTCGACGCCTCTTCGAAGGACTCGACTCCACCAGGTACATTGGGGGGGTAAAAACATTGTAGGAGAAAATAAGACTATTGAACAACATATGGACTGGGCTTGTGTTAGATCTCTTTCTTTTACAGGTTGCCCAGGTGGGGGGGATCTCCACACAGAACTGTGTCTAGAGTTAGGGGCCAGTATTTTGCCTATTGTTCAACCCCCTTATTTTCTCTCTTCCCTCTATTGCTGGTTTCACTTATTGATCTGTGTGACATTTTTGTGGATGCACTTTAATGAGGTCTAATACTAGTGGTACCACTTTAGAATTGTAGATATTTACCATTATTGATTTTCCTGAGCACAAGGTGCGTTATTGTGATAAGTGTACATAACCTTTGAATTAATTATATAAAGACTGTGTTTTCAGTAATACAGTGTGTGGACATTCCTTTGTGGGGGCTTGGGGAATACACTGTACTTAAGAACCAGCCTGCATCACCTCCTGAGAAGCTAGGCCTTGATTGCTCATCCATTGCTACCATATTAGAGAATCTTGGCTGGGGTCTCCTGTGCCTCTCCTCTACCATATAGAGAGCAGAAGTACAGGCACCCCCTACCGGTCTTTACAACCACCAAGTCTTTGTACTCAGCACAGTCTCTGGGCGGGTTAAGCACTTGAGCTAAAACGTCTTTTAACTCCCCTCTCAGTCCACCGTAAAACAGCGTTGTTCGTTTGTCGTCCGGCCAGTCAGTTTCCACAACCAGTCTGTTGAAAGCGCAATGTAAGTTAGCAGATCCTGGTTGCCTTGACACAAAGACAAAAGCTCATTGTCCAATGCCTGACCTTGGCAGCGCCAGGCAAACCGTTTCTCCATATCCGATTGGAATCTTTGGAAGTCTCTCAAGATGGGATCATCCCGACTGACCAGTGGTACCGACCAGTCAGCAGCACTGCCACTAAGATATGAAAGTACAAAGGCCACTTTGGACTGGTCATTTGGAAAGGCTCCTGGCCTGCATAGGAAGTGTAGACGGCACTGATTCATAAAAACCGCATACCTTTTTGGGTCTCCAGCGAATCGTTCTGGGGGTGCCAAAGGTACAGCTCCTGGGAGGACCACCTGAACTGGGTTGCTTGATGCAGTGGGTACCGTTGACCCCACTCCAGGTAGCAGCGTTTGCCCCACCTGTGACTGGAACAACTGTCTGGCGAGATCATCGGTGCGGTCCTTTGCTACAATCAGTTCCCTTTGTAAGGCATTGGTTTCCTGTCTAGCCGAATGTACCTCGGCCCGGAGTTCCTCCAAAAGCTGAGCTAGCTGATCCGTTTCCGAGGTTTCCATGGCGCCCTGGTAGAGAATTTGTGTAAGGCTTCGCGTTTTGTTATGCTCACCTGGTCTCCACGGGGGCGTGCTCGTGTGCGAAGGATGATGTCTGCACTGGTGTTGTTCTGCTTAATGAGGGCCTGCTTGCCTCTTCCCTTCTGTCTTGCCTCAGGAGATGTTCGTCTGCAAGTTGAAACAAGATATTAGCCAACTGTGTGGAGCTGGTTTTGGTTCCCACCTCCTTCCGTGTTATCCTTCTCTTTCCCTGGCTCACCTTGTCTATTATATGGGTGAGCGCTCTGTCCTGCACACTCTCTGGCAGGGGCGCGGTTACTCTGTAGTTACAGGATCGAGTTACTTCACTGATCCAATGGAGGTGGCTGAAGTGGATGGACCAGAGTAAGCAGGTAAGTCTCTATTCCAATAACTCCTTGAAATAGCTGCCTTAAAACCTTGCATGCAAGATATCTAATGTTCGTTTTTTTGCGGCACAAAAGCGGTTTTCGGATGATGGATGACTCTCCTGACGATGTGCAGGATTCTTGCCGGTAAGTAGAGCGCTGTGCGAGATGCGCTAAATGTTCGCTTTATTTTAGCCTTCTTGTTGTGTGCGACTAACCTGCTTTGTCTTTTGTGTTCGGCAGGTGCAGCGCTTTTCCAGGAAGAAGATG
The DNA here is from genome assembly GCF_040938575.1 of Ambystoma mexicanum. NCBI lineage: Eukaryota > Metazoa > Chordata > Amphibia > Caudata > Ambystomatidae > Ambystoma > Ambystoma mexicanum. The sequence continues at coordinate 1,055,253,425 of NC_090931.1, read as the reverse complement.
AAAGGTCCGACCGATGGTGTCGAGATGCGGCGCGATGCAGAATGATGGAGAACTGCTCGCTGGAGTTCCTGGAGGAGGCCGAGTCAGGTGCGCTGCTACCCGAGAGGGTACCTTCTGTTCTGATCTTCTACAGATGCGGCGGCCCTTGGATAAGCGTAAAGGCGAGGTCCGGATGTTCTGCAGGTAAGGCCTTCAATGCGTGAATAACTCTTGTTCTTCTATTTTCACAGGTGCCGATGGATAGAAGACTCTGGACGGGCGTGGCAGAAATGAAGCAAGAACTGACACGGTTAGCATTACGCTGTAGGAGTGCAGATTAACGCGAAGCGTGTTCAGTTTGCAAGGTGCGGTTTAAATATCCTTGCAAGTAGTTCCAGGAAAATAGTCCCCTTCATCGTATCCTGTCTCTCTGATAAAGTAGTCCCAAGCCACACCCTGTACTGAATGGCTCAGCATCTCAAAGACAAATAATGGACCACGTATTTAACACTTACCATGAGCCTGGCGCCAGCGGCACCAGGACTGAGCCCAGGTGAGCCTAGCTGGGGCCTGGGAAGTCCCAAAGGAAGCCAGAATCCGGGATGGGCTCGCGGGTTTCAGGGTTTTGGGGGCATGCACCATGACACCAACATTGCGGTGAGATCGCTGGGTTGCTCTTGTTCAGAGCTCTGGGGTTAGGTACCATCTGTAGCAGGTTTTGATCGCCCCTTCCTTGTTGGTGACGCATTTCGAGCTCTTCTGTGTTCTGGTCCAGATGTGCCCCCATTCTTCCATTTCAATTGTTCTGCCGATGTCCCTTTCCCATTTTTCCATATAGGCCTCCTTTTGGTTGGGATCTCCTCTGTCCAGTAGTCCGTATAAGGCCGATGTTTTCCCTCTGGGAGGAGGCGCTGATACCGTTTGTTGCAGCGCCGTTAGTTCTTTGCAGCCCTGGGATTTCATGGGCTCGTGCGAGAGCCAGTGTCAGATCTGCGCATAGCGGAATCTCTCTGTTTCTGGCACCCCGAATTTCCTCTTGCATTCTTCGAATGTTAGCGGGGCTCCCTCCACGTAGACATCTCCCACATGTTTCAGGCCCCCTGTTTTCCAGTGATCGAAATTATTGGGCGTCATTCTGGGGGTGAAGTCCGGGTTGTCCCAGATCAGGGATAGGGGGCCTATTGTGTTCCCACAGGTCCATCTCCTGGCTGCCCTCTTCCAACTCTCCATTGTGTTCTTGGTTGCGGTTAGGGGACTCTCTTTGGGGGGGTCAATGGGTCTGGTGATGTGTGGGAGCGCTTCTGGGGAGCTCCGGCACCAGTCCTCTAGTTTCGCCCAGCAAGGCCTGTTGGTGGTTAGTGACCAGGTGAATGCCGGGGAGAGTTGGGCGGCCAGGCAGTATCTCTCTATTTCTGGGGCTCCCAGGCCTCCCGCTCCCTTGCTCCTTATCACCACCCTTCTGGCTATTCGCGGTTCTTCCCATCCCAGATGAATTTCATGATGTTTGTTTGAAGCTTCTGTAGGTCTTTCCTGGGGATGGAAATTGGGAGGGCCTGGCAGTGGTAGAGCACTCTTGGCACATGTTCATTTTTACTGCTGTTATTCTTCCCAGCCATGACACCTCTTGCTTTTTCCATCTTATTAGGTCTGACTGGAGCTCCTTGAACAGCGGGGGGAAGTTCAGTTTGTACGCCTCCTCCGTTTTTCGTGGTATCTTTACCCCCACAGACATGTGTTTTATCGTTCGAGGAACATAAATATCAATGAAGGGAAGGTAAAAGAAATACATTAATGAATCATACACCAAATTTAATCTGCATAATTAAATATTTTTTTATACTTTTTGTAGCATTGAAATTGAGTCTAATAGTATTCAATTGTTGATGTACAATGTACAAACATTGTGGAACATATCGAAAATGCTATTGTAAGCAGATTCTGAAGACAGCTATTGATTATTTATATCGGGAAGTCAACTGTTCTACAAGTACCTCTTTAGGTGGACAGGGCTCGTTTGCAATGTTTTGTGGCACTATATGTGTCCTAGGAACAAAATATGGATTGATTCCATGAGTATGCATGGTCAACACATTCAATGTCAAATCTTTAACAAATTCGAATTCCATATCCTGGTATATTGGGTTAAACACCCATTGTTTGCCTCATTTTATGAAGCCCTTGAGGTAACGATGCATCCCAAAATGTCCTGCAGTTTTCGTTTGTTCCCTCCCAACGTTCTTGTTGTGCGCAAGTACAGCTAGTCTTGTTCTGGCCTCCATACCGTCTATGCTGAAATGCAACCTTTTGGGCCTGTACTTTAGGCACATATTGTGGAACACCTTCCAATCTCCAGTATGACAGAATTTTGTGAGTCCCTTCATGTCACTTGAAAGCATTTTATCGTACATAATCTTCTCAAGTGCTTTGTGTGGAGGTGAACATGGCACCAATCACTTATTCTTTTGTTTCTGCTCCTCAGATAAAGGTTCATGTGCACATTCGTGAACATTTTGGTTTTCTGTCCATGAGTGTACGTTGAAACAATGGTGCATCAATTAATGCCATTTCTCAAGTAGAATTTCTACAGACCTATCACAAATTTTGGAGCTCCACCAAAGATGGTTGCTGATAGACTGACACCACTTTAAGATTTCTTCAGAACCCTTTTTTCTACCAGCAGATGTAATTTTTTATTGACTGATTTGGCAACGTGCCATACATCGAATTGATGACGAATATGTGGAAACTGCTATCGCATGGCCTTTGCTATCGAAGCATGCCTGTCATTGGCTATCAGCTCTATTTGCATCCCCCTTGATTGAAGAAATTCGACGGATTGATGAAACAACATTTCTCCATGGCCACAGAAGATGTACTTTCGGACACCTGCACACCTGCACTATCTGCGAACTCACAATTTTTTTACTTTCCATGTCTTGAAAGTGGTATATGCAGTACTTAGCTGAAAATCCTGGGCTGTCACACTGTCTGTCGCCAGCTAGCCAAAAACATTTGCCAGAGAATGTGCTTTCGATTGACATCTGTTCAACTTTCCAAGCTTCACAAATGGCAGGGAAGAATTCCCTTTGATATTTGCAGTACAGGTTTTTAGCAAGGAACTCAATTCCCACAAATTGACAGAAACTGGAAAGTACCGAAAGTAGACCTGCTGAAAAGTAAAGCTGCCGAACATAGTAGATTTCTAGCTGGCACTTAGCCAAGCATCGGTTGAGCAGACCATGAAAATGTACTATGCAGGTGGACACAGCTGGCTTGGATTTTCAGGTTAGTGCCTTGTAATACACGAGATACATTCACCAATGGCTCCCCGCATATGTTTTCTTAATGTATGGACACATTTCAGCATCTGTACAGTCTCTAGCAGGCACCTCTCAAATACAATTTATTTTTGGTCCTTTATCAGCCAATCGTCTGGCATAAATGTGGTTTGTGATTCTGCTGTGGTGGAAATATCGAATGAACTCAGGAAGCTGAAGGCGATATCTTTAGCAAGTTCCTCGGTCAGTTCCGTTGAAGATTCAATCTCTGTTATTTCAGGTTGTGATATTTGCACGCAAATTAGAGAAACAGATATAATCAAATGTTTATTTGGTGGAACATTTTTGGCGGGTCTAAGTTGTGTCAAGGGGTCTGCGAGGAATTGCAATTCATCTTCATTGTATTCAGTCTCATCTTGTAGAGATGTCACATGGTAGCAGTGGTCCATGGACACTTTGCACGGATCACTGGTCCCATTACATTCAGTTTCCGGCCAATGGGCATAAGCATCACACATCTGCTTAGTGACTGGACCACGCTGCGCCCCCAAATAGTAGTTGCTTCATTGTGAAATAATTTTGGCAAGCGATAGCTTTTGTTTCATTTGTTGTCTATGTCTTTATACTTATCTTCCTTCTGGGCCTCTAAAAGATTTGTTAAGAAAGATGCTCAACGTATAGCACACATACAGCAGATACCACTTTATATACAAAAACATATGAATAAATCAACAGCTTAAAAATTTCTACAGAGCTAACTTGTTTTTTCTTTACCCTGGTTTTCTTTGTTTTCTTGGAAACCATGGCATTCTCTTTACCACCGCACCAGCAAAATTGAAAGAAATAGCATTTATATATGGTGTACATCCAGCACATTTAATTTTAACACAAATCAACATCTGTACATAGCTACAAACAGAACCAACTTGATTGAATAGGAAAATACAACATTAAAATGTATTCCATATGCAATGTGATGTCAGATAGTATTCAATATTATGTTATGTTTACCTCTAATGGTCCATGTGCCTCCTCTTCTATTTCAACACCTTGTGTACATTCCTTGAACAGAATGATTGTACTGGAAATTTAAATCTTTCATCGCGCTGTGCACTTGCACACAAAGTAGGTTTGTTCTCGCAACACTAAGAGAACATTCGTATGAACATACCCTCGTAAACAGTCATAATATAACTTTCACATTGCACCTGATAACGTTCAGAGATGACACATGTGCTTCAAAAGAGATCACTGTACAAAACATACTGATTGTAATGTTGCCCTCAAACTTTTTGTAATGTATTCTGCATTAGGGAGGAAGTATGCATACCTCATACTCTGGACCAGTTGCAAAGGATGAAGTGATTGTTGCCGAAGTTCTAGCATCCACCTGTAACACAGTACTTGTTTCAGTATGGGTGAAAACAGCGAAATGGAACTGTGACGAGATTCAAACAATTGTACATGTAGAGGGACACCCATACATGCCACTTAGTGTTACTAACCGATAGCGCACATAAACTTTTTCATTTCCTTTTAAATTGCAAGCATAACATATTTTCGTAAAGGAAAAGTATTCTAAAATGACTTGATAGGTGAGCGAACTTGATGTTGACTCTGGAAATGAAATTGATGCAGAATCTTGTTCCTTCATTTTCCGAGCATTGTCATACAGTGGGCCAAGAGAAAAACATAGTTGTATTAGATGTGTGGGCAGATCCAACGCTCGAAAATATCACTTTGTGCATGCCAGTAGGAATCACCATTGGGATACTGGACATGTCAGTGGTTCCTTCACTTGTGACTGTCTGTGCATCCATCAATGTGCTCTACGCCAAAAAAGGAACATGCCAAGCAACCGATTATGAAAACACAATACAACTTTTAAAGGACACAATGGCATTGTTTGATAATGGTCATAATTCTTAGATTTGTTAGAGGATCAAGAAAGAGCGGACCGAAATCTAGTATAGTAAAAATTCAATACTATCTTGTAGCAATGGAAAACTTAGTAAGACACTTTTGAAGTAAATATACACTGAATGCTCAAATCCATTCAGTACGCTACCAGATTTAGATAGAGAGATCATTGATAGTACTTATTTATGGAGCCCATCGTCCAACATAACAACAAACTCAACTAAATTCATCACAGAACTCACCGGAGGCAGCGTGTGCATCATTACATTTGGAATTGCATGTGGAAGCAATCGACGATGAATTCGGGGTCGATGCTTTTTAGTGTACTCAGATCGGTCATACATATCGTTGGTAAAGTGCCGGCTGCAGATGCGGAATCGATTGGCCCTCTTGTCCGTCAAGACATCCTGGCCTCTACTTTCAATCTCGTCCACCCGAAAACCACAGCATTTAACCCATTCTCTTATTAAATCAATATCCTTCGGGAATGTATGCAGGACCATGCCCAGATTTTTTTAATGGCTCTTAGAAGGGCAACCGAGTACTATACAGGCCAGCATTCAATGGTCTCTTAGACCGCTATAGAAATATATAAAGAATTCAAATAAATTACTGTATGCCAGTGATTGATCTGATTGTATTACAGCTCTCTATGCAATATTACTTTTTTCAAAGAGGGAAAACATATTTAGCATTCTCGATTGAACACGGCGGTAACCGCCTTACAGATATGATTGGTATACCGGTATTCATAACGTGTTACTCGTCCATTGCATGTACTTTCATGCATCAAAAGGGAACATGCTTACAAACATGGCCCTTGAAATATTCTATTCTATTGCAATGGACAAAGATGCAATGTGGCATTTTTTTAGATGAAAATACTTGAAACATTAGACAATGGTGAAGTCATTGGGCTAAATGAACATTACAATGTCTGGTACATTTGCTAGAAATAGTGAAACAAATTGAGATCGGCAGTAGATGAATATAGAGAAGGAAATTCGGCGACCTATGACCCTTAACTGGATGATCAAAAAAGCTGATTCAGCAAGCAGCGGAGCAACTATCTGGGGAACAAGTTGCACGACTGACAGATACCTTAACGAGCACAGAGATGTTCTTCTGTTAAATTTCAAGGATTAGAAAAGAGCATGTGTATGTGAACGTGTGACATGTTTGTTGCGTGGTCTTGCAGTGGGGAGTCTGGAGACAGTGGGTCTGGGCAGGCCATGAGAACAATGGTTGTTGCATTGCAGACGATCCTTGCCCCTCACCCTTGCGTCGCTCTAGAAACATACCATATGTAATAACCAAGGGGGGAGGCGTAGCCACCCCCCGCAACATTCTGCTGCACCACAGTCCATAGAAAATAAAACATACTTTAAAGCACCCAGCTTATCCATAAGAAACCATTTGTGAACTAGTCCCAATGCCATCTTTTATACCAGCCCCCAAAAACAATCTCTATGTAGAAATGCAGCTCATCCATCATCTGCCGCGCCTCGCACAGCCAGCCCACACCATAGCCTCTTCCTTGCCAGCTCTGCGTGAGCCCTGTTTTCACGGAAGCCAGCCATGCCTTGTTACAAATCTGTGGTAAGATTTCCGAAAGAATGTGCTCTGCGAAGAGCGTGTGACAGTTAGTAGTCATAATCCAAGTGCCCATTCATCTCCATAAACCAAGTGCCCATTTATCTCCACTAAACTTCCCGTGTCCTCCCAACCACCATCCCCGACAGTCCTGAGATCCCCATCTCCGACCACCCCCACTTCCTTTGATGGTGATACACATCCTACCCTCCAGTGCCCGGATCACTCACGGCCCCCCAACACAGCCCTAATGCTGTGTGGCAATATATTTTCCCAAAGAACAACAAACGTCTATCTATCTTTTGAGGACCCAAGTGAGCCAGATGGCAAATCAAACCTTTGGGGTCGGCACTTGGGTGAAGAGTTTGCGGTATTAAAGAGAATCCAAAAGGGTAAAGGTTAGAATGCCAATATATTGGTATCCAGTTAATATGTCAAAAAAATAATTTCGAATGACAAATATGTCGAAAACATTTTACTGACATTTTTTTTCTAATGTATTATTTTTTTCATTTATGTTTTTTTTTGTTTCGCGAGTAAAAAAAAGGGTTAAAAAAAAGGGGTTTGGGGGAACCCCCCCATTTCAAACAAAAAATAACAAAACAAAAAAAGACATGTGAAATATTTTTTTTCAGTAACATTTTTTTGACATTTTGGCATTCGAAAAAAATGTATTCAAAATACTCACTATAAACCCAATATATTAGCTCATGCGACCAGAATAAACCTATTCATGCTAGTATGTGTGCTATTACTTCTGCATTATCAGATCCTGTTGTTTGTTTTAGTTAGAAAGATGAGTGCTCCTTTGCCCTGACCTTGCTACATTGATACTGGATGGGGGATGGATGGGCATGAGGCGAGCGCAAAAGGCCCAGAACACTGCTGAACAGAGTCACACTTATGTGAATTGCAAAAGCGGGTTCTTGCAGAGGGGAGTCTGGACACACTGGGTCTGATCAGGCCATGAGAACAATGGTCACTGTGCAGAAGATCCCTTTTGAAGTGTACATGGTGTTTGGCACCTTGGCCTTTACAACCCATCCAGTACTGGAGTGGGATATAATGGAGGGGGGGGTGGCTTGCTTTGGACGTTGTGAGCACAAAAAGGCACAAACCATTATTTCATGTCCCTAAGAAATGAGTGAGCATGTTCTTGATTCACTGAAAAATGGAAACAACTATTTGTATATGCTCATTTGTATTTTATTTAATTTGGTGATGTTGATTGCACAAACTACAAATTGCATACTTGAGGTTGCAGCACAGTGTACAAAAATCCCCTGTACTGTCCGCTGTCACTGGGGAATTTTGAGCGAATGGCTCAAAATGGCACAGGCAGGTATTACTCGTCGAACGCGGAATCCAAGTCTCCCATAAAGCCACCATGTAACTGAACGGTAGGCTACTAGCCTGTACCGCCTGTGGAAGAGAAACAAACATACTCCAAGTGTTCCAGCCTTACTTGAAAATGCATCCTGATTTCTATGACATAGATGCCCTTACAAACATCACTTTAGTGATAAATGAACTTGGGCTTTGGAGTATAGACACATTACAAGAGTGAACACCCATTCAAACCATAACGGTTTGGGGCACAGATAAATGTTGTTTTTTAGTTGAACACTGCGCTTTGCAATAAGAGAGAGAAATATATCCAATTTGAAGACTAAATTCATTCATCGGTGAACGATCAAAGTGACGACAATGTAGGGTACAAATATTAAATATTATTCGTCTCAGTGGTCAAAATGACATCACACCTAGAGTACACTTACTCGTTACTTGGATTGCGAGGGTGAACTGTTGCGTGAAGTTCGTGCATAAGCACCATCATAATCCTCAACATGGTCCTTGTGAGACAGGCTGCTCTGAAGTCATGCAGCTCTGTAACACATAGCGGTGGTGTGTCTTCTTCTGATATGTAGGCCAAGCATCGGATTTTCTTTGCAGCAGCAGTTCTCCACCTCCATTGGCATGACCTTGCAGTAAATGCAGGTACAACGGGTGGAAACGTCTTCCATGTGACTAGGCCCAGGCTCATCCTCCGGTGATTCATCTTCCCAACTATCGTTCGATTCCCCATTGTTTCCACACCTTTCTCTTTCACTTACTTCCTCCTCAGAATACTCAGGCTCAGGGCTGTATTGCTGCCATTATACAACCGTTTTTAAATAAAATGCAACGATTGAAATCAGTAGTAATGCTAGTCCAAGTATCTGTTCCCATGGGCTTTGTGCTAAGAAAGTAGCTATACAGAGCAGAAACGAGTCACAGGCAATCAAAAAAAAGAGAGTGAAACGATTGAAAAAGCAACTCTGATGTTGTCTGATGCAAAAGGGTCTGTTTATACTTATTGAGGAAAGGAGCGTACGGTCATTTCCATGGAGACACGTCAATAGCTTGAGAACACAGAACCTAGACACAAGAAGTGCATTGGCTTTGTGACAAGGAGTGTAAGCATCGAGTAATGTCAGCTTCAGGGGCGGGGGATATGATTTAGTGCCACTGGGGCGATCGATCCACGGATAAGATTAGCACAAGATGGCTGCGTCGACTCCTTATTTTCGCATGTGTAAAAGTGAGGAAAACCAAGGTAAAATACATACGAATGTGTTTTACGATCGATCACTGTATGCTGAAAAACACATGCCTGAGCGATCTGGACAATCATATTTTTGAGCGCACTATCCCTTTAAGGCTATGCACAAAAACCTCTGTCTACCACTGTAGTAAGATGTCCACCGAAAAGGCAGTCAGTAGAGGTCAGGTAATCTGTGAGGCAGGCTAGCTATCAGCAGAATTTATGGAATGTATAGTTTATTAATAGGCCTAGTTTTCATTTCCATGTTTAAAGGTTTGTTTTTGGGGTGGGGTGTTATGTTTGGGCTACTCACACACGTGCAGTCATACATGCGCGTAAAAGAAAAATATTGACTGGCGATACTGTAGTGTCCTGAAGATCACGTGTCGTGTGATGACCTGATGCAGGAGGGCGCTGGAAGGCACGGGGAGCAGGGTGGGCAGAAGGGGAGGGGAGTTCAGATTAAGATTGGAAGAAGTACAGTAAGGGTGCGTTGAAACCTTCCTGTTGTCCGTGCCTCTGTGTGACTGGCGCTGTGCGTGAATGTATGCACTACAGGCCGTGGCTGCTAAGCAGTGGACACACAACACTAGTGACAAAAGGGGAGTGGCAGACCCGCTCATTTAGATGCCGGCGGGGTAGGAAGGCACGCGACGTGTCAGCGCTCCTGCAGTGTAGCAGACAGCATAGGAAACAAAAGGCTATGCATGAGTGCGCAAAGAAAAGGAGCTGTCAGTCTAGACAGCAGATAGGTACGGATGCCCTGGGGAGGTCCACTGGGCACACAAGCCTACAGTACACGCGTAGTGTGTAGCAAAATTCTTACTTCATGGAGCAGCAGCAGCACAGTGCTGAAATGGAAGGATCACACACCAGAGACCAGGGGTGTTGCTAGGTCTGGAAAAGACCCGGGGCTACGATAATGTCGGAACTGTTGGGACTGGGGGCTAGCTAGACTTTTGGTTGTAGCTCCTAAGATTCTATCCGGGGCTACAGCCAAAAGAACTGGGGCTATAGCCCCCTTAGCCCCCCCCCAGCAACGCCTCTGCCAGAGACACTCAAATTAATAAAGGAAAGCATTATTAACATGGTGTGACCTCCAGGCCAACAACTACATGTGTATTGGGAGCAAGGAGAATCTAAGACTCCACCACAAAGAAACCCCACACAAGGAAGCCCACCAACCCACCAGGGCAATGCACCAGTCAAGCCCAGCAGACCAATAGCCAAGGGAGGATTGCCAGCACAGCTGCTGAAGAAAGCAGGTCGCAAACATACAATCCAAGCTGCGGAGATCAATAACCACACCATGTCAGACCACAACCACATTGCAGTACCCGCCACACCACAGGGAGGCCTACCATCCAGATTGCAAGACAATTTGGCCATGCAGCTTCCTGGCCATTTTGACATTATGGAGACGAGCATCCTGGGGCCCCGATAGAAGAGGTGGGTCAGAGACTTCGACGTCTACATTCGAGCCATAGGCCCACTGGACGATGATAAGAAACACAGTCTATTGTCACTAGCCATATGGTCAAATGTGAGGGACATTGTGGATGAGCTCCCGGCCAATGCCACAGACTCCTACACAGGCCTAAGGACAGCACTCACGGACTATTTTACGCCGCATACTAGCTGTCATGGCGATTGGACAAGGGTCCAGGTCTTCTTCACTCCCAGGGCACACATGGACCCAGTCCTGGCACCAGGCTCATGGAAAAGTGTGTGCTCTGTGCTTAGGGCACGTGCATCAGGGCCGGGCGTGGCCATAGACAATCATTGGAAGGCATGTGCAAGAGTCCCTGGGAGGGGCAACGTGGAGCCACAAGGCGGGACCAAAGGGAGGGGCCAGCCTTTTCTAAGGCCAACCCTCCCCTAAAATTCTTACTTCATGGAGCAGCAGCACAGTGCTAAAATGGAAGGATCACACACAAGAGACCAAGGGTGTTGCTAGGTCTGGAAAAGACCCGGGGATACGATAATGTCGGAACTGTTGGGACTGGGGGCTAGCTAGACTTTTGGTTGTAGCTCCTAAGATTCTATCCGGGGCTACAGCTAAAAGACATGGGGCTATAGCCCCCTTAGCCCCCCCTAGCAACGCCTCTGCCAGAGATACTCTAATGAATAAAGGAAAGCATTATTAACATGGTGCGACCTCCAGGCCAACAACTACATGTGTATTGGGAGCAAGGAGAATCTAAGACTCCACCACAAGGAACACCACACAAGGAAGGCCACCAACCCACCAGGGCAATGCACCAGTCAAGCCCAGCAGACCAATAGCCAAGGGAGGATTGCCAGCACAGCTGCTGAAGAAAGCAGGTCACAAACATACAATCCAAGCTGTGGAGATCAATAACCACACCATGTCAGACCACAACCACATTGCAGCACCAGCCACACCACAGGGAGGCCTACCATCCAGATTGCAAGACAATTTGGCCATGCAGCTTCCTGGCCATTTTGACATTATGGAGACGAGCATCCTAGGGCCCCGATAGAAGAGGTGGGTCAGAGACTTCGACGTCTACATTCGAACCATAGGCCCACTGGACGATGATAAGAAACACAGTCTATTGTCACTAGCCATATGGTCAAATGTGAGGGACATTGTGGATGAGCTCCCGGCCAATGCCACAGACTCCTACACAGGCCTAAGGACAGCACTCACAGACTATTTTACGCCGCACACTAGCTGTCATGGCCATTGGACAAGGGTCCAGGCCTTCATCACCCCCAGGGCACAAATGGACCCAGTCCTGGCACCAGGCTCATGGAAAAGTGTGTGCTCTGTGCCTAGGGGACGTGCATCAGGGCGGGGCGTGGCCATAGACTATCACTGATAGGCACGTGCAAGAGTCCCTGGGAGGGGAAACGTGAAGCCACAAGGCGGGACCAAAGGGAGGGGCCAGGGCCAGCCTTTTTAAGGCCAACCCACCCACATGCTTCTGCTTCGCGTTATTCTGCTTTTAGCAGCGTAACGCTTACCGCTGTCCTTACCTGTTCTTCATCTCGTCGTGCATCCACTTGATTCCAGCTGCTCCATCGTTGAAGACCATCTTACCTGATTCCAGCTACTCCATCGCTAAAGGCGTATCTTACCTGATTCCAGCTCCTTCATCGCTGAAGGCGCCTCTTACCTGAATCCAGCTACTCCATCGCTGAAGGCGCTTACCTGATTCCAGCCGTTCCATCGTTGAAGGTGCTCCTTACCTGATTCCAGCCATTCCATCGCTGAAGGCGCTCATTACCTGATTCCAGCTGCTCCATCGATGGGCACGCATCTTACCTGCATCCCATCGCTATCGGAGTCAGAGCCTTTCCTCACCTGATCCGGGCTTCCAGCAACATGGAGCTCCACTTCCTTTCTTCATCTTTGTGGTACCTTCATCGTGCAGCCACGGAGCTGCTCCCGAGCCTCCATACTCTGCTCTACACCACCAGTCTTCTCCTGCAAGGGAAAAAGAACACAACAGGTTAGAAACCATATAAATAACGAACGCTTGGCTGCGCTATACCCAAGTCTAGAGTTCCATTATAAAGGCCAATTTACCAGCTAATTCGGGAGCTCAATCATCCTCAAGGGAACCCCCGGACTCGCTCCACGGCTCCGATTGGCCATCTTCACGCCTATTGGGAAAGAGATAAGATATTTCAAGAATTACTATTAATAATCAAGGCAAAAGACATTATAAGAAAACAAACATTAATCATAACCAAAAGACTTACCTTCTAAGTAGATTGGTCGCAGCCGGTCTGGATCACCACTTCCACGGACTAGTGAAGCAACTAGGACCACTCTACGCGCCCCTGCTACAAGAAGCAGGACGGATAGCTCAGCTTTACAATACCACAGGTGAGCTTGCATGGAAAAACGCTTGCGCACTTCATTTTGGCACGAGAGAGTCGAGGGAATTCACAACACCACCACGCCATTCTCATTGCCTCTCATCTTCTCTCAGGGGCGATATCAGCGTCCAGAATAGCAGGTTCAGCAGCAGCTGGGGGAGAGAGTCTATCCAAGGGAGCCAAGTCGAGGGAGGGCTGCAACCGTGCCCCAACGTCCCCACAGACACCAGGTGAGCATAACACTAACATGGACTACGAGCGCTGCGTTTCCACACGACTAAACAGAACATGGGCAAGTCTATGGATGCGTTTGTGATATGACTGCGTGTCCGTACTTCAATAATTCTTCCAACGAAGAAGCCATGAGATCGTAAATCATTGTGGGATGTGAATTTCTGGCATCCCGCAAAGGTCTCCTTCAGATGCCGTGTTCGTTAGATGACATTTTGAAGCTGGCCACGTCCAACACCGCGTTGGAGCTACAGCTGGCGACCATGGGCAACATCAAAGTATCTGTCCCGCCATGAGAAGTCATTTACAAGGTGACCACATTCTCAACTCAATCATCAACAGAACAGTGACTCTTTCTGCTATAGATGCGGCTATGAATTTCAGCAAGGTGGTGTGTGCCGTGTGTCAACAATGCATGGGCATGCAGAGGAGAGAACCATTTCAAAGCGGTATGCCGCACATCCTGCAGCCAAGCAAGAGAAGGCACACACTCAGGGACGTCTAGACCAAAGGACAAATCAAACACACTCCAGATGGGGCGTCAGCACCATACGAACCCCTGCACATACATCAATAAGGCCGAATGGAGAGCCATCCGACAAATCAGTACTAGTATGGCATACTCATCGTTCTTCCAGCTCGCGGCCCCAAAGGCGTTCCAAGCGCTATGTTAGATGCCTGATAGAACAATCTGCCTCGGACAGTGGCTCCAGCTACTCCTCGACCGAAGTGTTAAGTAGTTAATGTGCCCCCGCGCTCCCCCCGTAAGAAGTCTCAGCCCGACCCTACCTGAGGAAAGACGCAAACACATGTCTGTTCGTTACAGGTTCCCAGCGCACTCTGACATGCTTCGGGCTGCCCCTTTATTATTGAGCATGCGCGACGGTGAACCTTGCTGTTGCGCTCACTTGACTGCCGCACATCCCTCCTTTTTCATAACAAAAAAACGTTTGCATTTTATCATTAACTTGGTGTCAACGTGACATCTATAACATGCGCATAATACAGTAAACAGTGTCACAGCCCAACGTGGGCAACTACCGTCAACTTCTCGTCCTCGTTAACTCGGGTCCAAGATGTAGTCCTTGAACCTGGCCGGACACCTCCGGCCCTCATGGCGGGGGGATTTCTCTTCACCTCGTTCCTTGCAAGGGCTACGTCCTCCTGGTTCAGGGTCTCTCGGGTCCTCCTCGAGAGTTGGCCTACTTGCCGCAGCTTGAGCCGGGTACACACCGACAACAGGCTCTTGCTGTGGCTCTCGTGTGGCAATCTTCTTAAAGAAACAGGAGTTTCTTGTAACAGTTCCCTGTTGATCGGCCGCCATCACCATGTACCCATTGACATGGGTTACCCCCATGGGGATAGGCTCGTGGTTGAGGGATAGCTTCCCCTCTGGGTGTCGGTTCCTCACTAGGATGGTATCACCTACTTCAATGTCTGAGGGTTTAAAGCGCCACCTGGCGTTCTCTCTCTCATTGTGCGCCCGTCTGTCTTCAAGTGTCTTTTGGTCATCAATGACGCCTGGTGGTCGGCCTTTGGTCTCTGGTATCAGCCCCCGTGGGCATCTGTTAAACAGGGCCCTCTCTGGGGCCACCCCTGTAGACTGATGGGGCATTGATCGATACTCTCGAAGGAAATAATATAGGTTTTTCTTCAGTTCCCCCCCCTTAACTGTGAGATTCGAAGTATCTTATTGAGGGTATGCATGAAGTGCTCCACCTCCCCAGTGGCTCTTGTCCAGGCTGGAGTCACTTTCTGGTGCATGATGCCACAGTCGCGCATTAAATCTGCAAACTGTCTGCCGTGAAGCGGCGGCCCGTTGTCCGAGCATATGACCCGAGGAAGTCCATTGGTCGCGAATATCTTTTCCATCGCTTGTATGGTTTGATCACTTGATGTTGATTCGACTATCTCCGCCTCTGGATAGCGTGACCACTGGTCAATTAGTACTAAAAAGTACATACCCCTCCCAGTGGATCCAAAGTCAGTGTGCACTGTGCTCCATGGGCTTCCGCTCCGTTCCATCGAATCAATGCACGGCTCCTTATTCACGGGTGCGGCCGCTTTGCACCAGACGCATTGGCGGATGTAGTCATCGACTCTTCCCTCTAGTTCCTAGAACTATACCTTGGTTCTCAGCCTTGCCTTTGTCTTTGCTGTGCTCTGATGGCCACTGTGGGCTAGTTCGAGCACCCTCCCAATCCGCTTCAGAGGAATCACAATTTGTCTCCCACGAAGCAGAAGGCCTTTGTCAGACCTTGACAGCTTGTGTCGGGCACGCCACAGTGACTGTAGATCGCGTTGAGTGTCTTTATCCCTGCGGGACATGCCTGAAAGTGCTGATTTCCAGTCACCGCTGTCGACGCCATTCTGAATGAGTTGGAAGCATTCATCAGCTTGCAAGGCCTCAGACAGTTCTAGTGTCAGGGCTATTGGTATGGCCGCATCTATCACTTGACAAACGTAATCCTCACATCCCCCCACTGATTTCCCGTTCTGGGAGCTGCTACCCCTGGGGTGGCGGGAAAGGTAGTCCGCCGGGTTGTGGGTTCCCGGTCTGTATTGCAGCTTCACTCCATACTCCATGAGGGCGAGCATCCACCTCTTATCCTGAGTGGCAGTTTGGAGGACGACCCTGTTAGAATGGGGATCAGTGGTTTGTGGTCGGTGATGACAGAAACCGGTTTGCCCAAAATATAGATGCGAAAATGTCTACAGCCCCACAACATGGCAAGCACTTCTCTTTCGATTTGGGAGTACCTTTGTTCAGTGTCTGTTAACGCCTTGCTGGCATATGCAATGTGTTTCATTTGTCTGTGCAAATCAGGCTGGTGCAGCACGGCTCCTAGCCCCACCGGGCTGGCATCCACAAGCAGCTCTGACTCTTTCTCCGGGTAGAAGAATGCCATAGTCTCATCTCCCGTAAGGGTGGCTTTAATGGTGTCAAAGGCCGTCTGTTCGACGGTAGACCAGGACCAGGCTGTGTCCTCCTTTGTGAGGGCCCAGAGAGGTTCTGAGAGGGAGGCCAGATTTTGGATGAACTTCCCACAATAAGTTACCATCCCTAGGAAGCTCCTCACTTCTGAGGGGTTTTCCGGTGGCCTTGCGTCCTGAATGTCTTTCACTTTCCGTGGGTCAGGTCAGATCCCGTCAGAGTGTAAAAGGAACCCAAAAAACTCCATGCTTCCTTTCAGAAATTCACATTTTTCGCAATGTAGCGTCAGACCCAGGTCTCGGATTCTTTCCAATGCTTTTTCCAGCCTGGCCATGTGTTCTGTTTCGGATGTCGCGTACACCAATATGTTGTCCCTTAGGTTGATTACGCCCTCTAGGCCAGCGAGGGCACCCCATATGACGTTTTGGAACACCTCTGCGGCAGAGGAGGTACCAAAGCTCAAACGTTTATACTGGTACAGGCCGTTGTGTGTTGTGAACGTAGTTAAATACCAGGAGTCCGGGTGCAGTTCAAGTTGGTGATAACCAGAACGCAAATCGAGCTTCGAGAAAACCATGGCACCCTGTAGCTCACCCACTACATTGTTTAGCGTTGGCGTCAGGTGGCGTTCCATTTTTATGGTGAGGTTGGGGAGCCTCATGTCCACGCAGATGCGTACGGCTCCCGGATGCTTGGGCATGGCCGCCACAACGATGGGGACACCCACTGGGTAGGGCCATCAACTTTCTCAATAATGTCTGAGTCTACTAAATTTTGTAGTTCATGCTCCACTTGCGCTGGTAGGTGGAAAGGTATGCGCCTGTGCTTCAGTGCTGCTGGGCGCACCGACTTGTGTATGTGCAATTTGATTGGCTCCACTTTTAGCTTCCTGACTCCCTGAAAAATGTCTGCGAATCTGTTGATAATGTCATTGATGTCTGCTTCATACACCGAGAGCGCAAAATGCACAATGTCAGGAGAGAGTGTGGGCTGACGTCTGTCACGCAGAATTTCGCTCTGATGGTGCTGTTGGCGTGAGTGACTGGCGCTACGAACACTCCTCGGAGTGGAAGTGGATGGTCACCTCCAAACAAGTAGATCTTTGCTTTGGTTTCCACCAGCGCTGGTGATCCTGGTAGTGACTCGTAATGTCTTGTCACCAGCACACATACTGATGCGCCTGTGTCTATTTACACTGGAGTCAGAGTCTCACAAACATTCACCACGCACGTGGGCTGCGTCCTCTTCTCGGTTTTTGAGTCAATGTTTGATATGAAGAACACCTCTTCATCTTCTTCTTCCTCCTCTGCAATGTCCAGCTCCTGGAACTCCTGTTCCACCACTGCTATGTTTCTTGTCTTACCCTGCCCCACATTGCTAGCTCTACTCGGGCCTCTACGGATGGCGACTGGCTTTGCAGCCTGGCACATTCTGGCGAAATGGCCCGCCTGCACATCCTCCCTTTCGCTGGGCATTCACTGGAGTGTGGGAGGTTGTACACACACTTAGTACGTGGCTGTGGTATGTCACTCTTCTTCTGGGACCACCTTGGGCGTGAAGGGCCGGTGTTTGCTGCTCGTCCAAAGATATATGCCTCTTCACCCTTCACTGACTTGACTGCGGCGTCCATCCTGGTGGCTCAGCTGTCAGTTAATTCATAGGACCTACCTATGTCGAGGATCTGCGTCAGCGCGAGACCCGGTTCCCGGAGTACCTGTAGCCGTAGCTTCCCCAAACTACAGTCCTGTATGATCTGGTTTCGGACCATCCCCTCCTCATTTTCCCATTGGCTCGTGCTGGCCAGGTGACGTAGTCTTCCACTGAAATGGTCTAGCGACTCGTTCTCATGCTGCTTCTCGCTACACATTACAAAGCGTTCGAAGTCCTGATTGGCAATGGGTAGGAAATGTTCCTTGAGTGCATCTTTCACGGCCTGGTATGAGGCAGCCGTTGTGTTCAGCGACTCGAAGATGCGGTGTACTTCAGAACCTGCAGCATATAGCAGCGTCGCCACCTTGGCATCATCTTCCGTCTCCCCTGTGGCCCTGAAATACATTTCCAGCTCCTTGACCCATAGCAGCCACTTCGGGCCCAATTTCAAAGGAGGGCCCGACATATCAAATTCTATTATGGGGCCAGCATGCCTTGTTCCTGACCTGAGGCGGCGCACCCACTCTTTGGGCATCAGCTGCAGGGTTGCTCATGACTGCAGACCGCATAGGCACCTCTCACACTCTTGAAGGCAGCAAGTCCGCAGAGGCGATGGCTTCTTGAAGTCACAGAGGGTCCTGGTGTAGCTGTTTCATCTAGGCTCTGCTTTGGGCCTCACTCTTCCTTGGCAGGTGTGGCAAGGAGGAGAGGAATGCAAAATGTCCCTGTACTAGGGATGTTGGACAAAAAGAGAAGAGAATAATAAAAAAAATCACAGTCTCTTTCTGAGTATGCACTGACTGTGGCTCTTCTGTTCTGAAAGTCTTCCTCATTCTCTGTCTCCTTTTTGTTTTGAAAAGAATCGAGTGCACTCCAGCCCCTCCTGGTGGCACAAGCAGCTACTGTCTCAGTGTAGCCTTGGAAGTGGCGCATGAGCACCCCGTGTGGGGCTGCAACGATCTGCGACACAAAATGGTGGTCAAATTGCACCATGCGGGTGACGCACCTAGTACCCGTCAGGACAACACTCTAGACGCTGATTCTGGCATCAGAGGTTGCCTCCCCTATTCAGTGGCATCCTCGTTGCCAGTGTTAAGTAGTTAATGTGCCACTGGGTCCCCCCCGTGAGCAGGCCCAGCCCTCCCATACCTGAGGAAAGACGCGGACATAGGTCTGCTCGTTGCGGGTTCCCGGCACGCTCCGACACACTTTAGGCTGCCCCTTTATTAATGCGCATGGCGACAGCAAAACTTGCCGTCGCGCTCACGTGACTGTCACACGAAGAACCCAGGAGAAGACAACTCCAGACAACCAGCACCAGAAGAACCAAAGAGGAAAGAATATTTGTACACCCTGGGGAACCCTACAGTCAAAGAACATAGCCCCATTCTGTTACTACAAGTATAAGGGCTGTCGGCAGAGTTCCTAGTCGATACGGTGGTGACTGTAGACGTCATTAGTGAAGAAGCATATGGCAAGATCCCAAGAGCCCCCAGACTCAAGCCGGCAGAGGTGAACATATATCCCAAAGTGCCCTGCGGTGTTTGGATAATACGTGTCAGCTTTATATTTATACAACCCACTACCTCCCAAACCCCAAAGCATAGCTCTCAACTCACCCGCTTTTGGCGGGTGTCACCCGCCCTGTAAAGGGCTGACTCACCCGCCAAGCCCCCTGCACGCCCATTCATTCTAATGGGCGTCTCACCCGCCAAAAACAAAATCGGGTGATTTCACCCGCCTTTGCAACACAAATGGTTGAGAGCTATGCCCCAAAGTAAGCCCCTTCTAAAATATATGTTTTCAGGCAACTTAAAACAACATGCTCCCGGCTCACAAAACATATTTCTCATTGCTGGTGCTGCAATAGTTAATGACTGCCTGCTAAATTTGACAAAATTCAATACCTCGACAAAATGTAATACCTCTCAACGAAGAAGCATTTGACGGGTGTCATCGGCCTTGAAATGAATGCCTCCTACCATTCCATCCATTTCAAAGGGCTCACTCACGCACCCAAAACAAAATTCGCCCTTTCCACCCCTCCTGGGGAATTCAAAGTTTGAGACGTAACGGCACTGTACTTTATATTTTAAAAAAAGTAGAGAGATGAGTACATTTATAGTGAATAACATAACATGCACACTATTTATTCTCGCAGCTTACCTGAACCCGTCCGTGAGAAGCACTATTTAAAGTTGGAACTCAAGGTCACAATTCACGATTACAAAAAAATAACAGCATAATTATAATTTCCAACATTTCCCCAATCAGTAAATATGACTGTCAATAATATTGCAAGGGATAAATTGAGTTGCGTTGAAAAACTGAGTTTTTCTTGGACTGCCGTATGCATATTTATGAATCGTAGTTTATTCGCAGATCATGCTTGGTTTAAGTGAGCGTGATACGAAAGTAGGCTGCCGATTGGGTGCTGGCAGCTGCAAATGCGGAAGTGATGCAGTCTGGGGATTTCCCAATGGAAGTTCCCAGCTGAACTAATAGTTCACAACCAGTCAGTCAAGTCGTGCTTTATCCGCAGCGCCTACATCTGTTTTGCAAAAAAAATACAAATGCACTGCTGTCGTTGGCTCCAATGAAGAATGGGACAGAAGAAGGAATTCTTAGGCGTTTAAGGTGACGAGTTAATGGAACCGATGAAAAGAGCAATCCTACTGTAAGTCTCGCGTGTTCATAACTTGTGGTTTTGAGCGTTCCTGCAGTAACTTATGTTTCTTGCTTTTCAAGAAATGCAAATGTCGCCTATACGTTGGCATACTCTGCGCTTTTCATTTCTGGACTCGAGTTGTATGTTTGCTTTGGGCAGCCACGTGGTGAGTCCCCACCTCCTCTATATGCATGTGTCTTATATGAACTACCCCCTCCTATTTATTTATTCTTCTATGATTTGTAAGGGACACGCTTACGTTTTCATAGCTTCAAGCCCATGACGCTTTTAAAAGAATGTATGTTGTAAAGTACCTGAAAAATGTTTTTGTCTGGTAATGGGTAAGCACGTGCCAAAACTTTGATACTAAAAAAAAAAATAATACAGAGTACTTCTTAAAAATAAGGATGCCTATCTAATTTAAATGGCTTACTGGAAGTTGATTTTACCATCCTATGAACATGTACATCGCAGAGGAATCAAATTTAATTTCATTGTGCCATTATTTTAATGTACTCTTTCATAAGCAATAGAATTCCATCTGTCAGAAGTCATATATTGTTCTTTCTTGAAAATGTGCGTGCTTTTAAAATAGGTTGGAAAAAATACTTTAAAAAAAATTGGCATGACACAAATATTTAGCATGCCTTTTCTAGAAAAAATATCACCTGGAAATCCCACTGGCTTACACCGTAAGATACCGAGGGTCTAGGTTGGTAGAAAGTTTGCAGACCAGTTGCTTCCGTGGGAGGGGTGCCCATTTCAAGCCAGTCAGGTATGAGCGCCACTTCCTGCTCTGCGCTAGAGAGTAAAAGTAATGAGGAAGTTTAAGCCAACGGCGTACAGCAAGTCGCCATACACACGTGAACCCTATAAGAACACAGGAACGGGCGGTAGAGCTTTACATCTGCAATGGTTGATCTGGTTGATGGCAGCACTCTTAAGCTTTAGCGTTGCCCTGGACAAACATGCACACCCTCGTTTTTTAGCCCATGGCAACCCTGCACACCATCGATTTGTAGCCTGCCATTACAGAAGGGGAAAGGCATATGCACACTAGGTTTAGTACCACCCTGAAATTGGCAGGCCATCCGAACTGCTAGGTCACATCATTTCTGCATGAGACTATAAGCAACCCCAGAAATGTTTTACCTTTCTTCTGCATTGTCAGTGAGATGGTGGCACAGCAGGGTGAGGACCCACATCTGAGCACATGCCTCTTACAGGAGACATCAGGGAAGTGACTGGCGCATCGTGGCCTATGATAAAAGAAGAAAACATTATTCTTGCTTGAAGACCATTGATAAATGACCATTAATGTGATAATGAAATTATGAAAATCCATTGAATTCAAACAACTCTCACTCTCCTTCTCTCCTCACATCGCCGGCGTCTCTAAGAAGTCACACTACCAGCTGCACCTCCTCAGAGGTATTCTTCCTTTCCTCTCCTTCCCCCAGAAGCTCACCGTCTCCAGAACTCTGGTTCTCTCCAGGCTGGACTACTGCAACAGCCGCTTTCTAAATCTACCTGCCTCTATTCTCCGCCCTCTGCAACTTATCCAAAACAGGACTGCAAGACTGGACATCTCTCCTGATGAGCCACTACAAAAAGTGGTGAAACACGTGTTGAGAGAGCGAATATGAGTAAACAATAATAATAAAAAATTGATGTGAAAACTGATTGGCAACGGATACTGATATCGGTCTTTTTTTAACTACATCTTTAAGAAACCGGTTGGCGCATTTGGCCAAAATCCCCTCTCCTTAAAAAAACACATTTGAGCATATCCATCCCACTCAGGGTGACATTTGCAAAACTGCATACCCGTTCGGCTTGGAGTGACATTTGTAAAACTGAAGGCAGATTGCTGGAAGGTTTTGCACGAATCATACCAAATTGGAAAGACCATATGCAAACCAGGCTTGGTGCAGCCCCTAAGGCAGTCCACCTCGAACTGCTAGGTCACATCCCTTCTGCACCACTGGCAACCCCGGCAACCCCAGGCATATTTCAGACTCCAGTCATCCTGAGATTTAAAATCAGATCACCATATGAGCCCAATTCTTCGACTACTTGCAGTGCTGTGAGCTGTGAGGTGCTGAGAATCACACATCTTGTCCGATTAATCATTATCCCAAAGCAGATAAAAAACATATTCCACTCCACCCCATTTAAAAAATAGAGGTATAGTGAATGAAACTTAAATCTTGTGAGATTTATTTTTAACAACAAATGTGACGATAAAAAATTCGGACTGAAAAAATATTTGTTTACCTATATACAGGTTTTTGTCAGCATATGTGAATTTCAGAAAATTGCCCAGAATGCTGAAAGGCGTGTACCAAAAAATAGCTACCTGAAAGGGGGCACTGGCCTATCAGGATGCTCAGAACGCAGGCTGTATTGTCTGGTATAAGCTTGCGCTCAGAGTAGCCTGGGTGCTGCTTGCCAGCCCAACACCCTTCCATTCCCCCTCACCTCTTAACACCCATGTAGTCCATACGCGGGTGCTAAGAGTGTTATTTAAAAAAAATGAAAACATACTTTGTGGTGTGGTGCCGCGCAACGCCGTAGTACCCGAAGTCCGTTTCCTTGTTGATGGCGTCACGGTCATCAACATAGAAAACTGACCTCTGGAACTACAGAGCGTCACGGCCGCATGCGTTAAGGGCCTTTAACCTGGGCGATAGGCAGTTACTGACTGGGTGGGCCAGCCATCTCAGTAAATCTCGCCCAAGTAAAGTGTGATGCTCTCAAAGAATACTGGTGTAATTACACCAATCACTTATGCAAAGCATGCATATTTGTCAGCTCTTAAAAGATTCCAGAGGCCTCAGTGCTATATAATTCTCCTCTACAGTCTATTCAGATCATTCAATAGACCCATAAATAACGTTGTCTTTGTCTGAAAAGAGCATTAAATGTTTTTTTTTCCTGTGATTTTCTCTTCTTTAGGTTCTTTTTGGTATGCAGCTGTCCTTTACGGAAAGCCTTGTTGCTGATGTAGGGGATTTTAATAATTATTCTGGACTCCAGTGATAACAACTGTGGTTGTGCGTTTTCAGTAACATCTGATTTTCGGGCCCCTGTAATCAAGCCATGACACTGTACTACTAGAAGGGGCTTTGCAATGCATTGTAAAAAATGTGATTACATAATATAGCGTTAACCACCCATTCCAAGGGATTGTTCACGCTATTAGCACCCGAGGTTGGCAATCCAGTAATCTGAAGTGCTGAGAGCAATGTACTTTCCTCTGATGAACAGGAAGCCTTGCAGCATCCTTTTCATGGAAAGAAAATACTTACATAAGATGGCCGCCATGGAGCTGGAATTCAGAGCTCCCTACATATCCCCTCTTTCATTTCCATGGCAGCCGGCAAAGGGAGACGGAGCGAAGCTGCGGCGGGGGTCGCTGCTGACGCAATCAGATAACTGGAGCTGGGGAAACAGGGTTCGGGGTAGTTAAAAAATGAAGGGATTGGCGGGTGGGGAGAAGATGGCCTTGAGGGCGTGGGTAGCAGCCAAAGTGTTCCATGGAACGCGGGCTTAGATCAGTAGTTCGAGCCCGCTATCCAACTAACGTGATTGGCTGCTCCCCCGCCCTGGGTGCCAATTGATTTTAGTGGGCCAAAGTGTAAAACTATATTTTAGTGATTCATTTTTTACATATCTCAAAAAAAGTTAAAATTAATTAACTGCCAGTGGTATGGCCTTGTGGCAGCTATGGCCTTACAGTTGTAGGCCTGTCCATGGATGTTTGGATTGAAGGGTGTTCTGTTGGTGCGTGTCCAATGTGGATCAAGTTGGTTCTCCTGTGTGAGTCAGATATACCCTCTGATCTCGGCACTGTGTTCTTGTAGTGGAATATAATGGGTGCCTGATTAGGTGCGAAAGAGGTGTGGCTCATTATAGACACATAGATCGAGCAGTGGGAGTCTTGGTGCGAGGCACAAGGTAGATATATGGCCTATTTGGCGTTAGTGAGTATCATGCATTATATAGCCAGAGATGTACTCTGATGGTGATGCTGTCAGCACAATGCCTCCCATAACAAATATCTGCACATTCTCAGGATCCTTGTTGCACAAAGTGCACAATTTATCTCTTTGAGAGACTGGGAGATTTATTGACAGCTACAAAGTGAGAAAGGGAAATTACAGCTGTGTGCTGAGGCCAATGGTAGGAATGAGGGAGGAGACCATGCTGTTTTCGCTTTAGGCCTTTCCATCCTCTGCTACAGTTTCTGATGTTTTTTCTACGCCTTGTCATGCCCTCATCATGCCTTGTTTGGCAGTGTTATGCCTCCCTTTATGTGGCTTCATTGTGTCCCTCGCTATCCTGCTCAACACTCTGTCTTCCTTATGCTATACTCCTTCCAGGTGCCCCACTGTGATTCTCCCCACTGGCGTTAGCTAAAATGTGTCCCATCATAATTGTGCTTGTGTGTCCCTCTGTAATTTTGCCCCACTTAGGTTTTGCTTTCTAGTGTCCCACTATGGTTCCCAATACATTAAGAGTTGTACTGTGTTTTTACTCTCTGATGCCCAGGCTCCAAGATGTCACACCTTGAACTTGTAACATGTTGAGTTTTTTCTAGGGACCCCAACATGACTTTGCCCTTTCTGGAATCCCTACTCTGAACTCCTTCCGGGAAATATTCCCACCCACTCTCTGCTTGGCACCAAATACTGCATGCCCCCCATGTCTTTCACTCCTCCCAATTTGCCCTATTCTCATAAAGGACCAGTCGTTAGACACTGTCCATTGGCAGGTATCGGCCCACTCTAGGGTTCCTCAGGACGATTCCTCAAAAGTACCTTTACCAAAGTATGCTACTACCAATATGTCACCCAATAGACAGGCTCCTCTACCAAGACATTGCCATGGGCACACCAGATTGATGCTCTAAGTTGCTCACTGGCACCTCCCCAAACCGCCTCAACCTCTGTTTAAAGACAATATACATAACAACTAAACCGCTTGCACACAACAAGGGAATAACCCTCCCAACAGACATCAAACAACAGAACGCTTCACCTCTACAATCAACATATCTCAGTGCCTGCCAAGGAAATGCAGCACCACAAATGTGCAAACCTCCCTCCTGGACAGACATACCTATATGCTCTTGACACAGGACCTCGAGAAACAGACCTGCACACAGATCTAAGTGTGTGTACATCTCAACAACTGAAAGCTATCTTTTGCTTTTCCTCCCCACTAACCTAAACCAAGACACTCTTTCTGATGCAGCAAAGCGCAAAGAGATGAGGCAAATGGCAGCTGTGACTGGTAGAAATCCCAATAACATAACATGTTACTGCTGGCTATATTTGCAGGATGGAGTCCTTATGAGACTCTGGGGTATGTAGTTGGCCATGCTTTCAATAATTGTGTCCTAGGATATAGTCAGCACGGAGCGTGGAGTTAGCTTTGTTGTCTGCCAGTAATAGCGAAACCAAAGAGGTGATGACTGGAAGGTTTGGAATTAATCTTAACCTCTGGCATCGCTCTGGGCAAACCTCCAGAGCACCGGTTTCTACCTGCCAAGCCATTACAGAAAGGAGAAAAACCCTATGCAAATCAGACTTGGTCCCACCCCAAGCGGGACAGTCCAGCCAGAACTGCTTGGTCACATCCCTTCTGCACGAGACCACAAGTAACCCCAGACATGTTTCAGCCTCATTGGGCTCATTGAGTGAGGTGTAGCTTAGGTCTCTAGGTTCAGAAGGCTCAGGACCCATGAGTAGGCATCCCCATTGCACTCCGGGTGACAATAGCAAAACAAGAGGTGATGGCTGGAAGGTTTGAAATTAATTTTAACCTCTGGCTTCGCTTATGTCAACCCTCCAGACCATCGTCTTCAGACTGGGAAGCCATGATAATGATAGCCTGGCGTGCAGGTTATTATTACATGACTGATCAGACAATTGATGCTGGGAAGGCCTAGTCTATGGATGATAGTTTAAAGGTGTACAGGCCGTGCATAGGCTGTTGCTGTGCTCAGATTTCACAGGACGGAAATAGCCACTTTTTAGGCTTTCTCAGAGTTTGCAGGTCTGAAATGGGTGAATTCCTGAACTTGACAGTTTGGAGTGAGAAAAAGCAACGCCCTGGTGACACTTTGAGAAACATCTACCTGCGACTCTGTCTGGATCCCCAGCAATCTCAGTGTCTCCTGCTTAACCGACTGGAGCCCTTACCATCTTCAGCCGTATTATCTGGAACCAGAGCTGACTTGCCTCATTGCCTTAACTGAGGCTCTCTTCAATCCCCTGTCTAGAGCCTTCCACTTGGGACGTCTTCCTGCTACCTCAGCTGCCCTTGCTTTCTTGGGACGCTCTCCAGTTCAATCTTCAGCTGCCCCTACCTTTTTTGGAACGCTCTCCTTCGGCAGTGTCCAGTAAACTTTCCTTACTGCCTTTCCTCAGTGGGTGAATTGCTAATTTGCTCCCTCTCCCCCTCAACCGCAGTTCCACCTACAACTGTCTACAGCCCCCAGCAGTCTCAACCTCTCCTGCTCAATAGACTGGAGCCCCTAAAATCTTCACCAGATCTCTCTAACAAAACTGCAGCTGTATTGGACTTGGTCTTACGTATGAACCTCCACTTCCCCTGTATCACAGAAACCTGGATTCCTCCCCACAATACTACTGTCCCTGCATCTCTCAACTCCTCCTCCTTCTTTCGGCCATGTTCCGCGACCTACAGGTTGTGGAGGTTGTATTGGTCTTCTATTCCTCCCCAAATGTCGCTCTACTCCCCATCCCTCTACTCTTCCCGTCTTTTCTTCCTTTGAATTTATGTACAAAATCTTCACCTCTCCGCATGCTATTTCTTTTCTCGTTATTTACCGCCCACCAGGCCCTCTCGGATCCTTCTACGAGGACACTGACCCCATCTCCTTGGTCTCATCTCTCCCAGTCCCTCGCCTCCAATTGTCCTTGCCGACTCTAATCTCCATCTCCCCACCAATTCCCCCAACCCCTCCTCTCATATCTATATTCGACTCCTACCTCCTTACCCCTCTCCCCCCATCTCTCCGGCTCCACCTCATCTTTATTTCTACCTTTACCGCCTCAGCCATTTCCACCCTTCCCAACTATCTATCTGACCACTCCTTACTCTCAGTCTCCACCTTTCCCTCCTTCAAGCATGCAACCATCATCCCTATCCTGAAAAAGCCCTCAGCCAACCCCCATCAGGCTTCCAACTTTCAACCATCTCTCTCCTACCCTTCCTATCAAAATTCCTCGAAGGCCTTGTCTACTAACAACTCTCCTTCATCTCCAAACTCTCCATCCTCCCCACTACCCAATCTGGATTTCGCCCTGACCACTCCACTGAAACCGCTCTCACCTCCGTACTCAACTCCCTCCTTTCTGCTAGCTATTTTAAACACTCCTTGATTCTCATTCTTCTCGACCTTTCATCAGCCTTTGATACTGTAGATCACCCTCTACTCCTTGACTCTCTCTCAACCTTCGGCCTTAAAGACTCTGTCCTTAACTGGTTCACTTCCTATCTATCTAATCGCACCTTCGCTGTTTCCTGGGGAGGCAACACCTCCCCCACTTACTCACTAAACTACGGTGTCCCTCAAGGATCCGTGCTCGGCCCTTTCCTCTTCTCACTCTACACTTCTCTCCTAGCACCTATCATCTCTTCCTTTGGTATCTCTCACCACTTCTACGCTGATGACACCTAGCTATTCCTCTCCTCTTCCTTCACCCCTGACATCCATCTCAAGCTCTCTTCTTGCCTCTCTGCTATTAAATCCTGGATGTCCTCTCCTTTCTCACTCTAAACACAGATACAACTGATGTCTTATTCTACCCTGCTAACACCCTCCCTCTCTGCCCACCTCCCTCCATCCATCCATCCTCTTCCCAACTACCCATCACCCCACACGCCCGTAATCTCGGCCTGCACTTCGACTTCAACCTCTCCCGTCACCTACCACATTTCTCTTACCTCCCAAGCCTGTCGCTTCCACCTCTATAACAGCTGCAAAATCCGACCCTTCCTCGCCTTCCATGCTACTAAACTTCTAATTTCTTCTCTAATGTTTTCCAGGCTATTCTATTGCTCAGCTCTCCTTTTCGGTCTCCCTTCTTCCCATCTAACCCCCCTTAAATCTGTCTACCACTCTGCCATCCGCTATCTCTGCCTTCTCTCTCCTCACGATTCCATCTCCTCTTCACTCGTCTCACTGGGCTGGCTCTCCTTTCATTCCCAACTCAAATTCAACTTCCTCTGTTTAGTCTTCAAATCACTCTATGGCCTCGCTCCGCCCTACCTTTCCTCTCTTCTCTCTTTCTATTCTCCCTCTCACCCACTCCGCTCTGCTGATCATTTCCTATTGTCTGTTCCACCTGCACCATGCGCACCTTCCCGCATCTGCTCCTTCCAACTTCTTGCCCCTTTTCACTGGAACCATCTCCTCCTCACTATCCGCTCCACCACCTCTTACCCCTTCCTTCCGCTCCTCTCTAAAATCCTACCTTCTCCAAACTCCAACCTGACTCCTGTACTACTCCGTCTGCTCCCCTCTCACATCCTACCTTCCTCTCACCTCAATCTTACACTTCCCGTTTATATCCCCAAAACCACCGAACTGCACAAGTTCACTCACCCCCCTCATTTAAATTGTTCTCTATATTGTTGTCGGTTGTTTGATTGATTCATGTTTCATTATATAATGCTTCTATTGTACTAATTGTTGCTTATGTAAAGCGCTTCGGCTTAAAGCGCTGCATAAAAATGTAATACATACAAATACAAATACATTAAGAGTTTCCTGTGCAGTTGGGTACAAGCTCTGACTGCCCTGCCGGGCATTTAACCAGCACCTGCAAAGAGCAACAACGTCAGTGTGCTGGTTATCTGGCCAACTATGTTGGTCGGTTTCTCGCAGTTAAAGGTGCATGCTCAACACTGCACTACAATTCTTGCGGTGCAATGTGTCTAGTTTGCAGTGAGTGACAAGAGGCAATAAGGCTATGCTTGGTCTGCCCTGGCGAGTGCTTTTACATTGTTAGGTTTAACCCAGCTCATTGATATGCACTAGCTGGGATGGGAAAACAAGGCAAGTGTACATGGTTCACCATGTGCCTACTATCATTAAGTGATGTCTCATTCTGCCTGGCCTTCCATTCCAATTTCCCCATTTGGCCACTTGTTGCTATTCCGACTTCCAGCAGGCTTATTGGCTTACTGCTACCCTGATACACAATGTCCATTCATCATTTCTATAATAGCATTGGGTCCAATGTGTACAGCAGAGTTTTTAAATTAACCGTAGCTCGCATTTAGCCTGATTGTGCAAGATAGCCATATTTCACATTTTGCCTAATTGTGGCAGATAGCCATATTTTGCATTTAGCCTGATCATGCCAGATAGCCTGATTGTGCCAGGTAGCCATATTTCACATTTAGTCGGATAGTGCCAGATAGCCTGATTGTGTCAGGTAGCCATATTTTGCATTTAGCCCGATTGTACCAGATAGCCTGATTGTGCCAGATAGCCATATTTTGCATTTAGCCTGATTGTGCCACATAGCTTGATTGTGCCAGATAGCCATATTTAGCATTTAGCCTGATTGTACCAGATAGCCTGATTGCTTAAATTACCCTGAATATGCCAGTTAACCATATTTCACATTTAGCCTGATTGTGTCGGATAGCCTGATTGTGTCAAGATAGCCATATTTCGCCTGATTGTGTCAGCTACCATATCTTGCATTTAGATCGACTGCTTTGGTAAATCATAAGTTTCAATTATTACTGCATCTACAGTTTCGTGCCCATTTTAGGCCATTTTCCCTCTATCCAGATGTCTGAAACCTAAATGGTACAGCCTGTATTGTTGTGCCCCCATTTTTGGCCTGTCCCCTCCTACCCAGGTGTCCAGAATCTGACTGTTATTGTATTTACTGTTATGCCCCCATTTTAAGTCCACGTGTCCCAACTCTGAGGGTTGCTGCATCTGCTGTTGTGCCACCATCTTAGATTCAGGTCTAGAGGTTAGTGGTTTCCTGCTGTGCACCCATCTTGACCCCTCCCCCTCTGTCCAGGTATCCCCGATCTAGGCGTTACTGCTTTCTGTTGTACCCCTATTTTAGGTCCAGTCATCCCTAGCCTCGGGGTTACTGGTTGTGCTCCCATCCTGGGCCCTTCTCCCTCTACCCAGGTGTCCGGATCCTGAGCATTGCTGCATTTGTTGTTGTGCCCCCATTTTAGATCAACACCCCAAATCTAGAAGTTACTGGTTTTACTGTTGTGCACCGATCTTAGGAACTTCTCTCTCTATCCAGGTGTCCCAAACCTAGGTGGCACTGCATCTGCTGGCGTGCCCCCATATTAAACCCCCCCCTTCCCACTCCAGACGCACTAGCCACTGTTGCCTCTACTCCGGGCGCCATGCGCTCCACTCTGACTCTCCAAATCTAGCCTGCACATCTACAGTAGTACCTCAATGACAATCACTACCAGCATCGCCCCTCCCCAGTGCCTCCTACCCATCCACCTCCATCCACACCCTTACACGACCATGGCACTCAGCATACTCCCAAGCCAGACACTCGCACTACCTAGATCCCCGCCCCACCCCCCCTCACCTGTCAGTACATCACTACTGCACTCACCCAGACTCACTGGCGCACACACTACCATTCACCACGCACCGCCACTGGCACATACAAGAGCAGCTCTCAAGCACACCAGAACACACCTCATCCACCCTACAACACCCACTCTCACCCGCACTCTCCCAGAATCACCCTCCCAGGTCATACCACACCCGCCCTCCTACACCACCTCTCCTCGCACCCTCCTTCTCAAACCCTTTAAAACACTCATCTGGAATCTTACACATAGACCCCGCCTCTCACCACACCCCCCCTGCCTACTCTCTCGCACATGGTGCTCTCAGACCCCCCCAGAAAAAAACCCTCCTGCACCTCTTTCCCAAACCCTGTACCACATTCACACAGAATCCCTCACATACACACCTCCTCTCAAGACACACTACCCCTCAGTCACACTCACAGAGCTACCAAACACTCCCACTCGCACCCCACCTGTCTTTCATCCTCCACCCTCGCATCCTCAGTCCTGCTGTCGCTTCACACCTCCCAAAACCTAGCCTCCTCGGAGGCTCTCACTCACATCCCACACACCGTCCAACCCATTGCAACCACCACCCACTGCACCCCCCTAAATCGCTGACCAGAGGAACTCCTTGGCCGACTCAAAATCACCCACTGAATTCCCCCCAACAATCACTGGTGCTGGATCCCCTCCAATCTCCAAACCCCCTTTACCAGCCACCCTCACTGAGAATCCACAGCCTCCCACTTTCTCCCAGTGCCGGCCCTCCAACTCTCAGACCAGAGGGACACTCTTTGCGTGCCCAGAAACAACTGACCCCTGCACCGTTCTTTTAATCCCCGGCCCATTCCCTCCCTGTCCACCTCCTCCCCTCTCCACTTCCCCAGGCACTAGGCCTCCCCTCTCACAAAGTGTCCCGCTGCCCAGCGTCCAACTCCCAGTCCAGAGGAGCTCTCTGGCGCTACCAAAAATATGGCCCCTCTGCCAGCTCAACCCTTGCACCTTCCTTCAGAAACGCACCTTGCTCCCCTCTCGCCGCCCCTCTGTCTCCGGCCCCTCAGCTACAAACGCAGAGTCCACAAGACCCCAGCCTCAGCTCATTTCTCACACAAGGGAAGGTGCCCCTCAACCCAACCACCCTCAAAACAGACACCCTCCATCACAGTGCAGTGCAATGAAAGTGCAAGTTTCAACATCTTCCTACACTTTTATTTTAAAACGGAATGGTTCCTTTTTAAAATAAAAGTATAGGAGCTGTAAAAGATCATTTTAAAAAGTAGAGGAGCACCGCTCCGAACCGCTCCCGCTCACTTCGACCACTGTTTCAAACCTATTGCTCACAAAGCTTTCATCACCCACAACATACCTTCCAGAGGAGGAGTATTAGCCATCCTGCACAAACCTCATATCTCCATCACCTCCACTGAAACACAACCCAGCACAACTCACTGCAAATCCCTCCTAGTCAAACTCTCTCTTTTGCCTACTCTGTCGCACAGCTTCGTACTCCTCTACAGGCCCCCAGACTATGACATACACTTTGCCAACAACCTATGAGACTCACTAGCAACCAATCTAATTACCCACCCAGCGTTCACCCTACTGGGAGACTTTAACATCTGGTTCGACCTCCCCAACAACTACATGACTCTAATACTGCTCGAGAGCCTTGAGGCACTCAATGTCACCCAGCATATCAGAGGATCAACTCCTACTGCTGGCCACACACTTGACACCATTTTCAGCTCTTCTAACCTCATCACCACGTCCACCCCCAACCCCTCATCAAAGCAGACCACTCCGCCATATCTTTCTCCATCCTCACACCAGTGCCCCAAGCCATCCTCTACCCCTTTTTCCCCGTTCAAGTGCTGGAACAAGGTCAAGGTACCACCGGACTTGGCAGTTGAGATACTAAGCACCCTCCTGTCACTCCCGACCACAGCTGGACCGTTACCCAAAGAGCTCTTCGACTCCTGGCTAAACGACTCCCTCATTCGCCTAATCTCCTCCAAGTCCACTCCCTTCCGACCCTTCAACTCAACTCTGGACCCATGTCCCACTTTTCTCCTCAAAGAAATATTCACATCTACCTGTGCGGGAGAAACTGGTGTGGTCCATTCCCAACGATTCCCTCATCTCTGGCAAGTTCCCAGACTCCTTGAAAACTGTGCATGTCAAATCTCTGCTTAAAAAAGCATCCCTCGACCCTCTATTACCAATCAACTGCAGGCCAATCTCAAACACCAGATTCCTGGCAAAACTCATCGACCGCACTGCCTACTCCAGCTCAATGGCTTTGTGGAATCCAACAATCTCCTTGACTGTGCACAATCAGGTTTCCGTCCACGCCACTGAACAGAAACCACACTGATCTCTATCTGGGATGACCTCAAAGTGACAGTAGACTCAGAGGGATGTGCAGCTATTCTTCTTCTTCTTGACCTCTCGGCAGCATTTGACACACTCAACCACATGACAGACTGAGTTCCTTAGGAACACGTGACTCAGCTAATTCCTGGATTGCCTCATTCCTCTCTAACAAACAGCAAATAACCCATCTCCCCCTTTCCTCTCTGCCGCAAGCCCAGTTAACACTGGAGTACCCAAAGGCGCCTGCCTCTCTCCGCTTCCCTTCCACTTTTACCTGATCCCCCTCCCCAGGATCATCCACTCCCACAACCTCACTTGCTACAACTATACGAATGACACACAAATCATCCTGAGAATCCCTATATCTACCACCTACCCCAGCCCTGACCTAGCAGAATGTCTCTCAAACATCGACCGCAGGATGACGACTAATCATCTCCTCCTGAACCCAATATGCAGACAATCTGCTCTATTCCGGCATCCAACTCCCTGCCCACCCTCACTTGGCCTGCCCCCCCAGCCCCCACTACTACCACTATAAAAAACCTTGCCTGCACTGCACAATGGGCTCGGACCTAACTCTGTCTCACCACATCAACAATACTTTCAAAGCCTGTCACTTCCACCTTCGGCTCCTGAAGCGCACCTTCCCTTACCATACCTACCCGAACAGACTGGCTGCAATTATGTCCATTGTCATGTCCAGACTTGACTATTCAAACTACCTCTATCTAGGTGCACTGGGTTAACAGTTAAACAAAACAAACTCCAAAGGAGTACAAAACTCAGCTGCCAGACTGCTTATCGCAATTGGACAAAGGGACCACATCTCACAGGCTCTACGCACCCTACAGTGGCTCCCAATTGGACGCAGGGCCACCTTCAAATTTCTATGCATTACCCACTGAGCGGTGTACAAAGCAGGCCTGAAATTCTTACAAGATAAGATTACGCCTTACCACCTGACTGGCACCCTTAGGTCAAGCACTGCCCTCCTCCTAGTGGTCCCAGCCTCCAATACGGCCAGAGTCGGAGGGTCAGCCTCCTTGCTTTAGACATAGCGAATACTACATGGCCATCCGGAAAGCACTCAAAACATGGCTCTTTGCCTAAAAACACACAAGGCATTGCAATGAACCACCTGACATACCACCATGACGGACACCTGGCGTGGTAACCTGCTAATTACAGACCCTGCCATAGACCGTCATGCCTGACGCTATCTAACTCCACCACCTAGAGCCTTTGCCCAGTCTTGGAACCCGAATCGTAGCGGGATCATGACAGAAGTCGGTACTTGACAGAATCTATTATTCACCTCACCCGCAAGAATTCTGTACGCTCTGAGTCCTAAAGCTATGTATCACGATTATTCACGTGCGATTGTGCTCGACCAACTGTAACCCAAGAACCAATAACATTCATGATCAAGCCTGATCAAGGCTATGCAATTGTGTACTGCACAATCTGCCAAAGAAGGCACCTGCCTGCTAATCCTACAGAGCTGGAAATGTAAGAGCAGAACTAGATACTGGGGGCTGTCTAGCATCTGCAAAATCATACCAACCAATGTGTGAATACAGCAGAACCACCCACCGGTAATCTATCTAGCACAACCAACAACCCTAACACTAACCTGACCACTGACCTGCAAATATGCACCATGCTATCAAAGCAGAAAATTACTTTGGTTGTTAATCCTACATACCTGGAAATGTTTGGACTTTTAGGCCAGCCCCTTGCCCCATTATAGTTCTTTCAATGGGGCTCACCTCACCCTAAAGCGCCTAGGGGGGTGGGATGCTTGCTCCCTTCCCAGGACTACACACATTCTACTGATCTTGCACAACCACTGCATCACACCTAGCTCTAGTATGCAGCTACACCTCACCTATTGCACTCTGCTGCACACATGCCAAGTGCACCCAAGCACCTTCTACTGCACTGCCCTCTTTTTGACTTGGACTGCTGTCCCAGAGGGCGTTCAACCCACAGCGCTTTGGAATCATAACGATGATAAAAGGCACTGTACAAATGCAAAATAACATAACACATGGACACTGGTAGAATGATAAGCAAAGTCTCCCTTGCTGCATGCCTTGGCTTTTCCTCGGATCGCGTGGCTTGTAGAGCCAGCTCATCATTATTGAAGTGGGTAAAAAGCACAATTGATCGCCAGTTGGTGGGCTAATAAAATGTACAAGAAGAATGTAGCAGGAATATGGGTGTTTGGGGCCGAGGGCCACATTTTAGTAGAATTTTCAGTTTATTTAGTCTTGCCAGTGCTCGAAATTGAAGAAAAGGTAGTCTGGGAACTTGCCCTACCTCTTGGTGGGATGGTTTGTGGGGGAAGGGTTATGTGGGCGCGGACGAAGCGCAGTGCCCCAGGTGGAGCAGCACCAAATCATTTCAAGGAACACAATCCTGGTGATTTGCAAACAAGCAAAGACCATTTTGGGAACATAAGAATAATCTCATAATGGTATATTTGAAATGTGTCTCTGATAGCGATTCAGCAAGACACTGTTATCAAGTTAGGCTCTTCGTTTTTTTTCATTTGTCTCAAAACTCACTGTAACAGAAATATGTCCGTAAATTGCAAGACATATAATTATTTGGACAGGATGTGCAGCTCTGCTTTTTTTCTGCGTCGAGCTCATACATTAAAGCTCTATTAAACAATCAGTCTTGCGAGTGGCTGCTTGTGGCTCCCAGGGCTCGGGAGCAGATCTTGTGGACTGCAGGGCTTGCCTACCCTGGGGAATGTGGCCCTTGGGAGAGACATGCACTCCGACAAGACAAACTTTGCCGGAGGTGCTCTCTGTCTTGTTCCAGCCCATTTCCTACCCTGGTTGTTCCCTATTAAGTTATGTGATAGCACAATACGTTTTTCGCCCTGATGAGCTCTTGTCGAGCCACAGAGCTGCCAAACTCATGCATACATGCAGATATGGGCGGGGACGTGTGATGTCACAGACCTTCAGTGAAGAGCCCTGCTCCACACCCGCATGCTCTCCGACAGCAGGAATTCTATACACTCCATGTCCACACCATGAAGTGGGCAGTTGCCATACAGGTTTAGCTGAGCCACTGGCAATATTTTGTACCATGATTAAATGTATGAGGATCTCATTAGAAAGAAAATGGATCACTTACAGAAGTAATAAATACGTTTGGTGAAAACTGTTAAACACTAAGTAACTGAATGCAATAAACAGATGTCTCTGATCCTAAAACAAAGTGCTGTGGATGGAACAAAGACATGCCTGAAGCAAACATAAATATGTGACTTGTGGTGTGTCAGACAGATAAGGTTGACAAAGATGCATAGTCAAAAATTGCTTTATTAAAGAAAACCTGTTCTAATCCCTACTTCAAAGATGAATTCCCTATGCAGCAAAGTAACAGAAAGGTGCTCGTCGGGATGTTTCACAAACTAAAGTCGGTCCTCCGACCCAAACCTAAGCTAACCTAACACTACTCTATACTATAAAAAGGAAGATAGAAAGAAGGATCCTAAGCTGCTGCTTTGTTAAAAGTTACTTCACCCTGGGAAGTAGTGTTGGGTGGTTTCTGATCTTCACCCCAGAGTTTAACCAGGTTACTCACCGTAGTGACAACCTTACTCCTAGTCCATAGTCCCCTTTCCTCCATACTTATAGGACATTCCTCCGTCCTGTGGGATGGGACCGCATCAAACCATTTTGCAAACATTTTAGTCCTTCCTCTCTTTCTACGTGGGGTACGGCACATGGCCGTAACCCTGCCCACCTTGGCTCCGCCCCGCGCATCGCCCATCAGTCCTTTTCTATCGCTAGGTCACAGACCAATAAGCAATATTTGAGGAACCTTATTAGAGGGGACGGCGGGTGGGAGTATGAAGGAAAGGGGACTATGGACTAGGAGTAAGGTGGTCACTACGGTGAGTAACCTGGTTATACTCCTACGTCCCGTCCCCTTTCCTCCATACTTATGGGAGATTCCTAAGCACTCCTTATAAAATCTACGGGTGGATGCAAAACCCGTATTAAAAAAGGATCTTCAGCACAGCCTGGCCAAAATGAGCATCGGCTCTGGAGCTCAAGTCTAGGCAATAATGTTTACAAAAAGGCGATGGGGAGGCCCAAGTAGCTGCTCTTGCGATGGTCTCCCAGGGGACATATTTTTTAAACGCAACTGCGGTTGCCTTGCCCCTCACCAGGTGTGCATGAATACCTTTAGGAGGCTGCAGTCCTTGGACAGTGTAAGACTTCGCAATAGAGGCAGTGATCCATCTGGAGATAGTCGCCTTAGAGGCCTGTTTACCTTGTGGATTACCAAAGGTCACCAACAGTTGAGAAGAGTTCCTAAATTCAGAAGTTCTGTCTAGATAGAATTTAAGAGCCCTTCTCACATCCAAACAATCCAGAACCCTTTCAGCTTCTGAAGGAGGGTTCGGAAAGAAGACCGGTAGGGAGATGGATTGGTTCAGATGGAAATCAGAGACCACCTTCGGCAAGAAAGAAGGATTTGTCTTAGGACCACCTTATCCTTGTGGAAAACCAAGAAGGGATGCTCCACCGATAAAGCTTGGAGTTCACTCACACGCCTTGCTGAAGTAACGGCAACCAAAAAGAACACCTTCATGAAAGGTGCTTGAGGTCCACCGTGGCCATTGGTTCGAAAGGTTTATGGCACAATGCTGTAAGAACCACATTCAAATCCCACGCTGGGTGCGGCTTGCGAACCGGGGGGGTAAAGGCGCGTCAATATCTCCTAATCACTGGATTAGACAGAGAGTAAGAGCATTGGTCCGTGGATAGGTAGGCGGATATCGCTGAGAGATAAGTTCTGCAAGACAGAACGTGAATGCCCGACTCCGCTAGGTGGGATACGAAAGACAACACAGTGTCAATTGTAGCCGCCCTGGGTCCAGCTGTTTGTCCAAGCACCAATGACAAAACCTAAGCCATTCGCTTCTATACTGAGACCTTGTCTAGGGTTTCCTGGCTGCCTTAATAATGCGCATGTTATCTGCAGACAGGTTGAGATGTTCTATTGACTTGAACTCAGGCACCATGCCGCCAAGCTGAACGATTGTGGGGAGGGATGCCACAGCTGCTGATCCTGGTGAAGCAGGTCGGGACTCACCGGTAGCCTGATCGGTGGATACACCGACAGGTGTTGAAATTCTGAGAACCAGAACCTGGCCGGCCACCACGGGGCTATGAGCAGAAGAGAACAGTTCACCGTGTTCTTCAGTTTGCAAATCATCCAATGAATCAGAGGTAGAGGCGGGAAGGCATAGGCCCTCATGTTGTGCCATGGAATCTCGAGAGCATCCCCCAGAGAGGAGGCTCCCAGCCTGTTTCTGGAGGCATACAGAGGAAGTTTCTTGTTTGCCGTTGTCACGAAGAGGTCCACTTCCGGAGTGCCCCAACGCAGGAAAATCCAGGAGAGGATCTCCGCCTTCAATTCCCACTCGTAGCCGACCATCGTCCGCCGACTGAGGGCATCTGCTGTGACATTCAGCTGGCCCGGAATGTGTACTGCGACTTGCCAGATGCCATGACGAACCGCCCACTCCCAAATCTGGATGGACAGATCCACGAGAGGGGGAGACTTGGTGCCCCCTTGCTTGTTGATCTAATACATTGACACCACATTGTCCGTGCGGATACGGACCACCTTGTTGGCAATGATTGGTCTGAACGCCTTGAGCGCTAGGAAAATCGCAGACGAAGATAGGGCGCAATCACTGACATCATCTTAGTGAAGACACGTGGCGCCGATCTGAGGCCAAAAGGAAACACCCGAAACTGGAAGTGCTCCTCTCCCACAGAGAAACGGAGATATCTCCTGTGTGGATTCCAGATCAGAATATGCATGTATGCATCCTGAAGGTCCACCACGCTGAGCCAGTCGCCCATCTGCAAAGAGGACCGAATCTGGCTGGGCGTAATCATCTTGAATTTCTCTTGGGGTAGGAAAAGAATGAACTGGGAAAGGTCTAGGATGGTGCGCAGGCCAGCCTGGTTGGGTTTGGGCACTGTAAACAGCCGGGAGTAGAAGCCCTCCCCTCGTTCCCCGAGGGGAACAGGTTCCATAGCTTTGAGTCCAGCAGTTTCTGAACCTCGGCTATTAGGGTGGACGAACCCGACTGTTGGGAAGGAGGGTTGAAGGGTGGGGTAGGGGGTAAGGGTAAGTGGAAGCCCGTCCGAGCGACTGACAAGACCCACCGGTCCTCGGTGATGGTCTGCCACGCCTCCCAATGAGACGCAATGCGTCCTCCCACCAGGGTCTTGTGCGAGCCCGGAGAACCCTCATTTGGCAGGCTTTTCGGTAGTGTTACCACCTGAACCTGAGGAAGAGGCTGAGGAGCGGGAGAACAACCGAGTCCGTTGCTGCCTCCGGCGGTTATTACCCAAAGGGTTATCCGCTCTGCGGGATTTACGATCTAGAAACCCTCTAAAACCAGAGGAGGGCCGGCTTTGCGACAACGGTCTCTGGGTTCTAAAAGGAGTTTTAACCAGGATGGACAAGGACTTAGCTGTCTGTATTGTCTTCCTTTTGGTCAGTTCCACATCCGTCGTGGAATGGAAAAGCTCCTTACCATCAAACGGCAGGTCCAACACCTTGTCCTGCACCTCCTTTGAGAACTTGGTGGCATGCAACCACGCTTGTCGAGAGGTATCAACTCCCAGCATAAGGCCCCAAGCCGAAGTGTCGACGTGATGAGCCGCGGCCTCCAGGAGATCCTGGGCCAAGACCTTGCCATCGGACAAACCCACCTTAAAGTCCTCCAGCTTCTCGACCGGAATGAATTCCTCAAACTCCGACAGACCTTTCCACATTTTCATATTCGCCCCCGCTAACATCAATCCTGCATTGGCCTGCCGGAGCTGCAGGGCCGAGTTAGCAAAACCTTCCTCCTGAGGGAGTCGAGGAGCTTGTCCTCCTTCACCAGGACCTGAGTAGCTGTTGTAGAAGAGGATGTTGCAGGCCTGGACTGCAAAGTGGCCGCAGCCACCACCGTGGAGGAGGTGGGCGGACAAGACGCGAGGGCCACCTCTTCCGAAGAATGCAGCCTGTATCGCGCGTCAATTTTCTTATTGACGAAAAGTCCAGAGTGTGGCTTCTCCCAGACTCTACGGACCTCGGCTAGAACGTCCTTCTGCAAGAACAGGCTGGTACGCTCTGAAGGAGATAAGGTGAACGCCCCCGAAAGCACTCCCTCCTGCGGAGCGGTTGCCTCGGTCACTGGAACATCCAATAGACACATCATGTCCAATACCCGGTCGTGGAAAGCTCGAATAGAGCGGGGCTGGTCTTCGCTGTCCTGATCGCCCTGCGCATCATCCAACATGTCAGGGTTTTGCTGAGCTGCGTCAGGCACCGTCTTGTCCACCGGGGACAATGGGGGCAAGGGCGGAAGGGTTGGGGAAGGAACCGCAGGCAAAGGTGGCGCCGGCGGAACCACTGGGAGCGCGGGTGGAGCCGGAGGCGCAGGCAGGCATATTTCCCTAAAAAAAAAAACTTAAAATACTCCCTTATGGGGTCGGTACGCATGAGCATCTGAAACTTGCCGAAAAAAGCATCCTCCGCGGAAGGCTTTGGAGCTGCCGGAGGAGGCTTCTCATGAGGAGGATAATTCCAGGGACGCAGAGGGGAGGGCTGCCAAACAGGCCCATTCCCAGAAGTGTCCACATAAATCAAGGGTGCCGAACCCACAGGCAGCGAGATGTTGTGCGGGATAGGCATCCGAGCGTTGCAGTCGTAAACTGGACGAAAAGGATGCGCACAAGGAATCTTATGTTCACCCAAAGGACCAAACCCTACACCTGCGGCCGATGGCGTAGTTGTAGGGGAAGCACCCAAAATGGCTGCTGTGGTTGTGGCGGGAACGGCCGCCATTTTGCCATCACTTGAGGGGAACTGCGGCACGAGTGGAAGTGAAGCAGGAGTCCCCACTCCCCCCCGATGTATCAGGGGTCGTCATTGTAGCCTTTACACAAGGAACCTCGGCCGAGCCTGAACTATGCGGCCTGGAATGTTTCTGCGACATACCAATAGCCAAACTAGCCTTCACAGGAAGGACCTCGGCACTGCCGGTAAAGGAGGAACTTCGCTCACCGCTTGCCCCCTCAACGGTTGTGGTGTCACCACAAGAGCGGGACCGGTGAGAAAGACCTTTCACCGATAAAGCCTCCTCAGGCTTCTCAGAACTGTTGGCTACCTTAGCCTCCTTACGAGGGACCTCGGACCAGAGTCCGGTAGAAGCCTCTTTACAGCGGCCTCCGAACATACGTTCGGTTTAGCAAGCCCAGCCGAGCTCCGGTACCCCACGACTCAGTAGAACTAGGTCTACATGCAGCCCCCACAGGAGGGGCCTCGGATTGCAATCCGGTGTCCACAGGCCCCTTACAGAGACCCTCTGAGATAACTCCGGTTAACTTTTTAGGGCCAGAAGGCACCTCAGGGCAAGCCCCGGTGACAGAGCAGTCGACGCTCCTCCCGGTCCGGGAAGAGCCCGTGAAGGAGTCCCCCGGCCGGGGTGCTCTGAAAAGTAAACTACTCACCGGGCGTTTCTTCTTTTCGTCGATGAAGGATTGAATATGCGTAGGAGGAGTGCGTTGAAACACCTCCTCCCACCGCTCTAACCGACGTTGAAGGGCCCGGACCGAAAGGGAATCACAATAGAAACAGGAGTCCCAGCGGTGATCGGGACCCAAGCACTCTAAACAGAGAGGATGGGGGTCTGCCCTCGCGAAGCGTCGCTGACACGAGTTACAATTTGGAAAGTCTAGTTTAAATGACATAGACAGACTACTACGCGATCGCTAGCAGATGCAAGTGCGTCCAGTCCCGAACGAGCGGAGAAAGGGACTGATGGGCGATGCGTGGGGCAGAGCCAAGGTGGGCAGGGTTACGGCCGCGTGCCGTACTCCACGTAGAAAGAGAGGAAGGACTAAAACATTTGCAACATTTTTTGATGCTTTTTACAAAGTGCTCGGTCCCGTCCCACAGGACGGAGGAATGTCCCATAAGTATGGAGGAAAGGGGACGGGACGTAGGAGTATGGTGAGACTCTGGTGTCTCAGAAATTTTAAAAAAAAAGGTTCTCAAAGGAAAACTGTCTCCTAAATTTCTTGTAGTGCTGAAAACATTATTGTCTTTCAAGCATAGGATGTTGTCCCTTCTGCTGCTGTTGCTGTACTGAGCTGGGTGAGGCACATTCCTTTTACTGAAGCTGGAAGTGTTGTTCTGCATCATGGCTTTTCACCTGCTTAATTGCCTGTCCGTCCATCAAAGGCCCTACTCGGGTCCCCCAAAAGTCCCCTGGTTCACAGCTTGGGCATACATACCCCCCTAGCATTACCAATACTTCTGTCAAGTCAGTGCTACCATATCTGCTTAATTGGAGCAGGAGTGGGATGTTGGGTCAGTGGCAGTGTGGGCTGGCTACTGCCCTGAAGAGTCACAAGCCATCTGGCTCATAAGCCTTAAGTAAGGTTGAGTGGGGAAGGGTTTTCGTGTACTATGCTAGAATTTGTGTCTGCATGCCAGCTGCCCATGATATGCGATAGGCTTTGGAGGCTGGAAAATGCTGCTAATTTCCTATAGTTTAGAGCTCTTGGAGTCATTTGTGTCCCATGATTTCTATTTTTGGCACACGTTACTATATCACACACTCCTTTAAGGAGTGTAGAAGGCTTGCAAAACCAGGTGAGCTGTGTATTCTGGGCTTAAATTCCTGATTATGTTGCAGCCATTGGACCATCTCACTTATTCCTTGGTTTACATTTAAGTGCTAATAAGTGTTAATATCCTGGACTGAAATGCACAGCAATCAAGACGTCAGCTTGAAAGTATGGTGTAATGAGGCAGGGGAATATCAAAGGCATTCTGGTGAAGCAGACCAGTAGCCATAGCCTCAAGAAAATTAAAGAGAATTAAAAGGGAGAGTTGACTTAGACAACTGATTTATCCACGTAATCCCCCACACGATGCAAAACTGAAAGAAAAAAGCACCAGTATCAAACACTATACCAATGGAAAAAAATACAGTTTTCTAATCAAAATGCAGTTGACTGTGCTGGAGGGCTATAGTGCAAGGGAGTGAAGGAAGGGGGCGGGTCTGGATAAAGCACACCTGTGAAAATAGTAAGTGATGATCTCAAGATTATCCTGAACTTGAGTTAACCAAAGGAATCTATCGATGACATTTCTGAACCAGCACATTGAAACAGCACATGTTGTGCAATAAGAGATTAAAGATAAATGGAGGCTTTTAAACATCATAGCCCCAAATAGCAGTAACTCACCAGTTTTATCACCAGACTTTGGATCAAATCATGCTTTGAGCAGAGATCGTTTTGGAACCTTTTTGCAGGACATAAAAGACTCGCCCTCATGCACAATTCCAGCCAGGTAGGTGGTGAAGAAACTAGACTTTTGCAACGCAAGCAATAGCATTTTGTCTCTATGAAGACTCTATAGCCACGCAAGCAGTGGAAGAAGTGGCGCTACAGAGGGTGGAAAGATGCACAAATTAGCCAAACATCATATGCACTCCCAATCAAGGCAAGAACCTTTTTAAAGAATCTCTGGATAAACAACCTCTTTGAATTGATTGCTCCAAATAAGACTGGGGCAATGAGATTGGTTCCTACAGGCAATGAGATTCTACGTAAAACATAAAAAGGCCGATGGCGCTTGTAATCGCTGCCTTCTAGCTTGTCTCTGATACCCTTGGATGGAATTGATGCCCTCTCCCGACCTCAAACTTTCAGGGATGGGAGCTGGGGTTGAGCCGCCTTCTGAGGGCCTAAGGAGGGCATCGAATGCTAGCCTCGCCGATGTGCGATCCCGAGCGGGTTCCCTTGGTACATGCAGGAGCGCTGGATGCCCTGAGGTAGGCCGCGAGACTGGCGGGCGTGCCACCCAAATGTCTATGTAGTTTCTCCCAGACCACTTGCCCAGTAAGATAGTTCAAAGTTC
Source organism: Ambystoma mexicanum (assembly GCF_040938575.1). NCBI lineage: Eukaryota > Metazoa > Chordata > Amphibia > Caudata > Ambystomatidae > Ambystoma > Ambystoma mexicanum. The sequence continues at coordinate 1,055,208,765 of NC_090931.1, read as the reverse complement.
AGGTGTGCCCAATGTCTCTTTATTCTTCCTTTCCTCCTGGGGTAACAATCTCTGTCTTTTTGTGTTGGCTCGTAATTACTCAATCCTGAAATTGAGTGTCTCTCACCTTGGGGAATTTCTTCCGTCTCGCTGCCTTGGAGATTTGTTGCTCACACCTTGCCTTGGGGTCCTATTTCTTGCACCCAGCTTGGTGTTCGGCTTCTCTTTCCCAGTCTTGGGATCTCCTTTCTCTCACCTCACCTTGAGCTATCTTGCCTTTCACCCTTTGGCTTACCCCATCTTGGGCTATCGAACTTCTCAACCCCTTCTTGAGTTATCTGGTTTCTCACCACTTCTTGGTTGATCTGGTTTCTTGCCCCGTCTTGGTTTATCTGGTTTCTCACCCCTTCTAGGGTTATCTGGTTTTCCACTCCGTATCTGGTTTCTCACTCTGCCCTCCTCCTGGTTCCCTGGATGCATGCATACCTTGTTCTCTGCAGCAGCATTCCACGGGGGAGGCAGTCTCGTCGGCCGGTGCCGAACCGCAACTCCAGTTAATCTCTGGTCTTCCGTGTCAGTTTGCTTGCGTTGGTTCCTCCCGTCTGGTCTCAACGGGACTTTGGTGTAGTTTACAGTAGTCGCCAGTCGTCCACTTCTTGGGCGCCTACATGTCTTCTGCATTCGGGGGCCCCAGTCCATTTGGCTCCTAGCCTTGTAGAAGGCAGCAGCACTCTGGAGCTTTCTCGATGGTCCACTCTCGACGCTGTCTGCGTGATTAATACGAAGGAAGCATCCAGGACAGAATTGACCGTGCTTAAAGCTAGGCAGCGCTTTATGAGAGCGGCAATAAAGTGGGGAAGATCCTCGCCTGGAAGCTGAAAAGAAAGTATAAGTTAGGGCGGATTGTGGGGGTACAGGGTGAGGGAGACAGAATATCGTACTCTAGAGAAAATAGTAGAATTTGATTAATAATACCAAACCCTGCATGCCTCTGAGAACCCAGGTATGTGAAGATTCTGGAGTTTCTTGATGGTTGTGTGCCCTCCCAAATCGCTGGAGAACTATACACAGATCTTAACAAGGGCACATCCAAGGAAGAGATTCTTCTTGCTATTTCCTCTTCGAAGTGGGGGAAAGCCCCCAGCTGAATACATTTTCAACACCCTTCTACTAATCCTTTGCAAGTCAACTATTGCCCCACCTCCACACCCTCATTAACCACACATGGAAACAGGGAACTTCCTCTGTCCCTATGGGTGAAGCCAGGATCTTTTTAATTCATAAAAAGGGCAGGGATCTCACTGCCTGGTCTTACTTTCACCCTGTAGCTATGCTTCAAACAGGCATAAAAATGTATACAAAAATCCTGGCAAATCGTTTGGATAAAGTACAGCTTAGTGGGAATAGAGCAGCCCAGTTGTATTAAAGGTAGGCAAGAGCAGACAATATGTGGAAAATGACAGGCCTCATAGGCATTGCATGCAGAACACCGACTCTGGCTATAATCTTGAAGTTGAACAGTGTCTAACATTATGAACATTGTATTAAGTGTATAAAAATGATGTTCGCTGTATGCCAGTTTCTCACCTCTCATCAATCGGTTCTGGTCCACTGTTCTGTTTGATTTGTGCTCACCCAGCTGTAATAAACAGCGTTACTTCTCGCCCAGTGTGCGCTCTTTTTTGGACTACCTGTGGTAATTATTTATTATGAGTTTTGGAGGACCCCTGGTACATTTTTGGAGGCCCCATCGAGATCCTCTGTTCCCTCGGTTCATTGAGGGTATCTCGGCCGTCCTCCCTTGGGTGCGTAGGTCCGGCAATTGCAGACCTGATTCCTGCGCCCCAACAAGGAGGTCCTGCAGACACAGGGTTCTCGAAGGTCTGCCGGGTCCATAGCGCCACCCACGCTCGGGGGTGCCTGAGCACACACACAGGAGGCTTGGTGCCGAGGGGATTCGAGGATCTCAAGGACATGAGTGTAACTGTGCAGTAAAGTGCTGTATCGCGGTTGCATGCCCACAGCGGGGGGAGGGATAAAGCTTTATGGTGTCTAGGATGCATCCTTCAGGTGGGATCGGCCTTAGTAGTAGTAGTAGTAGAAGTTTGTTAGCACGAAACGCCCTGTAAGGAGTGGACGCGGGAGTGGGCATGCCTGTATTAGAATAGAATAGGAGAGGTGCATAGTAAGTGGAGGACTCCATTAGACGGGAGTTCCGTGTAGCTCCAGCAAATGTATATTTTCGTCATTAGGGTTTTGTATTGTTGTCTTGGAGGAAAAGAGAGGGATGCGCATATGGTAGTTAGTTTCGTTCATGTGGTGTTCATGGTGGAGGGATCAACAACGAGGGTACCGCTTTTATAATAGTGCGCTTGGCATTTATTCGCCTGTGGAGAGGGCTGTCGCTTACTAACCTGGAGTGAGTGGTCAGGCCTGGGGAGAAGGCCAGTGTGTAGAGTGTGCGTGAGTGGGTGGGCCTAAGGAGAAGGGCAGAGTGAGAGAAAGGGAAAAGAAGTGATAGGCGGTGAGTGTGAATATTGTAGTAAAAATGTAGGTAAAAGAGAAGAGGACTTAGGGTAAGTGGGTCATTGGAGAAAGAGAGTTTGAGGACAGGGGATAATGGCCTATTTAAACAGTCCTCTCGATCACATGTGTCGCAAATTGCCCCAATATTCCGATAAAAATACTAAAATATATTTTTCAGTGGGTCCAAGAGACTGCGGGTCAGTGCTTCCATGAGTGGCCAGGGGAGAGAACATTCAACAATCAAATAATACTAAACATGTTCTCATATTTGTTAAGAAAATACAAGGGCCCTAAGCTAAAAAGCAGACCGAACATAGAGGGGATCTGGAAATTATACAAAGCAACAAAAGGGGAACAAGTGGAAAAAAGAGGGGGAAGGACCAAAGGAAGAGGACGGACCCATTGCTCGGTCCACACTCTACAGTGTATATTCAACATTACAACCAGCAGCGAGATATACATACCCACAGCAGAAAATGACAGAAGGAGATCAAGAAACAACTGAGGAAAAAGAGGGACTGGGACACACGACCGGAGGAAGTGCATAGGACGGGGAAGGAAGAAAGTACCTAGCGGACATTGAAAAGAACACACGGCTACAGGTGAATGCACTATTTAAACGAAGCAGAGAGGATAATCGAGGAGGAGGTGCGGAGAAAAGCAAAAGGGGACAAGGGGGGTGGTTGTCGGGGAGAATAACATTCAAATTAGATGAGGAGGAAGAAGAGAAAGGGAGAAAATAGAGAAGGGCACAGAACATAGTGCAGCCTAAGACGAGGAAGGAGTAGGGGAAGAATGGAGCGACTGAGACAGCGATGAATGGACCCCAGACAAAGACAGGAAGGGGCGAAAGCAAAGATGACTGGATGGTGGGGCGAGCGAAAGGTACTGGTCAACGTCCCTGCGCAGCGAAAAGAGAAGATAAAAGTAGGTGTGGCCCAGGCCACCAAAGGAGCAGGGGGAAAAGGGACAAGACAGAGACAAATTCCACTGTTGCAAAAGAGAAAAGGGCTGCAGGATCTCTGGGCAGAGGAGACACAAAGATCCTGGGACGAGTGCATACCTCTATTCTACCACATATTGGTTAGGGGGCTGCCAGCGGAGGTTCAGACATCACTATATAAGATTGTGGGAATAGAAGCAAAGGGATGGCTGCAAATACAGGCACCCATAGTACATTACTGCAAACCAAAACAGGAGAGCAAGAGACAGGTGGCAGAAAAAGCTGCCAAAGCTGAAAACTAAGTGGTACAAAAGAAACTGGAAAAGTACACAATGGAAGGGGGCAATGCTTATACACGAAGCTGCTACAGTTGCGCCCGCCCAACGGGGACGGTTTCCCATGGAGACATGCCACACCAAGGGAGTTACATGCAGCCGCAATATATGCCATAACGGGGAATCCCACAACAGGGGAATTATATGCATGGGGGATTTATTCTCCTAGGGAAGGGTACCAGCAACGACGAAGAGGATATAGAGGGTCAGGTTACAGGGTCTTGGACCGTGTTATATATGCCAGAACATGGGGCATCTTGCGCGTGCATGCCCTTACGTGTAGCAAGCGCAAGCGATCCAAGTGGATCAAGATGGATTCGCACATTACAGCCACAGTGGCAGGGAGGCGTGGCCTGCGCGCATGCTGTGAAGACAGGCTCCTGCGGAGCTCCGTCCGTGATCCTTCCATATGACAAGAATATCGCTGTAATGGGTCGGTAATCCAGGAATGGACCGGACGGAACGGAAGGGCAACCACTTCCCGACACTCGCCCTGACTCCCGGTCCGAATCGGAGAAGCAAAGCCAGAAAACGTGAAGCCCAAACTCGAGCCCCTTGGGCCCGCAAGATGGCAGCGCCCGTTGCGCGCCAAGACTAGAGCTGCGACCAAGTGCGACATACTGCAGGGCGAGACGTACGCTAGCACCGAGGCTACTGGGGCTAACTGATCGCGCTCCGGCTCCGCCTCAACCCTGGTGAATGCGTGGAGGAGCGGCGAAGTCCGGGATTGCACCCCCCGGGCCTACGGAGCGATTGCGGTTGCCGGAGGCGGAGCTGACCGGGGCCTCGGGCCTCCAGTGGCTTCGGTGTCCCCCGCTGGAAGGACCGAGGCAGAAGCGGAGAAATTCGCCCCGCGGAGCAGGAACAGGCCGGGAAGAGCGTGGCTGGTGCAGCAGGTGAGGAGGAGGGAGCGGAGCCTGCCTGATAGACCCGTGAGTGGAAGTTCGCGCTGGACTGCCGCCCACGGTTCCTCCATCGAAGCTCCTAGAAAAGGAGCGGACAATAAGCCCCAGGGAACTAATCCAACAGAGGGCCAGGAACACTGAACCCCACAGGCAGTCCAGTGACAACATAGGTGGGGGACCCTTGCCACCCCTTCAAATCCCAAATAAGTTTCTGAGAGAACGCCATCTTGGATCCGAAACTCCCAGAACTAAACTCACTGGCCGAGAGTCTGCAGACCGGCCCTTGGGAAGCTCCTTGCTAGACACAGTGGCATAGGCGGGGTAGAGACCCTGAAACTAGCGGGCAGCAAGGGCCTACGCCCGGCCGGATCGACGGTCCGAACAACAGCGACAGCACCCCACCCAACTTCCCCGGAAGCGAGAGAGGGGTGTTTGCGAAACCGCAACTGGGCCGCCAGATACGGAGCTGCTAAGGACTACTAGATATCTAAAACACAGCCGAGAAAAAGGGGCTGCTAGGCCAATCTGCACACTGCGCGGAAACGAACCCACAGCCCCAAAAATGTCTTCCCCCAAGGGCAAGCTGAAACTGGTCACAATGGATTCCTTCACGACAGTAAGACCCCAGAGAAAGTCACAACAAGACCCAGAACCTGTCGATGAACTGCCCCAACAAGGAGAGGATCTCAAACATGCGTAAGTCCTACAAGCAATAGCTGCCCTCCGCACATCACTCGAAGGAAGACTGGAAGAGGTGAAATCGGACATTCAGCTCATGCGTCAGGACGCCCGCAACCGAACGGAAAGGGTCACGGTGGCAGAGACTACTCTCCAGGAAAACGTAGAGGACACCCGAGACCTGAAGAGGACGGTCCAGGATCTGGAACAGAAAGTGGTTAGGCTGGAGGCCCGTTCCGAGGAGGCCGAAGGGCGAGCCCGCCGAAACAATATCCGCATACTAGGGGTCCCTGAGGACTTGGAGGGCCCAGACCCGACAGACTTCATCGAAACACTGTTCCTACAGGAAATTGGACCGGGTAACCTCTCCCAAGGGTTCTCCGTGGAAAGGGCCCATAGATCCCTTCAGAAACGTCCTCCACCCGGATCCCATCCACGCCCAATTATAGCTAAGATCTTAAATTTCCGAGATCGAGAAACCATATTGAGATACTCCAGAGAAGGAGGGGAGATAAAGAGGAAAGATTCAACAATAGTTATATACCCCTGCAGTGCAACGTGCAAGGAACTCCTTTATGCCAATAAAAGCCCGGCTAAGGAATCTTAATTTAAAATACATGCTGCTCTACCCATCACGCCTCAAGGTTCTCTATAATGGAAAAGCAATATTTCTAGAGTCTCCAGCCGCGGCCAACATGTGGCTTGAACATAACAACCTGGCAGATGATGGAACAGGACCATCAAAGTCGGACCGGGGCTGAATGGGAACCTGCCAGAAAGAGAAGGAAACGGGTACTCCCCACATAATGATCGACCCCAACCAAGCACTATCCAATGCAAGCCTTCAGTAAAGTAAGCTATACCGGATGAGAGCTCAAAGGACCAAACGAGCAAAGTTAGGCAACCCACCCCACTGAAAACTGTGTGAGCAGCCTGCCCACACACAACCTGATCCGGAAGGCCAGGAGTGGCCTGCAAGGCTCGGGACCCCCTGAGCGTTGCAAGTTGGGAGCAACTGCTAGGGACTGTTCATCTTGTTTTGTTTGTTTTTCCCCCATTCAAGGCAATGGGAGTTACACAAGTTACTGAATCTCCTACGAGTGAAACGAGCGACGCTGGAGAAGGTGGACGGGAGGGGAGATGGCATGGATCAGGGGATGCCGCAGAAGACACTGGTAGGTGCCGGACTGATTCAGAGACAATTCGATTGATTCGACATGGCATCCAATGCTAAAATAAAGATAATGACTTGGAATGTGAGGGGCCTGGGAACCTACTTACGCCGAAACAGAATCAAGTCTTACTTGAACAGAAAAAGAGTGCAGATAGCGCTGCTGCAGGAGACACACTGCACGGTGGACTCCCTGGCTAGGCTGGGAGAACATTGGGGGGACATGGCGTGGGCACTACCTACTCCAAATATGCAAGAGGTGTGTACACTTGGATCCATCCCCAACTCCCTTTCCACTTAATCAGCTCTGAGACAGACCCTGAGGGCAGGTTTGTAATTCTCTGGGGCCGCTTGGAACAGGATGAAATATGCATAGTGAACTCTTACCTCCCCAATATTAACATTACAGCACACTTGAACTCCATGTATGCTAAAATCACACCATGGTATTTTTTTCTGGGGGGGTGACTTTAATTGTGTCCATGATGCGAGCCTTGATAGGTCCCAGCCCCACCCGAAAGGGCCCTCAGCGGCAACCACAGCCTTGTCCTTATTGTCAGATAGATTGAACCTAGCTGACATTTGGAGAGAGCGTCATCCTGACTCTCGGGGGTACTCATATTTCTCCTCCCCTCATGATCTTCACACGAGGATAGACTACATCTTCATAGGCAAAGAACACCTGTCACAAATAGAAGAAGCGCAATATTTGGGAAGGACCATTTCAGACCACTCGCCGCTCTTAATAGAATGGAATCAAACTGGCCCCAGACCCCCTATCCCTATATGGAGAATGCCGAATGCCGATAGACGCCCTAAGTGACCCGGTGTTCAGTGAAGAACTGCATGAATTTATAGATAGTTTTATTGAGAGGAACACGGGGAGCGTTACCCACCTGAGCACGATGTGGGACGCTCTCAAAGTAGTGGCGAGGGGGGGAAATCATCGCGAAAGCAGGGGGCATCAAGAAACAATTGAGGGGTGAATTGGATCAGTGGGAACGACAGGTTGAGCACCTCAAATCTACCCTGGTGAATACTCACCAAAGAGAAGATAACCTTAAGGAACTTAGAGTTAAATGTGCCCAGGCATGGGAAAGACTAGCCAAGTTTGATCATGCCACCAAAACAAACAGAACGCACAGAGAAGCCGATAGACCTAGCAGAATGCTGGCCTGGTTATGTAGGAAAGAACACCCCAAACACACGATCCCCATGATACAGACTGAAGAAGGTAAGGTAGTACAGACACAGCAAGATATAAACAAAACCTTTAAGGGCTTCTACGAACACCTTTACTCTCACAGGGATCAGGTTCCCCGAGAGCAAATCATAGACACCCTGGAGGAAATAGGGCTCCCCAAATTGACCCCTGAACAGGCTGAAGCTCTTGACGCAGATATCACAGCGGAGGATATAGCAGAGGCAATCAAGTCACTGGCCACTGCTAAGACCCCCGGGAGTGACAGACTGCCCACTGAGTTTTAGAAGGCATATGAGACCTCCCTAACACCCTTGTTACATGAGGTCTTTCAGGAGGCACATGAGAGAGGGATACTTTGACAGTATGAGTGAAACCTCGTTAATTCCAATCATCAAGCCTAATAAGCCCGCCGACAAATGTGACTCCTACCGCCCAATAGCCATGCTTAACTACAATGTGAAAATATTGACCACGGTATTAGCAGACAGACTGGCCAAAATCATAGGGGACGTAGTGTACGAGGATCAGTGTGGCTTCATACCAAGCCGGAACACGACCATGAACCTACGTAGAGTACAACAGGTTATTGCTCAGACTGAGGCCAATACGGAGACATATGCGTTGCTGTCCCTTGATGCCATTAAGTCGTTCGATTCTATATTTTGGGAGTGGCTAGTGGAGGTTCTTGTGGGTTTCGGCTTTGGCCCAGGGTTCATTAGATGGATCAAGATACTTTATAACAAACCTACGGCCAGAGTAAAAACAGGAAAATACATATCAGAGGCCTGGGACATACGCAGGGGCACTAGGCAGAGATACCCGCTCTCCCCCATGCTTTACGTACTAGGACTGGAACCCATTGCTATATACTTCTGAAGACAATTCTTTGATGCTGGGATACGGCTCGGGGGTATTGACCATATTATCTCTCTTTACGCAGACGACGTACTATTGTACGTCAGAGACCCACAAAACAACGTGCCCACGATGTTAGACGTCTTGGACAACTTTGCAAGGTTTTCTGGTATACAATTTAGTAGGGCGAAGTACTGCCTGTTCCCTCTGGCAGGCCTCAGGGGGAAAGACATAGCAGAACTTCCTGCGGTAGGAATACACTGGGAGCTGACCTCATTTAAGTATTTAGGTATACACATAATGCATACCCCTACATTAATGCATGAGCACAATACGAAGACTGTGATCCCAGCTTCAGAAAATCTATGCAATTTTGGGCGAAACTCCCCCTATCCATGATGGGAAGAGCTGCCATAATTAAAATGATTGTCCTTCCCAGATTCTTGTACGGGTTCCAGAATATACATTTTTACATTAATGCGCCTTTTTTCCGCTTGCTAGAAAGGATAACCCGGGACTTCTTGTGGGGGTCAGGGAGACGCAAAATAGCATTTTCCACCCTGATGCTACTGTACACCCAAGGGGGAATCCAACTCCCGATCTTTGAAAAGTACTACCTGGCAGCACAGCTTAGTTTTGTCACCAAATGGCTAGCAGATGAAGCCACATCCGAGACCCCCCTGCTGCAGACCCTAGTATCCCCGTTGCATATAAAAAGAACTCATCTGGGCCCCCTCCCACCTGATGCGAAATGCCCCTTTCATGGCCATCCTGGGACAAAAAGTATGGCGCAGGACAGTAACCCTCACCTGCACTAAGCCCCAGTACTCCCTGGACAAACCACTACTCTCGGACCTATGTGGCTCTGTCGCAGATTTGCACCACCTCAGACACTGGGAAAGGAATGGGATATACTCATGGGGGGACCTGTTTGTGGATGGGGCTTTTAAAGACTTTGAAACACTTCAGGAAGTAGATGGAGTCCATGGGGGCCAGTTCCTGCGGTAGCAGAAGATGAGAACCACAGCAAGAACCAAATGGACGTCATGGCCGGAAGAACCGGAATCAAACCCCCTGATTACACTACTTTATTCTCTGGGCGAAGGCTGGAAGCCGGTGTCCCAGATCTATGCCCACCTAAGCGACATCCCCAACCCACGGGGTGCCGTTTTGAGAGGCAAATGGGAAGCGGACATGGCCCGGGAACTGTCAGATGGAGAATGGGAAAGGGCCTTGACATTCCCCAAGTCTGTCTCCAGGAACCACAGATTCAGACAAATACAACTCAACCTGCTACACCGAAAATACTTAACCCCATCCAGGCTGGCAAAAATCAATAATATGTCGCCCTCTAATTGCACATGGTGTGGACAGAGCAATGTGGACTTGATCCACGTGTTCTGGAAGTGCATTAGGACACAATCCCTGTGGACCGCCATACAGCAGACAAGCGACAATCTGGGGGTGACTAGATACAAATGGACCCCGGAGGAATGCCTACTGGGCACATACACTAGACCGGCCAAACTCAAGCACCTCACCAGACTAACGGACATTATGTGTATACTGGCAAAGAGGACTATGGCAATGTCTTGGAAGAAAACGACTGGGCCCCAACAGAAAAGCTGGCACTCTGAGCTGAAACGCTGGGTACGAGCAGAAACAACGGCTTGGGAGGACAGTGTAGCCAGATCCACAGATGACTCTAGTATGACCCTTGAGGCCTGGAAAGAACTCACAGACTCCCTGTTTTACCCCTCCGATGACGAGCCCCCATGAACTGGTATGAATCCACCGAAACAGAACCATGAACTGAGTTGGCAAGACCTGCGACCATTACGCTGCCACCTCACTGGGCTCTCACAGGCATGGGCGTCCCCCCTTTCCCCCCCTCCAGACCATCAGGATCCCCCCTGCTCCACCAAGCAACATCACCTCAACAGGAAAACACTGGGAGATAGTTAAATGTTGTAATGTTCATTTGTTAAATGTTTCATTCTGAAATGCTCATTATCCTCGAAACACGGATATGCTTGGTGTCCTGTAAATGCACTAAATAATAAATGCCAATAAACAAATTTGAAAATAAATACAGCCACAGTGGCAGCAGATGCAGATTCTCCCAGCCCAGCCAAAGCAGGGACAGATGTCTGTGCAGCAAGCAGGGACACAAACACAAGGGGGGACAGTGGATAGTGGGATAGCAACTCCAACCATGGCACAACCTCCTGCATTGGCGGTAAGAAATGCAGTGGTGTTAGGACAGAACATGGTACCCCACTACACCGGGGTCAGCGTTGTTGGAGGAAATCCTTTCCCTTTCCCAGAGGGTAACGTGCAACAATAGTGGGGCCCACAGAAAGCCAGAGCGTGTCCAGTCCTAGCAGTAATTGATGGCCCCGAAGAGGAACCTGATGTTAGGAATACGCTATTACAGAGTCTTAGTGGGCGGATTCCCTTTCCCCCACCCATACCGTGTAAATCTCTGTCCCTCCCCATCTTACCGGATACATGGGGGGTCCTCCTTGGCATATCCTGACTTCTCTGCAGTGTCGGGCGCATGGAGCCTAGCAGGACTGGCGTCTGGTATGGAGAGAGGCCACCAACTGAGGAGGAGCCCAGTTTAGTTGTCACATAAGCGGCTTCGCAGATAGAGCAACGCCGGTCCGACCATACAAGCACCTGAAGAGCACTGCACATCATGAGCAGGTATGTGGTGGCTCCAGCAGCATGAATGGTGGGCGGCACGGCAAGACAGAGAATCCCTAGGGTTAGAAGATAGATAGAGCCAAGCCCCGGAATGCGGAGAGAGCCAAGAAACCCCAGATTGAGGAAAGAGAAACAAGCCCCAGAGAGGGGAGAATACTGAGAAGCCCCAGAGTGGGGCCAGAGAAAACAGTCCCGTGTGGGGAAAGAAACTAAGAGAAAGAGTGAGACAAGCTCTGGAGTGGGGAGAATACCAAGAAGCCCCAGAGTGGGGTGAGAGACAGACAAGGCCCGGTGTGGGGAGAGAAATAATATACCCCAGAGTGGTGAGAAAGGGACTGAAAGGACACAGATTATGGGAAGCAAAACATAGGAATCTCTACCCAAAGGGAGCAAGACTGAGAAACGTCAGTAAAAAGAGGAACCTGAAAGACCTGGTGAGGGCCTTGAACAGCACTCCTGCAGTACACAAACTATATGTTTGGGACTGTGAAAATAGGCCAGAGACCAAGAGAGGGGTCAGAAGCCAGCAGCCATCTGTTTCATTGGGCAAAGCCCAAAAGTATGTCTTGGTTGTTTTAGGTTTTCTTTTGAGTACTAGGGAGAGATAGTAGATTAGAACAGGATTTCTGGACACAGTACTTCATTTTTGTTTAGCCATCTTGACACCCTGACGAGCAACCTTTTTGACCTTCATTTGTATAGGAGTAGGGATTAGTATGATATATGATATGAAATGGCATTTATAACGCGCCTATATACAAGTGTTTCAAGGTGCGAAAAAAGTATTACAGACTTTGCAAAAGATTCGATATTTTGAGGGGACTTTTAATGTTGTGCCATGTAGAAATATGCAGGACATTACTAGATTGCCCAATTTTATCAACAGCACAACGGATGTAGACCTTTTTCTTCTAGATGGGAGTGTCCCGAAGATTATAAATATTTACGCAAACTACCAGCATGCAAGTGATTTTCAAGAAGATTTTGGAAACCATGCAGAATCAAGCAATGATCACCCCGGGAGGGGACAAGGAATCTTTCAATGATCATCTGTGGGGGTCTGAATGAAGCAAAGTGGCAGTAGTGAGGGAGCCAGGAAACCATTCAGGAGGTACTTGGTGCTTTTGGAATCACAGTTCTCAAAAACTTCTTAGCTGGGTACACAAAAGGTAAACTGTCGACCGTCTTGAATCTGAAGCCCTGATATCTGTTCAAAATTCTTTCCCACTAGAGAACAAGGGGCTTCCAACATTAATGGACCTCCCAGGTCTAATTTGGGTCCTTCCTCTCTTTCTCTTTGTCTCTTTCTCACTCTCTCTCTCTCTCTGTGTTCCCCAGGGGTCTAACCTCTCTCCCTGGCTATTTAACCACTACCTGGCACCTCTGGCCCACCGCATATTCACCTTCTGCTCTAACTTTCAGTGTTATGCGGATGACGCCCAGCTCCCCTCTGCATCTACTGCTCCTTCTCTCGTACCAGACTGTCTGCTATTCAGGAATGGTGTGCCTCCAACGATCTCTGCCTTAACGCCAGTAAGACTAAGATCCTCCTCATTGGAACTCCTGCTCCCGCCTTCCCTCTCTCACTCTGACCGCCCACCCTGGGCCCTCTACCTGCTCCTTCCAGTGAGGCTAAGAACCTTGGCGTCATCTTCGACTCCACCCTCTCCTTCTCTCCTCACATCTGACGTCTCTGAGAAGTCAAACTATCAGCTGCACCTCCTCCGATGTATTCTTCCTTTTCTCACATTCCCCCTGGAAGCTCATTGTCTCCAGAGCCCTGGTCCTCTATAGGCTGGACTACTGCAACAGCCTCTTTCTAAATCTGCCTGCCTCTACTCTTTGCCCTACAAAACATATCCAGAACAGGACTACACGACTTGTCTGTGACCTCAAGCCAAGGGATCGTATCTCACCAGCCCTGAAATCTCTCCACTGGCTCCCTGTTGCAGCGAGGATCAAGTTGAAGACCCTCTGCATCGTCCACAAGGCTTTCAGGGCCCAGGGACCACACTACATCCCACTTTCTCTTTCTAAGCATCTTCCTTGTCTTGCCCTCCGCTCATCCACCTCCAACTCTCTGAGGGTCAGATGCTTCTCCAGGCAGAGAGTGGGGGGTAGATCTCTCTCCTCTGCTGGGGCCTCCCTCTGGAACAGCCTCCCTGCCTTTCTAAAACTTGAGGACCACCTAAGGTTCCAGAAGCAACTCAAGACCTTCCTTTTCGCTTCCGCTTTATCTCTCCCTTGCTGATATCCCTGTCTGCTGCGCATACTGGTTACCTGGCCACCCACTGAGCTTACGGTATCTGCAACCCTACAGTCTCCTGACTCTCTGCACGTATGAGCCACCTCCCAGCTGCACTTACTAGTTACTTTGCACTCTTCCCTCCCCCGTGTCCCCCCTGGCACTCCCCCCAACACTTGAGCGATCTGAATGACACAAGGCCTAATAAGATCATTGTTTTGTTCTCCTTCTGTCCTCCCTTCCTTGTATTGTCGCGCCTACAAACACCTGTGTACAGGTCTGTTGTAAATGACTTATATCATAATGCAAAAGGCACTGGCCTGCTCATCGACTACATCCTGTTTAACACCGAGGACTGGGACAACTATGAACATTTTGAAATAATTAGCCATTTGGAAAACAACCGTAATGCATTTACATTAGAAGAGAAGTGCAAATACGTGCTACGCTATGATAGGATCCTTAAGGACTGTGAATTATCCTTTAAAAGTACCAACAGAATCAGAATAGTGGGCCCCCCAGATGGGAAAAAGTTTTTGTAGAATGACATAGGTTCAAGGAAACAGAAGATTTTATGCATGGGATACTGAAAGCCCCACAATGTGAACCTCTTGACAAATCCTAGCTCAGGTCAGAACCTTATGGCCTCCCTATCACAGCTGTGTAAGAGGGAGAAAGTAATGAATCCAGGGAATGATGCAAGAAATAAAGAGAAGCCTAGCTGATTCGAGGAGGATGGCACCGACAGAAAAAAGACCTCCATGAAGATATAAAAGAAGAGAATTATCGTTCCAAGACAAGAGACCCGAGAGGACAAAAAAAAGAATAATTCTGGGAAATAACAGACATGATGCAATAGAGAGGCTGCAAAGGCAAATGAAAAGGGCTTTCTGGAAACCTGTACCCCATGGTTTGGGGTTTTGAAATCCGTTATTGAAGCGAAAAATTCAGAAGATGACTAATTCTGTTATTTTTCCAGAATGTTTAATGCTGCAAGCGATTAGTCAATTATCGTAGCAAATCAAGACCTCACAAACTGGCACAACCCATAAATCCAGGAGTCACAGGCGACTATGCACCAAGTTCCTAAAGATGCAAGCGATGATATAATAAAGAAGGCTGGAAGGTGGTCACAGGGGCAATGATACTGTAGCAGTAAAATAAGTATGTAAGGCAGTCAAACTAGAGGCACAAGATGCTTTTTTGGCTTTAAGGTTTACACTGGATGGCAAACTATTGGTCCAATCCTCAGGTTCCATACCTTGGTAAGACAATCTCATCAATGCCAAGTTGGAAACCTCATTTAACATCAGCAGGTGAGAAGGCAGCATCGTGTCTAGCAATAACGACATTAATCTGCGGACATAATATGATTTCACACGAGGAAAATAGTCCTCCAAGCAAACTATGGGAGTCAAATGGTTTATGGTTCAGAACTGTGTGGTTACTTAGATGATTTAAAAAAAGTGTGATTTTGATGAAACCATCTCTCGGATAGTGGGGTTCTCTTCGTATTCTGCCTGGAGACACGGGTCATAAATGGCTGTGCAAATAATGAAGGCTAAGCCTACCAAGAAAGCACAATGAATGGCGGTGCCGACTTTAAGATAGGAAGGGACAATGCTGTGACAAGGAGAAACTGCGCATGTACAGGCATTTTAATTTGGGTAATTTGAGGGCTCAGAGTGCATTTGTGTGCTGGCCTATTCCATTTTAGTAGAATCTCTGAGCCACTGCTGCTTTGTGAAAAGTTCCAAGTAGAGGCAAGTGGATAGCCTGGTTTATGGGTCCCCTTTTGGGGCTGCTTGAGGGTTACGACTGCCTTTAAAATGAGTGCCTCCCTTTTGAGAAGGGTGGTCAAAACGGATTTCAGATTTTATTGCAATACTTGCATCAGCACAAATGGTAATATTTCCACTGGTTTTATATTTTTGATAATGTATGTATGTGTAATTGTATGCTTCTCTGCACTTGTCAATCAGATACCCCTATCTGACTAACATAGCACTTTGCCACTTGCTGGCTGCACTACCACTGTTTATTGCCTTTATGTATTAATTTATTGTACTTATTCTGTTCTCTCCTCTGTTCCGCACTTTCCACTTCACCCCCCTTCCATGCACTTTCCCCCTTTCCCTTTTCTATGCACTTGCGCAATCTTAATGTCACTGGGCCTAGTAAGATTGTTTTTGTTCCCCCCTGTTCCCTTCCCTTTGCCTGGTTGCACTCTGAAACACTTGTGTACGAGCGCGATATAAATATCATATCATATCGAGGCAGGTGGAGCTGAAAGTGCATTAAATAAATTCAGAGAAAAAAGCTAAAATTGTCAATGTTCTTTGTTGCTCTGCACTGCAATATGTCTACACATGTTAGCACATCCATTCGTATTTCCTCATTCTTTCAATGTATGCTTGAAACCATCCTCATGTACACATTAAAATTCATGTAATCTTCAAAAGCAGAAAGCGTGGCAGGTCACCAAAATCGATGGCCATCGTTGCCCCTCTTTAACAGTTATTGCGTCTGCAACCCCTCCTCACGATCTTGCCGTTATTGTCTCAAATGACTGCAGACCTCCAACTGTTAAAACTCCTCAACAAACTTTGTGTAATTACATATCACCGATTTCAGTTTGTCGTTATTTTTTTTAGCGTAATAGAGAAGCAGATGGGTCTCATGACACAATACCGTTCCCAGAGCCACATTAAAAGCATATGTTTCTAGGACGGATTTCTTAGAACAGGGTGATGGTTGTAACACGAATGCAAATCAAAAAGCAGCAAATAACCGCTGAAATGCTCTTTTTACTCCTCTCACGACCTGAATGCAACATCTTTAATTGTATGTCAGGCTAGGTTGCGAAATCAATGCCGAATACCCAGCAATAAAACTCCTATCGACATGATAATCTTTTAAATTCAGCGTTTACTGTTCATGCCTTGGATTGATCCTTTGCTAATTTTCCAGGAGAGAAAACATATGCCAAACAGTCCACTTGCTTGGCATGTCGTTCTCTAATTTTGGAGGTTTTGATTTAACCGTCTGTAGTGGGGGGATGGTGTGCAGGCACATTAGGCGAGAGCCAGATCAGACGTAGGCGGGCGAGGTGTAACACTTTAATATATATGCATATGTCTATTTAGCACCCTTAAACCCCACCTTTATCCGTCTCAAGAGGCCACCGCTCTGCCTGTAGCTCGTAGATCACCACCGGGTGCGCTGTGTTGAAAAGGGGTAAGAAGGTAAGGAAATGAAAAGGCGGGTAGCAAAGTGAAGGCTTCAAAAAACTCCCAAAATTGCACAAAATAACTCGAACACACATTCCACACCCATCGTCTAGCACTCACACATTCCTCATTATTGAGCAAGTTATGTGAGTGAGGGAATGAGTGTGTGAAGCAAGTGAGTGAAGTGACACTCGCACATACTCATAAACTAGTGAGGGGTGTGTGTGCCAGAAGGCAATCTGTGAGAGCAGGGTGTCTGGACGCTTTAGATTTTTAAGGCTATGAAACACGCAGGTCATTCTTTTTCTGAAAGGAAGGCCTGCTTATCACATTCTTTTCATAATGCACCATGCCAAAAACATAGTGAACCCATGCACATTTCATAGGACGGTCTCCTGACGTCCACCAGCAACTGCCCTACAGTGGCAGTAGGGCACGTTCTAAGGTCCCATGTGCATTCATGGATACAGCTGGTGGACCAGCTCCAACAGCCAGGGGTGGCTATTTAACCATCTGCACCTTTGGATTAGATTCTTATAATTGTGTACACACGTAGCCTGATGGCACAATAATATCTAAATACAACCAGGTCTGGTTATTACAAAAAGTTTAATGCAGCCAGCAAAACTTTCCCTTGTCGCCTGCTCTTTAGTGTGGCTTGGTTGTCTGCATGAGTATGTCCCAAAACACTGTGTGACTGCTACACAGATAACAATATATGAAGGTTGAATTTGAATTAGGAAAACAGGTTACTCTAATGCGCCAACTTCAGATTGTATAAAGCTTGGTTGGTGAGTCAAGTATGCTTATTTTCAAAGTATCCTGTTGTTTTAAAAGTAATAACACAAACTTAATTCCAGAGGTGTAGAAAAAAATATATTTTAATTTGTCTCTGTGTTAAATCTCACACCATGAGTGATCACATTATTTTTCATGCAAATCAATTCGATTTCCAGTGTTTAGTTTCACACTTTAAATGTTCAAACTCACAATTTCTTGTTCCATAAGTTCAAAATATAAACAGTTGCATTGTTCTTGAAAAAGAGCTTTGTTCATAAACTTCAAAATGTAAATGAATACATAATTTTTGAAAAAAACCTTGCTCTCGACACGTGTTTCCCCATTGATTAGTTCAGTGGTTCATCAGGAAAGGAAATGGTTTTATAAAGGAAAAGAGTAAAGAAAAGATAGGAAGAAAGGTTTATTTGAGCATTGATATGTATCAGAGCTAGACATTTATAAAAATGATTAAGTGTCAGGCCAACATATAGTATGTAAATAAAGTTTAATTAAAGTTTGAC
Organism: Ambystoma mexicanum; assembly: GCF_040938575.1. Classification (NCBI taxonomy): domain Eukaryota; kingdom Metazoa; phylum Chordata; class Amphibia; order Caudata; family Ambystomatidae; genus Ambystoma; species Ambystoma mexicanum. The sequence goes on along the minus strand of NC_090931.1, from coordinate 1,055,190,684 downwards.
TCACCCTATTGATTGTATTGTATGAATCTTTTAATGAAATTTGTAGACACTTCAGTCTAGTATTGGGTGTCAAAATCACTTAAGCGCAAAAATCCCTTCTTTGTTCAATTTAATGATGGATTTATCTAAATGGAAAAAGGAGACTAAGTCAAGTCTTGTCATTATATAGCAATCAAAGACTGACTTGGAAGTAAAGATAAAATAGTCCAGTAAAAAAAGAGGATCTCAAGTTTTGGCATTTCTTACCTTTAGTATTTATTTCATGTCTTTAGTGAGGGCACTTCAAAAAATCCTGGATGCCTTGATAACCAGCATGGTCCGGATGGCCAGGTAGAGCAACATTATTTAAATTTTCGTGGGCTTCTATGCGCGTTTAAACGTGACGTGATGACGTCATCGCGGCACGCATGACAACGTAACGTGCAATGATGTCATCGAGTTCCTAAAAGACATCTGGCCGCCATTTTGGAGCAGGATAGTCTTCTAGTTGTTGTTATTCAAGAAAATGCGAGATCGTATGTTGTTTTGAACACTAAATGGAGTACAGGTTTCTATATTATTATAGACTTACATGGAAGAGATGTGTTCATGAAAAAAAATGTATTGAGAAAAGAAAGGAACGATGAAAATGGAAAATGAAAATAGGATATTGATTATCCAATTTCGTGTTCAGTAATGTTAAAAAAGATAAAGAATAGAAAAGGAAACACAATTAAACAGCAAACCTTATTGTTAATAGACAAAATATTCTTTTGTATATACTAGATATATCCATTGTTACTCTTTGAATAAATACTGGTATTCAAATTAGCAAATGGCACATTTTAAATGCAAAGAAATATATAAATATAGATTAAATATAATAAAATGTACACAAAGTAAACATGACAACAGTATGGTTATAGCCAATTATACATTTCTGTGTCACTGTTTAGACCAGAGACACAGGTGTCCATGATACAAATCCACTTGCACTCATGTCTTCGTAGCAGTTATTCCTTATTACCCCCTCTGGGAGGTAACCAGATTTATTCTAAGCCAAAAACCTTGAGATCAGAAATTTCAAAAATTAAATGATTCTACAAGATGTGTACTGGTAAGGGGGATCTGAAGTCTTGATTTCTAATAGCTCTCAAATGTTCAAAAATCCGCACTTTTAGTTTCCTTATTGTACTCCCAATGTACGATTTGTTACAGGCACATTGTATGCAGTAAACTACATTTGTAGAGTTGCAATTGATGAATTTGTTTTCTCCATTCGGAAGCTTGATCGCTTTCTTGCCTTGTTGTAGAAAGACATAGTTTGCAGTATCCACATCTATGAGTCCCTCTTATAGAAATTTGAAAAAATGTTTTTCTTTCATGAGTAGTGGACTGAGGAAACTAGGACTGATAATACGTTTAATAGATGGTGCTTTTCGGAAGCATATACTGGGTGAATTTTCAAAATGCTTTTGTAGACTTGTGTCTGTCAAAAGAATGTTCCAGTGTTTTGACAGAATTTTTTGATTTTTTTTTTTAACTTCTGTACTGTAAGTGGTGAAAACTGAGTAGTACGTCTTATGTCTGTTTTCTGTTTGTCTGTTAACAAGGATTATCTTGGTATTTGAGTTGCTTTGTTAATTGCTGTTTTGATATTCCTTGATTTATTGCCCCTTTCTTTGAATTTAGAAAACATTTTTTTGCTATTGTCTTCAAAAGTGGGAATAGTACTGCAATTTCGTTTAATCCTCAATATCTCCCCATATGGAATGTTATGAATGGTGTGTCTCGGATGGTGAGAGGTGGCAAAAAGGAGACTGTTTCCAGCTGATGGTTTTGTGTAAAGTTTCATTTGAATTTGTGCATTATCTACAAACAATTGCAGATCCAAAAATTCAATATTTGTGGCACTTGCTGTTTTGGTAAAGGATAAATTATAGTTATTGGTATTGAGATAAGAAACAAAAGAGTTTAATCGATGAGCGTCGCCTTCCCAAATTATCAAAATGTCATCTATATAGCGACCCCAAAATTTCACATTGTCAACAAAAAAAGAACCATTTCCTCTCCTGATGAACCATTGAACTAATCAATGGGGAAACACGTGTCGAGAGCAAGGTTTTTTTTCCAAAAATGATGTATTAATTTACATTTTGAAGTTTATGAACCAAGCCTTTTTCAAGAACAATGCAACAGTTTATATTTTGAACTTTTGGAACAAGAAATTATAAGTTTGAACATTTAAAGTGTGAAACTAAACACTGGAAATCAAATTGATTTGCATGAAAAAGAATGTGATCACTCATGGTGTGAGATTTAACACAGAGACAAATTAAAATATATATTTTTCTACACCTCTGGAATTAAGTTTGTGTTATTACTTTTATAACAGGATACTTTGAAAATAAGCATACTTGTCTCACCAACCAAGCTTTATACAATCTGAAGTTGGTGCATTAGTGTAACCTGTTTTCACAATTCAAATTCAACCTTCATAGGTCTGGTTATTACATGGTGGCTATTGACATTGTAACATTATTCAGCCACAAGCATTGGGGGGGGGGGGGTCATATCATCAGCTTGACCCATGCATGAAAGGGCTGAGTGTGTATTGGCAGTCTGGCCTGGGTGTACAAACAACCACCACGTGTCCTGTTAATATCTTATTTTCAAATAGTCTCTAGCCACCTTCTGGACCAGATCTTGTAATTCTTGAATAAGGTTTTGTAGGATTACTTTCCCAGCACTCTTTCGTAAGGTTTGTTTGATCCTTATATCCACATTGGTTTGTCATGTACGACCTTGCCGCATATCTTCTTGTGTCCAAGTTACCCCTTCAGGATTGTTATTATGTCCCCTTTTTAGCTTACACATATCTTGATCATTCATTTATCCACTACTCTCCAATTAATCCCTTTTGAGAGTTGGGGTCTTCTCCCCTCTTCCCAGGGCAGTCTTATCCACTGATTATTATTCTCTTTCTCAGGTTCACATAGGATGTTCCCTCTTATTTTGTTACAGTTCAGATTGATCAACTTTGCAGCATGACTTTCAAAAATGCCACTGGGACGGGTTTCTCCACTCCTATAACGATTCCCTTTCGGCTTCCCAGCCCTCCCGTTCTCCCCGTTACCTCTCTCTTCATGGGGAAACGACTCTGGGGGCTGCGGTCGGTTGGAGCCTTCTTTCCTGTTTGGCTTTGCTTTCTCTGTTTTCTCCGGTGTCTTCTCTTCGTCAGTTTCTCGATTACCTTTCGTGCTACGGTCCAGCATATCGCCTGACAACCAGTGCTGTTGCCGATATCTCTGTGGGTTGGTGTCAGCATTGTTGGTTGGGCTCACTGCTTACCACAAACTACTTGTAGTCGCGCCACCAATGGGTTCCCGGTTCTCAGACCCTTGGTTTCTCACCGATTCAGTGCACTGTCTTCCCAGTGTCTGATACTCTAGTTCAGTCACTCTGAACTTTGCAGGTTCAGTGGCTCTCGGAGGCTCCGCCTCCCGCTTGTGTTAGCTACCAGGGGGCCTCCCCTGCTGCTGTATAATTCTCTTGTCAACCTCATCATGTCCTCCTCCTTAAACGTCCTTGTCACTGTTAAGTCGAGGTTTGTCCTTAAAGAGACAGCTTCTTTTCTTTGATACTCATGGTGCATGTTAATGTTGTCTTCAGCCCAGTCTTGGTTTTTATTGCCGTTACGATTCTCAGTCAGTTCCATGTATGCAATCACAGGAGAGGAATTAGGGAGTTTCTTAGAGGAACAGGAGTCCTCGTTCCCTAAGGGGGAGTCTCTCCCAGTGAGTTATCAACTGCTGAGACACCTAGGCAGGATCTTGCAAAGTAGGGTCACCTCCCTAGCCTCCCTCTTGGGGAGAAGGGATGTATTCGCTCGATTCGTCACAGCAGACAGAGGAAGGGGGTGGAGTAATGAGTAGCCTGGAGGAGAGGTTCAGAATGCAGAGGCATCTCAACATCTTGGATTTGCAAGGGCTCCCCAAACACTCTGTTCCATCTCCCCACTTCCTGCAGACAAGGCACTCTGGTTATGACATCAGTAGGCAAGGACACTTGTTAAAGCACCCAGGACTGAACCCCTAACATACTTGCTGTGGACCAGGCCAATTTAGCATTTTGCCTCTATACTGGTGGAGAGGGACCTCCCATTGGTTGATTTATCTTTGGAATTCAAGAGTAGTTGGATTCACCTCTAACTCTGTTGGCGATAGTCTATTCCAAAGTTCTCTGCATAGTGGTGAAGACAGACGTCTTCAACGAAGAGGAATGCTCTCCTCCCTACCCATCCCATTGGCACATTTGGAATGAAACTGCTGTTTGGATGAGGCCTACTGCATATGAGGCACTGGTACCTAGGACCCTGGCACTGGAGGTGACGGAACCCGTGTAAGTGTACCCTACAAACCTTTCTGTTTGTGAAGGGCAGAAGAAAGGACTCACCTTGCTCCCGAGACCCTGGTCTGGGTCTCAAAGCAACCGCAGAACCAGGTAAGCGATCCTTGGCACTCCCTGCATCTCTCAATCACCTCAATGCTAGTTTGGGCACCTTCGATGTTGTCCAAGTGGCTGCATGTGTACCACCCGAGTCATCCTCAACCACATCCACATCTCCTAGTTCCACTCGACATCAATGCCAAAGTTCTGCACCTCCACATCTGAGACCTGCCAAGTCTTCTGGCATCTCCTACTCGACACTGCCTGCCTGGTTGCCTGCTTCTTCAAGTTCCAAGCAATGCACTGGAGTACCCCGATGGAGCGTTGAGCGAGCCTAGCCTGCTCACTGCCAAATGACAGTCTCTGCTTCTCTGCATCCAAGAGCTCTGAGCACTCCGGCACTGCTGACCAGACGTTGCCTGCTGTTTTCAGCAATTTCGACACACAGTCGCCCCTGAAAAGCACTGCAGTGTTGGAATGTGTCACTGCTGCCTCTCGACCTGTCACTGGCTAGGTGCTGACAGCACCCAGACTCGCGGTCCGATGCCGAAAAGACTGTCTCAGTGCTGTTGAGCCCCAAAGACAAAACATAAGGTATTTGAAGTATCCCTGTCCCGCTGACATTTAAGCCCCTCCACCAAGTCTACCTTTAGAAAGACCTCTTTAAGAACTTGACATTTTGCTGTTGTACTCTTCCAACCCAGAGTGCCTCTTACTTTAAGGTAATCTTTTTCTGTGCCTTTCCATTACAGGGGTGGGACGTTAGTGGTTTTATTAGTTGTGTGCATTTTTGTTAGTTTAATTAAAGAGCCTATTTTTTATAGAACCTTGGTTGGACATTCTTTTATGTTGGTACCACTATACCGTTATTGTTTGCATTTCATCTGTGCCAGTTCTCCCTCTGAACAGTATAGACTGCCCTCATCCCACGTTTAGAAAAGAGGCAAAGGAGGTTTACCTGTATCTGGGTGAAGTGTCAGTTGCCAGGGGTTGGCTCAGTGATCTTGGGGGGTGGGCAGGGGGGGAGCGGCACGACAGTGCGAGGTCTGGGGAGCATGAAGATGGAAGAAGAGTAATGCCTAGAGTTCTTACTGGTAATCTTCAGCACTCTTAGTTCTACTCTTGTCCATAACAATCGTAACAGTCAATTCTATGAGTAATGAGACAATTTTTAAAGATGAAGGTGTAACTACACTAATGTATCATATTAAAAGCAAGAAGCCACGATTCTGTAAAGTAGATTGAAAGCCAGAGGCTACCTACCCCAAACAACTGACAGCACCAGCCCAAAAAAGAGAAAAGGACAGGCACAGAAAAAGAACCATTCTCCTGGAAAGCAAAGAGAAGGGCCATGAACCCACTGCATATATCTGTGCAACTCCCACAGTAAAATGAAAGAACATTTTGAAATTTGGAGGCTCCTCGAGGATTATAAAGAATTTAAAGAGCTGCCGATGTTTGCTTTTTAAAACGCATAATAAACGTGTTTGCTGTGAATATGGACATGGTAAATAACAATATGCTACTTGTGGACCTTTTAATCTCAATAGCACTGTAAACAATAACGTGCAACTGGAAAAGTCATGATAAGATTTCCCATCACTCATAGTAGGCCTCAGTCTGCTAAACCCTCGCTGTCCCCCTCAACACGAAAGGCGCTTTACTGAACAATAAGGATACAAATATGGAATACGCTTAACTAATACATTCCCCTTACAAAACCCCATTAATGTGATAGAACTTTACAAACGCAAACAAGCACGTACCGCAAATCCATCGCGATAGTCATTACACACCCAAACTTGGAATTACAAAAGCCCTTACATATTTAGTATCAGTCATGCACCCACATACGGGGCTGAATCACGTGCAGAAAATCATATGTATGGCTCACCCTCTCTTTCCTGCCTTCCTGTTCATCTTCGACCTCTTGCACTCTTTATTTAACTCTTATCTTGGGTTCTGTTACAACGAAACAATATTAATTTCTCTTCGCTAATGCAGATGTATTTAAAATATTTGAAATTTAAAAAAAACGGCAAAACTATTGTGCAACTACCTTGTCCACTGCAAACTGCTACTTTGACTAGATGTGGCCGAGGCATGGCATGGCAATTTCCAAAAACAAGAAAATCCGTTCTTTGGGGAAAAAACCTAGCTACAGAGAAATGTGCCCAATGGTCAAACCACCAATACGGTCTCAAATACATCAGCGAACATCGGTCCAAAATTAGACTCTAGACAACACAAAGCCCCAGGGTCGCTCATTACATCATGGTGAATCACAATGAGAATGATTTGGGGTGGGCTGTAATTGATGTGGTTAAAAACATCAATAGAAACTTGGATATCTAAAAACTACTTTACAAGAAAGAGCAAATGTGGATGCTTATGCAACAGTCCAACATAGGGGACTTGATCCAGTCGCTAAAGAGGGCTGCGCTCATCCATACTTGAAGGATGCAGCTTTTTGCTTTGGTGCAATATATTATAAACTGTCACCCCTTCCAGCCGGTTTAGCAGGGGGTGCCTACAATCTGTACCTGCAAGACCTCTTTGGTAATTCACACTTCTTGATTTTGTACATCTGTATTTATTGAACTAGGTTTTTGTGGTATAGGTTTGTATTGTCTCCTTTTTTTGCCCTTCCTAACTTTGTCTCACAACCTTCAGTGTTATTTTTCAACCCAGTTGGATTCTGGTACACCACTTATTCTTTAATATGCACATAACCTGCTCCATAATGCATGGTACAACCGTCAATCACATTGAGCTCTCCAACGTAAATAACACCTAGTCCGTACATAAGACTTTTGCCAGCAGCCACTCATCCATAGTCCCACCCCACATGGTGGCCGAGTTACCTTAAAATGTAAGCTTTTCTTGATTCAATTTCTGCCATTGGAAAAACATTTTCATTTCTAAGTTTGAAGTCAATGGGAGTTCCATACATTAAACAAGCATTAGTAATGCCAACAGTTTGGCTTTTCTAGGCATGGCAAAGGCACTTGCCAGGCCCAGCCATGGTAGTATTAACTGCCATGGTAGCAGGTGCAAAATGGTGCGAATACCTGGGTGTGTTGTTGTGCCCTTTTAAGGACAAGGAGCCCCTGGGAAGGGCTTATGCTCACGTCACATGGCAATGACCATGTGACCACATCAATAAAAGATATGAGCGGTTTCCCGCTCATCAGTCGAGACCAACTGACTTCTGACTGCTGTGTCGTTGTTTGCAGTGCGATGCTGGTGCTGCGTAGCAGGCAGGGTGCCGGCCCTGCAGGGCCCTTTCAACAGGACAGTGACCCTGCTGGGCAACATTGTCCCTGAGCCCCCCACCCCCAATGTGAGCAGAGCGCCAGACGGGCAATTCTGCACATGTTTGCCAGTGCCCCTGCTGGGCAACTGCGGTGCCATATGTCATGACGGATTGGGTGCCCCCAGGCCATGGTCCGACAATGTACCCACGGTCCAGTAGGGTGATTCTTGCATCCAAGTGTGTCGACTGGGTAACCCCCAGCAACTGCATGTCTGGACCCGATGCCTCTGAAGTCCAGACATAGCACTGGGCATCTAATAGCATTGCCTGGCAAATGCCCAATACTTGTACACAAGCAAAACTGTTTTGATTTATTTCTTATACGGGGCAACACACCCATGGGCCTCAGTGCGCTGACAAAGACGATACGAACATAATATAAATCTACAAAATATAATCAGGCAGATGCTAAAAACATCAGAAAAAACACGGGCAGACTACTTAGACCACATCCAACCACAATACAATCTGTGTTGTCAAGAGAACACCAGCCTTCAATCTGCGTCCTCCGGAGGACTCTCCGGTCTTGAGTTCTGACACAGTTGCGACCCACTCTTTGGTTAAGCCAGGCTAGAATTTTATTTTTAAGCGCCTCCTTGGATTCATATTCCCTAGGCTTATCAACGTTAGTAATAATAAAGTTTCTGGAATCCAAGGCAAAGCTCCTTAAGGTAGGATCGACTATTCGTGCCATACAGGACTTGCTTAAACGAATATCCTTTGAGGATAGAGGATCAGGTAAGATATTTGATTTAATCAGCAAGAGAGTTCCAGACAGGTGATCATTAGCTACACCAGGAACAGATTTTGGTACGGGGACTTGGAAATGCACTCCTTTATAAGGAGGCTCTTCTGGACAGGTTTGGCAGCCTTGATAAGCCAAATATGAGTAGCCAAGGTTTGACAGTTCTTTTCTATGCCAATAGATTCAAATTGGCAACATTTGTCGATGCTCGGGGAATGTAACGTGGAGGTTTTAGAAGCGAGGGAAAGAACCCAAGCATGGAGATCTTCAGCATTAGAGCATGCGTCAAGGTTCCTCATAAAGCGCTCCTTAAGAAGCAGCCAGTTTCCTAGAGTGTTTTTGTCGTGAAACTCTTTCGAAGGACCTTCAAGGATAGCTTCCCCTGCCCTTTCCCATGCTTTGGCAAGCAGGGGTGGAGTCGACAGGATCTGTATAGCCCCATCGGGTTTGTCAAGTACCCTCATTGGCCCTCACGTGACCAACATAAGGGGAAATCTCCATATTCCGCAGCTGCATATTTGTGTGGGAGGGGGACCCCACTAAAGCATCATCACCTTTAATATCATCACTCTTAGTGGCTTTGTTAATAAGAAAGAGGGGGTTTTCCGGCAGTCTTTTTTTCTTCCTTTTTGTGCTTAATGCCAGAACTTCAGAAAAGCGGCTACCACTCCCGTGGGGGATAGGAGATGTAGACTGTTGCAGGGGTTCCAAACTGCCTAGGAAGACAGGAGAGTTGGTATGGGGCAGTATACCAGGAACATCCCTGATTAATACATCCCTCTTATTAACCAAATTATGCGTAAGATTCGCCCTTGTAACTGCCATTTTTCTAAAACAGTAATCAAATAAGGGCCAGAAGGGGGAGCACAGTGTCTGAGCAGGGAAAAAACTGCAGAATTTAGTGAGAGGCAGACAGCATGACTTACCAAGAAGGCAGCATGAGTTCAAAAGACCGCTGAGCAGTCCAGCAAGCTCGGCAAGTTATACAGGCTCTCACGGGCATGGAAAGCAGCCAGAAGTGTCCCGAAATCCCCCCCTGTGTTCTCTGGGTATTCTCGTAGCACTTTCACTCCCACTCCACGACCAAAAGACGTCCTGGAAGCTGATAGCGTTGCGGAGGAACACCAGGGTCCTTCAGTTCAATTCTCAGCGTTCCGCGTTCACCACACCATCAGCTAGAGGAAAGGATCTAGGATCCACACGCGTCAAGCGGCATCGCCTGACACGGCCGCCTCCGACGTGTTGCGCGTATGTTCATTTATGAGCCTTGCAGCTCTTCCTCTCGCACCGTTAGAGACATAGGAGCCACTTAGTGTAAGTAGTGTTTCTGAAGTGGCTGTGAAAGAAGGATGTTGGCTTTGCCAGAGGAGTTCAGTGAAGGACACACAGAGTGCTTATAAATCTAAAGAGACTGGAAAAAACAATTTTAAATGTGTTTCCATCAGGCTTTTGGTTTTGAAAATGTGGTCAACCTATGTGGCATATACTGCTCGTAAAAGCAGCCAAAGAGAAATATTTTCCATGGATTGCAACTTTTTTGAAGGCACGAGGATCCCGTGCCATTTTAATACATTAAGATTCTAGTACTGGAACAAATTGAAGAACTCGACCTCGTCCGAGGCAGCGTCTTCAAAAGCTGCTTCATTTTACAGCCCAGCTTCTCTCGCCTAGCAAATCGTCATGAAAGGAAAAAAACAGAAACACTCTCAAAATCTCTGAAACTTTAACTCGGGCTGATCAAGCAACGCAACGCTGCAGCTGTTCTTTTCCATAAGACCTGCCTTCTTTATACAATGTTCCATTCTTGGGTTTCCCCATGTGGGCGAGGGCCCGCTTGCCGTCATCGCTGTCCAATTTGTGAAACAATCGGTCATCACTAGCGAGTCTTGTGAACAAATACGGATGCTACACCGCAAATAGTTTTCTGCAGTCATTGGTACTGTAGTTCTTATATCTCTGTAGTTAGAGCTGGGGCCAAACCCCGACAGTCCCCAGAAGGGCTCCCGAGCCGGTGGCCTGCCGGGGCCCACCCCCAACTAGCCCCAGCCACACTGACACCTGAGGCAGCCCGTTTAGCGGCTGCGCAGTTACACAAGCTGCCTGCAGGTGTTAGCACTTCGGATTAGAAAAATAGAAAAGGCAAGCAGCAGGTGTAACAGTGCAGTGCGGGCTGCCTGATGGCTCTGTACTCTGAACAGGAGGAGGGCTGGGCTGCCCAGCCTTCCTTTTGTTTCTGAGTAAATAGCCATCACCCAGCATGAAGTTCCTGGGCTTCTCATGCTGGGTGATGGCTATTTACTTGGAAACAAAAGGAGAGACTGGCAGTCCAGCCCTCCTCCTACTTCAGAGTACAGAACCATCAGCAGGCAGCCCTTTCATTCAAGAGCCCGTGGTTAAAGGGTTGCACCACGTGGCTCCTTGAAGGAAAAGGCTGCCTGCTATGTGTGAGCTGGGGCACACTGGTGTCACACCTTTGGTGCGTCCAGCCCCTGGGCGCATCAATGGTAATCATGCCAGTGTGCCCCTGTTCTACTTCTTTTAGCAGCCCCCACCCATTAGGCGAGGGGGGGCTCTCGATAGAGGGGCGTGGCCCAATTACACCCATATTTAGTCCATACCCCTTAATGAGAGCCCCCCTCGATTTCTAATCCCACTTACAGCACTGTATATATATGTCCATACGATTATGAAATGCATGCATGGGGGGCGTGGCTTGGAGCGCCATCGATGTGGTCGCTCCCTTGAGGCCGCCCGTGGAATGTCCGCCACTGCCATCAAATTCTGGCGGTTCTGATCGAGCATCCGAGTCGCCAATGCCACCTACGGCGATCGGAACCGATATGGCACAACCTGGCCTAAGATGACCTCCGAACGCGGGAGCGTTCTCCTAGAACTTAGCGGCCGAATCTCTTCCCCTGTCACCATCCGAAGAAACCAAGATGGCGGCCTCGCCGGAACTCAGCAACATATTACGCATCTGGTGGTGACGGGGCTCTGGGGCGCCGAAGAAGAGGAGGAGCGGACGGACCCGCCAACACGGAACCAGCCGGATCATATCAGGGTTGCCCGGAGGGCACGCAAGAGCTTCCTCGGGGGCTGCTGCGTGGAGCCTTCTCGTTTCCTCGCTGCCTGGCGGGGCCCGGGGCCTAGACCTCCCCCGCTCTGGAGCTCGATTCCGGCCCCCCGCTCAGCAACAGCCGGCGGCACTACGGAGTCACATGCGGGAGGCGCATAGAGGGATCACGGACCCCCCCCCCCAACGATCGACATACAGTGAGGACGGGGGGGAAAATACGGAGGCCACGAGATAATCCCTGCTACCCAGAGAAGCCTCGACCTCGCGGGCCATACCGCAGCGACACACCCCCTCCCTCCACGCACCGATGGGTCGTCCTGCTCCGATCCGGTCCCACTGAGATCCTCCATGCACTAGTACTTCCTGGGGCACTCCGGCCCATTCATCCAGCCAGCGACCTAGACTACTGCGGGATCACGGCTACTCCACCGGCTTCTCACTTCACACTCTTACGCTTGAACACTACTGGGCGGCTGGCGCTGAAAGCACACGACCTCCCACCCCTACAGCGCAGTAAACTCTGCAGACCTGGAGGGGGCTGAGCGCCGTCTCCCACAGTTTTGGTCCCCGCTGCAACTCTTCCAGCCAAGTCCGCCCAACACGATCATCATGTCCAGGCAAACAAAGGTTAGCAAGGGCGCAGATATTTCCACCATGCTTACTGCATTAGATAAAAGCAAGAAGCAAGAGCCCCCCAAACTGACCCCACAGAAACCACAGGAGGACGGGGGAGCCCTCGCTACCAAAGGGGACCTGATGGCCTTCATGGCGGACATTAAGTCGGAGTTTCGCTCATGCCTCTCAGAACTCACCACCAAAGTCGAACAGACAGACCAAAGGGTTACGGAGGTCGAACAGAGGCTCGGAGAAATCGAAGACCACTCTCGGGATCACACTACCACTCTAGGGGAAATGCAAAGAGCCATTGACACCCTGCATCACAAATTCGAGATCCTGGAGTTTAAACATGAGGACCTTGAAAATAGGGCGCGCCGCAACAACCTTCGCATTCGGGGCGTCCCAACCTCCGTCCCTGACAACAAGCTAGCGGACTACGTGGGACGCTTCTTCGAGGCCCTCCTCCCGGACCTGGATAAATCTCAGCTCTTGCTAGACCGGACCCACAGACTCCGCCCGCGCCGAGGGGCAGACTCGGACCCCCCCCAGATGTCATTACCAGGGTCCACTTTTTCACAACCAAAGAGGCGATTTCTGCGATTAGCCGCCAAGGGGAGGAAATCACTCTTCAGAGCATGCCACTTCAAATTTATCAGGACCTCTCACCACTCACCCTTCAGAAAAGAAGAGCACTCCGACCCCTGGCATTGTTCCTCCAGGAGCAGCAAGTCCGCTATAGATGGCTGTTTCCAACGGCTCTACAATTCACATATAAAGGCACCCTATGCCGGATCAGTAGCTTGGAGGATGCAGATAGGATCATGCATCCAATCTCGTCCCAGGAACCTTCCACGCCAAACCCGGAGGGATCTGAGGACTCTGGGCCGCTTCCCTCCCCAAAACCTAAATGTTCACCATGGTCGTCAACCCAGCGGAGCAACAGAAAGAGATGAACAATGGCGCTCCTGCGCCCCTAGGTTCCAACAGCATCTTTCCCTGGTCTCTTCTGACCTGACCTAAACTCGGATCCGCCACATAACGCTTAGACTGATGTGCCCTGAAGGCGGAGACGGCGGACCATACCCACGGTTCATACCCACTCCAAGGATACTTTCCAACTTTCGTTCCTTGGAAACCCACAGTACTCGATACGCGATGGGACAATCGGCCCCGTTGGCCAAGGGTACGCCCGTACTTACAATGTCGGTCTACCCGCCAGTTAAAGTTGCGGCCCCCGTTGGGGTTCCGCGTTAAAACCTCAAGTGCAGGATGGTATCACGAGATCTCACGACAAACATGGCAGCTGAATCACCGGCTCAAAACCCCCCCCCCAACCCAAGAGACAGAGAATGGGACACCACTGGACCACAAGGTTCTGCAAATCCTCTCCCTAAATGTTAATGGACTGAACTCCCCTAACAAACGAAAGGCAACTCTATTAAAACTCCAGGACGAAGACGCAGCGATAGCTATGCTCCAAGAGACTCACTTGCTGCCGGCGGACGTGATCCGGCTTCGCTCTCGGCTATTCCCGCTTCCATTTTTTGCCTCTGGCACAAGCAAAAAGGGAGGCACGGCGATCCTCTTTAGGAAAGACTTGAACCCGCAAATCCTGAAAACGAAAATATGCCCGGAAGGCCGATACACAGCAGTCAAATGCCTGTTGATGGGAGACCTATACACCCTCATCTCGGTGTATGCCCCTAACACTGGACAATCACACTTCTATGACTTCTTGGGCACGACTCTCGCTAGTTTTGTGGAGGGCCAAACGATTATCGGAAGGGGACTTCAATGGGGTTCCCGACCCTACTAAAGACCGGTCACACCCCCCGACTCCAAGCGATTTCGCCCAAGCACTTAGCTTCCTCCGGCTGTTCAGGTCCTTGGAGATAATAGACTCATGGCAGGTGTTTCACCCCGACGAAAGAGACTACTCCTTCTACTCGTTCATCCACCGCACCTTCTCAAGGATCGACCTTTTCCTGATCTCCCCGCAAACCTTCCCCTCTGTCAAAGAGGTTTCCATCGGCACGAGAGCCATGTCCGACCATGTTCCAGTGATCCTGGAACTCCGGGTTCAGAACCCCAACCTCAATAACCCACATAAATGGTCTCTATACGACCCGATCCTCAATGACATGGCTACGAGAGACAAGATCGCAACGGGGATAAGAAATTTCTTTGACGAAAACCCAGCCTTGGACACTTCACTAGCGAATAATTGGGATGCCATGAAGGCAGTATCAGGGGTTCCCTAATTGCTCAAGGAGCGGCCTACCATCGGAACAGATGCCAGACCCGGATAGCTCTAGAGGATGAGCTAAGAGAGGCTGAGGCAATCCACAAGGAAAAAGGCTGGTCCCCTAAAACGCAACGGATTATACGAACAGCGAGGAAAAAGCTAGAAGCCCACTATGCGGAACAAATCGCTCTACTGATGGCGAAGGCCAAACAATCATATTACGCGAAGGGCAACAAGGTGAACAGGTTCCTGGTGGCCAAACTAGCCAAGCGGAGACGCATCAACACGATCGCAGGTCTGCGTGATTCCAAGGGGGTCACATGGTACTCAGAGCCCGAAAAGCAACAGCTCGCAACAGACTACCTGACCCAAATCATGAAGGCAACCCCACGGAACCTACCGCAACAGGTGGAATATCTGCAGAGGGCAGCGGTACCCCGTCTCGCTGATGCAGCGAGAGACGAATTGGAGGAGCCCATTACAGGGGAGGAGGTTGAGGAGGCCATTAAATCACTTAAAACACGAGCCCCAGGACCAGACGGCTTTTCAACCAGGTTCTATAAACTATTCAGGCCACAACTGACCCCCTACCTGGTGACCCTGTTCAACTCCTTCAGAGAAACAGGATCAGTCACCCCATCGATGCAGGAATCAACCACCATCCTCCTGCCCAAACCAGGAAAGGACCCAAGGAGTCTAACCTCCTATAGACCGATTGCACTCTTAAACATTGATGCAAACATATATTCAAAAGTTCTGGCAAACCGCTTGAATCGTGTCCTCCCGAAGATCATCCACCCCGATCAAGCAGGCTTCATCCTTCACCGGTCAGCAGGTGACAACATACGGAGAACCTTGAACCTGGTGGACCTTGCCTCCCGGAACTCCCAGAAACTAGTCTTAGTGGCTCTGGACGCAGCCAAGGCATTTGATCGGGTAGATTGGACCTTTATGAAACACACCATAGAGGCCTTCGGCTTCGGGTCAACTTTCCAAACGATGGTTCTAGCCAACTATAATAGCCCAAGTACTAGCCTGAGAATCAACGGACACAGCTCAGCTCCGATCCCCCTGTCATGCGGAACCCGGCAGGGCTGCCCGCTGTCGCCCTTACTCTTCACACTCACCATGGAGCCTTTGGCCCAAAGGATTAGGGGAAACGACCAAATCAAAGGGCTACAGAGCGGCCACATGCAACACAAAATCGCCCTATATGCGGACGATGTTCTACTCACGATCTCAGAGGCCCACTCATCATTGAAACATGAGATACAAGAACTTACCACCTATGGTGAGGTCTCAGGCTTCACTATAAACTTCGACAAATCCTCGGCTTTGGGCATCGGCCTCACCCCAGCAGAATGGGAGCCACTGATGGCGATGTGCCCGATGACATGGGTGAAGAAGGCCATCCCCTACCTAGGGGTCCACATCCCGGCTAACCCAAGAGACACATACAAAGCCAACTTCCCCCAGCTACTGAAAGAACTGGAAGGCGACTTGAAACGATGGGAGACCCAAGAGATCTCACTGCTGGGGCGCATCACAGCATGTAAAATGAACCTACTTCCGAGGTTCCTATACGCCTGCACCTCCCTCCCAGTAGCGATTTCCACACCAACCCTCAGGGACATCCAAAGGAAAATGCTGAAATTCATCTGGAAAGGTAAGAGAGCGAAAATCCCTCTCAGAACGATGCTGGGGGGCTCCAAGCTAGGAGGACTGGGGGTTCCGGACTTGCGGGCCTGTAGTGTGGCAGCACAACTAGCACAGGTTCAGGCATGGCAAAATATAACAAACCGCCCTAGATGGGTAGAGCTGGAACAATCACAAGTGCCCCTACCCTTGCGATTTCTGCCACACATCCCGCCCCCCCTCAGAACACACTGGGGAGACCTCCTTCTATCAACTAAACATACCCTTAGCTCCTGGGACTGGGCGCTAAAGCAAAAGGGAGTGCCAAGAGGACTGAGCCCACGCTCCCCGGTCTTCCATAACCCATCCTTATCACCCAGAGCGAACCCGCGCAATTTTCGGAACTGGATAAAGGGCGGGCTGGAGACTATAGACCAGCTATATATGGGAGGGATACCCCTCACTTTCGTCCAATGTAAGGAGAAGTTCCAACTCCAGGAAAGGGACAGATTCACTTATATCCAGCTACGCCACTGGTGCTCACACCCCCAAACTCTGCAGGCAGCAACATGCCCGCCCACCGCCTTGGAACTTACACTGGGGGACCTTCTTAAGCGACTTCCTGTCCACAAAGACCCGCTGTATGGCCCAGTGGGAGGCGGACCTAGGTCATCCAATAGAGGACCAAACCTGGGTGGACATATGGACCAGAACACACACCTCTTCCACCTGCATTACCAACAGGGAATGTGCGTACAAGGTGCTGCTGCGGTGGTATTACCCGCCCCTTCGACTTCACCACATGAACCCACAAGTGGATCATGCCTGCTGGAGAGGATGTGGCCACAGAGGCTCCTTTTTCCATATGTGGTGGGCTTGCCCAAAGATTCAACAGTTCTGAAGGACATGCCTGGAGACCATCACACAAATCACGGGAACGGCGATTCCTCTGTAACCAGAACCAGTTTTGCTGGGGGCCCCGATCCCCGCGATCTACCCGCGCTCCGGGACCAGATCAAAACTATTGACACACTGCCTACTGGCGGGGAAAACTGCGTTGGCCCGGGCCTGGAAATCCCCAGAAGGCCCTCACATAGCCCAATGGTGGTTTAAACTCTGGGACATCCTGATTGCGGAGAAGGTGACGGCAGCAGAGGCGGGAACTCTCCATCGCTTCCAGAATATTTGGGGCCCAGTGCTTGAATACGACCAGCGCTTCCCCGCCCGGACCTATAAACCGATCAGGGCCCGATGGATCCTGAAAAACCAAGAGAACCCTGAGGAAGACACATAGACGCTAAGGCGCAAACTGTGTAACCCAGGAGGAAAAATTCCGCCTCCAAAACTGAGGGGTGGAGAGGCCAGAGGGAGGTGGGAGGGAGGAAGCCTGGTGGGGGGAATGAGGACTGGGGATCAACATGCCTGGAAAAGAATTGCTTGTAATATGTGTATTTACCATCCTGCCTTGATTTAAAATAAACAAAGTAAAACAAAAAAAGAAATGCATGCATAAAAGGGCGCTCATTTAGTGCAACCTACATTTAATTTATTTCTTCATGACACAGAGCCCTCCATGTGCCATGTTTTATTAAAAAAGTTATAAAACCTGTCGGCCTATAGAACCCGGACTTAGATAGAACTTGTTGACCAAATGGGCACCAGTATCCTTTATTCAGTTGGAACTGTGCCACTCCGACTGGCTACATGGCACTAACCAAATCCTTGTTTGAGGAGCAAAATCATCCAGCACACCAGTTATTATCAAGATATAAATAAAAAAAAGTACAAACCCTTCACCATTAACTATAAATTGATGCTCTATGCTTTACTCCTTACAGTAAGCAAATACTCAGGCCACTTCGTTCATGTATCCTCGCAGTGTGCCCTTGTCTGATGTCCTGAACTTATCCAGTATAATAACAGAAATTGTCGGGAAAACTCTCCTTCAATATTATGAGCCCAGCCCCTCCTACCGAGCCCATGCCCCCCAAAACTCCCAGAGGGCCCTCGGCATGCTGCAAGTTGGTCATTTTTTTAAACAACTTCCTCTCTATTGGAAATTATCAAATATCTTTGCCATAAGATATAAAAATATGGCTCAGCTCAGTTTCCGATCAAAATATTATTGGATAGTTGCAGACATTATTTTGATGGATATAGCCAATATCCAGTGGGATGAAATCTAATCTTCTCCGAAGACCCTGGGCATGAATCTGCTTGTTAAGTCAAAATGTTAGTTGAGGTCTGGTAACTTCTATCCCTTTGTCATTAGTAAAAGGCATTGTAAAAAGTCAAGGAACTAGAGTTATAGGAAAAATTATTACATTCTGAAATATAGTTTTCGGTTGTTGATAAACCCATTCATTGAGCTAACAGAACAGTGGACTCGTCACATTTGTTTGTATTGTATTATCATCTATTTCCAGAGTGAATATTCATAATTAATGTTCACAATTCATGTTGTATGCCTGTGCATGGTTGGAAGCAATATCCTCTTTTTTTTAGGATTTCTTGTTTTATTGAAACATGTACCAGATCTGTTGTTTGAAAAGTATAAATGGTTGAATTTAAGAATTCGATACACAAATGTTTGTTTTCCGTACATGTGTGATGAATTGTGCTCCTATTTTTTTAATATATATTATTAGGTTACTCTCTCTGAGCTCATACTATGAGATATGCCTCTCATGGAAGAACAACTTTGCAGTTTATCAGTAGCACTTACCATCTCTCAGAGGTGTAGGTACAAAGCCCCACCCTTTCCCACAATCCACCTGTGTATACCCAACCTCAAATGCTGATCATAGAGATCAGAGGGTATAATGGCTCGGAGGAGGGAGAGTAGGCCATGGAGTAATGGGGATTACTGGCAAGTAATTTAAGCATTTGCCTTCACACCCTCTTGTGTGCGATTGCTTAAACCCAATTCACATTGGACATAGAGTATTTAAGAAACACTTAAAGAACAAACACTCCTGCATACCCATGGTGAAATGTGGACCACGGTGGGCAAAATGAAATCAATGACATGCCACCTGAAGAACTCCAGACACATTGTGCTTACGAGAACCTTCCCCTTGCAGGCAATGCCATACATGAATCTGTGAAGTAGAAGCTTTCACCCCGACAAACCCCTTGAACTCTGCCCAAGATGAATAAACACACTTAGCGCACCATCCCTGTGTTTCCTGGATTAGGGGAACCTCATTCAAGTTGCCCCAACAGTAATGAGCAAGTTGTCAGACTTGCATAGCATCACTATTCTCTTTAGAGCCATCATTACAGCTTTTCAGACATCTAGTGGTTCTAAGCATATTCATCAGCCGAGGAAAAGGCCAAAAAGAACAGTTTCCTGCAAACAATGAAAATGTGATCGCAAATGGGTCTAAACACCAGGTCGTACCTTAGTACCAGAGAATATGAAAGAACTTCCAGAAAGGGTTCAGTGAATAATGAAGCTCCAAGCTCCCCAATGTCTCGCATAAGTTATGCCTACCAATAAAACTGTCTTAGTCATTAGGATGTTAATATCAGTAGACAAACTGGGTTCAAAAGGATGCCATGCAATGCTTAAAGTACAAATGGAAGATTCCTTACTTGGAAGCTGGCAGTTCAATTGCAAAGCTTTTAAGGAGCCAGTGCACCAAACCCTCACCCTCTGTCTCACCATGCCAGGGTTTTTGAAAAGCTCCATTTGTCATCAAAATGTTGACACTGCCAAACCCCAGGCAAGGAATTAAAGGACAACTAATACTTCACAAGAAAAAGGTAAAAAACGACTCTCCTTACACCAGATCTCCTTACATGGTAGATCTCTTTCCTCGGCTGGGGCCTCCCTCTGGAACAGCCTCCCTGCCTCTCTGAAACTTCAGGAGAACCATCTCCGGTTCCGGAAGCACCTTTTGCTTTCTCTCTTCCTCTCCTCTGCTGAACTCCTGGTTGAAATTGAAACTGAACTGGTCACCTGGCTACCCTCTGATCTCGGGCCCAGGTCCCCTCCCTGCCAGAGCACTCCTGCACTGACTGCCCCCCGCGGCAACCCTTGCACTCGGGGTCTGTTTCTGTATACCTACAGTCCTCTACCAGCACGTCACACTTGTTGTCTGAACTTATCCTAGCACTTGCCACCAGCTGGCCTCACATTTTTATTTATTTGTATTATTTGTTTTACTGTGTGACCCCATGTACTGCACTGCCCCCTCCCCTGCACTTGTGCGATCTCAATGTCACCTGGCCTAGTAAAATCGTTGTCTGTCCTCCCTTAGTTCCCCCTCCCTTGCCTCGTTGCACCTTGAAACACTTCTAGGCGCGTTATAAATGCCATATCATATCATCCTTGCTAATGACCCCAGTGCCTAGCATAGGATTTCAAAGTGGAGGGCCTCTACAGCTCCTTCTCGGGAGTAAAGCCTAACCAGGAAGCCTTGCTCAACATCTAATCTGACCAAAGAATCTGAGGATTTCAGAGAGCCTTGTGGAATGGTGTCCGTTTTGACAGAAGCTTCGATGCTAGAACCACTACTGTTCTTTATCAAAGAAGAAACCCATCACCTCCTCTGCAGTATGGGGCTACTAAAAGTATTTCCGCCTGAGATTCCAGGATATTCTTGATAACCAGTGGCATCAGGGGAAGATTAGGAAAGACAACTATTTTGCCCAGGATAACTCCATTGCATATGGGTTCCGAAGTGCAAAGTGTTGGAAGTGTTTGGCTGCCTGCTGCCTCAGAACGCTGTTGCAATTCAATGGATTTCTTTTCTTTTGTTTTTCTCTGCGGAGTCGGCATATATTGCAAAGCTGTGCCTTTAAGAGGGTCGGCCTCTTACAGCATAAAACCCTACGTGCTATGTGAAGTGTAGCGAAGTGTTTGGCTGCCGGCTGAATCAGAATGCTATTGCAGTTCACTGGATTACTTTCTTTTGATTTCCTCTGCGGATTCAGCATGTTGCAAAGCTGTGCCTTTAAGAGGGTTGGCCTCTTACAGCATAAAACCTTACGTGCTACGTGAAGCGTAGCGAAGTGTTTGGCTGTGTTCGTTGAGGAGGTCTGTGGGGGCCATTGCCACAAGTAAGCAGAAGATTGAAATGACGTCATTTTAACACTTTGCATCATGCTTTGTTGACCGTCTTGACGTATCCTCTACACAGAGTTTCATTTGCAAATAAAACAGCTGAGGTGACTGGGCATATCTTGCCTTTGAACCTCGTCTGTTTAAGACAATTCTGTTACTGAGGATTGTGCACAACAAGTACAATATCCTTCACGCTGTATCCCTCTTCAGCATTTCAGGCTTTCTCATTTCTGTGACCTTCTCTTTACCAGAGTGAATATTTGAGCCTCAGTGGGGTGACTGTGGGCCGTAGATCGTGCCTTTGAGCCCCACACAAGTGACTCAAGCACGCTATCCGTCACGCTGTATAACAAATTGAGAATTTCAAGCCCTCTTATTTTTGTGAACCTCTCTTTGTAGGAGTGAATATTAGATCCTTAGTGGAGTGACTGCGAGCTGTAGATTGTGCCTTTGAGCCCCACACTAACTTCATTCTGTGTAATATAAAATTGATTTGGTAAAACATCAATGTACAATTTAAGGAGTACCATCTTCAAAGATGACCTTCATACTCCTAGTGATTAGGAAAATTGGTCGCACTACGCCAATAGCTATTTCTCCTACCACCTCCACTGACATGGCGCACACACAAACTGATGCGCAAGGTGTGGACACAAAGATCAACACATAAGGCTCCGCTTCTGAATTGAGGGTGTTAAGAGTTCCTCCCTCCAACGCTCCAAACATCCAATCACTTAGTGAAGGATACTCTACCACAGACACTGGATTATACCATCTCAACTTCCTCAATGAAGCGACATCAATCAAATTGTCCAAAACATAAAAACAAAAAATGAAGATCTTGCAGCCTAAATGAATTGGCAAATGTTTCATAGATAGTTGTCCCATTCAGCAGAATCCATTGCTTGAATCTGATTCCAATATCCCCCTCAGACGTTTAGATCTCTCATGAACCACAAAAATCTATTGACCACAATCAAGATCAAGTTCACAGAGAGAACTTTGACCAATATGGCAATGTTCTCTCTCCTTCAAATACAGCAACAACACCTCACTGCTCTCGATATGAACCAGGACAAAAACTGCGAATGCGTAGTCCACATGCAAATCAAAGCTGTAGAAATCAATCTCCTGAGAAAACTCTTTATTTGATTCTCCTAATTCTTACAACTCTACATTGTCAGCTTTGAGTTTTGTGTTAAATTCCTTGGTGAATGTCTTTGTGTCATTGAAAGACAAACTGCACACCTATTCAGGCATCATCATGGAACTCGCTAAAGAAGTGAGTAACTTTGACTCTTCTCTTACTGGCCTGAATGGATCCATGTTCACCCAGTTGCAGCAATTTGTGTCGCAAGCTTCTGTGAATGAAAAGGCGGACACAGACTGCATGATCAATTAAGCAAATGATTTCAACTCTTACAAACTAAACAACAATTGTACATGATTGGAAATGAAATCTACATTCCTGGCCCAAAATTCCAATACCACCTCAAGAGCTCCATCGATATCATCTCCCCAGTCGCCATCTTTTGATGATGACCCCTCACTATATTCATCTGTTATGGAAGAATTCATTTGTCTGGCACAAACGGTTGATGAGCAAGCTCTATCCGATGGGGCATCTACCAATCCTGTCCTTAATTCATCAGATACTATAAATGCCTCTTTTCATCCATAAGAAAAAACAGGTCAGTCTAGTACCGATACTTTGAATTCCTTTCCCAGACCGCATCATGTTCCGGTATCTGCCAAAGACCAGGCGGTCATGGCCACAGGCCCCAGAAAACAAAAACCACACCATCTAGTGATGGGGGCAATGGGTCACTTGACTCACTTATGTCCCTTTGGGATCTATAAACACAGGGGCCCTGGCTGGACTCAGTCCTGGCACCTTCAGCGCCAGGCTCATATAGAGATGTGAGCAGGAACACTTTATTTCAGTGCAGGAGTGCTTTTACTTTATTTCAGTGCAGGAGTGCTTTTATTTTACAAGAACTTTCCAGGAGCTGAAAGCCTTTATTCCAGAGAACATCTTCATGTGCTGACTCATCGGGTGTGGCAGCCAGGCTGAACCTGGTGGGCGTGGCTTCAGAAGCTCAGCTATATAAGCTTCTCCATCCTTAAAGCCAGTGCTTCGCATTACTGTGCACTCGCGTGCAACGTGACGCTCACCGCCGCTTGGACCAGTTTACTTACCTTTGAAACCCGGCGTTCTCCTGCATACTCACCTCCAGGAAACCGGTGCTTCAATGCTTCATCTGCAGACTATCTTCTGACATCCAGTGATCTTGATCCAGACGCCACAGCACCGCACTCTGCATCCACAAACTCGGACCCTGTGAAGAAGAAGAAAGACAAGGTTAGAACATCCATCCGAGGGCCACGCCACATTTGAATCCTGCACGCCCCTAGTTAACAACTTACCAGCTACTTTTCTTTTTAGAGAACACTTTTGTGGGATGCGCTTCTGGTAGAGACCATATAAATCACACCAACAATATTACTTCTTATGTGATATTTATTCTTTGCATTAATATCATACAACTTCCATTTTCATTCATTAATTCACATATTGATATTTATTTCCTCTCAACACGTGTTTCCCCACGTTTGGAAAAGGTGGTTCTTTAGGAGAGATACTAAGAAAAAGAATATGAAAGAAAGAAAAAATTAAATCTTGATAATGTTGTGAGAATTCGAATCATAGATAAGTGTTAGGTTTTGTGGTGGTGAAATGCGGTAAGCAACTATAGTTGCATTGCCTGTTAGTTGTACTCACCTAAATTTAAATTCTTTAATGAACAGTCATCTCTCTAATTTCTTATTCCTTTTCATTTTTTTCCTCTCATTTGTGAGGATATTTTTTATATAATAATTTATTTCTGGAAATAATCTGAAAAAAATCATAGCTTTAGCCTAAAATCTATTTTAATTTCCCAAATCATATATTAAACCATCTTTTAAGTAGTAGAGTCTTTTGTTTTGAAGCTGCCATTATTGTCTCCATGGTACCCAAGGCTAAACATTACCAAACCTTAAGTGCCCAAGTCCTAACATTACTTAGTCAAACCCAGAGTTTATTTCTTGCTTTCCCTTTTAAAGAAAAATACCTTAAGTTCTTCTCGGTACGATTGCCAACAGTCCGCTAAGATCCGCGCTGCTTTTTTACTGAGATTTCTTTCCGTTATAAAGACCTCGATTACGTGACGCATGACGTCACCGCGTCACGTTCCACGATGACGTCACGCGTCATGAAATAGCGTCAAGTAGCCATTTTTTTTTCTTTCAAATTTCAGTTTTATTAGTTTTCAAAAGGTAGAAGTTTGGTAATCAATTACAAGCATTTTCCAACAACAAGACAGGTAAAGATTATTACAAAAAGAGCAACCGTGTATAGAACATTTAAAGTCTTTGCGGAACACATAAATTTCCAATAGCAACGTCCAAACCAATTGCCTACACCCTGCCCCCCCTACCCACTATTCCCATATCGCCGTCTGACGGGCTAAAAGAAAACCAGATGTTACATCTGAACCATTTTCATATACATAACATAGGACACATGAGCACAAAATGACCTGTGAAATCGACATAGCAGGCAACATGAACCATCGCATAGATTGTCTCTGAGTGTAGTAACGCTCTTCACACATTCTGTTTATGTGACATATTTAGCACGAAATTCAGACCATGCATTCTCAACTGTGGTGCGATCCCCATGTAGGGCCGCAGTCAGATTGTCCATTCTGTATATGTTCAGTGCAACCCCCAACCACTCAGTTTTTCTAGGGAGCTTGGGTCTCTTCCAAGCCGTGGTGAGACAGGCTCTTGCGGCCAAAGAAGGCCTTTTATCATTTTGGGTGCTTTCAAGGTCGTGTCGTCCGTTTCAACCAGGCCGAACGGAATCAGCAGTGGTTGTTTCTCCCATACATCCTCATCCAATTCCTTGATCCAGCTGAGGACCTCTGACCAATAAGCTTGGACCACCTCACATCCCCACCACATATGCCAATAGTCTGCTCGCTTCCCACAACCCCTCCAGCAGTGTGGGCTTACCCCTTGGTACATTTTAGCCAGCCGGATCAGATCATACTGCCATCTATACATCAACTTGACAACATGCAATTTGTATTGGCAGGATATAGATGATTTCGCCGTTCGTCTACAAATTTGTAGCCATAGGTTTTGTGAGATCTGCCTGCCCATATCCGATTCCCATCTGTTCTTGAGTGTGAGGGATGGTGTAATATCGACCTCAATCAGCGCCGAGTACATTTCACTAATGAAACCTCTAGAGGTCGTACAGGTGGCGAGAATTCTCTCGAACGGGGTGAGGTCCCTTTGTAGCTGATCTTTCCATATCGCCCTTGTCATCACCCCCTTGAGTCTAAGGTAGAGGAAAACCGATAGCGAACCTATGCCAAGTGCCTCCTGAAGTTCCTGAATAGTAATGGAGGTGCCATTCCGCCAGAGTTGGCCAGCCCTCTCCAATCCCGCGTCATACCAGGTCTCAGAGCTCCCTGGGTCCGGGATTGCATCCCGGATCCCTGGCGACCAGAGGTGTCCCAGCGGAGAGGGCCATGTTGTAACTCCTACCGTTCTCTTGCCTGGCTTCCATATTGCCCATATCGTTCCAATAATGGGGTGGTTTTTGACACTATTGCGTAGCTGGGGACCCGCAACCCATCGCCATTCACCCAGAATGAAAGGGCGGAGATGGTAATAGTCCAAGGCTATCCATTGCGGTTCTGACTGCTGCCTGACATGCGGAACAAGTACACACAGCTGGGCTGCCCTATAATATGTTTCTATGTCCGGGAGGCCTAACCCTGCATTGTCTTTTCGAAGCTGGAGCAAAGATCTGGGGACGCTTGGCTTCCTGTGATTTTGTCACAGGAAGGTTAAGAGGGAAATTCTAGTATCCATAAAGCATTCTTGGGGCATTTTCATGGGGAGCATTTGGAACAATTAAAGTATTTTGGGAAGAATCACCATTTTTATCGCATTTAGATGGCCCAGCCAGGAGATGGTGAGTCTGGACCACCTTTGGATATCGTTTTGAAGGACAAGTGATAGAGGGGGGAAGTTAGCCTCATATAGGGAATCCAAGTTGCTTGTAACATTGATGCCTAGGTATCGGAGTGTGGAGAGGCTGACCTTCACTCTTAGAGGGGCAAAGCGTTCCGTCTCAGAATCTCTACTTTTATCAATTGGGAGGAGGATAGACTTTCCAGTATTGATTTTCAGGCCGGCTAGTTCGCCATATTCTTCGATTATATCGATCGCAGCTGGGATCAGTTGGGTGTAGTAATATGTCATCAGCGTAGAGGCCTAGTTTATACTCTCAATCACCCACTATGATTCCCTTAACTCTACCATCATTCCTTAACCTCTGAGCCAGCGGCTCAAGGGACAGTACAAATAGTATTGCCGACAGTGGGCAGCCTTGCCTTGTTCCCCTTTCCAAGGGAAACCAGCGTTAATAGCCTCTGTTCACTGCCACTGACGTTGTGGGGGATGTGTACAGTGCTTTGATGACGTGGCGGAGCTTCGGCCCAAGCCCGTTCCAGACCAAAAGCCTTTCTAAGAAGTCCCATGACACCCTATCAAAGGCCTTCTTGGCATCCAATGGCAGAAGAGGCGGATCCCCTCCCATTTCCTGTGCTTCATGAATTAAGTGAAGTGTTTTCCTCATGGTATCCGCGCCCTGTCTCCCAATAACGAAGCCAACTTGATCGGAGTGTATTAGCCGAGGTAAGTGTAATTCAAGCCGGGCCGCAATGACTCTAGCATATACCTTAGCATCAATGTTGAGAAGAGAGATGGGGCGATAGGAGCTACAATATTTGGGGTCTCTACCCTCCTTTGGAATGACAGCGAGCAGGGCCTGAGAGAAAGACGGGGGGGCTTGGCCTGTGTCAAAGATGTGATTGAACAAGGATGCAAGGAAGGGGGCAATGAATGCGGAGAATGTCTTATAAAAACTAGGCGTGAAACCATCATCCCCAGGGGCCTTTCCCGTCTTCAGGCGTTGTATGGCTTCCGTGACTTCCTCTTCTGTGACTGATGTGTTTAAGGATTCGGCCTCCATGGATGTGAGCGTGGGGATCTGCACTTCTTTGAGATATGTGTCAATACTCTCGGGAGGAGGGGGGGGTCACATGTATATAAGTCTTCATAAAAGAAGGCAAATGCTTGTTGTATGCCTTCGGGGGATGTTACTTTCGTGTCTGTGAGGGTGCCGTCAGTCCTCTCGATGAGATTGACCCATCTCTCTGCCTTCTGTGTACGGAGACTGGCCGCCAAGAGGGCGTCTGCCTTGTCGCTTTTTTCATAATATTTTTGTTTGAGGTATTGTAGGGTTTGAGCCGCTTTGCCCACGATAAATATTTTCAGCTCCTCTCGGAGGTTCGGCAAGATACTTGGGTCTCACATGGGGAGGACTGTGGCAACTTTTGGGCTGTAGAGAGTTTCTCCAGAATATTCTTTTCTATCAGGGCACGTTCTCTTTTTTTTTGGGCCCCCTCGCTAATGAGCACCCCCCTCCGAGTGGCCTTGGCTGCTTCCCATACGGACGTCTTCCCAATCTCTCCTGTGTCATTTGTGGCAAAGAATTTCAAGAGTTTCTTTGAAAACCGAGTCTGCCCATAAGGAGTCATTACATCTCCATTTAGTATTCCGAGGGGCCAGGTCATTCAAGCATATAGCCACCGTAACCATGTCGTGATCCGACCATGCTGTGGGGTGTATATTCGCGGCGCGAAGTATTCGCAGGAGGCCATCGGAGAGGAAAATGTAGTCCATGCGTGTGAGCGTGTCATGAGGGAGGGAGTGAAAGGTGAAGCCCCTTTCCGCTGGGTGCAAATGGCGCCAACTGTCAGTGAGGCCATGTAGGTCCAGGGTTAATTTGATTTCAGCTTCATCTTGGGAGGTGGGTGGATCGTGTGCATCGGACCTAGTCTGTCTATCCACAGAGCTGTCCATCCATGTATTAAAATCTCCACCTAGAGCTATGTGTCCCTTGGCCATGCTAAAAACCTTCTCAGTGATTTTGTGGAGGAACCTATTCTGCCCTTGGTTGGGTGCGTAGATCGTGGCAAGGGTGACAATTGTGCCTCGAATGTTTCCCACAACCACGAGAGCCCTTCCTTCCTTGTCTGACCAAGTCTCCAGAGTCGACATCCGAAGGCCTCTGCGAATTAAAATCCCCACTCCCGCTTTTTTTGAGATACCAGAGCTCCAGTAGGAAGGGCCTACCTCATGTGATGGAATCACCCTCTCCTCCCCCCTTTGGTATCGTGTCTCCTGCAGAGAACATCTACGTTTGACCTCTTGAATTCTCTGGCCACCATGGATCGTTTTGTGGGGGAGTTTAATCCCTTCACATTAAGTGTGCATATTCGTAGTGTGTCGTTAGAGAATATAGGCGCCATCTTGAGCGTCATGTGAGTGCTTAAGCGACCATGTCGTCTGCATCATGGTCCGTGTCGTGTTCGATAATGCAATGTATGGTTCATTTCTCGTGCGTCTGGTCTCTGCGAGTTCTGAAGAGGCCAAGGAGTGACCATTCCAATTCGCGCTTTGACCCTTCATGGTCCCACTTTGTGTTCTTCCGCCCCCCAGGTCCGTCTTCTCAATGGTCATATGTCTTCCCCCAACCCACCCTTTCCTCCCTCCCCCCCCCCCAACATTCAGCGTCTGACCCGTCCAGGTTGACATCACCCAGTCGGCCTTGGACCACCAATGGAAACCGCGAAACAAGCGGTCCTATCCTAATGTAAACATATTTAACAGTGAGCCCCCAACCGTGTATTCTTAACACCGCAAAAGCAACTTACAAGTATTAATTCTGACCTCCTTCTTAGGCATCGTTCCAGTGTCCGTTTTAGCCCACATTTCCACCAAGGCACCCTAAACATGCAGGCCCCAGTTTGTCGAATGCGTAACAAAAATTAAACAATTAGTTCTAAAGTCTGACTCTGGGGTCGGGTGCACCGTTGGCGTATGCTGAGCGTGAACTTCCCCCCTCCATCATACCGAAAACCCTCCACTTTCTCGCAGGCGGTGCCCGAGCGGTCAGCTTCATCCATACCAATCATCCCATTGTACCTTTGCCACGTGCGGCTTAACGTGACAGCCTGGAATCCGGGTTAATGTTCCATGTCTTGTGAATTGTTAATTCTCCGGAATTATCTGGATCCCTGAATCCTCCTGCGCCGCAGGCCCTTAGTGCGCCACTCACCCTCACCTCCTTTCGATTCAGCAAGACAGGATCCTTTTCCCTGGGGACCCAACAGGTCTGCGATACAGTCCGCAATGTCCTTTTCCGAAACAAGTTTTGTTGTCTTCGTTGTCGAGGCCTCCCAATCAAAGGTGAGTGAGAACAGATAACCCCACCTGTACTGGATACCTTTGTCCTTCAGCATCTGTGTAATTGGGGAGCATTTCTTCCTCATTGCCAATGTGAGCGATGATAAGTCTTGGTAGATTCAGATGTTCGCTTCGCCAAGTGAAAGTTGTGGTGCGTGTCTGGCCTTTTCTAGGATCTTAGCTCTGTCCGCGTAATTGTGAAAACGAGCCAGTACTGATCTCGGGCCTCCTGGTCAGCCCTATGGATGCGGTCAATTTTGGGTTCATCCACTAATTCATCCCTAAATAGGACCTTGAGAATGGTGTGTAGGGTCTGTTTTAGGTCAAGGTCGGTTTCGCCTTCCTTTTCGGGCATGCCGAACACACGAATGTTGTTACGGCGCTCCCTGTTTTCGAGATTGTCAACCTTTAGGCGTATTTCCTCTTCCCTGTGTTCTATTTCTGCAATGCGCAGTGATCCATTTGTGCCTCGAACGTGTTCAGAGAGGTTTGGTTGTGCTCGACTTGTTCCAGCCTGTCGTCCATTTTGTCCATTCTTTGTGTGATTTTATCGATTTTGCTGCCTATATCTGCTCTCATGCTTCTCATCTCGGTAAACAGGTCAGCAACATCCGCTTTTGTGGCAGTGGCGTCAGATCCTGCAGTCGACATCTTGGACTCGGCGGGTGGCCTCAGGGATTTGTGGGTTGGTGTAAACCTATATTTCGCCAATTTGCCCTTAAGGTCCATGGGTGGTGGGACCTCAGTGGCGAGGTGCGTGGGTCACAGCTATACACAGATAGCCCAGCCAGAATGGTCTATTGAGAAGTATACGCTTGTGTATACGGGCTCTGTCCTCCAGTGGCGAAGCGTGACGGGGGATGTTATTAAAAGCTCCGATAACAGATAGCCCCTTTTATGTAATTAATTGCCCTTCGGTTCTTCCTGCTTTATCCAACTGGGGAGCTTCCCATGGTGTAGGACAGCACGAGGATCCGGGACAGTTCCCAAGGAAGAGAGATATCAGTTTGAGGCCTGCGCAGCCCACCCCAGGCGGGGTGCCGGGGTACTGTCCCTGGATCTGGTAAGTTCAGGAGTATACGTGGGTTCCGAGGAGGGCACACGCCCTGACAGACAGGGGCCCAACCCTCTTTTGTGGCCTGTTTAAGATCTTCTAGCACCCTTAATAGGACCCGAGGCGCATTGGCTTGCTCATTCTCTCCGGGGTCCAGGTGCTCCGCGCAGCCCCCCAGCCAAGTTGCGACTCGGGAGAGGGCCCGCCGCCTTCCCTGTTCGTGATGCGGGAGGAGAGTCCACACGTGAAGGGCCGGGACAGCTTGAGCGGATTGAGCCGGTTGTCTCCTTCTAGAGTGACCGGGGCGCGCGCTCGTACATGAAGTGACAGCGGAGAGCGCGTAAACTAGGCCCGCTCCACAGCAGTCCTCCCAAGGGCGCACCCGGTGCCTAATCGGGCCCCCTCCAGGTCCCCGGCTCACGGAGGTGGGGGAGTGCATACCTGTGTGCCTGTACTTGTCGGTGGGCCCTGGCAGTGGTGTGCGTCGCTGAATTCCCCCTGGCTCCGCGCCTATCACGGCTATGCGATCGCTGGAGGGCGTGGCGGGATCTGGCAGGCCTGCCCTGCCTTCGCGCGCCCAATCTTGCAGAGGGGGTTTCTCCACGAAAAAAGCTCCGTTTCAGTCCGGGTCTTCTCCCAGTATGTCCTGAACTGTCGAAATTGTAGCCGGGGGGGGGGGGGTCTCTTGGTGGGGGCTCAATCCACTTTTTGGGACCCTTGCGCGGAGCCTAAACGGAAAGTAATCCCACCCGTGCGCCCCCTGGTGGCCGATCTACAAGCGGCCATTTTAAATGCCAAATTCATGCCGTAACCTCAAACTAGTTAATTTGTCTTTTTTTTTTTAAAGTAATAATTGAGCTATTATGATTGTTTATGTTCTTCTAGTATATGCCTAGTCTGGATGAATCCTCCTATGGGGCCTTATGAATATGGATAAATGATAAAAAAATTATATATATGAAAAAATAAATGCAACCTAAAAGAGTAAGAAGCAGAAACGGAATGAAAGAAAGATCAATCCAACAAGGTAAATAACATTTGGTGTAAACAATATCCGAACTAAATAGCATCTTTATACATTCAAAAACATGATTCGTGGGAGTATCTACCAAAGATCCATAATGTTGACAAAAAGCATAAGGATACTCTAAAATGGTGATGTTTGATTTATAGCTCTTAGATTAGATACAATTAAAAAATTCTTGCACTCTAATTTTCAGAATATCACTTTTTATAGCCAGTAGGCCATCTCATTCTCGGAGTTCAGGCCAGAGTGACACGTGTCCAGGGTGCATATCCATTTAGCTTCTCTTCTTCTCAACTGAAGTTCTCTATTTCCTCCTCTTTCCATTGTGTCTACTCTTTCAATGCCCAGAAATGTTATTTCTTTAATTTCAGTTGTTTGATGTTCTTGATTAAAGTGCACTGCCATGGGGTATCTCATATCGTTATTCTTGATGGCTCTTATATGTTCTTTAAGTCTAATTTTTAATGTTCTAATGGTACTCCCAACATATCTTTTTTTGCAAATACACGTGATTGCGTAAATTACATATTTTGTGTTGCAATTAATATATTGCTTGATATTTTGATATCTTCCATTTGGCAATCTTATTTCTTTTATTCCATTCTCCATTTGATTGCAAATTGCACAGTTCCCACAGCTGTAAGTTCCTGTTGGTGCCGGCACTTTCAAAAATTGACTAAGGGTCTCAATTCTATCCTCTTTGATATGACTCGGACTGAGTTTTTGTTTCAAAGTTGGAGCTCTTCGATAAATTATCCTTGGTTTAACTCCTGTATTTTGTTTAATCGTGTCATCACTTTGTAGAATATTCCAGTGTTTTTTCAGTAGTTTCTTTAGAATATATGCTTCACTATTGCAGGTCGTAATGAAATCTACCTTTGTTTCTTTGTTTTTCAATTTTGGTTTGTCTTTTAGCAATTCAGTTCTGGGTATTTTTTCAGCTTTTCTTATGGCTCTTTCTACATGTAAAACTTTGTTTACTGCAGTAGGTTTTATGTATAAATCAGTCAAAATCTTGTCTCCATCCATGTAGATTTGTAAATCCAAAACTTCTATGCTCTCTGGGCTTGTTTTATCTGTAAATTTGATATTGTAATCATTTGTATTCAGATAACCGATATATTCATGCAACTTCCTTTTGTCTCCATTCCATATCATTAATACATCGTCGATGTAGCGTCCCCAGTAAACAATATATCTTTCTGTGAATGCTGAATGTTGCCGCGCGTGATTGATCTCAAAGTGTCCCATGAACAGGTTTGCGTATGAGGGTGCAAACTTGGCCCCCATCGCCGTACCCTGCTCTTGTCTGTAAATTGTTTAGTTGAACATAACATTTTTATTGGGTAATGCGAAATGCAGCATTTCTATAATCATTTTGTTTTGTTGCAGAAATGAAATTGATCTTGATTTTAAGAAAGATTCAGTTGTCTCTATACCTTTGAGATGTTCAATGCTTGTATAGAGAGACAACACGTCTAAGGTTACAAACAAAAAGCTTTTCTCCCAAGGTATTTCTTCCATCTGTTGTATCACGTGTTTACTGTCTCTCAAATATGATGCTAAGTTGGTTGTTAACGGCTGTAAATGAAGATCAATGTATTGTGAGGGTCTCCCTGTTAGTGAGCTTATGCTATTTATTATCGGTCTGCATGATGGAAATTGGTCGAATGTTTTATGGATTTTCGGTAAAAAAATATATTATGGGCATTATTGGATAGGTGTTATCTAAATACTTATATTCTTCTTCTGAGAGTAGGCCCATTTCTTCCCAATTTTTAATCCTGAGATGCCATTGAGTCTGCAGTTCTTTGGTTGGATTTTTTTGAAGTACAGGGTAACAATTTCTGTCACTCAAATGTCTGTTTCCTTCAGTTATATAATCATTTCTTTGCATGAGAACAATGTTTCCTCCTTTGTCAGCAGACTTTATTACCCATTGTTTGTTTTTAACAAGAGAGTCAATAGCTTTTGATTCTTTGAGTAAAAGATTGTTTGAATTTGGATGGTTTATTTTTGAGATAATTTTGTCTGAGATCTTCACTGACCATTTTTTGAAAAACATCTATCACATTGTTTTCTGCCATTTTAGGAATTAATTTTGATTTCAAATTTGGTTTGATTCTTCCCTTTGAAAAGGATTGATCTGTTCTTCCAAAAACATTCTGTAGTATAGTTTCCTCAGTAAGATTCATGATATTAAGTGTTCCTTCTACAATTTCAACTGTGAGTGGTGAAATTTATTGTTCTACCTTTTTTCTTTTTTGTTCATTACTTCTGCAAAATATTTTTTCAATTTCAGTTTTCTGCAGACTTTAAACCACTTGCGTATGAAAATAATCTGCTTTGTTTGATGGACTATAGTTTAGTCCTTTTGTTAAGTACTGTATTTATTGTTTCGTCCACTTGTTGTCCTGTTAAGTTCATTACTAAGTTCACTTGATCCTTTTGTCTTGTGATCTGGTTTGCATTCCTTTTTGTCGTCCTTTGTTTTTGCGTTCCTCCTCTTTTTCCTCTCTTGTTTTTGGGAAATTGGTTGATGTACTTTCGCTTGTGCCTAGTCTCATGCCTCTTATGTTAATCATCCCTTGTTGAAAATTAGATTTTGTAATGGACTTGTGTCTGCGGAATTCTTCTAAAAAATTAAATTCATGGGTTGTATTTGATGTGCTTGGTACTGCTTCCATTTCACTGTTTGTTTCTTTATCTGATGATTGAGTAGTTGATTGCGTATTAACGTTTTTCCTAATTTTTGGATATATTTTTGAAATCGGTGTAGTTTTCCCTTTTAATGTCATATTTTCTCTGATACGTGTATACTCTTCCAATCTTGTAATCAATTTCATCTCTTAAGAATGCTTTTTGGATTTCAGTTCTTCTGTAAATTTGTTTAAATAATCATCTAGTATCTGATAATTTTTGAAAGTTATTTCAGGAAGATTTCGTTTTTCAATTGTTTCTTTTAGTACTTTTATTTCTTCTAATGCTTTCTCATGAGCTAGTGCTGAATGATATATAATTCTAATCATCATATCTTTCAAAGTTTTTGTGAGGAGTGTCTCCCAATCTTGCAAATCTTCTATGTCTTCATCCTCGAAGGATGGGAAGATACATATCCCTAGGCCTCGCGGTATTCTTTTCATGTCCATGTACATTCTTAAAGTTTTCATTTACCACCACTTTGCTAATTCTTTTTTTGACACAGCTTCTAGCCTCTCAAACAGGTTCCTCAATGAATTTGAGGTCTGAGATACTCGTGCATCTCCAGGTGTCTGTCTGTGTCGTAAGAACAAATCTTCTGCTTCTCGTCTTTCAAAAATGTCTGCCATTTCTTTTTTTCAAAATATAAGGGCACGAGATCTGCCTATAGGAAAGCCTATTACCAAAGTTTTGTTTTACTAATTGCAGTCCTTGTCGGCTTTTACTTCCTATTTCGGCGATTTCTTAGTGCAAAGATTAACTGGTAGGTTTACCTAGAAGCTGCACACTTAAGTGTATATTGCGGCTGCAGCAATATTTTATTCTATTTTTCTTTTTAGAGAACACTTTTGTGGGATGCTCTTCTGGTAGAGACAATATAAATCACACCAACAATATTGCTCCTTATGTGATATTTATTCTTTGCATTAATACCATCCAACTTCCATTTTCATTCACTAATTCAAATATTGATATTTATTTCCTCTCAACGCGTGTTTCCCCACGTTTTGTACATGTGGTTCTTCAGGAGAGATACTAAGAAACAGAATATGAAAGAAAGAAAGAAAAAATAAAATCTTGATAATGTTGTAAGAATTCGAATCATAGATAAGTGTTAGGTTTTGTGGTGGTGAAATGCGGTGAGCAACTATAGTTGCATTGCCTGTTAGTTGTACTTACCAAACCTGAAGTGCCCAAGTCCTAACATTACTTAGTCAAACCAGAGTTTATTTCTAGCTTTCCCTTTTAAAGAAAATACCTTAAGTTCTTCTCGGTACGATTGCCAACATTCCGCCAGGATCCGCGCTGCTTTTTTACTGACATTTCTTTCCTTTATAAAGACCTCGATTACGTGACGCATGACGTCACCGCGTCACCTTGCGCGATGACGTCACGCGTCACGCAATAGCGTCAAGCGGCCATTTTAAATGTCAAATTCATGCCGTAACCTCAAACTAGTTCATTTGTCTTTTCTTTTTTTAAGTAATGATTGAGCTGTGATGATTGTTTATGTTCTTCTAGTGTATGCCTAGTCTGGATGAATCCTTCTATGGGGCCTTATTAATATGCTAATATGGTAATACTGTACCGCTGCAGCTTCGTTCCTCATTCCCTCCGGCTGTCGCCTCGAGCTCCACAGCTTCTGCCGGGCCGTCAACATCACTTACCTGAAGTATAGTGGCTTAGTCACAGCAGGACTGGACTACCACGTGCAAGGGACCAATGAAGGAACTTGGTCCAGAACATACAAGCACCCCTGCCCGAAGCAGCAGGACGGAGTGCTCGCCAAAACCAATCAACAGGAGCAGTCCCGAGCAGCATCACCTATTACCACCAGTCACTACATAAGCGCAGAGGGCGAAGTCGGACCTGAGAGACCTCACCCCCCGGAGGGCTGCAACCGTGCCCCCAACGCCTCCGCAGAGACCAGGTGAGCGTAACACAGTCTCTTCCGAATGACGACATCCCATAAAAAGGAAATAGAAACATCTGAAGCAGACATTAGCTTTAAATGATTATTCGGATCATCAACAAACTCCCAAAATGCATTCCAAAAGTAGTAAACAAAAGAAAGCTGGGAAAAATAATTTTTTCAAAGCTCTCACAAGAGTCTGATAAAAAGACTAAAAAGTCGAAAGGTCCGAAACCGACTGTAAAGGCTTGCAGGCTGTGGAGGAAGTACAGTGCCCTGTGTTGCCTGACTTAGGAATGAGCCCTTCGAATGCTTTGGACCAAAGCAATGCTAGAGCTAAATCTACGACAGCTTCTTAAACCGATACATCATTATCTCAAGATGTTCCTCTTGCAAAACCTGTTAAAATTAGCTCCCATATTCTGCAGAATAAAACATCTGAAAGCTATGGACAAATCTGCAAAGTCTGAGCTAACACGTCACTCTACACCGGTGCCAGCTTCCTCATCGGCGTTAGAGGTGCCCATTAGTTGTCCACCATAATCACCGATCCAAATTTCTAAATCCTTTGATTTATTGTTGCCAGATAAGCCATTTGCTGCTCCCAAATTATGGCTTAAACAACTTACTAAATCTTAGTGCTATTCTTTCATACACCAAACAGATCTCAGAACTTTATTTGTTCTCTTCTAATGACATTGACAGACTGTCATTCCCTTACGAGAACACACACATATTGTGGAACTGATTCTGAAATCTAATGCAGGTGTTCAAACCCTCGTCTTGGAAGCAACAGATTTTTTTTAAAAATAGGAGTCGAGGTATCTCTAACTCTTCCATCTTGGACGCAGATTGGAAATCTCAATGGCCCATCTCGATCGGCTACTGAAGACAAATCTACTGCATCACCTGGCAAACAGATCGCTAACATGGACGCAACTCGCTCTCAACCAAAAGATGGAGTTGCTGTAAAGAATGACAAGTCTAAATTATTGTCCTTACTACCGGACATACTTACTGAAGTCTTTTATCGTCTAAATGTCTTCGAACACACACTCTAGGTGAAAAACCAGATCAAGCCCTTGAGTTGGAATACTCATGGCCCTTTGTCATTCTGACATGGGGCCAAGAGGGAGCAGATTTCTTTCAGAGTTTGAATTTGTCTTTTTCCAGGAGACATGGCTTATGACGGAGATATATTTGGATGGATTCACCATGATCTCACAGTTAGCAATTTGTCAAATGGTGGCTGACCTTCTGGTGGCCTCATGATTGCAATTCGCAAATTCTATAGGATCTGATGTTTTGTGCCTTAATGAGGTCATTCGCTGTATTCCTGCCCTCAAATGTAGGATTGCATGGGGTGCAGTAATCCGAGGCCTACAATTACTCAATATATACTGCAATCCAGCAACCTGCAAACTTTCCTCTTTTCTAGAACCACTTTCGGCCATCCTGACCATTTTGAAAATCCAATTCCCAGCTGATTTATTACTTATCGGAGGAGACTTCAATGCCTGGTGAGCCCCTACTGCAAGGCATTTATCTAAATCCAAGCTTATCAACTGCCATGGAGAAACGTGGGACCAACTGTTTAAAGAATGGAACTATCATCAATGGCAACATTCCATCATATTGCCCCCCTGCTTGGACTTGTCTATCAGTAAAGGTTCCCCCATAATAGACTATATAATTGTCTGTACTGATTTGTTCCAACACGGTCAATGGTTAAATGTGGTTTCTATGTCACACAGTGACCATCTTTCCCTGCAAATTGCTTTTTCTTTCGCCCCATATGAACTTGCTAAGTCTTATGATACTAAACTATCTGTGAATATGCAAGGGAATCGTATTGCTTGTTTCACAAAATGTGGTATGTTGCTGAATGATAAATTAGATTCCATTGTAAATTATGGACATGCATGTGACTTGGAGGGGTTGCGTTCTCCGGACGACTTTGTGAATTTTATTTGGCACCTGAATCCACCTATGTTTACCCCAAGCGTAAAATTGAAAAGTCATGTACATACCTTTGATGAAATGACTCATTAAAAAAAGCTCTAAAAAAACTTGTGCGACTTCAAACAGCACAGCTCAACTCTAACATATATCTCATTGAGAAGACCAAATTAACCAACGATTACAAACATTGGTCTCGCGGGCACAGAATGTTACGTAATATTCATGACGGGCAAAGTATGTTAACTGCTCTTCTGCCCTTTCATACAAGGAATTTCCGGGCCATATTAACAAAAAAAACAAGTGCCAAAGAACCAACTATCTGGGCAGCTATACTTAGTAAACTTTTTAGACAATAATTAAGACTCAAAAATGTACACTTTCTTGGAAACAAGCTATAGTCATCCCTATTTACAAGAAGGGACTCAGATAAGATCCTGCAAACTACAGACCCACTGCTTTAATGGATGGTGATCTTCGCCAGGTTAGTTTTGCAGGATCTTGAAGCATGGGTTGATAGTAAAGGCATACCGTCCAAATTTCAAGTTGAGTTTTGCAAAGGCCTTTCCACATTACTTAATGGCACCATATTTAACATCTTAAAGGCTTAGTCCCAAATGAAAAATGTGCGACCACATATATTGCACTAATTGATCTATCCAAAGCTTTTGACCTTGTCAACAGGTCAAATCGCAAAAGTTAAAGGTCTTGGGACATCCGGGATGACCTTTTGCAAATTATCATCACCCTACATGAGAAAACAACAATTAAAGGAATGGTTCGGTCAAAAAATGTTATTGGCCCTACGGGTCGGCCATGTTTTTTTAAGCCTAAGTCGCTCGATTTTAGAAAAATTTCCTATGGACCTTACCCGAGTTTTCATCCATTAAACACACGCGAAAACAGGCAGTAGGGCGCCGCCATTTTGTGATAATCCTATCACTTGCCGCATCGCCCTGGCTGACCTGCTTTTGCGGCACTAAATCATATCCCCCGCCCCTGACATTATCAAAACATTCATATTCCCCGCCTCTCTCCGTGACGTTACTGTGCTGCGTAGGAAAACGCACCCAGTCGTCTTCTACGCGACTTCACATAGAACCCGGAAACCAACACAGATTAACTCACAACACAGCGCGCCACAATTCGGAATATGAAACTGTACTTTCAAATCAAACAGCAACACGATACGCGGTAAAGTACATTTATTTAACATTAAATGTTTATAGAATAAACTCGCTTGGTGCGTTCTGAGGCCCCCAATTTTGTCCTCGTTGTCCGCGAGCTTTGCAGCCCTAGAGAACCATAACTATGGAGACATTGACTTTTTGGGGGAAGGTAAGGGAAAGTATAACGTACCCGAGGAGTTGAGTTGAAAGTGTGATTTATTGTTTGTTTGTTTTATTATTTGCAATACGCAAGCCTCCCCTCGTTTAACAGTGCGCAGCATTTACATGAGATTGCGAAACTTAGTTACTGCAACAAAAATATATACATACACATATTGACAAGGTCAGCAATATGAGGTGAATAGAGAGAGATGTCAAAGATGACACCCAGGTTGTTCGCCACCCAGGATGGTGAAGGGAGGGGTTAGGGGTAGCATACTTTGTATGTACACTGTACAATAACATTTATTTACAAAAAGACAATCCTATTACAATTATTTAAACCGGGATTTGTACTTCACAACCAGCTCTGCTTTGGGTGGACATGGCACAGTGGCAATGTTTGGTGGCAATGCATCAGTGCTCTGCACAGAAACGTTCAAAATTCCATATCTGTGCTTCTCGAGTACAGCAACAATAAGGCTTTTTACAAAGTCGAACTCCATTTCCTCATAGACTGGTTTGATCACCCATTGCTTACTTCTTTTAGAAAACACCTTAGTGTAGCGAGACATCCTTACATTACCCGTAGTCCTAGATTGTTCACGGCAGAGATTCTCGTTGTGGCCAAGACCGCAAGTAGAGTCCTATGTTTCATGCCCTCTATGCTGAAATGCAAGCGATTTGGCCTGTACTTTAGGCACTTATTGTGGAACACCTCCAAACCTGCTGTGTGACAGAATTCTGTGAGTCCCCTCAAATCTCTTGATAGAGTTTTATCGAAAACAATCTTCTCAATGGCTTTGTGTGTTGGTGAAGATGGAATCAACCACTTCTTCCTTGCCTCCTCTGGGAACAAAGGACCATGTTCACATTGTTGGAAATGTAGGTTTTCTGACCAGCGGTGAACGTTGGTACAGTAGTGCATCAGTGACCGCCATTTTTCAAGTAGTATTTCCACTGACCCTTCACAAGTTTTGGAGCTCCACCAAAGATGGTTGCTGATAGACTGGGACCACTGTGAAATACTTTCCAAACCTTTTTTTTTTCCCCTGCAGCCGAGATTTTCTTATTGATTGCTTTAGCAAGATGCCATACATCAAATTGATGTTTAATATGTGGGAACTGCTCTCTCATTGTCTTGGCAATTGAAACATGTCTGTCCGTGGCTATTAGGTCGATGTGCATTCCCCTCGATTGTAGATATTCCACTGATTTTACAAATCCTAGTTTCTCCATGGCCACTGAGGATGTACATGGTGTTACCTGCACGACCACCGAACTCACAATTTTCTTACTATCCATGTCCTGAAAGTGGTAGGTGCAGTACTTGGCAGAAAATCCAGGGCTGTCGCACTGTCCATGGCCGGCTAGCCTGAATCGTTTCCCTTCAAATGTACTTGTTAGAGACAATTGTTCAATTTTCCAAGCATCACTAATGGCCGGAAACAGATAATCATGTTGGTGTTTGTAGTACTGCGTTTAAGAAATGAAATGAAGTCCCACAAACTGAAAGAAAGACTCTAAAACTGGAGCCACTAAAAAGTGATGCAGCTGCACACAGTAGATTGCCTGCTGGCAGTTTCCCCAGCATCGGTTGTGCAGACCATGAGAACGTATGATTTAATCTACAGGCGGCATGTATTTTGACGTTACTGCCTTGTTTTTGACGAGTCACATGAATCAATGGCTTCCCACATACTTTCCCTCTGACGGAATGCCCACATTTCAGCATACTTATAATATCCATCTAACAACTGTCGAATACTATGTATTTGCCCTCTTTCATTAGACTGTCATCCGGCATCAGACTTGTTTCGGACTGCATCGTTGACATATCAGCAGAATTGAAAGAAATATCGCCGATATCAGGTTCTGATGCGTCGGTTAATGCTGCTGCTGGTTCATTCTCTGTCATTTCAACATCCGTTACTTCAACATTGATGGGAGAACACAACATTGACGACAGCTTTTTGGGTGGCATTTTTTTGGCAGGTGTAGATTGTGTGAACTGATCTGCGACTACTTCAGAGCTATCTTCAATACATTCAGTATCATCTTCTTGTGGTGTTCCAGTCGCTCTGTAGCAATGGTCCATTACAACTTTACTGGATTCTCCGGACACATTCAATTCATGTTCTGGCCATTGGACATGAGCATCTCTAGTCTCAACACGCGG
The DNA here is from genome assembly GCF_040938575.1 of Ambystoma mexicanum. Lineage (NCBI taxonomy): Eukaryota > Metazoa > Chordata > Amphibia > Caudata > Ambystomatidae > Ambystoma > Ambystoma mexicanum. Next base: position 1,055,149,018 of record NC_090931.1, on the reverse strand, counting down.
TGTCTGAATTAATAGTTCCTCCATAGTGTAAATGGTCTGGCAAGCAACATCTCTCATTCGCTTCATTGTCTGTGTATGTATAGTTCGTACACCCACGGGTAACTAGAGGACAGATTGGAAAAGGGATGTTCAGTTTAAAAACAAGATATAGTATAGTACAATTGACTGGAAAAAAACATAAAATAGTCCCCAGCACAAAAGAATTTCTAAAGTTATGAACTGATTGTAACTAACCTTATTTTTGTTGCTTTTCTTTGCAACTTTCTTGACTCGACCTTCAACATCTGCACGCTGTAGCTCTGATTCGTTTCCGCATCTCTTCCCTTCCTCTTGCGCTGCAACGACTATTTTCTGTATCCGCATAGACAGCACGGAATGAGGCTCCATCGACTCCCTGAAACATAGTACTTTCATTACTATGTATCACAATATTGGTAACATAAAACACATGTCAGGACGAACACACAGGTACATCTCAATAGCTCAACACAAATTAAACATTGTGTAGAACAATCAAACGACAAGTATTCGAGCTCTGATGACCTAGTTCCATGGAACTGTCAGTATCCATACCTCTGGCTCTGCATGGACTGCCATGAATGATTGTATTGGAGAGGAGGCATCAGCAACTCCCTGAAACACAGTACTTGCGTTAGTATGGTTTTCAATATTGTAAACATAACACACACTTGGGGTCGACGGCACAGGTACATATAAAGAGATAACTACAAATGATGCATTGTCTATAAGAATCAAGGAATATTTAAATATGATCAGATTTAATCGACTTATTTCTCTGATTTCTTTACATCTGCATCATCTAAATGGGATCTTGTGATTGTAGTGGAAGATCCATCGTCTCCCTGAAACACAGAACTTGCGTTAATAGGGAAGAAAGTATAGCAAATGGAATCACGTTATATGATCACGCTCGATGGAGCTGTCAGTATCCATACATCGTGCTGCTGAAGAATATCTATGGATGTTGTAAATGCGGCGCGCACTTCCGAAAGCTGTTGCGACGATTTGTATCCGCATGGTCCCGCTTCCACTTCCCCTGGAATTACTTGAATGTCAGGCTCCGCATCAAGTGCGTGGGTTCACGATTCAACAACTGCCTGAAACATAGTATTTGCATTAGTAACGATTACAATATTGAAAACACAACACACACTTGGCATCGACCGCACAAGTACATATCAATGGCTAACCACGAATGAAACATAGAACAATCAAACGACAAGTGTTCCAGTCCTGATGATCACGGTCGATGGAGCTGTCAGTATCCATACCTCGTGCTGCTGAAGAACATCTAGGGCTGTTGTCAATGTGGTGGATGCTTCAGCATCTCCCTGAAAGACAGTACTTGCATTAGTATGGATAACACTAATTATAACTGAAAACAAACACCAGGGATGACAACTAAGGTGTATATCAATTGGAAAGCACTAACCAAACAATTGGTAAAATAAGCACACGATACATAAAAACTATTACTTGACATGCATAAAACAAGTCTGTAGCGGAATAGCCAAGTATGATTACCTGATCTGCGCTAGAAGTGGTTGATAACTGCGGGCAAGTCACGGATGTAGAATGTTCTTGCTTCAGATTCAGTGGATAGTCAAGCAGTTGTAAAGGTAAATGATTGTTTGATAATGAAATACAAATATTAAAAAATTGCCATGTAAACCGACGGAATACTTGAGAATAATGCTATTGAAAATGCGCAATATAGCACAGTTCCCTGTGCCCATAAATAGATTTCCTTTGGGGGTTATAAAATCGAAAAAATAGTGTATTGATAAATGTCATTATTCAAAAAGCTATACACTCATATCAATATCGAAAGTATTACAAGGGACACAACACCTAAAATATCAATTAATCCATTTGGCTACCTACACACTACCGCAAGGCCTAAAGCTAAATCTGGACACTTGACTCACCAGTGGCGGAATGTGGATGAATATAGTTGGAATAGCGTTTGCGAGCAATTTTCGTGTTGTTCGCCGTTTATTCTTCTTTGTTACCCAAGATGTGGCGTACATGTTCGAGGAAAAGTGCCGGCTGCAGATGCGGTATCGATCACCCCTCTTGTCCTCAAAGACTTGCTGGACTCTACTTTCAAGCTCTTCCGGTGGATATCCGCAATGTCTGACCCATTCTCTTATTCGATCAACAGTTTTAGGGAATACATGCATTGTAGTGCCTTCAGATTTAGCATGGGTCTTCAAAGGGCAACCGCTAATCGAACAGGCAGGCATTGTTGAAAATTCTGAAAAGTAAATATCTAGATTATTATAAAACCTTGATGAATAAAAATGTCATAAAAAAGTAAATGAACCATACCATGTTCAATGCAAGGTTTGTTTTGGTCGCCGGAACTATACCAGTTCATCATGTGCGGCTTAGTATTTGCATAAGTTACAGACATTTTTTAAATGATGTGACTAAACTCTGAACATGTGACTCGTCCCTTGGATGTTCTGTCTTGCACGAGAAGGAAACATGCTTACATTATAGACTGGACCCCCGAAGGATGCAATTCGATGACAATTGACACAGAAGACCAATGACCATAGCACTATTGGGTACTGTAATCGCAAATAGATAGAAATGTAAAAATGACCGAAATATCACAAGGATACATGGCCTTACCTTGACCAACAAACAGTTGGATTCAGCAGGCCGAGCAGTATGTTGCAGGAGAACAGGTAGATGGCCACATGTAGCACACTGACAAGTTTGCTCGAAGCGGTCACAGATAGCACGACGACAAATAGATTAGCATAGATCTCAGTGCTTCTCAGGTAGAAGGTTCAGGAGTTGACTTGCAAAGCACAAAGATGTTCTCATGAGACATATCAAGTGGTTTATAAAGTATTAGAAACAGTGGTGTGTTTGTGAATGAATGACGTGTGTATGTCGTGGTATTATGTGGTTTGCAGCGGGGCGGCCTGCCTCAGGGGAGGCCTTCCTGGATACACAGGGTCTGAGGAGGCCGTGTGAGCGATGGCCCCTGGGCGTGGGATACCTTTTGAAGTGTACATGCTGTTTGGCACCTTGGCCGTTTGCGCCTGTGACAGCCCCCCATGCCAGCGCTCATCCCCGGGTGCGAACCGCCTTTGATAGAGAGGGGTGGGATGGATGGGCCTGGGGCGTGCAGCTAAGGCACAGGAAGACTGCTGAATGGAGACACACTTATGTGGATTGCAGGGGCGGCCTGCCTCAGTGGAGGCCTGCCTGGAGACACGGGGTCTGCGAGGCCATGTGAGCGATGACCCCTGGGCGTGGGATACCTTTTGAAGTGTACATGCTGTTTGGCACCTTGGCCGTTTGCACCCGTGACAGCCCCCCATGCCAGCGCTCATCCCCGGGTGCGAACCGCCTTTGATAGAGGGGGGTGGGATGGATGGGCCTGGGGCGTGCAGGCAAGTGTGTGGGAGCGAGGGGCCATCAGGCCCCTCTCATCCTTGACTTCTCAGCAGAAACTCGGACCAAGTGCCTCCAGTAGTGGGTTCGCCCCTTGCCCTTATGTGTTGTTAACTTTGGTTGACATTCGCGTAGATGGGACCACTGAGCAGGACACGGGGCATCCATTTTTGTACCCCCTTTCCACTCCATCTTGGTGACCAGGCCTCACTGCGCAGAGCACATGGCCCCCACCCTCGTTCCCACTCTGACTGGAAAACTCCAGAGGTATTTGCAACAGCTAATAAATGTAACACATCACTCTTCCTCTGAGATCACTGTCCTGCATGTGAACCAGCCTGAACTAAGCACATAGCTCGTTCATCTCCACAAACGTGTCCTTGCCCACCACCCTCGCCAATGGAAACTTACTGCCATTCTGACCCTGTGTCCCTGCAAGGTATTCTCTTCATGTGCCAGACCACTGACCATGCCATGATGCCCACCTAGCAGATCCCCAACTAACATTAGACCCCTACTGCAGTATATCCTTGCCTATCAATAAAAAATGCCACATACCTGAGATTCTTGTGAGCACAGACCCACACTTCAAACACTGTATTATAGTGGTCAAGACCCTTAACCATAAGGCCTGTATAATCCAATGTTAATTGATAGTATAGATATATGTGTGACTTTTATAGAGACAAAACCGGCTGAAAGACTTTGAACAAGTGTTATTTAGTGCATGCATTATTGAGAATATATTATGTTAGCTTAGATAGTGACCACCCTGCTTCACAGCGACCTGACCTTCACCCATTCGGAGCACAGATGTCTGATGTCCATCCTTGAATGGAGACACACTTGATGCATTTAAAAAATTGAAACAACCGTTGTTAAAATATATGTGGTGTTTTATTTTGTATCTTATTTTGATGACACAAAAATACAAGACTTTACACATTGTACAGGTCAGTTTGCAGCACAGCGAGAGAAAATCCCCTGTACTGACCGCTGTCACTTGGGAAAGTTTCTCTTATGGCACGAACGGCACAGGCGGGTATTACTCTTTGAACGCGGTGTCCAAGCCTCCCGTGAAGCCACCATGTAAAGGAACGATAGGCAACCAGCCTGTACCACCTGTGAAAAGGAATGAAACAAACTGTTTTTAAATGACTAAGATAAGTTTAACAAACGTTTGTTGTCAATGACAATTCTTGTGACTTATGGCATTCTGCTCAGACAAATGCTATCTAGACACTGCACTCTATTGAACGACCTTCATGCGTTACAATATGTATATGTAATTTTGGATATAGTAGAAGACCATGAAATAGGCGTGGCATGACAAGCAGAGTATACTTACTCGTTACTCGGATTACAAGGACGAACAGTTGCGCGAAGTTCGTGCATAAGCACCATCATTATCCTCAACACAGACCGTGTGAGGCAGGCTACCCTGACGTCTGGCAGCTCGGTGATCAATTGCGGTCGTGGCTCGCCTTCCGACATGTAGGCCACGCATCCCGAGTTTTCACAGCAGCAGCAGTTCTCGTCCTCGGTTGGCATTAGCTCGCACTGATTGCATGTGCACCAGGTGGAAACACCGTCCATGCGACTAGGTCCAGGCTCTTCAGCTGTTGAATCGTCCTCCCAACTGCCATCCGAAGATCCATCGTTTTCGCGTGTTTCCCTTTCCAGTAGTTCCTCCTCGGTATACTCGGCCTCGTACATGTAGGGCATTATTGTAGCCATTGTGTGTTAAACAAACTAAAATAATTTATAGCGGTGGTACTGGTATCTGTTCACACGGGCTACAAGCAACGAAGGTAGCTGACCAGAGCACAGAAACGAGTCACATAATACTCAAAGTAACACAGAGAGAGGAATGGAATCGAAAATCTGCTGCTGTGTGTTGTGAAACGGTCTGTTTATACTTCTTGAGGAAAGAGGCGTCCTGCCATTTCCATGGCGACACGTCATTAGCTGAAGCACAGCGAATGTTGACAAGAGACGTGCTTTGGCGTTGTGAAATGGGCGGTACGCGTCTGCTGATGACAGGCTCAGGGGCGGCGGATATGATTTAGTGCCGCAAAAGCAGGTCAGCCAGGGCGATGCGGCAAGTGATAGGATTATCACAAAATGGCGGCGCCATACTGCCTGTTTTCGCGCGTGTTTAATGGACGTAAGGTCCATAGGAAATTTTTCTAAAATCGAGCGACTTAGGCTTAAAAACACTTTGCCGACCCGTAGGGCCAATACATTTTTTTGGCTGAACCATTCCTTTAAGATTCAATTAAATGTAATGGGCGATTTAACTTCTTCCATCCAATTTGCAAAAGGTGTCCTCTTGGCTGCTCTTCTTTTCAACTTCTATGCATCTGATGTGGCCTCCTTCGTCCAAAACTTCACCTTTGTCTCTCCAGTAATAAGCAAATCCAAACTTCATTTATTGGCATATGCCAATGATAAAAACCTGATTGATAATACCTCTGTAGGGCTGCAAGATCTGCCCTTGAGGTGTACGCAACTAAAAACGAGCTGGTTGTCAACCCGAACAAATCTACAATAGTTGTGTTCGATAAAATTCGTCGAAAGACACCCAAATCGCATTGGTCATTGAATCACCAGGCAATCTTTATAGAGAAAAAAATAAAGTATTTGGGATTAAATATTCGAACCAATAATTCAGCGATGGACCTCACAAGGGAACTTGAGAGTAAGGTCTTGCAATTCACCTGTGAAATAAAAAAATTGTTCCATTCTTTTTGCAGATTTTCTCTCATGCCGCTTATTAGATTCTACAAGGGCAAGATTCTTCCATCAATCTTATATGGCATCGGGTGCAATCCTTGTGCTAGTAAAATCAATTGGGACGGCCTCGAAGGCAGTATATGGAAGAATTCTCTATCTCTACCACTGTCTCTGCCAATTGCAAAGTTAAGGTACGAGTTGGGCATTCACTCCTTGCAGTCACATTATCATTGGAAGGTCCTTACCCTTTATAGACTTATTCTAATCCCACAAAATTGTTCTCTGCATGTAGACATTCATGAGAATCTCCTCACACATCAGAATTTCTATTTGACAACACTACATAAATGATGCCGAAATGATTCTCCAAAACTGTGACTGTATAACATCATTCTCAAAGAAAACCCAGACAAGGTGAAGCGTGCCGATTTGTTCCACACTAGAGCCTTGATCAGTAGCCTGAACACTAAAAGTTACACACCTTGCGAGAAACGCAGTCAATATTCTCCCGTATCTAAGACGCTTTCCTAATCCATCCTGTCAGGCTGAATTGATGCGCTTTCGTCCTAACCTGACTAAGAGCAATGAAATGCAATTTTTGTGTCAAAAATTAGACCCTCCTGCCACCGAATGTATACTTTGTTGTGACGGGTTTATACAGGAGTCTCGAAATTTGTTGATATCCTGTACCGTCACCTACCCCCCCCCCCCCCCCCCCCTGAGAGTAAAATACTTAGCACAGTTTGTCCATGATCCGACCTGGCTTTTTACACAAGCTTTTTGGCACAGGATCTCATCTGGGAAAAAGATTCTGTTATCTATTGCTTTATTAAAATTCCTGAATGAGTTGAATTTTATACAAATATCCTTGTGATTGTAAATATTGTTAAGATGATGAAGTAAATTTGTTTATGCGTTTGTATTTTGTTGGATTTGGTTCTAGTCGTTATACTTTAAATTGCAATTGTATAGGTTTTATTTTGTGGTTGTAAATGGATTGGTTCGATTGTAATTTGATGCCTGGCGGTCAGGCTCAGTTGGTGTTTTGTTATTTTTTTCTTCTTTCTAATTCTTCCTTTTAATTCCTTGGTATGGTCTTTTTTTACTATGTGATCAAATGTGTAAGAAGTCATTTTTTGTGACCAAAAATGCACAATAAAAAAATAAAAAAATATGGGTTCCATTTTATTGAAACACTGCATTTACATAGTTTCAAATCATTACTGGAGCATGGTTTTTATTCCACTGCTACTGCTCAAATGGAGATAAACTCACCCGTACCTTCCCTTTTTCCTTTTTTCTAAACTTTACCACTGCTTTGCATTCCAGCTATTTCGAGTGTGCTCTTTAAAAATAAATGTAAAACTGTACGCATCACAGATGCTTTTACCATTTTCCAAATGTACGCCGATGTAAAAGTATCACTGTAACAGCCTGTCACCTTCATATGTGACACATGCCTCAAATTCCTGGAACCTCAACCAGTACCTCAGAAGACAAACATTCTCCCAGATTGCAAAAAGGTCTAGGACCTTTTACCACAAAATATTACATTACTCCATTTACCAATTAAGAGGTAGTTTTTTTTTTTTTTTTTTTTTAAATGGTCCTTTCTTTTTCTCAAAGCACGAATGTCATGAGATGGGTCCCACCTCTGTCGTGCTCATATTGAGTTCTCATTTGGTCTCATTATGGTGATCTTTCTCTAGAGACCCAAGAGATCTTGTGGTTTGCTTTGGATCTTGCTGTTATTGCCCCCAAGTCTTGTCAAGAACGTTTTGGAGTTTTTTAACTGATTTCCAATTTCCGACACAACTGACTAATTTACTATTTCAGTGTTTTAGACATTTGCTGGAGATATGGATCACACTTCCCAGCATGCATTTCTAAATGACGTTCACCCTTTCAGAGTTTTATAGACTGTTAGTGTCTCTTTAGACCACTTTCCTCAGCATGTCAAAAACAGGACTTTCCACTCAATCAGGCCTCCTTAGACAGTTGCTGCGACATTGGCCTACACTGCTCATATTTTCTGGCTTCTCATGCTCGCTTTCAACTTGTTGCTAGGCTGTGGAACCATCTTTTGCCAGCATGCAGTTCAAAGGATTTCTACCACTCTTTTACATTTTATATTGTAGGAATGTCGAACAATGATACAAGTGACACAGACTAGGTGTGTTTCTCCTTTTAAGTCAGGGAAGGGATAGGACCAAACACTTACAGCTGCTAAGGGAAGAGCTGTACATAACAAGGAAGTTCCTAATGAAACCGTGTCAGTGATGGGACAACACAATGTCTGATATTCCTGGTGTATCCTTATGCTTTTAATCTTATTTTTGAGGCCTTGACCCTTTAGGGACATCCGATTCCACAAAGCAATGTCCAAAGAGGGGGCCAACTGAAAGCAACAACCCATATTGTTAACAATTCATTAGCCTCATGACTATCCCTATGCTAAACCATACATTTTCCAAGCCTGGACAACAAAAACAATCACAAAGTCATATTTGTAAATGTCCAGCCCTAGTCTACAACACAACATACACTTGTGTACGAGCGTGATACAAATAAAATATCATATCATAAAGAATGTTATCCTGAGAAAGGCCCTCCGAGTAGTTCTCACAGCCATGACCATTCTTCATCTTCATGCTTTTATAAAGGCACATTTAGGCCACTCTGATTCCTTTTGGGGGTTCATACTTCACTCGTAGGCTTCTCCCCTGCATCCTGCCTTCTATCTTGTACTGGGCATTTCCCAGGCCTTTCTCACAGACGTTTTTGGTTTATGACCAGTGTCTTGTACTTCACAATACCAAGTTGGTCTCTTCCAGGCCTCTTCAGTCTTGTCATGTTCAGGTCTCTGCTGTGGTTTCTCAGCATTCAATACTTGTCTCTGTCCTAGATTTCTGTTGTTGCAGCATTCAGTGTACAGGTCTCTCATAGACCTCTGGCAGTAGACACGTCTATGTGTCAGGGTAGCAAGAAGTGCCTCCAGCAAAGTGGCCACCTGTATCAAGTGGCTGTTTCCCTGTCTTGGTAGGGAGGGGCGAAGAGCATGTCATTCTCCTGGTCTGCTGCTGCCTCACCCACTCTCTTTTAGAATGCCTCAGCTGTGTGTGTTTTTGCGCTACCCCTGTGATTGTCTTGGGCCAGTAGGGCAGTTCTCATGTACTTTTATTGTATGCAGATTTATAAAAGTGGTAAACCATGGCCCGGAGGCATCTGGGTGCTGAGAGCGAGCTGGCGTAGATCCCCAACCCATGATATCTAAACAATAAGAAATGTCTTTAAGGCCTTACAAAAGCAAAGGTGGTCAGCTAACTCCAGGATTTGAGAAGGGAGAGTGTTTAGCGTTTTTTACAATTTTGGGGCCATGACTCAGAAGGAACACCCATCAATGCAGGTCTTAAAAAAACCTTGCAACAACAAACTGAGTTTGAGAACAGCAATGTGAAATTCTAGTGGGTGTATAGCTATAGCATAAGAGTTTGAATCTGAGAAAAGGAGGGCCGGAATGCTGAGCAGCTTGGTGCACAATACAAAGAAATTCAAATTCAATCCATTGTTTAATCGGGTGCCAGTGAAGCTGGCGTAACAGAGGTGAACTATGAGCGAGCCTCGAGGTATTAAGAGGGAAACACGCCACAGAATTTAGCAAAATTTGAAGGCGATGCAGTAGAAAATCTGGATGCCCTATGTAAATGTCATTACAGTAGTCAAGAGACCCCATAATAGAGGCAGTCACCTTTGATACCTTTTGGCATCATGAAGGGCAATTCCTCAGATCTTCTCCCAGTTTCCCATGTCATCTTGTCTGATTATGTCAAAGGTTGATGCTGTGCTGCCTATACAACACAGCCACAGTTGGCCATGCTGGTGCCCACCCCAATACAATACATCAGTGCCCAACCCATTAACCCACAATCTTCATAATGGCAGTTAGACAAGTCTATTGGACAGACTTAGCCCACCAAAGGGGATCTGATCAACGAAGAAGGGCAAATTACAGTAGTGTGGTTGCAGAGGCCAAATAACCCACTCATTGGTTAGAACACTGCTCGTCCACTCACCAACAAGAGAGAAACTCACTTTTGTATTGCAGCAACACTCCATGAGAGCCAGCACAGACAGGTGAGCTGCAGATCTAGCTGCAGAGCTAATTACCAGAACCCTTACTTCTGACTAATTTAAAAAAGGCAATGTATCCTTTTTATCATCCAGTCACTGCTGTGTACCATTATACATAATTATGAACAGGGTTTTAGGACTCAGCCCCAAAACCCATTTAGTTGATAAGTCATAACCTGCCAGGTGAGAATGGGATGGGAAAAGAACCAATCAATGACAGGAGCGAAACTTATTAGAGATTACATTGGACAATCACAGTAATCTCCTGGTTCTATGTGATTTGGTCGAGGATTTTCTGTCGAATTCGATTTCGTCAAATGTCTTTTCTTTTTTTACGTTTGTCCTCAAATATATGCGGGGAGACCCCGCACAGCCTCCCGACATCCCCCTTTCGTTATCAAGATTACCCAACCCCCACATATATTTGCAGGCAAATTTGACAAATTCGAATAATTCTGTGCAATGTAATCCCCCTATCATAATCTGCCATGCTATAAAAACCACCAGGCCCCTGCAGGCAGTATCTCAGACCAGGCTCTTGTCTTGGAAGCAGAGGGAGGTGGTAGCAAGATCCAATTCCTGTGGGAGACCAGATGAGAAGTCTTTGAATAAGTGATCCAAGAACCTGCTTAGGGCTACATCTCAGACAATGGCGTAGACCAGGCACAGAGTAGTAGAGAAATAATATATCCCACTGAGGGCTACATCCCAGAACCTCAGAGGAGATTGTGGTGAGAAACCAAGAAAATAAGAGACCTGGTTCAGGAGGGTGATCCATGGTAGCCGGGTTAAAATAACAGCTTGACAAAATCCCTGAAGGGAGGAGGAGAAATATGTGCTAATAGAAGTACGTAGAAAGGTATTAATAGCCCCCAAGAGGAAGATCCACATTTAGAGGATACAAGTCAAGAAGCAAGCTCGGCACTATAGCCCTGAGACTGTTTTAAGAAGTGTACTGTTCTGTTTGCTTTAACCGTGAGGCTGTAATAGGTTACACAAAAAGTGTACTCTGTGTTATATTGCAGGGACTGTGTGCTCATTAGGGACTATTAGTGGAGGCCATACCCGTAGATAGGATCTGGATTTACACAGAGCTAAACATTCTGACATCTTCAGCATAAGTGTCTTTTATTGTTTCTAGATGAGGGCTAACTGCACCCATCATGTATAGTGAATAAAAGTGTTGAACTTTACAGACACACAATACTGCAGTGAGTTGGCAGAACTCTTCATCCTTTTATATGAGGGTTGGTCCGGGCCGCTATGCGCCTCCCAAAGGGTGGATGGAGTAGGATCCCAAAAGATATCCTCTCCTCCTCAAAGATGCAGTAGTACCCCCTAGGGACATCCTTAAGTCCACGTACCACTGGGAATACACTGTCATTTCTCAAATGACCATTTACTCTTTCAGACCTTTTTTCACTGTCAGTGGGTCTTGGGGGAACATTTCCCAGCACCTACTATAAATGCATTCTGCCTCTTTTAGATTCTTGCTGGGTTTTTGGACCACATGTCCCAGCATGTACATTACTGTTTTTTCTATAACAAAGTCCTCTCCCTGACTCAACCGCCTTCCGGTGGCGCGGGGCGTGGCAGGTGACAAAGTGGGTCGGACATCTTCCCAAGGCAAAAGATGATGGGCCTAGGGGTGCTATGGTCAGGATACCCTTGTACCCTCCCTTAGCCCCTGTTGTGTGGCATTGGCTAGTACCATTGCCACTATAAACACTCCTACCCTTTTAAGGGTGTCTAGGAATGGCAGTTCTGCAGAACAGCCAGCACATGCATGCTCGGCTCCTCTTTCGCAGGTTCAGGAATCCACAGAGAGAGAGATTTGAATTGATATGGGGAAACTCGACAGGCAGGCAGAATGCCATCACACAAAACCTCCTTTCTCATAAAGTTAAGAGCAGCCAGGCTAAGGAAAAACAACCCATGTCCAGGGACAGGGCATGACAACCAGAAAGATGACCACCTAAGAGGAGTGGCCAGCCAACCCCAAGTCTTACATCAGAACTGGAAGCAATTGTCAGGGGTAGGGCCTACCAGCTAATCCCAACACCAGCTGTCTGAACTAACACAGAGAGTCCCCTTTCACTAGAGAGATGCTGCAAGCTGGGCCACAGCCCCGAAAAAGCACACAAGTTCGGTTGGGGTGGGGGTTTGTAGAAGATGGCGAGGAGACGGTTTTTGGGTGGTAGCTTTGTAGCCATCTCTGTTAATGGCCTATCCTTTTAAGCTGTATACGCTGAGAATATTTGTTTGTCCCTTTGGAGTGAAATAAAGTGGTTCTGTGACAGAATGGCATTTGGTGAGGGCCTTAACCTTTTTTATTTAGGAATAAAAATGATGCAGGTTTTTCTGTTTCGAAAAGAGTGATCTGCTAATCAGACCCTGCTTTCATAAGGCTCCATGCCAAAATCATAGTGCCCTCATGCGCCTTTGCTGTGAACATCTCCAGACATCTCCAGCAACTGCCATGCAGAGGCAGCAGTGCAGATTCACATGCGCATGCCTGACAGCTGATGGAACACAACGTAGCCAGCAGTGGAGTTTTAACTGTCTGCAACCTGCAAGTTATAATCTAATATGTGTGTACCCTAGTCAGCCTGGTGGCAGGTGAAACTGTAAATACAAACCATGTGTAGATAAGACATGGTGGCTGCTCATGGTACTCACATATGCAGCCACGGCATTTGGTTGCCATATTAATGTCAGCTTGTCAATGTGACTGAGTAATGACAGAGCTGGTGTGCATTAGCTGTCTGGCCTGGGTATACCTACAAGGACCATATGGCTCCCTGCCCAGGACAGGCAAATGCTCATTTGGACCCCCAAAAGGAAGGTCCCTTCCTAAAGGGCAAAAATGAAGAACTAACGGCACAAAAGCCAAAAGGATGCCCAGCGCTTGCACACACAATTTTAGAAAAGGACTAGAAGGCTGCAGGTTAGGTGGAAGGGGCTGGGTATATTGCCAATATACACCAAGGTAATGAGAAAATGAACACAAAAGTTTCCAGAAACACTGCGCAACAAAGAGGCCACAAATTGAAAGATGCATATTTGCATTTTATTAAACAGAAGGAAGGTCAGCCTGACAAGTGTTTCGAGCTATCCAGCTCTTCTTCGAGGCTTTAAATGATAGCACGAGTTGCACTGTGATTCATCAATTAGAAAATAACTCTTATGCTTCGCAATTGCAGAAACCTTTGCCGTGTAACAAATGAAATTGCAGTGTCCTCGAGCACCAGCTGACCTTCCTTCTGTTTGATTAAATGCAAGATTGCATCTTTAAATTTGTGGACTCTTTGTGGCGCAGTGTTTCTGGAAACCTTTGTGTTCATTCCCTTCCTAAAGGGCGCAGTACTCCTCTCCTGAAGCTCCCTTGTGTACTGGTGCTTTAAACACCGGCCTGGCATAGCAAAGGCACGCTCACACCAGGGTGCCGATTACTCGAGTCCTTTTGGCGTAGGCAGACATGGGAAGGGGGTGGAGGTAGTATAGCCCGGAGGAGAGTTTTACACCAATAGAGGGGTTCCACCATCTTGGATTCTACTACGGCTCCCTAAAATGATTTCCCCAACCCTCTTCCTACATACAAGGTACTCTGGATATGACATCAGAAGTCAAATGGCACTTATTGCAGCAGCCTGAATTGGACTCCTGGTAACTGGCTTACTACCGACCAATACGCTGTAATATTTTGCCTTTGTAAGGGTGCAGAGATGCCTGCCCTTAGTTGATTCATCTTTAGACTTCAAGACCAGAAGGATACACGTGGAACTCTGTTGGGGGATAAAGTCTATCCCAATATCGTCTGCCATAGATGCGAAGACAGAATGCTCCAAGGAAGAGGAAAGCTCCCTACCCACCTAAAGGAAACATTCTGGGTGACACTCCTGTGGACATGGGCCTCTCTACTGCCTGTGCACTGGAACCCAGATCCTGCTCACTGGAGAGGGGATGGGGGGGGGGGAAGAGGCACCTCTGCAGGAGACAGACATGTGTCTCGCAGTATAAGCGTGGAAACAACGGACTGCCCTTATCCATGGATACCCTGGACTGGGCATCCTAGCTACTCAGATTCCTAGAGTCAGCCCACAAATTTGGTCTACCACCTTAAGACATCTTTGAGCTGGCTCGACCTTACTTCACCTACTTCAAACTGATACATGACCTGTAATGTTGCTTTTGGCACTCTAAGACATTTGAACCAATAAGCTTCTTCTTTATTCTGTCTCAATGCCAGCTTGACACAGGGAAGCACATTGCTGCTGTGAATTGACTGCATGCTTAGCGATGTGCAAGTGCCCAACTCGCCACATCATGAACCCCATCTTGACCAAGCGGTAACATCTCAAACCTGCTAGTCCTGTCTCAGATGCTGACTCTATCCACGGGGAGCCTGGTCTCGAAACCACCCCTACGCCGACTAGCCACTGGAACAATGCAACACTACTGTCTTGACCACAGAAAAGTGCCAAGAAGCCCAGCTCGACGCTTTGGAACACCCACGACGTGAAATAAAGGTATTTGCAGTGGTGCTGTCATGATCTGGCAGTGTTCCAAGTGGAGCCTCCAAAATAAATCACTTAGTTTTTAAATTATCTCACCCTGCTTCCCTTTGATAGTCTTCAAGGACCCTGCTTTGGATTCTTATTTTTGTGCTGTTGACATACAATGTTATGCAATCGCTTCATGTTGAAGGCTAGTGGGGCTGGGAGCCTTCCTCTTTTAAGTGCAATCTTTCATCGTGAGCATATTAAAGCTTTGCCTGTTTTTTGCATCATACAACCCATCCATGAAGGAGCATCTAGGTGGTCCCAGTTAGTGTGAGGAATTACCATCTGGCAAATGTGTGGAAGCCAGCCCTGGCTTTTTTTTTATTAATCAATAAAACGATGTGGGCATTTCCATCTCTGAAAGGGTAATCTGCTGATCAGATTTCCCTTTCATAAGTTCCACGCCAAAAGCATGGTGTACACCCATGCATTGCTGCATCAGCAGCCTGATTGCAGCGCCTATCCTACAATGGCACAGAGCAAGTTCAGGTCACAGGTGCCTTCTTGACACCCTGAAGTGTCAGCTAGTCACTGCAGCACAGGGGTGGCATTTATGATATGCCCCCTGCTCCAAAATATTATGATTACAAGTATCCCATGCTGGTGGAAGGGTGAACTCTAAATATATACTGTGTCTGGGTTAGGGCATGGTGCATGGCACTGCTCAATCATTGCAGCCACATCCAATTGTGTCAGCTCCTGTGAGCGAGCTCAACTGTGGAAGGTGATGTGTATCTGGGGCAGGCGGTCTGGTCCTGCGAAGAGACAGAACAGGAAATAAATGGCCATGCCTCTTATTTGATCGCTTTATAAGGGTAGGTAATGCTTTCCTCCAGAGACAGCAACTGCAGGCAGCTGTCCTGGGCCCAGGCATCAAAGGAGCACACTGATTAAAAAGGAGTAGCCTCACACCAGGGTGCTGCATACCAAAGGAGCTTTTGACCCTATTGAGAAGGGGAGGGGTAAGTGAAGACAGAGAGCTCACTACAGAAATTGTGTTTCTCTCTGCCTCTCCCTTTCCTTTCTTCTGTCCCCTCCGCTTCTTCTAGCGAAAAGCACTTGGGTGTGATGTCGGGAGGGCAAAGTTCACTCATTTCAAGAGCAGCGATTGGTCCACTAAGGAAGGCTAGCTTTAGTCCAATCACTGGTGACCTTTTACCTTTTAAAAGAATGGGTCTCCCACCACTTCTTTGAATCATCTTTTAGACTTCAAACCTTGAAGAAAATGTTGTTGGACCCTGTTGGTAGAACAGTCCTTTCCAAAGTCCTCTAGTTGTGAAGTGAAAACCGGTGTTCCAAGGGAAGTTCTATCCTGTAACCATCCCCATGGACCATTGGGGTGAACCTGCTGTTAGAATAGCACCAAACCACAAACAATTCTATATCTAATATCGTTTAACATTTGATAGCCATATGCATCAAACTAGATGGTGAAACTTGTACATTTTATAAATTTGCATAATTTTAGCAGCTTCTGTTCATACAGTAAACATTTATAACATCAGTAAAGTCATGAAAATCTAAACCGCCATGTATATATACACACACAACATAGCAGCGCAACAAAACAACAAGTTGTTAACCAAAATGACAAACAGTAACACTACACTGGATAAAACAAACATCACACATCTAAACTTTTATTTATTTGGCATTTATAGAAGTGCACCAAGCCCGAGGGCATCTAGGCGCTGGTTACAATCAGACGGGGGAAGTGGAGGGGACACAAAAGGGGTATGCATATATTTTAAAAGACCTTGTGCAACAAAACATTCTGTGCAAATAGCAAAATGTGATTGATAATGAATATAGTCAGGCACTAGTACATAACCCACACATCTGGTGCTATTCCAAAGGAGCCCCATGGCCAAAGGCTCTGTGCCTATTGGTATATACATTTGTGAAAAGGAAACAATTCAAAACAACTCCAAACTCAAATTTCAGCTATAGGGTGTAATTATTACCAGCAACCCAACCTTCCTCAGGGCGATATTGCTACATCACACAGGATGTGTGATGACATATCTTCTTGCCTTCATTAGAAGGTTCTTCTATGCTCCAAGGAATCAATATTTTTCACTGAACATAGTAGTGCAGCAGGTCTTCATCCGTCCCACATGACAGGCACTACCAAATCTAGCCTATCCTGCCTCGTCCACGGAAAGTGATGTGCCGCGAGTCCCAGCATAATTCTGAACAAATTATTATCCCAAAGCAAACTCTGCTAAATTACAGAGCTTCTAGATGAACTAAGCAGTCATGCTGATTAGCCACTGATTAGAATAGGACCAGCCTCTCTGCCAGCCACAGCGGTACCCAGACCCTCAGTGTGTTGAAGGACCCCTGCAGTTGTGTGCCAGTGTCCCCCATGTTTGGGAGCGCGAGAACAAGGATCCATCTTGTCCCGGGTCCCTGGAGTGGGACTCACAGCGAACCAAGGAGTGACCTGCTGCTGGAGCAAGGGCTGCCCCTCTGCCAGCTACACCGGTACCCAGGACCTCACCATGTTGAGGGACCATTCTAGATGTGTGCCAGCCTACTACATGTTTGGGAGCAGGAGAAAAGGACTGCTCTTGTCCCTAATATTGGGACTTGATTCGCCCTGAGAACCAAGACAGAACCTTGTATTTGTTTCTGTGGACTGCTTGGAGCCATGTTTCAAAACCGTTCGGACACATTTGAACCACCAGGACCCTCTGTTGCTGTCTTTTGCAGTCTCCAAGAACTCCAAAAAGGTAATGACTGCTAATTGGCCCCTTGGTCCATTTTTGGGCCCTAGATACTGTTTAAGTCACTTTTATTCCTTTTACACCCAAGAACATATCATTTTAAAGAACACTGTGGTTATTACTTGCCTTACACCCCTGATTCATTACTCAAGCGTGCTGCACCTTGCTATCTTGGCTTAATCTGTGTTCTTGCCTCGAGATTGGGTTTTGTGTAGTGTTTTTCTCGTTAGTTAATAGTTTATATGGTGTGTTCAATTAAATTATATACATTTATTGAACCATGATTGGACATTCTTTTATTTTGGATGGTTATACTTTTCTGTTTGGGTTGTAACTGAACCACATTCACACCTCTTGAGAGTATAGCCTTCATTCGGCTCACGTTCCCACAAAAGGTAAAGGAGGTATATCTCTTAACTGCGTATGTTTTACATTTATGAATGGGTTGGCTCTTGGTTTGTAGTAGTGTGAGAGCCTAGTAGGCGCTTTAGACTCTGCTCATCCTTGTACTCATGCATGGCAGAAGTCCGTTTGTCCCACTGGTGGGCAGCGGTTGGAATTTGGAACAGACTGCGCCTACAGCATAGTCAGCCAAAATAAACGTGTTCATTTAACATTAGTTTCTCTGCCGGGGCTTTTTGTTATTGCGACAGGTGCCCCACAATGGGTACAGTGTACAACCTGGGAACAGGTTGCCTCCAGTAAGATTAGAAAGACTGTACTGCTAAGAAATCTCCAAACATTACTAGGTGATTCGGGGATGGGGGGGGATTCGGAGGGGATTTCTTTGAATTGGAAACTCACAAAATTCCAGTGGGGAAGAAGTATCTCAGGTGGTGGCACCCAGGGAAAGCCTAGGCGTCGCATCTCCAAGGACGCAGTCCAACTATCTGCGGTGGGAAGTAAATCTGAGGCATTTACACATCAGCCCTTAGAGTAACCGTGTGGATGGGCTGCAGGTCACAAAACTGACAACTCAGGGCATATCTAATTCGGATGCATGTAAGAATAACCTTGAAATGTGTGAGATGGAGTTACCCCAGTGTTTAGGGGATATGAGTGACACCAAGCCTGTGGAGCCTGAGAAGGCTGCAGTTAGGTACATTATCACTAGACTTCACAAAAAGGCTAAGGCGGATGCACCAAATCAATGGCGATTGATGAGGGTAAATATATGAAGGAAAAGGACAGAGATTCTGACCCATCTTCCAAGGAAGATCTCCAAAAATACAAAGGGAAATCCCAGACTCATGGCAGGTCAACTCCCACCAGAAAGTGGGCACCTGTAGGTACCCACACACATGATACCTGCAATGGGAAACCCGAGCAGGCCCTAGTGACCGTGGGTGCCCTGGAATAGGAGACCAGTCAGTGTGGCCATCTTAACAGATGAAGTCCCACTAGGCCAGGGAGTGGCTGAATGTTCATGCACTCGCATAGCGGGTCCGTTGAGAGGGCCCCAGAACCTGCCAAGACTTGACCTTTCCAAATGGTGTCTTGAGAAACAAGGAAAACTCTTCCACCTTGAGTGGCACTAGTGCTAGTGTCACAGCTATCAGGTGACTAGTGAAGGCAGGGCAGTACAACCAAAGACCCAACCTATAGGTAAGAGGGTTAGATAGCCTGAAGTACTGTCCCTTGGAAACTGGAGGGCTTAGTTGGAGGAGTGCAACCTCCCTGCAACATGTTGCAGTCAATAACTACATTCCATTAGCGTGTCTGTTGGCTAACAGCCTCCCTGACCCAGAGATAGACATGGCAGTCACAGGAGCAAGTGCCTCCTCAACCATGGAGCAGGTACAGAGCAGAGATTCTGAACCGCTCCAACAAGTGGACCGGCACAGAGAGAATGCACTGGGCTGTTCTACAAAGGGGGTTTCATCCGCTGTAAAGTGTGATAGACCGGTCTGACCAGTAGCTCCCAGTCCAGGTCTGAGGTTCCCTGAGGCTCCTACTCTTGCGAGAGAGGTCTCTGCGGCCACTGAGGTGGCTGTGGAGTTAGCACCAAATTCAGTGATCTCAGGGTTGCCTACGGGTGTAGAGGAGATACCATAAAACAACGGACATGGAATTTTCAGACCTGAAGGGCCCGTCAGAGCTAGAGGAGTTTTCTCTGGCCCAGGTCAGGTTAACTTTTGCCAGGAATGGAGAGACTGTCCCACTCTGGCGAGTCTGTTGAAGCAAACAGAGAAGCAGGTGCTGGGTATATGCCCTAAAACCACTCCTAAAAGTGGAACGGGCACAGAGCGAAGGCCGAAGCCTATTCCAAAATCAGGAACTGTTGCCAGTCTGATACCGGGCCAGTTCACAGACAAGGACCCTAAACATTCTGGGGCAGGGCACATCCAGGAGTTGGGAGTTCATACAGGCCCCCGGGAGTTTCCTACCGGACATGGTTCCTGACCAACTTGCTGCCCACTTAGATCTGGCTGCGACATCTGATAGCTTGTCAGATCATATCTGCAATCCCTGTGTGGATTCAGAGATGGAAACTGTGCCCTCAGTCCAGTCCTGCCTAGGTACCGAAAGGGCAGGAGAGACACACCAGACAACTTTAAATCCACCATCTGTGGTTGGGTGGTCGTGCAAGAGGAAAAGTAACTTCTCTCAGGTGGCATCCCCCCCAATATGTCATAACTGACAAGAGGCCCCATGTCATCTCTGTGGCTGTGCAGACCCACAGAAACCTCAGCAGGTCTCTGCATGACAAACCGCTGCAAAGCTGACTTAAGCAGGGCCCCAGTTCTAGAACTCCCAGACTTTAGGCAGGAAAATGAAAGCCAAACAGGCACCTGTACAACTAGATTTGGAGTGAAGCTGAGCTTAGATGTCGCTGATCAGCCCATTACCTATCTTCACTGGTGGCTGATGGGATTAGAGAGAAACCGGGTCATGGTTGAGAAGAGTCCAGATCTTCGGCCTTGGGATATCTCTCTCTATAGAGAGTTAAAATGAACATGGTGCTTAAGTGTGGACCTCAACATGCTAGTGCAGATAGCCTTCAGTTATTTTCTCACCTTGAGGATGAGCCTGACCCTTAGGAGAGTGATTCTCAACCTTTTCGGCTGGGAGGCATGTGATGAATTGCCATCTGGCAAGGGTGTGAAAGCCTGGCTTTTTTGATTTTTATTAAATAATAAAATGATGCGGGTAATTCCATTTCTGAAAGAGCAATATGCTGTTCAGTTTCACATTTCATAGACTCTGTGCGAAAAGCATAGTAGTATCTGTGACCTGCTGCATCCGTATCCTGATTTACTGCATCTGTTCTACTAGTGGCACAGAGCAAGCTCAGAGGTCAGCGCTGCCCATATGACAGCTACATGACAGCCACGTCCCTGCAGAGCAGGGGCTGCATTTAAGATATACACCCCTGTTCTAAAACCTGCCTAACTCTGAAGATTCTGTCCTAGTGGCACACTAAACTGCAGATAAAAGCCATACTCGAGTTAGGGTATGGTGTGCAGTATCTCTGTTATCCCCACCACATTAAATTCATATCACATGTGTCCGCCCTGTGAGCCCAGTTCAGCAGTGGAAGGATTGTGTGTATTTCCCCCAGACAGTGCCCGTCCCTGTACACTGGCAGGACTGTGGCCTTGCAGAGGGTGCTTCTCTTTGTTCCTTTGTAAGAGCAGGTAACACCCTTTCTCCAGGGACTGCTACTCAACATGAAGCTTTCCTGAGAACAGAAACCAAGAGGAACACCCATTCACAGAGAGTCAGGTCTTACATCAGAGTGCTGCATTTCTAAAGGCCTTTGTTCTTAGAGAGAAGGGGAACTCTGTTCAAGGGAAGGAATCTTCCAACATTTTCAATCTCTGCCTCACTTTCTCTTTCCTGTCCCCTCCACTTCCTCTGGAGAAATGCACTTAGGCTGTGAAATCAGAAGGGCATGGTCCACTCATTTCAAGGGCTGGGACTGGACCCCTAAAGCAGGCTAGCTTTAGTCCAATCACTTGGAGACGTTTGCCTATAAAAAAGGGGTCTCTCACCAATTCTTTGAATCATCTTGAAGCTTCTTTGGATCATCACTTGAGAAGCTTTCGTTGGACCCTGCTGAGCGTGCACTTCTTTTGAAAGTCCTCCAGTTGTACCAAGGCATAGGCAAGTTATGTCCCCTAACCATCCGCAGGGGCCACCGGGGGTGAACTCTTCAGCTCGACCATAAGCAAGCTCTGTCCCTTAACATCCCCAGGGGCCATTGGGGTTAACTCTGCAGCTGGACTATAAGCCTGCCTCTCTGCCAGCCACCCTGTTGGCTAGGACCTCACTGCGTTGCAGGTTCCCTAAATGTGTGTGCTAGCCTACTAATGTTTGGGAGCCCAAGAAAAGGACTGCCATTGGCCCTCGGGTGGAGCTCACAGCACCTGGAAGCCAGAACAGCCAAGGCCCCTACTGATGATGACCTGCTCAGAGCCGTGACTAAAGCATGCTAGATGCCGAGCAAGCTTGCTTAACCCTTTGACGTTCAACAACGTTCGCCGCCACATTGCGCCAGCAAAAGCGAATCTTTGCCTAAGCTCGAACCACGAAATACCGCTGCCTTGCCTTACTCGAGCTGCCATTCGAAACACCAGCTTTTTCATTGCAGCTCCTGTATATCGATCCACTCGACGCTGGTGTTCCCCGAAGAGTGACATCGGCATAGAATCCACTCGCCTGCATATCTTGGTACCAGCTCGCCGCAGTTTAAATGAGACTGATTCAAGACTGCAGTCACCTTCTGTTCGACCCCAACTCAGTGCCAGCTTGCCGCTGGGCCATCACGACTGCTGCAACCTCGACCTGAACCAACACGATGATCGGCACCGAGAAGCCTAGTTCGGCGCTGTTGAACCACCAAGTAATTTGCAAAGCTACTCTTGACCAATATCTGCCCCCAAAGTCCATCTTTTGGCCTTAGAGAGTGGATAGGTCTTTTGAATCCCCTTTTGCAACTCAAAGAAATATCCTTTTGTACATTGTGATCTTTTGATTGCCTTTCCTTGCCTCATCACCCAGAGTGCTGCATCTGTTCTATCTGTGCATATTCAGTGTTTCTTCTACAGAGTTTTTTCTGGTTAGTAAGTATTGTACATGATATGTCTGATTAAAGTGTATATTGTTATAGAACCTTGATTGGAAATTCCTTTATTTTGGATTGCTATTGAACCACATTCACACCCCTCTTAAGAGTATCCCACAAAAGCTGAAGGAGGTATATCTCTTGACTATGTCCTTTTTACCTCTACAATTGTGTTGACTCTTGGTTTGTATAAGTGTGAGGACTGAGCTGGCGCCTTAGCCTCTGTTCATCCTTGTACTCCTGAAAGACAAAGGCCATTAGTCACTGTTAATGCTAAGGAACCGATGCTATTTACATAGGAAGAAAGCCCAACCTTAGACAGAGCTGTTCTGTTTTTTTTCTCATTCATGGCCACAAATTATGGAGGTAATTCCGATTTTCAATACCAACATTACAGAAAGTAATAATTCTATTAAAGACACAGAGGCAAACGATTATGCTTTCTCTCTCCTTTACTTTCTCTAGCAACAAAAATGTCAACAATAATTATATAACAAAGCATAAACCTACAATCCCTGGTATCAGGTAATATTATCCCCACCAATAATATTGCCATATATATGGTAGTCGGGAACGGCCATAGGCGATATTATTAGTGGGGATCATTTTTGAGGTAAATGGGAGCGGGGTTGCGTGGGTGCCCCCGGTAGGTTTAATAGGTTAATATTGCCACAAAAATATGGCACCATTCTTGTATGGTGATATTTTTGCAGGGATATCAACACATGGAATCCCAATTTCCAACATACTTTGAGTCTTTGGTAGTTTATATTATTATTGGTCCTTTAAAAAAACATATGGCTTTTGTGACCAATAGTCCATAATCAGTCCCATAAACACAACAGTTCGAAATTGAAGGGAGCTGGGAGCTATTTAGCTCCTGCTTCTAGCATAGTAGAGCCCGGTGAGCTTGGAACCAACAGCTACCAGGAGCTACCTTTGGCTCCTAGGATCCACTGGTGTCTTCCAAATATGTAAATGTAACATTAACTTTGAATATTGGAGAGTGTTACTAAAGAAGAATTAGAACACATCTAATACACATTTAAACACAGTGGTTCATACTGTGAGAAACCTGAGGGTATCCTTACTCCTACTCCCCTGGATCCTCTTCTCAGGTGCCCAGGCAAAGGCCATCACTCTCTGATCCTAACCCTCGGGGTGCAGAAGTGAGGGAGGATCACCTGGGTGGAGGGTCCTTGGGGATTGGGAGTGGGTGCCTGCAGGCAAGCCACAGTATATCCCTTTCCCTAATGAAAATCAACCCAAATGTCCCACTGCCTTTAAAGGCTACTGTATGTCCTCTCCCCTCACCCCCCCATCTTTTACCTCCGACAGGGACAAGGAAGAAGCAACTAGGAGTGGTGAACACTAAAACCTCATTTCACCACTGGTACGGGGCCGAAGAAGATGCCTGCAGTGTGCCTATAAGGTCAGGCATGTCCTTTTAATTATGGTCAGGGAAGCCTAATTGAAAACCCTCACCTGCAACCTGTAAATGGGTTGCCGTTGTATAAAGGGGGGAAACAGGGAGGCCTGTGTGACAGTGAGCAGCAGGGGACCCATTTTGTGAGGCGGCAGCCATGGTGGGACTTTAGAGGAAGCCAGCACGCTGTCCAAGACCCAAGAGGACCTGTGCAACCCAGGACAAATTGGACTGGGAAGCTAGCAGAGGCGTTGGAGCCTCCGTGTTGGAGAGAAAGCAATCCGAGCTGCGAACGAGACAACAAGAAGAAAAGACGCATCCACGTCTGAGCCAAAGCAGCAGAGCCGCCAGCGTGTGGAGGACTGCATCCGAAATGCGAGCGTGGCTCTCAGAAGCTGCCCCTGCGACATACAAAGCAAAGGAGGGAAGCAGAGCCACTGGGGAGGAGCGCTAGGACGGGTAAGTGTCGGGGAAGCCACCCAGCACCGGTGCGCTCCTTTCGGGCTATGCTTATGCAATTAAGGGCCACACACGTTTATTGAATACCGAACTGAGTGAAACTTTGAACCAAGGTTGAAGTACATGTATTAAATATTGTACTGAATGAACTTTGAAAATAAAGTTAAACACGTTTCTTGAATGTAGAACTGAATAAACGTTGAAACCCAGCTGATTGCCATGTATCGAACACCGAACTAAATGAAAACCTTGAAACTGAGCTAAAGTAAACTTATTGTATACGGAATTGAATAACATTTAATGGGCAGAGTTAACAACGAATAAGAACCAAAAGGGAAAATGCCCATTTGAAAGCAACTTACCGAAAAGAGAGCAAGTGTGAAAGAATACAATAAAGGTGGGGCATGGAAAAGACCACCATAAAGTGAACTTTATAACTGAATACTATACGGCAAGGCTAAAAGCTAGCAAGGAGTGTTTAATTTGTGGGTACAACGTCAAGAGGCTAACCAGGAGAAACTAGAAAAGGGTAAAACTACACAAAGAACCAAGAGGTGTATGAAGAGAAACCAAGTGAATATGAATCTGTACACAGGGACAAGTGTAGAAGAGCCTGTGTGGGCTGGAGAGCCTGGTTGCGCGACCTGTGATGGGTGGACTGCGTGCTCCGACAACTGCGCCTAGACCAGTGATCCCTAAATGGTGAAAGTCAAAAGAGTAAACCAAAGTAAACCAAAGAGCACTGTGAGTGAACTGGTAAAGCAAGCAAGAAGGATGGTTAAGTGGACCTATTTTGGTGTTGAACATTGAAAGACCGAAACCAGTGCAAGTGCCACATTGAAATCTTGGGGAAGAGAACCCTGAGAGTTGAGGCACTGCAAATACTGTCTTGAAGACGAAGCCTCAAGACCCCTTTTTTTGTGAACTGTGTTGCCTTGAACTTGGGAAAGGCAATCTTGAGACTTCTGAGAAACTTTCTTTAACTTGGGGAAGAGGAACTGACAAGGAAGCGAAGAGTTGGAAGAAGCTCAGAACTTTATGTTGATCACTATTTCTTTTAGTATTGACATCCCTACAGATTGTTTAGCTTTAGTTACGAGGGGAAGGAGAGGTTTTGGACACAGACCAACTTTTAAGTTGAACCCCTTGACTCAGACTTTCCTTAGTTACGTTCAGGCAGGGAAATCCTACCCCAGCATAGGGCAAGTTAGGCCTTCTACCATCCCAACATTTGAGTTAATAAAACCTTTTATTTTAAACTTTGAATCTGTTGTCTGTGTCTTGCTTCATGATGCCTTCACAATACAAAAAAATGTTAAAGGAGCATCTATGGTAGCTCCTGGTTTCCCTGCGGTAGCTGCTGCCTACAGGGCGATGCCCGACATCCAGGAGCTACTGCCTATCGAATCTCAATTGCAAACCCTGAAACACTGTCCACCATCTTGACTCATCCTCTTTTTTTTGCTGGTCTTCTTAAACTTGTATGTGTCCCATCCAATAAACGTGAACCTCAAAGCTGATTTTCACATCCCCGTTGGTTTGCTGTCTGCGTTGGAGCATAAATATAACAAAGTCATATCTCAGATATTTGGTATATTCAGGTGGGTAATCGTCACACGTCATCATTTACATCATACATCATAGCATCATCAGTACAGCAGAGTATTATTATTCACGATTGTTAGGCTGGGATAATCTTTTGCCTCTGTGTCTTTAATAGAATTATGACTTTCTGTAATATTAGTATTAAAAAAATTTGAATTCTATGTCAAAACCCAGAGGCTCGGATTCTGCTTGTTCAAAGCTTACCTACCACCAACGTTGCAACCTTTTCAGTCGGCTTCAAATAAAATGTCTTGAAGCTTGATTCATTCGACCAATCTGCTGCCTTCATATCTCTCAATCGGGCTCCTACATTATAGGCCTTAGAAGCCATCGTTCCTCTCACAGAATTGGTGCCATAGCACTGTATATCAATGCCTGCTTGGATCATCACCCATCTCACCAGAGTTGTCGGAGTTACTGCCCAAAAGTGTCTCCTTAATGCAATGAGCAGCTGAGACACCCCTGCAGGTTGCAGTTCCTTTGTCATGTTTTCATATGCCAATAAACATTGTACCCGACATAATTTAGGATGGTCAGGGAAAGATTCATACAATACTGTTCTCAAGCTTGTGTTTGTTCTCTGTGGGATATAAAAAGTTACCCCAGAGGGAGATAATTATTTTCTGTTAACTTCGAACGCTCTCACGTCAGAAACTCTCTTGCATGACATAAGACATAACAGCATTGTCACTTTGGCGGACAACACTTTCCTGGATAGCTCACTGTTGTCAGGCCAGGATGTGAACAATTTCAAAAACCTATCTATGTCCCACATCTGCGTGTATTTCTCCTTAGGAGGCCTGAGCAACTTAATACCTCTCAGCAATCTGCATATCAAAGGGTGTTCTCCAATCACTAACCCCCCTCTACCTGGGGATGACTTTGCCGAAATCACTGAGCAAGCTGAAATTAACAGTTCTGTAAGCCTTGCCCTGTGCCGTCATCTGTACTAAGAAATCCGCTATGTGCACTACATCTGTTCCAGAGGGATGTACATTCCTCTCCATACACCAGCTATGCCAGTTTGACCATGAAGATCTGTATTCCTTCCTGGTCCCTGCCGCCCAGGACTCTTATGATATGTTCAGCTTTCCCCGATAATCCTGGCCTAGCCCAGGATGCCCTGAAATTGCCCATGCAATGAGGTTCAAGCAGCCCATTCTCGATAGAGGGTGTCTGTCTCCCAAGGGGTCCCTCACGATCAGCTCGTACCTCAGAAAAGCTAGCTGATTGTCGTGCGACATCTCCAGAAGATCTGGGAACCACGCTTGGCCCCTCCATTCCAGAGTTATTAGAATCAGCTACACCTGCTGCCTCTTCACCTGAGCCACCGTCCTTGCCATTATTGAAAACGGCGGAAATGCATATTCCGTGTTCGGCCCTAGGTCTGGAGAAATGAGTCTGTCGCCTCTGTCTCAGGTCTGATCTCCAAATGACAAACAGGGGTAGCTGTTTGTTTAGCCTCGATGCAAACATGTCTGTCTGACATGGACCCCATCTTGCCATCAGCCTCTGGAATACCCTCTCGTCCAGTTTCCAATTGCTGGCATCTCTGAGGAACCTGGAGTTCCAATCGGCTACCTCGTTCTGTCGGCCAGGTAGGTATTCTGCCGTCACTGACACTTCTCTCTGAAGGTCTCTCTGAAGGTCTCTCGGAAGGCATAAGTTCTGGATCTCGTGCCGCCTAGTCTGTTTATGTATCTGATGGCGGACACAGTGTCCATCTTGAGGAGTAAAATAATTAGTCTGTCCAATGCGAATGACACTAAAAGACAGAATTCTACTGAATAATATCTTATTATTTATGATACTGTATTATCGGAGATTCATTATAACCACTCATTAACTCGAATTATACACCATTGATATTTTTCCAGTCCAAATATTTAATCCACTTTGGTAATGTTGTTGGCCTTGCCAACACGTGTTTCGACCTTGCTAGCACACAGGTCTTCAGGGCATGCCACTGATCTCTTTCCAAATTAATTTGATCTTTCTCCTCATTAAAACCAAATGCACAACCTTTGGTATCAAGGTTATTGTTGAGACATTTATGGCTTTCCTACTACTGAAGCTCAACCCGCTTCTGATAATCCTATACTGTGCTCCTAATAGCCTCTCTCATGCAATATTAAATGTGAATGCAGAATACGGCTTTGCGCGCAATGTATAATTTGGGGTTGATGAGTGGTTAGAATGAGTCTCCCATAATACAATATTGTAAATAATAAGATAGTATTCAGTAGAAAACAATTGTCATACCCATTGGACAGACTAATTATCCTGTTTTGTTTCAGGCTCGCTAGGAGACTATCAGCCTCATCACGAGTTTGGCGGTAACCCATAAATGCGGTGGTAACGCTATTACTGCCCCATTTAAGGGTCCGCCAAATCAAGGTTTTGAGGCTCTGAGCTGGGGGGTAAATGCGCTGAGAATTTGCAGATTTTCAGCGCAATTACCGCACCGTAATACCGCTAATGGTAGTTGCGCCGAAAATTCCCCATTGGACTCAATGGGGAATTACAGTTCCTCCAAACTCGTGATCCGGCACCAATAGCGCTGGGGGGGTTGGCGGTAACGCCATTAACCACGGCAGTAACACCGCCGGGATACCGCCCAACTCCTGATGAGGCCCAATTAGTTTTTTTCTTTGGCCCATGAAGCAGCAACACACACATTTATATGTAGTTTTGGCTATTGATCATTTAACCATATTGGAGTGGTTTGCGCAGTGGAGTAGGAGTTCCTACATCTTGAGGAGTACACAACATTGTGCTCTCTCCTGTTTCCAACATCTCACTGTGAACGAGCCCGCAAACAGCTCTAGGCAGTTGATGTGTAGGTCTAGTTCTTTCTCTGACCACCTGTCTCCTGTCGACAGATCTCTGCATGGGGCACCCCAGCCCCACCTGCTGGCATTGAACTATTATTAGGTCCGGGATGAGCCAAATATTGCCCTCCCATCCCAGGCATCCATATGTTGAAGCCACCACTCCAGCTCCTGTCTCGCTTCCTGTGATAGGGGCACCTTTTGCTTGTAAGATATGCCCCTCCTGAGATGTTGAATTTTCAATCTCTGAAGCGCTCTGTAGTGGAGTGGTCCTGGGGAAAGCCTGGATTGATGGCGCCAAGCACCCCACCAGTCTGGCAATCTCTTCTAACGACATCAACTTTTTTGTCAGCGTATTCCTTATTTCTTTTTTGGTGTTGTTCACTTTGCTCAAAGGTAGACACGGCACCCCCTGTGACCAATCTACCGCGAAACCCAATTCCATGGTTTGATCCGGCTGCTGGAGAGATTCCTCCCAGTTCACCAAAAAAACCTTATTGTAGGAGATCTATTGTGGAATCACCTGTTCCTTGATCAAAACCTTGTCCTGACACATTATGCATATGTCGTCCGAGTAAATAATCAGTCGTATTCCCTGCTCACCACCGGTTTCATCAGCTTTGTGAAACACCACGGGGCTAACGCCAGATGGAAGGGCAGACATGTGAATTCCCTTATTTGTTCCTTCCATTAGAATCTTAGAAATTTCAGTTGATCTGCTGCAATGGGCACCGTCAAGTAGGCATTCCTGAGATCTACCCTGACTTGCCAGTCTCCCTGCTGAAAGATGTCTCTTAGGAGGTGTATACCCTCCATCTTGAACTGCCTGTAAATAACAAAGCTGTTCAACTCTCTCCAATTTACAACTGGCCTCAGTTTGTGTCTCTCTTTCACTAAGAACATGTTGCTTATGAAATTTCTTGAGGGATCCGTCACTTGTACAATGGCTGCTTTCTGTTCTAGACCTCTTATTTCTGCGTCTAGTAGTAACCTGTCTGCTTCACTTTGCACTTGGAACTGATCTCGAGATTAAGCGCGTTATAAATAACCTGCACTTGCATGATGCGAATGTACAAGGCCCAATAGGATTGTTCCCCCCCTTGCCTTGTTGTGCCTTCAGACACACGTGCATAGGTGCATAACAAATGACCATTAAATTAGCTCCAACTCCTCCTCAGAGGAGTGACTCTGCCAGTCTTCATCCTCCTGTTCTTTCGAGCCCCTTGAGGATATACCCTGGGGGGAGGTCCTGGCCTCTCGTGCCTTATGGGCTTTTTTCCTTCCCCCTTTGTATCTTCCTTGTTCATTCTTATGATCCCTTCCATGCCCTGAGAAAACTTAAGCTAGCCCTCCCTTAGGGGCAATTGATGCAACCCATGACCTAGACTGTTCCCAGAGATTTATGAATTACTTGCCCCATACTGGGCTTAATTCTCTTCTGGCTAATTTGAGCCCTACCTTCATCACTAGAGCTAAACATGCTGCTCTGTGATCAATGGGAGATTATGTATGTATAATCAGGATTCTTGAGCCTGTTCTTGTCAAATTGATAATATATTGTTCTGCAGACTATTCACAGTGGGCCAGGTATACTGCTGAATAAACAGCTGTCAGGTTTTACTGGGGACTGTGTCTGTCAGAAATAAAGTTATGTGTGATCACTTACTGACCAGCAGGTGGTTCTGCCTAGCTCTCTCAAGTGGCTGTTCTAATATATAAACAAGCTTCCTGTGTGTGACAGCTCCTTTGACCCTATAGGCAGCATGTGTACAGCGTGATTCAACTGTGATGTTGAGATGACAAAATTCTCTTCAGGGCTTGGTGCCTGCACTGTTGCGGTCGCCGGAGCAAACACCCCATCGCAAGTGCAACTATTAAAGTATTAAAGTCCCTAACGTTCTGTGGATACACTCTGCCAAGCTCTGCACACCGCACTCGCGCTGCCATCCCAACGCTATTGCTAACACATCTCCGAAATATAAACAATCACGTTTCCACAAAACCAGAATTATAATGAAGATATGTACTTAACTGGCTGCCCGAGTAGCAAAGAAACAGGATGAGTCAAAATGGTGGACAGTGTTTATGGGACTGGTTATGGACTACTGGTCAGAAAAGTCATGTTTTTTTTTAACGACTAATAATAATATAAACTACCAAAGACTCAAACTATTTTGGGGTTTGTAGTGTTATGCTTTGTTGTTCTATAATTATTGTTGGCATTTTTGCTGCACGACAAAGTAAAGAAGAGAGAAAGCATAATCTGAGCCTCTGGGTCTTGACATAGAATTCACCTTTTGGTGCCTTGGCCATTGGATTGGAACTATTTCCTTTGCTCATCAGGCAAGGATTTCCCAGAACAACTCGAATTCCATGGGTACTTTTCTTGCAGTGTAACAGTCTCTCTTGTACAGAGTCCAGCCTAGCCCACCTAGGTGATGTTGGTAATGCCTCTACATAGCCTCAGCCATTACACAAGCACTGCGGTGAGGAAGACAAGGCAATGCGGCCATTACTATACGACAAAGCTTGGGTGAGCTGACCATGTTAAAATTGTATGCACGTTTTTTCTAAAGCTGTCCCGAATTCATACACATCTGAAATATACAGGGAGTTCGCTGCATAGAATGTGAAGTCACATTTTTTTTATCCGCATTTAAAACGATACGTAACCCGAACTTTTAACAAAAAGCTTCTGATAAATGGTTTATATTTAAAACGTCCGAATGTGTATGAAGTTTTAGTAATTGATTAGCAAAGTTGGAATATATATTTCTTCCTTGCTGCTTGATGCGTGGCGTGGGTACTGTTGAGTAAAGTGGCGGGCATTTCGGTAGCTTTTGTTCCTACTCTATTTCTCAAGGCCCCATTACAAGCACGAACAAAGGCTTATTCTATACACTTATGGGGTTGAATGATTCAGGTGCACTATATGCCGCAAGTGGGAGGTTTTTCTGTTTAACCCCACGTTCCCTGTGTGGACAATGGTTGTCTTCGAGAGGGAAATTAAGTTGTGTTGTAGCTGCCTTGAGGGCGGGGGCTGGTCGGCCCTTCCCACCCATCGCCCCGCCCAGCATGTGTGACCTGAGAATGCACCCGGAGTCCCTGTGATGGGAAGGACTAAAAACTCCGATCCTTCTTCCGGGATCGTACAAACGCTGAATCTCCACTCTAGTGTGCGGTTGGCGACTGGGTTGCCAGGTGAGAAAATTGGGGAGGGGGTCATTACTCGCCTTACTTTTCCGCCTTCTGTTTGACTGTTCCTTGATTGAATCTGGGGACCAGTGGCAGAGTTTCATTTTCCCAGCACACTTCCGCTTTAACTCTGCCATGAGTACACTACTGCTGCATCTTGTCCCTCCTCAGTGAAAGCCGGCGATGTTCATGCGCATGCGTTCATTAACCTTGCGGGTCACTCCGAGCCCATCGTGGTAGGAGTGGCCACGGCGCGGATAGAGGAAGGCAATTGATGAGAAGCCCCAGAAAGATCATTGTGGAGAGGATGGAAGGACAGCAAGCACCGACAAAGCCAATAGTTTGGACTGTTTTATGGTGAAGCATGTTATGAGCTAATGGTAATGCACATAGTTACGCATTGTTAGAGGGGGCATACTGCAAGGGGAAAAGAGAAGGCATTCTTGCCAACATTCTGTGACCAAAAAGATGTAGGATTTTTGAAGTTTCAAAAAGAATACTTAGCATAACAATTAAATCATAGGAAATTACAACACTCGAGCATTCACAAATGCACAACTCATCAAACAGCACAACATGCAAATATGCTCAAATGTTTATAATGTATAATTGTGAATGTTAAATTAACACCAAATTCAATGACCTAACTTCACAGAAAATCATCACGCATAGCTGGTAGCCAACTTTTGCCACTGCTCTGAAGCAGCAGCCCAGGCAGTACATATTTATTCCTGCATTGCAGGTTGAACACTGAACAAACAACACGCAAACTGATACCCTCCTCAGTCTGATAGGCAGATGCTTTGTGATGGTGATACGCTCTGCCACTTGCCTTCACTGGTGGTTCACCTAAGGTCTGTCCTGGCAAAAGTGCAGGGCAGTGTCTGTCAGGTCAGTGGATTGATCTGAGTCCATCACTCAAATATATCACTTACCCACCCACTGCAAAGACAGATAAATTGCCTTAGGGTAACATAAATTACCTGCCACTGTAAAAAGCAGTGTGATCTGTCACCCAAATCTGTAGGCGGCAGGACTGCTTAAAAAGCAGTAGCCTACTACCTGGTTTGGCAAGTATGCAGAAGGCGTAGGGTCAGGGTGTAGGAGCATATTGTTTAAAATGTTAAAACAGTTAAGTGGGAGATACAGCACCTAAAGATGGCTATAGGCACACTATCATTACACATGGGATTGATTGTGTGATGATGTATGGATGTATAATGGATAGTGGTGATTGCCCGTGTGAATGAAAACACATCTTCCTTGGTAAATTACTGCAGATAAGGTATATTAAGACAATTAAAGAAACCTTAGAACACCTGGTCTTCGAATGTTCAGCATTGGCCCTATTGAGATCAAAATATTATGGGAGACATATGTTGGTGGTAGCAAGTGTTCCTTCTGCGCTCAGATGGTCTTTTCTAATTAATTCTGCGAAGATGAGCTTAAAACTTGCAACAGTTAATTTTCTCAATGCGTTAGCCTTGACGGAATGAAATATTTTATACTGAATGATGAATTTTATAATGTAAATGATGTACCTAAACTGTTCCTGTGATACAGATGATGTGAGACGAATCCCATACTGTAAATGATGTATTTAAACTTTGCCTATGCTACAGATTATGTGGGATGCATTCTCTTTTAATTAATAACTTAGATAAGCGATTAAGAAAATGACCATGGGAAGATTTTCTACCTTCCTTAATCGTGTTATCTAATGCTATGTTGTTTTAAAATTATTTTTGTGTTAGTTTAACAAAATTTAGTCTATTGCACCCCAATTTTTGTAATTTTGTAATTTTTATAATTCTGTAACATAGGATTTTATGGAAAAAAATAATGAACATGTTTTATTCTTTCTTTTTGTAAAACAAACAAATTTTGTTGAAAAAAGTTGATTGAATTCAGCTAAATTTCAATAAAGAAAAAAAAAAGATAATATGATTTGCCTATGATCATACCTTTTTATTAGCAAGCTAATAGATATATAATCCCCCTTAGAAATGTGTTAAACAAAAAGAGTATGTTAGCATTATCCCCATCATCTTGAATGGAAGAAAACCAGTTCCGGAATGCAAAGTAATGCAAAACTAAAAAGAATCCTTTGGATTGTGCAATGTACTTTCACCACTAAAGACACACAGCAAACAATACTGTGATTAGATTGCCTGCTTTTTGGTCAACCCAGCTACCCTGCTTGCTGTTAAGCCTTTGTGGTTGCCAAATAAAACACATTATGAAAATGAGAGATAGTTTAAAAAAATGTTTGTGTGTGACTCAGTTTAATTGTGAAACAAGGCCCCAATCTGGATGTGTACCTGGTGCTTGATCTGGGTTTTCTGAAGAAAATTGCAGCTACTGCTTTTTGCTCTTATCTGGAGCGCAACAAAACCTACATTTTGGGAGGGGGGTAAGTGGTGATGGGAGGGACCACTTCAGAAAATAGGTGGAGTAAACTTGTAGGCTCCAACACTCTTTTCTACCCTCCTCCCCCCATGGTCTGGTGTGGGGGCCAACTATCAAATAGTATATTTTAAAGTGCAATATGCAGAGTGGCAACACCGCCAGTTTCAGGGAAAGGCTTCCCTAACCTCTCTGCTTAACAAAATGCAAGTGCGCACATCGAGCGATGCACCTAGGCTAACATTTAGGCAGGGCTAACCCTTCAAATGTTGGGAGAGGCACTAACTTCGGAGATGGTGGAGGAGTGGCAGACATACTTGTGTATGGGGCATCTAACTTCATTACTCATTTTAAGGAGACTATTCTAGTGAAGCTTCAATGTTACAATCACTCACTTCTTGCAGATCCTGAAGGTCATAGTAAGTGTGAAAATGGCAGATGGTTTGCAATGAAAGACTCAATATCATAGCATAACAGGACATTGCAGAATGTGGGACAGTACTCTGGACGGCCGAAGCAACTTCAGTGGCTGGGAGCAACATGGGAGAAAATGTAATGTTGGTTCTACCACAGTTAGTCTGCTATACTAGAATCTCTGGTGCACTGACTGGCTGGTGAGACTATGTCTGCCTGTCAAATCAAGTGATACGAGTCCTGGGGAGGGCCAGTGCAGCAATAATGCAATTCTATGTGACAGTATTGGAGACACTAGCAGATGAACACCAGGGTACACCAATGTGTCCCTGCACTTATTAAAACTGTCCTATTGTAAGGGTGTAAATATAATCACTTATAAGCACTCCCAATTTTTGCAGTTGAAGTTAGGTGGAGATTACATTATTTGCCCATGATCACAGATTTACGCTAAACAGCAAAGCAGGGATTTTAACCTACTCTGCAATTTGGGCACAGCCACCTTCTTCCACGCTTTACTTGGAACAAATATTTAAGTTTTGGGTGTCCAGACCCACAATAATACTCTCCTATAGAATTTACACACATTGCATCATAGTAAAGCATAATGACAACATATAAATCCTTATAGCAGCATGTTGGGCCAAAATAATATCAGTGAATATCTGAATGGAAAACTATAAGATGCAAAAGGCAAAATATCTATTTACCCACTTTATTTTCAGCGCTTTAAGACACACAATAAAATAAGTTGCATCATAAACTCACTTAGGTTTGGCGATTTGTCACAAACCTCCAGCGTGGTGTTATGTATGGTTTAAAAACATTCAACTAAAAACATCAAAGCAAACTTTACTTTTTAGCATATCAAGCTATTAGACATTATGGGTATGAACACATTTTCAAAGGGTGCTTTATTGTGTTGATCGCTTTAACTGTCCTAGATTTGCAAGGTGACTGGTGGTCTTTCAGTTGGAAATTCACCATCATGCATAAGAAAGGCTATGCTGCTAATGCCAAAAGAAACGTGTTGTCGAGTTCATCATGGACACAGCTCATGTGTCTCAGAAGGGCTGTGACTCGGGAAACGGGCAGTGCTTGATCATCCGAGCCGAACAGATAGATTTGCCTCTGGAGAAATAAAATGCGCCCAGAAGCATGTTCCTGATCCTTTGGATTGTTAAAGGGCACAGAAGCCCCACCCCTCAGCTAAAATGTCAGGGGGGGGCTTCAGCCCTGTCAGCTCAATGGATGGCATTGCACACCTGGCTCTTATCAACCAAGCATTAACAATGAGACACTAATGGTTCAGAAACCCCAGTGGGAGCCTTGTGCAACTTGCTAGCAGAGCCAGGTGTTGTATAATAATCAGGTCACTGATTGCTTGCAGTAACAAACTTTATTTGCCTTAGCATATGTAGTGGCAAGTAACTCGGGTCAAAGTCCACCAAGTGTTCATAGGCTGCTTTTGTAGTGGAATGCAGTCCCTGGAGCCCCAAAACTGCTCTTGTGGCTTTATGGCAGACTTGAGTTCCTTGATAAGCAGGAGCGCCAGGAGCACGACTGCTCCATATAGCTGGCGCCGTACTGTGTCCGTTTGCTGCTTCGCGCGGCTACCTGCACTTCCTTGCAGGATCTCACTTGACTACGGCAGTGCTGCATCTTGCAAGCTTCCTACACACCACCCTTTGGTAAGCGAAAAAATGTCTATTGCTTAATAAAGTACCATACTTCACCGGTCTTCTGTGCTCTCTCCTCAGACGGCCCTCCTTCCTACCTGCTGCGTCCAGTGCTTGTATCGCTTCCTGGGACACTTCCGGACTCTTTATTTCAATCTAACGATATGTCCAGGACGATATGTCCAGGCTAGTAGACTCCGGTGGGGTTGGAGCCCTGATATTGTTAGATCTGTCAGCGGCCTTCGACACTGTCGACCACCCCATTCGGTTGTCTCGGCTGGCCCAGATAGGGCTATCGGGCCAGGTACTGGCTTGGTTCACCTCATTGCTGGCAGATCGTACCCAGACCCTCTCAATGGCTCCGTTTCTATCTGCCCCCTTTCTCCTCACATGTGGTGTCCCTCAGGGCTCCTCCTTGTCTCCGATCTTATTTAACATCTATATTGGGGCACCACTTGTGAGTCTCATCCGCTCCTACGGCGTCAGGTGTTAGTCGTATGCTGACAACACTCAGATCCTGATCCGATTAGATCTAGATCAGGCTGAGATGTCATCATGCCTGCGGGGATACCTGGTAGCTTTGGGTGAATGGATGAACCACAACTGCCTCAAACTGAATGGTGACAAGACAGAGGTCCTGGTGGTTGGGTGTCCCCCAGATCCTACACCTTGGATTTCTTCTTT
Organism: Ambystoma mexicanum; assembly: GCF_040938575.1. NCBI lineage: Eukaryota > Metazoa > Chordata > Amphibia > Caudata > Ambystomatidae > Ambystoma > Ambystoma mexicanum. The sequence continues at coordinate 1,055,111,658 of NC_090931.1, read as the reverse complement.
CTGGCCTTCCCTCTTGGTGCCCTTCCATCTCCGGTAAGTAAAGTAAAAAATCTGGGTGTTATTCTATCAGATTCTCTCTCAAAGGCTAATCGGGTCGCATCTGTATGCCAGGCGGGGCACTTCCAACTGAGAACTTTGAAAAGGGTTCTTCTTCTGATTCCTGTGCCCCTCCGCGCCCCTGTGGTGGCGGCGCTGATTTTATCCCAGCTAGATTAGTGTAACTCCTTGTATTTATCCCAACCCAAGGGCCTTATCCAAAGATTACGCCTGCAAAATCTGGCGGCCCGGATGGCTACTGGCTTCTCCCTATGGAGCCCCCATATCTCCAGTCTTGCGTTCACTACACTAGCTACATGTAAGCCAGCGTATAAGATTTAAGGCCTTATGCATAGTGCACAGAGCCACTCATGACCTAGGCACAGAATTCTTACAGGCTAGATTCGTGCGCTACCAGCCTAATCGTCAACTTCGCTCAGTCTCTACTGACATGCTCATTGTTCCCCCTTATTATCGCGGCAGAGCTTTCTCTGTGGCCGCAGCCAGACTATGGAACGACCTACCTACTTCCACAAAGAAACTCTCGAAACATATAGCCTTCAGGAAGGCTATTAAGACACTTCTGTTTTAGCTGTTGGCTTATTTCTGGCTTCATCTGAATGGTCCTTCACTCTCCAGCGCCAAGATGCTTACGGGCGAACGCTGTGCATTAGAAATGTCAAAATCAATCAATCTTGCTTTCAATGACATCCCTCACCGATGCCTCTAGTCCTTGTTCTCGCGTTGCATTTCGGTCTTGGTGATTGAACTCATGTTGCGTTCTATCGGTTCTCTGATGCCTCTCAAACATTGCCACACGTTCCATGTTCCACGTGCGGCCATCTTCTGTGCGGACGTGATTTGTCCCTCTGTGTATTACTTTTATGGGCTTGCTGCACTTTGACCCTGTCATTTGATCTTTACATGGTAGACGAATTTTGATACAGTCTCCTTCCCTGACTTCAAGACCTTGGGTCGCTCTTCTGCACTCGCTCCATTTCTTCATTCGTGCTTAGCTATTTTCCAACCCCCATCCAACCTCTTTCATGTTCACTTCCTTTACTTTGGTCAACCATGGTGGTACCAGCGTCGATGCCGCTCTTCTCCCCCTCAGCATGCGGAACAGCGACACTTGGATGACTCCATTGGGGGTTAATCTGTGGGCCGCTACAGCCTCCTTGACAGTTTTCAGGGGATCCACTCCTGATGCCGTTGCTAACTGAATCGCCCCTTTGATAAAGCTAATCGCCTGGGGGTGCTACAATGCGGCCTTCCCTTGCCTTTTGTTATTTCTCTACATAAATGACTCCATCTCCCAGGACACTAGTTGAACCCCATTGTCTGTGACAATGTCCTTGGGGAGGCCTTGCCTCTGAAAAATGGATGCGAGTACTTCTATAACAGTTTCAGTGGTAATGTTGGGGACGAATTCCTCTTCCACCCATTTGGACAGATAGTCTACGATTACTATGCCGTACCGATGCTCGGAAGCCATCGCTTCTAACGGACCAATGAAATTCAGTCCCACTTTGTGCCAGACCGCTTTAGGGATTTCTGAGGGAATCATCAGGGCTTGTCTGGTCTTTAAATGTTTATCGCTGTTCATGCACTCATGGCATCTCTCAATCATGGAACAGATGTCCTGATCCATCGCTGGCCATCAGTACGCCTCTCTCACTCGTCGGCGCGTCATGGTGTTCCCTAAATGCTCTGAGTGGGCTCTGCCCAGGATGACTCTTCTCATTCTCATTGGTGGTGTTACCTGGTCACCCTTGTTGATCAGTCCTTCCGCCTCCTGATATTTCTTCTGCCACCTTCCAGTAAGGCCTCATGCCTTCTGGGATGGCTCTTTCTTCTGGCCACCCACTCTCTGGGACTCACCATTGTGGGGTCTTTACTGTCCTCCTTGTTCCAGTGTCCGTCACTCATCTCTAAGAACTCCGGACACCTCAAGTCTTGGATGGATGTCACAATGCATTATTCCTGCAGAAATGTGGTGGCTCTTTCTTTGTTTCTTGGAAGCCTGGCCATACAATCTGCTTGTGCATTCCTCCACCCAGCTATGTGGGTTGTCATAAATGTGTATTCCTGAAGTTTTGCCGCGATGCACGCTAGGCAGGGAGTTAACTACTTTATTGCTCCTGGACTAAGCATGTGGATGAGTGGCTTATGGTCCGTAACCAATTTAAATTGTCTGCCCCATACGTAGGTCCTGAAATGCTCTACTGCCTATGCAGAGGCTAACATCTCCTTCTCCATGGTGGAGTAGTTCCCCTCAGCTTTGGATAAGGCCTTGGAGGCGAAGTCCACCACATGTTCCCTGATGCCTTTCTTCTGGGGGAGCACGGTACCTAATGAGCACGCGCTGGCATCCATAGTGATCACAGTATCCCATGTGGGATTGAACGGCTGTAGGCACGGTGCTTCCACTATCCGTCCTTTTCTGCTTTCCACCACCTCCTTCTGGGCTTTGGACCAGGTGAACTCTGCTCCCTTTTTGAGCAGGTCTCTCAACGGTGCAGTGACTTCCGAAAAGTTTGGGAGGAACTTGGCATAGTATTCTGCAAGTCCCAGAAATGATCTTACTTCATCCTTGTTGGCAGGCTCTGGAGCTTTGACAATGGCCTGCACAAGGTTTTGTTTGGGGCTGGTTCCATGGGTGGATATCTTGTACCCCAGGTATTCGACTTCTTGTGCTTTCTTTTTTTTTTAATCTTGTTTTTATTAGATTTCCATGTCAAACATCAACATAAACAAACAGAAATTCCCTCCCCTCCCCATCGGGGCACTTATGTCCATTTTGTTTTTAAAAAAATTATTTATTTTTTTGGGGGGCTTTATCCATTGAAGATATCAGATACTTTTACGTTGTGGGGACACCATTGTTCCATGAAATCCGACTGAAGATATTCCAATATCCCTTCCCATTCCTTGGTGAATATGTCTCTCGTGCCCTGAATCGTGTGGATGACTTTTTCCATCGTTATTTGGGCCCAAACCTTTTGCAACCATGTGAAAGTCAATGGAGTGTCCTTATTTTTCCAATTCTGGGCGATGGTTGCCCACGCAGCTATTAGGAGCCCCATGAAGCCTCTCCACTGTGATTTTCTTTTTGAATTTTTTTGCTATATGGTCTCTCATACCGCACAGCCACACCCCCTCACCCAACAGCGGTACATTCGGCAGCATCTTTCCCATTTCTCCCTTCACCTCTTCCCAGAAAGGCTTTATCATTTTACAGTCCCACCATATATGCCTCCAAGATCCCACCTCCTCACATCCTCTCCAGCATTTGTTAGACGTTTTGGGAAACATGGTTCGCAGTCTTTCTGGAGTTAAGTGCCACTGAACCACTATTTTGGTCCACATTTCTCTAGTCTGTGCAGAGCGTGTCATCTTGGGGATCAATTTCCATAGGTCCTCCCCTTGGGATTTTGTAGGTTCCACCCCCAGCGTTCTGCCCCATCTAATCATGTACGACCACTTTATTTCCTCCTCTTGTGAGTTTATAAATGATTAGAGTGTCGATACCCATTTTTTTGCCCCCGTGTTGGAGATAACATAGCGCTCAAATGGCGTGAGGTCCCTTGTTGGCGCTTTCGTAATATCTGGAGATTTCAGCCAGTGTTTGAGTTGCTCATATTTGTATTTGTCTCGTCGGGAGCGAGATGCAGCTGGGTAGCACGCGTCGTGTGACCTAATTTCATTATCGATAAACATTTTCCCTATTTTCGTTATGCCCGTCTCTTCCCACTTCTCGTATGCCCGTAGTTCCATCCCTGGTGGGAATTGGGGATTTCGGCAAATGGGTGTGAAGGGGCCCAGCGCCGTGGTCATTTTACCTGTCCGCGTTTGGGTGTCCCATGCCTCCAATGTGGTTTTCATAATTTCGCTTATGCCTAGATTTGGGTGTCTATGTTACTTCTGTTTCCAAAGTAGTTGCACCAAAGGTGTCCTTGCCACTGCCCAGATTGGCTGAGGATCATCCCCCATCCATTCCCGCAGAACCTTTAATTGCGCCGCTTGGTAATACTTCTTGAAATGGGGGAGCGCCATCCCCCCTCCCTGGTTGGAGCTGTGAGGTAGCCCTAGCAATTCTCGGGGTCTTTCCTCTCCATATAAATGAGGAGATAGCTTTGTATAATGTTGTATAATGTTTTAAAGAAGGTATGGGGTACACCCACCGGGAGAGCCTGAAAATAATATAAGATCTTAGGGAAGAATGCTCATCTTGACTGATTGTATTCTACCCCACCAAGATATTAGAAGGGGGTTCCATCTTTCTAGGTCTTTACGTACATCTGCTAATAGTTGCGGGTAATTCCCCCCATATAGCTGCTCTATCTTTTGGGTTATTCTTATTCCCAGGTATTTTATGCCCTTCCCACCAATTTTGAGATCTAGCAGACTAGCTTCCCTTTCTATCTTTCCCCTATCACCTGTCAGGATTAGAATTTCAGATTTTTTTCTATTAATTTTCAGTCCTGATATGTTCCCAAACTCTTCTAATTCCCTAACCACTGTCGGTAGAGTTGACTCCGGGTGATCATCATATCCTCTGCGTACGCTATTACTTTGTGCTGTGTGCCTGCCATTTCGATCCCCTTGATGTGGGTAGCCTCCCTCATTTTTATTAAAAAGGGTTCTAAAAAGATAGCGTACAAAAGTGGGGAGAGTGGGCAACCCTGTTTCGTACCCCTGGAGATTGTTAACTTGTCTGTGATTTCTCCATTGATGGCCACCCTACTAGAGGGTGTGTTATAGTTCGCCCTGTTCCTGGCTATATAATCTTCCCCAAATCCCATGCAGGATAGGACGTTAAATAGCATTGACCATTCTACCCTGTCGAACCTTTCTCGGCGTCCACTGAGAGTAATAGCGCAGGGGTGTGCGTTATGCCAATTTTTTCCACTAAGTGGATGAGTCTTCTAAGATTGTCGTGGGTTTGTCTTCCCAGGATGAAACCTGATTGATCCATGTGAATTAGCTTTGGGAGGAGCGGGGACAGCCTTGCTGCTAGGATCTTTGTATATATTTTTGCATCCAAATTGATCAGGGAAATTGGCCTATATGCCTCCGGGAGTGTCGGGTACTTCCCTGCTTTATGGAAGACTAAGACCTTCGCCTCATTCATTGTGGGGGTTACGTTGCCATTATCTTTGAACGAGTTTAGAAGTCTGGTGAAAGTTGGGATTATCTGATCTGCGTACTTTTTATAGAAAGGGGCTGTAAAACCGTCTGGGCCGGGTGCTTTATTTACGGGGAGTTCTGTGATTGCTTTTTTAACTTCCTTTTCCGTTATTGGGTTCTCTAGGGTCTGTCTATCTTCTTCTGAGATTCGCGGGATGTGGATGGCTTTTAAATATGTGTCTTGTGCTTCTACCTCTGGGAGGCCCGAAGTGTATAGTTTTTGATAGTAGTCTCTAAATGACTCCCCCCATCTCTTGTGTGCCCGTCTGTAATTCCCCTTCTGAGTTTAGCATGGCCTTAATCGTTGTATCTTTCTGCTTTGAGGGGAGTTGTCTCCCTAGGAGTCTGTCCGCTTTATTTGCTTTTATGTAGTAACGCTGCCTGAGGTAGAGTAAGTTCCTTTCTGATCCTTTTGTGCGCAATAGCTCCAATTGGCCCCGTGTGTGTTTCAGCGCTTTCTTTAATGCCTTAGTAGGGTGGGCCAGGATTTTCTCGTGCAGCTCAGTTATAGACTTTTCCAATTCTTTTTCCCACATGTATCTTTGTTTTTCCTTTGTGATTTTTAATGCTGTGATCTTCCCTCTCATGACAGCCTTAAATGCATTCCATATCGTGGCCATGCAGACCTCCCCGGTATCGTTTTTGCGTAAAATATTCTTCTATCATTTCTTTTATGGTCTCCCCTGTAATCGGATCTTGGATTACATCCAGTGGTAATCTCCACCTCCACAGATTGTTGCTTTTCCCTGGTAGGGTTTAGGTCAAGCCATAGCGGTGCGTGGTCTGACAGCACTATTGCTCCCAGTTCTATCCCTTGTATCTTTCCCATCAGGCCCACTGATGCCCAGAAGTAATCTATTCTCGACATAGAATTATGAACGTGTGAGAAGTATGTATAACCCTTTTGTTCCCCTTTCAGTTCCCTCCACACATCATTGAGGGACATGTGGTCCATCTGTTGTTTGAGGCGTTTAGACGGCGCACCTTGGCCCTGGGCATTGCCTGCACTTCTGTCTAGTACTGGATTCCAAGCCAGGTTGAGATCTCCTCCCAGCATCACCTCCCCCTTGGCAAAGTTTTCAAGTTTCCCCAGAGCGTCCCTGAGGAAGCCATCTTGTCCCAGATTAGGTGCATATATCGATGCAAAGGCAATGCGATAACCCTCTACCTCCGCATTGGCGAATGCATATCTCCCTTCTTTATCCGTACAAGTCTCCAGCAGGCTGGCCCCAATCCTCTCCCGTATCGCTATCAGGACCCCCCCCCTTTTTCTCTGTTGAGGTTGCCTGTGCCCATATTTTATACCCTCTGATGCGTGTCTTCTGTTTGTCCCTTGTCCTAATATGGGTTTCTTGAAGTAATAGTGCATCTGCCTTTTCTCTTTTAAGTTGCTTCTCCAGCTTCACCCTTTTCATCGGATGGTTCATGCCCCTTATGTTATAGCTCAGTATGCGTATCTTTCCCATTTTTTTTACGTGTTCGGACACTGCTTTTGGGTCCCCCTTGCTGCCCAGCATGTATGGTTCCTGCCCCTATACCTCCCTCCCATCCCCTTTAACTGACCCCCCCCAACCAAAAACGTTAAGAACTTTAAACCAAACAACTTGCCCCTGAGTTGGGCGAGGGTTCCTATTGTCACTAGGGCTTTGCGCCCGTCGCTCCCTGCCCATCTTACCCTCGGGGGGAGAGATTGTAGGGAATCCTAAACCCCACATTACCATTTTTTCTTTCTCGATTCCACGATGGTGGGTCCCTACCGGACCGCCATCACCAAGTCGTATGCTACCGATCTGTATCTCTCCGAACGCCCTATACGGGCTGTGTGAATTGACCTCATGAGGTTTATTGTCCAATCAGGTCCTTCACATTTCTATTCTGTCATCGCTGGCTCCTACGATCTTCCCTTCCTGCTTTTGTTCTTTTCTGTCTGACCGTTTTCCAGCCTCTCAGCTTTCTCGATTGGTCCCCTCTTGTCATCATGTTCTCTGAGTTCTCTTCCTCTTCTTGTAGTCCCATCGTTCTGAGACCTTCTTCCCACGTGGTAACCCTTCTCTGCTTTCCTTCCCAGGTGAACAGCAGCCCAAATGGGAAGGTCCATTTATAGCGGATTTGTTTAGTCACCAGGGCTTTGACCAGCGGGGCCATAGCTCTCCTCTTTTGTAAGGTCACCAGTGCCAGGTCTTGATAGAGCTGTATATCTTGACCATTCATTCTGATGTGTTCCATTTCTCTTGCCCTCCTCAGAATCTGTTCTTTCTGTGGATATGAGGAAAGAGCCACCAGGACGTCCCTTGGTCTTTCTCCAGGTGCTCCTGTTCTTTTTGGACCTACCCTATGGACTCTTATCAATACCAATTTCCTCCGTTCCCTGGGCACCTAGGACATCTCTGAAGACTTCTTTCACTGCCTGCTTCAGGTCCTTATCCAGAATGTATTCCGCCATGTTTTTAATGCGAATGTTCGACCGCCAGGAGCGGTTTTCTAGATCTTTGCATTGAATTTCCAGATTGTGGGCGAGTCTCACTAGGTGTTCTTGTGTTTCACTTGCCTGTATCGCTTCTTCCTCGACCTGTTGAATTGTTCTCTCAACTATGTCCGTTCTTTCCTCTAGCTTGGCCATATCTATTTTGATATCCTGCACCGCCTGCTTCCATGTCATTCTTCATCGTTGTAAATTGTTCTTGTACCGTGGACATGAACTTTTCTTGCAGATCCTGAAACCATGTCTGCATATCCTCTCTTGTTGGAAGCTGCTGGTGATTGGTGGGCTCTTCGCCCTCTCTTTGCCAGTCTTCTTGTGGTCTTCCTTTGTATTGTGCCGCTCCATCCGTCGACCACAATTGTAGGATATTTGCGTCCTGTTTTGTGGACTGTGGTGTTTGTTGCGTGACTTTGTTTTTCCCCTTGGCTCTTGACATTGTTCACTGCCTTTTCAGGGGTGACCCTTGGGTTTCCTGTCCTTCTGCTGGCCTGTGGGTACTTCTTATGTGTCCGCTGTATTATTCCCCTGAGCATCTTGTTGCTTGCTGAGATATTTTCTCAATGTGACGTCATGCGTGTGATCGTCATCGGCGTACACCAGTATATCATCCTGAAAATAGGAAACATTTCCTATATCTCGCAGTAGTGAGTCCATCATCTGCTGGAATGCCGAGGCTGCTGATGACAGGCCATAAGGCATCTGGATAAACTGGTATGTTCCTAACGGGGTGATAAACGCTGTGAGGGGCCTGGAGTGTTTGTCAAGATGAATTTGGTGATACGCATCCCTCATGTCCAGCTTAACCCATACAAATCATGTTTTAGCAAATATTCTATCCACTTGGATTCTTTAGTCTTGTTTTTGTAAGTTAAATTATTACTGTGCAAAAAATAATTTGCGTTTAATGAGAGCTATCCATTTCATAATTAGAACAGTTTGAATTAAAGTCACCTTTGAGGATCACTGGAATATTAGCATTCAGCTTGGATAGCAGTAAATGCAAATTGCTCATTATAAAAGGTGCCTGCTTTTCACCTGAAGGATCTTAAATAATAAATGCAATGGAATTTAAGGCTTCTTCTTCTTTACTAGTCACGTGCTGCCAGCATATACGAACAGTTGTCATTTAGTCGAAGTTCCGTTATTTCAAACTGGTTTTGTATCCTAATCATGAGGCCATCCATTAGTCTTCCCCTTTTGCCCTTACTATCAGACCTACAGATTTCCTATACCCATCTATGTAAACTTCAGTGCATAACTAGGTCTCTTATAACATAAAGGCAGTATGTGTGCTTGCTAAAGACATCAAAGCCCACACATCTATGTATGTATAGCTCAGAGGTAAAGTGTTTGTCCTGGAAGCACGACAATGCAGAGCTACACAGGTTCGAATCTTGTTCACGCGCTTAGAGATTGGTCTCTGGTATAAAGCATGCTATAAAAGATTAATGAAGGGGTGTGGCGTTGGGTGTTATATGATAGGATACTTATTGGTTTCAGTTTGATGGCATGTGCATTGTGGCTTGATATGATATTGATTAAAATAAATAGTCCATAGGCGCTTCTCTTCGAGAACAAACACAGCTAAATTACCTGTTCTTTGGGAAGGTACCCACTCGAGAGTCCGCAGCCACACTACAGCTCACTGTACCTTTCACAGAAGGGAAATATCCATTTGCATATCGGTCTTCGTCCCGCCCACATGGGCAGTCCAGCACCGAAATACTATGGCAATTCTCTTCTGAACAAGATACCAACAGCAATGTGATAGCATCCAACCCCAATCCCAGTTTTGAGAGCTATCAGGAAAATATTGTATTGCACATCTGTTCAGCCATGGATTATCTGATTTGGCACAGAGCTCATGTACATACAATAATGTAAATAGATTCTCCTTGGATCAAGGGCAGATTGCAAGTCAGTGAATCTCATGTTAATTTGAGAGTTTGCGTTTGCATGCTGTGACGATTCGCTAGATGTCGTCACTTCTCCCCGGGGGCGGGGGGCACTTTCTCATGAGGCTAGGGTGGTGAGGCTAATCCCCAATATTGTAGCTAGGGGTGGTTTCACGCGGGTGGACTTCAAGGGGAGGGACTTCCTTACTGGGGCTACAGATGTATACCTAGTTGATAGGCGGCACAACACCTGAACCCAAACCTGCCCAAAACCTCAATTTCCCTATCACACACCCCCTGTGACTGATACATCCATGTGCTATTGTGACATCATGTTAGTTTCCCCAACTGAAACGAAGAAGATCATCTGAGACATAAAGATCAGCACCAATGCAAGTACTGAAAAGAGGTGGCCCCAAGGAGCCATGAAGAGTCACCCAGGGAATGGGAGGAAACGTTATAGTACTCTGCTGGAAAGTGCTCTCGTAAGCAACATAAAAATAGACCAAAGACTCGGTGAAGGAGAGAACAGTTCTGGATACAGGCCACCCGAGAAAGAGAGCAGCACAGGAGAGAGTGCAGGTTGGGAAAACCAAGGAAGATGCAGAGAGCTCTCTGAAGAAGCCGAAAGCCGTCCTCTGCTGGAGATGGGAAGCAGATGGTGAGAATCCTTTGCCCGGTGGTGTGGAGCTGGGCAGGAACGTGGCTGGAGTCTGAGAAGCGGTGGCACGACCTTGGGAAGGTGGGCCGTGCTGTTCTGCAACAGCGCCTACACTGCCGGCCTGGAGAATGGGAACGAGACGCAAGAGCTGCACAGAATGCCCATGCAATACTCCGGAACAAAGAAAGATCCCAGTAAGAACCGCCAGAGCGTCCCGACCCCAGTGAAGGAAACGGGTGTAACACAGTGACCGGTAGAGGTGTAAAGTTGAAAAAGGAAAGAAAGTTTATTGAAAATAATGATAGTACTTGGCAGGAGAGTGAATCAAGGGGGCCTAGCGTGGGATAAAGACAAGGGTTTGGAACCCAAGCAAGATATGGGTCTGGGATTCGAACCAGCATCAAGCAAGTACCAGAGGGATTTGCCCTTTAGACAGTGGCACAGATAAGTCCACTGGCCACCGGTAAAGGGTCTGGGACCCTGTCCACAACCGCAGTGGGGTAGAGAAACCCACTGGATGCCAGGGAAGGGTCTGCCACCCTGTCCGTAACAGTGGAGACGAGGAAACCACTGGACATATAAGAAGAGTCTGGTACCCCAACGGAAAGCTCAGTGGAAATCTACCTCACTAAAATAGTGGTGGGGATAAGTCGACTAGTCCCTTTTTTTTTTATTTTTTGTTTTGTTGATTTAGCTGAAATTATTCAACTTTTCAATAATATAAAAAACAATTAGTCAATCAATTTGACCATAAAGTTTCACAACTTAACATAAAAATATATAAAATTTCATTAAAACAAATAAATTCAGATTTAAGTTTTGCCTGTTCAAATAGTAAACAATAATCACTCCTCCAATTTTAAGACATTTAAAAAGCTCACAATTGCAATTTGGATCGAAAGAGAAGGTGTTGATAGCATTAAAGACCACCGGTCCTGCTCGCTCAGAGCACCAAGATAGTTGCAATGTTTAGAAAAATGTATCATACGCAATCCAGAGGGAGCAGGGCACATTGAGATCAAATGTTCCAAGGTTTCCTTACAGGTGGGGTTCAAACAAAAACGGCACAAGTTCTGATCCACTGATATCCTCCTCCGTGTTGTCCAAGCATCTCTTGTAGGCCACAAATTGAAGGGAAAGCGCAATATAGCGGATCAATGTTGCGGAGATGGTGACTTGCGAAGATAACATTCTATTGTGCGCAATCGTTTGTCCCCAAACCTTTGATTGGACGAGTATTTGTACTTTAAGCAAAGATCTCTATTTTTAATCCAATCATGTTGATAGATGTTCATCTTTGCTTTGTCCGGATTTAAGAGCAACATTTCAATGGACACATCTGCATTTGCAAGAATGTGATAGACACCTATTGTCCAGTTCTGTACAAAGCGATGTTGAGATGAGAACAAATAGGTGGCCAATACTTTTAACATGACATTTAAATCCGTTGAGATCAAACATTTCCTAAAGAGGTTACATACTCGTCATTGATAGAGAGCATTGAGGGAGATGAGACCCAGCTCATATCGCAGCCAAGGACCAGGGCTCGACTGTGGGAGACATAAAATGTGTCTCCAAAATTTGCCTTCAAGTTTATCGAAAATCTGACTCGGCAAATGTGCCCTTGTTTCAAATCCATATAATAGACATGGTGTCACCTTCATGTTCCAAAATGATAGTGCAGGGATTAACGAATATGTACCATAATATTATAAGAAGATCTTCGTTTGCGAGATGGCTGTATCTAATTTGCACCCAACACTCTCCATTTGGCCTTTTGCTGAGATCGCACCTTCAAAAACCATCCCCAGGTATTTATAACTTGGAACAATTGCTAGTTTAGCTTTATTAATTGTCCACGTCATCTGAGCTCTGTGCAAATTAGTTGGGGAATAGGTAACTATTTGTGTTTTTTCAGTATTAACCTTTTATTTTGTTTGTATATAATTATCAAAGGATATTAATAACCTTTGAAGGCCAATCAGGGTTTTGGAGATTAGTACGAGATCGTCTGCGTACAGTAGTGCCTTGATTGGATGGTTAAGTTTTGGTGAGTCAGAACACACTTTTTCAAATGCTCATTTTACATCACTTAAAAAATAGTTGAAAATAGCTGAAGCAAGTAAGCAACCTTCCTTAAGAACCCAAAATGTCAGGATAGAAGCAGATAGTAGTCCACTAGTCATAATATAAGAATCTGGGATTCTAAACAAGATATGGGACATTGTTGAAAGCAAGTCACAAAAGGCAAAGTGTGTATCAACCTGGAAGCATTGAGGAATACCATGAGAACAGAGTCATTCTTCTTGTAGCAAAGCAAAAGTCGTGATAAATGTGCCAGGGGAAAGGAGTCATTCTCCCTGGCTTTGTGATTACACTGTACCAAAGTAGACCAAGAGAAGGAAGGCATTCTCTTGGTCTTGAAGTAGGAATTGAGTCGAAGACACAAGGAGAACGGAGCCCACTGGCCTTGTGTTGAACTCTGCCAAAAGCTACCAAGAGAAGGGAGGCGTTCTCATGGCCCTGAATTAAGAGTTAATGTGAACCAGCCAGGGGAACAAAGTCGTTCCTCTGGTTTTATTGAAAGTTGTGCAGAACTACACCAGGAGAAGGGAGCCATTCTCCTGGAGAGAACATTGTGTAAGGAATGCTGGTAAACCTGCAAGCCAGGGCAAGGGAGTTATCCCCCCAGGGTATTTTTGTTTTTTAAGGAACATTTTGTTAACACCATTCAAGAAGCAGGAGAAAGGAACCACCCTAGTTAAAGAAGGTACTTTATGTTAGTTTACTTTTTAGTTCTATAGTGTGAGGGATAGAGGTAGTTTTGACACCGGACGGTGGATTTTACGTTGACAGACATTCTGACAGACCCCTCTTATTAGTTAGGGATAGTGAGAACCTTTTCTCCATTTCCAAAATAAGTCTATAATCAAAATCGTGCCATTTTTGTGTGACTCTCCTTCTTCGACACCCTTACATAGCATCATTAATTCTTCTTGTACTTCTTCACCAGCACTAAAGACTTAAATATTAAAAGAATTTTAAATATTAATTGTATACTCGTTAATGTTGATTTACTCCAGCCACTGGGCCCCAGTTCAGGAGGTTTTTCTTTTTTACATCTTTGGGGCCTGCTCCAGATTGATCTGTTTGTGTCCCATCTCAATGCTCTGCTTACCCATACTTCAGTTGGAGATCAGATCCAAGAGTGGAAGGGTGGACGTGTTTCTTCAAGTTTTGGGTCAGGATACACTTTACTTTTTCCCTCTGTTCGAAGTGATCACCAGGATCCTCTGTCTAGTGAAGAAAATGTACTGTCCTTCGTTCTGGTGACTCCTTGCTGGATGTTGCATCATGGATTTCCCTCAGATTCTTCTCACAACTCTTTCACCTGTTGACAAATCCACCGGGATTAGTTTTGCCACTTGTATAGGGCAGGTAACTTTCCAAAACCTGTATAAGAGATTCTGCTCCAAGACTCATTAGCAAAAGAATAAATAGTGGAAAGAAGAAGGAGACTATGAGGCAATCTCGGTCCTTCCAACAGCTGGAGGCCTATTCCCAGCCTTTGCACAGATCAGAAAAGCTCACCTTTTCAAGGTTATGGGGAAACTGAGACCTTCAGGATCGATCTATGATCCCTGTCCAGCAAGGGATTTGAAAGCAGGGAAGTGATCATTCAGGATTTGTCAAATTATTAATCGCTCTTTTGGCACTGGCATAGTACCAGAGATTTTTTAAAAGGCTGTTGCGACTCCCCTACTGAAGAAACCCTCACTGAATCCCTCCTGTTGTGCTAATTATAGGCCGATATCAATTAATCCGTATGTCAGGAAACATTTGGACAGTCTGGCCACAAAAAAACTACATCTCCATTCTGAGTCGCAGTGCTCATTGGGTATGGCCCCAGCTGGCTTTAGACCTGGTCTACAGGAGGGCGGTGTTTCCACTGACGAGCCTGTAGGTCAGTGCTCACCCTCAAGTACCTGTAAGACAAAATAGCTGCACCATGTGAAGAATGGGGGTGCAGGATTCACTTACTCCAACAAGTCTCAATAATGAGGACTCACTAGTTTGGCAAAGGGAAGTCCGTTTAATGACAAGTACATCAAACAGGGAAACAATTAGAAATCAGCATCGTAGCGATCTCCTGTCTTGCTCCAACTTCCTCGAGCTTCAGTTGAACAGCAACTTTTATACATAAAACTCGTCATCACTGACGTCCACCTCTACAAATTCGTCATGCAATATAATTGGTTAGGAAAGGTAACTTAAGTATAGGTGCTATATCTGTATATGGTAACAGGGCATGCGGATTGGATAACTCTTATCGGGTGGGCGTCTACGGCCACCCTCTACATCATGCGTGATTGACGTCACTAAAACTATGACGTCCCATTGGTTCTACTATCTATAGGACCCTAGATAACTTGTTCCATTGTGATTGGGCAGGTTACACCCCTAGACGTAAATCTCTATTTTAATTAGCAGCATGCAGACTGGACACCCAGGTGCCTAGTGTCCCAAGATTCACCCTGCCTCCCTTCCATCAATCAGGGCTTTTGAGCTATGTGTCAATTAGTTGGCTGGGCATGGCCTCGAAGCTGTAGCCTCTTATCTGGAGAAGTTATGGCACCCTTGGATCTGGGTGACATCAGACGTTGGTAATTCTTCACGCCTGACTGGCCACATGTCTGTTCACCATGAATCTGCTTCAGTTTCTAGCTTTTCGTGTATTTGATTCTTCTTTAGCCTCGCCACCTGCCTGGGCCCCCCTTATCTTGACCTTCACAGGGCAGGCTGGTATGCTCTAAAGTTTCGATTCTCTAGCGTTGCCGCTCTCCCCCTTTCCTTGGGTTGACCTCGAATTCCCAGGCATGAGCTGCTCTTTGTTGAGTTTCGATTCCGCTCTTCTTTCTGGCTTCAGCTGGAATAGGAAACCTGGCCTAGTAGGCCTCTGGCCGCCTGGGCATACTTCTGCTTAACAAAATGGAGTTGCACTTGTATAATGTGCCTTATTGAGGTATATATCTGGTTGGCGCTTGCCGCTCTATTCTTCTACTAAGCATTGCAAGCTGTATCGTTTTCTTAGTTTCTTGCGTTCCAAGCCTATTTACACGCCTTAACTGGTTGGTTACTTCCATCTTGTCTCATAGCAACGTTTCCTTACGTTTTAACATCGTCTCTTTCCTGTGTCCTTTACATCTATTTTCATATCTGCTCTCACTGGCGTGCTATCCTTGATAGCCGTTTTCGTTCATTTGCGAGCCTGTCCAAGCCCTTGTGTCATTTCCACTGGCCATCCATTAAGGCTCTTTGGGTCTCTTCGTGGACCATCTGTAGGTACTCTTCATTTCGTCTCAGCTGTTGGTATGGTTGCCTAAGAGGGTATTGTGCAGTCCATAGCTGTCTGATTATGGGCGCTTCAACGGTACGGCTCTTCTGATGTACACTGGGCAGAGTCCCAGCGCGGCTCTCTGTTGGTTCATTTGCTCCTCATACGTCCCATACCTTGGCGAGTACGCTCCTGGTACCTCGAAATGGGGGGCAGTGGTGCAGGCCATGCCTGGGACCTCCTCTACACTCCCCCCTCTGGTCGGTTCATCAACCACTTCTGCTTCTTCTTTTGTATTTATTTCCTTAGTTTCTTCAGTGTCCTGTTCATCGTCTTCAGGGTTTGTACATGCTGGTGTGAATGTGTGCATCTTTGGAGTCCATATTTTTATCACGCCCTTCAAACTTCCTGCGGTTTTTACATGTTCATCTTTATTCCATGTCATTAGCTGGCATTGTCCATCTGGGCTGCAATAGATCCATTTCCCTTCATACTTTCTTTGTTTCCTGTGATATGTAAACTTTGTTCCTTCTGGCGCAATTTCACTAGCCATCACAAAGTCTCTTATTTCTTCATCAGTCAATCTCTGGGCTTCCATCCTGGTTCGACTTCAATCATTATTTCCATCCCAATGGCTTTCTTCACAGTTTTCTGGCACTGTGTGATGATTATCTTGATAACACAGAATCCTAGCAGTATCATTGCTAGTAAGGCTCCCAGAAACTTGAATATGCCCGCCATCCATTGTGGGACCCATGATAACAGGATTCCAAACCAGCTGTCATCGTCCACTTCATCACTTTCATCGATCATCTGGTTCTTTAGGTTCGTCAACATATTTATGGCTTCTGTTAGGGTTCCATTTTCTTCATCGTGCGATGGTGTAAATGTGCAACACGACTCTCCGATTTTTGCGCAAACACCTCCATCCATCGCTGTGATCATGTCGAGTGCATATCTGTTCTGGAGGGTCATCAGTCGGATTGCTCTTAGTTCCTCTTTGATCGCGTTAAATCCTTTTATGGTAGAGTTGATGGTCTGCAATAACTCCCATCTGGTTATCTGCAACCATTTAGCATTCACTCCAACTTGAATGTGCGGCAGGAGTAGTGTTGTGAATACTGTTGAGGTGAGGCTGAACAGCCTGTGCTCGAATGGGATCGCATGGAATGCCTCTTCTAATTTGGCAGAAAACTAATTTTCTCTCTTCATCCTGGATACCAGTTCCATAGATCTCCTTTTTCTTAGATGAGCATCTGCCTTCGGGAAACTGTCCAATTTCAGGTCATTTTTTGGGATCATTAGTGTGGGAATGTGGACATTCACCAGTGTGCATATGCCTCCCCAGTACTTCGGTAGTCTTATATATGCCCTAGATCCACACGCCCAGTAATGGTCCATAATAACAGCGGTTCCTTGTGTCATTCCTGCGGCCTCATAAATTCATCCGCAGTTTTGATTCTCCCCCGTCTTTCTCGTGCCGTTGCTTCTGAAGCATAGTTTCGGGCTTTCCAGTGGTACTATTTGCAGGGGTCCTCCTCTGTCAACGACCCATGTCAGCAGCTTTACCAAATTTGGCCATAGAGGTTTGCATTACCTCTGCGAATTCTCTATTGCTTCTTGGCAGGCTCCAAGGACCATCCAAGCTCGGCAGATTACTACTCCTTCTCCCCATCCATCTGGGGAAACTACTGTTCCCCAGATCTGCATCTGGCCTCTGTTCTTCCAGATTTGAGCCTCTTCTGCAGTTTTTCCTTGAACATGCAGTCTCGGGTTTATTTCCCATCTTGTTCCTGATCCTTTGACGTCAGGGTTCTCGTATCTGATCACGTGATTCCTGGTGTGCGCCCTGTTTCTTGTTTTAATGTCCTGGACCGTAGCCGTCTTCATCTGGGTAATCCTTTTCGTTGGCCCATATCAGTGAGGCGTCTCTTCCCATAAATTGTCCTCTGCTGTTGCACATTGCTACATGTGACATACAGTGTGCTGTGGGGACATCAATGTCTACAGCTACAAAGATCTTGGATTTTCCCATGCTGTACGGTAGGAGTGCACAGACAAAGCATTCTCCTTCTGATTGCCTTCGTCCTACTTCCTTCATGTGCTGGTACCATATGTTGTTTCCGAGATGGGCTGTGCTGACCAGGTAATCGTTGAGTTCATGGTTATCTTCATGCGGGCTTCTCTTGATTCTCAGCGTTCTTATAGTTTGCTATAACTATGTCCTTGAATTCGTCTGTGCTTCTTTTCCACTCTGGGCGTCTTGGTGGAGCAGGTTGCCTTGGCTGTATCGCTGTGGTAGGAGAAGGTTTTGTGTTTCCTTTCCTTCCCTTTTGTAATCTTCCATAGACTTCCTCTAACCACCATTGGCTCAACAACTTCCCAACGCGTGGCTGTGTCGTGGGCTTGGTGCTTGTTCCTTGCGTTGGAGCTCCTCGTGCAGTTTCTTTGCTCTAACTATAAACGGGAACAAATCTATCAGCGTTTGTGGTTTCTCTGTGAGTTCCTTTGTGATTACTTTTGCTATGCCCTCTCTCTTTGGTTTCTCACTTGATTCTTCTTGGTTACTTCTACGATTTACTGGGGCTGGTCGTGCGGTAGGCAGTTTCTCTTTTTCCGTTGTCCTTGTTTGAGGCCCTGTTGCCATTGACGCTTGTCCTTGTTCGTATGCATTCAGTGTATGCGTGCGTGCAGTGGTCAGTGCTACATTCTCACTCACTCCGTGCTGACCCTGTCTCCAGCTTTTCTCTTCATTCATCACCTCGAGTGTGTATGTGCCACTGCTAATTACATTCAATTATAGTTTGTTAACTTTACCATCAGCTTTTCTTGGAACCAGGATATCTATATATGGTCTGGGTGCTTTCGTGGGACCCGTGCGTTCATTATCTGGCGTGTGCACTGAAGTTGGGACGCTTCGTGCACCGATAATAAATGCCGTTCTGATAGACAAAGACAGAAACACAATGATAATTACTAAGCATATACACATTATTGACTTGTAGGATAGCTGGCAGCATTTCCTTCCAGGGAAGCGGGGGCGCCCCTCTGTTGGTGGTCAAACCAAGTTACTGTTTCGGACCCCCATCCCGAACATAAGTCTATTTTCAGCGTTTACTTCCTTTTATTACTCTTATTTCATTGCTCAAGAGTTTGTGAATTACTAAAGTGACGAGTGCTTCTCAAGTGTCCCCCTCTTGCGAGTGATGACGGTAGTCTCTGGATATGGAGTACAGTTCTTTTGCTAAACTATGGGAAAAGGTTAGGCTAGAATCTTTGGCACGTCACATTCATTATGCATATCTATAGTAGGTAAAGTCCCAGTGCACTCCTCAAATTTGCCTTGGTCCTGAGGACAATGCCTTGGTCCTGAATGACAACCTGTTCAATGCGAAGGAATGAAAAGATGGAACTGCTAAAAATCACACAAAATAAAATGTCGTAAAAATAAAAACAAAAAATAAAAATAAGTAAAATAAAAATAAGAAAAAAGAAAAGTCAAAGAAAAATAAGATGGTGTAGTTCTCGTTTCTGCTCTTCTCGATCTGTCCCACGGTGGAAAGTCTCACTGGAATCTCCTCAAGTATTCTCGCTGTAAGGTAGATGGCTCTACCTGGAGCATAATTCCGTGAAGGAGTGTGCCCATGTGTGGGATATTGGCAGGATCTCTAAGGAAGGTGATGACGTCAACATCTGCTGGCCTTCCCACCATTTCTGGATAGTCTGTGACTAGTCTGAACAAAACGTTATGTGCCAGCTGCGTGTCCTCGGGTGACAGGGACATTTGTCCAGTTTGCTGGATCCTGATCACAAGCTTTTCTTTTGACTCGAACAGTGTCTGCACTTTCCTGCTCCGTGGATTGCCACTAGATAGTTTAGCTTAGTCCACAGCTGGTTTAATCGTTCAATGTTTCTTGGATCTCTGATGAATGTGCGTGTATCAGTCGTTCTCCCGACGAGTCCCGGGCACTTCTCGATTAATTGAAAGAACACCGTGAAGGTGAGTTCTTCAATGTCTGTCTCTGGTGGAGGCATTTGTGTCCTTTTCACTGTGCTCGGGTAGCTCGGCGAAGGCTTCCGTGATGACAGTCAGCAGTTGGCAGATTACTTTCTTGTTAGCAGGATCTCGAATAAAGTCTGTTACACTGGTTTCTCTCCCCACGAGTGACGGATATGATATCACCACCAACTGGAAATAAGTGAGCACATCCCACTTGAAGTTTCTGCTGGGAGATACCATAAGTTCTGTAAACAAAGTCACGCTCTCAGAAAATGTCTTATTTGCAGTCTATCAGAGTCTTGATTCTTTGTACTACTTGAGTGTGACGTGATTCAAAAGTTTGTTTTATCAACGTTGTTGTGGTTTTGGATGTGTAGTCCTCTTCTTCACCCTGGAGCTGTGGTGCACAGAGTGTCTGTATTATTGTTTATCACCTTTCTCTGGTCTGAGGAAAGGTCCTGTTTAAAAGCCACAATTTAAAACAGAGTTCTTTTGCCTTTATTTTGCTGCTCATGCGTCTTTCTTCCTCGCCATGGATCTTGTCTGCACATGCTGAGGTTCTTCCCCGTTGTCTGTGGTTTCTTCGCGGTTAGATGCAGCTGGAAGTCTCTCCCCTATGTATGGTTTAATGTCATTTAGGAAGAGCCATGCCCTCCTGCCCTGGAGTTTGACATCTGAAGGAGTGCAGTCTTCCACGATGAAAGGGCCATTAAATCGTGGCTCGTCCCACCTTTTCCTTGTAAAATTCCTTATAAGCACAGCATCACCAGGGAAGACGAGAGGCGCACGTAGACCTTGTGCGGAGTCTGTTTTAGCACTTCCTATTGTGTTTTGTACTGCGCTGCACCCTCTCTGTCGTTGCTGCAGCTGGCCTGAAATGACAGAGACGCTGGATGTCATACAGTTCAAGTATTCCTGCATCTTTGTCCCCAAGACCTCTCATTTTGGCTGGGCATCACATCTAGCTCTATCTCGGGGGCTAAGAGGGGTCCTCATCCTTCTGCCCGTGACTATCTTGTGCGTCGTGAAATGATGGTCGGAGCCGGGTTGGTTCCGAAGTGCATACAATGCTAATGGTAGACGGTGCAGCCATCTCTTTTTTTAATGCGAGTTTCAGCTTGGCTATCCTCTCCTTTAACAAGCCGTTGAGCCTCTCACATATGCCATTCGCCTCCGGAAGATACACCGACGAGAACTTGTGCTTTATAGCAAGTGACAAGCTGAGCTGCTCGAATACTGCATTGACAAAGTGAGCCCCGTTATCTGACCTCATTACCTCGCACACCCCCCATCTAGGGAACACTTCCCTCACCAGCAATCTGGCAGCACAGGTAGAGTCTTGGTGTGTACAGGGACCTGCTTCTATCCATCTAGAGAATGGACACACCACCACAATTAAATACCTGTACCCATTGCACACTTGAATCATGTCGACATAATCGATATGAAAGTGCTGGAATGGCCCATTGGGCCAGGGGATAACTCCTCTTACTACTTTCAATGTGTGCCCAGCGGTGAAATGCTGGCAGATAATGCAGTTCACCATGAAGAATGCAACATGCTCTGCTAAATTCGGTGTAAACCAGTCTTCTGCGAGAGTTGCAGCAAGATTTTCTTTTGACATATGTATAGGGTAGTGTAATTGCTCCAATGCTACCTTCAGTAGGGCGACAGGCATTACCGGTTTACCAGTGCTGTCTTGCCTCCACAATCCGTCAGAGGGGTTAAAGAGCACCCACGACGCTTCCATAAATTCTTCTCCTCCTGAGGTGCCTCCCCTTGGAGCTCCATTAGCTGAGTCTGCCCCATGTTGCTATAGGCCTCGGGTGTGGCTCGTGTTACCATCATCCTCTCATGGGTACGTGCCACCTCCAGGTCCATGATTGTTTCACTCTTGGATGCCATACGCTTGGCTTCCGTGTCCGCTTCATGATTTCCACATGACACGAAATCTGTCCCTTTGGTGTGGGCGGCACATTTAATGACTGCTATGCCCACTGGGAGCTGTAGTGCTTTTATCAACCTGTCCAATAAGGCTGCATGTTCCACTGGCGTGCCGTCTGCTCGGAGGTAGCCCCTCCTTTTCCAGCGTGCTAAGCCTGCGTGCACGGTAGATGTCACATAGGCAGAGTCACTGTACACTGTTACTTCCTGGTCTGCATGATTCTCAATGGCGAGTATCAGTGGCAATAGTTCTGCAGCCTTTGCTGAGTAATGAGATGGTATTCGTGCACTGACGAATACCTGAAACAATACCTGAAACTCTCTATTCGCTAGGTGTTTCACCATGGCCACGCCTGTGTATCTTTGACCATCCTCTTGGTCGGTTCTTGATGACCCGTCAATGAACACGATCTCACCACCCGCCAGGGCATTTTCCTTTACCCTGAGGATTTCATCATAGAATTCCTCATAATTCGCACAGTCGTGTATAGGTTCTCCCTCCGTTACTGGCTCAGGTATGAACGTAGCTGGATTTACAGTTTTACATCGAACTATTTTGATCAATGGGTTAGAGATAATCACCTCATAGGCAGCTACTCTCTGAGAAGTCAGCGTGCCCTTTGGTTTTTCTAGTATGGCAAATAGTGAGTGCTCAACGTACAAAGTCATGGAGCACCCCATCACAATGGATGATGCCTTCTCGATGGCGAATGCGGCAGCAGTTAAATTTTGTTCGCATTGAAGTGGCCTCTCATAACCGGGTCCAGATTCCCGCTGTAATATGCTAAGGGTTTATACCGCAGCGAGGTTCGCTGAGCGAGTACCGCCGTCTTAAAATTGCCATTGGTGTGTGAAAACACATAGAATTCCTCTGCATAATTTGGAATCCCTAGAACTGGGGCCTTACAAATTGACCTCCTTGAGTTCTGCAAACCCCTTCTCCATTGCCTCAGTCCATTCAATTTTTTCTTTTGTCGCCTGAGCCGCCTTTAGGGCCTGAAGCACGGGCTTGGTATACGAGCTGTAATCGAAGACCCATGCTCTGACATAATTGCACAGGCCTAAGAAGCTTTGCATTTGTTTTATCGTGAGCGGCTTAGCCGTGTTCATGAAAGCTTCAGCCCTTTCTGGGGTTACCTTTTTCCCTTTGTGTGAGATTAGCTGGCCTATGTACAGCACCTCTTGTTGACAGTATTGCAGCTTTTCCTTATCAACTTTATATCCTTTCTCAGCCAAGATAGTCAGTAGCTGGACAGAGTCGCGCCTGCATTGTTCCTCAGTGACACTGCAGACCATAATGTCATCCACATACTGCAAAACGACACTGTCTACAGCAATATTGCTTAGGTCCATTTGCAGGACTCTCTTGAAAATGGATGGAGACTCACAATACCCCTGTGGCAATCTTGTGCTTTTCAGACGCATTTGTCTGAAAGGCAATGATGTCAGGTCTTGCGAATCACGGTGCAACGGGATTGAGAAAAACACATTTTTCAAGTCAATCACCATGAAATATTTTGCCACAGTGGATATGTTGCATAAAATTGTGGATGTATTAGGGACTAGAGGGAACTCGGCTTCAACAATATCGTTTAATGCTCTTAAATTTTGGATTAAACGCCAAGACCCTCCTTTCGATTTCTGGACGGGTAAATCACTGTGTTGCAAGGTGATTCTGACGTCACTAGGATGCCCTGCTCCATCATGGCGGAAATTGTCTTCGCGATCCCTTCATCTGCTTCTCTGGACATGGGATATTGTCACGCTCTTGGTAAAATTGCTCCTGGTTTCAATTTAATTTTCACTTCACCTGTCCCCTTCAAGAGGCCTACGTCATAGGGCCCTGTAGTCCATACTGTGACAAGCACTTGGGCCATGTCATCATCAAAGTATTCTGGACGTATCAGTGCCAACATCATTCTTTGTGGCACTTCTCGTTTGATCATTTTGACCCAAAATATGAGACTCACTTCCACCCTTGTCTCTTCTAGGTCATGGTGTTCTTTGAACAGATCGTCATCGGTGACGTCAGTCACTCGATACCCTTCTTCGATGGCGATAATCGCGAACCATTGTCTACCTTCGTCATCGTATCCTTCGACCGATACCACCTTCCCTCGCACTTTGGCAGATTGTATCATTAAGGAAAACACTTGTCCCTCTTCTTCATGCATAGGTATTCTTGGGCTAAATAGGAACTCATCAGGGGTTCTCATAGTTTTATCTGCGAGGCCTGGCAATCCCGCCATAAGCACACGCACGCCATATGTGAAGACTTCTGGTTCTAAGGGTATAGCTCTCATGGCTATGCGTCCTGAGCATGCTCTAATCATTTCGCATACGTTTGAATAATGCACTCCTGGAGTGGAGCACACTATACCATTCTCGGTAAACAAGATTGTCATATTCAATGTTTTCATCAAGTCCCAACCTAGGATGTTTACTGGGGTCTGACGTGAATACAATAAGGGTGCATTCATTTCGTACTCTCCTACAGAGACTGGGAGCGCGTCTGTAAAGGGAACTCTACTGTGAGCTCCTGTGAAACTTTTGAGTATCTATGGCCTCGCCGGACAAGGAAAACTTGCCTTCTTGTATGCACGAGCACGTTGCACCCGTGTCAACTAAGGAATATTCCTTGCCCCCTATGACGACATTCACCCTAGGTTCCCTATTAGGGTCTGGTGTCACTGATAGGATAGAGCACATCAGAGTCCCCCGTGAGCTGTCCTATTTCATGTATAAGTTCGACTCACTGTATACTTGTGGATTTCCCCCATTTCCAGGGTGACTCCCCCTCCGGAGTTAGTGCCCTGATGCATTTGCGGCGGTGCCTGTTGGGATTGTCCCTGTGGCAAGTTCCCCATGTTCGAGGGTTGAACCACTTGCTGTGCACCTTGCTGCATGCCTGACGCCTGCTGCTGCACTGTGTGATTTTGTGCACCGCCCTGTTGTGGGACGTCAGGCTGATTCACCATGCCTGCCCCACTTCCTTGGCCATTTTGCCACATGCCTCTGCTTCTGCACACGCGCGCCACATGTCCTGTCATTCCACACAGCCAGCACACTGGCGGTGGTCGGGCCATCTGTCCATCTGGCGTAGCTGGACTGCCCATCTGCACATTCTGAAATCCACCTTGGTTAGTCTGAAAATCTCCTGGTTACTCTGCCATCCTCTTCCTCTGAAACCCCTACCCCTCAGGTAAAATTCCACACTACCCTTGTTATTCTGGGATGGGTTAGCAGTTGATCGTTTGCTTGGTTCAGCTGGGCTTGTCAACATGGCTCCCTCGAGATATCGTAGCGCTTTCCACACTGCTGCTCTACAATTATTAAATGGCGCTCTGTCATGGGAAGTGTTAATTATGGTTACCCTAGGGTACCCTGTCCGTTTCCATACATCGTCTGCTCTTTCACCGAGTATGGCAATCAGGAGGCCCTTAATGTCCCCTATAGCAAAGGTGACGCCCCCTGTCATTTTCTCTAATTCATGTTTCCACTTCACAGCTCCCGATGTCAGCATTGGAAGCTTATTTTTCAGGTTCTCTCGATCCATGTGTGGCCATGGAATATATTGTGGCCTTGCTCCCCCTTTTCTAGCAGCGGGAATTGGAATGCGCAGTCTCCCTTCTCTTTCCCCATAGCTCTCCTGTCTACTGCTGGGGTAGTATTCTCGCATTGCCGTCTACCTGGCAATGCCCTTAATCTGTCTTAATAGGCAGGTGCTGAAGTCCCCCTCTAACCGTGGGGTGTTCCTTCATGTCGGCCGGACTGCGTGGCAGACTTCGGTGTCCTAGTTGCGGACTCGCTGGCGTCCGACCATCGTACCCCTCGGTCCCTTGTGAGCCGTTTTTCGCACCGTCTTCCTTCTTCGTGTGCCACATCCTCCGTTTCCCCACCGGAGTCAGATTCTGAATGCTCCCAGTTTACACAACTCCTAGGGACAGTCCCCTGCTCCCCCTACTTCAGGTGACATCCTCAGTGTCATATAGCTGAGTGCTTTCCAAGCTCTCGTCTTCCCGTCCCCCTTGGAAAATTTGTTCCAACCCCATCTCATCATATATTTCATCGATGGTTTCCCCGATGCTTCTGGTGTCGAAGTCATCCTCAATATTTGTTCCACTTGCACCTGGTACCGAGTCATTTGCAGGAAATAATTCTTCTATGTCTTCCCATTCTACAACAGGATTGGGTTTTTTAACTTCCCGCTCCAGATATTCAAGGTCCCGTGCCCTCTGTCTGCTCTTACGTTCTATTTCCCCATCTATTTCCTTGCGCTTCCTTGCTTCTTCTCTAGCCTTATCTACTTCCCTCATCCTTTCGTTTCTACGTTCCTTTGCCCTTCTAATTTCCTCATCATCTCTTCTCTTCTCTTCTCTTCTCTTCTCTTCTCTTCTCTTCTCTTCTCTTCTCTTCTCATGTATTCTTTGCTCTTCTTCCAACTTTTGCTTGTTCTGTTTGTACTGGTCATAGGCTGCCTTCTGTTTGCGATCAAACTTTTTCTCTTGCTCTTCGCGATATAGTTGTTCTCGCCTCAGCCTATCCTTCTTCTTATCCTTTCGTCCCTTATTTCCATCTCTTTTTCTCTCTCCCTCCTTTGCGTCTCATCAGACTTCTCTCTCGGTCGCACACCATCACTTCCTTTTCCATCAATTTCAACAATATCTGTCCTCCCATTCATTCGTCTTTTGTGAATGCTATCTCATCAGTTCTGTCTCCACTTCCTTTCCATTTATTTCCCTCTCTCTCTCCTTAATGAGAGGTGCACAACTCTGTGCCTGGTCCTTCCTTTCATCATCGCGTCTCTCCTTGTCCCTCAGGACTGCGGAGGCAAGAATGTTTCCTGTTCCTTTCCTTTATTGTCGTCACTACTTTACGTAGTCGACTCGTATGCGGGATTGCTATATCCCGTGGCTGCCTTAAGTTCTCTTAGCGGGTAGAGTCCCTCTGACTTACCTCCCTCGATGACTGGCTCAGGCGGCGCTGGTGTTGCGGAAGGCGTCTCACCCCCCTCCTTGCATACGTTTAATATCCAGTCTGTGGGCGGTTCTTCCTCCTTCGTCTGTTCGAACATTTTCCAAAGTTCTAGAACAGCGAGGCGTTTCTCTAATTTTTTTGCCTGTGTATGTGGCATGTAGGTAAGTCGTCATATGTTGTAAGACGGCTTTAGATAGAGACCCATTCTGTGGCCAAGGCATAAACATCTTGTGGGCGGTACCCTTAACCCACTCTGTGCTGTACTTTTTAAGTTTAGATGCATGTTTGGGTAACTGCTTACACAGACGCGCAAGTGGGGTAACCTCTTCCATTCTCAATTTCGTCACCACCAGTATTTATGCAGGTTTTACCCTACCAATAGTATGAGCGAGCACCAAATATGCAAGCTCCAATCCACTCTTTTCCCGCCAGAATTTATACTATCAATTTACTTAAAAACAATCAACTCATTGGCGATTCCCTCTTAGTTACAGAACTGCGTAAAACCAAATTTCATTTCAAACAACCAATGATACAGTTCTTTTACATTTGGCGTATAACAGAACACATATGACAGACACTTGACAGACTAGACGGACACCAGCTGGTCATACATATACCTGCCTTCTAATCAATAACCCGTGATGGAGTTTAAACAAACTCCTTTGATGCGTCTTTAAACGTCACCGTACTCTAACTGTCCCCCATTATGTGGGCTATGAGTTCACGTTTCTTCTGACCGCTGTATTAAAGCGCAGGAACAAGGCGAATCCTTTTGTTTTTATCTCAGGTGCCCCCCAGGTATCCTCTCGATTTTCTCTTGGGTGCCCCCCCCAGTAACCACTTTTTATCTCTTATTTTTGAGTCTTTTCCCCTTATATGTATACAGTCTTCTCTACTTCTGACTATTTTATTTTTTCTCCGCTACCCTCCGTTACCTTTCCCTTGTTCTAATGTCTACAAGACATTTACCAAAGTAACGAGTTTATTGTTTCACTCACCACTCGCATCTTTTCCTCTCTGGAACCTCGGGATCACCGCCCCTTTCTCTTCAGTCTCTTGCTGTCTTTTCGTCCGTTTGGCTGCCCATGGGAATGAGAAGGGTTATGCTTGGAAAGGCGGGTTCCTTCAGACCCATTGCAGATTTTGTGGACTTACACTATCATTGTCCATGGGAAGCTTCTCAGTCTACTCAGCTGGAATGGCGAAAGGACTCGTGATATTGCAGGGGGCCTAGAGTTACTTTGTGCCGTTGTTCTATAGGTGTCTTAGAATTATATAATCAATCAATAATCGATGGCCGAAACCATCCTCACGCTACCAAGTGTATAGGAGGGCGGTGTTTCCACTGACGGGCCCATAGGTCAGTGCTCACCCTCTAGTACCTGTAAGACAAGATAGCTGCACCATGTGAGGAATGGGGGTGCAGGATTCACTTACTCCAACACGTCTCAATAATGAGGACTCAGTAGTTTGGCAAAGGGAAGTCTGTTTATTGACAAGTACATCATTGGAAATCAGCATCGTGGCGATCTCCTGTCTCGCTCCAACTTCCTCGAGCTTCAGTTGAACAGCAACTTTTATACATAAAACTCATCATCACTGACGTCCACCTCTACAAATTCGTCATGCAATATAATTGGTTAGGAAAGGTAACTTAAGTATAGGTGCTATAGCTGTATATGGTAACAGGGCATGCAGATTGGATAACTCTTATCGAGTGGGCGTCTAGCCCACCCTCTACATCACGCCTGATTGACGTCACTAAAACTATGACGTCCCATTGGTTCTACTATCTATAGGACCCTAGATAACTTGGTCCATTGTGATTGGGCAGGTTACACCCCTAGACGTAAATCTCTATTTTAATTAGCAACATGCAGATTGGACACCCAGGTGCCCAGTGTCCCAAGATTCACCCTGCCTCCCTTCCATCCATCAGGGCTTTTGAGCTATGTGTCAATTAGTTGGCTGGGCATGGCCTCGAAGCTGTAGCCTCTTATCTGGAGAAGTTATGGCACCCTTGGATCTGGGTGACATCAGGCGTTGGTAATTCTTAGCGCCTGACTGGTTACATGTCTGTTCACTGTGAATCTACTTCAGTTTCTAGCTTTTCGTGTATTTGATTCTTCTTTAGCCTTGCCACCTGCCTGGGCACCCCCTTATCTTGACCTTCACGGGGCAGGCTGGTATGCTCTGAAGTTTCGATTCTCTAGCATTGCCGCTCTCCCCCTTTCCTTGGGTTGACCTCAAATTCCCAGGCATGAGCTGCTCTTTGTTGAGTTTCGATTCCGCTCTTCTTTCTGGCTTCAGCTGGAATATGAAACCTGGCCTAGTAGGCCTCTGGCCGCCTGGGCATACTTATGCTTAACAAAATGGAGTCGCACTTGTATAATGTGCCTTATTGAGGTATATATCTGGTTGGCGGTTGCCGCTCTATTCTTCTACTAAGCATTGCAAGCAGTATCGTTTTCTTAGCTTCTTGCGTTCCAAGCCTATGTACACGCGTTAACTGGTTGGTTACTTCCATCTTGTCTCATAGCAACGTTTCCTTACGTTTAACATTGTCTCTTTCCTGTGTCCATTACATCTATTTTAATAGCTGCTCGCACTGGCGTGCTATCCTTGATAGCCGTTTTCGTTCATTCGCGAGCCTGTCCAGGCCCTTGTCATTGCCACAGGCCATCCATTAAGGCTCTTTGGGTCTTTTCGTGGACCATCTGTAGGTACTCTTCATTTCGTCTCAGCTGCTGGTATGGTTGCCTAAGAGGGTATCGTGCAGTCCATGGCTGTCTGGTTATGGCCGCTTCAACCGGTACGGCTCTTCTGATGTACACTGGGCAGAGTCCCAGTGTGGCTCTCTGTTGGTTCATTTGCTCCTCATACGTCACATACCTTGGCAAGTGCGCTCCTGGTACCTCCAAATGGGGGACAGGGGTGCAGGCCATGCCTGGGACCTCCTCTACACTGGCCATAGTACAGAATTAGGTGTTTTGTCCTCTGCAGATGATTTTAGATGGGCAGTTGATCGGAGATGCTGGTTTCCTTATCCTTTTGAATTTATCAGTGACCTTTGACACTGGGACTTCGATATTCTCTTGGCCAGACTAAGTAATTATGGTGTGATAGATGGCACACTCAAGTGGGTTGCTTCTTTTTTATCTGACAGATCACAGTGACCTGTTTGCAATTTGAATTTAGCGTTAAATCAATCTTGTGGAGTTCCACATGGTCCTTCTCTGAGTCTGCTGCTTTTTAATCTTTATATGAGACCATTGGCTCATGTAATGAGGTCGGCTGGGGTCTCTTTCTACATTTATTCCTATGACACACAGCTAATTCTTCAGTTTGAGGATGGTGTAGCAACAGAAACTAGGTTGAAATCATGCCTGGAGCAAATCAGTATCTGGATGTGTCAAAACATACTTGAGTTCAATATCCAGAAGACTGAGTTGTTGTCATGTTTTGCTCATATAGCTAGCACACAATTAGAGACTGTGGTGAAATTGGCAGTGTCAAGTCAGGTGCCCACATTTTGCCCCCTTCTTTATGTCCATTGCCTTTGCAAAAAGCCAAGAATTTAGGCTTCTGTCTCGACTCTTCATAATCTTTGGAGAGTCAAATATGGCATTGTTTCCAGTGTGTTTTTTTTCTTGAGGTACCTTAAACCTCTGTTGGAGCTTTTTGGTTTTTCACATAACATTCAAATTGTAAATGCTTTTATTTCTAGTCGGCTTGACTATTGTAATACTTTATACCTCGACTTGCCAAAAGCGGCTATTGGCTGGCTTCAGAGAATCCAAAATGCAGTGGCCAGGGTATTGGTGAAAGCTGACCAGAGAGAACGTACATCGCCAATTCTGTGAGCCCTCCACTGGCTGCCGGTCGAGAGACCGATAAAATTCAAGACGTTGTGCATTTTACATCTGGCATTATATGATCTTTCGCCCAATTATATTAAAGCAAAACTCTGCCGTTATGTTCCAGGAAGATGTCTGCATTCTGCCTCCTCCAACTTATTTTTGGTGCCCACTTTTAAATGGGTGAAATGGGGAGGCTGTTACTTTTCAGTGCAGGCAACACAGCGTGAAATTCACTACCTTCAAATCTACGAGGGATTGAGGGCCATATGGATATCCGTCATAAAATAAGATGTTTTTATTCCCTCTTTGAGCTGACGGTTGGTGGTTCGGAAGGGTGGGTTTTCTGGTCTTTTCTGGTATGGGTCCTCTCTAGCCCTCTTATTTCAGCGTAATGATGCCTTGTTCATAGGCGATATGTTTGCGCTTAATAAGTGTTTGTCTATACCACTGCCCTGGCCCTAGCCACAGTCAAAAGTTAATAAGCAGCCTGGGCAGTTCGGAACAGCTTGCGCGTGGAAAGGGACCTAAATCCCATTTCAGCCCCTGTGGTGAATGTTCTGAATTACCTAGCTTCGTGGTGAGAAGAAGGTAAAGAATTAAGAACAATTGGAGTCTGGATATCGGTCTGCTAGCTGAGAAGAGCATGATCATGTAGAACGGTCTCCACTGGGTGAATCTTCCTCTGTTGGGCGACTTCTCAAGAGTATGATTTCTTCCCCCTTACACTGCAATACTCTACATTGTGGGATGTTAACGCTATGCGTAGACTGTTCAAAGACCGGCTGAGTAACCGGGATCTGAGTTTTAATGATCTATCGCGCAAATTAGACATGCTGTTGCAGTGAGAATTTCTGATGTCAGACTTTTTTTCCCCACATGGGGTAACGTTCTCAATTAGGAGATATACTAAATCTTTACTTTTCAGACAGTTCACAGTTGTGTAATGCAATGTCCAAAGGAATGCAAGAGAGTGACCCAACGATATAGGCTGACAGCCGTTACTCAAAATGTTGATCACTCTGAATCTTGAGGGCGGTTTATGTTTTTAAAATGTTTATTTGTTTGGGCTCTAGAGGTGTCCCTCTCCCTTATCTCCCCTGGTATTTCCTCCCTAACCCTTGCTTCCGTAACCCCTGGTTAGTGCTACTGAATGGCAACATCTGCTGTCTAATCACTGTATTAGGCTAGAGATGTCTCCCTAAATGCAGGTTATCAAAACTCTCTCTAGGGCTTCCTAATGGCCCCTACCCTAAGCAGTTGTTAGTGCCCTAATGAGAGATCAGAATAGTGTCTTGCACTTAGTTGATTTCCAGCCGGTTCACTCACGCCCAGGCTCTCCTCTTTTCTTTACCTATCACTGTCTCACCTTCACCTTACTCCTTCCAACACTCTTCTGTGACTCTAATGTTTCACTCCTTCTAGTTCTTGCCCCCACCCTTTTATGTTACTTCTCCCATTCCACTTAGCTACCCATTCTGCTACGCTACTACTCCCCTTGTCCCACTATTTCTACTCTCCTCCTCCCACTGCTACTCTCCTCCTCCCACTGCTTAAACACCATCCTTTTGCCTTGTTCCAGTCGATTCACATTCACTCCTTACATTAACCTCTACTCCCTTATCTCCCAAACACTTACACTGCAGAAACCCTGTCACACCTAAGCCAATACCACACCTTCTCCACAAATCTCTTCCACCAGCTGCCTCTGTCTCCTTCCTCCTGCTAGTCACTTGGTCCACCTCCACTGCTGATCTCACCTGAATAACACACCTCTTCATGTTTTCCTTTCCCCTTTCTTATAGCTCATCAGTCTCTGTTATTGGTCTGCTGGTCCTAAGCAATGCTGTTGCTCTTTCCCCTCTCAGGAGGTGTTGCAATGTGTCAAAGGCATATAGACAGTTATAAGCCCTGCCCCCTTTTTCCACGTGGGCCCGCCACAGTTCCACAATGGTGAGTCAGCAAGTCCAATATTCCATTCTCTATTGGGAGAAGTGTGGCAGTCTTTTCCCCCGGTAAGTATAGTTCTAATAGGGGTCCTTGCCCCATTTCAAGGTCCCTGGCGGTCTAGGAATGGGAATTTGTTAGCAGAAGCACGCCTTCCAGGGTTGTGAAATGAACCGCTGCCTTTTACACAGGCGTGTGCGTCCTGCTGCTCCCGTTCCTCTCCAGCTGTTGCAGGACTTCTATGTTATGACTTCCTGTTATGACTTCCTGGAGGGTTGCTGTTGCTAATGGGGACCAGGGTTTCGGTCATTTCTCTGAGGCACTCATGGGATGCTGGCTGGGTTCTTGTGTTCTCTCAGCCTTCTGATTTGCTGGCTCTGAGAATCTGGCGAGCATTTGAGACCTGAGTGAAGGCTAAAGAGGCCTGCAAACAAGTATACTGGCACTTGGTTGAAAAGGGCAAGACATTTCTTTTTGGACCACACTCCCCCTCAAGTTGACATGCCTTCCAAGGCTTTTTCTATGGGAGGCAGATGAGAGGATATCCTAAAAATAGCAAATTGGTCCAAATAATCTATATTCAAAAGCTTCTACTTTAAATCCATCACAGAAGAAGTGTTGTTAGTGGTGAGTTTTGATTGGAAGACATGGAAGTGAGCATAATGCTAACTTGATTACTCAAACTATTCAGAAGGAAGGACAATTCAAATTGCTGTTCTCTAATTTAGGTAACCCTTGTTAAGGATTGTGAGCCTTGTTTTCATATTTTTTAACCACACTGGCAGTGGCAGCCCCAGGTAAAGGCAAGTTCTAATAACCACAATAAAAGAAAGGTATTGGGTCAAAAAGTATTTTTAATTTAACCGAAAATGAACACTCAAAGCGGTCTTTCTAAATTTTAACTGTCACTCCCCTGCCGCGCAGGAGTGCGCACAGGGGCTTACAGGCTGACCGAGATGGGCAGGGGAAGACTGGTTACAGGTAAGTGTGTGTTTGCGTGCGTGCGTGTGTATGAAACGGGACAGTGTTTGTGGTAGGGAGGCTGCTCGGGGGAAGGAGTGCGTCTGCGTGTTTGTGTTTCTGAGTGTTTTTGTATGTGTGGGGGTGCTGGGGAAAAGGTGTGTCTTGAGTATGAGACGGGGTTGGGTTGTTGGAGAGGTAGGAGGGTTCGGGGGTGATGGGGCAGTGGGGGAGAATCCACATATTTCGAATAGTAAAGGCCGGCCAAAATCGGGCGATAAAAATCAGTCTTTTTTTGGTGGGCCTTTAATATTCGAGATAATGACATAGAACCAAAAAAGAGATTTCCCCATGATAAACTCTTTCTGCGTCATGTAGTATTTGATTTACACCAGGGACCCTTCACATAACAGTGGCAAGAGGTCTGGCAGAGAGCCAAAGCTCTATTTATTCAGATCTAAAATGAACCCCCGGGCAGTAGTATTTTTAAGGAAAATAATAACGTTGCTTTTAGTGGCAACACTTTACAATTCTCCCTCACCATCATACACAGTAGCTCTAACGTCTACAAATAGCACATCCCATAGCAGGGCCTTCACTGTAATGCATGCACACTTGTCAGGAAAGGTTCATACTTTGCCTCTGTGTTTCAGGTTCTTTAATTTAGTTTCTTTAATGTAATCATCCGTATAGGAGGTATATTTTGCAATTGTGGTTGATTTTGAGCAGTTTTTGATGCCATTCTCGTGGCTACACAATAACAAGCATTGTCAACAGTTTGGGCTTTTGTGTAAGCATGGGAAAGGCACTTGCCAGGCACTGCCATAGTGGTACTGACTGGCTATTGATGGTAGCAGGTGGAAAATGGTGCAAGTCCCATGTCATCTAATATCGGTGCCTGGCAAATACCTTACTCATACACAAGCCTGCACTCTTGGATTTACAATGCTTGTTTTTAACAGGACTTCAGTAAAGGATATGTATGGAGCTTATAGATCGAGTGGCTGAAAGCTGACCTGGTTAAGGCATTTTTTATTGCACCAGTCGTGCATTTACAACGCCAATTAAGTCATTAACGCTCAGAAGACACAGGGCCAGGTTTGATGGTAAGGCTTGATTAAAGCGAGCTCAAAGAGTTCCCATGAGGAGGTGTTTTGGTGGGTATGGTCATAGGGATTAACATGGTCATGGGAAGTTAATGGTTGGGATAATAACCTAACAACGCCTACAAGCTTTGTGACCCTCTTCATATGACATGTCTCCCCATCTGTAGTCTAATGACATGTCTCCCCATCTGTACTCTAATGCAATAGTTCTGACTTATAGGTGGCGCTAAAGTACTGTTAGGGAGAATTCTCCAGAATGGCTAATTTTCCCTACCTGCTGAGTCCCTCAGCAGCTTTGCTGGATTTCTAGGATTTATTTGTTTTACCTGGTAATAGTGTGAGCCTTTTTTTTCCCACTCTTACATGTGTTTTTCTGTGTGTGTGTGTAACATTTATCTTCTGTTGCTAGACTGTGGAGCCTCACCTACTCCACAGGCATCATCTTTTTACTGTGTGTTACACAGCACCTTCAGTTCAGTGACACAGGGTTGTCTTTTAGACTTCCCAACTCAGACTCCATTTTATGGGACTGACTACTGTCTCCCAGAACATGTAAAGTTGCCATTGACTAATTAGTCTCTATAAATCCACAGACCCAGTACAAACTATCTTACATTGAGTACTGGAAAGGGTTAATACTTATCCCTTTTTGTCTGTTTCTCTTGGAGCACTGTTTCGCTCCCTTTTCATTAAGACGTGGCTGGTGGCAGTGGTAACTACCCTATTTTTCCTACCGCGGTTTTCTTAAATAACCTTGGTATTTTTTTAGGCGATCTTGTTAGCCTCGAACTTAAACCCGCTAGACCATATACTTTTTTATACGGTTCCGGCTGGGTTTATTCGCCATTTCTTTTTTAAAATGTCTTTCTCATGTTTTACTCTGCGTGCCAAATCAGGTTTGGTTCCGTTGTTCGCCGTCCTTTCGCGGGCTTCTACACAGAAGCCCTCCTTAGGTGCCTGAAATTCTGGGTAGGCAGGATGTGAGGGAGGGGTTTTAGGACCCCTGCCATGGGTTCCCTTGGTAACCCAAGTTGTACTCCAGTTTGATTGGCTAGGTGACTGTCCAGCCAGGACAGCCAGCCTGCTGTGTGATTGACAGCTAGGCTGTGTGAATGGGGGAAAACTGCATAAAAAGGTCTCTGGGGCTGTAAAGGTAGAGTTGCCACTGGAACAAAAGAACCGACGAGGAGCTGACAGAAGAGGACCACTACAATGACTGAACTGCCCGGTGAAGCCCTGCTGCAGGTCTGAATCTTCAGACTCCAACGACAGAGAAGATATACCAGGAATCTTCTTCCCCTGAGCTGGTGGGACCAACCGGTTCGCCTAAACTGCAAGCCAGGACTCCCTCCTCTGGTCTTATTTGCTGTACAGAGCTACAGTGAACCGGATAGCCAGGAAGGTCGGACCCTGCTTGGGTTTTAAGGAGCGCACCTTTTATTCGTTGCTTTGCTCTGCTGCTGGTTTCTTCTCTGGGCAGTGCAGGACCCTCCAGTCTTCCTACTTCATGTCAGTCCAACAGTCGCTTCAGGAACCGTGAGCCTGCAGACCTGCCAGGAACGTCTGCCCCAGCTACACCTTCTCCATTTAAAGGTACTGTGCAAATCTGGTTGTTCGTTTCGTCCAGCCGCGGTGAAGGTGTGTGAAACCTTTCGGCAATCCGAGGGCTCGTCCTTCTCTACTCTTTAAACTAACTTTTCTGCCGACCAACTTTTTCCGGAACTCTTGCCAAAGACTTAATCGCAAACTACCCTGAACTGTGTGATCTTGAGCAAAAGACTTTTGTCCTATTGACTTTGGCCCTAAGCCTTTTTTGATTTGATTCCATCACTGTAGTGCCTCTTTCTAGATTGCCCTGCTTAATTACCTGTTGGTGCTGCTCAATTTTAGTCTAACTTTGTCTTTCCCCTTTTAAATTATTGGAGTGCCATTTTGCTCACACTTCATTTTGAGCTTAACTTGTCCAGAATCTATTGGGAGTGGTGTGGTGTATTAAGAGTGTGATTTTACTCAGAAACCTTTAGTCAGTGTTTGTTTGAATCGTAGTGATTGCTGTCCTTTGTGTAGCTATTGATACTGCTCACTTGCTCTTGAGATAAGTCTGACTGCTCGGCCATCGCTACCACTTTACTGTGTAGTACAAGCTTGTACCAAAGGTGAATTTGTCCTGTCACTTGTAGTCTTAATTGTGTGTGGTGTTCCCAGAGGGTACTGCATATAATTCTGCCTAAGAAGTACCACCTATTAGCCCAAACTAAAAGGTCGATTTTTCGAATGGTCACAATAGACTTGGGGGATGAACTAAAGAACGCCAATGATAAAGACATGATGATAAGCTTTATTTGATGTTTTTTTTACACAAATGTCCGCTTTCATGTGCCACATTGTTCTGTGCTTGCATTGTCCTTTTCCGATTTTTATTTTTTATTTTTATGTTTTATGTTCATTATCCTTGCAGTTTGATATTTGTGTTCTTTACAAGTAAAAAAACAAAACTATCATTTCTACAACTTCCACTGTATTGACGGAAGCACAATAAATAACTGGGTACATAAGCTCCCCCTGGTTTAGTTTTACGAACCATTTCAAAGACCTCCCAAAACAGCCGCAGATTTAGCGACACACATCACTGCAGAGCACTGTAAGTGATTTCAATCCGGCACACACACAAGTCAAAGCCCAGAAATCCTTATTTGTTTTTGTCTATAAGTTCATTATTGTGAACGATATACCACTCATATCATATCACACCCTTCTCCTGAGACCCCCCGGTCACACTGAACCAGGAATCAGGCTAATTTGCAAAGGTAAATATTTATTTATGTATTTAAAATGTAATCACAATATGTTTTAATAGGTATACAACAATCACCAATGAGGTGACAGAACACTGAATAATATCTTTAATACACTAGGATTAAGTAAGAGCAAAACAAATGCAGCGCATAAAATAATACTTTTGTGTTGGTTCAGATCAGATAGCACTATGGTTAGAGGTTCCCCTTGCAACACCCCTCAACTCCCCAATAGGCAATGTAAAGAGATGGGAGGAGAGAGCAAGTATTCAGGAATAGCACAAATCAAACAGAATATCAGTCCCACTTTCCCCCAGCAAACGCAAGAGAAAAACGGCATTGACTTTTCAGCTGTTAGACTGGCTTTAAAGTGTCTTTAGAATTTGCTTGGCAAAAACACCAAATGTGGTCAAAAATACTTTAATTGTTATAAATTCTTATGGGAGCCCCTTTGAACAGTTGCACGCAATCACAAGCAATGATTTAGTCCAAAGAAAACATTTGAAATCTTAAAATCCAAGTTAGAAGCAGTTTAGAGCTATTTTACACATGTAAACCTTTCAGAGTTTTTAAATTGCGGCAAACCTTTCATTGTGCGATATTCACGATAACGGGAGAATCACACTGATTTGGGTTCAATGGATAGCTACAGATGTTGGGTACAAGTAGGAGTTGAAATTTCGTTTCTATCACAACAACTGAGGGAGTTATAGAGGTTTTAGTAAAGGTCGTTTTTACAAGATAGGCACGAGAATGGAAAACAGAAATGCACAGAAATGCACTTTTGAAAATGACAAATCGGTTTGCTTACACTAGAGGATGACTATGAAAAAGCGAATACCACGCAGGGATCTTACAGCCACTTGATCAGGGTGACCCGCCTGCTAAGGAAACTTGACTTCTTCAGATGAGAAAAGGGTCAGCGCAAAGATGGTTCTAACAATACTGGTTCTGAATGAAAGATAGGATGGGTTTGAAATAGGGATAAGGCAAAGTAAATAAACTATCGGCCACAGTTCTTCCTATTAATACTCACAGGATAGGTTTCTAAATGGTACCGCCAGCTCTGGTCATAGGATTGGGTCTGGTCTAGGAACGACAGCACATCAGGCACGGGACTGGATCCTCTAGGCTGGTCGCTGGATTGGCGCAGGATCTGCCCTCCTAGTTTGGGGGTATTTGAATCAGCTGGATTGTAAGCGATATTCAATCAACACTAGAGCTAAGTCAATGCCTAGTCTGGGATGCTGAGGAAAACCCTTATTGATGTATTTTTATGTCCAGTTCAGTACTCTGGATGACAACCCTTGTATAACACCCCACTCTTAGAATCCCCCTGACCCCACTGAGCCAAGAAGTAGGTTTGTTTTGCAAATTAAAAGGTTTATTTGAAAATGTAAACAATATATATATATATATATATATCACACTTCTATAAATAAATTGATAATGGATATTACACTTGTGAATATGAGCAGTAATCATCAAGAGGTAACTTATGAATAGGAACAGAAGAATAAGGTGGGAAAGAATGCTTTATATGGTTCAAGGAAACGCAATGATGAGTGAAATGCAGTACAGAAAATAACTTGATATGGCTTCAACAAAAGACAATGTAATCACTTTTCCTTGACAATTCACTCCCTCCCCCTATGCAATGTAAGAAATGGAAGGAGAGCACACAGTCTTCAAGAAACCCAACAAAATGCAATACGAAATGCAGTTCCCCCCCCAGCAAGCTTAGAGGAAAACAGGTAGAGGTTTGAAACACAGGCCCAAAATGCTTTTAAATGTGATGGCAATGGATGGGAAAATGTGCCAACTGATTTTAATTCCCTTTAGAGATTCAGGGTGAGTGGGAGATGCGTGTTGGTATTAGTTCAGGCTCACTTTAACAATACTCTATGAATGATTAGCAGATTGCAAACGAATTTTAGCAAAGAGAAGCAAAAAGCTGCTGATTTCTACAGATGAAGAAATCTGGCAAAATCGCAAATCGCGGTAAATTTTGCGAGTGCGTGTCTCGCGATTACGGAAAAAGTATAGGGAGTAGGAAGTCGGTTCTAGGTTCGTTTAGA
Source organism: Ambystoma mexicanum (assembly GCF_040938575.1). Lineage (NCBI taxonomy): Eukaryota > Metazoa > Chordata > Amphibia > Caudata > Ambystomatidae > Ambystoma > Ambystoma mexicanum. The sequence continues at coordinate 1,055,072,392 of NC_090931.1, read as the reverse complement.
AAGCCTAGATTCTCGCACAAACGGTTCCGGAGATACGGGTGATTTAATAAAGGTAGATTTTCGGATTTAAAGTAAAACTCAAAATGACAGGTGACAGCTTGCAGCTGCAGAATTGACAGGTGACAGTTGTGCAGCTTTAAAAATGACAGATGACACGATTTTCAGGAGGCTGTTCTACTTAGGTTAAAATAGTTTGGATTAGATTATTTTAACTAAGAGATTGGTTCTGCACAGTTCTGCTAGGTACTCACAATATCAATTTGAAATGGGCCTCATCACAGTCTGGTCAGGTTGGATGGGACTTCCGGCGGATGGTTCTGAAGTCCCGGCTATCTGGGTCAGCTCTGCTCTCTTGGTCTGTCAAGCACCGGATCTGCTCACAACGGTCTGGTTTGTGGTTCTCTCGGGTTCCGGATACCGCACTGCTTTCTGGATACTGCTACAGGTTCTTGCAAAAATTCTTGGCAAAATTTTCAAACAGCTCGCCCGGCTGTTGAATAGTTTGGTTGGTTTTGAGGCCTGCTGAAGAGGATTCAGCTGGTGGATTCAGGCCTCTCTGCTACAAATTATGGAGTTAATTTCTGCTACAGGTTCTGGAGATTGATGGATTTGAAGTCTGGATCTCTGGATGTGAAGTCGTCGGTCAGCATGCTCCGCAGCAAATGGAATTGAATCTCCCTACCTGTTCCAGCAGTCTCTTTTTATGTGTTTTAAAAAGTGGGTGGAGAGGCTAGCATCCCTAAGCCTCCCCCTCTCTTGATTTGATAGGTCAATAGATTCTTTGGTCCCTGATTTGGGAAGGGATAGTGTGTCAGAGTGATGTCATTTTTATGACCTGCAGAAATCTATTCCTGATCCAAAGACATATTTCCCAGGTACACAGTTGTTTGACATCACATACACACATCATATATTACTAAAGATAGCCCCTGTCCCGACTCTGGCGTTTCTAGGAGGTTCCATTCAAAAATGACAACTTATTTTCGAGTTTAGTGGGTTTTGCAACATTGGTTTTTCATCAAAAATTACACAAAGGTACATTTCCCTTCCACATATATCCCAGTAAACTTCCATGTCTCTAGCTTAAACACATTGTCTACAATAATCATAATTAGCAGGTTTTTGCCCCAGAACATGGTACAAATTGGAGTTTGGACTCAAATCGTGAGGGCATTTTTCAAACTAAGACTCTCAAAGTTGTACATTCCTGTCATTTGGTTACAATAAATTATCACTGTTTCTATAAAATATATATTTGTTGCAATACAACCCCCCAAGTGTTTGGGTCCGCCTCCAGAAGTCTGGGTGGGTCAGTGATCACGTGTCTCTCCTTGCGGGCATAGGGCTGTTGACAGGAAACACTCAAAATTAACATACCCCATTCAACAGAAAGAGCCTTTTGTGTGGGCTCCAGCAGGCTGCCTGGAAGTCTCTCCTCAATCAATCAACAGGGTCATGTGATATCCTGCGTCCTAGTGTGGGAACTCTGAGGTGTTAAGGTTTCCCAGCCTCTTGGCCTCTGGGAACAGCAGGTGGCTAAGATTTCCAATTAACTAACAAGCTTTGAAGTCCCTGCCCCTCTTGCAACTCCTAAATACAGTTTCCCTGTCAGAGTTTAGACCGCTAGCGCCACCTTGGGGAATTTGTCGGTACTGCATCCATTTTTGAGTTGTCTTGAATTACTGCATTTCAATAGAGTGGTCTTTTGCTTGATAGTATAGGACCCTTGCTTAACATTGTTTTGATGGCATCCTTACAGTAGAGTGGTGATGTGGAACCCCCCACAAGAAGGTTGTATCTTTGGAGTGGTCTCGTGCCAACTGCGCAGTTCTCCTATTCTGGCGTGAATGTGGGCGGCGATAGCTCATCCCCACATCCACCCAGTCTATTGATTTAGTTTGTTCTGGGATAGAATAATGGGCGGCGATAGCTCATCCGCACATCTACCCAGTCTATTGATTCAAGATGGGTCAAAACCCTTGACAAATCCCCCCGCCCGACTGCGCTTTGATTCAAGTCGAGGGGAAGTCGGGTGCAAAGGAGGTCTTGAGCCCTTGCGCTGGTATGTCCACGTTATCTTCTTCCAATTCTGTAGATGGCACAGTTCAGCATCTTTTCCTCCACCCAGTTGGATCGATCGGTTCTCCTCGCCGGTCCTGATGGGAATATTGGGCGGTACCCCGGGCCCCTTGAGTCTCTGCTCCCGGTCTCTGGATCGTCCTCCTTGGCCAGTCTCCAAAGGAAAGCGGCAATACCTATTCGTAGACATTTCTTCCCCACCATGGATATAGTGGGGTGGCATATACATTTTATAGTCAAAACATTTGCGTTCTTATTTTAACAAAAACAAGATACAATCATAAGACATTTTTTTTTTTTTTCCAAATCATAATATTTTAGAGACTATATATGTGGGATATTTTAGGGTTGGAAGTGAATTACTCTGAAGTGGTCCCCTCTGGTATTGCAGAGGACTCCTCCAGTTGTTGCAGAGTGTGCCTGGGATGGCAACACTTTAGCTGATTTATATGGACCCACTTGTCTTCCCCCTCTGCCGAACTGCCTTTGGGGATGCGGATCTTGTATGCAACAGGGGAGATCTTGTCTATAATTTCAAACGGTCCCTTCCATGTAGGCAAGAATTTTCGCTGTTTGGCCTGGTTCCTTTGGAAATGGTATAGATAGACCAGATCACCCACCTTATATTCCTTTCGGGTAGTTTTCAAATCATAGTGGGTCTTCATGCTCTCGGCTGATTTTTCTAGATTCCGCTGAGCATAGGAAAAAGCATGCTGAAGGTGTTTCCTTAAATTCTCCACATACTCGTGAGTTGTGGAGGCATTTATCAGTGTCTGCTCTTGGGTCCTGTAGAGCAAATGCTGGGGAAGCACCATCTTGCGCCCCGTCATCAACTCAAATGGTGACATTTTGGTTGCAGATGAAGGGGTAGATCCGATGGCCATTAGGACCAGAGGTAATCGGATATCCCAACTTGGCCCAGAATCTGCCACAAACTTTTTTAATATGCTCACAATGGTTCGGTTGTATCTCTCCACTGCTCCAGAAGAAGCTGGCCTGTAAGCAATATGTAACTTCCTTTTGACCCCCAGTATCTCCCACATATTTGTCATTACTTCACTGGTGAAGTGGCTACCCCTGTCTGACTCCATCCTTTGAGGTAGACCAAAACGGGAAAAGATATGGTTAATCATCAGGGCAGCTGCTGTTTCTGCCTTGCAGTTTGGGGCTCGGAGACATTCCACCCACTTGGTAAACATGCATGTAACGGTCAACATGTACTTGTTTCCTCTAGACGAGCGGTTTACAGGGCCTACAAAGTCCATTTGCAAATCTGACCATGGCAGTGTCATCCCCCTCTTTTGGAGAGGCGCACGGTGTGTGAGGGATGATGACTGAAATTGTGCACACACAAGACACCCCTTCAAGTATTGGTCGAGGTCTTGCCCCATGTGTGGCCAGTATGCAACCTCTCTTAAGATTTCCAGTGTTGTGTGAAACCCCCTATGACCAGCGGTGGCCGCATCATGGGCGTGACTTAACATCAGGCTTCGGAATGAGGTAGGAACCACCCACTGATCGTGGCCAGCTTTGGATTTCCTTACCAGCAAACCGTCTTGGATTCGGAACATTTTTGGACATTTAATCAACACTCTTAGGTCCTCTTTCCCAATGTAATCGGTATCCGTCAGGGGAAAGTTCTCAGGGTCCTCAAGGTGTTGGTAAAACTTACCAATAATTGGGTCCCCCTTTTGAGCTGTAATTAAATCAGCATCAGGGGTCTCCTTACTCCATTGTGCAGTTGAAAGATCATTGTGAGCATTTGTCTGGGACCTAGTGATAGCAGTGACCTGGATTTCCCCCAACAGGGACTCTATTTCTATTAGATCCCCTTGGATGGCCCCGGTTTTGGCCAGCTGATCAGCTAAGTCATTTCCAGTTTTGTCTGGTCCCTCTACTTTGGAATGACCCTTGATCTTTTTCCAGTAGATGGTCATCCCATTCGATGTGACCAGATCATCAATGTTTTGGATTAACTTCCCATGTTTCAAGGGTTTGTTATTAGCACATAACATGCCTCTGGTTTTCCAATTAACAAGGTGCTCCACGAACCTGTTCCGTACATAATCCGAATCTGTGATTATGACCAGTTCATGGAGTTGATGTTGGACAGCAGTGAGGATGGCCTGATGCACAGCCATCAATTCTGCCACCTGACTACTTCGGGGACCAATTTTGTATCCAGCGGAGGGTTCTGGTGACTCATTCACCCATGCATTCCCTACGCCGGCCACCAGTTCTTTCTCCCCGTTGTCGTCAACATGGTACGAGCATCCATCCACATAGACAGTGGGCATTCCCTCACACTTGTCTTCTTCAAAGACTTTGTGTGGGGAATTAAGGTATGCCTCCATGTTGTCCTTGATTTTTCGTCCTTGAGACAGTTTTCTCTGGCACAATCATGCAAGTCAGCCAGACCTTGCGCGAGGGGACTCTTCTTGTTTTGGCCATATCTGACCTCTACAGGAAAGCCTTGCATTGACAGAATCCAGGAAGTAATTCGGGAATTACTCACATTTCCGGCCCGGATTCTGTCACTTTGGAGATATTGCAGAGGCTGGTGTGGAGTCTCCACTATGATGTGTTCCCCCTGGATAAACGGGCGGTAATTCTTCAATGCCCGCACTGTTGCCAGGAGTGCCTTCTCACAATCGTTGAATTTTTCCTCCACAGAGGATAAAGTTTTGCTCGCATAGGAGATTACTTTATTGACCTTGTCATGCTTTTGGTATAATACTGCCGTCAAGCACGTATTAGAGAACCCTGTCTCCAGGAAGAACTCCTTGTTTCTGACAGGGTAAGCTAGGCAAGGCGCTTGTGAGAGGCTTCTTTTGAGTTGTCTTACTGCCTCGGATTGTTCTGGACCCCATTCCCACTTGACCCCCCCCCCTTCAAGAGATGAATCAGGGGTCTGGTGATCTCTGCGTAGCCCTCAATGAACTTTCTGCTGTAATTAGTCAATCCAAGGAGGCTCCTTAGTTCCCGCAGAGTTGTGGGATCCTTCATTTTCTGGAGTGCTTCCACTTTCTTTTCTTGGGGACAGAGACCCTGAGGAGTAATCTCATGCCCTAAGAAATTAACACGGGTTCTACACCACTGTGCTTTCTGAAAGGAAAGTTTTGCTCCGGCGGCCCTCAACTGGGTCAGAACATAACGGATCTCTGCTATGTGTTCTTCCACAGATGAACTTTTTATGAGGACATCATCTACATAAGCCAGGTTACCCCTCGCACCCAGGTCGGGCATGGCCTTATGTAGGAAAATGTTGAATTAATTGCCGGAGTTGATGTATCCGAAGGGAGTCCGGGTCCAGGTGTACTGCTGGCCCCCAAAGGTAAAAGCCAGTTTGTATTGGTCCTCCCTACTGACAGGCACCGTCCAGTATCCATTGGTCAGGTCTATTGCTGAGAATACCTGTGACCCCTGAATCTGGGCCAGCCCTTGGTCAATGTAGGGCAGAGGCCATCGGGAAGTATGGACCCGTTTGTTGAGCTCCCTAAGGTCGGCGCAGAGTCTCAAATGGCCGTTTGGCTTCAATATTCCCAGCACCGGATCATTGAAAGTGCTGTGGACTGGACGGATCATTCCCCGGGACTCAAGGTTCTTAATTATTTCAGTAAGGGACTCCATGGATGCGAGAGGCAAACGATATTGCTTCACAAACAATGGAGTCATGCCAGGGTCCGTGGGAATTGTTGTTGTGTGGATGTCGGTGCAACCACAGTCATATGAGTCTACTGCAAAGAGATCTTGGAAATCCAAGAAAACTCGTTTCAACTTTTGCTTCTGTTCCAAAGTCACGCAGGCATCAGCTAGGTTGACTCTCTCTTCCACCATCTGCCTGAAGCCTGGAAAGACTTCTGGTTTGGCTATCTCAGGGGCCTCCTCCAGCTGGGAGGAGAAGTCCCTGGTCAGAGTGCTGATTTAGACTGGAGGCTTCAGGTGGGAAAGGCAGCCCTCATGGACCTGGAAAATCACCTCATCCCTCCTGAAGTCACAAGTCACATCTTCCTTACCATAAGGGCAAGAAGTGTACACCAGGAAGTTTCCCCCATGCCGGGTGAAAATCCTGTCTGGTGTTATATCGTCTTCACTGTCAAAACAGTCCTTGGGGATTTGTCCTAACAGTTCATTTCCTAAATCAATTGAGAAATGTCGGTCATCAACCGCCATTCCAATAATGGTGCCTGCGGCTAGAGTAATACTCTGTAAGTCGCTGTTATCCACCTCTATTGGAATGGTGTCATGTTCTATGTTGACTAATGGTGTTGGGTTTACCCCTAACCCTTGTTGTTAGAGAGAAGCATTTAGATGAATATAAGCATCAGGGTTTTTCAATTTTTGTCCTCTTTTAACTTTCACTTCCAGGGAGAATTGTCGGGTCCTTTCTGGGATGGTGACTTCCTCTTTAAGCTGAATTTCAACTGCATAAGGTAGCAATTGAGCTGACCTAAATGCTTTTTCTGGATCATCAAAGCCCATGGGATTATCCGCTAATCGGGACCAAGCTTTGAAGTTTATTAGGTCCAAACTAATGGCGAAGCGATTGAGAATGTCACTGCGTAAGTAAAAGGCGGCAGTGACATCTCGCACGACCCAACAATTATGGACTATGCTCTTGTTGCCAATGGAGATTTTGAGCATACACCTGCTTGGCAGGAGATGTTTGGAATTAGGTGCTTCCAGGTCCATTTCCCATTTGTCTATCAGTTTGAATGTGGGAATGGCTGGATCTTTTGGGAGTTGGCGGAACATGGCTTCGCTGATGAAGCTCTTACCGTTGTTCACACACACTCGAGCGAGAACAGAGTCCTTCCCATCATTTAACTGAACCGGGATGAACGACTGATCTCCAATTTGCTGAATATCAGCCAGGCTCTGAGCTGATTTCACATCTTTCTGGACTATAGGAGTGGGAGTGTCTGATTGTGGATTGGTAAAGAATTTCAGAGTGTTTCCTTCCAGTGTGGAATACCACCTTAAACTGGAAGGAAGGTTGATTTTCAGAAATAGAGAGGACCCCCCATCACCAGTCTGTTGTCCTACTGCTATTACTGTCACGTCTGGAATTTGGCTGTTCTGGAAGTGAAATTCTACTTGGTCAGACTTTTGTTCAACCATGTGGCAGGTGCCATTTAAACTAACATGACACTCTGTTTTAATTTTATTGGTTGGCTAGTCTGGGTCCAGAGGACCTTGTTTACGCAATCTATTAGGGGTGACAACCTTCTCAGGAGGTCATTCCCAAGTAAACAAGGGGTGCCCTCTGGAGTCACTACTATGACCGGGTGTTTCACCTTGTGTCGCCCAATTTTGATGTCCAAATCTGCAGTCCCCTCGACAGGAATTTTCTTCCCGTCAAAGTTCTGCAGTTGTCCAGGAAGAGAGGTGAGAGGAATACGGTAATTCTCCCCGCTTCCTGCATTTAGTTCCTCAAAGGCCCTTTTGGACAGAAGGGTAGCTTGGGATCCAGTGTCCACCAGTGCCAAAATTGTACCCTGCCCCTGTACTTGTACCGGGGCATAATATCTTCCCTCCTTCTCCTCAAGGGGGCACAGATAATGCACATTTTTGGACAACTGGTGGGCCAACTTTCTGGTTTTGGACATTGCTAGCGAAGAGATTTGGGCAGAATTCTGTGGAGAGTCTTGGGAATCTGAAAGAAAAAGTTGGCAACTGGAGATCAGAGCCATTGTGGGTTCCCCTGGTTCCAGTTCTGGGCCACCCCCCCTTTTCGGAGGCAGTCATCAGGATGGGTTTGAACCAGGGGATTTTGGTATTGTCGGTTCTGGGATGAGATGATGGGCGGCGGTAGCTCAGTCTCCATATCTCCCCAGTCTGAATTGGCATCCCTTGGGACCCATTTTTCCTTGGGAGGAGTTCCCCCATCTCTAAAGGAGAAGATCCTTTCCCCAGGATCCTCTGAGGATCCCTCTCCTTCAACTTGGAAGACCTGTACCTCCTCCAGAAACCGGGCCTGTTTGGGTCCTTTGTTTCTCCTACCCCCCCTCTGCTCCTTGGGAGGCAGGCTTTCAGGGGCAGGAGATTTTGTTTCCGGTTCCTGGCTTTCCAGGGGCTGTTTACAAGTTGGGAAGGAAGCTTCCTCCAAGGCTTTACACCCCCCTTCCCCTCGTACCTCCTCCCTGGGAACCGGTGGGTTATCGGGGTGCTGCCCCCGTCATTGTTCTGGAGCACCAGGCCCAGAGTTTGGGGCATTCTGCGGTGGCATGCTCATCTGAGGGTTCTGTTGAGCCCTCGGTATGTGACCCAGATCCCGTGCCATATTTTGGACCTGGAGCTCAAGTTGTGAAACCCGCTCAGGCTGATACAGGGCTCTATTTTCTCCCCTGGGCTGATCCCGGGAAGGGTAGCTATCCCTTCTCTGGTAATACCCCGGATTGGGAAGATTTGGGTACCCCTCCACCCTTGGCCTCCCCTCTCCCGGATTAGGTTGTCTGGGCTCAGGGAATTGGGACAAGAAGGATGGATGATTTTGGGGCTGGAAATTGGGTGGATACCTGGGGAAAAAGTTCTGCCCAGGATTTGGTGAATTTCTGCCCTCCTGGGGGAAGTTAGGAGGGAAGTTCCCTGGGTCAGGTGCTTGGCTGGATCCCCCCCCCTTGGGCTGGAGGAGTCCACCCATAACCCAGGATGGGTCGGTTTCCCTTGTAGCGGGGACTTACATAATCAGGGGAGCAGGGGACCCCATTTGTGGGACTACCTCCTCGACTCCCTGTCTGTGACTGGGCCGAGGGCCTTCTCGGCAGGTTTTTAGGCCCCCCCATCTCCAAATCTAAAACGAGGGCAACCTTTACCTCTGCCACCTTGGCCAGCAGCAGGGGTGCTGTTGGTTTTGGGGTTTTTCGGCGCATTATTTTTATTTTCGATGGGCTTCTGCACCTCATAGATCCGGGTAGCCTGTTCAATGACCCAGTCTAAAGATCTTTTCTCATGAAAATCTCTCACGAGCTGGGTCATTATGAATTTGGGTAAGGCATGGAAAAACGTATTGATAAATTCTCTGCTATCCGTGCGCACCCTTCTGGTGGTCTGCGCAAAAGCACGCTTCAATTCTTGCACAAACTCTTGTGGGGCCTGATCCTCCCCACATTGCAAATTGTAGGCTGCCTTACGAGCCTTTTGAGGATTTCTGTGCACAGAAAAATGTTTCAAGATGGCCATCCTGTATGTGGACCACCTTGAATGGTTTTGATCCTCCAGCCCTGCAAAGAAACTGGAGTATTCTGGTGAGAAAGTCCATTTGACGTACTGGATGCAGCTACTGCTGTCCTTCAAATGGAAAGTCTCCATCATTTGTTCATAGAGCTCTAGTGTTCCCAAACAGAATACTTAGCGTTCTTATGATAAGGCGTGATGACACTCCTTATTGCCTTTATTTGTTTCAATGGGTCCTTAAGCAAGGCCCTTTTTGCCTTATTGGCCTTTTTGGTTCGGGTAACCCTGGTCCATTCATCCTCTGACTCAGAAGCACTGCTCCCAGAGGTGCCCGTCTGATCTTCCAGGTTTTCCCGGATTCTGCGAGCCTGGGAATGGCTGGCAGAATGTGGGGACCTGGTCTCCTGTGTCCTGTAACGCACAGAGGAGTCTTCAGATCCCTCCTTGCTGCCAGGATTTGCTGGGTATCCCCCCTCTGACCTAACTGGGCAGAGGTTTTCAGGATGCCCTTAATGGGCTTACTCTTCTGGGGTTCCCCACTAAATTGCACTGTGCTTCGGTGCCCATACCCGGATGCCCGCCCATCCATTCCTGGGAGGTACTGGCCTATGAGCCCCATACTTCTAGCTGGATAGTAATCTGCCATCCCTGTGGCCCCATGCTCATGTGCGCGAGGGGACATGGGGGTGGCAGAGTCCAGGGACTGGGAGAGATGAAGGCCTCTGGTACTAGGGCTCCTGAGGTTATGCTCAGGAGTTTCTCTTTCCCAGCGAACCTCATCTCTATCCGCCCCTGTTCCCTGTTGCAATCCAAGAGCCTGCGCTTTCAGTTCCTCAGTTAAGGCCTTACTAGACTCTATCAGTCTCTCCTGCATCGCTACCTGTTGCTGGAGCCTATCATTGTGCTGACAGAGAGCCTCATTTTCTCTCTGTGCCTCCTGATTGGTCCTGGAGTACTGGGCCAGTCTCTGCTGCAGGAGGGTTACCTCCTCAGTCCCATCCCTACTGGCCTGCTCCTTTCTTGCCAGAGCCGCCTCCACCCTCCTGGTGTGATCTAGCAAGCCCTGATGCTCTTTTTGGAGGTCACCCAGCCCCTGGAGGGCCAAGTGATTTTCTTCAATTTTTCTTTTTAAATGGCAAACTTCCTGGCCTAAGGTATCCCTTTCCTGACCAAGAGCCTGCATTTGTGACGCCAGGTCGTCCCTCTGCCTTTGAAAGGCACCAGCTTTCTGGCGTTCTTCATCAAACTCTGCCTGGGTATCCAGGTCTTTCAAAATCTTTTTATTGCTTTCCTCTTTCTCTCTGTCTAGTTGGATTTGCAGGGTGGCTACCTGCTCTGTGCATGCCCTGTTGAAATTGATCTGTTGCTCCAGCTTTTTCTGGCTCTGCAGTAAGGAGTCCAAACTGTCTTGGTGCTCCTTCTGCAAAGCCAGAATTCTGGTATTCCGGTCTGTCTTTTCCTGTTGCAGTATATCCATGTCCTCTTTTATTTTAATGATATACTGCCTACTATTGTTTTCTGACTCCTGGCTCCTCTGCAGCCTCTGCTCAGAAGAGACCAGGTCAGATTGGGCCTTTTCTAACGCCATCTGTTGCCTACTTGCCAGATCTTGGCCTTCAGCACATTTGTCCTGCATGGCTCCCATATATAGATACAAATATGCCGCTATCCTAACCATCTTGTCGTGTTCATCTTTAGCTTTAGGAGCCATATATAATTCACTCAGGGCCACATATAATGGACCCTGATCTCTCCATATATCTGATCCTGTTTCAGTGACCTGTTGCGCGATTGCCTGCAACCAGACCGTTTGGTCCTGATGAGTCCAGTCACCTCGAACAAATAGCTTATGTAAGAAGTGCTCTCTGGCTATTTTCATATCTACCAAGGTCGTCATTCTGGAATTTGAGTTCCTTCCTGACTTACAGAAGTTTGTATTTTATTTTGCAAAACAGACCGTTTCCTTAGAGCGTTCCTTTGAGGGGTGCTTTCACAGTGTAAAACAGCGTGGTGATCTAACCGGATATGTGTATCTGGTCAGTTGGCACACTGTATTAATCTGCACAAGTGGTAAATCTAACCCAGAATATCCCGGCTCCGAGCCCCCACTTCTGTAAGCGATATTCAATCAACACTACAGCTAAGTCAATGCCTAGTCTGGGATGCTGAGGAAAACCCTTATTGATGTATTTTTATGTCCAGTTCAGTACTCTGGATGACAACCCTTGTATAACACCCCCCTCTTAGAATCCCCCTGACTCAACTGAGCCAAGAAGTAGGTTTGTTTTGCAAATTAAAAGGTTTATTTGAAAATTTAAACAATATATATATATCACACTTCCATAAATAAATTGATAATGGATATTACACTTGTGAATATGAGCAGTAATCAGCAAGAGGTAACTTATGAATAGGAACAGAAGAATAAGGTGGGAAAGAATGCTTTATATGGTTCAAGGAAACACAATGATGAGTGAAACGCAATGATGAGTGAAACGCAATGATAGTACAGAAAATAACTTGATATGGCTTCAACAAAAGACAATGTAATCACTTTTCCTTGACAATTCACTCCTCCCCATATGCAATGTAAGAAATGGAAGGAGAGCACACAGTCTTCAAGAATCCCAACAAAATGCAATACGAAATGCAGTTCCCCCCCCAGCAAGCTTAGAGGAAAACAGGTCGAGGTTTAAAACACAGGCCCAAAATGCTTTTAAATGTGATGGCAATGGATGGGAAAATGTGCCAACTGATTTTAATTCCCTCTAGAGATTCAGGGTGAGTGGGAGATGCGTGTTGGTATTAGTTCAGGCTCACTTTAACAATACTCTATGAATGATTAGCAGATTGCAAACGAATTTTAGCAAAGAGAAGCAAAAAGCTGCTGATTTCTACAGATCAAGAAATCGGGCCAAATCGCGGTAAATTTCGCGAGTGCGTGTCTCGTGATTACGGAAAAAGTATAGGGAGTAGGTTCGTTGGAAAGCTCAGATTCTATGCTTTCAGATGAAAGTTAAATCTCGTTCCTAGCACAAACGGTTCCGGAGATACGGAGGTAGATTTTCGGATTTAAAGTAAAACTCAAAATGACAGGTGACAGCTTGCAGCTGCAGAATTGACAGGTGACAGTTGTGCAGCTTTAAAAATGACAGATGACACGATTTCTAGGAGGCTGTTCTTCTTAGGTTAAAATAGTTTGGATTAGATTATTTTAACTAAGAGATTGGTTCTGCACAGTTCTGCCAGGTACTCACAATATCAATTTGAAATAGGCCTCATCACGGTCTGGTCAGGTTGGACGGGACTTCCGGCGGGTGGTTCTGAAGTCCCGGCTATCTGGGTCAGCTCTGCTCTCTTGGTCTGTCAAGCACCGGATCTGCTCACAACGGTCTGGTTTGTGGTTCTCTCGGGTTCCGGATACCGCACTGCTTTCTGGATACTGCTACAGGTTCTTGCAAAAATTCTTGGCAAAATGTTCAAACAGCTCTCCCGGCTGTTGAATAGTTTGGTTGGTTTTGAGGCCTGCTGAAGAGGATTCAGCTGGTGGATTCAGGCATCTTTGCTACAAATTCTGGAGTTAATTTCTGCTACAGGTTCTGGAGATTGATGGATTTGAAGACTGGATCTCTGGATGTGAAGTCGTCGGTCAGCATGCTCCGCAGCAAATGGAATTGAATCTCCCTACCTGTCCCAGCAGTCTGTTTTTATGTGTTTTAAAAAGTGGGTGGAGAGGCTAGCATCCCTAAGCCTGCCCCTCTCTTGATTTGATAGGTCAATAGATTCTTTGGTCCCTGATTTGGCAAGAGATAGTGTGTCAGAGTGATGTCATTTTTATGACCTGCAGAAATGACACTCCCCTGGTCAATGTGCACACAAATCTATTCCTGATCCAAAGACATATTTCCCAGGTACACAGTTGTTTGACATCACATACACACATCATCTATTACTAAAGATAGCCCCTGTCCCGACTCTGGCGTTTCTAGGATCTTGCATTCAAAAATGGAACTTATTTTCGATTTTAGTGGGTTTTGCAACATTGGTTTTTCATCAAAAATTATACAAAGGTACATTTCCCTTCCACATATATCCCAGTAACTTTCCATGTCTCTAGCTTAGACACATTGTCTACAATAATCATAATTAGCGGGGTTTTGCCCCAGAACATCGTGAGGGCATTTTTCAAACTAAGACTCTCAAAGTTGTACATTCCTGTCATTTGGTTACAATAAATTATCACTGTTTCTATAAAATATATATTTGTTGCAATACAACCCCCCCCAAGTGTTTGGGTCCGCCTCCAGAAGTCTGGGTGGGTCAGTGATCACATGTCTCTCCTTGCGGGCATAGGGCTGTTGACAGGAAACACTCAAAATTAACATACCCCATTCAACAGAAAGAGCCTTTTGTGTGGGCTCCAGCAGGCTCCCTGGAAGTCTCTCCTCAATCAATCAACAGGGTCATGTGATCTCCTGCCTCCTAGTGTGGGAACTCTGAGGTGTTAAGGTTTCCCAGCCTCTTGGCCTCTGGGAACAGCAGGTGGCTAAGATTTCCAATTAACTAACAAGCTTTGAAGTCCCTGCCCCTCTTGCAACTCCTAAATACAGTTTCCCTGTCAGAGTTTAGACCGCTAGCGCCATCTTGGGGAATTTGTCGGTACTGCATCCATTTTTGAGTTGTCTTGAATTACTGCATTTCAATAGAGTGGTCTTTTGCTTGATAGTATAGGACCCTTGCTTAGCATTGTTTTGATGGCATCCTTACAGTAGAGTGGTGATGTGGAACCCCCCACAAGAAGGTTGTATCTTTGGAGTGGTCTTGTGCCAACTGCGCAGTTCTCCTATTCTGGCGTGAATGTGGGCGGCGATAGCTCATCCCCACATCCACCCAGTCTATTGATTTAGTTTGTTCTGGGATAGAATAATGGGCGGCGATAGCTCATCCCCACATCTACCCAGTCTATTGATTCAACATGGGTCAAAACCCTTCACAGGATGGCGAGTTCCTCAGGCAAGCCTAGTGGTAGCTAGCTAGAGAATTTCCGGATACCAGTTCAAAAGGCCTTCTCACCCCACACAGCGCTTCACTGGGGGAGAGAATACATTTGAGGATTTGGGCCTTGCTGGAAATCAATAGTCTCTATTGCTGGCAAGAGATTTGGTATCTGGATCTGGAAGAATATTAAAGCTGGATGTAGGATGCTGGATCAGAGTACTTTGCCGGAATCAGGAAAGTGGCTGGATCCGTGAGTTTCTATGTGTTTTCAGCTGTCTCTATTTATCCTCTAAAATGACATCACAAAGGGGGGGTGTGGGCCGGCTTAGCTAAGCTTGCCCCTGTGAAAGGTGATTGGGTCAGAGTCTACTCTCTGCCTTGATAAGAGGAGAGAAACATAGTGTCATCTTTATGGTATAATTTTATGATGCTGAGACTCCACCCCTAGCCTCTGGAAAACAGTCTAATTTTGGCAAAATACTTATTTACACATGTACATACTCTATAAAAATCACATACACAGATTGCATATTTTATGGAGTATCTGCTCTGAGACTTTGTTTCGATTTTCTGCAGAATTTTGTCCATTTTGAAATGAGAACATGTTCCAATATTTCTGTAAATATGCACGTTTACGATGGGAATGTGTGTATAAAGTTTCACAATTCCAGCTGAAATACAGTCCCCATAAATCCACATTTAATGCTATTCCTGTTCAGAATAATGTACACGGTTGTACTAAGTTTTCAAAGATAGTGCTAAAAATTAGGTTAATTAATCTGCCATTTTCAGATTTTCATCAGGTTTGGTTCCGTTATTCGCCGTCCTTCCGATAATAAGTTATACAGCTTCTAAAAATGTCCATTACATATCCTATTAACACCAAATGTTCAATATTTGTCACTCCTTGAAGCATGTGGTTGCCACCTCCTTAAACCCAGCAAAAACCAAATTTGATACATCAACCATAAATACATTTCTTTCTTTTTTTTTTAAACTTTATTTTTGGTTTTTCAATATTCTCACCATGCAAAGGCACCTCTAGGGTGCTTAATCAGAGTGAGACAAACACAGCACAGTTAGAAAGAAAAAACAAAACCCCAACTTCAAACAACCTCGGCCCCATGACATCGCGATTCTCCTGCGGGCAAGCACCAGGAGCAGGGCCGCAAGTTTTCGAGATGCCGGCTGTAAGTATTTCGTAAGGCAGAGCAGGGCTCCGAGGGGTCACTTGTTCGCCAATGAT
This sequence comes from Ambystoma mexicanum, assembly GCF_040938575.1. Lineage (NCBI taxonomy): Eukaryota > Metazoa > Chordata > Amphibia > Caudata > Ambystomatidae > Ambystoma > Ambystoma mexicanum. Next base: position 1,055,056,893 of record NC_090931.1, on the reverse strand, counting down.
GTCTTCAGTAACTTGTCGAACGGAGGCCCAGAAATTGTGGATTCCCGGACAATTCTAGGCTAGGTGGAGGAAGTCAGCGTTAGATGCCCCACACCTGTCACATCGGGGTGACAGTTCTGAGTGATGTTTGTTCCTCTTAACTGGGGTGTAGTACGTCTGATGCACAAAGTTAAAGTGAATCGGTTTATGCCGAGTGGTTATTGCCACTTTTTGCGTCTGGCGGAGGATATAAGACCAGTCTTCATCAGATATCGCTTCTTGAATGGCTGTTTCCCATTTTTGCTGCGCCTTGGATTTGGGCGGCGCATTGCCTACTATGAGGGATTTATATAACAACGACACTAATCTTCCCTCCTCCTGTGCTTGAATCGTATTGTGTAATAAATCCCATGTGGGAGGTTGTTTGGGAAAGGACGGAAACAGCTTTTGAAGGGTGTGGCGTGGTCTAAAGTAGATGAACATGTCTAACAAGGAGTTGCCGCCTCTATCTTTGGCCATTTGTGGGGTCAGGAAAGTGCCCCCTGGGAAGAGGTCACCAAAGGAGTGAATGTTGACCTTGTCCGTCCATATTAGGAACACTTTCTCATTAGTAATGGGAATACCGGAAACAAATCTAATGGGCAATAATGAGGAAAATCTTATTGTCACCCCGTATTTATTAGCTATTGCTTTCCAAATTGCATAGGTGGATAGGACCGTGTTTAGCGTGTTATATGGGACCGGAATATGACTGATAATGACAGCCCTCAGGAGGTTGGGGGAGGCTAGGGCACGTTCCACTTACACGTGGGGCCGAACAAAGTGGACCGTATACCAGTGACTGAGAAATTGGACCTGGGCTGCCCAATAGTACTTTTCAATATCGGGGAGCGCAAGTCCCCCGTTCGCCACCGGCAACGTAAGTGTGTTGTACGCCACGCGCGCTGGTTTCCCAGCCCACACCAATTCTAGTATTAGGCTCCTGACCTTTTGGAAGAAAGACCTGGGGACCAGTAACGGAATGTTCATAAACAAATAGAGGAGTTTGGGTAAGATGACCATTTTCGTTAAGGAGGTTCTTCCCCATATTGTTAAAGGTAGAGTTTCTCACCTGTGAATTCATTCCTGCAAAGAATTTAATGCACAGACATAGTTATCCCTATAAATCTCATGATAATTTCGAGACATATAGATACCCAGATATCGTACCTTTGAGGTTTCCCATTTAAAACCGTAATCGTCTGGGAATTCAATTGTGGTTGGGGTCAGGTGGAAGATTACGGATTTTGAATGATTGGTTTTGAGACCTGACATTCGACCAAATTTTATGACTTCTCGCATTACCGGGTTGAGATTGGGCTGACAAATAACATAACATCATCAGCGTAGAGGGAGACAATCTATGGGGACCCAGTTTGAGACCTCGTGTCAGATGGTTGGCGCGAAGCCTGGATGCCAGGGGTTCCATAATGAGGGCAAAGTTAAGGGCGGAGAGCGGGCAGCCCTGTCTTGTTCCGCGTTCTAGTGTTATGCCTGCGGACCTGGAGTTTCCGAGAGTAATATATGAGCGGGGGGCATTATAAAGCAGGGACACTAATTTGATGAAGAATTTGCCTAGGCCCATTTGTGTAAGCGTTGCAAACTTGAACGGCCATTCAACCGAGTCAAATGCCTTCTCGGCGTCGAGAAGGACTGCTATAGCTCATTGTGTTGGATTTAGGGCCTCTATGACGCCGAACAGTCTCCTGATCCCGTAGGTTGTGCTTCGCCCCGGGATAAACCCAGCTTGGTCTCCGATTACAAGTGCGGGCATAAGAGGCAGTAACCTTGCAATGAGGATTTTAGCTAGAATTTTATTGTTCAGATTAATCAAGGAGATTGGCCTGTAGGAAGCACAATCGTCTGGGGGTTTGCCGGCTTTGTGTAGCACCATTACGTTGGCTTCACGTGATGTGGGGGGGGAGGAAGCCAAGCTGCGAAGATTCTTCAAAAACCCGGAGCAGAAGATGGGCTAGGATGGATGCATGGGCCTTGTAAAACTCTCTGATGAGCCCGTCAGGCCCAGGCGCCTTGGCATTTGGGAAGGATTTTATTGCCTCCAGAACTACTTTTACTGTTATCGGAGCATTTAGGGGTTCACGTAGCTCTGATTCAACCCAGTACAGCTCTGTGTCATCGAGGAACTTTTGTATGGTTTCTGGATCGGAGGCCCCTTTAGAACTATAAAGATCTTGATAGAAGTCTCGAAATACCTTGACAATGTTTTCTTCAGAATATACCAGTCTACCCTGGTCATCTTTGATACACTCGACTTGAGTCAGGGTTTTATCTATAAATAGGAGACGGGCTAACAAGGCGTCTGGTTTCTGGCCTTCCCCATATTGGCGGACCTGATGCTTGCAGCTCGTGAACTTTATTTCTCGTTCAGCTGTTTCTTTAAACTTCAGCAGTTCTTTCTTTATTTCGGCCTGAACATGTAGGTCTTGAGTAGTGGAGGCTCTCATCTCTAGTTCTTTCAAGCTATGTTCGCTACTGGCCAAGCCCTTCCGGATCAGTTTTAGTATGCCATTTTCTTTGGCCAGGCAGACTCCTCGTACAAAGAATTTTCGTGTTTCCCACATGGTGCTGGCCGAGGCGACCGAGTCTTGGTTTATTTCGATAAAGGATGTTATTTCCTTGCGAAGTTCATCTGCAGAGACGGTGTCGGTGAGTGCTCCGGGCTTGAATCTCCACCGGAGTCCAGGATTGGTGGTGCCTGGAAGACTGGCTTCCAGTGTGACCATTGAATGATCAGAGAAGGAACGCGGCACGATTTGACTTTCTCCCCAGTCAAAAGGGCAGTGGATAGATGCTAGAATGTAATCGATCCGGCAAATAGTGTTGTGAACAGCAGAATGAAAGGTGTACTCTCTGGCGTCTCGATTGTGGCGCCTCCAAGTGTCGGATAACTCAAACGTGTGGCAAATCTCACGGACTTGGGCACTGGCTTTAGAGGTGTGTCCTGTTGTATTATGGGACTTGTCGAGAATGGGGTCAATTGGCGTGTTAAGGTCCGCTCCCCAGATAATGGTTGTTGCGTTGAACTTCCCCAGCTGAGTCATAACCCAATGAAAGTTGTTGGGTCCATCGGTATTTGTTGCGTATGAGTTTACTATTACTACCTCTTTCCCTGAGATCAACCCTCTCACCAAAAGAGCTCTTCCCTCTGAGTCCTTCACTGAGTTGATGAGACTAAAGTTCGATTTCCTGTCTATTAAGATTGCAACACCTCTGGCGTACGAAGAATATGATGAGAAATACCTGTGACAACCCCATGATTTAGCCCAGAGTTGTTCCGATGAAGGCAGGAGATGCGTTTCTTGTAATATAGCTATACTGATTTTGTGGCGTCTGAGATAATGGAGGATTCTCCTAGTCTTTGCTGGATGGTTACTCCCACGGATGTTCCAGGTGGCGATTTTAAGTGTTGTTCCCGCCATCTGGGTGGTCAATTAAGGGCTGGTTTATCAGGACTGGAGGTGTTGACTGGATTCTTGCAATCTGGAGGTGGCCGGAGGGCCCGGCTTGTATTGGAGTAGCGAGGAACCTGATGGTTTTTGTAGAATAAGGGTGAGAGGTAGGTAGCGGCCCGGCTGAACTAGAATCCCACCCTTGAGTAGGTAACCCCCAACTGGCCCACAGAGAACAATCCCTTACAAACAGAGCAGACAACATAGCAGTGCTAGGGGCGCCGGTGGCCCTCCAAGAGGCGGCTGGCTCTCAACTCTCGTTGCAAATTACGGTCCGTGGTGATAGAGCTGCTGTATGAGTGTTGTTGAGGCTTCATACCTAGTGCGACAATTATGAAGCTGATGTTTATGGTGGATCTCTCCTCGGTCTGTTACCCCTCTGGGGGATGTGGTTGTTTGGGGCGGGTCGGCAGCCGGCTCGGTCTAGGTATTCGCTGATCTCATCTGGAGTGTTGAACTGCGTTTTGTCTTCGTGCTGAAGGCGAAGTTTCGGTGGGAAAAGCATGGAATATTGGATCTGGTTTTCTTGCAGTCTTCGTTTTCACGGCTGTGAAAGTACGTCTTTGCGCCTGGACGGCTTGGAAGAAATTCAGGAAAAACTGAATCTTATCACCATCGTATTGGAGCTCTCCTTTGATTCTGGCTGCTCTGAGAATGGCGTCCCGGACCTTATAATTGAGTAGCTTCGCAATGATAGGTCGGGGGTTTGCTCCGGGAATGGGTTTTGCATTAAGAACCCTATGGGCTCTTTCGACAACAAAACACAGGATTTCTGAACCAAACAGGTCTGTGCAAATTTTCTCCACGTATTCCTCCATTTTCAGGGCGGGTTGGTGTTCTCTGATTCCGACTATCCTTATGTTATTACGGCGTGAGCGGCCTTCCAAGTCCTCGTTTTTGGTGTTTACAGCCTTCATTTGGCCCTCCAGTAGGGATACTGTGGAGGATAAGGCCAACGTCCCATCATCAAGGTCGGAGACCCTCTGTTCAACAGTGTCGAGTCTGTCAGCATGTTTATCCAACCGATGTTGGCGCAGGTCTACTTTGGAGGAAAGCGAGTCTAGTTGGCTCCCCAGGCTCCCTATCCCCGCCTTGAGATCTAACAGAATTCGCCTTTGTCCCCTCTATTGTCTCTGAGAGGCGTTGGTGAGGGATTCTGTGTTGCGGTGGCCCCGTACCCTCTAGTCTATAGATCTCAGTTGGCCTCTTCCACTGTTGATGATGTTGCAGGGCTTGTCTATACTCGTTTTATGTATGTGGCCACTAGGCCTTACCGCACCGTGGCGGCCGCAGGCTATGTTGACGCGCGGGAGAGCCGGCAGACCAATCCTACTTATCGTGAGTGCTGACGAGTAAGGGGGTGCACATCGCGCTTGTACCTGGCTTTCCGCTGGCGTTTGGTCATCGGCCTCCGTCGTTCTGGCTCATTCGTGCCTGTGCTCTGGGCCTTCTCCGAGCTCTGCGGCCTCTCAGCGATCGGCCCCTCCCCCGTCTCCCAGGAGTCTCGACGCAGCACGGTCGGTGCTCGGGGGGTCCTCCGCCGCACACCACTGCCCTGTGCCTTCTCCGCTTTGTCTAACGCCTCTGTGGTACGGTCGGTGCCTTTTGGTGCTACAGCCGGGCACTGCTGCCTCCCTTACGACCGCCCCGCCTCTGGTCCGCCGAGGTCGCGCCGCCACCAAGATGGCGGAAGGGGGGGGTGGGTCCTTTCTCGGGCCGTCGCTCGTGGGCAAAAACTCATGCGACAGCCAAGCTCGTTCCAGAGTTGTGCATAGAAACACCTTAGCTCTCGTGGGGTGTTCACAGCAGCTCGACTAGTCACCTCGGAAGCACGCTATTTTCAGGATCTTTGGGGAGCTACATGGAGCTCACAGGAAAGCCGCCATCTTGGACGGCTCTCTAGCGCCCTCAATAATAAATTTCTTTCTTGGCCTTAAAATCTGTGGGAAAAGCACAACTGAAATTTGTATTCCTTTTTGGTAACCTTTTTATGTTTGCTAATCCAGCAAACTTTTTAGTTTTAGGTCATTTTAAAGTTTCCTCAGTACTCCTCTGACAGCTGTCATTCAGGTAGCCTCGGGTACTGCACCCAGATTTTGGCATAGATGCTGTCAGTTTTCAGACTTTGTATGTTTCACAATGCTTCATTTGATACATGTATTTTAGCACCAGGCAAGATTTTGAATGTGGAGAAGTGTTGTGTATCGGTATTTAGGAGTTTTTAGCAACAAATCAAATGTCATGTTTAAGCACATTTTGGGGTTTCACTTGCAAAGTGCTGCTTTTCTCTCTGCACTCTGTTGCTCGTGGAGCCCACTGGCACCTTTTCTGCAGGGTGTACTCTATTTCCCCGTGCATGCATCATGGGTGGTAGGTTGTGCATCCCTCTTTTTGTGTGCTGAAGCACACGTTTTGTTGTAGGTTTTTGGCACGCACAAGGGTTTTGCCGCCATTGTTGCTGTTTCTTTCACCATAACTGGTAGGTTGATGCCGCATAGCATAGCGGAGTGGGTCAATACATCCCACAGAGCCCCCCAGACTCGATTTTGACCTCCCGTCAAGGGGAAGTTGGGAGATTGAGATGTTCTTTTCTTTTGTCCATGTGGAGAAATTCAGCTGCTTCTCCCGCAGTGCTGGCGGCGACCCGCTCTCCTCGCCGGATCTGGTCAGGAGTATTGCTGGTTCTGGTTGGGAGAATGGAGCAGCACTCCGGGCTCCTTGGGTCTTTCCTCCCGTCACCCAGTGGTCCTCCTTGGTAGTCCTTTGGATGATTCTTAGTCCAGATGCTAGAAGATGGAACAGAGCATGGTTATGGATATTTTCACACTACTGTGTCCACATGTCATCCGGGGCTGTCAGCAGTGGGAAAGACACTTGCATTGGTTATAATCGACAATATTCCCCATCTATGTTTACTACTCGTCTTAACACTCTTCTTGCACCTACACAGTGAACATTTAGTGATTCTTCTATGTGTCCGGATTTTCCCCCTCTGGGTTTTCGGTTGGCTCCTCTATTTGCCGCAAAGTATGCCTGGGATGGCAACTCTTCAGCTGGTTTATGTGGACCCTTGTCTTCCCCCTTCTGCCAAACTGCCCTTGGAGATGCGGATTCTGTAGGCGACTGGTGAGATTCTGTCCACAATTTCAAAAGGGCCCCACCAATTTGGGAGGAATTTGCGCTCTTTGGCTTGGTTCCTTTGGAAATTGTACAAGTAGACCCGGTCTCCTACTTGGTATTTCTTTTTAGTTGTCTTGAGATTATAGTGGGTCTTCATACTGTCCGCAGATCACTCTAAATTCCGCTGAGCATAGGCAAAAGCATGTTGAAGGTGTTTTCTCAGATTCTCGACATACTCATGAGTTGTCGAGGCATTTATCAAGGTCTGCCCTTGAGTTCTGTAGAGCAGATGCTGGGGTAGCACCATCCATTGTCCAGTCATCAGTGCCAATGGAGACATTTTTGTTGCAGAAGAAAGGGTAGATCTGATGGCCATCAGGACAAGGGGTAATCGAATGTCCCAACTTGGCCCAGAATCTGCCACAAACTTTTTTAATATGCTCACAATAGTTTTATTGTACCTCTTAACTCCACCACTAGAGGCTTGCCTGTAGGCAATGTGTAGTTTCCTTTTGACCCCAAGTATCTCCCACATCTTTGTCATCCCTTCGTTGGTGAAGTGGCTACTTCAGTCTGACTCAATCCTTTGGGATAGTCCAAAACTCGAGAAGATGTGATTGATCATCAGGGTAGCTGCTGTTTCTGCCTTGCAATTTGGGGCCGGGAGACATTCCACCCATTTAGTGAACAAGCATGTTACAGTCAACATATACTTGTTCCCCCTAGAGGAGCCAATCACGGGCCTGATAAAATCGACTTGCAAATCTGATCAGTGTCATCCCCCTCTTTTGGAGGGGAGCACGGTGTGTGAGTGATGTTGGCTGAAATTGTGCACACACAAGACACCCCTTCAAGTATTGGGCGAGGTCCTGCCCCATGTGTGGCCAGTATGCAACCTCTCACAAGATTTCTAATGTCGTATGAAACCCCCGATGACCGGCTGTGGCCACATCATGGGCGTGACTTAGCATCAGGCTTCGGAATGAGGTGGGAGCCACCCACTGGTCATGGCCAGCTATGGATCTCCTCACCAACAAACCGTCTTGGATTCAGAACATTTTTGGACATTTCATCAACACTCGGAGGTCCTCTTTCCCAATGTAATCAGTATCCATCGGGGAAAAGTTCTCAGGGTCTTCAATGTGTTGATTAAAAATTACCAATTATTGGATCCCCTTTTTGAGCTGTAATCAAATCAGCATCTGGGGTCTCCTTACTCCATTGTGCAGTTGAGAGTTCATTGTGAGCATTTGCCTGGGACATAGTGATAGCAGTGACCTGGATTTCCCCCAACAGGGACTCGGTCTCAAGTAGATACCCCTGGATGGCTCCGGTTTTGGCCAGCTGATCAGCTAGGTCATTTCCAGTTTTGTCTGGTCCCTCTACCTTAGAATGACCCTTGATCTTTTTCCAGTAGATGGTCATCCCATTCGAGGTGACCAGATCATCAATATTTTGTATTAATTTTCCGTGTTTTAAAGGTTTATTATTAGCACATAGCATGCCTCTGGTTTTCCAGTTAACCAGGTGCTCCACAAACCCGTTCTGTACATAATCTGAATCAGTGTTGGACAGCAGTGAGGAAGGCTTGATGCACAGCTATCAGCTTTGCCACTTGACTACTTCGGGGACCGATTTTGTACCCAGCGGAGCGTTCTGGGGCATCATTCACCCATGCATTCCCCACGCCTGCCAAAGTTCCTTTTCTCCATTGTTGTCAACATGGTAAGAGCACCCATCCACATAGACCGTGGGCATTCCCTCACACTTGTCTTCTTCATAGACCTTGTGTGGGGAATTAAGGTATGCCTCCATGTTGTCCTTGATTTTAAGACTTTCGTCCTCGAGATTTCTCTGGCACAATCATGCAAGTCAGCCAGATCTTGCGCGAGGGGACTCTTCTTGTTTTGGCCATATCTGACCTCCACAGGAAAGCCTTGCATTGACAGAATCCAGGAAGTAATTCGGGAATTACTCATATTTCCGCCTGGATTCTGTCACTTTGAAGATATTGCAAAGGTTGGTGTGCAGAGTCCACTATGATGTGTTCCCCCTGGATAAACGGGCAGTAATTCTTCAATGCCCACACCGTTGCCAGGAGGGCCTTCTCACAATCGTTGAATTTTTCCTCCACAGAGAATAAAGTCTTACTCGCATAGGAGATTACTTTATTGACCTTGTCATGCTTTTGATATAATACTGCAGTCAAGCATGTATTTGTGAACCCTGTCTCCAAGAAGAACTCCTTGTTTTTGACAGGGTAAGCTAGGCAAGGCGCTTGTAAGAGGCTTCTTTTTAGTTGTCGTACTGCCTCAGCTTGTTCTGGATCCCACTCCCACTTGACCACCCCTTCAACAGCTGGATCAGGGGTCTTGTGATCTCTGCGTAATACTCAATGAACTTTCTGCTGTAATTAGTTAGTCCAAGGAGGCTCCTTAGTTCCCGCAGAGTTGTGGGGTCTTTTATTTTCTGGAGTGCTTCTTCTTCTTTTCCTGGGGACAGAGACCTTCAGGAGTTATCTCATGCCCCAAGAAACTGACACGGGTCCTGCACCACTGTGCCTTTTGGAAAGAGTTTTGTTCCGGCAGCCCTCAACTGTGTCAGAACATAACGGATCTCCGCTATGTGTTCCTCCACAGTTGAGCTTTTGATTAGAAAACCATCTACATAGGCCAGGTTACCCCTTTCGCCCAAGTCGGGCATGGCCTTATGCAGAAAGATGTTAAATTCATTGCCAGAGTTGATGTATCCGAAGGGAGTCCGGCTCCAAGTGTACTGCTGCCCCCGAAAGGTAAAGGCCAGCTTGTATTGGTCTACCCTACTGACAGGTACAGTCCAGTACCCATTGTCAGGTCAATGACAGTGTATACTTTTGACTCCTGGATCTGGGCCAGCCCTTGGTCAATGTAGGGAAGAGGCCATTGGGAAGTATGTTTGTTGAGCTCCCTTAGGTCAGCACAGAGTCTCCACTGGCCATTTGGTTTCAAAATCCCCAGCACCGGACTATTGAAGGTTTTGTGGACCGGACGAATTATCCCACGGCACTCAAGGTTTTTAATTATTTCAGCAAGGTACTCCATTGAGGCAAGAGGCAAGCGATATTGCTTGACAAACACTGGTGTCATGCCAGGGTCCGTGGGAATTGTTGTTGCGTGGATGTCGGTGCAACCATAGTCATATGAGTCCACCGCAAAGAGATCTTGAAAGAAAACTTGTTTCAATTTTTGTTTTTGCTCCAGAGTCTCACAGGCATCAGCTAGGTTGACTCTCTCTTCAACCATCTGCCTGAAGCCCGGAAAGACTTCTGGTTTGGCTATCTCAGCGGCCTCCTCCAGCTGGGTGATGGCTTCAGGTGGGGAAGGCAGTCCTGGTGGACTTGAAAGATCACCTCATCCCTCCTGAATTCACAGGTCACATCTTCCTTACCATAAGGGCAGGAAGAGTACACCAGGAAATTCCACCCATGCCGGGTGAAGATCCAGTCTGGTGTTGTGTCATTGTCGCTATCACTGTCAAAACAGTCCTTGGGGTTTGGTCCTAACAGTTCGTTACCTAAATCTATGGAAAAATGTCGGTCATCAATCGCCATTCCAATAATGGTGGTGCCTGCGCCCAGAGTGATGCTCTTTAGGTCGCTGTTATCCACCTCTATTGGAATGGTGTCGTGTTCTATGTTGACTAGTGGTGTTGGGATTATCCCCAACCCTTGCTGTTGGAAATGAGCAGTGAGATGAACATAGGCGTCAGGATTTTTCAGTTTCTATACTCTTTTAATCTTTAATTCCAGTGAGAATTGTCGGGTCCGTTCTGGGATGATGACTTCCTCTCCAATCTGAATTTCAACTGCATATGGCAGCAGTTGAGCTCACCGAAATGCTTTCTCTGGGTCATCAAAGTCCATGGGATTATCTGCTAATCGGGACCAGGCTTTGAAGTTTATTAGGTCCAAACTAATGGCAAAGCGATTGAGAATGTCACTGCCTAAATAAAATGCAGCAGGGACATCTCGCACGACCCAACTAATTATGCACTATGCTCTTGTTGCCTATGGAAATTTTGAGCATACACCTGCTAGACAGGAGATGTTTAGAATTGGGTGTTTCCAGGTCAATTTCCCATTTGTCTACCAATTTAAATGTGGGAATGGCTGGATCCTTTGCAAGTTTTCGGGAACATGGCCTCTCTGATGAAGCTCTTACCGTTGTTCACACATACTCGGGTGAGAACAGAGTCCTTCCCTTCATTTAACTGAATAGGGATGAACAATTGCTCTCCAATTTTCTGAATATCAGCCAAGCCTTGAGCTGATTTCTCATCATTTTGGACTATATGAGTGGGATTTTCTGATTGTGAGTTTGTATAGAATTTCAGAGCATTCTCTTCCAGTGTGGAATGCCACTTGAGACTGGAAGGAAGGTTGATTTTCAGAAATAGAGAGGAGTTCCCTTCGCCAGTTTGTTGTCCTACTGCAAATACGTTCACGTCTGGGATTTGGCTATTTAGGAAATTGAATTCAATTTGGTCAGGTTTTTGTTCAATCATGTGGTATATGCCATTTAAACTAACATGGTTGACACTCTGTTTTAATTTTATTGGTCGGTTAGTCTGTGTCCAGAGGACCTTGTTTACACAATCTATGAGGGGAGACAATCTACGCAGGATGTCATTCCCTAGTAAACATGGTGGGCCCTCTGGAGTCACAACTATGACCGGGTGCTTCACCTTGTGTCGCCCAATATTAATGTCTAAATCCCCAGTCCCCTCGACAGGAATTTCATTCCCATCGAAGTTCTGAAGAGGGGTGAGAGGGATTTGGTATTTCTCCCCCCTTCCCGAATTCAGCTGATCAAAGACCCTTTTTGACAGAAAGGTGGCTTGGGATCCAGTGTCCACCAGTGCTAAAAATGTACATTGCCCCTGTATTTGGACCAGGGCATACAATCTTCCCTCCTTTTCCTCAAGGGGACAAAGATAATGTGCATTTTTGCCCAATTGGTGGGTTAATTTCTTTGCTTTGGATTCTGACAGAGGGGTGGTTTGGGCAAGATTTTGTTTGGGATCTTGGGAACCTGTAAGAAAAAGGTGGCAATTGGATATGGGGGGAGTTTTGGGCTCCCCTGGTTCTGGTTGTGGTTCTGGGCTGCCCCCCTTTTTGGAGGCAGTCACCAGAATTGGATTGAACAAGGTGATTTTCTTGCTGGTCATTCTGGGGTGTGATGATGGGCGTTCTAACTCGGTACCCACATCTACCCAGTCTTGATCAGGATCTCTTGGGACCCATTTTTCTTTGGGAGGAGTTCCCCCATCCCTGAATGAGAAGATCCTTTTCCCAGAATCCTCTGAGGACCCCTCTCCTTCAAATTGGAAGATTCGCACCTCCTCTACAAAATGGGCCTTTTTAGGTTCTTTATTTCTCCTACCCGCCCTCTGTTCTTTAGGTTGCAGATTTTCAGGGGCAGGAGATTCTGGTTCCGGTTCCTGGGTTTCCAAGGGTTTTTCACAAGTGGGGGAGGAAGCTTCCTCTAAGGCTTTACACTCCCTTTGCCCCTGTGCCTCCTCCCTGTGAACCGGTGGGTTGCCGGGGTTCTTCCCCCCCGTCATTGTTCTGGAGCACCAGACCCTTGATTTGAGGAGTTCTGAGTCGCCATGCTCATCTGAGGGTTCTGTTGAGCCCTCAGCATGCGATCCAGATCCTGTGCCAAGTTCTGAACCTGGCCCTCCAGTTGGAACACGCACTCTGTCTGGTACGGGGTCCTCTGGTCTACCCGTGGTTGATCACGGGAAGGGTAACTGTCCCGTCTCCCATAATACCCTTGGTTGGGATAGTTTTGGTACCCCTTCACCCTTGGCCTCCCCTCTCCCTGGTTTGTCTGGGCTCAGGAAAGTGGGGAAAGAAAGAAGGGTTGTTTGGGGGTTGGCGGATACTGGGGAAAGAAACTTGGACCGGCATTTGGGGGATTGCTGCCCTCCTGGCGAAAGTGAGGAGGTAAGTTTCCTGGGTTGGCAGCTGCCTGGTTGGATTCCCCCCCCTTGGGCTGGAGGAGTACACACAAATCCCAGGATTGGTCTGTTGCCCTTGTAACGGGGGCTGATTTAGTCAGGGGAGTTAGGGGTCCCGTTTGTGGGGTTACCTCCCTGACTCCCTGTTTGGGATTGGCCCGAGGGCCTTCTGGGTCTTGGGTTAGTAGGATTCTGCGCAGGGATGTTTTAGGCCCCCTATCTCCATATATAAAATGGGCGCAACCTTCACCTCCGCCACCTTAGCAGCAGTAGGGGTGTTGGTTGGTTTTGGCCTTTTATTGGCATTTTTATTTTCTACTGGCTTCTGCACTTCGTAAATGCGAGTTGCTTGTTCAATGACCCAGTCTAGTGATCTTTTCTCATGAAAGTCCCTCACCAGCTGGGTCATAATGTATTTAGGGAGTGCATGAAAGAAGGTATTGACGAACACCCTGCTGTTTGTGCGCACCCTCCTTCCTGGTGGTCTGCGCAAAGGCATGTTTTAGTTCTTGGACAAATTCTTGTGGGGCCTGGTCCTCCCCACATTGCAGGTTGTAGGCTGCCTTGCGGGCCCTTTGAGGGTTTCTTTGGATTGAAAAATGCTTTAAGATGGCCGCCCTATATGTGGACATCTTAAGTGGTTCTGATCTTCCAGCCCCGCAAGGAAGCTGGAGTACTTAGGTGAAAATGTCCACTTGACATACTGAATACAGCTTTGGCTGTCCTTCAGGTGGAAAGTCTCCATCATTTGCTCAAACAATTCGAGGTGCTCTCAAAATGAATATTTGGCATCTTTATGGTAGGGTGTGATGACGCTCCTAATAGCCTTGATTTGCTTCAGGGGATCTTTCAGTAAAGCTCTCTTTGTTGGCCTTTTTAGTTTTGGTCATCCTCGTCCATTCATCCTCTGACTCAGAGGCACTGCTACCTGAGGTAGCCGTCTGTTCCTCTAGGCTCTCCCTGATTCTGCGAGCTTGGTCTCTTGTGACCTGTGGCGCTCAGAAGTGTCTTCTGACTCTCCTTTGCTCTCAGGATTGGCTGAATAACCCCCCCCCCCCCACTGTCCTAGCTGGGAAGAGGTTTTTAAGATCATCTTAGTGGGCCCATTTTCATGGAATTCCTCACCAAATTTTACTGACTGATCTCTAGGTAGGTGATATTTCTCAGGATCCAGTTCTCTGATTCTCCCCTCACTGGAGTCTCCCTGATCAGAGAGGCTGGCCCTAATATTTGGGAACCTGTACATAGATGCCCGCCCATCTATTTCTGGGAGGCGTTGATCTATCAGTCCCATATTTCCCATTGTGTTGAAGTCTACCATCCCCGTGGCCCTTGGTTCATATGGGCCAGTGGACATGGGGGTGACAGAGTCCATAGAATTGAAGGGATTAAAGTCCCCGATACCAGGGTTCCTGAGCTTATGCTCAGGGGATTCTCTCTTCCCATCTTACCGCATCTTTTTCAGCCCCTATTTCCTGATGACATGCCAATATCTGACCTTTTTGATCCTCTATTAAGGCCTTACTGGTCTCTATGAGTTGTTCTTGCATGGCTATATGTCTTTGGAGCCTGTCATTCTTTTCACAGAGAGCCCTCATTGTCTCGCTGTGCTTCCTGCCTAAATTGGGAGTATTTTGCCAATTTTTGCTGCAGGATACTCACCTCCTGAGTTTGGTCCTTACTGGTCTGATTATTCTTTGCCAGAACCTCCTCCACCCTCCTGGTGTGCACTAACAGCTTTTCATAATCGTTTTTGACTCCGTTAAGCACCTGGAGGGCCAACCTTCTTTCTTCTAACCTGGTTTTTAACTAGCTCACTACCTAGCCTAAGGTGTCCCTCTCTTGTCCTAGAGTTCCCCTCTGCTCAGCCAGGTTGTCCCTTTGTTTTCTAATGGCATATAATTTCTGGCACTCCTCATCAAAATCTGTTTGAGTGTGGAGATCCTTCACTATTTATTATTTTCCTCCTTTAGTTAATCAATCTGACTTTCTAGGGCAATTATCTGCCCTGCGCAGGCTGTATTATAATTTATTGCTGCTCCAGCTTTTGTTGGCTCTGTTGTAGAGAATCCAACCTTTCTTGACACTCTTTTTGCAGTGTCAGTACCTGGGCGTCTTGCTCTGCATTCTTTTGCAGTAAGAGCGTCAGTTCTTCTTGCAGTGTGGTGGCATCCTGCATAGCCTCTGTTTCAGATTCTTGGCTACCCTGGAGCCTTTGCTCTTCTAGAGTCCAGATTGCTCTGGACTTTCTGCATTTCTTCCCCTTGCCTCTTTGTGAAGTCTACATGGTCTGCGTATTTTTCCTGTATGACTCCTACATGGAGGTATAGGTAGGCCGCTATTTTGGCAATTTTGCATTGCTCCTCCTTTTTTTAGGGGTCATGTACAGCTCACTGAGTGCTTGATGGTTTCAGTGACTTCTTGTTTTATTCCCTGCAGCCATACCTGTTCGTCCCGTTCTAGCCATTCACCCCTGACAAACAATTTGTGCAGTAGGTGTTCCCTTGCAATATTGATTTCCACTGGGGTTGCCATTCCGGAAATATTAATTTCCTTCTTGCTTATTTCAGGGTTACTTTACTTTTGCAAACAGGCCCAACTCCATTGAGTATTTCTTTCGAGGGTTGCTTTTACAGTGTAGCACAGTATGGGTAACCCAACAAGGTGTATGTACCCCGTCAGCTAGCACGCTGTGTTAGACTGTCACGAGTGGTGTGTCTAATTCAGGATCTCGCAACAAGCCCCCAAGCTGTAAGTGATTTCAATCCGGCACACACCCAAGTCAAAGCCCAGCATGTAGTGCACAACTGAAATCCTTATTTGTTTTTGTCTATAAGTTCAATATTCTAAACGATATACCACTCATGTCACACCCTTCTCCTGAGACCTCCTCGGTCACACTGAACCAGGAATCAGACCAGTTTGCAAAGGTAAATATTTATTTATGTATTTAAAATGTAATCGCAATATGTTTTAATAGGTATACAACAATCACCAATGGGGTGACAGAACACTGAATAATATCTTTAGTACACTAGGAATAAGTAAGAGCAAAACAAATGCAGCACATAAAATAATACTTTTGTGTTGGTTCAGATCAGATAGCACTATGGTTAGAGGTTCCCCCTGCAACACCCCTCAACCACCCAATAGGCAATGTAAAGAGATGGAAGGAGAGAGCAAGTATTCGGGAATAGCACAAATCAAACAGAATATCAGTCCCACTTTCCCCCAGCAAACACAAGACAAAAACGGCATTGACTTTTCAGCTGTCAGGATGGCTTTAAAGTGTCTTTAGAAATTACTGGGCAAAAACACCAAATGTGGTCAAAAATACTTAAATTTTGGTTTTGGGTTCTATGGATAGCTATAGATGTTAGGTACAAGTAGGAGTTGGAATTTTGTTTCTATTACAAAAACGGAGGGAGTTATAGAGGCTTTAGTAAAGGTCATTTTTGTGAGATAGGCGCGAGAATGGAAAACAGAAAGGCACTTTTGAAAATGACAAATGGGTTTGCTTACACTAGAGGATGACTATGAAAAGCGAATACCACGCAGGGGTCTTACAGTCACTTGATCAGAGTGACCCGCCTGCTAAGGAAACTCGACTTCTTCAGATGACAATACTGGTTCTGAAGGAAATATAGGATGGGTTTGAGAAAGGAATAAGACAATGCAAAGATACTCCTAATAATACTGGTTCTGAATGAAAGATAGGACGGGTTTGAAATAGGGATAAGGCAAACTAAATATACTATGGGCCACAGTTCTTCCTTTTAATACTCACAGGATAAATTTCTAAATGGGACCGTCAGCTTTGGTCATAGGATTGGGTCTAGTCTAGGAACAACAGCACATCGGGCACGGGACTGGATCCTCTAGGCTGGTCGCCGGATTGGCACAGGATCTGCCCTCCTAGTCTGGGGGTATTTGAATTAGCTGGATGGCGAGTTCCTCATGCAAGCCTAGTGGTGGCAAGCCAGAGAATTTCAGGATACTGGTTCAAACTGCCTTCTCACCCCACACAGCGCTTCACTGGGGCAGAGAATAAATTTGAGGATTTGGGCCTTGCTGGAAATCAATAGTCTCTATTGCTGGCAAGAGATTTGGCATCTCGATCTGGGAGAATATTAAAAGTGGATGTAGGATGCTGGATCAGAGTGCTTCGCCGGAATCAGGAAAGTGGCTGGATCCGTGAGTTTCTATGTGTTGTCAGCTGTCTATATTTATCCTCTAAAATGACATCACAAGGGGGGTGTGTGGGCCGGCTTAGCTAAGCTTGCCCCTGTGAAAGGTGATTAGGTCATAGTCTACTCTCTGCCTTGATAGGAGGAGAGAAACATAGTGTCATCTTTATGGTATAATTTTATGATGCTGAGAATCCACCCCTAGCCACTGGAACACAGTCTAATTTTGGCAAAATACATATTTACACATGTGCAACCTTTATAAAAATCACATACACAGATTGCATATCTGCTCATCAAAATTCCACAGCTCTTAGACTTTGTTTCGACTTTCTGCTGAATTTTGTCAATTTTGTAATGAGAATATGTTCCAATATTTCTGTAACTTTCCACAAATATGCATGTTTACCATGGGAATGTGTCTATAAAGTTTCACAATTATACCTTAATAATGCCATTCCTGTTCAGAATAAGCTACACGGTTGTACTAAGTTTTCAAAGATAGTGCTAAAAATTAATCTGCCATTTTCAGATTTTTCACCCCTTCTGATAAGTTATACACCATCTAACAATGTCCATTACATATCCTATTAACACCAAATGGTCAGTATTTGTCACTCCTTGAAGCATGTGATAGCCCCCTCTTTTGGAATGTTCTTCTGTCAGCCAGGAGTTTCCTGTGCTGCAGCAGTTTTATGACCTTTCACACCTTCAATATCCTGGGTTGGAGGATGTCCATTGTTCATTCCTGGACTAACCAGCAATTAGCACCTCCCAGTGAGTTTCTGCGGAGAGGAAGGCCCTCCTCCTGGGAGAAAAACCTGCTTTTCCAGTTCTTGCAGCTTCAGCCAGGTTAATTAACTTTTTAAACCCAGCAAAAACCAAATTTGTTACATCAACCATAAATACATTTCTTTCTTGTCCTTAAAATCTGTGGGAAAAACACAACTGAAATCTGTATTCTTTTTTGGCAACAATCCTTTTTATGTTTGCTAATCCAGCAGACTTTTTAGTTTTAGGTCATTTTAAAGTTTCGTCAGTACTCCTCTGACAGCTGTCATTCAGGTAGCCCCGGGTACTGCACCCAGATTTTGGCACAGATGCTGTCAGTTTTCAGACTTTGTATGTTTCCCAATGCTTCATCTGATACATGAATTTTAGCACCAGGCATTATTTTTAATGTGGACAAGTGTTATGTATCGGCATTTAGGAGTTTTTAGCAACAAATCAAATGTCATGTGTAAGCACATTTTGGGGTTTCACTTGCAAAGTGCTGCTTTTCTCTCTGCACTCTGTTTGTTGGTCATGGAGCCCACTGGCACCTTTTCTGCAGGGTGTACTCTATTTCCCCACACATGCATCATGGGTGGTAAGTTGTTTATCCCTCTTTTTGTGTGCTGAAGCACACAGTTTTTTGTAGGTTTTTGCGGTTTTTGGCCCGCACAAGGGTTTTGCCGCCATTGTTGCTGTTTCTTTCACCATAACTGGCAGGTTGATGCTGCACAGCGGAGTGGGTCAATACATCCCACAGAGCCATACAGCGCCAGCTCGAAATGTATTCGACAGCCATTGGACTGTACCTTAATGGTGAAATGGCCCTGTACAGAAATATATATAAGGTCAAGAACATAGCATTTAACAGTGTATGCTCACAAATGCAGGTTTGGGTATTCACTGGCATTTAAATGGGAAAAAGAGAGAACTGGAGCTAGCTACATGAGCATAGCTGCAACCCCTCCTGGAAGTATGACGAGTACTACTGCAGTTAGCCGGGGGTATGAAGATGGGACAGCAATAGACTCACTGCAGAGTGTCCCTGTGTAGATGAAGTGGGGGCCTGAGCAGGGGTCCTTAAAGTTAATTTTGATGACCTGTCAACTACAATAGCCAATCTCCTTCCGACGGGTGGGCCTGCAAACTCTTTTGACCTCTGAGAGGGACGCCATTCTCGGAGATTCACACACACCTGCATACATTTGAAAGATACTAACAAAGCTTTGTTAGAATCCTGACTGGAGGTGATTCATAACAGTTGACCATGTTACTTCTTTAAACCTGAGCAAGTTGATGATACCCCACACAGTCACAATAAGGGTACTTGACAGCCACTAACATTGGCTCACGGATCCACTCACAGGGCAGCTGTGGCTAGCAAGCGATGGAGTATCCTACTGATGGCAGGGTATGACTGAATCTCAAGCGTTGCAGGAGTCTCCTGACTGCTGCAGCACTCAAAATGGACTTGCAGCTTCCACCAAGCAGCCGTCACTGCTCCTATATGCTAACATAAATCACAGCAACCCGCCTTGGAATAACACACTCTCCAACATGTTCACTACATGTGGATCCATGTAGCTCCTTCAGACCTCTGCAGGAGGCCGGCCACTCACCGGGAACTGTCTCTTCACACCAGCAGCCATGCAGAGAAGACCTATGCCTCACCCCGCAGGTCTACTTGGTATTTATCTTTGGCCCAAACACCAATCACCAGCCTTCTTCCAGGATAAGGGGTATTGCCACAGGTTCAAATACCCCAAATTCACAATCAGGCTCTGTGTAGGGTGCTATCTGAATCCAATCATTACTCAAGTGCCCGAGTGCTATTGTTTTAAGGACTGTATCTGACACAGGAGGGCATGTTATGCCGACTCTAAAATGCAAACTAAAAAGATATAACAGTCAGTGGCTTACAACATCAAATTTTTTATCGCCATAAACAATACGAGAGAGAAGGAGAATGGGGCAGTTTGGTTGAGGGGGGGAGAGAGATTTTATGGGTGGCATAATTGGAAATCAATATTTTACTTCAAGAAGCATAAATAATTCCCACGAGTTACTTACTGATTCCAACTTTTGGGAAGTACACAAATGTGTTTTACAATATATAAAATCCATAACGTCGGTCGAACTATCCTATATTGGCATCTCATGCTTCAGTTAGATTTACAGACCACTCTGTCTTTGGTCTTGCACTTTATTTTGTCACCCAGAAGCCATCAATTGTACTAAAGGAACATAATACACAGTAATGCATTATGCATAATTAATCAATCTCTCTCTCTCTCTCTCTCTCTCTCGCTCATTGGTCACAGGAGCCAGAGTTTCAGGCCTCCCTTTCCTACGAAAGTGAGGATGCAAACTTAACTAGAGAAGTGTAAATGGTGACTCCCTCCTAAGGAGAAAAAAGAGAGAGCGCAGTAGAGAGTAGACGATCGCTCCCTTTGCATGTCACACTGCTCAGAGGCATTATTATGCAAGCGGGAGAGGAGAGAAAATGCTTGTCTATGAAGAATTGTACTTGGTGTGGCAGGCTTAAGAGTAGTGTCACCCCTCTCTTAAGCCTATCCATGGATTGGTTGTACAGGACTTGGGAATGTACATCAGAAATACAAATATTGAGCAAGATACTTCAAGAGCCAAGAGAAGCAATCCTTGGGTATAGTTGGCAAAAGCAAACCATAATTAAGTTGAGTGAACGAGTGTATAATATAAAAAGCACACTTGCTGGGCTACTCATGTCTGTACCTATTAACTCAACAGCAAAGCAGTCTTGCATTGTTTCCACAAATCAAACCCAACCCCCCCCCTTTCTGGCAGATCCTAGATTGCCAAATAACCATACACAAGGCACGAGTGCTCAATATAAAACCCAATAACGTAACGGGACACGGTGCTACTGCGAGAATCTGTTCCCCAGGCTTCAGCAATTAAACCTCCACATTCTCATCACTATTGAAAGGCGCTTGGCGTGGGAAGCCCTACTCAGGTGACTTTATATGTGGCGGCCCCACTAGTGACTGTATGCCCATCTGGCATGGCAGCACCCACAGCGCCCCCATACGATGCCACGGCTCACTGTTGCAGCAGGTGTTTCTGGGCCAGGTTGCAGCAGTGAGGGAAAGTGATGTAATAAGCCTTTTCCCATTAGGAATAAATAAATGTCCTTTCAATGTAGGTTCTACAAGAAGATGCCAGCGTGAGCAAATGATTCACTGCAATCTAAAAGCATTTTCAGACATGAATGCACACGCTCACAGCGCTGCATGCCACCTCTCCACCTTAGATACGCAGAGACCGAGTTAAAAGTTAACCCCAGGAGCGACCTCTGTTCACCACTGCTCACAGAGGAGCAGACCAGGAAGAGTTGCAGGAAGGCACTTGCTTTTTTACACATTCCTTAGAATAATTATTAACAGGCGGTTATTTCCCATAATCTACACCACCACGTGGATTACTGGGCTGGAAAGCTGTGCTCTGCGCACACCGACAGCTTCTCAAAAGTGTGCTAGTAAAGTGAGAAGGGGACACCTTACTCTCAGTCTAGACCCGGAAGTATTCCAGGCAACCCTGATCAGATGCTGCTATTGGTGCAGCACTAGCCCATGACTACTTGCATTCTCTATCTATGGATGAAACATGGCTGGAAAGTGTGTTCTCCCATCACCATGTCGAGGAACAAATTAAAGTCATAACATTAAAATGTGGCAACAAATCTGATTTCACAAAAAAAAGCTAAAAGTACAACTGGAAGCTGGGACAAAGCTCTCTTTACAAGTTATCAGAAAAGTGGAAGTTCCTATTTCTATGCACAACAAAAGAAAACAAGCATTAGCAAAGTGAAAAGATGACACTGGTGAGTCAAGCAAGCTCCTTTATTGAAGCCCACTGAGCCACAGCCTGTGCTGCCGACTCCAACATACGAATAGTCAACTCTTGAATCCAAAAGCTCGAAATGACACTTATACATTCTATTGTGGAATATGGTTACAGGGAACACAAAAACACGAGTAACTCAGGACATAACATATCTTCCCCTCCACAGAATCCCAATAATTTAATTAGTAAGTTAATGATTAACTAGTGCATAAATTGATGAAGCACCTTATAATAAAGCATTGAAATGTTAACATTTGTGAGATTCCCCACAATATAAACAATAGAAACATTTGTGGTCTTTCTCTAAAACTCATCCTGGTTCCAACGGGAACTCTTAACACAAGACTCCTGTCCTGGAGCAGCATTCATTTCCAAACCTATCACAAGTCCCATCACTACTCCCCGCCACCTCTTTGTACGGGGCCAGCCTGCCTTTAAACCAGACTTCACCTCCCACAACAATCACCACTCCTTCCTTTACAGCAGAAATCTTCTTCTGCCCCAAAAACTTGCTCTCCAGACATTTTGGTCTTATGCAAGGATTTTTCATCCAAACCATATCTCCAACTGACCATTTGTGATCTTTCACCCCATGCGAGTTATCAAACACTCTTAAAATGTTCTTATCCCTTTCAAATTACCTTCATTACCTCCTTACGATCCACCCACTCAGGTGTTGCCACCCCAACCAACCTGGACACACTTTGGTCCCTGGTTCACGTCACTTCAATGAAACAAACTGAGCCATTTTTGTTACTGAATGTGGTCTACCACATTCTCTCAGTAGTACCAATTGTCTCAGTAGTACCTTCCATGGTAAAGCTGCTCTCAGTGCAAATTGAATCCCTCCTTTGATAAATCTATTCCCCTCTCCACTAAGCCATTTGCCCTGGGGTGATAGAGAACTGTCTTCACATGTTTGATACTGTACTCACACAAACATTTTCTCATCATTTCAGACGTAAATTGCACTCCATTATCTGTCACTAGCGCGCTTGGAAAGCCTTCTCTTAAAGAAAACATTTTCTAAGATTTTGATTAGTTCACTTGTGGTGGCCTCTCTCACACCTGTTCACTCCATATATTTGGAGTGGTAATCTACCATCACAAACAGAAATTTGGTATCTTGCCCAAACCCTGAATGGGACCCATTACATCCACCCCCACTC
Organism: Ambystoma mexicanum; assembly: GCF_040938575.1. Classification (NCBI taxonomy): domain Eukaryota; kingdom Metazoa; phylum Chordata; class Amphibia; order Caudata; family Ambystomatidae; genus Ambystoma; species Ambystoma mexicanum. The sequence continues at coordinate 1,055,034,273 of NC_090931.1, read as the reverse complement.
GTTTCCAAGGTTGGGGTGGTACTTCTACTGGAATTAAAGTGGTCTCCAGCACAACCTTGCTTTTGTCACTCAAAGCACACTCTACACAGTCACTTAACTTTCCTTTCCATAAATCTGTCCATAGCTGGCCACCAATAACTCTTGACGTAATCTCCTTTTTGTGCCATTTACTCCTAAATGACCTTGATGCTCCAGCTCAGTCAACCGTTTCCTAATATTTTCTGGAGGCACAAACTTCACTCCCTTCCTTATTTTAGTTCCTACTAAGGATAATTCATCTTTCACTTTTAAGAACGGTTCAAACCTCTTATCTAGTACATCCCTGCCAGGCCATCCAATGACTGTCCACTCTATAACTGATTCCAACACAATATCGTCTTTAGTTGCATTTTCCCATTCGTCCTCACATATTGGTCCTTCAATGCTCGCCACCATCGACTCATCCACATGATGAGATTCTTTTGACACCATTGACTCTACAGGCATTCTCAAAAGACAATTTGCTACTGAATTTCTCTTACCTGGCAGGTAACAAACACAGAAATCATACCCGCACAGGTCCAACAACCATTTAGATATTCTTGGAGAACCTTTACTCCATCCCATGTTGACCATCATCTGTACTAATGGTTTGTGGTTGGATCTTACCACAAATGTTTGACCCTAAAGGAAAGATTTGAAGTGTAGTATTGCCCAGAATACCGCTAATGTTTCCCTCTCCACATCCGAGTAATTAGCTTCTGCACCTCTCAAAGGCAGAGAAACAAATTCTACAACTTGTTCGTCCCCACTTCCATCCCTTTGGGTCAATGAAGCTCCTAATCCTAAAATGCTAGCGTCAACATTCAGGAATGTTCTACTCTTAGCTGAACATTTTGCTAACGAAGGAGCATTAGATATATTTTCTTTGATTTAAAAAAAATGCTATTCCACACTCTTTTGACCATGTGAACTTCACACCTTTTTTTAGTAACAATCTGACAGATGCGGACAAAATTGCAAAGTTTTCAACAAGTTTGTGATCGTACTCTGGTAATCCCAGGAACGAGCGCAATTGTTCCTTGTTTTAGGTTCTGGAGCCGACCTGATCGCCTCAAGCGGACAATGCTTTGCGACAATCCCTTCCACCGAAATATTATGTCTCAAATATTCCACACTTTGTACTCCAATTTTGCATTTGCTTCTCTTAACAGATAATCCTGCCTCTTTTAGTTTATGTAGTACTTCTCGCACACTATTGTCATGTACTTCCACTGCTGGTGCATATACCAAAATGTCATCCTGGAATATTATGATGTTCTTTACACCTTCAAGAACTTTCTCCATTACCCTCTGAAAAACAGTGGCAGCTGAAGCCAAACCAAAAGGCATCTTGCTGTATTTGAAGTTTCCTTCAGGTGTAATAAACGTAAGTTCTGGGCCAGATTGTGCTAATGGTACCTGATGATACGCTGCAGAAAGATCAATCACTGTAAATTGTTTAGCATCTTTTAGAAGTGCTAAGGCCTCCTAGATCACTGGTAGTGGATGTCGATCTACTAGACTATATTTGATCACATCTCTGAGATTTACATAAAGTCTCAAATTCCCATTTTGCTTTGCCACCAGTACCACTGAAAACAACCACTCTGTTCTTCAATAACGCCCTTTTGTAGTAACGTGTCCAATTCTTCCTTCAGCTTCCCTTGCAAGTGGTGAGGTACAGGACGTGCTTTGTGTGTTACTGGATTGGCATCGGCTTTCATTTTTATGCAGTGCTCGAAATCTTTGAGTTCTCCCAACTCCTCTGAGAAAACCTCTGTGAATTCGCTTTCCCATTTGTCTTGGAACTCTGCAGTTGCAAAATAGTTCATGTGAATTTGCTTGAATACGAATACTCAGGTTTGCTTGTTTGTCCCACCCTAATAGGGATGATAATGTTTCTACTACAAAGACTTCTGCAGTGCAACTATGGCCTTTATATTCTATTTCAGCACTGAATTTCCCCAGCATTTCTATTTCAACTTCTCCATAACCATGTGGTCGAATTTCATGTTCCAGTAGGTCTTGCACTCTTCCACCAATGACATTCATGAAGGTTTCACCAGAGATAATTGTCCAAGGGGAAGCACTGTCCACCTTTATCATTAATGATTTCCCATTGATGCAAAACTCATCTGAAGGACACTTCTTGTCTCCGCCCAGAGCTGAGATTTCATATCCATGTAGGACATTTGTGCTTTTGTTTTCCATCAAGGATAGTTGTGTCACGTCTTGTTCTGGCTTGGTTGGTGTCTATTCAATGGAATTTACTGCTCCTTGCTTGCATACTTTGGCAAAGTGTCCTTTGCATTTGCATTTTGTGCAAGATGCATTCCTTGCTGGGCAGAATAGGTTTGAGAAGCTATGTCCAGTGTAACCACATTTGAAACTATGTAATTATTTCCTTCCTTCGTTGCTTCTTCTGTTTCTCAGTGCACAAATCTCGCTCCCTCCTTGCACAATTCTCATATCTCTGATATAGTGAGCAGTCTGTTTGATGCTGCGAATAAGCTTCACTGCTTGTTCAAGTGACCGATATTTTGCCAATAATTTCTCTTGAATTTTAACATTGTTCGTGCACCTCACTAACTGATCTCTAATTAGAGAATTTGTCGATTGTCCAAATTCACAAGTGTGACTGAGGGTGCGTAGGGCAGCGCCATAACTCTCAACTGGTTCGGCAAACACTTGTCATCTCTGGAAGAATTTATGTCTCGCAAATGTTAGATTCTTCTTGGCTCCTAATTTTCCTGTAACATTCTGACTGCTTTTGTGAAGTCCGCCAAATCACCCGAACCCTCGGTTGTGGGTTCTGACCAGCCTTCAAATACACAACGTCCTTCAATTCCCAAGTTGTATAATAGCAAAGCATGTTTCCTTGCAGCAACAAATTTGTCCCCCCCGCCAATGGCAAACAGCTAAGTGTCAAAAAATGTTTTCCACCCTTACCACCTTATTGTGGGTTTCCTGGTTCTGCTAGGAAAGGTGGTGGAGGGAGAGTGCTTGCTGTGGTCATGGTTGAGGCTGTTGTGATTACTTATTGTTCAGTATTGTAATTACTTATGGTTTAGTATTGTCCTTTGGTTCTCTCTTTTATTGTTGTGGTGCTTGTTTTGCGTTTTGTTTCTCTCTGCGGTGAATCAATAGTATGTCAAAGTCTCCTTTTGTTGCTCAGTAATCGCTGTGCTGTGCTAATTTTCCGATTTGCCGCTCACTGATCACCGTGCTGTGCTGTTTCTGTGTTTCGCTTTCAGCACGTTGCACGTTCTTCTGGAACTGTTCCCTTGGCAACGTTTCCCTTCTAGTTACTTGCGCACGCGTGGCATGTGCTAAGGTCATTTACTCTAATCAAGAAGCTTGCTTGTTGAGTCACGCGCTCTGTTGTGTGCGCTCTGCCTTCCTGTAAGCAACTGATTTGTTGTTCCCTTACTGCACACCTTTCTTCTGGGGAAGGGTTTTCCCTGAGCGCTCTGTTGGGACCACCCACCTTCCCCCTCTCCTTCAAGTATCTCGGCTTTCTGTCCTCCTGCTGCCGTGCAGAACGCTGTCCTCTTGGTCACCACTGCCTTCTATAACACTGGCAGCTGCTGTCCTTGTGCTCCGTGGGCTTCAGGATGCCTAAATCCTCATCACCATTGAAAAGATGACACTTTGGTGAGTCAAGCAAGCTCCTTTATTGAAGCCCACAGAGCCACAGTTTATGCTGCTGACTCCAACCTACTGTCAGTCAACTCTTGAGTTCAAACACTCTAAATGACACTAATATAGTCTATTGTGGAATATGGTTACAGAGAACTCAGAACATGAGTAACTCAGGACATAAAACAATGCCAACAGTTGTGGCCCTTGTGTCCCACTGGATAGGAAGATACATGGCATATTTACCATTCAAAGATTGCCGGCTTGCTTCCAGAGAGTTTCCTTAGAGACAGTGATCCAAGATGGCTGCCTCCACGCGAGAGCTCACTCAAAATCAAAGAATTCCGAGATGGGCAGCAATGGGTCGGATTAACCATAGTTATTACATTGCCTAGAGGTAGGAATGGAGGCCACCACTTGTTCATTCAGTTGGGTTTGAGTAGCAGTATTTACGTATTCCACCTTTTCAAATTTTTTGTGTATGCAGCTATTAGCCCCCCGATCGAAGGATTTGTTCCTTCCATGCGAATGGAGTCCGCAAAGATGAAACCCTCCAGTTTGTTGAGTTTGAATAGTATTTGATTCAAGGAGGACTTGCAGTCCCTAAGTTCAAAGTGCGTATATTCATGACCTTTGTCAAGTAGATTCAGAATGCGAGTTAGAACTGGATATGAAGCCTCTAAGGACTGCAAGTCATCTGAGGGATCCAGCAGGTCAAACCCCAGCAGGGGAATAGGGGGCCTAAAAGATGGAGATAAAGCAGCCGCAGCTAGCAAAAGAGTTGGATCCATTTTGGGCGGCAACGGCAGATCATTGGACAGATCCGTTGTCAACGGAGGGCTGATGCGCGTAGTTGAGCTAGATGAGATGTTAGAAATATCTAGCGTCGCTCTTTCCTTGCAGTGTAGGTGAACATCAGCTCTTTTGCAGCTGGGCAAGGGAACTGGGGTGGAGGGGCCATCTGACAGCCGAACCTGTTTTTCAAGGGCCGCAAGAACTGCCGGGGCAAGAATAGAAGTATCAGAGGACGAGGTATTCAACAGATCATTAGTTCCCTCCCCCATTAAAGAAGGGTCGTCCATTCTCATGCTCAAGAAACTTTTCCTGGATGAGGCAGGGCGAGCTGGACCCCCTCCCTGTGGAGCAATGAACTGTTTAGGCGGAAGTGGCATTGATAGTTCCGCCTGTGCGCGTGCATATGCAAACGCCACTTCGTGACAGATTGTGTTGTTGCCGCAAAGGCATTCAATGCGGATGGAATACTTTGTGCGCTGAGAGGTGTCTCCATAATTGCTATTTCGACAATTGGAGAAAGATTGGACAGAACTATTTTTTTCTTATTTTTAGAGTTTTTATTTTTTGGCACGATTTTGCAAGGGGGGCCACCGCTACGTAAGGAGTAAACCATAAGGACTGTACCATACGAAGCCGAAGCCCTTCAAGATTCGTTGGACATTAACAATGCACCTTTGTTGAAAATAGAAAGTGGTATTCAAAAGTAAGGTGAGCGCAAAAGCTTTACAGTGTATAGTGCATCCATAGTTGGGAAGGTTACCGTGTGTAGACTATTCTTTCGGCAAAGGCAGGCCCTTTGGAGCATCCAGCGCCACAGCGTACCGCGCACCGTGAATAGTCAACAGTACTTCGATGTACTTCACGGTGCGCGCGCGGGTGCACTGGATGCGCGTGATTTATGCGGGCCAGGGGGGTAGCCACAACAGCGGGTGGAGAGGCGTCGCAGGGACACACCTTCAAGAAAGAGAAAGAGATAATCAAGTCAGTATGACCTAGGTTAGATGTAAACAACATACATGAACGACAAGGCAGAGGGGCGTGTATTAACCCGTAGTGGGAGGGAGCCTGTTCCGTGAAACACAACGTGAACACGACGTGAAACCACTTGTTCAATCCCCAAACACAACGTGAAAATCACAACGTTGCGAGCCTCTCGCAAAGTCAAAGGCGTGTCTTTTCAATCAGCAAACAGTCACCTTCTTTTTCCTCACTTTGGAGTCAGGCAACGTGTGCAGCCTTCAAAGACTTCCTGCTGTGTCCAAATACACGCGCTGATAAGAGCCACAGAGAAATCCTTTACTTAAGACACAAAGCAATTCCAAATAGGCGTCCAGCAGCGCCAGTGAACAGTACTTCGATGTACTTCACGGTGCGTGCTCTGGATGCGTGTGATTTATGCGGGCCAAGGGCGTAGCCACAACAGGGGGGCGGAGAGGCGTCGCAGGGACACACCTTCTTTTTCCTCACGTTGGAGTCAGGCAACGTGTGCAGCCTTCAAAGACTTCCTGCTGTCCAAATACACGCGCTGATGAGAGCCGCAGAGAAATCCTTTACTTAAGACACAAAGCAATTCCAAATAGGCGTCCAGCAGCACCCGGCGCCAGTCAACAGTACTTCGATGTACTTCACTCTGCGTGTCCTTCACTCAAGTCCTGTTAAAAATCCCAAACTAACCCAGGACTGGACAAGCATCGGCTACATAGAGTGGGATTTCAACAGAAAAGCTCAGCCTCCATCGTCCCCACCATCATTCTTCGAGCCATTCTTACACGTTGTGCAGGGGAGGAGTGGGGCCTCCGAAAACGATGGCTGGGTCCCTCTTACCTACAGCTGTGAAAACCTGCCTGTATAAGTTCATAATAAAAAGGCATTCATCTAATGTAGTCTTAGGATTTAAAATTCAGTGCAACCTAGGTAAAGGACCTCTGTTAGGGGAGGCAGATGTGGGGTGCATCAATTATAATAGGAGAATAGGTTTCCTAATGCAAATTGAATGAGTGATTTCCCTGGTTTTAGCTTTAAGGTTGGATAGCTTGATGAGTTCCACTCTTGAACTCCATTAATTTCCCAGAATATTTATACACCCGACTCCAAAAGAGCTAAAAGAAGCGTGAAACATGTCTGTGATTATTGAACAGTTTTTTGGAAAGGTCTGTCTTTGACCAGCAGTGCCCAATTAAAGTGCACCAGCCTTCAATTTGGACCAATGTTTCTATACGGCATATATGTATACCTTCCGTTCCACCCTGTGACCTCATCCTGTGGCAGACCCTAGATGTAGCAATAGAGAGGATGTTAAAACTACAGATTATCATAGGACATGTTTACTGGCCCCTGCATCGTAAAACAAAGAAAGACTTCCAGCAGGGAAGCTTTAACTGCCAAATGACCGCTAAAGAAAAAGCTATTAAGCTTTCTTGTCAAATTCAAAGGGGGGCTCGAAGAGTAGAGTCCCATTCTAACTGAATAGCTTGAAAGGCCCTGACACCAGGCCTGATTCTGATTCACCTTATTATGCAATTTTATAATCTTCAGACTTTGATTTTCAGAGTCGAAGATTATAAAATTTGATAATAAGGTGATTTTCAGAGTCTGACAATTCATGATGCACGGACCCAGAATCCTTGGGCTTCCTCTGACTCAGTCATGCCCCATTATCACCATGTGAGTAACCTCACCAGGCTGGTTGCTTGGTGACTGAGCATAACTGGTTTCTGGAAATATTTCTTCTTTTTGGAGTACATTAGTGGCTGTTGCTGCTGCATTGGAGTCTCCAGGAAGGGCTATCCGGACCCCTTCCATAAAGCCTGCCCTTACCCCTTTTACCCTTCCCTGCACTGAGCAATAGTAGGCCTGACGATGGGGACGTGCAGCACACAGAAACTGTGTTAGTTACATATTCTAGTCAGGTTAAATGTGTGCATGTGGCATTTATGAAGGCTGCAGTTTGACGTTCGCACCACAATTCCCTCTGCCAGGAACCTTCCTCATTTCGCTTTTTTCGCAAGGGTACAGGTAGAGAGTATTTATTTATTGGGTGTTTATTAGAGCAGGCAGACTGGATACTCCACTTCAAGAGCTTCTTATACAAAATCAACTTGACTGTTTTATCTTTCGCTGGCCTATCATTTTGGGCATGCCAAAATACTCCATGTTAATGCTACTGTGGTCTAGAGTGTCCCTAATGCTGCGGGGATATGCTATTGTATCACATGGGCATCATGCTTGAACCCTCCCACTTCTAAGTGCTGTAACAAAGGTGGAATTAATACCAAATGTATTGGTACTCAATTTATCAACCTGAGAAGGATGAAGGGCTGATTAGGCAATATTTGAACTTGGAAAGTACAGGCAGGCACATGTCACAGTCGATCATTTAACTCACTGAGCTATACACTTAATGCTGATAAAAAAGAAAAATGTCATATTTGCTTTGCACTCTCTACTGACACCCCTCACTCCTATTCTCTGCAGTCTTTGTTCAATACAAAATATAACATGAATATTATTGCATTTATAAGATGTGTGCTGACATATTTGTCCTGCTTCTAGGCACTGTAATAAAAAGTGACATAATAGGTGTTCTATTAATAAGAAATGTAATCCCCAAAGTCAAAGCATTACCAAATGATGTCGGTATGCACATTTAAAGAGAAATGTCTAAATGTTAGCATCAATAACTCCACAGAAAGGCTCAGAATGATGTCATAGTTTAAAATGGTGATGTCAGTGTTGATTAGTGTGACTGCTGTGATTCCTACTAAACTTCCAACCTGCCCCTAACAGAATCATATCCCAAGCAGTTTCTTTGCTTCCATGAGATATGTGCTAATCTAATTAGTTTGGGCTATCAGGTGGCACTTGCACCACCTATGAGCTGAAACCTTTGCATTAGACCACAGATGGGGAGAAATGCATATGAGGAGGGGGACACAGCTTGTAGCTGTTCTTTGGTTATGTACCCACCCATTGACTGCCCATGGCCATGCTTATCCCTATGGCCATTCCCACCCAGTGTCTGTCCCTCCCCACCTAAAACACCTCCTTGTGGTAACCCTTTGTGCTCGCTTTGATCAACCCTTTCATCAAACTTTGCACTTGAAGCGCCTGTCAGTGTTTTCCAAAGAAGTCTTCTGAGAGTTCATTCCTTAATTGGGGATGTAAAAACGTTACTGGTGTAAAAAAAAAATGTAATAACCAGGTCTGCCTTCAGCAACCTAATTTATAAGCACTATGCGTGTCCAGAAGTCCTGTTAAAAACAAACATTAGCAAAGCCAACAGTTTTGGCTTGTTTGTTTTAATATTTGTAGTGCGCGCCAGACCCGAAGGTATCAGGGCGCAATAGGCATCAAGAAAAGCTTGTGTATAAGTATTAGGCATATGCCAGGCACCGCTATTAAATGATCAGGCACTTAAACCATTGTGCACTTGTTACCATCAATGGGCAGTTAATGCCTCTATGGCAGTGCCTGGCAAGTGCCTTTCCTATGCCTACACAAAAGCCCAAACTGTTGGTATTGCCACTGCTTGTTTAACTTGTAATGTTTTTAATATTACGTTTTTGTCTACGCCATAATCATTTTAGAATGCCGATTGCGGGAGCCTAAATGTTTTAAGTAGTGCACGAAAACCCCATATGGATCAGACAATGTTTTACAAAAATTGATAACTTCCATCATATTACACAACTAAGGCAGGTAAAAATGTTTTCAGCGTGAACAATTTCTTCCAAGCATTAGCTGCGGTGTTCTCAGAGAACAAACTAGAGCACAGTGTGTCATAGCGTTCCTGTTTGCTTGGGAGAGTTTCAGGCATATGTCTGTGTGGGCAGGAATTCATTTTTGCGCATGTGGGACTGCCCTTGAAACGGTTTGGAAGGAGTCCAACAAAATTAAAGGGTCATCTGCTTCCGTGTAAAGCTTCTGGTTTCACGGCAAGCCGTTGGTTGTCAGTTATTGAATGTCTTTCTCTTTCAGCGGAATTGATTGTGCAATGCCTGACGCTAGAATCCAATCTACAGGATATAGCAGTACAGTGCACACTATTCTCAACGGGGTTTATGTATTAGAAGTATTTTTTTGCAAACATTGTACCTAGGTGTCTATGTAATGATGGCTTCAAAACTTGGAAACGCGTGGCTGCATTGGCTGCTGTTAGTCGATGTAATGAAAATGTGTTGCTTATAACGCGCTTTACATAGAACACATTTTCTTACAATATCACCCAACCAAAGTGGTTCTCCTTTATCGACCTCGGAAGGATGAAAGGCTGTGTTGGCCTTGCCGGGATTCGAGCCTGCGACCTGCAGATCACACACCGATCGCACCAGCTAGCTGAGCTATTTTACCGCAATAAATGTAAACGGGGACCATGCTTTCGGGAAACTTGGGAGTGCCTGCGACCTTCATCTACAAGCCTCAGCTTGTACTACCGATTGCTGCTTTGAGTCGCTAGTAAGATTAAGATCTTTTTTTTATTGTAAAAACTTCAGTTCAGTAAATCAATACCAAACTTTTGTTACATGTATACATCATCGTCATTTACATGATTTTTTACTGAGTCATACTCAACACCTAGGTCTGTGTCTGCATTAATTGCTTTATGAATGTTTCTTGCTGCTTGAGTTTCCTTGTTAGTTAATCTATTGTTCTTACTGAAATGTCTTTCATCGGGCAAGGACTATTTGTCACAAAGAATCATGTCTAAATAGTCAATTACCCTACATGATAACTTGATGTTTCTACCAGAACTTACATATGCCCACTATTCATCCATATCGTTATTTTGAGGTTTGAAACTGCTTAAGTGCAGAGTCTGCTGGCTGTTAGTGCCTGTACAGGCAGTTATCAAGTGCTTTAAGGACTCCGTTTCTCCTGTCCCACAGAATCTACATTTATTATCCGTGATGTCTTTGTTCTGTCTTATCCAGAGCATTTCCCGGTTGTTTAGGGCATTTAGTCTGAATTTTAGGAACCTAATTTCTGTGTTGACGTGATGGGCAGTCTAATAAGTATTTCGGTTGTTTGTGAAGTTTGGTTTCTCCTAAACCCAGTGGAAGAGCAGTTTTGAGATTTGTACGTTTTTTGGTGTACTGAATCCAATCCCAGTGTTCTAGGTTTTTTTTGCATGTTGGGGGCGATCAATTAACTCAGATCTGCTTATGTTGGCGGCTTCCATAATGGCATCTAGCTTTTGCTTCCAGATTTGAGTTAGTTTGGATTGCATCTTATCATTTTCGATATTAAAGATTTTATATGCAGGTATCTTTTGACCACGGTACATTTCCATCAAAATCGCGAGAGATTTCCATATGATTGTCATATGGAGAGAATTGACTGCCTGTTCATATCTCAACGCAATTACAGAAATGTAATGGGGGAGCTTCAAAGCTCGTCTCCAAAAGTTGCCTTCCAGTCTTTGCCAGACGATGGTCAAGATTCCAGCCGGCTTCGGCGCCTAATCGTGATTGATCTTCGCTCCTTCTAGGCCAAGTTTGATTGTTCTGTTGATCAGATCTTTATTCCATGCCGCTTCGCAGATCGAGTCATTAAACATCACGCCCAAGTATCTTATAGATTTTACAGTGCTGAGTTCATCATTTGCAATTTGCCATTTAAATGTTTTGTCTTTCCTGTTAAGCGTTTGTCCAATGCTCATGATCTTTGTTTTTTCTGTGTTTATCAAGAGCTCATTTATTTCAATATACTCGTTTAGGCGATTCAAGAGGCGCTGTAAGCCGATCTGGGTATAGTCGGTCAGCACAACATCATCTGCGTAGACAAGGCATTTAATTGGGGTGTCGCTGATCTTGGGCGAAAAGCATGGTACTGTATCTAGCCATTTGGGCAGATCAGCTATAAAAAGTTTGAATAGTTCGGCTGCCAACGGGCATCCTTGCTTGACGCCTTTGTATGTTGTTACTGGCAAACTCAGGTCACCTTGTTGATTGAGCCTTATCTGCACCGTAGTATTAGAATGAAGTGCTTTTAGTGGTTCTAGAATTAATGATGGACACTTCCACTTTATTAACTTTGACCACAATTTCTCCCGATTTATTGTGTCAAAGGCCTGCCTCAGGTCTATGAATGCAAAGAAGATTTTCCTCTTTGCTCGTAGCGCCTCCAGTTTTAAGACATTCAGTAATAGTAGATTTACGTTGACTCCCACACACTCGGTGAACCCTGTTTGTAGAATGTCGTATTTCCCCGCTGTGGAAGCCCAGGTGCCAAGCCTCTTATGGAGGAAAGAGCCAAAGATTTTTCCGATTGTGTCAAGGAGGGCGATAGGACGGTAGTTCGAAGTATCGTCTCTATCGCCCTTCTTGTAGATTGGGACCACAATGGCTTTTAGCCATGACTCCGGAATGCTCTTGCTTTTCGACACTTTTTCAAACAGGAATTCAATGAACTTTGCCCAATGTTCCTTGTTTTTCTTCAGCATGATGTTTGAAATTTGGTCAGGACCTGCTGCTCTTGAATTTTTTAGATTTTGTTTTGCCAATTCAATTTCATCTCTTGATGGCATTATGTCCCACACTGGTGCTGGATCGCTTGATTGGGATTGGATGTCCTCCCTTGGCTTTTTGTAGATTCTCTCAAAATGCTTAACCCATTTCGTGCTGTCAATTGAGTTGAAAATTGTAGGCGCAGATTTTTTGTTTCCTTTATTTAGAATAGTCCAGATATCGCGTATGTTTTTTGTGATCAGCAGTACCAACATCAATTTTGCGCGATTTTGTTCTATTGTCACAGTATGGGCCTTTAACCAGTGTCGATAGGCCTGATGTCTTGCTTTTACTTTGGTGACCATACAATCCGAAGATATCTTCATTTTCTTTATCTGGCTCAAATCTTTCCTTAGTTCCCTTTTTGTTTGTGCGATATCATTACTAAACAGGTGTTTGTTTGAGTGGCCAATTGTTCTTCAAGCTACCGTTTTCGTCTTAAAGTCTGTTAACATGGGAGAATAGTCCACCTGATTCCCCCTATTTATCTCAGTGCAAAGTATTTCGATCTGTGACCTATTGATCCTCAAACGGTTTCCTGCCGCATTTGATGTGAGTTGCACATCATATTTTCCATTTGGTTCTCCCCAGTTGGAATTCCAGACAAGGCGTAGCAGGTCATGGTCACTACTGGTCATTGGGATAACATTTAGGGAGGCCACTCTTTCGAAAACATGTCGGGAAACCCAGATGTAATCCAATGTATTTCGACTGCGTGGTCCTCGCCACATTGGATTACAAGGCTGGTCGCCTTTGGTATTACCATTGACCATTGTGCAGTTTCTTATTGGTAGCGTGTCGGACCAAAGTTGTCCTCTTTTAACTACCGCATCAGCTGACTTCAGCGTATTCGTCTTTTTTTCATTGTCGTATTTGTACCGACTGCAATTTAGGTCCCCGCAGACCATTATAGATAGATTGTTGTATTTCAAAATTGTGTCATCAATTAGTGTTACAGCACTGATGAAGCTAGTTGTGGAAATCATGGTGGGGTTCCAGTATCTGTTTATTAAAAGTAGATGTTGTTTCTCGGACTTAATTGTAGATGTTATTTGCACCAAGGTACTTTGTACAAAAGGATTCGGATTCAATGACGCCAACGGCGTCACCCAATTGTGGATCTTCAGTAAGGTGATTAAACCAGAAAAAGGACGACCAGTAGAGTTTTTCCCAGCAAGATTAAAAAAAATACTGAAGCCATTTTGGGTCGGTGGCTCACGTAGCCAGGTTTCCTGGAGGCATACAGCAAAGATGTTATCCATTGGCACCTCAAAGTTGTTCAACAGGTGGGCAAAGCCTTGTGTGTTCCAGGATAGCACAATTTGAGCTAGATTACTCTTCGTCAATCATTCTTATTGACGTTTTGCATTTGGTGGGAACATTTCTGTATCTGTTCTGGAGGCTGGTCCCTGGTTCCTGCTCACGTTGCGATTTGCAAGAGAGTAAGCCAATGATTTTCACAGTGCAGCTCGTCGTCGATCAATTCCTTCCGCATTTGCGCGGACATCTCAACCCGAAGTCTTGTGTTGTGTCTCTTGCTCGGGTTCCAAAGTTAAGTCAAAACCAAATACAAGTAGTTCTTCTGTTGCTTGCAGTAACATATTTTTTTTACCGCTGAGGAACTAATATGTAATAGTACTTGGTCGGATGTTGTCTCAGTTGGATATTCGACGATCTTTGTCGTCCGAGGATATTGTCCGCAATACTGGGATGCATGCAAATAAAATCATTACATTGGCTCTATTTAAATTGACCTCGTTGCCGTCCGTTTGAATATTTTGAAGCCGTAATTTTGAGCCGAGTATTATTTGTTTGAGTTTTGCTAAGATGCACCCTGGATGAGTATTGGGTTCTTCTGTGCCTCTGATTTGATGTCAGTTTCAGATTTAGCTTAGAGGCAAGTATAGACTGTGCCTTCCAAGTAGGTTTTGCCTTTCTTTTGGCTGAGTGCTCCTGATTTGTTTTTTTTCAGGAAGTGGCTTTGATTGTTTCCGATTTGCAGCAGCTGGTGTCCACAGGATACCTGAGCAATCAGTCGAAAGCCCATTTTTTGTGCCCTCTTCTTGGTCATCGGCTTCTGCCAAGTAAGTTGAAAGGTCACATGAGTCTATTGCAGAGGAGGCAGATGGACTGACATTGCTCATTTCATCGGATTCGAGACGGCAGCGCTTTGCTGTCTGTTTATTAGTTTGTTGATCGTTTTCTTTGCCAGGATCTTGATCAAGCACGTCCTGAGCTACGCGTTTACTTGTTCCTGCCGTGCGATCAAACAAGCCAGGTTTTGTTGGTGTGGTAAGATTCCTTATACATTTCTTCACATTTGAGTGTACAGGCTTTTATTGCTTCTTTTTATATTCTTGCGCTGAGACTTTATTTTCTTCTCTAGCCAGTCTAGTAGGCTTGTCAGTCGTCAGGATAGTTTTGGCAGGGCCATTGAATATATCAAATTAACATTTTAAGTTATTAAGAGGAGCTATTGATGCCGATGTCTCCAGGTTTTTATACGAGGCTGTACCATTTGTGCCTTAGGTGGTGGAAATGACTCACTGGCTACGCCTTGCAAGAGGTTGGTTGCATTTATGTTACCCTCAACTGCTTGTTGGCTGTTTGCTTGTGTATTACCAACATCGATGTTTTCAGAATTGATAATTGGGGGTCTTTTTACTGACGCAGAGCTGTCCACGGTCGCTGTCAAAGATTGTATGTCATGGTTTAGGATGAGGAGAGGCCTTATGCTTTGATCTGTTACTGGCCTGGTTACAGGGCGTTTCCCCTGCGCCTTTGAAGTCTTGGTTTTGTTCACTTAGACGTTCCTGCCATCGAACAGACAGATCTGCCTGTTCTATTTATTTCTGTAAGAACCCTGTAAAGAGATCCAATTTTTCCATTTTATTTGTGAGATTTAAGAGCATTGCCCCTTAATCACTGATGGCTCCATTCAGAGATTCATATAATTTGCTGAACGGTAGCATGACGATTGATGAGGCTGCTACAACGTTGTTATGTAACTGAGTTAAGGTTTCAGCAGAAAGGCTCAGTTGTGGATCGATTTGCACAGATGAGTCATTTCCGTTTGATGAAACATGCAAGTTTTCTATATTGAACTGGTCGTTGGTCGTCCAGGTGCGGAGGATTTGGTGCTTTTTTTTGCACGGTCCTGAATGGAGGTACTGTAATTTTTATTCTACATTTTTTTTAAATCTCTTTATTAGTATGTCATTAAATTAAATCACAGAAGAATCAAATACAGAAAGGAATAGTGAACCAGAGAACACAAATCAAAATGATTCAATTAAAGAACATATCAATAAACAAACAGCATAATCAAATGATCCCTCCAACATGCTAAGAACATTTTCATTGTTGTAAACAATAAAAGAGCAAAATACACCAGTCAATAAAAACATTTAACATAGAACATACACACAAACACCAACAACACACAGACACCAAACCAAATCCCCCAAAAAGTATATTTATTTATTTATTGCGATATAGTTTAGTTTATACACTTTACATAAGACATAAATAAGAAAAAAAATAAACACATTAGTACATCATAATACAAATATATATACAAAGAAAGTCATATCAAAAAATAAATAAAACATATAATTTAAAAATCATCTTCGTAGTTCAGATATATCACACACATATCTATACAATATTAGGATGCAGTTACTTAGTCAATTCAAATGCTTCAAATGCTTGAAGTGTTATGCCCAAGCTAACTTCCACCTTCAGCCAGATGGTATATAAGGCTGTCAACAGACGCATGCTATTAGAATTGATACAGTGGTGCCATATACTCTTTATCATGGGCATAACTATCAAGCAGGGGTTTGGTTGTGCTAGCCATTTTAAGACATTCAGTCAAAAGATGCTTTGCCGTTTCCAACTGATCTTGAACTTTGCACAAACAGCATATTCGCAATGTGATATCAACCTTGGCTTTTCTTCCCGTGACCATCAACGTGGGGAGTTGTTCCAATCTAAGTAACAAGATAAACCGTCTAAGTCTGGCTGATGGACAGATGCTCAAATATCTCTGTGGTTTCTTAGACTCATACAGTCTTAGTTGCACGAATTTGTAGCTGCTCAGGCTCCTCAAATGTTCAAAGTCCTCAATCCAATCCCAGAGCTCACTATGTCTGCACAGAGCCCTATAATAGTATAATAGTGAGAAGAAAAAATAAATAAAAAATATCATCTTTCCCCTCTTCTTTTCCCCTTCCCTATCTCTTTTCCTTTCCTCTTCCAACTACACCATTTCTACCCACTCCTCATACAAATCCGCAGCCTATATAGTCAATCATACAAGGCATTGAATGGACCCCAAAACAGATTGTACACCTCTTCCGTGTCTTTCACTCTAAATGAGAACTTTTCAAAATTCGATAAGGTGCGCAAATCAACTAACCAATCTTCAACTGTAGGCTTCTTCCTAGTTTTCCAAACTCGAAGGATCAGTCTTATGGCCACCAATAAAGCCTTATTTATCCAACCACTATATTTCAAAGAACACCTACACCCACCTCGATGTAGAAGTAAGATAATGTTCCCACCCAATCTCTGTAAGGCTACATCCAAAATTAAATCAATTCTATCAATCACATCAGTCCAGAAAGTCCGAACTCTAGAACAATCCCATAGAAGGTGCATAAGGGTGCCAACATGATTTCCACATCCCCAACATAGATTATCAGTTTGTAACCCCAGTTTATACATTTTAACTGGTGTCTAGTACACCTTTCCCACCACCTTCTGTCTAATCAGATGCAAGTTCAAATCCGTACCCACATTGGCACTTACCCTAAGAATATCCTTCCATTCCCTGTCCGTAAAATATATATTTAGATCATCCGACCACACCATTCTCAATTTATCCCACGCCAGAACATGTTTATCTTCCAATTGCATAAAGCTCATATATGTACGCACAGAATATTCCTGTCCTGTAAGCAATTGACACAGTGCAGGTTTGATTCCCAATGAAATGCCAAGGAAGGAGGAGATCCATGATGTGGCTTCAGTGGAGAAGTAAGCAGAATTCTTGAGTTGTATGCATAGTGTATCGTGGTCAACTAAATTGAAAGCCACCAAAATATCTAGAAGCAGTAGAAGTGCCGGTTTACCATTGTCCATTATCTCCCCTAGTTGTATCTTGAGGTCAAGTAGGGTAGATTCCGTTCCGTGGCCCGGGCGGAAACCAGATTGCCACTACCCCAATATGCTGTTTGCTTCTAAAAAACACTGGATTTGTGCATAGGCCACTGTATCCAGAATGTTTAATAGGAATGGGACCATGGTGATGGGTCTGTATTTGTTGCGATCGCAGGTTCTAGAGGAAGTGTTTTTTTTTAGCATTGGCGTACCCACGCCTCCTTCAAGCAATCAGGGGCCCTGTTGGAAATAAAGGAGGCATTATTGGGGCTAATGATTGAATGCAGTCGTGACTGGGGCTAATGATTCTGCACACTCTTTAATGTGGTTGGCTGGGCATGAATCACCCTTACAGTTTGAGGGTTTAATTTTCCATATAATAGCAAGCACTTCTGTCTCGGTAACTTGTCTAAAGGAAAAGAGAATATCCTTTCTGCTTTCTGAACTGGTTGCTGGCGGTGTAGGTGAGATGTCTGTTGTCAAGGCTTTGTGGTGGGCATTGAACTTGTCCTGCAAGAGTTCAATTTTTTTGATCATGGCTGTTTGGTCTTTCACAACAACTTTGAAAGCAGTCTTTCACTGGATGATGCATAATCTCTTCTGCTCCTACATTTCATGCCAGTCTTAGCTTGTATTGAACTTTTACTGGGCTCCACACCATTCACTTTTTGTTTTGTTGTATGCGAATAGGCATTTCCCGACAACTTCTAGTGGGTATGTTTCTTTCTTCAATTTGTTGTTTTGAGCCAGTAGGGCAGCTACAGGAAACATCGGCTCATTCTGTGTTTGAGGGAAGAGCTGAAACTGATGTGCCCAGATCTTTACAGCTTGTGCCACCAGCATTTTTCTTTGCTTGAGAAATGTACTTTTGGCAGGATCTATCAGCTACAGACTACAGCTTTTTAGATGTCTACAAGATAGTGAGACCTGAGATGGACGGTATTCTTTCAGCCACACACACAGGGGTGGTCCTGGATTCTCCTGGGAAGGGCTTGCAAAATCTACTAGCCCACTTGCTAGTAAATTGGCATTGAGACTTTCTGACAGATGAGTTCCGTTTGCATGGTACTCGACCATGCTGGCGAGTTTGGTGGATGTTTGAAACTGTCATTTAACATTTACTGCTAACAAGCTTTGTTTGCAGTAAATGGCAAATACAAGTTTCACTGTGGGCTTTTTTGGGTGGCACGATTGCGCCAACTATGTAGTGTGCTTATGGTGACATCCACCATTTTCCAAAAAGCACTGGTAAATATTTTGTCACTGGCCAATATGGGGTCAGTGCATTTCTCTTAGGTCAAGTATTTAAATGAAGGAACGCGCCCTGTAGGTCTAGTGGGAGTTTTGATTATTTGCAAAGCTTGCTGAGGAAAATTTTCCAATTCACTAATTTTGTGGGGAGACAAGCAGGGGAAAGGAATTTCTAGATGGTTGCTTAGTTCAGTTTCTTCTTTAATCACATGTTATCTCTGATCGATAGAAGGTTGTTCATAATTGAGAACCTCATTGGGGCATCTCTTTGTTGGAGTCTTTAGTTTAGTCTCTGACTAATTTCTGGATAATTACAGGGCCTTTTTGCCATTATTTCACCAGATGTTTGGCAGGCACGATATTGAGTCATTGGCTGGGTGTTTAATGTCACTTGAAGCATGAAATAATGGATGTTCTTTTCTATATCAAGTGCTCCAAACAGTTGGCAACTGAAAAAACAAGAACAAATACACTGTACTATGGAGCTCAAAAAGGAATTTAAGGTTTGGTTGACAAGAGTGGTGTGCCCTCTGACATCTCAAGGACTAGTTGATATTGGAGCCACAGATGTATTATAGATAACAAGAACAAAGAAAGAACAAGCCTACGGCAAAGAGTTGGGAAAGTCTTCATCTCCAAAAGAGACTGCAGCAAGGAAGTCTTTGCCTATGTTTTCTGAGGTTGATGGTCAGATTGGACCCACACTATGTGACTCCCTGCTCTTCAATTGTCAACCAACCCAAATCCCTCCAGTCCTCCACCCTTGAAGCGTACACAACCCCTCCTACTCACCCTTCCCCCAAAACATGAACATTTCAATTTGATGTTTGGCCCCTCCCACTTAATCATCCAACTGCACCCTACAGTTCTTCCATCTTCCACCACCATAGGCAAAGAATATGAAAAAGGGTTATGTTATGTCCAAACCACTGCTGCTGGCTTGCAGGCCACTGAAACATATTAATGCAAGAGTCACTTAACATCGTGCTAAGACTGCAGGCACTAGTTTGATCTGGTCTGCACATACATAACAAGTAACCCTGAGATTAAAACGTTTACCGTGAAACAGCCGCCAACCAGGTTCTCGCATTTTATAAGTTATACAGGAGAAGACTGTCATGTTCATTATAACAGGCTGTACAGTGCAGTAATCCAGTGACTTCCTTCCATCATTGAATGTTTTGAGCCCTGGGTTTTGATCTGAAGCTCCTCGTCATCCTCCCCTCTACTTACCAACTCTGTTACATTGCCAGAGTGGATGCTCTTGGTCTTGACTAACCTTCCCTGTAATGAACCACTAGTCCTGCAGTCAGGGCTGTTGAGGATTACCTTTGCTCCTTGTGTTACGACCCTGTGATTCCGTCCATTAGGCGTAAAATCAATGCCAAAGGGAAATATACATCTGTACAATAGGTAGTATTTTTGTAAGGAATCAGCGGTGACCCTCTTTGCTTGAAGCTTTTGTCGGGTATCTTGCAAAATATCCTGAAAGTTCAGACACTAGTGGCAATGAAACCTTATTGAGTTCAGTTTTTGGCTTCAGCAAATATGTTCCCTTTTGTCCAGATTCTTTGGTAGTTATCCAGAATATTGTACAGGCAATCACCACTTTGCTGCCTGCCCTCTCTGTGGACCCTAGGCAGCTTCACGTGCACTGTTGCTTTCGATTCCAGCATTGCACCGAAAAGACCTGCCACAGAGCCCTCATGCCGCCCCATCTCTTCCACATCTTTAATCTTCATGTTTTTTTTTCAACTCTCTAGTCTGTTTTTCAGATCCCCATTTAGGATGGTAATGTTTCACCTCTTCCATTTTAACTAGCCGTTCCCGCAAAGTTGTCTGACAGTAAATATGTTGAGTGACGACCCTCTTACATTGGCAGCCCACCTCTTCCTGACAGACTCCACTTGAATGTGTATTTTTAGGTTTAGCAAGACAGAAAGCATACACTAACAGGAACATCAATATGATCAGACATGTTCACAAGAGGGCAAAACACCCTGAATATGTGGACGAAAAGCATTCTGAAAGACCCAAAAATGCACATTTCCTGAGATTTTCTATTTTTATGTTTTTTATTTTTATTGGTGGGACAGGCTAAGGATAACATTCCGGGGTCTGACCACCATTATTGGTCCACAAAGGCAATTTAAGATGTAAATGGCCATATAGGTAATTGAAGGGACCCCACACAAGTTCATATTCCTTTCATTGCCTGAATTGTACAATCTCCATCTTGGACTGCAGTAACAGCCATATCCCGGCCATTAGCTGGGAATCACACCTCCATTGTTTTAGAATCTCATTCTTAGCAATCATCATAGCCCTGACAAACCAGAGCCTCTGAGCCTCCATTAAGATGTTCAGTTCATTATGTAAATGTAGCAAAACCTATCAAGTTAATTCTTTTCAGCACAGCTGCCCAAAAGTTCTCTGCCCTCAGCAATCCACAGCATGTGATTCAGTGATCCATCTAGCCTTTTACAATGCCAACATAGACTATTGTCAATGTGACCTAGAACTGGAGACCAGCAGCTTCTACACACTGTTCGCGGCAGAGTATTCATTTAAATAGGTCTAGCTTCACCAGAGTATCTGAATTATAATGCAATCCCCACTGCACATCAGCCTATGTCATATCTATCTCAATCAGCCATTCATCTTTCCTCTTCCTTTTCCCTCTCCAATTCTGATGCTTTTCTTCTCAATTAGACTGGACCACTTGGAAGCCAATAAAGGGACCTCCCTATGACCCCAAAAGTCCTCCATTAAGCATAGCAACTTTAGTCTCTAGCAACTGGCAAAGGTGGTCAAACTTTTCAAGCTTCATTTGCTTTCAATTTATAATTTTGAGTTATTCAAAATCCAACCATACCCTGGCACCTCCTTACATTGCGCACTCTCAGGGCACTTGCATTTATCCAGCTACACAAATTAAGTTTTCATTAATTTGTGTGAAAAAAGGATTCTCCCATAAAAACACCCTGTCATGCCTATATAGGCTATCACTTAAGTCTGCCAGGTAGTTCTTGCACCCCTTAAACGTAGAGGACACTGATAAGGTACTGTCTGCGCAACCCCTACTTTGTACTCCTAGACATCAGCATATCATGCTAGTAAGGGGCACAGCCCACTTCTCAGGTAGCAACTGCTTTGGAGTATTTGCTCCTTCCTGCTATAGCCAGTGTCTGGAGTCTCAGGACAGAAGCTCAGTTGTAATTCTGCAGATTGGGGTATCTTAATCCTTCGTCTAAGATCCACCAGTGAAGAATACAGACCGAAAGCCTGACGCGCTTTCCTTGCACACCACAAAAAACTTTTAAAGAGCTGTTCTGTTTTATCTCATTGATTCTGAACATGCTCCCGTTTCCATTAGCTCTGAATTCTCTGGACCTTCAGTCTTTCTTTTAATTAATAAAGATGTAAAAAGTTCCCCATAAATGCGTGCTAAACCCAAAGCATCCTTGTTCCAACATCGATCTGATAGCAGCCCTGCTTATCGGATATCATCTCTTCTGACATGTGCTCTGTTAAACACACGTTCCATGGTGCGTCATGCAAGTGAATTAGCAGACTCTCTCTATCATTGAGTCAAAACTTGATGTTGTCGCTATTACCGAAAACGTGGCTTCATAAAGCAGCCCAACATGCCATCCAGATTGCAACGTTCAATGGATATAAAATGAACCCCACTGACCGCACTGGCACAAGAGGGGGCGGAGTGGCTCTGATTTTTAGACAACATCTAAATATTTTTACATTGGATGTCTTAGAGCTAGATCACTGTGAGTCTATTGTAATTAAGCTGAATGTTAACCCTGTCAGCACACATAGTATTTTATTACTGTACAGACCACCTACTGTGACGCCACTTTTTGAGGAACAATTGCCAGCATCTCTTGGGGCTATCACCAAACACTCTTCGGCTCACAAGATACTCAGAGATTTTAATTTATGGGCAAACGATCCCTCAGATCAAGTTGCCATATCATTATTGGATACTCTTGAGACCCTTGGGTAGCAACATCATGTTAAAATGTCTACGCATCACAGAGGTAACACTTTGGACTGGATTATGACCAAAAATCAGTTTATCTCACCCATAGTTGTGCAAAGCTGTATTTGGTCAGATCACTCCTTTCTTCTGTTTGAGCTCTCTCTCCCTTCCCCTTCTAATAGAAATAGTCAGCTGGTTAGAAAGCCTGATCCTTCAAGGAACACGAATGAGGCTTTTGATGCTTTAGCCATTCTCTTATTACCTACTTTGGAGGAGGATCTATCCCTTGCAGACTTCACTAGTAAAGTCAGAACAACTACCAACAACGATTTTGATACTCTAGCACCTCTTCGGTTCACTACACAGAAGAAAACGATACAACACAATAAATGGTTTACACCTGACGTTCTTTCTGCTAGAAAGGCTCAACGCAAAACAGAACGTAGCTGGAGGAAACACCCCATTGACTTTACTCTCTGTGCCTATAAGACTGAATCAAAACACTTTAAAGATTGCTGTGTTTAAGGCAAAAGACTCTAAATTAAATGCCTGGATTGAAGCAGCAAAATCTAAACCAAGTGAATTGTTTTCAGCACTGCATGAACTAAATGGGACACCAGCCGAATCGAATGTTGTCACCGACAACAAATGGTGTCAACGAATTCATGATGGGTTCTTACAGAAAACTCGGTAACATCAACTTTGTATAAACTAACAAGTTAACTTTATGAGGAATACAGGAATTCTAACGCCTCTTACATGTGCAGCGGATAGTACTGATATATTAACAGCTGCTACACCTTTCTTTTTTAGGGAGGTTTCGGAAAGCGAAGTTCTTGACATCGTCCGTGTGTTGAAACCTACACCCTGTAAAGGGGATATTTTTCCTTCGTCCTTTTTAAGGAGTTTCTGGATTCCCTTGCTCCATGGGTCACAAGTTTTATTAACCGGTAGTTTTCAGAGGCCAATGTTCTGGAATGCATTAAGGAGGCATGGATTACGCCTCCCTTAAAAAATAGAGTCTGGATCCTGGTGACCCAGGAAATTTCAGGCCTATAACAAACATGCCTTTTCTGTTAAAAGTACTCAATAAAGTGGCATGTTGCCGATATCAAGCCTTCGTGGAACAACATAAAATCGTTGCCTTTGGACAGTCTGGTTTTTGCGTAAATCATGGGACCGAGATGGCTCTCTTAGATTTGAAATCTAATGTAGTGGAAAATATCTACAAAGGCGGCCTAGCATTATTGTTACTATTAGATCTTTCTGCCGCCTTTTGATTTAGTGGATCACAATCTCTTGTCAGACAGATTAGTCAAGGTTGCTAGATGCTCTGGTACCGCCGCCAGCTGGTTTAGATCTTTCCTCAGCCCAAAGATGGCGAACGTGGTTAAGGACAATGCACAATCACAAACAACATCCCTTACCTGCAGCGTCCTACAGGGCTCGTGCTTCTCACCACTACTGTTTAATGTATACTGTAGACCATTGTGTGACCTCTTGGTTGGCAGGGGTGTACAATTCGCAAACTATGCAGATGACACCCAGATCGTGTTGAAGTTGTCAGGATCCTATATTAAAGATTCAGAGAGGGTAAATTAAGTCTTTAATGCATACAATCTTTGATGGCTGTGAACTTACTGTCTTTGAACAATAACAAAACCAAGCTGCTCATTCTTGGAACTGGTTCTAAATAAAAACAAATGGATCCTTTACACAGTAGTGTTATGATTTCTGGCAACAATATTCAAGTCTCTGAATTTATAAAAACACTGAGGCTCTATTTTGGCTGCTCTCAATTAACTTTTAAAAAGCATGTTTCATTTCTAAACACCTCCTGCTCTTAGCTGATTCACTTGCTTTGGCAATTTCGCCCCTCTAAGCGACCAACAGGGCTTTGATAAAAGCTGCCATCATGAAAACAAAACTGGTTACTGCAACAGTCTTCTTGTTGGCACTACTCAAGCCAACATAAAAAGAATGCAGGTAATTCAAAACGGGGCTTTCCGAGCAGTTTGTGGCATTGGACGCGGTCTAGATTGTCTGAGGCCCGCCGGAAGATGCACAGGCTCCTGGTTAGCCAAAGACTTCAATTCAAAGGAGCTGTCATGGTGTACAAATGCCTGGCTGGTGATGCCCGTGCTTATCACTCTACGCTCCACAAAGATGTCCTATTGTTTCAACTACGTGTCTCTCTTAAGAAAATAGGTGGCTCCAGCTTTGATGTTTTGGGCTCTTGATCTTTGGAATGCTTTTTTCCTTGCACTCAGAAGAAGTACTTCAATAGCACAATTAAAAACATTTTTTTTTAAATACTTTCATTCGAGAACAGAGTAAACTACTTCTATTTTACTTGAATGCCCTGCCAGTTCTTTTTGTTTCCTGTTGTTTTGTCCTCCGAGCATCCTGAGGCCTTCGGCTAGTGGCACAATACAAGAAATCTATAGATAGATAGATTTAAATATTTTTGTCGAGTGGCAAAGTCCTCCATGACACAGACGATCTTGGAAGGAGATAAACTCGAATGATATTTATTTTTTCCAATAACCTCAGGAGAAGCTTTTTCCCTCTGATAATGTCGATGCTGATCTTATCTAGTACAGATGCCAAATTTAATGAGCGTAGACTCTTAATCTCATGTACCACTTTGAGCCCCAGATAGGAGAGCTCTGTCATGTTAGTTTGTTATTGGGACTTGTACTGCGCACTGCTGCCATTTTTCATGGTCTCCTGGTGCTAAGGTGGGTCTGAAAAGGAAGGGGGTTGGGAAGGTTAGTGGGGTTACGGAGAGAAAAGCGCAAGAGAACTTTGATGTGCTGTTGGTAGCTTCAGTTCCGAAAAAAACTGGTCACTGTATGCTGGTATGATTTGGTAGATGGCATTTGTGTGTTGTATGCAAGTATTCCTGTGTGTGTAGGGTGTTATGGAGAGATGGAAGAGTGTTTTTAGTTTCAGTGTTTGGTGTCTGACGTTTGTGTCAAGACGGTTATGTAATGAGGTGGATATGCTAAGTGGTTGAGGGTTAGAGATGTATTAGTAGGGTTGTTTGGGGCTGTTTGGTTTTGTTGCAATCGGTTGGCCCTTGCACTTAGGTCTTGTTCCTGGTGTGTTTGCGGGTAAGCATTCGAGAGATCCAGTCTCATGGAGTTCTCTTGTATTGTGGTTGGTGGATAATCTGTTGCATGCAGGTCCCTGAGTGATTGGTGGCACAACAAGAGCGCCGGGAGTACTGACAACCTACCTAGGGAACACTGCTACAGGTTATAAACTGCACAGGAAGTAGTGGCTGAGTTGGGGCTGTGGAGGATGAGCGGTCAGCAGTGGGTCACACTGAACTACAGCAAAGTGCGGTAAGAGCCTGAATTGGAGTGCTGCTGCTCAACTAGTTCAGAACTGATTTGCAGGGGCTCTACTTTACGACCTGGGGTGCAGCAAAGTGTAGTCTGCATTGTCAGCAGGGGGGCCTGCCTCCCGGTTAACAGGGCAGGGATCCAGGCATGGAGAATAGTTAAACATGCCTCAATGGCAGTTAATACCTAGGTGGGCACATAGATGATTGACACCCACTGATGCGCACTGGTACCATCTACGTGAGCTGGGGAGAAGGTGGCCTGGCAACACTGGGGGTAATACATAGTCAGAAGGCTGGCAGTGGTGCATAACAAGAAGAAACCACTGAATCCTTCAAACGCCTACAGGACACTGAGTTGGGAAGTGAAAGGTGGGCGTAACTGCACAGGGGTCTGCAGCTAAAGTGAGCAACTGGAAGTGGAGGAAGTACACAGCCACTAGCTGAACAATTGGAGCGTGACGCAGCAGGCTTGGGTGCTGGCCTCACAAAGGAGAGGTCTGCAGGGGCGCTGCTGGACATTGTAGTTGTACCAGTCTGTGAAACAAAGGCGGAGCTTGCTTGGCAATTGCGCCTCAGATGTGGAACACTAAGGAATATGAGGCACTGAAATAAACCAGGCCGAGGGCCAGTGTGTTAGCTTGTGTGGACGACGGATTAACTTGAAAAGGTATCCTGCATAGGCCACCTAGTGCTACGCTGCTAACACTGGTTGGAAGTAGCCCCATATCCTGTACAAAATGTCCCCTACTAAAGGGGAAAAATAAAATAACGATCATGGATTCCTTCAATGGAGCTAGTAGGTGCAGTGACTTGTCACAGTGCTGCAATGCGGCACAAAAGGAACTGGAGACGGCGGACCCTGGCGGGAAAGCCGATCTGGTGCTGGCAGCAATAGCTGTCAGGATTCACCATCCATGGAAACTGTGGAATGCCTGGCGCATACAGAACTCCAAGGAATAGACTCTCCGGTCTAGTCCTCATCCAATATGGCGTTGAGACTATAAAGGATAACCACGCCCACGTCTCCTGGCGTTGTATCTGTTGTTTGTGATTTTTCTACTTTCAGCGCTTCAATACTCTGTCTTACGTTCTGCAGCCTTTTGATCCCTCAATCCTTCTTATTCCGGACTTACCGGTTTTTCCTTCTCACGACTTTCTTCAGCTTTGCTCACCCTTTCTTCATTACTCTGGTAATCTCATACCTTCCTTCGCGCTACTCACTTCTGCCCAAACTATCCTTTCCGCCTATATATCCCACTTTAGCTCTGTCCCCAGCTGCTCTGATCTTTCTCTCGCTCACAGCCTCTGCCCGCACCGTTTATTCGGTACGTAGCGTTCTTACTTTCCTTTTCTTTCACGCTTCTTATACTTACAATTCACTTGCAGTGTTGCTCCTTCATCTCCGGTAAGTGGACTCCTCTTGCGGCGGCTTTCCGCACCTCTGCTGACTATAATTCACTTACGGTGTTGCTCCTTCATCTCCGGTAAGTGGACTCCTCTTGCGGCGGCTTTCCGCACCTCTGCTGACTATTATTTTTTATCTCTTCCAACTGCATTCTGGGTTCTGTAGTTCGGAAATCTCCATCCTGTACTTCTCAACTCCCTAGATCTCTGTATACAGTCCGGGGAGAATACTTCTGTCTTCTTGCACCATTCAAGACTTCCCATCATACAGACCTCTTCAGCCAGTGAATCCATCTCCTCATCATTGGTTCTTGGTCCAGCTCTTCATCCAGTTCAGGACTCCTGTAAGACTTTATTGTAGACTGCAATCCATCTTACCTAACCACAGGAGTACCTAAAGAGGAACCCATCTCTGCCACTTCATCCAGGGTTTTTTATTTCCCAGAGGCGTTTTCCCTGTTCTTGGGGTCTAGCTCCCCTGGGATCCCCCCCAGACAGGTTCATATCCTGTCAAAGTGGCCTCTGGGGAAGCTAGACCCTACTTACACGACAAGAGGAAGAAGTCGTCCAAGGAAGTTGTGCTCACCGAACACAAGAGATCAAGGAAGAAGAATCTAACAGAGTCCAAGGACAGTTCGTCTGAAGGTCCAGGTGAGGAGGAGGGTGGTAAATGGATACAATTGCCTGACAACAGCTGCGCTGAGGTCATCCTTGGAAACAAAAATAGATGAGCTAAAAGTGGATGTGCAGCTGCTGCACCAAGATGTCTACAACCTGGCTGAGAGAGTGTCAGCGGCCGAAACGAGCCTGAAGGAAACTCAGGAGACTTACAAGAGATCTCAAAACTAGAGTGAAAGAGCTTGAGAGGACGAACACCATACTGGAACTGAGGTCTGAGGATGCAAGGGCCTGACAGAATAACGTTTCGACTGCTGGGAATCCCGGAAGGTATAGAGGGTCCTAACCCCACTAGATACGTGGAGAACTTATTACTGCAGGAAATTGGTGCGGGTAATCTGTCGCAGGGATTTGTGGTGGAGAGGGCCCACAGGCCCCTACAAAAGCCTGGGAAACCCACTCCTACCGACAACTAGCCATATTCAATTACAACATGAAAATCTTGTCGACAACATTAGCGGCCGACTTTGCAGGGTAATCGGGGGACTCATACATGGGGATCAAAATGGCTTTATCCTGGGTCGCAGCACCGCCTTAAATCTACATCGACTGCAACTCATTGTAGCACAGACCGCCGACTGCCACAAACAGTACGTGGTGGTGTTGTTGGATGCGAATAAAGCCTTTGATTCGCTGTACTGGGAGTGGTTGTTCGAAGTATTGAGGGAATGTGGCTTTGGGGAGCATTCTCATCGTGGGGTCCCTGTCTAAAATAGGTGCCCTCCATCCTGACTATGCCTCCATCAACATTGACGGTACCATGATACCCGTCCTGAAGCAAGTAAAAACCTTAGGAGTTTACTTGGATGCTAACCTCTCCATGACCAAGCACATCAGCAGCCTCTCTTCCTCCACCTCATACAGAGCCAAACTAATTGCTCAAGCCGACAATTCCTTAACCCCACTAACTGCATCACACTAGCCAGAGCCCTGATTCTTTCACGACTCGACTATTGCAAAGTATTATTACTAGGCACCTCCATCTCCAATTTAAAAAAAATTACAACTAATACTAAATAAAGCCCTACGGGGGCTGCCTTAGGAATTAGGAAATCAGACCACATATCCAAGACTAGAAGAGTTCACCATTTGTTGCCAGTCGGAGCTAGATTTATATTCAAAACCCTATGCATAACTTTCAAGTGCCAACAGGAAACAGCCAGTGGTCGAAGTGTAAGAAAAGAAGTAGTAGAACTATGTTCCCTGCTAGCCTGCTCAGCTCCTCACAAACCCCATTGCCCTGCCCCCTCCCACACACAATGCAAACCCCAAACACCTTTGCCTGCTGTTTAAGGGAATGTTCAGTGCAGTGCACTGAAAGTGCAAGTTTCAACTTCCTCCTACACTGTTATTTTAAAACGAAACCGTTCCGGAACGGTTTCTTTTTAAAATAAAAGTATAGGAGCTGTGAAACGTAATTAAAAAAAGTAGAGGAGCACCGCTCCCACCCGCTCCCGCTCACTTCGACCACTGGAAATAGCCCCCATCTACCTAAATAAGGCACTATGTAAAAAGAGAAATCGCAAGAACCCTAAGATCCAATAATCACCTACTACTAGCGACACCCCGCTATGAGAATACCAAAGCAGGGGGCAGCAGCTTTCAATACGTAGCCCCCAAACACTGGAACTCCCTCCCTCTCAGTATCAAAAAAGAGGGTTCTTTCTTGGGCTTTAAAAAATTGGTTAAAACTTAGTTATTTAACCAATACGAATGAACCTGCGTCGAGAGCCTGTAAATATGTTGCACCCGCCTTTGTACTATTCATCCTTTTGTAAATACATTGTAAATATGCTTTTTGTCTGCTTGACTGTAACCCTTTCCGTAATTGTCACTTTCCAATATTTGAACAAGCTGTCTGTAACCTCGACGTGATACCTAAGGGTTTGGGCGTGTAACAAATGTAATAAATAAATAAATAGTCATTAGCTGGGAAGAAGATACTGTACGCTTCGCCGTGGCACAAGTAAAAATGGGTAGGCAGGTGTCGGCAGCTTGGGACATACATAGAGGCACGAGGCAGGGATGTCCGCTGTTCCCCATGCTATACGTGCTGGCGCTGGAACCAATAGCAATTTAACTCCGCAAGGAGTTTTTGGAAGCCGGCATATGGGTGGGAGGTGTTGGTCACCTGATCTCATTATATGCAAACAATATTCTGCTTTATCTTCGAAACCCGCAACATAACTTACATCTAGTCCTGGAAGTGCTTGATCATTTTGCTAGGGTGTCTGGGATTCACTTCAGCAGGGAGAAGTCTTGTTTGTTCCCGTTGGCTGGTCTACAGGGAGTTGGAAGAAGTGATTTACTGGAAATGGGGATCCCTTGGTGTATGGAATTGTTTAGATATTTGGGGGTGCATATTATGCACACGTCTGAGGGCATGCATGACCGCATGTCATGGTCATGAAGTTATGGGCACAAGCATGCAGGGGTCGTATGCACAGGAGACCTGGGTGGACACTGTCCTGGCGCCTTTGGCACCAGGCTCATGAACAAAAGTAAACAAGAACATCCATTTAACACCAAAAAGCTTTTATTATGGACATATCACTTCCGATGCATTAACCTTGAACATTCCATCCATTAAGCAGGATGCATTAACCTTGAGCATTCCATCCATTAAGCAGCCCCAAGTGTATTCTTGGGTGTGGCTGCTAATGGATTGCCTTCACACATGCTCACTTTCTAGGAGTGGCAGGGTGTGGCTGGTAAACCGGCCCTAATGGGCGTGCCCACGATCTCAGCTATATAAGCTGCCCCGATCCTCAAGTCAGACGCTTCCCGTTATTCTGCACTTTCAAGCAGCGTAACGCTCACCGTCGCCTGAGGTCAGACTTGCCTTTGAAGATCCTGCTCCCTGGACATCCTGCTTCCTGCCAGCATATTTGCCAACTGGGGGAAGCTGTTCTTACATGTACATCTGTTCGGTGAACCGAGTATTCATCTTTACACTTTCCAGAATGCCGATATCTTCATCTTGGCACCGCAGCACGACACGCTCCATCGTCGACAGCAGTGCCTGCAAGGGAAAACAGAAGACAAGGCTAGACATTGAAAAAACTGTCAGTTTAAGGTTGCGCTTGACCATACTTCGTGCTTTTCCTTAAACCATAACTTACCTGCTGTCGAACATTGCGGTAGCATCCATCTTCCATCCGGCCACTTCTCGCGTCTCACAGCTGCATTGAGGCCGCATTTCCATCTAAAGGAAGAAAACAGAAGAGAGACATTATTGCAGGCATAAATAGGAGCAACATATAAAGACATTAAACAGAAAAAACAGAATCACAAGAGCTCACGAAAGACTTACCAATCATAAGGAGAAGCATAGTCGCAGCTGAACTGGACTAATCCTTATCAGGGATCAGTGAAGGAACTAGATCCCATTCGACGCGCCCCTGCCAGAACTAGCAGGACGGAGAACTTATCTTCCATAATTCACAGGTGAGCTTTATGGGCCGGCGTATGCTTACAGAAACCGTACTTTGGCGAGGAGGGTCCGAGAGGTACAACAATCACAGATTGGCGCACTCACACACTCTTATCTCCATGCAGGAGCAGTATCACCATGTACCACCACTCACAGCTTTTCTACTGAGGGAGAGACCTGAAGGGGGGGGTGATTCAAGCTCAGGGAGGGCTGCAAACATGCCCCAACGCCTCCGCAGAGACCAGGTGAGCGTAACACAGCAATCCCGGGAGTGTGGTAAAGGGGCTGAGAAGGTCTATGTAATTCTGGTTGAAACTACCATTGTCACTAATGGGCAGGGTTGCACAACAAAAATTATAATTTTACCAAGGTTTTTGTATTTTTCCCAGAATGTCCATCACTACGTTAAACCTCCTTTTTTTTCGCTTGCTCGAAGCATTGCCCAGGGAATTCCTTTGAGGCACACGAGACATAAACCTGCGCTAACAACACTGCGTCTGCCCTATAGGGAAGATGGGGTGCAAATGCCAGACCTAGAAGGGTACTACTTAGCAGCGCAGCTTAGCTTTGTCACCAAATGGCTTTCGAATGACACTACATCGTAAACGGTGCTGCTGCAGCAGCTGGTGGACACTGCATACCTGAAAGAAATTCTATGGCTGCCGTCAAGTTGCTTGGGCAGTGAGCCTGCACTAGTCACACTGGGCAGACGGGTGTGGCACAGAACACAGAAACTGCTAAAAATAGAGAATCCATACTCACCTGAGGTGCCATTAGCAGTAGATGTTTGCAGGAATAAAAATGAACTAATGGTGGCAAGGCTTTGGGAGGGTTGGGGGCTCTCAACATGGGGAGACATGTATGTGTATGGTATATTCAAGGAAATAGAGTCCTTAATGGAGCAGATGGGGCTACCTAGAGATCAGTTCTTGTGGTACTTGCGTGTCCAAGCAGAAATGGACGACTTCACTGTGGACCCTGATGCATACCTTAGAAGATGGTTGGAAACCAGTGTCCAGGCTATATAGTAACTTGGTAGACAGGCCCAATCCTAGGAGCGCTGAGTTGAAGGCCAGGTGGGAGCTAGATCTCGGGGAAGAACTTGGAGAAAAGGAATGGGAATGCCTACTGGGTTTCCCTAGGGAGGTGTCCAGAAATCCACGCTTCAGGCTACTCCAGCTTAATGTGCTGTACCGCACTTACATGACACCAAGTAGGGTGGCCAGATTCAGCAGCAAGTTTCAACCAATATGTCCTTGGTGTGGCGGGATGGGGGCGGCCTTAATGCATATGTTTTGGAGCTGTGTGAAAGTGCAAAGTTTCTGGGCACGTATTGAACAGGCTTGCAGGAGAGCCGGAATCATCAGGTAGGACTGGACCCCGAAAGAGTGCTTGCTTGGTGCTTACTCAAGAAACAGCAAATATGAGCATGTAGTAAAATTCATGGACATGGCCTGCATTCTAGCTAAAAGGTGCATCGCCATGGCATGGAAGTCGACTGGGGGCCCTCAATATATACGCTGGTACAGGGACTTTGAGTTCTGGTCTGAAGTAGAAACTACAGTATGGGCTGGTGCAGTAAATGGGTTGTAGGTGCTTACTAGTGCTACATACGAGTCCTGGAAAGTGTTGATTGGGGGAATTATTTCTCCCCTCAGATGACAAACCCCCTTGAAGGCAGTGAATCATCATAAACTGTAGTGCTATTATCTTAACTGGATGAAAGTATGAGCCAAAAGAGGCACCCATTGACTGACAATTGATAAACACTGTTGTATTTGTTACACCTGAATGGGGTGTAGTACCACTTAGGATGTTACCCCACAATCCTGTCCTGAGCAAGAAACAATTGCATGGGCGATCGGTCCCACTGTGTGAGGAATGTTTCTGTTGTTAGGGCTGTACCGAATAGTATATTTAGTATTCGGCCGAATACCGAATGTCAACTATTCGGCCGAAGCCGAATATGAAGCCGAATAGTTGCTTTATTCAATAAATCATGTTCCAAACTTCAAAAAACACACTTATTAAAAAAACAAATAAAGCACCATTTTAAATGCATTCTATACTTTTATTTCTCTTCATTGTAATTAATGTAGCATCTTTATTTAAAGTATAAAAGCCAGAAATAAAGCAGATTTAACCAAAATGAAGGGACCAAATGTACAGAAGAGTGTTGCATATTCAGTGCCAGTTAAAGTAGGAGGCTTCACAAATGCAAAAGGACTGCCTTTGTGAATCAGATGCATTGCATTCTCTATCCAGTTGCAAAGTCACTGTGGTTGAGTTTTGAAACTTCTTTGCAGCTCACATAGAAATGTATTAAATGGTTCATGTCAGCTCATGCAGGACACAAGTCAAGAGGAAATCTGAAATGCGTGAACTACATCTCACAACTATTCACCCCACTCAAACAAATGCTGCTCACTTTTCACTTACGTAGCCACTCTTTCTCGTCAATACACAAACATATGCAACTTATAATTTCCTGATAAAATATCAGATAATGTTAAACTCAGGACTCAAGTCCTTAAAAAAAGAAAAGGGGGGACTATGACTTACACAATGGGAAGTGACATGACAGGAACTGAAAGTATCTATGCACATTTCCTTCAGTTTGATTTTTCCAACTGAAAAAGTGCACATTGCATATAAACATTCACCAAAAGAAAAGATTTTCCAGTATTGTTGCAGGCTAAGTATAAAGGATGAGCACCTTTTTTTGTCTAATAATCTGTAACAAATCATGCCCTAAAGAGCAGATTACAATATAGGATATTTTTCAGCTGTGTGATAGCAATTTGTCTGGTCTAATTCTATTCAGTTTTGCAAACTGAAGTCTATATTTGCCTTTCTGAGTTCATATTGCATTTTATTCAAATGAGAATGCCAAAGTATTCGGCCGAAGCCAAATAGCTTTTTTTTCAGCCGGAATTTGGCCGAATACTTGCTTGAAGCCGAAGTTCGGTACACCCCTAGTTGTTGTTACGTTGAAGTTGTCTTACTGTATTGGAACAACATATGTATAAATACGCTAAAATGATGGTAATGTTAATTGGAAGCAGGCAAATTGTATACGTATAAATGGCAGAAAGACGTTACAATGAAAAATTGAGGTGATCCTCTGTTGTTCGCATTTCCTTCGGGAGCGAATACCTGAGCTTCACTGCTGTGCAGGAAAATGCTTATCCCCAAATGTTTGATTGGAGTATTGTTTGTGTTTGAGGAGGATATCATTGCTTGATCTTAGTGTTCATGGTGGTTTGTAGATGGAGATTTTCTCCAGTATGCATTCCGCTCCTTGGCCCTAGATCGCTCTGCGTATTATGGATTTGTTTTTTCACTGGCAGCCAATGCAGCATTCTCAGTGCTGGTGTAATGTGTCCTCTGTTTTTGAGTTTAAGCAGTAGTCTTCAAACTGCATTCTGTATTTGTTGCAGCTTCCTCAACAGGAATTCTGACATTGCAATGTAGATGCCATTGGCGTTGTTTATTCTTGACATAACGAGAGAGATGATGGTGAGTGTTCTGTGTGTGAAGGAGAAGAAGGGGAGTATTCTCTTTATCGTGTTGTCATGTCCCAACCCTGGAAGGTATGGCATCGATGGGCTTTTTCTTATCGTAAAGTTTGAGTACCAGCTGGAAGCGCCAGGCGCGGTCTAGCCTTCCCCCAAGATGGCCGCCGCCTTACGGCGTTTCTATAACAACGCACAGAAGCTTGCGCCCAGTGCGTTGTATCGCTCCTAGTTCCGGCTGGCGTTCTGTGTTTCCTCCGTTCGCCGCACTTCCACTAGCGAGTTTTCGCCTTTCCTCTTCGCGGCTACCTTTGTCCGCCGCTACTTCTCCTCCTTGCTCTCCGTCCTCCTTGGAGGCACTTCCTCCTCTTTCCTCCTACACTTCTTCTGCTCTCTCTCTCTCTCTCTCTCTCTCTCTCTCTCTCTCTCTCTCTCTCTCTCTCTTTCTCTTTCTTCTCTCTCTCTCACTCTCCTCTCTCCCTCTCCTCTCTCTCTCTGGGTTTCCGGAGTGCTTTCCCTTGTTCGGTCTGTTACCTACTCTCCTCACTGCACACCTCCGGGAGTGCTGTGAGCTTCCTCTGATACTGTGGTCCTGCACGCTCTAAAGCCATTCTGGCCTGTCATTCTACCTTTCATTCCTTACTCATTAATTCTCTCCTTACCTCCCTTATACTTACTGTGCTTATCCTCACGGCTGATTTCCTCGAGAATTATCACACTTTTGAGGTTGCCGTGACTAAACCTTTGCCTACCTCCAAGAGACCTACCTGATCCAAGGCGGGGTAGTCCTTCCGCGCTGTCAGCGTCTAGCAGGGTTTTTTGGAGCCGAAGAAGCTTTTTCCCTGAGTCTGAGGCGGGCTTCCTGTGGGTCCCTCTTGGTTAGGAACTTCCCCTTCTGCCAAGATGGCCTCCAGCGGAGCCCGTCCTTACCTACACGACAAGAGGGTAAAGACAAAGAAGAAGAAGAAGACTCAGAAGGCAACATCCCGAAGAAGAGAGACCGCACAGACATGGAGCACTTCTTCTGAAGCGTCAGGTGAGGAGGAGTCACGGGAGAGTTCCATAGTCCACTGCAGCCACGACACGTGTGTAAGTGGAAGAAGCATTCCTTAACTACTGCGTTTACCTGTGGTTCTAGTGTTGACTCGTCCATTACAATGGCAAGATTTTTGACCACCTTGGAGGGCTCTGGCGGGTTGCCTAGTTCGGCGGGCCATGGAATGTGCTGGTTGTTTGCCAGGTCTTTGGCTGTAATCATGATTTTGATTTTGTCTGGATTGAGTTTGAGACTGTTGGTGCTCATCCATCGGTTTAGTTCAAGGAGGCAGTTGGTTAGTGTTGGGTTTTGCTCTTCGTTGGCATTGATTTAATAGATGACTTGGGTGTCGTCTGCGTAGTTGTAGCAGGTGAGGCCATGTTTTTTTTATGAGGTTGATCAGTGGAGTCATGTAGATGTTAAAGAGTAACGGTGTAAGCGATGAGCCCTGTGGGACGCCACATGTTGTTTTCCGAGGAGTTGATTTGAATGGCTCTTTACAGATTGTTTCTGTTCTTTCTGTCAGGAAGGATTATAACCAGAGGAGTGCAGTGTTGCCGATCACATTATTGTCTAGTCTTTTGATAAGTGTTGTGGTTTACTGTGTCAAAGGCAGCTGAGAGATCAAGGAGTATTAATGCATAGTTTGTATTAGAGTGTGCATTGGTCTTTAGGTCGTCTCCGATAGATAGTAGCGCAGTTTCCGTTCCTCTCATGGGTCTGAAGCCTACTTGTGCCTGATCCAGCAGCTGGTTGTTTTCCACATATTCCAAGATTTGCTCGTAGATATAGCTTTCTAGTAGCTTTGCTGAGTATGGTATATTTGAAATTGGTTGGTAGTTGGTAAGGACTTCCACGTTTCCTGAGGTATCTTTAAGGAGCGGTTTGATGTGGGCCGATTTGAAGGCTTGTGGCACTGATCCTGTTGATAGTCAGAGGTTGAAGAGGTTGAGGTAGTACTCAGTCGATTATTTGCTGGGCGAGGATGGCTTTGTAGACATCTGGTGTGCAGGGGTCTGCTTGCGAAACCGCAATGTTGCTTTTGCTCACTGTAGTAATGAAGACCTCCGGTACTCCAGGTAAATTCTTAGGGTCTTTATTGTCCTTGTCCTGTACTCCTCAACAAGACATTGGGATGGTAGGGGACACAAGATCACAAGGGAAACACCGGGCTCACCCCCACACCCATCTTCTCTGCTCACAGCTTTCTCTCTCTGACCAACCGTCACCCAGCAGAACACTTCCACCCAAACATTCCACTAGCAGACGACCTCACACACACTGCTACTCTGTAAGCCAGATTACTACACTCAACCGGTTGCCGAATTTATCTGTTGGGATAGGTGAGGTTTAGTCTGGTCGTTTGCGCCGGTGTTGGCCGGTTGAGGTTGTCGGTGGGACTTTTTAGCTTGCTTTGTACGATTTGCTGAATTTTAGCGATTTTGTTCTTAAAGTGGTCAGCGAGGTTGGCGCATAGTTTTTGTGTAGCGATCGGTGTGTTGTAGCATATAGATGGGTTTCACATCTTGTTTATGATCTTGAACATTTCTTTCTGGGTGTTGCCTGCTTTTGCGATCTGTTAATTGTACTATGTATTTTGGGCTTTGAGCATTTCAGCTTTGTATAGTCTAATCTGTCTTTTGTATGCAGTTTTTTTGTTGGTCCTAGTTTTTTCTCCATTCTTTTTTTTCTTCCTGTTTGTTCATGTCCCACCACAAAGCACTTAACAAAACAACCTTGCCATTATTTTCTTTCGTGATGAGTAGAAAGGTTGTTCTCAACCATCTCAATGATGACCAGCACTCAAAGTATCCTCTAAAAAAGTCCTGGAGATAGGAAAGACTTTCAATCTCCCCAAATGTATCTTTTATCTTAGAACCCAAACCGTACCCCCGCATTAAGTCCATCAATGGACCCTTGCAGCTAGATGAGTTTTCAACCAAAACAATCATGTTGTCTGCACATAACAGTTTTTCATTCTTCTTTCCCTACTTTCAAATCCTTAAGATTACTGCCTGATTGATGCGACTATGGATTCCATTGACAGGTTAAAAGCAGAGGTCATTGGGCCAACCCTGTTTGGTTCCCCTCTCTAGCTGGAAGTGCCCCAAAAGTAGTCTAGTAGTCAATATCCATGTTCTCATTCCTCAGTATGTGGTCTCAAAAGCCTTGCCAAACCAGTCCCAAACCAAACCTTCCCAGTGTGTATTTCAGGGTGCACCCACCGTACCTGATGAAATGCTTTTTGAGCATCCGCTATTATTGCAACTGCGGGAATTGGATGTGCTCTATGAAAACAGATTAGGTCTAGCAGTATCCGAACGTTCCAATTGCTATGCCTGCCCAGCATGAAGACTGTTTGAGAATCATCGCCGAACGTGCCCATCACCTTACTCGACCATTCTGCCAGGATTTGTATCAATATCTTTTCATCCCTATTCAGAAGAGCAATGGGCCTACTCTACAGTGTTCAGTATAGGCATTGTATCAAGGTGATCATTGCTTCTGCCATGGATACAAGAAGTCTCAGAGCAAGGGCACAGTTATTTTACAATTTTGTCATGAATGGGTCAATGCCGCACTTGTATATCCATAAAAAAATTCCACTGTAAACCCAATAGGCCCTAATGCTTTGTCCTTGTTTTGTTTAGTTTAAGGTTTTTATATGTATACATGATTGATGTTGGTATAAAATTGAAATATAAAATTCCACTGCTTGTTCTGATTGGATATAATGCAATTCTGCGGAAGAAAATTCAGAATGATGTATAAATGTGACTGGTATTAGAAATAGAACAGTTAGTATATTTTCTTGTTAATTGATATTACAATAATAAACCTCTATCAGTTGTTCGCAGCATAAATGTTAGATCCACATCATCATTGTTTTTTCGATTTTTATTTTTAATGGATGTTTTCATCTCATGACATGAAAGGAATATTTAGCTTCAGCTCCTCTCCCTTGTTTTCCACACTTTCCCGTGATATTGAGAGATCTAACTAATTGAATGGATGTTTTCCTCTATATTGCTTTCGCAACTTTATGTTGAATCATATTGTTTCTTTTAATCATGGATAATGACCTGCACAATTTCAAACTCTTTGGGTTCTATTCAGGCTTTGCAATAAAACATTAGTATATCTTATTGATGATTGAGTCATGGTTCTTTTGTCCTAAGGGTGAATACATCTGAACCACTGGCACTGCTCTGGGCAACCTCCCACACAAGTTTCGTAAGCCATCTGTGCCATTGTAAAAGGGGTCTAGCCATATGCAAATCAGTCAGGTAGCACCATCAATGGTAGCAGCCCAGCCCAAAGTGCTAGGCCAGGTCCCCTCTGCACGGGAACACAAGCAACCCTGACATGTTTCAGCCTTGTTTCAGAGGTTAAGATTAATTCTAAATCTTTCAGCCATCACCTCTTTAGTTTTGCTGTATTCACCCTGAGTGGGACGTGTATCCCCAGACATGTGTCCCGTTCTTGCTGGGCCTAGAGACCCAATCTCCTACTCACAGAGGACGCCCAGTGAGGCCTAAACATGTCTGGGGATGCTTGTGGTCTCGTGCAGAAGGGATGCGAACAAGCAGTTTGGGCTGGACTGCCCCTTTTGGGGTAGGACCAATCCTGATTTGCATATGGTCTTTCCCCTTTTGTAATGGCTTGGCAGGTGTAGAACGATGGTCTGGAGTGTTGCCCAGAGCAATGCCAGAGGTAAAGATTAATTCTAAGCCTTCCAGCTGTCCCATGTGACCAAGCAGTTCGGGCTGGACTGCCCCTTTTGGGGTGGGATGAAGCCTAATTTGCGTATGGTCTTTTCCCTTTTGTAATGGGTTGGCAGGCAAAGAACAATGGTTTGGAGGGTTGCCCAGAGCAATGCCAGAGATTAAGATTAATTCTAAACCTTCCAGTCGTCACCTTTTTTGATTTGCAGATGCCTATGAAAGCCTTATAAATCTCTACGGCAACTCATAACTGCCTGGTACTTCCCTGCTTTATGATTGATTTTTAGAACACTTTTTATTTCTTAAACTGATACGGAGTCAACCAGCCTCTCTCTTTCTTCCCTTGTTAGCCTGGGTAGATTTGCCTCGTCTGAGAAATTATCTGATATGTCTGGGTCCTGTTGAGGAGTCTGGTTTTAGGCTTCATTGTGATTTACTAATCACAGAATGCATTCCGACAGCCATGCTGTTTTTTCTTTTAATTTTAGGCACATGCCTTCTTTTTGATCACCCTCTTCACTCTCCACAGGAGTAGCCTTGCAGACTAATCTCCCTATTCTGCAGCTCAGGCTTGTATTCTCATAATCAAGGATTCCTAGTTGTTCCATGAACTTGTCTTGCTCTAGCATTTGCGTAATCGCCTTTTTACATATATCGTTTTTGCCATAGCTTTTGTGTAGCTATTGCTCTTTTCTTGGTCGTCCGTGCCTCCTTGATCTCGTCTGCAGATGCTATACAAATCCCCCAGGTTACCCCGCTGAGTACTTTGTATATCATGCTGTCCAATAATTCACCTGAAAGTGTTATTTTTTCTTAGTCCCACCTTCTCATTGAATGCCTCCTTCAGTAATGTTTCAGTTTCCAAGCAGGTATTCTATGCATTTTTTTCCCACCCATTGAACCTGGCTAGTCATGGGAGAGTGATCTGATATAGCGCTCTGAAAATACTGAGATGCACCGAATGTGTGAAGGGATTTGTCACTAATTAGTAGGTAAACTAAATGTAGGAGGTACTTTCTTTGAGTTCTATTCTGTTCCAAGATTTCCATCATCACATTTAGTGTGCTGTGCTCAGTTTGAGTTTTTGATTATGCTGTGTTTGCGCCCCCTAAATAAGCTGCACATGCCCATACTGTTCTATGGCTTCAGGGAAAAACACGACATATCTACTTTGGGAGATTTATATTTTTATTTAAGTTGCATGAATAATTTCACTTTCAACATCTAACACTATCCCTCATTATCTAAGTTCATACATAACCCTCTTTGATGGATTTTCCCCACAACCCACATCACCAATGCCCTTAGTAGTGTGGGGTGTGAGTATACATTGTGTGTGTATACATTGGACTCCTCTTTTGCTCACCCTTGCATGTGTTTCAGAATTCAGACATTAGATGAATCTTCCAGAGGTAGCGCCAGCTGAACCTTTCTGCTTTGACATATGTATGTCCAAGTACTGATGCCTTTTAATATATCTGTTTGTCTGAAATGTTTAATCATGATCTGTATCCCTGGAATGTTCTCTGAAGGCTCTCCATAACAAGCAAACCCACACTTAATGCTGCTGTGATGTGTCTCAGAACACTCAACATGTAGATGATTATCTCCCTGCTCGTTCCTATTTCTCTGCATTGTTCCTTTCTTCCAGGGTGACCCACAGCCAGCCACCCACTGAATTATCTTTTCATGAAGAGCCACCTTCTTTATGTCTCACATACTGTTAATGAATATTAAATGAAAATGCATGTCTACCAATCAATGCTGACCCATATTACATGGGACAGTCACTCTACTGTCAGCCAATTAAAATATTTTTCCATTGTTGTAACGATTTACCTCCTGACTCCCAAGGAGGAGACCATGAGATTACATACTATCCACATTAACCTGTACCAACCGTGCATAGCAAACTCTAGATTAACACCTGCCCATTTCTTTGTTCTTGGGGTACTGTATTCACGCTTTACACCAAGAGGAACTGTACATCTCCAATTATATTTAGGCTTCATCTGATTTTGTTCCACTATGTTATTTTTTTCAAGCAGCAAAAACATTTACATTGCATTATAAGAAATAATTGGCCTCATTACAACTCCGGCGGTAGCCGTGCCGGTAAAATGGCAGGCTGCCACCAGAGTTGTGTATTTTTTCTGGTACCTGGCTATGGGGAATCACTAAGGCATTACAGCCCCGGCGGTCCCTGAAGCCAGGCGTCGGAAAAAGTTACTCTCCATTCCCATTGAGTCCCATAGGACTCAATGGGAATGGGGAAGAGACAGCACCGGCAGCATTCATAATGGTGGCGGTGCTACAGTTAAAGTCTGCGAGCGGGTGCCTTTCCGCCCGCCAGGTCTGATCTGGCGGGCGGTACGGCACCCGCCCACAGAACCCGTAGTTTGCCGGTCCGGAAACGACGGTGCCAGCAAGCTTACCGGCACCGTTGTTTCCGGACCGGAAAACTTGTAATGAGGCCCAATGTCTGTATCTTTGTTTCCTCTCTTTCTTCCCTACCGCACCTGTTACTCCCTCTCAATCCCTTCCCATGCCTCCCCAACTGCTGGGACAGAATATAGTCAACCATCTGATATAGGTTTTAGCATAGCTTGGAATATTAACAGGAACTTGTATAGCAGTATGCACAACTTCCTTTTGACCTTCTTAGGTCTCAATTTTCTTTTATTTTTTTAATTTGTGCTTATTGTTTAAAATCAAGCCTTACAGTTTTATAGTAAAACATGTTAAATTTAAAAATGCAAAGAAACAATATGCATACATTCCAAACATTAAAATACGTACATTTGTATACAAGCCCTTTTATCAAACGGAATTACCCAAAAATATAATCTCCATATTTCTTAATTGGCTTGAAAACAACTCTTGAAATTAGCCTATAATTTCCAATTTATCCAGTGAAGGGAAGCAAACGTAAGGGTCAGTTACGCCATGTCCATAGACTACTTTTACCCACAACTGTGTTACCTAGAAATATAGGGACGAGAGGATAAAAGAAACCCACTTTTCAAGTCTTGAAATCAAAAAACTACAATTATCTTTCCGAAAAAAAGGAAAAAAAGAAAGGGTGAGTTAACCTGAATATTTAATTCAAAACAATAGTGTTCCTCTTCTTTAGTCTTTTTTTATACAGCGATGATACAAAAGCTCAAGAGAATGCATTCACAATGTGCCAACAGTGAAATTATCATTAACCAATGTTGGGTTGAGCTCAATTTTCAATAATTCTGTTAAGAGTATTCTAAATTACTATTATTTTTTTGTGTGCAGAATCTCTCCTGAGGAACCACGGCTAAACTCATCAGGCTGATTCTAAGTGCAAGTGAAGTACTGTGATTAATTAATGGTCATGCACAAAACGCCCATATAGGCTAATGCACATGTTTTGGAGAGATCTACATTCCAAACAAGGTGTTTCAGGCTTGTGCAATTCTCAAATTGTCAGATGGAAATTTTAAAAGATACGGGGGAACCACTGCAGGCCCTTTTATCAGTTTCTTTTAAAATGGGAAAGCCCTTGTATTGCTGTATGGACCTACATGCCCACACCAGTCTGCTTCTTGGAAAGGTTATTTTGTAGGACTTCTGATTATTCATAAACTTTTCCAGGGAAATGCCTTTCGTTAAGAGACCCCTACATTTAATAACATATGGGCTACTGTTGACAATACAGTCAATTTGAAATTTCTCAAATAGAAAATATAATGGCGCTGTTAGCAAATTTGTACACAATAAAAGATGTTTCCACAGGAGTCTCATATTTGCAGAGGCTATTCCTAATTCGAAGTGGATGATCGACATTGGGATTCCCTTAGGAAGGAACTGGACCCTTCGCCAAATAATCCCTTCAGATTGGGACAATCTCTTAAGTGGTGGTGAGATTCAAGCCCATATAACAGAGAGGGGATAACCTATCTTTCATACATGTAAATGGTCGGCAAGAGTGACAAATGTCCAATTCTATTATGACAATGTTTGAGCTGAGCCATACATTGTAGGGCTTTCTTTTTAGGTACAGCAAAAAGGAAGCTTTTATTCGGGCATACTGTAATGTTGAGAACCAAATCTTTTAGGCCTTCAACTACTTCAATCTTTTGGTTCCCCAGCCACCAATTATGTTTAGCTAACCTTCTTGCTGGGATAAATTGCATGATTGTAGTTTTTTGATTATTTATAACTAAATCATTCTTAATAGCATAACCTTAAAAAGCATTCAACAGGCGATGAAGTCCGACCGGCATGCAGTCAAACAACATTATATCATCTACATAGGAGATCCAGGCTATTTTAAGGCTATTCAACTTTTGGGGAGATGAGACCAGCCCTATCAGGTGGTCACCCATATCCGCCAGATAAAGATTAAAAAGGCTTAGAGCTAAACATCTCAATTACCTTAGTAAATTACCCTTGTCTGTTTAACCTGATTTTTAGGTCCTTAAGAAAAATGATGATATTAAGTAATGGTTGAGGGAGGCCCCAAGTATGCAATTTGGCCCACAGTCAATAGCTATTGACTTTGTCAAATGCAATTGTAAGATCAATACTGACCATATACGTGGGAGGGGAATGTTTACACCACACAGCTTGTTGTATATAACCAATGACATAGCCATTAAGATTTGTGGCAACTCCCTTTCGGAATCCTGTTTGCTGTCTTTTCTGGGTGCCTTGTTCGATGGGCCGTTTGTCTAGCTCTCTTAAATAAGAGCGCAAAAAAAGCTTGGCATCTCCATCTAACAAGGCGATTGGCAAGTAGTTCATTGGATCAAGCATCTAGTCTTTTTAAAAAAAAAGATGCAGACAACATGAGATATTTTCCAAGGTTGCATAGTATGTCTGAGGAAATAAAACATATAAGATGTTCGCCCAAATAATTGGCTTTCTCTTAAAGATCCTGTTACAGAGACTGTTAGGGCCCGGGGTTCTGGAATGGCCACTCTTCTTAATAAAGTAGATTATATCTTCCACATTGAAAGACAAAGCCCAGACCC
Source organism: Ambystoma mexicanum (assembly GCF_040938575.1). Taxonomy (NCBI): domain Eukaryota; kingdom Metazoa; phylum Chordata; class Amphibia; order Caudata; family Ambystomatidae; genus Ambystoma; species Ambystoma mexicanum. The sequence goes on along the minus strand of NC_090931.1, from coordinate 1,054,989,753 downwards.
CTTCAGAGTCCAGTCTTATCTTCCTTCCCCGGGTAGGGGAATATAGATTAGAATAATAAATCTGTAAGGCCTCCACGATTGGATTCTCTTGTATTGCTAATTGGTAGTATCCCAGAGAATTCACCTTTTCCAATAGCTTACGTCCGATTTTGTAATTCATTCATTAATCATACTTTCACCATCTTGCTGTGTACAGTGGCAGCAGTGTTTTTTTATCTTACTTTTATATGATTGTCATACTTTACGAATTAGCTCTGTTGTCTTTTCTGTGATCAACTTGGCTTTTGCAATACGACATATCTTCAGTCTCATTTCTTTCTTTGAACTTTTGTATATTTGTATCAAAAAGGTTTGCTCTATTCACTGCACACTCGCCTTGGAAAAACTTGTACCCAAATGATGGCAGACAAAGGTAGCAAACATTTTCGGGAGAATTTTTTTTTTCCCCCATTCACAAGTGGAGGTATCTATTAAGTCAGAGATGGATTTATTAAATTGTCTGATGTTATTAGTATGCCATATCAGGCAATAACATCAGTGGAAACAGTAACATTAAGAGGGGCACTCCAATAATTTATAATAGTAAGGTCTTTAAAGACTGCGCATACCATGTTATGATCACTCAGACCCTTCAAGTTGATGGTGAATAAAACATATAGGGGCTCAGTGACAAACATACAATCAATTGTTGATTCTAAATCCTTTCCGTGCCGAGTGGGGCCACCCTCAAGATCGTTAATAACGTTTGCGTTTAGGAGCAATACATTCCAATCTTCATCGAATTCTAGCCACTGTTTCCCTTTTTGAGTTTGACATAATTCGTAGGTGGACAAACAATCCCCCGATATGGTATGTTTTGGTTGATCTATTAAGCAATTACTATTGAGGTCCCTAGCAATTAGTACGTTGTGATGATCGAATTCATTAGCCCAATTCGCTATGGGTTTTCCAATTTTATAAATAAATGTATCGAAAGGAATAAACACTTTGTTCCAATAAATATTTACCAACATCCCCCAAAACCGTGCTTTTGGTGCAAAAGGCTTAAAAGGCCCATAGTAGAGCCATCAAAAATTGGAATTCGAGAGGCCCAACTAGATTGAATTGCAATCATTAAGCCCCCCCAAGGGTTTGCTCATGTATCCTTGGGCCACCTTTTGTACAAAAGTAACAAATCCATCTAACATTACTTTGTGTAGAAGAAATGTTTCTTGAATCATAATAATGAGGTAATCCATTCATTTACTCCAAAAGGTCAAATTATTTGGAATATTTGAGTGGCCTATCGAATTCCAGTACACAACCTTTAACTCTAAGATCCTGCTAAAAACCCAGACATTATAATGCTTTTTTTTTTTTTTACTTTCTTTTTCAATAAACAGTTATGTCGGTGCTAATACAATACAGTAATACTTTCTAAGTTACATTTGTATTTATTTGTATTATTTTAATTTGTAAACACAGATATATTAGTATATCTTTATACAGAAGTTAGAAATTCAAGGTGTAGGTGCTGGGGAGAAATCATTGTCTGATACCATCTCACACAGATATCCTCTGAATGGAGCCCATATGTCTTTAGGTCGGCTTGTCACTGCCATTGATAATACATATTGCTCTTCGCTTTCATTCACAAATGTCAATTCGCGGAGGAAGTCAGCTGTTTGGGGGGCGTATGCATCCCTCCAACACTTTAGTATACATCGTTTCGCTACCACACAAGAAACATTAAATAATCTTCTTGTGGTTTCTGCCACTTTGCCAATATCACCAAACAGGTATTTCAATGGGGTAAGGGAAACCGGGATTTGTGTTATCTGTTCGAGTATCTCAGCCACATTGTTCCAAAACTCAGCTATCTGCGGACATGCCCAATACATGTGATAAGCATTTTCATTCGGGTCCCCACATTTCAAGCATTCCCCTGAGCAATCAGCCGTAATTTTGGCCATTTTGACCGGGTTGTAATGGAGTTGATTTAATATTTTAAACTGGATTAGGCGTAACCCAGCATTCAGTGAAACCGTTATTGTCAATTGGCAGCATTTGTGCCATTGTTCGTCACTCAGTGTTACACCCAAGTCCTAATTTTGTTTAGGGGTCTGGAATGTGTCTGTATCAAGGCATATAAACTGGAGACCCTCGTTCTCCCCCTGACTCCAGCAGAAATGGCACCTATACATTTGAGTGTGGCAGGTTCCTCCGGAAATGATGGCCATCGAGCACTGAAAGCTGCCCTCATGCGATGGTACTCTAGCAATTTCAGCTCCCCCTCCTCCCAATTGTATCCACCAACTCATCAAGTCTCACATATTTACCCTCTGGGAACATTTCCCGCATCTTCAGTATTTTATCTGGGTCCCATGTTTTCTGTAAAGCATCATAAAATGTGGGGGAGATTCCAGGGAAGTGCCAGAGCGGGGCCTCTGGGTCGTAAGGTATCTCCACATGTATCCTCCTATATATCATGGACCATGCATGGACTTGACGGGTCATACCCGATCTGTGATCAGTTGGGGATGCTGCATATTTTTCTATAGGGATATGTGTGACGGTATCTTCAGGATCGTGCCAGTGTTTGACGAATTGAGCTTGTGATGTCAAATAACAGAGCTCGAAGTCTGGTTCAGCTATACCACCGCTCGAGTAAGATTCAATGATTTTGTCCCATTTCATCCTCGCGGTTCCTCCGCCCCATATGGATGTGGTGGACGGGGATTGCAATCTGTTGAAGAAACTTCTACCTGGCCATAGGGGAATATTGCCAGAATAATACAGTAGTTTAGGGAGAACCACCATTTTCAGGAGTGATACCTGGCCGCGCAGGGATATAGGGAGTTTAGCCCATAATTGAAGTTTCACTGCTAGTAGCTGTAGATATGCTTCATGGTTCTCAGTGTACAGGAATTGTCTTTCCCTGGACACAATAATGCCCAGGTAGCGGACACGAACCAGTGCCCATTTGAATCCACTAGCGTTTAACAGGCATTCAGTGGCTGATGTGAGCGGAAATAGCTCTGATTTGTAATAAAAAAAAATGTATACCGAGAGTATTGTGCAAATTCGTGAATGTCTTTCATGATAGGTACAAGATTTACCTCGGGGTCCCAAATGTAGAGGAGGGTAACATCTGTATAGAGTGAAATTATTTGAGGTTGGCCAATCATTCAAATGCTCCTATGTCCATGGTTTTTCCGAACAAACGCAGCCATTGCTTCAATTGTTAAGGCAAACAAAAAAGGAGAGAAGGGGCATCCCTGTCTGGTACCTCGACCAGGGGAAACCTTCAGACAGAGTGTGATTGGTAAGGACTCTCGCCCTGGGGTTGGAATAGAGGAATCTAACACATTTAATAAAATAGGGACCTAGCCTGAAGCATTCAAGCACCGAAAATAGATACACCCAAGAGACAGAGACGAATGCCTTCTCGGCATCTAATGCAGCAACTGCTGCTTTCGCCTTGGGGCATATCTGTGCCATTACCCAAACAGCCTAGGCGGATTAAGGGCAGTGGATCGCCTCGGAATAAATCCAGATTGGTCCGGATGCACTAATGTGGGCATGAGAGGGAGAATCCTGGTTGCGAGAACCTTGGCAAATATTTTCGCATCTACATTAATTAGGGAGAGTAGTCCGTAAGAGGACATATCGTGATCAGGGCATCTGGGTTTTAGTAGAACTGCAATTACAGCTTCACGCATCGAGTTCGGAAGTGTGCCTCTGTTTATAGCCACCTCCCACAGTTCCAGAAAATTGGGGGCTAGTTTATTGTGGTATTCTTTGTACAAATCAACCCCCAGACCGTCCGATCCGGGGGCATTCCCGTTAATGGATTAAATATCTCTTCCTGGGTGACCGGCAACTCTAACGAGGTTTTGGCTTTGGGGGAGAGTGTAGGGAGTCCAAGTCTACCCAGATACTTAGATGTTTCCTCTGCTGTTTTTACATCATGGTTGGAGTACAGTTCTGTGTAAAATTGTGTAAATGCAGCGTTAACCTCCTCCCCTTGGGTCCTCATTACCCCGTTTGTTGCCTGTATACTGGCAATAGGGTTCCGGGCATTTTCCGCTTTCAACAAATTTACCAGTGATTTCCCTGCTTTGTCTCCCTCCCCATACCTACTTGCCCTCACAGGGGTGGCCATATATTGTACCTCTCTATCAGCTAGTTTATGGAATTCACTTAACAATGTACTGATTTCTGCCAGGGTGCTCCTGTTGTGTGTTGCACTGTAGCGTCTCTCATGTTCCCGCAGACGGGCTTCCACCTGATCAATTCCATCCTACCTGATTTAAGCATGCCGGTTGTTATAGACATCATAATACCCCGCTTTCATACCTTAAAGATTTCCCAAAGTGTGGCTGGATTATTAACCAAGCCTTTGTTAATATCAAAGAATTTCTCAATATGTATGTATAGAGTGACACTAGGATATTAGAATTCTTAAGGATAGCAGATGGCATCCTCTAGCGCTGTGCACATGGGGGAGCGTCGCGAAACTCAAGGTTTAGGGAAACTGGGGAATGGTCCGATAGTGTGCGTGAGTGAATATCGCAGCTGGACGCTGCGTTTGATAGCGACGCAGTTAGGAGCCAGTGGTCAACGCGAGACTCAGTCATGCACCGAGGAATAATGCGAATACGGTCTATCCAGTAGATGGAGTGTTCTCCAGGTGTCCACAAGAGATGCATGTAACATTATCTGATGAAGAGTGGTAGCTGCCCTTGAGAGTACTCGGGGAGTATCAGATGATCTATCCAGCGTAGCAAGGTTTCGTCCAGCGCCGTAAGCAAGTGCAGTATCTCTTGATAGAACTCAGGATCGTCTACATTGGTCCCATATGTATATACCAGCCAGCAACCCCCACACCAGTACATAGCGCCCCAGGCGGTCTATTTTACTGTTTGTGTATTGAAACCCTAGCGATGGATGAATGAGAGTCAAGACCCCCGTGACCTGTGTGGTGTATTCCGTATAATAGCGGAGTGGGCCCCAACCAGCATTAAACTTGGTGTTCACTTTCTTTATAGCATGGGTTTCTTGGAGCAATAATATCTGCGGGTTGTGCCTTGCTATGTATGCGCCCACCTTCCTAACTTTGCTCGGATTATTGAGGCCTCTCACATTCCAAGTTAACAACTTAAGCCTCAGACCATTTCTTCCCAGTACATTACGTGCCATTGGTCCCCATCAAGTGTTCGAGTCCCGTACTGTCCACACCAACATGACCATCATTTTTAAAACTCTTAACCACCCCAACTCCGTTTGCTTCCCTTACCCACCCCTCCCAGCCGTCTGGTGTAATACGAAGAAGCCGTGGTACATTCCCCCCTCCCCTCACCCGCACCATCAACCCCAACAACACGATGATGTTTCCCCCTGAACTTGTGGAACCTTCCGGAGGTACGTATGCTGCCGCCTTGTATCTGCCACAGCTGGACGCTTTCAGTCCGGTACAAAGTTTTCTAATCAGTTCGGTGCCACCCATATTCCTTACTCATTCAAACATCAAAGCCATTGATACATTACATTCCACTACAGTCAGTCTACCAGATCTCGCCTCTCATCTTGTTAGGGAGAATTCTCTGTTTAGGCTGAATTTCCTAACCTAGTGAGTCCCCCAGCAGCTTTGCTGGATTTTTGGGGTTTATTTTTTTCTCCTGCCAAGAGTGAGACTCTTTTACCCTCCCTCTTGGGCATGATTTGAGTGTGTTTCTTTGACTCTAGATGTGTTTAATGGGCTATGGGGTCTTTTACTCCATAGGGCTTCATGTGTTTTGTGATGTGTGTTACGCAGCACCCTCAGTGCAGTAACACAGGGGTGTCATAGTGACCCCCCAGTATAGACTCCATACCCTGGGACTGACTACTGTCTCCCAGGGCATGTAAAGTCACCATTGACTTTACTAGTCTTAAATACTCAACAGTACCCCGGGGTCTGTTGTTCGAGGGGGAACGCCTTCGTCCCCCCTGATCGAGTTTTGGCTGGTGGCAGTGGATACTACTTGTTATATTCGACCGCGAATATTTCTCTATGGTATTTTCCCATTGTTCGAGGCTAATACTTTTTACCATAGCCTCGGACATACCGCCGGTATTTAATAATATTAATTCTCCGGGTGGTAGTTTTTGCCGAAACTCGGTTAAAAAATGGCGTATGTGTTCGCTTCTGTGACTCTAACCCAAAGTTGAGCCCTTTGTTCCACTTTTGGCGGGCTTCTACACAGAAGCCCTCCAAAGTGGTGCCATTCCATCTGGGTAGCACAGGGGGTGTGGGAGGGGGTTTTAGGCACCCTGGACTGAGTTGCCTTGCCAACTCATGTCGCACTCTGGTGTGATTGGACCAAGTGGTGACCACTTAGCATGTTTGAGTGACAGCTAGGCTGAATGAATGGGGGTTTGCTGCATAAAAGCAGGGTCTTTGGGACTGGTTCTTCAGAAGTCGCCACAGGACCTAAGAATCCGACGAGGGAGCTGCTGAGCCGACCTGCAACAACGACACCACTGGTGGAGCCCTGCAGAACCGACTCTTCACTCCCAACGACAGAGGAGATCTCCATTCCGGAGAGTCTTCTTCCTTTGACTGGTGGGGATAACCAGTTTGTCTTCCTTTTTCGCTTCCTGGAACATCTCGTGGCTGTCCTACCTGTGCCAAGAACTCTTGGTAACCGGAATACCACGTTTTTACCGCAACCGCGAACAAAGGGTTGTACCCTGTGGCTGGGTAACTCCACGGCTGGCCTCATCCCTGGCAGTGCAACGACCTTCATCTTTCCTCTTCGTTGAGACCTTCTCTTCCTCGAGACGACGCTGCGACTTGCACCCACTGCCAGGAACATCTGCCCCCGCTGGGGGATCCTTTCCACTTAAGGTACTGTGTTCCGCCCGGCTTCCCTTGCAACCGATTGTACGAGGTAGTTTTAGCCCTCGGCTCTCGATCCCGGTTAGCCTGGGACACCCTAACTAATCTTTTCTAAAAAAAATTCACTTCCTTCTTTAAGAACTATTTGCAAGACTTTTTGACTCTGTCTAACCGTGTGATCCTGGACACATTTGTGCCTATCTCTCTCTAAGAGCGGGCCCGGCCTTTGGACTTGGCCCACCGATAGACTCTGCCTTTCTTGCCTTGCTCTAAGCGTTCTAAAGTCTGTGTGTTGTGTGCTTTCCAAAATCTCTGCCTTTTCCCTCCCAATTCGTTAACTTATCAGAGTGCCATCTTTAGTTAAGCGCTCACCTCTGTCTGGAAATAAGTGGTGTTAACTAAGACTTGTCTGATAGGGAATGTGTGGAGTACATAGTAATAGTAACAGTGTTTTTGAAGTGGTTTACAATATTAGTGCTGGAGTGTTTCTATAAGTGTGTCTTTTAAAATAAATAATTATATACCTTTTGATACCAAAGCTCTTGTCCGTGTTTGCTTGTGCTATTGTATCTGAGTGCCTATTGTGTATACTTTACATACTGCCTAACTCTTCTTGAGGAAAGTCTGGCTGCTCAGTCACAGCTACCAACAGTGAATCTGTGTGGTGCAGACTGCTACCAAGTGGGTTTACTGCCAACACCTGTAGTCCTAAATCTTTTGCAGTGTTCCCAAAGGGAACTGCACAGGTTTCTGCCTAACAATCTTCAGGCCAGGGACTTCTATTTTGGTCTGCTCCACGATCTCGTGGTGGTAGCGGGATAGAAGCTTCGATGTAGTCCATTGCCGCCGCTGGGTTGTCAAAGAAATGCGCTCTGCCGCCTCCCTTCCGAGCTCCCGCTGACACTCTCCTATGCAAGTCACAGCGGTCCGCGTAAGCCGCGTGAGCAGGGAGACTGCCCCGGCTGGTCACCCAAGCCTCAGCTGCAGCGTTTGTATTGTACGTGGGTGGGGCCAACGCCGCAGCCCCCGCCACCCAGCCACCCAGCCAGCACTATGTCGGGCCTCCTCTGCGGTCCGATCCGCATATATGGATATTAGTATGGGCTGGGGCAGGCCCAGATCACTCCGGTGCTCACCGCTTTGGCGGCTTTCCGCCGTGCAGCAGGTCCCGCTTCACTCTCGTCTCCGGTCCAGCGGAGGCGGTATCTCTGTCCACGAGCCTCGGGCAATATCTCCGGCGCTCTGCAGGCTGGTTCCCCAGTCTGGTTCCGTCATCACAGTTGCGGGGGCCGTATCAGCGGCGGCCAGTTCTGGCACCTGGATGAAGAGGAGCTGGTCTCACAATCAATGTGTGTTTCAATTTCTCCGGTGTCGCAGGGCTGACTCACATATGCTTCCCGCTTGTCCGGCACTCTGGTACGTCTGGCTCCTCCTCCCATGTGGCCCAGATATTCAGCTCCTCCTGCGGGCTCGAGTAGTTATCTGGTGGAACTCCCAGACCGCCGCATAGATGTTTGGAGCCATATTTCTCATCTGGTCGATGTCGGGCAAACTCAGCCTTCAGCCAGAGTGTTCTGCAGCATGTTAAGAGTATTCAGCGTCAAAGATATTCCCTCTGGGTGGCTCCAAAGGCGGATTTTATTAGATAAAGGATATTTTCCAGACGGAGCTCTGCAACCAGGCATCCATCAGGTGCGTGCGCCCCTCATAATGCTTGTTGTTTGAGAGAAGAGGAAAGAGATTTAGCAACCCAAGACCCATCATTTCCAAACTTATCAGTAGATGGCTGGGGATCTGAAAGGAAAACCTTTCTACTAGCAACAGGATCAACATGGCAAGAGATGATGTGCAGTGGTAGAAAAGATTGAACATTCACAGTGTTGGTCTGATCCCAAAAGGGCCGAGAACTAGGCCAACATATGATGTCAAAACCCTATTGTCGAAGGTCATCAACTGATACTCTTATGAGTGATGGTATTTTCAGCAGCACTATATCGTTCTCTGTTCGGAAATAAAGAGAACCTGTTCGATATCTCCTGAGGTTATCAGCCTCAACAAAGGTATCTTGTGCATAAGTGACAGAAGATTTCTCTGATTTAAGGATTTTGTATTCACCTAACGGCATAACTATTTCAATCAAAATGTCAATGTTTGTAGGTGGACCCTTGTTGTTGAGGAAAGCCTCTGCCCTTAATGAAAGATTAGATGATGGTATACCCCCTAATCCTCTTCCGTTGTTCATATTAATACGGCCACGTAAAATGGAATCGTTTAACGGTGGTGGTTGGCTGTGTTTCTCGTTACATTATGTGAGGGGTCAGAAAGGTGAGGCGGACAAAACATTTCCCTTCCCCGAATCCAAATAAGGGTTTTCTCCACAGTTCAAAGAAAACAAGGAAATCCGGTTTAACACAACGTTCCAATACCGTTCTTAAGTTCTTGTATTCAAGTTCACAAAGTTCCGTTGCTTCAACATAGCATCTCAAGAAAGTCATACGTTCTCACTCCTCCTGGAATAAGAACTGACTCACATTTGTAGTAACATCAAATATCTTGGTCAGGATGGTTTACCGCAATTTAAGCTTCAGAATGAATTGTAACTTTTCTCCAACCAAACCAGCTTTCACAATTCATCTCCAAATGTTACATCTCAACATATGTTGTTTTCTATTAGTACCACTCTTCAGCACTTGCACCCTGTCACCAGGCTCTTCTGGGCAATAACGCCTTGCCCTACGGGTATACTTGTCTGCCTGACTGCTTCCTCAACAACAAGAACATAAAAGTGCTTAAATGGTAGCTTCCAACGTAGGCTGAAGAAGACTATTCAAGTTGTTGTTATTCTAAGACTTTTGACAAGTTATGGGAAACCAAGGAACCACAGTAGTACTCTTTAGGATTCCTAGGAAATTGCTCCTCTCCCTTTGGATACTCCTCTCCAGAAGGGCAGCCTATTTGGCACCTTTTCTTCCCACTTTTGTAACAGCCAAATAGTGATAAGGACAAAGTCTTATCCTGCTTCTGCCTTGTTTTTGGTATTCTGAGCTTCGATCAACCAGAGTTCTAGGATTCTCAGAACATAAGTAGCTGATCTTACAATCTGTATGCTTTTTACCAATCCCCTCTGGCTTTTGGCAATACTTGTTGGATTGGTATTGATCAGATTTAACTCTCTCTTGGCTTGGGTATTTGTTGCACAATTCAGTTTTTAGTAGGAGTCTCCCTCTGGGTTGTTGTGCTTGCCATAAACTCACAAACTGTTTTTTATAATTACTTTGTTTCCTTACACACCACTTTCGTTGCTTTCTGATAGTTCGGTATTCAGCAATACCTCTTTCGCTCATACGCGAATGAACCTGCTGGCTGGGTACACGCGAACAACAGCTGAACACTCCGGGGTCACTCGTAGATAGTGGACTCACCGGGTAAGTCTCTTTCCTCTGTTCCGCTCGCAGGACTTCAGTGACTGAGGCTCGTCTCGGCATGCCAAACAAACCCTCTTGGTCCGCCTTTGCTGCTGCCACATTAAGTCGGAACCTTCAACGCTCCTAACAGTCTCAGGTGCAACCCTGCAACCAAAGATCTCCCGGCTTCCTTTACCTCGTCTGCTTACCGCTGTGAAATCTCTGCACAATGCTTTGGGAATGGGTGTTTCTCTTTCACGCTTTCCGCTGAACGACCTCTGCAATGGGGATGATTACAGGCATAAACCCTCTCAGGACCCACAGTGGACCTGGTGTCTTTTCACTCCTCATTTCCTGCCTCAAAATGCAAATACAGTCCACACTGCTTCATCCTCTCCTGCTTCTTCCGCTCCTGCTTCTTCACCACGACCTGCACCTGAGGGGGCCATTTAAGCCTCTCTAGCTCCCTCAGGTGTGGGTCATCCATTTTAATTAGCTGACCACTCCTACAGTTCTGTCCCTCTGCATCCCTCTTCCTGGTCTCAGCACTGAGGGAACTATGGATGTGAAGTCCCCAGCGACAGTTTGCTTTTTCAACTTGACAATAAGCCATAAAAGATTAGGGCTTTGGGGAAAGTTGAACAGGGGAGTTTCGCTATGTTCCTGACTGATTTCCTCCCCCATGTGATCCTCCTGCAGAACGCCACACCCAGGGTCGGGAACAGGAAGTGTCTGCCTTTGCCTGGCCACATGAGGAAGGACCCAGGTTGAGGTTTTGGGGGGAATAATTGATTCATCACATAAACTTTAGATATTCCAGGAAAGGTACAGTTCCACAACCAAATTCATAGACCTCTGTTTGGGTGCTAAAATGGATCTGGGTGGTAGAAAGCTAGGGTAAATGGTTGAGTGATTGAGCTTTACTGGTCTTATTGTTTTAAAAAAAAAAAAATTGGTTGCCTTTTTTAGAGCACTTCATCCCTTGTCCAATATGGAGATCCCTCTTAGACAACATAACTTCGTCTATTTCTCCCACTGAAGATCTAGCATCCAAATATATTGGGGATCTTTGGTTTTCAGTCATCAGTCTTTTTTCTTTGGAAGATAGAGATTTCATGGATTTTTTCATCCGGCTGCTATTCCCTTTTTTAAATTATTTTTTAGATTTTTAGTTTTCTTTAATTTCTGCTTCAGTTGTGTGGGTCCCTTTTTCAAATTCAGGATTTTGTGTTCCCACCCAACTTACTGATGCTGGAATAGATGTTAAAAGATCTTCAGCCTCTGGTAGAGGACTGAGTCTGAATAATTCTTCCATCAGTTTCTCCGAAGGAGCAATATCCGAGTGCTAATCCAAATTATTTACCCGAGAATGGGCAGAATGCTCCTTTATTAGTGCGTTAGATAATATAGTGGTCAAATCAACATTGTCTTCTATAGCTTCATTACAGATGTTAATTTGAGTTTCCAGGGACCATAAGGTTACCGTGTGGGATTTGTCCTCAACACTGATGAGGTCATAAACCTTTACCAGTGAATTAAAAAAAAAATGTGAGCTCTGAGATGGAAGACTCACTCAATTCCTTTTGAGGCTTCATAGTTGTGAGGTTGAGGTTCTGTGTACGAAGAACCAGAGGACCACACAGACTTACAGGTCAAGTTTAATAATGCTTTCACATGCGAGGTGAACAATGCTGGAGTATCAGACAGGGAATCCAAAGAGCGTGCAACTGATTGCAGACATACCAGTGGTGGCAACACATTTGCATTTGATCGAGTAATGGATAGTGGGTCACTAGTTTGGACAGTTAATTAACCTGGTGGTTGCATGTGCAGCAGGAGTTACAAAGAGCAATTCAACTGCAGGTTTCCAAGACTAACGCTCTGATTTTTTGAGAAAAAAATATGCAGTCTTCTGTTTTATATTAGTGGAAGTTTAGGTATAATCATTTGGTCTTACCTCAGTGCGGTTGAGGGGAGAGCATTCACACGACGCACCCATCACTGGCGGTTGAACACACAGGGTGAGGAATATTGCTTCACTCTGTTGGTCTGTGGGTGGAACCCTTTCTGCCTGTACAGCATCCGTGCCCATCTCATTCTTACTCCTTACTCCTTAGATAATACATGTATAAAGAAGAGGAAGCTCACCCTTAAGATTGAAAAGTTGAGATCCTAACAGTAGAACACTCCTCAAGCTCAACTGCAGCTTAACTGCACGGCCGTCACACTTTGCGCGCACTTTGTTGGTGCCAGTATATTTAAAGGGACGGCTCCCTCAGCCTATCCATACACCGTCAGGTAAAAGAATCTGCAAAAAAATAAAATCCAGGTCCGCTGCACATGTCACTGACAGACACCTTAAGTAACATGTGCACCAAGGGAACTGGGTGCATGTGGAGCACCAACAATGCATGACACAGGTGACAATGCCTGCACAGACATGGAATAGACCCATGCCGTGAACTGAAGGTCCATGTGAATGCACAAGTAGTACATAGATCTGATATAGTGCGCCAAACCATTTAATATAAACATACAATAAATTGTAGAAAGAGATGAGAGAATTATGGTTATGAAATTAATGAAGTATTTAATCCTATATCACAAACCATTAGTTGACACATTGATTGTTTTGGGATCACATATAATTGAACAAACTTAAGAACACACCTGGTGTTAGGGCCCATCAAATAAACGTTATTACACGCCAGTAATTAGCAAAAAACACATCTGGTGGAAGGGCCCATCAAATAAGCATTATTACACGCCAATAATTTAACAAATGACACACCAACACGTGTTTCGACCTAAAAAGGTCCTTTTCAGGGCATACAAATGTTTAGTAAAGCACACAAATTAACATACATTTCTATATATGTTATTTTTGGGTCAAATCTATTGTCTAGAGGAGGGTAGGACATAAAGGAGCAGCAAGGGTGGCATTAGTACATGGCATTGACATGGCTCTATGGGGCACTGTGATGCACAGTGATTGGCAGGCTGGGCGCATGTCGGTGTGGGACGTGTACTTCCTTGTGGCTTGTCTGCCATGCCGACATGGGGCAGGCCTACTGGGCCAGTAACTTGCTGGTGTGACTGCTGCACGGTGTTGTGGTTGCTCATGCACCTCAAGCCTGCTGGCACAGGGTGCTCCAGTAGGTGTGTGGTACATATGGCATTTTTCTGTTGCACTTGCCTGCCCTTCCTGCTGCTGTGACGCTCAGGGGTGCCCTTGTGCCCTGCCCCATGGCTGCTGTGGAGGGTGGCTGATGTGCCACCCCATCCCTCTACCATATTGGCATGTCCTGCTTCTGGATCTGCTGACCTTTGTCACTGTGCACTGGGACTTCTTATGCTGGGCTATCATTTGTGCATGCATTTGTGTTTGGCGGGTGTGGGGTTCACTCACCTCCTGGCTGCTGGCACCCGCCTTCGCACTGCTGATTCCCTCTCTCTTCGAGGTCCAGGCGGTGAGGACCAGCCAGTGGCTCTACAGTGCCTCCTCCAGTTGGCAGGGACTCCCGGCAGTGTTGGGACAGCAGTCCCTGCATCCTGACCCTGAGGACTTTCCACCACTTCCGGCAGTCCTCCCCATCACGGGGTACGCTTGAAATTGCTGTCACCTTCTGGCAGATGGAATTCCAGATGGCTCTACTGCGCTGTGCAGTGGTCTTCCGTTGGCGACTGCCGTAAAGTTCCACACATCTGCATTTTTCTATAGCGCCACTAACCCGTAGGCCTCAGGGCGCATATAAAGAGAAACATAGAGGCACGAAAGAAAAGGGACACCGGGAAACAAGCCGAAGACTAGAAAAAAATCGTGTTGGAATATTGGGTTATTAGGGAGTGGAAGGTTTTTAAGTCTTCATCCAAGTTCAGCATCGAAAAGAGAAGTTTTCAAATGTTTCTTGAAAAGAATAGTTGAGTCACTGTCAGCAAGCTGTTTGGGGAGAGCATTCCACAGGGCGGGAGCCCAGGAGTTAAAGCTGGCTCCCCCAATTTTCTTCAAGATGATGCATTGTTGACTCAAACGAATCAAATCATTGGAGCGCAAAGTGTGTCCAGTGGACCTCTTCTATATTCTGGTTTTCAGATAAAACGGTGCTTCATTTATTTCTCTATTATTAGCTTTCAATATGTAAACATGTGTTATAAGACAGAAGCACTTTTTTTCTCTCACATAAATGGCAAACATGCTTGAATGGTTAGAGGTGAACTTCCCAAAAGAAGAAATGAGTGACGAGAACATCTCTAATGGTATACAATACACATTTTAATGTAATCAAATAATGTAATTTGTACACACCTTACTAAAATATTCATTTCTGTTTTTCTTACAGTACATAGTTTTCATGAAGAAACCATGCCCCTGTTTAATTGTACACTATCCCAAGAACAAAGAGAAGCCCTATCCCCAACTGTAAATAATCAATTAATGAACCTGCCTAAGAAATTGGCTGAACTAAGTATGTTAAAAACATGTCATTACAAATAGTCCCCTATCACTGTCCTTCTTGTACCTGTCCCGCTTGTCCCCAGAAATCATCCCCATTCAAATTGTGAACATTTTAATCAAAGATGCTTTGATGAAACCTAATCCCTTCCTCCCCTCGTGATTATTGTACAGAAATTCCTAATTATCCCATTTGTTTCCCATTCCGATACCTCATCCCTTTCTTGAATACATATATTTATCATACTGCAAATGTGATATTTCTTCTTTTTTTTTTTTTTTTTTAACTCCCATTATGAGTCCGTGGACACTACGTCTGTAATGTAGACGTTACACTCGCAATGGAGGTGGCCTGGACAGGCGCGATGTCTGGACATGACCGGTTTCGCATGACACACTTTTAATTAGTCTGCGGACACTGCGCCTGTTCTACGGACACCCAGCACATGCGCCCTGCGATTCCCGGCCAGAGGGTGTCCGCAGATGACGGTCCGGGCCACGGACGGCCACGGATATCATCATGTGACCGCACCCGTGCAGCGTGACAGGTGTGTCAGTTTAAATCTGCATTTTCCGCCAATGTAGAGTGTTTGAAGCTGAAACCTTACCCTTCCACAGCACCCAGACCCATTCTTGGTTGACGCAGCAACATTTTACAACTTTTCATGGACTTTTTTTGCAACTTGGCTGTCTGCGGATGGTTCCTCTGAAGGGACCCACTCATTACTTTTCCTCATTCTCAATCTGGCTATCATGGAGAGAGCCCCTGCATTGCTGCATTGTGGCTTTGCAAATCTGTGGGGACCTCATGGCATCTGCTATGGCGACTTCTGCTCCACAACCACTCTCACCATCTGCAAGGCCTGTAGAGGGAAACGGGCACGGTGATACAGAAGAGGAGGATCAAAAAGAAGATGAAGATGACGTAGTTGAAGTCCCTATCTCCAGCATCCGGACTGAGTCCTGGGTGTGGCAATTTTTCACCACTGTAGGGCATGTACCAAAGGCTGGGGCAGCCAAGGTTTGATGCAATGAGTGCAAAGTTGTACTCAGTCGCGGAAAACCGGGCTTGTACTTCTACGGTACCACCACCACCTCCATGCAGTGTCAAACCAAATCCAACCACCAATGGCCACTGAGAAAGGTACCTTTCCGTAGGTCTACGCCTTCTACCCCATCTTCTTCGACTGCTCCTGTCACCACAAGGTATACTCCTTTGGGGCAGAAGATCGAAGCTATGGCATCACAGGCCATACAGAAGGTTGTTGACCCTTACCTTTCGAGGGTCACAGGGCTATGTTTGTACTGTGAAGCACTGATCTTTAGGGGGGAGCAGTTTCGGAGTGCTTTCGAGGCCGCAGTCAGGGAGCACAAGAAACACTGCCACCGACCTGATTAAGGCCCGCCCAACATCTTCCTCTCTCCACCTGTCCATTTGTGCCTCTGCCTGTGGTTGGTGCCCCTTCTGCAAAAAAAAATCCATGAAAATTACAAAACCAAAAAAACACACAAAAAGGATCCTTTAGGAGCCACCTTTCACAGTTAAAAAATAGAAGTGAAAAAAAGTCAAAGGCCCCTGTGCAGCCTGCATAATCCCCAGACGGCGCTGTATTCTGTGGACATCTAAGAAATTCCAGGCTTCGGGTGGGAGAATTGAAATAATTTGAATTGTTTTGCTTTAATAAATACGGTGGCTCTTAAAAAAAACCTTTTTTGTGTTTTTGGCGTTTATATATTTTTTTATTTTATGTTTTATAAACTGAACTAAGAAACATTTTACTGAATTTAATTTTTTCTTCTCACTTTCACAAAAACTGCTTCAAAGCATTTTGAATATTAACAATCTGATTACCCACATCAGTTAGATGGACTCCATCTCACCAAAAAATGTTGGCAATATCAAATGTAATGTTCTCATTATGAAACAGTCATGCCAACATCTCGCAGAAAAGCACGCAAAGCTTTATTGATGTTGCGCCTTGCTTTTTCCATTTGCAGACCAAATAAACTTGAACGCGTCTACATCTGTCTCTGGACACTGCGTGAAAACATAATTTGCGAATTAGGGAACATTTCCTTCAACTTTCCCAATGTCTCCTCCATTGTAAACTGCAATAAAATTCCAGTCATGTACCCCAAACTGTTCTCTCCACAATGAACAATAATAATATCTGGATGTTTTAATTCAACCATATTTGCACAAAATAAGAGTAAGTGCACCCACTTCATGCCTCGTGCTCCATACCACAACTCTTCCAATTCAGAGAATTCAGGATTTTCAGCCAATCCACAGTGCTCAGCATACACCTTCAACCAATGGACTCATTGCAAATGCCATTTTCAATCCTCTAACAACTCAGACTAACAAAACTCCTGCTACCTTGTCTTCCTGTTCACTACACCGAGGATACCTGATTGACTGATCCCCGATCTATGACAACATTTTCACTACAAAGAACTAACTCAAAACACAAGCTGTAGTTGATTCAACGAGACAATGTTGAAAAAAGAAATGCAACCCATAGTGCATATCAGCTCCACACACAAACTAGAAGTGCACAACATGACACTTCCTATTTGTCAACAAGCAACAGCACGACTAAATAGCTTAGAAAAAGTATCTCGAACACAGCTGAATTGAAGAAAATACTGACGTTGTGTCTAAACTGCAGAGTAATTCTAAAACGTAACCTTGACGTAGAACAAGGTTTAGTCAATAGAGCAATTGGTACAGTTGTTGGCTTCCAAACATTTCCACATGGCAACAACATTCAGTTTGTCAACATCCACTTTGACAAACGTGCAGAAGTGAAAACAATTGGCCACACAATAGCACGTTTTTCCTTATTTTCAAAGACACATACGTATGCAGAGAACAATTTTCTCGATCTCTTGCATATGCTGTTACTATTCACAAATCACAAGGTCTAACCCTAGATCAAGCATTTATTGATATCAGCAGCACAGTCTTTAAAGAAGGTATGAGTTACATAGCACTTTCATGTCTGCGTACACTCAATGGTCTATTCCTAGTTAACTTTGATGCAAACAAAGTCAATGCTGACATTCCTTGCATCCTGGAATATGGGCACTATACACCCCCCATCTAGATATGTACCCTGTACCTCAAAAAAAGAAACCTTTAAAAAGACAAGTAATACAAACAGAATCTATAACAGATATCCCAACAATACTGCTAAAGAAACAACAATCGACTCCTTCTGTATCAAAGAATACAACCACAAAACTGTCTAGTACAAAGACAACTGCACGTCCATCAGAAAACAAAGAAACAAATGTCTCTTCTCCAGTAAAATCTGCTGGCCCATCAAACAATTCACAAACAGAACTCTCTGGTCCATTTAAATTCAGCAACACAACTGGAGTAAATTGTTATGCTAATGTAACAATCACTCTACTTTTTCAATTTCCATCAATTGTTCACAACATTGGGGGTCATTCCGAGTACGGCGGTAGGGGGTTAACGGCACCGGTAAGGATGCCAGTGGCGTTAACCCCCTACCGCCGCATTCTGCGGTCCCTTAGCGGGTCCCACTAGGGCTGGCTGGTTTTACCAGCCGCCCTTCGCAGGAATCGTTAAGGGACCATGGAGCTAATAACAGGCCCGCTATTTGCGGGCCCGTTATTGGCTCCTTCCCCATACCCATTGAGCCCTATGGGGCTCGAATGGGAATTGGGAATGGTTTTCGAAACGGGGACTTATCGGGTCCGCATAGGTCCAAATGTCCCTGTAAATCCCCAATCCGACACCACGGACCCGGGTTTGGAGGCAGCCATGGTGCTATTTGCACCATGGCTGCCTCCAAACTCGTAATAACCCTCATTGACTTAAACAACTCAGACCAGTTCTGTTTGCAAATGCTTGTCCTTCATAGAAATGCCACAAATAATCCTCACAACACTTACAGTGTCTCAGGTAAAAGGCAAGAATTGGACTACTGTGCAGGAATGGTAAATTGTACCATAAACACACAGGGAGATCCACAATAATTTCTAATGCACTTACTACACATACTGGAACCCTAACACAGCCCTATAAATGAAATCTTCCATATTTAATACACGTGGAAACATACATGCACTCTCTGCAACCATGTTTCAGAAGAGCACATCCCTAACCAACGATTGGTGTATGTATCCATACCAAATTCTGAATCCATTGCATTTCACCAGCTTCTGCAGAATGCAAATCATGGTATATTATGCCCTTTTTGCAATTCAGACAATCATCTCATCATACAAATGAACTCACATAGCCAATACGTCATACTAATGCTTCTAAGGTACAATGCAGATGTTACCAAAAGTAACTGTAAACTTACAGGCTTCACACACGGCCATGTATCTCTTGGAAAGAAAACCTTCACAGTAGTAGATATAATATACCACACTGATGCCAGAACCACTTCAGGGCACTACACTGCCTATGTCAAAAAAATAAGTGGTTGGTTTGAATGTAAATGGTTCAGTTACTCGAAAACATAGGTTACCAGCAAATCTAACAAATGCCTACTTAATATTCCTTCAACACAAATCAAATGTAGTCAATAAACTGTAGCACAATTAACAGTTAGAATACGCCAACAGGTATCTAACTACATCCATAATACTACAATAGTATTAGTTCTAAATCAATTGAACAACTTGTTAGAGGAGAGCGAGCAAAAATGACTTCCTCTTGGCCTTCCAAGTCTAGAAAATAGACAATGACCATCGTTTCTATCCCTGACTCAGTTCCAGGGAGCAGCCTGTTGTCGAATATGGATGTTCAACAGGCAACAGGAGGTCACTTGCCCCAGATGTCCAATAATCATCTTACAAGGTCCACTGAACCTTCTGAGGAATGTTCTGCTTGTCACTCCCCGATGGGGCTCTCCAGCACGTCTTCTATAGGGGCACGACCAAAAACAAATCTCTCTGCTGGCAATTTGACTTCTTCCTTGGACCAATTGGCCCCATGTTCCACCAAAATCTTGGGTGGGAGGCAAATTTACACAAGCATGGTTCGATTCAGCTGAATCGATCAAAGTTGTTGGGCATATTTTCTTTGAATCCCCCGTTAAGATCTTTACATTCTGGGGACATTGAGTTTTCTCTCTTCCGGTGGTGAACAACAATTGCATGGTCTCTTATTTCCATTCTGAAATGGTGGCAAAACTGGTTTGGGATCAGAGGGCTACCTTTCATGGTCTTGGGTATGACTTGTGTGAACTCAAATCCAGTTATGCAGTAAAACAGTTTTTAATTCCCACCGGCGTCACTCCACAATTATCAGTCATTCCAGACACTGTGGCTAGCCATTCTCTAGTGCCTGCACATGCTTCCAATTCTTTCACGCCCCTCTTTTCTAACATCAAAGAGGTCCAAGATTAGTCATGGGTAGAGTCTGCCATTAAAACCTTTGCGACTCTTACCCGATGCTTGAATGAACTCTCGTCTGTTAGAAAATGATGTTCTGTCTTGGAATGCCTGTGGCGTTTTTGAATTTCTGGAAATAGTGGAATGGCTCTGATCTTCTACGAAAATGCAATATTTTGTTCTTACAGGATACTATTTCTACTGAGAATTTTATTCTGCAGGGGTTTTCAACTTTTTGCTCTCCGGCGAACTGTTCGGCTAAGGGTCATCCGAGTAGGGGTCAGTTGATTGCAATTCACATTAGCCTAAATGTGAGTGGGAGGGCATTCTTGCTGTCAAGGTCTCCCTGCCGAACAAAGTGGGGGAACATACATTAGTTTCTTGAGTCTCTATCCTCCATATTGGGCACATGGTTGTCAGAAGGCAATCAACCTGCAATCATTGTAGGAGGGGACTTTAATGCCTTTTGTGGTAAGGGCAATGAGTACAATCAACTATCGTGCACCCCACGTGTATCCAATCAGAATATTACGTGGGGCTGATATGGGATGCTTTCATGTATAACTGGGATCTGCATCTTCTAAATACTACTGGAGCAGTGATGGCCTCCACTTACAGCTGTCATGGAGGTGCCTCAAAATCCTGGATAATTACTTTTTTGTCAGCTCTACTCTAGCCTCAATGCGTAGCAATCTGTCCTTCGTGGACCCACTCGTGGGAGATCATTAGATTTACGTTGAAAATGTCAGTTGGGAAGCACGATGGACGGTCTTTTGATGCTCCCAGTACTGTCAGACAGGAATAGTCTGGCTTGTCGCTGGGATAGGTTAACCTACAACAAACTAACCAAGCTTCTTTTCAACGCTGTGATGAAAGGGGAGGATGAGATCTCTCCTTTGAGAGGGCACATCATAGGTATGGATGTCAAACCCCTAGACTTTTGTATCATCAAGTGCATTAGTGAGGTTTTCTCTGTCTGGCACTCGATCTAATAATAATCGTCATTTTCATCAGTTTGATTGGAGGATGAAACAGTCCAGGACCCAAAAATGGAACAATATCAAGTCTGCATGCATGAAGGAGTTTTCTGTGGAAGACTATTTAAAGGCCAAGAAACTAGCTTGCCAACAGCATAGAAATCAGTCCATATTGAAGACCCTACTAAAGTATAATTCGAAGGGATTGTGTCCTCCGACGTATTCCTCATCTTAGATATATCCTTCCAGCTCTGCTGGCCTCGGAAAATTTTTCTCCAGAGGGCGCTGCGCGTCGACGTCCCTCGAGTCGAGGACCCTCGACAGCCGCCGTATCGACGCTCGACGTCATCTTGCCTATAAAGGCCGCGCGCAGCGTCCGTTGCTCAGTTCCGTTTTTCCGCGCTACTCGGTGCCTCGGAATACCGTTGCTCAGTTCTTAGTACTATTTACCTCGAGTTATTCGACACCGTACTCGATGGCTTCCTCGTCGGAACTGACAACTCCTCGATCCGGCTTCAAAAAATGTCGAGATTGTGGGAAAAAGATGTCGTTAACCGATCCTCACAGAAATTGTCTGTGGTGCTTGGGAGCCGAACACCATTGTTCGGAGTGCGAGGACTGTATGTCCATGACAGCTAAGGCCCTGAAGGAGCGTAGGGGGAAGCTGGAGAAAGGTAAGACTTTTAAAGCTTCTTCTTCTTCGACGAAGTCGAGACATTCGTCTCCTCGTCACCATTCACGCTCCAGGTCTCGGAGTGGGTCTCATCACTCCTTGAGATCGAAACACTCGAAGAGGAGACGTCGAAGATCCCCTTCTCCGTCTTCCTCTTCCTCTGTTTCGCCAAAAAGAATCCCTTGCCCCACGAAACATAGTTCCCGGGCTGAATGGGAGGAATTCAGAAAAAATATGAGCGTCTTCGAGAAAGCGGCCTCGACCCCCTCGAAGACTGCCGAGAGCGATGCTCTGGTCGAAAGACCCGAAGGTCAAAAACGCTGCGAGTCGCAGTACCCGGCGAAAGAAACCTCTCGAGCGCGTCTCGAACCCTCGAGTAGGACCATGACCTCCAAACCTTCCTCGAAGGTTCCGTCGACGCCGTCGACGAAGGTTCCGTTGACGTCGAGGTCTTCGACGCCGTTGTCGAGGGAACCTTCGACACACAGGTCTGTCGACTCGACGCCGGCCTCGACACCGGCGTCGACGCCGAGAAAAGTCACGGTGACCACACATCCAGTGACGATCCCCAGGCCCTCGACGTCGATGGCGTCAATATTGTCGAGTAAAATTCCAATTCTGTCGAGGTCCTCGAGGCCTCCACCTCTGTTTTCGACGCCACGCTCGAAGCCTTCGACGTCGGCGTCGACGACATCGACGTTTTCGAGGCCATTAATGACAAGTTCAGCACCCTCTGCCTTGGAAATGGGATTTACTCCCTTTATTAGTTCAGAACAATTGAGAACTATATCCTCAATTTTAGAAGAGGGTGATTTGTCCGAACAAGACACATTTGAGTTACAGGGACCTGTAACCCCAGTTAGAGAGGAATTTTCCTCTGAAGAGCGCAGATTAAGGGATCTTCATGATTCTTTACATGAGGCAAGTGGGTTAGACACTTCCCCTGAGGTGGATTTTGCTAAGCCAGACCCGGGGGAGCATGCTGAAACCCCCTACAGAGCCTTAATGGCCAGGATTACAGAGTTCATGGGGTGGTCTACACCTTCACAATCTTTCCAGCAAGATGACCTCACGGATATTCTTGACAAAGGCCCACAAGAGGATCCAGTGGTGCCCTTTCATAAAGCTCTTCAGAGAAAGATCATGACAAACTGGGAAACCCCAGATGTAATACCAGCAGTAAATAAGAAACTGTCTGCAAAGTACAGGGTATCTTCCACTGACCCAGAGTTCTTGTCTAAACATCCATCCCCAGAAAGTCTGGTGGTACAAGCAGCATCCTCTACCGACGTCAAGACGGCTTATCCTACTGTCCCACAGGACAGGGACGATAAAAAATATGATGCTATGGCTAAGAAAGTCTTTTCAGCATGTAGCATGGCGTTAAAGTCTGTTAATGCTACTTGCACCCTTGCTAGGTTCAGCCATACACTTTGGGAGTGTGCTTCTACAGCGGCTGACTGCATCCCGGAGGGAGAAGAAAGGGATGCGTTCCTGAATATTATACAGGACGGTAAAGACGCTATGTGCGAATCCCTCCAGACGGGCATTGATTCGGCTGACAGTATCAGCAGAGCAATGGCGGCAAGTACATCAACCAGGCGGTTAGCTTGGTTGAGAAAGTCGGGTTTTGCCCCAGATGTGCAAGCCAGGCTTTTGAACATGCCATTTGATGGCTCTTCTTTGTTCGGGAAAAAGGCGGATGACAGTTTAGAGAAACTGCAAACTTCAAAAGCAGCAGCAAAGTCCCTAGGAGCTGCAATCCGTCAGACTCCTTTTCGTCCCACAGGAACCTCTGCGAGGGGCAAGTCCTTTCGCTTCTACTCCTCATTCGGAAGAGGTAGAGGACGACCGGCTCAAAGGGGTCAAAGAAGGACTACCCGAGGTGGACGGGGTAGATATTCTAAAGCCGCAGCAACAGCAGGTGCCTCCTTACCTTCGGCATCTGCATCAGCCGCCCCAAAACCACTCTGAGGACTTCCCTCACAGGACACCTGTAGGAGGCAGGTTGACTCAACATCTGGCGGAATGGCAGGCTATCACGTCAGATGCTTGGGCATTGGAAACAGTTGCCCAAGGTTACTGCCTACCTTTCCTACGTATTCCTCAGAGTCATCCACCGGGGATCAGCTCTCAGAAAGCTCCAGATCCGCTCCTCTTGCAGGAAATTATAGACCTGCTAGAGAAAGGTGCCATAGAACCGGTACCTGTAGCGGAGAGGAACAAGGGCTGGTACTCCCCTTACTTTCTCATTCCAAAGAAAGACGGAGGACTGAGACCCATCTTGGACTTGCGAGAATTGAACAAATTCCTCAGGAAAGACAAATTCAAGATGGTCACTCTTTCTCAGATCCTCCAGGCCCTTCAGTTTCAGGATTGGTTGGTATCTCTGGACCTTCAGGACGCTTATTTCCATGTGCCTATCCATCTCAAACACAGGAAATACCTGAGGTTCGCAATTGGCAACTCTCACTATCAATTTCGAGTACTGCCTTTTGGGCTGACCTCCGCCCCGAGGGTCTTCACCAAGTTAATGTCGGTAGTGGCTGCAAGTCTAAGGAGGGAAGGGATTCACGTCTACCCCTACCTGGACGATTGGCTGATCAGAGCTGTTTCTCCGGAGCAAGCTCAGATCCAGCTAAATCATGTGTGCTACTCCCTTCACAAGCTGGGCTTCTCCCTCAATTTAAAGAAGTCTCAAATGATACCATCGCAGAGACTCCAGTTCATAGGAGCGATCCTGGATACTTCCCTGGGAAAAGCCTCGCCACCAGAGGTGAGGGCTCAAGATATTCTACAGATGGTTACCAAGTTCCAACATGCCCAACGTCTCCCAGCTTTCGACTTTTTGAGGTTGCTAGGCCTCATGGCATCCTGCATTTTCCTTGTGCCAGAGGCTCGCCTGAGAATGAGATCCCTCCAGTGGGCACTGAGGACTCAGTGGTCACAATTCTCAGGGAGAATGACAAATCTTCTTCAGGTTCCCGGCAGGGTGGCTCGAGACCTTCAGTGGTGGGCCTGTCAGGAGAACATTCTGAAAGGAGAACAGTTTTGGCAACCCTGGCCGGAGATAACAGTAGTCACGGATGCCTCACACACGGGGTGGGGAGCCCACACCAACGACTTGACCATCAGCGGTCGTTGGTCTCCATCGGAGTCCAGACTACACATCAACCTGTTAGAGCTGAGAGCCATCAAACTTGCGTTGAAGGCTTTCCTGCCAGTTGTACAAGGGAAGAACGTCCTGATAATGACGGACAACACGGTGGCCATGCATTACCTCAACAAAAGAGGAGGCGTAGGATCACTACCCCTGTGCAGAGAGGCGATGCAGCTCTGGTTTTGGGCAATCCAAGAAGGAATCTCTCTATCGGCAGTTCACCTAGCCGGAGAGAAGAACTTGACAGCGGACGCTCTGAGCAGGCAGAACACAGTCTCCCACGAGTGGGAGCTAGCTCAGGAAGTCCTTCAAGAGATCTTCACCCTTTGGGGAACCCCTCAGGTAGATCTGTTCGCCACCAGCCTAAAGAGGAAATGCGACCTGTTCTGCTCAAGGGAATTTCCTCCGAGAGGAGCTCTGGGAGACGCATTCAAGTGGACTGGGAGTTTCCGCTTCTGTACGCGTTCCCACCGGTCCCTGTCATTCCTCAAATGATCAGGAGGTTGAGAAGATTCCGGCGAACCATGATCCTAATTGCCCCGGATTGGGCCAGGAGAACGTGGTACCCGGACCTTCTAGACTTGTCCATCTGCCCTCCAATTCGACTTCCTCTCAGAGAGAACCTACTCTCACAGAAGGGAGGTCAGGTTCTCCATCCAGACATCAAAACCCTCAACCTTCACGCTTGGCTTCTGAACGGATGAGGTACAAGGATTGGGACCTCCCTGATGATGTTATGGAGGTGTTGCTTTCGGCAAGGAGGCCAGCAACAAAGTCTTTATACCGCTGCCGTTGGAACAGATTTTGCAGCTGGTGTAGAGAACAGAATATCGACCCATTTTCATGTGGTACACCAATGGTTTTGTCCTTCCTACTATATTTAGCAAATTCAGGCCTTCAAGTTGGCCCCATTAAGGGCTATCTTGCAGCGCTATCTATCTTTAAGCGTACTGCGGAGGAACCATCCTATTTCAAATTACCCTTGGTAATACAGTTTCTAAAGGGGTTAACCAATGTTTATCCCCCAAGACCATTCCAAGTTCCCCTATGGGATTTAAACTTGGTATTAACTTTCCTGATGGGTACACCTTTCGAACCTCTCCATTCTTGTTTGTTAAGATTCCTTACCCTTAAGACTGTTTTATTAATAGCACTTACATCTGCTAGAAGGGTGAGTGAATTACAAGCTCTTTCTTGTAAACCCCCTCATACAATCTTTCACAAAGACAAAGTTGTCCTGCAAGTGAAGCCTAATTTCCTCCCAAAGGTAGTCTCTGAATTCCATATCTCTCAGAAGATTACCCTACCATCTTTCTATCCTCCTCCTCACCCGGGGAAAGAGGAAGAGAGGTTACACAGACTAGACCCTAGGAGGGTTTTAAGTTTTTATATTAGTAGACTAGCCAGGATAAGACAGGCAGACCAGCTATTTGTAGGCTACACAGGTCACAAGCTGGGGTTACCAATAACTAAGCAGACCATTTCCAGATGGATCATTCTAGCCATTCTGGAATGTTATAAACTGGCAGGGAAAGAGCCCCCTCAAAACCTTAGGGCTCATTCGACCAGAGGTATTGCAGCTTCATCGGCCCTCAAAAGAGGCGTGCCGATTAAAGACATATGTGCGGCTGCTACATGGTCGTCTGTCCATACCTTTACACGTTTTTACAATCTGGATTCCTCCTCTAGTCAAGAGACTAGGTTTGGAAGGGCTGTACTACATTCTATTCATCAATAGAAGACAGCGTGAAGTCAGTACTCCCTCCTCCAAATATAGAATACTGCTATGGGAGCCTATCTAAGATGAGGAATACGTCGGAGGACACAATCCCTTCGAAGAACAAGTTACTTCTTACCTTGTAACGTTCTTTCGACGGGATGTTCCTCCGACGTATTCCTCATCGACCCTCCCATCCATCCCCGCAGTTCTACTTCCCTTGTTGTTGCAGCTTACGCTCCTTCAGGGTGATTAGTCTAATCCAGACAGTAATACTGTGGGCTACAAAACGGAACTGAGCAACAGACGCTGCGCGCGGCCTTTATAGGCAAGATGACGTCGAGCGTCGATACGGCGGCTGTCGAGGGTCATCGACTCGAGGGACGTCGACGCGCAGCGCCCTCTGGAGAAAAATTTTCCGAGGCCAGCAGAGCTGGAAGGATATATCTAAGATGAGGAATACGTCGGAGAAACATCCCGTCGAAAGAACGTTACAAGGTAAGAAGTAACTTGTTCTTCTAGGCCATTCTGGGGGTGTATTAGCAACAAATTGGGCACCAGCAACTATTCCACAGGAGATTCCATTGAGGATCCTGCGGGAGGCAAGGCTGCAGCCGGGGATTGTCCCTGAGACATTGAAGATCTAATGTGGGCAATCAATAAATTGACACCTTCTAGGGTCCCCGGCTCGGATGGTCTCCCTCCATTTGTCCTAAAGAAAGATCCAGTTGCTTGGGCTTACTTCCTTAAACCACACTTTGACCTTATATATGCGACGCACATTGTCCGAGTCCTGGTCCTAATCTATTATCATCCCTATTTATAAGAAGGGGATCCTTCTGGCAATTATAGGCCCATTGCCTGTTAGACGCGGTTAGTAAAGTATTTACCATCTTGCTGCTCAGAGACCTTAACACCTGTCTGGGCAACTTAGACATCTTTTCTCGCTTTCAGGTGGGCTTCCACAAACAGATGGGCACCTCCATATATGAAAGATTATTAAAGGTTTTCACAAACAGAAAATTATCAATAATTTATTTAATTCTATTTTATTCTAATAGCACATCTCTGTTGTTGTCACAAGCAAGTTTAAATATTTTTTTCACAAGGGACTTAGGATACCCTCTTTTTGTAAGCTAATCAGATAAACATTGTGTTTCCAACATATATGATTGTTTAGTACTGCTATTCCTCTTTAGATGTGAAAACTGACCAAATGGTAGGTTAGTTTTAATGTGTTTTGTGTGATGTCTTTTAAAATGTAACAAAGCAGTCTTGTTTTTTTATGATATGGTTTAACTAGATATACACCATCCTGATGATATAGTGTAATGTCCATAAAGTTAACTTCAATATTACTTAATGTGTTGGTAAATCTCAGATATCTATTTTGCACATAATGCTACAGTACTGAAACATCTATTGCAAAAACACCAAAGGTGACGATGGGGGCAACATCTATATAGCATCTTTGGACATGTCGTCAGCATTGAACTGTGTAGTCCGTGAACATCTTTGGGCCAAACTGATTAAATTAAAGGTTCCATTGAAGCTTGTCCAGTTTATTGCACTCTTACACTGCAAATCCACTTTGAGAATTGACCTCAATAAGGATGGGGCGGTTAGCAGACTGATCTGTCCATTTGGGTCTCATACAGGGTTGTATTCTGGCCCCCACGCTCTTTAACATCTATCTATCCGACATGGACGACCTATGGTGTTTGCACAATCTTAATTCCAGTCAAGCTGCGCCACCTAAATATCCACTGGGTGGCCTTTGCAGATGATATTATATTATATGCTAGGACTACCTGTGTCCTTCAACAGAAGCTTAACATCTTTTACTGGTACACGCCGCAAGTAACAATTTGGTTGCTAATGGTGGCAAATCGAAGGTGGCAATTGTTTTTAAACAAATCAAGTCTAAAATTGTGGTGGAGTTTGGGGGCGGAAAGGGTTGAGCTGGTGGCCACTATTCGATATCTAGGTTACAATTTAACGAATGTTTAATCTTTGGCTATGTGGAAGGCAGCCCTGAAGAATAAATCACACCTCTTTCTGCTCATACGAAGAGGATCTTTGGGCAACTTTGCAGTTTGCCATCATTCCTGCACTTTAACTATTATTTGGGCAAGGTTGAGCCGGTAATATTATATGGGCTAGATATGGCGGCTGCAAATCTGGTCCCATACCTTCATTCCCTGCAGGGCCTAATTTGGAAGAATGTGCTGCGTCTCTCCATTGCCATTCCAAATTCCATTTTACGCCATGAATTGAACCTAATCTCGCTGCAGGACCGATTTTACTGGTGACAGTTGTTGATATATTCCAGGATATTGGGCCTCATTACAAGTTTGTCGGTACAGTAACAACGGTACCGGTAATCTTTCCAGTACCGTTGTTACTGTACCGGCAAACTACGAGGTCTGCTCGTGGGTGCCTTTTCGCCCGCCATGTCTGACCTGGGGGGCGGACCGGCACCCGCAAGCAGATCATGTTGGATGCACTGGCACCATTCCGAATGATGCCGGTGCATCCGGCCTCCCCATTCGCATTCGAGCCCTATTGGGCTCCAATGGGAATGCAGAGCATTTTTTACCGGCGCCTGGGAATGAGCAATTACCGGGTCCGGCTGGGCCGTAATGACCCAGTAATTGCCCATTCCCGGGTGCCAGGAAAACACCGACTCCGGCGGTAGCTTTGCGGGTTTTACAGGCACGACTACCGCCGTAGTCGTAATGAGACCCATTGTCTTCCCGCCAAATTCTTTGTATAATGATTTGCATCAGATTTGGGTAGAACGTTCAGTAAAATCTGTAGTTTTGTATACTGACACCATGCATGACTTGTTGCAGTGAATTGACTCCTCAGAGTTAGAATTCACAGGTAATCCAGACGCTACTAAGAACAAACTCTTCAGGTAAAACTGGAGGTCGACACTTGATGCCATGTCTGCGTACTTGTCCTAACAGGAGTATGCAAGGTTTCCACATAAGAGGGGCCAATTGTCTGCGTATATGACTTACTTTCCTTGTACAAAGTCAAGAAACATCTACCTGTGCTTCAAATTTAACCAAATCCATACCAAGGAAAGGACTAAACATTGGGTCATTTCTGCATTGGAAGGGAGAGAGTAAAACTGTTGTTTCTGTAAGTCTATGTCAACTATTGAGACCCATAGACATTGGATTCTAGAGTGTCCTACCATAAGATAGTACTACATTAGTACTTTTCAAAGTCAATCTAGTTAGAATACACCAACAGGTATCTAACTACTTAAAAAATACCCTTCATTGCAAAAGACTACGCCATCTAATTTCTTATACGACAAAACATCTTCTAAACTCTAATGTAGTTAGAATACGCCAACAAGTATCTAACTATTTTAAGCATTCCATTAATGACAACATACTTCAGACAAACATACTATCACAATTACACTCACATAATTGTAATCAGGTTTTTTTTAATCCTGTACGGGTTTGTTTTCCCAATGATTATTTAATGTCAATACAACACACTAATGTTGTACCAAACATAGTACTAAGAATGTACGGTTTATGAGGGTCTAAAAAGGTAAATGTATATGTAAAATTGTATAAACTGAAGCCTTTGAACTATCCTGCTTAACAAATTGTACTATTTCTTTCCACAGAAAATAAACCAGAGATTCCAGTTTCATAAAGTTATTGAACTAAGTAATCATACCAAGCATAATCAAATACATATTCTATAAGCAGTATCCTCATTTGTACTACAATCCTAAGTACCACATACAGTTCATTACATCATTCCACCATATTACAAACACTTTGTACTCACACTGCATTACCTATAATTACTATACACATATTACTAGTGTAGTGATTCTCGCCCTACTCCTACTACATTACCTATAATTACTACACACATATTACTACTGTGGTGCTTGTGGCTAGTGGACATATTCTTGGGGCCTAAGGCCATGCCCCCAGAATCTGGCCACTGGCCACAGCCACCACAATACAATTAACCATATAAAAACTACATACAATACACGTCAAATTATAAAACTCACCCTAAAGCCCATGCAATCAAACATGGACACCGAAATAGACTGCGGACTCAGCAGTGTTTCCAAACCTTTTTTTACCTATGAAAACGGCTCCATATCACCTTCATTCCACTCACCTACCATTTCTAACCCCAAATGTCTTTTCCAAGCTACTCGTTCACGGCGGTGTCCGAAGACTACTGCGGTGTCCATGGAGTGCACAGCACTCCCTTTTATCACCTAGAGAAACAGCCCCATATCATCTCTATTCC
Source organism: Ambystoma mexicanum (assembly GCF_040938575.1). NCBI lineage: Eukaryota > Metazoa > Chordata > Amphibia > Caudata > Ambystomatidae > Ambystoma > Ambystoma mexicanum. The sequence goes on along the minus strand of NC_090931.1, from coordinate 1,054,958,823 downwards.
ACTCTCCCACCCTTCCCAGCCCCTCTTGTCACCACCAAATAACACAAAATGTGTTTTCCAGACTTTTTCCCCGCCAGTGTTTGCGGTTTGAACGTGGTGCGCGTTTCCAAAATTTGACGCACCCACGCTTTTCACCATCCAATCAGCAGGCACGTTTGATGTCCGAGGACATCACCTCGCCCCCTGGGCTAATCAGAGGACCGCGGACCGAACAGGGAAGTGTGTCCGTGGATGGAACCCACATATCACAAATTTGTTTTTACCTACCTTTGGCCGTTTTATAAAAACGACTGGGTGGATTTACACCAAATTTACAAAAGCACACTTTTGGGACCAAGACACCGCTCCAGCTGGAAATTTGGTGAAAATCTGTCCAGCGGTTTAGGCTGCATGTGTAAGCAAAATATGTTTACCATTGCGTCAATGGGAAAAACCACACAGTTTGGGACTCCCTTAAAACAATGCCCCGCTACACAAAGCCCCACCAAATTTTGCAGAATCAATCTGACGGGGCCATATACTTTCTTAGCAAAGTTTTGTGAGGATTTGTCCGGGGGGGGGCAAAGTTATAAGCCGCCCAAAAAGTGCTCTTCCCATGGGTTGAGCAACTTAACCATAACTAAACGCCCGTTACCACAGGCCGTGTAATATATAAAAGAAAGAGTCCTGACTGTCTGATTGACTGAATCAATGCCCAGCTCAAACCGTTTAACCTAGGAACCTGAAATTTGGAAGGTACATTGTTTTCATGAGGTAGGCGCCCTCCAAGGGAGAGTTTTTGGAAATTCAGTGCCTAAGGAGGTGAAAAGTGGGGGCGGGTTGAATTTATGACTTACTCTTCAACGCCCAGCTCAAACCGTTTAACCTAGGAATGTGAAATTTGGAAGGTACATTGTTTTCATTATGTAGGCACTCAGTAAGGAAGGATTTGTGGAAATTCCGTCCCTAACGGTGTAAAGGGGGGGGGGTGCACTTTTTTATGAGGATACCTATATCTCAAAAACTAAAGATGTTACAGACGTGAAAATTGGTGTTTAGATTCTTCTTCAAGAATGGAGAAACACGTGTTGTACCATTTTCTGAAAATCTAGTTTGGGGAGGTGGAAAAGGGGGGTGAATTTATTTTTAAGGATATCCAGATCTCACAAATCGAAGATGTTAGAAAAGTAAAAATTCACATTTTAAATCTTCATTATAAAATACGTTTCTGAATTGCTTCTTAAAGTTGATAACGGAGAGTATCCGTATTTGAGAGCAACATTGTCATCCCTTCTGACCTAGGTACAGTCAACTCCCTAGCAGACCTCGCATCCAAAATGTACCCCGACATAAAAAAAATCTAATGGACAAATCTACTGCATCGTCATGTGAGCGTGACATTGTAACGCCAAAGAACAGCATGGCTGCCATAATCAATAAGATACTTATTCTTTCGGTGGAGTCCAAATGGAGTACAAATCTGTAATCTCAGTGTTTCAAAGTGATGACACAGTCTACAACCCTGTTGAGTTCTTGAACACTGTGTTCTTCTCAAATTGGGAGCACCTGTGATATTATTGCGGAACCTCAGCCCACATAAGCTCTGTAATGGCACCAGATTGGGAGTGAAAGCTCTCCACAGAAATGTGATTGAGGCTACTTTGCTAACCGGTTCTGGACAGGGGGAGTAAGTCTTCATACCACAAATACCTCTTATGCCTTGTCTTATATCTGTTTGAATTCAAAAGACTTCAGTTCCCCTTAAAGGTTTGTTTCACCATGACCATCAACAAATCACAGGGGCAGACTTTTTAAAGGTAGCAGACTGCAGACCTAAGGGAAGACTGCTTCTTGCATGGGCAGTTCTATGTGTCCTGCTCAAGAGTGAGCTCACCTAACTCTCTGGTAATCCTAGCACCTGAAGGGAGAACCACTACTGTACCAAATCCCAAGATCCACACACACAAAGCTACTGGCAACAGGTAGTATATATAATTCTCCAGCATGGGGTCTGGCATGGATTCACATGCTCATGAATATTCCCCGTCGTCAGGCTGGTAATCCTCGGTAAAGAAAAAACCAGTATCAGTTTCGTTTCTGATCTGTCTTTCGTAGTAATAACCAATCACTGGTCTCTGCGTCATACTGACCACAGCCAATGACTGCCCTCTACCTAAGCACCGCCTCTGGCAGCCATCTTCAGATTTTTACCGCACGTTCATGTGTTGGGATCCTCGTGCGATTGCTCTCGAGCGTTAGTGCTATTTTTTCATGTTTTTTCTCAAAAACTTCGTTTTTTTCGGTCAAAAGAGCCTCAAGCTCCACCGACTCTCCATCCGATCAACGGGGACCCGTGTCGGATTCGTCTGCGCCCCTCAAGGGTGAAGATTTCGTCGAGCTACGCTTTTGGAGGACTCCAGAAGCTTCTCAGGCCCGGACATGGCCCAGGAGAAGGGAAGCTCGACGCCCGGAAAGCTGTTCAGGGTCTGCCCTGGATGCCAGCTGCAGAACGTCTTTAAGGAGGATGAACACTCCTTTTGTCTCTACTGCTTACATGAGGACAAGACGCACGTGGAGAAGGACTGTGCGTTTTGCGGCAATATGTCGGAGCGGACCATGAAGGACCGCCATCAACGTCTCGCCAACTGGCTGGAAGGTAAGAGCCCGTCAGGCGAGAAGAAGAGGAAGAAATCTGAGCGGTCTTCTAAGACCTTTGAGGACGCCCCGGCGACGGGTGTCCAACACAAGGCCAAGCACCGCCAGTCCGCTGGCACCGGGAGCGCCGAACGGTCGGGCTCTACGGGAGCCAGGCCGGGCGCACCCTCCCCGGCACCTTCAGCCACGAGCCAACGCTCTGGGTCGGGTAAGAGGAGGGCGAGCACCCGGCGAAGCTCCTGGAGAGGCCCCGGTCGAGCTCGAAGGCCCCATCGGAGGGGGAGCGAGGCAGTGTCCCCCCCCTCAAGGATAAGGCGGTGAGCGCACCTAAGGTGGTGAAGGCCTTAATCCATCCGGCCAAGCCCTCTATCGATACTGTCGCGGCGGCCCTGGCTCAGCCTGTGGAGGCTACACCAGTGGTGGCGACCTCGGGGCTCAGAGTCTCCCTGCCTCCTCGGAGGGAGCCCTCTTTTGTGCCCATCGATAGGACCCCCGTGAAATCCCCGGCGGGGAAGAAAAAGGGGGGGCAGGGCGTCGTCGTAGATTCGGCTTCAACCTCGGAGGAAGAGCTGATCGAGGTCTTAAGCCACGGCCTTGGCGTGGAAGAAGACCGGCCCGTCGGGATGGATCCCGACGCAGGTGACGACATCGTCGAGGGTGCCCACGGGGCCCCTGATCGCCCGTCGGATTCCCCTCTGCCAGCGCCGCAAGACAACTCGGCGGCCATTTTGTTGGCTATACAGTCCTTATGCTCAGAGATAAGGACGAGACTACCGTTGCCGACGGAGGAACCTCTCCCGTCGGGGGATCCTGAACCGGGACCTTCTGGTGTTCCCCCGCCCAAGAAAAGAAGGATTCACCCTCCACCTCCTTTTCAGCCGTCGCGCCCCGTCCAGCCCTCCTCCCCGTCCACCGGAGGGGATGATACGGGGACTGACACGGCAGCGACGGGTACGGACGACGAGGTATACGACGAGGATCTACCGTCGTCACCTCCCACCAGGGCTTCTCCGCCCGACGAGATTGGATCGTTCCACTCCATGATAGCCAGGGCATCCGAGCTTTTCCAACTCTGCCCTGAGGAGAAGAAAAAGGAAGGATTCCTTTATCAACGGCGCGAGGCCAAGAGGAAGACGGTCCTCGCGGTGCCTCTACTGGACGACATTTGGGATGAGGGCCTCGCCCTCCTCAAGAACCCTTCCACGACGCCAGCTAGAAGAGACCGGTACGAGAAGAAGTACCGGGTCCCTGACGCGGCCCCCCTGTGCCTCCGGGCGCAGCCTACCCCGGACTCCGTCGTCTCCGCGGCGGCCAGGAAGAAAGCGGCGGGGGTGCGGCCTCCACATCGACTTCCCCACCGGACGGCGAGGGAAAGAAATTGGACGCTATGGGACGCAGGGTCATCTCGTCTGCAGCGACGACGATTAAAGCGGCCAACGCCTTGGCTATCGTGGCCCGCTACGACAGGGAGCTATGGTACTAACTGGCTCCCCTGCTGGACTTCCTACCGGACGACAAGAGGGCGGATGCCCTGGAGATCCTACAGGAAGGTGAGGTGGCGTCGGACCACGCCATCACTATTGCGACGGACATCGCCGACACTGGGTTTCGCCAGTTGGGCAACGGCGTGTGCCTTAAGCTGCGTGGATGGCTCAAGGCTACGGACTTCCGTCAAGACGTACAGACCAGAGTCCTGGACATGCCGTTCGATGGGAACAACCTGTTTGGGAAAACAGTGGACGATTCCCTTCAGGCCATTAAAGCGGACACTGAGACGGCCCGGGCCCTTGGGGTTCTGCAGCAACGACAGACGCCCTTTCGGAGCAGCGGAGGCAAGGGCGCCTCCAAAGGTTCCGGCGGCGGTTTCTCCACCTACCGTCAAGCGGCCCGCTCGTCGTCTCAGGAGGCCTACAGAGGACGAGGCAAGTCTGGCGGACCCCGCCGTCGTCGCCAAGGAGGTCAAGGCGGCAAAGCCTCGTCGAAACAGGATTGAACCGGCCGTGGGGTCGGGCCCCCACCGAAGCACCCCGGTGGGAGGCCGGCTGGCGAGCTTCGTCAGCGTGTGGGAGTCCATCTCCACCGACCGTTGGGTGCTGGACGCCTTAGCCCGGGGCCACGCGCTCGAGTTTCAAAGAAGGTGCCCGCGCGTCCCCCCCGTGGCCAGGAAAGAGCTTCACGTCCCTCAGCTTCTCCTGGAAGTAAAGGCGATGCTCAGGAAGGGCGCCATCGAACTCGTCCCAAAGAGGCTTCGGGGCTCCGGAGTTTACTCGAGATACTTCCTCGTGAAGAAGAAGACGGGAGGATGGCGCCCCATCCTAGACCTGCGACGTCTGAACAAGTTCATCAAGGCGCAGAAGTTCCGGATGGTCACCCTCCAGCACGTCCTGGGTCAGCTGGAGGAAGGAGACTTCCTGTCGTCGTTGGATTTGGAGGATGCCTACTTCCATATTCCCATCCTAAAGGGGCACCGAAAATTCCTCAGGTTTGTGGTCCAAGGGCGTCACTACCAGTTCAAAGCCCTCCCCTTCGGACTACGGTCGGCCCCCAGGGTATTCACCAAGTGCCTTGCACCGGTGGCGGCGCAGCTGCGCCGCGAGGGGATCCACGTCTACCCCTACCTGGACGACTGGCTCATCCGAGCCAAGACGAGGGAGCTCGCCGTGGAGCACACGGCAAGGACCGTCCAACTTCTCACGGACCTGGGATTCTCCGTGAACTACGCCAAGTCCCACCTGGTACCCACGCAAAACGCACTGTTTCTGGGAGCGAAGCTCGACACAGTGTCCCTTCTGGCCTCCCCGTCGGAGGAAAGGACCAGGTCCATCCTGGGCAAGGTACAGCGGGTGTTGGTTTCCGACGCGGCCAAGGTGAGGTCCATCAAGTCCCTCCTCGGAATGATGTCTTCTTGCATCTACCTCATTCCCATGTGCAGGCTCCGGATGCGCCCGTTGCAGGAGTTCCTGGACGCGCGCTGGATCCAAACGACGGGCGGCTTCGAGGAGAGGATCACACTCGACGAGAGTTTCCGCCGAGCGGTCCGGTGGTGGGGCACCCGCGCGCATCTGACGGCGGGCATGGACTTCCAGACCCCAGACCACCAGGAGACAGTGACCACGGATGCCTCCCTGGAAGGGTGGGGAGCGCACACCGAAAATCTGCATGCGAGAGGCCTTTGGCTCCCGACGGAGAAGTCCCTCCATATCAACGTCCTGGAGCTCCGTGCAGTGTTCTGGGCCCTCAGGTCCTTCCTTCCGTCCCTCAAGGGCAAGGTGGTGAGGATCTTCACCGACAACACCACCACCATGTTTTACATCAGGAAACAGGGCGGAACCAGGTCCCCAGCACTGTCCAAGGAGGCGCAGGACCTGTGGCATTGGGCCGTCGCCCAAAGGATGTTTCTGGTGCCGTTTCATCTGGCAGGGATAAAAAACACCATCGCCGACTCACTCAGCAGGGAGCTGCGCTCGTGCCACGAGTGGGAACTACGGCAGGATCTAGCGGATCGCCTCTTCCGACGGTGGGGCACACCCCAGATCGACCTGTTCGCGACGGCGACGAACTCCAAGTGCCGGAGGTTCGCCAGCAGGTTTCCCCAGGCGAGGAGCATGGGCGATGCTTTCTCGTTCCCCTGGGAGGGCCTGTTCCTCTACGCGTTCCCTCCTTTGCCACTGCTAATCCGGCTCGTCAACCAGCTCAAGAGGTCACGGTGCAGGATGATCCTCGTCGCACCTGCGTGGCCGAGGCAGATATGGTTCCCGGACCTTCTGGACTTGTCAGCGTCCCCGCCAATCAAGCTGCCGGTGGATGCGGATCTACTCTCCAGGGAAGGAGGCGCCATCCTCCACCACGACCCGAAATCGCTGAACTTGCAGGCCTGGCTCCTGCAGTGCTAGAGTTTGGAGGATACGACATACCGGCCGACTGCAGAGAGGTTCTTGCAAAGGCCAGGGCGTCCTCGACTCTTAAATGCTACGGACACAAATGGAAGAGGTTCTCTGTCTGGTGCCACGCACAGAAGATTAACCCTCTACGGATTACGTTTTCCCAGGTACTGCCATACCTGCTGACCCTGGCCAAAGCTGGACTGGCACACGCGTCCATCAAGATTCATCTTGCTGCGATCTCCCGATACACCAGAACCACGGGGCGGACGTCCTTGTGGTCCCATCGTCTGGTGAAAGAGTTCATGAAGGGACTGTTCAGATCGTTCCCGCCGGTGAAGGCTCCGGCCCCGGCGTGGGAGCTCAACGTGGTGCTGACCAAGCTCATGGGACCTCCATTCGAGCCTCTGCACTCGGCCCCGTTGAAGTTTCTGTCGTGGAAAACAGCGTTTCTTGTGGCCATCACCTCCGCACGACGGGTGGGAGAGATCCAGGCCCTTTCCTGCAAGGCCCCGTACTTGACTTTTCACGACACGAGGGTAGTGCTCAGGACGCACCCCTCCTTCATGCCCAAGGTACCGTCGGACTTCCATCTCAACGAACCCTTGGTGTTGCCTATGTTCTTCCCGTCGCCTTTGTCGCCGGCTGAGAGGACTTTGCACTCGCTGGATGTGGCTAGAGCGCTGAAGTTCTACGTGGACCGCACAAAGTGTTTTCGGAAGACGTCACAACTCTTTGTGAACTTTGGACCCGTCAATCAGGGGAAGGCTCTCTCGAAGGCTTCCATTTCCAGATGGCTCTCCGGCTGTATCATGTACTGTCATCGGTTGGCAAACCGACCGCTGCCTGGCCGTCCGAGAGCCCATTCCACCAGAGCGATCGCAGCTACCACGGCGTTCCTTTCTGGTGTGCCCCTGCTGGACATATGCAGGGCTGCTACGTGGAGGTCGACGCACACCTTCACGAAATTCTACTGCGTCGATCAGGATTCCAGGGAGGAGTCCAGGGTCGGCCAAGCAGTGCTGCGCAACCTGTTCGCCTGAGGTGAGCCTGGTGAGGAGGTGAGGAGGTAAGATGCTTAATGTTGGGTTTGATGTAATGCTTAATGTTGAGCCTTTGCCACCTCCCGTGGTTGTGCATGTGTGTACTGCTATGTATTCTTTATTCATGAGCATGTGAATCCATGCCAGACCAGGAACAAGTTACTTACCTGTTCTCCAGCATGGGTCTGGCATGGATTCACATGCGAACCCTCCGGCCTACCCCTCTGCGGCTCTTCACTTGGTCATACTGCCACTTCACGTGCTTCCAAATCTGAAGATGGCTGCCAGAGGCGGTGCTTAGGTAGAGGGCAGTCATTGGCTGTGGTCAGTATGACGCAGAGACCAGTGATTGGTTATTACTACGAAAGACAGATCAAAAACGAAACTGATACTGTTTTTTTCTTTACCGAGGATTCCCAGCCTGACGACGGGGAATATTCATGAGCATGTGAATCCATGCCAGACCCATGCTGGAGAACAACAGTTACAGGTAAGTAACTTGTTCCATATGTATGTGTGTGTGTGTGTATATATATTTCTGAGGCTTGTGGAATCTGCTTAGATCACATGCTGTGCATAGGCCGACATCTAGTGGAAGCTGCGGCGTATAACAGTTCGTTTTTCGAAACTCGAAAATGGGCGTCGACACAGGGCGTACCAGTAATACTATCCCTAGTGTGACATCCACTGTACCCATGATCCCTCACGCGTCTAGGACCCTCCGATTGTTTTTTTCTGCCATACTGGTCGGAAGCATTCCGCGGAGTTCCCTGGCCTTAGACATACTTTTGCTAGAATATTGTTATATTTCCCCATTTCTCCACCCCAACGTCGAGTCACCGCATCCACACTCGACGCCGGCCCGGAGAAAGAATCGTCCGTCGAGAGCTGCACAATGGATTTGGGCCTCGGAAGGCCTCTGGCAAGTAGGGAGAGTGGGGGGTGGACATACTCTGCACTCTTTTGGTATATAGGTACATTCTTATATATTCCTACACGTATTAGCCCGCTGCCACAAGGTGCGTATGGAGGGTACCCCTTTCCAATTTTGCCCCAAGTGCAACCGCAAGTACCCTTGGGTTGACAGGCATGCCTCGTGCAATCTCTGCTTACCGATGGACCACCCCGAGGCTAACTGCAGAGCGTGTAGTAGGTTCAAACCGAAAACACTCATACCTGTTCGATCGAGCATTGGGCCCACCACGCCCGGCGTCAAGAGGCCATGGCAGCGGAGGGCGCCTTCAGCGATGGCAGCGACACTGTGCTTTCGGATGGCGAGGGCAACGTGGTGTCAATTGACAGCCAAGCGCAAGTCCCCGACCTCGGATGGTCGTCCGGCAGGGCGGCTATGGGGAAGACCCCCGGCGACACAAGCGCTACCATCAGCACTTCCACAAAACACATGAAGTCCAACCGAGACTCGACGCGCACGTCGAGTACTCGGAAAGATGCACATAGAGAACACCCCGAATCGGTGTCCTCTGGGCATTCTCGATCTAGATCGCCGCATGACTCCAGGCAACCATCCACTGTTGCCAGAAGTGCCTTGCTCCCCAAGGTAACGGAGGTTCGATCGTCAGAAGATGAAACCAACCTCTATCCCCAGTCAGCACTCCAGGAGTCGGCGTCAACAGGCCGCGCAACGGCTGCTCCCGATTCCCAACCTCCACTATCCAGAGATAGGGACACTACCCCCGAACCTCGGCGCCAGGCGTCGAAAGGCTCCAGAGGGGCGAAAAAACAGGGTAAACACTCTTCCACACACGGGGAAGGGGAAAAACAACAGAGGAAGCAGTCTCAGCCTCCTTCCACACCTCAAAAACCTTGTACCCCACATAAACAGATGGACAAGTCTCAGTCTTCTGTTATCCCAAAGACCCCTGTTCAAACCAGTAGGTCTAGTCTAGATAAGACAGGGAAAGGTCTTCAAAAAAGAATCATTCCCAGTTCAAGAGAATGGTCTACTGATGACATAGACAGAGTCATGTCAAGGATGTCATCATTGGCAGATTTCTACGCCAAAAACCCTGAACACTTTCTCTCTTTTACCCCCGACGGGTCAACTCCCTCAGGCTCTAAGGATCCTATACCCCCAAGTAAGAAGTCCCGGGTTAAAGCTCCTACTTCAGACCCCTTCAGTATACAGCCCTATTCTCAATATCAGGGAGATCCATCCCTTTATGAGGATCCAGATTTGGGCATGTTGGAAGAACAAACTGGGACGGGCTACTATGGGGATGACGAGGACCAAGAGGAGGAGGAGGACAACCCAGAAACCGACAGGCTAGATTCCCCGGTAGATAAAGAACCCCCGGTTACCGACTCCCCTGTCGATAACCAGCCTCTCTTGAATGAAGTGCTGTCCAGAGCGGCAGAACACTTCCACATTGACACCCAGGGTGCTCAGGAAGAGAGGGACTTTGCCGAGGAGTTATTGGGAGAAAGGAGACCTGTTGCCCAGGCCATCCCTATCCATAAGTCAATACAAAGGAGGATAGACCCTTCCCTTGTTAATCCCTATCTCACTAGGGCGGTAAACCCCAGAGTTGAGAAGCTTTTCAGGGCAGCCCAAACAGACCGACTGTACATAAGAGGGAATCTGAAACCGGACTCCCAGGTAGTTACAAACACCCGTAAGAGGGCGGGAACACCTTTGTCATCATCGTAAGCTCCTCCCTACAAGGAGAGCAAGAAGATTTATGGCTTGGGCAGGAAAGTAGCCTCCACTTCCGCCTACCAGGCAAGGATTGCCAACTCCACCACCCTGCTGGCGAGTTACAACTGCCACCAGTGGGAAGAAGTCGCGGCACTCATATATTCCGCTCCAGAACCCTTAAAAAGCCAATTGGCACGAGTTTCGGCGGAAGGAAGAGCCCTGTCCGGTTGCTTATTAAAAGCAACCTTTGATGCCGCGGATAAAGATGGCAGATTGATAGCAGAAGGTACTGTTATCAAAAGGCATGCTTGGTTGCGACAGTCTGGGTTCAAAGCCGAAATCCAGGCTTCATTGATAGACAAACCGGTGGAGCCGGATCTATTGTTTGGAAAGGCGGTCGAGGACGCGCTGAAAAATGCCAAGGACGAGTATGAGACACTCAAATCCCTAGGCCAACTAACCAACAAACCCCCTAATCAGAGAGGGAATGGCAATTTTCATCGCCCACGCGGCCAAAATTCCCAGAGAGGATCTAACTATTCCCAGGAGCAGGGTACACCGTGGAACAATAATAACCAACAGTCTACCCAGGGTTACGGCAGGGGTAATAAAAGAGGGCGTGGTAAGGGTAGAGGCAGTCCCAGTAAAGGAGGCGGCACGCCTCCACCAAAACAGTGACGCTCAGTTCAGGGTCCCTTCTCGCGCAACCCCAGTAGGGAGACGCATTTCCAACTTCACCCAAGTTTGGGAAGGGATCACATCAGACAGATGGGTGCTGTCCACAGTATCCGCTGGGTACTGCATAGAACTGTTAGAGCGTCCCCGGAACCATCCTCCACCACGAAGAATACATTCTTTGGAACACCAGAAGATCCTCCTCGAGGAGATCGTCAATCTGCTAGAAAGGACGCGATAGAACTCGTCCCGGGACACCAGGTAAACAAGGGTATTTATTCAACTTACTTCCTTGTGCCAAAAAAAGATTTGACAATACTCCCAATGCAAGTATGTCAAGCCCCAAAAATTTCGCATTACTACTCTCCAAGAGGTAATCCCCCTCCTAAAAAAGGGGGATTACATGGCAACATTGGACATGAAAGATGCCTATTTTCATATTTCCATGTTCCCAGCGCACAGAAAATACTTGCGCTTCAAGGTGGACAGTCGACACTACCAGTTCAAGGTACTGCCCTTCGGGATAGCTTCGGCTCCAAGGGTATTCACCAAGGTACTGGCGGTGGTGGCAGCACACCTACGCAGGGAGGCAATCCCGGTGTACCCTTGCCTGGACCACTGGCTCATCACGGGGGAGACCCCAGTAATTTGCAGAACAAACATTCAAAGGACAATCGACCTCCTCTACGAATTAGGCTTCTCAATCAACGAGAAAAAGTCAAGCCTGGTGCCAAGCACCTCCAAACAGTTCCTAGGAGCAATCCTAGATACTCAAGAGGGGTTGACCTTTCCTTCAGAGGAAAGAATTCGGAATATACTACTGCTAATTCCGCAATATCAGTCCGGTCACCAAATAACGGTACGCAAAGCAATGCGTTTACTGGGCATGATGGCGTCATGTATTTACCTGGTCCCCCACGCGCGCCTGCGCATGCGTCCCATGCAGGAATGGTTGGCGAAACAGTGGTCTCAGGCAAGTGGTCAGTGGGACGATCTAGTGGTCCTTTCACCAACACTGGTACAAAGCCTAAACTGGTGGACAAGAGAAAATCTGTCCAAGGGGAAACCCTTTTACGATCCCGAGATACAGGCGGTAGTCACAACCGATGCATGCCTGACAGCGTGGGGAGCTCACCATCTCCATCACACAGCTCAGGGTCTCTGGTCTCACTCAGTGGCCAAGAATCACATCAACCTACTAGAGCTTCTGGCAGTATACAGAGCGCTTCAAGCGTTCGAGCCCTACCTGCTAAATCTGTCAGTGCAAATCCGGACGGACAGCACTACAGCCATGTTTTACCTGAACAAGCAAGGAGGGACTCGTTCGCCAAATCTGTCCACGCTTGCCCAGAAAATTTGGAAATGGGCACTCTGACGCAACATCTTCCTGTCATCGCAACATGTTCCGGGGGATCTCAATTCTCTAGCGGATGCTCTAAGCAGAGACCCCCTCCCAGAAAAACATGAATGGTGTCTACACAGAGAAGTCGTAGAAGATATCTTCTCTCAGTGGGGTCTCCCCACTGTAGACCTATTCGCCACAAGTGAAAACAGACAATGCCCAGGATTTGCATCCAGGTTCCCCCAACCAGACTCCCAGGGGAACGCCCTGTGGATGAACTGGTCAGGAATGTTTGCGTACGCTTTTCCACCAACTCCTCTCATCAGGAAGGTGGTCAACAAGATGAACAGAGAGTCGATGACGCTCGTCCTGGGCGAGACAACCGTGGTTCCCACACTTACGCAGATTAGCCGTGTGCGAACCAATCAGATTTCCTGCCTGGTACAACCTACTGTCCCAACACCAAGGTCAAACAGTGCATCCTCAACCCAACTCAATGAACCTGGCAGCATGGCTCCTGAGGTCATAGAGTTCAGACATCTCAATTTACCACAGAGGTGTATGGACATCCTAAAAGAATCTAGGAAACCAAACGGAGGCACTGCTAGTTTGACAAATGGAAGAGATTTGTTATCTGGTGCCAGAATAAACAAATCAACACAGTTGATTGCACTCCTTCCACTATTGTTACATACATGCTCCACCTGCTGGATGCAGGACTGGTTTTTATTTCACTGAAGGTACACCTGGCAGCTCTGTTGGCATACACCACTTCCCATAACAAGGTGTTGTGGTGGAAAGTACCAGTAGTTAAAGCCTTCATGGAAGGAGTAAAGAGACTTCACCCTCCTATTTCAAACCCACCACCAGGATGGGACCTTAACGTGGTGCTATCTAAGCTCATGGGCCCCCCATTCGAGCCCATGCACAAAAGCAGTCTGAAACACCTAACTTACAAAACGGCCTGCTTAGTAGCAATTACATCTATAAGAAGAGTCAGTGAAATTCAGGCTCTGTCAGTGCAAGGTCCCTTCTTTACTGGCCATAAAGATAAACTGGTTTTACGCACACACCCTAGGTTTTCACCTAAGTTTATTTCAAAATTCCACGTGAACCAGTCCATCCAGTTTCCGGCTTTCTTCCAAGACCCACAAAGCTCGGCTGAGGTGAAACTACACACACTAGATGTGCGTAGGGCGGTCCTCTACTATGTAAACAAGACCAGACCGCTAAGGAAAACAGATCAGCTGTTTGTCTCCGTAGCTACAGGCAGAGAGGGGGATCGTGTCTCTAAAGGTGCCATCTCTAAGTGGATTATTAACTGTATCCAGCTGTGTTACTCACTTTCTGAAAAAACTCTGCCTTTCACGCCTAGGGCCCACTCTACAAGAGGCATTGGGGCCACTCTGGCTTTCATTGCAAATGTACCCCTTGACACCATTTGCAAAGCAGCTACTTGGAGCTCTATTCACACTTTTACTCAGCACTACTGCATTGACACCCATTCCAAGACAGATACCCAAGTGGGACAGGCGGTTCTAAGACATTTATTTGCTCATGACCCTTCTCACATCCCATCTCCTTCTTCAGGTACTGCTCGCTAATCTATGCACAGCATGTGATCTAAGCAGATTCCACAAGCCTCAGAAGGGATACATTACTCACCGTAATCGTATTTCTGATGCTTGTATCTGCTTAGATTCACATGCGACCCACCCTTCCTCCCCTTTGAGAGAAGGCGCATGGATGCTTGCAGTCTTACCTTTCTTTATATCTGCTTGGATCATCTGTACTCACGCTTCTCCTCATGCTACCTCATGTCAGAAAAAATACAATCTGAGGGTCCTACACGCGTGAGGGATCATGGGTACAGTGGACGTCACGCTAGGGATAGTATTACTGGCACGCCCTGTGTTGATGTAAAACTGTAATACTCTGCAGCTTCCACTAGATGTCGTCCTATGCACAGCATGTGAATCTAAGCAGATACAAGCATCAGAAAAACGATTACGGTGAGTAATGTATCCCATATATATATATATTCACCAAAAAAAACTTTAAGGGGACGTTATGGTTAAGTTGCGCTACTAAAAACCTGTGAAATTCACCAAAAAAACGTTATAAACGTGACATTATGGTTCGAAGTAAAACCGAAAAACCCCTGAAATTCGACAGTTATGGTAGGCTAAGCAACCATAACTGGCCGCACCACTGTGCACTGCTAACACTAACACCCAGGACATCAAAGATGACATCACAAATGTCATTGATGACATCACCAGATTACAAAACAAAATCCTTTTTCAAGATGGCCACCATCGAAAGGGAAGGCGGTTGTTCCATACATGGCCCCTCTTCACTTTCCATGGCAGCCAGCAAAAAGCAAAAGTACGTTCCGAGACACAGAACCTGTACATAAACATACAGCGATTACAAAACAAAATCCTTTTTCAAGCTGGCCCCCATAGAAAGGGAACGCGGTTGTTCCATACATTGCCCCTCTTCACTTTCCATGACAGCCTCCAAAAAGCAAAAGTACGTGCCCTGACGCAGAACCTGTAAACAAACATACAGCGACGTACAACGTGGTACCTTACATTAAACATTTTAGAATTTGTAAAGTAGTTTTATTTAACAAACACCTGTCAGAGACCATCGGACTAATCCCATTTTCTATTAAATTGTAACAATGGTTCTAAGGGCGTCATTGCAAATGTTCATGATGAGACACACGTAGTTATTTTCCCATACTCAAACTATGTGTTTCTGTTAAATCACTCGCTTTGTTTGCACAGGTATTTCCAAGACGGCGCCATGACCTTTGCCCTACAACACCATAAATGATGATATGTTACTCCTAATGGCGAGGTCAGTGTAGGGTGAAAGGGGGCCTGGCCGGTCATCCCACAACACTGTAACGGACAGGCAGCCGGTCACCAGCAGTTGCATATGACGTTGAAAGAAGCCGTCAGTCGGCATCTGGAAACCATGGCACGCACAGTACGGCAAGATGTAGCTAGGCGGAAAACGTAAGGGAACATCTGTATCAATACCCAACCTTTAGGAAAAAATTCCAGAAAAGACACAAAGATTGTGGAAAGTAGGCCACAAATAGAAGTGGACAAACAAGACATTTTAAGGAAATATTAGCATTGACCATGGGTACATTTAGTAACAGCCTACAAACGCTGATAATCAGCACTCGCCATAAGGTTTAAAAAAAGGGCAACTCCACAGTGAGATGGTAATTCAGTTATGAAGCCAAAGGGAATGGACAAGCAAGAAAAAAAGTACATGTCTTGATTTAACACAAGACCAAAAGAACGTGCAAACTGATACACAAAACTATGTGGGCAAGCATAACATTTCAAAGAAGAAATAACGGTCAACAAGGATGAGTCTAGTCATAGCCTGCAAACGCGGACAATCTGCACTCTCTGTTATTGGAGGAAAATGACAACTGCGCAAAAAGATAACACCTCAGTTACATTGTCACAATTAGTGATTTGGTAATATAAAATTAAAACGCGGGTCGGTGTAGAGTCGTCAAGATTAAGCTTAGATGATGTTGACAGCCTCCATTGTTTTTGGCCAAGTCAGGCAGCAAAGTGTTCGCACCAAAGAATCTTCGTGAACTGATTTTTCATGTTCTTTACAAATGTTTATAAAACATAACCTTATCAAATGGTATTTTCTGGAAGGTTTCATTCCTTGCATAGCTTTTGAAGTTTCCCTTTCGCTCAAGGTCAAAAAACAATTGCCCCTTATGGATTGACTTGGATGCGTGGGCCTACTGAGCTCGCAACCAAAAAAACAAATCAACTCACCTTCACTCAGAAGGCAAATACATTCTCACTTTGCAACAACATATGAGCATCCAATCATGAGAACCGCTACTCCCATACGCCTCCAGAACCACTGTTTCCATCAAACACTCAAGGTGGCGGCCTCAGATTTCAAAAAGTAGGACGCCAGTCCGACTTCAATATTAATCTAAAAACATTGTAACACAGACGCAGGCATTGGTCGCCGTACATTGAGTACCAACTTCCACTTTACCGTATGAATTTTTTGGCAAGAAAACACCACTTTTTGAGTTTCCGCTGAAACATTCCATCCCAACCTAATTAAAGCTCACCTTTGGAAACAGTATTTCATAATTATAGCAAGTCTATTGGTGTCTTGTTTTATATGTGTTACCGGCGATGTCCGTGTGCACCAAAATATGAACAAAAGATGGCAGGGGCAGCGAAGATATCTAACACACTTCACGCTGTTCCACAACCAATCAGTGAAAGCGCCACATGTCCGCGGACATGACGCTACAGCTTAGCCAATCGATTTCTTGTCCGCGGAGCGAACAGGGAAGTGTGACCGCGGAGCGGACAGAGATATCACTAATTTTTTTAGACCTACTTTTTGGTCATTTTAAAGGAAACTACTGGACGGATTGTCACCAAATTTACAAAAGCACGCTTTCGGGACCAACCCCTTGCCGCAAATTTGGTGAAAATCCGTCCAGCGGTTTGGCCTGTAGGCATGCGCAAAGTTTTTCCCCCAATTCAGTCTATGGGAAAAAAAGACGTTTTGGGACCACCCCTGTAGTATCTTTTCCCCCCCTTGACCAAACATCACCAAACTTTGCAAAGGAAATCAGAGTGGCCCATATACTTTGTTTGCAAAGTTTGGTGAGGATTTGTCCTGGGGGGAGTAAAGTTATAAGCCGCCCAAAAAGTGCTCTTCCTATGGAAACAGCAACTTAACCATAACTACACAGTCACTACCGTGGCTGTGTAATATATGTCCTTGATTGGTCAGTCTTTTTTATTTTGGATTCCTTGTACTATTGCAGTTTGGGGGGTATACCTGTCAAGCTATTTCTGTTTTGCCTTTATGATTGATTGGGATTATAGCTGGTTTAGAAGTAGTGTGGGGCTGAGTAGGTGGTTTAGCCGCTTCTTAAACCCCTGTACTCCTGCAGAGCAGTAGTTGTTTCGTCAAAGATATGGATGAAGAATTTTCCACATACATTTAGTGATGAGCAGTGAAATATAAGAACCACCAGCATTTCCATGTCCTTAACCATACACACGTAGTGAATCCTGGGGTTAAATCGCAGGCTGTAGCGATCAACAAATGATGCCCGCTGTTGGAGAAATTAAGACCCACCATTGCATTGCCCTATTTGTTTCAGTAGTTTGCAACTGCTTTTTCCATGTGCAGGAAAAATAGGCACAATCTGCTGAAATGAAGCCATTCTGTGGGGATTCAGAATGGCGGTCCCTGGCGATTACATTCAGTGCTTACTGAAATGACCAACTCAATTAAACATGTACTTATCAAAACAGTCCATGTGATTAAAAAATGTAATTACATTTTTTTTTTATGCGTCATTTGTAATGCTCACTATACAGCAATTGTGTTTCAAGGTGCATCAAGACAAGGGGGTGGGGAAGGGGATGAGGAAGAAGGTATAAAACGAAAAAATTCTTAAAGGTCTTCAAACATTCAGAAGGTGCAAGTGATGTAAAATGAGAGCAGGGTTGAGGGGTAGGGAGAAGTGCAGAAAGGGAGCAGAGGGGAGGAAGACAAACAAAATGCTCTGACTAGGTCGGGAACGTGCACATGCTGAAACAAGAACAAAGGAGAAAGGGGGACGAGGGGGTGTGCAGGAGGGGGTAAAGCGGAAGAGGATAAACAAAAACGCTCTGTCTCGGTCGTTAGGCAAATTGGAACGAAGTGCAAAACAAAAAATTGAGATCGGGGAGAAAGAGAAACTGTAAGGTGGGGGAGAAGGAAAGAGGTGATAAAAGCAAACGGTTGAAGTGCAGGAAAGTAGGTGAAATGCATATAAGGAAGACCAGAAAGAATTTAAGAAGACAGGGAATACGTGAATGCAGAAGGGAAACAATGCATCCTGGAGTTGGGGGCAAATGCAAGCAGACAAACTGAAGACTGAGCAGGGAGAGAGGCTGAGGTGAGGCAATGAAGCACATTATGGCAATAGTAAGCAGCAGGGGACAGAACGGCAAGGATTGAGATACAGATATGATTAAGATGTTTGTAGTATTGAAAAATTGGTGTTATCTAAATCAAACTGATTGAATAGTCTCCAGCCATACTTGAAAATTCATGGGTTTTGGCAGCCACTCCTTTCTGCAGCTGCATTCCCTGCTGCTCCGATTGTGATCTACCTAGGCCAGAAGCCGGCAAGAAAGCTTGCACCACACCTGCTCGCTTGTACCCATCTGGCTGTCTCCCTTTGTCCTGTGCTTGCTGTCCTTGTTCTCTTTGATTGGTGAGCCTTCCGCCATGCCTTGTCTTGGCTGTCCTTGCTGCTTCACTGCCAGGCACATTGTGTTCATGGACCCCCTTATCCTTGATGTTGAATATAGATGGGGCTTCCAGGTGGTCTCCTCACTTTGACAGAATGCCTTGTTTGTGCGCTGCTGTTTCTGATTTTGTCTCTGGGGAATGTTATAGGATGCATATTTAGGACTGGGATCTTTGGCCTAATGTCCCCCTCAGAGAACTCCAGTTAGACATGCCCTCCTACCTTCTTATCAGAGTCCTGTATCCCTTGAGACTGTAGAAGGAGCACAATTGCTGAAATGTGTTTAATGTTGTACGTTAGGCTAGGCTCCTTTTTTTAAACTTCTTTGTGAATTTGTCTTCAGGTTCCTGTTTAATCGCTAATTTTTAGTGATGATCGAAAACTGGGAGTTCTGGACATCATGGCAGAGCCACTTGACAAGGCATATGAAGCCTTCCGTCTGGTGGCTATAGACCGGGACAATGCACTTAAGGAACTTAAGCAGAAGGTATATACTTTTTAATTAACAATATCATTTGTAAACCTTGAAATGACTGTTTAGAAACTGTGTGGCTCACATGATGTAAATGTCCTGGTCGACCGCCAAATTTTATTTGACCATGCTTGTCATTTGTGCGCATTCTTCAAATAACTGTTTTTTTTATCATTAACTTCAACGTTAGTAATAGTCAAAACCATATGTGGGCATAACGAGGGCCAAAAGAAGTAGTACACAACTCGACCTCCATAGCACATGAAGATTCCATAGGTTTCGAACTGTATGAATTGATGCATCTTGTAGAGGGAGGACTTGGTCAGCAACAAGTGACTTTTTTTTAAAAATAATTCTGTTTATTACGTTTTAATAATACAACAACAAAACAGACATGAATCAAAGGCATACATCAGATCATGGTGGTAAGGCAATTTCAAAACGCAAAAGGAACTCTGTAGGGCCGAGAGCCATCAGACGTTTGTGGGATAAGGCAGGTAACCAATGTTAACAACAGTACAGTTCTATTTTCATCGGCGCATCTCAGTTAGCGTCAAGCCATTTACCCCATATTTTTTCGAATTTGCGGGGGCAACCCCGTGCATTATAAATCCGGCGCTCCGAGGCCGCGCATCTGTCCAACTCATTGCTCCAGCGGTTCACAGATAGAGGGTCAGCAGAGCCCCAGCTAGTCGCGATTAATCTTTTGCCTGCCCCGAATGCCAGTGCCAGAAACATTTTTTCATATTTCGAGAGATCCACTTCACCCCGGATTCCCAACAGTATCATTTTGGGATCCCTGGGGATTGGTGTCGCCAGGGTGGCAGAGATCGTGTTAATACAGCTCTCCCAGAAGACCTGTAAGACTCGGCAGTCCCATATCATATGGTAGAAGGTGGCAGGTTCCGTTTTGCATCTGAGGCATGTCCCGTCTTCCAGTCCCCCCCATCTGGCCATGGCAGTACGTGAATAGTATGTGCGGTGGAGGATCCTCAGTTGTATAAGTCTGAGTTTAGAGTCTATACCTATTTCTCTAGGGGACATTAATGCCTCTACCCAGTCTTCTGGTTCCATTTGACCTATGTCCTTTACCCACTTTTCCTTGAGCCCATCTAGCTGCGCCGCCCCAAAGGAGTTAAGGGCTTGATAGAGCGTGGAAGTGACCTTGGAGGCAATGCATTGCGGGAGGATATTGGTCTCAATGGGAGTACAGGGGGGTATGGTTGTCGTATCAGGGAATTGGGTGCGGATGGCGTGGGCCAGTTGCGCATGTCGAAACCGGTCCCTGGGTGCGAGGTCGAATTGCTCTTGCATGGCCTCAAAGTCAAGGAGGTGGCCCTCTTGTATCACATACGCTAATGTGTGTATCCCTTTTACTCACCAGTGACCGAAGGGGCCCATCTTTACTATTTCCGGGAGGAGTGCGTTGTGCCATAGGGGTTGAGATAGTGTTGGTTTACCTTTCCAGCCTATTAGTTTGTGCGCATCCCGCCAGGCCCGGCAAATATGGTGTGTCATTTTGGGTAACATTGGGGGTTGGTTGTGGGTGGCGTACAGGATCTGTAGTGGGGTTAGTGGGGTCATGCTCTCTATTTCAAGGCGGATGTGGGGGAGTGTGGGGTCTGCGTGTATCCAGTCGTTTACCACCCCAATCTGGGCTGCAAGGTAATAGGTGCGTATGCATGGTAGACCGATGCCTCCCTCCCACACTGATCGCTGCAGCGTATCAAGGGCGATCCTGGGTTGTTTCCCTCCCCACAGCAGTGTGCGAAGACGTCTGTCAATGAGTGCAAAGGTGTCTCGAGGGATGACAAGGGGGGCGTTTTGAAGTACATACAACAGTCTGGGGAGGGTCATCATTTTGAATAGCGCCGCTCTGCCCATTAGTGATAGTGGGAGTGATTGCCAGTGGGAGGTGTCCCTATTGAACCAGTCAATTATTGGTTGTAAGTTAAGTTGCAGGAACCCACCCAGTGTCGGGTCGAGTCTTATACCCAGGTATTTAAGTTCTCTAATGGAGACATGATATGGGCAGGTTTCAGGGATCGCAGACTCGCCGCCCTGGATCGGGAAGTAAATAGTTTTGGTCTCATTTACCTTAAGGCCTGCAAAGCGCTGGTATTCCCTAAGGATGCGGGAAACAATCGGGCAGGAAGTGCGTGGGTTACTGAGGTATATGAGGAGGTCGTCCGCGTAGAGGGATAGTCGGTCCTCTCCCCCCCAGGCCAGGCGAACCCTGTCCAATTAGTGTTAGCTCTAAGCTCAATTGCGAGAGGTTCTATGGCCAAGAGAAAAAGCAGCGGGGAGAGGGGGCACCCCTGTCCCGTACCTCGACCCAAGGGAAATGATCCAGAAGACCTGCCGTTCACCCTTACCATGGCCTCCGGGTGTGCATACAGGAGTTTAACCCACGATATAAACGTTTGCCCCAGGTTCATCCGAGCCATGATTGCCCACAAAGCCTCCCATTCTACAGAGTCAAATGCTTTTTCAAAGTCCACTGCCAGGAGGGCCAGTGGGGCTGGTATTTCCTTGGCTCTGCTCAGCGCCAGCTGAACTCTACGCAGGTTCATGCGGGTGGATTTGTTGGGCATGAATCCACATTGGTCGGGGTGGACAAGGGTCTCTATAACTTGCAGTAGTCTGTTGGCTAGTGTTCTTGCGAGGACCTTGGCTTCGCCGTTGATCAAGGATATTGGGCGATAGGAGGCACATTCCTCCGGGGGTTTCCCGGGCTTATGTATGACGATTATGCATGCCTTCCTGAGGTCCGGGGGGAGTGCCCCCAGCTCTTTGCTGTGTAGAAACATACGGTGCATGTGGGAGGGTAGTGAACCGCCGAGGCATTTCCATGTTTCTGTAGGGAACCCATTAGGACCCGGGGTTTTCCCGGGTTGGAGCTGTGCGAGTGCCTCTTGCACCTCGGTTACAGTGATTTCAGCGTCCAGGAGGTCTGTTTGGCGCTGAGTGAGCTTTGGGATCTCGATCTGGTCAAGGTAGCGTGCGGGTTCGGAAGGCGGGCTCTCGGCCGGTGGAGTATAGAGTTTCTCATAGTAGGCGGCGAATGCCGCAACAATGTCGGAGTCATCTGTGAGGAGTGTTCCGTCTGGAGATTCAATTGCCCGTACGTGTCCCTTAGTCTGTTCGCGCCGTTCCAACCAGGCCAGGGTCTTATTCGCCTTGTCACCTCGTTCATAGATTTGGCTCCGGACTAACTGATGGGCTATCCGTGCATTGTCTAGAGCCAGGTTGCTAAGGGCCTCTTGTGCTGTAAGCAGATCCTCTTTCGCTTCTTGGGTGCAGTGTTCTAGGGTTTGACGTTCGCACTCCAGGACACGCGCTTCTGCCTCTTTGATCTTTTGGACTTGTCGTCGTTGGTAGGCTGAAACTTCCGAGATAACTTCCCCGCGAGGACAGTCTTATACGCCTCCCAGAGCGAGATCGGGCAATCCACTGATCCTTCGTTGTTTTCAAAATATTCTGTTGTCTTCTTTTCCAGTTCCTCCGCAATTTCAGGGAGACATAGGTGATATGTGTTCAGGTGCCAGTTACGATCCGGACCACGGCAGGAGTTCTTCATGGACAATAGGAGCAGAGAGTGGTCCGAAATACCCCTTGCGAGGAATTCAGCGTCGAGGAGCCTGTGATTTATACTGCGGGGGATGAAGGCATAATCGATTCTGGAGAATGACTTGTGGACACCAGAGAAAAAGGAGAACCCAGCCTCATTGTTGTGGAGCGAGCGCCATGTGTCCGTCATTCCCAGAGCTTCGGCGAACATGGCGAGTGGTGTGGGGGCAGGGCAGGTACCTGATCTCCTGTGAGATCTATCGACTGCAGTGTTCATCACTTCATTAAAGTCCCCGCCGATCACCCATACATCGGCCTCATCTTCCAGTAACCGACTCCGTAGCTCGGAGAGTAGTTCTTTCGTCTGTGAGGGGGGGCGTAAATTGCAGCGAGGCCCCATTTCTCGCCCCAGATGTCAGCCAGTATCATAACATAGCGGCCCCGGGGGTCGGTCTTGACCTTCCTGGCCTGCAGGGGGACTCGCTTGTGGACAAGGATCATCGTGCCCCTAGCTACTGTCGTGAATCCAGTCTGGTAGGTGTGAGAGTAGTTGGATCTTCTGAAAAAGTTTGTGCTCGTGCCTAGCAAATGTGTTTAATTTAGAAGGGCAATGTCCGGCGAGTAACGGTTAAGGTACTGGAGCACCAGTCTTCGCTTTATGCTGGAGCCGAGGCCGTTGACGTTCCAGGAGAGCACGGTTACCTTGTTGGAGTTCATTCTATCTGCGTGGGGCGCTTATCTGGGCATCTGGGAGGATCAGTGGCGGTCATGTACACTCGAGAGGTGTGCAGCGCTATACTTTCGGGGGAGATGTCCGGGGGTCGTCTCGTGTCGGTGTATCTGCTGCCTGGATGATGATTATGTCCGTGGTCTTGCCCATAGACAGTGCTTGATTCCCTTGCCAGTGCTTCTATGTGTCGTGCCTTCTTGTTTCTTGATTTGGTTTCTTTACAGTCCTTGAACTCCCCCCCCCACCCTGTACTTCCCCCCCAACTGGGAGCACCTGTCGCCCAAACATTAAACCTATAACTTTATAAACTTCTTCGGGATAACCCGGCTGTGGTAACGCGCACGCCGCATTAGGGGGCGGCGGCCGCTAGGTGAGCATTCCCATTCTACCAATCTGCAGTTTGGGCCCCTTAGTACAGGGTCTTCATCCCTTTTCCGTAGGGGTCCTTGACGCTTCGTCGTCCGCATTGGTCGGGGAACGAGGGGGCGAGGGTCTCCCAGGCCGAGGTCGCTGTATGGGTGGGCCCGATGGCACACGTCTCCCGCTGGAGTCCGTGAGGACATGAGTTTCAAGCCAGTCCCATGCATCTTTGGGGTTGTAAAACAGGTGAGTAGCGCCCTCATACTGGACTTTTAGCAATGCCGGGAAGAAGAGGGCATATTTGATGGAGAGCGACTGGAGCTTCTTCTTGACGGAGTCAAAAGACTGGCGGGCTTTTTGGACTTCTTTCGTGTAATCGGGATAGAAACCGACCTTGTAGCCGTTGTATGTGATCGGGCCCATGTCCCTTGCCATTTGTAGGATCGCATCCCGGTCGCGGTAATTCAGTAGGCGTGCGATCATTGTTCTGGGCGGGGCACCCGGTGTAGGTCGGCCGGTGGGGACTCTGTGTGCCCTTTCCACGGAAAAGAATTTGGATAGCTTCTTAGGGGCAAAGACATGAGTGAGCCAGTCTTCTAAGAAGAGTTCTGCGCTGGGGCCTTCCTCTTTCTCTGGTATACCGAGGATCTTGAGATTGTTGCGTCGCGCCCTCCCCTCACTGTCCTCGGCGCGGTTTTCCAGTTGGGTCACTTTTTGGGCAATCGCAGTGAGCTGCTGTTCCATGCGGTGGACCGCGTCTTCAGTGTTAGACACCCTCTGTTCCGCTTCCCCCACCCTGGTCGATAAGTTGCGGAGGTCTTGGCGTATAAGGGACACCTCAGAGGATAGGCCGCCCATTTTAGGATGTCCTCGAGTCCCCAATCGCTTTCATAAGGTCTGACAAAGAGATAGGGGGGTCTCTGAGTTCTCCAGGGTTACTCTCTTCTTCTGGGGGCTGAGGCTCGCGCTGGGGAGGGTCCCCCACGGTGTAGAGATCCATCTTGCTCTGTAGCGTTTGCCTCTTGGTTTTCTCCTTTCCCATGCTTTGGTCGAGCGGCTCTGTGTAGCAGGGATCTGGATGCTCCCCGTCGGGAGAGGTCCTGTATGGAGCAGACGATTGTGTATAGGCTGCCTAGGGTGCACACTGCGAGCCTCTGCAAAAGTTACGTTTAGGATGGCCGCAGCGTCGTCGCTGCAGGTGTCAATCTCGCTTGGTGGCGTGGTATTGGCTCGTGCCTATCTCCGACATATAGAATGGCCCCCGTGGTATCTGGGATCTAGGCCGAAGTGCTTAGGGGTCTCGTGGGGAGGACTGTGCCCCTGTTCATCCGCTGTTGTGGGCTGACCAGCGTCTATCTTCACTGCATAGGGTGGCCCCCCGCGAGTACTACGTTTCGAGCAATGATTTAAGTCGCCCGGGGTGGTCCCAAGAGAGGGGCAGGGCAGTTCCACAGTTCACGCCAAGTCCTGGGGTCCACCGTGGACCGGGGGGGGGGCTCACTTGGTTGTGAGAAGAGGAGCCTTTCGTCCCCACACTCCCAGTGTCGTTTTGCTGCGTTTGTGACTCGTGGGCCGTGACAACGTTCTGGGTCTGGTGCTGGTCTATGGCGCAGCTGTGGCCCTCGCGGGCTCCGTGGCCTCTGCAGCAAGCTAGTTGCAAAAAGGGTCGCGGGGGGGGAAACAAAGCAAAACATCCACCCCCCACACCCGTGTACCTTACTGCGGGTGCCTCTGTTTGCAGCGTGTCCTCCCTCAGCGGGGGAGAGCAGCTCGCGGCTCCTGCTGCCGCTCGACCCCAGGTATTGCAGTCTTGCTGATGAGGGGGGTGGGGGGAGGAGGGAAGAGACCCCGAGGGGAAGGCTGGCGGTGCAAGGCCCAGGCCGTGCGTTTCTCTCGTAGATCGGGAGGTGTGCGGTGCGAGCAACTGTTGTCCCGAGGGTGGAGCAGGTGGGGGGGGCCTCAGCGGCCGCTCGACGGCGCCTGGAGAGCGTTGCGGGGTCTCGTTGCAAGCGTCGACCTCGCCTGGGAGCCACAGCGTCTCAGGGGGGGAGGGGCGATCATCTTCTCCCGCCCGCCCCGCAATGGCCGCGAGTCATCCGCCAGCGGTCCGCGGGCTGGTTCTGGCATCCCCCGCTCCGGTTCTTCTCCGGAGTGCAGCGCCAGCAGCTCCAGTGGGTCCGCCTCTGCTGGTGGGCGGTTGAGGCGAGATTGATTCCAGTAAAGGGGAAAAAATTCAGGATAATAGTAGCGGCCGCCGGGAGCCGATGTATTTAGTTCCGCATGCGTCGCGCGCGCATGCGCAGTCCTCCCAAAAAGTGACTTTTAATGGCACAGTAAAGCAAAACCTCTTCATTGTTTTTGTTTAACACAAAGGATCACAACTGTGAAATTGGATCACAGGTGAAGCCCCTTCTTCTTCTTCTGCTTTAAAACTGTGGAGTGTCGGGGGGCCGTGGCTCGGAGCCGCCATGACTGGTTCGGCTTCCTAGGAGCTCCTGGACGGCTCGAGGCGCCAACATAATCTACGCCGCTTCCAGACCCCGTTATGGGAAGAAACTAACAGCGATTGCTCATGAACCTTCGGCGCACCTATCATCCAAAAGGGTTCCCGCCTCGAGTCCGATTTAGGTCAATTCGGATCGTTTATCTCTTCGGGTCCCGATCGAATCCAAGATGGCGGCATCAACGCGGTCGAAGGAGGCCTCCCCATGGGGGGGAGGGGCAGGCGCACTTGTGTAACTCAAGCCGCCTAGCAATCCCGACCCGTCCTCCCGTTCTGTCGGACTTTCTCTCAGCACCTTCTCATCGTGCCTAGCAGTGGCAGCCCCTGATCCCCTGGGCAGCGTCCGCCGCGCATCGGCTGCAACGGACCCACCGTGAAGCACCTCGGCACCGGCATACATCCCACTGCAGAGGCGGGGGAGAAATCATCGATCTCGAGGTGCCCCCCACACCGGCCCTCTCATCTGGGCCCCGGAGCCCTGGGCCGCCTTCTCTTTCCTCCCTGCACGAAGACCGCAGCACTCACGGACCCTCCCCACCCCCGCGCTTGAGTGCGCCGGGTACAGGCCCTAGCATCCGCCGTGGGCCTCTAACCAAGGGAGATACATCACGCAACCCTCCAGCGAAACGCCACCTCGCCACCCGGGTCCAAGTTTGGCGCCCTGCCCCCCGTGGGTCCGCTGTTTAGGAGACCCTTCGCCTACAGCATCTGGAGATCCATCCCCCCGGCATACATCCCGCTGCGGAGGCAAGGGGAGACACATTGTTCCCGGGGCTTCTCTGCTCCGACCTCCGCATTTGAAATTCGGAGCCCCGAGGCTCCCCTCCACCACGTTTACGGCACAGCGGACCCAGAACAAGGAACCTCCAGCACCGCAGGAGTCCGCTGCACTGACCTACTGCCCACCCTGAGGTCTCAACTTTCATCGCTACCACCGCCAAAGCAGGATAGACGAGGTGAGGAGTGGGGGGGCGGGGTGAGTGGAACCGCCTGGGCCATATGTCCCCAAGCTAACCGGGCCCCGGTCTGTCTCGCTCATCGGCCTCTCCTGGATCGCTCGTACCGGGCCCATCTACCCCTTGGGGACACGGCCACTCTACTCGCCTCATCTCCCCCTCCCACCCTCTCTATCTTCAAGGGCCTACAGTGGCTAGCTCTGGGGCTCCTCGTGCCCATCCGTGAACAGAAAGCGACCACTCACCTCTGTCCTCATACAGCTGTCCTCTAGACTATGGGTCCTGTTGGGCCTGGAACACGGCGGGAGCTCCCGAACTCTGCTCTTACAAGGCTACACTAAAGCTCCCGTCCGGACAACCCCTGCACCAAGATGTCCAGAAACAGCAAAGCACCCAAGCAAGCACCCAGGCATTGTCTCCATGATGGCCAATTCAGCTGCCGATAGATCAAAAAAGGGGGACTCCTCAGAAGAACCCAACAACATTACCACGACTATAGCACCCACGCCAATCCCGGATCCCTCCCAATCGGTCACCAAATCCGACCTGGAAGACCTCCTATCAGCCCTAACAAAAGAAATACACAAAAGCACAGAAGAGGTCACAAAGAAAATCACGGTCTTGGATAAGCGGGTGGGCGAAATAGAACATCGAACGGCCGAATTGGAATCTGAGATCTGCGACCAAAGATTCGAAGGGGAACTGGACAGGGACCGGATTACAGCCTTAGAGGCAAAATGTAACATCGTAGAAGCGAAACAGGAAGATGCAGAAAATCGCTCCCATAGGAATAACATCCGCTTGCGAGGCACACCTACCTCCATCACAGACGCAGACCTAAAACTCTACGTCTCTGAACTCCTCAGGTTCATTATCACCCTCCCGGACACCTCTCCCCTGGAGCTGGATCGAGTACACAGAACATCCCCAAGACGGGAATCCAACTTTCCTCCAGACGTCCTGGTCAGCGTCCACTTCTTCCAGCTAAAAGAAGAAATCACGCGGGAGGCAAGACAAATGCGACAGATAACCTTCCGGGGAGCCACAATCTCTTTCTATCAGGATTTAGCACCCTCCACGCTACAAAAACGAAAAATCATGCGTCCATTAACAGAATGGCTATGCGAGAAACAAACCCCATACCAATGAGGATTTCCTGCCACGGTCAGGTTCAAATGGAACGGATCTCAGAAGCAAATCAGCTCACCGAAAGAAGCAACAAATTTCATGGGCCTGGGGGGCTCGGACAGAGAGTCCGGCTCTGAAGAACCGAATCGCCCTCAGCAGGACAAACCCTCAACAGGGGAATGGTCAAAAGTGGGCAGACGACGCAGGCTCCGAGGTCCCCCGAAGAAAGATTAACAAACCAGGATGACCAACTATCAACAACCTGGCAATTCCACGGCTCGCGAGCCCCTATCGCGCAGCCTTTGCGGCCCGCCATGTACGAGGTGAGGGACACCACCTGACCCACACTAGCCTTTAATGCGAGCCCCGGAGGGAGACAACCCACAAACAACACCACATTCAGTCTCACCGACAGTGCGGGAGCACCGTTCGAGCTCCAGCTTATTCCTTATCAGCGGCCCAGTTGGCCATTATCATGCGCTTTGGTGCCACCAGTTCCCCGGTGGCAGTGGGATGACGGTTCTCCTATGTGTTCTTGTTTTTGTGGGGGGGGGGTTAAATTGGGTTCATTGACTATAGGCCATGGAGGGGGGCACCTGCCCCCACGGACACCGGCCTCACACTCAATACAACAGTATGACGTAACAACAACAACATCTCCACGAGCTCAAAGCAACAATCGCCCTTCATCAGTCTCTCGACCCCGGTGGGGAATCATGGACAGAGGCACATCTATCGCCAAGCATAAAAACCAATGTCTGCTGCCAATGACCTAACAATCCTCACCTGGAACGTCCAAGGCCTAAATTCACCACGCAAACGCAAATCCGCAAATCGGTGGAATACAGACTGGGCCAACTATCGGGAGATATCATACTTCTCCAAGAAACTCACCTGCTGCAAGAAGATGAGGGCCGGATCAGATTCAACAGGTACAAAAGAAAATTTTCGCCTCTTCTGGGCAAAAGAAAAGAGGAGTGGCAATCCTCCTAAGCGACAAAATCCCACTGTCAAAGATGACTATAAAGAGGCATCCGGATAGGCGCTTCCTCCTCCTAAAGGGCCTTCTCGAAGAACTCCCGATCACTATCGTCTCGATTTACGGCCCTAACACAACTCAAGCTAATTTCATTGCTAACCTAACTTCCACCATCACAGCATTCCGCGAAGGGCACCTCATCATAGGTGGGGATTTCAACAGCATACCAAACCCACAAATGGACAAGACTCTTCCCCCCCACAAACGCAGACTTTTACGCATGCCCTGGCCATCGTCAAGCTGCTTAGAGAAACTGAAACGGTCGACACCTGGAGGCTATTCAACGACAAAGCGAGAGACTACACCCATTACTCCTCGGTCCACAAAGGATTTTCAAGAATAGACCTCATACTAATCTCAGGAGTCGTATTCCCCTGTCTTAACAATTTAGAAATCCACACTGGTATGATATCGGACCACGCCCCAGTATCAGCTACCTTAAAGGCATAGTCTAGTAAAATTTTTTATTGTCCCTACGGGTCGGCCATGTTTTTTTAAGCCTAAGTGGCTCGATTTTAGAAAACTTTCCTATGGACCTTACCCGAGTTTTCGTCCATTAAACGCACGCGAAAACAAGCACCAGGGAGCCGCCATTTTCTGATAATCCTATCTTTTCCCCCATCGCCCTGGGTGAACTGCTTTTGCGGCACTAAATCAAATCCCCCGCCCCTGAGCCTGACATTATCAAAACATTCATATTCCCCGCCTCTCTCCGTGACGTTACTGTGCTGCGTAGGCAAACGCGCCCAGTCGTCTTCTACGCGACTCCACACAGAACCCGGAAACCAACACAAACCATCTCACAACACAGCGTGCCACAATTTGGAATATGAAACTGTACTTTAAAATCAAACAGCAACACGGTACATTTGGTAAAGTACATTTATTTGACATTAAATGTTTATAGAATATTCAGCAATTGCCATATGAACTCGGAATGCCATTTATTTTCTTATATCTCTATCCGCAAATCCGTAAAGGTTTATCGTGAGTCACGCGCTGTTCCTTTATGGTACACAGGGTGTTGGTTTTCGTTAAAAGAAGCACTTTGGTCGCACGTTGAACCGCAAGGCTGTTCCATCAAGTAGGCACTAGTCCATCGTAAAGGTTGATATGTTGCTTCTAGCCACTAGTACAGCGTAAGAGTATGTGGGCCCTTGACGATCGTCCCATAAAATTGTCAGTGTGCTCCAGTTGTTCACACGAAGCTGCAGGTGTCTACTGTAAAAGCCATCTGCTGGTGTCTCAAACCGATGGCAGTAGCAGAAGGGGAGCAAATACCTGTTATGAAAACAAAAAAATTATAATTAGTCTCGCCAGCCGATCTTCATTAATATTACTTATTTTATTTATTACAGCCGATCAGAAACTATTTGCTTGCAAGGATAGTTCAATGGAGTATGTTCGGCTCTAAAATCAATATGAAAAGTAACGAAATAAATCGAGGCCAACACACAATGATAAACGACAGTTAGTCTACATGCGTGAGGAATGATATGATATATGATATGGCATTTGTAACGCGCCTATACTCAAGTGTTTCTAGGCGCGACGAGGCAGGTGGGGTACAAGGGCAGACAGACAACGATCCTACTAGGCCAGGTGTCTTTCTGATCGCGCATGGGGAAGGGCTGTACATGGTTAGTTGAATACAAATTAAATAATAGGGCCAGCTGGTGGCAAGTGCAAGGTAAATGCCGGGAGAAGGGGCTGAAGGATACAGAGACAGTCCCGTAGTGCAGGTAGGCAGTGCAGGGAAAAGTGGCTGGGCCAAGGACAGAGATCGGTGAGACCAGTGGACCTGCATGCCCATGTGCCCACTACGAACACGTTTTACTTGCTTTTCCTAGCTCTTCATTCATTCATTTATTCATGCACCTATTCATTAAATCTTCATTCCGGTATAAAAGCGTGTAAAGATTTACTTACATTATATTTGAAATTTCCATTGTGTCTCTTCGTAATGCAGTCTGTAAAACGGACCGTGCTCTTGACAACGATTTTTCGTATACTGAATTAAAATGAAACTCGGTCTAGTTTCTGAATTTTCTGCCTTATCGTCTCTTACGTTATTGCGCACCCCCTTCAAATGTAGTTCTTTCGGCATGGTCCCTGTCTCAAGGTCAAAAAACAATAGACCCTTATACTTCCAGTGCGACTTGTGGGCCTCATCTGGGCGCGAGCTGAAAATCAAAGCCGCTGTCCTTCGCATTCTTTATTTGCAACATCACGTAGTATAGGCATCTGTGAGAACTTGAAGTTTAGAATCCGTCTATGTAGTGCGCCTCAATGTGCAAATGCGAACTGGCTTCTCTCCCAAATGCCACGGCCCGCTTGGCTGGCGCGTTCTAAGTGCCCCAATTTTGTCCCCGTTGTCTGCGAGCTTTGCAGCCCAAATTGAGACATTTAATTTTTGGCGGAAGGTCAGGGAAAGTATAAAGTACCACAGGAGTTAAGTTAAAAGTGAGATTTATTGTTTGTTTGTTTGTTTTATTATTTGCAATATGCAAGCCTCCCCTCCGTTAACAGTGCGCAGCATTTACATTTACATGAGATGAGACATGAGAAAAATATATACATACACATATATGAGGTGAATAGAGAGAATTCAAAGATGACACCCAGCTTGTTCGCCACCCATGATGGTGAAGGTAGGGGTTAGGTTTACAGGTACACTGTACAATAACATTTATTTACAAAAAGACAATCGTATTGCAATTATTTAAACTGGGATTTGTACTTCACTATCAACTGTGCTTCGGGTGGACATGGCACAGTCGCAATGTTCGGTGGCAATGAATCACTGCTCTGCACTGAAACGTCCAAAATTCCATATCTGTGTCTCTCTAACACAGCAACAATAAGGCCTTTCACAAAGTCGAACTGCATTTCATCATAGACTGGTTTGATCACCCATTGCTTACTTCGTTTTGAAAACACCTTAGTGTAGCGAGGCATCCTTACTTTACCCCTAGTCCTAGATTGTTCACGTCCGACATTGCTGTTATGGGCCAAGACCGCTAGTAGAGTGCGATGTTTCATGCCCGAAAGCTAAAATGCAAGCGCTTTGGCCTGTACTTTAGGCACATATTGTGGAACACCTCCAAATCTCCTGTGTGACAGAATTCTGCCAGTCCTCTCAAATCTCTTGATGGAGTTTTGTCGAAAACAATCTTCTCAGTGGCTTTGTGTGTCGGTGAAGATGGAATCAACCACTTCTTCTTCCGTGCCTCCTCTGGGGACAAAGGGCCATGTTCACATTGGTGGAAATGTTGATTTGCTTTCCAGCGGTGAACGTTGGTACAGTGGTGCATCAGTGACCGCCACTGACCCTTCACAAGTTTTTGAGCTCCACCAAAGATGGTTGGTGATAGAATGTGACCACTGCAAAATACTTTCAAAACCTTTTTTTTCCCTGCAGCCGAGATTTTCCTATTGATTGATTTAGCAAGATGCCATACGTCAAATTGATGTTTAATATGTGGGAAATGCTCTCTCATTGTCTTGGCAATTGAAACGTGTCTATCCGTGGCTATGAGGACGATGTGCATTCCCCTTGATTGTAGATATTCCACTGATTTTATAAATCCTAGTTTCTCCATGGCCACTGACGATGTACATTGTGTTACCTGCACGACCACTGAACCCACAATTTTCTTACTATCCATGTCCTGAGTGGTAGGTCCAGTACTTGGCAGAAAATCCAGGGCTTTTGCACTGTCCATCGCCGGCTAGCCTGAATCGTTTGCCTTCGAATGTACTTGCTAGAGACAATTGTTCAATTTTCCAAGCATCACTAATGGCCGGAAACAGATAATCACGTTGGTATATGTAGTACAGCGCTTTAGAAATGAAATGTAGTCCCACAAACTGAAAGAAAGCCTCTAACTTTCTAAAACTCGAGCCACTAAAAAGTGATGCAGCTGCACACAGTAGATTGCCTGCTGGCAGTTTCCCCAGCATCGGTTGTGCAGACCATGAGAACCTATGATTTAATCTACAGGCGGCATTTATTTTGACGTTACTGCCTTTTATTTGACGAGTCACATTAATCAATGGCTTCCCACATACTTTCCCTCTAATGGAATGCACACATTTCAGCATACTTATAATTTTCATCAAACAACTGTTGATTACAATGTATTTGCTCTCTTTCATTAGACTGTCATCCTGCGTCAACGTTGTTTCGGCCTGTGACTTTGTGGAGATTTCAACACATTGGAAATTAATATCGCTGATATCAAGTTCTGATGCGTCTATGGATGCTGCGGCTGGTTCATTCTCTGTCATTTCGACATCTATTACTTCAACATTGATGGGAGAACACAACAATGTCGACAGGTTTTTTGGTGGCAAATTCTTGGCGGGTGTAGATTGTGTGAATTGATCTGCAACTACTTCAGAGCTATCTTCAATACATTCAATAACATCTTCTTGTGGTGGTGCGGTCGCACTGTAGCTATGGTCCAATGCAACTTTGCTGTAGTCTCCAAACACAGTTAATTCATGTTCTGGCCATTGGACATGAGCATCTCGAGCCTGAACACGCCTCGCCTCAATTAATAGTTCCTCCATAGTGTACACAGTCTGGCAAGCCACATCTTTCATTCGCTTCGCTGTCTGTTTATGTATAGTTCTGACACCCACGGGTAACTGGAGGAGAGATTGGAAAAGGGATGTTCAGTTTAAACACAAGATGGAGTGTAGTAGAATTGACTGGAAAAAAACATAAAATAGTCCCCTGCACAAACATTTTTTTAAAGTTATGAACTGTTTGCAACTAACCTTTTTTTTGGTTTTTTTTTCTTTGCAACTTTTTTGACTCGACCTTCAACATCTGCACGCTGTAGCTCCGATTCGTTTCCGCATGTCCTCCCTTCCTCTTGTGCTGCAACGACTATATTTTCTGTATCCGCATAGACAGCACGGAATGAGGCTCCATCGTCTCCCTGAAACATAGTACTTTCATTACTATGTATCAAAATATTGTTAGCATAAAACACACGTGAGGACGAACACACAGGTACATCTCAATAGCCAAACACGATTTAAACATTGTGTGCAACAATCAAACGACAAGTATTCGACCAGTGATGATCTATTTCGATGGAACTGTCAGTATCCATACCTCTGGCTCTGCATGGACTGCCATGAATGGTTGTATTGGAGAGGAGGCATCCGCATCTCCCTGAAACACAGTACTTGCATTAGTATGCTTTTCAATATTGGAAACACAACACACACTTGGGGTCGACGGCACAGTACATATAAAGAGATAACCACAAATGATGCATTGTCCAAAAGAATCAAGGAAAATCTAAATATGATCACATTTCATCGACTTATTTCTCCGATTCCTTTATATCTGCATCATCTAAATGAGATGTTGTGATTGTGGTGGAAGCTCCGTCGTCTCCCTGAAACACAGTACTTGGATTAGTATGGTTTTCAATATTGGAAACATAACACACATTTGGGGTCGAACGCACAGGTACATATAAAGAAATAACCGCAAATGATGCATTGTCGAAAAGAATCAAGGAAAATCTAAATATGATCACATTTCATCGACTTATTTCTCCGATTTATTTACATCTGCATCATCTAAATTGGATGTTGTGATTGTAGTGGAAGCTTCGTCGTCTCCCTGAAACACAGCACTTGCGTTAATAGGGAAGAAAGTATAGCAAATGGAATCACGTTATATGATCACGCATGATGGAGCTGTCATTATCCATACCTCGTGCTGCTGAAGAATATCTATGGATGTTGCAAATGTAGTGCGCACTTCCGAAAGCTGTTGCGCCGATTCGTATACGCATGGTCCCGCTTCCACTTCCCCTGGAATTACTTGAATGTCAGGCTCTGCATCAAGTGCAGGGGTTGACGCTCCATCAACTGCCTGAAACATAGTACTTGCATTAGTGAGGATTACAATAGTGAAAACATAACACACACCTGGGGTCGACAGCACAGGTACATATCAACGGCTAACCACGAATGAAACATTGTGTAGAACAATCAAACGACAAGAATTCCAGCTCTGATGATGACGCTCGATGGAGCTGTCAGTATCCATACCTCCTGCTGGTGAAGAACATCTAGAAATGTTGTAGATGTGGCAGACGCTTCAGCATCTCCCTGAAAGACAGTACTTGCATTAGTATGGATAACACTAATTATAACTGAAAACAAACACCAGTGGACGATAACTAAGGTGTATATCAATTGGAAAGCACTAACCAAACATTCGGTAAAATAATTAGACGATAAAATAAAACTATTACTTGACATGCATAAAACAAGTCTGTAGCGGATTAGCCTAGTAAGATTACCTGATACGCGCTAGAAGTGGTTGATAACTGCGACCACGTCAAGGATGTAGAATGTTCTTGCTTCAGATTCAAGGGATAGTCAAGAAGTTGTAAAGGTAAATTAATGATTGATAATGAAATGCCAATATTAAAAATAGCCATGTAAGGCGACAGAATACTTGTAAAATGCTCAATACAGCACAGTTCCCTGTTCCCATATATATACATTGCGTTTGTGGGTTATGAAATCGAAAAAGAATATATTGATAAATGTCATTATTCAAAAAACTATACACTCATATCAATATTGAAATTATTACAAGGGATAGAACACCTACAATATCAATGAATCCGTTCGGCTACCTACACACTACCGCAAGGCCTAAATCTAAATCCGGACACTTGACTCACCGGTGGCGGAATGTGGACGAATAGAGTGGGAATAGTGTTTTCGAGCAATTTCCGTGTCGTTCGCCGTTTATTCTTCTTTGTTACCCAAGATGTTGTGTACATGTCCAAGGAAAAGTGCCGGCTGCAGATGCGGTATCGATCACCCCTCTTGTCCTGTAAGACTTGTTGGACTCTACTTTCCAGCTCATCCAGTGGATATCCGCAATGTCTGACCCATTCTCTTATTCGATCAACAGTTTTCGAGAATACATGCATTGTAGTGCCTTCAGATTTCGCATGGGTCTTCGAAGGGCAACCGCTAATCGAACAGGCAGGCATTGTTGATAAATCTGAAAAGTAAATATCGACATTATTATACAATCTTCAAGAATAAAGATTTGATACAAAAGTAAATGAATCATACAATGATCAATGCAAGGTTTGTTTTGGTCGCAGGAACTATACCAGTTCATTATGTGCGGCTTAGTATTTGCATAAATTGCAGAAATGTATAAATGATGTGTCTAAAATCTGAACATGTGACTCGTCCCTTGGATGTTCTGTCTTGCACGAGCTCTGATGATGACGCTCGATGGAGCTGTCAGTATCCATACCTCCTGCTGGTGAAGAACATCTAGAAATGTTGTAGATGTGGCAGACGCTTCAGCATCTCCCTGAAAGACAGTACTTGCATTAGTATGGATAACACTAATTATAACTGAAAACAAACACCAGTGGACGATAACTAAGGTGTATATCAATTGGAAAGCACTAACCAAACATTCGGTAAAATAATTAGACGATAAAATAAAACTATTACTTGACATGCATAAAACAAGTCTGTAGCGGATTAGCCTAGTAAGATTACCTGATACGCGCTAGAAGTGGTTGATAACTGCGACCACGTCAAGGATGTAGAATGTTCTTGCTTCAGATTCAAGGGATAGTCAAGAAGTTGTAAAGGTAAATTAATGATTGATAATGAAATGCCAATATTAAAAATAGCCATGTAAGGCGACAGAATACTTGTAAAATGCTCAATACAGCACAGTTCCCTGTTCCCATATATATACATTGCGTTTGTGGGTTATGAAATCGAAAAAGAATATATTGATAAATGTCATTATTCAAAAAACTATACACTCATATCAATATTGAAATTATTACAAGGGATAGAACACCTACAATATCAATGAATCCGTTCGGCTACCTACACACTACCGCAAGGCCTAAATCTAAATCCGGACACTTGACTCACCGGTGGCGGAATGTGGACGAATAGAGTGGGAATAGTGTTTTCGAGCAATTTCCGTGCCGTTCGCCGTTTATTCTTCTTTGTTACCCAAGATGTTGTGTACATGTCCAAGGAAAAGTGCCGGCTGCAGATGCGGTATCGATCACCCCTCTTGTCCTGTAAGACTTGTTGGACTCTACTTTCCAGCTCATCCAGTGGATATCCGCAATGTCTGACCCATTCTCTTATTCGATCAATAGTTTTCGGGAATACATGCATTGTAGTGCCTTCAGATTTCGCATGGGTCTTCGAAGGGCAACCGCTAATCGAACAGGCAGGCATTGTTGATAAATCTGAAAAGTAAATATCGACATTATACAATCTTCAAGAATAAAGATTTGATACAAAAGTAAATGAATCATACAATGATCAATGCAAGGTTTGTTTTGGTCGCAGGAACTATACCAGTTCATTATGTGCGGCTTAGTATTTGCATAAATTGCAGAAATGTATAAATGATGTGTCTAAAATCTGAACATGTGACTCGTCCCTTGGATGTTCTGTCTTGCACGAGAAGGAAACATGCTTACATTATAGACTGGACCCCCGAAGGATGCAATTCGATGACAATAGACACAGATGAAAATAAATAGATCTATTGATAGCATAGCAATGGAAACTCAAGTCAATAGCAATGAGACCAATGAACATAGCACTATTGTGTACTCTACTCGAAAATAGATCGAAATTTAAAAATCTGCGAAATATGACTAGGATACATGGCCTTACCTTGACCAACAAACAGTTGGATTCAGCAAGCAGAGCAGTATGTTGCAGGAGAATAGGTGAGTGGCCACAGGTAGCACACTGATGGGTTTGCTCTAAGCGGTCACAGAAGTTCACGGATAGCACGACGACGAGCAGATTAGCGTAGATCTCAGTGGTTGCCAGGTAGCACGTTCAGGAGTTGACTTGCAAAGCACAAAGATGTTCTCATGAGACATATCAAGTGGTTTATAAAGTATTAGAAACAGGGGTGTGTTTGTGAATGAATGACGTATGTATGTCGTGGTCTTAGGGGGGCGGCCTGCTTGAAGGGGAGGCCTGGCTGGAGACACAGGGTCTGAGGAGGCCATGTGACCGATGGCCCCTTGGCGTGGGATACCTTTTGAAGTGTACATGTAGTTTGGCACCTTGGCCTTTCGCGCCCCTGACAGCCCCCCATGCCAGCGCGCATCCACTGGCGCGAACCGCCTTTGATAGAGGGGGGTGGGATGGATGGGCCTGGGGCGTGCAGTTAAGGCACAGGAAGACTGCTGAATGGAGACGCACTTATGTGGATTGCAGGGGGGTGGCCTGCTTGAAGGGGAGGCCTGGCTGGAGACACGGGGTCTGAGGAGGCCATGTGACCGATGGCCCCTTGGCGTGGGATACCTTTTGAAGTGTACATGCTATTTGGCACCTTGGCCGTTTGCGCCTGTCACAGCCCCCCATGCCAGCGCTCATCCCCGGGTGCGAACCGCCTTTGATAGAGGGGGGTGGGATGGATGGGCCTGGGGCGTGCAGATAAGGCACAGGAAGACTGCTGAATGGAGACACACTTATGTGGATTGCAGGGGGGCGGCCTGCTTGAAGGGGAGGCCTGGCTGGAGACACGGGGTCTGAGGAGGCCATGTGACCGATGGCCCCTTGGCGTGGGATACCTTTTGAAGTGTACATGTAGTTTGGCACCTTGGCCTTTCGCGCCCCTGACAGCCCCCCATGCCAGCGCGCATCCACTGGCGCGAACCGCCTTTGATAGAGGGGGGTGGGATGGATGGGCCTGGGGCGTGCAGTTAAGGCACAGGAAGACTGCTGAATGGAGACGCACTTATGTGGATTGCAGGGGGGTGGCCTGCTTGAAGGGGAGGCCTGGCTGGAGACACGGGGTCTGAGGAGGCCATGTGACCGATGGCCCCTTGGCGTGGGATACCTTTTGAAGTGTACATGCTGTTTGGCACCTTGGCCGTTTGCGCCTGTCACAGCCCCCCATGCCAGCGCTCATCCCCGGGTGCGAACCGCCTTTGATAGAGGGGGGTGGAATGGATGGGCCTGGGGCGTGCAGATAAGGCACAGGAAGACTGCTGAATGGAGACACACTTATGTGGATTGCAGGGGGGCGGCCTGCTTGAAGGGGAGGCCTGGCTGGAGACACGGGGTCTGAGGAGGCCATGTGACCGATGGCCCCTTGGCGTGGGATACCTTTTGAAGTGTACATGTAGTTTGGCACCTTGGCCTTTCGCGCCCCTGACAGCCCCCCATGCCAGCGCGCATCCACTGGCGCAAACTGCCTTTATATCAATGTATAGTATATCGCCTTTATATCAATGATAGTATATCGTTGCTTATCAATAACAAATGCCACATACCGGAGATTCTTGTGAGCACAGACCCACACTTCAACCGGTGTATTATAGTGGTCAAGACCCTAAGGCCTGTATAATCCAATGGTAATTGTTAGTATAGATATATGTGTGACTTTTATAGAGACATAACCTACTGAAAGACTTTGAACAAGTGTTATTTAGTGCATGCATTATCGAGAATATGTTATGTTAGCTTAGATAGATAGTGACCACCCTGCTTCACAGCGACCAGACCTTCACCCATTCGGAGCACAGATGTCTGACGTCCATCCTTGAATGGAGACACACTTGATTCATTTAAAAAATCGAAACAACCGTTGTTAAAATATATGTGGTGTTTTATTTTGTATCATATTTTCATGACACAAAAATACAAGACTTTAAAGATTATACAGGTCAGGTTGCAGCACAGCGAGAGAAAATCCCCTGTACTGACCGCTGTCACTCGGGAACGTTTCTCTAATGGCACGAACGGCACAGGCGGGTATCACTCTTCGAACGCGGTGTCCAAGCCTCCCGTGGAGCCACCATGTAAAGGAACGATAGGCCACCAGCCTGTACCACCTGTGAAAAGGAATGAAACCATCTGTTTTGAAATGACCAAGATAAGTTTAATAAACGTTTGTTGTCAATGACAATTCTTGTAACTAATTGCATTCTGCACGGACAAATGCTATCTAGACAATGCACACTATGTAACGACTTACATGCGTTACAATGATATGTAGATGTAATTTTGGATATAGTAGAAGAACATGAAATAGGAGTGGCATGACAAGCAGAGTATACTTACTCGTTACTCGGATTACAAGGACGAACAGTTGCGCGAAGTTCGTGCATAAGCACCATCATTATTCTCAACACGGCCCGTGTGAGGCAGGCTGCCCTGAAGTCTGGCAGCTCGGTGATGCATTGCGGTCGTGGCTCGCCTTCCGAAATGTAGGCCAGGCATCCCGAGTTTTCTCGGCAGCAGCAGTTCTCGTCCTCAGTTGGCATTAGCTTGCACCGATTGCATGTACACCAGGTGTAGACTCCGTCCATTCGACTAGGCCCAGGCTCTTCATCTGTTGATTCGTCCTGCCAACTGCCGTCCGAATCCCCATCGTTTTCGCATGCTTCCCTTTCCAGTAGTTCCTCCTCGGTATACTCGGGCTCGTACTTGTAGGGCATTATTGTAGCCATTGTGTGTTAAACAAACTAAAATAATTTATAGCAGTGGTACTGGTATCTGTTCACACGGGCTACAAGCGGCGAAGGTAGCTGACCAGAGCACTGAAACGAGTCACAGAATACTCAAAGTAACACAGAGAGAGGAATGGAATCGAAAATCTGCTGCTGTGTGTTGTGAAACGGTCTGTTTATACTTATTGAGGAAAGAGGCGTCCTGCCATTTCCATGGCGACACGTCATTAGCTGAAGCGCAGCGAATGTTGACACAGGACATGCTTTGGCGTTGGGAAATGGGCGGTACGAGTCTGCTGATGACAGGCTCAGGGACGGGGGATTTGATTTAGTGCCGCAAAAGCAGGTCAGCCAGGGCGATGGGGGAAAAGATAGGATTATCAGAAAATGACGGGTCCCTGGTGCTTGTTTTCGCGTGCGTTCAATGGACGAAAACTCGGTTAAGGTCCATAGGAAAGTTTTCTAAAATCGAGCCACTTAGGCTTAAAAAAACATGGCCGACCCGTAGGGACAATAAAAATCTTTACTAGACCATGCCTTTAACCATCTCATGCCAAAAACACTCTGTTCAAAGACATTGGAAGATCAATGACTCACTGTTATTAGATATATGCATCAGAGCAGAAATCGAAGAAACCATCTCCAATTACTTCAAAGAAAACACGACAGAGGATTCTCCGATCAATATCATCTGGGATGCCATGAAAGCAGTCGTCAGAGGCACATTAATCAGAGCCGGAACAGAACAGAGAAGAATTTCAAACATCGTGTCGGCCGGGCTGGAGGACAAAGTAAAACAACTGGGGAACAAATTGAAATTACACAGCTCCAGGAAAACAGAAAGAGCCCTGAGGAAAGCAAAAAACTGCACTGGAAATGCACTGTGCCGATCGCACTGCCAAATCGCTAGCTTATACAAGGCAATTCTATTACAGCAGAAGTAATAAGGCAAATAGAGTGCTAGCTCAAAAACTGAAAAAGCTTCGCTCCCAGAACCACATCCTGAAACTAAGGGGGGCAGACGGTAACCTGCACTACACCGAGGCAGAGAAAATCGAAGAACTACTCAAGTACCAGAAATCTATCATGTCAGGGGAACCTACCACACTAGACAACCTGCCAGAATACCTGCGCACAACGCCCTCCATCGACTCGTCCCAGCTGGAAGCCTTAGAATCCCACATCACGAGCGAAGAAATCATGGAGGTCATTAAAAATCTCAAAAACATGGCCCCGGGCCCCGGCGGCCTGTCCGCAAACGTCTATAAAAAATTTGCCAGAATCCTAGCACCCCAAATGACAGCTCTATTCAACTCCTTCCTATTCTCGAAATCAGTCACCGGCTCAATGGCGGAATCGCTCACGGTCTTGCTGCATAAACCCGGGAAAGACCCCGAACTGGCCACCTCTTACCGCCCAATCTCACTCTTCAACAACGACGGCAAAATCTTTGCCAAAGTTCTGGCTACTAGACTAGGCCCGACCCTGATCAACCGGGACCAAACGGGCTTCATACCAGGGAGAGCGACCACGACAATATCAGAAGAATGATAAATATCATTGAGAGCGCCCATAGACTAAAAGTGGGAATGGCGGTCATCTCCTTAGACGCCCACAAAGCTTTCGATATGGTCGATTGGGGATATATCCGGGCAGTTCTCGCGCACTTCGGCTTCGGCCCAAACTTTATCACATGGGTAATGGCCAACTCCCAGTCTCCCACCACACAGTTGCGCGTCAACGGCACCAGGTCAGAGACAATCCATATATCCAGGGGCACTAGACAAGGCTGTCCACTCTCACCACTAATCTTCGCCCTATCCATGGAGCCCTTCGCAGCAGAAATCAGACAAAACTCGATAATTAGGGGAGTACTCGTGGGAAACCAAGAATAGAAAATAGCACTATATGCTGACGATGTTTTAATAACTGCATCAAATCTAGCAGAATCCTTGGGTGCCCTGTTGGAGGAGATCATAGCATTCGGAACATTATCGGGGTTCAAGGTAAATCTCAATAAATCCGCCGCACTCGCAGTCAACCTATCTAAACAAGAAAAAGCCTCTCTGTCCCCTCATGTCGATTCCATGGTCACCAGGCCCAAATTGCTTACCTTGGGGTCCAGATCCCCAATGACCCATTACGCTTATACTCCAGCAATTTCCCGCAACTGATTAGAGAGCTCCAGAGGGCCAAAAGATGGAAACCGCAGGAAATCTCCTGGTTCGTGCGAATTACCGCCATCAAAATGAACTTAATCCCTAGATGGCTATATCACTGCACAGCACTAGCAACTCAGATCCCCGGCCCAGCCGTGATAGCTTTACAAAAGAAAATTCAAGAATCCGTATGGGGGGGGGGGTGAAACCCTCTATCAGTAAACGAATAATGATGAGAGGGATAGCACAGGGCGGGTTGGGAGTCCCAGACCTGGCTAGATATACCCTAGCGGCGCAGCTATCCCACGCATTCACTTGGGTCCAAGAATCAGACATACCAAAATGGTCGAACCTCGAAGAAGCCTGGTGCCCGGTCCCACCCTCCGCACTACCAGACCTGCCCAACCTAAAATCCCTAGTCACTGGCGACCCCCTAATTGCGACTAGAACTACAGCTCGATGCTGGAAGGCTGCGGCCCGCAGATGGGGTGTCTGCTGCTCTCTGGGTCCCCTAACCCCCATCTGGAATAACCCAGAATTCTCTCCAGGCATGTCCCCACAGAACTTCCAATCATGGAGGGAGGGCGGCCTACGAATAACCAGCGACTTCCTTGAGGCAGGCGCACCCATCTCATTTGAAAGGTGCAAAGTGAAATTCGGGGTGAATGAGCAAGAGAGATTCCGCTACGCCCAAATCCGACACTGGCTATCCCACAGAGCGACCAGAGAGAAATGCT
This sequence comes from Ambystoma mexicanum, assembly GCF_040938575.1. NCBI lineage: Eukaryota > Metazoa > Chordata > Amphibia > Caudata > Ambystomatidae > Ambystoma > Ambystoma mexicanum. Next base: position 1,054,915,079 of record NC_090931.1, on the reverse strand, counting down.
CCAGAGACCTAACCACACTGGAACTATCTCTCACGTCCCCCACTAACAAAGGCAGAACCTCGACCCTCTACTGACTCCTATATAGGGCTGACCCTTCTATAAAGAAAGATACATGCTTGAATGGGAAAAGGACCTGGGCAAAGAAATCGACATTGAAAACTGGGGAAAAATGTGGACTAGGCTGCATAAAAGCTCGCAATGTATCACAAACAGGGAAGGGGGCTACAAACTTTGTTATAGGTATTACATCACCCCCGCTCAAATCAATAAGGCCCACCCTAACATCCCCGGGTCATGTTGGCGCGGGTGTGCAACCCCAGGCTCATTATTCCACATAGTATGGACCTGCCGGAAAGCCGAACGATACTGGAGAGAGGTAATCAAACATATCAAAGACATCTCCGGCCTATCCATCCCTTGGGACCCCGGAATCATCCTTCTGGGCGACACCGGCGAGGGCGCTTTCCCACTCTCGGGCCATATCCCCCGGCTATGCTCTCACCTACTTCTAGCGGCGAAAATCGCAATGGCCAGGGTTTGGAAAGACAAAGAAGGGTCCTCGGTGGCACTCTGGTGGGCGAAATGCTGGGACATAGCGGTCGCTGAAAAAATCACAGCTATCCGATCTGGCTCTCTGAATAGGGCCTTGAACATATGGGACCCATTCATGGACTATGCCGCCAGATATCCGGCTCTCACCAGAAGACCCCCATTAACCAGATGGCCCAAAATCAACCTACCTCACTGACCCCCAGTCGCGGGCCGCAGCAATCCAGCTCGCCAAGGACCCCCACAGCAGCCAAGGGCAGTCCGCTCCACAGACGTGATCACTCACCGCTCCGAACAAGAGACACTGACACTCGACCATGATTTGATCTGTTGTGCTTGCACTTAATGTAATGCTCACTGATGTAAACCCAATAAAATGTTGTTATGAAAAAAAAAAAACTGTGGAGTGTCGCTTTTGCTGGTTTTGCTAGTTTTACTAAAATATAAAAATGTGAACCAAAAAGTGTGTCTAGAATTCACTGCATGGCTTTCACATTTTTATCATACTACATTCATCTGCTTTTGCAAAATTAACCATTTATTACTCATATTGGTAACATTAAGAGAATCCAAAGAGAAGAAAAACTCTGGAGTAATCTTCCTTGTTACATTGGTAACATTGAGCGAGACCAAGGAGAGGAACCACTCAGGAGTAATCTCTCTTGTCATAGTGGTGACCCTAAGAGAACCAAAGAGAGGAGACATCCAGAAGTAATCTCCCTAGCAACAGTGGTGACTCAGAGATTAGCCACAGAAAAGAAGTACTTGGGAGTAGCCTCTCTTATTACAACAGTAGATGGCAGAGCAGACAAAGTCAAGAGTGCAACAAGATTGATCTTCCTCGTTAAAGTGGTTACAGTGAAATTAATAAAAGTCAAGAGTGTCTCGGAAGTACTCCCCCCTCGTCACAGGGATTACATTAACAGCAGAGCAGAGAGGAACAGACAGCCAGAGCTGTTTAAAGAGAAATGTCAGTGTGGGAAAAGGTTAAGAAGGACCATTGGATTTGTGGAACAAGTTTGTAAAGCTCAGTTGGAGGAACTAAAGAGATTTTTGAGAACTGTAGGGTCCTTCTCCTGCCCCAGAACCATTTGTTGAATGAGAAACTGAGGCAAAAGATTGGACAAGACTGAACTAGTTTACCAGGAGAAGGCAGCTATTCTCCTGATATTTTGTTTCCTATAAATGCTTAACTATTTTGTAACTTAGTGGTAGGGTTACAGTAAGTTTTGGACAGAAGACAGAGAATATTTCTTTCAGCCCTCGATCTGACGACGAGCACCCGAGTTAGAATAGGTAGGGGTCACCCTGCAGGGATAGGGAAAGATGGCCTTTTTTGCTGATTATTTAATAAACTAGATATTAATAATACCACTTTTTTGTCCGACTACTCACTCCACCTCACCACACTTGGCAAACAGAGCATCAAATATGTCATATAACATGCCAGCTTTTATACACACTATAGCCAAGCATTTTCTATTTCTATTGCAACTCTGGCCTCTAATATAACGATTTAACACACTGCAAGTCATGTAGTTAATCTGCAAGATGCTCATTGCTACCTTTGCTTGATGGAAAAACAGAAATTGGATAGTTTGAGATTCTTTTACAAATCTCTGTATTCTGCTGACCCCTGTAGAAATTAAGCACAAAAGGAATTTGTAGCTGGAGCTCACCTCCAATATTTTTCAGCTTCTGAGAGCCAGATGTTAGATTCACTCATTACTGCTCTCTGCCATTTGGTCTTTCAAGCCTAACAAGCCTCCCAGAACAGATGGCTCTACAGGGGCAGTTAACAAGACTTTGTGCCCCTGTGCGGATACTCTTTTTATATCATTTATTTGCCCAATCAGGCAAGATCACTTCCTCTGTATAGGAATCCAAGATAGTAGTAATCCCAATGTAGGGCAAGGATTTATTAGTGTGTGGATCCTACCACCCAATGGTGCTACTAAATTAAGATATAAACATTTATACTGAGTTCTCCAGATTTTTTTAAAAATAAATTTATTTTATTTTCAAAACCAAACAAAACACCACACAATACAACTGTTTCAGTACGTAGCACATTTCACAGTGTAATTCCCCAACCTCCACCCTCTCCCCCCTCAAACTAGAGCCGGCTCACTCGTGTCGTCTGCAGGAGCATTATCGGGTAGTGCAGTACTTATGCACTCATCATCCGAGTCCTCCGATTCGTTATTACCCTGGTGAGGGTTTGCCATAGAGGCCACCAATTGCCGCCAGGCCAGCAGGGGCCCTACTTCCTCCTCACCCCCACTAGTGACCGCTTCAAACCAAACTACGGATTCCACTTCCGCCCATCTTAGGAGGTCCGCCCACCTTAGCTCCACCCTGGGTCTGTGGGCCGCTTTCCAGCCCATAGCAATCCTGCGCTTGGCCAGGACATAAGCTAAATCCTTCATCTTGCTCATGTGCTTTAAGCCCCGGGGTCTGGGAAAAATCCCGAGCATGCATGACCAAGCTGATCCCACGTCCAACACCACTCCCCCACCAGCCAGTTTCGTTTTAACCTCATCCCAAAATCTGTGCACTTCCAGGCAAGCCCAGAACATGTGTAGCAGCCCCGCTTCCTCCCCCCCACACCTGGGGCATTTCTGCGTATCCGAGTTTCCAAACCTTGCAATTTTCCCGGGAGTCAGATAAGCCCTATGGGTAACATACAGTTGAAGTTGTTGGAGTCTCGCGTTTCGGGACACCTTTTTATGGTACCTCTGAGCTCTCTTCCATTGCCCGTCTGTCATGGGTCCTCCTACCTCTTCTTCCCAAACCTGTCTGAATTGGAACAGCTCCTTCCCTGCCTTTGCTCTCAGGAGCTCGTATATCCTCGATATTTCGTGCCCGCCCTCCGAAACATCATACATAGTTTCCAGGGAGGCATCAGGGTCCTCAGCTAGCACTGTCTCAGGCCATCTCTCTCTAACCCGTTTCATAAACCTAGCGTAGGTTATATATTGCCCTCTATGCACCCCTGTCTCTTCTTGCAACCTCTGAAAGTCCAATGCCTCCCCATCCTGCCATATGTCCCCAAGGGTGGCCAAGCCTACCGGTTCCCAGCATCTACAGACCGACTCAAATAGTTGAGTCGTCCCCACACAGCGCCACCAGTGGGGCCTGCTGGGAGAACGGCTCCGAATCACCCATCATCCTCCATGTCCTGTGCCAGACCTCCCAGCCAAGCTTCAGTAGTCACCCCCTTCCCACCAGTTTGTCCTTTCGCAACCACACCACTTCCCTCAAAAAGTATGGGGCTGAGTCTCCCCGCAAAAGCCTGGCTTCCGCCGAATCTTCAGCCGACAGCCACCGGGCCACATACAGCAGCTGCCCCGCCAGATAATAGAGTTCAAAATTTGGCAGGCCTATGCCCCCCTTATCGCACGAGTTCTGGAGTTTCCACAGGGCCACCCTGTTTCTGGAGTTACCCCACACAAAACCCCTACACACACTATGAAGTCTCACAAATAGGCTCCTGGCAATCAAAAACGGGACATTTGCATTTTTTTGTGAGAGTCTTGGCAGGACCACCATCTTGAGCAAGGCCGCCCTCCCCATCATAGTCAGGGGCAATCTAGACCAAAACAACATGCTGTCCTTGACCCCCCTCTATTGCTTTCTCTGTGTTATGTTTGTGCTCCGCCTAAATCTTGTGGTAAATATTTATTCCCAAATACCTAAATGTATCAATCTGGCATGGTATTGGCAGGATAGGCAGCTTCTGTGACGGGACATTCCTGTATCTGCCCAAGGGAAACAGACTAGACTTTCTAGGGTTCACCGATATGCCCGAGAGGGTGGCGTAACGGTCCATCACCTCCAGCACGTACTGCAGGTTCTCTTCCGGGTAACGCAGATAAAGGAGCATGTCATCCGCGTACAGTGATACCAGGTGTCTACCACTTACCGTGCTAATACCCACCTCCCCACATTGTTGCCGCAGGCATATTGCCAGCGCCTCTAGTGCTAGTATGTATAACATGGGTGACCAGGGGCATCCCTGTCTGGTCCCCCTGCTGAGTTGCCAAATATATGAGACTATGGATCCTGTTTTGACTCTCGCCATCGGGGTACTGTACAACAACTGGACCCACCTGATGTATCCAGGTCCCATTCCGTATCCCCTCAGGGCCGCTTTCAGCTAAGGCCACCGTACTGAATCAAAGGCTTTGACCACGTCTAGCGACGCGATAGCCAGCTCGCCCGTATCTTCCTCAGTTTGGTCAATAATGTGGTGTAGCCTCCTATGGTTATCAGTGATGTTCCTGCCTGGGACATAGCCTGTCTGATCTGGGTGTATCAGCTTACTGATCACCCTCTTCAGCCTATTAGCCAGCACTGCCGTAAGTATTTTACTGTCCTGGTTGAGCATGGACAAGGGTCTGTAGGACCCGCACTCCACGGCCGGCTTGCCTGGTTTCAGGAGTGGGATGATCACAGCCTCGCGAAGGGACAATGGAAGTTCCCCCCGCTCATAGGCCTTGTTGAACATGGCAAGCAGTGGCTGAAGCAGCTCCTGCTTGTATGCCTTGTAAAACTCACTAGGCAACCCATCCGACGTGGGCGTCTTGCACGTGGGCAGATTCTGAATCACCACCTCCAGCTCATCCGAGTTGACAGGAGCGTCCAGCTCTGCGCGTTCCAGGTCGTCCAGGGTGGGCAGCTCTATGTCCCCTAATGTGTCCAGTATGTCTTGATACATATCCTCCCCTGTGTCCTCATACAAATGTCTGTAAAACTTGAGGAACTCCTCATTTACCCCCTCTTGGGTGTTGCAGATGCGACCTCCCTCATCCCTAATCTCACTGATCACCGAGCGGGGGGGTCTCATTCTTATACAGCCAGGCCAGCAATCTGCCCGGCTTGTCGCCCCCTGCGTGTGGCCTTGCTGTGTATTTCTTGTAATTTAATTTACACAGTTTATCCCAGAGTGCACTGCAGGTTAACTGTAGATCCTTTACCTTTGTTCTATTATCACGGGCGGTATTCTCATATCGTGTGAGGCCCTCCAGCTCCCTTTCCGTTTCCTGAAGTTCCTTTTCGATACCCCCCCTGGAGCCCTTTAGATTTGGAAATTGCTACTCCTCGCACCACCACCTTAAACGCCTCCCACAGTGTTCCCACAGAGCGTACGCTGCCTGTGTTTATGTCAAAATATTCCTCGATGGCATCCCTCAGATCCTCCTGGAACCCCTCATCTTGCAGTGCCTCTGTCCTAAGTCTCCATGTTAGGATCCGTGATCTGGGGGGTTGGTGTCGCCACTCTACCACCAAAGGCGAGTGGTCAGATAAAACCCGGGCGTGGTATTCCGCTCCTAGCATTTCTCCCGCTATCTCAGCCGCTACAAACACATAATCTAGCCTCGTGTATAAGTCATGTGGCGCTGCATAGTGCGAGTATTGCCTATCCGCAGGATGCAGCCTTCTCCACGCATCCTCCAGGCCTAGGTCTTCCAACAATGTCTCAAGTGCTTTGGCCGCCGGCGCCATTTTCCCCGCCTTGTCAACTGACCTGTCCATTTTGGGATTCAGGGTGCAATTAAAGTCCCCTCCCCACACCACCGCGCCTCCAGCCAGGGGGCCAAGTTTGCCATAAAGGGACCTAAAATAAGCTTCAGTACCGTGGTTAGGGGCGTACAGATTTATAATGTGCACTTCCCTGTTTTCCAGGAGCCCTGTTACCGCCACCATTCTGCCATCCGGGTCTACAGTTGAGCTAAGCACCTGAAACGGCACATGCGGCGCCACCCAGGTGATAACCCCTCTAGCGTACGTAGCCCCCACAACATTACCCCTCCATTTTCTCCTGACCACCTCCAACTTCTCCCTAGTGAGATGAGTCTCCTGCAGCAGGGCTATGTCAATGCGCATACTCTTTAAATACAGCATCACTTTATTCTGTTTCAGATAACTATTTAGGCCCCGTACATTCCAGGTCGCAATTCGGAGATTACCTGATGCCATCAACTCGATCTGTTCCCAACCCACCACTCCCTTTAATGCTCCCTTTGATGGTTCGTATTCCGACTCTCCCCTTTCCCTCTTTCAACAGTTCCCCTCCTCCCTGTTCCCCAACTAAACACCACAGCACACAACCCAACCCCTCCCCCCACCCTACCCTGCCCCAACAAATGCCCAGCTCCATCCCTGGATCTCAGGCCCACCCGCGTCTGATCCTGTCTCGTATCCGAGGACTAGGACCCCGCGGGGCATCACCAATCTAACAGTGACCTAACCAAGTATACAACTATTGGGATCAAGGGGTGCCTTCCAGGAGCTCCCTATTATCTATATTAGGGGAAGCGCGTCCAACGGGTCCAGCCGGCTGACATCATGACTCCCTCCCCACAAGCATGGTACACCTCTATATTCAAGTCCCAATGTCTTAGCTATGTCACCCCGGGTGCCGCGGCAACATGCTACTTATCTTCCGCGGCTTCCATCTGGACGTCCGATTCCTGAGGTCGGCCCTGCATGTCCAGCCAGTCCATCGCCTCAGACGGCGTCTTAAAGAAGAAGGATCTGTTCTTATTAAACACTTTCAGCCTGGCTGGGTAGAGCAACATGTAGCGATGGCCTGCTTCTTTTAGCCTTCTCTTTACCGCCCCAAAGTTAATTCTACTACGCCTTACAAGCAGCGTATAGTCCGGGTACGCCGTGATCTTTGCTGACCCCCTCTCAATCGTTCCTCCCCTTCGGAAAAATTTGAGAATCTTCTCTCGATCCCTATAATTCAGGATCTTTGCGATCATCGGCCGCGGGGGGGCTCCTGGGGCCGGTCTCTTTGTCGGGGCCCTGTGCGCTCTTTCAACCGCGAATCCCTGGGTCAGCATCCCGCCTGTTAATTCCTGTAAAAGCAAGGTTTCCACGTATTCTGTGGGGTTTGACCCTTCCATTCCTTCCGGTAGACCCACTATACGGATGTTATTGCGCCTGGCGCGCCCCTCTGCCTGCTCAGCTCTGTCCTCCAGATTGCCCACCCGTTGCACGAGGGCATGGAGATCTTTTGCATGCGCGGCGCACGCCTCCGTAGTCGGGGCCATCTCCTTCTCCAGGGCCCCAGTGCACTCCGCGATCGTCCGCACATCCTGTCTCAGCAGGTTCACCTCCTCCTGGACCGCTCCGATCTTGAGGTCCAGGCCCTCCTGCAGCTCTTTCATAGCCAGGCCCAACTTCGTCTCCCAGGCCACTTTTAAATCAGCAATCGCTGCCAACACCTCCTGGATCGTACCCAGTGTTTCCGCCACTGCCGCGGGGGTCTCCTTACTTTTGCCCCCCTCTGCGCCCGGGGGCGACTTGGCATAGGCCTCCATCGTGGGCTGCTTAATCCTGGGTCTAACCACTTTGGTGGACATCCTGCTATGTCGACTGGGCGGAAGCCTGGCGTGCTTTCCCCCACACAAATGTCCACATGGTCACGAACCACCCCCAGCAATCCAGACGTGCGCTTGTCTCTCCGCTCGCACCCAGAGTGGTCTGTGTCCTCCCACGTACTCGTACACCCACTTAGATTGGGTGCGCCAGGTCAGGCTCCTTTACTGGTGAATATCGTGGAAAGATCCTGCCAGCCTCAGGCCCAGGGGGCACTTTTCTGTGTATTCTGTCACTTGTGGGCCCCTCAGTGTTGTATTTTCCACAATCTCCAATGCTGTAAGGAGACGGCCCCCAAGAGCGTACTTGCTTCCTGGGATCTAGCACACCTCACTGCCCTGGCCACCTCTCCCTCCGCCGGCAGCCCATCCTACCGTCATATGGTGCATGCTGGGTCTTTCCATTGCAATCCCTGTGTCGGGATTCCAGTGCCACGTCCTGGGATATTGCGCTGCCGTTTATTTCCTTCCGCTGGCCTTGGGGTCTCCCGTTATATTGCTGTCCGCTCTCTGGAGGGCCCCGTTCATCGGGCGCAACGCCCATCCACGCACTCCCTGGTGACGCTGATACAGTGTATCTCGCACGAAGTCCTCCAGCACTCGATCGCGCTCCAGCGCCGGCTCAGCGTCTACCAGCTGTTCGCTTGTGCCGGTGGGTCTTAGTCAGTTACCCGCCCTGCAAGCGCGAGCGCTGGTTACGCGCATCGTCAGTTTCCTTTTGCCGGCAGGACCGACGCACGGCTCCGGCAGCCTGCCTCCTCTGTCTGCTCCTCGGCGCACCAGCCCCTGCTGTTATTTATAACTGGGTCCCGCCGGGCTCTCTCAGCATCGTCGTCACGGCATCCCAGTGTATCCTAGTCAGTCCTTTGTTCTCGCCGCCATTTTGTATTCGTTTTCCACCTCGGGTCTCGCAATCTTCCAGTGGATGTAACTTTGTTACCTTGCCTCACACGTGCCCCAAAAGTTCAGCGAGTGCGCTCGCTACATTCATGATCAAGTGTGTTGAATCTCAGCGCTGACGGGGATCCGCGCCCGCGCCTCCCCACAGGATCATTTACGGATCAAGGGAGCCCCTCCGAAGCACATCCTCTTACTTGGCCGTCCTAGCCACGCCCCCCGGTCTCACCATGTGAGTGTAAGTGGTACTCCGCCTGCTCCAGAATTCACCTCTGCAATCTGCCGCTCCTTCCTTCCTTCCTTCCTTCCTTCCTTCCTTCCTTCCTTCCTTCCTTCCTTCCTTCCTTCCTTCCTTCCTTCCTTCCTTCCTTCCTTCCTTCCTTCCTTCCTTCCTTCCCTCCCTCCCTCCCTCCCTCCCTCCCTCCCTCCTTCCCTCCCTTCCTCTTGGTCCACCATCTCCACCGACCTCACCTGAAAAACCCACACTCCCTGCTTCCTTATTCCTCCCTCCATCCCTTCTGGTTGTCTCTTTATCCTTGGCCAATGTAACCGTGCCTTCCCTGCCCAGGATAGGTTGTCTGCTTAAAGTTTATAAAAATAAGGCTAAGCCTCCCCTCTTTTCCCCCACCTGGTCTGCTGCGGAATGGCAATGGCGTCCCGGTCGGGGAAGTACTAGAGTACTTATCTGTGGGCTGGCGTCTTTCCGTCCTGTCAGGAGCTCATGGTGGCAACAGTAAAGACAGACACAAGTGATCACAGTTCAAGGGTGTTTATTAAACTGTAGAATGGGTGAGAAAAACACCTAGTCTAAACCCAAATCTAAGTTGGGAGCAAGCTACGACCATCAAATAATAATGAGGCAGTCCTAGTGGCGTCTTGTCAAATAAAAAGGGCCTATACAAAAGAAAACTTTTGCCAATCCTTACAACTATGTTATGAAATAGTGTGGGACAATGTTCTCAAGAAAAGAAAGAAGTGTTCACCAAATGATAAGTCAGGATAGTATGGCTGGGGTCTCCCTTCCCCATGTTTTTAGCACAGGACAAGGCATGACCTTTGAGTACAGCACACTCCTGGGCTTCGCCGGCACAAGGTTACAGTTCCTTTAAACGATGCCTGCACCTTCCGGGGTCAAGTCTCTTTCCTGCAAAAGTCTCTTGCCTTAGAAGGCCTGCTGTACCATAAACAATAAACAAACAAAAGTTCCTTTGGTAATCCTTTCACATTGGGTGATTGCTCTTCGCCCCTTGGATCCCTCTCAGCCGGGCTCTGATCCTTCTTGCAACGTTAGCCTTCCTCAATAGGGTTCACTACGGCCTTTCACTCAAGAAACGTATCATTCTCCAGCATGGGGTCTGGCATGGATTCACATGCTCATGAATATTCCCCGTCGTCAGGCTGGGAATCCTCGGTAGCCATGTCCGGGCCTGAGAAGCTTCTGGAGTCCTCCAAAAGCGTAGCTCGACGAAATCTTCACCCTTGAGGGGTGCAGACGAATCCGACACGGGTCCACGTTGATCGGATGGAGAGTCGGTGGAGCTTGAGGCTCTTTTGACCGAAAAAACATGAAAAAAATAGCACTAACGCTCGAGAGCAATAGCACGAGGATCCCAACACATGAACGTGCGGTAAAAATCTGAAGATGGCTGCCAGAGGCGGTGCTTAGGTAGAGGGCAGTCATTGGCTGTGGTCAGTATGACGCAGAGACCAGTGATTGGTTATTACTACGAAAGACAGATCAGAAACGAAACTGATACTGGTTTTTTCTTTACCGAGGATTCCCAGCCTGACGACGGGGAATATTCATGAGCATGTGAATCCATGCCAGACCCATGCTGGAGAACAACAGTTACAGGTAAGTAACTTGTTCCTTCAACTATCCATTGAGGACCTCCTTCAGCCGGGTTCACACTTGTCGTCACAATGTTCACGGGTATATCACTGTTTACTCTCAACTCACAGGCATCCCTCTGTTGGGTTCACATTTGCCAGTTTCATAGTTCTATCAGTTTTCACGAATGTGTCAAACACTTCTGAGTGTACGAGGGGTTTTGCTTGACCCTCTTAGGACCACTTTAACACTTCACACTAGCCTCTCCTAAAGCCTCTTGGTTTTCGTAGTTTCAAAAAAACACTACCACCCAAGGGCTTCAGTCAGAGTCCTTTGAATCAGCGCCCCCGCGATGCCTGACCACTCTGCTTTTGAACCTTTTACTAGGGTTTCTTTAAAGTTCAATTACATAAGCTCTTTGTTCAACAAGGTTGCCGCCTGCAACCTTGGGCCCAGCACAGTTCGGTTTTTCTATCTGTTTTCTCCGACTCATTGCTCTGCTGAACTCTTGGAGTTTCTTGTCTCGGGAGTCAAAGTCAGCACCATGACGGCAAGCTTTGGATATCAGCGTGGAAGGGCCCTGTGTGCCGTTGGCAACTGTCACACCACACTCCAGCTGGACTTCCCGGTCTTATGAATTCACTTTCGGAGGCTTTGCAGGTCTGAGTTGAAAAGGGCACAGGCAATTCCCTCCTCGTCGTCCGTCCAGGTCGCTCCGCCTTTCTCTTCTGTTTGAACTACCGGTCTGGAATAGCTGCTTCCTTGTGCGTTTGGCCTTGCTCGAAGTGCTACGCCTTTTATCCCTGTGGGGAAGGGAAAGGGCCGCCAGGTGTGCGTAGCTATTGTCAAGTGCCTGGCTCTGCCTGACCCTTGTGTTGGGACAAGTCAGGTAAACGGCTCTGGTGTTAGTCCGTTGTCTGTCATGGTGTAGGAAAGTGTTCATGTTAGCAAAGGGGGAGTAGAGCTTCTGAATATCCTACGGGGTAGGATGGGGAAAAGGTGTTATAGGGAAGGGGGTACAGCATCTCACCCATCGGTGTCTCACTTCCACTCCCTGAGGACCCCTCATCCAGGTGATCTTCCCACACTGGTCCACCCTTAGGAACTGGATCCAATATCGATGGATGTGTCCTGCCCACCTGGATGACAGATCCCCGACTAGCAGGTGCAACACCTTCAGGTTTCTCACAGTCCTGACAGAAAGTTCTTTGTGCATGTGGATCTGCAACCCCGGTTTTAGTCCCTGGTGGTCTAGGGGATAGAGTGCTGGTCTTGCTCGATGACGTGGAGTATTGTGCAGCTCAGTTGATTACAGCATTCGGCTTGTTCCTCCCCTTCTCTCTCTTTTTCTGACTTAGGCCGCCAGCGTTGTTTGTCTCTGGAAGGTTGATCTTTATCACAGGGGTCTCTGTCCTCTGCACTTAAAGTATGGAATAGTGCTGGGAAAGGCCTTGCTCTCTACTTTTGTGGCTCTTCTTCCATGGCAAAGTCACTGTGCCTGAAATGAGCAAAACGAGACTGGTGAGCATTTTGTGTTTGAGGCATGGAGTGGGACAATTATGGACTGCATGGAAACAGACAAGGTCAGGGGGGTGCAGGAATTGGGGTCTTCTCAACTGTCAACTTCCACCTCAGGGTAGCACTGGCTGTGGATTTCTCTGTGGTAGGCCTCCCACCCCCCAACTGAGCGGTGCTCCTTCTTGACAAGGCCAGTGAACTAGCCTTGTCTCATGAGGCTGTAAGCTAAGAGGAGGTTTCATTCCAGACTCATCAGATTGCAATTTTTCTTATGCTGGTATAGACATTTGGTCTAAGCTTTAAGGTTTTTCCCATCTCCTTTGATTGAGGGGGCTCCATTCCCTGCTACCCCCTTACCTACTCTGTATCATTTAAACCACTTTCAGATGTACACTTCTTAATCCTCTTCTATGTCTCAATGTATTCATCTCCCTCTTTGATGCATGTTCCTGCTTCCTTATCTCGAACCCCTTTTGAATTCCTCCCTCTTGTTCATTGTCGAAATTGCATCCAGCTAACTGTTTGATACTCTCTCATCTTTACCTTTTCTTCTTCCTCTTTACAGCTTCACAATCCATTTTAGATTTGGTTAAAAAGTGACAAAGCTAGCTTGCTTCCTAATGTATTGTAGTTGAGGTTCCTTCATTTGTGTATGGATACAGCCCTTCAACTTGCTGTGTCATTCCGGTTGAGTTGTCCTAAATTCCATCTGCCTGCCTATGTGTGGTCCCCAGTATTTCGCTTCTTTTTTAGCTGGACCTTTCAATCATCTTAGAACACACAGTTTTTCTCATTCCTAGAAATTGGGGGCATCAACTCTGTATGTATCTAGAAGTTGAAAATCTCTAATGCAGTCACACTACCCCAATCATGTGGTGGCCCAACTCCAGAGGCCCTGTATAATGTGCACCTGAGGACTGATTTATTAATAAGTGCACCCCAGACATACAATTCAGGGCTGCCAGGGCCTATGCCTACCACACTGGATGATCTAAATTAGGACAGTTATGTTCTTATTGCCCTGGTCATCATCGTATGCACCGCACAAGTTCCCAGGTCCTGTTGATCTGATGTGCTTAATGCATGGGAATATGGGTGGGAACCTGTGGAATGATGACTTGACAGAGGAGGAGGTGCTGTCCCAAAGATTCCCATTAGTACAGGGAAAAACCTGGTAGGTGAGGGAATCAGGCAGCAAGGTTTAACAAGCAAGCAATAATTCGGACTACATGTCCCATGAGCATGCAGTGGACAGCCAACTTGGATTCCACCCTTAAGTATGGGTATGCATCCACAACCGCTCACAGGGCATCCAGGCACATCAGCGAGGAGATAACTCCATACAAAGCAAGGGTACAAACTGGGACATCAAAGAGATGTATAAGATGGGAGCTATATAGCAAGTGGTTGCCTGGAAGGGTTGGTGGGTGTTGTGAACGCATCATAAAGTAAGACACAGACAACAGATTCAATGTTGTCCAAAAATTGTTTATTTTCTTAAATGTCAGAATGGAGTAAGGCCTAACTTGCCCTATGCTAAGGTGGGATTTCCCTACCTAAAGAAACTAAGGATAGTATGTGTCAGTAAGTTCAACTCAAAAGTCTGTCTGTGTCCAAAACCTATACTTGCCCTCACAACTAAAGATATACAGTGTGTTGGGATGTCAGCAACAAAAGAAAGTGTTCCAAATAAAATTCAGAGCTTCTTCCAGTTCTTGGCTTACTTTCCACCTTCCCCTCCCAAAAACAGTCCAAAATAAGGGCCTTGTGGTTCTCTTCCCCAAGAGGACTACACAGTTCACAAAGTTTCTGGGTTCCCTTCCCCAAGAGGACTACACAGTTAAAAAAAAAAATGGGGGTTCCCTTGCCCAAGAAGTCAGCTCTTCCAGCTTCAGAACCTATAATCAGCTCAAGTCTCTTGGCTTTCAAAAGCAGTTCCAGTTCAACTTTGCACGCATCCAGGCTTTTCACTGGTTCAAACAGATTGCTCTCTTTCTCACTCCAACAACCTGTTATATCATATGGCTTCTTTATTTTGGTTTACCTTGCCTTTTTCCAAGCAGAGGTCACTCGATCTAGGCCCAGCTGTCAGACCAGACGGTCCACTCATTACAAGTCACGCAACCGATAAACCTTGGCACTTTGTTATATTCTTGTTTCTGATGTTTGTTAATCTGCTTAGAATCACATTCTGTGCATATGGTCCGACATCCAGTGGTAACCGCAGAGTATTGCATCTTGTCTTTCGAGAATCGAAAGGGGATGTCGACATGGGGTGCCTGTAACACTATCCCTAACGTGACGTGTAGTGTACTCAAGATCCCTCACGCGTCGAGGTCCCTCAGATTGTTGTTTTCCGCCCAGTTAACTGTTTGCCCTAATGCAGAGCTCTTAAAAAGAGATTGCGTTATTGTTATAATTATCGACTTTGATCGTTTATTCCCTTAAGTCACTTCGACGGTTGAATCCTGTGCAACGCCGAAGACTGCTGTGGAATTTCGATGCCTTGTTGGTCCGGCGGCACTGCTGTCCACGTGGCCGGGCCTTCTGGCCTGCCCTTACAGTAGGGAGAGTGGGGTCGGGGTGGACATATTCTTTCAAGAATGCCTTTCCTCTTTCACCCTCTTTGTTCCCTGGGTTTTGTCATCGCTGTACCTGTCTTGCGCTATGGACAAGACTCCATTTAGATGTTGCCCCTTGTGTAGGGCCAAATATCTGTGGAAAGACGAGCACCGTCGATGCAACAACTGTCTTCCTCTCAACCACAACTAGGCGGCTTGTGCGGCTTGTAGACTCCTTCGTCCTAAAACGATTAAGGAGTACTGCCTGAATCGGTGGGCGGCCTATGGCAAGTCGCAGGCTATCAGTTCTTAGCCCGCCGCCACAACCGCTCAGTGTGATGACGTGATGAGCGATGACCAGGGCTCCGTTTCAGAGGCCATTGACCTAACTTAGGAGAGTTCTCTATCCACAGCATCCATCCCCGACCCCAATAGGCACGACACGAGTCATGCTATGGGGAAGAAAACCAGCGACAGGGGCGCACAAGATTCAAATACTAAACACACAACCCACGGTTCTGCTTCGGCGTCAAAGTCGAAGCGTTCCAAAGCGCTAACAGACCCGTTGAATGCTTTGACGGGGTCCGCTGATCGTCATGATCGGCAGCCTTCCCTGCAACCGCAGCAGTGGCCTGTGACTGGCCAATCTAAAGTAAAGGGCGGTGGCACTAAAACACACGTGGCCGTCGAGATGCTACAGGAGACAGCGCAGACGCCGCTAAAGGCCCCGTTGGCGCCAAAATCCACCTTGCAGCCTCCGGTCCACCCAGCACATCTCCCCATTACCCCGAGCATCGGCGATAGCATCGCTAGAATCGCCTTGGCGGTTGGTCAGAAGGAAAGGTCGAAAGATGCGGCGAGACGCACGGAACGGCCGAAAGACACGCAGAGACAGACTGAATGGCCTAAGGACGCGCCGAAAGACACGCCACAGCATCCGGAACCCCACAAGGCCTATTCTGAGAGTTCTGTGCCTTTATCCAGCACACTAGGGGATACATCTCGAAGATCAAGAGAAGATGAGCCCTTTCCTACCCTGGACCTCTTTGGTTCATCCTCATGGACCACGGAGATGTTTGAGGGGTGTATGGACAGACTAGAGAAATGTGTCTCTTATTCTGAAAAGTTTGCTCTCAAGAGGCCTTGTGAGGACCTTCCCTTTACACCTATGGCCAAGTTTCGACAGACCTTTGACGATCCTCATGAGGATATACCTATGACCTCACTGATGACGAGGTCCCTGTGGACACTTATGTGCAAGATGATGCCCCCTTCGGGGATGATTACAATATGGATGACCCTGTAGATCCTATGGACAATTGGGAAAACAGCCGCCAGGTTGTGGATCAACCTTGGCCGTCCCCTACTCCCACCCCGGACCCCGATGCTCTGTGTGTGGATACCCCCCGCCCCCACACCCCTGTCCACCAAGCCTCCCCTGCGGACGATCAAATGTAGTTTAACGCCCTTTTGAAAAAGGCAGTTGAACATTTTTAGATCGCCACAAAAGAAGCTTTACCGGACTCAGATTTTGTGGAGGACATACTCAAAGAGAAGCCTCCTGCCAGCCAGGCTATTCCTTTGTTGAACTCTTACCAAGAGAAGATTGGCACCCTCATTGTTGACACCAGCTCAACCCAGAGCAGTGAACCCCAGGGTGGAGAGGTTGTTCCGTCCTTCTCCTACCGATCCTGCTTACATTAAGGGTTATGCCACTCCAGATTCTTTAGTAGTTAGCACTACTAGGAAACGGGCGGGTGTACCCCTGTCTACAGGAGAGGCACCGCCCGATAAGGAGTCCAAGAGGCTATATGCACTGGGGAAGAGGGTCACAACTTGCACTGCATTTTCCACTCGAATAGCCAATAACACCACCCTGTTGACTAGCTATGCAGACGTCCAGTGGAACCTACTGCAAGAAGGCCTTCAAGAAGTACCGGAACCTTTACCAGCTAAGTTGCTCGCCATCAAATCAGAAGGCAAGCAAGTGAATCAGAATGTGCTTAAGAACACTTAAGATGCTGCTGAAACAGTGGGAAGAACTTTGGCACAAGGTACCTTGCTCAAGCGACATGCCTGGCTGAGGAACTCCGGGTTTAAGCCGGAGACCCAGGCTGCCTTGATAAACAAGCCTGTTGAAGAAACCAACTTGTTCGGCAAGGCAGTGGACGACGCACTTGAAACAACCAAGAAAGAACATGAGACACTCCAGTCCCTTCAACAGATTATCCAGAAACCTTCTCAACAGAGAGGGGGCGGCTCTCGCTGGTCCTTTCGTGGGCAATAACCGACCAGTGGGTAATGAAGACCGTAGCCAATGGGTACTGCATTGAATTTTTCCGACCACCCCAATTCAGACCACCAAAATCAAGATGCCTGACTCCGGAACAGCTGTGCGTCCTACCGCAAGAGGTGGAGATCCTTCAAGAAAAGAGCGCCATAGAAGTCGTCCCTCTTCTACAGGTAAACCAGGGTATTTATTCAGTGTACTTCCTTGTACCCAAAAAGGATCCCACCATGAGCCCTGTGCTAGACTTGTGCCCAACAAACAAATTTGTCAAACCTCCAATGTTTTGTATGGTCACCTTACAAGAGGTAATCCCGCTGCTGAAACAGGGGGATTACATGGCAACACTGGACATGAAAGATGCATACTTTCATATTTCAATGTGGCCAGTGCACAGAAAATACCTAAGATTCATGATAGAGGACAAGCATCGCCTCAGCGGCAAGGGTGTTTACGAAGGTACTGGCGGTGGCAGCAGCGCACCTGCGCAGACAATCCGTCCCGGTTTACCCTTACCCCGACGACTGGCTCATAACAGGGGAATCCTACGGAACATGCCTACTGAACACTCAGAAGACCTCTTATCCAGTCTGGGCTTCTCCATCAACGAGAAGAAGTCCAGTTTAGACCCCAGTCAAGTCAAACAGTTTCTAGGGGTTCTAATTCGAACAAAGGACGGCCTTGTCTTCCTCGCCAACGAGAGGGTTCAAAACATGCTGTTTCAGATCCCTCAGTATGTAGCCAGTCGGGAAGTGACGGTACGCAAGGACATGCGACTGCTAGGAATGATGGCTTCCTACATTTACTTAGTGCCTCACGCGCGTCAGCGCATGCAACCCATGCAAGAGTGGCTCAACAGCCAGTAGTTTCAGGCCAGTGGACATTGGGAAGATCTGGTAGTTGTCTCGCCAGCCTTCATACTCTCTCTGCAGTGGTGGTTGAGGGAAAACATCTTGAAGGGGAAGACCTTCACCACCCCTGCAGTAGAAGCCACTCTCATGACAGACGCATCTCTCACGGGGTTGGGGGCTCACCTGCTTCAGCAGACGGCATACCGAGTGTGGTCCCCAGATGTAGCATCCAACCACATAAATCTGCTAGAGCTATTAGCTGTATCCAAAGCAGTGAAAGCCTTTCACACACCGCTATAGGGGAAGACAGTCCTAGACAGCACCACGGCCACGTACTACCTGAACAAACAAGGGGGCACTCACTCTCCAGGGCTATCCAAGCTGTCCCAAAACATTTGGATATGGGCTCTCAAACACAATATGTTCCTGTTGTCCCAACACGTTCCAGGGGAACTCAATATTCTGGCAGGCGTGCTCAGCAGAGACTTCCCACTGCGGGCTGGCTCCTGAGGTCATAGAGTTCGGACACCTTCAACTTCCTCAGAGATGCATGGACATACTTAGGGAGGCAAGAACACCTAATACCCAATACTGCTACTCCAGTAAATGGAAGTGATTCATTATCTGGTGTAATGCCAAGGGCGCCAATCCCATTGACTGCTCTCCTACTCACATTGTACCTGACTCACTTAGTAGACTCAGACCTGGTTGTTTTTTTTTTGATAACATATTTTATTGATTTTATAAACATACAAATTAAGGACAATTAATACGATCACATCAATCGGGCATACAAGCATTCTCTAAGCACGGTTCTCCATACACATTTCAAATAACAAAGGTCCTTCATATAATAGGTTTCGGGGCTTCCAATTTATACATAGTGCAGGTGGGTCTCTGAGGGACTCCAAACGTCTATCGAGTCTATTCATGAGTTCTCAACATTTTATGTGTCCTCCCATTTTTGCCAGATCTTGCGTGCTGTCCCTGGGCATCCTCTGGTAGTGTATATTCTCGTTTCCATTTGCACACAGATATCTACGTCCGTTATCCAGTGTTCATATTGTGGGGATGAGGGAGAGCCCCATAGCTGGGCTAGGTTCCTCTTTACGAGCCCTGTGGTCGTTGCCAGCATGAGTTTCTCAAATCGGGATATATCTAAGTCTTCATCCATCCCGAGTAATAGCAATTTGGGGTCCATAGGTATTCGTTGGCTCATGACCGATGATAATCTGTCACAACATTTCTGCCAAAAGATCTGGATTTGTGGGCAATCCCATAAGATGTGAAAAAAGGTCCCTCTCGCCTGTTGGCATCTTAGACAGTTGGGATCCGTTGCTCTCCCCCATTGATGTAAGGCCTCTCTTGGGTAGTATACCCTATGTAGGATTTTAAGTTGGATCAGTCTGATTCTAGCCGATATGGCGACTTCCCTTGGATACATGAGTGCTTTGGTCCATTCTTCCAGTTGTATAGGTCCCACATCTCTTTCCCATTTTGCTTTCAAGTCTGTAAATTCCGTTGTGGCGAAAGAGGCTATTGCATTGTACATTATGGAGGTTATTTTACTATCAATACGTTCTACCACAATGTTCCTCTCAATTGGTGTGCAGTCTGGAATGTTCGGTGGGTCTATCGCACATGTGGTAAGTGCATGACGCATCTGTCTGTAATGGAAGTGTTCTGTGGGAGATAGCTTGAATTTGTCTCTCAGGGTCTGGAATGGTATTATCACTCCATCTTGCATTATATCCTCTAGCCTTGTTATCCCAGCTACTTCCCAGGTTGCTCATTTCGGAAGTTTACCAAGCTCCGGTGGGTGCCTATTCCGCCATAGGGGCTATGCCAGTGTGAGCTTCCCATCCCAACCTAGATGCTTGTGTGCGTCTATCCATATTTGCGTTCTATGTGCTGTAGTTGTGTTGGGGATCGTGCGTGTCCTGCTTTGGTAGAGGGTCTCTAGTGGGGTGAGCCCTGTTCTCATCTGGCTATCCGCTCTAATGTGTGGTAATTCAGGGTTGTTGTGAAGGATGTCATTTATTATCTGCATCTGGGCTGCCCAGTAGTATGTTTGCAGGTGGGGAAGTCCTATACCTCCTTCCCATACGGAGCGTTGTAGGGTTTTTAGTGCAATTCGGGGGTGCCCTCCTCCCCACAGGAGCTTCCTGAGAATCTCGTCTATTTTATGGAATTCTATTTTGGGTATATACAGTGGAGCATTCTGGAGGATGTATAGGAATCGTGGTAGAGCCAGCATCTTAAACATTGCCGCCCTTCCTAATAGGGTAAGAGGGAGGGTCATCCAGTGTTTCACATCGTTTGCGAATCTATCTCTGATTGGGTGTAGGTTTTGGGATACATATTGCGTGAGGTCCGTCGTAACCTGTACCCCAAGATATTTGAACTGCCCAGTTTCTATTTTGTATGGGCAGTTATTTAGAGCTGTCGCATCAATTCCTTTAATCAGGAATAGAATGGATTTACTATAGTTTACCCGTAGTTCACTAAATGCTCCATATCTATTTAGTATGTGGGTGACGATGGGATATGACACTGATGGATCACTCAGGTAGATCAGTAGATCATCAGCATAGAGGGAGACTCTATCTTCCCAGTCCTGGGCCATTGGAACCCCTTCCACAGCTGTGATCCTCTCAGCATTATTGCCAGGGGCTCAATTGCCAGTGCGAATAGCATCGCAGAGAGGGGGCAGCCCTGTCTGGTCCCTTTACCCAAGTTAATGCTACGTGAGGTCCATCCATTCACCCTTATCTCAGCTGTCGGTGCATTGTATAGCAGCTTGACCCAACCTATGAATTGTTCACCCAGCCCCATTCTACCCATGATGTTCCACAAGGCCTCCCAGTGGACTGAATCAAAGGCTTTCTCGAAGTCAATTGTGAGGAGTGCTAGTGAATCCCGCAGTGTTGGGGTCTTTTCAATAGCGGCGTGCAGCCTATGAATGTTCATTCGTGTGGATCTCTGCGGCATGAAGCCACATTGGTCTGGGTGGATAAGAGTGTTTATTACTGGCTGGAGCCTGTTAGCCAGTATCTTGGCTAGTATTTTGGCTTCTATGTTTATAAGTGAAATCGGCCTGTAGGAGCTGCATGCGTCTGATGGTTTGCCTTCCTTGTGTATCACCACTATAGTGGCCTTTCTTAAATCCGGGGGCAGGATTCCTCTTTCTTTGGCATACAGGAACATTTTATGCATGTGTGGTACTATTTGTTCACTGCCGATCTTTTTCCATGCCTCTACTGTGAAGCCGTTAGGTCCTGGGGTTTTCCCATTTTGGAGTTGGGATAGGGCTGTTGATAGTTCTTCTTCTGTGATTTCTGTTTCTAGACTCATTCTTTGCGTATCGTTTAAATGTGGAATGGTGAGTGTATCTAGAATGCTGGGGTCTATCGGAGTCGTCGGGGGGCGTATAGCTCCTTCTAGTACGCTGCGAAGGTTTCAGCGATGTCTGGGTCAGTCGAGGTCCGTTCTGCATTTATGGTGGTTATGCATCTTATCTGGCGTTGCCCCTCCTCTCTTCTCCAACCACGCCAACATCTTGCTGGCTTTGTCTCCAGTCTCATATAGTCTAGTGCGCATGGCTCTGTGTGCTTGTTTCGCACAGGTGAGTGTGATGTTATGCAATTTCTTTTGTGCCACTTGCAGGGTTCTGTTGTCATCTGGTGCACCCGTGTTTATATATTGGATTTTGGCATTTCTCACCTCTGTTTCAGCGTCTTCAACCTCTTTCCTGTGCGCTTTTTTGTATGCTGCTGTCCAACTCAGTATTACACCTCTCAGAGTTGCCTTATATGCTTCCCATATGGTTCCTTCATCGTTTATCGAGTCTTGATTTAGGTCGAAATATGAAGCAGTAGCTTCCTGGATCTTTTCTATACTTGCCCTCACAACTAAAGATATACAGTGTGTTGGGATGTCAGCAACAAAAGAAAGTGTTCCAAATAAAATTCAGAGCTTCTTCCAGTTCTTGGCTTACTTTCCACCTTCCCCTCCCAAAAACAGTCCAAAATAAGGGCCTTGTGGTTCTCTTCCCCAAGAGGACTACACAGTTCACAAAGTTTCTGGGTTCCCTTCCCCAAGAGGACTACACAGTTAAAAAAAAAAATGGGGGTTCCCTTGCCCACGAAGTCAGCTCTTCCAGCTTCAGAACCTATAATCAGCTCAAGTCTCTTGGCTTTCAAAAGCAGTTCCAGTTCAACTTTGCACGCATCCAGGCTTTTCACTGGTTCAAACAGATTGCTCTCTTTCTCACTCCAACAACCTGTTATATCATATGGCTTCTTTATTTTGGTTTACCTTGCCTTTTTCCAAGCAGAGGTCACTCGATCTAGGCCCAGCTGTCAGACCAGACGGTCCACTCATTACAAGTCACGCAACCGATAAACCTTGGCACTTTGTTATATTCTTGTTTCTGATGTTTGTTAATCTGCTTAGAATCACATTCTGTGCATATGGTCCGACATCCAGTGGTAACCGCAGAGTATTGCATCTTGTCTTTCGAGAATCGAAAGGGGATGTGGACATGGGGTGCCTGTAACACTATCCCTAACGTGACGTGTAGTGTACTCAAGATCCCTCACGCGTCAAGGTCCCTCAGATTGTTGTTTTCCGCCCAGATAACTGTTTGCCCTAATGCAGAGCTCTTAAAAAGAGATTGCGTTATTGTTATAATTATCGACTTTGATCGTTTATTCCCTTAAGTCACTTCGACGGTTGAATCCTGTGCAACGCCGAAGACTGCTGTGGAATTTCGATGCCTTGTTGGTCCGGCGGCACTGCTGTCCACATGGCCGGGCCTTCTGGCCTGCCCTTACAGTAGGGAGAGTGGGGTCGGGGTGGACATATTCTTTCAAGAATGCCTTTCCTCTTTCACCCTCTTTGTTCCCTGGGTTTTGTCATCGCTGTACCTGTCTTGCGCTATGGACAAGACTCCATTTAGATGTTGCCCCTTGTGTAGGGCCAAATATCTGTGGAAAGACGAGCACCGTCGATGCAACAACTGTCTTCCTCTCAACCACAACTAGGCGGCTTGTGCGGCTTGTAGACTCCTTCGTCCTAAGACGATTAAGGAGTACTGCCTGAATCGGTGGGCGGCCTATGGCAAGTCGCAGGCTATCAGTTCTTAGCCCGCCGCCACAACCGCTCAGTGTGATGACGTGATGAGCGATGACCAGGGCTCCGTTTCAGAGGCCATTGACCTAACTTAGGAGAGTTCTCTATCCACAGCATCCATCCCCGACCCCAATAGGCACGACACGAGTCATGCTATGGGGAAGAAAACCAGCGACAGGGGCGCACAAGATTCAAATACTAAACACACAACCCACGGTTCTGCTTCGGCGTCAAAGTCGAAGCGTTCCAAAGCGCTAACAGACCCGTTGAATGCTTTGACGGGGTCCGCTGATCGTCATGATCGGCAGCCTTCCCTGCAACCGCAGCAGTGGCCTGTGACTGGCCAATCTAAAGTAAAGGGCGGTGGCACTAAAACACACGTGGCCGTCGAGATGCTACAGGAGACAGCGCAGACGCCGCTAAAGGCCCCGTTGGCGCCAAAATCCACCTTGCAGCCTCCGGTCCACCCAGCACATCTCCCCATTACCCCGAGCATCGGCGATAGCATCGCTAGAATCGCCTTGGCGGTTGGTCAGAAGGAAAGGTCGAAAGATGCGGCGAGACGCACGGAACGGCCGAAAGACACGCAGAGACAGACTGAATGGCCTAAGGACGCGCCGAAAGACACGCCACAGCATCCGGAACCCCACAAGGCCTATTCTGAGAGTTCTGTGCCTTTATCCAGCACACTAGGGGATACATCTCGAAGATCAAGAGAAGATGAGCCCTTTCCTACCCTGGACCTCTTTGGTTCATCCTCATGGACCACGGAGATGTTTGAGGGGTGTATGGACAGACTAGAGAAATGTGTCTCTTATTCTGAAAAGTTTGCTCTCAAGAGGCCTTGTGAGGACCTTCCCTTTACACCTATGGCCAAGTTTCGACAGACCTTTGACGATCCTCATGAGGAATATACCTATGACCTCACTGATGACGAGGTCCCTGTGGACACTTATGTGCAAGATGATGCCCCCTTCGGGGATGATTACAATATGGATGACCCTGTAGATCCTATGGACAATTGGGAAAACAGCCGCCAGGTTGTGGATCAACCTTGGCCGTCCCCTACTCCCACCCCGGACCCCGATGCTCTGTGTGTGGATACCCCCCGCCCCCACACCCCTGTCCACCAAGCCTCCCCTGCGGACGATCAAATGTAGTTTAACGCCCTTTTGAAAAAGGCAGTTGAACATTTTTAGATCGCCACAAAAGAAGCTTTACCGGACTCAGATTTTGTGGAGGACATACTCAAAGAGAAGCCTCCTGCCAGCCAGGCTATTCCTTTGTTGAACTCTTACCAAGAGAAGATTGGCACCCTCATTGTTGACACCAGCTCAACCCAGAGCAGTGAACCCCAGGGTGGAGAGGTTGTTCCGTCCTTCTCCTACCGATCCTGCTTACATTAAGGGTTATGCCACTCCAGATTCTTTAGTAGTTAGCACTACTAGGAAACGGGCGGGTGTACCCCTGTCTACAGGAGAGGCACCGCCCGATAAGGAGTCCAAGAGGCTATATGCACTGGGGAAGAGGGTCACAACTTGCACTGCATTTTCCACTCGAATAGCCAATAACACCACCCTGTTGACTAGCTATGCAGACGTCCAGTGGAACCTACTGCAAGAAGGCCTTCAAGAAGTACCGGAACCTTTACCAGCTAAGTTGCTCGCCATCAAATCAGAAGGCAAGCAAGTGAATCAGAATGTGCTTAAGAACACTTAAGATGCTGCTGAAACAGTGGGAAGAACTTTGGCACAAGGTACCTTGCTCAAGCGACATGCCTGGCTGAGGAACTCCGGGTTTAAGCCGGAGACCCAGGCTGCCTTGATAAACAAGCCTGTTGAAGAAACCAACTTGTTCGGCAAGGCAGTGGACGACGCACTTGAAACAACCAAGAAAGAACATGAGACACTCCAGTCCCTTCAACAGATTATCCAGAAACCTTCTCAACAGAGAGGGGGCGGCTCTCGCTGGTCCTTTCGTGGGCAATAACCGACCAGTGGGTAATGAAGACCGTAGCCAATGGGTACTGCATTGAATTTTTCCGACCACCCCAATTCAGACCACCAAAATCAAGATGCCTGACTCCGGAACACCTGTGCGTCCTACCACAAGAGGTGGAGATCCTTCAAGAAAAGAGCGCCATAGAAGTCGTCCCTCTTCTACAGGTAAACCAGGGTATTTATTCAGTGTACTTCCTTGTACCCAAAAAGGATCCCACCATGAGCCCTGTGCTAGACTTGTGCCCAACAAACAAATTTGTCAAACCTCCAATGTTTTGTATGGTCACCTTACAAGAGGTAATCCCGCTGCTGAAACAGGGGGATTACATGGCAACACTGGACATGAAAGATGCATACTTTCATATTTCAATGTGGCCAGTGCACAGAAAATACCTAAGATTCATGATAGAGGACAAGCATCGCCTCAGCGGCAAGGGTGTTTACGAAGGTACTGGCGGTGGCAGCAGCGCACCTGCGCAGACAATCCGTCCCGGTTTACCCTTACCCCGACGACTGGCTCATAACAGGGGAATCCTACGGAACATGCCTACTGAACACTCAGAAGACCTCTTATCCAGTCTGGGCTTCTCCATCAACGAGAAGAAGTCCAGTTTAGACCCCAGTCAAGTCAAACAGTTTCTAGGGGTTCTAATTCGAACAAAGGACGGCCTTGTCTTCCTCGCCAACGAGAGGGTTCAAAACATGCTGTTTCAGATCCCTCAGTATGTAGCCAGTCGGGAAGTGACGGTACGCAAGGACATGCGACTGCTAGGAATGATGGCTTCCTACATTTACTTAGTGCCTCACGCGCGTCAGCGCATGCAACCCATGCAAGAGTGGCTCAACAGCCAGTAGTTTCAGGCCAGTGGACATTGGGAAGATCTGGTAGTTGTCTCGCCAGCCTTCATACTCTCTCTGCAGTGGTGGTTGAGGGAAAACATCTTGAAGGGGAAGACCTTCACCACCCCTGCAGTAGAAGCCACTCTCATGACAGACGCATCTCTCACGGGGTTGGGGGCTCACCTGCTTCAGCAGACGGCATACCGAGTGTGGTCCCCAGATGTAGCATCCAACCACATAAATCTGCTAGAGCTATTAGCTGTATCCAAAGCAGTGAAAGCCTTTCACACACCGCTATAGGGGAAGACAGTCCTAGACAGCACCACGGCCACGTACTACCTGAACAAACAAGGGGGCACTCACTCTCCAGGGCTATCCAAGCTGTCCCAAAACATTTGGATATGGGCTCTCAAACACAATATGTTCCTGTTGTCCCAACACGTTCCAGGGGAACTCAATATTCTGGCAGGCGTGCTCAGCAGAGACTTCCCACTGCGGGCTGGCTCCTGAGGTCATAGAGTTCGGACACCTTCAACTTCCTCAGAGATGCATGGACATACTTAGGGAGGCAAGAACACCTAATACCCAATACTGCTACTCCAGTAAATGGAAGTGATTCATTATCTGGTGTAATGCCAAGGGCGCCAATCCCATTGACTGCTCTCCTACTCACATTGTACCTGACTCACTTAGTAGACTCAGACCTGGTTGTTTTTTTTTTGATAACATATTTTATTGATTTTATAAACATACAAATTAACGACAATTAATACGATCACATCAATCGGGCATACAAGCATTCTCTAAGCACGGTTCTCCATACACATTTCAAATAACAAAGGTCCTTCATATAATAGGTTTCGGGGCTTCCAATTTATACATAGTGCAGGTGGGTCTCTGAGGGACTCCAAACGTCTATCGAGTCTATTCATGAGTTCTCAACATTTTATGTGTCCTCCCATTTTTGCCAGATCTTGCGTGCTGTCCCTGGGCATCCTCTGGTAGTGTATATTCTCGTTTCCATTTGCACACAGATATCTACGTCCGTTATCCAGTGTTCATATTGTGGGGATGAGGGAGAGCCCCATAGCTGGGCTAGGTTCCTCTTTACGAGCCCTGTGGTCGTTGCCAGCATGAGTTTCTCAAATCGGGATATATCTAAGTCTTCATCCATCCCGAGTAATAGCAATTTGGGGTCCATAGGTATTCGTTGGCTCATGACCGATGATAATCTGTCACAACATTTCTGCCAAAAGATCTGGATTTGTGGGCACTCCCATAAGATGTGAAAAAAGGTCCCTCTCGCCTGTTGGCATCTTAGACAGTTGGGATCCATTGCTCTCCCCCATTGATGTAAGGCCTCTCTTGGGTAGTATACCCTATGTAGGATTTTAAGTTGGATCAGTCTGATTCTAGCCGATATGGCGACTTCCCTTGGATACATGAGTGCTTTGGTCCATTCTTCCAGTTGTATAGGTCCCACATCTCTTTCCCATTTTGCTTTCAAGTCTGTAAATTCCGTTGTGGCGAAAGAGGCTATTGCATTGTACATTATGGAGGTTATTTTACTATCAATACGTTCTACCACAATGTTCCTCTCAATTGGTGTGCAGTCTGGAATGTTCGGTGGGTCTATCGCACATGTGGTAAGTGCATGACGCATCTGTCTGTAATGGAAGTGTTCTGTGGGAGATAGCTTGAATTTGTCTCTCAGGGTCTGGAATGGTATTATCACTCCATCTTGCATTATATCCTCTAGCTTTGTTATCCCAGCTACTTCCCAGGTTGCTCATTTCGGAAGTTTACCAAGCTCCGGTGGGTGCCTATTCCGCCATAGGGGCTATGCCAGTGTGAGCTTCCCATCCCAACCTAGATGCTTGTGTGCGTCTATCCATATTTGCGTTCTATGTGCTGTAGTTGTGTTGGGGATCGTGCGTGTCCTGCTTTGGTAGAGGGTCTCTAGTGGGGTGAGCCCTGTTCTCATCTGGCTATCCGCTCTAATGTGTGGTAATTCAGGGTTGTTGTGAAGGATGTCATTTATTATCTGCATCTGGGCTGCCCAGTAGTATGTTTGCAGGTGGGGAAGTCCTATACCTCCTTCCCATACGGAGCGTTGTAGGGTTTTTAGTGCAATTCGGGGGTGCCCTCCTCCCCACAGGAGCTTCCTGAGAATCTCGTCTATTTTATGGAATTCTATTTTGGGTATATACAGTGGAGCATTCTGGAGGATGTATAGGAATTGTGGTAGAGCCAGCATCTTAAACATTGCCGCCCTTCCTAATAGGGTAAGAGGGAGGGTCATCCAGTGTTTCACATCGTTTGCGAATCTATCTCTGATTGGGTGTAGGTTTTGGGATACATATTGCGTGAGGTCCGTCGTAACCTGTACCCCAAGATATTTGAACTGCCCAGTTTCTATTTTGTATGGGCAGTTATTTAGAGCTGTCGCATCAATTCCTTTAATCAGGAATAGAATGGATTTACTATAGTTTACCCGTAGTTCACTAAATGCTCCATATCTATTTAGTATGTGGGTGACGATGGGATATGACACTGATGGATCACTCAGGTAGATCAGTAGATCATCAGCATAGAGGGAGACTCTATCTTCCCAGTCCTGGGCCCATTGGAACCCCTTCCACAGCTGTGATCCTCTCAGCATTATTGCCAGGGGCTCAATTGCCAGTGCGAATAGCATCGCAGAGAGGGGGCAGCCCTGTCTGGTCCCTTTACCCAAGTTAATGCTACGTGAGGTCCATCCATTCACCCTTATCTCAGCTGTCGGTGCATTGTATAGCAGCTTGACCCAACCTATGAATTGTTCACCCAGCCCCATTCTACCCATGATGTTCCACAAGGCCTCCCAGTGGACTGAATCAAAGGCTTTCTCGAAGTCAATTGTGAGGAGTGCTAGTGAATCCCGCAGTGTTGGGGTCTTTTCAATAGCGGCGTGCAGCCTATGAATGTTCATTCGTGTGGATCTCTGCGGCATGAAGCCACATTGGTCTGGGTGGATAAGAGTGTTTATTACTGGCTGGAGCCTGTTAGCCAGTATCTTGGCTAGTATTTTGGCTTCTATGTTTATAAGTGAAATCGGCCTGTAGGAGCTGCATGCGTCTGATGGTTTGCCTTCCTTGTGTATCACCACTATAGTGGCCTTTCTTAAATCCGGGGGCAGGATTCCTCTTTCTTTGGCATACAGGAACATTTTATGCATGTGTGGTACTATTTGTTCACTGCCGATCTTTTTCCATGCCTCTACTGTGAAGCCGTTAGGTCCTGGGGTTTTCCCATTTTGGAGTTGGGATAGGGCTGTTGATAGTTCTTCTTCTGTGATTTCTGTTTCTAGACTCATTCTTTGCGTATCGTTTAAATGTGGAATGGTGAGTGTATCTAGAATGCTGGGGTCTATCGGAGTCGTCGGGGGGCGTATAGCTCCTTCTAGTACGCTGCGAAGGTTTCAGCGATGTCTGGGTCAGTCGAGGTCCGTTCTGCATTTATGGTGGTTATGCATCTTATCTGGCGTTGCCCCTCCTCTCTTCTCCAACCACGCCAACATCTTGCTGGCTTTGTCTCCAGTCTCATATAGTCTAGTGCGCATGGCTCTGTGTGCTTGTTTCGCACAGGTGAGTGTGATGTTATGCAATTTCTTTTGTGCCACTTGCAGGGTTCTGTTGTCATCTGGTGCACCCGTGTTTATATATTGGATTTTGGCATTTCTCACCTCTGTTTCAGCGTCTTCAACCTCTTTCCTGTGCGCTTTTTTGTATGCTGCTGTCCAACTCAGTATTACACCTCTCAGAGTTGCCTTATATGCTTCCCATATGGTTCCTTCATCGTTTATCGAGTCTTGATTTAGGTCGAAATATGAAGCAGTAGCTTCCTGGATCTTTTCTACCAGCTCTGGGAATCCTAGTTAATATGTATTTAGTCGCCATGTCGATGGGGGCAGGGGTCTTTCTGTTTCAAGTAGGATCATTAACGGGGAGTGGTCTGATATCCCTCGGGGCTGTAGAGTTGCCTCAGTTACCTTGTGTATGTCTTCGCCGGGGAGGAAGAAATAGTCCAGTCTAGACAACGATGCGTGTGCACCTGAGTGGAAAGAGTATTGTCTTTCTGTCAGATGCAAATCTCTCCATGCGTCCTTCAGTCCCATTGCCGTTGCGAAGGTGGCTATTTTGGTTGGTATCGCTGGGTTTCTCCCTCTTATATGTGTGCGGTCCTTATTGACATCCATTACTTCGTTGAAATCTCCACCTATTACTAGTATATCTGCAGTATTATTGGCTATGATCGGTGCAATGTCGTCGAGTAGAGTTGTTATAAGCGCAGGGGGAGCATAGACCGCCAGTATGGCAATGGTTTGGTTCCATAGTGTTCCTTTTATGAGGACAAATCTTCCTCCAGTATCCTGGGTTATACTGGATATTTCAATAGGGATTCTCTTATTTATTAGTATTAACACACCTCTCGAGCCCATTGAAAAGCCTGCATGTATTGCTGTACGGTATTTGGTTCTCTTGAAAAATTGGCATCTTGTGCCAGCCAGGTGTGTCTCGGTAAGTAGTACTATGTCTGGCTTATGACGATTCAGGTATTGTGTTACCAGTCTTCTCTTAGTACTGTTTTCCAGGCCATTAACAATCCACGTCATGAGAGTAAGCTTTTTGGTGTTTGGTCCAGTCACACTCATTCCTTGTCGTGTGTGTATGTCTGTGTCAGTGGTCGCAGTTTAGACGAGAGGAGTCCTGCGCTGTGACTGTTTGGGCTGCCCTGGTGTCTTTCTAACTCAAAGTGCATGTCCAAGCCGTGCTTTTCTTGCTGCCAACAAATAACGCGAACAAGTCCCAACTCTCCCCCCTCCCCATACTCCTTCCCCAACTGAAGCATCTGTCGCCCACACAACCAAACTTAATCAAACTGTTGAACTTGGGGTGACTCTTGTCACTGTGGCGTTGGAGGTGCCACGGTGGAGACTCTCGGTTTTCTTTTCGCCGCCGTGGATTGGAGATGCCACGGTGGGTAATTGCAAGCTATCTTCTTTGCCGTTTGCAATCGAGGGGGTGGGGTGTGTGGTGTGGTTTATCGTAGCCGCCAGCCGTTCTGTGTGGTATTTGTTCCAGCTTGTGCCTCCGTTTATCCACTTGCGGAATGTGTTTCCATGCAGATGCCTGTTGATTGTATTTAATCATCTTCGTTCTGTGGTATTTCTTCCATTTGTTGCTGTGGCGGCTCATTTGGCGGTCTGTTTGATCGGGATCTGTTTCTCCGGTTTTCTTGCCGTCTCCATGGGCCCCAATCACCTTCTAGGTTGCGTTCCGCCCAGCTCCATGCCTCTTTTGGGTCTGTGAAGTGCACTGTTGTGCCCTTATGGTATATTTTCATCTGTGCCGGAAATAGCAAACCATATTTCACATTCAGCCCTTGTAGCCGCTTTTTAAGAGGGTCAAAGGATTGCCTTGCTCTTTGTACTTCTCTAGTAAAGTCAGGGAAGAAGGCTATCTTGGAGCCGTTATATGTCATGGTCCCTTTCGTCCTTGCCATGTGGAGTATCGCATCTCGATACCTGTAGTTTAGGATCTTGGCTATCACTGTTCGTGGTGGTGTTCCGGGGATTGGCCTGCCAGTTGGTATCCGGTGCGCCCGCTCAATTGAAAAGAAGTTTGAGAGGGATTTGGGAGCGAATAGGTCAGCGAGCCATTGTTCGAGGAACAGCTCCATGCTAGGTCCCTCTGTTTTTTCGGGCAGGCCGAGGATTCGGATATTATTCCTTCTCGATCGGCCTTCTCCTTCTTCCACCCTCTCCTCCAGTGCTTTGATGCGATCTAGTGCGGTATTCATTTGTTGACCCATGCTTCTTATACTGTCTTCCGTCACTGATGTGGGCGTTTCTGCCTCCCCTGTTCGAGATGATAGTTTCTGGAGATCATGACGCAGCAAGGAGACCTCTGTACAGATGCTGTCCATTTTGACTACCATGGCGGTTCGAGAATTGGAGATGGCGTTCATCACGTCTCTAAGGGATATGTCGTCCTCGGGCTCTGGTGATTCGTCCGTTTTATTCTGATCCGTAGGCGGTGTCGGGGTAGACGTTGTGTATTGCTCCATTGTGTTCTGGGTTCCAGTTTTCTTGATCCTTTCTTTGCCCATTTCTGGTGTGATATATTTGGCTCTTGTGAGGTTCTGGTATGTAGCTTGTTACGAGGCAGCTCGGGTCATCAGATTAGTTGCCCTGCTATAATGGTGGGGCAGCTCAGTGAAGCAGATGTGTCACTCTTCAGTGGCGCAGCGTTGCAGTCTCGTTCTAGTACAGTTTCAGTGTGAGCCAGTGCGATATATTTCCTTGTATCAATCCCTCTCCACTTGGTCTCGTCTCGGGGAGTCCTGTATCTTTGCGTGCCCTGGTGCCCAGAGATTGCAGTGTAGTGGTTGGGTTGGCCCACTGTATGTGGGGCCTGATACCAGGCGCCTCCACCTTTCATTCCAGTCTTTCTGGGGGTGCCTTCTCTGTTCACGAGGGTATATATTGTCTTGCAAGGGGACACTTTCACCTCTAATACCTTGCCCTCTACAAGCTGGACTGTGGTCTTGGGCGCTTGCCTGCGTTGTGGAGAATATTGATCTGCTCACTGTGTCCTTGCACCTCTCCCCCTTGATTATTGGGCGAACCGGGTGGTTCTCGCCTGTTCACTCCGGTCACGCGTGGGGTCACAGCACGTGGTTTTCCCCCGGCTATTCTTGGCAGTAGGTCGGGCTTTGGAAGTCAGGGGGGCGGAGGCGGGCAGGCGGACAATCAGTCCGGGGTGCCGTCTGCTGTGCCTCGGTGGTTCAGGAGATCGCCTCCCCTCCTCCCCCTTCTCCTTACCGGTCCTTCCCTGCGCTGCTCTCCAGGTTCCCTTCGTCACCGCAGCGGTCGCTGCTGCTGGCGGCAGGCGCTCTACAGGGGACCGGAGCGCCCGCGCGGTCCTCGGCCTGCCGCGTGTTGGGCGTGCGTGCTCGCCGGATGGAGGTAGGTCTCCTAAGGTACGCTGGTGTTGTAGGCCTCGGTGAAGCCGGGATGTCGTCCCGCAGGATGGCTAGCCCAACGAGGGCCATGGGGGGAGGGGAGGTGCTTGTTCCTTTCGGTCTGCAACGAGTGTCAGAGTCGGAGCGGCTGACTTTTCCAGGCAGAGGTTGGCGCCGCTTCCGTCGGATCTATGGGCTGGGTCTCTCCCAGTTTTATACGAGTTATCTTCGGCGTCCGTGAGAGGCAGCGCCTGTAGTTCTAGATTGTATCGCTGTCGGCCATTTTGGTTTCGTTTTGACACCGACTGCTTCCCTTTCCAGATGTAGATATCTTGGGATTGACACTTCGGATTTAGCTCCAGCTGCAGATGGTGTTCCTACTGGGTTTCCACCACCTTTGAGGAACCTTTTTAGGGATATATTTGCCCAAATTCCCAGGATATTTCAGAATGTGGCTGGCGGCTTCGGGAGCTCTACGGGCTCACGTCTTCATCGGTCGCCAGCTGGCAACGCCCCCAGACCTGGTTTTTAATTCTCTGAAGGATCACTTAGCTGCTCTCTAAGCCTACACTATGTCACAACGGAAGGTGTTGTGGTAGAAGATACCGGTTTTTAAGGCTTTCATGGAAGGGGTTAAAAGAATTCATCACCCATTTCTAACCAGGCTCCCGGATGGGACCTAAATGTGGTATTGACTAGGCCCATGGGGTCCCCTTTGAGCTGATGCATAAGGCAAGTCTCAAGGATCTTACCTATAAGACAGCCTTCCTAGTGGCTATTACTTCTATAGAAGGGTTAGTGAACGACAGGCCCTTTCAGTTCTAGACCCTTTTGTTACAGTTCACAGGGATAAGGTGGTTCTGCACACTCACCCTCGATTTGCGCCTAAATCTATTTCCACGTTCCATGTGAACCAATCAATAGAACTGCCTAACATGGCCTAAAGAAGTTTACACACATTAGATGTGCGCAGGGCAATCATTTTACCTGGAAAAGACTAAACCACTGAGGAAAACAAACCAGTTTTTCGTTTCAGTGGCAGCTGGTAGAGAAGGGGATCCTGTCTCTAAATCAGCCATCTCAAGGTGGATTGTAAAATGCATCACACTCTGTTACACTCTTGCTAAGAGAGAACTGCCCCTCAAACCTAAAGCACATTCTACTCGAGGCACTAGGGCTTCCATAGCTTTCATTGCAAATGTTGCCCTTGAGTCCATTTTCAAAGCGGCAACCTGGAGTTCTGTACACACCTTTACAAAACACTATTGCCTATACACTCATTCTAGGTCTGATTCTCAGGTGGGACAAGCAGTACCAAGACATCTTTTCACTACTGTTCCTTCTCACAACCCACCTCCAACTCCGGGTACTGCTCGCTAGTCTATGCACAGCATGTGATTCTAAGCAGATTAACAAACATCAGAAGACATGCATTACTTAACATAATAGCATTTCTGATGGTTGTAACTGCTGAGATTCACATTAGCCCACCCTTCCTCCCCGCTCGGGTGGAACGAACATAGACGTTTTACTACTTTCTCTCTTTTATGTAATCACTCACGATAGTCATTAGGCTCCCTCATGGCAGAAAAAATACAATCGGAGGAACCTTGACCCATGTGGGATCTTGGGTACGCTACATGTCACGTTAGGGATAGTGTTACAGGCACGACCATGTCGACGTCCCCTTTTGATCCTTGTCAAGACAAGATGCAATACTCTGCGGTTACCACTGGATGTCGGACCATATGCAAAGCATGTGAATCTAAGCAGATACAACCATCAGAAATGCTATTACAGTGAGTAATGCATGTCCTCCTTTGGGGTTTCTTGCCAACACAGGTTTTCTTCCTCTGCACCTGTGTCATTGGTTAACATTCATTTATGATTCTCCTTGCCAATTTCTTGGCTTTGCCACAGCTTGTTTTCCACACATCTCACTCTGTGGTGTTTACACATTTCACCACCCTGCTTTCACAATGTTCATCACTTGTTGCTTTCAAAATATTCATACCTGTTCATCACTTGCTTTTCACATTGTTCATAAGTGCTCATTAATTTCATTTCACTTTGTTCACATGTTCATCATAACTTTCCTTTAGGTCGGTATTCAAAATTACTTGTACTCTTGCAAGCATTTGTAACCTTTCTCAGCTTGTTCAGTATTCAAAACCCCTCAATGTGGGTTCCAAAAACATTTGTCATAGGTTTCAGTTGTTTCGGCATTAGCGTATGCCTGCTCGCAGCCGCTTGTGCACCCCATTATGAGTGTTCTCTTTATTCCACTCACCAGTTGGCAGCCGCTCCTCCGGGTGTCTTCTTTCTTCTGTCTGACTTCCTTTCGCTCCAGTTGTGCTTTTCGGGAGCCTGACCAGAGGCGCTCGCCGTCTGGCTGCTTGCTGCGCATTACACTGCTTTCCCTCATGAAAGCTCGCAGAGCAAAGGGGTACAGCTGGTGTCTCGATGCTCTAACGGCCCACTCGGGCCCGGCATCACCTTCACCCTTCTGCTGCACACCACGTCCTTCTCGCTGGCCCCTCTCCTACCTGCTCCACGTTCACCAGCCGTGTCCTGTCCTCCAGGTAGGTTTCTCCTCTTTCCATGGTGGTTCCTAATTTTATATATCTGTGGCCTGATAAGTGGCTGCAGGTGTAAGTCCTTGTCTTCAGTTGCCTAACCATTATTAATCCTATTAGCTGGACATGCCTGACCATTGCCATATCCCTCCTCTACAGTCTTTTCCTCGTCTCAGCACCAAAGTGGTGTGAATGAATGGAAGTGTGTATAACTCCCAGTAGCCTCGTCCTCGTCCCAATCTTAAAGGGAAATTTTTGTGGGATATGGTATGTGTACGAAAGAGGGAATCACTGACAACCTACGAAGGTACGGTAGGGTTAATTCTGACAAGGGAAAGGGGGATACCATCTGCCCACTCCCCAATGTCTCTCCACCCAGGTGATCCTCCCTTGCATATCCACCCCCAGGGTCAGGATCCAAGAGCGATGGCCTTTCCTTGGCCACCTGAGAGGAGGATTCAGGGGCAGTAGAAGTGAGGATGCCCTCAGATTCTTCAGTGTATGACCATCATGCCATACGATTGCAGCTGCATGCTAATCCTAGATAATGGATGGGATAAAACATAACTTTGTGACAACTAAATACTTGTATATTAATGGTATGTGTTGTACTACTAAGGGCATGTCCAGTGTAACACTGAACTTAGTAAGAGAGTAGGGCCCCTGAAATCAAGAGTCATGGGGAGATCGGAATTGGGTGTTGTGGGACAGCTAATAGAAAGCAGGTCTTCCCCAGCCAAAGTTTAGAGTGATCTGTGACATGATTATCCTAGAAATCTATCAAAGGTTGTCTAAACTGATAGGTGGAAACATGACTCTAGAAACAACATTAAGCTGTGCTGCCAGAGTAATTTAAAAAGAAAGATCTAGAACAGTTTCAGGTTGGCAAGATGGTGTATTCCTTTTGGAATCTATGAGCAGTAGACTACTATCTAGTGTTGTTTTCTTTCCCTCTGTGTAATGTGACGAATTGTGGGATTCTGTCACTTCTCCCCACGAGGGAGCCTTTTCCTGTGAGGCTTGGGAGGTGAGCCTGCTCTGCAATACCCTCCCTAGGGGCAGAGGCAAGCTGGACCTCGCGGGGAGAGACTCACCCTCTGGGGACAAGCACTCCTGTTCTCATGATGCACTCCCTAAGTAACATATCACTAAACCCACCTTTAAAAACACAGTGAAGAAAGAAATGAAGAACGCATCAGAATATTATATTGTCATCCAAATACTCTAATGGTGCCTATGAAGGAAAACCTATATGGTACTGAGACGAAGAAAACCAGTGGAAGAATACAGAGCATGAACCAAACAAAGAGGAAGGACTTTGACATTGCGCCGGGGAAGTCCCAAGGGCAGCATAATAAAAGTTAGAGGTGGAGACATTGAAAAGGAGCGGAACCACGAGTTTCGAATAAGCTTGCAGAGGTGCAATGAAGGAAATTTGGACGGTCTGATGCAAAGGAGAAGCCCAAGTGCAGCTTCCGACGCGCATTGTTGGAAAGGAGAGGAGACGTGAGAAGCTGAGGTGGATGCAAGGCGTCCTGATCGTGAGCCAGAGACAAGTGGTGGCTTGACCGCTAGCAAGTCGTGATGGATCAGTGGGTCCGTGAACAACGCTGATACCACTTCCTTTGATGCAGTTCAAACTGGACCGACTGAAGAAAGAACAGAGAATCCGTATGTGAGACCAGAGAACAAACGAGAAGCCAACCTGACAAGCGAAGGAGA
Organism: Ambystoma mexicanum; assembly: GCF_040938575.1. Lineage (NCBI taxonomy): Eukaryota > Metazoa > Chordata > Amphibia > Caudata > Ambystomatidae > Ambystoma > Ambystoma mexicanum. Next base: position 1,054,877,921 of record NC_090931.1, on the reverse strand, counting down.
GGGTCGTAACTTGTTAGGTGTCCCGGTGACGTTATCCCTGAACAATGCAGGTAATGGGAAAAATGGTAGACCCAGGAGAGGGACCGATTGTTACTGAAACGCTCATACTGGTCCCAGTCCAAATAAATTATAATGAGTAATTGAATCCTAACTGCAACGCTCATAATCTTCCCAGTTGAGATAAAGTATCAAGAGTAAATGAAGAGAGTGAGAATCATTACTGGAATGCTCATACACATCCTAGTCAAGATAAGGTATCAAAAGTAAAGGAAGAGGGTGAGAATCATTACTGGAACACTAATAATTGTCCCAGTTGAGATATACAGCCTCATTACCAGTTGGCCAGTCTGGAAATAAAGTGCTGTTAACAATGTGTACCAGCACCTTTCCGGACAGGCCAACTCCAAGTAGATCGGGCCCCTCCCGACACATAAATGCCTGAATCACCGGCACCGTTACTAACGGTACCAGTGATTTGGGCAACCCCATCCCATAGAGTCTTATCAGACTCCATAGAATGGCGAGTTACCAGTGTCTCTGCTGCCCGTAATATCACAGTAATACCGGGATATCTGGCGATGGCCATGCTATGGTAGTTCCCCGGTATTCCGTCGGAATTACCGGCGGGTACCGGGGAACTCATAATGAGCCCATCTTAAAAGTGAATGAAGGACAAGAGAAACAATACTGGAATGCTCAAACTTGTCCTAGTCAAGATAAAGAGTGGACACTGAAGAAGGGAAAACCCTTAAATCTGAATGGATAGAAAGGAATAAACGTAGCCTATGAAAGTAAAGGGACAATAGTAGAATAGTAGAAGAGGATAACTAGAAGAAAAGAAAGAGTAATCGAGTGGGAGACGGTTGAAACCTTGAAGAATCCATTATCTGAACTGTGTGATTGGATCAAAGTAGTTACCAAGAACTACCTAAGGATACTTTATTGAACTGAACTTGGTGAAGAATCAACCCACAGGAGAAAGGAGTCATTCTCCTGTGCCATTGTTGTTCTAATAGTGGCAGGGTTAGGATAGTTTAGTTTGGACAGCGTCTCACTGGTGACTAACAAGCACCTTAGTTAGTTTTGTTAGGTAGGGAACACCCTTAGCATAGGGAAGGATAGGAGCTTTCACCTTTTATTTAATAAATATCAGCAGTGAGATGGAAAATCAGAGTCTGTGTTTTTTTGTCTGACCAGCCACAGTAAGTAAGTTCTATTCCTTCCTGACCTTTGCTAACCCTTTGCACGTGTGGTCTTGTACCTCTGCCTCTCCACTTCAAGTGTGCAAGGAGGCAGCCAACTGCCGTCTGGATTGGGCAACATTGTGGATTCCACCCTTCTCGTGTAGAGTCTGCCAGACTGACATGGGCCTGCAGGCTAAGGATGAGACAAGGGGACCATTTGTTCCTGCCTGAGCTGTACCCGTTATTTCTGCCATTTGATTTTAGAAACAACATAAGAAAGGCCTCTGGGACCTTAAAACCCATTGCCCAAACTATAGGAACTAAATCATTAAAGGAATACCTCTGAGTATCAGCAAGCTATGAATTACATTCATGGAATGTCAGAAGAATTAATGAAAACAAAAATGAATCTGGAATCCAATTAATTGTAATGTCATCCTAAAACATGCTTTATTAAGGTTTAAACTTGTTGGCTCAAATTCAACTAGACTTATTTCATATAACTCTGCCGGTGGCTGTTTCACTCATTTGAGGCATGCCTGGGAAACGTTTCTCCTACAAGACCCATTCCTTTATACTCAGCTAGGCAAACCCATACTAGAAGGCTACACATACAGTATGTGGCACTACCTCCTTTCCAGGCTTGCCAGACGGATTCCCCTTTGGAATTTAGTAGATTTTCATTGGACGAGCTCGTTTCACTGACCAAAGGTCTCTTCAATTTTGGTTTAGGAATGGGACGAAATCAGAAATGGAATGTGTTGTGTGATCACTAGTCTGTTAGCCGGGATTGGTCACTGACTCTATTCTTAGGATTCGTATAAGTGAGGTACAAAATCCTGCACTGGTTGTCCACTCAATAGCCACATTCGTGGATTATGGCTTTCGTCAGTTCAACCAAAAAAACTGCTTGTCTCCTTTGGAAGCAGCTTTCCCTGGAGCCTGATGACCCTGAAACGGACTCTGTCCTGCTTTGCCGCTGGACTGGCTGCGAGAGTTGGAGAAGCTAATTACTGATCTTTTCTCTGGGAATAATGGGCGAGTACCTGGCCATGTGACCTTCATGCCTTGGTGTGGAAGCTTCACCAATATCCAATCCATGATTTTGATGGGCATTTCAGGGTAGAGAGTGATCCAGAACCTGTCAGAAGGCACCTGGAAGTGCAGTGCAGAAGCTGAAGAAAACTATTTGTCGTAACTATGGTCAAATGTGAAACATTGGGGGTCATTACAAGGTAGGAGGTAACCATGCCGCTATTAGCAGCATGGCTACCCACTTACCATGTACCGGGTCCGGGTTCCTTGAATGAGGAATTACCAGGCCATTCTGACCTTGGAGGGCCCGGTAATTCCTCATTCAAGGAAGCCATCCCCCTTTCAACCCCCATACGGCTCAATGGGAATGAGGAGGTGTTGTGTCTTGACTATTGTGTAGGCAGAAGAGACCTCTGTCCACAAGTGCCGCACAGAGAGAGTCCAAATCACTCTCTGTACAACCTTTGAGGCCACAGGTGGGAGATGTTCTTCCGGAGCCGCGGACTTCTGGGAACCCCTGGACCACTGCAATAAAATCGCCGGTTAAGTATCAAGCCAAAACAACATCCACAAACCAAACAACAAAAAAGTGGAACAGTTTTACCAATGGGTGACAGCGGAGATTCGTCTGAACCTATGGAAGGGGTTCCGGGAACCCACCAGTGTCTCATTCCCGGCACAGGACAGTGAGCTCAGGAGGATAGGTGGAGATGCGTGTGCCGGGCCTACCTGCAGTTAGAATCCAGGCAAGGAAATCCAAAAACGTGGTATGTAGCAAGTAGAAGTCCAAAAAGCAGTCCGTGATCCGTAACAAGAGTTCCAAATATCCAAAAGCCAGAAGTCAGGGAAATCCAATAACGGTCCGTAATGCAATCCGAGGTCAGTTTCCAAACGATCCAAACATGAACGAACGAAGTGCCAAACAGTGTCCACGAAAAACAGCTCTGAAGCACCGAGTGCTATGATGCGGGTGTTTAAATACTGGTGCTACGAATATCTTCCGGTCACGTGACCCGCATCACGTGATCGTGCTTTAGTAACACGTGAGCGGGAGGCGTTGGTCACGTGACGCGGAAGTGGGAAGCGAGGCCAATCTCGCTACAGTCACGGAATACGCCAATGGAGTGGGCCTCTTCGTGAGCGGGTGGCCTGCTGACACACCCGCCCTGGCACACGGAGAGTCGAGGAAAGCACTTGTGGGTCCCGGATCCGGGCAAGAGGACGGGGAGGAGTGGAGGTAAGGGGACTGGGGGTTTGAGGAGGGACTTTGGGGATACCGGGAGCCCCGAGGGACGTGACAGAGCCCACACCCAAAGGCTCACGACCTCGTGGGCACGAAGGATTGTCCCTGTGGAAACATGCCACCAGGCGGGGAGCACAGACGTCAACAGCAGGCACCCATGACCTTTCTGGCCCAAACCCAGACCAATCCACCAGATACTGAAGGCGGCCTCTACAGATACAGGATCCCAAGATACCAGAGACCACGAAGACATCGGGGAGGACAGAGACACTGGTGCCACAGGCACCCAAAGCCGTGTAGGACTGGGGCAGGACTTAAGGAGGGAGACATGAAAAACCGGGTGAACCTGCCAGGACCTCGGGAGTGCAAGACGGTAGGCCACAGGGTTAATGACCTGGGTGACCACATAAGGCCCCACAAAGCGAGGCATGAGTTTGCGACAACCCACTAGCCGTAAATGGCGAGTAGACAACCAGACGCGGGACCCCACTGAATACAACGGGGCCATCACCCGTGCCCTGTCTGCCTGAGCCTTCATGGACGCCTGAGCCTCGAGGAGGTGTGTCGAGGCCAGAGCGTGGATGGAGAACAGGTCCCTAACACACGCCGTGGCAGCAGGGTTGACAGAAGAGGGCATGTCAAGGAAGGGCAGATCACGGGGATGTTGACCATACAATACATAGAAAGGGGAGAACCCTGTGGATGAATGTTCTGCATTGGTATATGCGAATTCTGCGAGATGCACCACTCTCAACCAGGATGTATGCTGCTGCAGGGTCAGGCAACGTAAGTACTGCTCTAAGGTTTGATTGAGCCTCTCGGTTTGACAATGCGTCTCGGGGTGATACGCTGAGGAGAAGCGAACGTCGATACCAAGTAGTTTGGTCAACGCACGCCAAAAGCGTGATGTAAATTGAGAACCCCTATCCGAGATGAGAACCGAGGGCAGTCCGAAAAGACAAAAAACGCTCTCAGAGAACAACTTAGCCAGCGCAGGAGCAGAGGGGATGCCCTTGCAGGGAATAAATTGAGCCATCTTGGAGAAGGAATCAATGACCACCCACAAGGTGTCAAACCCTTGAACCCGGGGCAAATCGGTGATGAAATCCATAGTTACAGTGTGCCAGGGTCTGGGAGGAACGGGCAAAGGAAGCAGAAGACCTACAGGATGACCCCTACGACGTTTACATTGTGCGAAAACTGCACATGTGTTAACATAGCATTCCACGTGCCTCTTCATGGAGGGCCACTAGCACCAGCGTTCCAACAATGCTAGTGTACGAACCTGGCTGGGGTGTCCGTGAATAGGGGCATCGTGGGACCATTCTAGGGCCATGTTGCGGGTTTCTGTAGTGGGTAGGAATAGACGATCAGCGACGAATGGCAATCCGTCATGAAACGTTGGATCCCATTCGGACAACTGATCCGGGTGTAGGGAGACCCAGTTCCGAACCGCTTCGAGTAAAGGTGGTGACAGGGTACATAAACCAACCACCTTGCCTCAGTCTAGGAGGGTGTCAGGATATGTCGGTAATGCAACCCCCCCCAGGGGAACGAGACAAGGCATTGGCCTTACCGTGGGCAGAACCCAAGCGATGCTTGCTAACAAAATCAAAAGCTGCGAAGAATAAATGCCATCTTGACCGGTCTGCTGTTGATGCACTTCAAAGATGCTAAATCCTGCAAGTTTTGATGATCCGAATATACTGTGACTTGGTGTTTAGTGCCCAAGAGGTGGTGTCGCCAGACACGGAAGGCGTCCATGACTGCCAGTAATTCCTTTTCGGTCACTGTGTAATGGGATTCGGCATCGGTAAATTTGCAGGAGTGAAAAGCCATGGGGTGAAGCCGACCGGTGGCGGGAAAGACTTGTGATAACACCGCGCCCAAAGCAAAGGAGGAGGCATTGGCTTCCACGATAAACGGTAATTCTGGGTCTGGGTGTTGTAGAACAGGGGCGTTAGTGAACGCTGTCTTTAGAGACTTGAAGGCCCGTTGGTGTGTCTCGTTCCAAAGGAAGGGAACGCGAGAGCTTGTCAAAGAAGTGAGGGGAGCCACTAGCGACGAGAAGCCAGAGATAAAGCGCCGATAGAAATTGGCAAAGCTAAGAAACGACTGAAGCGCTTTCAGGGTTTTAGGAGCCGGCCAATCCAACACTGCCCGCACCTTGGAAGAATTCATGGCCAAACCCCCAGGCGTGATATGAAAACCGAGAAATTCCACTGTGTCTGTATGAAATTGGCATTTCTCCGGTTTAGTGAACAATGAGTGTTTTTGCAGACGCGAGAGTACCTCTCGTACATGTTGTATGTGTTCTTTCAGAGTTTGGGAGAAGATCAGAATGTCATCTAGGTAGACCACAACAAACACATCTAGGATATCGGAAAATACATAATTCATGAACCTCTGGAATGTGGCTGGGGCATTGCACAGGCCAAACGGCATGACCGTGTATTCATATAGCCCATAGCGAGTGCAAAATGCGGTCTTCCGTTCGTCCCCCGGGCGCACACGGACCAGATTGTAGGCACCACGAAGATCTAATTTCGTGAAAACAGAAGCGTGGGAGAGGCGGTCGAGTAAGGGCATGATCAGAGGAATGTTTTTTTTCTGTGATGGCATTGAGTCGACGATAATCCACGCATGCACGCAGGTCGCCCTCTTTTTTCGTGACGAAGAAAATGGGACTGGCCGCTGGAGAAGTGGATGGGCATATATGGCCTAAGCGGAGGGACTTCTGAATGTATTCTTTTAGGGCCAGGTCTTCAGTGGGGGAAAGAGAGTATATCCGGCCCGTAGGAACGGTACTGCCTGGAATCAAGTCTATTGGGCAGTCGTAGGGACGGTGTGGGGGAAGCACTTCAGAGGAACCGCGGTCAAACACCCCTGCATAGTCCTGGTATTGGGCGGGAATAAGTATAGAAATCAGTCCCACTGTATGGTGTTCTATTGGCGGGATCATGGTGTCCTCTATGGTTAAATGAGGTATAGCCCCCAGAGCCTGAGCGGGTGTGTTGTCATTCGCCGTTGCAGGAAGACAAAAGTGTTGGCATAAATCTGACTCAAAGTGAACTGAGCCCGTTTTCGAGTCTATCAATGGGTTATGCTCCTGGAGCCAGGGGATCCCCAATATTAAACCAAACTGGGGCATCGAAATGAGGTTGAAGCTCAGGGTTTCTTTATGTGTAGCATGAATAGTTGGGGGCATTGGAGCTGTCTGTTGTTTAATGGGCCCTGATATCAGTGACTTGCCATCAACCGCCTGAACAGGTTCTGGCCTGGTTTTAGTCAGAAGAGGTAGATTGAGGGCATGGGCAAGTGCGATGTCGATGTAATTGCCCGTGGCCCCGGAGTCAATGATGATCGTGACTGGGTGTGAGACATTGGGTGTGGGCTGAAGAACGGCTTGCACTTGTACAGGCCTAATGCGGCCAAAAGAAGGTAACGGATTCGGGGTTTTAACAGGAAGCACTCGACCCAGTCCTCGGTTCTAGGGTCGAGCATTCCGAAAACCCAGGGTTTTGAGTTTTGGTCGACGGGGACATTCCTTAACATAATGGCCAGTCAGACCACAATAATAGCATGCATTGTCCACCCTCCTGCGCTCCCTCTCTATGGGTGTAATTGGACTACGTATGCCCCTGATCTGCATGGGTTCATGACTGGTGTTGGGAGCTGCAGAGGTGGTAGATGACGATGGAGTATGAGCAAAACCGGCCTCAGCCCTGCGTTCAGAACGTCTAGCGTCTACTTGTAGGGTCAGGTCCATTAGGTCCTGGTACGTCGTTGGCAAAGAGGGGATAACGGCAAGTGCATCCTTCATGACGTTGTTCAGACCCCTATAAAACACGACTGCCTTTTTACTTTCGGGCCAAGAAGTCTCCGCTGCAAGCTGATTGAACCTGGTGATGTACTCAATCAAGGGCCCCCTCCCTTGTCCCAAATCCAGAAGTTCCAGATCCCGGGACTGCACCTTGTGGCGAGTGTCGAAAACTCGAGACATTTCTGTGATCAATAGATCGAAGTCATAAAGGGCTGGGTTGTCGTGGAGGGGGTTAGCCCAGGTGGTGGCTATGCCCGCTAAATGTGATAGGGTAAAGGCAGCTTTTGCGGTTGAGTCTGGAAAGGCCTGGGGTCTGCACAAAAATTGCAGTTTACATTGATTTATGAAGGTCCTAAATTTGCTGGGGTCCCCATGATAACTCTCGGGAGCAGCCAACGGAAAAGGAGAAGGAAGTACCATGGGCATGGGGTTCTATGGAGGTGGAACAGGAGGCGGGGCGACCTGTGGGGCAGATGAGGCATCCCCGAATTCAGCATCAGGTGGCAAAGGGTGTCTCGTACTTTGGATATAGTCTAACCGTTGGTGAATGGCAGTGTTTGCTGCGTCCATGTCTGCACATAACACGGTTATGGCTTGGACCATAGCAGCCAAGGGGTCTTCCATTACCTACACGGCAGGATGGCTTCACAGTCTGTTGTGTCTTGACTGTCGTGTAGGCAGAAGAGACCTCTGTCCACAAGTGCCGCACAGAGAGAGTCCATATCACTCTCTGTACAACCTTTGAGGCCACAGGTGGGAGATGTTCTTCCGGAGCCGCGGACTTCTGGGAACCCCTGGACCACTGCAATAAAATCACTGGTTAAGTATCAAGCCAAAACAACATCCACAAACCAAACAACAAAGAAGTGGAACGGTCTTACCAATGGGTGACAGCGGAGATTCGTCTGAACCTATGGAAGGGGTTCCGGGACCCACCAGTGTCTCGTTCCCGGCACAGGACAGTGAGCTCAGGAGGATAGGTGGAGATGCGTGTGCCGGGCCCACCTGCAGTTAGAATCCAGGCAAGGAAATCCAAAAACGTGGTATGTAGCAAGTAGAAGTCCAAAAAACAGTCTGTGATCCGTAACAAGAGTTCCAAATATCCAAAAGCCAGAAGTCAGGAAATCCAATAACAGTCCGTAATGCAATCCGAGGTCAGTTTCCACACGATCCAAACATGAACGAACGAAGCGCCAAACAGTGTCCAAGAAAAACAGCTGTGAAGCACCGAGTGCTATGATGCGGGTGTTTAAATACTGGCGCTACGAATATCTTCCGGTCACATGACACCCGCATCACGTGATCGTGCTTTAGTAACACGTGAGCGGAAGCGGGAAGCGAAGCCAATCTCGCAACTGCCACAGAATACACCAATGGAGTGGGCCTCTTCGTGAGCGGGCGGCCTGCTGACACACCCGCCCTGGCACACGGGGAGTCGAGGAGAGCACTCGTGAGTCCCGGATCAGGGCAAGAGGATAGGGAGGAGTGGAGGTATGGAGACTGGGGGTTTGGGGAGGGACTTTGGGATACCGGGAGCTCCGAGGGATGTGACAGGAGGGTGCTAACAACGGGCCCGTTAATAGCGGGCTCGTTGTTAGCACCCTGGTCTAGGGTGCTAACAACGGGCCCATTAATAACGGGCCCGTTGTTAGCACCTTGGTCTGCTCGCAGGACCCGCTAAGGGCGCCTGGTAAAACCAGGCGTCCTTAGCGGGATCCCGCGAGCAGACTCGTAATGAGGCGGTAAGGGGTTGATGGCTCCGGCACCATTACCGGTGCCGTTAACCCCTTACCGCCAGGGTTGGAATGACCCCCATTGTCATAAGAACCAGTGGAAGACGGACCTGAAATCTGTGAGCCTGCCTGGGAAAGGTGTAACGATGCTAGGCACAGAAAACGTATTGGATTGGTAGGACCTTTTTCTTCTCAAAGATAAACCAAGACGGATAGTATCAGAGCCCAGGGATCATTGGTTGCTACCGCCTGCGCAGAGCAACCAGTGAGTGCTGAAAAGCTCCAAATGCTTTGATTTCCGAGAACCCAACTTCATCACATCTCCTTCCAGCCACGTTAAGGCACCTTTCCTATTCCTGTCTTTGCTTCAGGAATGTGTCCTTTTTTGTACTACTTTTTGTTGGACTGGGATATATTGGGAAGACAACGTCTGATGCATGAGCTCCAACCTGGGCAGAATGCTTGCAAGGTATTGCTGCCCTCATCTTGCAAGAAACATTTTACAACTTTATGAGCTTTGTAATTCTGCAAACTTTTCTTTGCTGCGGGATGTATGCAGAGTGGCTTACCTTTTGTTTAACATTATCACAATTTTTACCCCCGTTATGATTAATGCTTGAGCTTGGTCCACATTGCTTAAGGTTCCTACAAGGGACACCATTGGGGTGTACTGGTCTACCTATCATGAACCCTGACCCCCAAAATAAGCTAGTTCTCGCAGGCGTATTCATCCAACCAGGCTTCGCCAGACCATGATAAAGCCCAGTTAGATAAATATCTGATTGGATTAATGCTAAAGGCCTCTGTATTAAACTGTCCACTTCCTGATACACCCTTGGCAGCTTTAGCCTCAGGAAGATCTTGCCTTGCAGTCCTAGTAGCAGAAATCATTTAATTTGGCTTTTTTTTTGCTGAATTGTTATAAAAGCATCATTAAACATAACAGCAATGTGAGCAGTTCATCATCATAGTTCCATCAATATTTAAAGTTTTCAATAAACATGCAACAATACAATTCATGAAACATGTTACAAGTACAAAAGCATAAGATCAAATTAATGGTACAACGTTCACTCATCGCCCGTTTTGTTTTTGTAGTTTTTTGCTGAAAAGTTTCAGCTGAAAAAACTCATAAAAAAATATCAGGCGGGGGGTGGCTAAGGGCAAATAAGGGGTAGCAGTGGTGGGAGGATAGAGAATAAATAAAGGAGAAGGGTGTTTGGGTGGGGTAATCCCCCAAATTAAAAAAAAAGAATGCCGGTGAGTTTTTTTCAGCAGAAAACATTCGGCAAAAAACTTAGCAAAAATATAACAAGATAAATGAACAGAACCCAAATTAATATAGTAATAAGACTGCAATAAAAATGACAAAAGAAAAACAAATGTTGGATTGTTTTCATACTTTGGTTGCACGCTCTACAAAGATCAGAACAATCTGAATTCCTGTTCTTCATTAAGGTAGCTAGAGGAAGAATGCCCATTCTTAATTTCATTAGAAGACTTCTGACAGAATAAGTATGTGCATGATGAAGCTATAGCTTATATGAAGGGCGTGTTTTTATAGCCAATTAATTTGATTGCTATTTGCACAATTGGATAGAACTTTAGTTTTATGCCCAGTCATGTATTTTTCCTTAACCAGCATGCAAGAGGTTTTAATAATACTCGCTAAATTATACCATAGATCAACTTCTCCAATTTCATAACGTGTAGATTTAACATGTTTAAACCAGGACGTTTGTAAGATTCCTGGTTGTTTGAGTAGGTTGAACAATGTGTCCCTGTAAACTGCCAGTGCACTTTCAGTATTCAATTTGAGCCAATATAAAACCAGCTTTAATAAAATAAAAGGTTCAATTGGCGACCATCCAAACTCACAATGAACAGGAACGTTTGGAGCAGAAAGGGTGAGTCTAATCAACTACTTTGAGAATTTGTTTTCGCTCACTGTCGGCAATAATTATGAGATATTTTGAGTGCCACTTGACCAAATCAGAATTCAGCACCCCTTCCTTGATGCTCTCGCTCTCGAACGCAATTTTGCTTTGTTTGACAGCCCCATACCAGACATGCACCAGGATTGCCCCTCTTTCACAATTAGATCATGGAGTTGTTTCGTTCACGGGAACGTTGTCCAGTTGATACTGAAACCTACACTTTGGCCATGTGCTCTGTGGAGGAGATGCAGCCTCTAATATGGTGCAGGCAATTCGTTCTTAATGCTGGTATGACAAATAGGGCACATGGACTAAAAAACCCAGGGCTCCCAGATTAACTGTGGGATTATGAAATAATTTGGCTTCAGAAGTTTTAGGCTACTGGATAAACATAAATGCTCCAGCAGCGGGACCATGCATCTCTTAAGTACCTTCCCGTTAAGGTCAGTTTATGTGGCACATCATTCTGAAACAGTTCAGTGTCAGGATTGTTTAGCTCTTCTAGGCAGGGTGTCAGCTGGTGGAGGGTTGCTCTTGTTTGGTTTTTATATAATGCAAGATCAATTTCTTCCCACTTGGGGCAGTACATCAAATATGTAGATTTATTGCTGTAAAATGGTGGCAATGTCAACTTTTTATAGAGGACTTCAAGACGGATTAGTCCTGCTCCTAGCTGCTCTACAGATTGCAGTACTACCTCCCAGAGTTTTGATAGTAGTCATCATGGGACATTCTAATGCAACATTACCGTATGTCATAAAGGTCTGTGGCATTGAAGGAGGGACATCAGGTGGTAAGGGAAAGGGGGAATAACATGTCCCGTTGGCGATGTCACTTGAGTCCCACAAGGTTTGTCTGCCCATAGGCGGTCCTCCCTCCGATAACCACCCCATGGGCCAGGATCCGGTAGCTTCTGCCTTTCCTTGGCCACATGGGCAGAGTCTTTAGCTGGGAAAGGAGTGATGACATCGCCAGATTCATCACATATAGTAAATAGATTCTGCCATGAAAGTCAGATTTGCTAAACGGTCTTGCTTTCAGACAGCACTCTGTATTAAAGGAATGGTTCGGTCAACATTTTTTATTGCCCCTATGGGTCGGCCGTGTGTTTTTAAGCCTAAGTCGCTCGATTTTAGAAAAATTTCCTATGAACCTTACCCGAGTTTTCGTCCTTTAAACGCACGCGAAAACAGGCATCAGGGAGCTGCCATTTTGTGATAATCCTATCATTTTCCCCCATCGCCCTGGCTGACCTGCTTTTGCGGCACTAAATCATATCCCCCGCCCCTGAGCCTGTCATCAGCAGACACGTACCGCCCATTTCACAACGCCAAAGCACGTCTCGTGTCAACATTCGCTGCGCTTCAGCTAATGACGTGTCGCCATGGAAATGGCAGGACGCCTCTTTCCTCAATAAGTATAAACAGACTGTTTCACAACACACAGCAGCAGATTTTCGATTCCATTCCTCTCTCTGTGTTACTTTGAGTATTCTCTGACTCGTTTCTGTGCTCTGGTCCGCTACCTTCGTTGCTTGTAGCCCGTGCGAACAGATACCAGTACCACCGCTATAAATTATTTTAGTTTGTTTAACACACAATGGCTACAATAATGCCCTACATGTACGAGCCCGAGTATACCGAGGAGGAACTAATGGAAAGGGAAACACGCGAAAATGATGGGTCTTCGGACGGCAGTTGGGAGGACGATTCAACAGCTGAAGAGCCTGGACTTAGTCGCATGGACGGTGTTTCCACCTGGTGTACATGCAATCGGTGCGAGCTAATGCCAACCGAAGACGAGAACTGCTGCTGCTGTGAAAACTCGGGATGCGTGGCCTACATTTCGGAAGGCGAGCCATGACCGCAATGCATCACCGAGCTGCCAGACTTCAGGGCAGCCTGCCTCACACGATCCGTGTTGAGGATAATGATGGTGCTTATGCACGAACTTCACGCAACTGTTCGTCCTTGTAATCCGAGTAACGAGTAAGAATACTCTGCTTGTCATGCCACTCCTATTTCATGGTCTTCTACTATATCCAAAATTACATATACATATCATTGTAACGCATGAAAGTCGTTCAATAGTGTGCAGTGTCTAGATAGCATTTGTCCGAGCAGAATGCCATTAGTTACAAGAATTGTCATTGACAACAAACGTTTATTAAACTTATCTTGGTCATTTAAAAACAGTTTGTTTCATTCCTTTTCACAGGTGGTACAGGCTGGTGGCCTATCGTTCCTTTACATGGTGGCTTCACGGGAGGCTTGGACACCGCGTTCGAAGAGTAATACCCGCCTGTGCTGTTCGTGCCATAAGAGAAAAGTTCCCGAGTGACAGCGGTCAGTACAGGGGATTTTCTCTCACTGTGCTGCAACCTGACTCGTACAATGTCTAAAGTCTTGTATTTTTGTGTCATCAAAATAAGATACAAAATAAAACACCACATATATTTTAACAACGGTTGTTTCGATTTTTTAAATGAATCAAGTGTGTCTCCATTCAAGGATGGACGTCAGACATCTGTGCTCCGAATGGGTGAAGGTCAGGTTGCTGTGAAGCAGGGTGGTCACTATCTAAGCTAACATAATATATTCTCAATAATGCATGCAGGTATTGAGGACACGTTTGTGGAGATGAACGAGCTATGTGCTTAGTTCAGGCTGGTTCACATGCAGGACAGTGATCGAAGAGGAAGAGTGATGTGTTACATTTATTAGCTGTTGCAAATACCTCCGGAGTTTTCCAGTCAGAGTGGGAACGAGGGTGGGGCCATGTGCTGTGCGCAGTGAGGCCTGGTCACCAAGATGGATTGCAAAGGGGGTGCAAAAATGGATGCCCCGTGTCCTGCTCAGTGGTCCCATCTACGCGAATGTCAACCAAAGTTATCACATAAGGGCAAGGGGCGAACCCACTACTGGAGGCACTTGGTCCGAGTTTCTACTGAGAAGTAAAGGATGAGAGGGGTCTGACGGCCCCTCGCTCCCACACACTTGCCTACATGCCCACCGGCCCATTCAGCCCACCCCCTCTATCGAAGGCGGTCGGTTCGCACCCGGGGATGAGCGCTGGCATGGGGGGCTGTCACGGGCGCAAACGGCCAAGGTGCCAAACAGCATGTACACTTCAAAAGGTATCCCACGCCCAGGGGCCATCGCTCACATGGCCTCCTCAGACCCCATGTCTCCAGGCAGGCCTACCCTGAGGCAGGCCGCCCCCCTGCAATCCACATAAGTGTGTCTCCATTCATCAATCTTCCTGTGCCTGATCTGCACGCCCCAGGCCCATCCATCCCACCCCCTCTATCAAAGGCGGTCGGTTCGCACCCGGGGATGAGCGCTGGCATGGGGGGCTGTCACGGGCGCAAACGGCCAAGGTGCCAAACAGCATGTACACTTCAAAAGGTATCCCACGCCCAGGGGCCATCGCTCACATGGCCTCCTCAGACCCCTGTGTCTCCAGGCAGGCCTCCCCTGAGGCAGGCCGCCCCCCTGCAATCCACATAAGTGTGTCTCCAGCAGTCTTCCTGTGCCTTATCTGCACGCCCAAGGCCCATCCATCCCACCCCCTCTATCAAAGGCGGTCGGTTCGCACCCGGGGATGAGCGCTGGCATGGGGGGCTGTCACGGGCGCAAACGGCCAAGGTGCCAAACAGCATGTACACTTCAAAAGGTATCCCACGCCCAGGGGCCATCGCTCACATGGCCTCCTCAGACCCTGTGTCTCCAGGGCGGCCTCCCCTGAGGCAGGCCGCCCCCCTGCAATCCACATAATACCACGACATACACACGTCATTCATTCACAAACACACCCCTGTTTCTAATACTTTATAAACCACTTGATATGTCTCATGAGAACATCTTTGGGCTTTGCAAGTCAACTCCTGAACCTTCTACCTGAAAAGCACTGAGATCTATGCTAATCTGCTCGTCGTCGCGCTATCTGTGACCGCTTCGAGCAAACTCGTCAGTGTGCTACCTATGGCCATCTACCTGTTCTCCTGCAACATACTGCTCGGCCTGCTGAATCCAACTGTTGGTCACGGTAAAGCCATGTATCCTAGTCATATTTCGGTCATTTTTACATTTCTATCTATTTGCGATTACAGTACCCAATAGAGCTATGGTCATTGGTCTCATTGCTATTGACTTGAGTTTCAATTGTTATGCTATCAATAGATCTATTTATTTTCATCTGTGTAAATTGCCATCGAATTGCATCCTTCGGGGGTCCAGTCTATAATGTAAGCATGTTTCTGATGTTTGTTAATCTGCTTAGAATCACATGCTGTGCATAGGTCCGACATCCAGTGGTCACTGCGGAGTATTACATTTTGTTTTTCGTAGTCGAAAAGGGACGTCGACAAGGCGTGTCTGAAATACTATCCCTATAGTGACGTGCGTTGTACCCACAATCCCTCACGCGTCGAGGTCCCTCAGATTGTTTTTTTCCGCCCAGCTACGGGTCGCCTTTACGCGGAGCTCCTCGAGAGACATTGCAGATTTCATCTCCTCGACCTTCGGTCGTTTTCCTATTTAATATATAACACATCGATCCCTCCCTCGACGCAGTTGTGAAGCTGTCTCCGCCGAGCAAGATCTTCGACGGAGGGGACGAGAGGAGGAGATCCTTCGGCGTTGCCGAACACGTGGCCTGGCCTCGCAGGCCAAATACAGTAGGGAGAGTGGGGTTGTGGGACATCTCTGGTTCTTTTCTGAGAATGCCTTTCCTTTTCCCCTTCCTTTCCCTTGGGGTCGTTATCACGATTTATTGCCTCGGCTATGGAGAGGACACCCTTTAGGTTTTGCCCGCTTTGCAAGGGCAAGTTTACTTGGAAGGACAAGCATTCACGGTGTAACCGCTGCTTGCCCCTCGATCACAAGGAGGAGGGTTGCACGGCTTGTCGGCTTCTTAAGCCAAAGACTGTAAAAGACCGTAGGGTCAAGAGGTGGGCGGCCTACGCTATGTCGAAGGCCGATTCTTCACCCGCCGCTGCTACCACCGACAGTGACGAGGAACGTGATAACACGACCTCCGCTACGGAAGTCGTAGACCCCTCTAAAGAGCGCTCGCGCTCTTCGTTGTCTGTCCCCGGCCCCGACGGGCTCGGCTCACGCCCTGCTTATGGGGAAGAACACCCCGGCGACACTGACGCACACGATACCACACATAAGCACACAACCCATGGCTCTTCTTCGTCGAAGACGAAGAAAGCATCAGCGCCCAAGGAGACGCAGGTTCCACCGGTGGCCTCCCCGGACCGTTCAGGTTCGAAGCCCCTCTCGCAACCGCAGCCGCGACCAGCGACTGGGCTTTCGGCAAATAAGGGCGCCACCCCCAAACCATCGGCCGGAGCGCACCAGCAGAGAGCGCACGCCGCCGTAGAACGATAGACACCCGTAACGTCGAAACCACAGCCCTCCGCTAACAAACGAGTCGCAGAGAGCTTGGCGAGGATCGTTGGAGCCGACGCCCAGAAGCATACGCTGAAAGACACGTCGAGCGCTACGCAAAGGTCGAAAGACACGCCGAAAAAGCCCGAAGAAAGACAGGGACTACCCCCTTCAGTCGGGGGGACCCCCAGCACACCGGAAGGCTTTTCGGAAGGCGACGGGACACTTTCCTCGACGTTATGGGAGAGGTCGAGCCGTTTTCAGCTAGATGACACTAATTTTCCCCCGCTAGACCGCTCAGGGGTACCCCATGAAACCATGGAAAGGCTCCATCTCTGCATGGAGAGAATGGAGAGGTTTATGAAGACCCAGAACCCTCCTACTCCCAAGAGAACAAGAGAAGGGCCTCAGGAGGACCCCAGGGCCAAATATCCGAGACTATTCAATCCCCAGCAGGACACAGCCTCAGATTTCCATAATGTGTATGACCTCACTGGTGAGGAACAATACTTGGAGGAGGAGGATGAATTTGTGGACGATGAAGAGGGACAGAACCAGGAGGAAGGTCTGGAAGACAGCCCAGACATGGTAGGAGAAGGCTTCGGAGAAAATCCAGAAGAAGGACCTTCTCATCCCTGGCAATCCCCATCAGTATATTCGGACACTGATGTCCTGAACCTGAATCCTCCTGACAATTCACCTGTTAGAAACACGTCTCCCATTGACGATCAGCCCACATTCAATGCCCTGTTGCGCAGAGCAGCAGCACATTTCGAACTGGACACTGGGGAGATCTCTCCTGAAATAGACTTTGTGGAAAGAGTAATTAAGGAGAAACCCCCGGTCAGCCAGACCATTCCCCTCCTCGCTTCAGTGAAGAGAAGAATCATCCCTTCGCTATCCACACCCGCACTAATCAGAGGAGTTAATCCAAGAATTGAAAAACTTTTCACTCTTTCACCCTCAGACCCGCTGTACATCAGGGGACATTCCATTCCGGATTCCCTTGTATTAACTAATACAAGGAAGAGGGCAGGGGTGCCGCTGTCCACCAGCGATGCACCACCTGACAAGGAGGGCAAGAGGTTATATGCCCTTGCAAAGAGAGTCACATCCTCGGCTGCCTTTTTGGCAAGAATTGCGAATAACAATTCTTTGCTAGCTAGCTACGCAGACGCGCAGTGGGCCAAACTGCGCAAAGACGCCGAAGAAGCGCCGGAACCACTACGTACACGCCTGCTATCAACTATTGGCGAAGGAACCCAGGTCAACCAGAGTATTGTAAAGAACTCTCTGGATGCTGCAGAGACAGCGGGACGTTCCCTGGTTCAGGGAATACTCCTAAAACGCCATGTATGGCTGCGCAACTCAGGGTTCAAACCGGAGACACAGGCGTCTTTAATAAATAAACCTGTTGAAGACTCAAACCTCTTCGGGAAAGCGGTGGATGAGGCTCTGGAGATGGCTAAAAAAAGAGTTCGATACTATCAAAACTCTTGACCAGATCTCTAAGCCCACTACCAGACGCGGCTATGGCAACAAACGCTTTTTTCGTGGCCAACGCCAACAGCAGAATCAGCAGCAACAGTACCCTGCCACCAATTACCAGACCAATAGTGGGCAGTACAGCCAAAGAGGCCAGCGCCGTGGCAAAGGGAGAGGTCCTGGGTCCACCCCCAGAGGCTCTCAAGCCCCCAATAACACCAAGTGACGCGAAGATTCGCATCCCCTCCCATGCAACACCGGTCGGGGGCCGGATAACATCCTTTCTTCCAGCATGGGAGGGAATAACGTCAGACCGCTGGGCACTTTCCACCGTAGCCCACGGATACTGCAACGAATTCAAGGGTTCCCCAACATACAGACCCCCGAGGGGACAACGCATGACACCGGAACACCTTGCCATCCTTCTCCAAGAAGTACAACAACTGCTGGAAAAAGGAGCCATAGAGGTTGTGCCTCTATCTCAGGTAACAGAAGGTATTTATTCAGTGTACTTCCTTGTACCCAAAAAGGATCTAACCATGCGCCCTGTATTAGATCTGCGCCCAGCGAACAAGTTTATCAAACCCCAAAAGTTTCGTATGGTGACCTTACAGGAAGTGATCCCACTGCTATCACAGGGAGATTACATGACAACATTGGACATGAAAGATGCATACTTTCATATTTTAATGTTGCCAGCGCACAGAAGATACCTCAGGTTCATGATAGAGGGCAAACACTACCAGTTCAGAGTGCTACCCTTCGGCATAGCATCGGCACCAAGGGTATTCACGAAGGTACTGGCAGTGGCAGCGGCCCACCTGCGCAGGTTGTCCATCCCAGTTTACCCTTACCTCGACGACTGGCTCATAACAGGGGATTCTTACGAAACATGCTTCTCCAATACCCAAAAGACTGTAGACCTTTTGTTCCAGTTGGGCTTCTCCATCAACGAAAAGAAGTCCAGCCTAGACCCCAGCCAAATCAAACAATTCCTAGGGGCTCTAATTCAAACAAAGGACGGCCTCATCTTCCCCTCCAACGAGAGGGTCCAAAACATGCTGTTTCAGATCCCTCAATATGTGACCGGTCGAGAGGTGACGGTACGCAAAGCAATGCGCTTGCTAGGCATGATGGCGTGTACCTCACGCGCGCCTGCGCATGCGCCCTATGCAAGAGTGGCTCAACAGCCAGTGGTGTCAGGCCAGCGGACTATGGGACGATCTAGTGGTGGTCTCGCAGGCCTTGGTTCTCTCGCTACGGTGGTGGACAAAGGAAAACCTGGAAAGAGGGAAACCCTTTGCCACACCCGCGGCGGAAGCCACTCTAACCACAGACGCATCCCTCACAGGATGGGGGGCTAACCTATCCCATCAGACTGCTCACGGAGTGTGGACTCCGAACGTAGCATCCAAACACATAAATCTACTGGAGCTACTAGCTGTGTTCAAGGCGCTAAAAGCCTTCCAGGTACACCTACAAGGCAAGACTGTGTTGGTCCTTACAGACAGCACCACTGCCATGTACTACATCAACAAGCAGGGGGGCACCCACTCTCCAGGACTGTCCAAACTGGCCCAAAATATATGGAAGTGGGCTCTCAAACAAAACATGTTCCTACTGTCACAACATGTACCAGGGGAACTCAATCTGCTGGCAGACAAACTCAGCAGAGATTTCCCCCTGCCCGAAGAGTACGAATGGCGACTGCACGAAGACATTGTCTTCGACGTCTTCACACAATGGGGATTCCCAGAAATAGACCTGTTCGCAACCCTGGAGAACTCACAATGCCAAAGTTACGCCTCCAGGTACCCCCAGAACCAATCCAAGGGGAACGGTCTGTCGATGCAATGGTCAGGGAAATTTGTTTACGCTTTTCCCCCGACTCACCTTCTCAACAAGGTGGTGCACAAGATGCACCAGGAACAAGTGACCATGATACTGGTGGCCCCAATGTGGGCCCGACAGCCATGGTTTGCTCACTTGATGGAGATGTCTCTATCTCCCCCATTGAAACTCCCCTGCCCTTACAACATGCTGTCACAAGACAAGGGCAGGACTCTGCATCCATGCCCCCAGAACATGAACTTAGCAGCTTGGCTCCTGAGATCATAGAATTCGGACATCTACAGCTCCCGCAGAGATGCATGGACATCCTCAGGGAAGCCAGAAAACCTAACACTCGCCACTGCTATTCTAGCAAGTGGAAGAGATTTGTCATGTGGTGCAGAGGTAAAAGCATCAACCCGATTGACTGCTCTCCCACACATATTGTTCTATACCTGACCCACTTATTGGATTCAGGTCTAGTGTTCAATTCCATTAAAGTCCACCTAGCGGCACTTTCTGCATACACCACTTCCCAACTCAAAGTGTCGTGGTGGAAGATCCCTGTTATAAAGGCCTTCATGGAGGGAGTAAAGAGAATACACCTACCGATAGCTGACCCAGCTCCCGGATGGGATCTTAACGTGGTACTTACCAGACTCATGGGCTCACCATTCGAACCCATGCACAAAGCATCTCTTAAACACCTGACTCTTAAGACTGCTTTTCTAATAGCTATCACCTCCATCAGGAGAGTAAGTGAACTACAGGCTCTTTCTGTTCTATACCCCTTCGTTACAGTTCACAGAGATAAGGTGGTTCTACGCACGCACCCAAGGTTTGCTCCCCCGAAATTCATCTCGAAATTCCACGTAAACCAGTCTATAGAACTGCCAACGTTCTTTCAAAATCCTTCCAACTTGGGAGAAAAAACTCTGCACACACTAGATGTGCGCAGAGCGGTCATGTTATACATGGAAAGAACCTGACCACTGAGGAAGACTAATCAGTTCTTCGTCTCGGTGGCAGCAGGAAGAGAAGGGGATGCAGTTTCAAAGTCCACTATTTCTAGATGGATTGTTCAATGCATCACTCTCTGCTATACTCTTGCTAAGAGAGAACTGCCCTTTAAGCCAAGAGCACACTCTACTCGAGGCACAGGGGCGTCCATAGCATTCATTGCAAATGTTCCCCTTGAGTCCATCTGCAAAGCGGCTACCTGGAGTTCTGTGCACACCTTTACAAAACACTACTGTCTAGATGCACACTCGAGATCTGACTCCCAGGTGGGACAGGCAGTATTAAGACATCTTTTCTCTACTGTTCCTTCTCATAACCCACCGCCAACTCCGGGTACTGCTCGCTAATCTATGCACAGCATGTGATTCTAAGCAGATTAACAAACATCAGAAGACAATGCATTACTTACCGTAAAAGCATTTCTGATGGTTGTATCTGCTTAGATTCACATGCGCCCACCCTTCCTCCCCGCTCGGATGGAAGGAACATAGACTTCCTTTTATAGCTCTCTTTTCTGTACTCACTCAAGTCTAGAAGGCTCCCTCAGGGCAGAAAAATACAAACAGAGGGACCTCGACGCGTGAGGGATTGTGGGTACAACGCACGTCACTATAGGGATAGTATTTCAGACACGCCTTGTCGTCGTCCCTTTTCGACTACGAAAAACAAAATGCAATACTCCGCAGTGACCACTGGATGTCGGACCTATGCACAGCATGTGAATCTAAGCAGATACAACCATCAGAAATGCTTTTACGGTAAGTAATGCATTGTCTTCCTTTTCGTGCAAGACAGAACATCCAAGGGACGAGTCACATGTTCAGAGTTTAGTCACATAATTTAAAACATTTCTGTAACTTATGCAAATACTAAGCCGCACATGATGAACTGGTATAGTTCCGACGACCAAAACAAACCTTGCATTGAGCATGGTATGGTTCATTTACTTTTTTATGACATTTTTATTCATCAAGGTTTTATAATAATCTTGATATTTACTTTTCGAATTTTCAACAATGCCTGCCTGTTCGATTAGCGGTTGCCCTTCGAAGACCCATGCTAAATCTGAAGGCACTACAATGCATGTATTCCTGAAAACTGTTGATCGAATAAGAGAATGGGTCAGGCATTGCGGATATCCACTGGATGAGCTGGAAAGTAGAGTCCAACAAGTCTTAGAGGACAAGAGGGGTGATCGATACCGCATCTGCAGCCGGCACTTTTCCTCGAACATGTACGCCACATCTTGGGTAACAAAGAAGAATAAACGGCGAACAACACGAAAATTGCTCGCAAACGCTATTCCAACTATATTCGTCCACATTCCGCCACTGGTGAGTCAAGTGTCCAGATTTAGCTTTAGGCCTTGCGGTAGTGTGTAGGTAGCCGAATGGATTAATTGATATTTTAGGTGTTGTGTCCCTTGTAATACTCCCTTGTAATACTTTCGATATTGATATGAGTGTATAGCTTTTTGAATAATGACATTTATCAATAAATTATTTTCCGATTTTATAACCCTCAAAGGAAATCTATTTATGGGCACAGGGAACTGTACTATATTGCGCATTTTCAATAGCATTATTCTCAAGTATTCTGTCGGTTTACATGTCCATTTTTTAATATTTGCATTTCATCATCAAACAATAATTTACCTTTACAACTGCTTGACTATCCACTGAATCTGAAGCAAGAACATTCTACATCCATGACGTGCCCGCAGTTATCAACCACTTCTAGCGCGTATCAGGTAATCATACTTGGCTATTCCGCTACAGACTTGTTTTATGCATGTCAAGTAATAGTTTTTATGTATCGTGTACTTATTTTACCAATTGTTTGGTTAGTGCTTTCCAATTGATATACACCTTAGTTGTCGTCCCCTGGTGTTTGTTTTCAGTTATAATTAGTGTTATCCATACTAATGCAAGTAGTGTCTTTCAGGGAGATGCTGAAGCGTCCACCACATTGACAACAGCTCTAGATGTTCTTCAGCAGCACGAGGTATGGATACTGACAGCTCCATCGACCGTGATCATCAGGACTGGAACACTTGTTGTTTGATTGTTCTACACCATGTTTCATTTGTGGTTAGCCATTGATATGTACCTGTGCGGTCGACCCCAAGTGTGTGTTGTGTTTTCAGTATTGTAATCCTTACTAATGCAAATACTATGTTTCAGGCAGTTGTTGAAGCGTTAACCCACGCACTTGATGTGGAGCCTGACATTCAAGTAATTCCAGGGGAAGCGGGACCATACGGATATGAATCAGCGCAACAGCTTTCGGAAGTGCGCACCACATTTACAACATCCATAGATATTCTTCAGCAGCACGAAGTATGGATACTGACAGCTCCATCGAGCATGATCATATAACGTGATTCCATTTGCTATACTTTCTTCCCTATTAACGCAAGTACTGTGTTTCAGGGAGATGATGGAGCTTCCACTACAATCACAAGATCCCATTTAGATGATGCAGATGTAAAGAAATCGGAGAAATAATTCGATTAAATCTGATCATAATTAAATATTCCTTGATTCTTTTAGACAATGCAACATTTGTGGTTATCTCTTTATATGTACCTCTGCCGTCGACCCCAAGTGTGTGTTATGTTTACAATATGTAAAACCATACTAACGCAAGTACTGTGTTTCAGGGAGTTGCTGATGCCTCCTCTTCTATACAATCATTCGTGGCAGTCCATGCAGAGCCAGAGGTATGGATACTGACAGCTCCATCGAACTAGGTCATCAGAGCTGGAATACTTGTCGATTGATTGTTCCACACAATGTTTAAATCGTGTTTGGCTATTGAGATGTACCTGTGTGTTCGTCCTCACGTGTGTTTTATGCTAACAATATTTTGATACACAGTAATGAAAATACTATGTATCAGGGAGCCTCATTCCGTGCTGTCTATGCGGATACAGAAAATATAGTCGTTGCAGTGCAAGAGGAAGGGGAGACATGCGGATATGAATCGGAGCAACAGCGTGCAGATATTGAAGGTCGAGTCAAAAAAGTTGCAAAGAAAAGAAACAAAAATAAGGTTAGTTACAAACAGTTCATAACTTTAGAAATGTATTTGTGCTGGGGACTATTGTATGTTTTTTTCCAGTCAATTGTGCTATACTTTATCTTGTGTTTAAACTGAACATTCCTTTTCCAATCTGTCCTCTAGTTACCCGTGGGTGTCCGAACTATACGTACACAGACAGTGAAGCGAATGAGAGATGTTGCTTGCCAGACCATTTACACTATGGAGGAACTATTAATTCAGACGCCGCGTGTTGAGACTAGAGATGCTCATGTCCAATGGACAGAACATGAAATGAATGTGTCCGGAGAATCCAGTAAAGTTGTAAAGGACCATTGCTACAGTGCGACCGCACCACCACAACAACATGATACTGGATGCATTGAAGATAGCTCTGAAGTAGTCGCAGATCAATTCACACAATCTACACCCGCCATAAAATTGCCACCAAAAAAGCTGTCGACATTGTTGTGTTCTCCCATTAATGTTGAAGTAGCAGATGTTGAAATGACAGAGAATGAACCAGCAGCAGCATTCACCGACGCATCAGAACTTGATAGCAGCGATATTTCTTTCAAATGTGGTCATATGTCCTCAACGTCACAGGCCGAAACAACTTTGACGCAGGATGACAGTCTAATGAAAGAGGGCAAATGCATAGTATTCGACAGTTCTTTGATGGATATTATAAGTATGCTGAAATGTGGGCATTCCGTCAGAGGGAAAGTATGTGGGAAGCCATTGATTCATGTGACTCGTCAAAAACAAGGCAGTAACGTCACAATACATGCCGCCTGTAGATTACATCATACGTTCTCATGGTCTGTACAACCGATGCTGGGGAAACTGCCAACAGGCAATCTACTGTGTGCAGCTGCATCACTTTTTAGTGGCTCCAGTTTTAGAAAGTTAGAGTCTTTCTTTCAGTTTGTGGGACTCCATTTCATTTAAAAAACGCAGTACTACAAATACCAACATGATTATCTGTTTCCGGCTATTAGTGATGCTTGGAAAATTGAACAATTGTCTCTAGCAAGTACATTTGAAGGCAAACGATTCAGGCTAGCTGGCGATGGACAGTGCGACAGCCCTGGATTTTCTGCCAAGTACTGCACCTACCACTTTCAGGACATGGATAGTAAGAAAATTGTGAGTTCGGTGGTCGTGCAGGTAACACAATGTACAGCCTCAGTGGCCATGGAGAAACTAGGATTTATAAAATCAGTGGAATATCTACAATCGAGGGGAATGCACATGGACCTCATAACCACGGACAGACACGTTTCAATTGCCAAGACAATGAGAGAGCAGTTCCCACATATTAAACATCAATTTGATGTATGGCATCTTGCTAAATCAATCAATAAGAAAATCTCGGCTGCAGGGAAAAAAAAAGGTTTGGAAAGTATTTCAGTGTGGTCCCAGTCTATCAGCAACCATCTTTGGTGGAGCTCCAAAACTTGTGGAGGGTCAGTGGAAATACTACTTGAGAAATGGAGGTCACTGATGCACCACTGTACCAACGTGCACCGCTGGTCAGAAAACCTACATTTCCACCAATGTGAACATGGCCCTTTGTCCCCAGTGGAGGCACGGAAGAAGAAGTGGTTGAATCCATCTTCACCGACACACAAAGCCATTGAGAAGATTGTTTTCGATAAAACTCTATCAAGAGATTTGAGTGGACTGACAGAATTCTTATGTGCCTAAAGTACAGGCCAAAGTGCTTGCATTTAAACATACAGGGCATGAGACATAGGACTCTACTTGCCCTCTTGGCCCATAACGAGAATCTCGGCCGTGAACAATCTAGGACTACGGGTAATGTAAGGATGCCTCGCTACACTAAGGCCTTTTCAAAAAGAAGTAAGCAATGGGTGATCAAACCAGTCTATGAGGAAATGGAGTTCGACTTTGTCAAAAGCCTTATTGTTGCTGTATTAGAGAAGCAAAGATATGGAATTTTGAACGTTTCTGTCCAGAGCACTGATCCATTGCCACCCAACATTGCCACTGTGCCATGTCCACCCAAACGAGAGCTGGTTGTGAAGTACAAATCCCGGTTTAAATAATTGTAATACGATTGTCTTTTTGTAAATAAATGTTATTGTACAGTGTACATACAAAGTACGCTAACCCTCACCCCTACCTTCACCATCCTGGGTGGCGAACAACCTGGGTGTCATCTTTGAATTCTCTCTCTATTCACCTCATATTGCTGACCTTGTCTATATGTGTATGTATATATTTTTGTTGATGTAACTAATTTTCACAATCTCATGTAAATGCTGCGCACTGTTAACCGAGGGGAGGCTTGCGTATTGCAAATAATAATTTTAAAAAAACAATAAATCTCACTTTCAACTCAACTCCTCGGGTACTTTATACTTTCCCTGACCTTCCCCAAAAAATTAAAAGTCTCAATAGTTATGGTTCTTTGGGGCTTCAAAGCTCGCAGACAACGAGGACAAAATTGGGGGCCTTAGAACGCGCCAAGCGAG
The DNA here is from genome assembly GCF_040938575.1 of Ambystoma mexicanum. Classification (NCBI taxonomy): domain Eukaryota; kingdom Metazoa; phylum Chordata; class Amphibia; order Caudata; family Ambystomatidae; genus Ambystoma; species Ambystoma mexicanum. The sequence continues at coordinate 1,054,851,692 of NC_090931.1, read as the reverse complement.
CCGTTGCAGATGGGAGAGAAGCCAGTTTGCATTTGCACATTGAGGCGCAGTACATAGATGGATTCGAAACCTCAAGTTCTCACAGATGGCTTTACTACGGGATGTTGCAAAGAATGAATGTATGCTAATTTCTAGTGAAGGTCAGCGGCTTTGATTTTCAGCTCGCTCCCTGAAGAGGCCCACAACTCACACTGGCAGTATAAGATTCTATTGTTTTTTGACCATGAGAGACAGGGACCATGCCGAAAGAACTTCATTTGAAGGGGTGGGGGTGCAATAACGTAAGAGACGATAAGGCAGAAAATTCTGAAACTAGACCGAGTTTCATGTTAGTTCAGTATACGAAAAATCGTTGTCAAGAGCACAGTGGGATTTTACGGACTGCATTACGCAGAGACACAATGGAAATTGCAAATATAATGTAAGTAACTCTTTAGACGCTTTTATACCGGAATGAAGAATTAATGAATGGATGCATGAATAAATGAATGAATGAAGAGCTGGGAAAACGTTTGTGGGATCGTCCTTGTAGCGGGCACATGGGCATGCAGGTCCACATTCCACACGCATGTAGACAAAAAGTCGTTTCTCATTGTGTACTAACCTTGATTTATTTTGTTACTTTTCGCATTGATTTTAGAGCCGAACATACTCCATTGCACTATCCTTGAAAGCAAATAGTTTCAGCTCGGCCGTAATAAATAAAATGAATAATATTAATAAAGATCGGCTGGCGAGACTAATTATAAATTTTATGTTTTCAAAACGGATATATCCTTCCCTACTGCTACTGCCATCAGTTTCAGACCCCGGCAGATGGTTTTTTCAACCGCCAGCTGCAGCTTCTTGTAAACAGCTGCACCACTTTGATGATTTTATGGGACGATCGCCAAGGGCCCATATGCCCTTACGCGGTACTAGCGGCTAGAAGCAACATATCAACCTTTACGCTGGCCTAGTGCCTACTTGATGGAACAGCCTTGCGGTTCAACGTGCGACCAAAGTGCTTCTTTTAACGAAAACCAACACCCTGTGTACCATAAAGGAACAGCGCGTGACTCACGATAAACTTTTACGGATTTGCGGATAGAGATATAAGAAAATAAATGGCATTCCGAGTTCATATGGCAATTGCTGAATATTCTAAAAACATTTAATGTCAAATAAATGTACTTTACCAAATGTACCGTGTTGCTGTTTGATTTTAAAGTACAGTTTCATAGTCCGAATTGTGGCGCGCTGTGTTGTGAGTTGATCTGTGTTCGTTTCCGGGTTCTGTGTGAAGGCACGTAGAAGACGACTGGGCGCGTTTGCCTACGCAGCACAGAAACGTCACAGAGAGAGGTGGGGAATATGAATGTTTTGATAATGTCAGGCTCAGGGGCGGGGGGGATATGATTTAGTGCCGCAAAAGCAGGTCAGCCAGGGCAATGGGGGAAATGATAGGATTATCACAAAATGGCAGCTCACTGATGCCTTTTTTCGCGTGCGTTTAATGGACGAAAACTCGGGTAAGGTCCATAGGAAATTTTTCTAAAATGGAGCGATTTAGGCTTAAAAACACATGGCTGACCCGTAGGGGCAATAAAAAATGTTGACCGAACCATTCCTTTAAAAACTGCTGTTGGTCGGTTTTTACCCAGGTGGGCTTGCTATTGGGTGCATTAATGAACATACCAACAACCAGATGTACTTGCTGCTGGGATCAGTAATTAAATGGCAGCAGTATTTTAGTACTAATGGGGCTACACTTTTAGAGAGTGTCCCAACCGATTTGTTTACTAAAAAGTATAAACCAATTTTTGGTTGGCACTGCTTCAAATGTGTTCGCAGTCTACAAGCTGGAAGGTACATTCTTGATCAGGAAGGTGTTCTCCATAAAATCTCTTGCTGGTATGTCTATAACTAGTGTTACTCTAAATTTTGCATTGGCATTTTTTGGAATAAAAAAACTGGAATCCCTTTGAAGGTAAACAGAGTTCAATTGTTCACTTGGTATTGCCAAGTCCTGGTGGCGGTTTGGTTGAACATAAATATAAATATAAATCTGTTGCTTTCCCGTATGAGCGAAAGGTCCATCCGATTGTAAAGTGAAAATGAACTAGTAACTGTATGCTTTCTTTTCTGTTCCTTTTTATATGTAATATTTTGTTAAATATTCTTAATTTTCCCTTTTATCCTTACAGGCGGTTGTAAGGGCATTTTGCTGAATTCAAGGAAACGTTTATACGTTTTCCGAGCACTGATATTTATGTATGTCTTTTATATATATATATATATATATGTAAATTATGTGAAAGAATTGATCGAATATCACTAATGTTGAATTTTATATACATTTGTAAAGTTTAATTGTCAACTAAATCAAATAAAAAAATATATAAATCTGTATCTGGTGTGATACTTGCCTACGTGCAGATGCGATTATAATTACCAAAATCCATCTGATACTATTTTATTATCAAATGGTTTCCAGGGAATTCTGCAACCATTTATGGCTGTAAAATAGTGGCAATGTCAGCTTTTTATAGTGGACTTCTAGACAGATTATTTCTACTCCTAGACGCTCTGCAGATTGCATTGCAGTACTGAATATTACTATAGTATATGGCTGACTCAACCCTACACCTTATCTCTCATAACTGTTAGTGGTTGAATGCAGTCCATCCCTTCATCCTTCAAAAGATTCCATGCTGTGCAAAAGGGCCCAGCTTTTTTGCACAGTGCTGAGTTCTTTATCTGAGGTGCAGGGAAATTATATTTTCCAAGGATCACACCTTTCTGGTGAAGCCAGGATTTGATCGCAGATGTCCCAGCAGCCAGCAAGCCTCTCCCAACAAAGTTGAAAGAGATTTTAATATGGGCAGACCTTTCTAGGATTCCCTTTAAGGAACTTTAGAGGTGGAGATTTAATTTTGCACAGGAATAGTGTTATGTATGGGTGCGCTCACCGCCAACTCGGCCAGAGCTACAGTTTAGTTTGATGGATTTCCATCTGCTGTGGGGAATCGGCCAGATATTTTTACATTTTAAGAACTATATGTGAGCAATCGGGAGTAAGACGCAGAATCAGGGAGGTTATTTCGATTTTTAACCCTTTAAGTGCCATGGGTTTTCCCCCCAGTGCCAAGGCTTTTTTTAGTGATTTCGGTATGTCGCCATTCAATGCCTTGTAACTTTTTTGTTACATGAGATATCTCGGCCAAAATTGGCCCCTTTCTTTCCCACATGTAGGCGGTCGTAACGTCCTAGGTTGCTGTAGGTGGGTGAGAGAAAATAACCAAAAAGGCAGAACATTTTGGGGGTTTTCAAAAAATGCCAATAAAATGATGTACAAAGAAGCCTGTGGTTTTTTCCTTGTAAGAGCTAGGAACACATGGTTTGCTCTGCTGAACTCCCCAATTTCCTGGCTTTCAAGAACAGTGGAAACGAAAATATTTTTATTTTGATGTGGTTATCAACCGTTTTGTGAGAGGTAGGCGATTTTGGCCATTTTTGCCAATTGGATATGTGCGGACAGAATGGGAGAAAAGGGTAGGAAAGCCGAATTGGAGGACAGAAAGGCATACATTTCTGAAAAGTAGACAAAATTCCAAATATTTGCACAGGTCAGACAACAACTAGGTAGGGGAAAATTCCATAGATTGGGAAAAAAGCAGGAAAATGCCTGAAAAAAAGGTATGTGGTGGACATGGTTGACTTGGTACAGCAATGGCTTCTATGAATTTTGAGAAAAACAATGCTCCGCTACATTCCCCCGACTCTTGCAGTTAGGAAAGCACACAATTTATGTAGTGTTTCACAAAACAAGCAATACCACAATCCAAAAACTGAGCCATGGTACACAGGAGTTTTATGCTCACGGCCTGAGCAGACATACTTAGTATGTGTAAATCAGGAAAACCAATGTGGTGAGGAACGGCAAGCATACATTTTCTGAAAGAGCAAAGGCAGACCTTTCCAAGGGTAGGTGCCTTGTGCAGGTTACAAAAGTGTATGGTAGCTAAAGCAGCGACTAAATGTAGGCACATTTCGGAAATGAAAGGGTTGTGTGACAAAGGGCACCAGCAAATGCGTTGAAACGTTATGAAAAACACCACAAATGTCACACCTTCCGGCATTCCCAATGGTGTCCTGACGAAAATGGTACCTCACATTTGTGGGTGCACCTACCTGGGGGCCAAGGGGAAAGCCTAAAACACGGCTAACCCCAAGTCCTTTCCGACAGCTGAATTTCAGGATTTTTTCAGAAGCGTACACCATACAGACCTGGGCCCAGGGTGTCCAAGCCACCAAGAAAAACAGGGATACCCATGCATTTCCGAAAAGAGGACGCACGTGGGAATCCTCAGAGGTCTGACTTGCGCAAATCGGCCAGAATTTATTACCCAGAAACCCTGGCAAAGTCCGAAAGGTGGTGTAAAAAAACCCAATTTCCGCACATTTCACTCGGCTCAACCACCGAAACACGACGCCAACAACACATGGCCTACCTTCGCGCGTTCCCACACGTGTCTTGATGAAAACGGTACCTCATGTGTGGCTGCACCTTCCTGAGCCCCAAGGGGAAAGCCTAAAACACGGCTAACCCCAAGTCTTTTCCGACAGCTGAATTTCAGGATTTTTTCAGAAGCGCACACCATACAAATCTGGGCCTAGGGTAGGGTGTCCAAGCCACCAAGGAAAACAGGGAACCCTATGCATTTCCGAAAGAGGACATCTGTGGGAATCCGCAGAGGTCTGACTTGTGCAAATCGGCCCAGAATTTATTACCCAGCAACCCCGGCAAAGTCCGAAATGTGGCGAAACAAATTGCAATTTCCGCACATTTCACTCGGCTCACCCACGGAAACACGCTGCCAACAACACATGGCCTACCTTCGCGCGTTCCCACACGTGTCCTGATGAAAACGGTACCTCACATGTGTGGGTGCACCTACCTGGGCGCAAAAGGGAAAGCCTAAAACACTGCTAACCCCGACAGCTGAATTTCAGGGTTTTTTCTGAAGCACACACCATACAGATATGATCCTAGGGTGTCCAAGCCACCAAGGAAAACAGGGAACCTCATGCATTTCCGAAAAGAGGACACCCGTGGGAACCCGCAGAGGTCTGACTTGCACAAATTGGCCCAGAATTTATTACCCATAAACCCGGCAAAGTCCGAAATGTGGCGAAAAACCCCCAATGTACTCAACATTTCACTCGGCTCACCCACCGAAACACATGGCCTACCTTCCCGCGTTCCCACTGGTGTCCCGACGAAAACGGTACCTTGCATGTGTGGGTGCAGCTACCTGGGCGGCAAGGGGAAAGCCGAAAACACGGCTAACTCCAAGTCTTTTCAAACAGCAGAATTTTTAGAATTCTGCTGAAGCGCACACCATACAGATATGGGCCTATGGTGTCCAAGCCACTAAGGAAAACGGGGAACCCCACGCATTTCCGAAAAGAGGACACCCGTGGGAATGCACAGACGTCTGACTTGCACGAAGCGGCCCAGAATTTATTACCCAGAACCCCTGACAAATTGAACATTGTGTTTTTTCCCCGTCAAATATCACACTTTGTCGGGGATTGTGGGTAATTAATTTCCGGGTCGCTTTGCGCAAGTCAGACCGCAAGGTATGACATCTGTTGTTGCCAATGTGTTTCGGTGAGTGGACAGAGGGAAATGTGTTTGAAATTGGCTGGAAATGAACACAATTCTCAGACATTTCACTCTGGCCACCCACCGAAACACGCTGTCAACAACACATTTCTGAAAAGAGGACACCCGTGGGAATGCGCAGGGTCTGACTTGCGCGAAGCAGCCCAGAATTTATTACCCAGAAATCCCGACGATGATGATGATGATTCTTTAAAACCAAGGAACTATTTCTACCAACTAAAGCTGGGAAGATATTTGGTTAAGGGCCTTATGTTGCAGACTGGTCTCAAATCCCGGCTTCTCAATTACCTGACGTGTGTGATCCGTGGCAAATCATTTTATCTCACTGTGTGTTATCTGCCAGAATTAGAAGTGCCCACATGCCATTCATTTAACATGTGTACGCTACACAAAAAAAGCTTACTCAAGGTACTGCTTCATAACAGATCCCTAGAGACTAGTGGGTGAGTCACCTTCAGGTTTCTCACACAAGCCACTCTTGGAGCTGAAATCAGAAGGCAATGACTCTGTTACAAGATCTGAGATTGGTTCCTTTCAGAAGGCTTGAAATGTACCAATCTGCCACGGCAAATTGACTATATGAGGGGATTAGGCCCCATCCCCCTTATTTGAGTCATCTTTGCACACCAGAAAAAGGCTGTCGCTGCAACTTCATTGGGGCACAGTATTCCAAAGGTCTTCAGCCATTGGGGTGAAGATAATGCTTTTCTGGGAGGGAGTCCTCCCCTCCCCTCAACCATTCCAGAGGAATATTTGAAGTGACCTACTCTTGGGATCGGTCTGCCTGCTGCTTGCACAATGGTACCCCGGACTCTGACTGCTTAAGTGGCAAACCCTGCAAGTGTCCCTGGCATCGTCCCTGAGTGGGAAGGGCAGAAGAAGGGCTCTCCTTTCCTCTGAGATCCTGGACAGGGTCTTTCAGCACATCAACGACCTTCTGTTAGAAAAGGCCTGCCTGCTGTGTGGACACTGGTGCCCAGGACTCTGTCTGCTGAAATGGAAAGTCCTGCAAGTGTCCCTGGCAACCTAACTGGCTGGGAAGAGCAGAAGTAGGGCTCTTTCTTTCCATAGAGATTCTGGATAGGGCCTCACAACGCCCCAGGAACAAAGAAAATGTATTTGGTTCTCTCTGCAAATGCAAGTGATGTTATAGCTTGTTCAATTGCACGGCGTTGCTGATTCATGTTACAGAATTTCAACCAACTCCAGCCTGATTCGATGCACCAGAAAGTTCCAAGAATCTCAGCTTGATGCTGTTGAAACCATGAATAAAGATATCATGAAATGTAAAGTGTTTCTCCCCCCTGTTCTGTGGGCCCTAATGACAATTAAGACCCCACCCCTTAACTTTTTAAAAATCTTATTCCTAAAATTGAACATTTCCGCAAAGACAATTGCCTGCATATCCCTGTCTGCATTTTCAGTGTGTCCATTTCAACCAGACGTCTGCACATTCTGTGTATTTCATACAGGGCTGAGTTGTTTGTCTTTGTATTAGTTTCTGTCATTTTAGTATGATTAAAGTCTTGTATTTCCTTATAGAAACATGATTGGACATTTCTTTTATTTTGGCACCACAGTACTATTGCTGCTTTGGCTGCTTCTTTTCTGGCTCACAAACCTCTTGAAGAGTTAAACCTGTCCTTGCCCCTGCTATCTTGTAGAAGCAAAGGAGGTGCACCATTCATGTTGTCACCTTCGTGACTGAAAGCACTGCTGCTTTAGTAGTTGTTCGGGGCTGCGTAGGAGTTTAGAAACCACTACTCATTTCTGTAGTCTTCCAGAGCACTAGCCCTTTCATCTCAGTTTGCTTAAAGCATTCTGGTTCCGCTGTGCTAACTGGGCATAATGCTGTATTGCCTTGCACCGCAATAGTAACTTTGCATGTCCTGAAAATCGTTTGAGAACTTAGGTAACGGATGGCAATGGTGCGAGTTCCCATGGCTTTGAGGGACATCCCCCAAGGCTGTGATTACCAGTGGTTTTATAAGACCCGAAAATGGTTTGAGTATGTGGTCTTTTTTTAATGAAAAAAACTAGTACATGATATCATCTGCCAAATGATGTGAATGCAAAAGCATATAATTCTAGTACTTGACACAAGGTTGTACTCCCTTGCCATATAAAAGACCGAATTAATGATATTTGGGACCAACGCAGCTAGAGCAAGACTGAACCATCAATATGAGTTTTTTAATATCAATGAGTCCCAAATAAAAGTTGTGAACAAAGTCAAAACTCTGGGGATGCACATGGAAGCATCACTGAGCGCAGAGTCCCAGGTCATGCATTTGACTAAGACCTACTCATATTACCTGAGACTCTTACACAGAATATGCCCCTATTTAAGTGAGGAAAATTGCGCTACAGTAGCAGGAGCCACCAGGTTGGATTACGGCAATGCCCTGCTACTAGGAGCAAACAAAAGGAACATTGCAAAATGGCAAAAAATACAAAATGGGGCTGTGAGAAAGGAAAGGAAAAAGGAAAACAGAACACATCAGTGAAGATAGGAGAAATCTACACTGGCTTACTATCGAAGATAGAATTCAGTTCAAAGCCCTTACGCTAGCCCATAGGTACGTTCATGGGAAATACCCAGCATACCTCAAGAAGAAACTGGTGACCTATATACCGAGATGGGCACTCCGGTCTGAAGCTCAGGGCAACCTCGTAACAACCAGTTTCAGAAAAACCAAGGGACTCGGCAAAGCCTTTCACACCAAAGCTGTGACCTTATGGAATAACCTCCCACCACAAATAAAACTAGAGCTCTCATACAGTACATTCCGAAAGAAACTCAAGAACCACTTGTTTAGCCCATCTGAAAATCTATAGACTAATGTTGTCCTGTGACTGTGTGTGTACTTGTGGCACCCTGATGCTGCAGGCTACGGCGCAGTGCAGATAAATAAAGATAATGTTAATGTTTGACCACAATCCCAATATATCAGCCAAAACTATTGGCATTGTCAGTGCTCATTTATTAGTACCTCTCTGACTCGTAAATGCCTCATCTTTAACTTTTATTGTTGTGATGTGCACTTGCCATCATATCTTGTTATTGCTTTCGATTAATTTTATCCGTGAGGAATTTCCATCAGGCAAGGATGTGAAAGTCCTTGCTTTTTTTATTTTTATTAAATAATAAAATGATGCAGGTAATTCCATCTCTGAAAGGGTAATCTGCTGATCAGATTCCTCTTTTATAGCATAGTGTGTACGTGTGGCCTGCTGCATCAGTATCCTGATTTGCAGCACCTGCTCTACCAGTGGCACAGAGCAGGTTCAGAGGTCACAGCTGCCCATATTACAGCTGCAGTGAAAGCCAAGTCTCTGCAGCACATGGGCTGCATTTAGGATATGCACCACTGTACCAAAACTATGATTATCATAAATAGCCCATGATGGTGGTAGGGTACATTCTAAGAATAAAGCTATGCCTGGGTTAAGGCTAGCTACATGACATTACTTATGATCATTACAGCCACATTCAGTTTGATATCGCACATGTGTCTGCTCCTGAGACCTAAGCGTTGCTGTGGAAGGTGATGTGTATTCTGGCCAGACAGGTTGAGCCTGTCAAATGACAGGGCAGGAACCCAAATGGCCATGCCTCCTCCTTTATGATCTCTTTGTGAGGGCAAGTAAGACTCTCTACCAGGGAAAGCAAAACAGCAGGCAGCTGCCCTGGGCCCAGGCATCAAAAGAGCACGCCCATTCAAAGGGAGTAGCCTCAGACCACGGTGCTTCATTTCTAAAGGCCTTTGATCCTATTGATAAGGGAAGGGGTTGGGGTTGGTGTAGCCAGAGAAGGATCTGTACAGGTTTGGGATGAATTTGCCATTTTGAATCTCTGCTTCTCTTTCTCTTGCCAGTCCCCTCTACTTGAAGCACAAAGCACTTTCAGTGTGATGTCAGAAGGGGCAAAGTCCACTCAGTTAAAGAGCAGGGATTGGACCCCTAAAGCAGGCTAGCTTTAGTCCCATCATCTTTGGGCTTTAACCTTTAAAAGAAGGTGTCTCAAACCACTTACTGGATTCATAATTTGGACACAAATGTTGAAAGAAGATTTCATTGGACCCTGCTGGGAGAGCAGTCATTTCCAGAGTTCTCCAATTGTGAGGTAAAGGAAGGTGTTCGAATGCAGAGACGAGCTCTGTCCCTAACCATACCCAGGGACCATTGTGGGTGACTTCTGCTGCTGGACCAAGATCGCATCTCTGTCAATCACCCTGCTGCCTGGGACCTCACCATGTTTCAGGACCCCTGAAGGTGTGTGCCAGCCACCCCTGTGTTTGGGAGCCCTGGGAAAGGACTAACCTTGGACCTCAATGCCGTGGAGTGGGACTCACATCTCCTGAAAGCCCGAACAGCCAAGATCCCAGTGTTTTCGATGCCAACTTGCTGCAAGCGTGATTTAATTGTGGACGACGCCAAGCAAACCTCCAGGACCCTTCAAAGCTGCCTTTGTAATTCATTAATTTCCAAACTGCTATTTTCTGTTGAACTCTGTTCTCCGCTGCACTGCGCCAGCTGAAGCACGCCTTTACCCATGCTCGAACCAAAAAAGTACTGCTGCCTTGCGTTGCTCGAGTTACCATTTGAAGGACCAGCTTCTTCATCGCCACTTCTGTAAATTGATCGACCCAAACCTGATGTCTCCTGAACAGCAACCTCTGAGCCTCTGCATCCCATTGACTTGCCTACACATCCTGGTACCAGTTCACTGCCCTCGAACTTCATCTGCCAACCGAACCTGCCGATCCGCACCACACGAGTAGACGCTTTGAGACCATAGCTTGCCACTGGACCATTTTGACTGCTGCATCCTCAAAACAAAAAGAACCTGTGAATGACTCAGAGAAGCCTGATTCAACACTGTCAAACCACTAAGACATTTACAAAGGTATTACTGATTGTTCTCCAGCATGGGGTCTGGCATGGATTCACATGCTCATGAATATTCCCTCTTGTCAGGCTGGGAATCCTCGGAAAAAGAAAAACAGTTTCACTTTCACTTCCAAACTGTATTTCTCCTCTAAACCAATCACTGTCCTCTGTCATACTGCCCCCATCCAATGACTGTCCTCTCACTAAGCCCCTCCTCTGGCAGCCATCTTCAGATTTTTACTGCACGCTTCAGTGTTGGGAGTCCTCAAGATAAGGCCAAAAAGCGCAAGTCCAAGTCCACCATGGTCGCAGCGGAAGTGGGTCCCACGAAAGACCGGGCGCGATCGACATCACCTTCCGCCTCCATTGCCAGCCAGCAGTCGAGCTCCTCCTCGAAGAGAAAGTCGTCCAGCCCGGCTAAACTGTGGGAGAAGCCCGAGAAACCGCGGACAGAGGAGAAGAAGGTTGAGCTGCCCAAGTCCAAGAAGGCCCAGGCAGCACAGGATAAGTCTTCTTCGAAAATAGAGCTAGTGACCTTGAGAAGGTAGCCCCCACAGCTCTGAAGGTATCCCTCCCTCCGAGGCGCAAGGCCACTGTAGTGACTTTGACAAGGTCTGTCGGCACACATGAGAAGGGGACACCGTCTCAGAACCCGGTTCCAGCACCTCAGGGAGGAAAAGGGAGAGGGGCGAAGAAGGGCCCAGATCAGTCCCAGGCCATGGCCCAAGCCATGGAAATTGCATCCATAAAAGACGAGAACCTGGAGTCATTGAACATGGTCCACGAGGACGTGGAAGAGGAGGACGACGCAGTGACCGCACAGGGCCTAGTGTTCCATTCACGCCATTCCGCCGAGCAATGTTTCTCTGGACATCCTATCAACCCTCCACACCTTGGTGTCGGAGATCCAGAAGAGGATGCCACAGGGTCGGTTCCAATGGTCCCCTAGGTCCCCGACCAACCGCCTCCGAAGAAGAGGAAGCGCCATCCGACACCCTCATTTCAGCCTCCACATCCGTGTCAGCCCCCCTTTCCCCCAGCAGACCCGGGTTCGGGGAAAGATAGGGCCACGATGACGGATGACGATGAAGATATCATTGCAGCAGGCGGCGTGTCCCCACAGCCTAGAGCATTCTCACCAGACGCGGTGTGGTCGTTTCATTCCATTATCGCCAGAGCCTCCGAGCTGCTCAAGCTTCTGCCCCAAGAAACCAGGAAGGAGGGTTTCCTGTACCAGAGGCGCAAGGCCAAGTGGAAGATAGGGGATAGGCGGAAGAAGTACCGGGTACCGGAATCCGCACCCAAGTGCCTGAGGTTGCAACCATTGCTGGATTCGGTGGTTTTGGTGGCCATGAGGAAATGGTCAGCTAACCCGTCCTTGTCGTCTTCAGTCCCTACGGACAGCGAGGGTAAGAAGATGGACGCCATGCAGAGGAAGGTAATCTACACAGCAACGTCCACCATCCAGGCGGACAGCACACTGGCGATCCTAGCCAGGTATAACAGGGAGCTGTGGAACAAGCTGGGTCCGATTTTGGAATTCTTCCCGGATGACAAGAGGATGGAGGCGATCACCCTCTTCCAGGAGGGAGAGGTAACGTCGGATCACGCCATCACAGTGGTGCTGGGCGTTGCCGACATGGGGTTTCGGCAGATGGGGAACGGTGTCTGCCTTCGTCGCCATGGCTGGATGAAGGCCTTGAATGTCCACCATGAGGTCAAAACGAAGGTGCTGGACATGCCTTTCGATGGAGATAACCTTTTCGGGAAGGTCGTCAACGAGTCCCTACAGGCCATCAAGACGGATACGGAGTCGGACCATTCCCTGGGCACCCTCCAGCAGCACTGCTCTTCTTTTTGCTCCTCCAGAGGAAAGTTGGGCAGGTCTTCAAAAGGTTTTTGCTGGGTTCCTACCTAAATGGTGCTTGCAAACATAATTATAAGCTTCTTTTTGGTTTATTTGGTTTGTTTTTGTCATTCACTGTTCAACAAAATATGAGTAGTCCACACGTTTGTTTCTGATACCATCGTGGATTTGTATTTTTAGTTATTGTTTTAATCACCATAGTTGCCGACACGTGTTTCGACCAATAGAAGGTCTTTATCAAGGATACACCCATTTACAGGTGATATGTTTAGATATCAAGCATCATATCAAACCATCATTGTCAAGGGTGCAGCGTGACAAATGAATTAGGTGCAACAAGTGAGGCCGTTAATATTGCATACATAAAAGATTAATCACAACCATTTTTATCCGGTAGCAAGGAATATAAGTTCAGTAGATGTCAACATGTAGAATATGCATATGTGACAAGGAGAGAATGGAAAAAGTAGAGAGGTTGATGCAAAGGGGGAAGAAGAGAAGGGAAGAAGGTGTTAGCAGTGTTAGTTGGTTGCGTATTCGACCAATTTAAGAGTTCAAGAAGTGGGCATGGTAAGTATTTAATTAACGCTCACCTTGGATTAGGGTGTCTATTACGTGGTACTTTAGGTGGGGCAGGTGGCCCAGGATAAGTATTGATCACCAGTGGTACATCTAAGGAAAGACAGGGGGCGTGGGGCATTAATGGTGTGATAATCGTTCTGTAGTTCACACTAATTATCGTCCGTGGCAGTAATAAGTAACTAGGGTAAGAGCATTACGGTTTGTGCGCAACTAATGTAAGTCATAGGGCGTGATAGTGGTGACCTCAATACAGATGGCACATTGCAGAGAAACATGTGTAGTGCATATTGAAAATGCTTTCTTGGTTGTTGATAATGCCAATAGTCGAGTTGCTTGGGATTGGAGAGGCCCTGTGTTTCATATGGGCGGTGGGAGCAGTGGTGTGGATTGCGTGGTTGGAAGCAGTGTGGAAATCGCCTGTTTCTGAATTAAGTGCCACTTTTTGGGGCATTTCCACTATACAAGGAAAGCCTGGAATTTGAGAAGGAAATTAGCAGAGATGTAATTCTAATTGAGACTTTTACAATTAGAATATTAATGTATTTTATCAATTATTTTTAGAATGGGTTTCTATTCCTACTGATCGAAAGAAAAATGAGTATTATGCATGCAAAAAAAGTTTTTCAGTTTGAGTTCATATATATGAACATTTTGGCAAAGTTTGGAATTTCAAAGGGTGACTTTCTACCAACTTGGTACAGGCTACACGTAGTTTCTTTAGGTAGTGCTGTCTTTTTGAACACCAGCATTGTGTGTTGTGGGTATTGTGAGAAAGGTGCTGTTAGCATAACAAGATCAAGGCATTGCACACGACAAGGGGATACTTGGTAGTCTTGGCCTCCTATTGGCCTAAAAACCATCAGAAAAGAGTTCTGACCATCCGTATTGCGAGCAGCTGAATATGAATCAATGGAAATGTTTATATTTGAGTTGAATACATTTTTACCCCGAATCATTTTTATTTTAACAGTCTGGAAATTATGAGCAGAGAATACGGGAATTGCAGAAAGAGATTGAAGGTCAAAAAAGACTTATCACACATCTTATGTCACAGTTGGCAAACAATCCTACTGCTGGTAAAGGTAAGCCTTTTGCTTGTATTTCATTTACATTTTTTGCATAAAGAGCAGCAGTAGCATGGTGGGGAAAAATGGCTATAGGGGTCATTTGATGTAGATATTCTAGACCTATACCCGCCTCTGACATTCCTGTCATACAGCCTTTCATACTTCTGCCAGAAGCTCTTAACTGCAATTGATTAAAAGTATGGTTGCACCAATGCTGTACAATGTTCTCATTTGTAATGCCAAGCGAATACAACTGCAGAGCACAATCCTACTTTTCAACACCTCAGAGAGTGTGTTTTTGTTTGATTGCTTTAAAGAACTATCTTTATACTGATTTTCTTTAAGTCAGAAAACAAGTAATCTTTCCATGATGCCCTGCCTCTCCACTCTCCAGTACATTACCTGGGTATTTCCCCAGTGCGTGCACTTCTTGGGGGCCTGTTCTTACGGTCCCTCCTTCCACACAGTGGTGTAATTTGAACCCTATAATGCTATCACAGTATAGACTGCACCAGCGCCTGAAGGGTTTTTCGTCAGTGCTTGCAGAAGTATGTAGAGGGGGCTTGGTATCAATCAGCTGCTTTGTGATGCTTGAAGAGTGCATAATGGTGAAAGCTTGGTTATAGTGTCTGATATTTTGTAGAAACTAGTGCAACTAGGTTGGGGAGATTGTTGTCAAAGGTTGCTTTTGTCTCAATGCTGCTTGATAACATTAATATTTGTTCCACCTTTGTGCAGCATTACAGGGTGGATAACGAGTATAATACATAAGGTTCCCAGCCTATAACAACCAGTTGCTCTGTGTTGCAGAGGGTGCCTTTCATTTACCCACGGCATGTCAACTAAAGAAATATATTCATGAGTGCCATACTGGACTTCCATTGCAATGTTATCGTTGCTTGTGTGTTAGCTCTTTGATACTGTTTCTATTCAGTATCCATTTTCCATGTGCGTGACACCTTTTACAGCACACAATGATTCATTCGCTATATTGTATCGCACAATTATATTACAGCAGAGCATTTTCAATTGGATATGGTTTTGCAAGCAAAAGTATAATTCAAGGTACCCCAATATATGTAGCACTTCAGGGCATGATGTATCGGCCTACAGTTGACTTGTAGGAAGCATGGGCTACTTCCAGTTGTTTGATATCTACATTTTAGAGAGCAAGCAAAGTAAGACAGGAATTAAAATAAGGTGGCACACCTTTAATCTCCAAGTGCTTATTTTGAAACGTGGAAGAGAAACAAAATCAATTCAATAATCGTATCCTTTAAACTAGCACTACTTCAGTTCAGTTTAAAAAGAAGCATTGGCAAAGTCAATAGTTCTAGCGTTTACTGCTGTTCTTTGCATTTATAGCCACCAGGATGCAAGGAGAAGATTCTAAAGTTTCAAAGGAGGATGTAATGGGGGGTGCGGGTGTGCAAGAGAATGAGAAGGAAGGAGAATAGAGCTAGGGAGGAAACGATTGAGAGGGTGTGATGAGCAAGAGGAACTATGTGCGGGAAAGCTTGATAGTCGGGGGGGGTAAGAAATAAAGCAAAAGGATGACAGGGGTTAGGGAGTGGGGTTGGGGCAGATGGGTTATAGAGAGAGTTGGGTGGGTGGGGGTAGAGAGAGTGGGGGTATGGTGGGCAGAGGTAGAGAGTGGCGCTAGGGTGGGTGGGTGGATGGATTGTAGAGAGATTGGAGGTAGGGTGGGTGGTTGGGGTAGAGAGTGGAGGTATGGTGGATGGTTGGGGTCGGGTGGGTGGAGGTAGAGAGGGCGGAGATAGGGTGGGTGTGGATAGAGTGTGGGTTGGGTGGGGGAGGCTCAGTGATTGGGGTAGAGAGTGGGGATAAGGTGGGTGGGGGTAGAGAGTGGGGGTAGGGTGGGTGGGGGTAGGGAGGGTGAGGTTAGGGTGAGGGAGTGGGGGTAGAGTGGGTGGGTTAGGCTAAAGCATACATTCGTTTTCAAAAATTGATTAGCAGAATTTTCTAATTACATTTTTCTCGATCAGCAAACAAACTCGTTTGATTAGCAAATGTTGGACTAATATTTTTACTGTTACCAAAAGTTATTTGTACCCAAGATATAAAATGAGCAACAATACAGCAGTTATGTGTACCGCTGAAGTAAGAAATTAGTGAGAAGAGACAGGCCTTGCAAAATTGTTAAAATTCTGATAGTCCTGATGGTCAAGTAACTTATTTTACCTACTCGACCTGCACTCGAACCATGGCAACTGACATAAAATGTAAATGGACTTTCTGTAAAATGGTGCTTGTCACCACAAACCCACTTTGTTTGGCACACTACGTCCACACAGAGGTCAGCCATGCACAGTGAAACATGCATTTGACATTTATTGCAAACAGTGCAAATGTTTTTCAAACATCACTTGCAAATGGCACTCGCTCTTCATAAAATCTACTCGACTATGTGAGTGGGCGAAAAGACTTTGCGAGCCCCGGTTGAGTGCCTGTAAAATGTAAACGATTAGCTGCATGATTGGACACAAATAGATATGGGCTCTAAAAACAGTTTGTCCAGTGAAGGCAAGACCCTGAACCCTCACACCAGACAGAATACAACCCGACAGATGAGAGCAACAGCAAAGAACTCTGATGCTAAGAACATTCTGCCAAAAAAGGGTAAAGCAGAGGTTTAAGAGAAGACACGTCGTCATAGTGATGCAATACATACATACAGTAAAAACCTGCACGGCTGGTTGGTGTGCGCCTATACTTGATCCACCTGCCCCATAAGGAATGCTAGTTCATTGGTTCCAGGCCAGTCCGTCCGTCTTCCAGCACGTGGGTGCCACAGAGATCATCTTCTTCGTCGGTGAGAAGGTCAAAGAACAAATTAACTAAACTCCTAACACAATGCCACTTTATCATTATACTGTGCACCTGGCAGGTGCGTTACGATTGGCACAAAGGTTGTTCTCCTCCACACACACATTTCACTCACTCCCTTCCACGCCATCTGGCTCAAAGGTCTCCACCCTCGTTTTGAACTATAATGTATCCCTCCCAGCACCTAGCAATACAAATCATACGATTGTCAATCAAAGACGTGTACTGTCCGTCCTCGTTGAACATTTCAGGACTTGCTACTTAAGGGTTGGTGGTCAAAGAGCACCTAGTGCCATGGAATTCAGGGATCTTGAGGTTTAGTCAGTTATATGGGCTATAACTCGTGGTCGTCTGGGGATGGGCCGGTTCATGCTTTGGCCAGTGTGAGATAACATGCACACCAGGCGCTGGGCTATGATCGCGGCCTTGTAGGGCAGATTCCTTGCAGAGAGAAAAACATCTTTGCAACACTGTTAGAACAATGAATGAGCTTTATGGCGGTTGGGGGGCGTGGGTTGCCCTCATGAGAGCTCTGGCATGGCTGGAGATTTCCCTCATTGCGCAATTAGGGCCTAGTACATGAAAAGCTGCATTCGCCGTGCAGGCCTTGTCTCCAAACTATGGTTACTAACATCTACACAGAATGCACTAACATTTATACAAAATGGCAGTCTTGCTCGCGCCTTAAGCTATAGTATGTGGGTTGATTATAAGGGGGTGGGGTACTACCACCGTCCCCCCAAACCCCTGGCCCATCGTAGTGCTTCGAATGCCTCTCACCTTACTCTGAAATGCTTAGGGGGGTGGGACGGGGTCGTCTCCTTCCCAACATTCCCCCCGTTCCTTACTTTATACATTAACAAACTCCTTAATACCCCTGCAGGAGATCTTTTACAAATGGGGACACCCTCAAGTGGACCTCTTTGCCTCCTGGGGCAACAACAAGTGCCAACTTTTCGCCTCCTGGCAGGGTCAGGCACGGGCTCCCTGAGCGATGCGTTCCAAATCCGGCAGGACGGAATGACAGCATACGCCTTTCCGCCCACACCACTGATTCACAGGGTGTATTGGCTTGGTGTTTGCTCTCTATGGTTCTTGATATCGTATTGCAATCCACGGTTTGTGGTATGACATTGCAATTGCCTGCATTCTTCACTTCTAGGTTCCCTGCTGAACTCTGTGTTTTGCTTTTGGTACTGAATTGTATTTGCTTCCTTTACTTCAAGGTACCCTCATGTGATTTGTGCTTTGCCTGGTTCGTCTACATCTGCATTCTCTACGTCTAGGTTTCCAGTTGTGCTCTTTTCTTTCTGATGGGTCTGTACTGCATCTGATTTGTAAGTCTGTTTTTCTTGTTCTTTGTTGTGCCCCCCTCCCTTTCATGTCCCCCCGGTGCCTCCCTCCTGTCTGTCCCTCCCTGCGTGAACTCCCCTCCCCCCTCTTCTGCCTGGGCTCCCCCTTCTTCCTCCCTGCACCCCCTATGGTGCTCTCAGTCTGACCTATCGTGTTTTACTGCTTTTCTATCGACAATCCTATCCCTCTCACTAGGTCTGGCAGGAAGCCGTTCAAAAGGGACATCCTGGTCTCCGTCCCAGGCCTCCCTATCGCGGATACCTATACCAGTGCTTCCTCCAGACAAACCCTTACCAACATACTCTTTGTCGTTCCCTCTCCAGGCCTATGGACCACCATATGGTCTCTGTTCTCTCTCCTTTTTCCTCTTCTCCCATTCATGGTGGCACCCGGTTGCGAGGCCCTCCTGCACCCCTTGGACTCCTCTAAGACCATCATTGTCTACTAAAATGGCACCGTCTTGGTACGTGGCTCTCAGGCCAATCTCCTCCCCTTTGATAGACGTTTCCCGCACCTTATCAACTTCCTTTCCTCTCCTGCTATCCCTTCTTACCCCTCTCTGGCTCCTCCGCCAGCTCTTCGGCACCCTCTAATGCTTCTCTGGCCACTCTGTTGCCTCCCTCCTCTGTCACCCCTCCGACACTCTCGTCTCCCTCTGTGACTACCCTGCCTTCTCTTCCTTCCTCCTCTGCCCATCCTCGGGCACCTCACCACTTCCGCAGGGTGTACCTCTGGCCTGTACCCCTCCCCGGAAGTCCTTCAAATGTGGCAACCTCCTCCACATCGCTACTCTCAACTCTGGATGTACTCGGTCTCACCGAGACTTGGTTCACGGCCAGCTGTGTCACAAGTTTTGACACTCCTTCCCGGTGGCTACAAGATCCTCTCCAAACCCAGAACCAACCGTCCCAGTGGGGGTGTAGCCTTGATTTTCCAAGAGTGGATCCCTGCTTCTATCATTCCAGTGCAGCACTACTCCTCCTTGAATGCCTGGTGTGCAGGCTCTCCATCTCTCCTGGCCTCTCTCTCACTGTGGGCACTATCCACAGGCCATCTGGTAAGGTCGCCCTCTTCCTCTCTGAGTGGGCTGACCTCTCCTCCTCGCTCCTTGCCTCTACCTCCCAACTTCTCCTCCTTAGAGACTTGAACATCCACCTGGATGCTACCAGCCCTTCCTCAGGACGCTTTCACAACTTCTGCGATTCTCTCTCTCTCTCTCTCTCTCTCTCTCTCTCTCTCTGTCTCTGTCTCTGTCTCTGTCTCTCTCTCTCTCTCTCTCTCTCTCTCCGGCCTGACTCACTGTGCAGGGCACACCCTGGATGTTCTGATCTCCTCAGACCTCCCCTTCTCTCACCCTCTGACCAATCCTCTCTCTTGGAGTGATCACTTTGTCCTTTCTTCCCACCTCTCTCTTCCCTGCAGGTGATGCCGACTCCAGCACTGTCACCTACCTTCTTGGTCATCCGACCCATGAAGCGTGTGTCAGTTGAGGCTTTTGCTGCTACATTTTCTCCTCCTCCTGCACCTTTGGCTGACTCACACCCTGACACAGCCCTCTCTAACCTTCATTTCTTTATCTCTAACACTCAGGATGTCCTTGCCCCCGTCATGACGATCCGCTTCAATCCCAAATCCAAGTGCAACTCTTGGTATGATTCTGACCTTGCAGCCCTTAAACGCAAGTCTAGGGCGGCAGAGAGGAAGTGGAGGGCCTCGAGCGCACCCCCTGCCAAACTGGCCTGCCGCCTGCTCCAAAGGCAATACAGACTCAATGTCCTCTCTAAGAAGAGAGCCTACATCCAAGCCTGCATATCTGCGGCATCTAACAACTCGGCCAAACTTTTCAAAATCTACAAGGAGCTGGTCAATCATGCTGCAGTCTCTACTTCTCCTGTTCCCTCCCAGGCCCTCTGCATGACCTTGGCCACTTATTTCACTGCTAAAACTCATGACATCCTGTCCACCCTCTCTTCCTCTACCTCCTCTTCCTCCTCTACCACTCCTGGCCCTTCTGAGGCAGTCTTTCCTCCTCCTTTCCCCTGTTCACCCCAGACGATGTTTCTAGACAAGTCTGATCTATGAAAGTCTCATCAAAGCAGGTTCTCCCCTGCTCATCCAGAACTATCAAGGACCACATCGACCCCCTTGCTCCAACCTTGGCCGATTTCTGCAATCATTCCTTTGCCACTGGAGCTTTCCCCTCGGAAACCGCTCTCCTGAACACTGTGAAGACTTGCTTTCCAATCTTGACTCTAATCTCCCTTCTGTCTTCAATCTCCTTTATCTATCCTTTCCTTTTGACAGTCAACCATGCCATCCTGCTCATTCGTCTCCGGGACAACCATGGTATTACTGATCAGGCCCTGGCCTGGGTGACCTCCTTTCTCTCCGACCGACCCTCTCAGGTCCAACTGGGGTCTTTCCTCTCTTCTATCTCTCTCTCGCTACTTTTTTTTTTTTTTTAAATATCTTTGTTTTCCAGTAAAGAAAGAAAAGAAACAGAACGGGAAAAAAGAACCACAAATACAACATACAAATACATAACATAACTGGCATGTTGGCATTTCTACGAATTTCTTTTCGTGGGGTCATTTCTTCGGCGCTTGCTGGCAGCCTTGCTATCTTGTCGCTGGCTGTTTGTGTGGGTGGGGTCTACCCCTCCATTTATACTGTCCATTTAGTTAAGTGCCCGTGCTTGACTGTCTTATCTCCCTCATTGTTCTCGCGCCTCCTCCAGGCCTTCATCTCCCCCACCCTCCTCCTCTTGGCCAAATAAGTCCTGAACCAGGGAGTTCCATGCTGCTATTTTCTCTGCTGCTTCCCCTTCCCCTCTTTGCACTGCTCTTATCCACACCGCGGTTTCTGCCAAAGTCCACTTGCTGAGGTCCGACCACCATGACTCTACGGTCGGGCCTTCCTTTGTTTTCCAGGCCATAGCTATCCTTCTTTTGGCCAATATGCATATCAAGTCTTTCATCTTAGCTAGATGTGTTCTGTGTCTGCCCCCTCTTGGGAAGAGGCCCAGCAAGTACCTCTCTGGGTGCTCCCTCTGTATCTGGAATCCGCTGTCTATTATTCTGGCTCCAATGCCCCCCCAGAAGGTTTGTATGGTTGGGCAGGCCCAGAACATGTGGAGCATGTCTGCTTCGTCAGCCGAGCATCGGGGCACTTATTTTCCTCTCCCTCATACATTTTGTTCATCCTCTTGGGTGTGAGGTACGCCCTGTGAGTCACGTACAGCTGTGCCTGTCTGAATCATGCGTTCCTGGACACTTTCTTTGGATATTTTAGCACTCTACTCCATTCCTGGTCACTAAAGGGCCTGTGGAGTTCCTCTTCCCAACTCTGTCTTATATGAAGCTCTTTCTTGTTACTGGCTTTTAGCATCTGGTCATATAACCTGGAGGTTGTGTGCGTTCCCTCAGATATATCATACCACGTGTCTAGCTCCCTTATGGTGTCCTCCTGGTCCTCCCATGCCGGCCATCTTTTCTTGATTTTTGAGGATCATTCTATTATGGAGAATGAATTGGCCTTCATGTATGTCATATTCCTCCGCCATTTCTTGGAAGTCCGCCCACCTCCCTTCTTTCCGTAGGTCCCCAATTTGTGCCACATCTTTTCCTTCCCACTCAGTTCGGTAGATTGCTAATGTGTTTGTGTCCGTGCCCACCAGTCCCGCGAGAGGGATCTGTGCCGACTGGGGGTCCTGTATCCCCTGTAGCTTCCAGGCTCTGTTCCACAACCCCACTGCGAGGACAAACAGACGTGGAAGGGTCTTAAGTAGGGGGTTGTCTAGCCATAGTATTTCTCTCAAATAATAGATTTTTAGTGTTGGCTGCAAAATAATTGTGTCGATCGTCTCATCCTCTCCTGGCAACTTGACTGCGAACTGGAGCTGCCCTGCTAAATAATACATCTCAAAGATGGGCAGTCTAATGCCCCCATCTTCGTAGTCTCTCTGTAGAGTTTTCAGCGCGATTCTGCGTCTTCCCCCAGCCCACAAGAAGTGCCCTGCTATTGAATTTAACTTGCTGAAGAAGGTCTTGGGGATCCTATGTGGGATGTTCGTGAGGTAATACAGTAAACGTGGAAGTACCACCATTTTCAAGAGGGCCGCTCTACCCATCATTCCCAGTGGTATTGTTCCCCAGAATTTCATAGACCTCTGTGTCCTTTCCAGGGATGCCTGCGTGATATGTTGGTGAGAGTCTGCGGTGTCATGATGTATCTCTATTCCTAGGTATCGGAAGGAGCGTGGTGCCCAGGTTAGGCCCAGGTCTGGGAGCTCCGTCAGGGGGACCCGCTGCAGGCTGGCGAGGGGAAAAATCAGGGATTTTTCTTTGTTCATTGCTATGCCGGAGAGTCTGGTATATGCCCCGATTGCTTCCAGGAGGCAGGGCAGGTTGGCACGCAGATTTCCCACATAAAGCAGCATGTCGTCTGCATATAACGAGATTTGATGCAGTACTCCATCTATGTCTATGGCTGTGTCTCCATATTCCGCCCTGAGGAAGACCGCCAGCGGTTCGAGGGCCAGAATGTACAGCATTGGTGACAGTGGGCACCCCTGCTTGGTTCCCCTGTATATTCTCCATTCTCCCGAAATGTTACGCCCAGTCTTTACCCTTGCTCTCGGGTCCCTGTACAATAGCCCAATCCATCTAAGAAACCCTTCACCAATACCGAAATGAGCGAGGACCCTCAGTAGCCACCCCCAATTCACCGAATCAAATGCCTTAACGGCATCCAGGGACACTATCGCGCATTCCCCCTGTATCTGGTTTGTCCTGTCTATCACATGATGTAATCTACGGAGGTTCCACAACGTGTTCCTCCCTGGGACGTAGCCCGTCTGGTCAGAGTGTATTAAGGCGGGGATTACTTGCTTAAGGCGGTTGGCCAGGACGGTCGTGAGTATCTTGGCATCCTGGTTGATGAGGGAGATCGGCCTGTACGAGGCGCATTTCGTGGGCGGTTTACCTGGTTTGAGGATCGGCACAATTATTGATTCCGACATGCTAGTCGGTAAGTGTCCACTTTCATACGCGTCTTGGAATGTCTCTAATAGTTTCAGGGTGATGGTACACTTGTATGTTTTATAAAACTCTCCCGGGAGTCCGTCTGGGCCTGGGGATTTGCCAGTGGGGAGCTCAGCGATTACGCTCTCTATCTCCTCCTCCGTGAGTGGAGCATCAAGTATTTGCGCTTGCTCTTCTGCCAGCTTTGGCAGCCTTATCTCTGCCAGCGCATCTGTAATGTCCTCTGGGTCAATTTCTGGGTTAGGGGCATACAGTTGCTCGTAAAAGCGGGCAAAAGATTGATTGATATGCTGCTGGTCCCTGACCTCTCTCCCCGTTTCGTCTTCTATAACTATTATGGGGTCTCTTTTGATCTCTTGCTTGGTGAGCCATGCTAGAAGCCTACCAGCCTTATCCCCTTCTGCGTGCAATTGTTGTAGATATCTCGCATAATTCAGCTTTCCTAGTTTCTCCCACAGTTCTATACATCTCATCCTCAACTCCATCAGTTCCCTAGGCTCTTCCCCCACCGCCTCTGCCCTGCGCTCCTCTGTTTCTATCTGCCTCTCCAGTTTGTTGAGTTCTTCTAAGGCTGTGCCTTTCAGTCCCCCCATCCTGCCAATAGCCGCCCCCCGTGTCACCACTTTGAATGCGTCCCAGAGTGTAGCGCTGCTTCCTACGCTTCCCTCATTATTTTCGAAGTAGTCTTCCATCACCTCCCGAAGGTGTTCCTCAAACTCACCCTCTCCCAACGCCTCCGCCCGGAGCTGCCATGTTGGTATCGGGGCTCACCGGTGTGTATGTGCCCATGTTGCTAGCACCGGGGCATGGTCTGACAGTGTTCGGGCTTTAATGTCAATCGTTGTAAATTCCTGCAGTGTCTCAATGCCTGTGAATATATAGTCTATTCGTGTAAATATACCATGGGGTGCGCTATAGTGTGTGTACCCTCTCTTCCCTTCATGTACCTGTCTCCAGACGTCCTCCAGCTCCAGGCGGTCGAGGGCCCTGTGCAGTTCCCCGGCAGGGGGTGCTGGTTTCTTGTGCTTGTCGTCCGACCTGTCCAGGAGCGGGTCCAGGGTGCAGTTGAAATCTCCAGCCCAAACAAACGTGGCTTCTCTGTATTGGGCTAGCTTTGGTGCCAGCTTCCTGAAGAATTCGGTTACGTCGTGGTTTGGGGCATAGGTGTTAACTAGACACACCTCCTTGTTCTCCAACATGCCGTGTACCAGCACCAGCCTGCCCTCTGAATCAGTCTCTTGTTTTATAAGCTGGAATGGGACCCCTGGAGCGATCCATATTAGCACTCCTTGCACATAGTTTGAATATGTTGCACTATATACCTGTCCTCCCCATTTCTGATCAACCTTAGTCAGTTTTTCTGGTGTCAGATGTCTCTCCTGAAGCATGGCTATCTTCACCTTCATCTTGTTCAGCCAAGCATAGACTCGCAGCCTCTTAACATATGCGTTTAGCCCTCTCACATTCCAGGTCGCGATAACCAGCTCATCTAGACCCATGTGTGATTATTCAGTCCGGCTCCGTAGTCCCATAGCCTCTTGCTTGTCCACCGTCTCCTGCGCCCGCTCCTGGTGTTTCTGAAATTCCCCCTTCATATTTTTTCTTTTCCTGAACCTTGCTGCGAATGCCTTTCATATGCCATTTAAACAAGTCCGTAACTTGAACTAGAACTGTAACTAAAGAACTAACACCCAGCCACCCTCCTCCTGCTCGGGCCTTGCTGCTTCTCTTGTCTTGCTCCTTTGGATGGGGCAGACTCGCCGCAGCGTGATGCCTTAGAACTGACATCCGAACTAGCTCACGCTTCTTCTCGGGGGTAGGTTGCTTTCGGCTTGACGCGACTGGGTAGGGTTGGTTGCTCCTTCGCATTCCTATTCATCCTGACTCGTGCATTTATCAGGTGCTTGGCATCATTGGTTCTTACAGCCCGAGGGGCTCTTCACCATGGCTGATTTGCCTCGTTGTTGCCATTTCTCCGCTCCAGCTGGGGGATCCCCTGTGCGTCCATCCACGCGTGGGCCTCTTCTGTGGACTCAAAGAAGGATGTCTTGCCCTTATGCAGCACCTTCAGCTTAGCCGGAAACAGGAGCATGTATCGAATATCCGCTCTTCTGAGGCGTTCTTTTGTAGGCCCAAACTGCGCTCTTTGTTTTTGGACCGTGGCTGTATAGTCCGGATATATGGTGACCCTGGAGGAGCCCCCGATGATCTCTCCTCCCCCCCTGGAAAATGCTAGTACCTTTTCTCTGTCCTTAAAGTTCATGATCTTGGCAATCATCGCCCTCGGGGGGGCACCGGGCCGGGGTCTCCTAGTTAGGGCTCTGTGCGCCCTTTCCACCACAAAATTTTGGGACAGTGTTCCAGCTCTGACCTCCTGGAGGAGCATGTTTTCGACATATTCTGTGGGGTCATTTCCTTCCTCCCCCTCCGGAACCCCTGTTATGCGAACGTTATTCCTCCTTGCCCTGCCTTCCGCATCTTCAACTCTTCGCTCTAGGATCTTGCCTCTCTGCATCACCTCCGACATTTGGGCTCGTGCAACGGTAGCGTCCGTGGTGTTTTGTTGCACCTGCTGCTCCGTTGCCGTTACTCTGTCTGTCAGATTCCTTGCGTCCTGGCGAAGGAGGCCAACATCCACCATGACTGTATCTAGTTTCTGTTCTAGGGATGCCTTCAGGGCTCCTATAGCGGCGTCCACTTTATTTTCCAGGGATGTCTTTAGGGAGGCGATCGCCTCAAGGATGTGGCCATCCTTCCCATGGTCTGGCTGGTGAGGGGTGCTCATCCCCGCCATCGCTGTGTCCGGTGGGTTCTGCTGTTTGTCCCCCGGTGTCTTGGTAAAAATGTCCATGCTGCTTTGTTTGGATTTCCCCTCTGTTCTCTTGTTAGACATGGCCACTGTGCGTATTATATTGTTAGTGCGTGCGGCCCATCGTGGCTTGTTGGGCACTGTAAGCGGATCCTGGAGCTACAAGTCGTGTCTGCCTTTCTTCCTTGTCCCTGGGGGTTTATATGTATTTTTCCCGCCTGTCCGTGTCTTCCAGGTTGTGTTGGGCGCCTCTCAGGCTCGTCCTCGGCCTCCCCTCCTCCTGCGATCTTTTTTGGGGCCGCACCGCCAGCCGATTTTGTAGGTTGTCTCCCGTCGAAGGGACGAAGCGGAGAGCGCTCCAGCTCCCCCTCGTCTGCTCCGTCTGTGGCGGGGATGCCCTGCCCCGTGTGCGGGGTCGCAGTGATACTGTCTCTCCCTGGAAGTAGGGGCAGGGGGCAGGAGGGGAGCGGGGCGGGCTCCCGTCTCGGCTCACCTTCTCATGTGCGTGCCGGCAGCGCTTTGCCTCGGGCGTCCTTATTCTCGTCCCGGAGGCGGAGCGGGCTCTCGTCCCCGGCTCCCCGTCTGCTGTGCTGGCCGGCGGCACTTTGCCTCGGTCGTCCCTCCTCTCCCTCAGGGTGACCGGGTCTCTGCCGTGGCTTCTGCGGAGATCTGCTTGGCCCCGGATTCGCTTTCGCGCCTCCTGTTCTGCGTCCTGCTGGGGCCGCGGCTTCACTTCAAACCCCTGCACTGGAATGATCTCCTCAGCAGGCCGCCATCTTGTCTCTCGCGAGCTGCTCCTTCTTCGGGCCGTTTCCCCTCGATCCCCGGTCCGGTTCTGTTCCAGGATCAGGACGAGTGGTCCACAGGTGTTCCGACACTTTTCAGTCGAGTTTGGGCTGATTTTGGTCAGTTTATACGGATCTTAGTCAGGATCGCAGCAGAGCTCCCCAGTAACGCGTCTTACCGCATGGCCGCTTAGCCACGCCCCCCCCCCTCTCTCTCTCTCTCTACTTGTGGTGTTCCCCAGGGGTCTAACCTCTCTGTCTGGCTCTTCAACAACTACCTGGCACCTCTTGCCCACTGCATCACTATTTTCTACTCCCAATTTTCAATGATATGCGGATTGCACTCCGCTCTCTTTCAGGCTCCCCTCGGCCACCTCTGCTTCTTCTCTCATACGAGGCTGTCTGGCCGCAATTCAGGAATGGTGTGCTGCCAATGATTTCTGCCTTTTTGTGACACCCGCTCCCTCCTTTCCTCTCTCTCTGGCCGCCAACTCTAGGCCCTCTTCCTACGAGGCTAAGAACCTTGGTGTCATCTTCGACTCCACCCTCTCCTTCTCTCCTCACATCTCGGATGTCTCTAAGTAGTCAAACTATCAGCTGCACCTCCTCAGAGGTATTATTCCTTTTCTCACCTTCCCCCAGAAGGTCACTATCTCCAGAGCTCTGGTCCTCTCTAGGCTGGACTATTGCAACAGCCTCTTTCTAAATCTTCCTTCCTCTACTCTTTGACTTTTACAACGTATCCAGAACAGGACTGTGAAACTTGTCCTTGGCCTCAGCCCAGGGATCATATCCCTCCAGCTCTGAAATCTCCTCACTGGCTCCCTGTGGCTGCAAGGAACAACTTCAAAACCCTCTGCATTGTCCACGCTCTACCTCCAACTTTCTCTTCCAAAACATCTTCCTTATCAAGCTCTCTGCTCATCCACCTCCAACACTCTGAGGGTCAGACGCTTCTCCAAGCAGAGAGTTGGGGGCAGATCTATCTCCTCGGCTGGGGCCTCCCTCTGGAACCGCCTCCTTGCCTCTATCAAACTTGAGAGAAGAACCACTTTCGGTTCCAGAAGCAACTCAAGACCTTCCTTTTTACTTACGCTTTCTCTCTTCCTCTCCCCTGCTGATGCACCTGACTGCTCCATGCAATGGTCACCTGGCCACCCTCTGAACTCAGGCCCGGGCTCCTACATGTCCAGTTGCCCTTGCACTGCCTCCCGGCTCCTAAGTACTTAAGGGTCTGTACCTGCAACCCTACAGTCCCTTCTCTCTGCACTTCTGAGCCACCCGCAGGCTGCACTTGTGAGTTAACTGCACTTCCCTCTTCTGCTCCCCCCTGGTACTTCTCCCATTCCCTCTTCCCCGCACCTGCGCGTTCTGAATGACACAAGGCCTAGTAAGATTTTTATTTTGTCCTCCCTTGTGTCCCCCTCCTTGTCTTGTCGCGCCTAGAAACACTAGTGTACAGGCGCATTATAAATACCACATCATATTGTATCATATCTTCAGCTCCCCTTCCCCAAGTTCAAGAAAGTACCACAAAAGTCTCAAGATTACCTTTCTCAAATTCAAGGCAATACAGTTCTTCACAATCCTCGGGGTTCCCGTCCTCAAGTTCCAAGCAACACAGTTCAGAAGAAAAGGGTCTTGAGGCTTTGTCCTAAAGACAGCGTTTGTAGTTCCTTGGCTCTCGGGGTTCCCTTCCCCAAGACTTCAATGCAACAAATGATATTTGCTTTAGTCTTCCAAAGTTCAGCACAAATCTAGGCCAACTTGACCCTCCTTCTGCTTTGCATCACCAGCTTACTTGCAGTGCTCCTCCTTGATATATTTCACAATGTCTTTGGCTTTGGCTTTCACACTTCAGGGTTCCATGGTCTAGGCGCATTTATCAGACGGCACAGTCCACCTATCACAGGTCGCGCAACCAGGAAACCTAGGCTGTTCAGCCAACACAGGTTCTTATGCACTTACAGTTGTGTTCAATTTATGGCTTTGTAGGCACAATCTGTCTAGGCGACAGAAATGAGTTTCGCAAGCTATGGTTTTTCAAGAAAAAATATAATGGGAACTATGTCGCGTCCCTGCCGAGTTGTGGTTAAAAAAGCCATTTAAACCACTATGGTAAGTAGTAAAAAAAAAGGTACTCAGACTGGAGACAGCACCAAATCCATTGGTGAAAGAAAAGGTTTTTATTACATTATGCCCTCTGTATGACACGTGTTTCGGCTAAAACCATTAGCCTTTTTCAGATACGGGCTTTAGTATTGAAGTAAGCAACAGAATAAATAAAATGTAGGATATAAAACAGAACATTTTGAATAGTATAATTATATTATTTCACAAAAAACACAAAATTGTTGAGTCAAAATCATAGAAAAAATGGTCACAGAGAGTAAAGTGTTGGTGAAGGGGAGGATTCATAGGGTAAACAGGAAAGAAAGAAAATAAATTTACAATCATTAAATTGAACCGAAAGAGAAAGAGATAAAGAAAATGAAAAAGTGATTCATTAGTCCCGATACTTTGATGAAATATCATTTCATAATTTATGGTTATGACATCATTCAGTTGTTGTTACCTGTATAACTGTGTATTCTCAGGCTTATAATATACGGTTGGTGTTCATGAATTAATGGGTTCAATCCCTGGTGAAAACAAAAAGATATACAAGTGCAATGTTCAGTGATTGCTTTCTATTAAGAAAGACTGCACGTTATGTCCTGACTCATTTAACTCATTAGTAAGAGTAGCAGTGGTTTAGTCTTGTACATTATATTACCGAGTCAAAGTATTTAAGATGCGCTCGAGGTCTTCGATCCCATTACTGTGCAACAGAATCACTGCCTAGTGCTTTTCAATAAATTCCTAAATGCAAGTGGCCGCATGTATGAGTAGTTAACGCCACTTTAAAATTCCTATTTCATACTTTCTCATGCTCGTGTTCGTCGAATCTAAATTTTAGACTTTTCATTGTAATAAGCGTCCCATCAATCACATAGAATGCGTGAGCTACGCAATGTGTTAGGAGGCTTGTGCAGAATCCTGTGAGTAGTACTTTACAGACGGTCTCTTACCTGTACACTTATCTCAAGGTGCTCTCGCGTTTAGTTCCGTTCTACAAAGGCGCCATGCGGCGTCTGAGTTTAAACATTGTTTGTTGCCAACATCGTCATGGCGACAATGAGTGGATAGTCCTTTCACTCTTTCAACTATGAGCGTCGCGATGGGCGCCATTTTATAAGAGCTATTCTACCGTGTTATCTATACCTGGTGACAGCTGAATGCCCCATTTACTGTTTATATACGAGTGATAATGCTAAATTTATAATTCACATGTTTGATTAGTTTTACCAAAAATTGTTAAATGCACTTGATGCGTGTCTTTAGTTTATTAGTATTTTATATCGCTTGCCTACAATAATAAGGAATTGTCGCGGTAGTATTATTGATAGCGATATGCTATTAAATAAGTCCCTTGTTATCATTGTGTAATAGTGTTTCCTATGGAATGGAGCTGCTTGGGTGGAATTATAACGAAAGCGCTCCTGTAAGGATATTAAATTGTGTTATTTATTCTAACTAATCTCTCAAATATTAATGCACTATTATAATTACCCTCTGACTTTGTATATGTGGGCCTATGTATTGATGTAAATGGTTGAGATAAGGTTGATATGCCATGGTGGTTCCACAAATAAAAGGATTCTATAGAAATGACACCATTTCATTGTCCTTATTAAGACCTTGGACTGTCGAATTAAATTTGCATATGATCTTGGCTTCCGTTTGTCGTAACTTTTTCTCCTTATTGTCTCCTCTTTTGCCCATTGTGATTTTCTGGAGGCCTATAAATCTAATGTCCGCTTTATTTGCCATTTGATGTTTCTCTTGCCAATGACTGGCTCGAGGTAGTCTCTGGTCTTGGCTGCCGATTTTTGCTAAGTGTTCACGAATACGTACTCTGAGTTCTCTGATAGTACTTCCGATGTAGATCAAATCGCACACACAGATAATACCATAAACAACATATTTGCTTCTGCAGTTAATTGTAGAATGTTGTGCTCTTTGTTAAATGAATCTTTGAACACATTCGTTTTGTCACAACAACACAGGTTGTTATGCACTTACCCCGGTGTCCAAATTCAGCTTCACTGCGTTTCTCTTTGTCAGCTTTTTGGCTCTGTAGGGGAGGCATTATATCACAAGTATGACACTGACACAATAGATACAATTTGTAAAACCTTTATTGAAGTTTATGGGGTTGTAAAAACTCCTACTTTGCTTTATGACTAAGATGAGAGTAGTCTTGACCATCAAACGATAAACAAAATGGTCCTATCGGAGTCCGTCAAATCAAAATGGCCTATGCTAACAAAAACCTAATGCCTGCCCCATCTCCTGTACAAAAAGTGTATAAAGGAGTGTATGTGAATGAAAAATCAGTAACCAAAAGAATAAATGTGGCTGAATAAGTTCTACTCCCCAAGTTAGTCCACATAGAGTAAGGTGGTCCCTGTAGGCAGGATGACACACTCTGGCTCTGGTTTTCAATACAACACAGTTCCAGAAAAAGGTAGATCGAGGCCTGCCTATCCGTCCACGTTTAAGTCTGTCTTTCAGACTTCCAAATAATGTTTCAACAAGAAGTTCACGTAGGTCCCCCTCTGTCGGGCTCAGGCCTCTTCAAAACCAAAGTTCAACAATACTTGCAGGGCCTCCCTTTCCCATGCATTTTTACACTTCAGGTCTCCCTCAGTCAGGCTCAGACTGCTTTCGGATGTCGAAGATTGTTGAATGTGTGCAGCCTTCACTTGCGATGTAATGTTGCCACCTCAAACTTTCTTTAGCACACACCGGTCTCTCAGGTCACTTGCCAACTCACCGGCTTTGTACGTTACTTTCTTGGGTTTACGATTTGCAATTCACGGATCAAGGCTTGGCCTTGCCTCCCCAACTCTGCCGTTCACCCGGGAGGGTCGCTGGCGTCCTTGAAACACAATGCAGCCTTCTGATGTGGGATCTGGCCTTCTCCACCTGTCTTTCGCAGCCTGGTGGAGGCAACGACCTGCGGTAGGGAACTCTTGGGGTTTTCGACTTGCAGCTCTCGTCCCTTGATCCATCGCTCTGCTCCAGTTGGTTTGCCTTTGCCCCGTAAGTTCTGCTCATACTCTTGTTCCTCCTTGCTCAGAGTGTGTCTGTCGGTTCTGCCTTTTATCTGTGTGAGGAGAGCTAATTGGTATCAGGTGTATGCACTTAGAGTCAAGTGCCTGACTTTAGCGATTAGCGGGACATGTGCAGTACGATGTATAAGTTAGTCTTGTTACTCTGTCACTCTCTTCCTAGGCCCAGTGTTTATGTAAAAAGGGTTGGGGGGGGGGAGTTGGGACCTCAGAGAATCGTAAAAAATAGGATGGGTCAGGTGAACAAAAAAGTGGGGAATACCGCGTCTCACCATCAGCTGTCTCACCCAGGTGATCCTCGTGCACTGGTCCACCCCCAGGGTATGGATCCAAAGGTGATGGCCGTGCCCTGACCACCTGAGGGAGAGATCCCCTGGGGACTAGTGGGTGAGACACCCTCTGGTTTCTCACAGCTCTTTCTCTCCCTCGCTCTCTCGCCCTCTCGCCCTCTCGCCAGTAATACTATCCTAGGGTGACGTCCACTGTACCCATGGGCCTTCACGCGTCGAGGTGCCTCAGATTGTTTTTTTCCAGCATAGTGAGTGGTCTCATTAAGCAGAGTTCAATTTCGGTTAACGCCATTTGCTTCTGCAAAGTTTAAAGATAGTTTCTCTTTCTGTCCTTTTACAGCCGACACTGTGCTCTCGACGCAGTGAAGAACAAGGAAAAGGACAAGCCTCCGTCGGACAAAGTCAACTTTCGATGGACCCCTTTCGGCCTTGGAAGACCCAACGGGCCTAGGCCCTTACAGTATGGAGAGTGTGGGGCGGTCATTATACAATGTATTTTCCCTCCCCTTCCCCTTATCACCCGGCTGCCTTCCTCAGACATGGATAAGACACCCTTTAAATTCTGCCCAAATTGTAATAAAACATTTCTGTGGATCGACAAACACAGGGTCTGTAACCTCGGTTTGAACTGCGACCACGACAAAGGGAACTGTCGAACTTATAAGCTCTTTCGACACAAGACCCTTACGGATCGCAGAACGAAGCGCTGGGCCCATCACGCCATGCAGGGCGAGGCCGCCATGGACTTGGAGGGGGCCTCGAGTGACGGCAGCGACGCCGCCTTTTCGGATGGCGAGGGTTACGGGCAACAGTCACATTCCCAAGTGCTAGCCCCTGACCCCGGGAGACAGGCCGGCTGCTCTGTTGTGGGGACTACACCCGGCGGGAAGAGCACTACATCTTCGCACCACACTAAACACATAACCCACAGCGATGTGTCGGCTCCGCCAGACAAAGGCCGAGATTTGGCATCCAGGGGAAGATCGGTGGATTCCCTGTCCTCTGGGCACTCCAAGTCCAAGTCCAAGTAAGACTAAAGATGCCCCCCACAAAACTTCCACAACCGAACGTCGGCTGACGCGGGAGAGGTCCTTCCCAGTGCCGAAACTTGACGCGTTTCGTCGAAACCGGCAGGGAAGCCTAAAGATGTAGGGTTATCTCGCCTGATTCAAAAACATGTCCCAGAAACACTGATTAGAAGTTCTAATTCAAAAAAATCTTCCTCTAAAAGCCCAAATCATAAGGACAAGTGCCAAAAGACCAAGACTCATAAAGAGAAGTCTCAGAGGGTGGAGGACACTGTACCTGCCCCATAAGAGGAGGAAAAGTGTATCCCACAAGATGAGGGGAGGGCCCATTAAGTCAAGCCCTACATAATAAAGATCCTACCCACACACCTAGAGTACCTTTTTCTGGGGTCTTCCCCAGCTCTGCTAAGTGGTCATCAGAGGACATAGAGTCATGTCTAGAATGTCTTTGTTTGCAGACTTTTAAAAAAAGAATCCTAATGCTTTGGACAGTTTTCAAAATACACCTCCAACGGATCAGGCCTCAAGCTCTCAGCCCAGGGCTTCCACTTCTCAACCCCTGTTTTCCTCCCAACCTCCAACTAAGAGGTCTCACACTGCAGACCTTTATGACATGCACGCAGATACAGAGGAAGATCAGGAGGATAAGGAGGAGGATGAATAATATGACAGGGATGATGATGGTGATAATAATGATGATGAGTCAGACGTTTACGCTTTAGACTCTCCTTACCTGATTCCCCAGTGGATAATCAGCCAGTCTTCAATGATCTATTAATCAACGCAGCTGAGCACCTCAGAATTGAAACCCATGAAACTCAGCAAGACAAGGATTTTGCAGAGGATATCCTGGGGGACAAAAAAGCTGCCACCCAGTTTATATCCATATAAAAGTCAGTTCAAAGGAGGATCCAACCCTCGCTTGAAACGCCCAATCAAACCAGGGCAGTCAATCCACGAATAGAAAAACTATTCCGGCCAGCACCATCTGATCCATTATAAATTGAAGGACAGCTTAAACCAGATGCACTGGTAGTCGCAACTACCTGGAAGAGGGCGGGTACACCTCTAGCCTCTTGAGAAGCTACCCCAGACAAGGAGAGCAAGTAGCTCTCCACCTTGGGTAGGAAGGGGGCAACTTCGGCAGCGTACCAAGTTAGAATCGCCAACAATTCCACACTGTTGGCGAGCTATGACTGCAATAAATGGGACGAAATGTTCAGCCTTTGGTGATTCGCGCCAGAGCTTCTACGAAGTAAACTTGCCCTTGTAGCAGCTGAAGGCAAAGCTACTGCCAGCAGTCTGCTAAAGAATAACCTTGATGCTGCAGACAACTCCGGAAACATAATTGCTGAAAGAAACATTCTCAAGCGCCATGCTTAGCTTCGCCAGTCCGGTTTTAAGGTGGAGACACAGGCAACATTGCTCAACATGCCAGTGGAACCAAATGTACTATTTGGCAAAGCAGTGGAGGATGCGCTAAAGTCGGCCAAAGAGGAGTATGAAAATCTCAAATCTCTTGGCCAAATTACCAACAAGCAAACTGGGCAAAGAGGGGAAACAATTTTCATTGTTTTCGTTGACAAAACTCCCAAAGAGGTTCGGCCTATGGTCAAAACCAGAGTTCTGCATGGAACAGCAACCAGAGTCAAGCATCCCAGGGCTATCCTAGAGGCCAGCGCAGAGGCCGCGGCAGAGGGAGAGCCGCCTCTTCCAGATGTGGAGGAACACCTACAAACAATGACAACCCGCTACTGGTCCCCACCCATGCCTCCCCAGGGGGGGACGAATTTCAAACTTCACCCACGCATGGGAAGGAATAACCGCGGACAAGTGGGTGTTATCAGCAGTAGTGGTAGGTTATTGCGTGGAGCTCATAGGAACACCATCAAACCTCCCTCCGTGCCAATGGAAAAATCAAAAGAAGAACAACTCATTTTAATAGAAGAGGTCAATGCGCTGCTCCTCAAGCATGCCATCGAGATTGTGCCATACAATGAGGTAAAGAAGGGTATTTATTCAACATACTTCCTTGTTCCAAAGAAAGGTCTGACAATGCGCCCAGTATTAGACTTGCGCCCTGCGAACACTTATGTAAAGCCACAAAAGTTGTGCATGACAACGCTAGAAGAAGTAATTCCCCTGCTAAAACGGGGGGAATTACATGGCAAGATTGGATATGAAAAATGCCTATTTTCATATTTCAATGTTCCCAGTGCACTGAAATCTCTTGCGGTTCAAAGTAGCAGACCGGCACTACCAATTCAAGGTGCTGCCCTTTCAAATAGCTTCAGCTCCAAGGGTATTCACCAAGGTACTGGCGGTGGTGGAGGCGCACTTGCACAGGGAGGCAATCCTAGTGTACCCCTATCTGGACGACTGGCCGATCACAGGAAAGACTCCCCACTTTGCAGACTAAACACGCAAAGAACCATAGATTTTCTCTTCCAATTGGGCTTCTCGATAAACGAGAAAAAATCAAGTCTTGTACCAAACACTTCAAAACAGTTCCTAGGAGCTGTATTGGAAACAAGTACAGACTTGGCATTCCCTTCCATAGAAATAGTGCAGAACGTGCTTTGGCAAATACCCCAGTATCAAGCCGGTCTCCAGTTAAGCATACACAGCGCTACTATGCGTTTGCTAGGCATGATGGCATTGTGCATCTATCTAGTCCCACACGCACGTCTGCGCATGCGACCAATGCAGGAGTGGTTGGCGAAACAATGGTCTCAGGCAAGTGGTAAGTGGGACGATCTAGTGGTCATTTCGCCAACACTAGTACAGAGCCTACGCTGGTGGTCAAGAGAAAATCTGTTAAAGGTAAAACCCTTCCACGATCCAGAAGCGCAAGCGATTGTCACAACAGACGGGTTACTCTCCGGGTGGGGGGCTCACTATCTTCACCAAACAGCGCATGGTCTGTGGACCCAGGTCACCACACAGAACCATATCAACCTGCTGGAACTACTAGCAGTACTCAAAGCACTCCAAGCATTCGAGGTGCAACCGACAAACCAGTCGGTTCAAATTCTGATGGACAGCACAACTGCAATGTTCTACATCAACAAACAGGGGGGCACACACTCTCCAAGTCTGTCCAAGTTGGCACAGAAAATATGAAAATGGGCACTCAGACGAGGAATATCCCTATCCTCACAACACGTTCCAGGGGTACACAATACTCTAGTAGACCCTCTGAGCAGAGATCCCCTACCAGAGGAACACGAGTGGCAACTACACTCAGGCGTAGTAGACCACCTCTTCTCTCAGTGGAGTTACCCTACAATAGACTTGTTTGCTACAGGAGAAAACAAGCAATCCCCAGACTTCGCGTCCAGGTTCCCTAAACCAGACTCCAAGGGGAACGTCCTATGGATGAACTGGTCAGGGAAATTTGCTTACACTTTGTCCCCCCCCCTACTCCATTAATGAGCAGGATAGTGAACAAGATACACAGAGAACAGATGACTCTTAACCTAGTTGCTCCTATGTGGGCGAGACAGCCATGGTATCCACATCTGCGCAAACTGGCAATGTGAGATCCCATCAAACTGCCATACCTAACCAACCTGTTAACTCAACACGGGGGATCAATAGTACACCCTCTACCACACTCAATGAACTTGGCAGCATGGCTTCTGAAGTTATAGGGTTTGGCCACCTTAATTTACCACAGCAGTGTATGGCTATCCTCAAGGAGGCAAGAAAACCTAACACTTGACACTGTTATTACGACTAATGCAGAAGATTCGTAGTTTGGTGCCAGTCCAAACAAATAAACACCATAGAATGTACTTCTTCACACATTCTTAACTATGTGCTCCATTCTTAAGACTCAGGGTTAGTATTCAACTCTATAAAGGTACACCTGGCAGCTTTATCAGTTTATACCACCTCTCAAAGGCAAGGTAGCACGGTGGAAGATTCCAGTCATTAAGGCGTTCATAGAGGGAGTCAAGAGATTCCACCTTCCTATTTCAAACTCACCACCAGGACGGTATCTCAATGTAGTGCTAGCAAAGCTCATGGGCCCCCCATTCGAGCCTATGCATAAGTCAAGCTTTAAACACCTGACATATATGACTGCCCTCTTAGTGGCTATTACTTCCATAAGAAAAGTTAGTGAATTGCAAGCATTGTTAATGCAGGATCCTTTCTTTATCATTCATAAAGATA
Organism: Ambystoma mexicanum; assembly: GCF_040938575.1. Lineage (NCBI taxonomy): Eukaryota > Metazoa > Chordata > Amphibia > Caudata > Ambystomatidae > Ambystoma > Ambystoma mexicanum. The sequence goes on along the minus strand of NC_090931.1, from coordinate 1,054,814,102 downwards.
AATTGGTTTTACGTACTCATCCTAGGTTCTCCCCTAAATTCATTTCTAAATTCCACGTGAACCAATCTATTGAGCTTCCGGCTTTGTTTCAGAGACCAACTAGCTCAGCTGAGGTAAAACTCCACACAATGGATGTGAGGAGGGCGGTCCTTTACTACGTAAACAAGATCAGACCACTTAGGAAAACAGATCAACTGTTTGTCTCCATAGCACCAGCCAGAAAAGGAGACCGCATTTCTAAAAATGCCATCTCCAGATGGATAGTAAGATGTATCCAACTGTGCTATATATTATCAAAAGAAACTCTGCCTTTTAAACCAAGAGCTCACTCCACAAGGAGCACTGGAGCTACTCCGGCCTTTATCGCACATGTCCCCCTAGACAGCATTTGCAAAGCAGCTACATGGAGCTCAGTACACACCTTTACTCAGCACTACTGTATTGACGCACATTCCAAGACAAATGCACAGGTGGGACAAACAGTCCTAAAACATCTATTTGCCGCTACTCCTTTTCATGACCCACCACGTTCTCCTAACACTACTCACTTATCTAAGCATAGCATGTGATCTAAGCAGATTCCACAAGCCTCAGAAAGGATGCATTACTCACCGTAATCGTATTTCTGATGTTTGTATTTGCTTAGATTCACATGCGCCCACCCTTCCTCCACTGAGAGAAGGTGCATAGATGTTTGAGCTTTCTGACTATATCTGCTTGGATACAACTGTACTCAAACTACACTTCATGCAACCTCATGTCAGAACAAAACAATCTGAGGGACCTCGACGCTTGGAAGGACCATGGGTACAGTGGACGTCACACTAGGGATAGTATTACTGGCACGCCCTGTCGACGTCCCTTTTCGAGTTTCAAAAACAACTGTAATACTCTGCAGCTTCTATTAGATGTCGGCCTATGCATATGGCATCGTGAATCTAAGCAGATACAAGCATCAGAAATACGATTACAGTGATTAATGTATCATATATATATATATATATACATATACATATATATATATATATATCTGAGGCTTGTGGAATCTGCTTAGATCACATGCTATGCATAGGCCGACATCTAGTGAAAGCTGCAGAGTATTACAGTTGTTTTCAAATCTCCAAACCGCTTGCCTTCCCGGATTGCAGTAATTTTATCTGCCACTATGATGTCCCAGATCTTCACCCACCACATCTAGATCAGCGCCCCCTCCTGGTTTACCAGTTGCGTGCAATAGTCAGTTTAGCCGCCAGGAGAAGGTGCCCAATCAAAGTGACCTGATAAGTGAAACCGCCCTCCTCCTGTATGCCCTAGCAGTACCACCTGGGGGTCCAAAGAGAGAGTCAAGCCAGTAATATCCTTGATCTTGAATAACACCTCCTTCCAGAAAAGTTCACCCTTCACACACGTCCACATCATATGGAAGAGAGAACCCACTATGTCAAAGCCTCGCCAGCAACTAGATGGGTGGTCTGCAGAGATCTGGTGAGTCGCTCTGGCGTGAGATACCACCTAAAGCAGAATTTATATGAACACTCTGTATCGCATCAGGAAGATTTATTCATTCTTCTCCAAATGCGCAATTGTGCCTCCTCCCACCGATTCATGTATTGAAGCCGTATGATTGGGTCCCCTGTATCCAAGAGCCTATAGATTTGCGATACGTTGCCTCAGGAGCCCCCCCCCCCCGGCTCATCAATTATAGGGCATTTAGCAGCCTAGTAGCCCTAACATTTGTGTGGGGATACGAGGCCCAGAGACTCAACTGCATGTATTAGAAATGCTCCGACTCAGGCAGGGTAAAGGCAACTTTGCATTTTTGGAAGGTGAGTGGGCGTCTCTCCTTATACAGCTGCTGCAGTGTAACCAATCCCCCGGCTGTCCACGCACCAAAACTCCTAACATCCCATCCGCGACGAAACCGGAGCAAATGAACCAGGGCCCTGTGTTACACCTCATCTACAAAGTTCACGAGCCATATAGTACAGCGTGTTCTTGGTGGCCCGCAAGATCGAGAAGCCATGTGTAACCCTCGGGTAACCCTGGTCTACATATGCAAGGTGAGTGAGCCCCACGGCTAACTGAGCCTGCTCTATACCTTTCCAAGTTGGCTGCTTAGTGGGGTTCCCCCAGGTGACAGCATGGGAGATCTGTGCCAAAGTTTCGATGGCGGATCGTTCCAGGGCACCCAATGAGACATCCAGACCATGCGACTTATCAAAGTTAATTCTGATCCCCGAGAAGCTGCCATAACTCGCTAGTTCTGCCATTAGATGGGCCAAGGAGGTAAGGGGGTTTCGGAGAGTGAGTAATTTGTTGCCCACATAGAGCGAAACCTTATATGAGACCCCTCCCACTTCAATCCCTTCAATGTCAGCGTTATTCCTAATCCGACCCGCTAAAGTTTGCATGCATAGTGCGAATATCAACAGGGACAGAGGACAGCCTTGCCTGGTCCCCCTAGAGATCGGCAACCCAGTAGAGAATTGCCCATTAACCCCACCTCTAACAGGTCAAGGAGCCTCCTTGCGTTGTCCCGAGTGCTACGTCCCGGGAGGATAGCTCAGCGGCAGCGTGCGCGTCTTGGAAGCAAGACGACACGAAGCAGCAACAGGTTCGATCCCCGGGTCCGCGCTTAGAAACCTCCGGGTGTTTAAGCGCGTTATAAATACGTAACTAAGACAAAAAAACACAATTACGCAACTAAGAAAAACAAACAATTCCTGTAACAGCGCCTCGATGCCTGCGGGCTGTGTGAGCGCTTTATAAATGTAAATAAATAAATAAATACGTCCCTCAATAAACCCCGGTTGATTCCCCGCTATGATTCTGGGGAGGACTTCCATCATGCGGCGGGCCAGGATCTTGGAAAAGCTTGGACTCAATATTGGAAAGAGTAATGGGCCGGTATGATGCACAGACTGTCAGGGTCTTTCCCTGGTTTGGGAATCAGCACTGTAGTTGAGACAACCATGGTAGGGGTCATCTCCCGCATTGCTTGGAATGAGTTGAAAAGTCAACTAAAAAGGGAGCTAAAAGGGAGCTGTACTTTTTGTAAAATGGGGCAGAGAAACCATCCGGACCGGGGGCCTTATCCTTCAATGATTTAACGGCCCATTCCACTTCCCCCAACACAATCGGGGCCTCTAGGGATTTACGCTCTGACTCTGTCAGCTTCGGCAAGCTCGCCCCCTGCAGGTATTGGGCCTGGCAGCCGGATGGTCATTTTATTCGCGGAACACGTCCCTAAAATGATCCATTAAGAGCTTTAACTTCTCCTCCTCCCCCCGTTGTAGCACTCCCAACCCGTCTCTTAGTGCTAATAATGAATTCCGGTTTTGGGTTTTCCTGAGCTTCACCATCAGTAGGCGGTTGGCCCGGTTCCCATTAGCATAGTAGAATTATGTTGTTTTTAGCATGCCTTGGGAGGTCCTGTCCACTAAACGCTCCTCCAGTTTCTTACGCATAACCCACAGAATTTGCAGGTCACGACGTGACCTTGTTCTCTTATGTGCCTGCTCTGCCTGTTCATCTTCACTCTCCAGCCCCAGCTGGATTAATTGCTGTATCCTAGTGTGTGCTGCCGATTTGCTAATCAGGGCTCCCGAACCACTGCCTTCATTGCATCCCACACCACACTCCTAGAAGGGGCAGAATTCCTGTGTACCCGGGAATAGTTGGTGATCTCTTCCCCCAGCTCACGGCTCAAGACTGGGTTCCTCAGCCTTGGGTCATACATCATCCAGGGGCGCCACTGCCTCTCTGGCCTACCCACGATGGACAAGGCCATGGACACTGGCGCATGATCCGACATGGCTATCGCACCAATGTTCACCTCGCAAACACATGGCTACAGGGCACTGGGAACCAACAAGCGATCCAAACTAGAAAAACCCCAATGGACGTGTGAGTAGAAGGAGTAATCCCTTTCCTCCTCATGGGACAACCTCCAGGCATCCACCACCCCCAACTCCCGAAGTAGAGACCCCAAGGCTACAGCATTCTTGAAATCAGTCCTGGTAGCAGGCAAAGTCTTAGCCATCTGTGGATCAGGCACTAAATAAAAATCCCCCCTATTAGTACCTCTCCCTCTGCAAAGGGGAGCACCCGAGCAAGAAACCACTCCTGAAAACTATCCTGCCCCATGTAAGGAGCATATAAGGAGACCAAGGTGAAGGGGCATTCCCACAAGAGGCACCTCACACAAATAAATCTCCCATAGGGGTCCCTGAGAACCTTCACTTTAGTTACTGGGACCTGTTCACCAATCAAAATCACCACACCTTGTTCCCCCCCACCCCCCGAAGCAATGAATTGGCGTGGGAACGCCCTGGGCCGCAACCTCTTTTCACCTTGCACAAGTAGGTGTGTCTCCTGCAGGAACCCATCTGACAGTGACATGTCACCCAATTTATGCATAAAGGATTTCCTCTTCATTGGGGAATTTAAGTCCTGAACATTCCAAGTACCCAGGATCATCAGATCTCCAACCGCCCCCTCAGCCAGGTGTCATCTCATCCAGGGGAAGCCAAACCCTCCTGCTCCATCCACCCCTTTGGGTATGTTCCCAACCGCACCCCCCATTGCGCATGTGATCCAATTTAATTCCCACAGTAAACATTTCAACTAGAACTTTTCGATCCAACACCCACCCACCCCTCCCCAACCATGAACTATGCTCAACCCCGAGCAGACTTTGGACATACCTCAATCTAATGGGGAAAACCGATTTGGAGGGCAATACAGTACTCCTGAAGAACATATCCCCTCGCCCCTACTCCTGCACATCTACTCTGCCACCCGTAACTCATGACTATTAATCCGATCCAGACCCTCAGGCCTTATGCCTGTGCTCCCCGTGCTCCGACAGCACCACTCAGGTTTTTCTGTCCGGCCCCTTCACCTTCTGCCCCCTCCCCATTTTCATCCATTTCCTTGAGGTTTCAGTGCCCACATCCTGCGTCTCCCCCTCATCTTCGGATGCTTTCTCCCTCGCATCCTTTGGGTTCATCAAATCTTCAGCCTCCTTCGTGCTTCTAATAATCCACCGTCTGTCCTGATATGCGAAGTAGAGCGCGGTCAAGAACCCCCACCTGTAGGGGACACCTTTATTGCGCAACCACTCAGCCACTGGACGGAGCACTCTTCTTTTGGTCAAGGTTGCAGAGGCCAAGTCCTGATAAAGTGAGATTGCCATGTCTCAGAATGGAATATTTGGCAAAGGCCGGGCAGCAGTCATTTTGCGCTCCTTCACTTGGAAAAAATTGATCCTCGTGAGAACATCTGGGGGCCTGCCAGGAGCCGAGGAGACCCTGGTCCTAGTTGAAAGTGTCCTGTCCAGTTCAATGAGCGAGTCCTCTGGTAGCTTCAGTAAGGATCGGAACAGGTCCACCATAAACGTTGCAAGCTCACCATCCTTTATCCCCTCAGAGACTCCCCAAATTCTGATGTTGTTTCTGCAGGAGTGATTCTCTCCATCCTCCTGCCTGTCTTCCAGGGCCTCTAGCCTGCTAGAGCATTCATCAACCTTGTTGGATTGCTCGCACAACATGTCCTCGACCTCCGACAGCCTCTGCTCAGCCTTCGACACCCTCTTATCCAAGGCTAATATCTTGTGTGAGAGCTCTTCAGTACTCTAATGGATTTCTTTGTGTATCTCTGCTATTAGTTCCTGAAGATCTGCTTCAGTGGTCATTTGTGCAAGCATGGCCGGGAGTGGATCTGTTCCTGTGAACTTGAGCAGCAACCACTTCAGTACGCTTGTTTTTGTCAGCTGATTGGAGCATTTAGTAATATCTCCCTGTTTCCCTTGCTTAGGTGTTTTAGAAAGACATGGCAGCAGATGGCAAGGGAGTCCCTGCTCCTTGTTTCGCCTCTTTTTTACAGTGCTTTCTGCCCCTTCAGGGCACCCCGATGCCACCTCGCTACCAAAGTGCAACTCAGTGTTCAGGGGGGCTGTTTACCCCTCTGCGTCCATCTGGCCCCCAAGCCTGCGGTGGTCTGCCAACTCAGAGCTCTCCAGATCTAGGAGGAGGGGCAAGAGGCCCCAGCGCTGTGGCACCAGGGAGTCCAGGACCCCCGCGCTCACCACCCGGGTACCTCCTCTCGCTCCCGCCTCTCTGGCAACTCAGACCGGGTCGCATCGGCTCAGGCAGACCCCGCAGCAGCGCCACCACCACCGCTAAGCCCGTGCCGCAGCTGGGGCACAGCAGTTCCTGATCCGCTCCTCTCCACCGCTCTAGGCACCTCGCAGGCACCTGTACCAGGAACCAGCAATGAACTCCCCTGCAGCTGGCCGCCACAGCCGCAAAGTCACCCTCGAGGCTCTGGTGCTACCCCCGCGGGACAACCCGTATCGAGAGCAAGGGTCATCATTTTTCCAGCATTTGGCCCGCCAGCCATCTGGGCCAATCCTTTGTTCGCCACTACCGATTCTGGCCAGAAATCCACTGAGTACAGCCACGCCATTCCACCACTCGCTCCTGTGCCTCCAGCCCCACTGTACAGCATGGAGAGTGGATATAATTAGCTGATTACGCCCTCACTCCATCGCAGGTACTTAGGGAGCCATGTTGCCTCATGGCGCTCCTAGCCACGCCCCCAACTATTTTATGTACACATTTGTTATAAACACGTGGTTCACAGGCCCTTGTCCCCCAAAGAACATTCTTGATTTATTGACCATGCTGTGTCATATATATGTGCTTTTGGACTACAAAATGTCCCTCCGTTTCATGGGCTTTGGAGTTTCTTGTTGTGTTTTTTTTGCTGCAGGAAAATGAAGGAAAGTAAGAGAAGCATAGCTCAAGGTGCAAAATTTGTGCTCGTCACTAGCCATAGGCTATTGATAATTGACTCTTGGTGACTAAGAAATTGTATTGTGTGTGTATGTGTAGAATTGAGGTGGCGAGTGACTTCTTTTGGCTAGATAGCAGCTTGCAACATGACATTTTTACAGCATTAGTACCTGCTATTTTGGCATAGAATTACTTTGTGTTTCATAGCTCTATTGAAGCAGAATGCCCCTTGAATGATATCAATTATCTTGATTTAGATAAGAGAACAATAGAACATTTGACAGTGGGGCCTACAAGACCTTCCATAAGTCCCTCTTTAACACTGTTTTCAGATACATCCAGTATGCTGCTGCATGCAAAGATGATAAGTAAGTTACCACCTGTGGTTGGAGATCTCTGTGCATTTCCTGCCATACAGTAGCTTACATATTCTTGTGTCAGAGATTCCCTTTAGTAGGTTCACACACTGAAGACCAAGGAGTGGTGTTGACTGTGGACTGCTTCAAAAACATTTATGAATTCTTTTTTTATCATGGCCCTACCTAGCACAGTAGATGCTCATGTTCATATGCCTATTGCGGCTCCATATACTTAAATACACCCACACAAACTAGGATCATCAAACAAAATGCATCTTCCATTAGTGTTTCAGTGTATTGCGAAAAGGTTTGCTTATGGCCAGCAGCACCACAACCCTCCCAGCCATGTCCTTAAGTCCACCATCGAAGCATAAGCTTAACAGTTTTGGAGAGGAGAATAGGGTGTGTGTAGGGGCAGGACTGAGCGTACTGACTGAAGGACTAACTCAACTGTTGTGGCTGCTTGGTCTTCTCTGATGAAAGTATATTATTGGATAGGCCCCTTCTGAATGAGCTATTATGCACTCTGCAACATCTGGTCTTGTGGGTTTGTTGTTGCAGTAGTTGTATTAGTACTAGTAACAGCAGCAGTACTAGTTCATTGAATTACCACATAGTATATTGAACAGATACGAATACAACAAAGTATTCCACATACCATAACGTCTGTTACTTGAAATAGAAATAGAAGTTTAAAAACACCATATACCCTCTCCAGTTGTTTCCTTCATATGGTGAATAAAAATGCACATCATGATCTACCCTTGGTCATGAATGCACTGTGACACAGTCACTCTTAAGAGGCGGGGCGGGGACTGGGAGACCCTGGGGACCGTTGTCTCCTGTGCAATGCTGGCACAGAGATGGTATGTGAGGGATTACTAAGAACCTCTACCCATCCCTAGCTTCATGTGGTATGGCTTGCAATTCCATCCTCACAGGGACTCTGATTTGATTTGTCCAGGAAGGTATTTCCAAACTAAGCAGGCTTTAAAAAACATTAAATAATCTGTTGGCTGCCATGCCAAAAAATTGCCCATGAAATGTCAGACTGGTCAGGCCTTGCGAATTCTTAAAAAATCCCACTAGTCCTGTAGACAAGGTTTCTTAGTTTACATACTCGACCTAAGAGAAATGCACTTGCCCCAAGGTTATTGGTGACAAAATATTTACCATTGCTTTTTGCAAAATGGTGCATGTCGCCATGAGCACACTTCATATTTGGTGCAATGTTGTCAAGCATGCCCAGTGAAACTTATATTTGCCATCTACTGCAAAGAGTGTTTGTAGTAAATTAAAAATAAGTTTCTAACAGCCTCATACTCGCCAGGCTGATCTAATCACAGACTCGAAGATGTATTCACCAGTGTGGGTGCATATGAGGATTAGTAGATTACCTGCCACTTTTACCCATCATCTAAATTAATGCAGATCTCACCTGTGATAACCCTTCCTCAATGTGGCTTTTCCCACTCCTCCATGTATGTTCCATCCCACCATGATGTGGTTCTCTATCCCTTCTGCATCTCTGAACCCTTGCCCATAAGCCACTCCTCCCCCCCCACATAAGCTGTTCTTTATCGCACTCTCTCCCAATGTGGCTAACTTTCCCCTGTGCTATCTTTCCCATGTGCCTTTTCCCTCACATCCTCCCCAATGTGTCCCCAATGTGCCTAACAGTGTCTTACTTGCCCTCCTCTTCTACCACCTCACAAACTCACACCCACTCACTCACACCCCTTGCTCTGACTCACCCACTTCCGCTGACTCACCTTCTCTGACTCTCATCTACTCACCCACTCTACTCCCCCTCACACACATACACTCTTTCTCACACACTCACAAACACATAACCCCTCTCACTAGACAAACACAATACACCCTTTCACACACACACACCCTCGCCCTTTTTTTGTCCTCTTTAATATTCTTAGCCATATCCCCCTTTTTGTCCACCCCCCTTTTCCGACTTCACTCCCTCCTTTATTGCCCTTTTTCCCCCTTGCCACCACCTCACTTCCTTTTCACACTAATTGGTACGCAAAATCTCCAATTCCATGCTGCAATATCCTGGAGGGTCTGCCTAGGGAAAAGACGGAAGGACACATGACCATGGTCTGAAGAGACGTGAGCTTAAGGTGCAAACTCAAACTGTGTGTTGCACAGGCTGAAACCCCATCCACCCATGGTTCAGTCATGTCTAACCACCTGTCTGCAAAGAGCAGCAAAGTAACTAGGAAACCACAAACTGGATTTGAGTCACCTGTTGATCCCTCTACTATTACAGCACATAACCTGGTGAAGAAAGGTCAATATTTTGGGGAAGATCCCTCTCCATGCAGGATAGATTAGTTCTCGCACTAAATCGGTGGTGTCTGTGAGCCATTCTGCAGAGTCATCACAGAATCCCAGCCTAAAGTCTCCTCCCATGTGGCCAGGGAAAGGCAGACGCTACCTGATCCGAGCCCTGGGGATGGTATTAGGAGGGAGGTTCAAGGGAATGTAGTGACTCCGTCAGGAGGGGCGCGGTATTCATCCTCCTCTGAGGATGAGGTTTCCCTAATGCCTAAATACTTGATGGCATGTTGTAACAGTAGAGCCACCTTACCCAAGGTGGCAAGTATAAAACCCCTTTGTGTAAAGATGGAACTGATATATGTACTGGTTAGGGAGGTAATACAACTACTTCCAATAATACTTCACCGGCTGTGTTAATTCTTTTTTGTCTTTCGTGGCTTTGAGCCTGAAGTCAAGGCTGATACCACAACTGCCGCTCCACCTCCCCAACTCTGCCGTTCACCCGGGAGGGTGGCTGGTATCCTTGAAACACAAAAGAGGTTTGTCTCTTCTCTCTGGCTGGGATTCCTTGCGCAACCTTCAAGGCTCTTCGGAGGTACCAACCTCTCGCCGGGGTCTCAAAGGTTTCTCCGTACCTCGGTTCCGCCCCTCGGCATGTCGCTCAGCTCCGCCTGGTTTGCCATCGCCCAGGATGAACTGCTCCTTCTCGTGCATCACCTTGCCCTGAGTGTCTCAGTGTTCCACCTTTTAACCATGTGTGGAGAGCGAATAGGTGCCAGGAGTTTGTCATTAAGGTCAATTGCCTGACCGTGCCTGATCTTATTAGTGGGAGATATCCAATGTATTGCATGTGTGGCTCTCCGTTCAGTCTCAGACCTCCTCTTCCTCGGCTCAGTGTTTGTGTAGGAAAGGGAGGGTGCTGGGAAGTTGGAATATCCTATTAAATAGGATGGGATAGGGGTATTTGGAAGGGGGGGATACCATGTCTCACCATCGGGCATACTTACCCCACCTTCAGAGGACCCCTCACCCAGGTGATCCTCCCGCACTTGTCCACCCCCAGGGTCTATCCAAAGGCGATGGCCGTGTCCTGCCCACCTGAGTAAGGGATCCCTGGGGTCTAAGCAGTGAAACTCCCTCTGGTTTTTCACACCTCCTTCCAGGAAAGAATAGATAAGGTTTAGGACAAAAGTATTACTTCTGCTAGACAACAACCCTACCTCTGGTACTACTGCAGCGTCTTGAATAAACTTGTCAGGATACTTCTTCTTAGCGTTTGCTTTCTCTCTAGGAAGTCCCTGCTGCCAATGATACTGTGAGAGCAGTCTTCTTTGCCCCACAGTCTGCTTCTGCTTCTACTACATTAAAACAAAATTCTGACAACTGTATAGATAACCACAGTACCACTGCTTCAGCTAGTACTTGATATTTTAGGCAACTTCAACAAGACACTTCAACCTCTGAAGGTTGGCAAAGTAGTCTTCTCTCTAGTATAGTAAGAAAGGGCAGCTTCTTTGCCTTTTCTTTCAGTCTTGCAGCTACCACGAAGTCTGTCTTGGCTGCCAGACTGCTTCTCCCTCTTGACTTGAACAGTCTCAGCTCTACAAAAATGATTTCTTTTAACAAGCTCCCAGCCCTATTCCCCCAGCTTCATGTACACCTTCCGATCTCCAGTAGTTACGCTAAAGCTGTATTGCCACTCTTCCAGCCTTGGATAACCTTGACACCCTTATATCAAAGGACTCTGGGTTTACAACAGCTTCAACAACTTTTCAAACAATGGTGTTCAGTTCTTAATTGGGCTGATTTCACCTTGAAAGTGTTTTGACCATTGGCTTGGGTAATGCTTGTTCTTCTACTAACTTCAGCAACTTCTACAACTGCTAAATAATTGTTCAAGATGTTACAAGAATTAAGCTTCTCTGTAGAAACTATTTTAGGTACACACAATTTTGTTTTGATGACAAACTGCCACTTAAACAGTGTGCATTCCCTCTTTTGCAGGTAGTATTCAACTTCAGTAGAAATCGGGAAACACAGTTTCATATGCGCAACCTCTCTGATATTAGATTGGTTTCTTGTAACAATGCGGGAAAGTAATCTTCTGCTTCATACCGGCAACATTCTCCTACTTAATAGGAGACACGTGACCGTTCAGTAACATTTTAGATCTAACAATGGGGGAAAAAAAAGGCTTTCTCTTCATGCTGGCACTTTAACTTCACTGTGATAAGCGTGTGATCCAATACCCTTGTAAGAGCAACTTCCCACGGCTGCAAACAACTTCTACTCGCTTCCACTTACTTGTGAGCAACAATTAAGCTGGATACAGTTACCAGCCAGGTGTTCCTGATGATTTGGAGTACGGAGCTTCATTCGTCGACTCCACAATCACAACGGTTGCGGGCTGCTTCTGCTTCCTGTCTTACTTTCTTCTGCTGCTACTGCTACAGGCACTCTTGGGACCCACACCCCTCTGCTGCACGTTGCAGTTTAAAAAAAAGATATTTATTGACTTAAATGTCAGGATGGTTGAAGGCCTAACTTGCCCTATGCTAAGGTGGGATTTCCATACCTGAACGAAACTAAAGAAAGTCTGAGTCAAAGAGTTCAACGTAATAGTCTGCCTGTGTCTAAAACCTATTCTTGCCATCACTACTCAAACAAACAAATGTGTAGAGATGTCAAAGTTTTTTAAAAAGTGTTCAATTTAAAGTTCCGAGCTTCTTCCAGCTCACAGCTTCTTCACAGCTCCCCTTCCCCAAGTATAAGAACGTTCCATGAAAGAGTCTTGAAGTTTACCTTTCTCAAGGTCAAAGCAATATAGTTCAGAGTCTCTCCTGGGGTTCCCTTCCCCAAGTTTCACTTACCGCAATCAAAACAAAAAGGGGTCTTGAGACTCCAATCCCACACAGGTTCTCACACAGGTTCCTGTGTACAAATTACCTTCATTTACTTTATTGCTTCCGGGATTTAGGGTGTGATTTTTGGACTCCTCTGGTTTCTCCTTAGCCACCTCGTTACTCTGCCACCATGTATCACACACCCATTTTTTCAAATGATAGCTTTGTCACACTTTATTCACTCCTTAGCGTTCACTGTTGAGGCTTTCTTCATTGTGTAACAATCATTCAATGTTATTTAATTGCAGTTCAGAGTTGTATGCAGTCTTCTGTTGCTCAATTGTTTTCAGCTACAATATTTAAGTTAATTTGGTGTGCAACATGCATTCACTATTCAGCTTTTCATTGGTTTGCTTCAGTGTTAAATATCCCTTTTAATTCTGTATTCAATATGCATTCGCTTCAGAATTCATTTGTTGTGCAACATGCCTTATATTGAGCTTCATTCAGTATTCAGCGTTTTACTGGTTCGCTTTAATGTTAAATTTCCTTCTTAACTCGGTATTCAATGTGCGTTTCTTTTCCGTACTTTTATCCCTTTGTTGAAGACTATCGAAAAGATTCCTTTAAGGGTGGTGACCACTTCAACAATGGATACTTTCGAAAACCTTTCCTCTTCCTTTCACAAGCTATGCGTCCACTCCGGTACATTGTACCAGTTTGGGCCTCATTGACAATAGCGTTTTACTTCATGAGACTCGCGGTTACAGTAACACTGGGTTTATCGCTCTGCAAAACTCACTGGCTCACTTTGAAGTCTTCTTCTGCATCGTGCAGGTCATAAACCTGGCAGCTTCTTTCCAGGGGGGTTTTCTCTGCCCCACAGACACTCTGGCGCTCTGGAAGTGCCACAGGAGAATGAGTAGTCCTTTAAATGGAAGGAAGGACGACCCCTGGTCTGGTCTCCTTACTTTGCCTCACCTCTGCACCACGGAGCTCCTGTTCCCAGTTCACACTCGTCCGGACCATCGGCTGCTTAGGTTCTCGTGTGCTTCTACGGCTGCAGCACTGCTCCTCATGGCTCCCATCAGCGTCTTGCCTCGCTCTCTTCTCCTTCCTGCACACACCCCTTTTATACACCTGAGTTGTGTAAAGGAGTTGCAGGTTTGGGTCCTTTCCATTAATTGCCTGACTATAGTTAGGCTTGTTAGCAAGACATGCCTTGTCTTTGCAACAGTACTCCTCAGAGGCCCTCTTTCTTGTTGGTGTGCATAGCACCTAGTCGCCTCTTTCTTGTCCCAGTGCTGTCAAAGGTCATGTGGGTAAAAATGTGGGGCCTTGGTTTATAATAACCCATAAAGGTCGGGGGATGCCATGTCTCACGCAAGGGTTCCCTACTCCTAATCGTCAAGGACCCTCCACACAGGTGATTCACCCTTGCGTATCCACACCTAGTGTCAGGATCAAAGAGCGAAGACCTTTCCCTGGCCACCTGCGCAGAGGATCCAAGGGGAGTAGGAGTGAAAATACCCTTGGGTTACTCACAGCACTTGTGCCCAAACTGCGATTGTGGGCTGCAAATCTAGAAAAGAATCACCAGGCGCATGATGTCGGTCTGCAGGGCAGACTGTGTGCCGTTGCTGACCCCTTACTTGCGGAGACAAATCAGCAGCAGAGACGGAACAGACTGTAAAGAAGGGTTTGAACCATTTCAAGGGCAGGTAACCGCCATGACAGGGCTGCCTGGTTCCAAGGTGGTGGCCCTATCATTTATTCCCTCAGCTTGTCAAAACAAGTTACATAGCCAGAATGATGAGGAGCAGAATGATATGATATGATGTGGCATTTATAACGTGCCTGTACACAAGTGGTTCTAGGCGCGACAAGACAAGGAGGGAGAAACAAAGGGAGGACAAAATAACGATCTTGCTAGGCCTTGTGCTAAGCCTTGTGTAATTCAGATCGCACAAGTGCGGGGAAGATGGAAAGGGAGTAGTGCCAGAGGGGAGGGTAAGGGGGAAGTGCAGTTAACTCACAAGAGCAGCCAGGGGTTGGCTCATATGTGCAGAGAGTATGAACTGTAGGGTTGCAGCTACAGACCCTTAAGTGCTGGGGAACTCGGAGACAGTGCGAGGGCAACTGAACATGCAAGAGTCTGGGCCCAAGTTCAGAGGGTGACCAGGTGACCTGTGCACGGAGCAGTCAGTTGCATCAGCAGGGGAGAGGAAGAGAGAAGGCAGAAGCGAAAAGGAAGGTCTTGAGTTGCTTCCGGAACCAGAGGTGGTTCTGCTCAAGTTTGAGAGAGGCAGAGAGGCTGTTCCAGACGGAGGCCCCCTCTGAGGAGATAGATCAGCCCCTAACTCTCTGCTTGGGAGAAGCGTCTAACCCTCAGAGAGTTGGAGGTGGATGAGCGGAGAGCTCGAGAAGGAAGATGTTTTGGAAGAGAAAGTTGGAGGTAGAGTGGTCGCCGACCGCAGAAAGCCTTGTGGACGATTCAGAGAGTCTTGAAGTTGATCCTTGCAGCCACGGGGAGCCAGTGAAGAGATTTCAGAGCTGGAGAGATACAATCCCTGGGCTTGAGGCCAAGAACAAGTCTTGCAGTCCTGTTCTGGATAAGTTGTAAAGGTCGACGAGTAGAGGCAGGAAGATTTAGAAAGAGGCTGTTGCAATAGTTTAGCCAAGAGAGGACCAGAGCTCTGGAGGCAGTGAGCTTCTGGGAGGAAATGATGTAGATCAATCCCAAAGCCCAATTCCTGAGTTTCCGCAGGCGTACCCAACTGAACATTAACAAGCTTGTTTTCCAATAGTGCAGAGTCCAAGTGTTGGACAAATGCTTAGTCTGGTGTGTGTTTGGAAATGCTTAGAGGAAGTCGAGCAGAACCGGGAGAGGAATGGGCATGAGGAGTGAGAGATCCAAAGGAAGGACGAGGAAGTAAGAGGCAGACCAAAAGAGCAGAGGGGACATAAAATGGAAGAGGGAACATATGCACTGACAAAGAGAGGCACTAGAGAAGGGAGAGCTCAGGTGGAGGAAGAACATGTAAAGAGAAGGTAAGAGGAGGCATGGAGAAGGGAGGAGTGGAGAAGTACAGCTAGGAAGAGGTTTAGAAGTACAACCAGGAGCCAGTGGGGCAAAGCTGGTGCGGTCAGAGAGGTCCAGCAGAATCCAGTATTGACCCGGGCAAACATGACCAATTGATAGAGAAGGGATGCAGGTGAAAGGCAGAACCATTGGGGCCTGAACTGGATGAGGGTCAAAATGACAAGTGCTGAAGCCGTTTAGATACTTACTGGCGTGGGGAAGAGAGCTGGTGGGGCCGAAGACAAAACATCCCTGAACCAGTTAACAAATAGAAGGCTAGCTGGTAGCCCTAGATGACATCTGGTGGAGCTGGTAGGTCCACTATGACACTAAAAGAATACTTGCTACACAGTAGAGAGACTAGACTGAACCCAGGAGACTGCAATAGGTTAGCCGGGAGCCATCAACCACAGGGGGAATTGGGAATTCGAGGTGGAATTGGGAATTCCACGACACTAAATATCACTTGCCCGAAACCTTTACTTTTGACCCGGAACCTCCCTTGTACTCTAAAGACAGATGGATATCTAAGCGATTGAACCCAGACAGGAACGCTTTTTGCAGTAAACCGTTATAAACTGCCGGGGAAGCACAACATACTAAATCGTGCTGTAAAAGGACAGACGCGCAATAGTGCGGTACACTTCGCTATGATGGCCTACTAGGGCGAGCCAGGAAGAGCCGAGCAGAGGGGAGACGGATAATTGCTGTCAGGGGGATAGAGGAGTGGGATGGGAGGGACAAAGTGTGCGGGATGGAGACACAGAGCGAGAAGGGAGGTGTGGGGGTAACCTCCCACCCCCGAAAGCATAGGGAAGAAGGATAGGGATCCAAAGGGCGGCCTTACAGGAGGCAGCCTATTAAAACAGCCTTCTACAACGTTGCTCTTTGATGAGCAGTATTTGGACCTAGATCCGAGGAAAAGACCCAGAAGGAGAACTGACCCTGTGACAAGCTTACATGAGATGCAGTCTAAGAGAAAGAGTGGCAAAAAGAAGACTGATGAATGAGTGGCCTGTGGGGTTGGACAGGTGGCTGATACAATGATGGCAGCCTAAACATTCAACTGAGACTAATGGGGAAGAAGTCAATGGTCAACACGCAAACATTTGCACCATCATCATCTATGACCAGGAACCTTAGGTGTAGAGAACCAACAAAGGAACAAAGTTATTTTGTTTCCTTGAACCTTTTTTCTCTAGGACCATTTGTTGAACTCTTTTCTCAGGGTGATGACCCGAAAAGAGACCGGTCTTCCGCCATGTGGACATTCTGTGTTTCTCAGTTTGCTACCCTCACTGGAGTGCCTGTTCCGGAAAATCGTAATTTGATCGTTATGTGTTGACATACACGTAGGTGGCTCCTCGCCGCCAAATTTATATAATTTCCACATCAAAGTGCCAAAGTGCAAAGCACGTGTACGCCGCCTTTTGCCCTGCAGTTTTGCACTCCGCCATGCAAAGGGAGTAAACGCTGCCTGGCTTTGCCATGCTCGCTTTCAAGAGGTGTTGACAATTAAACCCTGCCAACATGCTTGCATGTTGGACAGGGTTTATTTCAATTAGGAACACTGCTTACCATGGTTGCAAGGCAAGCGGCGCTCACAATTACTATTTAAATCCTGCCTGCCCGACATGTGTCGGTCAGGGTTTAATTGTAATTGTAAACGCTGCCTGCTATAGAAGCATGGCAGGCAGTGTTTACAATGGACCCCATAAGGATCTCGAGGATTTGCATCTGCATGAAAATCCATGCCGGCACAAATGCAGGACCATTTGTATGGCGGAAAAGAGGAAGGAGGTGGCAGAAATGCAAGTTGCCTTCCGCCCCCCCTCTCCACCATACAAATGGTAGAAAATGTGGCATGAATGGCCTTACTCAATGCTTTCATGCCTTCCATTGACATTATGCCACTATAGAAAATGAACTCTACTGTGTTTATGGAGGCATATTTTACCCTTTTCACTTTTGCTTCTACCTTGGTATATATGACAATAAAACTGGATTTCTTTTGCCACAAGCTGGTCTCTGATCCCCTTTGCTGAACTTGGGTCTCATCACAACCGTGGCGGTATCCCAGCAGTAAATCCTCTGGGATATCGTCAACGCAAATAACTTTACCGCAACTCAGTATTAGCGCCGGATCCTGAGTTGTGGTAAGGCTGTTACTCTCCATAGGACTCTAAGGGGCAGTAACAGCGCTATTATAGCCAGCAGTGTTAGCACCACGGTAATAGTGTCGGAAATGGGTGGAAAGTGGAGAGATTTACCTCCAGCAAAAAGCTGAAGGTGAACCTCCTACTTTCCACCCAAACTCAGGATTGGGCGCAGTGGTAATGCAGCAGTAATAGCGTTACTGCCACATTTCTACCACTCTGCCCAACCCCTGATGAGGCCCCAAGTGTCTCATTCATTGTGCCAAAGCCACACTGGGCAAAATGTCAAATTTAAATCATGTTCCAGGCGAACGTACACACGTTTTAAATATTGTGCTAGACTATTTATCCAGTAATGCAAAGTATTGTTACTGTGCTAGTCAATAACGTACAATATAGATTCCCCATACTCTGTCACATAAGGGAGGCAAATATTATTATTCTTTCCTGAATCGTTAAATTGCATATCAAATTAACAGAAACTGAACTTGACAGCAAACTTATCTTTCTGATGCAGTTTTCCATGCAATTCTAATACTCGCCATGTAAACGACTGCATCATCCCCCAATCCCGAGTCAAGGCCCTATGACCTCACTTCCTTTTCTAGGCACCTCTTTCTTTGATGTGATAGATCTGAACGAACCAACAGAAGAAACCCTTTCCTGATTTCTGCCCAGTCCAGCAAGGTACGCCAACCAAGAGAACTGTGAATCTACCAGGCGGTGTACAGTCTGCAACCCAGCTTTTGGACATCCGTCAGGACCACTTGAATTCCTCTCATAGGAAGAACTCCAAAATATTAACAGAGGGGGAGAGGTCTAATTCCAAACCAAGTGACAGTCTTTACAGCATAACAGAGCCGGGCACATTAATATAAAGTACAGTGGGATAATTCTCACTTCTGTGTCTTTAATAAAATTAGAACTTCATTAAACTACATAGTAAAGGGAATCCATATTTTATGGAAATACATGGAGGCAAATCTTATGCTTACCCAGATCTTGCTCATCACTAACGATGCAACCTCCTCAAACAGCTTAAAATAGAGTTAATTAAAGAATGAATTGCTAGACCAATCTCCAGATCACATGATGCTCTTCTGCTTGGTTTTCAAGCAGTATGCTTTGGTCGCCATGTCATCTCTAGAAGAATGAGCACTGAAAATCGGGGTGTCAATCCCGGCCTGTTCAGTGACCCCCCAGACCCATCTAGCCTATGTGGGTCTAGATACTCTATAGCAGAAGCATCGCCTCTGCCTCATTTTGGGAGTGGCAACCACTTTCCACAGCTAAAAACAATACACCACGCATAGGTTGTGCGGGCATGAAAAACCAGGTACGTTTTTTACTGAATACCTGTCTTAGTCCTCCTTGAATCTGAGAAACAGATGCCCACAAAGGTTCACACTCGCCAGTTAAAGTCCAGAGCCCTAACATCCAAATCTCTCCTGCAAGAGACAAGATATAGCAACATGGCTAGCTTAGAAGCTAGCGCCTTCAATCTCAGATCAGCGTTAGCCCCCCCCCCCCAACTAGCTATTGAGGAGACTTAAAATGCATTGCCTATACCCTTGAGGAGACTGCATAGTAGGGTATGATGGGTATGGAAAGCTTTGTTGTCTTTGTCTGGGGTTGCTAGGTAAATTGAGGACCAGCACTGTATGGGCCGAAACAGGATTGTTATTTCTATCCAGACACCAGGGACATTATGCAGATCAGGCCACCTTGTTGCTTCTGAAATTGGAAGAGGCCCACAAGTCAATTTTTGCAACCAGCAGATGTCAAAATGCCTGGAGGTGCCAGTGTCCACTGAAATAGTTCATGCCACCAATGGCAGAGTCTGGTCCAGGACTCTGGGTGTAGACTCCTTGTCGGATCCCTCAGAATGGTCTGGCTCCAGGGAAGTAGGATCGGAAAAATCGAGGAGAGTTCCAAAAGAACTGGAAATCAGACTTGCACTGTTCAACAGGCGGTGACTAGCCCCACCAAGCCCCACTCTGACCTCACTTTCTCTATAAGGAAAAAGGGGGGACGATGAATTGTTTCTCTTAAGACTACAAGGTTGGAGAAACTCATCCGCCATTACAGCAAATGGATACGGCCTCCAAATAAAAAACTAAGGCAGTTTCGCATTGAGCCCGAAAGTTAAGAATTCTGTCTGTAGCGTTCTTCGATGCCAATAATGATACAAAGACTGTTAGGGAGAATTCTCATTCTATGGCTAATTTCCCTTACCTATAGCGTCCCCCAGCAGCTTTGCTGAATTTGAAGGGTTTGTTTCTTTTTACCTGCTAAGAGTGAGTCTCTTTTTCCCGCTCTTAGGCATTATTGCTTTGTGTGTTCTAGGCTATTTTTGTGTTTAATGTATATGAGGTTTTCTCAACCCCATAGGAACCATCTTTATTCACATGTGTTGCACTGCACCCTCAGTGCAGTGACACAGGGGTGTCGTAGCGACCCCCAAACATAGACTCCATACCCTGGGGCTGACTACTGTCTCCGAGGGCATGTAAAGTCCCAATTGACTTTACTAGTCAATTTTATTTAACCAGTACAACCCATCTTACTATGGAGGTACTGGGAAGGGTTAATAGTTTTTCCCCCATGTTCATTTTCGAGAGGGTACCGTACAGTCCCTCTCTCAAAAGTTTCTGGGTGGTGGCAGTGGTTACTACCGTAAATATTCAACTGCAAATATTTCCCTATGGGATTTTCCCATTGTTCGAGGCTACCACTTTTTCTGACAGCCTCTAACATACCGCCGGTGTATTTTAATATTAACTTTACTCCGGTAGGTTTTATTTGCCAGAATTTTAATATAAATTCTTTCTCGTATCTTTCTCTAAACTCCTAACCCAGGTCGGGGATCCTTTGTTCGACTTTTTGGCGGGCTTCTGCCAAGAAGCCCTCCTTTCAGCGCCACTGAGTCTGGGGTGGGTCCGTTGTGTGGGAGGGGGAGTAGGACCCCTGGACAGGGTTGCCTCAGCAACCCATGTTGCTCTCTATCCTGTTAGGCTGGAGGGTCTCCCGCCAAAGATGACCACTCCACTGTGTGAGTGACAGCTAGGCTGTATGAATTGGGCTCTTTTTTGCATAAAAGCAGGGTCCTGAGGACTGGAAGAGCAAGACGTCGCCACTGGAACTAAGAAGCCGAAGAGGAGAGAAGCCAAAGACATCTGCAACGACTGAACCACAGGTGAAGCCCTGCTGCAGCGTCTCACCACTTTTCTCTACACGACCAGAGAAGATCTTCATCTGCAAGAGCCTTCATCCCTTGAGCTGGTGGGGCCAACCAGTTTGCCAATCGCCTTCCTGGACCTGCCTTGGTCGAATTGCCAGTACCCAGTACTCGGAGGCCGGATAGCCAGGCACCAGTCCACCCGGACCACGATTTAAAGGAGCGTACCTTTTATTTGTCGGGCAGCACCGCGGCTGGTTTCTTCCCTGGGTAGTGCAGTAACTCGAACCTTCCTCCACGACGAGAGCCTCTCTTCCTCTGCTGGATCACCTGAACTGCAGGAACTACCAGGAACAACCACCACCACAGGAGCCACTTCTTCATTTTAAAGGTACATTGTTCCGCCAGACTGCCCTTTCTTCGCTGTAGCACTAAAGGTGTTTTAAATCCTTTATCTCTCTGTTGGGTTGGCCGCCCCTCTCTCTTAACTTTGTCTTTCAACTTCTGCATCCACCTTTTCAAAATCGTTAACCAAAGACTTGACTGCAGCTACAAGAACATTTTGCTTCTGGGCCCTTGCCCTGTACCACTGACTCTGGCACAGGCCTACTGACTCTGGCTACATTTGTTAGATCTGCCTTTTTTAGATTGATTCTCATCTAGAACTGTGTGGTGCACCTATTTCTTACAACTGCCCTTTCCTTCCCTTTTCTAAACCTTGTGAAATGCCATTTTGCTCAGTTTTCATTTAAGTATTGCCTATACTGCTTCACTGTCTTGCTTAAACTGTTTCACAAACTTATGGGAAGTGTTGCTAGGGTTTGTAAGAAGGTATTTCTGAATAACTTGTGTTTTCCCTCCATTGTGAGAAATTGCTAGAGCATCCCTTGTGTGTGGTTTTCACTGTGCCCTTTTGCTCAGTTCTCACTCTGGTTCACTTGGTCTACAATATAACTTGGGAGTGTGTATAGTCTTCCTTTGACTTAATTTAACTTGCTTGATGACTGTGATACATGTGTTTTATTAGAAGTGTATAAAATAAATATATATCTACTTTTTAATACAAAGCTTTGGTCAGTGTTTGCTTGTGTCATAGTGCTGTAGGCCTAATGTGTAAACCCTGAATACTGCTCATCTCCCTCTTGAGATAAGTCTGACTGCTCAGCCACAGCTACCAACTAAATCTTTGTGGTACAGACTGATACTAAAGGAGATTTATTGCTCTCACCTGTAGTCTTAATCTTCTCTAGTGCTCCCTAAGGGAACTGCACAGGATTCTGCCTAACAAAGACCAACGCCATTTACTGAGGTCCTGGAACTACCTGGATTTCTAGCCTGCTACCACATTGGAGGGTACCTGAAGGTAGTTGGGCACCATTTGAATCTTCCTCTGGAGGCAATAATTCCTGAACTCTTAATTATTTTATTGGTCATTTATAACGCGCTTAATATCAGCTAGTGGTTTCCAAGCGCGGGAATCAGGATTTAAACCTGTGTTACGCTGCATTGTCTTGCTTCCAAGACAAACGTGTTGCCCCTGAGCTATTCTTTGAGTTGTGCCAGGAATCTGGACTGTGTCCTCAGAATGTTGTTATAACGAACTACAGAGATCGTGTCCATCCGAGAATGCAAGTGCAGACTTAATCGCCGCTGATAGATGTGATCACAAAGGACCCTGCCAGTAATAGCAGGCAGCTGATATGCAAGTCTAATCATCAGTGGAACAAAAGCCCCAACCCCATCAAGACATCTTCACATTAAGACCAAATTCAGGGAGGAAAAGAATGTGCTGTGACCGTTCCACGTATCCATATGATCCAGTCACCAGTAGTTTGGTCAGGACATCCAAGTACAGTGTTACTGAATGGGAATACAACATGTTCCTCTGCAAGAAATCTTTAGCCTCTGCAGTGCTCAGTAGTGCAGAGGTACATGGAATATTGCCTCCAACCTGACCCGATCTCTCAGGGAAACTGCACCATCACCTAAACAGCATGATTCTTCCACTTGATGTCTCTCACCTTGCCAGAAGATAAATGTACAGTTGCAGACACTTTTTCCACGTGGAAGCCCAGAAGACTTTTTCATTGAGTGAGGGACAATTACGAATTTTGCCATTTAATTAGGAAACCCAGATTGGAAATAATGAAATCACTGTGTGGATGTGCCGAGTGGAGTTGAACATCCTGTGATGTGAAAAGAATTACTGAAGTGCATAATCTGCATGCCCTCTCCCCGAGGGCGTCCACCACCAGTTTAATACGTTTGTAAGGCACCAAGGGGTAGACCAGGCATGCAGGTGGCTTGCAAGTTCGCAAAACTTCACTCTCCAAGGGAATTGGCCAAACCGTCTGTGCTGTAGAGACCCTAATGTATGCAACCTTGAGGTATAAGTGCACCCGCCAGTATCCTTCCTACAAGATGTGTGATGAATCCGATGGATTCATCACTGTTTTCCCGGCTGTGACCTCCTTTCATGTGGCCAAGGGACGGCAGCCGCTACCTGATACTGACCCCGGGGATGGCTGTATGTGGTAGGATCACATGGGGGAGACAACCTCCGGAGAGATATCCTGATTCCACCGGGTGAGACGCGGTATCCCCTCCCCCCTCTCATGATCAATCCCCCATTTGCAACAAACTAATGGCACCTTGTGATATCTTCCCTCTTTCACCCATGGAGAATAGTGGAAAGCTATGGTTACATCCGAAAGGCCAACTCTCAGCTAACTGGCCTTATACAGTTATGAAATACACTTTTCCCAGATCCACATACTCTTCTTCCAAACATAGTTTGCCTGTAAAACCTATCACAAACATTTATACAATATTCCCAAAGTCCCACAACACTGGGACGAAGAAGAGAGGAGTAATGATGATCACTTCCCACTGTCAGCAGTGTCCGCCCCTCCAGGACATCAACGTTGCGTAGTCTTGCCTGTACGAAGTGGTTCTCCCTTCTCCGTAGGAGTTTCCTCTCTTAAACAGGTCACATGAATAAACAGAACAGTGTCCTTCGCTGATCATGGTGCTCAGGCTGCGTTCAGCATTGCTTGTAGCCAGTCCATTTGAAGAAGGATCTTTGAAAACTATAGTCGTTGCAGGTGATATTAAAGTCTTTTTCACATCTATATATGAGTTTCGCTCTGGAATGGGTGTCCTTGTCCCCAAGAGGGCTCACCTCATTGGCTTCCAAGGGGGTGTCTCTACTCTGGGAGAAAGGACAAATTGTCCAGATTCGTCACAGCATACTGCCCTTCCGACCCAGCCTGCCAGGATGACTGACTGGCTCCACTGGCTTTCCTATTGTCCATAGCATGTTCAAACAGGTCAGAGCCTATAGCCTTGTTGAGAGCTCTGTGCATCCTTAGTCCTATAGAAGCCCACCACTCAAGGGATGGAAACCACTTGGAGGAACAAGGTTGGTGAATGCCCATTTGGTCAAACATGTCTAACCCTGAAAACCCTTGCCATGCAACAATCTAATGACACCTTGTGATATCTTCCCTCTTTCACCCATGGAGAATAGTGGAAAGCTATGGTTACATCCAAAGGCCAACTCTCAACTAACTGGCCTTATACAGTTATGAAAGACACTTTTCCCGGCTCCACATACTCTTCTTCCAAACATAGTTTGCTTGTAAAACCTATCACAAACATTTATACAATATTCCCACAACACTGGGACGAAGAAGAGAGGAGTAATGATGACCACTTCCCACTGTCAGCAGTCTAGTCCTTCCTTATATCCTATTAGCCAATGCTGATATAAAAAGGAGGAAAGACTCGTGGAAGTGTGAGAGAGGTCCCTGGAGAACCGGGCTGCCATAATCATGTCCCGGAGAAGGAAAGGTTTAAAACTGTGTGCCAAGATAAGAAAGGAGGAACCCAAAGCCACAGCCTGGATTAGCTCTTTCTCCAGCATGGGGTCTGGCCTGGATCCACATGCTCATGAATATTCCCCGTCGTCAGGCTGGGAATCCTCGTAAAAGAAAAAATCAGTATCAGTTTCGTTTCTGATCTGTCTTTCTTAGTAGTAACCAATCACTGATCTCTGGGTCATCCTACCCCCAGCCAATGACTGCCCTCTCCCTAAGCCCCGCCTCTGGCAGCCATCCTCAGATTTTTACCGTCCGCTGAAGTGTTGGGAGTCCTTGTGCTTTAGCTCTCGAGTTTTTGCTGCGTTTTCGCACTTTTTCAGGAGATTTTTTCGGTTTAATCGAGCCTCAAGCTCCACCATTTCTACTTCCGATAACGGGGACCCGTTTCGGAATTCTTCTACGCCCCTCAAGGGTGAAGTTTTCATCGAGTTTACACTTCTTGGAGGATTCCGGAAGATCTGCAGCCTACCTCAGGACATGACCCAGGACAAGAGAAGCTCGACCCCCGGATCCAAGCTGTTCAGGTGCTGCCCTGGATGCGGATTGCAGAATGTTTTCAAGGAGGACGAGCACTCGCATTGTCTCTACTGTCTTCATGAGGACAAGACGCACGTGGAGAAGACTCTGCGTTCTGCAAGAACCTTTCGGAACGGACCAAACAAGATCGTCGTTCCCACCTCGCCGCCTGGCTGGAGAAGGGCACAGCAGGTGAGAAGGCGAAGAAAAAGTCTTAGCGGGCTTCTAAGTCCTGTGAGTGCGCCCCGGCGACGGGGGCCCAACAGAAGGCCAAGCACCGCGAGTCCGCGGGCACCGGGAGCGCCGAAAGGTCGGGCTCTTCGGCTGCCAGGCAGGGCGCTACTTCCCCGGCACGTTCGACCACGAGCCACCGCTCTGGTCCGGGGAAGAGGAAGTCCGAGAACCCGGGTAAGCCGCTGGAGCAGACCCGGTCGATCTGGAAGGGGGAGCGAGGCGCTGACCCTCCCCCCATGGCGAAGGCCCCGGATGCATCTAAGGTGGTGAGGACTTTGATCCATCCGGCAAAGGCCTCTGTCGAAGTGGTCGCTGCGACCCTGGCGAAGCCGGCTGTGACTACGCCAATGGAAACGGCCTCTGGGCCCAGAGTATCCCTTCCACCGCGGAGGGGATCCTCTTTCTAGCCCATCGTTAAGACCCCAGTGAAGCCCCGGGCGGAAAAAGAGGGGGGGGCGGTGGCCATTACAGACTCGTAATCAGCCTTTGAGGAGGAGCTGGTGGAAGCCGAGAAGGGCCTCAACGAGAGGTTCATAGGCCTCAACGAGTGGTTCGAGAAGGTTCGATCCCAGGGGACAGTCCCCGCTGACGTGATCGAAGATGGCGACGTAGAGGGCCCAGTGGAACGGCCATCCCGTCCGTTGCAGCCATTACCCGAGCCCCAAGATAGCTTGGCGGCCATTTTGTTGGCAATCCAATCCTTGTGTACCGAGATAAGGACGAGGTTACCACGGACCCCGACGGAGGATCCAGAACCGGGCCCGTCGGGAAGCCCTCCGAACACACGGAGGAGAGTCCTCCCCGCTCCGCCCTTCGTGCCTGCGAGACCTGTGGCCCCCTCGTCCTCGCCGGACCCTAGAGAGGATATGGCGACGGACACAGCGACGGGGACAGACGATGACGGCGGTGATGACACAGCGGACATCCCGTCATCGCCCCCCCCCCCCGCGGGTTTCCCCAGCCGACGAAATTGGCTCCTTCCACGCCATGATAACCAGGGCATCCGAGCTCTTCCAGCTCTGCCCTGAAGAACAAAAAAAGGAAGGGTTTCTGTACCAACGACGAGAGGCCAAGAGGAAGACGGCCCTCGCGGGCCCTTTGCTCGACGACATCTGGAACGAGGGGCTTGCTGTCCTCAAGAACCCTTCCATTGGACCCGCCAAGAGGGACAGGTACGAGAAGAAGTACCAAGTCCCCGATGCCGCCCTCTTGTGCCTCAGGGCCCAGCCCACGCCAGACTCTGTTATCTCGGCAGCGGCTAAGAAGAAGGCAGCGGGTGCGGCGGCTTCCACTTCCCTGCCGGTCAACAAGGGCAAGAAGGCGGCCAATGCCTTAGCGATCGTGGCCCGCTACGTCAGGGAGCTCTGGTTCAAGATAGCTCCCCTGCTAGACTTCCAACCTGACGACAAGAGGGCGGAGGCCCTAGAGATTCTGCAGGAAGTCGACGTGGCATCGGATCACGCCATAACGGTGGCAACAAACATTGCCGATACCGGATTTCGCCAACTGGGCAACAGAGTTTGCCTCCGACGACGAGGATGGCTCAAGGCGACAGACTTTCGCCAGGACGTCCAGACCAGAGTGTTGGACATGCCGTTCGACGGCAACAACGTCTTTGGCAAGGCGGTGGATGAGTCTTTACAGGCCATCAAGACCGACTCGGAGACAGCCCAGGCCTTAGGTGTGCTTCAACAGCGACGGCCCTTTCGGAGCTCTGGAGGCAGACAGGGTGCCTCCAAAGGATCCAGCGGTGGCTCCTCCACTTACCGCCATGCGGCCTGCTCCTCTTCCCAGGAGGCCTACAGAGGTTGCGGCAAGCAGGGGGGATCCCACTGTCGTCGCCAAGCAAGACTGACCCGGCCGTGTTGTTGGGCCCCCACCGAAGCACCCCGGTGGGAGGCCGGCTGACTAAGTTCATCAGCTTCTGGGAGTCCATCTCCACCGACCGTTGGGTGTTGGACACCCTGGCCAACGGGCACTCGCTGGAATTCCAAAAGAAGTACCCTCGCATTCCTCCCGTGGCCAGGCAGGAAAATAGCGTCCCTCAACTGCTGTTGGAGGTAAGGGCGATGCTCAAGAAAGGTGCCATCGAGCTCGTCCCCAGAAGGCTCCGGGGCTCCGGAGTGCACTCAAGGTACTTCCTCGTCAGGAAGAAGACAGGCGGTTGGCGCCGCATCCTGGACCTGCGTCGCTTAAACAAATACATCAAGGTGCAGAAATTCAGGATGGTCACCCTCCAGCACGTGCTGGGACAGCTGGAGGGAGGCGACTTCCTGTTGTCTTTGGACCTGGAGGATGCTTACTTCCACATCCCTATTCTAAAAAGGCACAGGAAGTTCCTCAGGTTCGTGGTTTAGGGACGCCACTACCAGTTCACAGCCCTACCGTTCGGATTAAAGTCGGCACCAAGGGTTTTCACCAAGTGCCTGGCACCAGTGGGGGCGCGGCTGCGCCTGCAGGGGATCCACGTTTACCCCTACCTGGACGACTGGCTAATCCGGGCAAGGACAAGGGAACTCGCCGTCAAACACACGGCGAGGACCGCCCGGTTGCTCACAGAGCTGGGGTTTCGCCATCAACTACCCCAAATCCCACCTAGTTCCATCGCAGATAGCACTGTTTCTGGGAGCGAGGCTCGATACAGTGGGGCAATTGGCCTCCCCTTCAGAGGAGAGGACCAAGACCATCCTGGGCAAGGTGCGGCGCCTGCTAGCCACGGACGTGGCCAGGGTGAGGTCCATCAAGTCCCTCCTCGGGATGATGTCCTCATGCGTCTATCTTGTACCCCTTTGCAGACTTCGGATGCGTCCGCTACAGGAGTTCCTCGACGCCCGCTGGTTTCAGGCGACAGGCTGTTTCGAGAACAGGATCCCTCTCGACGAGGAGTTCCGTCGGGCGATCTTATGGTGGGGCATCCGTGCTCTCCTCATGACAGGCACGGAATTCCAAATCCCGGCGTTTCAGGAGATGGTGACGACGGACGCCTCTCTGGAGGGTTGGGGGGCCCACACCAGAGACCTCCACGCAAGAGGCCTTTGGCTCCCGGAGGAGAGGTCTCTCCACATCAACATTCTGGAGCTCCGAGCAGTGTTCTGGGCTCTCAAGTCGTTCCTTCCGTCCCTCAAGGGCAAAGTGGTGAGGATCTTCACCGACAACACCACCACGATGTTCTATATACGGAAGCAAGGAGGCACCAGATCCCCAGCCCTATCCAAGGAGGCCCAGGATCTGTGGCACTGGGCTGTCGCCCAGGGGATGTTTCTGGTTCCCTTCCACCTGGCAGGAATAAAAAACACCATCGCCGACTCACTCAGCAGGGAGCTGCGCTTGTGCCACAAGTGGGAACTGCTCCAGGATCAAGTGGATCGACTCTTCCAACGATGGGGCAAACCCCAGATCGACCTGTTCGTGACGGCGACGAACTCCAAGATCCAGAGGTTCGCCAGCAGGTTCCCACAGCCGAGGAGCATGGCCGATGCTTTCTCGTTCCCTTAGGACGGCCTGTTTCTATACGCGTTCCCTCCATTGCCGTTGCTGCTCCGCCTCATCAACCAGCTCAAGAAGTCCAGGTGCAGGATGATCCTCATCGCACGGGCGTGGCCGAGGCAGATCTGGTTCCCGGACCTTCTGGACTTGTCAACATCGCCGCCAGTCAGGCTGCTGGCGGACGCGAATCTTCTCTCCAGAGAAGGAGGCGCCATTCTCCATCACGACCCACAGTCGCTGAACTTGCAGGCCTGGCTCCTGCAGCACTAGAGTTTGGAGGGTACGATATCCCGGCTGATTGCAGAGAGGTTCTTGCAAAGGCCAGGGCGTCCTCAACTTTCAAGTGTTACGGTCATAAATGGAAGAGGTTCTCTGTCTGGTGCCGTGCACAGAAGATTAACCCTCTGCGCATTACGGCCCCTCAAGTGCTGCCGTACCTACTGTCACTGGCCAAAGCTGGACTGGCTCACTCCTCCATAAAGATACATCTGGCTGCCATCTCCCGATACACCAGGACTACGGGACCAGCGTCCTTGTGGTCTCATCGCCTGGTGAAGGAATTTATGAACGTACTATTCCGATCATTCCCGCCGGTGAAGGCTCCTGCCCCGGCGTGGGAGCTTAATGTGGTGCTGACCAGGCTCATGGGAGCCCCATTCGAGCCTATGCATTCGGCGCCTTTGAAGTTCCTGTCATGGAAGACAGCGTTCCTCGTGGCCATCACCTCTGCACGAGTGGGAGAGATTCAGGACCTATCTTGCAAGCCTCCATACTTGACTTTTCATGACACGTATGTGGTGCTGAGGACGCACCCCTCCTTCATGCCCAAGGTGCCGTCGGACTTCCACCTCAACGAGCCCTTGTGTTATCAGTTTTCTTCCCGTCGCCGTCGACGCCGGCCGATAGGACTTTGCACTCGCTGGATGTAGCTAGAGCGCTGAAGTTCTACATGGACCGCACAAAGAGTTTTCGGAAGACGTCACAACTGTTTGTGAACTTTGGGTCTGTGAATCAAGGGAAGGCTCTCTCGAAGACTTCCATTTCCAGATGGCTCTCCGGCTGCATCATGCATTGTCACCGGTTGGCAAACCGACCGCTGCCCGGCCGTCCGAGAGCCCATTTGACCAGAGCGATCGCTGCTACCACGGCGTTCCTGTCTGGTGTGCCCCTGCTGGATATCTGCAGGGCTGCTACGTGGAGGTCGACGCACACCTTCACAAGATTCTACTGCGTCGATCGGGACTCCAGGGAGGAGTCCAGGGTCGGCCAAGCAGTGCTGCGCAACCTGTTCGCCTAAGGTGAGCCTGGTGAGGAGGTAAGATATGCTTAATGTTGAGTTGTTGTATTGCTTAATGTTGAGCCTGTTGCCACCTCCCGTGGTTGTGCATGTGTATACTGCTATGTATTCTTTTATTCATGAGCATGTGAATCCATGTCAGACCCCATGCTGGAGAAGGAACAAGTTACTTACCTGTAACTGTTGTTCTCCAGCATGGGTCTGGCATGGATTCACATGCGAACCCTCCCACCTACCCCTCTGCGGCTCTTCACTTGGTCATACTGCCACTTGGCGTGCTACCAAATCTGAGGATGGCTGCCAGAGGCGGGGCTTAGGGAGAGGGCACTCATTGGCTGGGGGCAGTATTACCCAGAGATCAGTGATTGGTTACTACTAAGAAAGACAGATCAGAAACGAAACTGATACTGATTTTTTCTTTACCGAGGATTCCCAGCCTAACGACGGGGAATATTCATGAGCATGTGAATCCATGCCAGACCCATGCTGGAGAACAACAGTTACAGGTAAGTAACTTGTTCCTTCCTAGACAATAGATCGATGCGTGTCTTCTCTCCACTAGCAGCTGCCTCGCCCTCACCTGTCACCTGCGGTGTGCCACAAGGATCTTGTGTCCCCCCCACGTTGTATAACGTGTTCACAAAACCTCTATTTGCTATCTTGGAGTATATGGGTGTCACATACACCAATTATGCTGACGACACCCAGATACTCATCCCGATCTCAGGAGATTACTCAGCCGACTCTCTCTCCGTGAATGCCATCTACACCTAGATGGCGCAGCATGTACTCTGTCTAAATGATGAAAAGACAGAGCTCCTTATTCTTGGCTCGCCCCAAAAATTTACCAAACTTGACCCTGCATTCAAATCCTTCACCATCGATGGCATAACCATCTTGACTGCCAAGGACACCTAAACTCTAGGGATTTATATCGACTCTACTCTATCCTTGGTCAGACAAACTAATGCAGTGTCCTCCGCAGCTGCATATACCTGCAAGCTTATCACAGCCAGCCGCCCTTTCCTCTCCACAACCAATTGTGTTACACTGGCCAGGACTCTTGTGCTGTCTAAAATTGATTATTGTAACGCCCTCTACTTGGGTACCAAACGTTGTAACTTAAATAAGTTACAAATTGTCCAAAACAATGTTATCAGAGCAGCACTTAATATCTCCAGGAACCAACACATTTCTGACACCAGACGTAACATACGATGGCTCTCAGTCCCACAATGTATCTCACTGAAAACACTGGCCCTCACTCACAAATGCCTCTACAACCAAGCACCTTGCTACCTGGCCAATAGATTTGCCCTCCACAACTCCAACAGACCCCGCAAAACGGCTCAGACCAACTGCCTCGTTATACCACGCATCAACCTTCAAAGATCAGGCAGAACTAGCTTCCCACTAATGGCAGCTAAACTGTGGAACACGCTCCCCAATGTGCTAAGAGCAGAGCGCTCCTTCCTTAGATTCAAACACTTGGCTAAAGCGTGGCTGTCCGCCCAAGACCCCCCTTCCTTTGGCCTACCGCCCCCGAGGCACTAACAACCTCACCTTTTGTATATAGGCTTAGCCATGATGTTCACTGTGTAACTGCCTTGTATATATCTGTAACTTTGTAAATTATAAATGCTTTGTCTGCCTTATCATGTTGTAACTAAGTGATGCGCACGGATGCCCCTGGACCTGGTGCTCTATAAATAAAATAAATACTAAACTTCTGTGGGCAGCTGGAAAGCACTGGAAAGCACTGGAGGTGTCAAGGAAGTCAGCCCACCCCCTGCAGGAGGAAGGGGAAGCCCTGGACATCAGCAGAGTGCCCCAGCCCAGAAGAGACTGCAGTATCCCTCACTGCTGGGGGAGACCAGGGAAAGTTGGGTGTCTTACCCAGCTGGGGTGAGACCCATTGAAGTTGATGGTAACAAAATTAAAGCACTTTGCTGGTGAGAGAGGGTTTGTCCTCTCTATTGCAAAAGAAGCAGCAGTTCAGGAGAAGACGTGTAATCTCCATTGAAACTGGTGTGCAGAAGTCTGGCAGGTCAGCGAAGCTCGCTGACGCCGAAGGAAAGTAATGTGGTGCGAGTCCAGCGTGCCATGGAGACAACAGACACTGCAAGAGGGTTCCTGGATGTCTGTCAGCCAGGGGAAGTAGCGTTGTCCTTATCAGGAGCAGAAGAGAAACCAGCATGCAGGACTGAAGACGCCACACAGCTGGTGAGTCAGCCGAAGCAGAGTGGGGACCCCAGAGTATTTTTGGCAACCGCGCCAAACACAGTTTGAACATTGCAAAAGTTTAATTGGGAAGCACGGCCAGAGAGAGGTTAAAGGGGCAGGGGAAGGAAACCCCTTACCTCATGAACCTTTGTAAATACATACGTCTGAAAGTGAATTTAAAGCAAGAGTGATTATGAATCACGAAAGCAGAAGATTTTGAAAATTGTGAAATCACAGAAAGAAAAGTAATTGTTTGTCAAGTAGATATACCTAGCTAACAAGAAGAGGTATATACTACTTAAAGAGAAATCCTGGAAGGGTAGTATACCAGGCAGTTGTGAAAATACGTAAAGTCCTGGCAGGGGAGTACACCAGGCAATTGTGACTGAGAGAGAAGTCCTGGCAGGAGAGTACATTCGAAAACTGAAAATATATCAAGAATCCTGGCAGGGAAGTACATCAGGAAAAGTACAGTTATACAAGGAGTGTTAAGCAGACACAGCGTTTGTTAAGCAAGGAAGGAACTTGTGTTACAAGCATGAACTTTCTGATGAAAAGGAACTTATAAGACTGAACATTGTTTGTCTTACAGGATTGTTGCGGGCTAAGAAAGACACAAAGGAACTGTTAGACCCAAAGACATTTTGTGATACCAGAAAAGAATCCATGGGAAAGGAATCCTCTCTGGAGTTAAGATCTTTTCCACCGATGGAGTTAAAGTCTCTTCCATTTCTGGAGAACATTATGTTGGAGTTATTCTACTTTTGTTTAAGAAGACTTACCAATACCACGTTATAGACAATTCCCCTCGCACTTTATTATTTTGTTTTATCTCGAGGGTCAGGATAGATTGTTTGGACACAAGGACGTGTTTTGATTTACAACATCCTGACGAAGACAGATCCTTAGTTTTGGTTTTTAGGTAGGGAAACTCCTCTTTAGAATAGGGTCAGAGAGAATTTTTCCCAACCCATTTAAGTTGAATAAAAGTTTATAACCTAAACATGACAACTTTGTGTCCGGCTTTCATTCCTGACTCCTCACAGATGTCTCTGAACAAGTGAAAGCTCTCCTTTTTGAAAAAAGTCAATGTAAGACCCAATTGTTGAAGGCTCTCAAGTTTTTGACAAGGTATACTAGCCCTTTTCTATGCACCAGAAAGATTGCTTAGGAATGTTCTGGGGTGCAGGGTGGAGGGTACTATTGCTCCTTTGTGGCCCAGCACTCCTGATCTATAAACCCAATCTTCTCTGTGGAAAGGTGCACAGAGATCTCTTTTAGGTTGGAATATTATATAGTTCCAAATGGAATCCCTGTATGGTCAACAAAACTGAAGCATCGTCTGATATTAGCCCCCCCAAGTGTAGTAAACGTGTCCATCCATCCACCAACGGGAACATACAGGGAAGGATAAAAATCTCACCAGAGGCCTTCTCAAAAGCATTGTAGGTGTTTACAAACCAATGCAGTTCTTTGGTAAAGACGGCACTGAAAAGAAAGCAGTCAGTTTCTGGGCCCACTCTGAAGAAGTCAGGTTTCCATGCTTTGTGTGAACCTTGAACAGTGACCCCATGCAGCATTCCACAGATATGGAGGAATTGATATCTTCTCCTGCATTGGATCTTTCATGGATTCACATGCTTAGAATATTCCCCGTCGTCAGACTGGGAACCCTCGGTACACATATATAGTCGTTTCCTATAGGAAAAAACTTCCGACACTTGTGTATCCACATCTACGTCCTCCCGGGGACGTCCACGCACGCCCCGTAGGACGTAATGGTATATAAGCCCCGCCCCGCGGGTCCCGTCAGATTTCAACCGTCTCCAAAGATACCGTGCGCTATAGCTATGAGGGAGTTTCCCTGACTAGCAAAACAAAAGCTAAGGGTGCTCATCAAGTTCAAAGTAAAAGGTCTTCAGTCCAAATCCTAAACAACTAACTGGCCCTAACACTTAGAAAACACATAACTAAGCAAAAAAAGGTGAGGCTTGCATACTGGCCCTGGGAGGGCTTCTGCCTGGCCCAATCTCTATTATAATTGTTTTCAGTCTTTTATGTTCCTTTTTCACTGCAAGATATTCTTCCCAGTCTTTGTATCAAGATATGACGTCCAGTCTCTCCTTTTAATAAAGAAAACTGTCTCTTGTTCCAAACATTTCCATCCCTTTGGGATTGCTTGAAAATAAACACTTTCACCTTTGAGACCTTTGGAGTCTCTCAAAGTCTTGAAGTCCTCAGATAGGTTGTTTGTCGTTCACCTAGGTTATTTCACATGGGGCGGCTGTCCACCCTGGTTTGTCAGACTTGTATTGCTTCCATGGCTTTTTCAGTTCTAATAAGTGTCCCTTTCTTTTCCCCTTACATAGGGTATTCGGGCACTCAGGTTTCTCAGGCTCCCGTAACCTTGAAAGCTCGCTCAGATGTTATTCACGATGTTCATATCCCTTGCAAACCCCCTTTCCGTAGCGTGTTTGTACATTCAGGTTTCTCAGGCTCCCATAATCTGGATACCTCTCACAGCCGTTATTCACAATGTCCATATCTCTCTCAATCCCCCTTGCATAGGGTATTTGTATGTTCGGGTTTCTCAGGCTCCCGTAACCTGGATATCTTTCATAGCCATCAATCACAATGTTCGTATCTCTCTCCATCCCCTTTGCATATGATATTGGTATATTCATGTTTCTCAGGCTCCCGTAACCTGGATAGATTTCATAGCCGTTACTCAAAACGTTTGTATTTCTCTCAATCCCCTTTGCATAGGATATTGTATAATGGTGTTTCTCAGGCTTCCGTAACCTGGATAGCTTTCATTGCCATCACTCACAATGTTCAGACCTTGTAGCAGTATCCTGTAAGCTTGTCCGCTTTCCCCGCTGCTACTTGGCTCTGTAGCTACAGTCTGATGTCTGTGGAGCACAGGTACTCATACGTTCTGGGCTCGGCATCCGGTTTGGGTCTCTCAGCCCACCACTGCTTGCTATTGGTCGCACCACCAGATGAGATGTGTGAATTTCCCTCTCTGACCTCGGTTCCTTGATCACGCAGAACCCCAACTCTCAGGCATTCGTCTCCCTGCTTGCTCCCTTGCTGCCACTGGCTACGCGGCCCAGCGTGTCTCCACCCCTCCAGGACATCAACGATGCATAGTCTTGCCTGTACGTAGTGGTTCTCCCTTCTCCGTAGAACTTTCCTCTTATACACGTCACATGAATAAATCGAACAGTGTCCTTCTTCGCTGATCATGGTGTTCAGGCTGCGTTCAGCATTGCCTGTAGCCAGTCCATGTGAAGAAGGATCTTTGAAAAATATAGTCATTGCAGGTGATATTAAAGTCTTTTTCACATCTATATATGAGTTTCGCTCTGGAATGGGTGTCTTTGTCCCCGAGAGGGCTCACCTCATTGGCTTCCAAGGGGGTGGCTCTCCTCTGGGAGAAAGGACGAATTGTCCAGATTCTTCACAGCATACTGCCCGTCCAACCCAGCATGCCAGGATGACTGACTGGCTCCACTGGCTTTCCTATTGTCCATAGCATGTTCAAACAGGTCAGATCCTACAGCCTTGTTGAGAGCTCTGTGCATCCTTAGTCCTATAGAAGCCCACCACTCAAGGAATGGAAACCACTTGGAGGAACAAGGTTGGTGAATGCCCATTTGGTCAAACATGTCTAACCCTGAAAACCCTTGCCATGCGGCATTCTGTAGATCACAGAAGTAGACATTTGCTTGATATTGTGGTAATGACACTCTCCTTCCTGACCCTCATTGTCATCCTCCACTTCAGGGTTTTTTTCAATGTCCATGGGCCGTGGTCTTCGTTCCACAGGGGAACATTATGCTCCTGTAGTGCAGCCCCGGGGCAGAGGGTACAAGATTTAGCACTGTCCCTTTTACAACAAATTCTGCTTTTAGCCATTTGAAAGCAGACTTTGTTTTAGGGAGGGAATTTTTCCACGTTGTGTTGGCCAGGGGTATAGAAGAGTAGAAGAGGAAAATGTCTTCTCGGCCTAAGGCAACCCCCTATGTGGGACTAGAGGGACCTGTAGCATCAGGGAGTTGGGCTTTTGGGTAATGTAGTTTGGTGGATAAGGGCAGGACCTGGGGAGCGGGCGGAATGGAAGTGACGCGGGGGAAGAAGGGGAGAAGTTCAGGTGTATGGTGGAAGGCGAATAAAAAAGAAGCCTGGTAACGTTCCTGGTGTCTGCGTCTTCCTTTATTGAGATGCCTTATGGGCCACAACTTCACGGGCAGTCCACGTGAGGTGAGACTGCACACTAGCACTCAGCGGGACACTCGCACACTTCAGCTGGGTGCGGGTGATGTGTGCGGCCTGTGCGTAGCAGGCACACTTCTTAATTTCTTATCGGAGACGGTAGCCTGGAGATTGCCGGTGCTGCGGCGGTGATACTTTAAAAAAAAAAAAAAACAAACAAATATCGAGAAGGCAGGCAGACGGTGCTTTTGCCTTGTTGTCGGCTGCCATTTTGAAGAGGTACCGTAGGTGAGCGGGGGAGGAGGGGAGACCCCATATGGACAGTTGCTAATCAGTTGCACTGGTTTTGGACACATATTGCGCTGCTGCACTGGCAGCTCACCATCACTGGGCTCATTTAATAAACACTGCATTCAAATATAAACCATTTCCTGGCTTGTCAACCCTGTGCCACCTAATCAGTGACCATATACAGACAAAGGTTACCTAAATGCGATAGGCAACAAAAGAACAAAAGTCCAGTGCTGCTCATGCACCCCAACGAGTGGCAGACAGAATTTCTGATAGACACTGGTGCCACACTGAACGTCATAAGAGAGCGTAAGGTAGTAGCTGAATCCGGTTTTCCTGTAACCCTTGAACCGTAGAGCCCCCCATCCTCTAACATTCTACGGTTAACCGCTACCTGTCTGGTATTAGGTTACTTGTAACCACGAACCACAGACAGGCTGTCTTTTCTTTCTGTGTCTTGTAACTAAGTAAGCCTTACATATAACAGCGCCACGATGCCTGAGGGCTCCTCTGTGCGCTTTCTAAATGCAAAAATAAATACCAGACACTTTTGCATGCACCTGGACTTCGCCCATCTGAAGTCGACATTTACCACTATGGGTCCAGAGCCATTTTGAAATGGCTTGGTCAATTTGAGGTGAGATGCCGTTATAAAACACAAGAGAAGAGGATCCCTGTACATGTCATCGCCACGTCGACGGAATGCGGGGGCATCCTAAGCTTTAAAACAGCTATTGACATAGGTTTGATTGGTGATGTGCAGGCTGATGGTCAGCAAATACATTGACACAGTGGAAAAGATTGTCCAGCTATTTCCAACACTCTTCAAAGGCATAGGCAAGTTACGCAACAGACAGATTAAGCTTCACATCGATGAGGACGTTCAGCCATTGGCACAACACTATAGGGGCATCCTGGTAAACCCACGTCTTGGGTATCACTTACTGTGCAAAGCTGTCAGACTGTGCATTTACATGAGACAGCCTAATCAGGAACGGTACCTGGCTCCTCGCATCACAGACATGGGGCCTCATTACAAGTCCGCCGACCCGGACTTAACGCCACCGGTAAAACCATACCGGCATCGTTTCCGTGACCGTGCAATCACGACCCACAGACCCGATAAAACCACCACCACAAACAGCCGCCGCGGAGTTAAGGGATCCGGAGAATGCGACGGCGGCGAAACCACCCAGTTACCGGCAACATGAAACACCATGGGCATCACGAGTACCACAGACATGGAAACACCGCCATAAAAATGGCAGAAAAACCGTGGCCACGGAGGCGGTATCGACGCCACCGCAAACATGACTTTAAACAATACCAGGTGAGGTGAAGCAGGCCACAGGTGCCCCAAATGAAGCCAGCCGGACCCAGCAGGTCACTGAGAGGCTACAAAAGGGCCACACCCACACCCTACAGGCAGCAGTGCACATGGTGGCAGCAATGGTGCAGAGGAGGATGAGGCGGAGGTGGAGGAGGCGCCGGCGTCCGTTAGCAAACCCTGCACCCATGCCAAACCCAATTGCGCAGCCGGCACGACCCCGCAGGCAGCCTGCAATACCCTGCATCAGGGCATCACCCTGGAACCTGACCCCAGGACAGATCCACACATTATACCGGCTGGACCGTCCAACAATCATGTACATCACCGCCATGATTGAGGACGACATCAGCAGCCACATTGCCATCTCGACCGCAGTCCCCCCCTCCTGAAGGTGGTGTCAGTACTGCATTTCCTAGGCACCGGAATTTATCAGCCCACAGTTGGTGAGCTGCACGGGCTCTCACAACCCTGTTTTTCAAAAATATTGGGACAGGTACTGGGCGCTCTGCTGCGCCATGTGTCGGAACACATCACCCTACCCCGTACACTTGCAGGGGTCATTGCAACCAAGTTGGCATTCCATGCCATTGCAGCCATACCAAATTGCATAGGTGCATTAGACTGCACCCACATAGAGCTGACAGTACCACGTGCAATGGAGATGTGTACCGCAATAGGAAACAGTACCACTCACTGAATGTACAGATGGTATGTGATGCCGGACTGCTGATTACACATTGCTGCGCACGTTTTCCGGGGTCAACACATGACTCAATGGTCCTGCGGAATTCCACATTGCCACGCTACATGGAATGCTACGCCGGACAAAGCACATGGCTATTCGGTGAGTACAACTGCCAATGCCTATTTGCAGGGGTGCTTGTGCGCAGGTGTCCTTGCTGGCGGATCCAGTCAACCGACTTGAAAGGCCTCCGTAGGCTGCCAGTGGCAGAGCTGTATGGGGTGGTGCTGGCTGAGGTGACTGTCGGTGTAACTATGGGCAAGCGTCCTTGAAACGCCTGCTGGACTACCAACATTGACTCGGCAATGCTGGACTGCACACTGTTCCCTTCCCTGACATGGTGTGCCAGGGTGAGAATTGTGGCCGCAAATCATCCAGTCGAGCTGGTGAGCCGAGGCACCGACGTGGCATTGCTCTCCCGCTGCAGCCTGGCCTCATCCCGCTGCAGCCAGGGTCTCGTCCCGCTGCAGCCTGGCCTCGTCCCGCTGCAGCCTGGCCTCCTCCCGCTGCAGCCTGGCCTCCTCCCGCTGTTGCATGGACTCCTCACGCTGTAGCCTGGCCTCCTCCAGCTCTCTTTCCACTAGCTGCATCAGGGTGGCCTGTTGTTGCTCGATGTGCTGCAGTCGTGTACAGAGCTCGCCCATGGATGGAGTTGGGGAGCGCATGGGGCTGTGCAGTTCTGGGGGGCTGAACTGTAGGCCATGGATGGGTGACGGGCCATCCATGTTGTCCCCCTCACCCTGTTGTACTGCTTCGGCCTGCATGGCCGGGGCACTCCCATCACTTGATGTAGCCTCCTCAGCTGTGCAGATGGGTTGCGAATCATCATCCGGAGCCAGGGTGGGTGGCTGCTTGGGGAGGGTGTCGTCTGCTGGTGCGCCTGATGTTGCCGGTGTGCCTGATGTTGCCGGTGTGCCTGCTGCAGCCGATGTGCCTGATGTTGCCGGTGTGCCTGCTGCAGCCGGTGCCTGTGTGCCAGAGCAGCTCGCATCATGCTCCTGGACATGAGTGCTGCGTTGTGCGCCTGCAGGTGGCCGCTACATAGCCTCTTGTCCGTCGTCGCTGTCACTTGTCACGACTGTGGGGATACAGAAGGCATGCGGTTAGTTGTGTGGTGTTACGTAATGTGTCCATCACATGCATCAAACATCACAATCCATGTCCACTTGCAATTCAACACTTTTGACTATTGATACACACAGGTGTGTGTCTCTGCTTCCAGTCAGGCACGCACTGTGTGAATTTCGAGGGATCGTGCTTTGGGGATGTGATACTTGTCATTTGGCCAGTCAGTGGGTCCATTGGGTCACTCCTGCCCTGTTTGGGGGGTGGGCATTGTGAGTGGGTCCATTGGGTCACTCCTGCCCTGTTTGGGGGGGGGGGGCATTGGGAGTGGGTCCATTGGGTCACTCCTGCCCTGTTTGGGGGGGGGCATTGGGAGTGGGTCCATTGCGTCACTCCTGCCCTGTTTGGGGGGGGGGGGGCATTGAGAGTGGGTCCGTTGGGTCACTCCCAATCACACGTATGGCTTTGTACTCTGTGCACCTACCAGCATCTGCAGGTGGGCTCACTCCTGCCTCTGTCTTTCCTATGCCGTGGATGCCTTCGAGGTGCATTACACTGCTACAGCGCTCCTCCCACGATTGCAGCTTCAGAGGGGATGCAGGGCCTCCACCAGTACCAGTGCTGTGTTGGCGGTGTGCTGTGATGAGGTTGCGCACCCAGAGCCTGAGGTCATCCCACCTCTTGTGGCACTCCTTCACTGAGCGTGTGGTCACGCCAACCACTGTGCACTTGCGTGCTGCCTCTGCCCACACCTCCTTGCGGCGTTGCTGAGTAGCGCGCCGCTGATCTGCACTAAAGAGCATTTCAGCATGCTCAACAATGTGCTCCACCAGTACTGTGAGCTCAGCCTCACTGAAGCGCTGCTTTCTCTGTCTGCGTGCTGGTATCCTGCATGCCATTATGGTGTTGGATGGTTTGTCAGTCTCAGAGAGGTGATCTGACCTCTGTTGTCTGAGGATGGCAGTGGATTGTGCTTTATATAATGGCCGCCTCTCTGTTTCCGGTTTTTTCCCTGCGGTCATGGTATTTCCGCTTCCGGTGTTTCCGTGTCGGCGGGGGCGGACACGGTTCTAGCGCCGTTTTCTGTGGCGCTAAGTCCGTGCGCGTAGGTGTTTACGTGACGGCGTTGACTCTGTTTCCGCCTCGGTGTGTTGCACGCGACCCACGTGCCGTAATCGACCCTTCTTTCCGCAACCTTGCGGTCGCGAAAGCAGAGTCACCGTCGACACGGAATCACTGCATTCCAGCAAAGCGGACTCATAATGAGGCCCATGGTATACCTTCTAAATGGTGCCAAAGTATTTTCCAAATTGGACCTGAACAAGGTTTATCACCAGCTGGTCCTGAGCCTGGAGAGCTGCTACATCACGTTTGTAACGCACCTGGGGTTATACAGGTACCAATGATTGAGTTTTGGGATCTCATCAGCGGTGGACATTTTCCAAGCAGAGATACACAATGTAATTAATCACATTCCGAATTGCATCAATTACAGTGATGACATTCTGGGGTTTGGCATGAATGTGGAAAAACATGACGATACACTTGCCAGATTTTGTATGGTGTTAGAAGCAGCCAATCTCACGTTGAATCGAGACAAGTGTGAGTTCTGAAAGGGAACCCTCCAGTTCTTCAGGCACATTTTTTTCAGAGAAGGGCATCACCCCAGATACTGAGAAGGTTGCCGCCCTTAATTATACGCTGCCTCCAACAAATGTCTTGTAACTTTGCTTTTTTTCTAGGGCTGGCAAGTTATTGTACGAGTTACATTAAGGATTTCGCCACCATCAGTGAACCGTTGAGGGCCCTCACAAAGCAGCAGGTACCATTTTAGTGGTCGACAGCGTGCCAAAAGGCATTTACAACCATTTGTGACCGGATAGCAGAGGCCAAAAAGGAACGTTTGGCCGACGTCTGGGCCTGTGAATATTTTCATTTACTTCTTTATGGGAAGCTGTTTACAATAATCAAAGATCACCAGGCCCTATTTTTCTTATATGGAAACCCTCAGGTGGAAATGCCCCCTCGCATTGCTTCATGGGGTCTGCGGTTGCAAGACTATGCATTTACCATCATTCACTGGCCAGGGAAGGAGGACAAACCAGCCAACCTTCTCTCCCGTCATCCAACAGCAGAGAATGTATCAGAACCGTCAGTGGCTGATCGATACATCAGCTACCTATTACAATATGCAGTTCTGCATGGAGTGGACCCGGTGAGGATGATGCAAGAAGTAGAAAGAGCCGCAACCATTCAAATTGTTATTGAGGGTTTGAGGTCGGGGAGGTGGAGGCGGCGAGCCAAGGAGAGGGGTTGGCTCGAATTGGCAGAAGTGCAGAGAGATGTGAATAGCCTTCTCTAGGTAAAAGAAGAACTTGCTGTTGTAGGAAGGATTCCTGCTCAAAGGCAATAAGATGGTGGGACCCACACCACAGAGGAAGCAAATGGTTGAATTGGCACATGAAAGACACCAGGGAATCGTGTCAACCAAAAGGATGTTGAGACAGAAGATATGGTTTCCCCAACTAGACTCAATGGTAGAAGACCTACAAAAAGAGTGCCCCACCCGCTGTCTGATCACACCCACCAGACACCCCAAACCTCTGAGAATGACTGACCTCCCAGCAGGGGTGTGGCAGGAAGTAGCCGTTGACTTCTTCGGGCCAATTGAAGGGGGGGGAACTACGTGCTGGCACTCGTGGATGAATATTCACGGTTCGAAGCACAGATGGTATCTTCCACGGCTGCCCACCATGTCATTCCAGTACTAGACTGAACATTCACCGCATATGGCATTCCAAGACAGGTGAAGTCAGACAACGGGCCTCCATTTACAAGCCAAAACTTTAAATCATTCGCTAAATAAATGGGGTTCAGCCACAGAAAGATAACTCCCGTTATGACAGCAGGCCAACGGGACAGTCGAGCGATTTATGGCCAATTTGAAGAGAGCACGCCAGATATCACACTTAACAGGACAGTCGTATGA
This sequence comes from Ambystoma mexicanum, assembly GCF_040938575.1. Lineage (NCBI taxonomy): Eukaryota > Metazoa > Chordata > Amphibia > Caudata > Ambystomatidae > Ambystoma > Ambystoma mexicanum. The sequence continues at coordinate 1,054,771,117 of NC_090931.1, read as the reverse complement.
ACAGGGGCTACATCATTTATTTATTTATTTTTAATTTTTATAGAGCACCACATGCCCGGAGGCCTCAGGGCGCACAAAAAAACAGACATAACGTACGACGAGCAGAAAAGATGGTCAACGATCATAGAGAGAGGTCAAGGGAACAGACCCAGATTAGCCAGGTTTAAGATTGAAAAGGTACATTTTTATTTCCTTCTTGAAGAGAGGCAGATTATCTGCCAGACGTATGTGGCCTGGAAGAAGGTTCCATTGCAGGTGAGCCTGGGTGTCAAAGGAGGTCCCTCCAAAGTGCACCAGTTTATTTCTGGTCTGGAAGAAAGTTGGTGCGGAAGAGGAACGAAGGTTCTGTGTGCTCACATGTGGCTGTACACGATCAATGAGATATGCCGGCTAGGTTTTAGAATGCCATTTGAAGACCCAAGTCAGGACTTTGTGTGTGATCCTGTGTTTTATTGGCAGCTTTGGGACGTGCTCTGGTAGTCTCGCAGCAACTGATCTGGTGGACCATTCCCTAATGGTGACAAGACTGGGGGAGGTCACCCATTGCTCCAATCAAGCTTCTCAGTGGATATCTTACTTTCTTGGTCACCTGGTGCACCTTCGGCAAAAAAAAAATGTTTGGACGCTTAACTTTTTTATTTTTGAATGAATCATTACGATACATTTCAGTCTGGTATGGCCCGCAGACTTTTAATCACTTTCAAAATTATATATATATATATATATATATAGGAGACAAGTAATTTTTCCATCTCCTCCTTCTCCTGTCCCATGCACTTCTGTGATCTGAATGACACCTGGCCTAGTAGGATTGTTGTCTGTCTTCCCTCTGTTCCCCCTCCCTTGCCTCGTCGCGCCATGAAACACTTGTATATAGGCACGTTATAAATGTCATATATCATATCATATCATATCCTGATCAAGGTAGATTGTTTCTCCAGGCCCCAGAGCACTTGTATTCTTAAATTATCCCACTTGGCAGGCTGGTCAGGGCAGGAGGAAGGGGGCGGCCCAATGAATATCATTAATATAAAAAAGGTGATGATCTTGCATGCGCTTTCACCCTGAGAATCAGTCTTTTATCCACACTAATTAGTCTTACCCAGATGGTGCTTTCGTAGTAGTCTTTAAGCAAGACCCTGGTAGTTCTGTCAACATGACCATGCATTCTGTCGTTGTGGATAGCATCAACCCAGTGCATCTGAGACCGGATACACTGGAACTGCATTTAAGCCAGAAAGTTCAGTGTCATAGTTCTTTATTCCCATCATCGACTACACTGATCAGGCAGTCAGGATTACTGCATGGGTCCTGTACAGTCTCACCTCACAGGGACTGCCCGTGAAGTTGTGGCCCACACAGCGTCTCAATAAAGGAAGACGCGGACACCAGGAACGTTACCACGCTTACTCTTACTACTACTGCCCATTCATTTTCCCATAGACAAAAAAGGTAAATTTTTGCCAAACTGCATAGCCTACACTGATGGATGGATTTGGACTAAGTCTGAAACAACTTGGGCACAAAGCGTTGACTGGTGCATTTCAGGATCATGGTTTTCAGAAATGAAACAACTGCAATCTTGTTTTTCTCTCGATGGGGTCAAAAAACATACAAATGCCATCAGGGTAGAGGTAGGGGGATGGCTAGAAAGCACTAAGTGAAATTTGGGAGTTGGAAGAGGTCCAGGGACTGAGTTGCAACACATGGCTTTCTGTAGCCTCGGCTATAGACGCGAATATGATATGATATTTTATTTGTATCGCACTCTTACACAGGTGTTTTCACAGGTGAATAGCCGACATCTGAATGCAAACTGCGTCACAGAGGCAGCGTGTGCTCTGGGGTGAAACAGAGAGGGCAGGGGAGGTGAGGCAGCCGTCTGGGCAGTGGGGGGAGCTGGCACAGATGAGGGGGGCATTTGGTGATGGCCTGGGGGGGCCAGGGACGCATTTTCTTTTTCCGGCTGTTTTGCCGATATTCACGGCTATATCCGAGGTTACAAAGGACTATAGATAACCACGGGTTTGTGTAGTTCGGTACCAGTGGTTACGTATGTTTTTGGAAAGATATTTTTCTAACTATAGTAATGTGGGGAGGGAAAAATCACTAGCTATGGCTGAAGGCAATGGCTAAATTGCCAACCAGATCGCCCATTCATGGAGTAACCGGGACAGACCCTGCTTAGCTTTAAAGTGAGGAAGTGGCCAGCCTCCTCAGTCCATGTTGCCTGATAAATCAGCCAAACTTACAAGACCTCTTAGAGGAATGGGACGGCCCTTTGCTTGCTTTAAAGCTAAGCAGGGACAGCCCTGCTTTAAATCTAAGCAGGGTCAGTCCCGATTACTGCATGGATGGGCAACCGAATGGGCATCTGAATTATTTACTTTTTCAAAACCGTGCTACTTTTAGTCCTTGAAGGTTTTGCACTCAGACACACTTTTTTACCTTTTACTAAATTGCATTCTGGTATTTGTAGTCTCCCAGTCAATAATACAAAATAAAAACAATAGGTATTTTTACAGCAACAGTGGGTTTCCTAGCCCTGCAGTAACTGGAACAAACCCTGCTTAGCTTCAAAGTGAGGAAGGGGTCAGCCTACTAAGACCATGTTGCCTAATATATGGGTCCCCCTTAGAAGAACACTTAGAGAAACATGTCCCAAGGGGTCTGGATCCTTCCTTGCTTTGAAACTAAGCAGGATCGGTCCCGGTTACTGCATGGATGACAGAGAGTCCACGGTTCTGAATGCTGTGTATTTTCTTAGTTTTAAATATCTCATAAGACACGGCATCTGTATTTTTATAAAACAGAAAAAATGAAATGTAAAAAAATCACATTTATGCTGAAAACTGCTATTCGAGAACCCTGGCCTTAAGGAGTTCGAGACACAGCACTTAACCATTATGCTACAATTATGTTATTGTTTGGATTTTCACAAGTTTTATACCTAGCATTTTATAACCAAACATATTAAATTATAGGCCAAGTATGAAATGCATGGCCCATGAAGCACTAAGCCATTGTGGCCTATTGGTTAAATGCTGGGTCTCGAACTCTGGCAGACCCGGGTTCAAGGCTGTATGTTTTTTTTATTTAACTAATTTAATTTAATTAAAAGAAAAGCAACCAGGACTGACCCTGCTTAGCTTCAAACTGAGTAAAAGGCCAGCCCCCTCAGGCCATGATCAAGACCACTTAGAGCAACATGGCATGTGGGGCTACCCCCTTCCTCACTTTGAAGTTGAGCAGTACTGTGCGTATATTCATGGGCTTCAGCTTTTGATTTTCGCTATGGGTGCAGGAAGTACCTGGGCATATGTTATTCTTGCAGCCGGTAATTTCTTTCCCGTTTCCGTTCTGCTCAAATGTGGATAGTTGGAGTCGTGCGATGTATCACAACAGTCACCAAGAGACTGGCCATAAAACAAGGGGATTGAAACATGGGATAGGACATTTCCGCATGCAGAGTTTGGTCAGGCGGTTCTGAAGAACCTTTTTGCTTCGTCTTAGATTTGAGGCAGGTTACAACAGCTCCACCCTTTGTCTCCTGTTCGGTGGAATCACCCACAAGGATGGAGGAAAGGGGATGGGACATATGAGTAATTAAAGTTACTCACTGTAGTGACTAGAGTACTTATAGTCCATAGTCCCCTTTCCTGGAATAAAGACATTGAGAATTCCAAATCTGTCCTCTTCAGCTCATGGAATGGAGTCAGGGCACTGACTTCAGCACAGCACCCGCAGATTTGTTTTACACACAGTTTTCTTTGGATTTTTGAAATGACAACATTCACAGCGAGCAGGAAATTAGACCAACATCACTGTTTTTCCAGATACTTGTCTCATTTGTGGGATCTAGAAGGTCTCGGGAGAGCTTGTTGGCATATCTGGGGTGTGAAGCTAAATCTTCCCGAAGCCCTTCTATAACCCGGCCTAAACAGTGACGTGCTTTGTGCCCCGCCATACATGGGACATTGAGTATATTTGACAGGACTGGCTGCAGACAGTTTGGCCACTGCAAGGCAGAGCGTGCCACTTGGCTGCTGCTGGAAGTAGTGTGCATAGTGGTATGTGGACAACATCAGGGCATATGATGGCAAAACCACACATTTAATTGTAGTACCTGGAAATTAGAGCTTGTACCTTGTACAGTCTTTCGATCAGTACCTGGGCGTATGGTGGCTGTTGCTGTCAAAGGAGGTTGGACCTGGGCATTTGCCAGTTGTTTAATCGCATATATGGCTGTACATAGCATATGATAGGATTACATGGGTGGATCTTTGAGACTGGGTCTGACATTTTAATAGCAGTTCCTGCCAATAAGAGGCTATACTTGGCATGTGAATACAATACTTGTGTACGTGAGGCCAATTCTGGGCATATGATAGGGGTAGCTGAGCAATTGAGAGGGCAAGTGTCCTTAAACAAATCAGAACTATTGTGTTTGTCATTCCTTACTTTCCCTAGTGCGCCTTCCTACTTGCTACTGATTAGGGAAGCACTAACAATCATGGGAACCTATGTAAGAATAGGTGGAGTAGATTCTTTGTAAGCAAATCTTTTATCATGACCTCCTACATAGTATTTGGAGCTGAAGAAACTTCATGACTTTTATTTTTGTTGATGTGTGTTTGATTTGAGATGGAGTAGACATGTAACAATATGGCAGTCGTATTTGTTTTGACTCCTGAGCTTTTGTCTTCTTCTCCCTTAGCAAATACTCAGTCTTTTTGTATTTTTTGCAGGTAATGCGTATGGCATAGCTCATTGCCTACCTCATGAAGAAACTGAGGCAAGGAGAAGGGATGGGCATCTCAATTTGACTTCAGAACAGCTTCAAGAAAAGTTGAAAGCAGCTCTGCAAGCAGAAAAACACTTTAAGGTATGGCATGCTTCTTATAAGTATAAGTGTGTTTTTACACTGCATGTGCCACACTAGTACGGAATTCTGAACTTTAGCTTGTGCGGCATCTAGTTAGAAATGTGACTGTTAGCATGTACCGCACCTAGATGGAATCCCACAATTGCAAGGACAGCAGTGCCAACTAACCAACCAACTAACAATTCCATCCCTCTGCATACACCTCTCAAACTATAACCAAACACAACCACAAGCCTAAAACTCAGCAATCCGCACAAACTTCACAACAATTCAACAACAAAACAAACCACGCATAGACTTGCACAACAGCACACGACGACTATGGACCATAAAACACCCCGAGCCCAGCCAACGGACCCACCGGCTGAGGCTGCCAACAGCACATCACTGCTCTCTTGCACTTTTCCAGCTTATTCCCACTAACCCACCCCCTCTCCTCCCCTTTTTCAGAGCCGCCAGAGCGCCAGGGGACCACTTCGGTGGTGATAGTGCGCGGTACAAATGTCCTTTAACATGAACGTAACAGCACAAAAGGTTCAGAGAACCTGACCTGTAACAATTCATGTGTATTTTTTTGTAATATATATTTTTTATTGTTTTCTTAGTTTAAAAACTCCACAGCACACCCGACAGTGAACGTTACAATATTACAACATCATATGCATTGACATGTGTATACCACTGCCATCCCATACCCTCCCCCCCTTAACTCGAGCTTACTCCTCGCACCTCTACTTATTCTCTCCCAGGGGCGCCTTTCCTTCCGTTCTCCCAGAAGTATCATGTTCACTTGAGCTTGCTCGGGTGGGTTCGCTTAATGTGGCCACTAGTAGTCTCCAGGCCGTCAGTATTCCCACTTCATCATCCTCCCCCCTGTAAGCTGCTTCGTACCATACTGCCGTTTCCGCTTCAACCCATTTCAGAAGGTCTTGCCACCACACCTCTATCTTGAGTCTCTGGCTAGATTTCCACCCCATAGCTATTCTGCATTTGGCTAAAATATAAGGCAAGTCCTTAAGTTTGCATACATGTTTCATTTTACATGGTCTAGAGAATCCTCCTACCATGCCTGCCCATACCGATTCCACATTTAACTTGATACCTTTCTCTGCAAGTCAGGGGGTGACCTCCCACCCAGAATTTTCGAATCTCCGGACATGCCTAAAACATGTGTGTCATCCCCGCATTTACTTCCCCACATTTGGGGCATATTTGTGTCTCAATGCTCTTAAATCGGGCTATCTTTTGAGGGGTCATATACGCCATATGGGTCACATATAGCTGAATCTGTTGTAACCTAGCATTCCTGGATACTTTCTTGTCGTACCTCTGTGCTCTTTCCCATTGCCCATCCTTCATAGGTTCACCCGCGTCCTCCTCCCACTCCCATCTCAATTGGGTCACCTCTTTCCCCACCCTGGACATTACTAGTTCGTAAATCTGGGATACCTTGTGCCCTCCTTCCGAGATATCATATATTGGGCCTCATTACGACCCAGGCGGTAAGTTACCGCCTGGGCCGTGACTTTACCACCATGGCGTAAACTACGTTTACGCCATGGTGGTTGGCGGACTTACCGCCCCATTCCGAGTTTGGCGGGGCGGTAAGTCCCCAATCCCCATTTACCCTTCCCCATTCCCATTTTTGCCCCATAGGGCATAATGGGAGTGGGGAAGGCGTTAATTACGCCACCGTAAATTACGGTGGCGTAATTAACTCCATGGTCCCTTAGCGCCATGGATTTTAACACCTGCTAAAAGCAGGTGTTAAATCCGCCATGGCGCTAAGGGACCTCGTACTCAGGCGGTAAGGGTCGGCGCTGTTTACGGCGCCGTAAACCCCTTACCGCCTGGGTCGTAATGAGGCCCATTGTCTCTATGGCAGAATCTGGTTGATCTTCTAGCGCTATTTCCGATCTTATCTGCTTTATCAGTCTAATGTAGGCAATATATTCCCCAGGGTGCACTCCAGTAGCTTGCATTAGTGTTGTGAATTCCAATGCCTTCCCATCTCGCCACACATCTCCTAGTGTTGCTATGCCCACCGGTTCCCAGTGTCTACGTATCATCTTCCTTGGTTGTTCATCCACTCCCCTCAGTGCCACTAGCGGCACTTGGGGGAAGCACAGGGTCAGGTTTTCCTTGACCCGGCACGCCTTGCGCCATGTCTCCCATCCCAATTCTAACAACCTCGATCGCCCTTTTAGCTTGGGTTTGGGCAGCCATATTAGTTCTTTCAGGAAAAAAGGTGTACATTCAGACCTCAGCAGTCAGGACTCTGCTGTTGTGTCTTCAGTTAGCCACTTAGCCACGTACTGTAGTTGCCCAGTCAGATGGTATATTTCAAAGTTGGGCAATCTTATGCCTCCTTTCTCATACGCATTCTGTAGCTTCCATAAAGCAACCTTATTCAGGTATTATGCCAGATGACGCTTCTACATAAGCTCTGTAGTTTATCAATGAAGCTTTTGGGCAACATGTAGGGGATATTCACAAAGAAGTGCAATAGCCTGGGCAATACAACCATTTTCAACAATGCTACCCTTCCCATCATAGCCAGGGGGAGTTTATCCCAGAACTTCATGCTGTTTTCAATGTTAGCTACTGCTTTCTCTGTGTTATATTTGTGTTCATCTTCTACATTGAACAATTCATGTGTTCATTGGCTTCTGACTGTCCTATTTTGGGATTCGAGACATGGGGATAGGGAGGAGGTCACTAATTCACAAAGGTTATGGATAAACTATTGTTGGTTATTGAAAAGAAATGTATAAATATAAAATAATTATAAGTGAGTTTACTTGTAAAATTGAAAAGTCATTTTAAATAAAGAACCTCAACACATATTCATAAAGAAAATGCATTTATCACATGGGATCTATACTGATTTTTTTTTAACTTTATTTTTTGGATTTATGCATAACAACAAACAAACACCATTCCACCCGCTCTCCCCTCCCTCTCTCCCCCCCTGTGTCACTATTAGATGCAAGTGTTCTATGGTCGTTGGCTCCCCTTTTGGATGATTCATAGATAGCAGCGTTGTGGGATAGTCTGTTTTATCCAGTATTTCATGCGGTTTGTTCTCCTGAGTCCGAGTCTATTGCTGCTGTAAGCAGGTACGTGACATATGGACCCCATATTTCTGGTGGGTGTGCATGTAATGGGAGTGTATGCAGATATTCGGTGTCTATGTCTTGGCAGTACAGGATATCTTTTTTCCAAGCCTCTATAGAGGGGGCTAGGCCTCGGCCCCATGACATGGCTATTCTCCTGCGTGCCAACACCAAGAGGAGGGCTGTCCGTTTCCTTGTTGAGGGGTGTAGGTATTTGGTCAATCTGAGGAGGGCCACCAAGGGGAGCGGCGCCAGCTCTTCGCCTATTATTGCCGACACCATTTGTAGAACTTGAGACCAGAACCGGGAGACCACAGGGCAGCCCCAGGCTAGGTGAAAAAAGTCATACGCATGGGTGTTGCACTGCTTACACTGTGCTGAAGATTCTTGGTGTTGTCTGTGTTTTTTGGCCGGGGTGAAGTAGGTTTGGTGTACAAAGTTGAACTTAATTTGCTTGGAGCGTGTGTTTATAGCCACTTTCTGTGTTTGCCGCAGGATGTACGTCCAGTCTTCATCTGGTATCCTGGTTTGAGTGGCTTTTTTCCCAGCGTTCTTTTGTTCAGGCATCTATGGTCACTGTGTCCGTCAGTAGGGATTTATATATCAGTGAAGTTAGCCTCCCTTCAGCCTGCGCCTGGATCGTGTTGTGTAAGAGGTTCCATGTGCCTGGTTGTTTGGGAAATGATGGGAACATTGACTGCAGGGTGTACCGTAGCCTGAAGTACATGAATATGTCAAGTGACGAGTCGCCACCTCTCTCTCTGACCATCTGGGGAGTTATAAAAATGCGTTCGGGGAATAGATCGCCAAGCAATTGAACATTAAGTTTTCGGAGCGACTGGTGGAACGCCTTCTCGGCTGTCAGGGGGACGCCTGGGATGTATTTAACCAGCAGCAGAGGGGAGAATCTGACTTGTACTTTATATTTTCGTTCTAGTTTCTTCCAGATTGCATAGGTGGCGAGGACGGTATTCATTGTATTTTGGGGCACTGTTATGTGGCTGATGACAACTGCCCTCACTAGGTTGGGTGAGGCTAGGGCCCTTTCAATCTGTACGTGGGGACGGATGAAATGTGTAGTGTACCAGTGGCTCAGGAATTGTGCCTGGGCTGCCCAGAAGTATCTCCCCATGTCAGGGAGTGCTAGGCCGCCGTGGGATGTTGGTAGAATTAGGGTCGTGTAGGCTACTCTTGCCGGTTTTCCTGCCCATAGCAACTCTAGGATGAGGCTCTTAATTTTCTTTAAAAAAAGCTTGTGGAAGAAGTAGTGGTATGTTCGTGAATAGGTAAAGGAGCTTGGGGAGAACCATCATTTTGATTAAGGAGGCTCTACCCCAAAGTGTTAGTGGGAGTGATTTCCATCTCTGTATGCGCTCTTGGAGTGATTTCAGCATCGGCCCGTAATTGTCGTTATAGGTATCGTTGTGATTGAGGGACATATGGATGCCCAGGTACCGGACCCGGGAGTCTTCCCACTTGAACCCGTGGTCATCTACAAATTTAGTGGTTTGTTGTGTTAGGGGGAAAATCACTCATTTGGAGTGGTTGGTTTTGAGGCCTGAGGAATTACTGAATTTGATCACTTGCGCATTATTGGGTTGAGGTTCAGGGTCTTGCACAAATAGAACTACATCATCAGCGTATAGTGAGACGACTAGATTGTGGGGTCCGAAGGTCAGGCCTCGTGGAGTTGTTTGGCGTGCAGTTGCGAGGCTAGGGGTTCCATTATTAGAGCGAAAATAAGTGCTGACAGGGGGCAGCCCTGTCTGGTACCGCATTCTAGTTTTATGCTGGCTGACTTCGTGTTGCCCAGAGTGATGAAGGAGCGGGGGTCATTATAAAGTAGTGAGACCAGCTTAATGAAGAAATTGCCAAGTCCCATTCGTGTTAAAACTGCAAACATGAACGGCCATTCGACAGAGTCGAACGCTTTTTCCGTGCCGAGAAGGACTGCTATTGCTTGTTGCGATGGGTCGAGTGCCTCTATGACACCGAACAGCCTTCTGATGCCTTATGTTGTGCTGCGACCTGGGATGAACCCCGCCTGGTCGCCTAGCACCAGTGCGGGCATGAAGGGAAGTAGTCGTTTTGTCAGAATTTTGGCCAGTATTTTATTGTGTAGGTTAATTAGGGAAATTGGCCTATAGGAGGCACAGTCTGGGGGTTTACCTGTCTTGTGCAATAGGATGGCATTGGCCTCGCGCATCGTTGGTGGGAGTGTTGCGTGTTCTAAGGCTTCTTCATACACCTGTAGTAGGAGCGGGGCTAAGGTAGTTGCATAGGCTTTGTAGAATGTGCCTGTAAGGCCATCTGGGCCTGGGCCTTTGGTGTTTGGAAGGTGTTTTATGGCTGAGGTAATCTCTTCTACCGATATGGATACATTTAGTGGTTCCCTGAGTTCGCTAATCACCCAGTAGAGTTCTGTGTCGTTTAAGTAGTTTTGTAATGCCTCGGGGTATGGATTGTGCTTTGAGCTGTATAGAGTCTGATAGAATTTATGGAACTCCTTCACGATGCTCTCTTCAGTGTATACTAGGGTTCCTTGTGGGTCACAGATTCGTTCTACACGAGTGGGTATTCTGTCGAGCGCTATCAGGTATGCTAGTAGGGCCCCAGGTTTTTGGCCTTCACCATATTGCCGGACTTGGTGCCTGCGGATGAGGAACTTTAGTTCTTGGGTGGCTGTTTCATTACATTTTTGTAGTTCTACTTTTATATCACCTTGATGTTGTGGTTCGTTGGTCGTGGTGCTTTTGCGTTCAAGCTCCTTTAGACGGTTTTCACTGGTTGCTAGTTCACGCCTGATCCGTTTCAGTATGCCGTTCTCTTTTGCCATACATACGCCTCGTACATAGCATTTCAATGTCTCCCACAGTGTGCCCGCGGATTCGACGGAGTCTTGGTTTACCTCTAGGAAGGTGGTGATTTCTTGCTGTAGTTCCGTTGCGAACACTGTGTCTGACAGTGAACTTGGTTTAAATCTCCAGTGAAGCGTGGCCGGCTTGGTGTTGGGTAGGGTGCATTCCAGAGTTACCATTGAGTGATCAGAGAGAGTTCTGGGGAGGATGTGACTGGGTCCCCATTGAAATGGGCTCTGTGCTGATACCATAAGGTAGTCAATGCGCGAGTCGGTGTTGTGGACAGCGGAATGAAATGAAAAGTCTCTCATGTCACCGTTGGCTTGTCTCCAAGCGTCAATCAGGTCGAATGCTTGGCAGATTTCTTTGATTTGTAGACTGGCTTTGGAGGGACGAGCAGTTGTGGCATGTGACTTGTCAATTTGACGGTCCAGCGTTGTGTTGAAGTCAGCTCCCCAGACGATTGTGCCAGGGTTATTCGTTCCCAAGTGTGACATGATCCAATTGAAGTTATTTGAGCTGTCTACGTTGGGGGCATAGGAGTTTACTAAGATTATCTCGTTCCCTGCTAAGATCCCCCTCACCAGTACTGCTCTTCCGTCAGAGTCCTTCTTGGATTCTATTAGGCTGAAGCCTGTTTTCCTATCAATCAGGATGGCCACCCCTCTCGCGTATGATGAGTATGACGAAAAGTACCTGTGACAGCCCCATGATCTGGCCCAGTGGCGTTCCGAGTCGGGAAGGAGATGGGTCTCTTGTAACATAACTATGTCGATTTTGTGTCTCTTGAGATATTGTAGGATCCTTCTGGTCTTTGCCGGTTGGTTGCCCCCACGGATGTTCCAGGTAGCTACTTAAAACAGTTCTGGTGGACGGGTGATGGTTGTTGGAGTGCGGCCCTTCGGTGGGATGTAGGGAGCTGTGGGTACCCTCTGGATTGTGGGGTGCTGTTAGTTTCCTGAGTGACGGGGGTGAGGGCCTGATGTCGAGCCGTGGTGGAAGAAAGGCAGGCTGTAGGTGGCGACTTCTTAAAACTGTTTTCCCTCCCTCGTGTGGGCAACTCCCAACTGGCCCACATTGATCCCTCCCTTGTGAACAAAAACGGAGACATCAGCAGTGTTGTGCTTGTCTGCTCCTTTGGTCAGGAGGCGTTCTGCAGCGGTGCAGGTCCGTCCTCGACTTTCTTCTTCCTTGTTAATAGACAACTCTGTTAACTTAGCTGTGCAAGGAGCCCTAGGGGCTTCCCAAGTTGCACGGCCTTGGAGTGTTTCGCTCCTATGTTGTTTCTTCGGAACAAATGGTAGGTTTTGGCATGTCGGTATTAGCGCCACTGACTTTATGTTCGGTTATGTTGTGTTTCTGTTATTTCTTTCTCTTTGTGCTCGTGCCTGGTTGGTGTTTAGGCCAGGACATCCTGCTTGATCTAGGAATTTGTTTGCCTCTTCCGGTGTCTGGAAAAAATGGACCTTTCCCCCATGTTGGATTCTGAGACGTGCTGGGAACAGCAATGAGTACGTAATTTGATTGTCTTTGAGTCTTTGCCTGGTGGAGGTGAATGATCTTCTTTGAGATTGGACTGCTGGCGAAAAGTCTGGATGAAAGTGGATTCTGTCCCCTTCATGGTGGATCTCTCCTTTCTCCCTGGCCAGTCAGAGGATGATATCACAATCCTTGTAATTGAGTAATTTGGCAATTATTGGCCTGGCAGGGGCACCTGGGATAGGTTTGGAGGAAGGGATCCTGTGTGCTCTTTCTACCACAAACAGGCGCCAGATTGGTGTTCACTTACCCGATGATCCGGATATTGTTCCTTCGGGAGCGACCCTCTAAATCTTCACATCTGGAAGTGGATACTTTGATTTGGGATTTGAGTTGGGTGACTCTTGCTCCCAGGGTCACTGCGCCACACGTTGTTCGACCTAATTGAGGTGCTCAGTATGGGTGTCTATCCGATGCTGGAGGAGATCTACTTTCGAGTCAAGGCCATCCATTTTGTTGTTTCGACTCCCTATGCCTGCTTTCAGGTCCACTTGGAGCCCTTTGATATCTGTGGAGGAGGTTCCTTCCTCCATTTGGAATCCGCTGGCAGTAGGGATCTCTGGCTCCTCTTGTAGTCTAGGGGTTTTAGGGACTGTTCCGGACTCAAAGTTTAGTTTTCTTTGTGACTGATCTGTCCTCCCCATTGGACCTGCGCAGATGGGGGTTATTTCGTATTGGTTTAGGCACTTGTATGTGGTTTCGAGGCGCTGGTTGTCTTCCTTCAAGGAATTGTGATGTGTGTTTTGCAGCAGGGGTTGAGGATAGCAAAGTGTTCTTTTGGGTCTGCGGAGCACGGGTGCAGCGTCTAGTTCTATTGCCAAGTGCCAATTTTGTAGGTCCCAGAGGGGCTTGGTGATTCAGTAGTGGATGGGTAGGGAGTTTTGTAACCCACACAGTGAGGTTTTACATGCAATTTATCCTTTCTGGTGTTGCGGGGGTATGGTAGTTTCCCTCTATTGCTTTTTGCTGGAATAGGAGGTCTTGGCGTATAGTTCCCTAGGCCAGGTAGGGAGGGCTGGAGGGGGCCGTGCTGGCTCAACAGGGTTTGTGGCCTGAGAGCAGTGACAGTCTGAGTGCGCAGGGGGGGGGGGGGTTCAGGCGGGACTTCCAGCAGTTAACTCAGCGATACCCCCCTGCATGCTCCGTACCTGTGTGCGGTGGCTTGTAGCTCGGCGTCCGCTCCTAGACCTCTGTCCGCTCCTCCGACCCCATGAAGAGCCGTCTCCGCCCGGACGGGGAGGGAGGAGGACTGCCGCCTTTGGTTTTTGGGTTGACGTCCGCACCCTGGTTTCCTCGTCTCGCGCAGCAGGCCTGGTTGTGAGGGGAGAGGGGGAGCCGGGGGAGCGGCACGGACCCACACCCTGCCTAGCACTCCTCTCGTGCAGGCGACCAGGCGTCAGCCCGGTTCGCTCGGGGTATGCCGTTTGAGCCGCGGCTGCCAGTTGTTTTCTTTGGATCAGGCCTCAGGTGCCGTGGTAGAGTTGCTGATGTGGGGGGGCTGAGGGGGATCTGTCCTCAGCATTCACCCGCGGCTTGTGGGCATTCGGGGTGGTTCTGCCTCGTGAGGATGTGGAGGGGGTGGGCAGCTTCCTCTCGCCTGTATCCCACTCGGGCTCAGGCCGTCACCCCACACCCCGGCTTCTAATGGGCCTGCTTGCTTCTCACGGCGCCGGTTCGAGGAGTAGCATTACGGGTCGTAGGCTTTCCGTTCTGGCCCCAATTTTCACGACACAACGGAGCAGTGTCTGACGAGCAAGGGTGTTCTCTTGTCAGGGCAAATATGATCCGAATTAAGGAGGATTGGACAGGATTAATGACGGGCCGTGCAGGAGCTCACTAAAAAGCAGCCATCTTGGTTGGCCCTCTAGCGCCCTCTGGGATCTATTCTCATTAATTTAATGTTTTTAAGTCCTGCAAGCTCCTTTGCTGCATTTGAACTATGAGCAAATGAAGCATACATTTCTGTCAATGGAGCTAAATTGTATTGAAAGTGCTACTTTACAAATTGTCTCACCAAGGCTGTGACAGATCCTAATTATTTTAACAAACCCAGTTTGATACTCGTATATTTTGAACCTATTTTGACTCAATTTCTGTACATGAATTAAATGAGTTTCATAAAAATAAATCTTAATCCTCCCTGTTATTTAGAATGAATTATAAGGTTTATACTAGTGTACAATGCTATTAAGTGCTTTGGCAATAAATGCACTTTTGTAGTGTGCATAGACAATTGTTGAAATAACTCAGAGATTGTCTTTTTAGGTCATAGTGTTTAAAAACAACATAGTGTATTTGTATTTATTGAATATAGGGTGCCCTTTCGACCAGAAATTATGTTGTCCTGGAGTCTGCGTCAGTCTCTGGGTAGAGTGCTTTTATAACCGGAGCAAAGTATCTAAGTTTGAGTAGCCAGTTTGTGAAGGGCTAGAGTGATGGGACATAAAGCTGGGACTTAGATAAGGAGCAGATTTACATTGCGGGCCTATGGCCATGGTAACTTATATTAACATGTTTACTATTTACAACTTGCAACACAGGAGTGGGGACTAGAAGTGAGGGGTCAGCGGATGTTAATAAGATGGAGGGAGGGAGAATCTCATTTGTTGGGTAATAGGTGGAGCTTGAGTCTGGTTTTGAACTATACAATCCAGGGGATGGTCTTGAAGCCACAGAGAGAGAATTGGAATGGGGTAGGCAAGTAGGTAGGAGTGCGGGAGAGGGCACAGGAGAGGGAAATGAGGGACATAAGAGTGATGAAAGAATGAATGAATGAAGAGCTTAAGAGCGAAAGTATCGGGAGTTGGAAGTCAGCAATCTAGGGGGCAAGGGCATGAATGTTTTTTAAATGAGTAGGAATTTAACAGGAGAACAAACCTGCATAGCGAGCCATGCAGCATGGTGACAATAGGAGAAGGTGGGGTAGGATTGAAGGAAGTTGTAGATTGTGTGCAATAGTGAAGTTGAAGACTTTTTTAGGGTGAGACAAAGTGTGCATGGGGCAGCCTAGGAGTGGCACAAATAGTAATCGAGCAGTGAGTGATCAAGGAGTAGCAGCAATAGTAGTCGATTGGTGAGTGAGTTTGGGGTATATTTGCTTTATATTTAGGTTTATTCTAGCAGCTGTGGCGGGGGCTAACATGAAATGTTGGAATTTGAGGTCAAAGCCAAAAACTACACCAAGGATGCAAGCCTCTGGTGAGGATCAGTTGCTGTCTGGAGGGGAGGGGAGAGGAGATGAGAGAGAAAGCTGAGCATTGGAGGCAGGTAGAAATATTAATTCCATTTGCAAGGGTTAAGTATCAGGCAGCATAGAGCCATCCAATGATGGATGTCTGTGAGGCAACTTGTGATGTGCTGGGAGATAGCAGGGATAAAGGAGGAAACAGAGAAGATGATCTGGGTGTTATTGACAAAGAGTTAGTAGTGGATTAAATACATTTGCCCAAGGAGGTGCCGTGGAACATGAAGGACAGTGGGCCACGGATAGATTCTTGGGGGACACCCACTGAGATGGGTGAGGGGGAGAAGGCATTAGCATTCTCAGAGATAGAAAAGGAGCAGTCAAAGTGATCACTGTGGGTCAGTGATATATGGTTCCCAGAGCAGTATATGGGGGACAACCCTGATCCCCATCCCCACACAGGGTTTTCATGATCAGACATCTTTATTAAAATACAAGGGTTTGATAAAGGCCTCTCATTTCTGGCCTATCTGTCCCTATCCTAAAGACAGTTTCCCTACCTAGGAAACTAAAACTAAAGATTAGTCTGTGTCGGGTCATCCAACTTATGTAAACTGTCCTTGTTTCCAAAACTTACTGTTCTGACCCTCGCACTGAAAAGAAACAACTAAAAGTGCAAGGAATGTTTCCGACTTATGTTTGGCAAAAAGTGTTCACAATTAAAGCAAGGAGATAAATCCAACAGAAATAGTATTTTCCAAGGAGAAACCCTTGGATCAAAAAGGTAGTTCCCTTGTCCAGGATATTTCAGACAGGATGGCAAAAAGTGTCTTTTCAAACAACAACTCCTTTGATTCTGTATGCCAGACTCAACAAGTTCCTGTGCAAACAATATGTCTCTTTCAAACAATGGTTTCTCAAGGAGACCTCCTGGCATACTCCCCAGCCAGGAATCCCCCAGTAGGTTCTTCAAATCCCTTGGTATACTCTCCTGCCAGGTATCTTCCCATGCATTTGCGCATTCTGAATGTCACCTGGCCTAGTATGATCGTTGTCTGTTCTTCCCACTGTCCCTCCTCCCTACCTCGTCGTGCCTCGAAACACTTGTGTATAGGCGCATTATAAATGCCATATCATATCTTCCTACAATGGGCCTCATCATGAGTCTGGTGGTAACCCTTAAATGTGGCGGTAGCGCTATTACCGCCGCATTTAAGGCTCTGCCAGATCATGGCCTTAGCGGATTTCCCCCCAGCTCTGAGCTGGGGGCAAATCCGCCGCAAATTTTTCAGCGCTATTACCACTGGTGGGAAATCCGCCAGCGGTAATAGCGCGAAAATTCCCCATTGGGCCCAATGGGGAATGAGGAATTCCCGAATGGGCCACAATGGGGAATGGGAACCAACAGTTCTGCCAAACCCGTGATCCGGCGCTAATGGCGCCGGAGGGTTTGGCGGTTGCGCTAATAACCCCGGCACTAATAGCGCTGGGGCTACCGCCCAACTCGTGATGAGGCCCAATGTCTTATTCTTCCATATGCTTTGAGTGGATTGACTGGTATACTCCTCTGCCAGGAATCCCTTTCTGGGGTCCTGTGAATCCCCTGGTATACTTATCTGCCAGGTACCTCTCCCCAGAATGTTCACTGCCAGATGTACTTCTTTCAGCCGGACTACTTCTTCACTTCAAACACTCTTTCAATGTAGCACAGTTATATTACGTCACTGTGCTTCTTCTTAATTGGCTTGAGGTACTACTTGTTCCAGGTTCTGCCTTTAAATATGTTCATTAGGGTTTATTTGATTGTGATAATCCATGCTCCAACTTTCCCCACATTGACTTTTCATACATGAGTACTTGTGCAAGTATAACTGTTCTTGTACTTTACTTGGTCGGTATTCAGAAGTTCTTATTTGCTTACATGCCTGCCAAAACGCCCCCAGTGGTTCTGGGCAGACTCACTGGTGTCTTGTAGTTTACCCGACCCGTGGCACGTTGCTGCAATGAAGCCTCCCTTCTGGAACAGCCTCTCTTGCACTGCAGACCCTCCTCCAGCACTCCTGACCCCGCCACGCTCACCAGCCGGCAAGACTGCTGCTTCTTGTCACGACCATGGCCCCGGTAGCTCTGCTTCTGCCGCTGACGATCCTCGCACAGCACCCGCTGCGTCTCTCTTGGCCTTGCGCCATGCCGGTAAGTCTTGTGAGCATTCGCCTGGAAACGCCTGCGTTCTTCAGCACAATCTTTCCCTGTTCTGCTTTCTTCTTTGGTTCTGCCTTTATCTCTGGTTCTCCTCCATTTACGATTGCGGATACCACTTTTAAATGTCACGCGCACTTGTGCTGCCTCATAACAACTAGTCTGCATGGTTAACTTTGGGTTTCTTTCAATCTGCATTAACTCCTTCTCCCTACTCCTCATCTCAGTACTTGAGGTTTTATGGAAATTGGGATCCATAGGATTTGTAGGTTTCCCAAAAAGATATTGGTTAGGGTTTTTTATTTTGAAAACCATTAGAGACAGGGGATGTTATATGTGTGTATGAGGTATGAATGGATTTCCGAATAGAATGACAGTATTCCATCAGAAGTGTAGGTGTCATAGGGTTTTCCACACAAGGCGGGGAATACAGCGTCTCTCCTAATGGAGTCATCACCTCCTTCCAGCAGTCGTCCTCGCCCACATGATACTCCCTCATAATACGACCCCCAGGGTCAGGATCAGGTAGCGATTGCCGCCCTATGGCCATGTGAGAGGAGATCATCCCCGGGAAATCAGTGATGACTCTGTAGGATTTATCACACTACAGAGTGTGAGATATAAAAGGAGTGGCTACAAACCTATTGGGTGGGGGAGTTAGAAGTCTGCATTTCGAGTTAGAGTAGTGCATGGTTTTGTGGCAAGGAGTAAAGAAGGAGGGAGCGAGCAGAGGAGGCAGTGAGAGAGAGGGGCCTAGTGCAGATGATGATGAGAAAGCGGAGCAGAGGCAGTATCAAGAGGGCAGAGACGAGCATAAGAGGGGTGCAGTAGAGCATGTTGAGCAGATGAGGTGGTGACAAGAACAGATCAGGTGAAAAAGGGGGAGAATAGTGAAGGGGGTGGAAAGCAGAGAAATTGGAGTTCGGAAGGGCACGAGGAGATAGGAAAGAGTAGATGAGGCTGAGAGGTGAGACCATGGTGTGGAGGTGGTAGACATAAGAGGGAGTACAGTGAAGGATGTGCTAGAGAAAGAGTTGTAGAGGAGGCAGCCATCAGAGAGAAAACCAGAGGACCTGGTAAAGAGGATGAAAGGTGCAGAGGAAATAGAAAGGAGAAAAAATATCTGAGAAGGTTGTAAAAAGAGGAAGAGAAGCAGAAAAAGAACCACCAGATAAAGAAGTAAAGGTGGGTGGAGAAAGAGAAGGAGGAGTGCAGTGATGCAGCGAAGATGTGGACAAGACAGAGGGTGGCAAATTGAAGATCAGGAGAGTAGAAAGACAGAGAGTGAGAGTCTGGACCGGTGGAACAGGGGAGCGAATATAGGGAAGCAGGTGGGTGTCCCAGAACCTCGATCTGGGAAAAAGTCTGTTGAAAGTCTGCATGTCATTCGGGGGATGATGGAAAGACAACATGTCAAAGTTACCTGTTGCTGCCAAAAATGAAGGAAAACTAGTAAATCCTTGGTTCCACCAAATCTAAAAGAGTCGCCTGACCCCATCCAGATGACGCAGCGAGCAAGGGGGTGGAGGGCTGTGCCAGGTAAACCACAAATCAAGGAAGATCAGTACAACCTCCCGACGACTTCAGAGCCAGCCAAGAAGGATCCAATACAAAGCCAAGAAAATTGTGTGGAACACTATAAATCTCAGAGGAGGTTCATAGACCTAAGTTCTCCAGCAAAGGGTCTGGCATGGATTCACATGCTCATAAATATTCCCTGTCGTAAGGCTGGGAATCCTTGGTAAAGGAAAAACAGTTTCACTTTCACTTGCAAACTGTCTTTCTCATTTAAACCAATCACTGTCCTCTGGGTCATATTGCCCCCATCCAATGTCAGTCCTCTCACTAAGCCCCTCCTCTGGCAGCCATCTTTGGATTTTTACCGCACGCGTCAGTGTTGGGAGTCCTCGTGTTTGCTCTTCAAGCAACTTTTACGTTTTTGGGTGTTTCTTGATGGAAAAAGGTTCTGTTTTTGTTCCAAAGGAGCCGTTGTGATGTCTTCTCCATCTGCCGACAGCGGGGATCCGTTGTCGGAATTTCAGCGCCCCTCAAGGGCCAAGATCATCAAAGATTCTAGAAGGCCATCAGGCCTATTTCGCGCCCTCTGACCATGACGGAGAAGAAGGACGGAAGGACAAGCACCTGCAGTGTCTCTACTGCCTGCATCCGGACCACAAGGAGGTGGGGTGCGAAATATCCCTCGGGTTCTCCAAGAAGACGACGGGGGACAGGCGCAGTAGACTGGCATTGTGGCTTAACGCCAAGGCCTCTGGCCCATGCTCTAAGCAGGGTCATGCCTCACCCTGGACCGGCCGGTCCGAGGAGCGGTCTTCTAAGTCCTTTGAGGGGGCCTCATCCGTGGAGGTCCAAGAACCGCAAGTCCGAGTCCACCGGGTTTGCAGCGGAAGCGAGTCTCAAGGTGGATAGGGTGCGATCGACGTCGCCCTCCGCCTCCATTGCCAGCTGACAATCAAGCTCCTTCTTGAAAAGGAAATCATCTACCCCCGGCTAAACTGCGTGAGAAATCCGAGAAGCCGCGGATGGAGGAGAAGGCTGAATAGCCCAACAAGGCCCAATCGGCACAGGCTAAGACTTTGTCGGCAACAGATTTGGCAGCTGCTACTACCATGACAGCTAAGGGCGCTGACCCTGCGAAGGTAGCCCCTGCAGCATAGAAGTATCCCTGCTCCCAAAGCGCAACACTGCCACAGTGACTTTGCCAAAATCTGCTGGCACGCCAGAATGGGGGAAACCAGCTCAGGCCCCGGTTTAAGCCCCTTGAGGAGGCCCTGAAACAGCCCTCCCAGGCCATGGCCCAGGCCATTGAGGTCTCGTCCACGGACGACGAAGACCAGGAGTCCCTACACACGGTCCACAAGGACGTTAAGAGGATGACAGCAGCGACGATGGTGCAGGGCCTCGATTTCCGGCCTTGATGTCTCAGCCAAGGGACATTTCCTTGGACATCCTGTCGACCCTGCACACCTTGGTGTCAGAGATCCAGAGATCCAGCAGAGGATGCCTCCGGACCCAGCTCTGGTGGTCCCTCAGGTCCCTGATCAGCCTCCAGCAAAGAAGAGGAAGCGTCATCCGATGCCCCCATTTCAACCTCCACATCGGGCCCCTTCTCCCCAGGAGACCCAGACACAGGCACGGATACGGCTACAATGACGGATGGCGATGAAGATATCGTCGCAGCAGACAGCGAGTCTCCGCATTTGGATGCTCCACATAGGGTGTCCCCTCCGGATGAGGTGGGATCGCTCCACTCCATGATCTCCACAGCTTCCGAGCTATTCCAACTTCTGCCCGGAGAAACAAACAAGGGTTTCTTGTACCATAGGCGCGAGGCCAAGAGGAAGACGATCATGGGCGTGCCCTTTTTGGACGATGTGTGGGAAGAGGGCTTTGCCCTCATGAAGAACCCTTGCACAGCTCCAGCCAAATGGGATAGGCTGGAGAAGAAGTATTGGGTGCCAGATTCCACACCCAAATGCTTGAGGTCGCAGCCATCCCTGGATTAGATGATATCGGCAGCCGCGAGGAAACAGTCGGCCAACCCGTCCTTTTTGTCTTCGGTCCCTCCGGACAGCAAGGGAAGAGGATGGACGCCATGGGAAAGAAGGTGATTTACACCACGGCGCCCACTATCAAGGCGGCCAACGCACTGACGATCCTAGCCAGGTACGACAGGGAGCTGTGGTACAAGCTGGGGCCTATTCTGGAGTTCCTCCCTGACAATAAGAGAATGGAGGCAGTCGCTCTCTTCCAGGAAGTGGAAGTAGCATCTGATCACGCCATCACAGTGGCATTAGACGTTGCAGACACAGGGTTCTGGCAGATGGCGAACAGTGTCTGCCTTCATCGCCAAGGCTGGATGAAGGCCACAATTTCTGTCAAGGGGTCCAATCGAAGGTACTGGACATGCCCTACGACGGAGAAAATGCATTTGCGAAGGTCGTTGACGAGTCCCTCTAGGACACCGGTGCACAACTTGTGGGCCAGTTGCGGCCCACCATGCCATTTTGTCCGGCCCGGAAGACAACAAAGACTTTCCTAATGGAGGGCGGCCCGCAAGCAGCATCGACCGCCCTCCATTAGGAAAGTCTTTGTTGTCTTCCGGGCCGGACAAAACACTGGCCCTCATTGGTTCAGTGCACACGAACCACGCAGATCCTACGAGCCACGTAGTGCGTGTGTGCTGCACCAATGGAGTGCCAGCACTACGGCTGGCGTGGCCAGTAAGGCGTGATGCTGGAAGGCATTTCAGCCTTGTCACACCCACGCCAGCTGTAGTGCCAGAAGCCTCGCCAGCGTTCCAGCATGTCTGGTAAGTACATGGTGGGGGGGCTGTATGTTTGTGTGTGTGTCTGTCTCGGGTCTGTCCTGACTGTGTTTTTTGTTTTTGTATGTATGTTGCGATGCGGGGGTGGGGGTGTGTCGGGTCTGTATGGGTGTTTGTATTTGTATGTCTGTGCAGTGTATGTTGAGATGCGGGGATGGAGGGGTGTATGGGTTTGTATGGGTGTTTGTATTTGTATGTCTGCTCAGTGTATGTTGAGATGCGGGGGGGGTGTCGGGTCTGTATGGGTGTTTATATTTGTATGTCTGCGCAGTGTATGTTGCGATGCGGGGGTGGGGGGTGTGTCGGGTCTGTATGGGTGTTTGTATTTGTATGTCTGTGCAGTGCATGTTGAGGTGTGGGGGTGTGTCGGGTCTGTATGGGTGTTTGTATTTGTATGTCTGCAGTGTATGTTGAGATGGGGTGTGGGGGGTGTGGCGGGTCTGTATGGGTGTTTGTATTTGTATGTCTGCAGTGTATGTTGAGATGGGGGTGTGGGGGGTGTGTCGGGTCTGCATGGGTATTTGTAGGTCTGTAGTGTATGTTGAGATGGGGGGTTGGGCGGTTGGGGTCGGTATGGGTGCATAGTGTATTGGTGTATGCTTGTGAGTTTGTGTGCTGAGTTGGGGGTGGGAGGGTTCGGGTCGGTATGGGTGCATAGTGTATTTGTGTATGCTTGTGAGTTTGTGTGCTGAGTTGGGGAATGGGCGTTTGGGTCTGTATGAGTGCATGGGGTGGGGGCCATGGGGCATAGTGTTTGGTTGGGGGCCAGGGGGCATAGTGTTAGGATGAGGGGTGGGGGCCATGGGGCATAGTGTTTGGCTTGGGAGTGGGGCTTAGTGTTTGGTTGAGGGGTGGGGGTCATGGGGCTTAGTGTTTGGTTGGGGAGTGGGGGCCATGGGGCATAGTGTTTGGTTGAGGGGCCATGGGGCATAGTGTTTGGTTGGGGGGTGGGGGTCATGGGGCATAGTGTTTGGTTGAGGGGTGGGGGTCATGGGGCATAGTGTTTGGTTGGGGAGTGGGAGCCATGGGGCATAGTGTTTGGTTGAGGGGTGGGGGCTATGGAGCATAGTGTTTGGTTGAAGGGTAGGGGTCATGGGGCATAGGGTTTGTCTGGGGAGTGGGGGCCATGGGGCATAGTGTTTGGTTGGGGTGTGGGGGCCATGGGGCATAGTGTTTGGTTGAGGGGTGGGGGTCATGGGGCATAGTGTTTGACTGGGGAGTGGGGGCCATGGGGCATAGCATTTGGTTGGGGGCCATGGGACATAGCGTTTGGTTGGGGGCCATGGGGCATAGCGTTTGGTTGGGGGGTGGGGGTCATGGGGCATAGTGTTTGGCTGGGGAGTGGGGGCCATGGGGCATAGTGTTTGGTTGGGGGCCATGGGGCATAGTGTTTGGTTGGGGGCCATGGAGCATAGTGTTTGGTTGGGGGCCATGGGGCATAGTGTTTGGTTGAGGGGTGGGGGCCATGGGGCATAGTGTTTGGTTGAGGGGTGGGGACCATGGGGCATAGTGTTTGGTTGGGGGCCATGGGGCATAGTGTTTGGTTGGGAGCCATGGGGCATAGTGTTTGGTTGGGGTGTGGGGACCATGGGGCATAGTGTTTGGTTGAGGGGTGGGGTCATGGGGCATAGTGTTTGGTTGGTGAGTGGGGGCCATGGGAGATAGTGTTTGGTTGGGGGCCATGGGGAATGGTGTTTGGTTGGGGGCCATGGGGCATAGTGTTTGGTTGAGGGGTGGGGGTCATGTGGCATAGTGTTTGGTTGGGGGTGGGGGCCATGGGGCATAGTGTTTGGTTGGGGGCCATGGGGCATAGTGTTTAATAAAAATTGGGGGTTGAAAAAGCCTCCTGCCATGCCACGGCGCGCCTACCGCCCCACCCACATTTACTTTTCGGCCCACTATAGCCATCATGTAAGGTACTTTCGGCCCTCTGTCAAAATCAGTTGTGCAGCCCTGCTCTAGGCCATCAAAGCCCAGGGACACGCTCTGGAGTTTCAACGCTGATGTCCGCGGAAACCTCTGGTTACCCGTCAGGAGCAGCACATCCCTCAGCTCCTGGAAGAGGTGGGCCATGCTACGAAAAGGGGTGATGGAGTAGCTCCCCAGCGGCTCTGGGGCTCCAGAGTCTATTCCAGATTCTTTCTGGTCAGAAAGAAGATGGGTGGGTGGAGGCCCATCCGAGACCTACGACGTCTCAACAAATATCTAAAGTCCCAAAAGTTCAGGATGGTCATGTTGCAGCACATGCTCGGCCAACTGAGAAAAGGAGACTTCTTGACGTCATTGGACCTGGAAGATGCCTATTTCCACATCCCCATTCACAAGAAACATTGAAAGTTTCTATGCTTCGTATTGCAGGGACAGCACTACCAGTTCAAGGCTCTAACTTGCGCCTTAAAGTTGGTCCCCAGGGTGTTCACGAAGTGCCTGGCTCCGGTGGCGGCCTATCTGCATTTACAGGGCATACACATATACTCGTACCTGGATGATTGGCTCAATCGTGCCCGCTCGCGGAAGCCCAGCCGTCGGACACACAGACGACTGTCCAGCTACTGACGGATCTGGGATTCTCCATCAACTATCCAAAGTCTTGCTTAACACCATCGCAGAACACGCTGTTCCCAGATGGCAGGCTCAATACAGTGTCTTGCCTGGCATCACCCTCGGAGGAGATGGTAGCAACCATTCAGGGGAAGGTGCAGCGGCTATCGTCGACGAGGACAGCCACGGTGCAGGCCATCAAGTCATTGCTAGGCATGATGTAATCCTGCATCTACCTCATCCGGCTCTGCAGATTGCAAATGCACCCCCTTCAAGAGTTCCTGGATGCTCACTGGATACAGGTGTCCGGAAGCTTCACGGACAAGATCTCTGTCGACGACGAGTTCAGACAAGCGATAAGGTGATGGGGCGTCCGCTCCAACATCGCCCAAGACAGGGGTTTTCAGGACCCACCATACCAGGAGACGGTCACCACGGGCGCCTCCCTGGAAGGCTGGGAAGCCCACACCGGACGGCTACACGACAGAGGACTCTGGCTGCTGGTGGAGGGACTCGTACCAAAATGTCGCCCTCACAATTACGACAGCCGAAAATGATGACTCCCTCCCCCTGACACCACATATATAAGAATTTAATATTAATATGGGGGAGGGTTGCGGGGGGTCTTCCCCCGCATATGGTCTAAAGGGGTTTAAAACAAAAAGTCAGCATTTTCAGCCGTTGCAATAATCACATAGATCCCTGGAGGAGAAGGATCTCCATATCAAGATCCTGGCACTACGGGCAGTGTTCTGGGCCTTCAAGTTGTTCCTTCCGTCTCCTACCTTTTCCTCACTTGTTCCACACTTGTGTATATATTTCTGATGCTTGTTAATCTGCTTAGAATCACATGCTGTGCATATAGTCCGACATCCAGTGGTAACCGCAGAGTATTGCATCTTGTCTTTCGGGAATCAAAGGGGACGTCGACATGGGCATGCCTGTAACACTATCCCTAACGTGACATGTAGTGTACCCAAAATCCCTCATGCTTCAAGGTCCCTTAGTTTTTTTCCACGAAGCTATCTGGCCGCCTTAATGCGGAGCTCGTCATAAAACATTGCGTTATTGTTATATTTCTCGACCTTCGGTCATTTATTCTCATTGTCACTCCTTTCGACGGTTGATTCCTGTACCACCGCTGAAGACTGCTGACAACGGAATTTCGACGGCTGTTGATCCGGTCGGCACTGCCTACCACGTGGCTGGGGCCTTCTGGCCGGCCTGTACAGTAGGGAGAGTGCGGTCGGGGTGGACATATTCTTTTCAAGAATGCCTTTCCTTTTCCCCCTACCTTTGTTCCCTTGGGTTTGTCTTTGCTATCACAATCCTGGGCTATGGACAGGACTCCATTTAGATTTTGTCCTTCCTATAAGGCAAAATTTCCGTGGAAAGACAAGCACTGTCAGTGCAATAAGCGTCTCCCCCTCGATCACAACGAGGCGTGCTTTGCGGCCTGTAAACTCTTACGTCCCAAGACTATTAAGGAGTGCCGTTTGAAGCGGTGGGCGGCCTTTGGTATGTCGCAGGCCGAAAGTAATTCACCCCGCCGCCACAGCCGCCGAGTGTGACGAAGAGGTTAGCGATGACCAAGGCTCCACTTCGGAGGCCATTGACCTTACAGCAGAGAGTTTTCGATCCGTGCGTCCATCCCCGGCCCCGATAGGCACGACGAGAGTCCTGCTATGGGGACAATACATCCCGGCGACAGGGACGCACCCGATTTCCACACAAAGCACACAACCCACGGGTTCTGCTTCAGCGGTCCAGTTGAAGCGCTCCAAAGCGCCAACAGGCATGTCGGATATTTCTGCGGTGCCCGCTGATCTTTATGATCGGCAGCCCTCCCCGCAACCGCGGCATGCGTCCGGGCAGTCCAAAAGTAAAGGCGCCAGCACCAAAATACACGCAGCCGTCGAGATGCCTCAGAAGAAAGCGCAACACCGCTTAAGGCCTCGGTGGCGCTGAAATCCGAGCGCAGCCACCGGCTCAACCGTCACACCTCCCTGTAACCTCGAGCATCAGCGATAGTATCGCGAGGATCGCCTCGGCGGTGAAACAAAAGAAACAGTCAAAAGAGATGTCGAAATAGAAAGAACGGCCTAAAGACACATCTAAAGACACGTTGCAACGTCTGGAGCCTCGGAAGGATTACTCTGAGAGCCCCTTGTCTTTATCTAAGACTTTAGGGAAAAGAATTGGCATGCTCTAGAGAGGAAAATCATCAGGAAGACCCCTTTCCTCCCCTGGACTCCTCTGGTTCATCATCATGGACCAGAGAGAGGTTTGACGGATGCACATACAGATTGGAGAACTTTGTCGAATTTTCAGAAAGGTTTGCTCCAAAGAGGCTTTGTGAGAAGTTCCCTTATACGCCTATGGCTAAGTTTCACAGGACCTTTGATGCTCCTCATGAAGAGAATTTTTTTGACCTTACTGATGATGAGGTTCCTGTGAAAACATACGTACAGGATGATGATCCTTTTGGGGTTCCTAATGATGATCCTGCTGATCCCATGGAGGGTTAGAAAGACAACCATCTGGTTGATAATCAACCTTGGGCGTCCCCTACCCCGGACCCTGACACCTTGTGTATGGATTCCCCTACTACCACACCTGTTCGTCAGGCCTCGCCTGTTGATGATCAAATGGCGTTCAATGCTATCTTAAAGAAGGCGGCAGAACATTTCCAAATCGCGCACAGGAGGCTGTGCCGGATTCGGATTTTGTTGAAGACATACTAAAGGAAAAGCCTCCTGCTAGTCAGGGCATTCCATTACTGAACTCTATTAAGAGACGTCTGGCTCCATCATTGTTAACACCAGCTCAGACCAGGGCGGTTAATCCCAGTGTAGAGAAGCTGTTTCGCCCTTCTCTTACCGACCCCCTGCACATTAGGGGGCATGCCACTCCGGATTCGCTGGTAGTTACGTCAAAGAGGAAGAGGGCGGGTGTCCCCCTGTCTACAGGTGAAACACTGCCTGATAAAAAATGCTAAAAGTTGTACGCACTGGGGAAAAAGGGTGACGACTGCTGCAGCATTCTCCACGCGCATAGCCAACAAAACCACACTGTCGGTTAGCTATGCGGACGTCCAATGGAACCTGCTGCAATAGGGCCTTCGAGAGGTCCCTGAACCGCTGCAGGCTCGTCTGTTTGTGCTCGTATCTGAGGGCAAGCAGGTGAACCACAATATTCTTAAAAATACTTTGGACGCTGCTGAAACAGCGGACAGGACTTTAGCCCAGGGCACCCTACTAAAACGACACGCCTGGTTGAGGAACCAACTTGTTCAGCAAGGACGTTGATGAGGCACTTGAGACAGCAAAGAAGGGACATGAGACTCTCAAGTCTTTGAACCAGATTACCCAAAGACCCTTCCAACAGATAGGAGGCAGCTCTTGTTCCTTTTGTGGGCAATCTCACTCCCCTCACAACCAGTATGTTCAGCAAACAACTGGTCCTCAGGATAAGGACCTAACACCACCACCACGTATACACTGAGAGGACAATGACGTGGAAAGGGTAGGGGCCGGGTTTTCACCCCCAGAGGGTCCCCGGCCTCAGGTCAGAAATTACCCTCATATCCAGGTCCCCTCCCATGCCTCCAGGGTGGGGGGACATCTAACGTCTTTCCTTCATGCATGGGAGGGGATAACAACAGACCAGTGGGTACTCAAGACTGTTGCCCACGTGGACTGCATAGAGTTTTGCCGACCACCTCAATTCAGACTGCCGAAATCAAGACGCCTGACTCCGGAACACCCGCGCATCCTGCTGCAAGAGGTTGAGATCCTGCATGGAAAGGGCACCATAGAAGTCGTCCCTCTTCTACAGATAAACAAGGGTATTTATTCAACATGCGCCCTGTGTCAAACATCAAAAGTTTCATATGATCAAGTTGCAGGAGGTAATCCCTCTGCTGAAACAGGGGGATTACATGGCAACATTTGATATGAAAGATCCATACTTTCATATTTCAATGTTGCCGGCGCACAGAAAATACCTAAGGTTCATGATAGAGGACAAGCACTATCAGTTCAGAGTACTCCCCTTTGGCATTCCCTCAAGGCCAAGGGTGTTTACGAAGGTACTGGCAGTCGCAGCAGCGCACCTGCGCAGAGAATCCGTTCCAGTTTACTCTTACCTCGACGACTGCCTCATAACAGGGGATTCCTACGGAACATACCTTTTGAACACTCAAAAGACGATAGACCTCTTTTTCAGTCTGGTATTCTGCATCAACGAGAAGAAATCCAGCCTAGCCCTCAGTCAAGTCAAACAGTTTCTAGGGGTTCTAATTCAGACAGAAGACAGCCTCGTCTTCCCCTTCAACGAGAGGGTTGAAAACATGCTGTTTCAGATCCCTCAGTATGTAGCCAGTCGGGAGGTGACGGTACACAAAGCCAAGCGACTGTTAGGAATGATGGGGTCCTGCATTTACTTAATTCCTCACGCGCGTCTGCGCATGCGTCCCATGCAAGAGTGGCTCAACAGCCAGTGGTGTCAGGCCAGCGGACAATGGGAAGATCTGGTGATTCTCTCGCCAGCCCTCATTCTCTCTCTGCAGTGGTGGTTGACGGAAAACCTCATGAAGTGAAAGGCCTTCACCACCCCGCAGTAGAAGCCACTCTCATGACGGATGCATCTCTCACGGGTCGGGCGCTCACCTGCTTCAGCAGACATCGTGCGTGGCGTGTGGTCCCCAGAAGTAGCATCCAACCACATAAATCTATTGGAGCTGTTAGCCGTATTCAAAGCACTGAAAGCCTTTCAGGCACAGCTACAGGGGAAGACAGTGCTGATCCTCACAGACAGCACCACAGCCATGTACTACATGAACTAACAAGG
Organism: Ambystoma mexicanum; assembly: GCF_040938575.1. Classification (NCBI taxonomy): domain Eukaryota; kingdom Metazoa; phylum Chordata; class Amphibia; order Caudata; family Ambystomatidae; genus Ambystoma; species Ambystoma mexicanum. Next base: position 1,054,741,599 of record NC_090931.1, on the reverse strand, counting down.
GGGCACACTCTCTTCAGGGCTATCCAAGCTGTCCCAAAACATTTGGAAATGGGCTCTCAAACACAGGATCCAGGGGAGCTCAATCTTCTGGTGGACGTGCTCAGCAGAGACTTCCCACTGCCCGTAGAGTACGAATGGCGACTACATGAAGCCATCGTCTCCAACGTTTTCGCACAATGGTGCTTCCCAGAGATCGATTTGTTTGCAACTCTGGAGAATGCTCAATGCCAAGATTACACCTCCAGGTACCCCCAGAACCAAACCAAGGGGAACAGTCTCTGGATAACATGGTCAGGGAAATGTATTTACACCCCCCCCCCCCCCGACTCCCCTGTGGGCATGCCAACCCTGGTTCTCTCATCTGATGGAGATGTCCCTATCTCCTCCAATGAAACTGCCTTGCCCATACAACATGTTATCTCAGGACAAGGGGGAAACACTTCACCCATGCCCGCAAACCCTGAACTTAGTGGCCTGGCTCCTGAGGTCATAGAGTTCGGGCACCTACAAATTCTTCAGAGATGCATGGACATACTTAGAGAGGTGAGGAAACCTAACAACCGATACTGCTACTCCAGTAAATGGAAGCGCTTTGTTATCTGGTGTAATTCCAAGGGCATCAATCCCATTGACTGCTCTCCTACACGCATTGTATTGTACCTGACTCACTTACTAGACTCAGGCCTGGTTTTTAATTCCCTGAATGTTCCCTTAGCTGCTCTCTCAGCCTACACTACGTCACAACAGAAGGTGTTGTGGTGCAAAATACCAGTTATTAAGGCTTTCATGGAAGGGGTTGAAAGGATTCAATCCCCCATTTCTAACCCTGCTCCCGGATGGGACCTAAGTGTGGTATTGACTAGATTTATGGGGCCTCCTTTTGAGCCTATGCATAAGGCAAGTCTCAAGGATCCTACATATAAGACAGCCTTCCTAGTGACTATCACTTCTATAAGAAGAGTTGGTGAACTACAGGCCCTTTCAGTTCTAGACTCTTTCGTTACAGTTCACGGGGATAAGGTGGTTCTGTGCACTCACCCTCAATTTCTGCCTAAATGAATATCCAAGTTCCATGTGAACCAATCAATACAACTGCCTACCTTCTTCCAGAACCCCACTAACATGGCCGAAAGAAGCCTACACACATTAGATGTGCGCTGGTCAGTCATGTTTTACCAGGAAAGAACTAGACCACTGAGGAAGAAAAACCAGTTTTTCGTTTCAGTGTCAGCTGGTAGAAAAGGGGATCCTTTCTCTAAATCTGCTATCTCAAAGTGGATTGTCAATTGCATCACACTCTGTTACACTCTTGCTAGGAGAGAACCGCCCTTCAAGCCTAGAGCTCACTCTACTCGGGACACTATGGCTTCCATAGCATTCATTGCAAATGTTCCCCTAGAGTCCATTTGCTAAGCGGCAACCTGGACTTCTGCACACACCTGTACACACCTTTACAAAACACTATTGCCCAGACACTCATTCTAGGTCTGATTCTCAGGTGGGACAAGCAGTACTAAGACATAGGGCCTCATTACGACCCAGGCGGTAAGTTACCGCCTGGGTCGTACCTTTACCACCATGGCGTAAACTACATTTACGCCATGGTGGTTGGCGGACTTACCGCCCCATTCCGAGGTTGGCGGGGCGGTAAGTCCCCAATCCCCATTTACCCTTCCCCATTCCCATTTTTGCCCCATAGGGCATAATGGGAGTGGGGAAGGCGTTAATTACGCCACCGTAAATTACGGTGGCGTAATTAACAACAAGGTCCCTTAGCACCATGGATTTTAACACCTGCTAAAAGCAGGTGTTAAATCCTCCATGGCGCTAAGGGACCTCGGAATCAGGCGCTAAGGGTCGGCGCTGTTTACGCTGCCGTAAACCCCTTACCGCCTGGGTCGTAATGAGGCCCATAGTTTCACTACTGTTCCTTTGCACAACCCTCCTCCAACTCTGGGTACTGCTCGCTAGTATATGCACAGCATGTGATTCTAAGCAGATTAACAAGCATCAGAAGACATGCATTACTTACTGTAATAGCATTTCGAGGGGATTGGGTCCTCCGACGTATTCCATATCTATGACAGGTAATCACCACAGCTGTGCTGCTTCGGAAACTTTTTTCGGCGTCTGCGTCCTGCATCGATGACGTTGATGCACCGTCGTCGAGGACCTCCTCCGACGTCATCCGATGTGATAAGTAGGACGCACAACGCCTGTAGCCTCAGTTCTGTTTTTTCTGCGAACGTGTTGCTTCGTGAATCTCGGTTACGCCTCGACTCTTTGGAGTTCTGTTCTTCTTGGTTCTTCGAACCTGTTCGTTTTTTTTGAGAAAATCCTTCGTAAGAAGATGTCTTCTACTTCGTCTGCGACCCCGCGTCCGGGCTTCAAGAAGTGTGGGGAATGTGGGTACAAGATGTCGGTGACGGATTCGCACGACGCCTGCCTCTGGTGCCTCGGGGAGGCTCACGACACGGATGACTGTATCGACTGCCAATCGCTCACGTCCAAAGCCTTACGGGAACGTAAGAAGAAGTTGTCGGTAGGTCGGGTGTCCAAGCCCCGGAAGTCAAAGTCTGCGGGGCTTTCGACGGATGATTCGAGAGGTCACTCTCCGCGTCGTCGTCGGAAGTCTCGTGGGTCTCCTTCTAGGAGTCGGTCTCGCCACTCTTCGGCCTCTTTGAGGCATTCTCGGAAGCGCCGACAGCGGTCGTCTTCCAGGTCCTCTTCTGAGTACTCTGCCCGGCACGTCGCTTACCCCACCAGCCGTGTGACGCCGGAGGAGTGGGCTTCCTTCGGGAAGAAAATGCTGGCGATTCTCGAGTCGCAGGGTACTAAACCGTCCGCGCCCCCGAGTGGGGTCGGCCATGAGAGGTCGAGAGACACCGCTCGCAAGAGTGGTCGGCACGAGTCACGGGAGAGGTCCCGTTCGGACAAGGGGACTCGTTCTCGACGTACCCGTTCCAGGTCCCAGTCCTCGACGCGTTTCAGACCGTGTGCACCTGTGATGTCTTCGAGGAAGACATCGACGCCTGAAGCGTTGAGGGCGTGGACGGGCTTTCTCGAGGCTCCGGCTCCGAGGAAGTCGTGGAAGTCGTCGAAGCCGTCGACGCTCAGGTAGTTGAAGGACACGCTCGGAGCTCCGGCTTCGAGGACTGTGGCGACGCCGTCGATGCTGGCGGCGCTGCATCTGACGTCGACGCCGATCCTCTCTGCGCTGATGCCTGTTCTCTCGTGCCGGCGCCGATTCACTCGACGCCTTTCGAGGCCGGGGTGTCGGAGGTACCCCGTGGCACGGGGTACCCCCTAGAAAGGCTCTGGTTAAGAGCAGGCACTCTCGGGTGCCTTCTTTTCACCCCCTGGAATATATTTCGGAGGTGGATGAGGATTCTGATGGCCTGGTTCCTAGTCAGGTTCCAGATGAGATGGTCTCGGGCTATAGCCAATTTGACGATTTGAGGCAGTCACTGCATGATGCCAGTGGACTGGACACCTCTCCGGAGGTGGAGTTTTGTAGGCCTGAGCCTGGCTATCATGCCGATTCCTCGTACCAGCGCCTTATGGCAAGGGTCTCCGAGTACTTGGGATGGTCTGCTCCCCCAGGGGAGTTTGTGCAGGATGATCTCACGGACATCCTTGATGTTGGTCCCCCAACTGACCCGGTACTGCCGTTTCATATGGCTCTACAGAGAAGGGTGGCAGCAGTTTGGACTGCTCCGGAGAGTCTCCCGGCGGTGGGCAGGTCCTTGTCACGAAAATACCGCCCAGCCAGTAGCGACCCCTGCTACTTGACCAGGCACTCCACTCCGAAGAGTTTGGTGGTGCAGGCGGCCACGGCCCCGGCAAAGCAGGCGTCGTACCCTACCATCCCTCCTGATAGGGACAACAAACGTTTTGATGGCTGGGCGAAGAAAGTGTTTTCTTCGGGTGGTATGGCGCTTCAGGCGGCCAACTCCATATGTGCCTTGTCTCGTTTCACACACACTCTGTGGAACTGTGTTGCGTTAGCGGCTGAACATATTCCCGAAGGGGACGAACGGGATGGTTTCCTTGCTATGGTCCAGGATGGTAAGGATGCCATGTGTGAGTCCGTTCAGTCGGGTTTGGACATGTCTGAATGCGTCAGCAGGTCCATGGCGGCGATGCACCGTGATACGCAGGTTTGCGTGGTTGTGGAAGTCGGGGTTTGCTCCTGATGTGCAGACCCGGCTCCTCAACATGCCTTTTGACGGTGAACACCTTTTTGGCAGCAAGACTGACGAGAGCCTTGAGAGGTTGCAGACCTCCAAATCTGCAGCAAAGTCGTTGGGTGCTGCAGTTCGCCAACCTCCGCCTTTTCGTCCTAGGGGACAGCAATGGAGGGGTGGTTCCTTTCGCTATTACTCGTCCTTCAGTAAAGCGAGAGGAGCTGGCAGTCAAAAAGGCCAACGCAGAGGTACCAGAGGTGGACGACAGGGTACCCGTGGTGCCAAGGCCGCTCGGGCAGTTGCCTCTTTGCCCTCAGGTAACGCCGCAGCTGCTACCACTCAGTCATGAGGCCATGTCCCATGGTTCGCCGGTTGGGGGGAAGGCTGGCGCAGCATCTTGTAGAGTGGCGTGCCATTACTTCAGATGTGTGGGTTCTGGAGATCATAACCCACGGCTACTGTCTTCCCTTTCGGCAGAGGCCTCTCGACAATCCACCAGGGAACCTCTCTTTGAAGAGTCCGTATCCACTCCTTGCGCAGGAAATTCAAGCCCTGCTGGAGAAAGGCGCCATAGAACTGGTGCCTGTAGCGGAGAGGAACAAGGGATGGTATTCCCCTTATTTTTTGATTTCGAAGAAAAACGGGGATCGAGACCCATCATGGACTTGCGTGGTTTGAACAAACTCCTCAGGAAGGACAAGTTCAAGATGGTTACTCTCTCTCAAGTCCTCCAGGCCCTTCAGCTTCAGGACTGGTTGGTGTCTCTCGACCTCAAGGATGCTTACTTCCATGTGCCGATCCATCCCAAGCACAAGAAGTACCTGAGGTTCGCGGTTGGCGACTCGCACTTTCAGTTTCGGGTCCTGCCGTTCAGATTGACCTCCGCCCCGAGGGTTTTCACCAAGCTCATGGTGGTGATGGCAGCGCATCTCAGGCAAGGGGGGATTCACGTCTACCCCTACCTGGACGATTGGTTGATCAGGGGGAGCTCTCCCAAGCAAGTCCTGGATCATCTGTCCGTCACCTGCCACTCCCTTCACAGGCTGGGCTTCTCCCTCAATTTAAAGAAGTCCCATTTGATGCCAACAAAGCGGCTCCAGTACATCGGAGCTGTGCTCGACACTTCCCTGGGGCAGTGTTTTCCTCCCCAGGTGAGGGCTCTTCACATTCAGCAGATGGTGCACAAGTTTCAGCATGCCCAGACGCTCCCAGCGTTCGAGTTCTTGAGGTTGCTCGGCCGCATGGCATCCTGCATTCTTCTGGTGCCAGAGGCTCGCCTGTGGATGAGATCTTTGCAGTGGGCACTCAAGATGCAATGGTCGCAGTCCTCCGGCAGGATGTCGGACCCGGTTCAGGTGCCGCCCTCGGTCGCCCAGGACCTTCTGTGGTGGGCCGTCGAAGGCAACTTGATGAAAGGGGCTCCGTTTTGGCTTCCCTGGCCGGAGGTGACAATTGTGACGGATGCATCCCTCACGGTATGGGGAGCTCATGCCAACGAGCTAACGGTCAGCGGTCGTTGGTCTCCGTCGGAGTCCAGACTCCATATCAATCTGTTGGAGCTGAGGGCCGTCAGGCTAGCCCTGAAGGCTTTTCTGCCGACTGTGCGAGGAAAGAATGTCCTGATCCTGATGGACATCACAGTGGCCATGCACTACCTCAACAAAAAGGGGGGGGCAGGGTCACTTCCTCTGTGCAGGGAGGCGATGCAGCTCGAGTTCTGGGCCATCCAGCAGGAAGTTTCAATCTCGGCAGTTCATCTGGCCGGAGACGAAAACGTGACGGCAGACGCTCTGAGCAGGCAGAGCACAATCTCTCACGAGTGGGAGTTGGCTCAGGAGATTCTCCTGGAGATCTTCGCCCTTTGGGGGACCCCTCAAGTGGATCTCTTCGCCTCCATTGTCAACCGGAAGTGCGAGAGGTTCTGCTCGCGGGAATTTCCTCCAAAAGGAGCCTTAGGAGACGCATTTGTGGTGGAGTGGTCATTCCCACTGCTCTACGCGTTTCCTCCAGTCCCCGTCATCCCGCAAGTGCTGCAGAGGTTACGGAAGTTCAGTTCCCGGATGATCCTCATTGCTCCGGCGTGGGCTCAGAGGACGTGGTACCCGGACCTTCTCGACTTATCCCTCTGTCCTCCACGTCGTCTTCCCTACCGAGACGATCTGCTCTCACGGGAGAAGGGTCAGGTTCTCCATCCAGAAGTCAGATCCCTCAACCTTCACGCTTGGCTTCTGAAAGGTTGAGGTATAAGGATTGGGACCTCCCTGAAGACGTGATGGAGGTGTTGCTCTCGGCCCGACGGCCAGCAACAAAGTCTCTGTACCGTTGCCGTAAGTTCTGCGACTGGTGCAGAGTTCAGAATGTGGATCCTTTTGCATGTGACATCCCCATGGCTCTGTCCTTTTTACTTTCTTTGGCCCACAGGGGCATGCAAGTGGGTACCATTAAAGGTTACCTGGCGGCGCTGTCCATCTTTAAGTGCTCGTCTGAAGAGTGTTCCTACTTTAAAATCCCTTTAATTTCACAGTTTCTGAAAGGGCTCACTAATGTGTTCCCTCCGTCACCTTTCCTGGTGCCCGTTTGGGATTTAAACCTTGTTCTTAAGTTTCTTATGGGTGCTCCGTTTGAGCCTTTACATTCTTGCCCTTTGAGGCTGTTAACTCTGAAAACTGTGTTTTTAGTTGCGGTTACTTCCGCTCGCAGAGTGAGTGAGTTACAGGCACTTTCAGTTAAGCCACCCTTCACTGTATTTCACAAGGACAAGTTTGTCCTTAGAGTTCGTCCTTCTTTTCTTCCGAAGGTGGTTTCGGAATTTCATTTTAGCCAGAAGGTTGTTCATCCGGCGTTCTATTCTCCCCACATCCTGGTAAGGAAGAGGAGATGCTCCATAGGCTTGATCCTAGGTGAGTTTTAAGCTTTTATGTTTCACGCATGTCCCGGGTCAGAGTGGACGATAAACTCTTTATTGGTTACGCTGGAAAACGTTTGGGACAGGCTGTGACGAAACAGACTTTGTCTCGCTGGATTATTTTGGCCATCTCGGAGTGTTACCGCTTGGCGGGTAAAGAACCACCGACTGGCTTGCGGGCCCATTCTACCAGGGGTATGGCTGCATCTACTGCCCTGCAGAGGGGTGTTCCTATTCGCATCATCTGTGATGCAGCCACCTGGGCTTCAGTACATACATTTGTACGTCACTATTCCCTCGATTACATCCGAGGACAGGATCTGGCCTTTGGCAAGGCGGTCCTTTGCTCTGCTATTTGATTGGCAATTCTAAATTTTGATTCTAAATTCTTTCCTTCCTCCTTGCTCTGGTACTGCTTTGGGAGTCTGTCATATATATGGAATACGTCGGAGGACCCAATCCCCTCGAAGAACAAGTTACTTTCTTACCTGGTAACGTTCTTTCGATGGGATGGTCCGACGACGTATTCCATATCGCTCCCTCCCTACCTTCCCCGCTGCAGAATTTCTTTTGCGATTGCAGCTTACGTTCCGCAAGGCTTTGTGTCTGACTGGCAGTAGACTAATGTCACATGTTCTGGGGGAAAAAACTACAACTAAGGCTACGGGCGTCGTGCGTCCTACTTACCACATCGGATGACGTCGGACGTCGGAGGAGGTCCTCGACGACGGCGCATCGACGTCATTGACGCAGGACGCAGACGCCGAAAAGTTTCCGAAGCAGCACAGCTGTGGTGATTGCCTGTCATAGATATGGAATGCGTCGTCGGACCATCTCATCGAAAGAACGTTACCAGGTAAGAAAGTAACTTGTTCTTCTGATTATTGTATCTGCTTAGATTCACATGTGCCCACCCTTCCTCTCCGCTCGGGTGGAAGGAACATAGACGTCTTGCTACTACTTTCTCTCTTTTATGTACTCACTCACGATAGTCATTAGGCTCCCTCATGACAGAAAGAATACAATCGGAGGGACCTTGATGCATGAGGGATTTTGGGTACACTACATGTCAGGTTAGGGATAGTGTTACAGGCACGCCCATGTTGACGTCGCCTTTCGATTCTCACACCACTGGTTGTCGGACTATATGCACAGCATGTGAATCTAAGCAGATACAATCATCAGAAATGCTGTTACGGTAACTAATGCATGTCATATATTTCTGAAGCTTGTGGAATCTCCTTAGATCACATGCTATGCATAGGCCGACATCTAGTGGAAGTTGCGGAGTATTACATTTGTTGTTTTCGAAACTCGAAAAGGGACGTCGACAGGGCGTGCCAGTAATACTATCCCTAGTGTGACGTCCACTGTACCCATGTTCCTTCACGCGTCGAGGTCCCTGAGATTGTTTTTTCCATCATCATCGACGGACACTAAATCGCAGAGTTCCTATTCGGCTAACACCATTGATTAAAACTTAATTAGAGTTAGTTACTCTTTCTGTCCTTTAAATCGCCGACCTTTGGCGAACATCTTCGACGGCAGCGATAAGGATGAACGTCGTTGGACAAAGGCCTCGGCCCAGACAGTTGGGAGAGTGGGAGGTGGACATTTCTTAGGGCTCTCAGAGAATGCATATTCCCCTTTGCATGCTTTATTTTCGCCTAGCTGCCCTTCCATCCAAATATGGAAAAAACACCATTTAAATTCTGCCCCAGTCGCAAGAGGAAGTTCCCCTGGAAAAACCAGCACCGGGTGTGAAACCAGCACGGGACCACGACGAGGGCCATTGTCGAGCGTGTCAGCTCTTCAAACCGAAAACACTAAAGGACTGAAAGACCAAACGTTGGGCCCACCACGCCATGCAGGCCCAAGCCGCCTTCGACGTGGAGGGTGCATCCAGAGACAGCAGCATCGTTGTCTTTTCAGGTGACGAAGGCGACAGGGAACCGACAGATTCCCACGTGCTAGCCCCCTGCCCCAACAGACGGGCCAGCGGTGCTGTTACGGGGACGACACCCGGTGGCAGTAGCACACATAAATCAGCCCACACTAAACACCTACCCAAGGGACAAGAGTCGATGACAACGATGTCTACACGCCAGCACACATCGTCGAGCGGGAGGTCCATTAGTTCCCTGTCCCCTGGCACTCAAGATACCGATCGCCACATGACAGGCCCCCAAAGTCATAAGATGACGTGGACGCCATGTCCAAATCATCATCCGAGCGTCGGAAGATGCGGCTTCGGTCATCTCAACCGCCGAAGTTCGACACTCACAAACGACGAAATTGGCAAAAAGCACCAAGACCTCAAACATCGCCCATCTGGAGCAAAAGAGCAAAAAAAAAACACTCTTCAAAGAGTCATCATTCTCATAGAGAGAAGACAAGTACACCACAAAGGCAAAAAGACTGTTTCCCACAGGGAGGATACTATAGCCGCAGCCTTGAAGAACAAGGGCCAGCCTACTCCAATAACACCTCAAATTTATGTATCTGTACCAAGTTGCTCTCAATGGACCTGAGATGACATTGATAGGGTGATGAGACGAATGACATTCATGGCAGATTTTTTGGAGAAAAATCCCCAGGCTATGCTAATCTTAAAAAACACACCACCCACTAGTGGCGCCACGTCTTCTCAACCCCCAGCAAAGAGGCCACACCCAGACACCCTACTAGTACCCCTCAGCAAGACCTAGTCCAAATTGATCTATATGATCCAAATACAGACTCTAAGGGGATTGAAACACTAGAGGAGGCAGACCAATACTACGATGACGAGGATGTGTATAACTTACACTCCCCCGTTAACCTAGACCCACCAGTGGCAGATTCACCAGTGGGGAACCAACATCAGTATAATTATATGCTCATAAAAGTAGCAGAGCCTTTTCAAATTCAGACCCAGGAGACGCAATTAGGTAAGGATTTTTTGGAGGACATTTTAGGTGACAGGAAAGCTGTCACAAAATTTATACCTATTCTTCAGTCTGTTCAAAGAAGAATCCAACCTTCTCTGGAGACTCCAAACTAAACACGGGTTGTGAACCCATGTATTGAAAAACTGTTCCGCCCAGCGCCCACAGACCCACTGTACATGAGGGGACAATTAAGACCAGTGGTGTGCAAGTAATGTGTGTTCGGCTACTGAGGCATTTGAATCTTTGTTGGGAAGCTCTTCATCATTGGCATCCTTTGGAATTAATTCTCTAAGTCCTCTCTCTATTGCAGTGAATTTTGGCAATTTCGCATAAACACACCATGCATGCGCGGAGCGTTGCGCAGTGTGCAAGTAGTGTGTGTTTAATTTCGGGAACCGGGTGCCAGACGCTGCGTATGCGATCGTTCCATCATACGACAGCACGGAAAGTAAGAATGCTGAGGTAAGAAGCTTGGAGTGGCTGACTACGTCAATATAATGACATCTGTAGATAAGGACGTAGAATAAACCTCTTGTCTGCATGTAAGTATTTCTGCCTTTCACGCATCGAAGAGTCCATTGACGTTTCATGGAAGTAACTGCCTATGAATGATGTACGAATGCTAAAAGCCAACATAAGTCACACAGCATCATAACAGAAACGTTCATTATTATTTGCTGATGTGCCTTTCAATAAATCAGAGTGGAGTTGCTTAGCTCGAGCTGATGACTCTGGATTTAACTATCTTTGAGCCTGCGTGAGCATATTCTTACTGTCTGCTGTATGCACCAGTCCAGCTGGTGACTGCGGATTTAATTATCTTTGAGTCACCGTAAATTTATCTTCACTGTATGCTGTACAGCACAGTCTAGCTGGTGGCTGCGGATTTAATTACCTTTGAACCAATTGGACTATTAGCTATACGACTGAAGGTACTGCTCTACTGGATATTTGGCAAATTTACTACCCCATATATTGTTGGTGACAGTGGACCTGTTTCTGACGTTAAGGTGATATTATTGAATTACTGATCTACCAAACGTTTCTTCAACCGGCTTTGCCGTGGACCTACTAGAATGAAACTCTGGAATAAATTGAAAGGTCGCAAAAAGTCTAAAAGTGTTGTGAGTGAAGCGGATATGGTAGAAATAAGTACCCAGACCACAATATCTGAAGGAAAAAAAAATTACAGATTTTTTTGGAGAACAAACTGCGGTTGCTATGATACATACAGAACCTGAAGTAACTGGTGTTCTCCTGAACGAGGCTGCTTGCACTTCAGCAGAATTTCACAATAACAATTCTTTATTAAATCTGTGCTACAGCCTTGAAGGACAAATATCTAATCTAGAGCGGCTGAAAGCACACAGGCATGACATGGAATCTGGAAATAGTGATGTCCCTGAAGTCTGTGCAGGTGATATTTTACTGAGTATTCCACATGTGCCGGCTACGGATACTCTCCTGCTTGCCACGACTCACTGGCTTGGCTGATGGGTCATTGGAGGCAAATGTGGAAACGAAAGAGAATGGGCCTCATTACAAGTATGGAGGTAGCCTTGCCGCTTTTAGCAGCATGGCTACCCCCCATACCAGGTACCGGGTCCGGGTTCCTTGAATGGGGAAATACCGGGCCATTCCCACCTTGGAGGGCCCGTTATTTCCCCATTCAAGGAACCCGGACCCAGTACATCCCCATTCGTGCCCCCATAGGGCTCAATGAGAATGGGGAGGATGCTAACAACGGGCCCGCTAATGACGGGCCCGTTGTTAGCATCCTGGTCTGCTCGCGGGTGCCGCTAAGGACGCCTGGTTTTGCCAGGCATCCTTAGCGGGTCCCGAGAGCAGACCTCGTAATGAGGCGGTAGAGGGTTAACGGGGCCGGCAGCTCTACCGGCGACGTTAACCCTCTACCGCCAGGGTCGTAATGAGGCCCAATGTGCCTCTACATGTCATGAGTGTGATAACTGTAATATTGGAAACAAACTTAAGGAACTGGATATGCATAATACGGCTAGATTTGCCTTGAAAATTATTCCACGGTTATGTTATACTATTGTTTCTCAAGTTAGAAATAATGGTGACATGCTTAAAGACATGATTAAGGTGAATACCATTGTAGGCCCTGTAGCTTCAACCATACATAAAGAAGCTATATTATTGAAATCTGTCATAGCTGATGTATGTAATGAAAATCTGGAATCGACACTAGTGGAGATTATGGCTGGTAGTGATTGTGAGAGGGATATAAGTGGTCGGCTGTCCAAAAGAGAGAGAAGAAGGAAACAGAAAATGTTAACTGAATCCAAGCAGGTTAATAGAGATGATGTGGCCGTGACTGATGATCAAAGCGAACCTGAAATGAAAAAATCTCTCTCATGAAGGGGCAGAAAGAGAGCATCCAGGAAAGCCAAAAGGTAAGCCCTGAAAACGGGCAACCTAACGACATGGCTTATTGGCTCTGATAAAAACAAAAATAGAACTAAACCGACATCTAAGAACCCTCCTGCACAGCCCGAAGCAGAAATGATATCAGAAGGAATCTAGTTATAACTCTTTGGACACAACAGGCACCACCTTTGACAGCATTAGTGATAGTAGTATAGAATCCATGGCATCCTCAGTCCCTAAACAGAAGTCTAAAGTGAAGTGTATAAGTCCTGTATGGGAATTACCTCAGATAACACCAAGAAAGGTTAGGAGAGCATTGAAGAGACTATGCTGAGACTGAGAATAATTGTCTTCTAGTGAGACAGTTCACTATTTGAACATTAGCCAAGAAAAATAAGAAGCCTATTAATAGAAGCAGGCTGATTGAAATACTCAATTCTCAATTAACATTGAGGATTATTAAAAGCGGGTATTCAAGCTCCTTGAGCAGTGTCCAGGAATGTTAACCCAGGTGCATTGTTTCTCTGAAGCAGTAGTCTGCCTGATCAGGGACTGCAAGGATGATCTGGGAGTGAATATTTGCTGGTTGCTGTAGATTAAAGTGTTGAGGATGGTGGAATGCATACAATTAAGGAAAAGTTTGATGATGGTGAACTGAGAGATCAAGACAAGAAGGCCCACATTTATTTTTCCAAGATACTTGGCTTATGCAATCAGTTGATTTTGATGGTTATACTGCATACCATACGTATGCCAAAAGAGGAGAAAAGGGCAGACCTTATGGGGGCCTAACTATTCTGGTGTCAAATACTTTTAGTTCACATAAGGGTACTCTTACCTCCACTAATCCTAATGTACTAATAGTAGAAGTCTGTCTGGAAAATGATAGCAGAACTATGCTGGTCAGCATAAATGATCCTCCTGGAAACGACCTCACAGTTGCTGTCCAATTGGATATATTGTCTAATTGACAAATATACCTCACAGGATGTTATGAATGTTATATTGGGCGGTGATCTGAATTCTAATGTCATCTGGTCCAATAATGTGGATACGATAAAAGCGCAGAGGTGGAAAACCTTTATAAGGGACATGGAATTGCTGGTGTTGAATGGACCTGGGTCTCATAAATCCAAAATTAATTTCACTTGGACTAATGGTTGTCATACATCAACATTGGATTGTATTCGGCCTAAGTGACAATCTGTTTGATCATTTGATTGACTTTGAAATAGTGATGAATTCTTTTAGTGATCATGCCCTGTTGAAGTGTACGGTTATGTGGGACACTAAACAAGTACATCTGGATAATATCGGGGAAGTTAATGTATCCTGTAAGGGTAACAGACTAGGATGGTCGGATGCTAATCTAGTTAAAGCTAGAATTCGGAGTGAAGGATTACAGCCAGAGGACTTTGTCACTCGTTCTGCAGAAGAAATAGTGAACTGGATATCTGAAAGTATGTATGGACCGATGCCTATGGGTGGAAAGTTAAGACCCTATAAGAAGGGACAATCGGCGACTTTATGATAAGGTTCTCCAGCATGGGGTCTGGCATGGATTCACATGCTCATGAATATTCCCCGTCGTCAGGCTGGAAATCCTTGGTAAAGAAAAAATCAGTATCAGTTTCGTTTCTGATCTGTCTTTCTCATTAGTAACCAATCACTGGTCTCTGGGTCATACTGCCCCCAGCCAATGACTGCCCTCTCCCTAAGCCCTGCATCTGGCAGCCATCTTCAGATTTTTACTGCACGCTCAAGTGTTGGGAGTCCTTGTGTTTAGCTCTCGAGCTTTTGCTACGTTTTCGCGCTTTTTCAAAGAGAATTACTCATTTTTCGGTCAAATAGAGCCTCAAGCTCGACCGTCTCTACATACGATTAACGGGGATCCATGTCGGATTTTTTCTACGCCCCTCAAGGGTGAAGATTTTGTCGAGTTACGTATCTTGGAGGATTCCAGAGGTTTCTGCGGCCTACCCGAACATGGCCCAGGAGAAAGGAAGCTCAACGCCCGGAAAGCTGTTCAGGGTCTGCCCTGGATGCCAGCTACAGAATGTGTTCAAGGAGGACGAGCATTCAAAATGTCTCTAATGCCTTCATGAGGACAAAACGCACGTGGAGAAGGACTGTGCGTTTTGCAGGAACATGTCGGAATGGACCATCGGGGACTGACACCTTCGTCTCTCCAACTGGCTGGGAGGAAGGAGTCCGTCAGGTGGGAAGAAGAAGAAGAAGTCCGAGCGGTCTTCTAAGTCCTGTGAGGGCGCCCCGGCGACGGGGGCCCAACAGAAGGCAAAGCACCGCGAGTCCGCGGGCACCGGGAGCGCCGAACGGTCGGGCTCTTTGGCTGCCAGGCAGGGCGCGCCTTCCCCGGCACCATCAACCATGAGCCAACGCTCTGGTTCGGGGAAGAGGAAATCCGAGAACCGGGGTAAGCCTCTGGAGAGGCCCCAGTCGATCTTGAAAGATTCGGCCGAGGGGGAGCGAGGCGGTGACCCTCCCCCCAAGGTGAAGGCCTCAAGCGTGCCTAAGGTGGTGAAGGCCTTGATTGACCCGGCCAAGGCCTCTATCGAGGGAGTCGCGGCGACCCTGGCGCAGCCTGTGGAGGCTACACCAGTGGAGGCGACCTCGGGGTCCAGAGTCTCCCTGCCTCCGCGTAGGGAAGCCTCTTTCAGACCCATCGAAAAGACCCCCGTGAAGACCCCGGCGGAAAAAGAGGGGGGGGCCGGTGGCCACTGTGGACACGGACTCCACATCCGAGGAGGAGTTGGCAGAAGTCCTAGAGGGCCTCGAGGAGGCCCGTCCCCACGGGAGGGATCCCGACGAGGGTGACGATGACGAGGGTCCTAGTCAGCCGTCGCTTCCGGAGCCGCATGATAACTCGGTGGCCATTTTGTTGGCGATACAATCCTTATGTTCAGAGATAAGGACGTGATTGCCCTTACCACCGACAGAGGACCCGGTACCAGGTCCGACGGAGGAACCAGAGCCGGTCCCGGCAGGAAGCCCCCCGAACAAGAGAAGACGGACCCACCCAGCCCCGCCTTCTCAGCCCTCGCGGCCTGCTCGGCCTTTACCCACGTCCCCCGTCCCTGGGGATGACACAGGAACAGACACGGCCACGACGGGTACCGACGACGATGGCGGTGACGACGGGATGGAGCTCCCATCACCAGCCCGGGCCTCCCCGCCCGATTAGATCAGATCTTTCCACGCAATGATCGCCAGGGCATCCAAGCTTTTTCAGCTCTGCCCCAAGGAGAAGGAAGGTTTCCTTTACCAACAGCGCGAGGCCAGGAGAAAGTCAGTCCTCGCTGTGCCTCTGCTGGATGACATCTGGGACGAGGGTCTCACCCTTCTCAAGAACCCGTCTATGATGCCTGCCAAGAAGGATCGGTACGAGAAGAAGTACCGGGTTCCCGACCCGGCCCCTCTGTGCCTTAGGGCACAACCTACCCCGGACTAGGTCGTCTCAGCGGCGGCCAAGAAAAAGCGGGGGGGGCGTCGGTCTCAACGTCAACTTCCCCGGCGGACGGCGAAGGGAAGAAGCTGGACACAATGGGACGAAGAGTTATCTCGTCGGCGGCAACAACGACTAAAGCGGCCAACACCCTCGCGATCGTGGCCCGCTACGACAGGGAGTTATGGTTCAAGATAGCCCCCCTGTTGGACTTCCTACCTGATGACAAGAGGGCCGAGGCCCTGGGGATCTTGCAAGAAGGCGAAGTGGCGTCGGACCACGCCATTACGGTGGCAACGGACATTGCCGACACCGGTTTCCTCCAGCTAGGCAACGGCGTTTGCCTTAGACGACGAGGTTGGCTCAAGGCGACGGATTTCCGCCAGGATGTGCAAGCCAAGGTGCTGGACATGCCGTTCGACGGGAACAACCTGTTTGGGAAAACGGTGGATGAGTCCCTCAAGCCATCAAGGCGGACACAGAGACTGCTAGGGCCCTAGGCGTTCTCCGGCAACGGAGGCCGTCCTTTCGGAGCGCAGCAGGCAAGCAGGGTGCCTCCAAGGGATTCGGCGGTGGCTCCTCTACGTACCGCCAAACGGCCTGCTCCTCATCGCAGGAAGCCTATAGAAGCCGAGGCAAGTCGGGGGGGCCCCGCTGTCGTCGCCAGGGAGGCCAAGGCGGCAAGGCGTCCGCCAAGCAAGATTGAACCGACAGTGGGGTCAGGCCCCCACCGAAGCACCCCGGTGGGAGGCCGGCTGGCAAAGTTTGTCAGCGTGTGGAAGTCCATCTCCACCGACCGTTGGGTGCTGGACGCCCTGGCCCAGGGGCACGCCCTCAAATTTCTAAAAAAGTGCCCCCGCATTCCACCCGTGGTCAGGAAGGAAAATCACGTCCCTCAACTACTTTGGAGGTGAGGGCGTTGCTCAGAAAAGGTGCCATCGAGCTCGTCCCGAAGATGCTCCGGGGCTCCGGAGTATACTCAAGGTACTTCCAAGTAAAAAAAGAAGACAGGAGGATGGCGCCCCATCCTGGACCTACGACGGCTGAACAAATAGATCAAGGCACAGAAATTCCGGATGGTCACCCTCCAGCACGTGCTGGGACAACTGGAGGAGGGCGATTTCCTGTCGTCGTTGGATTTGGAGGATGCGTACTTCCACATCCCCATTCTGAAAGGTCACCAAAAGTTCCTCAGGTTCGTGGTCCAAGGATGGCACTACCAGTTCAAGGCCCTCCCGTTCGGATTGAAGTCGGCACCCAGGGTGTTCACCAAGTGCCTCGTACCGGTGGCGGCGCGGCTGCGCCTGCAGGGTATCCACGTCTACCCCTACCTGGATGACTGGCTCATCCGAGCAGGGACAAGGGAGCTCGCTGTGGATCACACAGCAAAGATCGTCCCACTGCACTTGGAACTGGGATTCCCCATCAACATTCCCAAATCCCACCTGGTCCCGTCGCAAGTCGCACTTTTTCTGGGAGCAAAGCTTGACACAGTGGCGCGCCTGGCCTCACCGTCGGAAGAAAGGACGAAGGCCATCCTGGGCAAGGTACAGCGCCTGCTGGCCACGGACGTGGCCAGGGTGAGGTCCATCAAGTCCCTCCTCGGGATGATGTCCTTCTGCATATATCTCGTGCGCCTGTGCAGGCTTCGGATGCGCCCTCTGCAAGAGTTCCTCGACTCCCGCTGGATCCAAGCGACGGGCAGCTTCGAGGAAGGGATTCCGCTCGATGAGACCTTCTGACGAGCGATCCGGTGGTGGGGCACCCTCGCTCATCTGACGGCGGGCACAGACTTTCAGACCCCATCCCACCAGATAACGGTGACGACTGATGCCTCCCTGGAAGGGTGGGGAGCACACACCGGAGATCTTCACGCAAGAGGCCTTTGGCTCCCAGAGGAGAAGATGCTCCACATCAACATTCTGGAGCTCCGAGCAGTGTTCTGGGCCCTCGGGTCCTTTCTCCCGTCCCTCAAGGGCAAGGTGGTGAGAATTTTCACCGTCAACACCACCACAATGTTCTACATCCTGAAGCAGGGAGGAACCAGATCCCCAGCCCTCTCCAAGGAAGCCCAGGATCTGTGGTATTGGGCAGTCGCCCAAGGGATGTTTCTGGTGCCCTTTCATCTGGCAGGGATAAAAAACACCATCGCCGACTCACTCAGCAGGGAGCTGCGTTCATGCCAAGAGTGGGAACTACGTCAGGATCAAGTGGATCGACTCTTCCGACGATGGGGAAAACCCCAGATCGACCTGTTCGCGATGGCGACGAACTCCAAGTGCCAGAGGTTCGCCAGCAGGTTTTCCCAGCCGAGGCAGATCTGGTTCCCGGACCTTCTGGACTTGTCAGCGTCCCCACCAGTCAAGCTGCTGACGGACGCGGATCTTCTCTCCAGAGAAGGAGGCGCCATACTTCATCACGACCCGGAGTCGCTGAACTTCCAGGCCTGGCTCCTGCAGCGCTAGATTTTGGAGGGTACGATATCCCGGCTGACTGCAGAGAGGTCCTTGCAAAAGCCAGGGCGTCCTCAACTCTCAAGTGTTACGGACATAAGTGGAAGAGGTTCTCTGTCTGGTGCCGTGCACAGAAGATGAACCCTCTACGGATTACGGCCCCTCAAGTGCTGCCGTACCTACTGTCGCTGGCCAAGGCTGGACTGGCTCACGCCTCCATCAAGATACATCTGGCTGCGATCTCCCGATACACCAGAACCACAGGACGGGCGTCCTTGTGGTCCCATCGCCTGGTGAAGGAATTCATGAAGGGACTGTTCCGATCGTTCCCGCCGGTGAAGGCCCCTGCCCCGGCTTGGGAACTCAACGTGGTGCTGACCAGGCTCATGGGGACTCCATTCGAGCCCCTGCATTCGGCGCCGCTGAAGTTCCTGTCGTGGAAGACTGCGTTTCTTGTGGCCATCACTTCCGCACGGCGAGTGGGAGAGATCCAGGCCCTATCCTGCAAGCCTCCATACTTAACTTTTCACGACACGAGCCTGGTGCTGAGGACGCACCCCTCGTTTTATGACCAAAGTGCCGTCGGACTTCCACCTCAACGAGCCCTTGGTGTTACCTGTTTTCTTCCCGTCGCCTTCGTCTCCGGCCGAGAGGGCTTTGCACTCGCTGGATGTGGCTAGAGCGCTGAAGTTCTATGTGGACCGAACGAAGAGTTTTCAGAAGACATCACAGCTGTTTGTGAACTTTGGGCCTGTGAACCAAGGGAAGGCTCTCTCGAAGGCTTCCATTTCCAGATGGTTCTCTGGCTGCATCATGCATTGTCATCGGTTGGCAAACCGACCGTTGCCCGGCCGTCCGAGAGCCTACTCGACCAGAGCGATCGCTGCTACCACGGCATTCATGTCTGGTGTGCGCCTGCTGGACATCTGCAGGGCTGCTACGTGGAGGTTGACACACACCTTCACGAGATTCTACTGCGTCGACCGGGATTCCAGGGAGGAGTCCAGAGTCAGCCAGGCAGTGCTGCGCAACCTGTTCGCTTAAGGTGAGCCTGGTGAGGAGGTAAGAGATGCTTAAATGTTGAGTTTTATGTAATGCTTAATGTTGAGCCTTGCCACCTCCTGTGGTTGTGCATGTGTACTGCTTATTTATTCTTATTTTCGTGAGCATGTGAATCCATGCCAGACCCCCCTGCTGGAGAAGGAACAAGTCTGGCATGGATTCACATGCAAACCCTCCCTCCTGCCCCTCTACGGCTCTTCACTTGGTCATACTGCCACCTTGCGTGCTACCAAATCTGAAGATGGCTGCCAGAGGCGGGGCTTAGGGAGAGGGCAGTCATTGGCTGGGGGCAGTATGACCCAGAGACCAGTGATTGGTTACTACTCAGAAAGACAGATCAGAAACGAAACTGACACTGATTTTTTCTTTACCGAGGATTCCCAGCCTGACGGGGAATAGTCATGAGCATGTGAATCCATGCCAGACCCATGCTGGAGAACAACAGTTACAGGTAAGTAACTTGTTCCTTATCCGGGATATGAAAATTGAGATGCGTAGAGAACTGTGCATATGTAACCAAAGTGATCTTAGTCCTGATTCGCTGTATAAGGCTAAAAGACGGATCAGGAATAAACACAGAAATGGGATTAGAAGGTATTTTGCCTCAGAGGATAACATCAATTGGCAACACATGGTTAGGCTGCTGATTGATGGCGATACCAACAACATTTGGGCTACCTTCAAGTCTGTTAGCAATGTTGGAAACCATGAGCTTATTGTTCCTATTGACAGCTCTAGCTGGGTCTGTTTTCTTACGGATAAATTCAAAGGCGGAGTTAATAAATTGGTAAAAAAATCTATCCCTAATATGATTATATGCAGGGATGATATTATATTGCTAATTAAGAACCTAAAAGCCTCTAAAGCACCATGACCCGATGGGCTTTGTAATGTCATAATTAAAGAAAATCCAGAAATATGGGCACATATACTGGCCATTATATTTCAATAGGTGGCTGATACTGGAATTATGCCTCATTCGTGGAAGATGTCTAATATCATCCCTGTGTATAAGAACAGGCCCCGTAATCTTCCTGAAAGCTACCGTTTGCTGGCATTAACAGATGTTCCCAGTAAGATCTTTTGCACTTTAATACTCCGTGAAATCAACAAATGGATCAATGATGAACATATTCTGGATGTGGCCCAAACTGGATTTCGTAAAGGCTGCTCGACCAGCGATAATATCTTCATTGTGAACACACTGATCGAGCAGGCCAATGGTGCGGACCAGATTTCTCCTCCGCGTTCGACACAGTTGAGCGGGGGAAGCTCTGGAACAAACCTTAAGCTTTTGGTATGCCCCAAAATCTAATTTATTTCTGTATGATGATATATGAAGAAAGTAAGGCTAAAGTCCAGCTTGACAATGAAGGTGCTATGTCTGACCCCATATATTTTGATAGGGGTGTCAGACAGGGATGTGCCCTAGCATCCACATTGTATAACTTGTTCATGGCCGATTTTGGAGCAATCTTTAAAGAAAAAATGTATGCTTTTCCCAAGATAGGTACTTGTAAAATAGGATGGATAAGCTATGCAGATGACATCATCATCTTTGATAATACATACATTTGCATCTGTAACAGCGCCAGTGCTGTATGTGAATATGCATTTGATAAAGGCCTAAAGGTAAACCTGTCTAAAACTCAGTTTATGGCTGTTGGCCGCAACTGTTGTAAAAACTCAGGAATCTCCTGCTCGCTGGGTGTGATAAGGAAAGTTCAATCCTACAAATATCTAGGACATGAGGTTTGGGGAGAAAAGAAAAAAACTAACCTCATGGTGCAACAAAGTAAAAGATCTAAAGTTATGTCCACCTTAACTGCGGTGATGTCCTTTTCTAAGAAAACGGCAGGGTGTAGCCTTCTGGGTGTTATCAATATGTATAAGCAGAAGTTGGCTGCAATATTCCTATTGGGCTGATGTTACCAAAGGTATGATTTGGAGGAGATTATTCAGGCTTACGACATATACCCCTGTCCAGGCAGTTCATCTCAAGCTGGAACTTATCTCCCTATCCTCCAGTATAGGTCTTAACAGAGCGATGCTCTATATCAGGATTAAATATGCTCGTCCTGAAACTGTTATTCATTCTTCGAGAAGGCTTACAGGGGGGGGGAGGGAAATGGAGGCCCTGAATAAATTCCAGAAGACAACTTTTCTGTTTGATAAAATAGGCTGGTCACCTAAATGGGAATACGGGGAAGGTACAGTGAAACAATCTCTTGGGGAATCTATAGAAAAGTCAGACTGGGTTGCCAGTAATGAGAAGGTTGCTGGTATGAAATCATTAAGTACTTTTGCTAAAATGCCTTGTGAATTCAAAAAACCTCAAAACTATCTAAAACTACTGCCTTCCCAGTAGACTCGCAGAATATTTCTGGATATTAGACTCAATTGCCTGAATATATTAGAGATAAGAGGTACTTAGACTGGCATTCCGGTCGAGAAGAGGACCTGTAGGTTATGTCTCTTATAATATGCTTGAATCCGCGAGACACATACTTACCTGTTGCCTGAAGATGAGACGGATGTATGATAAATATTTTGCCAAATTTGAGTTTTAACAGGAATACATTCTGAGTGTTACCTTTTGGCTTAGATGTTTATCGGGGTTTTTTTTTTTTTAAACTCTTTTTATTAGTGGTCAAGAAAAACACAAAACACAGTTCGAGCTTCACCATACATATCGCAATCATCACGGTACAGTAATGCAGAGGAACACAGTACATATAGTAAATATTTTCCCAACGCAGCGAGTCTAAGTATCGCCGTCACTATCAGAAATCATATCACAGAGGAACATTCTAAGGGGACCCCAAATATCCTTAGGTCTGCAGGCCGAAGGGCGTGTGAGAACAAACTGCTCCTCAGCCTCATTCACATAGACCAGCTCTCGGAGGAACTGCTGTACAGTGGGTGGCGACGGATTTTTCCAATGTAACAGAATACATTTTTTGGCCACTGCACATGTGACATTAAACAGTCTTCTGGTTTTTTTCGGAGCATTTTCCGATGTCCCCGAATAAATATTTCTGTGGAGACAGCGTCGGGGGGATTTGTGTGATCTCATCTAGTATATTTGCCACCTCCCTCCAGAACCCAGCCACCACCGGGCAGCTCCAGTACATGTGGAACGAGCCAGCGTAGTCTGCTTTGCACTTTGGGCATTGACTCGGAGCGATTGAGACAAACTTGGCTATCTTGGCCGGGGTGTAGTGCAATCTATTGAGAATTTTAAATTGGATTACTCGTAGCCCAGCATTCAGGGAAACCTTATTGGTAAGTGTACAATACCTATCCCAAGTCTTATCATCAATATCGATCTCAAGATCTTTTTCCCATTTATCTCTGCTAAGACCAGGCGTGGGCGAGTGTGCTTGTACCATGGCATATAGGCTGGACACACTCAAGCGGCCTCCGGAAGTGATCATCTGAACACACGGGTGTGTAGGGGGTTCATCGGGGAAGGACGCCCAGTATTTCTGGAAGGCCGATCTCATACGATAGTATTGCAGAACCCTAAGTGGGCCCCTGCCCAAAGCCCCAGTTATCTGCTGAAGGGTCACAAACTTTGCATCGATATACATATCATCCAGGCACATCTCGTCATCAGGATCCCAGGCCGACCGCAGGGAGGCATCATATGTTGGGGGGATACCAGGGTATCTCCAGAGGGAGACCTCCGGATTATATAAGCACGACAGTCCCAGTTTCTTGAATATTGCCCGCCAGGCAGCGACCGTGCTACTGACAGGGTTAAAATCGCATGTATCCCTGTAACGACCATCAAAAATGACAGACTGTATGTTCGTGGGTACCGTGGTGAGTTCTTCTACATCTACATGCGGAGGGCCCCCATCCCTGGAATACCAATATTTAGAGAACTGGGCCTGGGATACATGATAATAAAGTTCGAAGTCGGGGGCCGCCAGTCCACCCGCAGAGTATGGTTTGGTTATCCTTTCCCACCCTATTCTTGGAGTCTGTCAATGCCAAAGGAAGGTCGTGGCCATAGACCTAAGTTTAGTAAAAAAGAGTTTTCCCGGCCAAATCGGTATGTTAACAAACAGGTACAGTAATTTAGGGAGGATTACCATTTTAAGGACTGCTACCCTGCCATGCAATGATAACGGAAGGCGGCCCCACAATAACAGTTTAGTCTTCAAGGCCTGTAACGTGGCATCGTGATTGTCAGTGTATAATCTATTCTTCCCATGTGAGACAAGTATACCCAAATATCTGATGGACTCGCTGGACCATCTCAGCCCGCCCAGAGAGACAGGGCAGTCTGTTGCCGGTGTAAGAGGAAAAACCTCCGACTTATCCTTGTTTATGGTGTAGCCAGAGTATGAAGTGAATTCTTGAATCTCTGCCATTATGGGAGGTAGGTTATTTTCCGGTTCACGAATATATAAGAGTGTATCGTCAGCGTATAGAGATATTAGCTGTGTGGCTCCCTTCAGGTTAAGGCCCTTATTGGAGTGTTGAAGCCTTATCGCGATTGCCATTGGTTCTATTGTCAGGGCAAATAGTATAGGCGAAAATGGGCAGCCCTGCCTAGTGCCTCGTCCCAACAGAAACATATCCGAGATTGTTTGGTTTGTTAGCACCCGGGCACCAGGTTTCGTGTAAAGCAATTGCACGTATCTAATAAAGTTCGGGCCCATCCCAAATGCCTCCAATACTGCCAGCAAGTAGGCCCAGGAAACGGAGTCGAAGGCCTTCTCAGCGTCTAATGACACGGCCACAGCGTTCCTGCCTGGGTCAATTTGGGCCAGTATTCCAAAGAGCCTACGTAGGTTAAGTGCCGTAGATCTAGCGGGGATAAACCCATTCTGGTCAGGGTGGACCAATGTGGGGACAGCCGGCAAAAGCCTGTTGGCCAGCACCTTGGCGAATATTTTTGCGTCTGTATTAATGAGAGACAGTGGCCTGTAGGACGACATATCCTGGGGAGGGCGGCGCGGTTTAGGGAGAACCGTTATCAACGCCTCTCTCATGGATGGAGGTAGTATGTTACATTGAAGGGATTCTTCCCAGACCCGCAGCAACACTGGAGCAAGCTCCGCACTAAATTCTTTGTAGAATTCAGCCCCAAGGCCGTCCAAACCTGGAGCTTTGTTGGACGACAAATCTTTAATCGCCTCAGCGATCTCCTCTGTAGTAAGAGGCTGGTCCAGTGCAAGGCGGCTGTAACCCTCACCTGATTCCCGTAGAGGCGCCGGTCTTGACTGGGCGTATACCGTATCTTCAAAGGTGATGTGTAACACACGGCTGGCTCTTTGGGCTGGACCTCTGTGCACTGTATGTCTGACTCGAAGGGTAAGATGTCTGCAGATAGAAAATATGGGATTAAGGAACTGGGTTATTGAATGTCTCTCTCTTCTTCCCTTTCTCTTCTCCTGTAGAACCCCAAAGGTTAACGCTCTCACCTTAGGTAAGTGAACGCCGTGCTCTCCATCTGCCTCGGGGCAGGGTGCTGTAACCAGTTTCTTCACTGGATAAGGGGAGCAGGCCTCTTGACTTCAGAGGACTGCTGTCCGTCGTTTACTGCACGAACGGTAAGTTTCGAGTAATTCTAATGTCTTTAAATTCTTTAGTAATGATGTTTCTTGTTTTGCAGGGTTCCGGCGATGGCGGATGACGGGCTGAAGTGAGTTGAAGATGGAGCCCGTGTGATGAATAGAAGCGCCTGGAAGCACGTAAGTAAGCGCTTGTTGCCTGCTTCACGATGCGCTCTAACTGTCTTTTTATTTTGCAGGTACAAGTTCGGAGCGGCTGCAGGGTGCCGGAATACCCACTGGGTTAGATGTGGAAAGGAGTAATGGCACGTGAGTATTAAAGTTCCCCAATGTCTTTAAACGCACCTTGTTTTGTCTTTCAGATGCGGGATGCAGCGCCGAAGGCCTCCGGAGCGTGCGAAGAGTTGGTAAGCTTTTGTCTTTCAGATGCCGGAATGCAGTGTGAAGACCTCCGGAGCGCACGAAGAGTAGGTAAGCCTTTGTCTTTCAGATGCCGGAATGCAGCGCGAGGCGTTGGTGACAGCCGATGGACCAGGTAAGTGAAGAACTGTCACTGAAGACCGTAATGCTAACCTGTTCTTTCTTGTCTTTATAGGTGTTGCTGAAGACTGGATTCAGGATGGTAAGCCTTTTTCCTTAGGCCCAGGATCAGATGCAGAAGACACGATGAGCGTTCTGCTGCAGAGGATGCAGAATAACGCAAAGCAAGATTCATCCATCGGGTGTGGTTTAAATAGCCTCCTGTAGTGCTTAGGTGTCTCCTTCCACAGCCACGCCTAGGTAAGAAAAGAGTTCCTGCTTTCCAGAAGAGTTCCAGTGTTCTGAATCTAGTGAGTGGCTCCTGCCCCACCCAACAGGAAAAGTAGTTCCAAACAGAAGAGGATCAGAGGCTCAACTGGCAGGCAAGTAAGCAGCATGGTCTGCTGCAGGTAAGTCCACCCAAGCATTATGAGCCCGGCGCTTCCAGCGCTGGGACTGGGCATATTTATGAGCCTGGTGCCACTGGCGCCAGGACTGGGTCCAAAAGGTCCCAATTGGGACTGGTTGGCACTCAGAACCTTGGTTATGGATCTGCTTCCAAGGGAGTTGGGAAAACCCTGACCTTTTGGAAGCAGAGATCATGACAGTACCCCCCCTCAAGGCCCCTCCCAAACCGGGCTTCTCCGGGGGTTTTGGCTTGTCAGGAAATGTTCGGTGAAATCTTTTGATTAGGCGAGGAGCGTGGACATATTCAGCATGTTCCCAGGATCTCTCTTGGGGGCCGTAGCCTTTCCAGTCAATTAGGTAAAATAGTTTAGATTTGGAGATCTTGGAGTCCAGAATGCTTTTGACTTCAAACTCGAGTTCTCCATCAACTAGGATAGGTTGTGGAGATTTAGTTAGTCGGGTTTGAGGTTGCACGGGTTTTAATAGAGAGACGTGGAAGACCGGATGTATCTTCATGTGCGGGGGCAAGTCCAACTTGACCGCTACTGGGTTTACTATGGTAGTGATGGAATAGGGACCAAGGTATCTTGGGTTGAATGTGCGTGGCCCTTTTAGAGGTAGATATTTGGTGGATAACCAGACTTGATCCCCTACTTGATATTGAGGGGCTTCCTTCCGATGTTGATCTGCTCCTTTCTTGTATTGTTCTTTAGCCCTTTGAAGGTGAGAAACAGCTTCCTTAAAGGCTTGGGTGATTGTAGAATGCAGGTAGTCTACTGCTGGTGTTTCAAGATCTTGGAGGGGATCCAACTCCGAGGTTCGAGGGTGACTGCCGTACAAAAGAAAAAACGGGGTTTTCCCAGTTCCCGAATGGACAGAGTTATTGTAGGCATATTCGGCTATCCAAAGGATGTCTTTCCAAGTTTTTTCAGTTTGTTGCAGCATGCAGCGTAAATACTGTTCCAGAGTTTGATTGGTCCTCTCGGTTTGTCCGTCGGTCTGAGGGTGGTGACTGGTCGATAGTCTCACATCAATTTGAGCCGACCGACAGCAACTTCGCCAAAAATGAGAAATAAATTGACTACCTCGATCCGAAATTAGAACCGAAGGAAAACCGTGCAGTCGGACGATGTTTTCGAGAAATTCTCGGGCCAGAGTTGCTGCTGTTGGCAAGCCTTTGAGCGGAATGAAATGCGCCATCTTGGAGAATAAGTCCACGATTACTAGAATCGTATTGTATCCGGAGCATGGAGGTAGATCGGTGATGAAGTCCATAGAAAGCGTATGCCAAGGGCGAGGTGGGATGTCAATAGGGCGTAAGAGGCCTGCTGGTCTTTCCTTTTGACTCTTGTTTTGGGCGCATACTCCACAGGACATTATAAAGTCTCTGATATCTTTTTTCCAAGACGGCCACCAGAAGTAGCGCTTGATCTTTTCTGAGGTCTTGGCCTTACCGGGATGTCCTTCCATTAAAGAATCGTGATAACAAGAGATTACTTTTTTCTGTACATCTGTGCTGGGTAGGTATAATCGTTCTTGGAAATACAATAAGTTGTCCTTTACTGCAAAGTCCTTTCCCTGCAGATGCCAATTCTGTATGTCTGCTGGAGTTACAAGTTGCCTGGCTTTATCCTTAACTTCCTCTATGGATTCTGTGGCGATTACACCCAGAATTCTTTGTTCGGGAATGATTGGTACAGGTTTAGGGTTGATCAAGTGTTCTTCCACTCCCATCCGAGAAAGGGCATCAGCTTTACCGTTCTTTGTACCAGTTCGATAGGTAATTATGAAGTCAAACTCGGCAAAGAATAATGCCCAACGGAGTTGTCTAGAGGATTGGGCTTTTGCGGTTTTCAAATATTGCAGGTTTCGGTGATCCGTAATCACAGTAACGGTGTGTCGGGCCCCCAGCAGATAATGCCGCCAAGCCTTAAAGGCAGACTTGATAGCCAGAGGTTCCTTGTCAGTAATCGTGTAATTGATTTCAGGAGGCGAGAATTTGCGGGACCAAAATGCCACGGGATGCAACTGATTGGTTACTGGGTCCTTTTGTGATAGAACTGCCCCCATGGCAAGGCTTGAAGCATCAGTTTCCACGATGTAGGGGAGTTCGGGGCACGGGTGTTTTAAGATTGGTGCAGAGATAAATTTAGTCTTCAAATCCTGGAAAGCTTGTTCCGCCTCGGTAGACCATTCAAAACGTTTGTTTTTCTTTAACAAGGCAGTGATGGGCTGGACTATTCGAGAGAATTCGGGGATAAACCTGCGGTAAAAGTTAGCGAAGCCTAACATGCTATGCACACCTTTTACGGAGGATGGTGATGGCCATTTGAGAACTGCATCGACCTTCTTTGAATCCATACGCACTCCGCCAGGTGATAATATGAATCCCAAGAATTCAACTTCAGTCACTTTGAAAACACATTTTTCCAATTTAGCGAAAAGTTTGTGTTGACGCAATCTTTCGAGGACCATTTTCACGTGTTTCCGATGTTCAGATTCCGATGAAGAATAAACGAGGATGTCGTCAATGTAAACAACAACACACACATCTATGAGCTCTCTGAAGACATTGTTCATAAAATATTGAAAGGCGGCCGGGGCATTGCAAAGTCCGAAGGGCATGACCTGATATTCAAATAGCCCATACTTGGTGCGGAAGGCCGTCTTCCATTCATCGCCCTCTTTTACTCGTACCAAGTGGTAAGCTCCTCTAAGATCCAGCTTTGTATATATGCATGCTTTTCTGACTTGGTCCAGGAGTTCAGGGATCAAAGGTAACGGATATCTATTCTTAACGGTGATCTGGTTCAGGGAGCGATAATCTATACAAGTTCTAAGGTCTCCTTCCTTTTTTGGAACGAAGAACAAAGCTGAAGAAGCAGGGGACTTGGAAGGACGAATAAACCCATTTGCCAGGTATTGATCCAGGTATTGTCGAAGGTGAAGGTTCTCAGGCTCGGTGAGGGCATAAATTCTACTACAAGTAGGAGTAGATCCAGGTATCAGGTCTATCTGGCAGTCATAAGACCTATGAGGAGGTAGAGAGTTAGCCTGATCCTTCCGGAAAACATCTTGGTATTCTAGGTATTCGGGAGGTAACTGGGGAGTCTCTGAAGAAATTGCTGCCAGTGCAACACCAGGTGGAGGGTGACAAGTAGAGACACATTCTGGAAACTGGACCGTTCTTGCTCGCCAATCGATCAGAGGATTGTGTTTTTCTAACCAAGGTATTCCTAGAATAATCTGAAACTGAGGGGCCTTGATCACATCGAACACGATCTTCTCATGGTGTCCATCTTGACTTACTAGCGTCACCTCTTGAGTGGTATGCGTTACTGGCCCGGAGGCTATCTCCGTACCATCCACCGTAGTAATGACGTCCTTTACAGCCTTGGGACAAAGAGTTAGATTCATCCTCAAAACCATTTCATGATCCACATAATTGCCGATGGCACCGCTGTCGACGTAAGCTTCAATTGCATGTAATCGATCCGGATTATCAGGGCTAATGAGGACCATAGGTATCACGAAATGCGAGGTCACGGAACTGGTTTTCACGCTCGGCAAGAGGACCTCTATTCTTGTCGGGCGAGGTCGTTTCCCTGCTCAGAGTTTGTAACTTTGGTAACTGCAGCTCCTACTGCCTTCTTGGCAGGTTTCACCGGACAGTCTCGAAGAAAGTGCCCTGAGTTTCCGCAATAGAGGCATAATTGCAACAGTTTTCTCCTTTCCCGCTCCTTTTGTGTTAGAGGACCTTTCAGACCCCCTATTTGCATGGGTTCCCCGGAGTCTACTCCTTTGGAAGGAGTTGGCGGTTTGGAAAATACTCGAGCATCAAACTTGGAACGATCGGCCTTCCTGTTCTGCAGTCTGTGATCTATTTGAACGACTAAGTCTATATAGTCCGAACAATCTTGTGGGGGATTCACTACTTGGGCTAACACATCTTTGAGCTCTCCACGTAGACCTCCATAAAACAGCGTAATCCTTTTGTCCTCAGGCCATTGAGTTTCCACTATCAGTCTGTTGAAAGACGCAATATAAGCCAAAAGGTCTTGATTACCTTGTCGCAACGAAAGAAGCTCATTGTCCAAGGCCTGCCCCTGTGAATGTCTTGCGAACAATTTTTCCATACTGAGCTGAAAAGCTTGAAAATCATGGAGGACCGGATCATCTTGATTTACTAGAGGGATCGACCACTCTGCCGCATTGCCACTAAGGTACGAAAGCACGAAAGTTACTTTAGCTTGATCAGTTGGAAAGGCTGCTGGCCGGCATAAGAAATGCAACCGGCACTGATTGATAAATACTGCAAACCTCTTTGGGTCACCAGAAAATCGTTCGGGCGGAGCCAGAGGTACATTCCCAGGTAGGTTGATCTGCACTGGATTCATAGAAGATGTAGAAGGAAGATTTCCCCCAGATGCGGGTAACGGGGTCTGTCCGGCTTGTGACTGTAGCAATTGTCTAGCGAGATCATCTGTTCGCTCCTTGGAAATAATCAGTTCCCTTCTTAGAGCGTTCGTTTCCTGACGGGCTGCATGCACTTCTGCCCTTAGTTCCCCAAGTAACTGGGCTAGCTGGTCGGTATCCGAGGTTTCCATAGCGCCTGGACGGGAGTTTTGTGGTAGGCTTTGCGTTCTGTAACGCTCACCTGATTCCCGTAGAGGCGCCGGTCTTGACTGGGCGTATACCGTATCTTCAAAGGTGATGTGTAACACACGGCTGGCTCTTTGGGCTGGACCTCTGTGCACTGTATGTCTGACTCGAAGGGTAAGATGTCTGCAGATAGAAAATTTGGGATTAAGGAACTGGGTTATTGAATGTCTCTCTCTTCTTCCCTTTCTCTTCTCCTGTAGAACCCCAAAGGTTAACGCTCTCACCTTAGGTAAGTGAACGCCGTGCTCTCCATCTGCCTCGGGGCAGGGTGCTGTAACCAGTTTCTTCACTGGATAAGGGGAGCAGGCCTCTTGACTTCAGAGGACTGCTGTCCGTCGTTTACTGCACGAACGGTAAGTTTCGAGTAATTCTAATGTCTTTAAAGTCTTTAGTAATGATGTTTCTTGTTTTGCAGGGTTCCGGCGATGGCGGATGACGGGCTGAAGTGGGTTGAAGATGGAGCCCGTGTGATGAATAGAAGCGCCTGGAAGCACGTAAGTAAGCGCTTGTTGCCTGCTTCACGATGCGCTCCAACTGTCTTTTTATTTTGCAGGTACAAGTTCGGAGCGGCTGCAGGGTGCCGGAATACCCACTGGGTTAGATGTGGAAAGGAGTAATGGCACGTGAGTATTAAAGTTCCCCAATGTCTTTAAACGCACCTTGTTTTGTCTTTCAGATGCGGGATGCAGCGCCGAAGGCCTCCGGAGCGTGCGAAGAGTTGGTAAGCTTTTGTCTTTCAGATGCCGGAATGCAGTGTGAAGACCTCCGGAGCGCACGAAGAGTAGGTAAGCCTTTATCTTTCAGATGCCGGAATGCAGCGCGAGGCGTTGGTGACAGCCGATGGACCAGGTAAGTGAAGAACTGTCACTGAAGACCGTAATGCTAACCTGTTCTTTCTTGTCTTTATAGGTGTTGCTGAAGACTGGATTCAGGATGGTAAGCCTTTTTCCTTAGGCCCAGGATCAGATGCAGAGGACACGATGAGCATTCTGCTGCAGAGGATGCAGAATAACGCAAAGCAAGATTCATCCATCGGGTGTGGTTTAAATAGCCTCCTGTAGTGCTTAGGTGTCTCCTTCCACAGCCACGCCTAGGTAAGAAAAGAGTTCCTGCTTTCCAGAAGAGTTCCAGTGTTCTGAATCTAGGGAGTGGCTCCTGCCCCACCCAACAGGAAAAGTAGTTCCAAACAGAAGAGGATCAGAGGCTCAACTGGCAGGCAAGTGAGCAGCATGGTCTGCTGCAGGTAAGTCCACCCAAGCATTATGAGCCCGGCGCTTCCAGCGCTGGGACTGGGCATATTTATGAGCCTGGTGCCACTGGCGCCAGGACTGGGTCCAAAAGGTCCCAATTGGGACTGGTTGGCACTCAGAACCTGGGTTATGGATCTGCTTCCAAGGGAGTTGGGAAAACCCTGACCTTTTGGAAGCAGAGATCATGACAGCGGCTCTCCTCATGGAGTTTTGGCATCGTCAATGCCGCAAGGTATGTCCCTATCTCGGTGGCCGATTTAGTATCTCTATTACTATATAATCGTTCATAGAACCCCGCAAACTCAGCATTTATTTCGTCTTCATTCACTACAACTGTACCCCCAGGTGTCTGTAAGCTGGTAATACGATTTGGGTGCCTGTCTTGTTTGAGTAAGTTGGAAAGTGACCTGCCCGCTTTATTGCTTTCGCCATATCTGCGGGCTCGGACCGGGGTTGCCATGTACTGCACTTCTCTAGAGGCCAGTTTACTGAATTCCTGAAGCTGTGTCTGTATGTCCGCCAGTATGTTCTTGTCATGGGTGCGAGAATAAGTGTCTTCCAGTAATTTCAGCTTGCCTTCAGTCAGGGTCAGTTCAGCCCTGACTCCCTTAAGAAGACCAACCGATTTAGACAGTAGCGCACCCCTGACCCAGACCTTAAAGGATTCCCACACCGTGGAGTATTTATCGACTGAGTCCATGTTGATTTCAAGGAATTCAGTGATCTCAGTGTGAAGCCCCTCCACCGTCCCGGGATCCCGCATCAAACCCTCAGGCATCCTCCATCTCCTAGGGGGTCTAGGGCAGTTGTGAAAAGTGACCTCAAGTGTTATGGGGGCATGGTCAGATAGTGTGCGGGCTAGTATTTCACATGCCTTTGTACCAGCAATTAGAGAGGGGGAGACAAACCAATAATCGATTCTGGATTCGGAATCATGTACCGATGAGTAGTACGTGTAACTCCTCGTAGTCGGGTGGAGAACACGCCAGACATCCTCAAGAAGAAGCTGAGACAGAACATTTTGTATAGTAAGAGAAGCTCTGCTAGGTGCTCTTACAATTGTGCTGGATCTATCAAGCACCGGGTCTATAGTAACATTGAAGTCTCCTCCCCAAATAATGGTAGGGATATTGACAGCAGCGATCAATTGGTATACATCAGCATAAAAGGTGGGATCATCAATATTAGGCCCATATGTGTTGACCAACAATATCCGCTGGCCCAATATCGAGCCCCAGACAAGAGCGTATCTACCCAGAGGGTCCAGTTTATGGCCATCGAGCCGGAACATAAGATTCGGGTGTATAAGAATGGCAACCCCCCTGGACTGGGATGAATAGTTGGTATAGAACCTGGACTTGCCCCAACCGGGCATGATGACCTCATTATGCTACAGGAAACCCATACTATGGGAAATGATAATTATTATTATCATTTCCCATAGTATGGGTTTCCTGTAGCATAATGATTTGGGCACCATGTCTGACAATGTAATTTCCCACTTTTTTGGCTTTCGAGCGATTGTTCAGTCCCCTCACATTCCATGAGATAAGTTTAACCCTCAGAGCATGAACAGAGCTTTACAGGAAATATAATATACGGGTAATGACCAGGGTGTGAGGAGGGCTTTGCAAAAGGATTGTGTGGGTAGTACCGGACGACTCCCAGATATAGCATCATGCATCTCAGACCGTGTCAGTGAGCTCCAGACCACCAGTATCAACAGTAACCAACAAGAACTTCCCAAAAAAACCTTCTCAAAGCAAAGACCCATGTAGAGGGGGAGCGTACTCACTCTGCAACATGGGGTTCGAAACAAACAGTCCCCACCTTTCCCCCCCCAGCCCACCCGCCACCCTCACCGTCTCCCCCAACTCGACAGTGTACGACCCCAAACTTATGGAATACTCCCGGGGTAGCCATGTTGCCTCACATGACCGCCATCCCAGGTCTCCAACGCCACCATTCCCAGAAGATGGCTGACTGTAATCTCAGAACAAAGAGGCCCATGCCATGGGGCCAACAATCACTCAATGTCAAGCATGAAGATATGCACTTCCTAGTCTGCTGGTCGAGGTCCATTGTTCGGGGCCGGTCGTACCCCTCTTGGAGGAAGGGGTATAGAGGATTCAATATATGAAAGGGCTTCGGATGGGTTCTCAAAGAAGTGCGACCTGCCAGCGTGTTGAATTCTCATTTTGGCCGGAAACATTAAGGCATATGTGATCTGTCGTTCTCTGAGGAGCTTCTTGACCGGTTCATACGAGCGTCTGCTAGCCTGAACAGAGGCGGAGAAATCAGGGTAGATATGTATACGATTGCCCTCATGGTGCAGCGTGCCCGTCTCCCTGGCCAGACGGAGGATTGTATCTCTGTCTCTGTAATTTAGTAGACGAGCAATTATGGTTCGCGGTGGTGCCCCCGGTTTGGGAGCCGGTGCTAGGGTGCGGTGTGCTCTCTCGACAAGGAAGTGTTCGGACAGTGTATCAGGCCCAAATAAGGACTTAAAAAGTTCCTCCATATGTTTCTCCATTTGGCCCTTGCCGAAGGATTCGGCCAAACCTACCACTCGGACATTGTTCCTTCTGGACCTAGATTCAAGATCTTCACACTTACTCTGCAGCTTGTTCATAGTGTCTTTAATATGAGCTATATCACGACTGTGTTGATCAACAGTATCCTCGGTAGCACTTATCCTGCCCTCTGCATCAGTGACACGCGCACTCTCCTTATCGATTCTGGCCTTCAGGGAACCTATTGTAGCAACTATCCCGTCCAGTTTGGTATTTACAGCCAGAAATCCGTTTTGAACTAGCATGGCCAATTTATCCTCTCTGTCCAGTACCCCTCGCTCGCCCTGCTCATCCTCATTCTGCTGGGTGTCAATTTGCTCAGAGTGACTGACCGCATTGGTAAATGTGTCCATAGGGCCCTTCTTCCTGCCACCAGGGGTCTTAGGGGCTCTGTTGGATCTGCCGGGTTCCCCCATGATCGTAGCAACTCTATTCGTATATTGGATCCGAAACTGGTTCTTCCATAGGGTCGAGGCCACTACCACGGGTAGCGGAGACGAGGGGACCTTAACTAAATGCGAAATAAGGATGGATTGTATCCTCCCGTGTCAATAATGTCAAGCACACCTGCGGGATACCCAGTATAACGGCCCCCAGAGGTAAACACCAGCAGGTAGCAGAACGACCACGCATCCGATGCAGCGAAGTACCAGTAGTGGTAACAGGGATCAGTCACCGCAAAACGAAGGGTGGATTGCAGCCCAATCAACAAATAAACTGTGGGTCTAGAGAGGCAGGTAAATCGCGGGAGGCCCGCAGCTCTGAATCAGGAGTTGTGGAGATAAACCCCGACCCCCCCCTGCATCGGACGCCCTCTCACCCAGCGAGCAGAATATTCCAGATGTCCCCGGTGTCCGGCCCGGCTGGAAGCGGCCACACGCAGGGCAACAAACATACAACAGAACGGACGTACCCGAGTCACGCCACCTTCAGAAGCAGGATTGCGGGCCCAGCGGTCAACCCAGCCGGCGGAAAAGCAGGGGGCCACACGCCCGCCAGCGGGACCAGGTCTCAAGAGGGAGCAGCACCTGCGGCACCACCGGCAGCCCGCCCGGCTTGGGGGGCTATGCGGCCAACTGGATCGTGAACCGGCAGCAGCCGCAAGTATCAGGGTGAGGGGAGGAGATCCAAACAGCAGCGACGAGTTAGTAATGGGCCGGGGCACAGTTCGACCAACCGGCGTGGCACCGGGCCTTCAAGTCCTCTCCGTCTAATGTCAGGATCTGGCTCCAAGGAGGGGAAGCTCCGCCCAGCGCAGGCCCCCAACAAACAGCAGCCACGGCACTCGGGTAGATTCCTCCGGAGCCGGGAGCCGGCCAGGGAGCGCCGCTCGTGTCGGAGGAGCTTCGCGGGGGCAAATCTCAGAGATGCAGCACTGTTCCGGGCTCAAACCTCCACCAGCCGTGCAGGACCCCGGTCGCAACAGATCAACCAAATTGCAGCAACCCAGTCAGCCAGAATACGAATTTATAAGCTCAGGATGTAGAGGCAGCGCGGGAGCTCCTGGTTTAAGCAGCCATTTTCGTTGTGCGCAACAGCGCCCCCCCATGTTTATCAGGGTTTAAAAAAAGCTTTATCATTGCCATCATACAGGAACTTGAGTAAATTTGAATAGGAGGTCAAATTGCTAACAGATCTCGATACTTAGTCATGGCTAGATGCTAATACGTTCCTTTTTTTTCTTCCCTAACTTAGCTGCCAAAAGATGAAATGTCACCTCTGTCCTGGCTACTTGTCTTTTGAACTTTGTTGATGCATATACTATTTGTTGGGCTGTGATTATGTTTATGATCTATGTGTATGATTATGCCTATTTTATTCAGGTTAGGTTTGGATTAGGTTTTATGAGTCTGTTGCTTTATCTCTCAGGAAATTTTAAATGTTACTTTAATGTTATTCTCATAATGTTAATTTTAATGCTGTTATTTTGCTGCTATGTTATTTTGTTTAATTCTGTGTTTAATTGTGTTCAATGCAATTGTTCTTGTTTTTGTGTAAAAGTTTATTAACTATATACACAATAAAAAAGAAAAAAATAATTAAGACCAGATTCACTTGTAGTGACTACAACTCGTAAAAAGGGCAGGAACACCTCTAGCCTCATCGGAAGCACCCCGCGATAAGGAAAGTAAAAAATGCACACTCTCGGGAGAAAAGTGGCCACCTCAGCGGCTTTTCAAACGAGGATTGCCAACACCACCACTTTATTGGCAAGTTACAATTGCCACAAGTGTGAGGAGGTTGCTATCCTTATGGCCTCGGCTCCAGAACCTCTGAAATCGCAACTGGCCCAAGCAGTAGCCGAAGGAAAGGCAGTGTCAAGCTGCATCCTAAAAAATAACTTGGATGCCGCAGACAATGTGCACAGAATAATCGCTGAGGGGACACTCTTAAAACGCCACTCATGGTTTTGCCAATCTGGAAACGCAGGCAACACTCCTCAACATGCCTATTGAACCGAATGTACTATTGGGTAAAGCAGTTGAGGATGCTTTCAAATCTGCCAAAGAAGGGTATGACACTCTTAAAGCACTAGGCCAGCTAACTAATAAATCACCTGGCCAGAGAGGCGAAAACATTTTTTGTTGTTTGCGAGGTCAAAACTCACAAAGAGGTGCCGGATAGAACCAACACCAAAGCTCATCCTGGGGATCTAATAAGGGACAAACCTCTCAAGGTTTCCAAAGAGGCCAGCGTAGATCTTGCGGCCGGGGGAGGTCCTCCACTTCCAGAGGGGGAGCAGCACCTCCAAAATAATGACCACCCGCTTCAGGTCCCTTCCCATGCCTCTCCAGTAGCAGGGTGTATAACACACTTCACCCACACATGGGAGGGAATCATCTTTGACGAGTGGGTGCTATCAATCGTGGCGGGCGGTTATTGCATGGAGTTATTTGAGCAACCACAAAC
The DNA here is from genome assembly GCF_040938575.1 of Ambystoma mexicanum. Classification (NCBI taxonomy): domain Eukaryota; kingdom Metazoa; phylum Chordata; class Amphibia; order Caudata; family Ambystomatidae; genus Ambystoma; species Ambystoma mexicanum. The sequence continues at coordinate 1,054,704,358 of NC_090931.1, read as the reverse complement.
CATCCCCTGCATCAAAAACCAACCACGAAAGAGGAAGTTGCAACACTGCTGCTCAAGGGCGCCATCAAAATCGTCCCCGTGAACCAGGTAAACAAGGCTATCTATTCAACCTACTTCCTTGTGCCAAAAAAATATCTAACAATTCACCCAGTATTAGACCTACGCCCTGCAACCCCACTGCTAAAGCGGGGAGACTACATGGCAGCATTGGATATGAAAGACGCCTATTTTCATATTTCAATGTTCCCAGCCCACAGAACAGTCTTGCGTTTCAAGACAGCAAACTAGCACTACCAATTAAAGGTGCTACCCTTCGGAATAACATCCGCTCCAAGGGTATTCACCAAGATACTGGCGGTGGTGGCATCGCACCGGCGCAGGGAGGCAATCCCAGTGTACCACTAACTGGACGACTTTCTGATCACAGGGGAGTCACCCCAAATTTGCAGGCAGAACACACAAAGAACAATAAACCTTCTCTTCCAATTGGGTTTCTCAATAAATGAGAAAAAAATCAATCGAAGTTCCAAAGAAGACCAAACAGTTCCTTTGAGCTGTCATTAATACAGAAGAAGGGCTAGTCTTTCCATCAAAGGAAAGAATACAAAACATGCTACTGCAAATACCACTGTATCAAGCCAGTCACTAGATAAGCGTACGCAAAGCTATGCGTTTGCTCAGCATGATGGCATCTTGAAATTACCTGGTCCCACACGCACGTTTGCGCATGCGCCCGATGCAGGAGTGGTTGGCGAAACAGTGGTCTCAGGCAAGCAGCCAGTGGGACGATCTAGTGCTCGTTTCGCCAACAGTAGTACAACCCTTTGCTGGTGGATAAAGGAGAATCTGTTGAAGGGAAATCCCTTCCACGATCCGGCAGTGCAAACTGCAGTTACAACAGACGCACCACTCTCCGGGTGGGGGGCACATAACCTTCATCTCACAGCACAGTAACCTTATCAACATGCTGGAACTTCTAGCGGTATTCAAAGCACTTTGGGCATTCAAAGCACAGCTGACAAATCAGTCAGTACAGCTACTGACCGACAGAACCCCTGCAATGTTCTACATCAACAAGCAGGGGGGAACACATTCTCCCAATGGAAATGGGCACCCAGACGGGGGATGTTCCTAACTTCACAACACGTACCAGGGTAACTCAACACCCTAGCAGACTCGCTAAGCAGAGATCCCCTAAAAGAAGAACACAAAAGGCGACTCGACACAAGTATCGTAGATCACATCTTATCATAGTGGGGTTACCCCACTATAGACTTGTTCGCTAGAAAAGAAAACAAGCAATGCTCAGACTTCGCGTCCAGGTTTCCCCAACCATACTCCAAGGGGACCGCCCTATGGATGAGTTGGTCAGGGAAATTTGCTTACGCTTTTCCCCCCAACTCTTAAACAGGGTGGGGAACAAGATTCATAGAGAACAGATGACGCTCATCCTAGTTGCTCCTATGTGGGCGAGACAACCATGGTATCCACATCTGCGCAAACTGGTGATGTGCGATCCCATCAAACTTCGGGCCCGGCCCAATTTGCTGACTCAGCAAGGGGGAATAACATTACACCCTCAACCTCATTCAATGAACTTGGCAGCAGGGCTCCTGAGGTCATAGAGTTTGGAGATCTGAATCTACCGCAGAGATGTATGGATATCCTCAAGGAGGCACGTAAACCAGACACTGTTATTTCGACATGTGGAGAAGATTTATTATTTAGGTGCCAGTCTAAACAAATAAACCCCATAGAATGTATTCCATCCCACATACTTCACTATATGCTCCATTTGTTAGATTCAGGGTTAGTATTTAACTCTATAAAGGGTTGGCTTTATCAGCTTACACCACCTCTCTCAAGAAAGTATCATGGTGGAAGGTTCCCGGCACTAAGGCATTTATAGAAGGAGTAAAGCGACTCCACCCTCCGATTTCAAACCTACCGCCAGTCTGGGATAACAGTATAGTACTTGCAAAGTTCATGGGCCCCCCCCCCCCCTTTGAGCCTATGCATAAATCAAGTCTTAAACATCTCACATATAAGACTGCCTTCTTGGTGGCTATTACATCGATAAGAAGGGTTAGTGAACTTTAAGCATTGTCAGTTGAGGACCCATTCTTTCTCATCCACAAGGACAAATTGGTTTTACCAACACACCCAAGGTTTTCACCTAAATTAATTTCCAGATTTCACATAAACCAATCCCTTGAGCTACCGGCCTTCTTCCAGAACGTAACAAGCTCAGCTGAGAGAAAACTTCATACAGTAGATGTAAGGAGGGCGCTCCTTTTCTATGTACATAAGACCAGACCTCTCAGAAAAACAGGCCAACTATTTGTCTCCGTAGCACCAGGCAGACAGTGGGACCGCATTTCCAAGAATTCCACCTCCAGATGGATAGTCAGATGCATAGAGCTCTGTTAGTCATTATCAAGCAAAACACTGCCTTTCACACCAAGAGCTCGCTCCACAAGGGGTACAGGAGCTACTTTGTCCTTTATCGCAAATGTCTCGCTGGACACCATTTGCAAAGCAGCTAAATGGAGCTCAGTGCACACTTTCACTCAGCACTACTGCATTGACCCTCATTCCAAAGCAGATACACAGGTGGGTCAAGCAGTTCTAAAACATCTATTTGCCGCTGGACCTTGTCACAACCCACCACCTTCTCCTAACACTGCTCGCTAATCTATGCATAGGATGTGGTCTAAGCAGATTCCAGAAGCCTCAGAAGGGATACATTACTCACCGTAATGGTATTTTTGATGCTTGTATATGCTTAGATTCACATGTGCCCACCCTTTCTCCCCTTGGAAAGAAGGTGCATAGATGTTTGTCTGAGCTTTATCTGATACATATCTGCTTTAATACACCTGTACTCATGCTACACTTCATGCTACCTCATGTCAGAAACAAAACAATCTAAATGACCTCAACGCGCGAAGGACCATGGGTACAGTGGACGTCGCACTAGGGATAGTATTACTAGCACACCCTGTCAGTGCCCCTTTTTGAGTTTCAAAAACAACAACTATAATACTATGCAGCTTCCACTAGATGTCGGACTATGCATAGCATGTGAATCTAAGCAGATACAAGCATCAGAAATACGATTACGGTGAGTAATGTATTCCTGTGTCGTTTTTTTCCTCCTGTTTGTGCATATATATATTTCTCAGGCTTGTGGAATCTGCTTAGATCACATGCTCTGCATAGGCCGCATCTAGTGGAAGCTGCGGAGTATTACAGTTGTTGTTTTCGAAACTTGAAAAGGGAGGTCGACAGGACGTGCCAGTAATACTATCCCTAGTGTGATGTCCACTGTACCCATGATCCCTCACGCGTTTTGTTTTATTCCACCATTCTAGACGGACGCATGTAGCGGAGTTCCTCTTTCGGGATAAAGCCTTTGACTTATTTCAATTACCGATAGTTCATTCTTTCTATCCTTTATTTCACCGACCATCGAAATATTGCATCAGTGAAGACAAAGAAACTGCCTGTCGAAAGGCTACCGCGACGGACTGTTCGGCCTTGGAAGGCTGCTCCGGGCCTCTGCCCAGACAGTAGAGAGAGGGGGCAGGTCATTCTAGGATGTATATGCCCCTTTTCTGACACTACTTTCACCAAGCTGCCATATATTGTAGTTATGGACAAGACCCCCTTTAAACTCTGCCCCAAGTGCAATAGAAAATTTCCGTGGGTCGATAAGCATTTAGTCTGTAATTTGTGTCTCCCAAGAGACCACGTCGAGGCTTCTTGTCGAGCGTGTAGGCTCTTCAACCCCAAGACTTTAAAGGACCGATCGACAAAACGCTGAGCACACTACACCAGGCAACTCGAGGCCATAGAGGTAGAAGGTGCTTTCAGTGATGGCAGCAACACCGCCGTTTCGGGCGGCGAGGGCGACGGGGTAGGTTCGGCTACCCAAGCGCAGATCCCTGACCCTTTAGGACAGGCCGGCAGCCCTGTTGTGGGGACAACACCCGTTGGCGGAAGCACTACAATTCCATCTACCATTAAAGGCATAGTCTAGTAAAAAATTTTATTTCAAAAATATATAGCCCACATTAAAAAAAAAATACTAGCATCCTCCGTTTTAAAACTTCCTATGTAAAATTTTGAGATATTTAAGCTCAAAAGCAAGCACAAGGGCGCCGCCATTTTGTGAAATGGAGGCCCTCCTGTGCTGGCTTTTGCTGCACTAATGAAGGAAAAGCCAGCCAGCTGTAGTAAATAAAGTCTACCGCTGGGTGGCTTTCCCTTCATTAGTGCCGGGACTCGGAGGACGCGGACCGGAGACCAGAGCAGGAAAGCTGCAGCTGAATCTCGGTAAGTGCTATTTATTTATTTTTACAAAAAATAAGCACTAGCTGCGGTTTTTTTTCTAAGTTTTCCGGGCTGGAGGAGCCCGGAAAACTTAGAAATAAAACTGCAGCTTTAAAAACGTTGTATTTATGTTTGCGGTCGCAAACATAAATACAACGTTATTGTGTTGGAAAACGCACCGGAGACCCAAAGTGATAGCCACAGCAGGCAGAAACACACGCGGTTGTGTTGGAAAACGCTTTTCTTTCCAAGTTTCTCAGGCTCCTCCGAGCCGGAGGAGCCTGAGAAACTTGGAACGAAAAACCGCAGCGTTTTCCAACACAACGTTGTATTTATGTTTGCGGTCGCTTCAAAAGCGGCCGCAAACATAAATACAACGTTTTTAAAGCTGCGGTTTTATTTCTAAGTTTTCTGGGCTCCTCCAGCCCGGAAAACTTAGAAAAAAAACCACAGCTAGTGCTTATTTTTTGTAAAAAAAAATAAATAGCACTTACCGAGATTCAGCTGCAGCTTTTCTGCTCTGGTCTCCGGTCCGCCTCCTCCGAGTCCCGGCACTAATGAAGGGAAAGCCACCCAGCGGTAGACTTTGTTTACTACAGCTGGCTGGCTTTTCCTTCATTAGTGCCGCAAAAGCAAAAGCCAGCACAGGAGGGCCTCCATTTCACAAAATGGCGGCGCCCCTGTGCTTGCTTTTTCGAATTTTGAGCTTGAATAGCTCAAAATTTTACATAGGAAGTTTTAAAACGGAGGATGCTAGTATTTTTTTTTTAATGTGGCCTATCTATTTTTGAAATAAAAATTTTTACTAGACCATCCCTTTAAGCACATACCCCCAGGTCGAGTCTCGACACATGGGTCGAGCGGTCGACAATGCACGACACCCAGGGAAAGGTCAGTTGAGTCCCTGTCCTCTGTCACTCTCGCTCGAGATCGCCGCACGACAGGACCCTACCGTCGAAAGACGGTGCGGGTGTCACACGGAAAACTCCTATGAGGGCCGATTGTTCGCAGAAGAGGGCTCGGCCCTACCCGCACCTGAAAATCGACGCTCTGCATCAGGTCAGGTATCGGGCCCCAAACAGTCGGATAAACACGACTCGGGGTGCCAGGAGGGGGAATAAAGAGCACAAGAAAAAGTCCTCAAAGACCCCTCGTAGGGATACAAGCCCTCATAAAGAAAAAACTCAGGAATCTAGGCCCATCCCCCATAAGGATAAACCTCTAGAGGCTAGGCCTATACAGTCTGGGGTAATTCCTCGCACAGATGAAGATTTGGGACTTCCTTCCCAACCCTGGGTCATCCCAAGTTCGGCACAGTGGTCATCACAAGACATAGACTGAGTCATGAGGCGAGTCTACGAAAAAATCCTGTCTATTTCGAGAGGTTCCACTCCACTCTCCCCACTACTGCTCCCTCTGGATCACAAGTCTCTGCTCAACCTTCTCAACCCCCTAATAAAAGGTCTTGTTCTGAAATTCCAGTGCGTAGCACAGTCATAGAACTCTATGACCCGGACTCCGAACGCGAAAACCTCTCTATTTTAGAGGCAGCAGACCCTCAGTACGATGAGGATGCAGCAGACCCTTATTATGGGGACGATGAAAACCAAGAGGCTGTCCCAGACGCCAATATGTATCCATGGACTCACCTATTGATCAGGACCCCCCCGATCACTGATTCCCCAATTGACAACCAGTCCCTTCTAAATGAAGTGCTAGCCAAGGCGGCAGAGTACTCAAGTGAATACAGCGCAAAATACAGCCGCCATTAGAGACCCCTAACCTCACACAGGCTGTAAACCCCTGTATAAAGAAGCTGTTTAAACCTGCACCTTCGGACCCTCTGTACATTAGAAGTCAACTAAAGCCTGACTCGCTAGTCGTAACTACAACTAGGAAAAGAGGGGGCACCCCCCTTGCTTCCTCTGAGGCTCCGCCCGACAAGGAAAGCAAGAAGCTTTATACTATGGGCAGAAAGGTTGCCTCCTCTACGGGTTACCAAACCAGAATTGCAAACAACTTTTTTTTCTGTTTTCTTTTTCTTGTGTAAATACATTTTCTTGATTGTTTTGTATAAGTCTAGAAATTGTGTGATTGATCATAATTTTAAAACACTGTAAATAATGATGAGATTTGTAGTAAGTTTGATACTAAAAATTATATTGTAAAAGTTGAATGATTCAACTATAAACAATAAAAAAAAAGGATTGCAAACAACGCAACCCTCTTGGCCAGTTACAACTGCCACAAATGGGAGGAAGTGTCGGCCTTACTGTCCTCTGCCCAGCAACAATTGAAGTCCCAGTTAGCTCAGGTGGCGTAGACGGCAGAGCAGTGTCAAGCTGCTTATTTAAAACCAACCTTGACGCTGCAGACAACGCCGGAAGGCTTATTGCTCAGGGGACCGTGATTAAACGTCATGCGTAGCTGAGGCAATCAAGTTTTAAACCGGAGACGCAGACCACCCTGATTAACATGCCTATCAAACCCAACGTGCTCTTCGGCAAGGCCGTCGAAGACGCCCTTAAGACAGCCAAAGAAGAGTAAGACACACTTAAATCTTTGGGGCAACTCACCAACAAGCCGCCCAGCCAGAGGGGTAATGGCAATTTTCACGGCCAAAGTTTACAACAGGGGTCCAATTACAATCAAAGCCAAGGGGTGCCCTGGGGAAATAATCAAGGTCAATCTTCCCAAAACTATCCTAGAGGACCGCATAGATCCCAAGCTCGTGGTAGGGGCAACTCCTCTCGAGGGGGTACCCCTCCACAAAAGCAGTGACTATCCAGTTCAGGTCCCTCGCATGCCTCTCCATTCAGAGGGCACATTTCCAGCTTCACCCACGCATGGGAGGGGATCACCTCAGACAGATGGGTGCTGTCCACAGTAGCAGGCGGATACTGTATAGAACTCCTCCAACTACCCCAGAACCACCCCCCACGGCAGAAGATCCATTCCAAGAAACACCAGCGTATCCTCCTTGAGGAAGTCGCCGCACTTCTACTAAAGGACGTCCCGGGCCAACCAGTTAAACAAGGGTATTTATTCAACCTACTTCATTGTGCCAAAGAAAGAGCTAACCATGCGCCCAGTATTAGATTTACACCCTGCAAACAAATATGTAAAGCCACAAAAGTTCTGCATGACTACTCTACAAGAGGTGATCCCTCTACTACAAAAGGGGGATTACATGGCAACACTGGACATGAAAGATACCTATTTTCATATTTCAATGTTCCCAGCGTGCAGAAGATTCTTGCGTTTCAAGATAGCGAACCAGCACTACCAATTCAAAGTGCTACCCTTCGGGATAGCATCTGCTCCATGGGTATTCACAAAGGTACTGGCGGTGGTGGCAGCACACCTGCGCAGGGAGGCAATCGCAGTGTACCCTTACCTGGATGACTGGCTCATTACAGGGGAGTCGCCCCGAATTTGCACACAAAACATTCAAAAGACTTATCCACCTTCTCTTTCAATTGGGCTTCTCAATGAACGAGAAAAAGTCAAGCCTAGTGCCAAGCACAACCAAACAGTTCCTAGGAGCTGTCTCAAACACACAAGAGGGGTTGGTCTTTCTGTTGGAGGAAAGAGAAACATGTTGTTGCAAATACCACATTATCAAGCCGGCTGCCAGATAAGGGTGCGCAAAGCGATGTGCTTGCTAGTCATGATGGCATCTTGCATTTACCTTGTTCCACACACGCACCTGCGCATGCTACCCATGCAGGAGTAGTTGCGAAACAATGGTCTCAGGCAAGCGGTCAGTCGGACGATCTAGTGGTCGTTTCGCCAACACTAGTTCAAAATCTTCGCTGGTGGACGAGAGAAAATCTACTGAAGGAGAAACCCTTGTGGGATCCTGAGATGCAGGCAATGATTACGACGGACGCCTCTCTTGCTGGGTGGAGGGCACACTGCCTTCACCACACAGCTGAGGGTCTGTGGTCTCGTGCGGCAGAACAGAACCACATCAATCTGCTAGAACTTCTGGCAGTATTCAAGACCCTTCAGGCGTTCGAATCCCACTTAATGAACCAATCTGTGCAGGTCCTGACAGACAGCACTACAGCAATGTTTTACATAAACAAACAGGGGGTCACACGTTCTCCAAATCTGTCCAGACTTGCACAGCAAATTTGGAAATGGACACTCAGAGGGAAGATATTCCTATTGTCCAGGGGAACTCATCTCTTTTGCGGACTCATTGAGCAGAGATGCCCTACCAAAAGTACACAAGTGGCAACTTTACACAGAGGTCGTAGAACACCTCTTCTCTCTATGGGGTTTCCCAATAGACTTGTTTACTACAAGCGAAAACAAGCAATGCCCACACTTCGCGTCCAGATTCCCCCAGCCAGGCTCCAAGGGGAACGACCTATGGATGACTGGTCAGGGAAATTTGCTTACGCTTTCCCCCCCAACACCTCTCATGAGGAAAGTGGTGAACAAGATCCACAAAGAACAGATGACGCTCATCCTAGTTGCTCCTATGTGGGCAAGACAACCCTGGTATCCACATGTGCGCAAACTGGCGATGTGCAATCCCATCAAACTCCTGTGCCCGTACAATCTGCTCACCGAGCATGGGGTACTAACAGTGCACCCTCAACCTCAATCGAGGAACTTGGCAGCATTGCTCCTGAAGTCATAGAGTTTGGATATCTTAATCTGCCACAGAGATGTATGGATATCTCGAAAGAATCAAGAAAGCCTAACACCAGGCACTGTTATTTTAACAAGTGGATGAGATTTGTAGTTTGGTGCCAGACAAAACAGATTAACCCAATAGAATATACTCCTTCCCACATTCTTACTTATATGCTCCACTTGTTAGACGCAGGGTTAGAATTCAGCTCCTTAAAGGTCCACCTGGCGACTTTGTCAGCATATACCACTTCCCACAATAAAGTCTCATGGTGGAAGGTATGTGTCATCAAGGCATTCATGGAGGGAGTAAAGAGACTCCACCCTCCAATTTCAAGCCCGCCGCCAGGATGGGATCTCAATGTTGTACTCGCTAAGCTCATGGGACCCCCTTTGGAGCCTATGCATAAGTCTAGTCTCAAACACCTGACTTACAAAACTGCCTTCTTAGTGGCTATCACTTCCATAAGAAGAGTTAGTGAAATACAAGCATTGTCAGTGCAGGACCCGTTCTTTGTTGTACACAAGGACAAGCTGGTTTTACGTACTCACCCTAGGTTCTCCCCTAAGTTAATCTCCAAATTTCATGTAAATCAGTCTATTGAGCTACCGGCTTTCTTCCAGGAACCCACCAGCTCAGCTTAGGTAAAACTCCACACACTAGATGTGAGAAGAACGGTCCTCTACTATGTAGACAAGACCAGACCGCTTAGAAAGACAGATCAACTGTTTGTCTCCGTAGTACCAGGCAGAGAAGGTGACCGCATTTAAAAAAATGTCATCTCTAGGTGAAAAGTCAGATGTATACAACTTTGCTATTCCCTATCAACTAAAACACTGCCAGGACTCACTCCACAAGAGGTATTGCTCCCTTTGTGTTTCAAAATACTAAAGGTTACAGTCTTGAAGCCACTTTTAGATTTCCTGCATGAACTTGTCCACTGCACTATAAAATGGAAGCTGATACCTATATATAAACAGGCAAGAAACATTAATGCTGTCATTTTGGGGCACTAGCTGTTTTGCGAGGTGTGACGAAGCACACGTATAGGTATCGTATAGGGATCTCAGTGTCAATTCCCTTATGATTGCATGGCATGTGAGTGAGCTTTATGGATAAGGTAACCAACAGGTGTGGAAAATCCTTTCTTATGTTAGTTATTGGGTGAAGCACAGTATAAATCCATTTCCATTCTTTCGCATGGGCTGGGTACCCTTGCCATCATTGATGAGGCCAGTTTAAGCTGTTTATTATTTTGTCTCACCATTTGTAAAAATAGGGTTGTTGTTTAAATGTATTTACTAGTAAAATACCTAATCAGTTCAACAGTTGCGCAGATCACATAATAATCTTATACATAGGACACCCTTTGCACACTTTGTGTTGGAAAATAGCTTAACACCACAAATGGGATGGGCCTGGGTAGATAACAGCATTTGAATGCCCCTTCTTGCTAAGAGCAGCAACATGATGAAGGGATATCAACATTAAAACATATGTTCCATGAAAATCAACTGGAGGAATTGGGTTGCATCAACAGCCAACAAGACACACGAGTTTTTGAAGACTTTATTTTGGTCCACATGGGTATTGGGATAATACTTTCTTAAAGATGTTCCTCTGATCTGTCTTAGCAGAAAGGGTGCGAATGGGTTAAACTGTACTGCATAAGGGGTCCCCTGTCTAACAGGGATACTGGTCTACCTCTGGATCTCTGCTGCAAATACGGCCTCAAGGCAAAGGTGACCAAGACTCTTCTTGACACTAATGTATATAGTGGCCAGAATGCTTATTATCATTCCATGTGTATTATGCCAAGCTCACTCCCAGGGATTTGGCGCTCCACTTGCTCCCAGAGACACAGTATCATAATACCTTATGGGATATTCTATCCAGCTCACTTTGTCTTTAAGAATATATTACCCAGGTTGCTCTTGCAGTCTATCCCAGACACTCAGACTCTGTCTGGATCACCTTCTCGCTCCTTGCTGAATTCAAATCACTCAGGCCTCTCTTTGAACTCTTAATCACCTCCTCTCTCTCTCTCTGCATCCCTGGGTATTTCAACTGTCTTATGAACTGTTGCCTCTCTCAGAGCCCTGGTGTCTCTTAACTCCCTTAGGCACCTCTCCTTCTGTAGGCCTGCCACCTTTTTTAGGTCCTTCATTTGTCTTGCTGTCTTCAGCCTGCTCTGGTTCTTTCTCCCTCTCGCTCTCTCACTCTCTTACTCTCTCCAGCATCGCTCTATATTGCTCTTCCCAGTCTCCCCCAAGTCTGTCTCTCGCCAGTTTGTCTGGCTGGTCCTTTGCTTCCTTTTACCTTTGCATGCTCTTTCACTTCTTTTGAGGTCTGTCTGCCCTTTTTACAGTACCCAGTAGCCTTTCCCTACAAGAACAGCAATGGTGTGCGCACTCAAAGCATTGTTTTAGCAGCTTTGATGGATCCGAGCTCTTTGCTGATGAGTTAAGGTGGCTCAGCAGTCATTTTGGGGTTACGTGGAGGTGCCGCCTCATCAGTGTGGGTCCACTTTCACCCACCATCTGGCTCCAGTGGTTGCAGTGTTGTGGGTGCCTTCTGCAGATCCAGTGGCTGTGGCATGATTGTCCTCATTGATGTTTCAGTTCCTCATTGGTAAGTGGACCCAAGCTGGGAAATGGTGGTAACATCTGTCAGAACCTTTAACTTCATGAGCATCTTTGCAAGTCTTAATGCAATATTCTGCGAAAGGGTTGTATGGTATTATCCCAGGCCTCATAAAAGAATTGGTATTTGGATTAGGGGTGAGGTAAAAATACCTCTTACACTGGCTTGTGCACCTACTGCCTTCAAGCTTTTATTAAGGGGATGAGGGGGCTCAGAACTGCGTGGAGGAATCAGCAGATCCCACTCTTATACTCCTTTAGATAGCTCACTGCACTGGCCAGAGGATCCTGGTAGGCCGGAATTCCTGGTCCACCCGGTGCCTGGCAGCGTTTGGAATGAGGCCAGGACACCGACTTCATCACAGCATGGAAAAGCATTTTGATGGATACAAAGTAACTGGGTATGAACTTTACTAACACAATTTTTGCATAAACCAATTGCTACTGGACTCAAATGCATGCCTGATAGGCAAGAAAAATGTCTTTGCAGGTGTGATAAAATAATGACAAACACCTATGCATGTCGTCGTTCTCTTATACAATCAAATAAATAGTTCACATCAAATAAATAACTCATAATTATCAGTGTTTCTTGTTTGTAACACAGAGTTATACAGAACGGTATTACCCAAATTGTTCAAACACAATTGTTCGAATGACTGAATTGACCGAATGTCAAGGGTCCGAATTGACCTTTGCACAATTTCCCCCGCATATATGTAACAATTGACCTTCACAATTTGGTCAATTGTGCAAAGGTCAATTGTAATTCGAACAATTGTAGTTCGAACAATTTGTATACAACCATACAGAACTGTAGGCCAACCTTTATCTAATGATGTTGCTTGAACCAACACTATACTGGGGGATGTAAACAGAAAAAACATTTGACCACAACCTTTTAAAGTAAGGTAGATTAATAATACAAGGGATACATTTAACAATCCGTTTTTGGATTTTGCCATCAGCAATTTTTCCTTCTGTTGTCATGCACATGGAGAGTGCGATTGAGGATATTCACTGAAGTCTATATATGCACCAAATGCTTTCCACGCTGTGTGCATCCTGCAGGAACAGTGACATTTTGCTTCAGGATCCACACAGCATATGATTGCATAGTAGAGGAAAAGACTTAGGACTTAACTTTTTTTCTGCACCTCTTGGATCACTACTAATTTCTGCCCTTTTGAATTTTTGATATGTTGATTTTAACTCCTGATCACGTTGCAACCAGCCAAAAGATTAGATGGATGAGTTTATTAAACCTACAGAGTGCACATACATGCACATCCCTATCCAGGAAAAGTCCAGGAAAGTAACAGACCATTCCTCCTTACTAGACACCTCCTCCTAGATGGTTCTCCTTCTTTCTTGCTCCCCATTTCCTTAGTGCACTGACGTGATGCATTGATATACAACTCCTAAATAAATCAATTAAAATTACTAAATGGTAACGATATGAGCATTTGTGCCTCCCATTTGTAGAGCACTACTTTTTTCCCGATTTGGATATTTTAGCCAAGCTATTGCAGTCAGTGATAGCTGAGCGGACCTAGACGAGCATCAACTTCCGTGTTGTGGACTGTGAGGGGGTGCTTATGGGCTCGAGGCTGATGTGGGTGACGTTGCTGAATTGCAGAGTCCATGCCTTAGAGGCGGGATTAGGACGTTGGCATTGCCTAGTGATGGCGGGGATGGTCTGTGAGGATGGAGGGAGAAAATACATTTGCGGCATGCGTACCTGTTGTCTGAGCAGGGGTTGGGTTCCTGGGTCCTCCCGGTCCAAACACGAATGCCCTTTTCTTCGTCTGCCCTTCACTCCAGATGCCCGGGCGAGAGATGCCCTTGACCTAAGAGTTAAGAGCAGAAAAGAAGTGGCAGGGCTAAGAAGATGGGTTGTGCTTAGGCAACGTAACCTAGACCCACTTGCACTTGCTCACCAACTGCAAAGGGAAAGAGGCTGCAGGGCTACTTAAGTAGGGTCACGATGGCCTCATGGATGCTTTTTTAAAAATAGTTAGTGGCAATTCCATTGGTAGATTATATAATTCATTGGAGGGGGTGGGGTGACAGACTAATTACCAGATTTAAAGTTGGAAGCAAGCGTTATAGTCATTCCCATGTTAGGGCACTATACTGGGCTAAGCACAACCTATTTAATTAGGTAATAGATGTAAAAATGTAAGCTAGGGTATTGTTCAGCAGAGTGGAGCGAATTATGCCCTACTCAATTGGTCCAGGACAATCTGGCTTTGTAGCTCAGAGAAAGGATCTACGTGAAAAAACCCACCAAAAATAACAACACTGAAAAGTAATTTTTTTGGCCGAATTGCAAATAAATTAGTGGTTTTTGCTTTTATTATGGGGGAGGGTGACCCCCGCACCCTCCAATTTACCCTACCTTAATTCATACTCTTAACACACACCCATCTATTTTTTTTTTTTTACAAAAAAGGTGCAAAGATTTCGTAAAAATTAGAACCAAAAAACTCTTTTCGGCCTCGGTATTTTCTCATTCTTTTTTATGAGGTATTAGCCATAGAAATATTATTGACCACATATGCCAACTCTGGCACTTAATAAAGCTATAGGATTCCCAGATCCAGCCCTGCTCCTAGCAGTAGATGCAGTTAAAGCTTTCGACATGATAGACTGGAGCTTTTAAAAGGCTTGGCTTGGAAAATTACATTTTAGGCCTACAATGATAGTTAGAATTTTGGCAGAATATAAAAGAGCAAATGCAACAATTGGGATAAATGGGCAGATGACAGAGGTTGTGGAACATACAAAGGGAACAAGGCAGGGCAGCCACTAGCACCCATTTCATTTGACTAACGAAGGAGCCACTGGCTGCGAAAATAAGATCAAATGCAAATGTAAAGGTTTTGGTGATGAGAACGAATATCCATAAGGCAAGTCTGTTTGCAGACAATGTAATACTGTTCATCTCAACTGATTTCTTCCCTAAAGGAAATGGTAATGAAACTGTAACTGTTTGGAATGGTGGTAGGGGTCCAAGATTAATTTAACTAAATCTGAGATATTAAATATATCTTTATTGGATCAAGAGAAAGCACTAGTTGCAGAGTCATCTAACTTTAATTAGGCAAAGAAATTGATCGGTTATCAGATTTCTTCCCTAAAGGAAATAGTAATGAAACTGTAACTGTTTGGAATGGTGGCAGGGGTACAAGATTAATTTAACTAAATCTGAGATATTAAATATATCTTTATTGGATCAGGAGAAAGCACTAGTTGCAGAGTCATCTAACTTTAATTAGGCAAAGAAATTGATCGGTTATCTGGTTGTCCGAAAAACCTCACAGGTTGGGCAACTATATAAAACCAATTCTCCAGAAATCATTGCAACAATTAAAAATCAATTCCAATCAGGTGAACAACAAGGTTTTCAATTCTTTCCTTACCTGTAAGAGTGTTAAAGCCATGCAAATGTCTGGTGGGATGTTGTTTCATAAGAACAGTGCATAACAGGAAAATAGCTTTCTCTTAATCGTCTCTTTCTGTCATTTTTTGGTTTCCAGTATTGCAATGTTGAATAATTGCCCTGATCTTTGGAGATGGTGCTTGCCTTCACACAGCCTTCCATGTAATTCAGGCTTTTCAAAAACTTATCTTGGCAGCCAGAATAGCTGTCGGAGAGTGATGGAGAGTGTCTTAGTTGCCGGCGATCAGCCTTTTTGCTGCGTGTTGTACTACTTTTAGAGGTGTGGGACTGAGAGTGAGAGAGGTAAACTGCGAACAGTGCATTCTCTCCATACAGTAGAGACAGTACTTGGGATTGATGGGCAGTTCTGCTGTCAAGGCGTGGCAAAATGGGTCTTGGGTTTTATTTTACACAGAGGTGTTGGGTGATACGAGGGCACATGTGGCTTTTTAGCAAACAAGAGGCTTCAATTGATGTGGAACCCAAGTGATTTGGCATTCTGGAATAGTTTTGACATGACCACTTCGAGAATCATGCAGAACAGCCATGATTGGTTGTCTAGCTGGTTTACCAAGCAGCACAATCTCGTTTTAACTAACAATGGACGAGTCAACCAGGACTGGACGAGAGACAGAATGTTGCGGTTGAGAGACCTCCACATATTCCTCCTGGTTCTACTCGACCTTACAGCCGCTTTTGACACAGTAAACCACCAGGCGCTCATGGACACCCTACATGGGCGCATGGGGATCATCAACCTTGTCCTACACTGGTTCAAGTCCGACCTCGGCAACCACCAGCAGTTTGTTCAGATGGACTCCTCTAGATCGCCAATGCTACCATCACCTGTGGAGTCCCGCAGGGTTCTATCCTCGCCACAGTATCTTCAATCTATACATGGAGCCACTGGGAGCCCTCCTAGTCACACACAACATCCACATCCACCGATACGCTGATGACACACAGCGATACCTCAAAATAGACTCCATCGAGGACATCCACAGGCTCAAACCGTGCCTTTCGTTGATCCAGTCTTGGATGTCCAGACCATACTTGAAGCTCAACCCTTCAAAAACCGAATTCCTACCCTTCACCAACGACACCAAACACCCAGACATATAGACTTGGCTATTAATCATGAATCTTGAGGGCTTCACACCCGAGCTCACCTCCTGCGCCAAATCCCTCAGGTTCCACATCGACAAACACCTCTCCTTCAAAACACACATAGCTAAGAAAACTCAGACAGCTTGGTATCATTTCTGCCTCCTGCGGAAAAAGTCAAGTCCTTCCTCCCTCCAGACAGCTTTAGATCCACCGTTCAAACACTAGACTTCCGTCGTCCTCCTTTGTGCCCCTGACAAGTGTCCTACATGCAGCCGCACGCCTCATCAAGGGTCTACGCAGATATTACCACATCACCCTGGCCCTCATCGACCTTCATTGGCTTCTGCTGCACGCCTGAATCACATTCAGGTCTTGCTGCATCATCTATAAGGCAGTCGCCCTCAAGTAACCCAGCTATCTCGCGGAGAAGATCAGCTTCTCCAGCATGAGGTCTGGCATGGATGGCATGTGAATACATGCTCATAAATAATCCGTCGTCAGGCTGGG
The DNA here is from genome assembly GCF_040938575.1 of Ambystoma mexicanum. Taxonomy (NCBI): domain Eukaryota; kingdom Metazoa; phylum Chordata; class Amphibia; order Caudata; family Ambystomatidae; genus Ambystoma; species Ambystoma mexicanum. The sequence continues at coordinate 1,054,687,674 of NC_090931.1, read as the reverse complement.
ACTCCTCAGTAAAAATAAAAAAACAAGCAGTCTTGCTTTAAAAGCTTGAAAACTGCCTTTCTCCCATTAACCAATCACTGCAATCTGGGTCATAGTGCACCCATCCAATGACGACCGTCTCCATAAATCCCACCCCCGGCGGCCATCTTCAGATTTTAACTGCACGTTTCATGCTGACAGTCCTCTCGAGTTGCTCTTTGAGCTATTTTTTCCTATTTTCCCTATTTGTGAGTTTTCTACAGATAACAGGGGACCACCTGGTGGGTGAAGAGACACCCCCCTAGAGTAACAAGACCAGTCATCGATCCCGGCCAGGCGCACTTGCCCTCCATCAGTGCCAGCCCCAGTGGTTCCTCAACAGGGCCCTAGAGACATGTCTCAGGACATTTTTACTACACTGCACACTTTGGTGTCAGAGATACAACAGCGGCTCCCTCCCCCGATGGTTCGGGTGGGGACTCCCCCATGGACAGGCCACCTAGACCATGGCACAGACCCCGCACTGCGGGTCCAAGCACCCTCCAACACTGAGGCGGCCAATTCCACCCTTCACTCCAGCTGGACCGATGGTGGATCCACTTCCTATGGACACTGGAACGGACACAGATACAGGCACTACAGACACAGATTAGTTTGATGACTTTGTGCCACCGGATGGAGAAACGCTGGGTGCCGACGATTCCCCGAGAGCATCGCCTCTTGATGAGGTAGGTTCCTTCCACTCCATGCTTTCAAGGGCGTCTATCCTCTTCAGCTTAGTGCCTGGGGAAAAGAAAAAGTAGGAATGTGTACCAGAGACGTGCGTCATCCACGAAGACTGTAACATCCATTCCTCTGCTGGACGGTGTTTGAGAAGAAGGCCTAGCTCTCATTAAGACCCCGAGCTCTACAGGGTGCCTGACTCAGCCCCTAAATTGCTCAGATCACACCCGTCCCTGGACTCTGTGGTTTTAGCCGACGCCAGTAAGCGGTCAGCAAACCCGTTCTTGAAATCCATGCTTGACAGGAGGGGAAGAAGCTGGATGCGATGGGCAAGAGTATCCTCTATCATGCTGCCTCAACGGTGAAGGTGCCAATGCCTGGCCATCCTGGCTCATTATGATAGAGAGTTGTGGTTCAAGCTGGGCCTGATCCTAGATTTCTTGCTGGATGACAAAAAGACAGAGGCGTTGGCCCTATTTCAGAGGGCAAGGTGGCCTCAGACCACGCTATCACGGTGACATTGGATGTCGCGGACTCAGGTTTTTGGCAAATGGGAAATTGACTCAGACATCAAGGGTGGCTAAAGGCCACAAATTTCAGACCAGATGTCCAAGCCAAGGTGGTGGATATGCCTTTCGATGGAGATAACCTCTTTGCGAAGGTGGTGGATGAAACACTGCAAGCTATAAAGATGGACACTAAAACGGCAAGATCGCTCAGGACCTTGTAACAGCGACTGCCGTCGTCATTTCGATCCTCTAGAGGGAAGTTCAGCAGATCCTCTAAGGGCTACGCCGCCACATCATAATGTCAACACTTCCGCTCCACCTCCCAATAGACATATAGGGGCCGGTCACAGGCCTTTGGTGGAGGGGCACAGCGTCGACTTCGTCCGCAAGCCAGGATGCAGACGCCCACGCAAGCCTGACCTGAGTCAGGGCCTGGACCACCAATTTCACACCCCAGTGGGCGCCGTCTGCCACACTTTGTCAACGAGTGGAAGAACATCACAACTGACGAGTGGGTGCTGGACATACTTCGTCAAGGGCACCCCCTGGAATTCAAACACAGGTGCCCTTGCATCCCCCCTGTGGCAAGAAAGGAGCTGCACATGGCTCAGCAGCTGTGAGAGGTGCAGGCCATGTTAAGAAAAGGGGGAATAGAACCTGTCCCAACCCGTCCCACTGCACCTCCAGAAGTAGTCAGGGGTGGCTCCCGATCCTAGACTTGCGATGCCTCAACAAGTACCCGAAGGCCCAAAAATTCAGGATGGTCATGTTGCAGCAAGTGCTCAGCCAGCTGGAGTAAAGGGATTTGCTAACGACGGTGGACCTAGAAGATGCCTACTTTCACATCCACTTCCAATGCATTGAAAGTTGTGGTTCTGGGACGTCACTATCAGTTCAAGGCTCTACCCTTTGGCCTGAAATCGGCACCAAGGGTGTTCACAAAGTGCCTGGCCCCGGTGGATGCGCACCTGCATCTCAAGGGCATACACGAATATCCGTACCTCGATGACTGGCTCATCCAGTCCCCCTCAGGCCCTGGCAGTGCAGCACACCAGGGAGACCATACGCCTTCTAACAGAGCTTGGATTCTCTGGCGTGCAGAGAGAGTCACGTGGCATTGAAGGAGAAGCAAAGGAAACCACCGGAAGGAGAAGCAATGAGTGCGTGTCAGGGAGGACACTCGAGCATATGGGCGCTCCTACAAATACATATTGAATGGAACATTAAAATTGAGCGAAAGCAATGCTTATTGAAAATGAATGCTTATTGAATACTGAACCGAATAACTTTAAATTAAGAGACATGAATGCTCATTGAATACCAAATTGAACGAAACCCTGAAGTTAAGCATTATAAATGTTGAATGAAATAAAAACCTTCATGGGCCAGGCAAATAAAGTGAACAACCTAAATGCCCATGTAAAAACACATTATAGAAAAGGGCACAAGTGTGACAGAGTCATAAGTCATTTTCCTCGATCTTCCAGCTATTCAAGGCAGCTCCGTGGGGGACAGCTGATTGCCTCCCACCCACCACCTGGAGCCATCCATTGCCTGCCCACGCCATCTTCAGAAGAGGTAAGCCCTCCTGGGCCCTTGCACCTCACCTGCACGATCACACTCATTTCTCATTTATTTTAATGATTCTTGTGCGCATTTAGCAGCGCCTCACCCTGTGGCCGTGTGTGTACTTTCTTGCTGCATCCTTGCTAACAATAGAGCCTGAGGCTCTTTTCCTTCGTGACTTCAGATAGGCTGGAGCTTACTTCATCACAGCCTATCACAAGCCGGCAGGCTTGCCTGGCCTCCCACAAGGCCCACTCCTAAGGCCCCTGTCTGCTCCCTGTCTACTTCTGGTACACCCCCCCCCTGGTCGCATGTGATGCTGTGTGTGCCCCCCATTGGTCGCCTGTGATTCTGTGTGTGCCCCCGCTCTCCCTTGGTCACCTGTGATACTGTGTGTGGCCCCCACACTCCCCTTGGTTGCCTGTGATGCTGTCTGTGCCTCCCACCACGTCTATTGTCCCAACATGGGGTAGGCACCATGTATTTGCCAAATGATTTGACTTTTGCATCTTGCGTGCTGCAGCCGCCCTGCAACATGGGGTAGGCCATGTATTTGCCTATTGCTGGACATTCGCATCTGTGTGTTGCTGCCACCCTGCAACATAGGGTAGGCACCATGTATTTGCCTATTGCTGGACATTCGCATCTGTGTGTTGCTGCCACCCTGCAACATGGGGTAGGCACCATGTATTTGCCCACTGATTTGACTTTGTATCTGTGTGGTGTGTTGCTGCCCTGCAACATGGGGCAGGCACCATGTATTTGCCCACTGATTTGATATTTGCATCTGTGTGCTGCGCCGCCCTGCAACATGGAGTAGGCACCATGTATTTGCCCATTGATTTGACTTTTGCATCTGTGTGTTGCTGCCCTGCAACATGGGGTAGGCAACCAGTATTTGCCCAGTGATTTGACTCTGCATCTGTGTGTTGCTGCCGCCTTGCAACATGGGGTCAGGCTCAATGGATTTGATCATCATGTACTTCTCTTTTGCACTTTGCGTATGACATATTACCCTTGTACCTTCCACAATGTTGTAAACGTACTTCTTACGCTTCCTATTCTGTAACCTGAAGCACTGAAACCAATCTCTTAAGCTTAAGTGCCTAGATAACTCTGGGCTGTGTGTGCTATATAAATATACAAATACAAATAATAAGGTGGGTGTTGACAAAGCACCCTTAAACTGAACTTTTATGAATGAAGGCCAAAGACTGGAAATGATGTGTGACAAGTGACGGCAGAGTCAAGAGGCTGACAAGGAAAAGACAGAGAAGTGTAAATCTACACATCAAAGCCAAGAGGCAGAGAGTCAGGGATCCTGGTTGCACAAACTGTGATGGGTGGACCGTTCGGTCTGACAACTGCGCCTAGACCAGTGATCCCTAAATGTTGAAAGCCATTGTTGTGATGAAGTTAAAGTCTTGGGGAAGGGAACCCTGAGACTTAAGGAGCTACATGTGCGGTCTTGAGAACGAAGCCTCAAGACCTTTTGTTTTCTGTGAACTGTGTTGCTTGGAACTTTGAGAAGGGCTCCCCGAGGATTGGTTTTGAGCTGTATCACCTTGAACTAGAGAAAGGTAATCTTGAGACTTTTTTTCGTGGAACTTTCTTATACTTACGGAAGGGGAGCTGAAAGAAAGCTGCGAACTGGAAGAAGCTCAGAACTTTGAGTTGGACACTATTTCTTTTATTTTTGACAGCCCTGCACATTGGTAAGCTTTAGATGTGAGGGCAAGAATAGGTTTTGGAAATAGGCAGACTTTTAAGTTGAATTCGTTGACTCCGGCTTTCCTTCGTTTCGTTCAGGTAGGGAAATCCCACCTTAGCATAGGGCAAGTTAGGCCTGCTACGATCCTCACATTTGATTTAATAAAGTATGTTACTTTGAACTTTAGGTTTGTTGTCTTTGTCTTGCTTCATGATGCCTTCACAGTCCCTCTGATGTCAAACCGACCTCCCTCTTTTCTCCTGTTAACACAAGGTCTGCTGACTCATCTACCACCTCTGAGACAGCATGACACCGAGTCCATAGTAGTCCTGGCTGCTCCTACAACCTTACACCACTCTATAACTGATGTAGGGAGCACACACTCCTCTGGAGGATCCCCCAGGGTATTCAGCTTGTGAAAGGTTTCTCCTTTTTCTGCTCACCTCCTATTGGGCTGGTCACCTTACTCTGCCACCATGGCAGCAGCACAAACCTGCATCCCTGATGGATCGAGGATCCTCCTCTCACACCTTGCCTCACAGTACACCGGAATGTGCGCCACTCCTCTAACCATACCGGGAGGCCCCCAAGTGGTTGACCGAACCTGCGACAGCTTACCACCCGCTTTCAAAACTGGTCTCCGAGGAGGCTGCGGGCGCTGTACTATTTTTCAATCGCACCACCTTCCTCATTTTGTTAGCACAGTGGGCTCATTGCATTTTATTATTTGTTCTTCTTGCCCCCTGAAAAAGACAACCCATCATTATTTTTAATAGGTTTTGAGAGGATGTTTAATTGAAGCCTTTGGGGATGGTGAAAAGGAGCTCATGCATAGAGCATCCGGTCACTCCTCCCTCTTGGCCACAGACACTGGCATTTTCATTTTACCAACTACTATTCATACAGAGTTTTTATGCCTGCAGAGTTTAAATTAAACATTTAAAATTGTTTGAGTAGTCAATCAGTTGAAGAAGCATGGATTTTAATGTAAATTCCTGCTCATAAAAAATACTGAATAATCAGGTTGCAAAATGTGCACTCACCACTAGCCATTGGATAGTGATAATAGACTCTTGGCAAGACATGGTGTGCTGTGTGTATGATATGATATGATAGGTCATTTATAACGTGCCTGTGCACAAGTATTTCTAGGCACGACAAGACAAGGAAGGGGGACAGAGGAGGACAAAACAATGATCTTACTAGGTCTAGGGTCATTCAGATTGCGCAAGTGATGGGGGAGGAAAGGGGAGAAGTGCCAGGGGTGGAGGAGAGAGCAAGTAGCTCGTAAGTGTTTCAGTTGGTGGCTCATAAATGCAGAGAGACAGGAGACTGTAGGGTTGCAGATACAGTCCCTTAAGTGGTTGGGAGCCCGGAGGCAGTGCAAGGGCAACTAGTCGAGCAGGAGCCTGGAACCGTAAGTTCAGTACGTGTCGAGGTGACCAGAGTGCGCAGCAGACAGGGACATCAGCAAAGGAGCGGGAGAGAGAAAAAGGAAGCGAAAGAAAAGGTCTTGAGTTGCTTCTGGAACCTTAGATTGTCCTGCTCAAGTTTGACAGAGGTAAGGAGGCTGTTCCAGAGGGAGGCCCCAGCCAAAGAGAGAGATCTACCTCCCACTCTCTGCCTGGAGAAGCATTTGACCCTCAGAGAGTTGGAGGTGGATGAGCAGAGGGCTTGAGAAGGAAGATGTTTAGGAAGAGAACATTGAATGTAGTTTGGTCCCCGGCCCCAGAAAGCCTTGTGGACAATGCAGAGGGTCTTGAACTTGATCCTTGCAGCCACAGAGAGCCAGTGGAGAGATTTAAGCGCTGGAGAGATACAATCCCTGGCTTGAGGCAGATTTAGAAAGAGGCTGTTGCAGTAGACCAGCCTAGAGAGGACCAGGGCTATGGAGACAGTGAGCTTCTGGGGGAAAGTAAGAAAAAGAAGACTACCTCTGTGGAGGTGCAGTTGATAGTTTGACTTCTTAGAGACATTGGAGATGTGATTAGAGAAGGAGAGGGTGTAATTGAAGATGAGTGCTGGGGTCGGCTTAACCTGAGGGACAGAGAGTGAAAGGTGAGAGGAGAGAAGAAAGCGGTCAGTCCAAGAGAGAGTAGTGGTGAGAGGGTTGGAGAGGGGGATGTCTGACGAGAGCAGAACATCCAGGGTATGTGTGGAATTGAGGTGGTGAGTGACATTGCTGGTATGAGGGGTCATTAATGCGAGGTGGGCAATTGCTTGTAGTTTCCGCAAAATTAGTTATTTTATTAAAGTAAAGGTTTTCAAATAAAGCCTTGCTTGCCTTACTCTACCAGGGAATTTCCTAGCTAGTTTAAAGGCAGGTGGAACAATCTTTAGTATATGTAAACCAACATTCAAATAAAGTAATAAAGCGACAAAAGACAATAAACAATAATTGAACAATATTTGGATGACCTTCACCTGTCCTGGGTAACTCCCTTCCCCAGGATCTAAAGTCAGCTTCAAAATTTTCAAAGGAAAATAAGTCTTGAACCAGTTCTTATCAGCCAGAACAAAAGTTCATCAAACAAAAATCCGCTAGTAGCAATTCTCTTGTTTTGGTTGGAAAGATCCCCTTCCTATTCCAACCAAGAATATAGCACCAATGGTAATCTTGGATCTCTTCTTTCCAAGGTTATTTGCCACAGTTCAAAGACTAGGTTTACAACTTCTTAATCTACAACTAAACAACTGATTAGGACTTCTGCAGTGCATTAAGTATATTTGTCAGAATGCTTCTCTTTGGGTTGCTGCATCCCTCCTAACAACCACCCTTCTAGTAAAGTTACTATGAGAACAGTCACTCTTGTCCCGCAGCATGCTACTTCTTTGTACTACTTCACTGTGACATCCAATGACAACTTTATACACCACCACAGTTCAGGTATTCCTACTTCTGCTTTGGACTTCAGAATTATTAGGCATGTAAGGACAAGATACTTCAACCTCTACAGAGTTCCAAGAAAAGGGCAGCCTCTTAACCTGCCTCTGCCCCAAGACTGACTTCTTCTCCTCTCAGCTTCGACAGTGTTCAGCTTTACAGGTTACTTCCTTAATATTCTTTACAAGCACCCAGCTCCCTTCCCCAACTTAACTCACACCTTCTCTGTTAAAGTAACTACCTGTAGTGTCACTCTTTGAGCTTCAGGTAACAATGCCACACTTGTGATTGTAGGTCATTTGGTCGAAAACCAAATGATGGAATACCATTTGATCGAGAGTCAAATGGTGGAAAAAATGGTCGATTTTTTTAAAAAATTTTTTATGGGGGGTTCCCCCAACCCCCCTTTTTCTATATTAATTTTTTTTTTACCAAACAAAACGAAAAAAATATATAAATAAATAAAAAAAAAATCGACACTTTCTTTTTCAACCATTTGACTTTCGATCAAATGGTCATTCGATCTTTTATTTATGACCATTTGACCGGACACCCACACTTGTATCAGGGGCCACTGCACCATTGACAACTTGCCAGATTAGGTGGGTGGGTTTAAACAAGACCTGTTTCACTTTGGAAAGGGTTCGCCTCTTGGCTTGTATAAGGCTTGTTCTCATCAGTATTACAACTTTCTGAAATAAAGAATGACAATTCAGGATACTACAAGCTTAAGTCTTCAAAGGGAAAACATAATTAGGCACACACAACCACTCTTTAAGATAGATCTTTAACCTTAAAGGGTTGCAAGTAATTGTATTCCTGTATAATATCACAGAGAGTATTTCGGACTTCTCTCGAGAAACACAATTGGCCGCCCGCAACCTTCGTTTGATGCTGTATGCACCAGTAACTCTTGTAAGAAGTCAGTGTTAAGCTTTCGGAATGGTTTTAGCAAGGACATGCGACTACTCCGCTAACAGGAAAATGTAACAATGGATGTAATGTTCTTTACTTCTCACGCGGACACTACAGCTTTCACAATTAGTGTGCATGCTTACATTCTTTACAATTGTAAAGAATTGGGTTTCAGAGCAACAAACCACTTTTACTCGCTTTTAAGTATACGCAAGTTACTTTAGAGCTGGTTACAGTTACCGGCAAGACTTGCTGAAGGAATCTGAACACAAAGCTTCACTCGCCAGTTCCAGGAACACTTGCGGTTGCAGGTTGCTTCGCTTTTTTGACTTACTGGACCTCTGCTACTACCTTCTCCAGCACGGGTGTCTCCAGTCCGGCTACGTTAATTGGGAGTCTTCTTCACTCGCCAGTCCCTCTGCTTGCCTTCTGCTTCTGGCCTCAGGCTCCAGCACAGTCACGGCTCAGCAATCACAGCATCTCGGCGCACATGGGGAAACCTTACTCTCAGTATATCTTCCTCTGTGCAGCCAAGGCAATACAGGTTTTGAGTACACAGGACCCTCTCAGACCTTGCATGTGAAATCTGCTGTCTTCACATTTCGGTGTCCCTTCTGTGCTTCCACTTCCTTGTGAATTGCCAGACTTGTGCTTCTCCTCTGCTATTGCTACTGCCAGCCGTCCAACTCCTGCTCCATCTCCTTCCTTCTCTCCTTTCCTGCTGGGGCCGTTTATGCCTCACAGGTTTGGCAATTGGCTTCAGGTGTGAGCCATTCATTTCAATTGCCTGACTCCTGCAATGGCTATTAGGCCTAATTGCCTGACTACTACATCTACATGCCTCATCAGCTCTCTTCCTCATCTCAGTCCGTCTAGGATTCTGGAACATGTAGTTTGCTTCATTAAAGTTACATTTTTTTACTTCTTGATTACTTTTAGGGGTAGATTTATTTCCCTGTGGGCTGTTGGTTTTAACTTTTATAGAGGAAGATGGTTTAGAGAAGAGAACATTTCCGTAATCCTTTGTAGTGCACCCTTGGAATTGAGGAGGGTATTTAATTTTAGAAACCAAAAAGGGTCTTTCTTTTGGTATAGCATGCTTTGTTGCAACAACCTTAGGATTCACCACCATAGGTTTAATAGGAGGTTGAGAGACATTAAAATGACTATAAACTATAACCTCTTTTGGCACAGTGTTAAGAGTCTTCCTATCAGAGGAGAAATACAGTGTCTCTTACCACAGAATCTCCTCAATACCCTGGGCCCTATCTCCACCCAGGTGATCCTCCCGCAGTACAACACCCCCTGGGTTAAGATCAGGAAGCGTCTGCCTTTCCCTGCCCACCTGGGACGAGGCTTTAGGCAAGGTTTCAGTGAGGGATCCACAGGATTCTTCACACTGGTTAGTAGCTTGCAACTTGAAACTTCTACCCTTTAAATATTATTAAAGCAGTCATTAACAGGTAAAAAAAGAAAACATCTCAAACAGGGGGATCTTGCACAGTTATATAAGCAAGGAAGAAGGCTCTAGAATGGAAGGGGAGTTTTAAGTGTGCAACCACAGTCAGTTGCACTTCTGTTGGATTCAGTCAGTGTGCATGACAAAAGAATGACAAAGTCAAGACAAAGGGCTTCATTCTGAGTTTGGCAGAGTGGCAAAACGTGGCGGTAACGGAATTACTACCACTTTTACCACCCCACAAAATCCCAAGTTTGCCCATGAAGTGGAGGAGTTGCCTCCAGATTCATGCTGGAGGTAAAACCTCCACCTTACTGCCAAAATAATCGGCAAGATAAGCAGAACTAATTCAGGCGGAATTATCGCCGGTGGTAGTTCCACCAAAATCCACATTGAGTCCTATTGACTCCAGAAAATGGGGACTTAAACCGCCTACCACCACTTGTAACCGCACTGTAAATCCGTTGGACCAAGTGGCGGTAACAGTAATTCTGTTTGGTGGTATTTTGACCGAATTACCTCCAAATACGTAATGAGGGCCAAAGTCTTAAGTAACATCAATTGAACTGAACCTACTAGCACTCAGAGTATTGCAGAGGTTGGGATCAGGGTCAAACATGCACCTAATTTATTTTATTTTTAATTTTATTGGTTTCTTATAATATGCTTAATACCGATACGAGTTTGGTTTCTCAGCGCAGATCCGGGATTCAAACCTCTATTGCTCTGCGTAGTTGTGCTTCAAAGACCACCACGTTGCCCTGTGCTATCCTCCATTCACAAGATTGGAGAGCTGGTCTGTTTTTTTTATTTTTTTTTACCCATGTTTATTTTTCAATAGAGGCATAAGCCGTTACTACATACAACCATTTACACTTTGTAATATCAATACATAATTAAAACTTTCCTTTCAGGGTTGATGTTGTCCGTTGCGGCGTAAATTGCCTCCCGTTTTCATGAACATTTAACTATTATCCCCTTCTCCCCCCTTTGCCTCTCCCCTCCCATCGCCCCTTCCCCATTCTCCTTTTCGACCACAGAGTCCTCGGACTTTCTCCATATCTGCTCTTGGGTCCACCATGTGAGTCCTTGTCCACTTGCTGTCCCTCATCGAACATGGATTTTTCTAAGCAACCGTGGCTTAAAGTAGTGGGCTTCTCTGTCCTCCACATAGTCTTGGAAGTGGTCCCAAATTGACAGGAATTTCAGATATTTTCCTGCTTTTAGGGCACAGACTTTTTCCATTGCCATAACTCCCCAAACCTTCACCCACCACCAGGGTGCTGTTGGCCCCTCTTTAGTCTTCCATATTTGTGCTAGCATCATTCACGCTGCCGTCAGGAGGTGTGTTATTAAAGTAGCTTTTGTTTCCGGATGCGGTGTATCTACCCTCTGACACGGCTCCCAACAAGATTATTTTAGGCGACAACGGCAGTTCCGCTCCTGTTGTCTTTGATGTGCCCTAAGATTTCTTTCCAGTATTTTACCACCTTCGGGCACGTCCACCACATGTGGTACAAGTCTCCCCTCGCCCCACATTGTCTCCAGCATTCCGGGGGATATTTGGCGTTTATTTTGTGTAGGCAGTAGGGGGACATATACCACCTGTAACAGAGCTTGTACGCTGACTCCTTGATTGCCGTACATTTGGACAATTTATGTGCTCTCGACCAGATCTGGTTCCATTCTTCTTCAGTAATTGTTTCCCCTGTATCCTTTTCCAAGTTCTCCTTATATGGGAGTTTATCTGTTGGTTGTGCCTTGTCCAGTAATCAATATAATCTAGTTATCCCCTTTGTAGTTGCCCCCTCCTGCATTGTTAGTTCCAGCCCGGTCGGGGTCCTCACTCCTGCCCTTTTCACGGATGGGTGGGAGATCCAGTGTCGGAGTTGCATGAATTTCTCTTTACAGTCTATAAAGGAAATAGGGGCTCCCTCCTGGAATATATCCTTTAGGGTCAGTGATTCTGCTCCACCTCACCCATCCCAAAATTGTCGCTGAAAGCCCGGTGTGAAATCTGCATTATGTGCGAGGGGGAAAGCGGGCCCAATCCCTGCCCTATTTTTTCCATATGCCTTGCTTGGTCCCAACTGCGCATTGATGCTCTGGTGCCTTCCAGCAGATTACCCCCTCTCTCACGGGCATCGGAGTTCAGGGATTACAGTGCTTTTAGCAGGATTGTGGAGGCTGCTTGTTATATCCTGCACCATCCTTTCAAGTTGTCCTGACACGCCCACTGAAGCATTGGCACCAGGTGGGCCGCCAGTGTATATCTACCAATGTCCGGGACTCCTAGGCCCCCGAGGAGCGCCAGGCGTGTCAGAATCCGTCTTTGAATCCTCATTTTTTTTATTCTGCCAGATGAAGTTAAATATTGCATTCTGGAGTTCCCTAGTCATTTGCGAAGGTATATTCATCAAGATCGATCTTACAACATACAGCAAGCGGGGGAGCAAAGTCATTTTTATAGCTGCAATATTTGCAAACCAGGACAGTTCTTGGCCGTCCCAACTTTGCATATTGTCCTGAAGTTGCTTCCAGAGCAGCACGATGTTTGCTTTAAATAGGTTCCCAATCTCCCTCGTTATATGGACCCCTAGATACTCCAGTGTTTCTTTTCCCCAGGTTAATGGATATGCTTTCTCCATGCTCACTATGTCTTCCCTCTTTTCTGTGATGTTCAGCGCTTTTGGATTTTGGAGTCATTTATTGGAAAACCTGACATTTTGGCAAACTCCCCTAATTTCGCTATAACCCTGGGTAGCGTGTTTTTGGTATCCTCCATGTAGAGCATTACATCATCTGCATATAATGCGATCTTGTGTGTCGCCCTCCCATACTTCACTCCCTTGATGTTTGGGTCTCCCCTTATCTGGACTGCAAATGGTTCCATTGCCATTGCGAAGATCAACGGAGAGATGGGACAACCCTGTCGTGTGCCTTTCCTAATGTTGATCTCGCTCGAGCTCTGGCCATTTACCATGAAGTTCGTGGATGGGAGCTGGTAATTTGCTAATATCATCTTGATGAATGTCACCCCTCCAGGACTAACTTTAGTTAATCCTAATCTAAACTGTCAAAGGCCCGTTTTGCATCTAGAGCTGCCACTGCAAATCTTTGGTTTGCTCTCGTTCCCATGTCAATTACGTCTATGACCCACATGACGTTATCTTGTGTGTGCCTCTTCCGTATGAAACCGGCCTGGTCCTCATGTATAATCTCTGGTAAAATTCTCATCAGCCTGTTTGCCAGTATTTTAGCATATAGTTTTGCATCCGTATCTAGGAGCGCAATAGGACGGTAACTAGCGCATTCTGCAGGGTCTTTACCAGGTTTTAGGGTTAATATTGTGACAGACTTTCCCATGTCTCCCGAAACCGACTCTTTTTCTCTAATTACTTTGAATAGGCGGGTGAGGGGGGCCAACAGCTGTGTGCCAAACTTTTTATAGTAACCATTTCCCAGACCATCCGGGCCAGGAGTCTTATTCGCCGGCAGGGATGCTATCGCATCACTAACTTCTTGGGCCGTTATCTGCTCCCCCAGTATGTCCCTGTCTTGCTCCGTGATTTGTGGTAGGGGGGTTGAGGACATGTAAGATTTCTGGTTTGCCATATTCAGATTTCCACTACCTAATAGTTCTGCATGGAATTGGACCATTATTTCCAATTTCTCCTCCTCCCGGTACACACATTTCCCCTTGTTTGTTTTTCAGTTTAGTGATATTATTATAGGCTTTTTGTTTCTGTAATTTAGCCGTGAGTAATTTGTTCGCATTCCTGCCGTGAATGTGGTATGACTGTTTGGCGCTTAGTAGTGTCTATGCCACTCTATCTGCGGTATGGTTTTCTAAACGGGCCCCAACCTTCCGTAGTTCCTGCAGTGTTTTGGGTGATTCTCTGGTCTTGTGTTGTTGTTCAGCCTCCTTTAGTTCATTCTCTAGCTTTTATGTTATGAGGGCTCTCTCCCTGCGGTATGCCACAGCTTGTGCAATTAATTCTCCCCGCACTACTGCTTTCTCTGCGTCCCATACTACCCTCCAATCCGTCTCCCCATGATCATTCTCCTCAAAGTAGTGGTTAATGGTGCCTTCGATGTGTGCTCTGAGTGCTACATCTCTCAGGATCAGCTCATTTAGCCTCCGAGGACAGGGACTATTTCCGCCTCTATCTAATTCCATGCTGTGCGAGACCGGGGCATGGTCTGAGAGATATTGCACCACGATTTCTACTTTTGTAACATGGGGGATCAGGGATTCTGAAACCAGGATCATATCTATCCTAGAGTAGCCTCTATGTACTGCCGTATAGTGCGTGTATTCCCTGTTATCCTCCTGGAAGAACCACCATGTTACTTTCAGAAAGAGCTTTCCCAGTGCTTGTCGGTTCTTCTGGTCTGTTACTGTAGGGGGGGAGTGTCTTGTCTAAATTCGGGTCCATCACGCAATTAAAAGTCTCCGCCTATGATTAGTTGGCCTTCGCACCATCCCCCCATTTTCTGTAGCAATCTGGTGATGTATGTATCCTGTTTCTCATTAGGAATGTATAGTGCCAGAAGTGTGCAGGTTGGCCCCTAATTGTGCCCTTGATCCCCAGGTATCTACCCTCGTTGTCCCTGATCAGGTGTTGCTTTTGGAATCCCTGGTCTCGACTGCAAAGGATCGCTACTCCTTTAGACTTTTAGCCACTAAAGGCAAAGAACTGTAGGGGAAATGCCTTGCTCCTCATCCTCTTTTCATCCTTCTGAAGGAGATGAGTCTCCTGAAGGATTGCTATTGCTACATGCATCGCCTCTACTCTACCCAGGATTGCTCTGCTTTTACTGGGGGAGTTCAGCCCCTGTACATTAAGTGTTATTATTGTTGCTTCCTCCATTGTGATGTAATGTGGGTTGTTGCCCTTGTCTCGCTCCATGCCTCCTGTCTGGGTCTCCCCTTATCGTTAGGGCAGTCCCTCCTTTCCGCTCTCGTACTCTAGGGCTACTCTCAGTTCGTGCTCTGTGCGTCTTCGCCCTTCCTCTTCCCTTACCCTCCCAGTCCCTACGCCTCTCCCATACCCTTCCTCCCTCCTGCCCCTGGGGTTTCTGGTGGCCAGGGTTCCCATGAATCCTCCCAGCAGTCTCCTGTGGGCATTCGGCCCCATTCCCTCCCCAGTTGTCGGTGTGCCCATATCATGATTCGGTTCCAAGATGTGATGACCTCCTACCTCCGTGCAGACTTGTCCAAGTCGATCTATACAGTCTGTGCCTAATGGACTGTTTCATTTCAAGCGTCTGTTTCTTGGGCGCCGCGGGCTGCGTACCCTCGCTTACCCAGTCATTCTTGACTCTTGGGGGGGGGGGCAGCTCGACTTGTTTCCCTTCTTGGCCTTCTCCTTTCTGTCGACCATTTCCATGGGTTATCTTTTTTTGTGTCGGGAGTTTCTCCGTGGTCTAGCGTCGGTTCGACTCTGGTCATCTTCTATTTGTAGCAATGAGAGGCCTTCTTCGCAAGTGCTGATTCTCCTCGGTTTCCCTTCCCATGTGAAGGATAAGCCAAATGGATTGGCCCACCTGTATGGTACATGTTTTGCTTGCAGAGCTTTTGTAACCGGCTGCATTAGCCTTCTTTTATGGAGCGTAGCTAATGCCAGATCTTGCTGTAGTTGAACGCGGATTCCATTGATCGTGAGGTCATTGTGAATTCTTGCTGCTCGCAGGATTCTTTCAGACAATAAGACATCATCGCTATCCGAACATCTCTGGGTCTCACGCCCAGCTCATTCCTCTTGGGGCCCACACAGTGTATTCTATCAAACTCAGTCTTCTCTGGTTGGGTGTCATTCACCAGGCTGCTGAAACATTGCTGTATGATATCCTTCAGATATTTGTCCAACACCGATTCCGCCAGACCTTTGACTCTAATGTTAGACCTCTGTGAGTGATTTTCCAGGTTTTCGGCCTGGAGTTCTAGGTTGTTTGTAGCGCTAGCCACCTGGTCCACTAAGATGCTGTTATGCTTTGTTTCTTCCGCCATACTGGATAGTCCGTTTTCCACTACATCAACCCTTTCCCCCAGTTCCACCATATCTTTTCTGATTTCTTGCAACGAGGATTTCAGTTCTTCCTTCATTTGCCCCATCTGACTTTCGGAAAGTGTTCGTTAATCTGGCTTCCATTCCCTTCAGGCAGTTCAAGAGCTCCTCCTTATCCGAGGCCATTGTGTACAGGGACGTGTTATGATGGCGCTGTGAGTTCTGGTGGTGGGGAGTGCGACGGGTTGTCTGTTTGCTGTCTTAGTCTCCAACACTTCTCCAGTTGGCCCTCGGGTTCTGACTGGGGTTTTTGCTCTTGATGGTCCTGTTTTTGATTTAGCTCCCGGCATCGGGGTTGGCCTATCCGGAGTTGGTGTGAGCGGGCAAAGTACAGGGGGTTGCGTTATGGCCGCTCCAGTCCAATGTTCTTGCCCCTTTAGTGGCCGCCATCCTTTCCTGTTGTTTTCTCATTTCCCCCGGTTCGTGCTGTTTATCCTGGCTTTTGTCTTGCCGTGTTCGGTGCTCTCAGATACGCACGGCTCTGCGGTCTTACGTCCCAGTGTGCTTACTTCTAAATTCACTTCTCCCCTCTGGTATCGAATATTGTGAATGCCCAGAGGCTCACACACGTTTTCCAGCCAGGGTCTCAACCCCCCTATGCTGTGCTTGCAATAACGGCTCCAGGAAGCTATCCCATACACCCGGGACCCTTCATCGTATGGCTGTCTATCAGTGTGGGCCCCTCCTCCCAGGCAGAATGTTTAGGGTCTCTTACAGCGTGTGGAGCACAGCGGGGGTTTGATGCCGACTTTGCCTCTAAGTTTTGTCAGAGCCCCTTTCTTGCTGGCAGTGTCTGGCGTTTGATTGTGCCCCTTGCAGGTCTCTCCCTTGCTCTCCTCCCACTCCCAGGTACATCCAGGAAAGGTGTAGGGAGGGGGGGCTGCCAGCTGGCAACCGCGCCTTCTTTCACGTTGTCTGTGTGGGCTGGGTATTTTCACCACTCCTCCATTCTTCCGTTCAGGTTCACCTGCGGGGCTGCGCTGTATGTTTTTTGGGGCACGGGGGGGGGGGGGGGGGCTCTGTAGGCACCATGAGTGTTAGTGCTGGACCTGTGTCGGACAGACCGCCGCCTCATTCTAGGGCTCTGCTCGTTGGTGCAGGCTGGTGCGGAGCTGGTGGGTCCCCGGTGCGCCCGCTAGTGTACTCTACGCGGGAGAAGTTGTTCCGGTCTAGTCTTTGCGGGGGCACATATCAATTACTTTCAGGCCTCCTTTTACCTGATTTCCCATCGGTGGATGCTTGAGCTGCAGCACGGGCCTGAGTACCGCGCTCACCCCCTCTTTGCGTGGGACTGTATTCCGGCCTGGAATCCCTTTAATATATACCTTGTGGTGGCCTCTTCTGCTGGCCTCGTCCCGCCATCGATGGGCGTTGTGCTCTATGCTGGTTCCGGGTGCGGTACGTTATGCGATCCTGAGAGTGGGAGGATCCTCGGTTGAGGGCACCCCTGTTGCCGGCGCAGTCTCGAGGGTCGGATGTTTGTCCTCCGTTAACGGGACCTCTCCACTTCTGCGGCTCAGGTTTGCCCGTTGTCCGGGCTCTTATGTTTCTCCCCGCACTGCCTCTATTATCCGCCTCCTCTGCGGCTTGTCCAGAGGACTCCACCGGCGGGGCCCGGCCCTCCGACTTGGGTGCCCACGGTGCTCGGAGGGGAGGGAGAGCCCCCACACTCACTGATCACTGCTTGTATGGGCACCGGTCTGTTTCGCTCTATACTTTCTCCGCTCTCCGCAGGCTCTGACTGTCAGCGGTCTGGTCTCCCGCTCTCCACCAGAGGAGCACCGGGGAACACTGCACTCCGCTTTATTCGGCCTTGTGCTAGGTGTTGGGGTGTACCGTTAGGTCGAGACTGTCGACTCCTCTTGCTTTGGGTACTATTTACACCCAAGAATGCCTGGTTTGGTTTAGTTTTCCGCTCGTATACACTGCAATGTTCTCCTTTAGTTGCCGTCTGCACGGAGGACCGAGGTGTACGTCGTTTTTTTTAATTCCCTTATGAACTGCATGACAGGTTTTAGAAATCACTGCTTCTATCGCCTAAGCATGGTGTCTTGCTGGGAAAGGGAGAATGGTATTCCTAGGACATTGATTCATAACTATGGGACCTTGGGGAAACAAATTAATTGAGTATATAATTTGCTTTCCTCTGTGAGCAGATATCCCAATACAGGGAACAGCTGTTCTTTCCAAATCCTTTGGCTTTGACAAATGATGATTGGAAGGCTGCAGACTGACACTGCCAGCCGGGTAAATGCGAGGTGGAGTGAGTTAATGGCATACATTATGTTACATGTTCAGTAGTTCTCATTGGAGTCTCACTCAATTCAGAATGGTGATAACCATCAGAGGAAACGAGACAGAGATCTTGCAAAAGGTCACTGTAGCTGTGTTTTTTTTAATGAAAGGCAATGGTGATTTCTCATAAAAGATATGCGCACAGTTTTATAGGGGACAGATTGTCAGCCAAGAGCAAGTCCAAGGTCTCTGTTTCTGTTCCCATTAACCAGGCTGCCACTTCTATAAACTGCAGAGGGTAGGCCACACATAGGGAAAAAAGTTTAAATAATGTGAGCAGTGATGGTAAATAACCACTCAGTGATAAGTGAATTGTGGACGTCTGCAATATGGGACTATTATATTCATTGGAACCTCTCCTGGTCTCTACAGTTATCATATTATTAACCAGCATTTCCCCTGTTTTAGGATCAATGGGAAAATGAGAGACTTAAGTCAAAGCAAATTGAAGAAGAGCATTCTTTGAAGATAAAGGCCGCTGAATGTTATCTGAAAAATAAGGATGCACAAGTCGTGCTTCTGACCAAGAAATTAAAAGAAGCAAATGAAAGACTTGAGAAAGTAGCATGCAACAATATACAAATGTGTGACACAGTGGTAAGAATAAATGAAGAGCTGGAAATGCATTACTCAGTCACTTTAGTTCAACTTGTCTCTGTAGTTTGGTGTCGAAGAAATAAATAACAACATACATGTGTTCTTTTTTTGGGAGGATTTGGTGCCGAGGTTCACCATTTAATTTAGTCATTGATGAGAGCATTATGTTTTTAACAGCGTACGTACAGTACTATGACTTCTTTAATTTTTGGATAATTTTATTGATTCAGTGGTGTCATATTTAATCAAATATCTAAAGAGATGTAAGCAGAATGCATGTTTTTCTATTACCTATGTTGGACATATTACCGCTAATCAGTGTTCTTACCTGTTTAAAATCGCCTACACAGTTAAGCGCCTTTTGTATTGACCTTTACTTGTGCATATGGAGTAGGTATATCTTGATTAGCTCAATAATTATTATATTATCAAGTAAATGGCTTTCTTTTCTCAACAGCAACCATGTTAAAACCAAGCGAGCTCTCATTGCTCTAAAAGCATTTCTGCAGTTATTTAATCCCATTGCAGCTTCATCAGTGGTGCCTGAATCTTAAAAGCAGGAAATGATTCTGGTTTATAAAAAAGGTGCCAGAAATGAGAGAAATAATTACAGACCAATCCCCTCCTAAATACACTGGGTAAAATATATGTAAGTCTTACTGGGTCGACTAAATAATGAAGATTACCCAGGCTAATTGCGCTGGTATTCTTGATTCTATTAAAGACTCTGAGGCGAGCATTATGCTTAACTCTTTATTGCTACTTCAAAATAGCAGTCATCTTTCAAAACACACCCTGATCTTGTTTAAATGACTCAGAAAACATTAAAAAAAAACATCAACAAAAAAACAGATCAGAAACTACTCTGACCTGGGACTACCACTACCCACAAGTCCCCAGTGTCCTGGTAGTTTCCCACAAAGTCTTAGACACCCATCCAGTGTCAGCTCAGTCCATGCCTCACTTCCTGCATTCATCTCTTCCTCTTTCTTTGATGTTCAGAAGATGAAAAAACAACCGACAACTCCGATCAACCTTTTTCAACGAAACTGAAATCTCTCGAACTCGACCAAACTTCTTGCCGATTTCAACTCTTCGGCTCTGCTAGATTCGAACTTCAACATCTTCAACTGTTCTTAGCCTCGTCTCCTAAAAATTCAAACCGAAACACACATTATAAAGTA
This sequence comes from Ambystoma mexicanum, assembly GCF_040938575.1. Taxonomy (NCBI): domain Eukaryota; kingdom Metazoa; phylum Chordata; class Amphibia; order Caudata; family Ambystomatidae; genus Ambystoma; species Ambystoma mexicanum. Next base: position 1,054,667,781 of record NC_090931.1, on the reverse strand, counting down.
GGGTGGGAGTATTCAGCGGACAACATAATCATATAAAGAACATGATCCACAATGAAAAATATGCACTCGAACTCCCTTCCCCCTTGTGTACTGTGGAGGGATAATGCTCGCCTCCGAGTCTTTAATAGAATGAAGACTACCAGCGCAATTAGCCTGGGTAATCTTCATTCTATGACAAGACCGAAGGCGAGCATTATGCTTGTTCAAAGCTTTCCAAAATTACTTTAGCCACAGAAGCCACAGGCTTAAAATAAAAAGTTTTAAATGTGGATTCTGATGACCAATCTGCGGCTTTTAAAATATCTTGCAATGAAGCACCTGCCGCAAAGGTTTTGGACCCCATTGCTCCTCTAACTGAATGTGCTCCAAAAGCTTTCAAGTCTATACCAGTCCAACACACAACTTCTCTAACCCACCTAGCTATGGTGGCTGTCGCTATAGCATGAAAAGGCTTCCTTCGTTCTTTGAACCACTTGAAAAGCTATACCCTCTGGGTAAAACACTTTCCTGTCAATCTCCAGCGCTTTGACATCTTATATCTCCTACAAGATACTAAACAAAACAACATTGCTAACTTGCCTGACAAACGCTGCTTTGACAACAATTCATTGTCCGGCCATTGTTTAAACAAACGAAAAACAACTTCAACATCCCACATAACTGAATACCTTGGGACTGGTGGCTTACACATCTTAATTCCTTTCAACAATCTAACAACTGACGGGTGCTCTCCAATAGGCCTACACTCCAACCATTCATGCCCTGCTAAAATTGCTGACCTGTACACTCCCAGCATACGGAAAGCCTTCCCTTCAGAGGGCATTTCCACCAAGAAATTCAATACATGAACTACAGATGCCGAAACGGGATGAACATGTTTTCGCTCACACCATCCTTCCCACTTCGCCCAAGCGGCATCATAGCTCCTAATAGTGGTGGGGGCCCATGAGTCTCTGATACAACCCGCAGCTTCACTCGAAAGGCCTGGCAAATCCCATTGTCTCCTGAAATCCTGCATGCCAGCAGCTGCAGTACCCCTGACTGCACTAACGGGTGTTGCTGACCTCGCGGATCGCAAAGCAGGTCCGCTTCCTATGGAATCAGTCTGGGACAATCCGAAGAAAGTTCCATCAGAGTCGGAAACCATGCTTGCGATTTCCAGAGCAGAGCAACCAAGACCAATTCCGCTCGCCCTCAACGTACCTTCGCCAGCGTCCTCATCAACATAATGAATGGGGGAAAACCATACTGAAGGGCTCCCGCCCAATTGTGCAGAAAAGCATCTGTCCCGAACGCCCCGGGGTCTATTCTCCAACTGTAATAATTCGGCACCTGTGCATTCAATCTGGAAGCAATCAGATCTATCTCTATCTGACCCCACAGCTCCTACAGACGAGAGAATACACGCCTGAGCAGCATCCAATTGCTGGAATCCGCTAGAAACCTGGAATTTCAGTCCGCAATCACATTCTGGTTCCCTGGGAGATACTCCGCTGCCATCATCAACTTTCTCTGCAGGCAATAATGCCAAAAGTCTTTCGCAATCTCTGCTAACATTTTCGATCCTGTTCCCCCCAATTTGTTTATATACCTTACTGCTGATATATTGTCCATCTTCAGCAGAATACAACAATTCACCCGATCTTTGGCGAATGCTTGCACCGCAAAGGACCCTGCTAGAAGTTCCAGACAATTTAAATGAAGCTTTAACTCTTCTCCCGACCATCGACATCCTGTCTGAAGCTGACCACACCTGGCTCCCCAGCCCAGCCTGCTGGCGTCCGACTCTATCACTAATCCTGGTGCATCCCCAAAGATAGCCCTGCCGTTCAAGGCTTCCATGTTCTGCAGCCACCACTGCAACTCTATTCTCCCTTCCTCGTCCAGTGGTACTAACTGGTGATATCTCACCCCTCCTTGGAGGTGCCTGATCTTTAATCTCTGGAGCGCTCTGTAATGGAGCGGCCCGGGAAAGATCGCCTGAATTGACGCGGCTAACAGACCTACAATGCGCGCCATACTCCGAAGCAAAATATAAGACTTCTCTAACGCTATCCTCAACTCTTTCTTCACACTCTTTATCTTCTGCTGTGGTAACTCCAGCGTAACTTTCCTGGTATCCACTATGAATCCCAGAAACTCTATCCGCTGCTGCGGATTGAGCTCCGATTTCTCCCGATTGATCAGAAAACCGAGGGATGAAATTAGATCGCATACCCAAGTCACTTGACTCTGCAAGACCGATTTGCTTTGAGCTAGGACTAAAATATCGTCTAGATAAATGATAATCCGTATGCCTCTGCTCCTGATAGCCTCTGCAACCGGCCTCATCACTTTTGTGAACGCCCAAGGCGCTGATGCCAGACCAAAGGGCAGGCATGCGAAACGCCAACTTTGACCTTTCCACCAAAACCTGAGGTAGTCCCTGAACTCCTGCACCACTGGAATAGTTAGATACGCATCCTTCTGATCTAACCTCGCTAGCCAATCTCCTTTGCGTAACAGATCCCTCAGTAGATGAATACCTTCCATCTTGAAATGTCTGTAAACTAACCATCCGTTTAGCTCCTTTATATTGATAACTGGCCTCGACTTCCCTTTCCTGTGAACTAGGAACATATTGCTGTAGAAACCCGAGGTTCCCATGGGACACATCTCTATCGCCCCTTTCTCCACCAGTGCGTGTAACTCTTTCTCGAGGAGGAAGTCCTCCTCTGCTGACATCCTCAGACTCATCGGAATCTGCTCCTGAAATGGAATAGTTACAAACTCTAATCTTAAACCTACCACTGTTTGCAAAACCCAGACATCGCCTGATATTGCGCGCCAAGCATTTAAACGCAAAGCCGTCCTCCCCCTACTCTGGGGTAACCTTCGTTCAGCGCACTTACCGGCTGGTGCATTCTGTTGTCAAAAATGTCCTCGACCCCTCTTGCCATGGAATCCTCTCCCTCTGGCCGGGAAGGAGTCTTGCTGACGATTTTCCCAGTGCGTTGCCCTGGGTCCTGGAGGTCGCCTTCTAAAACCTTGACCGGCTGCTCGACCTCTCTAGCAGCCGGTCCCGGCAAAAACCTGTCCGGGAATAATTTTGCGAATAGATGATTGCGCCTTTTCCAAGGCTGTATATATTCCGACAAATCGAGACATTTCTTTGGCAAATGCCTCACCAAACAGCATACCCTTGGCAGCCTCTCCAGCCTCGTATCCTGCGGAATCCCCTAACTTGTTATCAATCTTCAAGAGCAAGCGGCGACGTCTCTCAGCCGACAGGGCGCAGCTAGTGTTTCCCAAGAAACGGACAGCCCTCTGTGCCCAATTGGCCAGCGTCTGAGGATCCACCGGCTCGCCGGTGTCTCTAGCTCTTTCCGCTGAATCCATTATTTTAGCAATGGGACCTGATATGTCTAAAATCTTATCTTGACAGGCTTTCCACGCTCTGTCTACGCCCCTCCGGACGTCTTTCGAGGCTTTAGTAACAAAAGTGACCATTTTGACATCCAGCTCCGGGGTGTCCATCACTTTCCCCGACAAATCCGGCCTAGGACACTCCGCTCGGATCCTAAACCTCACTTCCCTCTCCAGAGGCTTGCGAATTCTCTGAGCCATGTAATGGGCCACTCTGGGGGAAGGCACCCATTCTGAAGATCTCGGGTGTTTGATGCCATCTGGGTCAAACATGTCGTCCAGGTCGTCTATCGGGTCTTTACGCTCCTCGTCCACTCTCTCCTCCTCCACTCTCTCCTCCTCCACTAGGTCCCCCTCATCCTCATCTTCCTCCTGTGAATAGTGCTCGCCTTCTTCGGCGTCCCCTGTATTTACCACCCCTGGGGTAGGGGGTTCGAGGTTCGGCACTGTCGCCCTTCCCAGAAACGCTGCCTTTAGCTCATCGAAAGGGCCGAAAACCTGTCGGGGCTTGGACTGGGCCCCTGACGTATGACCCGGGGGGGTAGAAGAGTGGGGGCTCTTCCGGGTCTTAACCACCCCCTTCTGCGCTGGCCCCAGCTTCCTAAGAGGGCCTTGCGAAGTGCCCTCTCCGGGGCTGAGCTCTCTCTTTTCAGTGCAGCTTTATTTGCCAGAAGGGACTTGAGTGCTTCTAGCCGCTCTTCAATGGGCCTAACCCCTTGGGACACTGCCACAGACAGTGAGTCCCCTTTTAAAACTCAGGGACAGGTCCTTGTCACCTTCCCACTCCTCCTCGCTGTAATCAGGAGTGGTGCTGCCCTCCTCCATACTCATAGGGAGGTTCTCTGAGGTCCCTCTGACCACTCTGTTGACTTCTGCACAAATGTGTCTTTTTTTTTTTTTTTTTTTTTACAGAGGTTCCGTGCCTGGTATTGCCAATGCCACGCAGAGGGCACGATCGAGAGGCTCTGGGCACTTAAAATAGAACTTTGGAGGACAAAGGAGAAGCAGACAAACTCTACGCGCGCACAAACATTCCCTGAGGCTTTTTTCGGAATGACCGCGCAGCACTGCGCATGCGCGCCGCATCACAATCCGATGTGACCACAACAAACTGCGGGTCCTTTCCTCTATCCTGAATACGGTTGTGGCAACTAAACTATACGCCGTACTAAACAAGGGAAACAACTCTGGTCGCCCGACGCGAGTGAGATTACTCGCAGCACCGGAGCAATCTCACTCCCCCTTATCTCCTAACACGCGATCCGCTTGCGACGCACACCCGCCGGCCCGCTCAATGGGACCCGCTACGTAAATAATCGGCTCTCAGATCACGGTAATTCCCAAAGTTTCTACTAAAATAATAACACGCGCAACTATGTGCACAACTATATACGCTAAACCTCCACACATGCCAACCTCGCACTGCTTTATACTTCAAGACAAAGTCACTCTACCTGGAGCATAGGGGAAAGGTGACTTATCTGTAGATGAAGCAGCAAAGAAAGAGGATGAGATGAAGGCAGGAAGTGAGGAATGTACTGAGCTGACACGGGATTGGTGTCTAAGACTCTGTGGGAAACTACCAGGACACTGGGGACTTGTGGGTAGTGGTAGTCCCAGGTCGGAGTAGTTTCTGATCTGTTTTTTGTTGTTTTTTTTGGATGTTTTCTGAGTTATTTAAAAAAAAATGATCAGGGTGTGTTTTGAAAGGTGGCTGCTATTTTGAAGTAGCAATAAAGAGTTAAGCATAATGCTCGCCTCTGGTCTTGTCATAGAATTGGATGGAGGAGGAGAAAGCCATACATCACTTACAAGTGGGATTTCAATATGGCATGAGCACAATCAATCATTGGCCGTCATTCAGAACCTGCCGGTTCGGAAACAAGGGTGCCGGTAAGCGTACCGGCACCCTTGTTTCCGGACCGGCACATTACAGGTCTGCCTGCCGGAGCCGCCAAGCCTGACAGATCTGACCCTGCCGGGCACAGCACCACTGTAGGCAGACCCGTCACGGAAGCACCGGCACCGTTAACAACGATGCCGGTGCATCCATGTCCCCATTCCCATAGAGTCCGATAGGACTCTATGGGAATGGGAAACAACATTTTAACGGCACCTGACTTTCCGGGCCGCCGGGGTTGTAATCTCCCGGTTGCACCGGGAAATCATGTGCAAGTAAATATTTACGGGTCCGGCAGCAACCCGCCGGTAGCACCGGCACGGTTACCGCTGGACCCGTAATGAGGCCCATTGTCTTGGTCAATTTATTCTGAAATATATATGTTGGAGGTAAGTTGATTTGTGTGTTCTCTTTACAGACCTAAGAGCTGCTTTCGATTGTTTTTCATGGGCTAAACTCTGCGACAACAATTTAGCATTCTGTTGCCGCTAATTGGAGCAGTAAAAACCCTATACAGTAAAAATGACCGGTTGTGCACTGGAGCCTAGCAAGTAATATAACAAAGGCTGTAACAAAGGTATTCCCAGTACAAAAAGGTGTATGACACCTGTGTGTTCTGGCATCAACACTTTTACCTGTAAATTAATCCTGTAATAACTCTCATAGCACAATCAAGGAATGATGAACCCATATTAGGCCAAGCCACGATACCTCTCCTTCTCTACGAAGATGATGCTATTCTTATTTTGAAGAACCCTTCTGGAGTGAGAGAGCAACTCAAACTTTTTCAACACTTCTGTACTGGTAGGGAAATTAACCAAGCCAAAATGAAATCTAAGGTGTTCGGGTCACCCGGAAATAAGATTCCTAGATAGGTAATTTCCATTGAGGATACACTAACTTAACAAGTATCTTCCTTTGAGTATCATGGTATGCGTTTTGTTCCTGGGATACACAATACAGAAGTTGTTTTTGACACTAGATCGCACTGGGAACACACTACTCAAATGTACTGGTATTCATGGAAATGGTGCAGCTAGTCCACTCACTAGCTTAATATTTATAAAAATGCAGGCAAGCATTGCTGCAACCTATGGCTTTGAAATTTGGGGACTTATGAAAATTTCAAATCGTACAACTTATGTGGATATTTGTACCACGCACTGTCACCACCGGAGTGGTCCCCTGGCGCTCTGGCAGACCAGAAACAAAGGGGTGTAGGTTAGGTGTGTTATTAGGGTAAAGTTTGGAGAAGAGCAAGGGAGCTGTGAAGTACTGTTGGCAGCTTTGGTTTGGTTCACACCATTCGGCGAGCATATTGGTTTGTTTTTGGGTGCCAAGTCCGTCGTGTGCGGTTGTTTGCGGGTCTGTGTGGTGTGGTAGTTGTTGCGTTGTGGTGAAGTGCGTGCGGTTTGCTGTGGTTTTAAGAGGTGTGGTTGTGTTTCATTAGAGTGTGAGAGGTGTGTGAGTAGTGGTGAGGTTTTTAGTCATTTTTGGGTTGCTTAGTATCGTTGTTATGAGAGATATGTATTCCTATTGCGTCTCCTTCATGATCTAGAGAAGGTAGTTTCCTTTTGGTGATTAAGTTTCAGCGTGATAAGGCTGTCTTATCTCTCTGTCATTATGCTAAGTTAGCTACTTTCGTGTTTTTATCTTTGTATTCGGCCAGCCCTTTTATCACAGTTTTTTCTTTGCTGTGACCTAATTTTGGATTGATTTGCTTGTGAGCTATGCCTGTACCCTGCGTCCTTTGTGAGTGGTTAAGGTCGTTGGTAGTGTCCTCATGGGGTTGTCGCTTGTGTTCTATTACACATAGCGTTGTCTCTCTTGTTCTTGTTGAGGTTACCCGTAGTGGGCCTTGGGTGTTGTCTGTTCCATCATATAGTCAGTCAGTCTCTTCCTAGTGTTTCCTGTTTGATTGTTTTAGTTTAAGTTTGGTTCTGAGGTGTTGAAGAGCCAGGTTTTTAGAAGTTTTCTGAATTTTAGGTGGTCTTTGATGTTTCTTATTTCTTTCAGAGGTTGTTCCAGGTTTTTGCGGCTAGGTGGTAGAAGGAGGAACCCCCTAGGTTTTTTCTTGACTTATGGTTTTGGTTCCAGGTGGATTTCATTGCTTGATCTGGGGAGTCTCGTTGGCTTGTAGATTATTTTCTTCTGTAGGAATTCTGCTCCCTGTCCGCTGATTGCCTTGTGTGTTATGCACATTGTTTTGAGTGTGATACAATGTTTGATTGGGAGCCAATGTAGAATGTTTTGTGCCGGGGTGATGTGATCTCTTCTAGATAGCTTGAGGAGGAGTCTAGCTGCTGCATTTTGGATGCGTTGTAATTTCTTTAGGAGGTATTTCCGGCATCCCGAGGTAGAGGCTGTTTGCGTAGTCGATTCTTGACATGATGAGGGCGACCATTGTCAGTGTTTTGTGGGTGAAGGAGAGGAAAGGTAGGATTCTTCTTGTTGTGTGAAGGAGGAAGGAGCATTACTTAATTATTGTGTTTACTTGTGGTTCTAAGGTTAGGGCGTTGTCCATTAGGACTCACAGGTTTTTTACTACCTTAGATGGTGTGGGCGCTGTTCCCATTTCCGTCGGCCAGGGAATGTAGGTGTTGTACTCTTGATTTTTGGATATAAACATGATTTTTGTCTTTCCTGGGTTGATTTTCAAGTTGTTGGCGTTCATCCAGTCAAAGATTTCTTTTAGACATTCTATTAGGGTTGAGTGGTCGGCTTGAGTGACTTCGAATTTGTAGATGATTTGAGTGTCGTCTGCGTAGTTGTCGCATGTAATGTATTTTTTGAAGATCCTGATTACTGCAGTTTTGTAGATTTTGAAGTATAGCGGTGATAGTGAGGATCCCTGTGGTACTCCACAGTCGTTAACTCGTGGAGTAGATTTGAAGGGTTCTATCCATACGGTTTGTGTTCTGTCTGCTAGAAACTATTTAATCCTGAATAGCGCCATGTCCGTTATACCTATATCTTTCAATCTTTTGATTAGGATGTCATGGCTTAATGTGTGGAAGGCTGCGGGGAGGTTGAGCAGAATCAGAGCAAAGGTTGAGTTGGAGTCTGTTTGTTTTTTGGTCGTCCTAGATTGATAGTAGTACCGTTTCTGTTCCTCTTGCTGGTCTGAAGCAGACTTTTGCTTGGTTTAGCAGGTGATGTTTTTCTACATATTCTTGGGTTAATTTGTATATGTAGGTTTCTAGGAGTTTTGCTGGGTAGGGAATGTTTGAAATCAGTCTGTAGTTGGAAAGGACCTCCACTTCGCTACTTGTGTTTTTTAAAAGTGGTTTAATATATGCTGATTTGAAGGATTGTGGTACAGTCCCTGCTGTGAGCAAAAGATTTAAGAGGTTTCTGTAGTATTCTGATGGCATTCCTTGTGCGGGTATTGATTTGTGGATTCCGGGGGCAGGGATCCATGGGTGATCCTTCTTTCGTGCTGTGTTTTACCAGCTTGACGAATGTCTCTGCTGATATTTCCGGGATGTTTTGGAGTTTGTGCTGGTGCTCCTCGTCAGGTCCGGTTGGTTGAGTGTCAGGGTTGGTTGGTCGGTTTTGTATAATTTGTCGGATGTCGTTGATTTTGTTTTTGAAGTGGTCTGCCAAGTTGTTGCATAGTTTCTGTGAGGGTATTGGAGTGTTGGCGCAACCTGGTGGGTTTCTCATTTCTTTTATGATGTTGAACATTTCTTTTTGTGTGTTGGTGGCATTGGTGATTCTGTCATCATAATGTCTTCTATTTGCCTTTTGAATTTCCTTCTTATATGATCAGATTTGTTTTTGGAATTGGGTTTTCTTATCTTGGTCGTATTCTTTCCTCCATTCCAATTCTAGCTTCTTGTTCTTTTTCATGGTGCTTAGTAGTGGGGTGAACCATTTTGCCATTGTTTTTTTTCTTGAGGGGTGAATGGTTTTTTCGGGGCGATGTTTCCGATTGTATCAGCAATCCATTTGTGGAGTAGCTCCACTTTCCCGTCTAGGCTTGCCTGCTCCAGTTCTGCCGTTGAAGGTTTGGTCATCTCCAGTTGTTCTATTAGGTTGCTTGCTTTAACGGTTTTCCAGTTTCTTTTTGTGGTGGATGGGATCTTGAGGGGCTGGATGCTGACTTGAGTTGGTAGTGTGATCACGAATGGAATGATGAGATGGTCGCTCCAGAGTATTTGTATCGGTGGTGCCGTGGTGATAAGTCTTTTCTTGGTGAAGATTGCGTCAAGGGTGTGTCCTGCGGAGTGTGTTGCCCCTTTGAACAACTGTTGTAGTTTCATGGTTGTTAGCTACCTAGTTAGTGAGTTTTGCGAGTTGCCTTGTTTTTCTTCTAACCAAATGTTGAAGTCCCCCAGGATTATTAGATGTTTGTGTTCGATGGCTATGTTGGTGATGGCTTCTATGAAGTTGTCGACAAAGGTTGCATCGTATGTCAGTGGTCTGTAAACCAGTATGAATTTAATGTTCGTTTTTGGATTTGCCGATAGGTGTATGACCATGGATTTGCAGTTCATGATGTTAAGAGGTTTGCCTGTTTTTACTTTCAGGTGTTCTTTGAATGCTATTGCGAGGCCTCCTCCTTTTAAATCTTTCCTGTTTAACTGAAGGCATTTGAAGTTGGTGGGGAGGCAGTTTTGGAGTGTGATTTTGTAGTTGTCATCCAGCCATGTTTCTGTGATAAATAGGATGTCGATGCCGTTGCCGCAGAGGACGACGAAGATTTCTGTTGAGTGTTTTGACATGGATCTTGTGTTTATTAGGTTGCAGTGGATTTGAAAGGTATAGTTTGGTTTGTGCTTTTTTGTCTGTGTTGTCTTCTGATTGGTGTTAAGGTTTCCTTCCAAGTCGATCTCTAGTTGAGGTGTTGGTACAGTTGTGTCTGTGTCTTCAAAAAGCTCTTCTAGGTTGAGTCTTGGGTTTTTGTTTTCATCAGGCTCCTCTTCTAAATTTTGTGGTTGTCCAGCCGAGGGTTCTCTTGTTTTGGTGATGTAAGGGGCTAGATCATAGATTATGTTCTTGTTATCTCTAGCTTTGCCCGTTCTTCTGCATGATTGTTTTTGGTTGTTAGTTGTTCTTGATTTGTGCGTATGGTCGGTTCGTTCTGGTGAGTGGTTATGTGCGAGGTATGGAGTTAGGTATAGGGATTTCTCTTTTCACTCGGCGCTGGTTCTGTTATCGTTCTGGTCTATGGGAGTGTGTTCTGCAGTTGAGTCTTCGTGGTGTTCAGTTGGGTTTGTTCTTTCTGCTTTGTCTTTCATTTGGTCCAATTCGTTTCCGTGGAATTTTGAGTTTTGAGCGTTTTTTTGGTTGGGTTTTGTTTGGTTCGTTGTTGCAAAGTTGGTCTTTGTGCTTTTGGTTCGGCTGTCTTGTGGTGTTGGATTGGGTGTCAGGGATTGTTCGATCCAAGCTTGGGCTCTGTCTGTTGGGTTGGTCTAGTCAGGTGATATCGCTAGGGTAGTTCAGTCGCTGTCTCGAGTTTGGGCTGTCCGGTTGGGGAGGTCTAATAGTGTTATATTGCTAGGGTGTTTCAGTGGCTGTCCCTAATGTGGCTTTCCCTGGAAGACAGTTATAGCAACAAACAAATCTCTGTGGTGTGAAGCAGGGTACAGTTCACAGCACCATCTCAGAATGTCAGGGCCAATGTTCACAGTACCATCTCGGTGCGGTAGGGCTAATACTTACGGCGATGTCCCAATGTGGCACCCTCTAGAAGTGGTTTAAAGGCCTTCTTGCCAATTCATTAATGTTGTGACGTAGGCCAATATTCCAAGGCTAATAGTCACGGTGCGGTCCCAGTGAGCCAATAATCACAGTACTATCCCAAAGGAACAAGGTAATAATCACAGTACTGTCATAGAATGGCACAAGTCAATAATTGTAGTACTATTCTGTTGTGTTCTTTTCTAGGTGTGAATTCAAGGTAGTAAGTGGTAAACTCTAAGGGTTCAGCACAGTCTAATCCTAGAAGGCACAAGCTAATAATCACAGTATTATCCTAGACGGTGTATGTTAATATTCAGAGTACGTTTCTATAGCAGTGCCTTCTAGATGTGAATCAGGTCAATTTCTGCTAATCTCTGCGGGTGGGGCGCAGTCCAGAAATCACACTACTATCCTAGAAGGGCACAAGCTAATAGTCACAAGGTAGTCCTAGAAGGGACAAGCTAATGATCACTGTGCTATCCTAGAGGTGTTCAAGCTAATAATCCAAGAGGGCACCAGCTAATAATCACAGTGTAGTCTTAATAATCACAATACTATTCTATGGTGGTGCTTTCTAGATGTGAGTCTGGTCAAGTTGTGTTAATCTCTAAGGGTAGGGAGCAGTCTAAAAATCACAGTATTATCCTAAGGAACAAGCCAATAATTACAGTACTATACTAGAAGGGTGCGATAATCGCGATTACGGGAGATGGGATGTGGTTTTAGATGTGAATTAAAGCTGTGGATGTTAGCTACAAGCAGACGTTGATATTTTGTTTCTAGCACAAAAATTGAGGAAGTTATGGACGATTTAGTGGAGGTTGTTTTTTCGAGATAGCCACATGAATGGAAAACAGGAATGCACTTTTAAAATGACAAAAAGGATTTCTTACGCTATGTTAAAGACTACCAAAAAGTATAATGCCACACAGGAAGGTCATTCACGGCCGATCATAACAGTTCAGGTGTGATACTCTACTTTCTGTTTGGTTTGGTTTGGGAATTACTTTCTTAATCGATCAATAGGAAGTTAGGGTTTAGAAATACATATGAGAGAAAAGTCCACGCAAAGATAGTTCTAACAATACTGGCTCAGAAAGAAAAAGAGGATGGGTTAAAGATGGGGATTAACTAAGCCAGGTACATAGGCTAGTGACACAGTTCTATTCTATAGATACTCACTATATGTGTTTCAAACGGAACCGTCAGGGATTCTGGTCAGGACAGACAGCTGGGCACACCAGATTGGACTGGGTCTGTTCACAGCACGTCACGGAACTGGATCGGGTCTGCAGTGGCTCTGGTCACAGCTCGGCACTGGATTGGATCCTTTGGTTCTGATGATAATTGTTTTAGCAGGAGCAAGGAAGATGGATGGTTCTGGTTCAGGGTGCTCTGCCAGCAATCGGTTAGTGGGTGAATCTCTGTCCCTCTGAGTGCTGAGCTGTCTCTATTTATGCTTATGACAAAGGGATGTGTGTGGGCTGGTTTGGCCTAAGCTCACCCCTTTGACAGGGATTGGTCAAGGTCTCCCCCTTCCTTGATAGGAGGAGAAAAACAGGATGTCACCTTTATGGTGTGGGTTTATGAGGCCTAGAGTATACCCCTAGCCTCTTGAACACAAAATCTATTTTTGATACAATACATATTTACAAATGTGCAACCTCTATAACAGCCATACATATAGATTACATATTTTGTTTAGCAGATACTCCTCCAAGTCCCGTCGCTGTAGGATCTTGTGTCTGCATTCCACCAAATTTGGCCCTTTTTATCAGGAACACAATGTCCAGTTTATCAACAAGTGTGCGCGTATAACCTGGGCATACGTGTATAAAGTTTCAAACGTCTATCGGAAATAAATTTTGTGTAATATCTCATTTTCTGCCGTTTCTTCCCAGAACATGCCACAGAGTTCTGGCACCTCTTCACCCATGCATCCAGAAATCAAATTAACAATGCTGTTACTTCTATAATTTTCACAATTTTACACAGTAAGTTATATGTATTTAAACAAAATGTTCTTTGTGAATGTCCAACCAGAGATGGCTGTTTGTCTCTGCCTCCTTCTGTCTCTCTGCAGTTCAGAAGCAGTCTCCTCCCAGTTCCTCCTGGGCCCAGGCCATTTTACGGCCCTTCACACTTGACAGTTCCTGTAGCTGGAGGATGTCCATTGTCCCCTTCCCCCTGCAGCCCAAATTCTCCTCCCACCCTATAATCATCACTTAAGTGTGATTTCCTGGTGGAGGGAAGCAGAAGGGAGAGGCCTGGCCTCTGTGGGGGAAGCTGTTATACTGGTTTAGTTGCTTTTAGTCCGGCTTAAATTCAGATGTTATTCTGTCGCATTGTTTTCTTGGTTTAAAATAAACTTGTGATTTCAAACTTGCAGCTAGAACACTTATTCCAGATTCTACACCATGGGCTCAAACAATGACAACATAGGTTACTCTGAGGAACAGGCCACTTAGATTTCAGACATTAGATTTCAGTTGTATAAGTTTACAGTTTTAATGCAGGCTTCTGACAGCTGTCATTCAGGCGGCCGAGGGTACTGCGCCCAGATTTTGACAGATTCCCCAGGCAGGCAACTTTTGTTGTGGATGTTGTAAATTCACAATGATTTCTTGAACTAAGTCAATTGTAGCATCCAGCAAGAATATTGGCTGTTTGAGGGTGTTTTATACCGACATTCTGCAGTTTCAGCAACCAAGAAAAAAGGATTTAAAAGCAAGATTTTGGATTTCTTCCAGCAAAGCACTGCTTTTCCATCTGTGCCCCATTTCCACTTGTTGTGAAGCCAAGTGACATGTTTCAGGAATGAGATCTCTGTTCCACCACTGACAACATGCACGGTAGATTTGGCAGCCCTCTTTTCGTGTTGCAAAGCGCGATTTCCATAGGTTTTGGCGCGCACAAGGGTTTTGCGGCCATTTTGATAATTCTGGCACCATCAGAACACAGGGGTGCCGCATGGCAGAGCAAAAGTGGGACAAGACATCCCACAGTCTGGTCAAGTTGTGCTAATCTCTAAGGGTAGGGAGCAGTCTAACAATCACAGTATTATCCTAGAGGGCACCAGCTAATAATCACAGTGCTATCCTGGAGGTGGTCAAGCTAATAATCACAGTGTAGTCCTAGATGGCACAAGCTAATAATCACAGTGCATTCCTAGAGGGCACAAGCTAATAATCACAGTACTATCCTAGAGGGCACAAGCTAATAATCACAGTACTATCCTTGAGGGCTCAATCTAATAATCACAGTATTATCCTAGGAGTCGCAAGCTAATAATCACAGTGTACTCCTAGAGGGCACAAGCTAATAATCACAGTACTATCCTAAAAGGCTCAAGCTAATAGTCACGGTGCTATCCTAGAGGTGTTCAAGCTAATAATCCTAGCGGCACAAACCGATGATCACAGTGTAATCCTAGAGGGCACAAGCTAATAATCACAGTACTATCCTAGAAGGTGCGTGTTCATATTCACAGTACTATTGTATAGTGGTGCTTTCTAGATGTGAATCTAGATGTCAATTTGTGCTAATCTCTAAGGGTAGGGTGCAGTCTAACAATCACAGTATTATCCTAAGGAACAAGCCAATAATCACAGTACTATCCTAAAAGGCATAAGCTAATAAGCACAGTGCTATCCTAGAGGTGTTCAAGCTAATAATCCTAGAGGGCACAAGCTAATAATGACAGTGCAATCCTAGAGGGCACAAGATAATAATCTCGGTACTATCCTAGAAGGCACAAGCTAATAATCACACTGCAATCCTTGAGTGCACAAGCTAGTAATCCCAGTACTATCACAGTGTAAGTAGGTTTGTTGTGTGGCAGGGCTTCCAGAGTAGAGTGATTGCTCTACTCCCCACTTTGGCCACTCCTACCTTCTTCGTCGCTGCTGGTTGACGGACTGGCCTCTGGCTTCCCCTGCTGACACCTGCGGACACGATATGGAGCCACCTCTTGTAGGAGCCGCTCTTTGCCTTGGGGCTCTTAGCCGCAGGGGCTGCACGGGCAGAGGGCTGCCCTAGGATGGTCAATTAAAGGGGCGAACCAGCCAATCGGATTAGGGAGGAGGGCTGGGAGGCGGGAGGAGAAGGGAAGCAGGGACACGGTGCGAAGGATGCTGCGGGCAGGGCCCGGGGGGCTCTAAAATTTAATTACTGCCAAAATAACAAGGCCCAGGAGGGTCGGGGGTTCACCCACACTCACCTGAACACGCCTGGATGACACAATTTGGCTTTGAAATTTGGGAACTTATGAAAATGTCAAATCGTACAACTTATGAAAATAAATGTATAATGAAATTGTTGGGCCTTCCCAACCGAACCCCAAATCTCCCTATAAAATGGATCTCGATCTGAGCAGCATCTGGAATAAGTTACAAATTAAACCGGTATTGTATTGTGCCTACATATGGTCATCTACACTACCTGAAAAGAGTAAAGTTATCGTGGCTCAGACATATTAGGATGCTACGGAGAGAGCTGGATATTTCTGAAATGTGGACGAATCCTACATTCAAATGGCTCCAAATTACTGATAAAGATGCAATTCAATAAAAATGATAAAAAGGTCCAAGGCTGTGCAATTGAAGAATGCCTACGTTCTTCATTGGCAAGAGAATACTGGATATTAAAACAAGAGTTCGGATTTGAAGAATATCTAATAATAATCTATCTGCATCAAGCGTGAGCATATGAGTTTCAGACTGGGTTCCCTTCCTTTGGGATACCTTAAGAAAAGATGGAATGTAAGGAACAATAATTCTGGCTTGCTCTGTGTAAACACAGAAGAGACTTTACTACACTTTTTATTTTTCTGTCCGCTGAATAGAGAGTTTAGAGCTGCATACTCCAAATCACTTTTTAATGTGTACGGTGTTAGAACTACACAGTCTGCTATGAAATTGTGTAGAACAACTACCAATTTAGCGGTTGTTTCCTCAGTATCGAAAAGTGTTCACAGGCCTGGTTACGTAGGAAACTATGTGTATGCGATTAATTGAAGTTAGCATAACCTTGCACTATGTTTTTATACTTTTTATCTTGTTCACTTTTCAATACACTTTTTACATGGCTATTGTATTATTTATTTAATACTGTGATGTGATGTATGTTACTAGTATAATTATTATTATTAATTATGTACTGCTTTTATGACGTCTGCCAAAATGAAGCATGATCATCTATTGCTCAAAAAGTATTACATCAGATTCACTTGGGATAGAGAACATTCCACTCGTTTCATCAGTCTGCCCAGAGCAACCTTTGTTTTCTGTTATGTGATACTGCTCCCATTCTACATCTGTTACGCTTCTATTCCTACGTATTACCGTTAAGTATGGTAATGCCATAAATAGCAGCGCTCACTAAGCAGAAGTTAAAAAACAAAAACACAAATGAATAAGAGGGTGAATAAAAGATTCTCAACATTTCTACGAACACTCCTGCTCAATGAGCAGATGGAGCCCCTGTCAAGAGAAAACTGACAACAATATTCATGACAGAGGCAGGAAAAGAAAGCCTTGACAAAACCATCTCTTCAGATCATACACACGGTCCTAGAAAGGGAAAGAAAAAAAAGAAAACCAGGTTTTCTCACCAACAAGAAAACTATTACCATTATTATCACGGCCTTTGCACATCAGACCAGCCTTTTTGTGTTTTTGTTAAAAACATACATTTGGTGAATGTTTTTATAATAAATTATACTTAGAAGATTTATGATGATGTTTGTGTTTATTTGTTTCTCCAGCATGGGGTCTGGCATGGATTCACATGCTCATGAATATTCCCCATCATCTGGCTGCGAATCCTTGGTAAAGAAAAAAATCAGTTTCAGTTTCACTTCTGAACTGTCTTTCTCCTAACAACCAATCACTGGTCTCTGGGTCATACTGCCCCCAGCCAATGACTGCCTTCTACCAAAGCCACTCCTCTGGCAGCCATGTTCAGATTTTTACCGCACGCTTAAGTGTTGGGGGTCCTCGTGGTATAGCTCTTGAGATTTTACTGCATTTTGCTCTCTTTTTCCGGTCAATCGAGCCTCAAGCTCCATCGATCCATCTTCCGATTAACAGGGACCCATTTTCGGATTCTTCAGCGCCCCTCAAGGGCGATTTCTTTGTTGAGTTTCTTCTTGGAGGATTCCAGAAGCTTCTTCAAGGCCTACCCTATGTGGAGATGGCAGAGGAGAAGGAAGACTCGACACCTCTGTTCATGATTTGTCCAGGATGCGGCCTACGGAACATCTACCTGGACGATGGGCATTCCATGTGCCTCTACTGCCTGCATTCAGGCCAACCGCACATGGAGGATGACTGTGCGGTCTGCAAGGAGATGGTCCCCCGCACCATGAAGGACCGGTGCAGGTGCATCACCGAGTGGCTCCAGGCCAAGGCTCCTGCTACGGGTGAGTCCCGGCAGCATGCTTCCTCCAGCCACAAGAAGAAAAGTGAGCAGTCTTCTAAGACCTTTGAGGGCCCCCCGGCGACGGGGGCCCAACATAAGGCCAAGCACCGCGACTCAGCGGGCACCGGGAGCGCCATTGCGACTGGCTCACCGGCGGCCGGGGCAAGCACAGCGTCTCCGGCACCTTCGACCACGAGCCAACACTCTGGTTCGGGGAAGAAGGGGAAGTCGGACCACCTGGGTAAGCTTCTGGAGAAGCCCCGGACGGACAAGTCGGAGAAGGCCAAGCAGAGGCGGGGTGCCAACCCTCCCCCCAAGGTGAAGGCCCCTAGCTCGACCAAGGTCGTGCAGGCCCAGATTCACCCGGCGAAGCCTTCCATTGAAGGCGTGGTGGCGTCCCTAGCGAAGGCCGCGGGTTCGCAGGGTACAGTCCCCAAGGCGAGAGTTTCCCTGCCTGCCAGGAGGGAATCGTCATTTTAGCCCTTAGAGAAGACTCCGGAGAAGGCGATGCCCATCATCTCCCCGAAACTGTCTCCCCTGGTCAAAAAGAAGGGGGGGCACAGTAGTCCATCTCATCTGAGGAGGAGCGCTCTACTCTCCAGACCATTTTGGCGAAGAAGTTCGCCAAGGCCTACGGGAGGGATCCCGACGAGGAAGACGTCAAGAGTGGAGATGACAGACGAGGAGGAGCAGGGCATTGAGGACTTGGAGAACCCTACACCGGTGCCCCCGTCGCTTCCACTTCCGCCACCTCAGCAACCACCTCAACCACCAGCGGACATCTCAGTGGACATCCTCGAGGCACTTCACACCTTGTGCTTGGAGAATCGGACGAGGATGCCTCTTCCGCCGACAGAAAACCCCGTGGCACCGGAGGATACTACAGCACCGGGGCCATCAGGCGCGCCCCCTACCAGGAAGAGGCGAGTTCATCCTCGACTGCCTGGTCACCCTTCTCTCCCCTCCACTGAGGGAGGACACGAATCCGGACACAGCGATGACGGGTACGGATGATGACGGTGGATTGGGGGACCTCCCGTCTCCGTCGCCCAGAGCCTCACCGCCCGACGAGATAGGCTCTTTCCACGCCATGATCTCGAGGGCCTTGAATCTCTTTCAACTAACTCCTGAGGAAAAGAAGAAAGAGGGTTTCCTATACCAACGCCGCGAGGCAAAGAGGAAGACCGTGCTTCCAATCCCTCTGTTGGACAACATGTGGGACGAGGGACTGTTTGTCCCTTATGAGGAACCCATCCTCGACCCCAGCGAAGAGGCACCGGTATGAAAATAAGTACAGGATACAAGACTCTGCACCCAAGTGCTTGAGGTCTCAGTCTTCCCCGGATTTGGTGGTCTTGGCGGCAGCGAGGAAGAAATCTTCTGGCTCTTCCGCGTCAACGACCTCCTACTCCCCGGACAGCGAGGGGAAGAAGCTAGACGCAATGGGACGACGGGTCATTACGTCGGCAACGACAACCATCAAGGCAGCCAACGCCCTCGCCATCGTGGCCCGCTATGACAGGGAGCTCTGGTTTAAGATCGCTCCCCTCCTGGGTTTCCTTCCCAAAGACAAGAGAACGGAAGCATTGGAGATCCTGCAGGAGGGCGAGGTGGCATCGGACCATGCCATTACAGTTGCCACGGACATTGCCAACACAGGATTTCGCCAAATGCGCAACAGCGTTTGCCTTCGTCGGCAAGGATGTTTGAAGGCCACCAACTTTCGCCAGGAGGTGCAGGGATAATTTGTTTGGAAAGACCATGGACGAGTCCCTTCAGGCCATCAAGGCGGATACCGAGATGGCTTGTGCCTTGAGCATGCTTCAACAGCGACGGCCGTCCTTTCGGACTACCGGAGGCAAATCCCAAGGCTCCTTCCAGTGCTTCGGCGGGAGCTCATCATCCTACTGTCAACCGTCCCGCTCTTCGGCCCAGAAGGTCTACAGGGGCTGCAGCAAGTCTGGAGGAGGTCGTTGTCGTCGCCAAGGTCCCCAAGGCGGCACCTCTGCAGCGAAGCAAGATTGAACCGGCCGCGATGTCGGGCCTCCACCTGCGTACCCCGGTGGGAGGCCGGCGGGCGAACTTCGTCAGCGCATAGAAGTCCATCTCCACAGACCGTTGGGTGCTGGACGCTCTGGCCCACGAACACACTCTGGAATTCCAACGAAAGTGTCCTCGCATACCACCCATGGCCAGGCAGGAAAACCACGTCCCTCAGCTTCTGCTGGAGGTGTGGGCCATGCTGAAGAAGGGCGCGATAGAGCTCGTCCCAAAGAGGCTCCGGAGTTTACTCTCGGTACTTCCTCGTCAAGAAGACGACGGGCGGTTGGCGGCCCATCCTGGACCTCCGCCCTCTGAACAAGTACATCAGATCCCAGAAGTTTCGGATGGTCACCCTTCAGCACGTGCTGTTATGTAGCATATAAAGTGTATTGACTTGTAGATGCTACTGCTTACGTTTGTCTTCACATTTTCTATTTAGTACTATTTATAGTATGCTGTTGCCTATATCCATATTGACCACTTGTATATAGTGATATTAATTATTTGCTAGTGCCTACATTTGTATTAACATTTTGTATATATTCCTATCAACAATGTGCTAGTTGGTACATTGGTGTTATTTTTTATTTAGCATGACAGATATAACTGAGTACACCTGTATGTTGTAATTGTAAGGACATTTGATGTTACAGCTTACATTTGTATTAACATTTTGTACAGCTTACATTTGTATTAACATTTTCTATATAGTGCTATGTTTAATACGCTACTGCCTACAATCATATTAACATTTTCTATATAGTGCGATTAACAGTACGGTAGTGGCTGCATCCGTATTCATTTTTACCTAGCATTACAAACATGACTGAATTTTGCATACACATTTGTTGAAGCTATGAAGCATATTGACTTGTTCAGCTGTTAACTGTACACGCTAATTGTAAGGACATAACATGCTACTGCTTACCATTTTCTATCTAGTACTATTTATAGTGCACTAGTGCGTACATTCGTATTAACATATTTTATACAGTACTATTAATAATACGCTAGTGTTTCCATTTGTGTTGAAATTTAGTTTTAACGCAAATTCGACTGAGTGTTTTTGTATGTTAATATACATTTCGCATGCTCAGTTGGCAATTATTTGCAAGTGCTGTTTATGAACCAAGGAGTAGGTTTTTTTTGGGGGGGGGGGGAAATGTACGTTGCATTTTTCTCAAAATGGAATAGCAGGTAAGTGTATAAGCAAAAGTGTTGTGTATGTATTTTTTAAATGTTAAGTTATGGTAGTCATCTGCGATGTAAGTCATTACTCATGTGTGCGCGTTTGTAGTGTTTCAACGTTATTCCAGTCATTACTCACATTACTCATGTGTGCATATAAATAGTGTTACAGTGTTATTTCAGTCACATGAGTATAAGTATAGGTGCAGCATTATTACAGTATACATGTGCACAATGTTTTTGCATAACATTATGCGTATTGTACGTTAGGCATGCGTGCAAGTATGTTTTGTATGTAATGCAAATTATTGTACTTTGCTTTTCTCATGCTTGTCTGTATAGTGTAATTATGTATTATTAATCATGCGTCTTTATGCGTATTTTTCACGTGCGTGTACCTATTTAACCTTTAGTTTTTTTTCAAAAGTAGGGAACAAATAGTTGTAGACTCCTGGGTGTATTGGCTGCAGTATTATGTACGCCGACTGCTGAGTGTTTCATCATTTGGTAGAATCAAGGTGGAAGGGTTTGCTTATCGAGGTGGGAAATGGCAAGACATTTTTGAGAAACGTTTTGTTTATTGTGACAGTGTTGTCAAACCGCACAATTTTATTTTAATCCATGCTGGTGGGAATATTGGTTCCAGAAGAGGAACAGAAATTTATTTTAACATTAAAACTGATCTGCCTCGCTTAGCAAGATTATTTCCAGAAACAAAAATTAAGTTTTAGTGTTTAGCAGCATGTAAAGTGTGGATGTGGGGAAGTGTGAATCATTGAAAATTATTTTTCGGGTGGACGGCCTACATTTGACAAATGAGGGGAATAGTTTTTTTAGGCAATATTCTTGAAAGCCTAAATTATGTTTCACAGTAATGTGCTGCTTTTTTTTTAATTATAGCATATAATTTTTTGTTAATAAATGGTTATGTTTTTCCTTGCCTAAACTACATGTTTCCTTGCTTAAGTATATGTTGTGATGTGTACACAGTTGGGGGAAGTGTGTACGTGTGTGTGGTTATGGTAATGTATATCAGTGTGGTTGCTGGACAAGAAAGGCACAAGGAACTGGTACTTGTGAAAACATTAGGAAGTAAAGAGGAATCTAGGGGAAGGGAACCACCCCCTGCAACAAGGCTCCTTTTCCTTGAAGAACCTTTATGCTGGAATGATTCATTCTTTTTGAACACATTTCTAAAACTACTCCAAGCCAAAGAGATTCCCCTTTTCACCTTAGAATTTAGTTTATTAGAGCGTGAGGGTGGAATAGAACTTTGGACATGGGACAGTTTGGTTTTGGACATTCTGACACAGACAGACCCTTAGTTTTTGGTTTATGTATGGAAACCCCTCTTTGAGCAGGGTCAGGGAGGCATTTTCTCAACCCCTTTTGCTTCAATAAAAGTTGTTGAGCGAAAACATGACTCACTTGTTTCTGAGTTTAATTCCAGGCTCCTCACAGTATGTTGGAATGTGTCTCTCTGGATGTAGGTTTGTACTGTGTATGTAGTGGGGTTTAGTGTGTATGCTGTGTGTGGCTATGGTAATCTTGGCTGAATATTGTTCCTGGAATTTTGTCTTTTTCTTGCTTGAGTGTATTTTGGAATGTGTGCGCTGTGGGGAATGAGTGCATGTTTGTAATGTGTACCCAGTGGTGAGAAGATTGTATGCTGTATTTGGTTATGGGGTGAGTGTATATGGTATGGGGTCAGTGTGTTTGTTGTGTGGGCGACTGTATGTTGTGTGTGGTTATGATAATTGGGTGAGTGTGTATGTTGCGTGTGGTCATGATAATGCTGTGAATGTGTATGTTGTGTGTGGTCATAATGTTGGCTGTCTTTTGTTGCTGGAATTATGTATTTTATTGCTTGAGTGTATGTTAGAATGTGTACAAAGTGGGGATGAATGTGTATGCTGAGTGTTGTTCGAGCTGCAGTGCGCATGGGTGGCGGTGTAGTTGTTGAGCATATGGGTGGTGTGAACTTTCCACTTATTTTGCATTATTTTCAGTGAAAAACGTGGTTGTCATTGTGTCTTGATTTCCTATGTACATAGGAGCGAGCAGAAGCCCATGGGTCTCAACCTTGACAATGAGGCTGTGATTAATGGCTCCTGGTCATCAGTCTTTATTCATATGTAAAGCAAGCCAAGCTTGATGCTAGAAATGTACATCTTGATACCTGGTTTACTGTGCCTTTATCATGACTAAACAGAAACAGTCAGGAAATTATATTGAGTTTGACTGCTCTTTTGTCTGAGATGACAGCTCCGATTTGTTTCATGAAATGAAGAACACTTGACATGAGATTATATATAATGTAGTTTCTTGCAACCCATTTTCTCCCAAATGCATATGCGTTTATTAGGCAAGCAGCAAAAACAGCTGTTATAACACAACAAGCCATCAATCCTAACAATAAACATTTCATATAAGCTACAAACATGTTGGGTAAAAACAAGGGAAAAGGTTTACTAGTTCTAAATGCATACAAAGCACATATTTCTCCTACACACCATGGCCAGTCTAAATACAGTCTGAGCAGGCGCCATTGTACTCAATGGGGGCACTCACCCACTGCTGGGCTTGGGGTCCAGGGCGCTGGGGATCCGCTGCGTACCCGGAGGAGTGGCACTGTCGGTCTGCTGGCGTCGGGGTGGGGGGCGAGGTCCACCCTCTAGAGTGCCGCGCCGCTGGTCCACCGGTGGTCTGTTCCCAGGGCCAGCGCGGGGTGGGGGGGAAGAACATGGGCTCGGGGAAGCGCCTGTGGGCGCGTGTGCGGACACTGTCTCTGGTCTGAGAGGCTTTGGCCCCCCTCACTCCCTTGCTGCGGTGCATAGCAGTTGGTGCAGGTGTCTTGGGTATGGGGGGGCCCGCTCTACCGCCGTCACCCGGGGTCTTGGAGGGTGATGACCTGCCTGAATGTCTGATAGGTATGTGCAGGGTGCACGTATGGGGTGTCTCACCTCGATCGGCGCGGTGGGAGATCACCCGGGTCAGTAATTTCCAATGGTTGCCGTGGCCGATGTCAGGTCCTTCGTGGGAGCCGGGGGACACTCCTGATCATGCAGGAGGAAGGGATTACAGGTGGCGTGAGAGGTCACCATGGGCGTTTTATCTGGATGCCTCCACTTCCCGCAGCTGGTCCCACAGCCGCGGTGCGCTCTCCCGCTCTCCACTTCGGTCCCAAATCTTGTGGCTCTACAGGCGTTTGTGACTTGTGGGCGGGTAGGCAGCTTTCCGCTTCAGAGCCTGGCCAAGATGGCGTCCGTCACTCCGCCGACGGTCCTCTGCCCGTATTACACTTTCCGGGCTCCGATTCATAACGGGATTGCAGCAGGTGGTACTGGGACCGTACCACCACAGTATTGATTGTCTCGTTTCTTCTCTGTATCAATCCCTGGGGATAAGGATATGGCAGGATATTGGCCGCGGCTTCCAGGAGCTGATTTTTCTAGGTCCTCATACGCGGCTCGCACATGCGCTGTCCAGAGAATGTAAGGTTAAATTGACTTTACTAGTCTTTTTAAATTCCTAGACCCAGCACACATTATCTTCCTATAGAGTGCTGGAGGGGTTACCTAGTATCCCCTGTGTCTAGAAATTCATGTAGCAGTCAAATGCTACCCATTCCTATTGAAATGGTTGGTGGCAGTGGTTTTACAACGAACAACCATGATTTTTCCCGACCGCGAACACCGGTAGCTAAAAATCGCGGAAGCCATGTTTTTCAAGATGGTGCCTTAAACCCCTTTGTTTAAACAGGTCTCGGTCTTCTTTTTTCGCCATTTCATTTTGGAAAGATCCTTCTAGAGTTTGTCTCTGCGCGCCAAACCAGGTTTGGTCCCTTCGTTCTATGCCTTTGGCGGACTTCAGGACTGAAGACCGCCTCTGGCGCCCGAGTGTCTGGTGTGGGCAGGAAGTGAGGGAGGTGCCCGAAACTCCCTGTGCTTAGTCTCCTAGGAGACCCAAATGCACTCTGGCATGATTGGCTGGCTGACTGCCCCTCTGTGGTTCACAGCTAAGCTGGAATGAAAGGGAGAGAACTATTTAAAAGGCAAGTCTCTTGGACTGGAAAGCAGAGTCGACCACTGGAACGAAAGAACCAAAGACGAGCTGGAAGAGGACAGCTGCTGCAACTCCTGGACCGTTGGTTTGCCCGGTGAAGCCATTATGCAGGTCCGAATTGCCAAGTTCATCTCAACAGAGAAGCCCCTTCAAGGACGACTTCTTCCTTTGAGTTGGTGGGACCAATCAACTCGTAAGCCACCTGGATACCATTCTCTGAGCTAGCTAGGATTAACCAGGGGGAAGGACACCAGCTTGTGTGCTTGACTACAGGTACTCGAACTGAAGATCTTCCATTTGCCAGCATTTTTTACCATTCCCTGTGCAGTGCAGGTGTCCACCGACGTCCTCCCTCTTGTCCCCACGACTGAGGCTCAGGAACAGTGAGATCTGCAGGAACTGCCAGGAACCAACGTCTTCAGCTGCATCTTTTCTTCATATTAAGGTACTGTGCCAACCCGATTGAGAGAACTTACCTCTCGCAGTGAAAGTTCGTGAAACCTTCCCAATTTGCAGGCCTAATCAGCTTGTGACCCAACATATGATTCTTTTTCGTGCAAACTACTTCTGAGAACTTTGACAAAGACTTTACTGTTTACTACAAGAACTGCTCTTTCCTATCCAAGACACTATCCCATTGACTTTGGCCTAGGCCTATTGAACTGAATCGAGTCCTCTAGCGAACTAAAACTATTTGCAGTGCCTAAGAAAGTATTTGTGATCTATTTTATTAACTTGTACCTTTGTACTCCTATTTAAAGTGACTGAAATGCCATTTTGCTCCTTTTTCAGGGGAGCCTAATTTACTCAGATACGTATTGGTTTGGTACTGAAGTATATTTGTGTATGATATTAAGTTGCCTCCTTCTAGTGAATGTTTTCTAAATGACTGTGTAATAAATTTATAAGTGTTTTACCAAGAAAATTTGAGTGTAAGTGTCTACTTGAACGACTGCTATTGTAAGAACTCTGTGTAACATCCTTGTACTGCTCACATTTCCTGTTGAGATAAGCCTGGCTGCTCAGCTCACTACCAAAAACTGTGTAGTACAGAGTTATACCAAAGGTTGGTTTTGCTTACACCGGTAGTACTAATTGAATGTGGTGGTCCCAGAGGGTATGCAATTCTGCCTAACAAGCAGGATGGATGAGAATATGAAAGTAGGCGTCTTCCAAGTCCAGAGTGGCTAGGAAGTCGTGTTTGTTTAACCATGGGAGGACGTTTTGTAGAGATGTCACCTTGAATTTGATGCGCTTGATGAACTTGTTTAGCACTCTTAAATCCAATATTGGTCTCCACTGGCCGTTCTTTTTTTTCTCACCAGGAAAAAACGGGAGTAGAAGCCTCTTCCCATTTGTTTTTCTGGAACCGGCTCTATGGCTTTTTGAAGCAACTTGCGGTTTTCCATTGTCATGTGTTTCATGAGGTGTACCTTGTGTTGAATGGGAGCAAGGGATGGGGGTTGGTCCAAAAATTCGATAGTGTGACCCTCGCTAACCCCTTGCAACACCCACTTGTCCAATGTTATCCTCTGCCAGTGTTGGGAATAGCGGCTTCTCCAGCATGAGGTCTGGCATGGATTCACATGCTCATGAATATTCCCCGTCGTCAGGCTGGGAATCCTCTGTAAAGAAAAAATCAGTTTCGTTTCTGAACTGTCTTTCTACTAATAACCAATCACTGGTCTCTGGGTCATTCTTCCCCCAGCCAATGACTCCCCTCTACCTAAGCCCCTCCTCTGGCAGCCATCTTCAGATTTTTATCGCAAGTTCAAGTATTGGGAGTCCTCATGCTGTAGCTCTCGAGCTTTTACTGCGTATTGCATTTTTTCAAAGAGTTTACCCTTATTTTGTCGGTCAATTCGAGCCACAAGCTCCACCAATTCTTCTTCTGATCAACGGGGACCCATTTCGGAATGTTCTACACCCCTCAAGGGTGGATTTACGTCAAATTACACTTCTTGGAGGATTCCAGAAGACCTTTGAGGCCTACCCCGATTCGAACATGGGCCAGGACAAAGGAGATTCGACACCTACTGGATCCAAACTGTTCAGGAGCTACCCAGGATGTGGATTGCAGAATGCCTTCAAGGAAGATGAGCACTCCTGGTGCCTCTACTCCCTTCATTCCGACAAGTCGCACGTGGAGGTCCTTCCTTGCGTTCTGTAAGAACATGTCTGTCCGGACAATGAAGGACAGTCGTACACGGCTCACCAACTGGCTGGAGGGGAAGAGCCTAGCAGCAGGTGAGAAGAAGTCAGAGCGGTCTTCAAAGAACTTTGAGGGCGCTCTGGCAACAGGGGCCCAACAAAAGGCAAAGCACTGCAAGTCCGCGGGCACAGGGAGTGCCGTTGGTTCGGGCTCCTCGGCTGCCAGGCAGGGCACAATGTCACCGACGCCATCCTCCACGAGCCAATGTTGGTGAAGGTGAAGGCCTCAGACGCGGCCACGGTCGTGAAGGCCCTGATTCACCCGACGGAGGCCTCATTTAAGGAGTTGTGGCGGCCCTGGTGAAGCCTGTGGAGGCTACCCCAGTGGAGATGACTTCCGGGCCTAGAGTTTCCCTGCCACCCCGGAGGGAATCATCTTTCCAGCCTATCGAGAAGGCCCCCGTGAAACCCCAGGATGAGAAAGATGGGGGGGCACGGTAGCCATAATGGACACAGATATCACCTCCGAGGATGAGCTGGCTGGTGCCAAAGCTATCCTGGACAAGACGTTTGAGGCCTATAGGAGGGATCCCGACGAGGCGGACGTGGAGAGCAACAGTGGAGCCGGCGAGGAGCAGAGGGTCGTGGAAGAAACGGAGGACCCCGCACCCCAGCCCTTGCTTCCGTCGCAACCGATGCCTACGCCATAGGACAATTCAGGAGCAATCTTGATGGCTTTACAGACCCTGTGTACGAAGATAAGGACAGGTTGCCCTTACCCCCAACGGATGATCCAGCGGCACCTGGACCGTCGGGGAGCCCAACGAGCAAGCGGAGGCGAATCAAACCTCCCCCTCCCTTCCATCCTTCACCTCCATCCCCTCCACCGAGGGATGAGACGACGGGACGGATCTCCCATCACCCCCTGCCCCGGGCCCCCCGATGAAATTGGCTCCTTTCACGCTATGATCGCCAGGGCATCAGCGCTTTTCCAGCTATGCCCCGAAGAGCAGAAGGAAGGTTTCCTCTACCAACGACGGGAGGCCAAGAAGAAGACCGTCCTCTCAGTCCCGGTATTGGACGACATCTGGGACAAAAGACTGTCCCTGCTGAAGAACCCATCCACGATCCCTGCGAAGAGGGACCGGTACGAGAAAAGTACCGGGTCCCAGACTCCGCGCCTATGTGCCTCAGAGCACAGCCGTCCCTGAATTCGGTTGTCTCCATGGCAGCCAAGAAGAAATCGGCTGGGGCAACGGCATCAACTTCCCGACCGGACGACGAGGGGAAGAAGCTGGATGCCATGGGACGACGGGTCATCTCGTCGGCAGCGACGACCATCAAGGCGGCCAACGCCCTCACGATCGTGGCACGCTACGACAGGGAGCTGTGGTTCAAGATCGCCAGACGGGCAGATGGGCAACAGCGTTTGCCGGCGGCGGCGCGGTTGGCTCAAGGCCACCGATTTCCATCAGGACGTGAGGACCAGGGTACTGGACAAGCCCTTCAGTGGAAACAACCTATTCGGGAAAGCGGTGGAGGAGTCGCTACAGCGACGACGGCCGTCCTTTCGGACCTCTGGAGGCAAATCTCAAGGCGCCTCCAAAGGATTTGGTGGCAGTTCATCGTTGTACTGCCAAGCTGCCCGTTCCGGAAGCTTACAGAGGCCGCAGCAAGACTGGTGGAGACCGTCGTCGCCAAGGAGCGCAGGGTGGCAAGGCCTCAGTGAAACAGTATTGAACCGGCCGTGACGTCAGGCCCCCACCTAAGCACCCCGGTGGGAGGCCGGCTGGCGAACTTCGTCGGCGTGTGGGAGTCCACCTCCACCGACCGTTGGGTGCTGGATGCCCTGGCCCACGGGCACACTCTGGAGTTTCAAAGAAAGTGCCCCCATTTCCCTCCTGTGGCCAGGAAAGAAAACCACGTTCCACAGCTGCTTCTGGAGGTACGAGCCATGCTGAGAAAGGGCACGATAGAACTCGTCCGAAAGAGGCTTTGGAGTATACTCGCGGTACTTCCTCGTCCGAAAGAAGACCGCGGCTGGCGACCCATCCTGGACCTTCGGCGCCTCAACAAATACACCAAAGCCCAGAAGTTCTGGATGGTTACCCTTCAGCACGTGCTGGGACAGCTGGAGGAAGGCGACTTCCTATTGTTGCTGGACTTGGAGGATGCTTACTTTCACAGCCCCATACACAAAGGACATTGAAAGTTCCTATGTTTCGTGGTCCAAGGGCGGCACTACCAGTTCAAGGCCCTGCCCTTCAGGTTGAAGTCGGCCCGAGGGTCTTTACCAAGTGCCTGGCACCGGTGGCGGCCGGCTGCGCCTGCAGGGGATCCATGTTTACCCCTACCTGGACGATTGGCTCATCCAAGCCAAGTCAAGGGAGCTCTCCGTCGACCACACAGCGAAGACCGTTCACCTGCTCATGAAACTGGGATTCTCGATCAACTTTGCGAAGTCCCACTTGGTACCGTCGCAGGACGCCCTGTTCCTGGGAGCCAGACTCGACACAGCGGCGCAGTTGGCTTCACCATCGGAGGAGAGGATGAAGGCCATCCTGGGCAAGGTACACGGGCTGTTGACCATGGAAGTGGCCAGGGTGAGGTCCATCAAGTCCCTGCTCGGCATGATGTCATCTTGCATCTACCTCGTGCGCCTGTGCAGGCTGTGGATGCGACCACTGCAGAAGTTCCTCGACGCCCGTCGGATGCAAGCGGCGGGGAGCTTCGAAGACCAGATCTCCCTCAATGAGACTTTCCGTCAAACAATCTGGTGGTGGGGCACCCGCGCACATCTCCTGGCGGGCATGGACTTCCAGGCCCCAACGCACCAGGAAACAGTGATGACGGATGCCTCCCTGGAAGGATGGGGAGCGCACACCGGAGATCTCCACGCAAGAGGCCTTTGGCTCCCGGAGTAGAGGTCCCTGCACATCAATGTCCTGGAGCTCCGGGCCGTGTTCTGGGCCCTCAGGTCTCTCCTCCCGTCCCTCAAGGGCAAAGTGGTACGGATCTTCACCGACAACACCACCACGATGTTCTACATCCGGAAGCAGGGG
Source organism: Ambystoma mexicanum (assembly GCF_040938575.1). Lineage (NCBI taxonomy): Eukaryota > Metazoa > Chordata > Amphibia > Caudata > Ambystomatidae > Ambystoma > Ambystoma mexicanum. The sequence continues at coordinate 1,054,637,859 of NC_090931.1, read as the reverse complement.
GCCACCAGATCCCCAGCCCTATTCAGGGAAGCCCATGATCTGTGGCACTGGGCCGTCGCCCAGGGGATGTTCCTGGTACCTTTTCATCTGGCAGGAGTAAAAAAACACAGTCGCCGACTCGCTCAGCCGGGAGCTGCGCTCTTGCCACGAGTGGGAGCTTCGGCAGGATCAAGTGGCTCTCCTATTCCGACGATGGGGCAGTCCCCAGATCGACCTGTTTGCGACGGAGCATACACACAAGTGCCGGAGGTTCGCCAGCAGGTTTCCACAGCCGGGGAGCATGGGCAATGCATTCTCCTTCCCCTGGGACGGCCAATCCTGTACGCGTTCCCACCATTGCCGTTGCTTCTGCGACTCATCAGTCAACTCAGACGGTCCCGGTGCAGCTTGATCCTTGTCGCACTGATGTGGCCGAGGCAGATAGGATTCCTGGACCTTCTGGACTTGTCAGCGTCCCCCCCCCCCCAGTCAAACTGCCGACAGACGCGGAACATCACGACCCAGGATCACTGAACCTGCAGGCCCGGCTCCTGCAGCACTAGAGTTCGGAGGCTACGATATCCCGGCGGACTGCAAGGAGGTACTTGCAAAGGCCAGGGCGTCCTCGACTCTGTATAGAGGAGGTCCCAGATATGGCCTGCACCCCTGCCCCCAGTGCGAGTTGCCAGTAAAATACTCGCCAAGGTATGTGACGTATGAGGAGCAACTGAACCAACAGAGAGCCGCATTGGGCCTCTGCCCTGTGTACATTAGCATATCAGTACCTGTTGAAATGCCAATAAGCAGACAGCCCTGGGCAGCACGGTACCCAATCAGACAACCATACCAGCCGCTGATACGAAACAATTAGTATTTACAGACTGTCCATGAGGAAACACAAAGAGCCCTGATGGAAGGCAAACGATGATGGGAAGAGGCCTGGACAGACTTAACGCATGAGAAAAGGCAACACGCGAACGCGTGTATCCATGAAAACAGGTGCAAGAGACACGAAGGACAACACAATGTTAAAACGTAAGAAACGTCATAGCGAAAGAACCAAGATGAAAGAATCGAACCAGCTAATGTGTGTAAATGGGCTCGAAACGCAAGAAGCTAAGAAATCGACACTGCTTGCAATGCTTAGTAGAAGATAGAACGGCAAGCGCCAACCATATATCTACCTCGATAAGGCACAATGTACACGTGCGACTCCATTTTGTAAAAGCAGAAGTACGCCCAGGCGGCCAAGGCCTAACTGGTCGGGTTTCATATCCAAGCCCAAGCCAGGGGAAAGAGCGGAATCGAAACTCAACAAAGGACGGCTCAGGCCTGGGAAATCGAGGTCAACCCAAGAGAGGGAGGCGAGCTTCAGCTAAGGAGAATCGAAACTTCAGAGCATACCAGCCTGCCCTGTGAAGGTCAAGATAAGGGTGCCCGGGCAGGTGGTGGAGATGCATGGAGAATTAAATACACAAAAAGCTGGAAACTGAAGCAGATTCACGGTGAACCAACACATGACCAGGCAGACGTGAAGCTGTACCACCGTCTGATGTCACCCAGATCCAAGGGGTGCCATAACTTTTCCTGATAAGAGACTACAGTTTCGAGGCCTTCCTTAGCCAACTAATTGACACATCGCCCTAAAACCACTGATTGATGGAAGGGAGGCAGGGTGAATCTTGGGACACTAGGCACCTGGGTGTCCATTCTGCATGCTGATAATTAAAGTGGAGATTTATGTTTAGCGGTGTAACCTGCCCAATCACAATGGACCAAGTTATCTGGAGTCCTATAGATATCGTAACCAATAGGACGTCGTACTGTCCATCACGCGTGATGTAGAGGGATGGGCATAGACGCCCACCCGATAAGAGTTATCCAATCCGCATGCTCTATTGTTATATACAGATATAAGTTACCTTTCCCAACCAATTATATTGCGTGATGATTTTGTAGAATTAGACGTCAATGATGAAGAGCTTAGCCTATAAAAACGGCTGTTCAACTGAAGTTCGAGGAAGTCGGAGCGAGACAGGTGTTCGCAATGCTGCTGATTTCCATATGCTGATGTATGTATCATTAAACAGACTTCCCTTTGCCAATTTATTGAGTCCTGATTTTTGAGATGTGCTGGAGTATGTGAATCCTGCACCCTGTCCTCACAAGGTGCAGCTATCTTGTATTACAAGTTCTCGAGGGTGAGTACTGACCAATGGGCCCGTCAGTAATTTCCTCTCCTTGTGAACAAGTGCTATGGACATAAGTGGAAGAGGTTCTCTGTCTGGTGCCGTGCACAGAAGATCAATCCTCTACGGATTACGGACCCTCAAGTGCTGCCGTACTTGCTGTCGCTGGCCAAGGCGGGGCTGGCACATGGCTCCATCAAGATCCACCTGGCGGCTATCTTGCGCTACTCTGAACTTCGGGGCGGTCGTTGCTGTGGTCTCACTGCCTGGTGAAGGAGTCCATGAAAGGACTGTTCTGCTTGTTCCCACCGGTGAAGGCTCCGGCCCCGCCGTGGGAGCTCAACACAGTGCTGACCAGGCTCATGGGTCCCCCATTCGAGCCCTTGCTTTCGGCACCGCTGAAGTTCCTATCGTGGAAGACAGCGTTTATTGTGGCCATCACCTCTGCACGACGAGTGGGAGAGATCCAGGCCCTCTCCTGTAAACCTCCATGCCTGACATTCCAAGAGACAAGGGTAGTGCTGAGGACGCACCCCTTCTTCATGCCCAAGGTGTCGTCGGACTTCCCTCTCAACGAGCCCTTGGTGTTACCTGTTTTCTTCCCGTCGCCTTCGTCGCCGGCCGAGAGGACTTTGCACTCGCTGGATGTAGCTAGAGGATGAGATGACGGGTTTGCCAACTTCTTTCTGGCTGCCACTGTGATTACAGAATCTGGCTTTGTATGCCCTCTTAGGCATAATGGCGCTGTGTCGGGGGCTTTGTATTTCTTCTCTGGCCGTGAGACGAGAGCAGCTGTGGACAGGGGTGTAGATAATATCTTTGCTCCTGTGTCCCAAATGGCATCTAAAAGAGGGATAGTGTTGATCGTTCTTCTACGCTTATCCCTATGTTCATATAAAACGAACTTCTTTTCTTCTGACGTAACTTGTAACTTGAAAAGATCTGCCGCCTTGCTGATAATTGTATGGAACGATACCAAATCGTCAGGTGGCGAAGTTTCTCCTGGAGAATCCTTTTTCCTTTGTTACTCTATTACGTAATCTTCCCATTCGCTTTGTGTGTCTGGGTCGTGAGTAATTTCCCCTTCTTCAGGGTCTGAAAAGTCTCTAAATGGGTCCTCCTGCCAGTCTGAGACCGAAGAGGTTGATGGCACTACCGTAGGATATATGATATGATATTATATTTGTATCGCGCTTGTACACAAGTGGTTTAGAGCGTGACTAGGCAAGGCAGGGTAACAGGGAGAACACAAAACAGCAACCATCTTACTAGGCCTAGTGACATTGAGAACGCGCAAGTGCATGGGAAAGGGAAAAGGGAAAAAGTGCATGGAAAGGGGAGAGTGGAAAGTGCAGAGCAGATAAATAAATAATAAATAAAAAGAAATAGAACATGGAAGCAATAAACAGTGGTAGAGCAGCCAGCAAGTGGCAAGTGCTGTGTTTATGGCAGCAGACTGGGTAAGTCTGATAAGTGCAGAAAAAGAGGAAAAAGGAGGGGGCTGTATGGGTACAGATACAGTCCACCAGTGCAAGGGGTGGCCAGGAGGCAGTGCAGGAGGGTGGAAGGGTGAGCAGGTACCTGGGCCCAGGGGAAAGAGGGTGGCCAGGTGCACAGTTCCAAGAGGGAGCCCTTGTAGGTGAGCGTGGTCTTGGTCTAGGCGAAGACCTCGGTGGAGAGACTCTTGTCGGTGAAGCACCGTGTGTTCTTCTCCTAGATCTGTGAGGAGGTTCCGGTGAACGCAGCCTTTTTTGAGGTCTGCTCCTGGAGGAGAGCTTCTCGGCGTGCTATGATGAGGCGACTTGTCTCTTTGAGGAGATTGTGCGTCCCTCGGGGTGGAAGACAAATTCCTCTGTCTCTGGCACCTGTTGAATTTGTCAATAATTCTTTGCATTTACTCCATGAGTTATGGGTCGTGTGGATCTGTGGGCTCCTCTGTAGTGGGGTGCCAGGGTGGACTATTCTCCTTAGGGGTGGGTATAAGTTGTTTGTGCATAAATTCGGTGTCAGAAAAATCTTCCTGTAGCATGATGTCTGGCAGCTCTGCCATCTCTCTGAAGGGAGACAACTGCGTTACAATTGGTGAACCTCTGGAGTGTAAGGGTCCATGCCCATTGGTTTACCTGTGTTGTCGTCATTGGACGGTGTAACTGGGATGTCCGTGGACGGTGTCTCAGGCTTGTTTCCATCTGTCGACGTGGGAGTCGGTAGTCATTGCTCTACGAGAGCTTTGTGGACGAATGATGAGTTTCCTTTGTCGACGATTGCTTTGTGGATGACGATTTCGACGACAAGGACTGACTCATCGATGACAAGGTTTGAAGAGTTGTCGTGGATGCCTTCAGCTTCGTTGACGGTTTGGTCGTCGACGAGCCATTATCACTGGTGCCGCTCATAAACAGCGGTTTCGTAGAAGATTGCCCTCCGACGAGTTTTTAGAAAACACCTCCTTACCTTTAGAGGTCGTTTTTTCCTCAGAATGATGTTTTTCTGGTCCCCAGAGCCCAAAGAAGGTGTGATAGAAGACATCTCTACCTTTATTTTGCTTTTATGAGATGGGGGAAGTGCTGCTTTCCACTGAAGAGGCGCTTCTCTTTGAAGTTTGCCACTCAGATGGTTTTATAGATGGAACAGGGGCTGTCTTGACAGATTCCTCATCAGAAGAGTGGCCCTTAGACTCGAAGTGTAGTAAGAGTCTCCTGTGCCTGTCCTGCAAGTTTTTGTTGGTGAAGGTCTTGCAAATATCGCATTTGTGGATCTCATGGGGGTAGAGGCAGTAGATGCACTGCTCATGAGGGTCCCTCATATAAACACGTTTCTTCTTGCATCTGGTGCAGTCCCTGAATAGGGAAGGCTTTTTGGCAGTTGGTATCTCCTCAGCCATGGTGAGAAGTGTCCTTTCACTCGACGAAAATAGGTCAAAATTAAGTGCTTTGTGGTCCCAGAAATACACAATCAGTAGTACTTAGAAAAATAGTTTGAATCAGCTAAGGTTAGAAAAACCAAAAGCTCAGAGAGCTGGAGGATTCCCTCTGTCTGTTAGACTGCGGTGAAAAATCTGAAGATGGCTGCCTGCAGCTGGGCTTAAGACCTGCCACCTCATTGGTTAGGATCATAAAGGACCAAAGTGAGGTGGAGGAACTACACAAGTGAATGCCTCATTGGGCATAATGGACAATCACCATTCATTTTTTTTATGGAAATAATGTATGTATTTAATGATTAATAATTATTTTAAATCAGAGGATTCCCGGTCTGGCGACTGGGAATATTCAAGCATCTGAATCTATGAAAGATCCAATGCTGGAGAAATACAGTTCCAGGTAAGTAACTAGGAATTCCCTATTGACAACCAACCCAATACTTCCCCAACCTTCATGGGCTGTTCTAAGCCACTTCCCCTCATTTCTCCACAATTGACACTTAACAGTACTGGGACAAAGAAGAGGCAACTAAGAGCAATGCAGACTATACTCTTTTACCACTCTGGTACTGGGACAAGGAAGATGCCTGCTAGGAGATATGAAGGTCAGACATGTCCCTTTGATTGTGGTCAGGCAGGGCTAATTCAACATTAACACCTGCAACCTGTCAAGGGGCTGCATGTGTATAAAAGGAAACCAGCCCAGCAGGGCAGAGAAGGACAGGAGAAGCAGCAAGGAAGCCGGTGCAAACAGCAGGGAATCGTATTGGAGCAGGACGATGAGACGCTGGGAACTACAGAGAGAGGTGGTTCATCGTGGCGTGGGAGCTGGGACTCCCTGGAGCAGACTGAATGGGATGAAGGGAGCCATGTGGGAAGGCGGTCTCTTTCCCTTCTGCTCGAGTTGCTCGCTCCCCTGTGTTGAAGGATCAACACAAGAGTGTCTGAGGGGCAGGAGCTGGAACCTTGTCACTAAAAACAGAAGGCCATGTGATCCGCGCTGCAGCCCTAGCTGCAGTCATATGGGTCTCTATGGGAATGGGGAACAACATTTTCCGCTTCCTGAGATCCCGGGCCTCCGGGACGTGTAATGTTCCGGTTGCACTGTGATCTCAGGCGGCTGAAACGGTTCTGACCAAATACATGAGCCAACACAGACACACAATCTATCTGTTACCCGAATAAGGTTTTTCTTAAATGTTCAGCAGAGTAGTCAGTCTTTGATGTTGGACATAATCAAATGTTATCTCGAGAATACACCTGAAACCAACCAGAGGTTTTGGATCCCTCACAAAGGACAACTATGACCTTAATAACATATTTTGAAGCCAAGAAGACCATGCCTTATTGAGACTGAGATACAGATCTAAGGAGAGAGGTGAAATAGCCAGAAGACTACAGGTGACACTGCTGAGGCAAAAGGAACCTCCATTCAATGGCCTGTTCCTGCTCATTGCATCAGGATTTGCCATCAGGAACCACATTTAAATATTGGAGGACCGTTGCAGGTTACATACATTTGTTTATGGTCCAGACGGTGAAGTGACGTGTATGGCTTCCATTTAATATTGTGACGACATGGCAAACAGAAGGGTCTCAGGCTTTGGGTCTTTTCAAAGAAATCTCTTTATTAAGTAAACATAAGACAAAGCAGGGTTTGCGGAGTATAGTGAAGTTTTCAAACACAAATGATAAGTCCATCCCTGTGTCAATAAGACAAACCAAATGTGCACTTAACCGATGGAGTCAAAATGGTGCCCAAAGTATTAAAAACCCTGAAGTAAATGTGCTTGTCACAGCCAATCCTCAACTTAATATAAAGGTTTCTGAATCAAAAGTTCCTGAAATAGTGAGTTGTCAGAATGTCTCAATTAAATGGTGAAATTAGGAGAATTACTTAAAGTCCTTTCCTAAAATAAAAAAGTCCATCAATTCAGGGAGGCCTTCTTCCTGGCCTCTTTCGGTAGACAAGCAAGAGGGCCACTTATGTAAAAACTCAAACTGGGACATGTAGTTTCTTCACAGATCGAGGACCTCTAGGGGACAGCTGGGTCCTGTGCTTTGGTTTGCTATCTTAATCCCTTGGTTGATTCATCCCTCTAACAATCTCTCGCTCTGTCTTGGCTTCTAAGTATGTTGCCCCAATCTCCAGTTGAGCTTCTGCGTGTCTCTCCCTTACCCCCTTTGTTGGGTATTCTTACCTCTTACTGGGTGGGCCTTTTCTCTTTGCTTTGCTGCAGGGGACTTGGCTTTTACCCCTCTTCACTCCAGACTTGCTTCTGTCCTGATCTCTCTACCAGGGTCTTATCGAAGGGTTTGCCCCTCTCATCTTCAGGGGGCTTGGCTTTTGTCCCTCTTCTCAGAGGACTTGCTTCTGTCCAGGTCTCTCTACCAGGATTTTCCAAAGGGGTTGCATTAGCCTCTTCCCAGGCTTCTCAAGCATGTCAGCTCTTCCACCTTTAGGGCTTGTGTGGGCTGCAGGGGTACTCTCTGTCTTCCCCCTGAGTCAACTTCCAGCCTATTCAAGCAACTTCCAGACAAGCAGTACTCTAGGGTAGTGCAGGATCCTTCACTCGGGCATCATCTCCTCCTTCAGGATACAGGTCCTCTTCCATTCACAGCGTCTGTAGAAAAATACAGGGAACCTGTCCCTTACTGAGACAAGTTCAGAATGAGCTGGCTCTGCTTTTATAGCTAGACTCTTCCTAATCCTGTAGGTTGCTGATTGGGGGAAAGCCCTGCTTACAGGATTGGCTAGCAGGGTGTTTCCATTCTGGGTCTCCTCTTTTAGGCTATTTCTATTGTCCAGTTTGGGCTTCTATTACTTCAATTGTATTTTCACTTTCTTTATTTCCTTTTATTTATTTCTTTTTATTATTGGCATTTTAGTTTATTTCAAACTTTGTAACCGTCTTAATACATCTCATCCTTTACTGACAAATCTAAACACTTGCTGGGTATCATAAAATAAAAAGAGAAAGGAAAAAAAAGCCCTCATCCTTATATAGTCAATTTCTTATTAAACAAGTTCTGGTCCCTGTGATTCTTTGTTTATGTTTCCCAAGGATCGCTTTGAGGAACTTTACAAAGGCATATACCATTTTTTGGTTTTTGCCCATCATAAAGTGCTTCCCACCACCTTTCGGCATCCAGTCCGTGTTTCTCATTCATAAGATTGAATAGATGAATTGTTCTCAAGTCTCTCAGTTCTGGGCAGAACAGACTAAGATGTTGCAGTGTCTCTGTTGATACATCACAAAAATGACACTTTTCGCATGTTGTTTCCACACCTCTTTAAGATGACTTTAGTGTGTAGTACATTCAGCCGAAATTTTAGGAAGAGCTCCCTCTGTCTTTTATTAGGGAATCTTCTCAAATATGGTGAGGTGATGTTTGGAAGCGCAAATACATTTTTCAAAAGCGTATGTAAAACCGAGTTTGATCTCTGTTGTTCCTTTCCAGCCAGTCATCTGCCCAACAAAGTTTTTTCACATGCATTTGGTTATTACTTAACGTTTCGGTTGTGGTCCCTAGGTTCTGTAAAACAGCTCTGCACTGGTTCAGCCACATGTTTAATACCCAATCGTTCATATTTGTTCCCTTTACTTTAATCACCTCTAACTGTGGGCAGCATTTCGCTTGAGTCATTTTCCGAAATAGGGACAGAGCATTCCATGCTACTCTGGCATATAGTGATCTCAAACCCGCCCTTTGTCAGATGATTGCCTTTGGGATTGATTTGGGTAGGTTGAGTACTCTTTTCCAGTACCAACCTTGCAGATACTCCCAGATCTCCCATTTGAGTCCCAGACATGCCTCTGGTACATAGGAGAGGACTGGTACCACTTTTTGGTTATAGTAATTTATGACTGGCAGAAGTGAGAATTTTCCAAATCTACAGTCCATCATAATTCCTTGGTTTGTTAGATGTTTTACCTTTCACTTTAAACAATCTAACCAGGGAATTTCAACTTTGTTTGCATTTATTCATCAGCCAAGGTATTTTATTTTGCTCGTCGGCCAGAGTCGCTTGCCATTTCAGTTCACAGCTGATCTTCTTTTTCTTCCTGGTTATTTGACCTCCGAATACCATTATCTCTGATTGTGCTGCATTTATTTTTAGAGAATTGTGGGATATGTATTTTTGGAGGATATCTAATTTTCTTTGCAGAACGATTGAGGTTTGGTCTACAAGCACCGAATCATCTGCATATAGGAGCCAGCCTATCTCCGTTCCATTTATTTTTCAGTGAAAAAGTTGCACCCTGTGACAACGATTTTTTTATGTCCTCAATAAAAACGTTGAAAAGAACCAGGGCTAATGGAGACCCATGTTTCAGGCCCTTCAAGGTGTAGATTTTTTGTGTCAGGGTGACAAACTGGTCCAGTTTGATTTGCATTGACGTTCCTGTGTGTAGGTCTTTGATGACTGAGAGAAAATCTTTAGGGCAGCCTCGGTTTTCCAATTTCTGCCACAGCTGATTTCGATTGATACTATCAAAGGCTTGTTCAAGGTCTATATAAGCAAGGTAGATTTTCCCATCTCCTTTCGTTACTCGCATTTTTAGAAGACTGATCAGAATTAAATTCAAGTTACATCCCACCTCCTTTACGAAGCCAGTTTGGCGACTGTCATAGTTTTCTGACTTTGATACCCATTCATTGAAACGCTTTAGGAGCACCATTGCAAAAATATTTCCCATGACGTCCAAGAGGGCTATTGGGCGATAGTTCATAAGGGCCATTCTGTTGTCCTTTTTGAAGATTGGCACTACCACTGCTGGTTTCCAAGACTTTGGCATTTTTCCTTTTAAAACAATTCAGCGAAACAGGACCAGGCAAACGTCTGCCCAGGCTTCCGGGGCTGCTGTTAACATGGCATTGGTAAGGCCATCCGGGCCAGGGGCACGTGAGCTGATTGCCTTGTTAATTAGCATTAACATTTCCTCTCTATGCAATTTAATTTCCCAATTTGGGTCATGGTCGTCAGCCGCTGTGTTGTATTTTAGGGACGATGTTTCAAACAGATTCCCAAAGTGGTGTACCCAGATATCTTCCAGAATGGGATTTAGTTGATAGGAAGGTTGGAACGTCTCTTGCTCATTTAGAATCTGCCACAAAGTTTTGCTATTATTCGCAGTAAGAGCCTTTAGGATGCATTCTGCATCATTTTGTAGGATCGTCATTTTGTGGACTTTGATCCAATTCCTGTAGTTTTGCTTCCTTTTTCTTAGGAGTTCTTCTTTATTTATTCTTGAATTATGTTGTTTTCGCAGGTCCCTATTAAGAAGTTTTATTTGGGCTACCACTTCCCTGTCGTAGGTATGGACCGGTTTGTGCATGGGTCACAGATCTTTATGTCAGTGCTCTCTGTAGGCTGTCAGCACACTGTCATATTCGACTCCGTCTCCGCCCCGATCCTCCCATAACAATAGGGCCTTTGTTAATTTGGGAATTTCATTGGATGATCAGCGAAGTTGGTTTGTTCCTCCCTCTAGTTTCACAGATTCCTTTCGGGTCACTTTATTTTCTGTTAACATTCTGACACATCTCAGAACAATGGGGTCGTAGTCACTGAGTGTGGCTGGGAAAATAGTCCAGAGTTGCATGTTGTTTTCCATTTCTCTATGTAGCTGCTCCCGGGATGTCGCCCTTCGAGTCCCATTTAACATGTTAATTCCTCTCTGGTCCATCTCTTCAAGCAATTTTTGGCTTCTATGTCTTTTTAAGCTCGACTCAGTTGTTCCTGGTGTTAGGCAGTCTATATTAAGATTGCCGCAAATTGTTAGCCGTGGTTCTGCTTGTATGGTATACATTTTATCAACCCACTCGGAGACCAAGGCTATGAAGGAAGGGCTTTCTTCAGCTTATGGGTTCCAGTACAGATTGAACAATATCTACAAGCCCCTGCTCTTGTTGGTATTTGCCTCCACTTGAATAATCAGAATTTGACTGTAGGGGTTTGGGCTGATAGTTAAGAGAACTGGCAGCCCAGACCATTTCTTATAATTGTTAGGAGCCCCAACGAGGGTCTACCCAGCTTGCCCCTTTTTGCTTGATTTAGATGGAGGGTGAAGCCAGCCATGCAATAGCCAGATTCCTGTATGCATATTATGTCCAGAGAAATGATGGCTGGAACCATACTCTGAAAGAGATGGGATAAGCCACGAGTGCTCAATGACCCAAGCGCCAGACTCCTAGTTTTGGTGGACTTCTGGCTCTATTCTGTGTCACTCTGTGCCAAGGGGTGCAGTAGAATTTGCAAATACATATCAGTTGTTCTGATATTTTCAGATTTGAGTCTGGAGCTGCTTATGTTTGCTTTCACATAGTTTGTTTTCAGTTTCTCAATCCGTAGTGTTCTCGGCTTCTCATTTCTCTTAACATCAAAACTCAAAGTCTGACGTTCGTCACTTGCCTCCAACAGCAAAAAGCTCAAGGAAGCTGACCCCATATGGAGGTTTACCTATCATTTTCCCTCTCATCAGTGAAGTCCACCATCTTGATGTCATCAATATTAATTACTCTTAGTTTGGGAATATGGTGTAGGAGGCTCATGATGTTCGAGCGATTTAGAATCAAACTGTCATCTGCTTTTCAAATCCTTTCAAGTGTGACAGTGGGTCTGTAAATAGTCATCTTGTTCACGCCTTGGGAGCCTCCTTCATTCATTATTTGGGTGTTGTTTGATCTCGTTATTCCCCCCACCCCCACAGCTGAGCAATTGGGAATCGGTCCAGTTGTGCATTTAAGAGTAATTTGTTCATAATTTGACAATTCTTTAGGGTGATGCTTTCCTGAAGGCTTCCTTGTTTGCTTCTTCTTCCAAGTTTAGCTCTTTTGTCAGCCATTGTAAGATAGGGAGGAGAGGGGCAGTCTGCGATTCGACAGCTGGAATTGCAGTCAGCGTCCCCCATGACACTGGATTCTGAGTCCTGGGTCGGCCGGTCCATGAGTTCTATGGAGACCTCATTGTCGTAAACCTAAAGGTCAAGCAGTGAGTCGTCTACAGCGACTATTGCTGAGTCATCTCCTTGTTGAGTTGGAGTTATTGAAGTCATCAAAGGCGCGGACACTGTCTCAGCCACCATACGCGGGTGCTAGGGGAGTGTACCCTATTTGTATCCATTGTTAATGGCGGGCCCAGCAGTACATTTTTAAGGTTTCTCAGGAAACTTCTTGATCCACAAGGTTTCACCTTCCTGGGCTTCCTCATGTTTTTTGACTTCATCGCACATGACCCTTTTTTCAATCATGCCAAGTCTGTTCCCTTTATTTTTCTTTGCTCAAATATAGAGAAGGTATTTAATTTCTCTGGATGTGATTTGGGTGCGCTCACCTGATTTGCAGGAGGTGGACCACTTGCATCCAAGGCGGTGACAAGGGTAACTTGGAACTGATCTTCAGCCACCTCTGCTATTATGGTATTTGAGATAGCGGCCATAACTGCAGGGTTGGAGGTTCTCACTGTTCTCAGTTCATTAGACCCTTCTTTTTAAATTAATCGGCAGGCTTGCCTGGGTGAATACCTGGCCACGATTTGAGTAGAGTCCAAGGTCAGACTTAGGCCTGGGTCACAAGTGTTTTATCTATCAGAGATCCTTTCCTGCTGCATTGTTTCATCCAACTGCTCTAAATTTCGTTTGGAGGAAGAAGCCACTATTTCGCGTACCCATTCTAGGAAGATCCTCTTATCTGTCTTTGCATCTTGCATCAGATCCACCAGGGATTTAAGTATTACCCCCTCCATTTGCTTTTCCCTTGTTTTTTTCGCTCTCCTAAATTCAATGAAGACGTAGACCAGCTTGGAATTCATGAGTGTGAGGAGAGTCGTCTGGTCCTTAACGTTGTTGCTTAAGGTCTAATACAGTTTTAAGTAAGGAGATTGGGTAATTGTGACCGCTGAGAGAATGTTTTCTTGTAGTTGGTTCGCCCAAGTGGGTTCGCGGGGTTGTACGGTTTCAGCCTGCATTCGCTTTTTCAAGAGTGGGGACTGCTCTCTAGGCAGTCCCTTTCTATGTGCCTAGGTCAAGACGTGGGTCCCGGGCAGAGTGCGAGTCTGTAGAGGATTCTATACTTGAGGATTCACTTCTTTGTGGGTCTTCACTGCTAGTTCTTCTGTTCTCTTGGTTGTATTTGGATTTTTGAGGGCCCTCCCAGTGCCGTGCTGTTAATTGTTCTCGAGTCTTGCTTAATGTAGCTTTTTTAATTGGGATTCCCGTCATCAGGCCCGCATCTTCGTTGAGAGGCAAATTTGGTCTTTTAATTTTTTTCTAGGGTAGGTTCAGGGCCAGATGTGCAATGTCTTTAGTAAGTCTTTCCGCTGACGCCAGGTTTGTCACGGACTCCACGGCAGTCAGATTTGCCTGAGGGTAAGCTTCGGGTCTCCCAGTTCGATTTATCCGATTAATAGACAGACTCTCAGGGTTGTCTGATGAGGAGCTGCTTGTGCACTTAGTCGTCACGTTTTCTTTCAACAGCAGAGCACTTTCGTGATCATATGGTGTATTTTGGTCATGATCCTCTTAGTCGATTGAGCCACTCTAGAGATGAATTCCACCCATGGGCGGTTTCTGAGGGATGGACAGGGACGGGGTTCAGAGGTCCAACTGGGACTCTGAGGTATTCTTGGTCCCATGTATCAGTAGGTTCCTGCGTTTTCGATGGGGGCGTTTCGAGGGATCGGGAGGACACCTCGACCACCACCGTTTTGAGGGTGCTTTTTAGATGAGCATGGCGCATTTGGGGGGGGCATGGACCAAAGCTGTTATGGTTCCATATAGGATATTTATACCACTAGTCAAGCTCCCCAACAAGGCCTCATGAGGGGGATCATCCCAATTAGCAGCAAGTTCATCTGCAGTTTTCCATAGGCTGCTGCCTCGGTGCGAGGCAACAATGTTTCTTGGCCTTCACTTTCACCCCGGCCGTTCTCTGTGTCTGTAATGGGGACGGACCATAGAGCCCTCCTGTGAGGGAGCCGAAGCGGGCAGGGCTTTTTGGTGTTTAAAGTGCCACTTAAGATTTCTCATATCTGAGGTTGAGTAGCATCTTTTATTATGTATTTGGTACAATTTAGACCCCTTCGTTTTTTGTTGACCTATTTGCGTGCTCACAAAAAGGGCTATGTTTTTTGGCTCAGGGGTCTTCTGTGCGTGCACCCCCTTTAGGGGGATGGGGCTTGTTTTAGCCTGCTCCCATGTCCCCTTTGAGAGGATTGAGCGCAGAAAACTTGTCTCCTGTACCTCATTACAGGACATTTCTCCAGCGGGATGTAAATCTATTGGGCCTGTTGGGTCTTTCAATCCTTTCCGCGGTTCGTCCCTTGTAACCATTGCACCCATTATATTTTGCTTGAATGCAGGTAAGTCCTTCATACTGTCCAGCATACTGTGAGCGAAATTAGTCTATACTTGGATTATTATCAACAGCCGGGGGGCAGTAGTCTCTCCTTCAGATTGCAAGTTTACACAAACCTTCCGTCTTGTGTGAAGGTGACATCTCTCTACCGTCGGCTGCTCCATTCGCCTGGGTATGACTTCCTGCTCCCTGCTCTGCCTGGCGAACACTCAGCAAGTACTCTGCGATGCTCTGCGTCGGAAGTGAGGATTTTATAGAACCCTCCCCACTGGAAGCACAATGGATATGGAGAACAGACTGTCCACACTCTGCAGCAGCCAAATGCCCAAGGAAGACAAACACTCGGCAAACCCTCTGTGTCCGGAGTGAGTACTTTATAGAAGCACGCCCACTGGAATCACTGGAAGCGCAATGGATATCTAGAACAGACTGTCCACAGTATGCAGCAGCCAAATGCTCAAGTAAGAAAAACACTCGGCCATTCCTTTTATTTATTACTCTATTATCCTGGGCCTCTTTCAGATATTATTTGTCTTGTCATTGGGCTCAGGTTCTTATTTTATTAATTTAAGTATATCCTTACATTTCCTCTGTGGGGGATTTGAAACCAGGTCATTTAACAGGCTTAATGTTGTGCCAAACATCCACCGTCCCCGCTCCCAGTGTTCCAGCAGAGGCACGCCAAGGGGTAGATACCCCGTAGTTACTCCACGTGTCGTGAGCTGCACCACTGCTGCTACCCTCCAGCTCCAGTGGGTAGAGTTGCTAGCGCCGCCGCACAGTCTTAGGTAAGTCTCTTGTAGGGATTGCAGCCCTGCGATTCACCACAATGTTTAAAACTCAATGGCGAGAAAGAGACACCTTTGGGTGGTTCAATCATCAGTACAATAGTCAAGTGAGGTGATTCAAGACAGGGCTTCTGGAAAATCTCTGCAGAAAATAAGAGGCTACTGGTTACCCTACATCTGAATGATCTGTTCCTCTTTCTGCAGTGCTCTGCTGCTTGCTAACTTGGTTTATGTTCTACAAATTCCTACCTCTACAGACATAAAATCGTGAGGTGGAATAAATGTGCCACTTGAGTGCTAAATTTAACTAAGCAGTTAACCCTTTGCCACTTGATTCAGGCAGCGACTGCCTTAGCTGCCTAATTTACAGACATTTATCCCTTAAAAATGTGGACACTTAGGCGAAAGTAAGACTACAAGAATGTATACCATATCTCATCCATGAATTTCATGTGGGCTTTGGCTCCATATTCCTGGGTGCTAAAAATACTTTTGTAAGAGTTGTCTGGGCTGCTTGTTCAGAACTACAGGTAGCTTAGGCCTAGGCCAAGGATTTATTCTTGGCCAACACTACTTTACAAAAACCTGATTGTTGAGAGGAACCCAGCAAGGATGCCACATTTGCTACTGTTATGCTTGAGAATTTCTCAATCCGTAGTGTTCTCGGCTTGAGAATTTCTCAATCCGTAGTGTTCTCGGCTTCTCATTTCTCTTAACATCAAAACTCTATAGCACTGTCTGTTGCTCTCACAAGTGAGCTGGCCGTGAAGGAAATCGGGTAGACCGAGGAAGAGCAAGACCACGTGTTTGCATACAATATGGTCATTATGCTTTCAACTAAATCATCAATGCAAAGCATGGTCAAAACATTTCTAAACTTTACGTCCTTCTCAGAATACAAAATACTTTCAGACAGCTGTGATCTACAGCAGCCAACGAGAGTCACTTTCCATTCAGCTCATGGAATTATCACATTTTTTATAGGACATGAAGATGATTAAATACTTGGGAATATGTCTGAACTGAGCACTGGGGAATGTTAGAAAATCACCTAAACACAATCTCAGTATTCAAGTTGTGGTTGTAAAATGGAAACAACTTAAACTACGATTGTGATGAATAAACGTACTGAAAACACAGTAATTATGCCCAAATCAAACTATCTTCAGCATGTTCCCACTAAAAATACCTAAGTACATGCCATCAAAATGAAGCCAAAGTTCAAGTATTATATGCGCAGGCTACTGTCATGTGGGGAAGTTAAGTACAGCCCCAATCTTCGTGGCTTGGGAAATGTACTACCTAATTTTTCGTGATTTTCACAAAGCTGAAATGTTTGAGGGAGGGAGACAAGACCGAAAGTTATTTTACTGAAAATAACTTTTGGTTTTCTCTCCCCCGAGCATTTCAGACTATCCCCTTGCCCCCCAACCACTTACTTATCTGTGGGCGGCACACCTCTTTGTGTGCCGCCCTCTCCAGCATCCCTCTGTGGCACTGGTTCCCTTCACTTGCGATGCCCCCACTGCCCTTCTTCACGGTCATAGTTTGTATGGTATATTTGTTTGCATTTTTAGGCCATATAAGATTTTTGTTCAGCCTAAATTCGGTCAAATATGCCATACGTTTTTTTTTCTTCTGTCTTTTTGGGTGTTTCCGTACTACCCGTCATAGATCACATCTGTCAGTGCTGTTTCTGTACACCACAGGTCAGTGAGTGTGCTAAGGATTCCCATTAGCTGGGAAGGCTTAAATCTGCTACTCCTGCATGTGCTTTGGTTTTTCTCTCATCGCCTCCAGTAAGGGGAGATGCTGTAGGGCCCTCTTTTCAAATCGTGGCTGCAATTGTAAGGTAGACATGAGCTCTCCCTCTTCCAGGTCTCTCCTCAGTGTGCGGTAGATGTGCAGTCTTTTCTGTGTGTCCGGTTCTGTTCCAGGCAAGGTTTGTGTTTCAATCCACCCCCATACATTAAATTGGAGAGTGGTGTGAGTTCTAAATGTCTATCATCTGTAATGGGTGGAAAGTGCCTCTCTGGGGTGCTCAGGTCTCCCTAACAATCTACCTGTCTCTGGTTCCGTAATTACATTTCCCTAGTCTTGTCTGGATTTTCCTTCTGTGTAAGAGTGGGATTATGGGATTTGTAGTCGTTGTTTCTTTAGTTGGGCTTGAGATATGCCGATTGTATTACTTCTCTAGCTCGAGGGACCTAGTCATGGTTTCTCCATCGTCTTCCTACCCCTGAATTTGCAAGTAACTCTCCCAGTTGCGATCCAGGTTTTCTTTCTGAGAAAGAGAGGTATTCTCAGAGTTAGTTTCTTTTTGGTTGGCCTTTTCAAATACTCTTAATGATTTGACCAGGGGAAGGTGCTGTGGGATGCTTCAGGATCCCTGGGGATCTTGTTTCTAGGTCTGTGTGACGATGGCCAAAAGGTCACGTTATTACAGGACCAAAGTCCAAAGCTGTCTGAATGCAGTGAAGCTCAACAGAGTCACTCTGCGGCTTACTCGGGCTACATTGCACACGTTCACCATCAATGGGGACCTCTACTTTAAGGCTGACCTCAACAAGAAAATACCAGTTCACTGTTTTGGGTAAGATGAAGCCCTTCAACCCAACCACAATGTTGCATTTTAGCCATTGACTTCTGACGTATAGATTACCATGTTCAAAGAAAATTGACTACCCTCCAACAGATGAACTGGCTATCCGCCGAATCCTGCTTCAAGTTAGACTGCATCACGTGCCAGTTACTTGCAAGCATGACACACACTTGCCAAAACAATCAGTCATCCTAGACTGGAAAATTAGGAATGCAAGATTTTTCATGATTTCTCTTGCTACTCATCAGTACTCTGGAACAACATACTGACTTGCATCAGGACGCCTCTCTTCAGCATGCATTTCTGGAAGTACCTGAAGACTCTGCTCTTGAAAAAACATCTGGTCAGCCACTAATCATTGGGTCTTGGTTGCATGCTCTAGATTTCAACATGAAGATGGGCTCAGGTCAATCTAGTATTTGCGACTAAGTATCTAGAAGCATGGCTTTTGTCAAAGAAGGTGGCAAACATGAGGAGGTGATGAGAGGGTACCCTTCCGGCGACACATGTTAATAGTTTTTAGTATTCCATTTCTTAATCCTCATGGTATCCTACCTGGAAGAATTGGCCATGTTCTGCAGAATGGATGTGCGCATCAATCTTATAGGAAAGGATGTTTGCAATCCAGTTGATTGCGCACTGGACCTTTATTTCCCCTTCCCCCGAAGTGCAGTTCTGTTTGGATTATTGTTTACTATTCCTATCAAATTGAATTTCGTACAACTGTTTAAAAAATTCAAACTCGCTAAAATATATACATTTATAGTTATTCTGGGATATTATTGCTAAAGGTCCTCAATGTGTCACTGATTGATAGTTTTATGTTTAGGCATATTTCAAGTACATATTGTTGACGTAAATCAGATTCAGTTTGTGTTGCTACGCAGTAAACATCTTTCAAATGTAACTTTGGTATTTGCTCCTAGTGGTTTACAATTATGCTGTCTCTGCTTCATACCGCAGTGATCCACTTGGTGGTAGTCAAAGGTCATGCAGTGTTCAGATGCATGCCAGCTAATCGTTCTTGTTATTACACTTCGGAATGTCATCCTGTTGACCTATCCATTTGATTTCTCCTACTGCCATTGGTGAGCATATGTCCACTTGTAGATTGTGGATCAATTGTTTAAGTAATCAGAAAGATAGAAAGTTAAACATTATAGCACAGCTCAGCAGTAATGTGGTTTTGAAATCCTAAAAGCAATGTGTTTTTCTGGATGTCATGTTAATCCCACGTTGATTGGAACTAGTATCCAAACCTGCATAATTGCATCTTTCTACCCATGGATTCTGATTTACTTCTCACTGATATGCTATCCAGAGATGATGGGTATGCCTGTGTTTGGCTTTCTTGGCACATGCTATCAGGAATGATATAATATGATATACCATTTTCCTTCTTAAAATTGTACTTGTATTTTTCCTTCCTTAAGGTACAGAATAAAAGACTGGAGTGTCCTGCTGGGCAGGATGTGATCCCAGTAGCCACATGTATTTCTGCTATTCATATAACTGAAAGGTAATGCAGTTTATTTTTTAATGTTATGTTTCTTATCATATGCAAACTAAGTATTATTCTATTTCTTTGAAAATATTTGTTTGAAAACGTTCAGTTCTGATATGGGGGCTGTCTTATTTTCAAACATAGCATAGATGCTACTCTTTCTTTTACTTTCCCATTGGACACACCCACATCCACACATGCATTTTCCACTATGACAAGATCACCTTTTTGCCTTTTTTAAGGGAGAGCTGGGGAACACTAACGAACCATGAGAGCCTCCACACTGTGATAAAACCTTTCTAGTTGGTAAAAGGAGGGATCCCCCAGAGTTCCACCAGTCATCCCTTTGGTGACCCCAAAATGCAATTCTTCCAAAAGTCAGGAAAACTATATCATACCATTAAGGGGGCAATATGCTTCATATGAGAGGAGAACACTTTGAACCAAGGGGGATCTGTGTTGGTTTGCCCCCGACTCCATGTTAGGAAGGACACCAGGCCCCAGTACTGGACTTTCACTTTTAAGATAATTGCCTGCTGCAAGTTGTATGTTGGGTGACTTAAATTGAACAAAATGGACTGAAATTAAATGAAGTAAAAGCAAAATGTAACATGTAGTAGGATGTTCTTCCTGACATGGAGTCAGATGCAAATCCTAGATCTGGGTCCATTCCTCCACAGTGTGAAAACCCAGAGAAAATTAGCCTCAGAATATATGCCAGCACTGCCTCTGTAAAACACGCTTCATGATTCCCATGGCTGCAGGATATGTACAGCCACTGTCAAGCAGATGTTTAGGCTGCCTTTGCCCACATTATATAATACAGTATTGCTACTAAACATTTTCGTGCGGTGTCCAATATAGGCCAAGATTCCACTGTAAGAACAACCATGATGCCTGTGAACAATATTGCCAGAATTTCAACCGTAAAAGATTTTAATTTTAGCTGTGCCCAGTTCATTCCTGCAGCACATCCAGTGCCCAGCATATACCAGAATTGCCATTGAAAAACACAGTGATGATGCTGTGCACCTCAGGATGGACCCCCACATCCGTGCATGCGCACACACACACATATCTTTGTGTTAAATGTACAACTAGATGTTTGTATAGATGCACACGTTTGTGTGTGTTGTGAGGAACCAGAGGGCGTCCTCACTTCTTTTTCCCCAGAATCCTCCTCTCAGGTGGCCAGGGAAAAGCCATTGCTTTTGGATCCCTACCCAGGGGTGGGGGGGGGGGTGCGAGGGAGGATCACCTGGGTGGAGGGAACTTGGGGCATAGGGGGAGGACATCCTTAGGTGAGGCGGTATCCCCCATTCCCGTTTCAGAATGTACCGTCTGTCCCTAAAGCCTTTATAGGCTTCTGTCAGCCCTTTTCCTTTTTATCCCCACAAAACGTCCCCCAAAAATACCACTTTAACACTGGGACGAGGAAGAGACCAACTAAGAAGACACATTCTCATTTGGGTGAGATAAACACATATCAGCCTCATGTTGGTAATGCAGACCAATATCAGCCAAGTACCAAGATGAGGTGGAGACAACACAGAGTTGTTAGCATTACGTTTAATATAAACCTCCCGAAACATCACTCTGGTACTGAGACGGAGAAGAGGGCTATGGAGGATTTCAGATAGAACAACCAGGCATGCCCCGTTAACTCTGGTCAGGCAATTGGACTAAATGACCCTTAACTGTGGACATTTAGTAAGTCTAATGGACATAAAATAGCGGGCTACACAGCATGAGAGCAGAGAGATAGCAGGCTGGAGCCGCTAGAGCTGGAGAGAGGCAGACCGGAGAGACAGGAGCAGTACACACAGGTGTTGGAAGCCGTGTTGAGCAGGGACAAGGGACTCCAGGGCCGAGGCAGGCCAAGGGAGGGTCTGGATATCCTGCACACCCTCCATGTCAGGTGCAAGCAGCAGGAGCTGGGAGGTGCTGAAGCACTGTGATAGTCGTGGACCGCCAGGAGAGCGAGCAATGCCCTCTCCGACCTCTGCGTGGGAAGTGCGGAGGCATTGGAGCCTGAACGCCAAATAAGGAATGATATCAAGCCGCCGGGAGCTGCCGCATGAATCCGGTGAGTGGAAACGGGGAACACTCATACCGGGGCGCTCCAGGAACCTGAAGCAGGCATTTTGGGAATATTGAACAAACTGAAAGTTGTCCTAAGCACTCTTGAATTCTGAAACAAGTGCTTTTAAATCTCGAACGAACTGAAAGTAATTGCAAACACTTTTGAATGCCTAAACAGATGATTTTGAATACTGAACAACTTTAACAGACATTAAAAACCTTTCTGAATGCCACACAGAACCAAAACAAGTTATGAGCATGTTTGAATGGAATGAAAGCAAGATGGCACAAGTGGTAAATACCACAGAATGACTTGTGTGGGATACAAGTGTGGGCAAAGCCAATGGAATCCTAAGAGGTTTAGGAGGGGAGAAGCAAGTATTGACACAAGCTCAAAGTGTTCAAGAAATTGCAGTTTAGGAGGAAACCTGTGTTGACAAGCACCAGAAGAGTACAGATAGTGTAATAAAGTGAATGGTGGCCAACAAGCCATGAAAAAGTGTTGGAAGAGAATAATCCTGATGAAAGGAACAAACTTCACTCTCAGAGGAAAGCAGTTGACATTTGTTGATACAAAGCAAGAAGGGATATCGATTACATGACCTGTAATGGGTGGACTGTGTGGTCCGACAACTGCGCCTAGACCGAGTACCCTCCTTTTGGAATAAGCCAATGAAAGTAACTATAAAGAAGCTTGGATTTTGCCACAGTCGCTCAAGAAACAGAGTTATTTTTTTAACTAGTGAAAAGTAGTCATGACAAGAGAGCTGGGAAGTGTCCTAGTAATTGTGTTGGTTTTGAAGAGCTGGAAGATTTGAACTCTCGGGGAAGCAAACCCCGATGCTTTGTGAATTGTTTTGAATTTGGGGGAAGGGTAAGCTGATTGCAAGCCAAAAATCAGAAGAAGCTTGGAACTTTATTTTGAACATCCCTACCCATTGCCTGCAGTTACTAGTGAGGGAAAGTAGAGGTTTTGGACACAGACTGACTTTTGATTTGGACTTCCGGACGCAGACTATCCTTAGTTTTCTTTAGGTAGGGAAATCCGACCCTAGCATTGGGCAAGTAAAGCCTTACTCCATCCTGACATTTAAGTTAATAAAACTGTGTGAGTTAAAACTTGAACTGCTGTCTCTGTCTACGTCATGATGCCTTCACAGTGTGTGTATATATATGTATTACAGGTCCTGCAGTAGCAGCCCTGTAGTTATGGTTAAGTTGCTCAATAGAAAGAGCAGTTTTTGGGCGGCTTTAACTTTGGCACCGTTGGACAAATCCTCACCAAAGTTTTCCAAAAAATATATGACAACCTCGGAATGATTTTGCGAAATTTGATGCGGTTTCCAGAGGGGGGCAAAGTTATAGGGGAGGTCCCAAAATGTTCGAAATCCTCATAGACACGATGGAAAAAATGTTTTACTCATGCCTACAGCTCAAACGGCTGGATGGATTTTCACCAAACTTGTGCCAGGGGCGGGGGCTTGGTCCCGAAAGCATGCTTTTGTAAATTTGATGTAAATCCGTCCAGTAGTTTTTTTTTTTTTTTAAAAAATGCCAAAAAGTAGGGCAAAAAAATGTGTAATATCTGGGTCTGGTCCGTGGATTCCTGATTCGGAGTCCACAGACACCTCTGGACCAATCATACGGTAGCTTGGTGTCTGCGGACAATGAAGACGCACGCTGATTGGATGTTCAAAAACGTGATGTGCGTCCGATTTTTGGAAACAGTGGCAATATTGGATCCGTGGATAGCCGCTGAAATCCAGGAACAGAGCAGTGAGCAAAAAGTCTATAAAACACATTTAGGGTTATTTTGTGGCCAAAAAAAAGGGTCTGGAAAGGGTGGTGGAGTGATGGAGTGAAAGAAAGTTGGTAGTGAGATATTTTTATAGGTGAATAAAAGTGTTTCCGGTGCCGAGTCCACGGTCATCTTTACTCTCTGCGGACTACAGGAGTAGTGGGGCGGTTCAGGGTGAGTTTTGTTATTTGAAGGTGTACTTTACGTTTTTGTTATATGGTTTCATTGTATTGTGATGGTTGAGGCCAATGTAGGTAGAAGGTCTGCCCTGTGCGACTGTGTTTGGGGACACTGTGTTAGTCCGCTGACCTGCACGTGCCATCTGGGTCTTTTAAGGATGTCTGGCATGGAAAGAGGACATTGGGGGACTAGACAATCAGGTTTTGTGGGTCTGGAGGAGGAGTTGAAGTGTACAGGAGTACAGGGTATGATGTTTTTTCTTTGTTGTGTGTAGTGAAGATGGCTGTGAGGAAGCAGAGTGTGTGGATGGTGGGAGATTCTTGGATCCATTTATTAAAGATTTATACTGAATCTTGTGGCATCTATGCTACTATTGGATTTGGCGAAGTGGAAGTATCGTGGTATGCAGATTGTGGCTTAAACTGGGTAACTTTATTACCATTCTGTGAGAGTATGGCTCACTTTAAACATCCAGATATTATTATTGTGCATTGTGGAGTCAACAGTTTGGGCTATGTGACTGCAGGATCTTTGCAGCTTGCCATGAAGGATATGTTCAGAAGCCTAATGGAACTGTTTCCAGCTGCGAAGATATTTTTTTCCGAAATCAATCAAAGCCAAATATGGAGATGCCCAGACTTTTTTTGTCTTCAAATGGAAGAAGCTAGATAGTATGTCAATAAAGGTGTATGTGCTTTTTTATATGCTCTAGGAATTACATCTTTTGACAGCGAAAATATCAAGTTGGATGACGTAAATATTTTTCGAGAGATGGAATGCATTTGACTGATGTCGGAAGTCAGATTTTTCTTTTGAATATGCAAAATGCACTGACACCATTTTTGTAAACACGTGAAATATGTCATGAAGTATTATTTTAGTAGTTGTAGTATATAAAAAACCAAAACAGAAAAAAAAATGTGTAAAGTTTTTGGGACGGTTAGAAAAGAGAATTAAGTTCACTAGAACATTTGTTAGTTCAGTATATAAAACCCCGACATTTTTTTTTAAAAAAGATCCTTTTAAGAGCTGCAATTTTTTTTAACGAAAAACAAGTTAATTGATTTTGATTTTCCACCCCACGCCTGGAATTTTCCAGGTGTCTGCAGACTTTCTTACTGTCCCAAGACTATGCAAACTGCAAAAAGTCCTGTGATTTTTGTTTTTAGCTCTATTTTATTAACTGAAAAAGGCGGGTCCTAAAGGAAACTTTTCTTTGTCTTTCTGGCTTTTTTATATATATATTTCTGAGGATTGTGGAATCTGCTTAGATCACATGCTGTGCATAGGCCGACATCTAGTGGAAGCTGCGGAGTATTACAGTTTGTTTTTCGAAACTCGAAAAAGGGCGTCGACACAGGGCGTGCCAGTAATACTATCCCTAGTGTGACGTCCACTGTACCCAAGATCCCTCACGCGTCTAGGATCCTCAGATTGTTTTTTCCGCCATACTGGTCGGAAGCATTTTGCGGAGTCCCCTGGCCTTAGCCATATTTTTGCTAAAATATTGATTTATTGACATCCTTCCCCATCCCAACGTCGAACTTCGACAATCGACGTCGGCTGGAGAAGAAATCGACCGTCGGCTGCTGCACGACGGATTTGGGCCTCGAAAGGCCTCTGGCCTCGGCCCGGGCCTTGGAAGGCTTCTGGCCCCGGCCCTGCAAGTAGGGAGAGTGGGGGGTTGGACATACTCTACACTATTGGTATATAGGTACACCTTATACATTTCCTACACTTAACAGCCCGCTGCCTCAAGGTGCGTATGGAGGGTACCCCTTTTCAATTCTGCCCCAAGTGCAATCGCAAATACCCTTGGGTCGACAGGCACGCCACGTGCAATCTCTGCTTGCCGAGGGACCACCCCGAAGCGAACTGCAGAGCGTGTAGTAGGTTTAAACCTAAGACACTTAAGGACCGTTCGACAAAGCGTTGGGCCTACCACGCCAGGCAGGCGGCCATGGCAGCGGAGGGTGCCTTCAGCGATGGCAGCGACGCCGTGGTTTCGGACGGCGAGGGCATTACGGGGTCGAAAGACAGCCGAGCGCAGGTCCCCGACCTCGAAAGGTCGTCCGACAGGGCGGCTATGGGGAAGACCCCTGGCGACACAGGCGCTTCACACACCACCCACACTAAACACACGAAGTCCAACCGAAACTCGACGACGTCGAGTGCTCGGAAAGAGGCACAAACAGAACGGTCCGAATCGGTGTCCTCTGGGCGTTCGAGATCGAGATCGCCGCATGACTCCAGGCTATCATCCACTCTTGCCAAGAGTGCCTCGCTCCCTAGGCTAACGGAAGTTCGATCGTCGGAAGACGAAGACGACTTCCACCCCCAGGCCGCACTCCAGGAGTCGGAGCCCGCAGACAAGATCAGCACGGCCCCACGTTCGAAGGACAGGGACTCTACCCCCAATCCTCGACGCCAGGTGTCGAAAACCTCCGGAGCCACAAAGGGACAGGGAAAACACTTTTCCACTCACGGGGAGGGGGCAAAACAGCAGAAGAAGCAGCCTCTGCACTCTTCCACACCTGTAAAACACTCCTCTCCTCCTAAACAGGCAGACAAGACCAGGTCTGCTGATATTTCAAAGAGCAAATCTACTCAAGATAAATCTCCAAAACTTTCTGAGAGTCATTCCCAGTTCCAAAAAATGGTCCAGTGATGACATAGATAGGGTCATGTCAAGGATGTCTTCCTTGGCAGACTTTTACGATAAAAATCCTGACCACTTCCTTTCTTATGATCCACAAGGGGCTACACCCTCAGGCTCTAATGATCCTATCCCCCGAGTAAGAAGCCCCGGTTTGAGACACCGATGAGGTCTACAGACCCCTTCGAGGTACAACCATACTCACGGCCATACTCACTGTATCAAGGAGAGACTTCCTTTGGTGAGGACCAAGATTTGGCCATGGTAGAAGAGCAAACCGGGTCGGGCTACTATGGGGACGATGAGGACCAAGAAGAGGAAGAGGAAGACCCTGAAACCTACAGAGTAGATTCCCCGGTAGAGAAGGAAGCCCCGGTTACCGACTCCCCTGTCGATAAGCAACCCCTCCTGAACGAGGTTCTCGCACGTGCAGCAGAACACTTCCATATTGACACCCACGGTGTCCAGGAGGAGAGGGGCTTCGCAGAAGAGTTAGTGGGAGAAAGGAGGCCTGTTGCCCAGACCATCCCTATCCTCAAGTCTATTCAGCGGAGAATAGACCCGTCCCTGGTGAACCCAAACCTCACCAGAGCAGTCAATCCCAGAGTTGAAAAACTTTTCAGGGCAGCCCAGTCTGACCCTCTCTGTATAAGAGGACATCTGAAACCAGAACACTCGTAAGAGGGCTGGAACTCCCTTATCATCTGAAGCTCCTCCAGACAAGGAGAGCAAAAAATTATATGGTTTCAGCAGGAAAGTGGCCTCAACGTCCGCCTATCAGGCAAGGATTGCAAACTCCACCACCCTGTTGGCCAGCTACAACTGCCATCAGTGGGAAGAAGTCGCGGCACTCATAGCCTCTGCTCCGGAACCCTTAAAGGGCCAGTTAGCTCGTATTTCCGCAGAGGGTAGAACCGTGTCTTGTTGCATTTTAAAAGCAACCTTTGACGCTGCGGACAACGCAGGCAGATTGATAGCAGAAGGTACAGTTATCAAGAGACATGCGTGGTTACGGCAGTCTGGTTTTAAGGCAGAAACCCAGGCATCATTATTGGACAAACCGGTGGAAGCCGATCTGTTGTTTGGTAAGGTGGTCGAGGACGCACTGAAGAATGCCAAGGACGAATACGAGACACTCAAGTCCCTTGGCCAGTTAACCAATAAACCCACTAACCAGAGAGGGAATAGTAATTTTCGTCGCCCACGCGGCCAAAATTCCCAGAGAGGATCTAACTATTCCCAGGGGCAGGGTACACAGTGGAACAACAGCCAACAGTCTACCCAGGGTTACGGCAGGGGTAATAGGAGAGGACGTGGTAAAGGCAGAGGCAGCCCCAGCAAAGGAGGCGGCACGCCTCCACCAAAGCAGTGACGCTCAGTTCAGGGTCCCTTCTCACGCAACCCCAGTAGGGGGACGCATTTCCAACTTCACCCAGGCTTGGGAAGGGATCACATCAGACAGATGGGTGCTGTCAACAGTATCTTCAGGGTACTGTATATAACCATCCTCCACGACAAAGAGTACACTCTTTAGAACATCAGAAGATTCTCCTCGAGGAGATCGCCATTCTGCTAGAAAAGGACGCGATAGAACTTGTCCCGGGACACCAGGTAAACAAGGGTATTTATTCAACTTACTTCCTTGTGCCAAAAAAAGATTTGACAATGCGCCCAGTATTGGACTTACGGCCTGCCAACAAGTATGTCAAGCCCCAAAAGTTTTGTATGACTACGCTACAAGAGGTAATCCCCCTCCTAAAAAAGGGGGATTACATGGCACCCTTGGATATGAAAGATGCCTATTTTCATATTTCCATGTTCCCAGCGCACAGAAGGTACTTGCGCTTCAAGGTGGACAGTCGGCACTACCAATTCAAGGTACTGCCCTTCGGGATAGCTTCGGCACCAAGGGTATTCACCAAGGTACTGGCGGTGGCGGCTGCACACCTACGCAGGGAGGCAATCCCGGTGTACCCTTATCTGGACGACTGGCTCATAACGGGGGAAACCCCAGTAATTTGCAGGACAAACATTCAAAGGACTATCAACCTCTTCCACGAATTAGGCTTCTCAATCGAGAAAAAGTCAAGCCTGGTGCCCAGCACCTCCAAACAGTTCCTAGGAGCAATCCTAGATACTCTAGAGGGGTTGACCTTTCCTTCAGAGGAAAGAATTCGGAATATACTACTGCAAATTCTGCAATATCAGTCCGGTCACCAAATAACGGTACGCAAAGCAATGCGTTTACTGGGCATGATGGCGTCATGTGTTTACCTGGTCCCCCACGTGCGCCTGCCCATGCGTCCCATGCAGGAATGGTTGGCGAAACAGTGGTCTCAGGCAAGTGGTCAGTGGGACGATCTAGTGGTCGTTTCGCCAACACTAGTACAAAGCCTTCACTGGTGGACAAGAGAGAATCTTGCACAGGGAAAACCCTTTTACGATCCCGAAGTACAGGCAGTAGTCACTACCGATGCATGTCTGACGGGGTGGGGAGCTCACCATCTCCACCACACAGCTCAGGGTCACTGGTCTCCCTCAGTGGCCAACACCACATCAACCTGCTAGAGCTTCTGGCAGTATTCAGAGCGCTTCAAGCGTTCGAGCCCCACCTACTAAACCTGTCAGTGCAAATCCGGACAGACAGCACAACAGCCATGTTCTACCTGAACAAGCAAGGAGGGACTCGTTCGCCAAATCTGTCCAAGCTTGCCCAGAAAATCTGGAAATGGGCACTCAGACAGAACATATTCCTGTCATCACAACATGTTCCACGGGAGCTCAATTCCCTAGCGGATGCTCTGAGCAGAGACTCCCTCCCAGAGGAACACAAATGGGTTCTACACAGAGAGGTCGTAGAAGATATCTTCTCTCAGTGGGGTTTCCCCACTATAGACTTATTCGCCACAAGCGAAAACAGACAATGCCCAGGATTTGCATCCAGGTTCCCCCAACCAGACTCCCAGGGGAACGCCCTGTGGATGAACTGGTCAGGGATGTTTGCGTACGCTTTTCCACCAACTCCTCTCATCAGGAAGGTGGTGAACAAGATGAACAGAGAGTCGATGACGCTCGTCCTAGTTGCTCCCATGTGGGCAAGACAACCGTGGTTCCCACACCTACGCAGGATGGCGGTGTGTGAGCCCATCACACTTCCAGCCTGGTACAACCTACTGTCCCAACACCAAGGTCAAACAGTGCACCAGCAACCCAACTCAATGAACCTGGCAGCATGGCTCCTGAGGTCATAGAGTTCGGACATCTCAATTTACCACAGAGGTGTATGGACATCCTAAAGGAATCTAGGAAACCAAACACAAGGCACTGTTACTTTGACAAGTGGAAGAGATTGGTTATCTGGTGCCAGAGTAGACAAATCAACCCAGTTGATTGCACTCCTTCCACTATTGTTACATACATGCTCCACCTGCTGGACGCAGGATTGGTTTTTAACTCACTGAAAGTACACCTGGCAGCCCTGTCAGCATACACCACTTCCCATAACAAGGTCTCGTGGTGGAAAGTACCAGTAGTTAAAGCCTTCATGGAAGGAGTAAAGAGACTTCACCCTCCTATTTCAAACCCACCACCAGGGTGGGACCTTAATGTGGTGCTATCTAAATTCATGGGACCCCCTTTCGAGCCCATGCATAAAAGCAGTCTCAAACACCTGACTTATAAAACGGCCTTCTTAGTAGCTATTACTTCTATAAGAAGGGTCAGTGAAATTCAGGCTCTGTCAGTGCAGGATCCCTTTTTTACAGTCCATAAAGACAAACTGGTTTTACGCACACACCCTAGGTTCTCACCTAAATTTATATCTAAATTCAACGTAAACCAGTCCATCGAGCTTCCGGATTTGTTCCAGGACCCTCAAAGCTCGGCTGAGGTGAAACTACACACCCTAGATGTGCGTAGGGCGGTCCTCTACTATGTAAATAAAACCAGACCGCTAGGGAAAACAGATCAACTGTTTGTCTCCGTAGCTACAGGCAGAGAGGGGGTTCGCGTCACTAAAGGTGCCATCTCGAAGTGGATTATTAACTGTATCCAGCTGTGTTACTCACTCTCTGAAAGAACTCTGCCTTTCACGCCAAGAGCCCACTCTACAAGAGGCATTGAGGTCACTCTGGCTTTCATTGCAAATGTACCCCTTGACACCATTTGCAAAGCAGCTACTTGGAGCTCTATTCACACTTTTACTCAGCATTACTGCATTGACACCCATTCCAAGGCAGATACACAAGTGGGACAAGCGGTTCTAAGACACTTATTTGCTCATTACCCTTCTCACATCCCACCTCCTTCAGGTACTGCTCGCTAATCTATGCACAGCATATGATCTAAGCAGATTCCACAAGCCTCAGAAGGGATACATTACTCACCGTAATCGTATTTCTGATGCTTGTATCTGCTTAGATTCACATGCGACCCACCCTTCCTCCCCTCTGAGAGAAGGTGCATGGTTGCTTGTAGTTTTACCTTTTCTATCTATCTGCTTGGGTTATCTGTACTCACGCTACTCCTCATGCTACCTCATGTCAGAAAAAATACAATCTGAGGATCCTAGACGCGTGAGGGATCTTGGGTACAGTGGACGTCACACTAGGGATAGTATTACTGGCACGCCCTGTGTCGACGCCCATTTTCGAGTTTCGAAAAACAAACTGTAATACTCCGCAGCTTCCACTAGATGTCGGCCTATGTACAGCATGTGAATCTAAGCAGATACAAGCATCAGAAATACGATTACGGTGAGTAATGTATCATATATATATATATATATATATATATATATTTTTTTTTTATTATTCTGTAGGAGAGGGAAGGTGGGGAAGGGAGGGAAGGGGCACCAACCACAGATATGGAGGGGCAGGTGGACAGGGGAAGATGTTGGGCATGCCTTAAATCTAAGGTTGGTGGCAGTATTTCTCATGCTTCTTGACGGTGGCCTGAAAAGCGCTCTGAAACTGCGCCCACTGCAGAGCGGAGTTTCACATTTCAAACAAAGTATTGTGACCATTGAAAGGTTTGTTTGTTTGTTTGTTTCTTTCTTTATTTGATAATGTGCACCAAACCCTTAGGTAGCCGGCGCAGCAGTACAAGTAGACTTATAGCTTAGTTACATTGCATATCACAGGCATGTGCAGATATATACATACATACAAGCAATCCAGAGCATGTCATATGTGTGTCAAGGAGCACATACATGTACATACCTACATACAATACAGTACAAATCAATGCAGATGTTTTATGGGCATGTATGCATACAGGGAGTGTATAGTAGTGACGCTGGTCGGGAACAGGGGATGCGGTAGTCATGTCTAGGGGTATGTAGTAGTTGGGGATAAGGTAGATCTGGTTATGAATCATTAGTGCGCAGCCATTTGAGTACCTTGTGTCTAAATTTGGGGTATGGTTGTTCCAGTCTGAGGTCAAGTGGGAGCATATTCCAAGATTGCGCGGTTTTAAATGGGAAGCTGGTTCCTCCAGCTGTAGATCGTTTGAATCTGGGAATCTCAAGCATAGATGTGTTGGCAGATCTTGTGGGTCGGGTGGCTGTTCTTCTAGTGATTTTTTCCAACAAGTAGGGCGGTGCTAGATTGTTCAGGCATTTGGAGTTGAGAGGAACTGTTTTAAGGAAGATTCTATCCTTTATTTTTAACCAGTGAGCCTCTTTTCTGAATTTAGTGATGTGCTCTCTGTTAAGGATATTCAACGCTGCTCTCAAGGTGTTGTTTTGCAGTCTTTGAATTTTTTCTGTTATATGCTTGTTGGCTCCTGAATACAGGGCGTTGCAGTAATCTAGTCTAGACATTATGAGAGCGTTGGCTAGGGTAATACAGCTAGCACTAGAGAGAAACGGTCTAGAGGCTCGGATTAGTTTGCAGGTATAGCCTGTTGTGGAGGCAAGGGAGTTGACTTGCTTCTTGAGGGTGAGAGAGGAGTCCAGATAGTATCCTAAGGTTTTAACCACATGCATCACCTTGATAATATTGTTATCAATGTTGAAGGATGCATAGTTTGGGCTTAGTTTTTTAAGGTTAGCTTCAGAGCCTAGGATCAGTATCTCAGTTTTATCGTCATTCAGGCAGAGGCCATGTGATGCCATCCATGCCTGAATGAGGATGTATATCTTGTTCACCAAGGTCGGGTCCGCTTCGAAGTTGCCTGAAAGGGGTATGAGGATCTGGGTGTCATCTGCATAGTTAGTGTAGGTGACGCCCAGTCTATCCAACTTGTCGAACAACGGTTTGGTGAAAATGTTATGCATGGTAGGTGAGACACAGGATCCCTGTGGGACACCGCAGGTTATTTTGATGGGGTCAGCGGCAGCTGAGGTGGAGAAGACTCTCATAGTACGGTTAGCTAGAAAGGATTGGACCCAGGCTATGGCCTCCTCAGTGAAGTTGGCGGCAAGTCTGAGGTGGTTGCATAAGACTGCATGATCCACCAGATTGAAGGCTGCCAACAAGTCCAGTAGAAGTAGCAGAGCTGTTTTTCCATTATCCTTCAGCTCCTCGATTTGTGTCTTGAGGTCTAACAAGGCTGTTTCAGTGCCATGGAGGGGGCGGAAGCCAGATTGCCGTGAGCCTAGCAGCTAATTGTTTTCCAGATAGTCCTGAATTTGTAGGTAGGCAACTCTGTCAAGGATTTTAAGTAAGAAAGGCACGGTAGTGATGGGTCTGTAGTTGGTTGGGATGGTGGAATCGAGGATTCTTTCAGATTGGTGGGTACAGTGTTTGATTTAAAGGAGGAGTTATGAGCTT
Organism: Ambystoma mexicanum; assembly: GCF_040938575.1. Taxonomy (NCBI): domain Eukaryota; kingdom Metazoa; phylum Chordata; class Amphibia; order Caudata; family Ambystomatidae; genus Ambystoma; species Ambystoma mexicanum. Next base: position 1,054,605,025 of record NC_090931.1, on the reverse strand, counting down.
TGAGATAAAGGGGGCTAGGTCCCCAGCTGCATCCTTTATTATTTGCGCTGGCCAGCTGTCGCCCTTGCAGTTTGAAGGTTTGAGGCAGAGTATGACTTTTTCTGTGTCAATTATGGAGATAAAACTGAAGGGTGGGATTGTCCTGGTCTCAGTAGGTTGAGGTATTTGTTGGTCAGAGAGGGGCAATGTGGCCTTTTTGTTAGCTATTTTGAGTTGGAGAGAGGAGATTTTATTCGATAAAGCATTTTGTATCTTGGTGCACCATACCTTGTCCTTAGGGGCATTGTCTATCGGTTGGATTGGGGATTCCATTTCACGAAGGATGGAGAAGAGTTCCTTAGTGTTAGATTTGGCTTTTGCGATTCTGCCATTAAAAATATTCTTTTTAGTATTGGTTATTTCTTTTTTATAAAGTTTGGATAGTTCAGTTAGATTGTCTTTATTAGCGTCGGTAGGGGAGCTGCGCCAGATAGTTTTGAGCTTTCTTTTTTGTAATCTTAGAGCTTTGAGTTGGGGAGTGAACCAAGCATTCAAGTGCGCTTCCTGTCTGCCTTTGCGCAGTTTAACTGGTGCGATAGTGTCCAATGGTTTAGTCATGGCGTTGTTGTAGGTATTTACTGGTGTGTCGGGGTCGGTATTGCTTTCCAGTCCATTAATAGAGGGAAGGAGGAGGGGGATGAGTTTTCCGCAGTAATGTCCTTATTGCTTCTGGTAGGGAGGAGGGGGTGCCATGCTAGTGGTTTTGGGGCTGAGGAGATCTAATGTGGCGGAAAAGGTTTTTAAGTGGTGATCTGTCCTGGGTTGCGGGACAATATTAGTAATGGCGATATTGCTGTTTAGATTGGATACCCAGTCGAGGGTCCTTCCTTTAATGTGGGTAGGCGAGAGGACTTTTTGAGTAAGTCTGTGATCATTTAACACGGCTGCTATTGATTGGGCATGTTTGTTATCTATATCATTGAAGCCAAGATTAAAGTCTCCCAACAGTAGGGTTTGTGCGTGGTCTTTTATACTATTAGCTATGAGGCTGGTTAGGCCATCTTCAAAGGTGCCTAGTGGTCCTGGGGGCCTTTATTTCAGATGGATAGTTAGAGTGCGGTTATTGGAGAGCAACCTTTCTCAGAGCACATGGGTGGTATGAGCGGGTGTGGCGGTGCATGGATGTGATACCAAAAGAGTACTGCCCGTGTTGTCCATGACTGAGTATGATTCAATGCATTCAACATGGGTAGCCCGAGCCTTTGGTACCCCTCGTACGGTCTTAAAGACCCATGACACCCATGATTCTCTCTGGGTGCTGGTACTTGGCATTTCCTCTCTCATCTTCCTTGTCCTCTTGATCATCCTCTGCATCATTGTGCCATTTCCCTTGTGCAGGCCCTCCAGCTAGTGGTGGATGTTGGTGGTGGTGGCTCCTGGGGAGGAGGGATGGCCATGGCTGATGCCATTGTTTAAGTTAAATAGCAGGTGTGGCAATACTCTTCCAAGCAGGTGCTCGCTCCTGAATTGCAGATGAAAAATTAGTAAGAATAGGTCTAAGAGCTGTGCATTAGTAAACTTTCAGCTTGTAACTTCCAGGATCGGCTGAAAATGCAGTTTTGAAATGTCCGCGAAGCACGGACCCGCTCGCGAACGCTTCATCACGTGCACACATGGTCACGTGACACTGGCCGGAAAGTCCACAAGTGACGTCATACGTTCGCAGACGTCCGCGAACAAAAGAATTGTGTCAAAAGTTGCAGAAAGTTGATAGAAGTGTTAGGAATGCAAGTTGTAGCAAATTAGGGCGCACTGGTAAAAACCTATGAAATTTAGTTAAAAAACACTGTTAAAGGGATGTTATGGATACAAGTAAGATTGACAAACCCCTGAAATTTGCCAGTTATGGTAAGCTAAGCAACCATAACTCGCGCCACCACTGTGCACTGCTAATACTAGCAACCAGGACATCCACGATGACATCACAAATGTCATTGATGACATCACATATCAAATTAATTCTGATAAAGTCTATTCAAGGGGTTGTGTTTACATTTTTGGTAGAAACATATCAGGGATGATCGGGAGTGCTCTCACAAAGTACTTAATGTATTAAAAAATGTATTCTTTTATCAAAATGTTATATTGGAGTGTTCTTGTTAATAAAATAACCTAATGAAACATACACATAGGACATGGGTGCAGCATGTACCACAGAAATAAAGTATTTTTAATCTGGTAATATTGGTCAGTAAAATAATGAAAGCAAGGCTATCAGAATCTTGACTAATGTAAAACCTGGAATTAATAGCCAACAATACTAGACTTGCTACACACTTGTGTTAGTACAAACAATACGTATGAAGAGCCAAAATGCATAGGAATCTGAGGCATTTGCAGGGAAACCTCAGAAAGGAGGAAAGAAAGAACATGACTAGAAAATGACAATAATATTAGAGTTTATTGTCATGTATACAAATAAATAGTGTTTGAGGCATGCTTATTTCCCCATGTATGTGTACCATGAACTGAGGCCATATTTTAAAGAAAGTACTTTAACAACATAGGACAAGTTTAACGTCTAGATATAAAGCACCTTTTCAATTATACAATTCTTACTGTCATTGAAGAAAAGCAACTTGCGTAGACATGACAGTGAACAAAAACAAGTGGCCCACATATGTGATGTCATCAATGCCAGTTTTTTGTGATGTCATCTTTGATGTCCTGGGTCTTAGTCTTAGTCCAAGTCTTAGCAGTGCACAGCGGTGGCACGATTTATGTTTGCTTACCTTACCATAACTGGGGAATTTCTGGGGGTTTTCGATTTTACTTGTAACCATAACGTCCCTTTTACAACTTTTTTACTGAATTTCATAGGTTTTTATCAGTGCAACTTAACCATAACGTGCCTTTATCAAAGTATTTTCACTATAAATGAATTAGCCAATAGTTAAGGTGAAGCCTGTGTAAATAGACATTTAACAAAATTCTATTGCTAAGAACTTATGACTTGTTGGATGGAATTGGATGACATTTTCAACAAAAAAGTTTCACAGGCTATACCAAACTGCAGGTTTTGGGAGATTTTTGTTATAAGAGGAAATATTTATTAAGAAAACAAAAACACAGTTTTTAGTCCCATTCATTTTCCCTTAGAGAAAGTGAATCGATTGAACACATGTTGCGCAAAAACTGTTGGACGGATTTGAATCAAATAAGAAATAACTTAGTCACTTGGAGGGAATCATACAATTACTACGCCGGGTTTACTGCGCCGAGCGAAAATGCCGACTTTATTATTTTTTTAACCCCATTTCTCAGAATATATATGTGGGGGATGGGGTAAAGTAAATAATTAATGTTGGGGGAGTATGGAAGGTTGCAGGGGGTATCCCCCGCATATACTTCCAACAACGTATTCTCGCACCCACTCATAATAAGGGCAGAACACTCAACTGGATTTCTGACCTTAACTGTAACATTACAATCACATCCAACTCTGCCTGCGCCTGGTCTGACCATCACATCATTACGTTCCATCTACCAGCCACCAACCTCCAGCCCAAACCTACCACAGCCCCTGCCATACCCACTAGGAATAAAAAGGACATTACCAGGGATAAACTGATTCCGCTCATTCTCCTCATCCTCAACAAATGCGCCTTACAGCATAAGGACCCTACCGTCCTTGTAGACATCTACAATCATACCCTACTTAAAGCCATTGAGTCTATAGCACCACTTAAAATACGCAAAGCAAAACAACAATCTCATCTGAACTCATGTTTCACCCCACAGCTGAGAGTTTTGCGTAAGGAAAAGAGGAAGGCCGAAGCCCTCTGGAAAAGTAAGCCTAGCTTGGCGAATAAAGACTCCCTTCTCATCACCTCACTCAACTATAAGGAAGCTATCCTTCAAGCCAAAAAAGAGACGTACAACCAACGTATATTGAAAGCCGAATCCAACACTAAGGAGCTATTTAAAATTCTTAAAGAACTAGAATCTCCTTCACCCGTCCCTGACTCCTGCATCAAAGACAGTACGTGGTGTAATAACACCCAAAACGCACTGCTTAACAAAATTGCTACCCTGCAATCCAAAATGAAGGCCAAACAAAATACCCTTCTCACTCCTCCCCTAACTAAGTCTATGCCTCCGAAAATGACTACCCCATTTTCCCATATCCCATTCAGCTTTACACCACTCACCATCAGTGAGGTTGAAAAAATCATCAGTACCCTAAAACCTTCAAATTGTCGAGGTGACACTTGCCCGGCACTGATCATTAAGGAATCGGCCCATGACCTCGCGCCTTTCATAACCTCCATCATCGGGAGTGGTCCCTAACAATTTGAAGGATGCCTGGGTCATCCCCCTACTAAATAAAACTACCGTAGATCCAGAGGCTCCGTCCAACTATAGACCCATCACTACTGTCCAATTTCTCCTAAAAATACTAGACAGGGCAGCCTACTTACAGATAAAGAATTATCTGGAAACAGACAGTCTGCTGGGTACAAGACAATCCGGCTTCAGACCCAAACACGGGACTGAAACAGCCCTTTTGGACCTCAAAACCCAAATAGAGGATCTAAAAGACAACTGCAAACTGGCACTACTACTCCTACTGGACTTATCTGCTGCCTTCGATTTGGTCAACCACCAAATCCTCTGTCAACATTTGAAATCTGCAGCACGCTTTTCTGACAACGCCACCAACTGGATCAGATCATTCCTAGACAACAAACATATGAGAGTATTCTCCCCCACCTCCTCAGCCGACCCAGCGCCAGTCCCCTGTGGGGTTCCGCAAGGGTCGTGCGTTTCACCTACCCTCTATAATGTGTTTACTAAACCTCTGTTTGATGTGCTTGACTATCTGGGTGTCACCTACACTAATTACGCGGATGACACCCAGATACTCATTCCCATCACGGGCGACTACTCTATTGACTCTAAATCACTAAACAACATCTACCTTGTCATCCAAGCCTGGATGGCACAACATGAGCTCTGTCTTAATGATGACAAGACAGAGCTCCTCATTCTAGGCACACAACAAAGACTCAACAAGTTGAACCCCCTGTTCAGCTCATTCAATATCGATGGCAACCCTACTAAAGTATCCAAAGACACAAAAACCCTGGGAATTTACCTAGATTCCTCACTTTCTTTGCACAGACAAGCCAATGCAGTTGCTGCTGCATCAGCCTACACATGTAAGTTGATCACAGCCTGTCGCCCATTCCTCTCTACGCAGAATTGCATCACCCTTGCTAGGACTCTGGTTATGTCCAAACTGGACTATTGTAATGTACTGTATCAAGGTACTAACCAATGCAACCTCAATAAACGCCAAATCACTCAAAATAACGCTATTAGAGTAGCCCTCAACATCCCCAGATCAGCACATATCTCGGTTACCAGGAAGAACCTGCACTGGCTCTCAGTCGCCCAAAGGATCTCTCTAAAATCACTTGCCCTCACCTACAAATGCCTTCATAACCTAGCCCCTATCTACCTAGCTTCGCGGTTCACGCAATATACCCCCCCCCTCGAACACTCAGGTCTGCCCATAACCAGAGTCTATCCATCCCCAGATCCGAGCTCCAACAGCCGGAGGAACTAGTTTCCCAGTCTTGGCAGCCAAACTGTGGAATTCTGTGCCTCTCAATATTAGAAATCTATCATCACTCAACCTATTTAAACTCAAAGCTAAACATTGGCTAGCTGCCTCAGATGACTGCATGTCCTACTGAATAGCTGATACCCCAATGTGACATGTATCCTTGACTTATCTGCTCTGTTTCTTGATTCTTATGCCCTGTACTATGTTTTTTACCTGTACTTTTTGTACTATGTTTTGGGATTCCCATGATCTGCACCATGTCCATGTAATGTTGTAACCACTGTTGAAGATATGCGCCCGCTTGCCTCTGGGCCTGGTTCTCCGCTATATAAATAAATAAAATACAAAATACAAATATATAGTCTGTGAAAAGGGGGTCGAAATAAAGTTTGCATTTTCGCCCAGCGCAGTAAACTGGGTCGCAATAATCACATAGATCCACTTGGAGTAGCATATATTTCTTTTTTGGTTTTAGGTAAATCCATTTGGTTGTTTTTAAAATATTAGACAGAGAATGGGGTCCCCACCACTCCCCAAAACATTATATATATATCCTATTGTGCGTTGCAGCAGAGGGGCTTTTTAGGAAACCCGTTTTGGTTGTATGCAGTTGAGGCCATTTATTTTGGATATATTCCTGGATTTGTTCAAAGCAGCCTGGGATTTTGAGTGCCTGATTCTCTTCGGCAACGTCCACCATCATAGACTGCTAGTCAGGCACAAAACACTAATTGTGTGGGAACATAGAATCTAATAAGGCTAAGAACTTCATCCAAGGAAGGAGGATATTGTTTAGAGAGGTCAAGAATACAAAGAAACAAACAAACAAACCAAGGAAAAGGTCTTTGTTTCCCAAACCACTTCAGAACATAAGTAGAGTGAACAATCAACAACGAGCGAGTAGGATATGCTGATTTTGAAAGTGGCATATGTGACAACATAGTTAAATGTTTTTGCCTGTACCTCATCCTTTTACCATGTCTTGAAGGCAGAAGCACATTCTACCCTAAGATTCCACACAAACCCACATAAAAGTAAAATGTAAACTCCCTTAGGTTCTGGGTAGAATTTAATGTGTGTTGGCACACGCCAACGGATCCACGTATGACTCGAGGCAACAAATGTTTTCAACTAAACAGTTGAAAGATAAAGATACAAAGGACACAGGATTTGGAGTAAGAGTATTGCTCTAATAGTGAGGGGCTACAGGAAAACCAGGATATGTCCCCATACACCAGTGCAAGGGGTAACATAGCAAGTGAGATGGGTTGTTCCAATCCTGGTCCTAAACCCAAATTCCCTAGTCTACAACAGTCATTGTTCCAGGTTACATTGCCCTGTGTGAATCCCATAAAGTCACTCAATTTCGGAAAGGTTCCCAATTCTAGGTCCTTTCAGGGATGATCTTTGGCAAATGTTCGCCCTCTGGGGCTTTGTCTCTCGACATCCAGATGATAGTTGATTTTTCCCTGTCTGTCCTGAGTGGCTTTTCGTGCTGCAGTCATTGTTGTCCGATCTGCTACCCATCCCAGCCAAGGACAATATATCAATCAAGGGGATTATTCCTACCTTCTTAGTGATGGCATCTCCGGCTCCTGGCAAGTCATGGGCCAGGATGCTTTACAGTCCACACAGACGTGGTAACTGTTCTCAACCGCTGACTGAGATATTAAGGCACTTACCGTCTACAAAATAGAGCGGTGGAAACACGGCACATCGTGGAATTAGAACCAAGCACGCCAATCCCTTCTCCTGGTCTCCCTAATCAGAGGAACGAGGAAAGGACTGGCTGCAAGGCTCAAACGAGGGAAAAAGGTTTCTCTGAAAAAAATTTTTTGCAGTCAGTCTCTGTTCCAGTGAATGAAGTATAATGGGCACAGAGGTAGAGGAGTAGAACAGGAATCTGCAGCATTGGACTCCTGGAAAGTTTCAGAGCAGTAGCAAGCCTGAGATGTGCTGTCGACACAAGAGCTCCAGGAGTTTGCAGAGGCGAGAAGCGGGAGACAGAACGCTAGGAGGGAGGCAGCTGAAGCGAGATAGTGAATCAAATAAGGGAAGGCAGGGGCGAGTGGCAGGAAGAGTAGAGTTTATAAGAGCACTTCAAAGGGTAGAGGGGAGAGACAGGTAGGAATGTCAACACAGGGAGAATACCTGTTGAGACGCAGCATTCAAAGGTTCCAAATCCGTTTTCACTGTGCGATCGAGCATGGAGTAGCGGCCGCCATGTTGGAATCAACTAGACCGTGCTTCTAGCATCTGCCAATGCTGTGGTGAAGCAACGCTGTGGATCCGACGCCAGCATTTCCATAGTGACCATGGGGAGACTCTTCTGACACTGACTGATTCCCACTGTCCACCTCTTGATTGTTACTTAGATACCTCCTCCTCCCTTTCTGCCTCTGTCTATTGCTTACACCCTCCTTGCCACCCCACTACTCTCCTCCTCCCCTCTGCTCTTGTCCATTCCCAGTCTCTCCCTTGTAATCCTTCCTTCCTACTTACTGGTCTTTACTAATTTTCAAACTCTGCCTCGCTCTTATACTCCTCTCTGTCTGCATAGCTTTGTCTGTAATCCCCATCCAAACTTCCTCTCCTTCCCTTTCTCCCGTCCCCTTTTATAGTCGGCCTTTTGAGGATTTTTGGGCACTAATAGTTTTAATAGATGGGACAAAGTCCTCTGCTTTGCACTGGAAGCTAACAGGGTGGTGGTTCTAGGGGCCGGGATCCCCTGTGGTTCAGGATGGATTCCCGGAGAAGGTACATGGGGATCCCCCTGGAAAGCGCACTGCAGCCCCATCGCATGGCACGGTTCAGTCACGGGAAACTACTCCCATAATTCCTCTGTTCCTTTAACACAATTACCTATGCACACATGGCTCAACAACAGGTCCAGCAAAAGATAGTACACTTAGAGACTTCTCTGCTGTAAACAGGGCACCGGGGAAACAACCCTTTTCCCACGTAAAACACTGTACAACCCTCTTTAACTCCACCACGTCATCAGCTTGACCATCATGCAGGGGCACAGAAACACCTATCACCTTATTTTAAGTTACATGGGATCCGAGGACCCCTACCAGCTCCGCTGACATTTGGGGAAAAAACTCATAAAATACGTACCATTGTGTTGAAGTTAAGCAGTCCTGCCTTGGAGGTCACCTGACTCCCAACATGTGCTAGTGTGTTGTCATACTTGCTGCTCTTGTTCCAAAGCTTATACCCCTCTGCTTTATCGTATAAAGCACATTTTGTGAGTCTGTGTGCGCCTTCTTATTCCTGTTTGGAGACTACATGCTCTGCTGTTAGTCCCTTTATTGTGATCCTCACTAGGTCCACATTTCTGGCTTGCGGGCCACTTCTGCTCCTCATTTGTGGCAGTTATTGTGTAGCATGTGTTCTAGATATATACCTGTGGACCATGTCAGCAAGTCAATGATGGAGGAAAGGCTCAGAGGGCTCTTCCTTATACCTCTATGGTGTCTACTTTGGGGGGCTGGTTTCATTCTTTGAGGGAGTCTTTCCTCTCATTTGCTGGCCCTATATTATTTTGGCACAGTGGGTATATTGTGAATTTAAGACACATGTAATAATTTGCTCGCTTCTATACAGATCTGTTTGGTCGAATGTTTCTACCCTTTGACTAATTGCAGTCATTCATTTCAGAATTTGGGGCTGAATGAGATAGGTGGCTAAGATTGTCCAGAAGTATATTTTTACGTGCTAACTATAGGCATGTGACAATTTCATCCTTCCCATACCTCATCTAACGAGAACAATTATGTTTTCAAAATAAATTCAATCTTTAGACTCTGAAAAAGTCTTGCAAGGTCAAATAGAGTAACTTGTTTCCTGTAATGAGTCCTAATTTCATTAACCTAGTTGCGTTTTTCAGTAAGACCTGTCGCCTTTTTTACTTTGATGGACAAAAAGCCAGACAAGGGAATATATTTAACAAAGGTTTTATTAACAATGTGGACACATTTTGGCCAAAATAACAAACTGGTATGGCTTGAATTAAACCAAGGGTTGTCAGGATGGTTATTGTTCTCCTAACACCCAATCGAGACTCTCTCTCTCCCTTGCTGCCTCGCCTCAAGTCTTGCTTCACTAAGCTCTGCACTAGACTGTCCTCTCCCTCTTCCTTACAAGTTGTAGTGCTCTCTTACAGTGTGATTTCTTCCACCTCCTCTTTAACCTCGTTGACGTTCCATAATGGCTCCCCTCCCCTTCTTTGTATCGCTCCCTTCACCTTCCTGATGTTTCCCCACTATTCCGTCTCTTTCAAAAACTCTACCACTCTACCACAAACTCTGCATGGCCATCCTTGATCTCCTGTTCTTTTCTTATCACTCTCTCATGTGTCTTTTCTCACTACCCATATACTTTTCTTCCAGCTTCTTCATCTCTTTGAGAATCTTCCTTATAAGAATGAAGGTTCTCCAGTTCTCTTTAAACTATCCCACATTCTTTGCCCCTTTCAGCACCTTCCCCCCTTTGGGCACCTTCTTCCTTAAACTCCTCCGTTTTTTTTTCTCCCACACATCTTGTTCTTTCTCCTCCCTGTCCATTGACTCTTAATTCACCACCTCCAAAGTCTCTCCTTCCCCTGTCTCCTATCTCCACCTCTTGCTCCTTCTTCATATCCTTCTGTTCACCATACCAGCCAGCTCCCAATGCACATTCCACGCTACTTCACCAACAACTGTCTGGGCGCTTTAGTTTTATTGGGCTTTGGCCTACCTCCCAGCCACTCTTTTTAGTGCTTGGTAGCTGGTATGGGGATTTGCAGTTGGGCTCTGCCACTTGGGATGGCCTACAACCCTAGTGTGGGACTTGGGATTGGTTAGTCCAACCCTTTGATGGTCTTATTTCTGCTGACCACATCCTGGCTCCAGCTACCAGCCTCTCTCTGTGGTAAGGGGACTCAGGTGTGCTGGATGTTGTTGGTAACTTGGGAGTCTTAATTCTATGGGTCTTGGTGGCCTCCTGGACTGAAGCTTCAAGAGCTGCGTCTTCCAAATTTCAGTACGTAACTCACTCTTCCTCTTTAGGTTTCTGGTATAGGGACTGGCTGGTGCATCCTACCCCCAAGGATGATTTCAAGTTGTGAGGTGGAACTTGGGGCTGGTTACTCCCTCCTGTGGGGCGGACCTCTCGGGTTGTCACACTCTGGCCCTGCCCTTGGGATGGGCTCATTTAGCCCATCTGTATGAGAGTGTGAGGACTTGCTGACTGCCTCACTCATTTCCTGGCTTAGTCAGAAAAGAGAGCTGAGCGGGAAGGTGCTCCTGGACCTCTGCACCTCATTTCCATTAAAGGGCCTGAGCATGTCCTCAACTCATTCCCATCCTCTCCAGGGATCGGACAGCCAAATGCCCAATCCAGACCCAGGCGAACCTAGTCAATATCCCTCGTACACTCTACAACTTGAGTCTACTAATTTCTGCTATGCAGTTGCACACGCCACCAACATCACAAACCTCATAACCAACAATGATCTTAATGCAATTTTTATTATCGTAATGTGATTTATACCTCTCTCTACATCTTTTTACATCCTTCTAACCCACGGCTAAAGTAGCTAACATACTGACCGCACTGGAAAAACTAAAGGTGGTTTGGCGGTCATCCTCTGGCCTGCATGGTATTCCCACCCTCCACACACAGCTCCTTTCAATCCCTCTCATGCTGGCATGAGACGGTCAGAGACCCTGACTCTGTCACGAGGGACTGCGGCCCCTTTCAGCCTGTGGAGTGAGGCCTACCACGGTTTTCACCAGAGACATTCCTGCCACAGAGGCGGTATGTGGGACATGGGAGGGCCACAGTCCCTGTCCCTTCTTCATGCACGCCTGCATGTTTAAAAGAAGTACCATCTTTTCTTGCTCCCTATCTGTATTGCACAGTGCTGGCCCGTCTCTTTCGGTTTACTCTCTAGAGAGAAAGCAAGAGAGGGTGAACCGGTGCAACACTCCCACAACAAAGTAGCCCTTTCACCAATCTCTGTGACATAGACTTGCAGTGGACATCAACAGAGCCTTGGAGCTGTCTGCAGAGTAGAGGTAAAGAAAGAGAGTAGAGTAGAGGAGATCGATGCACTCTACACGCTATCGACATTTCACTAACCAGCAACAAGACTGTGTACCAAACTGATCCGCAAGGCATCAATCTCTGAAGTCTACGTGCTGCACACATTCCCTTCACCTGTGACCAGACCGCACAGCAAAGCAGCCATCACAACACTCAGGATGTTAAGAACTGGGGCATTTACATTGATTGCAGAGGGTTTTGCTCACCTTTAAAACCTTCCTGGGGGAAAAGAAAGAGAGCAGCTGGCCCTGGGGACCCGCTAAGGGAGAGGGGCACTATAGTGGGAAAGGGTTAAGAAAAGAAAGGGGCATAGGAAGTTGTGGGTTTTTCATGTGAGGACAAGAAAGGCAAATAGAGGAAGGACAAGCTTGAGAGCATGAAGGAGATTTGCCGTCGGAGTGTGCAAAGGGAGGTATTGGTTGGTGGGTGAAAACTTGGGTTTTGTAAGGCAGTAACTCAAGCATTGCAATGCGAAAGAGTGGCTTCCACGAAGAAACAAATGCACTTTGGCCAGGAAAGCACGTTTATTGCATGCTAACAATTGGGGAGGGGCTAGTCCATTCCTTACAGCTGAAAACGAACCTGATTCTCTCCGAATTACAACAGAGTTACAGTTTATATACCCAGTTAAGCAATTTACATAATCACACATATTTTGTTACAAAGTCATCCCGCAACCCTCCATTGGCTAACTCTAATACAAAGTAATGTAATCCCCCTAGCTCTAAAGCTTCATTGGATACATTAACAAAGTACAACCCCTTTGACATGTGATCTTCTTTCATAGTCAGAATGACGTACTCCACATAATACATTTATCATTCATGAATATCTCAGTTTATTATTCAGACCATGTGACAGAAACCCATTAACCCAGATGGTGATTGTGCAAGGCTTTCCATAAACACTTTAAGACATGGGGAGGGAGAGAAATAAATAACCACGCCTTTGAAGCAGCAGTAAAAAATCCTTATCCTCCCACATACTCCAGGTGTCCCATACCATTGTTCCTGCATTCTTGCACGTAATCCTATTTGCGACTGCCATTTCAAGTCAAACCTTCGGCATACATTCTACTTATTTCCCTGCAAGCCCATAAACCATCAGCTCTCAATTTAACCATCCATCTAACCAGAACTTTTTGGTCATCAAAAAACAAGCCTTCGTGCTCCAAAGGAAATTACACTTTGCATCTAAGAACCCAATCCAGCCAAAGGCTTTTCTTTTTTTTTATATAGCGCTACAAACCCTCAGGTATCTGAGCGCTGCTTATTGTTACCCACGGTGTGTGGTGCTCATTTATCGACCTCAGGAGGATGAAAGGCTGAGTTTGGCCCTGTCGGAATTCGAACCTGTGTCAGCAGGCTCTGCACAGATGTCAAAGCGAGCGCTCCACTCGCTGTGCTATCTGACCGGCTTTCCATTCCGTTCTCGCTTCAGCCCTTTGTGATGTTATCACAACTACCCATATGCGGTTCGCTTTCTACCCCTTTCCGTGACGTAGGTCATCCAGCTCTCCAAACCGGGAAAAAAAAACATCCCTGCAAATCATTGGACTCTGCAGCCTATTAAGACTCCAAGTAGGTGAAACCTACATTTTCGATGTCTCCATGTATCCACAATAAACCCATGTTTCCCAGTGCCCTAAATATGTCTGCAATTTAAACCATTGTTGAATTCCCAGAATGTTAGTGTATCCTTCAATGAACTCCTCTATCACATGCATAAAGCTCCCCACTACATACTTCAGCGCTACAAATTGTACATTGCACAATACATTGTATCCATGCTACTGCTACTCATGTTGCTGCCTACTGTGACTCTAACATGTATCCAACTAAAATACAAAGTAACACTAATTTCAATTCGTCTAACTAACTTTGAACACATATTTAGTTGCAACATTGCATCTAACCCAGCCACACCATGGCCTAGTACAATTTACGTAGTGTAAACCTGTTTACGTGTTGGGACCTAAAACGTCTACCCCAACGCTTTGAGTGTACATGAAAGGTGTGTGACTGAGACGAATAGAGGGAGAGTAGAGAGTGAATGAGAAGGTGACTGTGGGAGTGAAAGAAAGTTGACAGTGGAAGACGGTGTGGGTGAAGTATAGTAGTAGTAGTAGTTGGTTGAAGAGGTAAAAGTAATAGCATGGAGAGGGAAGTGTAGTTGTAGTATTGTGGAGAAGGAATTGTGGTTGTAGTAGTGTGTAGAGGGGGGTGTAGTAGTAACACTAGTGTGGAGAGGGTCATATAGTAGTAGGATAGAGAGGAGAGTGTAGTAGTAGTATGTAGAGAGGGTAGTACAGTAGTAGTATGGAGAGGGGGTGTAGTGATGCTTTGGAGAATGGAGAGTAGTAGTAGTGGGGAAAGGAGAGAGTAGTAGAGACTAAGATCAGAGGGTGAAGGTAGATGGGGCAGAGTAGACAGAAGGGATAATAAAGATAGAACAACAGTGAGAGGAGTACCAGTGCATGGAAAGGAAGGACCACGCTGGGGCCTGAGTGTCTTGAATGCACCTATTCCTAAGCTTGCACCATATTGGGGACCTATGTGAGGGGCCACCTAGAATGTTCCCAGAGGGAGATAGTTAGAAATGGTGTTTTATCCTTCGGCCACCTGCACCAGACAGGCAGAATCTTAGGCAGTATGGGTTACCAATCTTTAAAGACCATCCTGGAGCTCAGGGATGCCCCTGAGAGATTCTTTAAATATAAACCCTTGAACTGTCTTAAGGAGTTGGTGTGTTCCTGAGGCCATTTTAGAAATGTGGTGTCATAATAGGATCACGCAGACTCAGATATCGGTGTTGCCCGCAGCCAAGAGAGATACTGAGAATAGTATGCCTGAACAGGATGGCCCATGCCCCTGCCAGAGCAAGCCCCAGGACAGAAGGATTGGCACTATTGGGATGAAGACGTGATAGATCTGCCCTGTGGCAAGGCCCTAGTCAAGACATTAAGGAAGGAAGGGATGTAGTTAGCCCATTCCAACCTGGCAGCTCGACACCTGGGACTAGAGAAGATGCAGAAGCCTACCTTCAGCCAATTCCTTTAGCCAAGGTTGTACGCCCAGGTCAAACAGTTTTGTATGGCAGGCCCCACCTGCCAGAAGACCTGGCCAGATGATGTGCCTTAGGCACCCCTATAACTACTGCCCATCATCAAGGTCCAATTCTACAAAATAGGCATGGGCATTGCGGGGCAACAGAGCACTCCAAGACCAGACATAAGTATATCCTTGTTATATTGTACTACGCCACCCGGTATCCAGAGGGATTTCTGTTTAGAATTAATACTATCAAGAAAATCCACAGAGTGCATATACCATTCTTCACCCATTCTGCTTCCCATCAGAAATGTTGGTTGTCTCAGTCTGGCTTCAGAGCTGCCAGAAGCACGGAAACTGCTCTACTGAACATCCGTGAAGACCTGCTCTCCAACATTGATTCCAACACCCCGTGTCCTCATCTTACTTGATCTCTCTTCTGCCTTTGACACGGTCAACCATGTCATCCTGCTCAACCGTCTCTGTGATAACCTAGGTATCACCGATCAGGCCCTGGCTTGGCTGACTTCTTTCATCTCTGATCGACCCTCCCAGGTCCACCTTGGGTCCTTCCTCTCCTCTATATCTCTATCTCTACCTGTGGTGTTCCCGAGGGGTCTAACCTCTATCCCTGGCTTTTCAACCAATACCTGGCACTTCTTGCCCACTGCATTGCCGCTCTCTGCCCCAACTTTCAGTGCTATGCGGATGACACTCAACTCATTTTCATGCTCCCTTCCGCCACCTCTTCTCCTTCTCTGTCTGCTATCCAGGAATGGTTTGCCGCCAATGATCTCTGCCTTAATGCCAGTAAGACCGAGATTCTCCTCATCGGCACACCTGCTCCCTCCTTTCCTGTCACTCTCTGGCCGGCCTCTCTTGGCTCTCTTCCTGCTCCCACCTTTGAGGCTAAAAACCTCAGGACATCTTTGACTCCACACTCTCCTTCTCTCCTCACATCTCTGACATCTCTAAAAAGTCACACTACCAGCTGCCCCTCCTCAGAGGTATTCTTCCTTTTCTTTCCTTCCCCCAGGAGCTCACGGTCTCCAGAGTTACGTTTCTCTCTAAGCTGGACTGCTGCAACAGCCTCTTTCTAAATCTGCCTGCCTCTACTCTCCGCAACTCACCCAAAACAGGACTGCGAGACTTGTCCTCGGCCTCAAGCCCAGGGATTGTATCTCTCCAGGACTGAAATCTCTGCACTGGCTCCCCGTGGCGGCGAGGATTAAGTTCAAAACCCTCTACATTGTCCACAGGGCCTTCTGGGGCCTGGGGCCTCAATACCTTCAACTCTCTCTTCCTAAATATCTTCCTTCTCGAGCTCTTCGTTCATCCACTTAAATTCTTGCCAGAAGGAGATATTTAGACAGGGGGTTTTGCCCTTAGGCCATCACCACCAGAAAGGCAGAATCTACCTCAGTAGGGGTTACCAAATTCCAGAGACCGCACTAGATGAGCGAGAGAGGGAGGGCCCTTAGCGAGCCCCTTAATGATTCTTCAAATAAAAACCCTTGAACCGTTTTTGACAGCGGTGTGTATTTGAGGCCATGTATGACATTTGTTTCCCCATTGCAAAGAAAGGCTCCATGCCTTTCCACCAATTTTGCAGGCCACTCTGGGGAAGTGGTGACTTCCTCAATGATTTTTCCAACAGTCTCTCCTCTGCAACGGTCTCCGACTCTAATCATTATTCTGTGGAGACCTCCATGTTCCTTTGTCCCAACCACCAAAATACCTGTGCAACTCTATATTCCCTCAAACACAGACCATGGACCTTAAACGGATCATACTTCCCCCTAAGCATGTCCATAAGCTTGACCGGCTCTTCACCTCCTCCCCGCTCCTCCCACGCTTAAACCCCCTCCCCAGTGACTGGACCGTCCCCACCGCCCCACAAAGGCCAGACTGAACACCCTGTAATTGAGCAACCCTCATTCAAGGGTGTACTGCTAAATGCACTAGAGCAACTATTGCAAAGTTCCCCACCACAGGAAATTCATCAACCCTTCTAGATACATTCAACTACTTTGCCAAAGAACTAGTGGATGCCCACAAGCCCCTAAAGTCTAGTCATGCCAAAGTCAACCCGTCCGCACTCTAGTGCACACCCAAGCACGCCGCCAACAAACGCTCAATCAGATACTCTGAAAATCAGTGGTGCAAGGACCACAGCCAAGAGGATCTCTTATCCCTCAAACTCCTGCACACCCAATGCAGATGCATGATCTTGCAACCAATTTTTCGCTTACTACACCTCCACCATTGAAGCAGTCTCTAACAGGAGCAACAGCCTTGTTCAAATTAGTCAAACACTCTGCCAAGCCTATACCTTCCCCTAAGATGCCAGCTTCACAAGAGAAATGTAACTGAAACAATACCTTCTTCGTTAACACAAATGATAAATTATAGGAAAGATCTCTCTTTTAGGCAACTTTCCTTCCATTTCTACGCACCCCCAAACGTTTTGCTTTTTAACTCTGTCCTGACTTTCTCAGTGAACTGAAGCCTTTAGATTCACTTTTTCTCATTGTTATGGGGAAACTCACTAGTCCTCAAGGCTATCGGAACTGGGAAACTTATTTTCCTTTAGTCTTTTGACTGTTATCACTTTTAGTAACTTTGTATCATTGCACACATCATCTTCCTATGCAGTGCAATGGGGTGTACTGCACTGGAAGTCTGTTTTTCCCTAGACTAACACTCAGAGGATGTTTTTGTTACTAGAGATGTGCCTAAGGACAGAGTGATGGCAGCAGTTGCCTTTTGCTATTTTTGGGGGGTATTTTGTGTTAGCCTTACTGTGTTTTCTGCGTTTGGCTACTGTCCTAACATGGCTGCAAGAAGAGGTCTTTGGATGGTTCCTTGGTACCTTTTCACTAACCCTTCTTCCTCACCTGCAAGGACCGGAACATCCCTATATGGACTTCCAGTGCTCAGTATAGGGGAGCCCTTTCCCAGGCAAATGCAGCACCATGTGTGTTGCAAGCCAGGAAGTGGGTTGGGACTGTCTTTTCCCAATCCACAAACTGGGTTTGATGTGTCTGAGTAGAATTCACAAGTGTCACCATCAGTGGTCCTGATTGGACCGCTGCTGGGGTGTGTGTGTGGAGCAGATCTTGGATTGGCTAGTGGGAGTTTTGACTCTTACCTGCTTTTTGGATAAGAGATGCCCTGCACCATGTGCCAGAGAGATCCTGAATTTTCCTGAAGGAGCCAAGTATCCTGCCCAGATGCCAGATGAGGGAGGAGACTGGAGACCAGTTGGAAGATGGCCTGGCAACCAACTTCTGCTGCTGTCCGGGGAGAGCCCTGCCTGGCTCGTGACCTCCAGAGGTCCTGCGAGGGAGCTTCGAGTTGTCAGGATGTTTATTCTACAGGATGGGGTTAATGCTTCGGGACAATGTAACCAAAAGAAGTTGCCTCTTGGGGAAGTAAAGTAAAGTAAAACGTTCTTCCAGTTCTTAGGTAAGGAGCCATGTCTCTCCCAGCAGATCAACACAATAACCTGTGAGATTGCGCACTCTGGATTAAGGGGGTCCTGCATCCTTCTCTCATCTTAGGGTATTTTCTTCATGGTTCTAAGTCCCAGTTGTAAGGGCTTCCTGCACCTTCTTACTAGCTTGCACAAGGGGTGGGCCCTCTCCTCCCTACTCACAGCTCTGGGCTGGAGCATATTGGTTCCGTCTGTAAGTGGTGTCATGAGCGGCAGACCTTCCAGCAAGGATCAGAGCTAAAGAAAGAAATGTGGGTGCCCTAAAGTTGTGAGATAGTTCTTTATGTCCCTCTACTTGCCTCATTCGACGGGTCCTAATTCTTCAGCCATTTACTCCAATCTCTCGCTTTCCCTCTGTGCCTCGCCTCAAGTCCTGTTTCTACAGGTGCCTGCCCTGCATGATCGTTTCTTTTCATCCATAGCTTCTCCTTCCCCTGCTTGATGCTTTGATAGGAGCCAGTGTACCACTTTGTAGCTTAGGATTCAACACCCTATCCTTCCCGTTACTGTTCTTTCACCTTTGCTGATGTAAAGTCTTCTTTCTCCTCCTTAATAATAGTATGCTCCTTCTCCAGACTACTTTCTATCACCTCCTCAATGTTGTTAAATTCCTCGCTTGTCCAATTACTTCTCTCTATCACCTCCTCCCTCCCTTCCTTCTTGATGTTTCTCCAATTTCCAACTGTTTCAACAACTCTCCTACTAACTTCTCTTTCACCTCTCTCCTTTTCTTTTCATGTGTACCTCTCCTGGTCTGATAACGATTCATTTAGCTTGACCTCCAATAGCCTTTTTCTCCATCCTACTGGTTCCTTTTCCCACCTTATTGTTGTTACTTTTTCCCACCTCTGGGCCCGCCCCCCCCTGGATCTCTTTTCCCTGCCGCCTGGATCCCTCTTTTCCCAGCTCTCTGGGGTTCTCAATTCGCTACCCCCTGGTTCTGTCTCTTCCCATTTCTCTGTTAAGCTCTCTTCCCATCTCTCTGTTTTCTCTCTTCCTATGCCCCTGGGCCCCCCTTTTTCCAGGATTTGGCCCCTCTCTTCCCATGCCCCTTAGTCCCTCTCTCCCCAGGTCCTGGTTCTCAATATTCCTGGGCTCTGGCTATCTCTCTTTCCAGCCATCTGAGTCTGTCTCTTCCCAGGCCTCTGGGCTTCTCTCTTACCAGGCCTCTGTGCCTCTCCCTTCCGTGCCCTCGGGGTCTCTCTCTTTCCCGGCCCCTGAGACTTTCTCTTCTCAGGCCTCATGTCTCTCTCTTTGCAGCCTCCTAGATCTCTCTGTGGGACGCTCTCTCTTGCCACCCCTAAGGGTCTCTCTTCCCAGCTTATTGGGTCTTCCCACTTCCAACCCCTTTGGTCTCTTACTTTCCCACCTCCAGCATACTTCATTCCCAAACCTTCTGGGCTTGTCCAGTTTCCTGCTGTTCCTAGGCTCCAGGGGATCTCCTCCCTTCTTTTCTCTATTGCTTTTTCTCCAACCTCTTCTCCAGTTCCTTCTGTTTGCCTCTCCAGCCAGCTCTGAATTAGCTATTTCTCCTAACTCGCAGTTCCTGCCTCCTTTTTAGGGCCTCTGCCTCTCCCTCCAGCCTCTCTCTGGTGTGAGGAAATTCTTGTATGTCTCTTTAGTTAGTTGCGATGGGTGAATTGGCTGCCCGGCCGTATCCATGGGAATGGATTTGGGGTTTGCTTGTCTCATCTCTTAGGCAGACCTTTCTCCATCCGTTACTCACGGTCCCTGCCTTCCAGCCTCTCTCTAGGTTAAGGGAACTTGGGTGGGTGTCTTCAGACAGCTTATGTTGGGATTGGTTGATGGGTCCTACCACTGAGGATAGCTTCCCATTCTAATGTGTGGCCTGGGGCTGGCTAGTCCCTCTGCTTGACCTCGCTGGTTAGCACTTCCTGCCCATGCCCTTGGGATGACTACATTAGTCCATCAGGTCTTAAATGTATGAGAGTTGAGGCCTTGTGAGATGACTGTCGGACTGTCTCTCTAACTTGCCATCCTAGTTCCGTCTTGTTCTTTCTCTCTGTAAATGTATATGGAATCTCTCCACTTCTTTGAGGGGAGCTGAGCAGGTAGGTGCTGCCAGACTTGAGGAGCCACTTCTCCTTGATTGCCTTAAAGAGCAGGAGCCTCTACGTTGGCAATGTGATAAGCAATAAGCACCTGCCTCCTGCATGTGGCTTTGTGGAGGTAGAGGCCACCCCCAGGCCTAGCATCACATGGTTTGTGGTGATGTCCAACCCAGCCCCCTTAGCAAGCCAAATATCCACCAGCAAGTTGAGACAGGGTACATTGTCACACAGGAAGTGTGGAAAGAATGAAACTTTCTCAGCTTTTTGTCTATCTGGCTAATATGCAACCTTGACATTTGCTGACATTTAGGGCCGGTGTCACAATTTATTTACACTCGAGTGATGGGATCTGAAGGGCAGCCCCTGCTTTTGCACTCTTGTATGTAAACATGTTGAGCTCTATTCCAGAAGGTAATTTAAATGGATGCACCAAAAATGTGCACACCTGGGAACCCTTTTTCGCTCCTTGTGTGCAATTGTGCAAAACAGGGAAAGAAAGGCAGCATTTTCACACATTTTAGAACCACACTCCCATTCACAAATCTAATGTGCTAACCCTGAACCTTTTTTGAATATGCACATTGTGTAATGCGTTAAATGGTCATTTATAATCATATCTTGCATTTTTTTTGAAGCAGGGATAGAAATGCATTTTTTCCTCAGTTGTCACAATGATTAGCCCTTTAAGATTCCATCACAGTGATATAAGATCAAAGCACCCACTCTAGGGAAGGCATGGTATCACAAGTATGACACTGACACAATGGGTACAATTCGTAAAACCTTTATTGAGATTGTTGGGGCTGGAGAAACTCCTACTTTGCCCTATAACTTAGATGGGAGTATTCTCGACCATCAAATAATAAATAATGCAGTCCTACTGGAGTCTGTCACACAAAATGGCCTATGCTAACAAAACCATATGCCTTCCCTATCTCTTGTACAAAAAAGTGTAAAAAAGATAAATGTATGCAAGAGGAAAAATCAATGTTCAAATGATAATGTGGTTAAACCAGCTCTTCTTTCTACGTTAGACCTCATGGAGTAAGGCGGTTCCTGTAGGCAGGATGACACACTCTGGCTCGGCTTCCAACACAATAAACAGTTCCAAAACATGGATCAAGGCCCGCCTGGCATTCCATGTTAAAGTCTTGTTTCCTGACTTCCAAAATTAAAGTTTCAACCAGAAAGTTCACAAAGGTCCCCCTCTATTGGGCTCAGACCTTTCACCACACAGTTCACATAGATCCCCCTCTGTCAGGCTCAGACCTCTCACGATAAAGTTCAACACAAACTTGCAAAGGGCTCACTTCCCCAAGTTTATTATACTTCAGGTCTCTTTCATTTGAGCTTGGACCACTTTCGGATGTCAAAGACTTGCAAATGAACGTGGCTTTCTTTATAGACCACACCAGGACCACTTGGACTCAAAGTTCATGGTTTAACTTTGACCCTGCCCTTCTCAAGGAATTAATGTTCTTTATTTCACTTTTGCTGTTCATTCGCTTTATCGCTTCAAATAATGTACCTTTCACTGAGGCTTTCGAGTGGGCTACTTCCTTTCACCGGACCACTCTGTTGCTTAGTATCGCTGATTTCACACCTGTCCTTTAAATCAAAGTTCACTCACAGGTCTGCCTTTCCTCGCGTCTCATCCACACGTGTGCAGCCTTCACTTGCGATATAATGGTGCTACTTCAAACTTTAACACCCACCGGTCTCTCAGGTCGCTTGCCAACTCACTGCCAGTGTGTGTCTCTTTCAGGGTTTTGCGATTTCTAATTCACAAGTCAAGGTTAGTACCCCAAGCTTGGCCTCGCCTCCCCAACTCTGCCGTTCTCCCGGTGGGGTCGCTGGCGTCCTTGAAACACAATGCATTGTTTGCTTTTGGGATCTGGCCTTCTCCACGTGTCTTTCGCGGCCTGTCTGAGGCAACGACCTCCAGTATGGAACTCTTGGGTATTTTGACCCACAGCTCTCATTCCTTGGTCTGTCGCTCTGCTCCAGTAGGTTAGCCTTCGTCCCAGAAGCCCTGCTCATACTCGTGTTCCGCCTTGCTCAGAGTGTGACTTTGGGTTCTGCCTTTTATTCATGCGAGGAGAGCGAATTGGTATCAGGTGTATGCACTTAGTCAAGTGCCTGACTTTGCCTGACCCGATTAGCGGGACATGTCCAGTACGATGTGTCTAAGTTAATGTTGTTACTCTCAGTCACCCTCTTCCTCAGCCCAGTGTTTGTGTAAAAGGGGGGGAAGGGGGAGTTGAGACCTCAGAGAATCCTAAAGAATAGTATGGGTTCGATAAAATAAATAGGGGGAAATACTGCATCTCACCATCGGTTGCCTCACCCCCACTCCCCAAAGACTCCTCACACAGGTGATCCTCCCGCACTGGCCCACTCCCAGGAACTGAATCCAAAAGTGATGGCCGTGTCCTGGCCACCTGGAGGACAGTCCCTGAGGACTAGCGGGTGAGACACCCTTTGCTTTCTCACACCGCGTTGGTGCTGTAAGCAATGGTGTATTTAGGCTTTCTGCTGCCCTAAGCCCAAATAAGTGCATGCACACCCGTCCCACTTTACTCCAACTCTGCCAGACTCTGCACCTTCACCAGATTCCACCCCTTCAACAAACTCTGCCTGCGTTGTCCAAACTATGCCCCTTCACCCCCATTTTGCCCCCATAACATTATAAGGACGTTTTCTAAGGTTGCAGGGATTAGAAAGATATTGCTTCCTCTCTATTATTTCAAGCCTGTCATCTTCTATGTTATGTTAGTTGAAAAATTGTTTTCAGATCTCTGCGTCCCAAGATTTGGAGAAGGCAGTGTGTTCTACAGTTGCGTGCACTAGAGGTCATTGTTATGGCTAACTGTCTACTTTCGGTTAAGTCAGAGAACAATCTTTTAAAGGAAGTTATAAGAACATAAACTGTCTGCCAAATGGACACAAGTGAGAGAAGTTGGAAAGAGGAATTTTGGTTTCAATGCTAACATCTAGTTTCTCTCACAAATTGCCTGCTGTCACTTTATGAGGAGCACCTAGATTGGTCTGTGATATTAATGCAACCTAACCAAATGTCTAATTCGGGTCTAATTATAAGGTAAAGTTTACATATGAAACATATGCAAGTGGTACAGGCACAACTTATACAAATGTTGAATGATGAATAAAAATAACTGAACCCAGTTCTCATGGTTACAGCTCCGGTTTTAGCAGCAGTCAAAATGAAAATAAGCCGAGTTACCTGCTGCAGCCGATTTACCTCCAATCCCTTGGGCTGGAAAACCATTACAATATGGCAAAATCACAAGGGAAATTTGTAAACTCTGGCTGGACATAAACACCTCAGTAGAGTAAAGACAGTTGGAGAAGGTTCTTGGAATCTTTGGATGTGCAATCTCACGGTGGGGTAATGGATAAGGGTGACCCTGAACATTTATATGTGGGAAACAACTGCATTCCTCATAGCTGCATAATGAAGGCACCTTTTATAACAAACGAAGTGGTACAAACTGTTTACATCATTGCTGTATGTGCAATTGTTCAAAATACCTACCACTCCAAGAGTAAAATTGAGCAATATATCGGGCGTTCCAGCACAATATTACCTATGTGGGTGCTTTTTAGGCTATGGGTCTTGCCAGCTCGCCTTTAAGGTCATTTAAAAATGTTGTTAACTCTGTAGAGTTGGTTGGACTGTACAATACATAGGAACATTTTGAGATGTGTCGGTATAGATATAGATGTCCTGCTGTCATTTGAAGTACTGTTTCACAGTGAAAGTCCTACTTTGTATTTAAAATATAATTAATGTAAAGATTATTTATAAGCATCACAGTTATGCATTGTGTGACATACTTTGCAGTTGGGTCTCCTGGTAGTACTGCACGTGCAGAAGAATGTCATTTGCCTGCTTTGTACTGAGCAGCTTCTTTAAAGATGGCTGAATGGATAACTTTACGGGACACCTTTACAGCTGTACATTTGGCACAGTTTTTGTTCTCATTCTTCTATGGCTTTGGGTATCCTTTCACAGGATGATTGATGCACTTGTGCATTCATATTTAGTCTTTACCATTTTAACTTCTCTTATTTTATTAGTGCCTGCTTCTGAACATCATTTTAATGCCACCTATGGCATCTCTTGACTTAAGCATAGGCATGCATTTAATATTGTAAAATGATGCATCATTTTTAACCCTTACTTTTCTGAAGGGAAAGCCCACATTTTTGCAACATTTAAAAAAATGCATGTTGTGTATTTGAATATAAAAGTGATTGCTTAACACAGTGTATGTGTGTTTTGGATTAGAAAGGACTCCAAAGATAAAGCGCCAATAAAACCAATAACTTTTGGCTGTTTTGCATAATAAAGAGCATTTGGGGAATATAAGACTGGCCAAAGAGCTTTATATCTGTCATTTATGTCTGTGAGAGTTGTATGACTGAATCATTAAATCTGTAAAGCATGCTGTGATTGTTACGCGTTTACGTTTTCTGTTTTTTTAAACAAAGGTCACCCTAACCATAAAGTTTTTGCAAATATCAAGCATATGTACAAGTTAGGTCATCAAAGATGTTAGCTGTCAGAGTGGAATGACTGCTAACAGCTCAACATTTCTCGCAGTGTTGTGTATCAGCTAGACTTGGGGAAACAAAACTAGAAATATTCCGCCCTGGACCTGGGTCCAGTTGGCCTTGTTGTAAATACGTCTATTGCTGTAAGCTTATCGAACAGAAGTGGCAGGCAATGTGTGCAAGAGCAAGAGAGCTGGGCAGGGTGCTATTAGTGATTAAAGCCCCAGTGAAATGCACAGGTCACCTTTGTGAATACGATGAGCTGTGCGTTTCTTAGAATCACAAAAATAAAAAAGCCTTCTTCCGTTTACTTTATGCCTCATTACAAGTTTAGTGGTATCTTTGCAGTAAATCTACCAAGATACCACCAAACGGATTTACTGTTACCGCCACTTGGTCCAGAAGATTTACCGCCAGATTACAAGTTGCAGTATGGCGGTGTTAGTCCCTATGTATGGAGTCCATAGGACTCAATGGGGGTTTTGGCATCATTACCACCGGCGGTCATTCCGCTGACAGTGATTCTGCTGAAATTGCTCTGTTTTGCGGTATTACCTTCAGCATTTTGCTGGAGGTTTTTCCTCCACCTTACCTCCAAACCTATAGTTCGGCGGTGCAGTAATGTAGTGGTAACTCTGTTACCACTGCATTACAACCGTTCTTGGCCACACCGACAAACTCATAATGACGCCCTTTGGTTATACTAGCTGTAGTTTAAAGAAACACTAATTTTGATGATGAAAGAAGTAGATTATTATGAATGTTCATTCTCATTTATTTTTCATACAACTGCAGAGATGATGTAGAAAAGATCTTCTGGGAGATGAAGGAGGAGTTTCGTAATATATGCAAGTTGACCAAAGATCAAACAGACCGCCTGCGTACATTTAAGCCAAGAAGAGACAATGCAACAGGTAATGCATCCTATTGGTTTATTTGTTCAAATTCAGAGTGGATTTTAATCTGTGTAACTACCACTATCTAGGTGTTACTCAAAACATCCAGTGAGCTGACCATAATGATGTGCACGACTGCTATAAACCTCATTCAGTTTGATTTTATTCTAGTTATTTATGAATTAGAACATGTGCCAGTCCTGATATTTGGACTGAATTTATAAATAGGTGTGCTTAGTATGAACAGCTTAGTACTCGGTCACCTTTCAGTGGATCATCTCTTTTCATTTAGCAAGTGACGCATTTGAAAAGGTTTTATATTATATACTGATTTCATTACCAGATAAATGAGTATAGTGCCCCAAAGAGAAGAATGAATGTAATCAGATTTTTGCTGTGGTCTTCTGGGGCTGCTGATGACTGGTGAGTTGGAACAACTCCCTATCCTTTTGTGTGAGGGAGCAGAGCTCCAGGGGACTGGATGGTCTGGTTCTACTATCCACAAGAGGATAGATGGAGCATGATTTTCTGGTTATTTCTCCTCCTCATGCATATAACAACCCTGCATGCCCAGCACTCATAAGCAGCTGAGACCAGAAGCCTTCAGTGAAGACTGTGTCCCAAAAGGCCACAATGGTGGAGCAGACAGACCGGAGAGCTAACCCACTGACTAAGATGGTTCACCCATCAACATGGACATGGATCAGAAAAAGAGAGAACCTTAAAGAGCACATCACTCACTTAAATTTCAGCTGGTTGGAAAAGCAAAACTCGTTTGAGTGCAGTCTTTGAGCTACCACAGAACATCGCAGAGCTGCAGCGCTGCATTTCCCCATAAACCACTTATGAAACCTTGCAAACAACCACTAGGCCAATGAGGAAGGGAAAGGGGCCCAATTTAAAAGTACACCAATAACAGAAAACCCATAATGATTACTTACAGATACATTTCAGAAACGTAGCAGGCCTGACCAGTCTGATGGCATGAAGCAGATCACTTTAAGGAAGAACTAATCTGAAAATAGATTACAGAAGGTCCCACTGCTCGATGGGTTTAAAAAGGTCTGGGAAAAGTCAGTAGGTTCAACAGACCTAGAGGAAGCAGACATGTTCATCAATGCTGCCTGGAGGGGAAAGGACGGCACTACCTGAAGGAAGGGGGTGGATGTTCGGGGCGCTCAATAGAAAGAGACTGCCTGAGTGTGGGATAAATGATTGAAACCGCTAAGGGTAATATTTGCTGACTGGACTCATCCCAACAAAGTGCAGGCTCTCGCAAGGGAATTGGAGAGCCTGAAGCCTGGGCTTCCCACCTGCAACCCCTAAAAAAGATAGCTGGCAGGGGCAGAGTGCAGTGCAAGACCTGTGGCAAGAGGATGCATTCTGCTGCATGACAAGGATTCTCAAGTAAAGGGGGAGTACATTCCCATTTAACAGCAAACCCAGTATTTGGGGGGTGGGTAGGGTGGGGTCTAGCTGTAAGGAACGTATGGTGGCAATAGTAAAACAGACACAGGTGACCACAGGTCAAGAGTGTTTATTGAACTTTCACAAGAGATAAATGCCTATCTAAACCTAAATCTAAAAATGGGAGCATGCTACGACCATCAAATAATAATAATAATACATTCCCAGTGGAGTCTTGTGAAATTAAAAGGGCCTATACCAAAAAAAACTATTGCCAATCCTTACTACTAATTTACAAATAATATGGGGTATTGTTCATGAAAAACCAAGAAGTGTTCACAAAATGATAAGTCAGGATGATTGGGCCTTTGACCTCCCTTCCTCACATTTTCAGCACGGGGCAATGCGGTTCACTCGAGTCAAGCACACATTCTGGCTTCTGCGGGACCAGGATACAGTTCTGGTTTCACAGTTCAAGACCGTCTGTGTCCAAGCGTCTTTACTTTTTTCTAGTCTCTTGACTCAGGGGGCCTGGTATACAAAAACAACATGAAAACGTTATTTTCCTTTTCCAATATTCAGTTTGGGTGTTCACCCTGGATCCCCCTCAGCCGAGCTCAGATCCCTTTCAGAACAAAAGTTCAACGTTGGATCCCCCTCAGTTGGGCTCATATCCCTTTTAAACTATGTTCATATAATTCTTTCTCGGGTGACTCACGGTTCACCCCAGATCCCCCTGAGCCGGGCTCAGATCCCTTTAAACTTTTTTTATTTTTTTATTATTATTTATTTGTTTTTGGTTTTACCAAGAAAACCTTTACAAAAATAGAAGAAGAAAAATTAAAACACAATTACTGTATATCAATTAGGAAGAAAAGGAAACACTCAATCCCCCTCAGCCGGCTCGGACCAATTGTGATGTACTTTAAACTATCGAAGACCTTCGAATGTGCACAGGGTTTAGCTTGACCCGTTGCATGACCACTTCAAACTCAATATTCCGTTTTCTTACACTCTGCATCAATTGGATACCTAGCAGAGACATTCGAATGAGCACCCACGTGACCACAGACCACACTGTGTATGGTATCTTTTCTTCGCCTCCCAAAGTTCAGTTACAAAGTTCAACCACTCCTTTTGGTTTCCACCTATATCTGCGTCACTCTTTGCAAACGCCTCACACACTGTTCTCTCTGTACAGTGTTGCCGCTTGCAACCTTGTTTCGAAACACAAGCTGATTTCCTATCAGTCTCTCCGACTCACTGGCTGTGCTGTCCTTTCTGACACCACTTTGTTGTAGCAGCCAAGGACAGTACCACGGCAGCAATGGCTCCTAACCGACTTGGTTATTGTGTAAGTGATTTCAATACAGCACCACAACTAAGTCAATGCCTAGTATGGGATGCCCAATGGAAACCCTTATTTATATATTTTTATGTCAGTTATTTTAATTCTGGATGATGAACCCTTATATAACGCCCCTCTCTTTGAAATCCCCCGGTCTCACTGAACTAAAAAATAGGTTTGTTTTGCAAATTAAAAGATTTATTTGAAGAATTGAACAATATATATATATAACACTTTTATAAATATGGATAAGATCTGAATATCACACTTATGAATATAAACAATGATCGGCAGTGGGTAATATGACAATATCAACAATCTCCTTAATCAATTAGGAGTAGGAATAGGAAGAATAATGTAGTAGAGAATAACTTTGTGTGGGTTCAAGGAAATGCAATGAGAGGAAAGAATGCAACACAGAAATAAACTTGATATGAATTCAACCAAAGACAATGTGATCACTCTTTCCCCCTGTTATTACTCACTCCCCCCAATATGCAATATGAAGAGATGGAATGAGGGCACACAAGTATCAGGAATAACAATCAACAATTTCAGTTTCAATCCCACTTCCCCCCAGCAGGCTTAGAGAAAAACAGGGCTGATTTTAAACAGGTCAAATGCTTTTAAATGTGGTTGAATTGAATGGGAAAAATGCTAAAAATGATTTTAATTCGCTAAATGGGATTCAGAACTAATGAGAGTGGCTTTGGATTGGTTCAGGTCAACACTAGCAATGATTGTTGAATGGTTAGCAGATGGAAAACGAAATTCAGAAGTTGAAAACAAGAAATAGCATTTTTACAGGTGGTGAAATTGAGCCAAATGCAAATTCGCTGCAACTTTTCTGTGTGCGGGAAACGTGATTACGGAAAAACTACATATGACGTTTACATTCCGTTTCTAGCACATATGGTGCAAAAGTTACAGAGGTTTTAGTAAAGGTCGATTTTTCGCAAAAGGAATCAAGATTTCTAATGAAATTGCGCTTTGAATTACAAACAGGTTGGCTTACACTAACAATTATCACAGGATTTGATAGATGAGAAAGGATTCAGAATGGACAAAACAGATTCTACAATGCAGTCTGGATATGATGGAATGGGTTGGATGGATTACTTTAAACTAAGAGATGACTATGGACAGTTCTATAATACTTACAACTCTGGTTTAAAATGGACCCGTCAAAGATCTGGTCAAAGGTTTGGACTGGACTTCGCTCGCCACCGGACAAGTCTCAGGCGCTTGGTTCTGCTCTCAGCACTCTGGTCTCTGCGCGGCCTCTTGGACTGGATCTGACGGGTTCTGGGTTACAGCTCTGCTGGACTGATCTGGATCTTGGGTTCTAGCAAAGGTTGTTGGCCAGAAGCAGCAAACTGCTCAGCCAGGCTGTTGAATGGATTAGGCCCCGTGGAAGTTTAGGGGTTAAATGAGGTTGCTAGATTTTAAAGGCCTGCTGAAAAGGGTTCAGCTTTTTGGATTGGCCTTTCTGCTTCAGAGTTCTGGAGTCTGGATCTAGGTTCTAGAGTCTGGATCTAGGTTCTGGAGTCTGGATCTTCCTGCAGGGTGCTTCGCCAGTGGGTCAGTTGATGAGTGAAAGTGTGTGTCTCCTGCCTGTCCTCAGCAGTCCCTATTTATCAATTTTCCAAAGTGGGTGGGGAGGCTGATACACAATGCCCAACCCTCTAAGGATCTGATAGGTCAGAGAATTCCCTGTCTCCTGATTTGAGAAAGGAACAGTGTGTCATGAGGTGTCATCATGTGTCAGAGTGATGCTGCCATTTACAATCTGGGGAAGAACCTCCCCTTTGCTTTTACCCATAAAATCTATTTTTCCCAAAAAACATATGTTCATTATGCATAACTTGTTAATAATACATATACACATCACAGATTGCCTAAGGTACGTTTCTGTCAAAATCTTATCTTTCTACGAGTTTTGGTTCATAAATGTCAATTTTTCGCTCTTTTGGTTGGTTACACATTTTCGGATCTGTACGATTTTTTATACATACATGCACATACCCTCTGGGCATACTCCTGTAATTGTTCAGGTTCCTAGCATAATCACAATAGCTACAATATTAAACATTTCGTCGTTCAGTCTCTGAATGTCGCACAGATTCCAGATTAGTTTTAAACTGTGAGCAAATTTTTTTTCTAAGTAAAAGAATATATATTTATTTACTCAACAGTTGTATAACATGTCACTATTCTTTTTTTTCAATTAATCTTTTTATTTGATTCTAACAGTAAACAAACATCTCAGGCACCTCAATTGACTTCTTGTGTCATTTGTTTAGAGATGAACATAACAAACAAAACATAATCAGGTGGGGATGGGGGTACACTGGGGGAGGGACAATCGGGGGTGCTGTAGTTCGTGCGGGTGTTGTTTTGGGCAGTTGTCTTTCGCCGTGAGGTCTAACTAGTCAATGTCTGCGGTGGGGCGCTTCTGGGGGTTCGCCTTTCCCTCCACTGCTCTTGGTTCCGAGTTGACCGCACTCGGGAAGGTGAGTTTGGTGTGGGCTTCGGGGCTGGTTTCCAGTTGTGTTAGTCGTATTTGTCTAGCCAGCGCAGGGGTGGTGGTTTCCTTGCCATTCCAGGGAACTGGTCCGCATAGTCTAGGAAGAGGGCCCAGGTGTCAAAGAACTTGTTTCTATTTCCCAGGCGGATGGCGGTTATTTTTTCTGCGACTGCGATGTCCCCGCATTTGGCCCACCACATGCTCACTGCAGGGCCCTGCGGATGTTTCCATAGTCTTGCCATGGCTTTCTTTGCTGCTGTGAGAAGTTGTGTGCATAGGCTTGCCAAGTTGCCAGTCAGCGGAAATTGGAATTTTTCATTTTAATCTCTAAATTTCATATTTTTGTCAGTTTGGTACAATATTTAATAAGTCTTTTCCTTAAAAAATATATTTAGTCCAGTTTCAAATCCACATTTTCAGTCTGGCCCGCCCCCAAAGCTTGGCTGAGTCAGAGAGTCACATGGCTTGTCTTCCTGCCAGGGCAGTTTTTGTCAGTCACACCCAAATTAGCATTTCCATTCAGTTCAAGGACTCCATTGTCTCTTTCGCAGAGCCACATGCCAGAGTGCCCCTACCATTTCCTTTCACACTTGCCTGTCAGATACTCAGCAGAGCACTGGAGAAAAGATTCCTTTGTTTAGGGAGGAGGTGTGGAATGTGTTTGAAGCTCAGTGTGGGAAACCTCTTGGAAGTTTAGCGGAATCAGGTTACCTTATAGTCCATTTTAACATTGTTCCTTGTGCAAAATTACAGTTACAAATTTAAAATAAGCAAACATATCTTCAATTCCAGTCTTTTTCAACATGAAAATCAATGTGTGGCACCCTATATCGCATTTGATGGAAGTCCCTTCCTTGGCATATTTAGCTTTTGAGACACAGTTTCTCCTGTCAGATTTAGAGATTGCCAGCGTCTGACAGAGGCGAGTAACGGTATTGCACCCATTTTTGACAGATTTCTTTCCAGCAACCATCTTCAAAAGTGGACTTTGTTCAGATAACATATACTTCTGCTGACATTATATTTATGTGGATTCTTGAAGTAGAATGATGTTCAACCCCCAACAGGAGGTGGGATCTTTTGGGCGGTTTGTGAGCCATGATTTTTGCAGATTTGACAACCAAGAAAAAACGGATTTTCAGCAAGGTCTGTGTTTCTTTTGCAATCAGCCTTGCTCTGTGGGCAGCCAAGTGATGGGTTTTGGCAGTGGTCTCCTGTGTTACCATTGACATAGGCAAAAGTGGATGGCGGCCTATTTTTCAGATTTTTCCTGCGCACTTCTGGGTGATTTTTAGTGAGCAAAATGCTCTCCAGCGGCCATTCTGATGTTCCTGATGCAAGCAGCGCACAGGAATGTTGCAGGACCTGGACTAGTGGGTTGAAACATCCCACAAGCCCCCCCTCTTGCGATCTGGCGTTGATCTTCCATAAATGGGAATTCGCAAGACTGGGATGTCAGTTTCATCTCTTCTGGTTCCACAAATGACAAAGTTCTTCATCTTTTCCTCCATCAGGGGTAGATCGCCAGTCCTGATTTGAGCATTGGGCGATACTCCGTGCCCTTCGGATCTTTGCTCCTGGTCCCCGGGTAGTCCTCCTTGGTTTCCGTCTCCATGGTTTATCAATCCTAGGATGACAAAGCAAAAATATATTCGTAGACATTTCCCCACCACTATTAATGTAGTGGGGCGGACACACATATAGGATGTTGTCTAGCATCAATGTTCAGTTAACATATGTGGTGATTAATTTCTTGGAAAAGATTATACCAAATGAAGTAATGAAACCATCATCAGAATAGGAAAACATTGTGTTGCCGCTGCTGCATCATAATTATCTGTTTTTTTTTCCTTTCCTTTCCTTTTTTCTGAGCTCTGTGTTTCGTGTTGCGTGTTTTGTAATAAAAGTTTGAATAAACTGCAAATTACAAATAAAAAAAATAAAAAAACATACATTTTGATAAATCAGAACACATTTTCATTATTGTATTTTATAGGCTGTATATGGAATATTTTAGAGTTGGAATTTTATGAATCTGAAGTGGCCCCCACTGGGGTTCCAGAAGACTCTTCCAGTTGCTGCAGAGTGTGCCTAGGATGGCAGCACTTAAGTGGGTCCATATTAACCAACTAATCTTCCCCTTCCGCCAAACTGCCTTTGGGGATGCAGATTTTGTAGGCGACTGGTGAGATTTTGCCTACAATTTCGAAAGGACCCCTCCAGGTAGGCAAACATGTTCGCTGTTTGGCCTGGTTCCTTTGGAAATTGTATAAGTAGACCCGGTCTCCTACATTGTATTCCTTTCTGGTAGTCTTTAAGTCATAGTGGGTCTTCATGCTGTCTGCTGATCTTTCTAGATTTCGCTGAGCATAGGCAAAAGCATGTTGAAGGTGTTTTCTTAGATTTTCAACATACTCATGAGTTGTGGAGGCATTGATCAATGTCTGCTCTTGGGTCCTGTAGAGCAGATGCCGGGGAAGCACCATCCTGCGTGCAGTCATCAGCTCAAATGGTGACATTTTGGTTGCAGATGAAGGGGTAGATCTGATGGCCATTAGGACAAGAGGAAATCGAATATCCCAACTTGGCCCTGAATCTGCCACAAACTTTTTTAATATGCTCACAACGGTTTTGTTGTATCTCTCCACTACACCACTAGAGGCTAACCGGTAAGCAATGTGTAGCTTCCTTTTAACCCTAAGTATCTCCCACATCTTTGTCATTCCTTTGCTGGTGAAATGGCTACCTCTGTCTGACTCGATCCTTTGGGGTAGTCCAAAACGCAAAAAGATGTGGTTGATCATCAGGGCAGCTGCTGTTTCTGCCTTGCAGTTTGGGGCCGGGAGACATTCCACCCATTTTGTAAACAAGCATGTCACAGTCAACATGTACTTGTTTCCCCTAGAGGAGTGAATCACGGGCCCGATGAAATCGACTTGCAAATCTGACCATGGCAGTGTCATCCCCCTCTTTTGGAGAGGCGCACGGTGTGTGAGGGATGTTGGCTGAAATTGTGCACACACAATACACCCCTTCAAGTATTGGTCGAGGTCCTGCCCCATGTGTGGCCAGTATGCAACCTCTTTTAAGATGTCAAGTGTTGTATGAAACCCCCTATGACCGGCTGTGGCCGCATCATGGGCGTGACTTAACATCAGGCTTCGGAATGAAGTAGGAACCACCCACTGATCATGGCCAGCTAGGGATTTCCTCACCAACAAATCGTCTTGGATACAGAACATTTTTGGACATTTCATCAACATTCTGAGGTCCTCTTTCCTTATGTAATCAGTATCCGTCAGGGAAAGTTCTCAGGGTCCTCACTGTGTTGATAAAACGTACCAATTATTGGATCCCCTTTTTGAGCCGCAATCAAATCAGCATTTGGGGTCTCCTTACTCCATTGTGCAATTGAGATCATTGTGAGCATTTGTCTGGGACCTAGT
Organism: Ambystoma mexicanum; assembly: GCF_040938575.1. Lineage (NCBI taxonomy): Eukaryota > Metazoa > Chordata > Amphibia > Caudata > Ambystomatidae > Ambystoma > Ambystoma mexicanum. Next base: position 1,054,570,504 of record NC_090931.1, on the reverse strand, counting down.
GATAGCAGTGACCTGGATTTCCCCCAACAGGGACTCGATCTCAATTAGATTCTCTTGGATGGCCCCGGTTTTGGCCAGCTGATCCGCTAAGTAATTTCCAGTTTTGTCTGGTCTCTCTACTTTAGAATTACCCTTGATCTTTTCCCATTCGAGGTGACCAGATCATCAATATTTTGGATTCACCTCCCATGTTTCAAGGGTTTGTTATTAGCACATAACATGCCTCTGGTTTTCCAATTAACCAGGTGCTCCACGAACCTGTTCCGTACATAATTCAAATCTGTGATTATGACCAGTTTGTGGCATTGATGTTGGACAGCAGTGAGGATGGCTTGATGCACAGCCATCAACTCTGCCACTTGACTACTTTGAGGATCAATCTTGCACCCAGCGGAGGGTTCTGGGATCTCATTCATCCATGCATACCCGCTGGCCACAAGTTCCTTTTCCCTGTTGTTGTCAACATGGTAAGAGCATCCATCCACATAGACAGTGGGCATTCCCTCATACTTGTCTTCTTCAAAGACTTTGTGTGCGGAATTAAGGTATGCCTCCATGTTGTCCTTGATTTTTAGACTTTCATCCTCGAGACAGTTTTCTCTGGTACAATCATGCAAGTCAGCTAGACCTTGCACGAGGGGACTCTTCTTGTTTTGGCCATATCTGACCTCCACGGGAAAGCCTTGCATTGACAGAATCCAGGAAGTAATTCGGGAATTACTCACATTTCCAGCCCGGATTCTGTCACTTTGGAGATATTGCAGAGGATGGTGTGGAGTCTCCACTATAATGTGTTGCCCCTGGATAAACGGGCGGTAATTCTTCAATGCCCACACCGTTGCCAGGAGTGCTTTCTCACAATCCTTGAATTTTTTTCTCCACAGAGGATAAAGTGTTGCTCGCGTAGGAGATTACTTTATTGACCTTGTCATGCTTTTGGTATAATACTGCAGTGAAGCATTTATTAGAGAACCCTGTCTCCAAGAAGAACTCCTTGTTTTCGACAGGGTAAGCGAGGCAAGGCGCTTGTGAGAGGCTTCTTTTGGGTTGTCTTACTGCCTCGGCTTGTTCTGGACCCCATTCCCACTTGACCCCCCCCTTCAAAAGATGAATCAGGGGTCTGGTGATCTCTGCGTAGCCTTCAATGAACTTCCTGCTGTAATTAGTCAGTCCAAGGAGGCTCCTTAGTTCCCGCAGAGTTGTGGGGTCTTTCAATTTCTGGAGGGCTTCCACTTTCTTTTCCTGGGGACAGAAACCCTGAGGAGTAATCCCATGCCCCAAGAAATTGACACGTGTTCTACACCACTGTGCCTTTGAAAGGAAAGTTTTGCTCCGGCAGCCCTCAACTGTGTCAGAACATAACGGATCTCCGCTATGTGTTCCTCCACAGTTGAGGTTTTGATGAGGATATCATCTACATAAGCCATGTTACCCCTTTCACCCAGGTCGGGCATGGCCTTATGTAGAAAAAGGTTGAATTAATTGCCGGAGTTGATGAATCTGAAGGGAGTCCGGGTCCATGTGTACTGCTGGCCCCCAAAGGTAAAAGCCAGCTTGTATTGGTCCTCCCTACTGACCGGTACAGTCCAGTATCCATTGGTCAGGTCTATTGCAGTGAATACCTGTGACCCCTGGATCTGGGCCAGCCCTTGGTCAATGTAGGGAAGAGGCCATCGGGAAGTATGGACCCCTTTGTTGAGCTCCCTAAGGTCGGCGCAGAGTCTCCACTGGCCTTTTGGCTTCAATATCCCCAGCACTGGATTATTGAAGGTGCTGTGGACTGGGCGGATTATCCCACGGGACTCAAGGTTCTTAATCATTTCAGTAAGGGACTCCATTGATGCGAGAGGCAAGCGATATTGCTTCACAAACACTTGAGTCATGCCAGGGTCCGTGGGAATTGTTGTTGTGTGGATATCGGTGCGCCCACAGTCATATGAGTCCACCGCAAAGAGATCTTGAAAATCCAAGAAAACTTGTTTCAACTTTTGCTTCTGCTCCAGAGTCTCACAGGCATCAGCTAGGTTGACTCTCTCTTCAACCATCTGCCTGAAGCCTGGAAAGACTTCTGGTTTTGCTATCTCAGCGGCCTCTCCAGCTGGGTGGAGAAGTCCCTGGTCAAAGTGCTGATTTGGACTGGTGGCTTCAGGTGGGAAAGGCAGCCATCATGGACCTGGAAAATCACCTCATCCCTCCTGAAGTCACAGGTCACATCTTCCTTACCATAAGGGCAGGAAGTGTACACCAGGAAGTTCCCCCCATGCCGGGTAAAGATCCTGTCTGGTGTTTTTTTGTCATCACTGTCACTGTCAAAACAGTCCTTGGGAATTGGTCCTAACAGTTCATTTCCCAAATCAATGGAAAAATGTCAGTCATCGTACGCCATTCCAATAATGGTGCCTGCGGCTAGAGTGATACTCTTTAAATCGCTGTTATCCACCTCTATTGGAATGGTGTCATGTTCTATATTAACTAATGGTGTTGGGTTTACCCCCAACCCTTGCTGTTGGAGAGAAGCATTTAGATGAATAAAGGCATCAGGGTTTTTCAATTTCTGTCCTCTTAACTTTCACTTCCAGGGAGAATTGTCGGGTCCTTTCTGGGATGGTGACTTCCTCTCCAATCTGCATTTCGACTGCATAAGGCAGCAATTGAGCTGACCTAATTGCTTTCTCTGGGTCATCAAAGCCCATGGGATTGTTCGCAAATCGGGACCAAGCTTTGAAGTTTATTAGGTCCAAACTAATGGCAAAGCGATTGAGAATGCCACTGCCTAAGTAAAAGGCGGCAGTGACGTCTCGCACGACCCAACAATTATGAACTATGCTCTTGTTGCCTATGGAGATTTTGAGCATACACCTGCTTGGTAGGAGATGTTTTCAATTGGGTGTTTCCAGATCCATTTCCCATTTGTCTATCAGTTTGAATGTGGAAATGGCTGGATCTTTTGGGAGTTGGCGGAACATGACTTCGCTGATGGAGCTCTTACTGTTGTTCACACACACTCGGGCGAGAACAGAGTCCTTCCCTTCATTTAACTGAACAGGGATGAACAACTGCTCTCCAATTTGCTGAATATCAGCCATGCTCTGAGCTAATTTCACATCTTTCTGGACTATAGGAGTGGGAATGTCTGATTGTGGATTGGTAAAGAATTTCAGAGTGTTTCCTTCTAGTGTGGAATGCCAACTTAAACAGGAAGGAAGGTGTATTTTCAGAAATAGAGAGGACCCCCCATCACCAGTGTGTTGTCCTACTGCTATTACTGTCACGTCTGGAATTTGGTTGTTCTGGAAGTGAAATTCTACTTGGTCAGATTTTTATTCAACCATGTGGCATGTGCCGTTTAAACTAACATGGTTGACACTCTGTTTTAACTTTATCGGTCGGCTAGTCTGGGTCCAGAGGACCTCGTTTACACAGTCTATTAGGGGTGACAACCTTCGCAGGAGGTCATTCCCTAGTAAACAAGGGGTGCCCTCTGGAGTCACAACTATGACCGGGTACTTCACCTTGTGTCGCCCAGTTTTAATGTCCAAATCCGCAGTAACCCTCGACGGGAATTTCCTTCCCGTCAAAGTTCTGAAGTTGTCCAGGAAGAGAGGTGAGAGGAATTTGATAATTCTCCCCCCTTCCTGAATTCAGTTCATCAAAGGCCTTTTTGGACAGAAGGGTCGCTTGGGATCCCGTGTCCACCAGTGCCAAAATTGTACCCTGCCCCTGTACCTGTACCAGGGCATAATATCTTCCCTCCTTCTCCGCAAGGGGGCAAGGATAATGTACATTTTTGGACAACTGGTGGGTTCATTTTTTAGTTTTGGACATTGAGAGAGAAGAGATTTGGGCAGAATTCTGCGGAGAGTCTTGGGAATCTGCAAAAAAAAGATGGCAACTAGAGCTGGGAGAAGGTTTGAGTTCCCCTGGTTCCAGTTCTGGGCCGCCGCCCCCTTTTTGGAGGCAGTCACCAGGATGGGTTTGAACCAGGGGATTTTTATGCTGTTGGTTCTGGGGTTGGATGATGGGCAGCGCTAGCTCAGTCCCCGCATCTACCCAGTCTGCATTTGAATCCTTTGGGAACCATTTTTCCTTGGGAGGAGTTCCCCCATCTCTGAAGGAGAAGATCCTTTTCCCAGAATCCTCTGAGGATCCCTCTCCTTCAAATTGTTAGATTTGTAACTCCTCCTCAAAATGGGTCTGTTTGGGTCCTTTGTTTCTCCTACACCCTTTCTGCTCCTTGGGTGGCAGACGTTCAGGGGCAGTAGATTTTGTTTCCGGTTCCTGGGTTTCCAGGGGCTCTTTACAAGTGGGGATGGAAACTTCCTCCAAGGCTTTACACCCCCCCTTCCCTTTGTGCCTCCTCCATGGGAACAGGTGGGTTGTCGGGCTGCTGCCCCCGTCATTGTTCTGGAGCACCAGGTCCGGAGTTTGAGGCATTCTGTGCTGGCATGCTCATCTGAGGGTTCTGCTGAGCCCTCGGCATGCGACCCAGATCCTGTGCCATGTTTTGGACCTCACACTCTAGCTGTGAAACCCACTCAGGTTGATACAGGGTTCTCATTTCTCCCCTGGGATGATCCCGGGAGGGGTAGCTATCCCTTCTCTGGTAATACCCCGGGTTGGGAAGATTTGGGTACCCCTCCACCCTTGGCCTCTCCTCTCCCGGATTAGGTTGTCTGGGCTCAGGAAAGTGGGGAAAGAAGGCTGGATTATTCTGGGGTTGAACATTTTGTGGATACCTACGGAAAAAGTCCAGCCCAGGATTTGGGGAATTTCTGCCCTCCTGGGGGAAGTGAGGAGGGAAGTTCCCTGGGTTAGGGGCTGCTTGGTTGGATCACCCCCCTTGGGCTGGAGGAGTCCACACATAACCAAGGATGGGTCTGTTCCCCTTGTAGCGGGGACGTACGTAGTCAGGGGAGTGAGGGATCCCATTTGTGGGACTACCTCCTTGGCTCCCTGTCTGTGACTGGCCCAAGGGCCTTCTGGGCTTGGAATTATTCTGCTGTGCAGGTGGATTTTTTGGCCCCCCCATCTCCAAATCCAAAATAGGGCAACCTTTACCTCTGCCACCTTAGCAGCAGCAGGTGTGTTCGTTGGTTTGGGGCTTTTCTGAGAATTCTTGTTTTCTATGGGCTTTTGCACCTCATAGATCCGGGTGGCCTGTTCAATGACCCAGTCTAGTGATCTTTTCTCATGAAAATCTCTCACTAGCTGGGTCATGATGTATTTTGGTAAAGCATGGAAAACAGTATTAACAAATTCTTTGCTGTCCCTTCCCACCCTTCTGGTAGTCTGCGCAAAGGCACGCTTTAACTCCTGCACAAATTCTTGTGGGGCCTGATCCTTCCCACATTGCAAGTTGTAGGCTGCCTTGCGAGCCTCTTGGGGATTTCTGTGAACAGAAAAATGCTTCAAGGTGGCTGCCCTATATGTGGACTATCTTGAATGATTTTGGTACTCCAGCCCCGCAAAGAAACTTGAGTATTCTGCTGAGAATGTCCATTTCACATACTGAATGCAGCTACTACTGTCTTTCAAATGGAAAGGTTCCATCATCTGCTCAAAGAGCTCTAAGTGCTCCCAAACAGAATACTTAGCGTTCTTATGATAAGACGTGATGACGCTCCTTATTGCCTTGATCGTTTTTAAGGGGTCCTTAAGCAAGGCCCTTTTTGCCTTATTGGCCTTCTTGGTTCGGGTAACCCTGGTCCATTCATCCTCTGACTCAGAGGCACTGCTCCCAGAGGTACCTGTCTGGTCTTCTAGGTTCTCCCGGGTTCTGCGAGCCTGGGAATGGCTGGCAGAATGTGGGGACCTAGTCTCCTGTGTCTTGGGGCGCTCAGAGGAGTCTTCTAATTCCTCCTTGCTCCCAGGATTTGATGGGTACCCTCCCCCCCACTGTCCTAGCTGGGCAGAGGTTTTCAGGATGCCCTTAGTGGGCCTACTCTCCTGGAGTTCCCCACTAAATTTCACTGTACTTGGGTACCCATACCCAGATGCCCACCCATCCACTCCTGGGAGGTGCTGGTCTATGAGCCCCATACTTCTGACTGGATAGGTCACCCAGTCCCTGGAGGGCCAGGTGATTTTCTTCCAGTTTCCCTTTTAAGTGACAGACTTCCTGGCCTAAAGTGTTCCTTTCCTGAGCAAGAGCCTGCCTCTGTGCTGCCAGGTTGTCCCTCTGTCTTTGAAGGGCACCAGCTTTCTGGCGCTCATCATCAAACTCTGCCTGGGTGTCCAGGTCTTTCAGAATTAATTTGTTGCTCTCTGCCTTCTCTGTATCAAGGTGGCTTTGCAGGGTGACTACCTGCTCTGTGCATGCCCTGTTGAAGTCCAGTTGTTGCTGCAGCTTTTTCTGGCTCTGCAGTAGAGAGTCCACACTTTCTTGGTACTCCTTCTTCAAGGCCAGAATTCTGGTATCCTGTTCTGCCTTTTCCTGTTGCAGGATACCCATATCCTCTTTGATTTTAACTATATACTCCCTGCTTTCATTTTCGGACTCCTGGCTCCTCTGCAGCCTCTGCTCAGAAGAGTCCAGGTCAGATTGGGCCTTTTGTAATGCCATCAGTTGCCTACTTGCCAGATCTTGGCCTTCAGCATATTTATCCTGTATGGCTCCCATAGATAAATATAGATATGCTGCTATCTTGGCAATCTTATTTTGCTCATCCTTGGCCTTAGGCGCCATATATAGTTCACTCAGGGCCACATGGAAGGGACCCTGGTCTCGCTATATATCTAACCCTGTTGCAGTGATCTGTTGTGTGATTGCCTGCAACCACACATTCTGATCCTGCTCTGTCCATTCACCTCTCACAAATAACTTATGTAAAAGGTGTTCTCTAGCCATCTTGATGTCTACCAATGTCGCCATTTTGCAAATATTAATTTCCTTCCTGACTTACAGAAGTTTTTTTTTATCTTTGCAAAACAGACCGTTTCCTTAGAGCGTTCCCTTTTGAGGGGTGCTTTTACAGTGTAACACAGAGTGGTAGCCTAACAGGATTTATGTATCCTGTCAGTTAGCACACTGTATTAAGCTGCACAAGTGGTAGATGTAATCCAGAAATCCCGCTACGAGCCCCCCATCCATAAGTGATTTCAATCCAGCACTCCAACTAAGTCAATGCCTAGTATGGGATGCCCAATGGAAACCCTTATTTATATATTTTTATGTCAAAAGTTCTTTGAATTTTGGATGATGTACCCTTATATAACGCCCCTCTCTTTGAATTCCCCCGGTCTCACTGAACCAAGAAATAGGTTTGTTTTGCAAATTAAAAGATTTATTTGAAGAATTGAACAATATATATATCATACTTTTATAAATATGGATAATATCTGAATATCACACTTATGAATATAAACATTGATCGGCAATGGTTAATATGACAATATCAACAATCTCTTTAATCAATTAGGAGTATTAATAGGAAGAATAATGTAGTAGAGAATAACTTTGTGTGGGTTCAAGGAAATGCAATGAGAGAAAAGAATGCAACACAGAAATAAACTTGATATGAATTCAACCAAAGACAATGTGATTACTCACTCCACCCAGTATGCAATATGAAGAGATGGAATGAGGGTACAGAGGTATCAGGAATAACAATCAACAATTTCAGTTTCAATCCCACTTCCTCCCCAGCAGGCTTAGAGAAAAACAGTGCTGATTTTAAACAGGTCAAATGCTTTTAAATGTGGTTGAAAACAAGAAATAGCTGCTTTTACAGGTGGTGAAATTGAGCCAAATGCAATTTTGCGGCAACTTTTCCGCATGCAGGAAACGCGATTATGGAAAAACTATAAGCAACTGGAATGTGGCTGAGGATGTTGGCTTCAAAAGGATGTTTAAATTTTGTTTCTAGAACATACGGTTCAAAAGTTATAGAGGTTTTAGTAAAGGTCGATTTTTCTCAAAAGGAGTCAAGATTTCTAATGAAATTGCGCTTTGAATTACAAACCGGTTGGCTTACATTAACAATTATCACAGGATTTGATGGAGAAAGGATTCAGAATGGACAAAAGAGATTATACAATGCAGTCTGGATGTGATGGAATGGGTTGGATGGATTACTTTAAACTAAGAGATGACTATGGACAGTTCTACGCTAAATACTCCCAACTCTGGTTTAAAATGGACCCGTCAAAGATCTGGTCAAAGGTTTGGACTGGACTTCGCTTGCCACCGGACAGGTCTCAGGCGCTTGGTTCTGCTCTCAGCACTCTGGTCTCTGCGTGGCCTCTTGGACTGGATCTGACGTTTTCTGGGTTACAGCTCTGCTGGACTGATCTGGATCTTGGGTTCTAGCAAAGGTTGTTGGCTAGAAGCAGCAAACAGCTCAGCCATGCTGTTGAATGGATTAGGCCCTGTGGAAGTTTAGGGGTTAAATCAGGTTGCTAGATTTTAAAGGCCTGCTGAAAAGAGTTCAGCTTTTTGGATTGGCCTTTCTGCTTCAGAGTTCTGGAGTCTGGATCTAGGTTCTAGAATCTGGATCTTCCTGCAGGGTGCTTTGCCAGTGGATCAGTTGATGAGTGAAAGTGTGTGTGTCCTGCCTGTCCTCAGCAATCCCTATTTATCAATTTTCCAAAGTGGGTGGGGGGGCTTATACACAATGCCCAACCCTCTAAGGATCTGATAGGTCAGAGAATTCCCTGTCCCCTTATTTGAGAAAGGAACGGTGTCATGAGGTGTCATCATGTGTCAGAGTGATGCTGCCATTTACAATCTAGGGAAGAACCTCCCCTTTGCTTTTACCCAGAAAATCTATTTTTCCCAAAAAACATATGTTCATTATGCATAACTTGTTAATAATACATATACACATCACAGATTGCCTAAGGTACGTTTCTGTCAAAATCTTATCTTTCTACGAGTTTTGGTTCATAAATGTCAATTTTTCGCTCTTTTGGTTGGTTACACATTTTCGGATCTGTACGATTTTTTATACATACATGCACATACCCTCTGGGCATACTCCTGTAATTGTTCAGGTTCCTAGCATAATCACAATAGCTACAATATTAAACATTTCGTCGTTCAGTCTCTGAATGTCGCACAGATTCCAGATTAGTTTTAAACTGTGAGCAAATTTTTTTTCTAAGTAAAAGAATATATATTTATTTACTCAACAGTTGTATAACATGTCACTATTCTTTTTTTTCAATTAATCTTTTTATTTGATTCTAACAGTAAACAAACATCTCAGGCACCTCAATTGACTTCTTGTGTCATTTGTTTAGAGATGAACATAACAAACAAAACATAATCAGGTGGGGATGGGGGTACACTGGGGGAGGGACAATCGGGGGTGCTGTAGTTCGTGCGGGTGTTGTTTTGGGCAGTTGTCTTTCGCCGTGAGGTCTAACTAGTCAATGTCTGCGGTGGGGCGCTTCTGGGGGTTCGCCTTTCCCTCCACTGCTCTTGGTTCCGAGTTGACCGCACTCGGGAAGGTGAGTTTGGTGTGGGCTTCGGGGCTGGTTTCCAGTTGTGTTAGTCGTATTTGTCTAGCCAGCGCAGGGGTGGTGGTTTCCTTGCCATTCCAGGGAACTGGTCCGCATAGTCTAGGAAGAGGGCCCAGGTGTCAAAGAACTTGTTTCTATTTCCCAGGCGGATGGCGGTTATTTTTTCTGCGACTGCGATGTCCCCGCATTTGGCCCACCACATGCTCACTGCAGGGCCCTGCGGATGTTTCCATAGTCTTGCCATGGCTTTCTTTGCTGCTGTGAGAAGTTGTGTGCATAGGCTTGCCAAGTTGCCAGTCAGCGGAAATTGGAATTTTTCATTTTAATCTCTAAATTTCATATTTTTGTCAGTTTGGTACAATATTTAATAAGTCTTTTCCTTAAAAAATATATTTAGTCCAGTTTCAAATCCACATTTTCAGTCTGGCCCGCCCCCAAAGCTTGGCTGAGTCAGAGAGTCACATGGCTTGTCTTCCTGCCAGGGCAGTTTTTGTCAGTCACACCCAAATTAGCATTTCCATTCAGTTCAAGGACTCCATTGTCTCTTTCGCAGAGCCACATGCCAGAGTGCCCCTACCATTTCCTTTCACACTTGCCTGTCAGATACTCAGCAGAGCACTGGAGAAAAGATTCCTTTGTTTAGGGAGGAGGTGTGGAATGTGTTTGAAGCTCAGTGTGGGAAACCTCTTGGAAGTTTAGCGGAATCAGGTTACCTTATAGTCCATTTTAACATTGTTCCTTGTGCAAAATTACAGTTACAAATTTAAAATAAGCAAACATATCTTCAATTCCAGTCTTTTTCAACATGAAAATCAATGTGTGGCACCCTATATCGCATTTGATGGAAGTCCCTTCCTTGGCATATTTAGCTTTTGAGACACAGTTTCTCCTGTCAGATTTAGAGATTGCCAGCGTCTGACAGAGGCGAGTAACGGTATTGCACCCATTTTTGACAGATTTCTTTCCAGCAACCATCTTCAAAAGTGGACTTTGTTCAGATAACATATACTTCTGCTGACATTATATTTATGTGGATTCTTGAAGTAGAATGATGTTCAACCCCCAACAGGAGGTGGGATCTTTTGGGCGGTTTGTGAGCCATGATTTTTGCAGATTTGACAACCAAGAAAAAACGGATTTTCAGCAAGGTCTGTGTTTCTTTTGCAATCAGCCTTGCTCTGTGGGCAGCCAAGTGATGGGTTTTGGCAGTGGTCTCCTGTGTTACCATTGACATAGGCAAAAGTGGATGGCGGCCTATTTTTCAGATTTTTCCTGCGCACTTCTGGGTGATTTTTAGTGAGCAAAATGCTCTCCAGCGGCCATTCTGATGTTCCTGATGCAAGCAGCGCACAGGAATGTTGCAGGACCTGGACTAGTGGGTTGAAACATCCCACAAGCCCCCCCTCTTGCGATCTGGCGTTGATCTTCCATAAATGGGAATTCGCAAGACTGGGATGTCAGTTTCATCTCTTCTGGTTCCACAAATGACAAAGTTCTTCATCTTTTCCTCCATCAGGGGTAGATCGCCAGTCCTGATTTGAGCATTGGGCGATACTCCGTGCCCTTCGGATCTTTGCTCCTGGTCCCCGGGTAGTCCTCCTTGGTTTCCGTCTCCATGGTTTATCAATCCTAGGATGACAAAGCAAAAATATATTCGTAGACATTTCCCCACCACTATTAATGTAGTGGGGCGGACACACATATAGGATGTTGTCTAGCATCAATGTTCAGTTAACATATGTGGTGATTAATTTCTTGGAAAAGATTATACCAAATGAAGTAATGAAACCATCATCAGAATAGGAAAACATTGTGTTGCCGCTGCTGCATCATAATTATCTGTTTTTTTTTCCTTTCCTTTCCTTTTTTCTGAGCTCTGTGTTTCGTGTTGCGTGTTTTGTAATAAAAGTTTGAATAAACTGCAAATTACAAATAAAAAAAATAAAAAAACATACATTTTGATAAATCAGAACACATTTTCATTATTGTATTTTATAGGCTGTATATGGAATATTTTAGAGTTGGAATTTTATGAATCTGAAGTGGCCCCCACTGGGGTTCCAGAAGACTCTTCCAGTTGCTGCAGAGTGTGCCTAGGATGGCAGCACTTAAGTGGGTCCATATTAACCAACTAATCTTCCCCTTCCGCCAAACTGCCTTTGGGGATGCAGATTTTGTAGGCGACTGGTGAGATTTTGCCTACAATTTCGAAAGGACCCCTCCAGGTAGGCAAACATGTTCGCTGTTTGGCCTGGTTCCTTTGGAAATTGTATAAGTAGACCCGGTCTCCTACATTGTATTCCTTTCTGGTAGTCTTTAAGTCATAGTGGGTCTTCATGCTGTCTGCTGATCTTTCTAGATTTCGCTGAGCATAGGCAAAAGCATGTTGAAGGTGTTTTCTTAGATTTTCAACATACTCATGAGTTGTGGAGGCATTGATCAATGTCTGCTCTTGGGTCCTGTAGAGCAGATGCCGGGGAAGCACCATCCTGCGTGCAGTCATCAGCTCAAATGGTGACATTTTGGTTGCAGATGAAGGGGTAGATCTGATGGCCATTAGGACAAGAGGAAATCGAATATCCCAACTTGGCCCTGAATCTGCCACAAACTTTTTTAATATGCTCACAACGGTTTTGTTGTATCTCTCCACTACACCACTAGAGGCTAACCGGTAAGCAATGTGTAGCTTCCTTTTAACCCTAAGTATCTCCCACATCTTTGTCATTCCTTTGCTGGTGAAATGGCTACCTCTGTCTGACTCGATCCTTTGGGGTAGTCCAAAACGCAAAAAGATGTGGTTGATCATCAGGGCAGCTGCTGTTTCTGCCTTGCAGTTTGGGGCCGGGAGACATTCCACCCATTTTGTAAACAAGCATGTCACAGTCAACATGTACTTGTTTCCCCTAGAGGAGTGAATCACGGGCCCGATGAAATCGACTTGCAAATCTGACCATGGCAGTGTCATCCCCCTCTTTTGGAGAGGCGCACGGTGTGTGAGGGATGTTGGCTGAAATTGTGCACACACAATACACCCCTTCAAGTATTGGTCGAGGTCCTGCCCCATGTGTGGCCAGTATGCAACCTCTTTTAAGATGTCAAGTGTTGTATGAAACCCCCTATGACCGGCTGTGGCCGCATCATGGGCGTGACTTAACATCAGGCTTCGGAATGAAGTAGGAACCACCCACTGATCATGGCCAGCTAGGGATTTCCTCACCAACAAATCGTCTTGGATACAGAACATTTTTGGACATTTCATCAACATTCTGAGGTCCTCTTTCCTTATGTAATCAGTATCCGTCAGGGAAAGTTCTCAGGGTCCTCACTGTGTTGATAAAACGTACCAATTATTGGATCCCCTTTTTGAGCCGCAATCAAATCAGCATTTGGGGTCTCCTTACTCCATTGTGCAATTGAGATCATTGTGAGCATTTGTCTGGGACCTAGTGATAGCAGTGACCTGGATTTCCCCCAACAGGGACTCGATCTCAATTAGATTCTCTTGGATGGCCCCGGTTTTGGCCAGCTGATCCGCTAAGTAATTTCCAGTTTTGTCTGGTCTCTCTACTTTAGAATTACCCTTGATCTTTTCCCATTCGAGGTGACCAGATCATCAATATTTTGGATTCACCTCCCATGTTTCAAGGGTTTGTTATTAGCACATAACATGCCTCTGGTTTTCCAATTAACCAGGTGCTCCACGAACCTGTTCCGTACATAATTCAAATCTGTGATTATGACCAGTTTGTGGCATTGATGTTGGACAGCAGTGAGGATGGCTTGATGCACAGCCATCAACTCTGCCACTTGACTACTTTGAGGATCAATCTTGCACCCAGCGGAGGGTTCTGGGATCTCATTCATCCATGCATACCCGCTGGCCACAAGTTCCTTTTCCCTGTTGTTGTCAACATGGTAAGAGCATCCATCCACATAGACAGTGGGCATTCCCTCATACTTGTCTTCTTCAAAGACTTTGTGTGCGGAATTAAGGTATGCCTCCATGTTGTCCTTGATTTTTAGACTTTCATCCTCGAGACAGTTTTCTCTGGTACAATCATGCAAGTCAGCTAGACCTTGCACGAGGGGACTCTTCTTGTTTTGGCCATATCTGACCTCCACGGGAAAGCCTTGCATTGACAGAATCCAGGAAGTAATTCGGGAATTACTCACATTTCCAGCCCGGATTCTGTCACTTTGGAGATATTGCAGAGGATGGTGTGGAGTCTCCACTATAATGTGTTGCCCCTGGATAAACGGGCGGTAATTCTTCAATGCCCACACCGTTGCCAGGAGTGCTTTCTCACAATCCTTGAATTTTTTTCTCCACAGAGGATAAAGTGTTGCTCGCGTAGGAGATTACTTTATTGACCTTGTCATGCTTTTGGTATAATACTGCAGTGAAGCATTTATTAGAGAACCCTGTCTCCAAGAAGAACTCCTTGTTTTCGACAGGGTAAGCGAGGCAAGGCGCTTGTGAGAGGCTTCTTTTGGGTTGTCTTACTGCCTCGGCTTGTTCTGGACCCCATTCCCACTTGACCCCCCCCTTCAAAAGATGAATCAGGGGTCTGGTGATCTCTGCGTAGCCTTCAATGAACTTCCTGCTGTAATTAGTCAGTCCAAGGAGGCTCCTTAGTTCCCGCAGAGTTGTGGGGTCTTTCAATTTCTGGAGGGCTTCCACTTTCTTTTCCTGGGGACAGAAACCCTGAGGAGTAATCCCATGCCCCAAGAAATTGACACGTGTTCTACACCACTGTGCCTTTGAAAGGAAAGTTTTGCTCCGGCAGCCCTCAACTGTGTCAGAACATAACGGATCTCCGCTATGTGTTCCTCCACAGTTGAGGTTTTGATGAGGATATCATCTACATAAGCCATGTTACCCCTTTCACCCAGGTCGGGCATGGCCTTATGTAGAAAAAGGTTGAATTAATTGCCGGAGTTGATGAATCTGAAGGGAGTCCGGGTCCATGTGTACTGCTGGCCCCCAAAGGTAAAAGCCAGCTTGTATTGGTCCTCCCTACTGACCGGTACAGTCCAGTATCCATTGGTCAGGTCTATTGCAGTGAATACCTGTGACCCCTGGATCTGGGCCAGCCCTTGGTCAATGTAGGGAAGAGGCCATCGGGAAGTATGGACCCCTTTGTTGAGCTCCCTAAGGTCGGCGCAGAGTCTCCACTGGCCTTTTGGCTTCAATATCCCCAGCACTGGATTATTGAAGGTGCTGTGGACTGGGCGGATTATCCCACGGGACTCAAGGTTCTTAATCATTTCAGTAAGGGACTCCATTGATGCGAGAGGCAAGCGATATTGCTTCACAAACACTTGAGTCATGCCAGGGTCCGTGGGAATTGTTGTTGTGTGGATATCGGTGCGCCCACAGTCATATGAGTCCACCGCAAAGAGATCTTGAAAATCCAAGAAAACTTGTTTCAACTTTTGCTTCTGCTCCAGAGTCTCACAGGCATCAGCTAGGTTGACTCTCTCTTCAACCATCTGCCTGAAGCCTGGAAAGACTTCTGGTTTTGCTATCTCAGCGGCCTCTCCAGCTGGGTGGAGAAGTCCCTGGTCAAAGTGCTGATTTGGACTGGTGGCTTCAGGTGGGAAAGGCAGCCATCATGGACCTGGAAAATCACCTCATCCCTCCTGAAGTCACAGGTCACATCTTCCTTACCATAAGGGCAGGAAGTGTACACCAGGAAGTTCCCCCCATGCCGGGTAAAGATCCTGTCTGGTGTTTTTTTGTCATCACTGTCACTGTCAAAACAGTCCTTGGGAATTGGTCCTAACAGTTCATTTCCCAAATCAATGGAAAAATGTCAGTCATCGTACGCCATTCCAATAATGGTGCCTGCGGCTAGAGTGATACTCTTTAAATCGCTGTTATCCACCTCTATTGGAATGGTGTCATGTTCTATATTAACTAATGGTGTTGGGTTTACCCCCAACCCTTGCTGTTGGAGAGAAGCATTTAGATGAATAAAGGCATCAGGGTTTTTCAATTTCTGTCCTCTTAACTTTCACTTCCAGGGAGAATTGTCGGGTCCTTTCTGGGATGGTGACTTCCTCTCCAATCTGCATTTCGACTGCATAAGGCAGCAATTGAGCTGACCTAATTGCTTTCTCTGGGTCATCAAAGCCCATGGGATTGTTCGCAAATCGGGACCAAGCTTTGAAGTTTATTAGGTCCAAACTAATGGCAAAGCGATTGAGAATGCCACTGCCTAAGTAAAAGGCGGCAGTGACGTCTCGCACGACCCAACAATTATGAACTATGCTCTTGTTGCCTATGGAGATTTTGAGCATACACCTGCTTGGTAGGAGATGTTTTCAATTGGGTGTTTCCAGATCCATTTCCCATTTGTCTATCAGTTTGAATGTGGAAATGGCTGGATCTTTTGGGAGTTGGCGGAACATGACTTCGCTGATGGAGCTCTTACTGTTGTTCACACACACTCGGGCGAGAACAGAGTCCTTCCCTTCATTTAACTGAACAGGGATGAACAACTGCTCTCCAATTTGCTGAATATCAGCCATGCTCTGAGCTAATTTCACATCTTTCTGGACTATAGGAGTGGGAATGTCTGATTGTGGATTGGTAAAGAATTTCAGAGTGTTTCCTTCTAGTGTGGAATGCCAACTTAAACAGGAAGGAAGGTGTATTTTCAGAAATAGAGAGGACCCCCCATCACCAGTGTGTTGTCCTACTGCTATTACTGTCACGTCTGGAATTTGGTTGTTCTGGAAGTGAAATTCTACTTGGTCAGATTTTTATTCAACCATGTGGCATGTGCCGTTTAAACTAACATGGTTGACACTCTGTTTTAACTTTATCGGTCGGCTAGTCTGGGTCCAGAGGACCTCGTTTACACAGTCTATTAGGGGTGACAACCTTCGCAGGAGGTCATTCCCTAGTAAACAAGGGGTGCCCTCTGGAGTCACAACTATGACCGGGTACTTCACCTTGTGTCGCCCAGTTTTAATGTCCAAATCCGCAGTAACCCTCGACGGGAATTTCCTTCCCGTCAAAGTTCTGAAGTTGTCCAGGAAGAGAGGTGAGAGGAATTTGATAATTCTCCCCCCTTCCTGAATTCAGTTCATCAAAGGCCTTTTTGGACAGAAGGGTCGCTTGGGATCCCGTGTCCACCAGTGCCAAAATTGTACCCTGCCCCTGTACCTGTACCAGGGCATAATATCTTCCCTCCTTCTCCGCAAGGGGGCAAGGATAATGTACATTTTTGGACAACTGGTGGGTTCATTTTTTAGTTTTGGACATTGAGAGAGAAGAGATTTGGGCAGAATTCTGCGGAGAGTCTTGGGAATCTGCAAAAAAAAGATGGCAACTAGAGCTGGGAGAAGGTTTGAGTTCCCCTGGTTCCAGTTCTGGGCCGCCGCCCCCTTTTTGGAGGCAGTCACCAGGATGGGTTTGAACCAGGGGATTTTTATGCTGTTGGTTCTGGGGTTGGATGATGGGCAGCGCTAGCTCAGTCCCCGCATCTACCCAGTCTGCATTTGAATCCTTTGGGAACCATTTTTCCTTGGGAGGAGTTCCCCCATCTCTGAAGGAGAAGATCCTTTTCCCAGAATCCTCTGAGGATCCCTCTCCTTCAAATTGTTAGATTTGTAACTCCTCCTCAAAATGGGTCTGTTTGGGTCCTTTGTTTCTCCTACACCCTTTCTGCTCCTTGGGTGGCAGACGTTCAGGGGCAGTAGATTTTGTTTCCGGTTCCTGGGTTTCCAGGGGCTCTTTACAAGTGGGGATGGAAACTTCCTCCAAGGCTTTACACCCCCCCTTCCCTTTGTGCCTCCTCCATGGGAACAGGTGGGTTGTCGGGCTGCTGCCCCCGTCATTGTTCTGGAGCACCAGGTCCGGAGTTTGAGGCATTCTGTGCTGGCATGCTCATCTGAGGGTTCTGCTGAGCCCTCGGCATGCGACCCAGATCCTGTGCCATGTTTTGGACCTCACACTCTAGCTGTGAAACCCACTCAGGTTGATACAGGGTTCTCATTTCTCCCCTGGGATGATCCCGGGAGGGGTAGCTATCCCTTCTCTGGTAATACCCCGGGTTGGGAAGATTTGGGTACCCCTCCACCCTTGGCCTCTCCTCTCCCGGATTAGGTTGTCTGGGCTCAGGAAAGTGGGGAAAGAAGGCTGGATTATTCTGGGGTTGAACATTTTGTGGATACCTACGGAAAAAGTCCAGCCCAGGATTTGGGGAATTTCTGCCCTCCTGGGGGAAGTGAGGAGGGAAGTTCCCTGGGTTAGGGGCTGCTTGGTTGGATCACCCCCCTTGGGCTGGAGGAGTCCACACATAACCAAGGATGGGTCTGTTCCCCTTGTAGCGGGGACGTACGTAGTCAGGGGAGTGAGGGATCCCATTTGTGGGACTACCTCCTTGGCTCCCTGTCTGTGACTGGCCCAAGGGCCTTCTGGGCTTGGAATTATTCTGCTGTGCAGGTGGATTTTTTGGCCCCCCCATCTCCAAATCCAAAATAGGGCAACCTTTACCTCTGCCACCTTAGCAGCAGCAGGTGTGTTCGTTGGTTTGGGGCTTTTCTGAGCATTCTTGTTTTCTATGGGCTTTTGCACCTCATAGATCCGGGTGGCCTGTTCAATGACCCAGTCTAGTGATCTTTTCTCATGAAAATCTCTCACTAGCTGGGTCATGATGTATTTTGGTAAAGCATGGAAAACAGTATTAACAAATTCTTTGCTGTCCCTTCCCACCCTTCTGGTAGTCTGCGCAAAGGCACGCTTTAACTCCTGCACAAATTCTTGTGGGGCCTGATCCTTCCCACATTGCAAGTTGTAGGCTGCCTTGCGAGCCTCTTGGGGATTTCTGTGAACAGAAAAATGCTTCAAGGTGGCTGCCCTATATGTGGACTATCTTGAATGATTTTGGTACTCCAGCCCCGCAAAGAAACTTGAGTATTCTGCTGAGAATGTCCATTTCACATACTGAATGCAGCTACTACTGTCTTTCAAATGGAAAGGTTCCATCATCTGCTCAAAGAGCTCTAAGTGCTCCCAAACAGAATACTTAGCGTTCTTATGATAAGACGTGATGACGCTCCTTATTGCCTTGATCGTTTTTAAGGGGTCCTTAAGCAAGGCCCTTTTTGCCTTATTGGCCTTCTTGGTTCGGGTAACCCTGGTCCATTCATCCTCTGACTCAGAGGCACTGCTCCCAGAGGTACCTGTCTGGTCTTCTAGGTTCTCCCGGGTTCTGCGAGCCTGGGAATGGCTGGCAGAATGTGGGGACCTAGTCTCCTGTGTCTTGGGGCGCTCAGAGGAGTCTTCTAATTCCTCCTTGCTCCCAGGATTTGATGGGTACCCTCCCCCCCACTGTCCTAGCTGGGCAGAGGTTTTCAGGATGCCCTTAGTGGGCCTACTCTCCTGGAGTTCCCCACTAAATTTCACTGTACTTGGGTACCCATACCCAGATGCCCACCCATCCACTCCTGGGAGGTGCTGGTCTATGAGCCCCATACTTCTGACTGGATAGGTCACCCAGTCCCTGGAGGGCCAGGTGATTTTCTTCCAGTTTCCCTTTTAAGTGACAGACTTCCTGGCCTAAAGTGTTCCTTTCCTGAGCAAGAGCCTGCCTCTGTGCTGCCAGGTTGTCCCTCTGTCTTTGAAGGGCACCAGCTTTCTGGCGCTCATCATCAAACTCTGCCTGGGTGTCCAGGTCTTTCAGAATTAATTTGTTGCTCTCTGCCTTCTCTGTATCAAGGTGGCTTTGCAGGGTGACTACCTGCTCTGTGCATGCCCTGTTGAAGTCCAGTTGTTGCTGCAGCTTTTTCTGGCTCTGCAGTAGAGAGTCCACACTTTCTTGGTACTCCTTCTTCAAGGCCAGAATTCTGGTATCCTGTTCTGCCTTTTCCTGTTGCAGGATACCCATATCCTCTTTGATTTTAACTATATACTCCCTGCTTTCATTTTCGGACTCCTGGCTCCTCTGCAGCCTCTGCTCAGAAGAGTCCAGGTCAGATTGGGCCTTTTGTAATGCCATCAGTTGCCTACTTGCCAGATCTTGGCCTTCAGCATATTTATCCTGTATGGCTCCCATAGATAAATATAGATATGCTGCTATCTTGGCAATCTTATTTTGCTCATCCTTGGCCTTAGGCGCCATATATAGTTCACTCAGGGCCACATGGAAGGGACCCTGGTCTCGCTATATATCTAACCCTGTTGCAGTGATCTGTTGTGTGATTGCCTGCAACCACACATTCTGATCCTGCTCTGTCCATTCACCTCTCACAAATAACTTATGTAAAAGGTGTTCTCTAGCCATCTTGATGTCTACCAATGTCGCCATTTTGCAAATATTAATTTCCTTCCTGACTTACAGAAGTTTTTTTTTATCTTTGCAAAACAGACCGTTTCCTTAGAGCGTTCCCTTTTGAGGGGTGCTTTTACAGTGTAACACAGAGTGGTAGCCTAACAGGATTTATGTATCCTGTCAGTTAGCACACTGTATTAAGCTGCACAAGTGGTAGATGTAATCCAGAAATCCCGCTACGAGCCCCCCATCCATAAGTGATTTCAATCCAGCACTCCAACTAAGTCAATGCCTAGTATGGGATGCCCAATGGAAACCCTTATTTATATATTTTTATGTCAAAAGTTCTTTGAATTTTGGATGATGTACCCTTATATAACGCCCCTCTCTTTGAATTCCCCCGGTCTCACTGAACCAAGAAATAGGTTTGTTTTGCAAATTAAAAGATTTATTTGAAGAATTGAACAATATATATATCATACTTTTATAAATATGGATAATATCTGAATATCACACTTATGAATATAAACATTGATCGGCAATGGTTAATATGACAATATCAACAATCTCTTTAATCAATTAGGAGTATTAATAGGAAGAATAATGTAGTAGAGAATAACTTTGTGTGGGTTCAAGGAAATGCAATGAGAGAAAAGAATGCAACACAGAAATAAACTTGATATGAATTCAACCAAAGACAATGTGATTACTCACTCCACCCAGTATGCAATATGAAGAGATGGAATGAGGGTACAGAGGTATCAGGAATAACAATCAACAATTTCAGTTTCAATCCCACTTCCTCCCCAGCAGGCTTAGAGAAAAACAGTGCTGATTTTAAACAGGTCAAATGCTTTTAAATGTGGTTGAAAACAAGAAATAGCTGCTTTTACAGGTGGTGAAATTGAGCCAAATGCAATTTTGCGGCAACTTTTCCGCATGCAGGAAACGCGATTATGGAAAAACTATAAGCAACTGGAATGTGGCTGAGGATGTTGGCTTCAAAAGGATGTTTAAATTTTGTTTCTAGAACATACGGTTCAAAAGTTATAGAGGTTTTAGTAAAGGTCGATTTTTCTCAAAAGGAGTCAAGATTTCTAATGAAATTGCGCTTTGAATTACAAACCGGTTGGCTTACATTAACAATTATCACAGGATTTGATGGAGAAAGGATTCAGAATGGACAAAAGAGATTATACAATGCAGTCTGGATGTGATGGAATGGGTTGGATGGATTACTTTAAACTAAGAGATGACTATGGACAGTTCTACGCTAAATACTCCCAACTCTGGTTTAAAATGGACCCGTCAAAGATCTGGTCAAAGGTTTGGACTGGACTTCGCTTGCCACCGGACAGGTCTCAGGCGCTTGGTTCTGCTCTCAGCACTCTGGTCTCTGCGTGGCCTCTTGGACTGGATCTGACGTTTTCTGGGTTACAGCTCTGCTGGACTGATCTGGATCTTGGGTTCTAGCAAAGGTTGTTGGCTAGAAGCAGCAAACAGCTCAGCCATGCTGTTGAATGGATTAGGCCCTGTGGAAGTTTAGGGGTTAAATCAGGTTGCTAGATTTTAAAGGCCTGCTGAAAAGAGTTCAGCTTTTTGGATTGGCCTTTCTGCTTCAGAGTTCTGGAGTCTGGATCTAGGTTCTAGAATCTGGATCTTCCTGCAGGGTGCTTTGCCAGTGGATCAGTTGATGAGTGAAAGTGTGTGTGTCCTGCCTGTCCTCAGCAATCCCTATTTATCAATTTTCCAAAGTGGGTGGGGGGGCTTATACACAATGCCCAACCCTCTAAGGATCTGATAGGTCAGAGAATTCCCTGTCCCCTTATTTGAGAAAGGAACGGTGTCATGAGGTGTCATCATGTGTCAGAGTGATGCTGCCATTTACAATCTAGGGAAGAACCTCCCCTTTGCTTTTACCCAGAAAATCTATTTTTCCCAAAAAACATATTTTTAATATGCACAACTTGTTAATAATACATATACACATCACATATTGCTTAAGGTACGTTTCTGTCAACATCTTATCTGCCTACGAGTTTTGGCTCATAAATGACAATTTTTCACGCCTTTGGTTGGTTACACATTTTCAGATCTGTACGATTTTTTTTTAAACATACATGCACATACCCTCTGGGCATATTCCTGTAATTTTTCAAGTTCCTAGCATAATCACAATAGCTACAATATTAAAAATTTCGTGATCAGTCTCTGAATGTCGCACAGATTCCAGATTAGTTTTAAACTGTGAGCGAATTTTTCATTTTAATCTCTAAATTTCATATTTTTGTCAGTTTGGTACAATATTTTATAAGTCTTTTCCTTAAAAAATATATTTAGTCCAGTTTCAAATCCACATTTTCAGTCTGGCCCGCCCCCAAAGCTTGGCTGAGCCAGAGAGTCACATGGCTTTTCTTCCTGCCCGGGCAGTTATTGTCAGTCACACCCGAATTAGCATTTCCATTGAGTTCAAGGACTCCATTGTCTCTTTCCCAGAGCCACATGCCAGAGTGCCCCTCCAATTTCCTTTCACACTTGCCTGTCAGATACTCAGCAGAGCACAGGAGAAAAGATTCCTTTGTTTAGGGAGGAGGTGTGGAATGTGTTTGAAGCTCAGTGTGGGAAACCTCTTGGAAGTTTAGCGGAATCAGGTTACCTTATAGTCCATTTTAACATTGTTCCTTGTGCAAAATTACAGTTACAAATTTAAAATAAGCAAACATATCCTCAATTCCAGTCTTTTTCAACATGAAAATCAATGTGTGGCACCCTATATCGCATTTGATGGAAGTCCCTTCCTTGGCATATTTAGCTTTTGAGACACAGTTTCTCCTGTCAGATTTAGAGATTGCCAGCATCTGACAGAGGCGAGTAACGGTATTGCACCCATTTTTGACATATTTCTTTCCAGCAACCATCTTCAAAAGTAGACTTTGTTCAGATAACATATACTTCTGCTGACATTATATTTATGTGGATTCTTGAAGTAGAATGATGTTCAACACCCAACAGGAGGTTGGATCTTTTGGGTGGTTTGTGAGCCATGATTTTTGCAAATTTGACAACCAAGAAAAAACGGATTTTCACACAGCTCTGTGTTTCTTTTGTAATCAGCCTTGCTCTGTGGACAGCCAAATGATGGGTTTTGGCAGTGGCCTCCTGTGTTACCACTGACATAGGCAAAAGTGGATGGCGGCCTATTTTTCAGATTTTTCCTGCGCACTTCTGGATGATTTTTAGCGAGCAAAATGCTCTCCAGCGGCCCTTCTAATGTTCCTGATGCAAGCAGCGCACAGGAATGTTGCAGGGCCTGGACTAGTGGGTTTAAACATCCCACAAGCCCCCCCTCTTGCTATCTGGCGTTGATCTTCCATCAATGGGAATTCGCAAGACTGGGATGACCGTTTCATATCTTCTGGTTCCACAAATGGCAAAGTTCTTCATCTTTTCCTCCATCAGGGGTGGATCGATCGGTTCTCCTCGCCAGTCCTGATATGAGCATTGAGCGATACTCCGGGCCCCTCGGATCTTTGCTCCCGGTCCCTGGGTAGTCCTCCTTGGTTTCCGTCTCCATGGTTTATCGATCCTAGGATGACAAAGCAAAAATATATTCGTAGACATTTCCCCACCACCATTAATGTCATGGGGCGGACACATACATTTTGATAAATCAGAACACATTTTTGTTATTGTATTTTATATGCTATATATGGAATATTTTAGAGTTGGAATTTTATGAATCTGGAGTGGCCCCCTCTGGGGTTCCAGATGACACCTCCAGTTGCTGCAGAGTGTGCCTAGGATGGCAGCACTTTAGTTGGTTAATATGGACCCACTTATCTTCCCCTTCCGCCAAGCAACCTTTGGGGATACAGATTTTGTAGGAGACTGGTGAGATTTTGTCTACAATTTCAAAAGGACCCCTCCAGGTAGGCAAACATTTTCGCTGTTTGGCCTGGTTCCTTTGGAAATTGTATAAGTAGACCCGGTCTCCTACATTGTTTTCCTTTCTGGTAGTCTTTAAGTCATAGTGGGTCTTCATGCTGTCTGCTGATCTTTCTAGATTTTGCTGAGCATAGGCAAAAGCATGTTGAAGGTGTTTTCTTAGATTTTCAACATACTCATGAGTTGTGGAGGCATTGATCAATGTCTGCTTTTGGGTCCTGTAGAGCAGATGCTGGGGAAGCACCATCCTGCGTCATCATCAGCTCAAACGGTGACATTTTGGTTGCAGATGAAGGGGTAGATCTGATAGCCATTAGGACAAGAGGTAATCGAATATCCCAACTTGGCCCAGAATCAGCCACAAACTTTTTTAATATGCTCACAATGGTTTTGTTGTATCTCTACTGCAGCAATAGAGGCTTGCCGGTAGGCAATGTGTAGCTTCCTTTTAACCCTAAGTATCTCCCACATCTTTGTCATTACTTCGCTGGTGAAATGGCTACCTCTGTCTGACTCGATCCTTTGGGGTAGTCCAAAACGCAAAAAGATGTGGTTGATCATCAAGGCAGCTGCTGTTTCTGCCTTTCAGTTTGGGGCTGGGAGACATTCCACCCATTTTGTAAACAAGCATGTCACGGTCAACATGTACTTGTTTCCGCTAGAGGAGCGAATCACGGGCCCGATGAAATCGACTTGTAAATCTGACCATGGCAGTGTCATCCCCCTCTCTTGGGGAGGCGCACGGTGTGTGAGGGATGTTGGCTGAAATTGTGCACACACAAGACACCCCTTCAAGTATTGGTCGAGGTCCTGCCCCACGTGTGGCCTGTATGCAACCTCTCTTAAGATTTCAAGTGTTGTATGAAACCCCCTATGACCGGCTGTGGCCGCATCATGGGCGTGACTTAACATCAGGCTTCGGAATGAGGTAGGAACCACCCACTGATCATGGCCTGCTATGGATTTCCTCACCAACAAACTGTCTTGGATTCAGAACATTTTTGGACATTTCATCAACACTCTGAGGTCCTCTTTCCCTATGTAATCGGTATCCGTCAGGGGAAAGTTCTTAGGGTCCCCAATGTGTTGATAAAACTTACCAGTTATTGGATCCCCTTTTTGAGCCGTAATCAAATCAGCATCTGGGCTCTCCTTACTCCATTGTGCAATTGAGAGATCATTGTGAGCATTTGTCTGGGACTTAGTGATAGCAGTGACCTGGATTTCCCCCAACAGGGACTCAATCTCAATTAGATTCCCTTGGATGGCCCCGGTTTCGGCCAGCTGATCAGCTAATTCATTTCCAGTTTTGTCTGGTCCCTCTACTTTAGAATGACCCTTGATCTTTTTCCAGTAGCTGGTTATCCCATTCGAGGTGACCAGATGATCAATATTTTGGATTAACTTCCCATGTTTCAAGGGTTTGTTATTAGCACATAACATGCCTCTGGTTTTCCATTAACCAGGTGCTTCACGAACCCGTTCCATACATAATCCGAATCTGTGATTATGACCAGTTTGTGGCGTTAATGTTGGACAGCAGTGAGGATGGCTTGATGCACAGCCCTCAACTCTGCCACTTGACTACTTCGGGGACTAATCTTGTACCTAGTGGAGGGTTTTGGGATCTCATTCACCCATGCATTCCCTACGCCAGCCACAAGTTCCTTTTCCCCATTGTTGTCAACATGGTAAGAGCATCCATCCACATAGACAGTGGGCATTCCCTCACACTTGTCTTCTTCAAAAACTTTGTGTGGGGAATTAAGGTATGCCTCCATGTTGTCCTTGATTTTTAGACTTTTGTCCTCAAGACAGTTTTCTCTGGCACAATCATGCAAGTCTGCCAGACCTTGCGCGAAGGGACTCTTCTTGTTTTGGCCATATCTGACCTCCACAGGAAAGCCTTGCATTGACAGAATCCAGGAAGTAATTCAGGAATTACTCACATTTCCGGCCCGGATTCTGTCACTTTGGAGATATTGCAGAGGCTGGTGTGGAATCTCCACTATGATGTGTTCCCCCTGGATAAACGGGCGGTAATTCTTCGATGCCCTCACCGTTTCCAGGAGTGCCTTCTCACAATCGTTGAATTTTTTCTTCACGGAGGATAAAGTCTTGCTCGCGTAGGAGATTACTTTATTGAACTTGTCATGTATTTGGTATAATACTTCAGTCAAGCATGTATTAGAGAACCCTGTCTCCAAGAAGAACTCCTTGTTTCTGACAGGGTAAGCTAGGCAAGGCGCTTGTGAGAGGCTTCTTTTGAGTTGTCTTACTGCCTCGGCTTGTTCTGGACCCCATTCCCACTTACCCGCCCCCTTCAAAAGATGAATCAGGGGTCTGGTGATCTCTGCGTAGCCTTCAATGAACTTCCTGCTGTAATTAGTCAGTCCAAGGAGGCTCCTTAGTTCCCGCAGAGTTGTGGGGTCTTTCAATTTCTGGAGGGCTTCCACTTTCTTTCCTGGGGACAGAGACCCTGAGGAGTAATCCCATGCCCCAAGAAATTGACACGTGTTCTACACCACTGTGCCTTTTGAAAGGAAAGTTTTTCTCTGGCGGCCCTCAACTGTGTCAGAACATAACAGATCTCTGCTATGTGTTCCTCCACAGTTGAGCTTTTGATGAGGACATCATCTACATAAGCCAGGTTACCCCTTTCACCCAGGTCGTGCATGGGCTTATGTAGAAAAATGTTGAATTCATTGCCGGAGTTGATATATCCGAAGGGAGTCCGGGTCCATGTGTACTGCTGGCCCCCAAAGGTAAAAGCCAGCTTGTATTGGTCCTCCCTACTGACAGGTACAGTCCAATATCCATTGATCAGGTCTATTGCAGTGAATACCTGTGACCCCTGGATCTGGGCCAGCCCTTGGTCAATGTAGGGAAGAGGCCATCGGGAAGTATTGACCCTTTTGTTGAGCTCCCTAAGGTCGGCGCAGAGTCTCCACTGGCCGTTTGGCTTTAATAGCCCCAGCACCAGATTATTGAAGGTACTGTGGACTGGACGGATTATGGAAGGTTGATTTTAAGAAATAGAGAGGACCCCCCATCACCAGTTTGTTGTCCTACTGCTATTACTGTCACGTCTGGAATTTGGTTGTTCTGGAAGTGAAATTCTACTTGGTCAGATTTTTGTTAAACCATTTGGCAGGTGCCGTTTAAACTAACATGGTTGACACTCTGTTTTAATTTTATTGGTCGGCTGGTCTGGGTCCAGAGGACCTCGTTTACACAGTCTATTAGGGGTGACAACCTTCTCAGGAGGTCCTTCCCTAGTAAACAAGGGGTGCCCTCTGGAGTCACTACTATGACCGGGTGTTTCACCTTGTGTCGCCCAATTTTAATGTCCAAATCTGCAGTAACCCTCGATGGGAATTTCCTTCCCATCAAAGTTCTGAAGTTGTCCAGGAAGAGAGGTGAGAGGAATTTGATAATTCTCCCCATCCCCCCCACCATCCTGAATTCAGTTAATAAAACGCCTTTTTGGACAGAAGGGTAGCCTGGGATCCCGTGTCCACCAGTGCCAACATTGTACCCTGCCCCTGTACTTGTACCGGGGCATAATATCTTCCCTCCTTCTCCGCAAGGGGGCACAGATAATGTACATTATGGACAACTGGTGGGTTAGTTTTTTAGTTTTGGACATTGAGAGAGAAGAGATTTGGGCAGAATTCTGTGGAGAGTCTTGGGAATCTGCAAGAAAAAGGTGGCAACTAGAGATGGGAGAAGGTTTGAGTTCCCCTGGTTCCGGTTCTGGGCCGCACCACTCTCCCTTTTTGGAGGCAGTCACCAGGATGGGTTTGAACCAGGGGATTTTTATGCTGTTGGTTCTGGGGTTGGATGATGGGCGGCGCTAGCTCAGTCCCCACATCTACCCAGTCTGGATTTGAATCCTTTGGGACCCATTTTTCCTTGGGTGGAGTTCCCCCTTCTCTGAAGGACAATATCCTTTTCCCAGAATCCTCTGAGGATCCCTCTACTTCAAATTGGAAGATTTGTACCTCCTCCTCAAAATGGGTCTGTTTGGGTCCTTTGTTTCTCCTACACCCTTTCTGCTCCTTGGGTGGCAGACGTTCAGGGGCAGGAGATTTTGTTTCCGATTCTTGGGTTTCCAGGGGCTCTTTACAAGTGGGGAAGGAAGCTTCCTCCAAGGCTTTACACCCCCTTCTCCTTGTGCCTCCTCCATGGGAACCGGTGGGTTGTTGGGGTGCTGCCCCCGTCTTTGTTCTGGAGCACCAGGTCCGGAGTTTGAGGCATTCTGTGCCGGCATGCTCATCTGAGGGTTCTGCTGAGCCCTCAGCATGCGACCCAGATCCTGTGCCATGTTTTGGACCTGGCGCTCTAGCTGTGAAACCCACTCAGGTTGATACAGGGTTCTCATTTCTCCCCTGGGCTTATCCCGGGAGGGGTAGCTATCCCTTCTCTGGTAATACCCCGGGTTGGGAAGATTTGGGTACCCCTCCACCCTTGGCCTCCCCTCTCCCGGATTAGGTTGTCTGGGCTCAGGAAAGTGGGGAAAGAAGGATGGATTATTCTGGGGTTGAACATTTTGTGGATACTTGTGGATAAAGTCCTGCCCAGGATTGGTGGAATTTCTGCCCTCCTGGGGGAAGTGAGGAGGGAAGTTCCCTGGGTTAGGGGCTGCTTGGTTGGATCCCCCCCTTGGGATGGAGGATTCCACACATAACCCAGTATGGGTCTATTCCCCTTGTAGCAGGGACTTACATAGTCAGGGGAGTGAGGGATCCCATTTGTGGGACTACCTCCTTGGCTCCCTGTCTATGACTGGCCCGAGGTTTTTATGCCCCCCATCTCCAAATCCAAAATGGGGGCAACCTGGGGGCGCTGTTGCGCGCAACTAAGATGGCCGCCTGATCGGAGTGCTCCGATCCCACGAACATCCTATATACGAATTAATCCTGTCTGGAGCCGTGACAAGAAGAAACGGCTTCACCAACTGATGCCCCAATACATGCGGTACATTGTGTGCAAATTTTGTCCAAAAACGCGGCGGCACTGAGGAGTTCGCAGCCCCCTTTACACTGACGGCCTGCCCAGCGGATCGCGAGCCGCCCCTGAGCTCCAGGAGAATTCCGCGCCAGACCGAGGCTGCAACAACATTGCAGGGCTGTGTGGGGGAGGAGCACCAATCCCCGCATTGCGGCATCGTGACGCGGGCTTGAAGGCGGACCGTGTGGGCTGGCGCCAGGCTCCCGGGCTGGTGGAGGATCGACGGCTGTGTCTGCCCAACCCCCGAACAGCAGCTGGGACAGTGCACCGTCTCCCACGCAGGACACCAGCTGGCTCCGGCTGCGGGTCTGCCGCCGAACGGGCCGCCGGCCGGTGCTGCAAAAGCAGGTGAGGGATGTGAAAGTGTGCGGCCCCAGCATCATAGAAAGGCTTATAAAGCAAGTAACGGGGTGAAGTAGGATATTATCCTGTGCATAGCAGCTGACATTCAGAGACATTGATGAACGCGGGAGGACACAATTCACCCGCGAAGTGGACTGGAACTATATTACACCTGCATTCCCTCCAGGTGGTTACTTGAGGGTGCTGCCCCACTGCTATTTGCCACTGTGGGGGGCTCATGCACGATTCTGTTAATCCTGTAATCCCGACTAATTAGCTGTAGGACGAACGGGATCCGTAGCCGGTCACCATCAAGGCACCCCAACACCATCGGCCTGATTGTGTCCATAGAGGCTACACTACGGGGCGGGACACGTCCTGATTACATCAAGGAACCGGGCATCCAGCGCAGCGAGGACCAGGGCGCTGGGTACGGACGCTAGGGGCCACGTGGTGCAACACGAGTGGGCCGGTGGTTGGTGTTGAGGCCTGCCGGCAGTGATACTGGTGGAAGTCTACATTGGGCACACTCGAGGCCAGAAGTGCAGGCGCACCGCCGCCACAACGCTGCACAAGATCCGGTCCATTATATGCAGCGGCCTGTGTTTAGCCCCACTCCAATCTAACACTCAAGTGAGCCGCACCTTTAGCAGGGGTGGCCCTCGCCTGCGTCTCTGTGGGAAGCCGCGCAGCCAAGGCGCTGGACCCGACGCAACTTGCCCTGATCATCAGGATCCACAGATCTGCTGACAGCACAGTAACAAGGGCTGGGATTCCACTCCTTACGGCCCAGTTAATACGCTGAAATTCTCCCACCAGCGGATACGGCACTCGGAGCCCATACGTTTGCACTGCCTGACGCGGTGGCCTGCAGAGCTGCAAAATGAATCACGCTGCTATTCGGATTGCCACCAAGCAAGGCCCTGATCCTAAAAAGAAACGCACCATCCTTCCGAACCGCCGACAAGAACCCAATACACACTGCCGGGGAGAACTCTGAGGGACGTGACCTGGCTGCGGGATACCCCAGGATCCGTGAAGCAACAACATCAATGGGCTAAAGGATTTGATGTATTGGTGCCCAATGGGTTGCAACACGTAGTCAGCTACACAAGTCCGTACAGACTATATTATAGCAGTGTAGGCGACCGGCCCAACCCACGTTATCAACCCCTGCTCAGCACAGGCGACTCATGGGCCGCAACGAGAAGAGAAGCACAGGCGGGAGGAAAACCGGCCCAATGGACGCCTTTGCCAGATCCCAACCTCAAGGAACGCCGGCCACCACATCCATGGGGGATGACAATACTGCTGTGTCATTGTCTGACGCCAGAGAAGATCGTTTAATGACTATGGTCCAGAACGGCTTCCTAGCAGTGAATGTCAAGTTGGACGATATTGTTTCAACGATCAGCTCCCTTAAGGCTAGAGTGGACAAGGAAAGCTCTTACATTACAGAAACCGAGAACAGGATCAGCACAAATGAGGATGCGATAATACAACATGGCCGAGACATAGCGCAGTTGAAAGGAGAACTACGTAAGACTCAAGCAAAATACGAAGACCTCGAATCGAGATCTAGAAGAAACAATGTTCTTATCGTTGGCTTTCCGGAATCCTTCTGCAGGGGCCCGATGAAACGACAACTAGAGGCCCTTTTGAAAACTCTTCTAGGCACAGAATCCTTCTCTGACCACTTCCTTGTTGAAAGGGTACACCGTACCCTAGCGCCACCACCCAAACCTGGGGCACCACTGCGCACGATCATTGTTCGCCTCCTCAACTACAGGAAGAGAGACACGATCCTAAAGCTTTCCAGACAAAAGGGCACCCTACAATATGAGGAAAGCAGAGTCCACATATATCCGGATTTCTCGACCAGCGTCCAAATGCAACGCAGATCCTACGAACAGGCCAAAAGGCTACTAAGATTGCGCCATGTCCCATATGCCCTTATCTTCCCGGCGAAGCTACGAATTCAGCATGGAGGCAGGTCGCATTTCTTTGAGAACCCTGGGGAAGCTATATCGTACATATAGGCGTCCATCCCCATTCCTCCCAAAGATCATGACGAGATCAAAACAGGCCACCGCGACTGGGCAATAACGACCCGGACTCAGCTGTCTGAAATGGATTGACGGAGAAATCCTTACTCGAGCCGTGAAGAATATCCATTCGAGAACAACGGCTCCAATTGATATCTTTTGAAAAAGTTGGGATTGTGAGACTCTACTAATGGAGGCCTTGCGACTGCAACTAGCGACCCTCAGGAAAGTTCCACAGGTTATGGGGGAAGGGCTACATCATCGGGTTGGGGTTGATGGTGCGTGCAGGGGTGGGGGAAGGGCACAAAGTTTTGCCACGGTTGGCAACAGTTTCAAAATCGAGAGACAGGTTGCATCAAGTGCAGTTGTTAAGGTCGATGGCATACGCAAATCAATTCACACATCGATATTAAAAGTAAACTATGGTGCTGGGTGACAAAGGTATAACAGTTAAACTCCTTTCATGGAACATTCGGGGTCTAAACAACCCGATTACAGCCAGAAAAACCGCAGCGTACATAACCAGACACAATCCCCAGATCATACTACTGCAAGAGATGCACGCACTAGGGCAGGTCTGTACCAATTTCCTTCCAAGATGGAGCGCACTGCGATACTATACTGAATACTCCAATCTAGAGGAGGCCTTACTTTAATACATCCGAAATTGGGCTTCCGAGTCTGACGCTAAAATTGATATACAAGGAAGATACGTCTTAGTCTGGGGAGAGTTGGCGGGACGGAAGATGGTTATAGTCAATACGTATGGCCCCAACATAGAAGACCCCGTATTCTACAACACTATACATAATATGTTATTGTAAGCTGAAGACACAGCAGTGATTTGGGGGGGAGATTTTAATACGATACACGACACAACCTTTGACAGGTCCACAACCTCACACATAGCCTTAACCAAAACCGCACTAGCTATACGACAAATAATGCAACAAATGACTATGGTGGACATCTGGCGAGAATTACATCCCCATGAAAAGTGCTTCACTTTCTATTCATCAGTACATGACTCCGAATAGACTACTTGCTTATCAGTTCAACACTCACAAACATGGTCCGGCACTGTGAAATGTACCCCCGCACCCTCTCAGACCACTCCCGTGTATCAATCCCTCTAGGTGTCAGCGAAGCTACCCCGAGGGCCAGACGTTGGAGAATGCCCCCTGTCCTACTTAGAGACCCAAACGTTTGCGAATCATTACTCATTGAAATAGAGGAATTTTTTCAGCTAAATGAGGGGTCAGTGGATCGGTGCTCCACACTATGGGAAACATTTAAATTATGGGTACGAGGTGCAATCATGGCCGAAACTACGGGACTATTGAAAGCTGTTAGACAGGAATTGGACAGCATGGAAGCCAAACTTGAGCTCCTGGAGTTTGAATACACCTGCACACATAGTAAAGAAGCCCTTTTGGACATTCACACAACACTGGCAGAATTTAATAAACTGCTGCAAGGGAGGTCCAATACATGGTTGCCCCGGTCTGAGCTCGTAGATACGGGGAAAGCAATAAAGCAGGGAGGTTCCTAGCCCAGATGCTCAAGGCCGAAAACGGCCACCCCCCCATTGCGGCCATCCAGACGCCTAGTGGCGACATAGTAAATGGTGAACAAGAAATTAATTATATGTTTGCCGCATTCTACAAATCGCTATATTCCAATCAGGACACCAAAACCAAAGAAGAAATAACGGAGTACCTGCACATACTCGATCTCCCTACCCTGACCCCAGAAACATGCATGCTATTAGATACCCCCATATCTCTTGAGGAAATTACAGAGGCAATGAAAGCATTAAAAAATGTATTTAAAAAATAGATAGGCAACATTAAAAAAAAAATACTAGCACTTTTTTTATTTTAAACTTCCTATGTAACATTTTGAGCTATTCAAGCTCATAATTCACAAAAGCAAGCACATGGGCACATCCATTTTGTGAAATGCCAGCTGTAGTAAACAAAAGCTACCGCTGGGTGGCTTTTCCTTCATTGGTGCTGTACGCGGAGGACGGGGACCAGAGACCAGAGCAGGAAAGCTGCAGCTGAATCTCGGTAAGTGCTATTTATTTTTTTTAAAAAAATAAGCACTAGCTGCGTTTTTTTTTCTAAGTTTTCCGGGCTGGAGGAGCCCGGAAAACTTAGAAATAAAACCGTAGCTTTAAAAACGTTGTATTTATGTTTGCGGTCACTTTTGAAGCGACCGCAAACATAAATACAACCTTATTATGTTTGAAAACGCTGCGGGTTTTCTTTCCAAGTTTCTTAGGCTCCTCCGGCTCGGAGGAGCCTGAGAAACTCGGAAAGAAAAACCGCAGCGTTTTCAAACACAACTGCGTTGTGTTTCTGCCTGCTGTGGCTATCACTTTGGGTCTCCGGTGCTCCCGCAGGGGAGCACCGGAGACCCAAAGTGAAAGCCAAGACAGGCAGAAACACAACGCGGTTGTGTTTCTGCCTAAATCTGCTTTCCCCTTTGGGGCTCTCGGGCTCCCCATAAAAAAAACTAGCACTTTTTTTTTTAAACTTCCTATATAAAATTTTGAGCTATTCAAGCTCAAAATTCGCAAAAGCATGCACATGGGCGCATCCATTTTGTGAAATGGATGCCCGCCTGTGCTAGTTTTTGCTTTTGCGGCACTAATGAAGGAAAAGCCAGCCAGCTGTAGTAAACAAAAGCTACCGCTGGGTGGCTTTTCCTTCATTGGTGCTGTACGCGGAGGACGGGGACCGGAGACCAGAGCAGGAAAGCTGCAGCTGAATCTCGGTAAGTGCTATTTATTTTTTTTTTAAAAATAAGCACTAGCTGCGGTTTTTGTTCTAAGTTTTCCGGGCTGGAGGAGCCCGGAAAACTTAGAAATAAAACCGCAGCTTTAAAAACGTATTTATGTTTGCGGTCACTTTTGAAGCTACCGCACACATAAATACAATGTTATTGTGTTTAAAAACGCTGCGGTTTTTCTTTCCAAGTTTCTCAGCCTCCTCCGGCTCAGAGGAGCCTGAGAAACTCGGAAAGAAAAACCGCAGCGTTTTCAAACACAACCGCGTTGTGTTTCTGCCTGCTGTGGCTATCACTTTGGGTCTCCGGTGCTCCCCCACGGGAGAACCGGAGACCCAAAGTGAAAGCCAAGACAGGCAGAAACACAACGCGGTTGTGTTTACATGCCGCGGTGTTTCTGCCTACAGCTGATTTCCAATTTGGGGCAAACAAATTACTCATGTTCTTTTGGAAGAATGATTCTTTATTTTTTTACATTTTTTTTAATGTTGACAATCTATTTTTTAAATCAAATTTTTAGCTGGACTACCCCTTTAACCTCGGGTAAAGCCCCCGGATCCGACGGTCTAGGTGCTGAAATATACAAAGAATTCCATGACATACTAGCCCAGTTTCTTACTGAAAGTTTGAGAAGAGGCAATGGAGTATGGCGTGCTGCCAGACACCATGCGAGAGGCAGTGATAACTGTCCTCCTTAAACCCCGCAGAATACTGATGTCAAGATTTTTGCAAAAATCCTGTCTACCAGGCTACTGCCCTATATGCCCATACTGGTGCATCCCAACCAGGCTGGCTTTATACCAACAAGGTCCACTGCCCTAAATCTGCGCAGACTCTTTGGAGTGATGGCACAGATAGATCCAGCAGCGGATGCGGTGGTGGCGTTCCTAGGTGCCGAGAAAGCTTTCGACTCTGTCTCCTGGGTCTATCTATTTCTGGTCCTTGAGAGATTTGGGTTGGGACGGTACTTTGTGAACTGTGTTCGGCTACTATACACGTGTCCGGGAGCGAAAATACTATCTAATCAAACCATGTCATCCTTATTTCACCTAGGTAGAGGCACAAGACAGGGCTGCCCCTTCTCCCCAATTTTATTTGCACTTACAATAGAGCCCATGGCCGAATATATCCGACAAAATCATGCTTGCAGAAGTCTTCGTATGACCGGGAAGCCACAAATTATCTCCCTATATGCAGATGACACCCTACTATAGATCAGGAACCCAGAGGAAAATTTAGCGCCAATCATGGCAGAGTTGGAAAAATTCTCTGAATACTCGGGGTACAGGATCAACATTTCTATGTCGGAACTGTTCCCGCTCACTCCTAAAACTAGAGACATGTCAGACACACATGGATTCAAATGGGCTCCTGTACACATCTGCTATCTGGGGATCATGGTATCAAGAGACAGGAGTACATTGTTTACAGAAAACCATGGCGAACTACTACAATCCTTCAGTTAAATTACAACTCTGGAACAAGCTCCCCTCATCCCTGTATGGGCGAATATCGCTGCTTAAGATGGTTTTGCTACCCAAACTCTTGGACCTTTTTTGCAACATACCGATTTGGCCGGGTAAAACATTATTTACCAAACTCAACACGCTAACCTCTACATTTGTATGGGGAGGGAAGACGGCCAAATTGAAATGGTCCAAAATGACAGAACCCTTTGGAAAAGGTGGGATTGCAGCACTAGACTTTAAACTATACTACTTAACATCACAGGCACACTTTGCGAGACACTGGTTCGACCCGGAAGACACCGCAACACATATTCCCATGGAAAGATATGCTGCATCCCCCTCAGACCTACGAGCGGTAATGTTTGACCCCAATCGAAAAGACAAATGCAATATGACCCTGTAAGCACCACCGCGCGCGCGTGGTTTATGATATATAAGAGAATCGCCCTTCCAACTCCGTATGACCCGGAGGTGCCGCTGTGGAACTTCCCGGGCATAAACCCTGCATTCGATAAGGCACTCCTGGGTAGCTGGGACCCACAGAAGCAGTTCAGAATGCGGGACATGTTTCCGGAAGGGAGGTACTGTGAATTAAACTATTTTGTTAGGGCGGTGGGTGAAGGCTACCTCATGCGCTTCCAGTTTCATAGGATGAAATCCGCCTTTGCCGCTAAATGGCCCTCGTTCCCAGAAGATGCATAAACAATAGGTGTATCCTACCCTTTGTTAGACTAAGTCTAAGTTTAAATGATTGTTGAGGGAGCAAGTACTCGACTATTTCTTTGCGAGGGTGCTAAAGATCTTATCAAACCACTAGTGCTAGTATTTGTCCGCTTTCTAGTGAGGATGATAAGGTTGGAGGGAGAAAGAAAACCAAAACAATAATGTGTTAGCCACTAATCATTGGCAGGTTGGAGACAGTAAATCAAAAACTCCATTTGGAGAAATAATCTAGTCCAAAACATTTGTGCATTTTCTACAAAGTTGTATTAATATTTACAATGTGCATAAGACAAATTCTGTGCATTACATAGGTTCAGAAACAGACAGTCATTAAACTTCATGGTTCTTTAGCTACAGGAAAGTAAGTGGGAAAATTGTAGACATTTTTTAAACATATTCAACAACATGACAAACTGAAATTCAAATGCCAACAAAAGTTCTTCT
Source organism: Ambystoma mexicanum (assembly GCF_040938575.1). Taxonomy (NCBI): domain Eukaryota; kingdom Metazoa; phylum Chordata; class Amphibia; order Caudata; family Ambystomatidae; genus Ambystoma; species Ambystoma mexicanum. Next base: position 1,054,533,985 of record NC_090931.1, on the reverse strand, counting down.
ACATATGATAAAGGAAAACTTTTTTCAGAGGAAAGAGGAAACTAAAAAAGTTGTTGCCCCTAGGTGTGAGGGAAGTGGTTTTCTCTTTTTATCAAGTTCTTTCCCTTTGAGACAGTTCCTTTTGTCTTGATCTAAGTTCAGGGCTTAATTGTTGCCCTATTAACGGATCTCTATGTAGTAAAAGAATTCTTTGCCGTCTTTTCAGCGTGCGCCTACATCCGCCTTCATCAGGGCATGTCAGTTCAAGACCCTAACGTGATGCTTGGCAAGCTTCTCAAGCAGTTCACGTTTCGGTGGTCTTTTCAGCGTGCGCCTACATCCGCCTTCATCAGGGCATGTTAGTTCAAGATCCTGTGATTGCATACAAAACACAAAAGAAGAAAGAAAAGGAGAAAAGAAAAGCTTTTTTTTAAAAAACAAGTAGAGGTTGTAATTGTCCCTCACTTAACCAGTCAGAAAGCATTTTCTGACGTAGTATTATAGTTTGTGTACCTCTGCTCAGTCGGCTGGAGATTTGCCTGCTGTGGCATTTATCCCAAGGTCTGGGTTCGAGTGTGGTCTGGAAGGTTGAGACACCCCTTCTCCTACTGTGGGGTTGCTGCTGTGCACATAGTGGCACTTAACGGCTGGACAACGTTGTCCGAGTTCTCTTCTTAGGTCCTGGTCTGTATATAGAGTCTTTTATGGTACCAGGAAGGAAGCAGGACACAGAAGAGCAAGAAAGAAAGAGAAGAAAAGAGGGATGTATATTACTGCCTCATGGTAAGCTGGTGAGCAAATGGGTGAAAGCCACCAGTGGATGCAAGCATCTTTTCCTACCTGCACCGTGGTCGTGCATGGAGCCTGGGTGGAAAGGTAGGCTGGGAGAACTGGAGAGGTGTAGCTGGGACAGTGCCCTCTTGTGCTTGGAGTCGAGTCGACCAGATTTTATCCTTTGGAGGCTGTGTGAATGCCGGAGTGAAATTTCACAAGTGAATCGGCCTATAGGGAAACAAAATGAGCCCATGTATGTTGTGCCTAAGAGAGAGCGTGGTGCAGTGGCATGGTACACAGCCTGTGTGCAGAGGGGGTCTGTTCCAGCGCGGCCGACTGGTAAATGACTCGCCGGGAACACTAGGGTAGGGCAAGGGAACCAAACTTCATGCGCGAGCCCCGTGAACATATCCCATGTATTGGGTATGTGGATCGCATCATAGGGGCCGCATGTGGGCACTTACTTATGGGCTTGTTTGGTCTGCACAGAGGATGTGCGCGGGAATGGCAGACTCGTGGCTTTCTCTGTCTCCCGGAGTCGCACTGTGCAGCGCGGCGTACGTTGCTATGGTGAAGGAAGCCGAGCTCCCGATTGGAGCCCCGGAGCAAAGAGGCCCGGATTGCAAAAAGACTACTGACACTGCTGGGAAATGTAGTCTAAAGTCCGGAGATGTGCCTTGATGGGCGGAGCTGGGTGGGTTAAACGTGCCCTGATGTCTGGAAAGGTGCTGTTACAAGTGATTTGAAATAGTGGTACGTGGTGGGTGAAAACTGCCCTGGATACCGCTTCTGTAATGCCTGAAGGGCGTGCCAAAACATTCCCGAAAAGGAGTTAATTCATCCTGTAGGTAGAAACTGGAGTAAAAGAAGGGTGCTCGGTGTTGCATTGTTGTGAAGGTGATAGATGATGCATAAACCTTCTGTATACTCCACTTATTGATAAAGGCTGAAATCTGGCCAAACAGTTACAGCTACAGGGTGTGTTTGTCCTGTAGGTGGGAGCATGAGTGATGCCACCTACGTATAATGTGAATGTTTCAAGCTGGTGGGTGTAGTGTATGGCTCGGCTCCTGTGTATGACACGGGTAGTGTTCGCAAAGGTGTGTGCGGAGTACACAGAGCCTGTATGTTAACTGTGTTATGATCTGAGGATCAGGCTCCCCTCATCACAGGCAAGGTACTTAATGTGTGACCGGATGGAAGGCTTCGTTTAGTCCCTGATGGTACGTATCTAAACGATGTATCCATCGTGATTCCTTGTACAGAAGACTGTTCTGGAGGTTAGGGCCTCCTTTTACTCTTTCTAAGACCCACCATTTGATATCATTGGGGGTATGTCTTGCCTCCAAGAAATGTGGTACTAATGGTGCTTGCAAAGTCTTGCACCTGATCTTGGATCTATGCTCGGAAATCCTCAGGTGAACTGATCTCATAGTCTGTCCGACATATTTCAGATCGCAAGGGCACTCAATGCAATAGACAACTTGAGCGCTTTTACAGTTCGTGAAATCCTTCAAAATCCAGTCTCTTTGTCCAATTTTGAAAGATGTTATTTTCATCGTGAAGCGGCACGCCACACAGTTCCCGCATGGATAGTGTCCTTGTATGGGGCGGAGTGTTCTCTGGCCTACGTTGGAAGGTTCAGCTTGGAATAGAGTGTATCAGGTGTTCTTTCAAGTTTTTTGCCCACTTGTAGGCGAATCTGGGAGGTGCGTGTTCCAGGAGGTTCAGTTTAGCAATGTGCCAGTATTTCTGGATAATTCTCTTTACCATTGCTGTGTGTTTGCCATGTGTGATGGCGCAGGTAAGCTGATCTTCTCCCTTGGTGGTTTCTTCTTCTCCTGTTTCCAGGAGGTGGTCTCTGTTCATATTGAGGGCTCTCTTCATAGATTGATTAAGAAGTCTTTTGGGGTATCCCCTTTCCCTTAGTCGCCCAGAGAGATTCTCTGAATGGGTTTGAAAGTCTGTTATCTGTGTGCAGTTTCTGCGTATCCTTAAGAATTGACCAAAAGGTAAGTTGTGTTTGGTATGCGTATGGTGGTTGCTTGTGTGGTGGAGCAGGGTGTTCCTGTCTGTGCTTTTCCGATGAAGGTTGCAGATCAGTTTGCCATTAAGGTGTTGAATTGTCAGATCCAGAAAAGTAATCTTGGATTTGTTGTATTCTATGGTGAACTGTATGTCGCTGTTGCATGAGTTGAGCCATTCCCGAAATTGAAGAAGTTGATCCAATTCTCCTGACCAGATGAAGATCACATCGTCTATATATCTGAACCAATGGTGTATCTGGTCTCTCCATTGGTTCAGTCTAGAAAACACATATTGCTCTTCGTATTTGGCCATATATAAAATGGCCAAACTGGGGGCAAATGCTGCCCCCATAGCAGTTCCTTTGTTTTGTAGAAATATCTGTTTATCGAAAGTGAAGAAATTCCTCTGGAGGGCTAGGGACATTAGCTCGATTATGAAATTTGTTGGTACCCTATCTTGAGTCTGGTTGCTGGTGAGCCACTCTCTGGTATATTCGATAGCAGCTTCTTGGGGGATGTTCGAGTAGAGCGCTTTGATGTCCATAGTGACCAGATATTGAGTAGCTCGGTCAAAGGGTAAGTGCTCAAATGCATTGATGGTATGTGCGGTATCCCTCAAGTACGTGTTGGTTTGCATACTTAGTGGTTGCAAAAATGTGTCCACAAATTTACACAAGGGCTCTAAAATTGACCCGCAGCCTGAGACAATTGGTCTTCCTGGCGGGTCAATCGAGTCCTTGTGTATCTTGGGTAGGGCGTAAAAGCATGGCGTTCTTCCCCCTGGTGTTGTCAGGAAATCTGCTTCCCTGGATGTGATCCAATTTCGTTCCAATGCATAAATGACGGCTTGTGATATTTCAAGCTCAAGATCTTTGGGAGGGTCTTTGCGGAGAATAGAATAGCATTCACGGTCTCCTAGGATAGCTAGTACCATTTTCTTATATTGCATGTTGGTCATGATTACTAACCCACCGCCTTTATCCGCTGGCTTAATGATAATGTCCTTGTTATTTCGTAAATCAAGGAGTGCTTGTTTTTCTACCCGGGTTAGGTTAGGAAATCTTCCCGTGTGTCTGGTACTCTTTGCGGCCTTTAGTTTGGAGAAATCTTGTAAGACGCATTTCTCAAACGTCAGAAGTTCATTGGGGATCTGGCCATCTGCTGAAGGTGGATGGGACGTGAAGCCCTGTGTCTGTTGTTGTGTCTCCTTCTTCTGTTGGATGTTCATTGAAATACGTGCAGAGTCTCACTTTCCTCAGAAGAGCCACTCACACATGAATGTATTGCAGCCATGACGGAACCGGGAGGACACAGGAAAAGTCTGTCCGCGCTATATAACCTTGTCCAAACACACTCCGAGCCATGCAATAATATTAAGGGGCCCTGGGAGCTGGACCTGGGTGTGGAACTATGCGAGGCCACATGGTTGAGATACTGCCAGTTGACCAAACACGTATCCATGAACTCAGGGCAGCGTCTCATTCAGGTTAAAGTCCTAAACCAGCTACACTATACCCCGGCCAAGTTAGCTAAGTTTCTACAAGGCCACACGGGAAAATGCCCCAAATGCGATGCCCCTAACGCAGACTCTTATCATATGTACTGGGCTTGCCCACCGGTAACTAGATTCTGGGGGGAGGTGGCAGAGATTCTAGAAGACATTATGGCAATACCTGCCACACCTTCCCCACGGAAATAGCTCTTTGGGGATATTGGTAAAGCTGCAGTTACCACTAGACGATTGTTTAACTTGGCATGTGTGGTAGACGAAGCGAAATATACTAAAATGTTGGAAATCCGTAGACCCCCCTAGGCGGCTGGACTTTCTGAAAGACCTATCAATGGTCAATGAACTTGAGGAACAATTTATTATAACATTACCATCAAGATGCAGCCCTAAGGACATATGGGCACTGTTCAGACTATATTTATGCAACATGTTATCCGATGAAGAGGATAATCTGTCGTCACCTTCCTAGTACTGTCAAACAATATGAAAATATGCAATCTATGATGTAAATGTTCATTATTGTTGCAATTTGATGTGATATGCCGACTGCCGGCCAGTTTAGTCTTGTTGTAACTCTCTCTGAACAAACATAAAAATTAAAAAAAAAAAAGGGGGCAACCTTTAGCTCTGCCACCTTAGCAGCAGCAGGCGTGTTAGTTGGTTTGGGGCTTTTCTGGGCATTCTTGTTTTCTATGGGCTTTTGCACCTCATAGATCTGGGTGGCCTGTTCAGTGATCCAGTCTAGTGATCTTTTCTCATGAAAATCTCTCACTAGCTGTGTCATGATGTATTTTGGTAGAGCATGGAAAAAAGTATTAACAAATTCTTTGCTGTCCGTGCGCACCCTTCTGGTAGTCTGCGCAAAGGCACGCTTTAACTCCTGCACAAATTCTTGTGGCGCCTGATCCTCCCCCCATTGCAAGTTGTAGGCGAGCCTCTTGGGGATTTCTGTGAACAGAAAAATGCTTCAAGATGGCCGCCATATATGTGGACCATCTAGAATGATTTTGGTCCTCCAGCCCCGCAAAGAAACTGGAGTATTCTGGTGAGAATGTCCATTTCACATACTGAATGCAGCTACTACTGTCTTTCAAATGGAAAGTTTCCATCATCTGCTCAAAGAGCTCTAAGTGCTCCCAAACACAATACTTAGCGTTCTTATGATAAGGCGTGATGACGCTCCTTATTGCCTTGATCTGTTTTAAGGGGTCCTTAAGCAAGGCCCTTTTTTGCCTTATTGGCCTTCTTGGTTCGGGTAACCCTGGTCCATTCATCCTCTGACTCAGAGGCACTGCTCCCAGAGGTGCCCGTCTGGTCTTCTAGGTTCTCCTGGGTTCTGCGAGCCTGGTAATGGCTGGCAGAATGTGGGGACCTAGTCTCCTGTGGCCTTGGGCGCTCAGAGGAGTCTTCTGATTCTTCCTTGCTCCCAGGATTTGATGGGTACCTCCCCCCCCTGTCCTAGCTGGGCAGAGGCTTTCAGGATGCCCTTAGTGGGCCTACTCTCCTGGAGTTCCCCACTAAATTTTACTGTACTTGGGTACCCATACCCAGATGCCCGTCCATCCATTCCTGGGAGGTGCTGGTTCATGAGCCCCATACTTCTGACTTGATAGTAATCTGCCATCCCCGTGGCCCTGGGCTCATGTGCGCCAGTGGACATGGGGGTGGCAGAGTCCAGGGACTGGGAGAGATGAAGGCCTCGGGTCCTAGGGTTCCTGAGGTTATGCTTAGGTGTTTCCCTTTTCCAGCGAACCTCATCTCTATCAGCCCCTGCTCCCTGTTGCCATGCAAGAACCTGAGCTTTCTGTTCCTCAATCAAGGCCTTACTAGTCTCTATCGGTCTCTCTTGCATGGCTACCTGCCTGTGGAGCCTATCATTTTTCTCACAGAGAGCCTCATTTTCTCTCTGTGCTTCCTGGTTTGTCTTTGAGTACTGGGCCAGTCTTTGCTGCAGGAGGGATACCTCCTGAGTCCCGTTCCTACTGGCCTGCTCCTTTCTTGCCAGAGCATCTTCCACCCTCCTGGTGTGCTCTAACAATCTATCATGCTCTTTTTGGAGGTCACCCAGTCCCTGGAGGGCCAGGTGATTTTCTTCCAGTTTCCCTTTTAAGTGACAGACTTCCTGGCCTAAGGAGTCCCTTTCCTGAGCAAGAGCCTGCCTCTGTGCCGCCAGGTTGTCCCTCTGTCTTTGAAGGGCACCACCTTTCTGGCACTCTTCATCAAACTCTGCCTGGGTGTCCAGGTCTTTCAAAATTAATTTGTTGCTCTCTGCCTTCTCTCTATCTAGGTGGCTTTGCAGGGTGACTACCTGCTCTGCGCATGCCCTGTTGAAGTCCAGTTGTTGCTCCAGCTTTTTCTGGCTCTGCAGTAGAGAGTCCACACTTTTTTGGTACTCCTTCTGCAAGGCCAGAATTCTGGTATCCTGTTCTGTCTTTACCTGTTGCAGGATACCCATATCCTCTTTGATTTTAACTATATACTGCCTGCTTTCATTTTCTGACTCCTGGCTCCTCTGCAGCCTCTGCTGCTCAGAAGAGTCCAGGTCAGTTTGGGCCTTTTCTAATTCCATCAGTTGCCTACTTGCCAGATCTTGGCCTTCAGCATATTTATCCTGTATGGCTCCCATAGATAAATATAGATATGCCGCTATCTTGGCAATCTTATTTTGCTCATCCTTGGCCTTAGGGGCCATATATAGTTCACTCAGGGCCACATGTAAGGGACCCTGGTCTCGCCATATATCTAGCCCTGTTGCAGTGATCTGTTGTGTGATTGCCTGCAACCACACATTCTGATCCTGCTCTGTCCATTCACCTCTCACAAATAACTTATGTAAAAGGTGTTCTCTAGCCATCTTGATGTCTACCAATGTCGCCATTTTGGAAATATTAATTTCCTTCCTGACTTACAGAAGTTTTTTTTTTATCTTTGCAAAACAGACCGTTTCCTTAGAGCGTTCCCTTTTGAGGGGTGCTTTTACAGTGTAACACAGCGTGGTAGCCTAACAGGATTTATGTATCCTTTCAGTTCGCACACTGTATTAAGCTGCACAAGTGGTAGATCTAATCCAGAAATCCCGCTATGAGCCCCCAATCTGTAAGTGATTTCAATCCAGCACTCTAACTAAGTCAATGCCTAGTATGGGAAGCCCAATGGAAACCCTTATTTATGTATTTTTATGTCAAAAGTTCTTTTAATTCTGGATGATGTACCCTTATATAATGCCCCTCTCTTTGAATTCCCCCGGTCTCACTGAACCAAGAAATAGGTTTGTTTTTCAAATTAAAAGATTTATTTGAAGAATTGAAAAATATATATATATATATATATATATCACTTTTATAAAGATGGATAATATATGAATATCACACTTATGAATATGAACAATGATCGGCAATGGGTAATATGACAATATCAACAATCTCTTTAATCAATTGGGAGTAGGAATAGGAAGAATAATGTAGTAGAGAATAACTTTGTGTGGGTTCAAGGAAATGCAATGAGAGGAAAGAATGCAACACAGAAATAAACTTGATATGAATTCAACCAAAGACAATGTGATCACTCTTTCCCCCTGTTATTACTCACTCCCCCCAGTATGCAATATGAAGAGATGGAGTGAGGGCACAGAGGTATCAGGAATAACAATCAACAATTTCAGTTTCAATCCCACTTCCCCCCCAGCAGGCTTAGAGAAAAACAGGGCTGATTTTAAACAGGTCAAATGCTTTTAAATGTGGTTGAATTGAATGGGAAAAATGCTAAATATTATTATAATTCGCTAAATGGGATTCAGAACTAATGAGAGTGGCTTTGGATTGGTTCAGGTCAACTCTAGCAATGATTGTTGAATGGTTAGCAGATGGAAAACGAAATTCAGAAGTTGAAAACAAGAAATAGCTTTTTTAAAGGTGGTGAAATTGAGCCAAATGCAAATTCGCTGCAACTTTTCTGCGTGCGGGAAATGCGATTACGGAAAAACTACATATGACGTTTAAATTCAGTTTCTAGCACATACGGTTCAAAAGTTAGAGGTTTTAGTAAAGGTCGATTTTGCTCAAAAGGAGTCAAGATTTCTAATGAAATTGTGCTTTGAATTACAAACAGGTTGGCTTACACTAACAATTACCACAGGATTTGATGGATGAGAAAGGATTCAGAACGGACAAAAGAGATTCTACAATGCAGTCTGGATATGATTGAATGGGTTGGATGGATTACTTTAAACTAGGAGATGACTATGGACAGTTCTACACTGAATGCTCACAACTCTGGTTTAAAATGGGACCCGTCAAAGATCTGGTCAAAGGTTTGGACTGGACTTCGCTCGCCACCGGACAGGTCTCAGGCACTTGGTTCTGCTCTCAGCACTCTGGTCTCTGCGCGGCCTCTTGTACTGGATCTGACGGGTTCTGGGTTACAGCTCTGCTGGACTGATCTGGATGTTGGGTTCTAGCAAAGGTTGTTGGCCAGAAACAGCAAACAGCTCAGCCAGGCTGTTGAATGGATTAGGCCCCGTGGAAGTTTAGGGGTTAAATGAGGTTGCTAGATTTTAAAGGCCTGCTGAAAAGGGTTCAGCTTTTTGGATTGGCCTTTCTGCTTCAGAGTTCTGGAGTCTGGATCTAGGTTCTAGAGTCTGGATCTAGGTTCTGGAGTCTGGATCTTCCTGCAGGGTGCTTCGCCAGTGGATCAGTTGATGAGTGAAAGTGTGTGTGTCCTGCCTGTCCTCAGCAGTCCCTATTTATCCATTTTCCAAAGTGGGTGGGGAGGCTGATACACCTCTAAGGATCTGATAGGTCAGAGAATTCCCTGTCCCCTGATTTGAGAAAGGAACAGTGTGTCATGATGTGTCATCATGTGTCAGAGTGATGCTGCCATTTACAATCTAGGGAAGAACCTCCTCTTTGCTTTTACTCAGAAAATCTATTTTTCCCAAAAAACATATTTTCAATATGCACAACCTGTTAATAATACACATACACATCACAGATTGCCTAAGGTACGTTTCTGTCAAAATCTTATCTTCCGACGAGTTTTTGTTCATAAATGACAATTTTTCGCGCTTTTGGTTGGTTACACATTTTCGGATCTGTACGATTTTTTATATATACATGCACATACCCTCTGGGCATATTCCTGTAATTTTTCAGGTTCCTAGCATAATCACAATAGCTACAATATTAAACATTTTGTGGTTCAAGCTCTGAATGTCGCACAGATTCCAGATTAGTTTTAAACTGTGAGCGAATTTTTCATTTTAATAATGTCTAAATTTCATATTTTTGAGTGTTCGCTACAATATTTTATAAGTCTTTTCCTTAAACATATATTTAGTCCAGTTTCAAATCCACATTTTTTTTTATTCTTTATTGAATATAGCTGAATAAATCAACTTTTTCAATATTCAAACAAAATTCATCTACATAGTAAATACAACCAAGGATTCAAGTAAAATTCAAATACGTTATGATAATAATAAAAATCAGAAACACCAAAAAACGAGGAAAAGAAACATAAAACATAAAATGTTTAAAAAAGAGAGGTTGAGATTATTAGGAAGGGCCACACTTGAAAGAGACTTGGCTAAAAGGAGAAATATGCCAAGTCATATACAATATTAAAGTAAAATGAACATGAATTACACTCATAATTCCATTCATAAATATTTGCATAAAATAAGTCTCATCATTGTTTAACCATGAAAGTTTATCCTAAATTGAGCTTGGGCCCTTCCCGATTTCAACTCTTTCTAACCTTTCAGAGCGGCATTAACCTTAAAAACCCTTATAGTTCTACTGCGGGAAGGACACAAAATTAAATTTCAGTTTAATAGCCACCAAAAAGTTATAAGTGGCGATGCAAATACTTTTTGAATTAGTAGATAACAGCATCGACCACCGAGTTTCAAGGGATAGTGCACTGAAGTAAGACATGTGGGATTCAAAGTATTTCTTTCTCAGTTCAGTTAATGCTGTGCATTCAGTGATAATGTGTTTGAGGGTTTCTTTAACCGTCAAAACCATGCAGAAAGTGCAATGGTTCCCATTTACCAACAACAACCTCCTTCTAACCAAAACGTCGCGAGTTGGAAATAAATTAAGTCGTAGACGTAAAATGGTTGCTCTTGTGGAGAGGGAGATTGATTTAGGTATGGAGCCAAAACTCCAAGTCTTTTATGTTCAAAGGCCAATACCTGAAAATCTTTATAAATCCACATTTTCAGTCTGGCCCGCCCCCAAAGCTTGGCTGAGTCAGAGAGTCGCATGGTTTGTCTTCCTGCCCGGGCAGTTGTTGTCAGTCACACCGGAATTAGCATTTCCATTCAGTTCAAGGACTCCATTGTCTCTTTCCCAGAGCCACATGCCAGAGTGCCCCTCCCATTTCCTTTCACACTTGCCTGTCAGATACTCAGCAGAGCACAGGAGAAAAGATTCCTTTGTTTAGGGAGGAGGTGTGGAATGTGTTTGAAGCTCAGTGTGGGAAGCCTCTTGGAAGTTTAGCTGAATCAGGTTACCTTATAGTCCATTTTAACATTTTTCCTTGTGCAAAATTACAATTATAAATTTAAAATAAGCAAACCTATCTTCAATTCCAGTCTTTTTCAACATGAAAATCAATGTGTGGCACCCTATATCGCATTTGATGGAAGTCCCTTCCTTGGCATATTTAGCTTTTGAGACACAGTTTCTCCTGTCAGATTTAGAGATCGCCAGTGTCTGACAGAGGCGAGTAACGGTATTGCACCCATTTTTGACAGGTTTCTTTCCAGCAACCATCTTCAAAAGTGGACTTTGTTCAGATAACATATACTTCTGCTGACATTATATTTATGTGGATTCTTGAAGTAGAACGATGTTCAACACCCAACAGGAGGTTGGATCTTTTGGGTGGTTTGTGAGCCATGATTTTTGCAAATTTGACAACCAAGAAAAAATAGATTTTCACACAGCTCTGTGTTTCTTTTGCAATCAGCCTTGCTCTGTGGGCAACCAAGTGATGGGGTTTCGCAGTGGTCTCCTGTGTTACCACTGACATAGGCAAAAGTGGATGGCGGCCTATTTTTCAGATTTTTCCTGCGCACTTCTCGATGATGCTTAGCGAGCAGAATGCTCTCCAGTGGCCATTCTGATGTTCCTGATGCAAGCAGAGCAGAATGCTCTCCAGTGGCCATTCTGATGTTCCTGATGCAAGCAGCGCACAGGAATGTTGCAGGGCCTGGACTAGTGGGTTGAAACATCCCACAAGCCACACAGGAGAGCCCTGGCTAGCTCCGACACACTGTGCAGGTTTGATCACCCTTAGTTCCTGGTCCTCGGTTTCTTACTTCTAAGGCTCATGAAAGTAGCAGTCTTTAGAGGTCACAGTTACTTCCCTCCTTGCGACTCTCTCTGGTCTTGCCGTCTTTCTCCTTGTATTAAACTGTCATCTTGGAACTGCTTTTTCCTTGTGTAGTTTGCCTCGCTCAGAGTGTGCTTTCGTGCTCCGTCTTTTATCCGTGTGGGGAAGTGTGATGGAAGTCAGGTATGTGTAATGATCCGTAATTGCCTGACCTTGCCTGACCCCAGTGTTGGGACATGTCAGGTATACATCTCTGGTGTTATTCCATTGTCGTTCACTGTGTACTATCCTTGAGAAAGTGTTGGTATCGGGAAGTGGGGGTGGGGGGTTGAATTCCTAGGTATCCGACCTAGTAGGATGGGGAAAAGGTGTTATTGGGAAGGGGATACCACGTCTCACCCTCCAGTGTCCCACTTCCACTCCCTCGAGGACCCCTCATCCAGGTGATCCTCCCACACTGGTCCAGCCCCAGGAACTGGATCCAATAGCTATGGCCATGTCCTGGCCACCTGGATGACAGATCCCCTGAAACTAGCAGGTGAGACACCTTCAGGTTTCTCACATAGCCCAACGTTAAATTTGACTTTCTAGATTCCCAAATGCTGGGTTTGTTGACGGATGAGCCCCAATGGGGCTTATCTACCTATGGGGTATTCAGCCCTGAGCAGGGATAAATACCCAGAGCTATATTATGAAGGGCTCTACTTTCCTTTTGAGCTGAGTGCATGAAAGGCTGAAGCCAGGAGAAGCCTGGATACTTGGTGTACTACCAGAAGCATTTTGTACCAGAAGAAATGCTTAAGACTTTTGTTATAGTTTAAGGGCAGATTTGTGCAAGATAGGTTTTGAAACTTTTGTATGGTGTCTTTTTGCTGTTTTAGAATAGGATTAACCTGGAGTCTAAGGGTCTCATTACAAGGTTGCCGGTAGGCCGGCGGTACTACTAGTGGCCTACCGACAACCTCGGCTTACCGTTTCCACTGCCCGATATCCCGGTCATACCGGGATATTATGGGCAGCGGAGGAACAGTAAGTTCCCATTCCCGAATGGGAACACTGAAGCACCAGCCCTGTTAGTAACGGTCAGGCCTGCTGGTTCACAGCCCCTACCGGCAGACTCGGAGTGACCCGGTCCGGAAAAGGTGCCGGTAACTGTTGCTAATTTTTTTCCGGACTGAGTCACTCGTTATGAGGGCCTAATACACTTTGTAGGCTTAGGTTGGAAATTTTTGTTGGCTGCTGTTAGACTCGTTTTGGATTAGATTTGGGCATCCCAGAGGGACAGAGATTCAGATTAAGACTAGTTTTGGGAATGTGTTACGTTGAAGATCATCTTCGAGTGTGAGGACCACACCCACCAAACCTCACTCTTACGTTATCCTTACATCTGCACGTTTTCCCAAGCGGTACCTGAATATGTTTAGGGATAACCTAAGCCCTTTATACGTTTGTCCACCCTGACCCAAATCAAATCCTTAAATCTGAATAACAATTCTTATGCGACTCCTGTTTGGCCCTTCTCCCCATCCTACGCGATCCAGTCAAAAGACAGTAAGCTTTGCTTCTACTCTTCCTTTTCGTAGTATGCAAAAACAGGCCACAAAGTTCCACCCCCTCTTTGTAAGGGCAGGAGCCCTGACAAAGCCATAGCTGCAGGAGCAGCTGTAATTCATGAGAGCCGACACCGCGGTAGATGCAGGAGCAGCTACACTTCATTCCTGTGATCATCCAGCAAGGAGATTCCTGAGATCATCCGCCGCAACGAGCAAACAGCTGATAATGCTAAGATTGCCTGTGCCTGAAGCGGGTTACCCGGTCTAAGACTGCCGCTTTGTTTTGCCCAGCTGCCCAACACCACGTGGAGCTCCATATCCATGGTCTATTGGGGTGAGTCCCTCGCCTGATGTAAGATGGCCGCCGCGGCACCGAACAGCCGTACTTAATTTGTTTAACAGGTTGCCTAGCAACCAGTCCACACAACGCCCTCTTTGCCTATCAGGGTCCACGGGAAGGCGGTAGCCGGCCCCCACGCCCAAGTCCCCATCACAAGGCGCCCCTGTCTGTGCCTGTCAGTGTTGGAAAAACAGCAGAACGCAAATGCACGCCGTACGAGCTGTAGCAAGAAAACTGCCTACCGTGTGGCGAAAAGAGCTGCAGCCAATCTTCCTCCCTTAGCTAAATTAAGTATATTGAAGCAATTAAAGTCCAAATATAAAAATTGGGTTAAATCTGAGAAAGCATTGCTTCTCCAACGTGATGCGGAAATGATGCTGAGATTTTTGGCTTCAAAGAACTCTGCTAAATTTTGGGGCCTTTTAAACAAAGCCAACAACAGCACTCAAACATCTATCCAAATTAATGCCGTCCCTGAAGAATTGTGGGCGAAATATTATCGCTCACTTTACACGACAACATCAATGTGCGAGCCCAACATCACCGCTTTATGGAAGGAAAATTGCAACATAACGTTTGTCACTGAAGACATTATTATTTACATCTCTCGACGAAGTTCGTCGAGAGCTCCGGGGCCTGATGGCCTAACTAATGAAATTCTCAAACAAAATCCAGAAGCATGGGCCTTAATTCTGTCTAATATATTTAAGAGAGCCATAAGAACTCACCAGCTACCACCGTCTTGGTAAAAATCTAATTATTCCCATCTACAAAAAAGGCGACGGACAACTACCTGAGAATTATATACCTATTGCTCTGCTCGATGTTCCGGGCAAGATTTTTTCCCGCCTCATCCTAAAGCAATTTAAGTCTTGGAGGAATTCAATCAAAGCCCATGATCCACATCAGACTGGCTTTGTTGCAGGACTGGGCATCTCAGACAACTTACAAATCTTGCATTTGATCAAAGCCCACAAACTCCAGTCCAAACAGCCACTGTACATATCATTTGTAGATTTCAAAACCGCTTATGACTCCATTTCGAGGGAACTGTTAATGTCAAAATTGAAGAAGGCGGCTTGTCTGGCTAATGTACTAAACTGGATTTGGCAATTCCATGTAAACACCTCCATCCAGTTAGGCCTAACATTGGAGGGTAGACCAACAGAACATATCCTAACATTCAGGGGCCTTAAACAAGGGTGAATACTGGCCTCAGCGCTCTTTAATTGGTTTATCTCTGACATGAGATATCATTTTTTAAAAGTCATCTCAGACTCACCGAAGATAGGGAATCAAGCTATACCGTGGATTTTTTATGCAGACAATTTGGCCTTGTTAGCAAAAACACCCCAAGGGTTACAGCAATTACTTAATTAATTGGGGGGGAATATGCATAATCAAACCTCCTAACTATCAACTTAAATAAGACCAAAATGATGATGTCCGCTAGCAAACAAGCAATCACGAAAACAACATTCAAATGGACGCTGCAAGGTGCACCGCTAGAAATGGTCAATGAATACATCTATTTAGGCCTGAACACAAACAATGACACATCAGACAGACCTTATCTATCAGATCTTGATAACAAAATGTGAACCTCGGCCAGACAAGCCACCATCATAAATGCCAATGGCAGGTTTTCCATTCTTCCTGTCCTTATGTTCTATAAGCTAAACGCAGTTCCTAAAGTGATATATGGAGCCTAAACAAGAGTGTGGCGCCCAGTTGTTCTGGCAAAAGATAGAAGGCCTCTACTGGAAAAGAGTGTTATTGTTACCCCCAAGTCTGCCTATCTGTTTAATAAGGCATGCATTAGGCTTATCATCTCTATACATTGCATATATGTGAAAATTGTTGTCACTTTACAGGAAATGTATATTAACATCTTGCACAGGATCGCTGATGCATAGTCTATCAACATATGTTACATTTAGTTACCACAAGTTGAAGACAATTTGGAAACAAAAGATCATATTATTATTGAATCAAGCAGATATTTTATCCAAAATGGTAAAAAACTATCCAAGTAAAGCAAAACAAAATGTATGGAGACCTGATGGGATTCCAACAAAAAGTCAGTGCATGAAATATAGGAACTTCCAAAACTCGCAATTCGGCTGCAAAAGATTGAACTTTACAGAATCATATTTGATAAAAGTTTCCATCAGCTAGATACAGAAACATGTTTCTTAGATTTAGACTCAACTTGTGGAACACGAATGTGCTACTGGCAGATTGTAGACTGATTTCAGTGGAATTTGAATGGTTGTAGATTTTGCCTAGACAAGCATCAGCCCGAAAACCTTAGACAGTTACTAACCGCATGTCCTGCATTGTTTATCAAATAGAGAATGTTTTTTGAACACCTGCTGAAAGAATATGTAATTGTTAACCAAAAATCCTTGTGGGATAAGCTATTTAATTCCGAACAAACAGCTATCAGAATTGCAGTCATAAATGTTTTAATTTCTCTAAATTTCGATTAATTGTAATTCTGGTCTGAACATATCAATTTGAAAAGTTATGTGCTCAATATGTAATTAGCAAGGTTACATTGTTTCTGCTCAGCACTTAGTGTCTCGCAGTATAAATGATTGATGGTACTATGTCATTGTGAAAAATAAATGTATTCATAATTCATATCTTATTTCTCAAACTTTTACTAATGCACAGCAAGTTTTAAATGTTTTGTATAAAATATTGAAAGGTAGATTTTCTCAACTATATCAATAAAAAAAAGTATAAAGACAAGAAAAGAATAAAAAGTGACCGAACATTTCAATATCCATTAGGCAAAAGGGGCAGACTGGAGATTATATATCCAGCCTCTGCAATTTTGCAGCTAAACAGAGTTCAAAGGAAGAAGGTTGAACCATAGCCACCCCAATTATGAACGTTGGAAGGTGCCTATGAACCACTCAAGACATGGCTCCAGTTTCCTGGGTGACGGGATTACCAGGTGTGCTCTCTTTGAAGGGATCCCATTTTCTTTCAATTCTTTTTGTGACCATGATGCCAAAACACGAGTGATGGAGACTATCGCTGAGATAGGAGTTGCCTGTGGTGCTTAAGGAAATGTGGAAGATGAAGGAAAGTGGATCCACCAAGATTAATTGGGTGGCTATTAAGTTCATGTCCTGAAGAAAACATTAATTCTTTGTTATTATTATTATGGTATTTATTGAGAGCGCACCTAGCTTCGAGAAGCAACCGAGTGCTTAACAGAGGTATACATCAATACAGATACACAAGACAGTGCTTTACAGTGGTATACAGCAGTACAGATGCATAACCGAGCGCTTGTCACCCTCACAATGAAGGTCAAGACTAGGGTCAGCACTGTGGAGGATGCTACTGCCACCTTGAAGAACAGTGTGAACATCCTGACAATGGGGGTGAAGAGTATAGTGCCAGGGTCAAGTCACCAAGAAGGGCGGGCTCAGTCGAATGAGGTGAGGCAGAGCAAGCTGAGATGCCTGTAGGCACATATGTTGGGAAGTTAGATAACTGTTGCCAGTCGTTAATTTATCCAGCATAACCATATGATACCAACATTAGCTCTAAGCCCAATTTTCTCTTGGTTGAAATGACACATGAGGGTCCTAAATCCTTGCCCTCCACTGAAGCATCCTCTGGTTCAATTGTGTCTGTGATTATCAATCCCTGTGATCACAAGGCCATGCTGCAGGATGAATGGAAAGAAAGGACAGCACATCCTGGCAATAACTGAATAAGCATTTATCCCGCTGTGCCAGGAGCAGGAGCTCCCCTCCAGGCATACTGCTGGAGCAGTGCCCCCATCGCAGCCTGAGTCCAGCTGCATACACGAGGTGAGCCTGGGGTCCACCCACCTCCCTCTACCCACCAGAGCCCGTTGGCTACACATGGCAAGATTCGTTTTCATTACGATGCCCGCAGCACATTGCTGTGCTTTTACCACATGTTAAATGCCCTGATGTTGTTGAGGATCGACCACTCTTAAGATGGCCGACCTCTAGGGCCTATTACTTTTTCTCACCAAGCTGACGCCTGATTGGTTGTACGTCAGCCTATCCCCCACCCCAACACACTGGCAGGCGCAAGCCGGCATCCGCACTAAGGCGGAGAACGAAGGCTCCTGTCCTGAGCCTGTCGCGAGCCAAACAGAGCCTAGGGCCAGCCACTATGCCCGACTCATACCAGAATGGGAACCACACCATTATTCCAATCGCCCATCCAGCGACCTGGTAAGACTACAAGACTCCTACACTCTGAACAATTAGTGTCAGTACACCTTGTTACTGTATTTACTATCGCCATCATGCCTACCACCTCACCGGTACTGACTCCCATTTACACTGTAATTATTAACCAGACATATGCCTCACCTGTGCACCTTATGCTACTGTACAACCATTCCCAAATGTGCTACTTTCAATAATTGTATGAAAGTCTATTGTTTACACTTGCTATACTGCAATCACCTCACCTTGTGTATGGTTGCCCACTGTGCCCAGTTAATTTTAGCCCTTTGCAGTCTCCTGTGCCTATTTAAATGTATCCAATGTGTATATTTGATTTTAGCCATTGTAGCCCACTGTGCCTATCTCATACCAGCCTGGCTGAGTGCACTCGTATGCCATCACCTAGAGGGTACTTCAACTGAGAACGTGCCACATAATACATTATTCCACATCATGAGCCTCACAGCCCTTAGCCTGCTAACTTACACATGTCTACTGATCATTACCCACCAGTCATTGGGTAGTAGCCTCCCCATAGCGCTCAAGAAAGCGCCACATTATTCCACCAATATATCCCTAGCCACCCCTACTATTATGGAACGCCCACATCCGAGTCCTTCAAACGGGCTTCAAAGCAATCCATGCAGTCTACCCCTCAGAAACTCTAGACTCAGAGCAAGACTCTCAAGACTACATGAGCCCTTGACTAGAACCCTACCTCCTACCAACAAAAGATAATTTACCCAGAAGGCAAATATAACTCCCCTCAATATACTGAGGTCTCTAACCATTCCTACTAAAATAGAACCCACCCATTCTACTACAGTGCCCCCCCCCCTTAAAGGAGGATTAATAAATGCCAGATCCTTGACCGCACATACAGAGTCCCGGTTGCATAACGCTGGAGGACCCCTACTTTCCCTAGCAATCCCAGATGATTACACTATACTGAGACAAGACAGAACTAATATGCGCGGCAGCAGCATTGCTATCATCGCTAAGACTAGCCTAGGCATGAGAACCACACCCACTATAGTTTCCGAATCATGTGAAGCGCTCACCATCAAACTTCCTCTAGTCAACTCCTAGACACTGACCATCCACCTCATCTACAGACCACCGGGACCCATATGGACATTCGAGGAGGAAATTCACAATCTACTCTCAAACAACCTCAACATTTCTTCACAACTACTTGTCCTAGGGGACTTTGACTTGGGTTACAATGACCCTCTAGACAAAAACGCCACCACCATTGCCAATATTCTCTCTGATCTGGGCATAACTCAAAAAACTCTCAAACCCACACATATCAAAGGGAGAACCCTCGACTGGCTAGCAGATTGCAACTGCACAGCCAATATCAAATCCATCGTCCCACAACCCTGGACAACCCTGGACAGACCACTTCTTCTTGTCCTTCGAACTATCCACTTCCCGACCACTCTCACCAGTACCCACCATGGCCCGCCATGCCCAACAAGAAATAAAGAGTATCACTAAGGATAAAGTGATTCCTGCGATCCTACCCCCTCTTAACCAATTAACGGACCAATTAGATCCTGAAACACTAGTCGATGAGTATAACAAAATCATGTTAACCACCCTTGACAATATCACCCCTCTAAAATTTAGACAGAGTAAACCCAAAGCCCACTTAAATAAATGGTTCACCCCTCAACTAAAGGACCTACGACCTACGACTACTTAAGAGGGGCTGCGAAACAGCATGGAGGCTAATTCCCTCAGAAGACCACAAAAATAAACTAACAGAAATGTCCTCCCAATATAAAAAGGAGATTTACCTGGCCAAGCGAAACTCTTACAATAAGCGTATTTCTAATGCTAACTCAAACATGAGGGAGCTGTTCACCATCCTCAAGGAACTAGAGTCTCCCATCCCCATCCCGGACACATGTTCCAAAGATAAAACATGGTGCTCTGATATTCAACAAGCACTCTTAAAATAAAATAACTATGCTCCAAAAGAAAATATCCAAGAAAAAAGTCACTCTCATCCGCCCATCCCAGACCAACAATCTGAACACAGAAACCCCTTCAAAGGAACGGGACCAAGCAGCACGATTCATGTTCTCAAAATCCTATTGTTGAGGTGGAGAAAGTAATCCTCTCTCTGAAGCCATCCAACTGCCAGGGCGACCCTTGCAAAACTTGTCAACAACTCATTCACGTCCGGCACTGTACCGACCAATCTGAAACAATCTTGGGTACTGCCTCTGCTTAAAAAGCAAATATTAGACCAATTTATACCTACTAACTACCGTCCCATCACGACAGTACCTTTTCTACTTAAAATCCTGGCCAAGATTGCTTATATCCAAATTCAAAAATTCTTGGAACAACATAAACTCTTAGGAGCACGGCAATCAGGATTCCAGCCCCAACGCGGCACTGAGACTGCCCTCATTGATTTGAAGGCACAAATAAATGATTTACGAGATAAAGGTAAAATGCTCTCCTCTTGTTGTTGGATCTTTTGGCTGCATTCGACCTTGTGGACCACGGGGTCCTTTGCAGCCACCTAGACTCCGCTGCACACTTTTCTAAAGAGGCCATAACCTGGATTGAGTCTTTCCTCAGTGACAGGACTATGAGGGTGTTCTCCCCCTCGACAGCAGTTGACCCGATACCCATCCTGTGTGGAGTTCCTCAAGGCCCTTGCGTCCCCCCTATCCTATACAACATATTTACTAAGCCCCTTTTTGATGATCTGGACCTTCTTGGTATCACCTACATTAACTATGCAGATGATACCCAGATTCTCCTCCCTCTTTCAGGGGATTACAACAAGGATTTGGCCTTGGTAAACAGGGTGTATATCATCATCCAGGCATGGATGGCAACCCACGGTCTATGCCTGAATGATGATAAAACAGAGCTTATCATCCTGGGGACACATGCTAACCTCAAAAAGTTAGACCAAGACTATTCCTCATCCTTGATCGATGGTAATACCATTAAGGTGTCCAAGGAAGTGAAGATACTGGGCTTCTATCTGGACTCCACCCTTTCCTTCGATAAACAGGTGCAGTCCATGGCATCTGCCACAGCTTATACTTGTAAGCTCATTAGAGCAGGCAAACACTTTCTCTCAGATAATAACTGCATCACCGTAGCCAGAGCTCTGATTCTATCTAGGCTCGACTATTTCAATGCCCTCTACATTGGTGGCAAATCCATCATCCACAGAATCCAAATGCTACAAAATAATGCCCTGCGAGCAGCTCTTGGCATGACCAAATGTTCGCCTATATCCAACATCAGACGCCAAAATAACTGGCTGTCCGCCCAAAATAAAATCCATTTAAAAACTGCATCCCTTGTCCACAAAGCCCTGAACAATGCCGCACCTAGCTATCTTATGGACAAATTCTGAAAGAGAAGCTCCACCCAACCAGCAAGAATCTCCAATGCCAATAGCCTCATTATACCAAGATACAGGTTGACTAATGCTGGGGGAGGCAACTTCCAGGTCCGAGCAGCCCAACTATGGCACTCACTGCCTCACCCTCTACGTGAGGAGCAGCCCTTTTTGAAATTTAGATCCAACTACTTCAATCTCCTGAAAGCTGCCGATAACTAGCTCATTAGCTCCTACCTACTCCTGAGACCCCCCAGTGTAGAGATATTAGTTACCCGCCTAGTTGCTGCCCATGTGTCTATATTCCCCTTCTGGCTAGTGACTCGTTGTCCTGCTAGCGCTTGTATATATGCTGTCTTCTGTAATCTGTAACTTGCTTGGCCTGTACATATTTTGCCTGTATTTAATCTGTATAGAACTGTATATATCTGTATATTATCTGCAACCCTGTAACTTAAGCCTCGCATTGTCTGTACTGCTGTGCCCGGCTACCTTCGGGTTTGGTGCGCATTATAAGTGAATAAAACAAACAAACCATTGTGACACAGACAGCATGCAAAGACCTTCAAATAGTGAAGGCACTGCAGATCTGAGACCTTGATTATGCCATGTCCCATCTAGTTAAGCTTTGACTGCCCATAAAAAGGACAAGCTTAATTTCTTCAGGGACCAGAATGTGGAGAACATGTTTTCTCTTCTCAGGATCCTCAAAAGATATCCTAGTCCGACAACCTCGAGAATGGCAGAAGGAAGCAGATTTGAAGGTGCTAACTGATTCTGCGGGACAAGGAAACAGTTTTAGCCGGGAGACTTCGGGGGCTGTGGGGGCCTGTCGGGAAAGTTCTCTAGATGATTGGCTTCACTTGTCATAGTAAACAACAAACAAATGAACGGGTCAAAAGATGAATCCCATCACTATTCATTCACCATTTCCATAGAGAAAAAAAAAGAACCACACCTAGATATTTTGGAATACTTCTTTTTGTAATTAATAACATACAATTGCTGATGGTTTTAGGGCTGAACATCATACGTTTACAAAGTAAAGCAAAATAAAATTGCACAAAAACACAAAAGCAAGTGAAAATTCTTGCATATACAACTATATAGATAACATGATGCAGTTACTTCTGTCGATAGGGTACTGCGATGCGTAGAGCGGGTCGTCCCTAGAAATCAGCCACTTTTTCATTTTATTTCTGAAGCTGTGGAGGGATTGATTTGTCTTGAGATTCGGTGAGAGGGAGTGCCCCGTTTGGGCAGCTAGGACAGGGATGTTAGTACCGCCTGCATTTTTAAGTTTATATCTGGGAACTTGTAGGCACCCGGAGTTGGCCGACCTGGTGACTCTGGTGTAGTGTTTCAGGGTGAATCTATCCACAAGATATGGAGGAGCTGCGTTATTGAGGCACTTGTGGATTAGGGATGCAGTTTTGAGTTGGATTCTTTCTTTAATAGAGAGCCAGTTATGGTCTCTTCTTATGGCGGAGATGTGTTGTCTGCGTGCTATGGTCAGTGCTGACCTGAGAGCGTTATTCTGCAGGATCTGCAATGTTTTGGTAATGTATTTGTTGGCTCCCAGATAAAGTCCATTGCAATAATCAATTTTTGATAGGACCAGCGCTCTGGCCAAGATGATGCAGCTTATGGTTGAAAGGAAGGGTTTGCAGGCTCAAATGAGTTGACAGGTGTATGCACTTGTCGAGGCAGTAGCGCTGACCTGTTTTTTCATGTTTAGGGAGGAGTCGAGATAAAAACCCAGGGCCTCATTACGAGAAAGGTTGTAATGAAAAAAGGAAGGCGGAATGGTAATACCGGCATCGTTAACGGGTCCGGGCCATTACAACCCGACAACCCGCCAATACCGACACCGCCCTTACCGTGACCCTTCATACCAGCACGCGTGCGTACATGGGCCCCTTCGCGGAGTAAATACCGGGATGCCGGTAATAGGAGGACATCACAACTCGGGCATGCAATTACCGGCATCCCGAAGGCGGTAATTAGGGGCTGCACAATGGTGGCCATACAGGCATCGTGGACCACCCGTAAACAGCAACCTGCAGTCAAGGCAACTGCCACAGGTGCACACAATCACCACAGGTGGAGTCAATGGAGACTGTCCCAGTATAAAAGGAGTACACCCACACCTCCTCCTACACCAAAATGATACCACTAGCTGTTGCATTCATGGGGCTGGAGGACATGCCTATACTGCTACAACTACAGCAACAACACCAACTACAACAACTACAGCCACAACAACAGGCAGCACAGAGGAGATGCAGGAGGAGAAGGAGGGTGAGACAGGGCCAGCAATTACCACCAGTGCAGCCAGTAGTACCTCGTAGGCAGCCACCAATGCCTCGCATCAGACCCAGTCCATTCAATCTAACCCCTGAGCAGATCCATACCCTGTACAGGTTGGACCGGTACACCATCACCACCATAGTGGACATGATACACAACAACATCGTCAGCCTCATAGAAATACGCACTGCCACCCTCCTGCTACTAAAGGTGGTGTCTGTGCTCCACTTCCTGGCCACAGGCACCTACCAGCACACAGTGGGCCAGCTGCATGGCATTTCACAACCACTATTTTCACGCATGCTGATCCAAGTGCTGTATTCCCACCTGAAGCACGCTAGCACCCACATATCCCTACCACGGACAGCCCAGGAGATAGCCGACACCAAAGTAGGCTTCCCTGCACTGGCAGGCATGCCCAATTGCGTTGGTGCCCTCGACTGCACCCATGTAGAATTGGTAGTCCCCATAACCTAGAGGCGGTGTACCGCAATCGCAAGCAATACCACTCCATCAGTGTGCAGATGGTATGTGACTCCAGCAAGATCATCCGCACATTGTTGCGCCCGATATCCTGGATCGACACATGATGCCATGGTGCTGCGTAACTCCACGCTACCCCGTCACTAGAGCGACATGCTGGACGACGTGCCTGGCTGCTTGGTGAGTTGCCTGACTGGCCCATGGCAGTGCATCGGGGTTGTGAAGTGGGGGGATGCATACTCCACCAGGGTGGGAATGGGTGGTGAGTGGAGAATGCATGCAGAGCTAAAGACTCCTGACCTGAACCTCCCAACCCGAACATGACACATCACTGGCACACATTGGACCAATGCCGTATACCAATGACAACATGTAAGACGCTCAACCTGGCCACCATGGGTATGTCAAGCAATGCATGACTAAACATGAATCCAACTGTGCCAATGTGGCTAGTGTTATCATGCATAGTGTAGTATACAAAGCAAAAATGGGAGGCAAAACATCGTCCTGCATCCACAGTACATCTGCATCAGCATGCAAGAAATCACCCTGCATCATCTGTACAACGTCATCCAGACTACCACACCATATTGCAGTATACAATGCATCTAAATAATATTTGTGCATACGTACAGGGACATGTGCATGTCAACAACTAATTGCTGCGGCCATGGCTGTGAATCCTTAAGGTGGCAGCTCAGAGTGACTCACACAGACCTATTTGTACTTGCTTGCAGGTGATGCAGGATATCCCTTGAAGCCATGGCTACTTACCCCTGTGCGGAACCCGCGGAACAGCCATGAAGAGGAGTACGATCGGGTTCATAGCCGTACCCGTGTTGTGATTGAGCAGACCTTTGGCCTGTTGAAGGCGCGGTTCTGCTTCGTAAGCATGTCTGGTGGAGCACTCCTTTATAGGCCTGAGAAGGTGGCAAAGATCACCATGGCCTGTGTCATGCTGCACAACATGTGCGTCCGGAGAAATGTACCACTGCCTCCTGACATTGGCATGCATGCACTGGATGAGGATGATGAGGATGAAGACGGAGGAGAAGCAGCACCCCTGCCAGTATGTGATGCACAAGATGGCCGTGCAGTACGCCAATCACTGATTGACGAATACTTCTGACCCACAGGGACGTTGATGGATATGTGTCAGTAACACATTGTACACTGGGTCCA
Source organism: Ambystoma mexicanum (assembly GCF_040938575.1). Lineage (NCBI taxonomy): Eukaryota > Metazoa > Chordata > Amphibia > Caudata > Ambystomatidae > Ambystoma > Ambystoma mexicanum. Next base: position 1,054,508,878 of record NC_090931.1, on the reverse strand, counting down.
TGTGGACATGCACACAGGGTATGTGGGGAGTTGGCCACTGTGCACTGTCATGAATAAAATGTATACACATGAAATGAACAATGTCCAGGCATTGAATGATTTTTCACACAACGGGTGTATTAATATCAACTACAGAAATGTGCTACCCCCCATGACACCAATACACTCCATACCCCCAATGAACTCCCCATACCCCCAGTGAACTCCCCATACCCCGCAATGAACTTCCCCTAATACACCCATACACCACCAACACCATCTGACCCACTCCCTTTGTTGTCCCACACTATTTCCTTGCTTTCTTGTTGTCCGGGGGCAGCATTTCTGAGTGCCTCGCACTCCGTCTTGTTGGACTCACAGGGCTGGTAGGTGCAGAGGAAGCGGGTGTGGAGGATGGGGGTGTGGTGGATGGGGTGGAAGCTGTGGTGATTTGCACAGCTGGTGCGGGTTGTTGCTGCTGCATGTGCAGCAGGATTGAGGTGAGGACCTGCGTGATGGCCCCCAGACTGTCTCGCATCATCAACGCAGAGGCATTGATGGCGGCTGTGTTCGCCGCTATGGCCTGCGCAATATCACGTCTCGTGTCCTCTCCCTCCACAACATATTGTCGGACAAGGTCCAGCATTGAGTCCTGTCTAGCCTCCACCCTTGCTAGCCGTGCCTCAAGGTTGGTGGGAGCAGCAGCGGTTGAGGGTGCTGCGACCGGGGCGTGCATTGGCAGGGCTCTCCTCGGGGAGGGTGCTGAGGTCCGAATCGTGGAGTAGAGGATCCGCAATGCTGCTGGTGGGTGAGGCCCTAGTGTGGGGTTGGAGGGTAGACACAGGGCTTGGGGAGTGTGGACATGCCACATGGGTTAGTCCATCCTCGTCCACATACTACTTCACTGCTGTTTCAATGTCGCTCAGTGGGGCAGTGGCTGCTGCCTCGCCCACCAAACTTGTTGCTGCTGAAAGTGTGCCACTGGCCTCGCCTTCCACTGGTGTTGCCAGCTCTGTGGTCCCAATGTCAGACGTTGATGTGGGGCCCTCATGTGCTGCCATGGCCTGGGCACTGGCCTTGGGTTTTGGTGTGGCCTGCGAGGCTGCCCCGGAGGCGGTCTTGCCTGTGGGAGTTGTCTTGTGCCGGGACGTGGATGCCCTTGTGGCTGTTTCCTCGCTGGCATCCTCTCCATCAGTGCCTGGGGGGGTAGAAGAGATGCAGGGCATCAGTGATGGTGTTACATGCAAGATGCATTATATGGTGCTGTGGAGAATTTCATTTATCAGGCATTCATATATTACAGGTGTGTCACACAGGGTAGTATGAAGGTGGCATTTTGGCATTTGTCGTGACGTCTCAATTCAGGGATGCTGCATGGCAGGTGGCATGCTGTTGTATTGGGGTTTGTGTAATGTATTACATGGGCACGGTCCGTGCGTGTTGGCTCTGTGTTGGTAATGGGATTGGCACTCAGCATGCATTTCAGTGTGGCAGGGTTTGGACCTCCATCTGGACAAGGATATGTTGATGTGTGTGTTGGGACATGCATTGCCTTGCCTAGACTCTATTCCGGATCACTTGTGCTACGCCATGGTTTCCCCTACTGGGATCTGCAGGGTCACTCACCTCCATCTCCTGATGTTGCGGCACTCATCTCCATCTCCCCAAAGCGCTCGATGGACTGCATCTGTATGAAGGTACTGCACGTCTCCTCCCAGCACATTAGTTTTGTGGGTGAGTTGGGACCCCCGCCTGTGGCCATGGCCTCCCTCCTATTGCTGGTCAGGGTGTTCCGTACCCTGAGGCGGAGGTTATCTCACCTTTTCTTACAGTCTTTGACTGTCCGTGGGGTGGTGCCGATTGCCGAGACCTTGCGGGCTAGCTCCTCCCAGATCTCCTTTTTTGCTGCTGCACCTCCTTTTTGAGGTTGTGCTGGTGTTAATCTCCTCAGCATGGGCAGCAAAGGTGTCCGCCAACATGTTGAGTTCTTTGTCCGAAAAACGCTTCTTGCGCAGGCGGGTGTTTGATTTCCTGGTAGCCTTAGACATGTTGAATAGATTGGCACTGGTCTCTCCTGAACACAACTGGTGGTTTGGGAGGATTGCAATGGATTGTGTTTTTAAAGATGACCGCCAGCGCATTTCCCGTTTCGACGCAGTGACGTTACTTCCGGGTCCGGTATTACGAACCCGGTATTAGCATTTTATTACTGCATCGGTATTAAGGGGTGCCTCCTAGATGGAGGCGGTATCGGCGGAGAAAGTCAAGGCAGCCGACGCACCGAGGAGCATCCGCTGGTGAGTTTCTTGCCACCCGAAGACCACAAAGACGCTGACGACTCGATGCCCTTGCTGGGCCAAAGTTCTTCATAGACTCTTTTGCAGCAAGGAACTATCATCGTAGAGGTGCACCGCACGCCTCGTCTCTGCAGGACGTCCACGATCGATCATCGATGAGCACCGCCAGGACTGAAGCTGCTGCCTCAACGTCTTGGTTCACCATTTCTTCAAGGGATCTCGACGATCTGTGGCTCCTGCCTTAAAGGGAGCCGCTCAAGAAGGATCGGTCGACGGCCCAACGTCAAACTCTGCTATCCCAGGTACATTGGGGTGGTAGAACCTTTTCAGAGGGAAATAAGACTCTGATAAACAATATATAGACTGGGCTTGTAGAATATATTTATTTACAGGTTGCCCAGGTGGGGGAATCCTCACAGAGAACTGTGTCTAGTGGTAGGGGCCAGTATTCTGCCTATTGTTTTAACCAACCTGCTTCCCTCCTATGTCTATTGTTGGTTCACATTATTAACTGATTTGAATGACATTTGAACTGAGTACATTTGTTGCATTTTAATGGAATCAAAGAGTAAGTGTGGAACCACATAGAAACTGTATATATTTACCATTTTAAATTAACCTGAGCACAAAGTGTGTTATTTTGATTGTGTACATAACTTGAGCCTATTTATATAAAGAACTGTTTTTTCACTAACATGTGTGTGGACATTCCTTTGTGGGTGCTTGGGAAATACCTTGTACTTAAGAACCTGCCCGCATCACCTCCTGAGAGCTTAAGCCTTGATTGCTCGTCCACGTTTACCCAATAGAGAATCTTGGCTGGGGTGCTCTGTGCCTCTACTCTGCCATATAGAGGGCAGGAGTACAGATACCCCCCTCCAGTCTCTACAGAGTCATTCTCCCAGCCTTCATGAACTGTGACAAAGAGCCTGAGAAGGGCCCAGGGAAGGGAGTCATTCCCCCACAGCCTTCGTGAACTGTGACAAAGAGCATGAAAAGGGCGCAGGGAATGGATTAATTCTCCCGGCCTTCGTGAACTCTGACAAAGAGCATGAGAAGGGCCCAAGGATGGATTCATTCTCCCAGCCTTCGTGAACTGTGACAAAGAGCCTGAGAAGAGCCCAGGGAAGGGTGTCATTCCTCCCCAGACTTCGTGAACTGTGACAAAGAGCATGAGAAGGGCCCAGGGAATGGATTAATTCCCCGGGGCCTTCGTGAACTGTGACAAAGAGCCTGAGAAGGGCCCAGGGAAGGGAAACATTGCCTCTTCTCTGGTGAAACTACAAGCCAAGAGAGATTAGGGGAAGGAAGCAATACCCCCTGGTGTTGTGTAACATGAAGCAAAGCAGAGGAAGGCCCGTGGAAGGGAGTCATTCCCCTGGTACTCCGGAAATACTGAGAACAAGATACCTGTAGAATGGAGGCATTCGCCAGGAACCCAAGTGAAGAAAACAACGTGCAATGAAGAATGTTGATGTTTAAGCTGGAACTTTATTCTCTGAGTTTGAACTGAGAACAACAAGCTGGAATTTAATTTTGTGTCTTGGAAAGGAACTGAGACTTGGGCAAGATAGTCATTCTCTCAGGAAAAGTTCCCACCTGCCAATTGGAACTATGATCCATTGCCCAGCACAAGGAAGCCATTCTTCTGGACCAAGAAGATCCATTACCTCTTTAGTTTAGTTACAAGTGTGAGGGACAGATGTCAGTCTCCTCCCTCTGCACCCTTACAAGAGGTACATTTAACAAAAGGATGAGGTGATGCAGTTTCAATGAGTAATAAGTGTTCGAGGGGATTGGGTCCTCCGACGTATTCCAAATCTATGACGGTAATCACCACAGCTGTGCTGCTTCGGAAAATCTTTCGGCGTCTGCGTCGATGATGTCGATACGCCATCCTCTAGGGCCCCATCGAGCCGACGTCACCGGATGTTATAAGTAGGACGCACGACGCTCGTAGCCTCAGTTCTGTTTTTTCCGCGAACGTGTTCACTTCGGAGATCTCAGCGCGCCTGGATTCTACCGAATCCTGTTCTTTCGGTTCTTCGAACCTGTTGCTTCCTTGCTATCGAATATGATGTCTTCGGCGTCTTCCACCCCATGGTCTGGGTTTAAGAAGTGTTGGGTATGCGGGTCGAAGATGTCCCTGACGGATATGCACGACGCTTGCCTCTGGTGCCTCGTGGAGGACCATGATCATGACGACTGTGTCGACTGCCAATCGCTCACTTCGAAGGCCTTGCGGGAGCGTAAGAAGAAGCTGTCGGTCGGTAAGGTGGCCAAGCCCCGGAATCGCGTTCCACTGGTCTTTCGACGGACGATTCAAGGGGCGACTCTGCGCATCGTCGTCGTGAGTCTGGGGGTTCTCGGTCTGGGAGTCAGTCCCGCCATTCCTCTGCCTCTTCGAGGCACTCCAGGAAGTGCCGTCACAGGTTGTCTTCCCCGTCCTCTTCCGAGGACTCCGCCCGTTGGCAGGTAGCTTGTCCCAACAAGCATTCCACTCATGAGGAATGGGATTTGTTTCGAAAGGAGATGTTGGAGATTTTTCAATCGCAGGGCTCCGGTCCGGCCGCGCCGTCTGAGGACGCCGTTCGAGGCCGCACTAGAGACACTGCTCATCCGCCTTCGGGCTCGAGCAGTCGTTGCGACCACCGGGCGCCTTCGAGGTCCCGGTCGGACAAGGATGATCGCTCTAGGCATGCCCGTTCCAGGTCCCGGTCCCCGATGCCATCGAGTCCGCGAGACTCTGTGAAGTCTTCGAAGAAGACATCGACACCAGCGGCACCGATGTCGTCGACGGACTCTCTCGAGGCCCCGCCTCCGGGGAAGTCGTCGACGTCATCGGCACCCAGGCTGTCGAGACACACACTCGGGGCTCTGCCCTCGAGGCTCTGCCCTCGAGGCCTGTGTCGACACTGTCAAAGCTGACGGCGCCGTGCTCGACATCGACGCCCATTCCGTCGACGCCCTCAACGCCTTTCGAGGGAGCCTTGTCAGAGGTACCCCATGGCATGGTGGCACCCCCCAGAAAGGCGATGGCTAAGGCTAAACATGTCTTTGTGTCTTTTTCTCTACCCTCTTTCCAGTCTCTGGATTATATTTCTGAGGTGGAGGAGGGGTTTGAGGAAGGTGAGGTTCCTGCATTGGTTCCTGATGACATTGTTTCTGGTCACAGTCAACTTGAGGACCTGCGTCAGTCGGTGCACGACGCCAGTGGTCTGAACACCTCTCCGGAGGTGGAGTTTGGTAGGCCGGAGCCTGGCACGCATGCTGAATCTTCATATCGGCGCCTCATGTCGTGCGTCACTGAATACCTGGGTTAGTCTGCCCCCCCCTGGGGATTTTCAGCAGGATGACCTGACTGATATATTGGACCAAGGTCCTCCAACTGACCTGGTGCTGCCATTCCATATGGCCTTGCAGAGAAGGGTGGCTGCGGCTTGGACTTCTCCAGAGAGTCTCCTGGCAGTGAGCAAGTCCTTGCCGGAGAAATATCGCCCAGCCAGTGGCTACCCCTGCTACTTGACAACGTACCCTACCATCCCTCCTGATAGGGACGACAAACATTTTGACGGCTGGGTGAAGAAGGTGTTTTCTTCTGGGGGTATGGCGCTTCAGGCTGCCAACTCCATTTGTGCCTTGTCTCGTTTCACGCACACTATGTGGAACTGCATTTCCTTAGCGGCTGATCATATCCCCGAAGGGGAGGAACAGGATGGTTTCCTTGCTATCGTGCAGGATGGCAAGGACGCCATGTGTGAATCTGTTCAGTCGGGTCTGGACATGGTTGATTGCGTCAGCCGGTCCATGGCGGTGGGAAGCGTAATGGGCATGTTTGCGTGGTTGCGGAAGTCATGTATTGCTCCGGAAGTGCAAACCCGGCTCCTCAACATGCCCTTTGATGGTGAACATCTTTTTGGCAGCAAGGCAGACGAGAGTCTTGAGAGGTTGCAGACCTCGAAAGCTGCAGCAAAGTCGTTGGGCACTGCAGTCCGCCAACCTCCACCTTTTCGTCCTAGGGGACAGCAATGGAGGGGAGGTTCCTTTCGTTATTACTTATCCTTTAGTAGAGCGAGAGGAGCTGCGAGTCAAAGGGGCAACCGTAGGAGTGCCAGAGGTGGTAAACAAGGTACTTGAGGTGCCAAGGCCGAGCAAGCAGTTGCCTCTTGCCCTCGGGCACTGCCGCAGCCGCTTCAGCTCAGTCATGAGGCCCATGCTTCTCCGGTTGGGGGAAGGCTGGCGCAGCATCTTGTAGAATGGCATGCCATTACTTCAGATGTATGGGTTCTGGAGATCATAGCCCACGGCTACTGTCTTCCTTTCCGGCAGAGGCCTTACGTCATTCCACCAGGGAATCTCTCTTTGAAGAGTCCGAATCCGCTCCTTGCGCAGGAAATTCAATCCCTGCTGGAGAAAGGCGCCATAGAACTGGTGCCTGTAGCGAAAAGGAACAAGGGATGGTATTCCCCTTATTTTTTGATTTTGAAGAAAGACGGGGGATTGAGACCCATCATGGACTTGCGCGGTTTGAACAAGCTCCTTCGAAAGGACAAGTTCGAGATGGTTACTCTTTCTCAAGTCCTCCAGGCCCTTCAACTTCAGGACTGGTTGGTATCTCTAGACCTCAAAGATGCTTATTTTCATGTGCCGATTCATCCCACGCACAAGAAGTACCTGAGGTTCGCGGTTGGCGACGCGCACTTTCAGTTTCGGGTCCTGCCGTTCGGATTGACCTCCGCCCCGAGGGTCTTCACCAAGCTCATGGTGGTGGTGGCAGCGTATCTCAGGAAAGGGGGGATTCACATCTACCCCTACCTGGACGATTGGTTGATCAGGGCGCGCTCTCCCGAGCAAGTCCTGGATCATCTGTCCGTCACCTGCCACTCCCTTCACAAGCTGGGCTTCTCCCTCAACTTAAAGAAGTCCCACTTGACGCCAACTCAGAGGCTCCAGTACATCAGAGCAGTGCTTGACACATCCCTGGGGCAGTGTTTCCCCCCCAGGTGAGGGCTCATCACATTCAGCAGATGGTGCACAAGTTTCAACATGCCCAGAGTGTCCCTGCGTTCGAGTTCTTGAGATTGCTCTGCCTCATGGCATCTTGCATTCTTCTGGTGCCCGAGGCCAGGTTGCGGACGAGATCTTTGCAATGGGCACTCAAGCTCCAGTGGTCTCAGTTCTCCGGCAGGATGTCGGACCCCGTTCAGGGGCCGCCCTCGGTCACCCAGGGCCTTCTGTGTTGGGCCGTCGAAAGCAACCTGATGAAGGGGGCTCCGTTTTGGCTGCCCTGGCTGGAGGTGATGATAGTGACGGACGCGTCCCTCACGGGATGGGGAGCTCATGCCAACAAGCTGACAGTCAGCGGTCGTTGGTCTCCGTCAGAGTCCAGACTCCATATCAATCTGTTAGAACTGAGGGCCTTCCGGCTTGGCCTGAAGGCTTTTCTGCCGACTGTGCGAGGAAAGAATGTCCTGATTCTGACAGACAACACAGCGGCCATGCACTACCTCAACAAAAAGGGGAGGGGCAGGGTCACTTCCTCTGTGCAGGGAGGCGATGCCGCTCTGGTTCTGGGCAATCCAGTAAGAAATTTCGATCTCGGCAGTTCATCTGGCCGGAGACGAAAACGAGACAGCGGACGAGAGAGCGCGATCTTTCATGAGTGGGAGTTGGCTCAGGAGATTCTCCTGGAGATCTTCGCCCTTTGGGGGACCCCTCAAGTGGATCTCTTTGCCTCCAGTGTCAACCGGAAGTGCGAAAGGTTCTGCTTGCGGGAATTTCCTCCAAGAGGAGCCTTATGAGACGCGTTTGTGGTGGAGTGGTCATTCCCACTGCTGTACGCGTTTCCTCCAGTCCCCGTCATCCCGCAAGCGCTGCGGAGGTTACGGAGGTTTGGTTCTCCGATGATCCTTATTGCTCCAGCATGGGCCAGGAGGACGTGGTACCCGGACCTTCTCGACTTGTCCATCTGCCCTCCACGTCGTCTTCCCTACCGAGACGATCTGCTCTCACGGGAGGGGGGTCAGGTTCTCCATCCAGAGGTCAGATCCCTTAACCTTCACGCTTGGCTTCTGAAAGGTTGAGGTATACGGATTGGGACCTCCCTGAAGACGTGATGGAGGTGTTGCTTTCGGCCAGACGGCCGGCAACAAAGTCCCTGTACCGTTGCCGTTGGAGAAAGTTCTGCGACTGGTGCTGGGTTAAGAATGTGGATCCTTTTTCATGGGACATTCCTGTGGTTCTGTCTTTTTTGCTTTCTTTAGCCCACAGGGGCTTGCAAGTGGGTACCATTAAAGGTTACCTGGCGGCGCTGTCCATATTTAAGCGCTCGTCTGAGGAGTGTTCTTATTTTAAAATTCCTTTAATTTCTCAGTTTCTAAAAGGGCTCACTAATGTGTTCCCTCCGTCACCTTTCCAGGTGCCCGGTTGGAATTTGAACCTTGTTCTCAAGTTTCTAATGGGTGCTCCATTTGAGCCTTTACATTCTTGCCCTTTGAGACTGTTAACTCTTAAAACTGTATTTTTAGTTGCGGTCACTTCAGCTCGCAGAGTGAGTGAGTTACAGGCACTTTCAGTTAAGCCACCCTTCACTGTGTTTCATAAGGATAGGGTTGTCCTTACAGTTCGTCCTTCCTTTCTTTTGAAGGTGGTGTCGGAATTTCATTTAGGCCAGAAGGTTATTCTTCCGGCATTTTATCCTCCTCCACATCCTGATAAGGAGGAGGAGAGGCTCCATAGGTTGGATCCTAGGAAAGCTTTAAGCTTCTACATTTCTCGCATGTCCCGAGTCAGAGTGGACGATCAGCTCTTTATTGGTTACGCTGGAACACGTTTGGGACAAGCTGTGACTAAGCAGACTTTGTCCAGATGGATTATCTTGGCAATTTCTGAATGTTACCACCTGGCGGGTAAGGACCCTCCAGTAGGCTTATGGGCCCATTCGACTAGGGTTATGGCTGCCTCTACTGTCCTGCAGAGGGGTGTTTGTATTCGTAACATCTGTGATGCAGCCACTTGGGCTTCGGTCCATACTTTTGTACGTCACTACTCCCTAGATTCTATCCATGGGCAGGATCTGGCCTTTGGCAAGGCGGTCCTTTACTCTGCAATTTGATTGGACATTCTAAATTTGTGTATTCTAAATTCTTTTCCCACCTCCTTACATTGGTACTGCTTTTGGAGTCTGTCATAGATATGGAATACGTCGGAGGACCCAATCCCCTCGAAGAGCAAGTTACTCTCTTGCCTGGTAACGTTCTTTTCGATGGGATGGTCCGACGACATATTCCATATCGCTCCCTCCCTGCCTACCCCGCTACAGAATTTCTTATGCGATTGCAGCTTACGTTTCCGCAAGGCTTTCTGTGGTCATACTGGCAGTTGATTGGTGCCACACGTTCTGGGAAAAAACTACAACTGAGGCTACGGGCGTCGTGCGTTTTACTTATAACATCCGGTGACGTCGGCTCGACGAAGGCCCTCGAGGACGGCGTATCGACATCGACGCAGACGCCGAAAGATTTTCCGAAGGAGCACAACTGTGGTGATTACTGTCATAGATATGAAATACGTCGTCGGACCATCCCATCGAAAGAACGTTACCAGGTAAGAGAGTAACTTGTTCGTTAGTGGCACGTTTTTGGATGCATGATGGACTTTAGATGTGCTTAATCAGCGTTAAGTCAAGGTGGTGATTGACCCGAAATTATTTTTTAGATTTTACCATAGATCAAGGCCTGGGATAGTAATTCAGGGACTGCAAAACCTGGGGACAAGCAGTGCCTAGTCAGGACTTTACTGTGTGAAAGGTGAATGTGACTGGATAACAACAGGGTATCTTAGGATTTATTTTAACATTTCAGGGCATGATGTAAACCTAGCACTCATGATGCTTAGTCCCTGTTAAGAGAATATGCCCTTGTCCCTGCCCCAAGGGCTCAGCTCATGCTGGTGGGCAAGGTCACTGCTGGAACCCGATATAAAGATCTGATGTACCAGCCCAAGTGCTTTTGTTGTGTCAATTAGACGTCTGTAAGTGCCCAAAAGCGCTGTGGGAGATTAAGTTAGAACAGTGTACACAAGAAGTGTGCAAGAGGATGTCTTCAAGCTACCAATTCTTTGTGTGGTTATATCCCCTCATCTCCCAAAGCTTCTGCTGTGACTGAGGTTTAAGGAAAAGGTAAATCACATGCCAAATGTCAGAAGCCGGGCACGACACCCAGGCCCTAGATGCCATTACATAACCCACAACTCCCACCTTCCAACTGTGAGCCAAACACCTGTCATTTGCCAGTGCAGATTGGGTGGGCTGGCCAAGGCACTGCATGCCTAGCCCAAGAATGCATGCCTATATGGAGCAGCCCAGGCCATATTGCAGCTTGTTGACTCATAATGTGTGACTCATGATAAGAGTTTACATGGTAGAGATTAGTTTAGATTGAGAGTGTCCTACTATTATATGTTATCCAGAACTAGGACATAGAAACATGCAAATAATGAAACAATCTAGCAAGATCAGAAGTGACAATCTTTAAGGTTGAATGTATTTCACAAAGGCACAGCACAGCAAAAATGCACTATATTAAACAATGCATTCATCTCGCTCAGAAGATAACGTTACCATCCTTTTATACTCCTATACATCCTGGGAAGAGGAAAGGCTTCACAGGCTTGATCCTAGAGGTGCACTGAGCTTTTACATTTACAGAATGACAAGGTTAAGACGGGGCTATTCAGGTCACAAATTGGGATTGGCTATTACCAAACAACCCTATCCAGATGGATTATACTAGCAATATCGGAATGCGACCAACTGGTGGTGAAAAGATCCTCCAGAACACCTTAGAGCTCATTCGACCAGTGGCATGGCAACTTCTTCTGCTTTACAGAGGGGAGTGCCCCGATGTGCGGACACAATCCCAAATGGCAGAACTCGAAACTGATCATGAGAACCGCCAATGGCGAACCTCGGGTACTGTCTGCGCTTGAGATGGATCGGCACATGATAGTAAGCATCCTGAAGGTCCAATGATACCATCCAATCCTGAAGCTGGAGCACATGAAGGATCTGAGAAAGGGTTACCATCTTGAACATGTCCTTCCTGCGAAACTTGTTGAAGTCTCTTTAGTCCAAGATGGGTCTCAATCCTCCGTCCTTCTTGGGGATTACAAAATACTGGGAGTACCAACCCTTTTTCCTCTCTGCTACAGCTACTGGTTCTATAGCACCTTTCTCTAGCAGGGTTAAAATCTCTTGCATAAGGAGCGGATCTGGAACTTTCAAAGAATTGTTCCCCGGTGGATGACTCTGAGGTTTTTGCAGAAAAGGAAGGCAGTAACCCTGGGCAACTGTTTCCAATGCCCAAGCATCTGAAGTAATAGCCTGCCATTCTGTCAGGTGCTGTGACAATCTGTCTGCTACTGCAGTTTTGTGAAAGAAGACCTCCGAGGGGTTTTGGGGCGGCTGACGCAGTAGCTGAAGGTAAGGCAGCCGCTGCTTTTGCTGTCTTAGTATTTCTTCCCCGTCCACCGCGGGGGAATCTTCTTTGTCCTCTTTGAGCTGGCTGTCTCTGCCCCTTCCAAATGTGGAGTAGTGGTGAAAGGACCTACCCCTCCAGGGTGTGCCGTGGGACGTTTTGGAGGTTGTCTGATTGCAGCACCAAGGGATTTGGCTGATGCCTTGGAAGTTTGCAGCTTCTCCAAACTCTCATTAACTTTGTTCTCGAATAAATTGGTGCCATCAAAGGGCATGTTGAGGAGCCTGGATTGTACGTCTGGGGCAAATCCTGACTTGCTCAACCAGACAAATCTGTGCATTACTGTACTTGCCGCCATAGCTCTGCTGATACTGTCAACAGAGTCAAGACCATTCTGGAGGGATTCGCACATTGCATCTTTCACATCCTTGACAATGTTTAGGAAGCCGTCTTGCTCTTCCCCTTCAGAGATATAGTCAGCCGCCATAGAAATGCACTCCCAAAGGGTGTGTGTAAACCTTGCTAACGTGCACATGTCATTGGCCGATTTCAAGGCCATACCCCTGGCTGAAAAAACCTTTTGGGCCATGGCGTTGTAACGCTTGTCGTCCCTATCCTGAGGCATTGTAGGATAGGCATTTTGCCTACTCGTGGAGGTGGCCGCCTGAACCACCAGACTTTCCGGTGTTGGGTGCTTGGACAGGTAAAACAGGTCAGAGCTTGAAACTCTGTACTTTGCCGTCAATTTCTTATTGACAGCAGGAATGACCTCTGGTGCTTCCCAGTTTGCACTCACACGCCTTTGAACGGCTTGATGAAATGGTACAATTGGGTCCTCTTGTGGCCCTCTGTCCAAGATATTGGTAAGATCATCTTGTTCAAATATTGGTGTAGGTCTTGACCACCCCATGTACTCCATAACCCTTGACATCATTTGCCTGTATGTCACTTCTGTGTGGTCACCTGGGTCTGCACTGCCAAATTCAACCTCTGGTGAGGTGTCTTCCACTACCCTCTTGAAGGCATTCCTTCATGCATGAATCTTCTGAAATCAATGCTCTGGCTCTGATGGTGTTCCATGTTGTAACCCGAAAGGTCTGGCTTTATCAGAAGATTCTTCTGCTCTTCATAAATAGAAGAGAGGGATTTGAAAAAATCAGAACGTGGCAAAGGCGTGCAGGTCTTTTCCAGTGAAGTTGTCATGATATTTGTGGTCAGGGGAGCTGAAATCGCTGAGACCGTCGACGACTGTGTCGATGGTTTTGACGCTTGCGCCGATATCAGCATATGTGGCGTCGAGGAGGTCGACGTAGGAAGCGTAGATGGCTTCTCCGAAGTTATCAGCATCAATGACGCACCTTTCAACCCTAATGCTATTGAGTCTTTCGGCATCAATGGCTCAGTCCTCAAGGGGACTTTTTCTGGACTCGAGGGATTTTTGATCGCTCTTGAGGATTCTTATCCGCCGGTGCAAAGACGCACGGCTGTTGTGCTTACGAGGTCTTTCGACCGCAGCATGTGTTTTAGGTTAGTGGAGTAAACGACTTGTTCCGGTGTGGAACTTGTAGACAAGGAAGACGGCGATCTATGGTGTTGTTTATTTCTGTGTCTAGAGGTCGGCGAGTGGTGTGAACCACTTTGTGACCGGGAACATTCGTTCTTTTTTCGACGAGGAGAAACAGTTCTCGACTTGTCCCAAGTTTTTTGCTTCTTTGATAGAGTGGAAGGGGATTTTTGGGTCCTACCTGCTGCCAGCTTCCCTCTACACTCTCTCAGGGCCTTGGCTATCATAGAAAGGCAGTCTTCACACTCAGATGACGGGTGAGTTGACCCCAGGTACCGCAGTCAGAGCATTTTTTAAAGCCGGATCGCAGGGTGGACTATGCCGAAGATGGAGCCATTGTTAGTCTACTCGTAAGAATGGATGAAATTTCTCAAAGAAGTATCGAAGATATTCTTGTCAAGGAATGAGGCGTATCGCATCCGAAGAATAAGTGCAGAAAGCGGAACTAAGGCCAACGGGCGCTGCGTGTGCTACATATACCAGCAATGACATTGACAGCGAGACGGAGGCCTTCGAGGGACATCGAGTTGCCAGGCATCAACGCACAGCACCCCCCTGCTGAAAAAAAATTACAAAGCAGCAAAGCTGGATATTGAAAATATCAAAGATAAGGAATACATGAGAGGACACAATCCATTCAAAATATCTTAACTGGCTGGGGAGGAACATGACATGCAGCACTGCAAGTCATGTCAGAAGATGCACCCAAAGGCCCTCCAGGAGCAGGCCACAAAACTATATGCCCTTTTACATGACAAAAATCAGACAGACCAGTTCGAGATCAGCGGGCATGGCATAAAAACAGAAAACAGAAGATTGTCCCCAGTCCCGAAGGAGACAATAAAAAAGAAACACTGCCAGATGTCCCGTTCACCCTGCAGCTCCTCTCAGCAACACTGTTCTATCAGGGCCCACTGCACTCAAACGAGCTGGCACTGACCCTGATAGGGACCACAACTTCATGCCTTTGGCTCTGCCTTCTCCCTCAGGCAAAGACTAGTCACTGAGCTGGGACACTCCGTCCTCCGGCGTCGAATGCATGGCACTCAATGCCTAAACTCTTTCAGGATATGCTCTGCTTTCTATGGGAGCATTCATCTAAAAAATGGAAGATAACTTTAATGAGGAAGGACACCCCATCCCCTTTTAATGGGTAAGATGGAGATCTGTTGGACCCAGCCTCCAAACCGCAAGATGCCAGTGAGTTTACGCCTCTTTGGATTGGGACAGGTTACCTAAACCAACTCCAGGGAAACCACAGGCTTCCTTCTAAAGCCTCATGGCCAATGTAGTGGGGATTCTGGGGTTGTGATCCCCTCCCAGATTGAAAGTTCCATTCAAACTGGTGGACATTCTGGATGAGGGCTCTCATGTGGAGACCTTACTGTCTTTACACCCGACACTGGAAGCCTCGGCTTTGGAGATTTGGGCGAAGCCTGCCTCCACCCCGACAGTTGATAGGGACCTGCCAAAAAAGCACAGACTGGCACGCATTAACCCCATGCAGGCCACACCTTGTCAGTGTTATATTCAGATGGCCCATCAGCCACGTGGGGCTGCATGTTCACCACTGTGTCCCGCAGCAATCATACTGTTCCTAGGTGGCCCCCATTCCCTGGGGGGGGATGCCACATTAATCTCCTCTGTCCCATGGCAGACTTAAATGTTCTTCGGCTTCCCTTTTGTCATAGGGCACCGTTCTCCGGCACATACATTCTTCAGGCAGCATCCCTGTTGTCATGGGGACTGCCTTTGTTCACCGCCATACTTGTGGTGCTCACTCGACACCCCTCTTCAATGCACATGTGCGGCGCAAGAAGGTGGGACCACATGGCTTCCTATAGCTCTGGCCGGCGTTACACAGCTCCTGCGCCTGCACAGACTGTGTCCCTCCCAACTCCTTTTCACCCAGGCCACAATGACAGAGCAACCCAGGACTTGATTGTTACCTGACGAGGAGAGGCAGACGTTTGCTCTTCCTCCCTATTCACCTCCCAGGCCGCAATGGCAGACACAAGCCAGGTGGGCTTGCCTTCTGGGCCCGCCTTCGCCTGGCCCTGAAGTGGGCAGTCACGACAGCACGGCCATGTTGCCTAAATCGGGTGCCCCACGCAGGTGGCCCGGA
This sequence comes from Ambystoma mexicanum, assembly GCF_040938575.1. Lineage (NCBI taxonomy): Eukaryota > Metazoa > Chordata > Amphibia > Caudata > Ambystomatidae > Ambystoma > Ambystoma mexicanum. The sequence goes on along the minus strand of NC_090931.1, from coordinate 1,054,493,437 downwards.
CTGGGCGACTTGTATTTTTGTATGCCTGGACTGCAACGTGCAATCAGTCTGGGGCCTTTAGTAATGGGCATGTCCGATCTGGACCAATCACTAGCCTCCCCTTTGCTAAACGCTCCCCAGATCGAAGAATGCTGTTATTCAATCTATTTTCTGGTTCCAAAGAAGGATGTGGCTTTGCATCCAATACTGTATATGTGACTCATGAACCTGTATCTGTGCATGGGCAAGTTCAAGATCGTTGCATTTGCCCAGATCCTCCAAGTTCTCAATTTGCAAACCGGTTAGTTTTCATTGACTTTTCTGGATGCCTACTTTCATGTGCCGATAACTTCAAGCACAGGAAGTACCTTGTTGTGGGCCATTGCCGCTACCAGTTCAAAGTCCTGCTGTTCGATCTTTCTTCAGCACCCAGGGTTTTCCCCAAGCTGCTGCCAGCGGTTGCAGCATGCATCAGAAGGGAAGGCTTTTATGTTTTCCCCCCTGCTTGGATGGCTGTCTCGTACCTGCTTGCTCCCTAGAACAGGCGTCCCCACACCTGTCCTGTACGTATAGTTTGTTGACCGGCTTGTCTTCTTTTGAATTTCAAGTAATCTCAGATTTTGCTGTCCCAGTCCATTCAACTTATCAGAGTGGTCTTGGTCTGCCGCCTATCAAGGGCTTTTTCACACAAGGACCGTGTGGCAAACATCTTCAAGGTGGTTTGTGTCCTCCAAGCTCAGAAGAATGTTCTGGCCTCAGCCTTTCTGTATCTGCTGGGCCTCATGACCGCCTGCATTCTTGTAGTGCTGGAGGCCTGGCTGCGCATGATGTCATTTTAGTGGCTTCTGCATTTATCAGTGGTCTCTATTTCAGGGGCACATCTCGGACCGTCTGCAAGTCTTGGCAAGAGTTTCACGGGACCTGTTGTGGTGGTCCCTGTGAGATAACCTGAGATAACCTACTGAACAGGGAGTTCTTTCGACAAATCTGACCAGAATTGATGGTAGTCAAAGATCTGACCTTAAAAGACTGGGGAGCCCAACTGCAAGACCTAATGGTAAGCATGCATGGTTTCCCTAGGAGTCTCAGGAATACTTGCAGGAGTTGAGATCTATCATTACCGTTATCATTGTTCAGGCCATGGATTACCTCAAGCAAGGTCATGTTGGGTCCTTGCCTCTGTGCAGGGAAGGAATGCGACTGTGGCCCTGGGCCCTGGAGAACAACATGTCTCTGATGGCAGCTACCTTGCCAGGACGGAGAATGTCACTGTGGATGCCCTGAGAAGACAGGCCTCCACCAATTGAGAGCCCTATTGAGAAGTTCTGTAGGAGATTTTTTCCCACTCAGGGACTCATCAGGTGGACTTTGCTTTCCACACTCTTTGATTCCAGTAATAACAGGAAGTGCAAGTTGTTCTGCTTCAGGGGGTTTTCTCGGTAGGGGGCTCTGGGAGAAGCTCTAACGGTCTAATTAACTTTCAACCTCCTCTATGCATTGCTGTGATCCGTGTCATTCCACTGGTTCTCAGGCACCTAAACCTGTTTGGGTCCATGTTTACTTTGATTGCTTCGGACTGAGCCCAGAGATCGTGGTACCTGGAGGACAGGCAACTTATCCATCTGCCCTCCCTGGCGTCTTTAGCCGAGAGTGGATCTGCTCACTCAGTCGAAAAGGCAGATGCTCCATCCGAACTTCAGCAGCCTGCACTTTCATGCTTGGCTACTGAGATAGAAGAGGTGGTATTTCTTGAATGACGTCCTGGACGTATTCTTCTTGGCTTGGAAGACTGCCACTAAAATACACTTTTGCCTGCAGGTTGTGTAGATTTTTGACTTGGTGCCAGGAGAGGGATCTGGACCCTTTTATATGTCCATGATGTCCCATATCCTCCATTTGGTATGGTCTGATTTCTTTGGCCCTGACAGCATAGAATATTGGCACTGTGAAGGAGTATCTAACCACTATCTCAGTTTTTAAGAAGACCTCTGCACAAGGCTCTCTTTTTTCACAAACCCCATGGTTATGCAATTGTTGCAAAAGTTATGCAATCTGTTTCCTTGCATTCTAGTTGCAATTCTGGAATGGGATGTAAATGTAGTGTTTTATGGGCGCTCCCTTTGAGCCCTTATATTATTGTTCCTTAAGGTTGCTCTTAAAGGGATAGTCCAGTAAAAAAAAAAAAAAAAAAAAATATTTTTATTTATATGGTTAATAAAATCAAACTTTCAAATATCAAGAGATTTCACAATATCAAAACACTACAATTCATAAAAGCAAATTTGCAGTTTGTTCATTCACCACAGTTAAGAATTCAAAATTAGTTTAACTCAATTACGCTAATTATGAGTATACACTAAATATTTCATCCAAAAATCGTACAATTGATATTTTGGTCCTGAAGGCAGTTGATGAAAAGATACAATGCCACAAGTTCATATTAATATGTGCATTTTGGTCTTCAAAAAAATTTCCAAAGCATTTTTGTCGAATAGTGGTTACATTTGTACAAAACACTAAACAATGCTCCAACGTTTCTTTTTTGTCAACATTCTTACAAAAGCGACATACATTTTCTGATTGCATAATTTGATTTCTGCGGGCCTGAACATCTAATGTCAGGCAAAGGTCCAACCGAAAACGGAGAAACTTCTGACGAGTGTTTGAACAAGGAAATTTGGCCAAATAATCAGACATTGTTCTACATTGCTTGTGCCCAAATAGCGCTCGATCAAAATCCTTGTAATTGAGACATTTATTTTGGGTCAGAATCCAATCATGTTGCTGGACTTTCATTTTGGCACGAGCTTCATTGTTCAAAAGTAATTCTAAATCAACTGAGGCATCAGACATTGCATTGCAAAAATGTTATTTAAAAAATAGATAGGCAACATTAAAAAAGAAAAATACTAGCACTTTTTTTTTTTAAACTTCCTATGTAAAACTTTGAGCTATTCAAGCTCAAAATTCACAAAAGCAAGCACATGGGCGCATCCATTTTGTGAAATGGAGGCCCTCCTGTGCTGGCTTTTGCTTTTGCGGCACTAATGAAGGAAAAGCCAGCCAGCTGTAGTAAACAAAAGCTACCGCTGGGTGGCTTTTCCTTCATTGGTGCCGGGACTCGGAGGACGCGGACCGGAGACCAGAGCAGGAAAGCTGCAGCTGAATCTCAGTAAGTGCTATTTATTTTTTAAAAAAAATAAGCACTAGCTGTGGGTTTTTTTTCCAAGTTTTCCAGGCTGGAGGAGCCCGGAAAACTTAGAAATAAAACTGCAGCCTTAAAAACGTTGTATTTATGTTTGCGGTCGCTTTTGAAGCAATGTTGTGTTTGAAAATGCTGCGGTTTTTCTTTCCAAGTTTCTCAGGCTACTCCGGCTCGGAGGAGCCTAAGAAACTCGGAAAGAAAAACCGCAGCGTTTTCAAACACAACCGCGTTGTGTTACTGCCTGCTGTGGCTATCACTTTGGGTCTCCGGTGCTCCCCGAAGGGGAGCACCGGAGTCCCAAAGTGAAAGCCAAGGCAGGCAGAAACACAACACGATTGTGTTTCTGCCTAAATCTGCTTTCCCATTTGGGGCTCTCGGGCTCCCCACGGGGGGCCCGAGAGCCCCAAATGGGAAGGCAGATTTAGGCAGAAACACTGCAGCATTTAGCATTTCCCATTTGGGGCTCTCGGGCTCCCCACAGGGGGCCCGAGAGCCCCAAATGGGAAAGCAGATTTAGGCAGATTTAGGCAGAAACACTGCAGCATTTAGCATTTCCCATTTGGGGCTCTCGGGCCCCCCGTGGGGAGCCCGAGAGCCCCAAATGGGAAATCAGCTGTAGGCAGAAACACCGCGGCATGTAAACACACCTCCAGCCCGGAAAACTTAGAAAAATAAATAGCACTTACTGAGATTCAGCTGCAGCTTTCCTGCTCTGGTCTCCGGTCTCCGTCCTCCGCGTACAGCACCAATGAAGGAAAAGCCACCCAGCGGTAGCTTTTGTTTACTACAGCTGGCTGGCTTTTCCTTCCTTAGTGCCGCAAAAGCAAAAGCCAGCACAGGCCGGCATCCATTTCACAAAATGGATGGGCCCATGTGCTTGCTTTTGCGAATTTTGAGCTTGAATAGCTCAAAATTTTACATAGGAAGTTTTAAAAAAAAAGTGCTAGTATTATTTTTTTAATGTTGCCTATCTATTTTTTAAATAAAAATGTTTACTGGACTATCCCTTTAAGTGATATTCCTGGTTGCCTCCACTGCCGCTAGATGGGTGAGTGAACTCCAGATGTGGTCCATTAGACTTCCCTATTTAATTTTCTTCAAAGAGAAGGTGATGTTGAGAGTGAGGCCATCCTTCTTCCCTAAAGTGATCTCGGCTTTCAATCTCTCGCAAAAAGGTCCATCTTCCTGTATTTTTTCCTCAGCCTCATCCATGGCAAGGGAGCAATTCAATCTGCTGGACTTAGTGCAGGCCCTCTGCTACTATGTCTCTCGGATGAGGGATGGCAGGAAAGATGACCAGCGTTTTGTGGGTATGCTTGTGCCTGTGCAAGCAGGGCTGTGACGAAACAGACCATGTCATGGTGGATCATTCTCTGCATTTCAGAATGCTACGATCTGGCTGGGAAGGATGTGCCTGAAAGCCTCAGGGCCCATTCAACCAGACATCTGCTGCCTCCTCTGCTCTGCAGAGTAGAGTACCTGCTGCGGATATTTGCCAGGTGGCTACATGAGCCTCTCTGCACAGGTTTGGCAAACATTATTGCGGGTATTCCTAGGCAGGACAGGATGCTCGATTTGGGAAAGCGGTCCTCCAGAGTTTTCTATTAGAGGTGGTATCCTTGCTCTCTTCCCATCTCCAGATCTACATGCTGCTATCGGAGTCTATCATAGATGAGTCTGTGGGAGGAAGGAATCCATTAAAATAACACATTACTTGCCTGTCTGTAAACTTATTTCTGAAGGATGTTCCTCCCACAGATTCCTCATCAAGCTCCCAACATGCCACTCTTGGCAGAAAGCCAGTACACATTCTTGGTTCAGCGGTCCCTCAGCATCCGAGTGCTAGCGAAAAAGGGCAGAACTGAGGTCATGGGTGTGACGCCTCGATATATGCAGGCCCCGACGTTGTGTCTAGCACTTGGCGCATGGGGGTGTTGAGCTGATGCGATGTAGAGCCTTGCTGGGCCCCCTTGCGGTGGAAAAATATCCAAAGAGCAGCTGCACTGGGAGAAAGACATCCGAGATGGGGGATCCTTGGTAGTAACAACCATCAGTAAGAACTGTACCTCTAGGTAAGTCATTTGTCCTTCTATGTGACATTTCTGCACCAGAGGGGTGCCATGAGGAGCCTGGGGAATTTCAGGAAAAAAAGAGAAATTCAAAATGCCATGTTTGCCTTTTAAAGGATTGGCCCAACACGAAAGCACCAAACCACACTCAGGTGAGCCAATTAACCTCAGCCAATCATAGGCCCATCCTCATTCTCCACCACAAGTGCAGATACTCACAGGAAATCCCAATTCGAGGGGAATGGTCACAGGTCTATTTAAGCCAAGCTCAGTAGAGGTGGGTGAGCCTGGCGCGGCCTGGGTCCAGCCCGGGCTCCATTGGGGACTCAAGCCCGACCCTCCTTTTGTGCTGGTACCCCGGGAGCCACAGGCCTGCCACGGGCCCCAACCGGCTGCCCAATGCAAAAAACAAAATAAAAGCGCATTTCAAATTGTCAAATATGAGAACAAATAAATGGCAATTTCTTGCCATTTAAAGAAATGCCCATTTATTTGTTTTCATATTTGACAATTTCTTTCCATTTTGCCTGCGCAGCGCAGGTAAAATGGAAAGAAATGCTCATTTATTTGTTTTCATATTTGACCACTTCTTTCTATTTTGCCCACACGGCGCAGGCAAAATGAAAAGAAATGACCATATATGAAAAGAAAAGAAATTCAACCCTGATGGTAGCTCGCCAGGGGCGCGTTGAATTTTTTCCTTTTTCTGGGAAATCCATGGCTCGCGAGCACTAAAGCTCAGTCGACTGTGTGGGTGTTTGTACTAGGATCTGCCAGTTGGATTTTATTATTGTGGGATGAAAAGTAACAACAGTTAGAAAGAGGTTAGACAGGTGCATGCATGAGGTTGATGACGAAAGAGGGTGATAATGTATATGCTGGAGGTTGGTTGGAACCATTATGAGGAGCTTTGTGCAAGGAAGGAGGGTTGAAAAAACATCAGGAGGTTGCTGCCAGAAAGCAAAAGATTGGTTGTAAACAGTAGCAGGAGGTTGATTGAAGGAAGCAGAAAATTGGTTGCAACCAGCAGGTGAAGGTGGGTGCAAGGAAGCGGGTGCAAGGAAGCAGGAGGTAGTTTGGAACCACAGGGCACACTTAGCCCAAGGCAGTGGGAATGGTTGAGGCTGTGATCTGAAGAGAACAGACTCGCGGTGGGTGGAAGGATGACCAGGTGGCGTGGCATTGAGGAGGAGCAGGACCAGAGCAATAGTAGAGAGATGGTGAAGCGGGAAGCGAGGACACTGGGGGAGAGAGAGGTGGCAAGACTCTAAACTTAGCTTTTGGAAACTTCGGCAGGCCTGCCAATGACTTTCTCTGCATGCTGAGAGAGAACCTACTCTATTTGCAACTCGAGCCAAGCAGAGAGATGCCCATGGAGAAAACCTTAAAGCTGTGAGTGACTGGAAAGACACCAAACCTTTTGATCTTTTGAAAAGCCATCATGACCCTGCTGGAACTTTCTGAGAAGATACTATCATAGACATGTAGTTTTTCTATTTTGAGTTTTACCAGGAGAACGTTTCTGTGTTTAATAAAATCTGTTTTATCTTCAGGACTTGTTTTGAGCCTCTTGGTGGGCCCCAATTGACTGTATGTTGTGATCAATCTATTTTTCACAAGTAGAATATAGCCAAATGATATCAGATTAAGCAGTATAACAAAACAAAACAAAGGTGAATACATGGTTGTTAAATAATCTTATTATTATCAGGGTATTTATTGAGTGCAGACTTTGCAATTCATAGGAGCAAGTAAACAATAGGGAAAGTTGAGATACAAGGGAGCAGGAAGCTAGCAATGGGGTAGCGTGAGGGTGGACATTTTGGCAGAAAGGGATCTACAGGAGGAAACATTAATGGTGTTGCAGATGCTCCTAAAAGAAGAACATATACCATAGCCAGGAGTAAATAACAGCATATTTAGTAAACAATGAGTTTCTGCTGCTATAAAATATAAACGTTAAGTCAAAATGTACTAAAATCAGGTAAACGTGGAAGTGCACACTATGCTTCACAGTGTGCTCTAGATCTCCTAGGGCCCCGGAGACACCAGCCACTACTGACCTCCTCAAGTACCTCCTGTATGACACCAGCTGTAAGCACTTAATTACTGCTATATGTGGGGAAACTAAGACTAAAACCAATGACCACATCAAGGCCACAAATGCGTCGGACAGTAATTGAAACATACTAATTTCAGCAGATGAGCAATAGACAGACTAGGACGGTCTTGTTAAACGCAAGATACATGTTAATTACAGGTCAATACATCACAAAATGCTTACCCAGTTGTACAGAACACGTGCCATGTGAGATAACTAATGCTGATAACCTTTGACTCGCTGGGCAGATTTGGTTTACATTTTCCAATTAAAATATCTGGCATTGACCCCTCCAAACTGGAAATGTTTGGGTAAAATTAATTAAACGATTCAAAAGTTATTAAGAATATGCAAAATACTATGTTTAGCTTACTCTCATTAGTTTTCCCATTGAGAAAGAGGTGTTTTCATTGAACAACCGCAGCAAAACGAAAACCGCTTGATGGATTTGCACCAAATAAGAAACAAGTTTGGCACAAAGCGCAGCAGATGTGCCTTTTTTGATTTAGTGTAAATCCACCTTGTAGTTTTTAAAACAATTGACAGAGAAGGGGCTCCCATGCCTCTTTACAGCAACTGAGACTTTTCACAAATGAAAAATCACCATAATGTGTTATCAGTGCAAGCTGTTTTCGCTGTAATTGTGCAGTAAATTTACAAGAGAACAAAGGGAGGGTCCCAAAAACCACTTTAAAAAATGTATGCTAAAACAAGTGGTAATTTTGCAAACAAATTTTATATTGCAGGCCAAGGCCCACTAATATTAGCACCTTACTTATAAAACTGCCTTCTTAGTGTCTATCACTTCCATAAGAAGAGTTAGGGAAATCCAAGCATTGTCAGTGCAGGATCCTTTCTTTGTTGTACACAGACAAGCTGGTTTTACGTACTCGCCCTAGGTTTTAACCTAAATTCATCTCCAAATTTCATGTAAACCAGTCAATCGAGCTACAAGCTTTCTTCCAGGAACTCAAAAGCTCAGCTGAGGTAAACCTCCACACACTAGATCAACTGTTTGTCTCCATAGCGCCAGGTAGAGAAGGTGACAGCATCTCTAAAAATGCCATCTCTAGGTGGATAGTCAGATGTATCCAACTGTGGTATTCCCTATCAGATAAGATACTGCCTTTCACGCCAAGGGCTCACTCCACAAGAGGTACTGGAGCCACTCTGGCTTTCATTGCAAACGTCCCTTTAGACAGTATTTGCAAAGCAGCTACATGGAGCTCAATACATACTTTCACTCAGCACTACTGCATTGACACTCATTCCAAGACAGATACACAAGTGGGACAAGCGGTTCTAAGACATTTGTTTGCTCATGAACCTTCTCACATCCCACCTCCTTCTTCTTCCACTGCTCGCTAATCTGTGCACAGCATGTGATCTAAGAAGATTCCGCAAGCCTCAGAAGGGATACATTACTCACCGTAATCGTATTTCTGATGCTTGTATCTGCTTAGATTCACAAACGACCCACCCTTCATCCCCTCGGAGAGAAAGCGCATGGATCCTTATGAGCTTGTCTGATACGTATCTGCTTGGATACAACTGTACTCACGCTACACCTCATGCTACCTCATGTCAGAAAAATAACAATCTGAGGGACCTCGACGCGTGAGGGATCATGGGTATGGTGGAGGTCATACTAGGGATAGTATTACTGGCACGCCCTGTCGATGTCCCTTTTTTGAGTTTCGAAAACAACAACTGTAAATACTCTGCAGCTTCCACTAGATGTCGGCCTATGCACAGCATGTGAATCTAAGCAGATACAAACATCAGAAATACGATTATGCTGAGTAATGTATCCTATATATATATTTATTAGTGATTAACCTAAAGATAACATCACTAACATCTTGGAGAATGTCTGTTCCAGGAAAGGGTAGAAGCTACATGCCACCAACCCTGAGGTTGGATATCTGCTAGAGGACCAACTGGGTATAAACGGACCCTGGGAAGAGGAGAGTTCCTTACTACAAAAGGAAACATACAATTCTCCAGCATGGGGTGTGGCATGGAGTCACATGTCACTGCAGGCCATCAAGGCAGACACCGAGACAGCCCGTGCCTTGGGCAAGCACCATCAACGACGGCCGTCCTTTTGGCCCTCCAGAGGCAGGTCACTGTTAGGCAGAAACCTGTGCAGTTCCCTTAGGGACCACTGCAAAAGGCTTAAGACTACAGGTGTGGGCAGTAAACCCAATTGGTAGCAGTCTGTACCACCCAGATTTACCTGGTAGCTGTGGCTGAGCAGCCAGACTTCTCTCAAGAAGAGTTAGACAGTATATAGAGTATACAAGATAGGTACCAAAATACAGTAGCACAAGCAAACACTGACCAGAGCTTTGGTATCAAAGTATATAATTATTTATCTAAAGACACACTTATAGAAACACTCCAGCACTATTATTGTAAGCAAGTTCAAAACACAGTCACTATTAATATATATACATCCCTTATTCCTTATTAGACAAGTCTTAGTTAACACCACTTATTTTCAGACAGAGGTGAGCGCTTAACTAAAGATGGCACTCCAATAAGTTATCAAAAAAAGGGAAGGAAAAGGCAGAAATTAGAAAAGCACACAACACTAATACTTTAGAAGTACCCAGCAAGGCAGGAAAGTCAAAGTCTACTAGTGAGCAACAAGTTCAGAGGCCAGGCTCCCTCTTGGAGAGAACAGAACACCAATGCGCCCAAGATCACACAGTTTAAGAGGCTTTGAAAAAGTCATGCAGAGAGTTCAAAAAGGAATTAGTTCAGCTCAGAAAAGTTCAGTTAGCCAGCCTAGGGTCAGCCCAGGTGGTAAGTCGAGGATTTTGTAGTCACCCCGTACAGACCGTTGCAAGGGAGGCTAGGCGGACACAGTACCTTTAAAATGGAGAGGATCCTCCAGCGGGGGCAGTTGTTCCTGGCAGCGGGTGCAAGTCACGGCGTCGTCCAGAGGAAGAGAAGGTCTCGACGTGGAGGAAAGCTAAAGGTCGTTGCACTGCCAGGGAAAAAACCAGCTGCAGAGTTCTCCGGTTAAAAGGTACTAACTACCCTTTTATTTGCGGTAGTGGTAAATCGTGGTATCCCGGTTGCTGGGGTGCTTGGCACAGGCAAGGCGGCCACGAGATGATCCGGGAAGGCGAAAAGACGGGCAAACTGATTATCCCCACCAGTCAAAGGAAGAAGAATCCTCGGATGAAGGTCTTCTCTGTTGTCGGGAAAAGTGGTGAGACGGTTCAGCAGGGCTCCACCAGTGGTGTCGTCGTTGCAGGTCGGCTCAGCTTCTCCCTCCTTGTATTCTTAGGTCCTGTGGCGACGTCTGAAGTTCCAGTCCCCAAAGCCCTGCTTTTATGCAGAAAACCCCCATTCATCAGTCCTAGCTGTCACTCAAACATGTTAAGTGGTGAGCCGGGCGGCTCACCACTGGGCCAATCACACAAGAGTGCGACTTGAGTTGCCGAGGAAACTCAGTCCAGGGTGCCTAAACCCCCCTCCCACACATCCTGTAGACCCAGAGTGGCACCACTTTTGGAGACTTCTGTGTAGAAGCCCACCAAAAAGTGGAACAAAGGGCTCGACTTGGGTTGGAGTTACAGAGGCAAACACAAACGCCATTTTAAAACCGAGTTCTGACAAAAAGACCCAACCGGGGAATAAATATTAAATAAATAACCCAGTGGTATCTTTAACATTGCACCAAAAAGTGATGAGTTTAAAATGAATGGGAGAATCCCATAGTAAATATTCTTAAGGAATATTTCGCATGGCAACCACTGCCACCAGCCAGAAACTCGACGAGGGGGGACTGCACAGTGCCCCCTCGAAAAACAGACCCAGGGGTAATCTAATTACCCCTACCAGGACTTCCACACTATGATGGTTTGTACTGGTTCTGTTCCCAATTTAAGACTAGTAAAGTCAATGGTGACTTTACATTCCCTGGGAGACAGTAGTCAGTCCCAGGGTATGGAGTCTATGTTTGGGGGTCACTATGACACCCCTGTGTTACTGCACTGAGGGTGCTGTGTAACACACTTACCAAAACCACATGAAACCCTATGGAGTAAAAGACCCCATATCCCATAAAACACATTACAAAGTCAAAGGTTATCTCAAATCATGTCTAAGAGTGGAAGAAAAAAGAGTCTCACTTTTAGCAGAAGAAAGAAATAAACCCCAAAAATCCAGCAAAGCTGCTGGGGGACTCACTAGGTTTGGGAAATTAGCCTTAACAGAGAATTGTCTCTAACAGTCACAAGGTGCCTCCAAAGGATTCTGTGGCAGCTCTTCCTCATACCGTCAGGCTGCCCGCTCTTCGTCGCCGGAAGCCTACAGAGGCTGCAACAAGGCTGGCGAACATCATCATCGTCGCCAAGGGGCCCAGCCTCGGCGAAGCAGGACTAAACCGGCCATGATGTCGGGCCCCCACCCGAGCACCCAGGTGGGAGGCCGGCTGGCGAAGTTCGTCGGCGCGTGGAAATCCATCTCCACTGACCGTTGGGTGCTGGATGCCCTGGCCCACGTGCACACTCTGGAGTTCCAAAGGAAGTGTCCCTGTTTTCCACTAGTGGCCAAGAAAGAAAACCTCATCCCTCAACTACTTCTAGAGGTACGAGCAATGCTAAAAGAGCACGATAGATCTCGTCCCGAAGAAGCTCCGGGGCTTCAGAGTATATTCACGGTACTTCCTCGTTCGAAAGAAGACCAGCGGCTGGCGGCCCATCCTAGATCTCTGCCGCCTGAACAAATACATAAAATCCCAGAAATTCTGGATGGTCACCCTTCAGCACGTGCTGGGACAGCTGGAAGAAGGGGACTTTCTGTTGTCGCTGGACCTGGAGGATGCCTACTTCCACATCCCCATTCACAAGGGGCATCGAAAGTTTATGCGCTTTGTGGTCCAAGGACGGCACGTCCAGTTCAGGGCCCTCCCCTTCGGTCTGAAATCGGCCCCAAGGGTCTTCACCAAGTGTCGGGCACCTGTGGCAGCGCGGCTGCGCCTGCAGGGGATCCACGCCTACGCCTATCTGGACGATTGGCTCATCCGAGCGAAGTCAAAGGAATTTGCTGTCGAATACACAGCGAGGACCGTCCGCCTGCTCACAGACTGGGGTTCTCGATAAACTATGCAAAGTCCTGCTTGGAGCCATCGCAGGACGCCCAGTTCCTGGGAGCCAGACTCAATACAGTGGCGCGCCTAGCCGCGCCGTCGGAGGACAGGATAAAGGCCATCCTGGGGAAGGTACAACAGCTGTTAGCCATGGAGGTCGCCAGGGTGAGGTCTATCAAGTCCCTACTCTGCATGATGTCGTCATGCATCTACCTCATTCGGCTGTGCAGACTGCAGATGTGGCTGCTGCAGGAGTTCGACGCCCGTTGGATGCAGGCGAAGGGAAGCTCTGAGGACAGGATTGCCCTCAACGAGACATTCCTACTGGCGATTCTTTGGTGGGGGTCTGCACGCATCTAGCGGCGGGCACGGACTTCCAGACCTCAGCGCATCAGGAGACAATGTCAACGGACGTCTCCCTGGAGGGATGGGGCACACACACTGGAAATCTCCATGCAAGAGGCCTTTGGCTCCTGGAGGAGAAGTCGCTGCACATCAATGTCTTCGAGCTGCGGGCCGTGTTTTGGGCCCTCCAGTCATTCCTTCCGTCCCTCAAGGGCAAGGTGGTGCAGGTCTTCACCGACAACACCACAACAATGTTCTACATTCGGAAGCAAGGGGGCACCAGATCCCCTGCTCTCTCCAAGGAAGCGCAGGACCTATGGCGCTGGGCCGTCGCTCAGAGGGTGTTCCTGGTACCCTTTCATCTGGCAGGAGTGAAGAACACCATTGTCCACTCACTCAGCAGGGAGCTGCATTCTTGCCACAAGTGGGAACTTCGGCAGGATCAGGTGGACCTACTGTTTCGACGATGGGGCAATCCCCAGATCGATCTGTTTGCGACGGCAATGAACACCAAGTGCCAGAGGTTCGCCATCAGGTTTCCCCAGCCGGGAAGCATGGAGGGTGCGTTCTCATTCCCCTGGGACGGCCTGTTTCTCTATGCGTTCCCACTGTTGCCATTGCTCCTATGACTCATCAGGCAGCTCAGACAGTCCCGGTGCAGGATGATCCTCGTCGCACTGGCGTGGCCGAGGCAGATATGGTACCCGGACCTTCTGGACTTGTCAACAACCCCTCCAGTCAAGCTTCCGCCAGGCACAGATCTTCTCGCCAGGGAAAGAGGCGCGATCCTGCACCACAACCCGTCGTCGCTGAACCTGCAGGCCTGGCTTCTGCAGCGCTAGAGTTTGGTGGAAACGAGATCCTGGCGGACTGCAATGAGGTGCTTGCCAAGGCCAGGGCTTCTTCGACTCTTAAGTGCTATAGCCATAAATGGAAGAGGTTCACCGTCTGGTGCCGTACAAAGAAGATAAACCCTCTACAGATTACGGCCCCTCAAGTGCTGCCGTACTTGCTGTCGCTGGCCGAGGCGGCGCTTGCGCACGCCTCCATCAAGATCCATCTGGCGGTTATCTGCCGCTATACCAGAACTCTGGGGTGATCGTAGCTGTGGTCGCATCGCCTGTTTAAGGAGTTCATGAAGGGACTTTTCCGCTCGTTCCCGCAGGTGAAGGCTCTGGCCCCGGCGTGGGAGCTCAATGTGGTGCGGACTAGGCTCACGATTCCCCCGTTTGAGTCTCTGCATTCGGCACCTCTGAAATTCCTGTCATGGAAGACGGCGTTCCTGGTGACCATCATCTCCGCACGACGAGTGGGAGAGATCCAGGCCCTCTCCTGTAAGCCTCCGTACTTGGCTTGCCACGCAATGAGGTACCTGTTTTCTTCCCATCGCCTTCTTCGCCGGCTGAGAGGACTTTGCACTCGCTGGATGTGGCTAGTTGCTGAAGGTCTACGTGGACCGCACAAAGAGTTTTCGGAAGTCACAGCTGTTTGTGAACTTTGGCCATGTGAACCAGGGGAAGGCCCTCTCCAAGGCCTCCATTTCCAGGTGGCTCTCCGGCTGCATCACACACTGTCACCGGTTGGCAAACCGATAGTTGCCTGGCCGTCTGATAGCCCATTCGACCAGAGGGATCGCTGCAACTATGGCGTTCCTGTCTGGTGTGCCCCTGCAGGACATCTGCAGGGCTGCTACGTGGAGGTCGACGCACACCTTCATGAGATTCTACTGCATCGACCAGGATTCCAGGGAGAAGTCCAGAGTCGGCCAAGCAGTGCTGGGCAACCTGTTCGCTTGAAGGTGAGCCTGGTGAGGAGGTAAGAGATGCTTAATGTTGAGTTGTTGAAATGCTTAATGTTGAGCCTTGCCACCTCCCGTGGTTGTGCATGTTTGTACTGCTATGTATTCTTGTATTCATGAGCATGTGAATCCATGCCAGACTCCATGCTGGAGAAGGAACAAGTTACTTACCTGTAACTGTTGTTCTCCAGCATGGGACTGGCATTGATTCACATGTGAACTCTCCCGCCTACCCCTCTGCGGCTCTTCTCTTGGTCCTACTGCCACTTTACGTGCTACCAAATCTGAAGATGGCTGCCTGAGGAGGGGCTTAGGTAGAGGGCAGTCATTGGCTGGGGGCAGTATTACCCAGAGACCAGTGATTGGTTATTAGGAGAAAGACAGTTCAGAAACTTACCTGAAACTGATTATTTCTTTACCGAGGATTCCCAGCCTGACGACGGGGAATGTTTATGAGCATGAGCATGTGAATCCATGCCAGACCCATGCTGGAGAACAACAGTTACAGGTAAGTAACTTGTTCCTTAGCACGCCCCCACGACCATCTCCAAGACAGAAGGTACACTTGTTGGAGCACCAGAAAATCCTTCTGGAGGAAATGGCCACTCTACTTGTAAAGGACTCCATAGAACTTGTCCCGGGCAACCAGGTAAAAATTCTGCATGACCACACTCCAAGAGGTAATCCCCTACTAAAAAAGGGGGATTACATGGCAACATTGGATATGAAAGATGCCTATTTTCATATTTCAATGTTCCCAGCGCACAGAAGATTCTTGCATTTCAAAAATGACAACCAGCACTACCAGTTCAAGGTGCTGCCCTTCGGTATAGCCTCGGTTCCAAGGGTATTCACCAAGGTACTGGCGGTGGTGGCAGCGCACCTACGCAGGGAGGCAATCCCAGTCTACCCTTACCTGGACGACTGGCTCATCACAGGGGAAACCCCTGTAATTTGCAGATTAAACATTCAAAGAACAATCGACCTCCTCTTCCAATTTGGCTTCTCAATCAACGAGAAAAAATCAAGCCTGGTGCCAAACGCCTCAAAACAGTTCCTAGGAGCTGTCCTAAACACCCAAGAGGGGTTGGCCTTTCCATCAGAGGAAAGAATCCGAAATCTGTTGCTGCAAATTCCTCAATATCAGTCCGGTCGCCAAATAAGGGTGCGCAAAGCGATGCTTTTGCTAGGTATGATGACATCTTGCATTTACCTGGTTCCCCACGCACTCCTACGCATGCGGCCCATGGTTGGCAAAACAGTGGTCTCAAGCAAGTGGTCAGTGGGACGATCTAGTGGTAGTTTCACCAACACTATTACAAAGTCTTCGCTGGTGGACAAGAGAGAATCTTACGAAGGGGAAACCCTTCTACGATCCAGAGGTACAGGCCGAAAGTGAAACTGATTTTTCTTTTACCGAGGATTCCCAGCCTGACGATGGGGAATATTCATGAGCATGTGAATCCATGCCAGACCCATGCTTGAGAACAACAGTTACAGGGAAGTAACTTGTTCCTTCCCGTCTAGGTCAGAATAACAACTGTAACTTTACACTAGCCCCTGTGTGTATGATGTGTATGGATTGGCAGGATAGCTCAGGGGCAACATGCTCACCTTGGAAGCAAGACGACGCAGAGCAACACAGGTTTTATCCCCGGTTCTGCCCTTAGAAACCTTTGGGTATTATGCGCGTTATAAATAACCTGTCATATCATATTATATGTCATATTGTATGATAGAAGATGCAGGGGAGACTCTTGATTGTGATTATTTGTGTCAGGAAAAATGAATTGAGACTAAGACTAACCGAGTAATGGAGATTACTCTTTCAGAGAAACCACTGACGCATACTAGTTGTTTTCGTCATGTGATCAATAACGTGAACTTTACAAATGCGAGAGAACTGAGAAGCTGCAGTCTCTTGGATCCCGACGCAGTTCGGGAAGCAGCAATGGCACGGCGTGGAGAGGCAGATGGAAGAGAACCAGAGAAACCCTGTGGTGAAGAGTCTGAGTCGGAGAGACAGTGGTTGCAGGGCTGGGAGCAGCGTAAGCTCCAGAGTAAAGGCTGAATAAGAGAGTGGACCGAAAGGGACTGGAGCATTTGCCATGCAAAGGAAGAGGTTCTAGCTAAAGCTCTCGCACAGCGGAGGATGCAAAAGTAACCAAGAAGGACCAGTGAGCCGGGGGGAAGCCATAAAGGCACCGGGCCGGGGTGCTTCAGTGTGTGCACCGCGAACCAGCCGTAGAAGCGAGCCTCCGCACGACAGATAAGTAAATGAATTAATGAACAAGCATTGTCAAAAGTCAATAGTAAGAGCATTGAAAGGAAAGTCTAAAGAAAGGAAACCAAGTGAATGATCAAACATTGTCAAAAGTCAATAGTGATGACAATGAAGGTTTAAAGAAAGGAAACCGAGTGAATGATCAAGCATTGTCAAAACCCAATAGTACTGACATTGAAAGTATATGGAAAGGAACGCAAGTAAATGAACCAGCATTGTATAAATCAAAGTGTTGAATAAGCATTGTCCGAAGACCATAACCAAAAGGTTAGAAACTCAAATAAAGTTATCCAAGAGGGGAGGCAAACCTTGATAAGACATTTGGGAATCCATTTAAAGGTGGAATACCCATAGAAGAGCAGAGAAGGAAATTGGATTCATCTTGTCAAGAGTCAAGAGAGGAGGGTCAAGGACCCAATATTGGAGAAAGGGAAACTTACTAGAGGTCTGAGCAAGTCCTGGCAGGAGAGTATACCAGGCACATTGAGAACAGTAAACAAAACAAAAAAACTGGCAGGCGAGTATACCAGGTCTTGTGAAAGTGAAATTGCTTAATGAACTATCGGCAATCTTGGCAGGAGAGTACACTAGGTATTCCAAAGGAAACTGGATGTTGTTTATTGTTTAATGAGGAACTGGGAATCCTGGAAGGAGCGTACACCAGGTTTTCCAAAGGAAACTGAAGATTATTTATTAAAGAACTGGGAATCTTAGGAGGTGAATATACCTGGCATTCTAAAGGAACCTGTAACTGTTTAAAAGAGAACTGGGATTCCTGGTTGGATGGTACACTGTTTTCTCAAAGGAAGTTGAACCTAATAAGCATATTGGATTGTTAGAAAGTCTGAGCGATGGAACATTATGTAGTATTCTAGGATAAGGAAAAAGTCCTTACTTCCTATTTTTCAGGAAACTGTTGAACATTTATACTTTGTTTTATCACGTTTGGAACTTTGCGTTTGATCTACTGGGCTAAAGCCTTAAGAGGGTGGCTAAAGAAGGTTGTCCCTATCACAACTTGTTACATTTAAAGTGTGAGGGTCAGAATAGAGCTTTGGACACGCAACAGAAGACTTTTACTTTGACATCCTGACTGTTCCCTTTGTTTGTTTTATTGTTGCAGGGAAATCCCTCATAGCTGTAGGGAAAGATAGATATTTATCCATCATGTCTTTGTTAATTATAGTTTATAGCCACAAAATCATGCTGGTGTGTCTGACTCGTACTCGCACCAATATGTAAATCTATTCAATGAAAACACGTTGTTAAATGGGCGTTGTGGTTAAGTTGCTCTAATAAAAACGTTTGAATGCATATACTTTGTTAAAGGGACATTATGGTTGCAACACAAAATCGAAAAACCAAAGTTTGCCAGTTATGGTAAACCATAACTCATGCCCCTGTCATGCACTGCTCAGATTAACACCCAGGACATCAAAGATGACATCACAAATGCATCATCAATTTCAAAACTATATGCAAGTTATTATATGAAACAACTATAAAGTTTCTTTAGCGCCTATTTTGCAGCACACATTGACATCTGTCACTTTGAGCAACATATGCTGTGGATGCAAGATATGGTTGAAGTGCCTGGGACATATGGTCATTCATGCCCAGGCCCCACCAAGACGCACACAATATCCACTGGACTGATGTAGCTTGTTCCCACTACATCATAATAGGACCATGGGTCCCTGTCCATGGCTCGTTGCCATTGCCTGTTAGCCTCAAACCCTTGGGCATAGGCTTTAGAGATGCTGTAAGCCCCATGAAGCAACCCGCAGGAGAGATTGGGCCTGTCCTGCAGCTTGGCCCAGTGGTCAGTATACCTCAAATGTGGGATCATATGACACTGTCCATAACCTGTAGCCATGGCCACTGGCCAAACTCCATGGGCCATGAGATTCAGCCATGTTGTCTGTTCCATGAATCAACCCAAAGTAAACATTGGCCATGGCCTGTAGCCTGGCCCAATGGCCACTAAACCCCATAATGGGACCACTGGCCACAATCCCTGGGGTATGGATTGGTTGATGGCCTCACTAAGCATCTCCGAGTAGACATTGCCGCAGACCAGGCCCATGCCCACTTTAACTGCATAGTCGGGCCCTTGTGGCCATGCCGCTGGCCACAAAGTTATGTCACTATATTTTGCACCTACATTTTGGCACTTTTGAAGAAATGAAACACTGACTGCACTAACACCAAATTAGCAAAAGCATGGTTTCTGGTTCTGGCCAAAAAGCCTCATGCAGGTTTGGTGAAAATCTATCGAGCATTTTGGGATGCAGGTTCAACAAAACATTATTTCCCATTCAAGGCAATCAACATTTTGAAAGTTTGGTGACCCCTCCTATAACTTGTGCCCCCTTAATGAAACTGCACCAAAATGTGCAAACATGGGCAGGTTCATGCAGATTTGTTGAACGGTTCCAGAGTTATAAGCTGCCTAAAAAGTGTTCTTCCTATGGGAAATTCAACGTAACCGTAACTACGGGGTCGCTACCGCAGACCCTGTAATATACATATATGTATACATGTACGTGAATGTCCCCAAACATTTCTCAAGTTTGCGAACATCACAGCAATGTCCCAGAATATCTGAGTAGTTCTCAAACTTCAGAGATGGAAAAAACCCCAGCTTTTGTCTTTTTCTATACACATTCTGTCCCATTGTCAACTCCCCAGAGGTTTGTATTTGTAAGACAAGTGTAATGTTTTTTTTAATATTTTGTTCCTGCAACTTACTGTGGGTGCAGTTTGTGAATCCTACATAGCGGCCGTTTCAGAACTTGTGACGCACCACGCGTTTCTCAATTGACCCATCAGCGCCTTTACACGATGTCTGCGAACGTTACGTGGCTCCCTAATTGGTCCAGAGTCGCCTGCGGATACCGAATCAGGAAGCGTGGACCGGTCCGAGAGAACTTTTTTATCTACTTTTATCTGCTGGATGAATTTACACCAAAATTGCAAAAGCACGCTTTCGTGGCCAGGCTGCCGCTTTTCACACAGGTTTACTGCAAATCCATCCATTGGTTCGGGCTGTACGATGAGCAAAACGTTGTTCCCATTCAAATATATCCGGATTTTGAACGTTTGGGATGCCCTACTCCCCCACCCCCCTTTAACAAAACTGCATAAAAGTTGGCAAAAAATTCAGTCAGCTCTATATTTATTGGGCAAAGTTTTGTGCAGATTCGTTGAACTGCTCCAAAGTTACAAGCCGCCCAAAAACTGTTCTTCCTATGGGAAAGCCAACTTAACCATAGCTACAGGGTCTCTGTCGCTGATACTGTAATAAATAGTTACGGTAACATTTGTTTACATAGACTACCTGTTTCCAAAATTGCTAATACCTTTTGACTCACTAGACGGATTTGAATAAAATTTTCCAAACAAAAAATGTTGTCCCAGGCCCATCGAAAATTGAAATTGTGTCCAAAATTCATTAGAAGGGACAGAAAAACACTGTTTTCTGGCTAGTTCCACTCATTTTCCCATGGAGAAAACATGCTTCCCTTGAACACCTATAGCTAGCACGAAAACCTTTGGACAGATTTGCACCAAATAAGAAACAAGTTGGGCACAAAGCATCACAGATGTGCCTCTTGTTGGTTTGGGTAAATCTGTCTGATAGTTTTTAAAATATTGAACAGATAAGGGGTGCCCCCTGCTCTTGAAACATGTTTATATATCTTCTATAGTACTTATCAGTTTAGAGATTTTCAGAAAAGAAAACTTTTTATCAATGTGAGTAATTCCTGAAGTGATCTTGAGGGAAACTGAAGTGCTAAAAATTATATCTGGTGGAGGACAATGGGTGCATCCATGTAAGGCTACAGGTAGGGAGGGGAAAGGGGGATCATGTGTGCAGTGGGGAAGTAGGGGTGGGCTGCGGACGCCATTTCCAGGGAAATGATGTGGGAATCTCGCAAGATTCCTGCAGCAACGTCAAATGCTGCGCTTGGAAAACTAAAATGTGTCACATGAACCAGAGAGTGAAAGGGGGTAATGGGAGAGGGTCAGGGATGAAATACACAAGGAACAGGCATGTGGGGGGGGGTGGCAAGAAAAGGGGAAAGGGACTCAGGGTAAGTTCCAGTGAGGATGGGTAAGACTTTCATTTTTGAGCTTTTTCCTATTACCTCGGAAATTAGCACACACTGCATTACCTTGGGAATGATTAGTGGGAATACATTCTGGGGGAATAAATTACGGTATCTAAGGAGCCATTCCTTGTTAGTGCGATAAATTATAACAGGAATAAAAAGGGGGCTGTAACCAACTGCCTAGGGACCTCGGGAGGATGGGGGGGGTTGGCCATAGTCTTCTAAACCCGCACGTGATGGGATCTGATCTACTAGGCTTGGTGATTAGGGTATTTTCTAATAATTGTTGCAACATTTGCAGTGGAGACTGGCAATGGCCAAAGTCCAGTGCACCCAGGGGCCACTCGCCATGGATGTAGGCCATGGCTGGCGGGATCTGGTTAGGTACTAGGAAGGGGATATGGTCCAGTGGGCTTCCCTCTTTTTAAGTCCTTTGTGCCACATGTACAATGGCCAGGGTAGATGACTGTGGCTAGTGGACCCTGAAGTTAATCTAGCATAACAAACCCATTGCAATTCAGCAAAAACACTTTATTTAAGAGCTAAGGTTATCCGATTTATCGCACAAAAAACCTTGAAATTCAGCAGGTGTGGGAAATGATGACAAACCTAACTCTGCATCCTTACTGTTGCAAAGCCCTTGAGCACATCCATGACATCACAGAAGGGATTCACAATGAGATACAAAATACATGGAGGACATCATTCGGGGGAGTCGGTGGGGAGGAGGGCAAAGAGTTAAGCTGGTCTTTTAACCTGTTTGGTGCAATGGGGACAGTGAAACCGGCTGAATGCCGGGCCATTTGCCATGGCCAGTGGCACATGGTCTGTTTGCCTAATTTTTCCAATGTGGACAGTGACCACTGCCAAAGGCTGTGGTCACTGTCTATAGTCCAAGGCCATGGCTGGTGCATCTGGTTAGTTACCAAGCAGGGCATTTGGGCCACAGCCATAGGCAGTGGCCACTGGTCATGGGTTTTAATAATTAGTGCAACTTGAACATTGACCAACAGTCTTTTTGCTTGCAACCATCTTAACTTGTAGTCCTCCCCTGTTGCTCAGCTCATAAGCACATACATGAGATCAACAATGAGATGAACAACTGACATGGGGGAAATCTACGGGGCTTGGGCGGACTCTGGATTAAGATGGTAGTCACTTCCCACATCCGCTGCATTTCCTGTATTTTGTTGCATTGAACCGGATCACATTAACTGTGTATATGTTTACCTAGCAGCACAGCAGCTGCAGCAAATGCGAGCATGATGTGTTCACAGTATTAAATGTCATGGGGAGGTCTGCCCTGTCATTTCCTCATATTGGGACAATATGTTGGGGGTTTTGTCCTTGTTTCTGTCATCAGATATTACAAAAGACTCCAAATGTATAATTATTAAAGACAGAAACAGGGCTTCAGCTGACACTACAGAAATCCAGTTTTAAAAAAAGGTTCATCGAGGTGGTGATAATGAGGACAACCCGTCCACTTCACGTACCTGCAATGAGTCAGGGACCACTGTTAGTGTAATGAAGCTGAAGACACTTAGATAGCTCTTGCCAACCATAGGTCCATCCCACACTGTATGGGTAGAATGTGGCGCTTGCTTGAAAGGAGAAACACTACTTCACCAGCTTGGGGTCTGGCATGGATTCACATGCTCATGAATATTCCCAGGCCGGGAATCCTCGGTAAAGAAAAAATCAGTATCAGTTTCATTTCTGATATGTCTTTCTCAGTAGTAACCAATTACTGGTCTCTGGGTCATATTGCCCCCAGCCAATGACTGCCCTCTGCCTAAGCCCCGCCTCAGGCAGCCATCTTCAGATTTTTACCGCACGCTCAAGTGTTGGGAGTCCTCGTGTTTAGCTCTCGAGCTTTTGCTGCGTTTTCGCGCTTTTTCAAAGAGAATTTTTAATTTTTCAGTCAAATAGAGCCTCAAGCTCTACCATTTCTACATCCGATTAACAGGTATACGTGTCAGATTTTTTTCTGCGCCCCTCAAGGGTGAAGATTTCGTCGAGTTACGCTTCTTGGGGGATTCCAGAAGTTTCTGCGGCCTACCCGAACATGGCCCAAGAGAAAGGGAGCTCGACGCCCGGAAAGCTGTTCAGGGATGCCAGCTACAGAATGTGTTCAAGGAGGACGAGCATTCGAAATGTCTCTACTGCCTTCATGAGGACAAAACACACGTGGAGAAGCACTGTGCGTTTTGCAGGAACATGTCGGAACGGACCATCAGGGACGGACACCTTCGTCTCTCCAACTGGCTGGAAGGAAGGAGTCCGTCAGGTGAGAAGAAGAAGAAGTCTGAGCGGTCTTTTAAGTCCTGTGAGGGCGCCCCGGCGACGGGGGCCCAATAGAAGGCAAAGCACTGCGAGTCTGCGGGCACCGGGAGCGCCGAACGGTCGGGCTCTTCGGCTGCCGGGCAGGGCGCGCCTTCCCCGGCACCATCAACCACGAGCCAACGCTCTGGTTCGGGGAAGAGGAAATCCAAGAACCCGGGTAAGCTTCTGGAGAGGCCCCGGTCGATCTCGAAGGATTCGGCCGAGGGGGAGCGAGGCGGTGACCCTCCCCCTAAGGTGAAGGCCTCAAGCATGCCTAAGGCGGTGAAGGCCTTGATTCGATTCACCCGGCCAAGGCCTCTATCGAGGGAGTCGCGGCGGCCCTGGCACAGCCTGTGGAGGCTACACCAGTGGAGGCGACCTCGGGGCCCAGAGTCTCCCTGCCTCCGCGGAGGGAAGCCTCTTTCAGACCCATCGAGAAGACCCCCGTGAAGACCTTGGCGGAAAAAGGGGGGGGGCGGTGGCCATTGTGGACACAGACACAGCATCCGAGGAGGAGCTAGTAGAAGTCTTAGAGGGCCTCGACGAGGGCGTCGAAGAGGCCCGTCCCCACGGGAGGGATCCCGACGAGGGTGATGACGAGAGCGACGGCGGCACCGGTGAGGGTCCTAGTCACCCGTCGCTTCCGGAGCCGCAGGATAACTCGGCGGCCATTTTGTTGGCAATACAATCCTTATGTTCGGAGATAAGGACGAGATTGCCCTTACCACCGACGGAGGACCCGGAACCAGGCTCGACGGAGGAACCAGAGCCGGGCCCGGCGGGAAGCCCCCCGAACAAGAGAAGAAGGATCCATCCAGCCCCGCCTTCTCAGCCCTCGCGGCCTGCTCGGCCCTTACCCACGTCCCCCGTCCCTGGGGACGACACGGGAACGGACACGGCCACGACGGGTACCGACGACAACGGCGGTGACGACGGGACGGAGCTCCCATCGCCAGCCCGGGCCTCCCTGTCCAATGAGATCGGATCTTTCCATGCAATGATCGCCAGGGCATCCAAGCTTTTTCAGCTCTGCCCCGAGGAGAAGAAGAAGGAAGGTTTCCTTTACCAACAGCGCGAGGCCAAGAGGAAGGCAGTCCTCGCCGTGCCTCTGCTGGATGACATCTGGGACGAGGGTCTCCCCCTTCTCAAGAACCCGTCTACGACGCCTGCCAAGAGGGATCGGTACGAGAAGAAGTACCGGGTCCCCGACGTGGCCCCTTTGTGCATTAGGGCTCAACTGACCCCTGACTCGGTCGTCTCAGCGGCGGCCAAGAAGAAAGCGGGGGGGCATCGGCCTCAACATCAACTTCCCCGCCTGACGGCAAAGGGAAGAAACTGGACGCAATGGGACGACGAGTTATCTCGTTGGCGGCAACAACGATCAAAGCAGCCAACGCCCTTGCGATCGTGGCCCGCTACGACAGGGAGTTATGGTACAAGATCGCCCCCCTGTTGGACTTCCTACCGGATGACAAGAGGGCCGAGGCCCTGGAGTTCTTGCAAGAAGGCAAAGTGGCGTTGGACCATGCCATTACGGTGGCAACGGACATTGCCGACACCGGTTTCCGCCAGCTAGGCAACAGCGTTTGCCTTAGACGACAAGGTTGGCTCAAGGCGACGGATTTCCGCCAGGATGTACAAGCCAAGGTGTTGGACATGCCGTTCGACGGGAACAACCTGTTTGGGAAAACGGTGGATGAGTCCCTCCAAGCCATCAAGGCGGACACAGAGACAGCTAGGGCCCTAGGTGTTCTCCGGCAATGAAGGTCGTCCTTTCGGAGCACCGGAGGCAAGCACGTTGCCTCCAAGGGATTCGGCGGTAGCTCCTCTACGTACCGCCAAGCGGCCCGCTCCTCGTCACAGGAAGGCTATAGAGGACGAGGCAAGTCGGGTGGGCCCCGCCGTCGTCGCCAGGGAGGCCAAGGCGGCAAGGCGTCCTCCAAGCAAGATTGAACCGACAGCGGTGTCGGGGCCCCCACCGAAGCACCCCGGTGGGAGAGCGGCTGGCGAAGTTCGTCAGCTTGTGGGAGTCCATCTCCACCCATAGTTGGGTGCTGGACGCCCTGGCCCAGGGGCACGCCCTCGAATTTCTAAAAAAGTGCCCCCGCATTCCACCCGTGGTCAGGAAGGAAAATTGCATCCCTCAACTTCTATTGGAATTAAGGGCGTTGCTCAAATAAGTTGCCATCGAGCTCGTCCCGAAGAGGCTCCGGGGCTCCGGAGTATACTCAAGGTATTTCCTAGTGAAAAAGGAGACAGGAGGATGGCGCCCTCTCCTGGACCTGCGACGACTGAACAAGTCCATCAAAGCACAGAAGTTCCGGATGGTCACTCTCCAGCACGTGCTGGGACAGCTGGAGGAGGGCGATTTCCTGTCGTCGTTGGATTTGGAGGATGCGTACTTCCACATCCCCATTCTGAAAGGACACCGAATGTTCCTCAGGTTCGTGGTCCAAGGCCCTCCCGTTCGGTTTGAAGTCGGCACCCAGGGTGTTCACCAAGTGCCTCGCACTGGTGGCGGTATGGCTGCGCCTGCAGGGGATCCACGCCTACCCCTACCTGGACGACTGGCTCATCCAAGCAAGGACAAGGGAGCTCGCCGTGGATCACACAGCAAATACCCTCCAGCTGCTCACGGACCTGGGATTCTCCATCAACTTTCCCAAATCCCACCTGGTCCCGTCGCAAGACGCACTGTTTCTGGGAGCCAAGCTCGACACAGTGGCGCTCTGGCCTCACCGTCGGAGGAAAGGACGAAGGCCATCCTGGGCAAGGTGCAGCGTCTGCTGGCCACGGACGTGGCCAGGGTGAGGTCCATCAAGTCTCTCCTCGGGATGATGTCCTTCTGCATATATCTTGTGCGCCTGTGCAGGCTTCGGATGCGCCCTCTGCAAGAGTTCCTCGACTCCCGCTGGATCCAAGCGACGGGCAGCTTCGAGGACCGGATCCCGCTCAACAAGACCTTCCGACGAGCGATCCGGTGGTGGGGCACCCGTGCTCATCTGACGGCAGGCACAGACTTTCAGACCCCATCCCACCAGATAACGGTGACGACGGATGCCTCCCTGGAAGGGTGGGAGCACACACCGGAGAACTTCACGCGAGAGGCCTTTGGCTCCCGGAGGAGAAGACGCTCCACATCAACATCCTGGAGCTCCATGCAGTGTTCTGGGCCCGCAGGTCCTTTCTCCCGTCCCTCATGGGCAAGGTGGTGAGAATCTTCACCGAAAACACCACCATGATGTTCTACATCCGGAAGCAGGGAGGGAACAGATTCCCAGCCCTCGCCAAGGAAGCCCAGGATCTGTGGCATTGGGCCGTCGCCCAAGGGATGTTTCTGGTGCCCTTTCATCTGGCAGGGATAAAGAACACCATTGCCGACTCACTCAGCGGGGAGCTGCGCTCGTGCCACGAGTAGGAACTACATCGGGATCAAGTGAATCGACTCATCCGACGATGGGGAAAACCGCAGATCGACCTGTTGGCGACGAACTCCAAGTGCCAGAGGTTCGCCATACTTCATCACGACCCGGAGTCGCTGAACTTCCAGGCCTGGCTCCTGCAGCACTAGCGTTTGGAGGGTACGATATCCAGGCTGACTGCAGAGAGGTCCTTGCAAAAGCCAGGGCGTCCTCAACCTACCTACTGTCGCTGGCCAAGGCTGGACTGGCTCACGCCTCCATCAAGATACATCTGGCTGCGATCTCCCGATACACTAGAACCACAGGACGGCTTCCTTGTGGTCCCATCGCCTGGTGAAGGAATTTATGAAGGGACTGTTCCGATTCTTCCCGCCGGTGAAGGCCCCTGCCCCGGCTTGGGAACTCAACGTGGTGCTGACCAGGCTCATGGGGGTGCCATTCGAGCCCCTGCATTCGGCACCGTTGAAATTCCTGTCGT
The DNA here is from genome assembly GCF_040938575.1 of Ambystoma mexicanum. Taxonomy (NCBI): domain Eukaryota; kingdom Metazoa; phylum Chordata; class Amphibia; order Caudata; family Ambystomatidae; genus Ambystoma; species Ambystoma mexicanum. Next base: position 1,054,466,209 of record NC_090931.1, on the reverse strand, counting down.
GGAAGACTGTTTCTTGTGGCCATCACCTCCGCACGGCGAGTGGGAGAGATACAGGCCCTATCCTGCAAGCCTCCATATTTGACGTTTCATGACACAAGGGTGGTGCTGAGGATGCACCCCTCTTTTATGCCCAAGGTGCCGTCGGACTTCCACCTCAACAAGCCCTTGGTGTTACCTGTGTTCTTCCTGTCGCCTTCGTCACTGGCCGAGTGGACTTTGCACTCGCTGGATGTGGCTAGAGCGCTGAAGTTCTACGTGGACCGCACAAAGAGTTTTCGGAAGACATCACAGCTTTTTGTGAACTTTGGACCTGTGAACCAAGGGAAGGCTCTCTCGAAGGCTTCCATTTCCAGATGGCTCTCCGGCTGCATAACGCACTGTCATCGGTTGGCTAACCGACCGTTGCCTGGCCGTCCGAGAGCCCATTCGACCAGAGCTATCGCTGCTACCACGGCGTTCTTGTCTGGTGTGCCCCTGCTGAACATCTGCAGGGCTGCTACCTGGAGGTCGACGCACACCTTCACGAGATTCTACTGCGTTGACCGGGATTCCAGGGAGGAGTCCAGGGTCGGCCAAGCCGTGCTGCGCAACCTGTTCGCCTAAGGTGAGCCTGGTGATGAGGTAAGAACTGCTTAATGTTGAGTTCTGATGTAATGCTTAATGTTGAGCCTTTTTTCCACCTCCCGTTGGTTGTGCATGTGTGTACTGCCATGTATTCTTATATTCATGAGCATGTGACCGGGGAGGGCTATTGACTTGCTTGTGGATTATTATGGCTTGAATGCTAACTGCAATCATTTGACATTCTAATGTAATGTGTCTGAAGCATGTGCGGCCCAGGGAATTGTATGCATCTGTATCCCAAGATGTTTATTTTTAGGAAAATGATAAATCATCTTGACTTAAACATGAGATTCACGATGGAGGGCTAAGATTTTCTCTTTTTAACTGCTATAAATTATTGCATCGATTTCACATTCAACTGTATCCTATGGATACGTATCTATTTGTGATGCTCATTATTTAAGAAAAATGATAAATACCAAAAAATATCAGAAACGAGCATCCATTCTCGAAATGTAGGCTTTCTGAGCTCATGGAAGACTTTGGAGATGCTTTGTGATGTTGGCATTTTTCACTTCCAGGTAAGAGAGTGTTATACATTTATGATAGCAGTTTTAAAATATGTAACTTTGTGTCCAAACAGTACGAGCGTTGCATGTTTTTTTCGTTTGTGGATCTCGGCTGTGACCATGTATTTTCCCTTTTTCCTGACAGAAGCACAATTCTCCATGCCAATTCAGTGCACCGATACAGCTGACGAACAAGTGGAAGGGGTATTTAAACCTCAAGTGAAAAAGGAAGTCAATAAAGCTGCTTCTAGTATTTCTATTACACCTAGAGGCCTACAGCAGGATGAGGACGGTGACTGCTCTGTAGAATCACTTTCTCAGTTTAGCGTCAAGTTTCCTCCAACGGACCATGACTCTGTTTTCTTGCAGAGCACCCCAGAAAAGACTGTGTTTTCAAGCCCTGTGGGAACTGAAAATGTTTTTCAAGAGAAATGTATCCCGCTTTTGGATGACCCCGTTTTAAGCCTCAGTGAACTTGTTTGTAGACAAAGTGAGGCGCAAGGGAAAGCTCCAATGTTAGAAAACATTGTGTTCATTGAAAACATTATATCCCCTCACCTTGGCGATGCGTATGTGCTCAGCAATCAGGATGTCACCCCACCGTTGACAGCGGAGAATCATGGTGGCATCTTTCAATTTCCCCAACAAGAAGCCCCAGAAGGAAGCCTGTGTGCATTTGAAACAACCAAAAGAGAAATAAGAGGACCTCAACAGGTAAGCACTTAACCAACATGGACCACAATACATGTAGTGGACTGGTCATGTTTAATATTGGACAGTAATGATATGATATGGCATTTATAACGCGCATATACACAAGTGTTTTAAGGCGCGGCGAGTCAAGGGAGGGGGAACAAAGGGGATCCTACTAGGCCAGGTGACATTGAGATTGCACAAGTGCAGGGGGGGTAAGGGAGGGAGGGCGAGGGGTAGGGGGCAGTGCAATACATAGAATCAACAGTAAAGAAATAAATAGAATAAATAAAAGCAATAGGTAAAAGTGCGGCCAGCTAGTGACAAGTGCAGGAGTAAGTGCAGACATCAAGTGTCAAGAGCTGGTGGGGAATGTAGGGATACAGAAACAGCCCCCAAGTGCATGGGTTGCCAAGGAGGCAGTGCAGGTGTGCAACTGGTGGGGGAGGGGACCTGGACCCAAAATCAGAGGGTAGCCAGGTGACCAGTGGCATTCCAGTCAGGAGTTCAGCAGGGGAGAGGAGGAGAGAAAGCAGAAGCAAAGAGGCAGGTCTTGAGGTGCTTACAGAACTGGAGATGGTTTCTCCTCAAGTTTCAGGGAGGCTGTTCCAGAGGGAGGCCCCAGCTGAAGAAAGAGATCTACCAGATCTAATAGAATACATGTCTTATGAAACAGTTTCTGTTGCAGGTAACAAATATAATAAAAAAATGAAAATGTGAGGAAACATTGATCTCTTAGCAAAAAGCCTTCGGCCGACACGAGAACCATGGTCCTCAATATGAGAATGCCAGTAAGTGGTCAAATTGGCGTTAACTGAGTTACCTGCAATTTTACCACTAGGCCAAATTATGAGTTTTGGCTTTGAGTGGATGATTTACCTCCAGCAAAACCATGGGGGTAAATCTTGCCACTCAGCACCAAAAAAGCAGCAAAAAAAGCCTCATTGGATCCAATGAACCCAAAATAAATGGGTATTTACACTGCTACCACCACGTATTCAGGCCAAAATTCTGCCTAACTAAGTGGCGGTAACGGTAAATCCGTTTGGTGGTATTTCAAAGGAAGCAGAAAATACTAACAGGCACACTAAATTTGAAATCCAGGGATCCAGGAACAAGAAAATAAATTAGGAACTAGACACAAAGCATAAGAACCATGAACAAGGGACTGGTCACAAACAGGAACACTGCAACAATGACCAGCGCTAGACTGAAGCAAACTGAGGCTTTCAAACCTGGCTAACAAGAACACGCTTCAGGTGTGCTGTTTGCTGCATCTGCAAGCCACAGATGCTGCTTATCTTCCGCCCAACCGTGTCCTGCAAGGGTGGAGATGAAGCAGTGGGCCAGGCATTTTGAGAAGCATAGTGCCTCATTACAAGTGTGCCGGTCCGGTAACAATGGTGCTGGTAAGCCTACCGGCACCGTTGTTATCGGACCGTCACACTACGAGTCTGCGGGCGGGTGCTGTGTCGCCCGCCATGGTCAGACCTGCCGTGCGGAACAGCACCCGTCCGTAGACTTTCACGGAAGCACCGGCACCGTTATTTACGGCGCCGGTGCTTCCGTCATCCCCATTCCCATTGAGTTCTATGGGACTCAATGGGAATGGGGATTAACAATTTACCGGCGCCTGACTTCCCGGATCGCCTGGGTCGTAATCTACCGGTGATTCCGGCAAGCCAGGTGCCAGTAAATATTGCAGTCTGGCGCCAACCCGCCGGCAGCACCTGCAGGGTTACCGCTGGACTTGTAATGAGGCCCATAGTCTTCTGATTAAAACAGCATATTGGCTGCCAAAAACCTGGAATGGATCCGGAAGGGAAGTGACATGTAAAATAGAGATTTAGAGCTCCCAAATCACGGCAACACTGTCTCATAAGGTTTGGAAGGAAAGTCGATTTGAGAATAAACCCCAAATGGTGGGAACAAGCACAAAGAGAGTGAATTGTGAATGTGCGAGATTCATACTCCAGGAGTCACCAGAGGACAATGACTGACCTTCCATGGCTTGGCTTTACAATGCTCCAAATATCTGCAAGAGGAGAACAGTAGGCCCAAATATATGGTTTAACTGCCTTATTCCAGTACTCCTCGTTCTAGGTTGCTTTAGCTCTTGTCATGGATGCTGCCGCTTGTCATGTCACCTTTGGATATCCTACAGAGATATTCCCCAAGCCCTTTGTTTGCACCCTCAGTGTGCATTTCTATGCCAGTCAGCTTTGTTCTCCCACAGAGGTCCACACAAGACAAAGTATTTTTTCCTTTCATATCCTGTTTACCTACTCCTTGCTCAAATGTCTGCATGCAGCTGTGCCTTTCTTCCTGTATACGAGGTAATCACCCACAGAGATTGTCGTTCCTCCATAGCAGCTCTTTTCTTTTCCTCCAAAGATTGAAAGCGTTTCCACTACAGAGATCCTGTAGATAGTCTGGAGAACGTTAACATACATAAAAAACGCACAAATATATCTGCCTAACACGAATCAAGGGATGACATACAGACCTTTATCCTTTTGTGATAGATATAGTATGCAGCTTTGGGTTAGTCCTTCCCCACACACCTGTCTACACAAAGTAACACTGATTGGAAACCAAAGAGCCATGGAAAACAGTAAGTGACTTTTGTAGCAATTTGAACTTATAATTTACCAGCAACAGATTGTCATAAGCTAGATGCGTAAACTCAAGTAGAAACAGATTTATTTTCATAATGCATATAGGCCTAAAACTCAAGTAGAGAAGTGGTGTGTAGAGAAATGTTGCATTCTCTCCACTGTGTGTGTTTTGTATTAATTATATGTGTCATTCAACTAAATGTGTAAATAGATGTTGTGGTAAGTAAGAAATATGAGACAAACAAGTGGACGTGTTTGAAAAAGATGTTTTATTTTGAATATAAAGAAAGCCATCCTCTAAGCCCTACCTCTAAGATAAGTTCCCTGTTCACTCGGTCCTCTGTCAAATCTATTCTATCCTAATATCTGCCCTACCACTATGAAAAGAAAGAAAGGTAATACGAGCTTTGACTTGGAATAGGATTACCCCCACTTTGGGTACAATAGTGGTGGCAAGTTTTCTGACCCCCACCAAAGAGTTCTCAGTCTTTTCCAGCTCTTGGCCTGGAAGTTCCAACCAACAAACAAACGTGTCGCTCAGTGTTCTTTGGGCAAAACAAAGGCTTTATCAGCTCGTCCGGATCATTTCTGGTTTATCCCCTTTTCAGTGATGTATTAAACATGACAGGTTCCTTTGATTTGTATCGGGCGATATTCACAAAACACAACTGTCGTTTTATCCCTGGTCGAATATCTCTATTTTCAGCCTCGGGTTGGCTATGGGCTTGCTTAGCACCATTTTGGCCCTTGCTTTGGTTGTGGTCTCGCTCAGCCCCTCCTTGGGTCTTCAGATTATCAGCCCTGCTTTGGTTATGGCCCACCGGGCTGGTTCGGATTATCAGCCCGGTGTGGGTTACGGGCCTGCTCAGCCCTGTTTTGGTTGTGGTTTCTCTCACCACCTCCTGCGGTTTTTGGATTATTAGCCCAGTGTGGGCATTGGGCCCGCATTGATTGCGGTTTCTCTCAACCCCTTCTGTGGTTTTCGGATTATCAATCCAGCCTGAGCTACGTTGTGGCCTCACTGCCCTCCACCCGCTGTGCTCTAGAACTTTGAAGCGTCTCTTGTGCTAGATGGAATTACCAATAAAGATTTCAGACCAAATAACCAGTCAGACTAAAAGAATATGGCAAAGTACTACTTTATTCTCTTTTTAATAAAGGAGGGTCGACTGGCAGACATTGGACTGATGCTTGTACTCTCACACACAAACTTGATTACAAAGAGGTCTTATACCCCAATATGTTTCATCTAGGGATTGGTTAAGGGAACATGTCTACTTATAGAATACATAGGTGTTAGTACACCATTGGCTGTCTCTTATCTGTAAAACACACCCTGAACTACCTCTAAAAACGTATGATACCGATTTTAGCAAACAAACTGGCAGTGGATTGCTCTATGCCACATTGTATAGCAGGTTGCCCCATAGACCCACTGATTGGTTGGCATTCCGACCCAACCTTGGACTTTCGGCTCTGCTATGTAGGGGAGGCACGGTATCACAAGTATGACACAGACACAATAGGTACAATTTGTAAAAACTTGTATTGAAGTTTCTGGGGATGGAACACTCCTTCTATGCCTTATAACTAAGATGAGAGTAGTCTTGGCCATCAAACGATAAACAAAATAGTCCTAGTAGAGTCCATCAAATCAAAATGGCCTATGCTAACAAAACCTAATGCCTGCCATCTCTCCCGTACAAAAAGTGTGAAAAAGGGAAATGTATGCAAAGGAAAAATGGGTATTCAAATTAACAAAGGTAGTTGAACCAGCTCTCCTCCTTACCTAAGATCTCACAAAGTAACACGGTCCCTGTAGGCAGAATGACGCACTCTGGCTCAGGTTCTCAGTACAATAAACAGTTCCAAAACGTGTATCAAGGCCTGCCTGGCCTTCTACCTTTAAGTATCTCTTTCAGACCTTCAAATATTGTTTCAGCACAAAGTTCACACAGATCCGCCTCTGTCGGGCTCAGATCTTTTCAATACAAAGTTCAAAGAAACTTGCAAAGGTCCTCCCTTCCCCAAGCCTATTTCATTTTGGGCCTCCCTCAGCCGGACCCAGACCACTTTTGGGTGTCGAAGACTTTTGAATGGCGTGGCTTTCTTTACAGACCTCTGCAGGACCAATACCGACTAAAAGTTCAAATTTCAACTTCGACTCTCCCCTTCTTTAGGAGGTGATACTGCTTACTTTGCTTTTGCACGTCATTAGCTTTATCGTTTCAAACAATGCACCTTTCACAGAGACTTTCGAGTGGGCTCCTTCCTTTGACTGGACCACTCCGTTACTCAGTATCGCTGATTCCCTAGCTGTCTTTTACTTCAAAGTTCATTCATAGGTCTGCCTTTCCTCGCATCTCATCCACACGCGTATAGCCTTTGCTTGTGATATAATGTTGCCACTTCAAACTTTCTTTAACATACACTGGTCTCTCAGGTCACTTGCCAACTCACCGGCTGTGTGCGTTTCTTTATTGGTTTTATGATTCCAATTCATGAGAGGTTAGTACCACAGGCTTGGCCTCGCCTCTCAAAATCTGCTGTTCACCCGGGAGGGTCACTGGCGTCCTTGAAACAAAATACAGTCTTCACTTGCGGGATCTTGCCTTCTCCACGCGTTTTTCGCGGCCTGTCGGAGACAACGTCCTCCAGTAGGGAACTCTTGGGGTTTCCGACCTGGTGCTCTCGTCCCTTGGTCCGTCGTTCTGCTCCAGTAGGTTTGCTTTGCCCCAGAAGTCCTGCTCATACTCCTGTTCAGCCTTACTCAGAGTGTGTCTTTAGGCATGGCCTTTTATCCGTGTGAGGAGAGCTAATTGGTATCAGGTATATGCACTTGAAGTCAAGTGCCTGACTTCGCCTGACCCGATTAACGGTACATGTCCAGTACAATGTATGAGATTTAGTCTTGTTACTCTCAGTCACCCTCTTCCTCGGCCCAGTGTTTGTGTAAAAAGGGGGTATGGGGGGTTGAGATCTCAGAGTACCCTACAAAATAGGACGGGGTAGATAAAAAAAAGGTGGGGAATACTGTGTCTCACCATCGGCTGCCTCACCCCTACTCCGAGAAAACCCCACCCCCAAGGTCTGGATCCAAAGGCGATGATCGTGCCCTGGCCACCTGAGAGAGAGATCCGTGGGGACTAGCAGGTGAGACATCCTTTGGTTCCTCACAGCTAGCAACACTTAAGCGAAATGAAACCCAGGTGTGTGAATCACGTCAGATTACTCCCCACTTTCCCAATTAGTCCATCATCTCTCATCAGTCCGGCCATGAGCCAAAGCTTCCTCTCTGTAATTGACCTTGTAGCCTGCTCTCTGTTCTGGGACATTCTAGAGAGTGTAAGCACATCTCTATCTTCATCCGAGACGTAATGAATAAACCTTGTTTTCGACTTCTAAGTCACATGTGAAGAGACAACGAATTTGTCTATTTTGGCCTCTTATTTACTGATATATATTCAAAAGCCATAGTCACAATGCAATTTGTGAATTTGTGCCACCCATATATATATAATTATTATATATAATTGGTTATTTATAATGTGCTTCCAAGACGAGCGCGTTGCCTCTGAGCTATACTACCCGAGCCCTATTATTTGATTTAATTATACTGAGTGTCACAGCTCTTCTTGGCCTCTAGAGACTTGCTCACTCTACCTTGTATAGACTTTATACACTTTTAATTGTCCAATACTTGGCCCTGGCTGATGTTCTCTTCTTAATCAAAGGGAAATATGTCTTGTCCATGGCATATCCATCTGCCTCCCTTTGTGCTTTGCAGGTATTCCTTAAAAATAGCATCCTTGATCCCAAACCAACATAGACTCATCTTTGTTTTGCCCACAAAGCTGTTCTTCCAGCGTCTCCTGACTCTTCAACGGTGATCTGTTTCTGAGTTAGCTGAATTGTATCTTGACACAAGCCAGTGTCCATTTTCCAATTATGGCCGTCCTTGCCACATTATATATTCCTCTATAACAAGCTTCTATGTGTCTCATCTACCTTGATTTGCTCTGTATTTACACTTATTGGTCAGCAAGTTACTTTGCCTTCTTTTGCATTCATAATTACTTTATCGTTTCGGTCATGCTTCTCTTATCACTTCAATTACATCGTCTCTTAAGTATTTTCATATTGTTTCAGTATGTCCTCATATGTCTTCTTCATGATATCACTCTGCCCTCATCAGGTTCCACTCAGCGCTCCATGGTGTCCAATGGTGCGTGCTGGCATCCTTCCACACTTCCAGTGCAGAGGTACATTCGATACGGCTCTGTGAGTGCATATCGGCTCTCATACACTCGATGCGGTATAGGAACACCACATGGGGTCCCATACAGAGATCTTCTCCTACTGTGCCAGTGTGACTGTAGTGAGGGGGTGGAGTTAGGGATAATGCTTCCAACTGCTCCTCTACACCTTCATTCCAGCGACGGTGCTGGGGAAAGTCTCTCTGGCCACCGTGGACTTGCGTTATCGTCTTGCTCTGGCCTGCACAATCAGCTTCTTCACCTCAGTTCTTCCCTTCGGCATCGGAGTAGCATGATACCGGTATGCAGCAGCGTTCTGTGGGCTGCCCTGGATCGCCACCGAACAGACCATCTTTGTGGCTCTTGGGTTTGGCTGCTCCTGTGAGGGAGAGACTCCCTTCTATGGGTGGTTTTGCAAGCCAGCATTTCTCACTTGCCGGCTGATTCTCCCTTGTTCTCTTGACGTATAGGTGTATTTAGGTTCCTTCCTGGAATGGAGTGGAACATTCCAATGATTCTGAATTTCACAAAGAGGCATCAATAAATATAGGTCAGAAACCAAGCCATCTACATTAAAGGGGACTGCTACATGATTGCCCTGCTCAGTTTCCATATAATCCACAACTAGTTAGGACTTTACAGTGAGGGGAGGTGGAATAGAATCCTTACTTGGGCATTCTTTGTCCCCAGAGGGGGGGGTTACCACCAGTGGGATCCTGCTTGCCCTGTCCCATAGGGAGGGTATCGCGGAGCATGCTCACCTCTCAAGTCCCAAAGAGGGTGGCTCCCCCTTGCGGAGAAGGGACACATTTCCTAGATTTGTCACAATGTCTAAGAGCCAGTCCTAATGGTGTTGTGTCAAAATAAAAAGGGCCTATACTAAGAAACCTATTGCCAAACATAACAACTAATACAAAAAGGGGTGTGGGATAGTTCTCAAGAAAATCCCCTTCTCTCATATCTCTCTCAAAATCTCCTTCTCTCATATCTCTTGCGCTACTGGCCGTGGTGGAGGTATTGGCCTCATCTACTACCCTAAATACTTTTCCTCTACCTCCTCACCACCTCTTCCTTCTTTCCCTTCCTTTGAATTTCTTTACAAATCTTTCTCCTATCCTCACCTCATCTCCTTTCTAATCATCTATCGACCCCCTGGCCCTCTTTCTTCCTTCTATGATGACCTCAAACACCTCCTTTCACTTATCTCTCCCTCCCCCCTCTCCTCTAACTGTTCTCAGTGACTTTAATCTTCACCTCTCTTCTCCCCCTCATTCCCCATCCTTCTTCTCCATCCTTGATTCTTATGTCCTTCCCCTCTTCCTTCTTCTCCCACTCACTCCTCTGGCTCCACTCTAGACCTCATCTTCAATTCTTCCTACCCTTCTTCCCCCATCTCTACTCTTCCTATCTACCTCTCCGATCATGCCTTACTCTCCTTCTCCCTTACTCCCCTTCCACATCCCTTCTCCACTAGGCCCTCTCCTCCCATCTTCTCACGGCGTGACCTTTGCAACTTTGATCCCTCCCTCTTTATTGACACTTGCTCTTCTTCTCTTCCCTCTCTCCATGATTTCTCTTCATTGTCAGCCAATGATGCTCCATTCACTCTCTCCTCTTCTATTTCTTCCTCCCTTGATCAACTTTACCCCCTTTCTTTCTTCCGTCCAACCCGGAAACCCTCTCAACCGTGGCTAACTCCTCAACTTCTCTCTATGCGGCGTCTCCTGAGACGTCTCGAGAGACTCTGGCTCAAATCTCCTTCGCTTTCCAACCAAACCCCATATTTCTCTTACCACTCTCTTTTTGACTGTTGTCTTGCCTCGGCTAAACGGTCCTACTACTCTAACCTTCTTCACTCCCAAGCCTCCCACCCTCGCCGCATCTTCCAAACTCTCTCTCGACTTCTCTCCCCTCCTACCTCTGATCCCTCTACCTCTTCTACCCTTTCTCCTTCTGACTTTGCTAACTTCTTATCCTCCAAGATTCTTGCCCTTTGGCAAAAAATCAACTGCTCCTCGTTTCCCCCCTCTTCTCTTCCGCCCCCCATCTTCCTGCTTGTCTGACTTCTCACCTGTCTCCCCCTCTGACGCCTCCACCCTCCTTTCCAAAGCCCACCCCACATCCGCCCCTACTGACCCTCTCGCATCCCTTCTTATCCATAAGATGTACCCTCTTCTTATTCCCTACCTAACTTCCTTCTTCAACACCTGCTTTTCATCAGCCACCTTCCCCTCTGCTTTCAAGCATGCCACTATCATCCCTATTTTGAAGAAACCTTCTGCCGATCCCCTCCTCACCTCTAACTTCCGCCCTATCTCTCTTCTTCCATTCCTCTCTAAGCTTCTCGAGCACCTCGCCTACTCCCAGCTCTTAACCTTTGTCACCAATCTTTCCCTCCTACCCTCCGCCCAATCTGGCTTCCGTCCTAAACACTCTCCTGAAACTGCTCTCACCTACATCCTTAACTCCCTCCTCTCTGCTCGACACTCTAAGCAATCCTCAGTCCTCATTCTTCTTGACCTCTCTGCTGCCTTCAACACTGTCGATCACCCCCTTCTTCTTAACACTCTTTCTTCCTTCTATTCAAAGGCTCTGTTCTTAATTGGCTATCCTCTTACCTCTCCTCCCGCTCTTTCACTGTTTCCTGAGGTGGCCGGTCCTCTCCATCCCAGCCTCTTGAGTACGGCGTACCTCGAGGTTCAGTGCTTGGTCCTTTCCTTTTCTCACTCTACACCTCCCTCCTTGTCTTTGTTATCTCCTCGTTTGGCATTTCCCACCATTTTTATGCCGACGACACTCGACTCTTCCTTTCTTTCTCTTCCTTCTCAACCAACCTCCACCTGAAACTCTCTTCCTGTCTTACTGCCTGCTAGGGAGAATTCTCTGTTAAGGCTAATTTCCCAAACCTAGTGAGTCCCCCAGCAGCTTTGCTGGATTTTTGGGGTTTATTTTTTTTCTCCTGCTAAGAGTGAGACTCTTTTTCTCCCACTCTTAGGCATGATTTGAGAATGTCTTTTGACTGCGAATGTGTTTTATGGGCTTTGGGGTCTTTCACTCCATAGGGCTTCATCTGTTTTTGATAAGTGTGTTACACAGCACCCTCTGCAGTAACACAGGGGTGTCATAGTGACCCCCAAACAGACTCCATACCCTGGGACTGACTACTGTCTTCCAGGGCATGTAAAGTCACCATTGGCTTTTCTAGTCCTAAATTGTGAACAGAACCAGCAAAAACTGTCATATTGTGGAAGTACTGGTAGGGGTAATTCGATCGCCCCTGGGTCTGTTTTCCAAGGGGGCACTGTCCAGTCCCCCCTTGTCGAGTTTCTGGCTGGTGGCAGTGGATGCCACGCAAAATATTCCACCGGAATATTTCTTATGGGATTTTCCCATTGATTTTAAACGCACCACTTTTTGGTGCAGTGTTAAAGATACCGCCGGGTTATTTATTTAATATTAATTCCCCGGTTGGGTCGTTTTGCCAGGACTCTGTTTTAAAATGGCGTTTGTGTTCGCCTCTCAAACTCTAACCCAAGTCGAGCCCTTTGTTCCACTTTTTGGCGGGCTTCTGCACAGAAGCCTCCAAATGGTGCCACTCTGTCTGGGGTCGACATGAAGTGTGGGAGGGCGATTAGGCACCCTGGACTGAGTTGCCTCGGTAACTCAAGTCGCACTCATGTGTGATTGGCCCAGTGGTGAGCCGCCCGGATCACCACTTAGCATGTTTGAGTGACAGCTAGGCTGTTGAATGGGGGTTTTTCTGCATAAAAGCAGGGCTTTGGGGACTGGAACTTCAGAAGTCGCCACAGGACCTAAAGAATCCGAAAGAGGGGAGAAGCTGAGCCATCTACAACGACGACACCACCGGTGGAGCCCTGCTGTAAAGAACTCACCACTTCCCCAACGGCAGAGGAGATCTTCCAGGAGAGTCTTCTTCCCTTTGAGCTGGTGGGACCCACCAGTTCACCTTTTTCGCCTTCCAGGACGTCTCGTGGTCGAATCGCCCGTGCCAAGCACCCCGGCAGCCGGATAACCACGCTTCACCACTGTCCGCGAATAAAAGGGTCATACCTTTTAATCGGGAACTCCGCGGCAGGTTTCATCCCTGGCAGTGCAACGACTTCCAGCTTTCTTCCTCGTCGAGATCATCTCTTCCTCTGGTCGAAGCCACGACTTGCACCCGCTGCCAGGAACAACTGCCCCCGCTGGAACCTTCTGACCATTTAAGGTACTGTGTCCCGCCTGGCCTGCCTTGCAACGGACTGTCCAAGGTGTCCCGTAAATCCTTGACTTTCCAACTGGGTTGGCCTCCAAACCTTCAAACTTTATCTTTCTAAACTGATCCAACCTCTTTTGACATTTTCTGCAAAGACTTTGAGTGCATTTCTACTGTGTGATCTTGGGCACATTCAGCCTTGCTCTCTAAGAGTGGGCCTGGCCTATGAACTTTGGCTATACAGTAGACCTTGCCTTTCCTGCCTTGCTGGGGGTTCTTAAAATTGTTGGTACTGTTATTTCCATGCTCTGCCTTTTCTCTCCCTTTTTAACAAATTATTGGAGTGCCATCTAAGGTTATGAGCTCACCTCTGTTTTGTTAATAAGTGGTGTGTTAACCTAGACTTGTCAAATAATTAACTAGGGAGGTGTATATACTTATAGTGACTGTGTTGGAACTTGCTTGATATATTAGTGCCAGTGTATTTCCATAAAGTGTGTTAAATAAATAATTATATACTTTTCATACCAAAGCTCTGGTCAGTGTTTGCTTGTTCTACTGTATTCTTGGCCCTATTGTGTATGCTCTGTATACTGCCTAACTCTTCTTGAGAGAGGTCTGACTGCTCAGCCACAGCTACCAGGTTAATCTGGGTGGTGCAGACTGCTACCAAATGGGTTTACTGCTGCCCCTGTAGTCTTAATCTTTTTGCAGTGTTCCCCAAGGGAACTGCACAGGATTCTGCCTAACACTGCCATAAAGAACTGGATGTCTTCCCGCTTTCTCTCCCTCAACACTGACAACACTGAAGTCGTCTTTTTCCCCTCTAACTCTCTTCCCCTTCCCTCCCCGCCTCCTTTCATTCACTTTCCTTCCACTAATCTCCCTATCTCTCTCCATGCTTGTAATTTAGGCATTCGATTTGACTCCTCTCTCTGTTTTTCCCACCATATCTCGATCACTTCTCGCGCCTGTCGCTACCAACTCTTCAATATTCACAAAGTCCGCCCCTCTCTCACCTTTCATGCTACTAAACTTCTAATCTCCTCCCTTATCTTCTCTCACCTCTTCTACTGCTGCTCCTTACTCTTTGGACTACCTACTTCTCATCTCGCCCCCCTCAAATCTATCTACCATTCTGCTGTCCGTACCCTCTTTACCTCCCATGACTCCATCTCGGCTTCCTTCTCCTCCCTTGGCTGGCTTCCATTTCACTCTCAACTTAAATTTCACTTTCTTTGCCTTGTCTTCAAATCTCTCCATGGTCTTGCTCCCCCTTACCTCTCCTCCCTCCTCTCTTTCTACACTCCCTCCCGCTCCCTTCGTTCAGCTGACCACTTCCTTTTCACTGTACCTCTGTCCCCTTGTGCCCCCTCCCGTTTCCGCTCCTTCCAGCTCCTAGCTCTTCTGCACTGGAACTCCGTACCTCTCTCAATTCGATCTATTCCTACCTTCTCCTCATTCTGCACCTCCCTTAAATCTCTCCTTCTCCACCCCAGCCTTGAAACCCCTTCCCCTTCTTGCTTCCCATACTTCCTTTCTTCTCCCCTTGATACCTCCCTCCACTCCCCTACCACCCCACTCTCACCCTTTCCCCTTCTCTCCTCCTCCTCCTACCCCCTCTCCCTCTCCCTCACAGACCTACTGTACTACTCTCCCTATTCCCCTCAGTTTAATTGCTCTTCTTACTATTTTGTTGACTGATTCATAACTGTAATTTGCTTCTACCGTTATATTGTTTCATGTTTTATGTACCAAGTTGTTCAATTGTGCAGCGTTTTGGTGTAAAGCGCTATATAAACAAATAAATACAAATACAAATACAAAATAAAAAAGGGTTCTCAAATAATATGGCAGGATGCGGTAGCCAGAGTCTCCCTTCCCCACGTTTTGCATACAGGGTAAGATGGGAGCTTGGAGCCCAGTGCAGCCTCAGGCTTCTCCAGCACGAGACGACAGTTGTAATGGCCTCCCTCGCTCCTGCTATCGGTGTAGGCCTGCCCATGTACCGTTGACTTGTGCTATTGTTCACGGTTTTAGGCTCTCTTCGACGAGGTTCTGGGTCGAAAAGGGCAAGGTCAGTTCTCACCTTGCCACCCTCTCCATTCCTGCTGCTTTTCTCCTTCTCTTGAACTGCCACGCCTGATTAGCAGTCTCATTGTGCTGTCTGCCGTGCTCGTATTGTGCTCTCTGTCTCCACCTTTTACCACTTTTGGGAAGGAAAAGGGCCGTCAGGTGTGTGCGATTCTGATCAATTGCTTGACCCTTTTATTGGGACGTCAGGTAAACGGCTCTGGTGTTAGTCCGTTGTCGTTTGTATTGTGCAAATGTGTTTGTGTTTGGAAAAGGAGTGGGCAGTGGTTTAGAATGTCCTACGTGAGAGGAGGGGGAAAAGGTGTCAAAGGAAGAGAGATACCGCGTTGCACCCATCGATGTCCCACTCCCCGAGGACCCCGATCCAGGTGATCCTCCCTCACTGGTCCACCTCCAGGTACTGGATCCAATAGCAATGGTCGTGTCCTGGCCCCCTCAATGTCAGATCCCTGGGGACTAGCTAGGGAAACACCTTCATGTTTCTCACAGTATCCAAATCTGTTGACCTTAAATAATATCCTCTTCCTGTCTGGTACTGTCCTGTGTAATTGTTTACTGCTCTCGCATTTGAAAATCCAGGCTTTTGTGTGGTTATAAATGCAGGTTGTTTTTGCATCTGCACCATCCCCCACTGCTGATTATATGGTGTTTGCGTATATCCTCCTTGCTGTGCGACCACTGCTACTGGGAGCCCCCCTTGTTGGGCGGGTGGGACAGCAACTGGACTAATGTATTTTCCGCTTTTCCTGCGTTTTCTGCTATCTCTTTATCTTTCTCCAGCTTCCTTGTACAATAGTGCAAAATAGTAGCCTGTATCTCAGGCCATCCTTTTGCTTCTATCCCCACTATTTTTTTTAGGGACACCTGCACATCCACAGGGAGCCCCTTTCTAAGATGTGATAAAACAAAGGTATTTTGTTGTCCCAGGACTGTTTATTTTCCTGTTTCCACATTTCGTGTATGGATCGTATATACTCTGCAGGGTCCTCATCTGGCTTAATTTTCATGCTAGCATTGATCCAGGATCTGATGTATCTGGATACAGTTCTCTCAGAACTTTCCACACGTGTGCTCCATAATTGTTAAAGGGTACATGTATGTTGGAACTTAATTTTACCCCAGCATATCCTGCTTATTGCTAAATTCTGGCACTTCGCTCCCCCACCAATACCGCCATTAAACTCTTAATGTCTCCTATGGCCAGTGGAATCCCTGCTGTCTCCTTCTGAAAAACATAAATCCACTTACTCACTCCCACCATTAGTGAAGGTAAACTGTAGACCAAATTATCTTTGTCCATTGTCTGCCAAGGTACGTAATGCACTTCTCCTTTTTCTTTCTGCAAAAGGCGCATCTGTGTTCGCGATCTGGGTTTTTTCTCTCGCAGTGGTCTTTTCACTACTGCCATTGTATTCTTCCGACTCTGAAGCCTATTTCCTCTGTCCCCCGCTGATTCCTCTGTCCCCCGCTGATTCCCCTCTTTACTCTTCTTCTTCTTCGTTTCTTTTCCTTCCCCTGCTCACATTTGTTAGATCGCATGTGTCAAATCTTTCATCCCTATAAGTCTCTATTGCTGCTGTCCTCCCAATCTGTTACAGTGCGATCACCCTCTGTCGTATCTAGTTCACCGTCGTCCAAGTCCTGTCCCCAGTTATAAATTTAAAATTGTATGCGTCCTGCTGTCCATCCCTGCTTGTCTGCTGTCTTCCTTGTTCCTTCCCTTTTTTCTCTATCTCCATTTCCATTGCTTTTTCTCCACAGGCCCTGCCCTTTCACAGTGCTCACATCCAATGGCCTACTTCACATGCCCATACAGTTAGTTTTAATAAATGATCGAATTGGCCGCTCAACAGGTCCACCATCTTAACAACTATGCTCTGTGTTAATTGTGCTTAATATTAGATTGCTTCTCCTCATTCAACAGTACCCCTTGCACGTGCTACACAGCTCTTCCAATATTTACAAGTTAATTTGTCTCGGCTCTGGCTCTTCTGCGGCATCCGCAGCCACAGTAATCTTAAACACACACACTAACTACACTTATTAGCGCTAAGTCTACTACTGCTCCAACACAACATCGATGCCTATGCCTTTTCTCTTTTTCTTCACAACCCTCAGTAATCCTTAACACACAAAAAAAAATGAAAATGATGATGCAGCTATACCAATTGCCTGCACTACGTGCCTATTCTCGCCTAACAAGATCTGCAACTTACTACGCAACCCACCGTCCACTCACTCCATATCGGGTGAATAGACCTAAAATCTAAGACTACTATGGCCAAACGCCCTCCAACTCTTGAGGGTGTGTCCTATACACCATAAAAATGTTCCCTCCCGCTCCATGCGCGTTCATGCACGGGTACACTCACGTATCCTTTTTAGCAGATTCTATACTCCTCTCGACCTCGGAGTCTCCCTATAAAGGCACATACTCCTTCAGAGCGAAGGTAGCGCTGTGACCAGGTGCACCTTTGGGAACTCGGCAGCTTCAGATCTCCTCGATATTTGAACGCTTAGGACTGGTCAGCAAATGCTATCCCGAACTCCTCTGGGATATGGCTGGAATCCCACGCCTGGTCGGGAAAGCTGATGAATCTTGCTGGGGCCTCCAAACATTTTCAAGGGGTTACCTCGGAACTCATCAGTAAAAATGACAAAAGTAGTCAAAAAGGAGTGTACACCAGGCAAGAAGTAACGCAACTTTAATCTGGGCTCAGTCGCAGCTGGGAAAGCGAAATTCAAACAGAATGTGGAACAAAACTGCATGAAATGTGCTGTCCAAGATACACCCCAGAAGACAAGGTTTTTATAACATTAAGATCTAATTAGCATCAAATACTAGGCAACATTCAAATGTCCCCCCACAAGAAGCTGATTGGAGAAATCATATCATAACTCTATAGAAGGACATCTTCTATGATTCGGTCCCACAAACCTTACCACACCACCCCTAGTTTCCCATTGTGATGTCACAATCCAACCCCCGATTCCCACATCATAGTGCCAATTCATTGAAACATTTGAGATGACCAGAGGATCTTTATTCAACTGCCCCGGTCATCTCATCTACGTTCTCATGAGGAAGTAGTCTTCTTACCATGATACTGGCAGAGCCTTGAACCAAGAACAAGTTACTGTATTAATGTTTCACATTAGGAACCCTTCAACCTCCATCCCAGGCAGAGATGTACTTGGAGGCAATTTGAAACCACAATGGATTCTCTGAAATCGTCAGTACATCAGGCTACGTAAATTACTATGACGAATTATAAAATGATTGTGCATTCATTGCCTTTTCCTGGCACCCATGACCTGTTTTATGACCTTGAAAGTAACAAAGATTGTTCGCTTCCTACCATGCAATCCTGAGATCGTGGGATTTGTGATGTGCTGCGGCTTCTAAGCAAATTAATGAAATGAGCACTTGTTTCTAGAAAACACACTTTGAGGCCTACTTGCAGCGCCTCAGTCTAATGTTAAACCTTGTATAGTTTACCTGTGACCCATCTTTAATTATTTTTCTTTAACGTGAAATACTGTTATTTTGGGCATTCTCCAGCCTAGTTCAAATTACTGTATTGCTATCAAGGAAGCCCCCTCCCTGTTCAGAGTGCTACTCCCGCAGCTGATAAATTCACTCCTTTTCACCAGGCTGAACTTGCATTTTTACCACATAATCAGATTCATCACACCACATATAGCAAGGAATTTCATGGAAAGCAAGGCATGACAATGAAAAAAGGCTAGCCAAATCATTAAAAGTCATAGCAACGTCTCCTCACTGTAGTCCTACCACTGACTTCTGCCGAGAGCTCACATTTCACTTTCTCATTTTTCCACTGCTGCTCAAACCAAACCAAACCAAACCAAAATGCTCAATTTTTCTCTCGTAGACACATTGTACATGTGTGCAACAAGGATAGAGGACTGGGCAGATGAAGGGATGAGGCAGACTGAGGTCTGCAATTATTACCATAAGCGAAGTGGTAAGGGTTATGGGTGGCAAGCACTTTTTGGTTTGGATAAATAGCTGCTTGAGAAATGAAAACCCCAAATGCAAACCACCAGGCACTCATTTCATCTTCATCAATATGTTGGTTGGCTGGCTGACAGCCGCTTTAGACCTCAATCTAATTTAATTTTCTTAGGTGTTGTGGTCAGTGGGAGTTGTTGGAACCTTTGACAGGCAAAGCATGTCGGTCATTGCTGCTCATTGCTCTCCATTCCATCAGGAGCTGGCATCTGGCCTCCTCCTGCAACACTTTACTGTGCAGGAGGAGGGCGATGCCGCAAATTGTATTTACACAGAGCTTTGTGCTCCTTTTTAAGATGGGCGCCATGGCTGGCCCGAGGAAATTATCTACTGCTACATCTGCGGCCCGTGACGCTCTGCACACTCCAGCTGCCTCGTTGCCTGCGGCCCGACTCCCTGGTTGGAGGATGTTTCCTGAAGAGCCTTTTCACCAGCCGGCAGGCACTGCCGGCCCACCACAGCAGGCCCTCATATAAGGCTCGTAGCCTGTCCGGGGCTGGTAGTGTTTTGGTGAGCCTCCCTTCTCCATTTCCCTGATGTCCCCAGCACCCCCCCCCGCTTCTTCACTGCTCATCTCCTGATGCAGCGCTTCCTGCTCCAGCTCTCTCCCTTAAGGTAAGGAAGGCCTGTTCCCATTCCAGCTGGTGTCCACTTATATTGTCTCAAACAAGGGGGGTGGTCTGTGTGTTTCTCTACTACTGGCCTATATCCAGGTTTAGAGTCTCAACCAGAGTCTTTAGCTCACCATCCTTTCACAGAAGAGAAATGTCCACTACACATCAGTCTTTGTCCTGCCCAAGGGCAGTCCAGCACCAAAATGCCTGGCAATTCTCTTCTGAACAAGCGCACCAACATCAACCCCAGGCACGTGTTTCAGCCTGGTTGGGCCTCGTCAGTGAGGTGCAGCTGTGCCTCTCTAAGAACAGTGAGCAAAGGTACTCTTGTTCATAGGAGAATTGCTTAGCATTTCGGTGCTGGACTGCCCTAGGGCAGGACAAACACTGACATGTTTTAGATATTTCTGCTCTGTGAAAGATAGTGAGCTAAAGACTCTGGGTAAGTCTCGTAACCTGGACTTATATCTGGCAGAGAGACTCCCAGGACCCCCTTGTTTTTTGCACTTATATTGTCTGCCACTCATTTCACTCTTGTTTACCTTCCAGCTCCTTTACCTCATGTGTGCCCCTATTGCAGTTGTGTCCTCGGTTTCGCTCTGTGTCCTGTTCATTGTTCCTATTATTTTGTCTTTAATAAACCTCTCTCTCCTCTCTTTCCGGTCTTTCTCCAAAACAATTACCACAGGGCCTCCAAGCCTCAAACCTCTCTTTGACAACCACATGCCAAAATTGGTTCTTCTCGACCCAACTCCCTCCCCATCTGACGTTGAAGCAGCTTCATCTCTTCAAATTCAGAATGTTGCTGAAACCCTGTTAGGGGTTCTTCACGGGAATGTGGATGAGATTAGGAACAGGGAGGATTAAAACTAAATTGTGAATTCCTAAAATGTGCACCAAACCTTGTACTATAGGGTGTGCCATGGCTGCAGGAAGGCGAAGAGATGGATAGTTGCAGTGGAAGAAAGGGGGATTGTGGTTTTTTGGATGGTCAACCCTACAATACTGCATATCTGAATTCGCTGTATCTCTGCCTCCTTATTGGGTACTGATCTCTGGAAGGCATTGCTCAAGAGCTAAAGAATGAATCCTCCCACAAGACTCTAGCACGGACTGTTAGATCGCAAATGAGAAAATATGTATTCCTCCACATGCAGGCAAGGACTATGAAGTCTGCCCACGTTCCACCAGGTGCAAGGGATGGCTTAGGGTTCCCCAGTTCTCAAAAGAAAAATGCATTCTGGAGTATTCATCTAAATATAGGGAGTGTGGGAGGTAGAGATATTATTTAGAACAGACTTCTCCAAATCACATTTTTAATGGGTAATTCCTCATCAGTCTTTTCCACTGATAGGGACTACCTTTTTGTATTAGACCTAACAAATTCCCTCTTTTAGAGATCTATGCACCTTTTATGTGATTCATAAGTCTGAGTCCTCTACCTTACATCTGGTGGCTATACAAAGTTCATGATTCCTTAACTGCCAGGATATGCTATTACTGTGACATTTGAGCATTGCTTGGCACATGATGGCAGCCCCTTTACATCTGAGGATGTACCTTACGTTTGTCGTTGTGTTTTATATCATGCTCTGCTGCCATTTGCATTATCTCTGCGCTCTGGCAGATCTGGAAGAGAGGGAGGATGGGTTTGGTTACTGTGGGATACAGGGAACTTATTAATCTTTTTTCCAAGGCTCTGGTATGTGACGGGAACTGTTGAGTGTGTCATTAGTGTAGATGCTGCACAGAATGCCAGTAGTGCTGCTCATTGTGCTAGCGCTGGTTCTCACAGCCCTGGTATTGGTCATGTAACAGCTCACTCTGACCGTTCTTCTCATTCCACAATGGGTTCCTGTTGGTGTTGGGGCATCACTTGTGCCAGGAGGGCTGCTCATTGTCATGAGAGTTGCTGAATGGACCACTGCTGCTCATGATCCCAGGGCTGGTGCTCATGCTGCTATTAGTCTATGAATAACACCCAAGTTGGCAGAGCTGTTGCTCATAGCGTCAAGGATGGGTCAAGGATGGGTTGTAGGGTACCAGTATGAACATTTTGTGGTTCAAGGACTGGTACTGTCTTCCAGGCATTATCTCACGTCTCCATTCCCTCCCTTTACACCTGCCTCTCACCCATAATGTTTGTGCTCCAGCTCCCCAATTTCATTTTTGGCTGGCACAAGACTGGATGGTTCCTGGCTTGGGGGATGTTGAGCCCCTTGCACGGGTCTCCTTGGTTTGTGAAAAGGCCGGATTGGCAGGGGTGGAAAAGTGGTCATGCTTCCTTCTCTAATTGCCCCATCCTTCAGTCCATCTATGTCTGCGCCGGTGGAGGCAGCCAACTGGACACAACTTCTCCCTTTAACTGTGTTTATAAGTATGGGCCTCTGAGTAAAGAGGAAACTGGCTGTTGGGCACAAACTGTACCTCTGGGCCCATTATGGAGTGTTGCTGCCACCATGGTCATCCACCTGTTTCAGCAGTGGCCAAATTTAAATTTAAACTGATAGTTTCTGTTTTAGTTCAAGGCACAAAGAGCCCAAAAACACCTGACCAAGGACTAATTCCGCACATACCAGCTGTTAGGCAGAATTATATGCAGTACCCTTTGGGAACGCCACACACAATTAGGACTACAAGTGACAGTACAAATTCCCCTTTGGTACAAGCCTGTACTACACAGTAAAGTGGTAGCGATGGCTGAGCAGCCAGACTTATCTCAAGAGCAAGTGAGCAGTATCAATAGTTACACAATTCAAACAAACACTGACTCAAGTTTTCTGAGTAAAAGAATATACATTTATTTACACATCAGTTGTAAAACATTTCACTAAAGCAAAGCAGTTAAGAAAATCACACTCTTAATACACTATACCACACCCAATAGATTCTAGACAAGTTAGGCTCAAAATGAAGTGTGAGCAAAATGGCACTCCAGCAATTTAAAAGGGAGGGAAAGACAAAGTTAGACAAGAATTGAGCAGCACCAACAAGTAAGTAAGCAGGGCAATCTAGAAAAAGGAACTACAGTGAGGAAATCAATTTCAAGGGGCCTGGCCCAAAGTCAATGGACCAAAGTCTTTGCTCAAGATCACACAGTTCAGGATAGTTCGTGGTTAAGTCTTTGCCAAGAGTTCAGGACGAAGTTGGTCAACAGAAAAGTTAGTTTAAAGAATGGAGAAGAAGGCTGTAGCTGAGGCGGACGTTCCGGGCAGGTCCTGCAGGCTCACGGTTCCTGAAGCGACTGTCGGACTGACACGAAGTAGGAAGACTGGAGGGCCCTGCACTGCCCAGGGAAGACACCAGCAGCAGAGCAAAGCAACAAATAAAAGGTGTGCTCCTTAAAACGCAAGCAGGGTCCGTTCCTCCTGGCTATCCGGTTCACTGTAACTCTGTACAGCAAATTCGACCAGAGAAGGGAGGCCTGACGAGCAGTTTGGTAAACTGGTTGTTCCCACCAGCTCAAGAAGAGAAGATTCCTTGCAGATCTTCCCTGTCGTTGGAGTATGAAGATTCAGACCTGCAGCAGGGCTTAACCGGGAGGTTCAGTCGTGGTAGGGGTCCTCTTCTGTCAGCTTCTCGCCGGTTCTCTCGTTCCAGTGGCGACTCTACCTTTCCGGCCCCAGAGACCTGCTTTTTATGCGGTTTTCCCCCATTCACCCAGCCCGGCTGTCAATCACACAGCAGGGTGGCTGTCCCGCCAGGACAGTCACCACAGCCAATCAGATCAGAGTGCGACATGGGTCTCCAAGGAGACCCTGTGCAGGGAGTCCTAAACCTCTCCCTCACATCCTGTCCCCCCCAGACATACAGGCGCCTAAGGAGGGCTTCTGTGCAGAAGTCCGCGAAAGGACGGCGAACAAAGGAACCAAACCTGGTTTGGCACGCAGAGTAAAACACGAGAAATACTTTTACAAAAAGAAATGGCGACTAAACCCAGCCGGAACAGTATGAAAACGTATATGGTCTAGCGGGTTTAAGTTTGAGGCTACCAAGATAGCCTAAAACAATACCAGAGCTATTTAAGATAACCGCGGTAGGAAAAATAGGTTAGTTACCACTGCCAACAGCCAAGTCTTAATGAAAAGGGAGCGAAACAATGCTCCAAGAGAAACAGACAAAAAGGGATAAGTATTGACCCTTTCCAGAACTCTATTTAAGATAGTTTGTACTGGGTCTGTGTGTTTTAAAAGAGACTAATAAAGTCAATGGCAACTTTACATGTTCTGGGAGACGGTAGTCAGTCCCAGAAAATGGAGTCGGAGTTGGGAAGTCAAAAAGACAACCCTGTGTCACTGCACTGAAGGTGCTGTGTAACACACAGTAAAAAGATGATGCCTATGGAGTAGGTGAGGCTCCACAGTCTATGAACACAAGAAAATGTTAAACACACACAGCAAAACACATGTAAGAGTGGAAATAACGGCTCACACTCGTACCAGGTGAAATAAATAAATCCTAGAAATCCAGCAAAGCTGCTGAGGGACTCAGTAGGTAAGGGAAATTAGCCATTCTGGAGAATTCTCCCTAACACCAGCACACAGAACTCACAGTACTGTGCTACTGTTAAAAGATGCCCGCCCAAAATGACAGCTACCCACACTCTGTACAGTGCTCTGCTGCTCTCAAGCTAGGTCTGCGCTTTAAACAACAAAATAAAAATGTTAAAAAAAGTCCCCCCCCCCTTCCCGGTTCTCATCTCATTGCTCAGCAGGACTTTTACTGTATGAGTAATGAACCACTCTGGGCTTGATGCCACAGTTATATGCATAGTGAGTTTATTATAGTTCCCTTTTGGTTGGGGACTTTGACTTGTGGGTTTATTTAATTTTCTGATATGCCTCTTCCTATGTTCATTACTTAACAATGATGCAAAAAAAGCTTGAATACACTAAGTGCAAGTTCTGAACTAGTCGGATGTAAATGTGTTATCACGTTATTGCATCTGTCCCTGGGTACCTACATCCCATTTCAAATTGCATTATTTTCACAGATTCTAGTGTACTTGTTCCAGAACTGGATTTCAAGCACATAAGAAATTATCGGTGTACTGAGCCCTGAAGTATTGGTTCCTTCATGAATTCACATGCTCACAAATATTCCCTGTTGTCATGCTGGCAATCCTCTGTAATATTAAAGCAGCTAGATTTCAAGCTTAACAAACTGCTTGTCACTTCTACAACCTATTGCTGTTACTTTGGGTTATACTGCTCCAGACAATGGCATTATTCCTCCTCAGCTCTGCCCCTGGTGGCTATCTTCAGATTTTTACCACATGTTTTTCGTGTTGGGAGTCCTTGTTGTTTCACTCCTCAAAATATCGACTTTTATACTTTTTTTCCTTCATCATCCATCACTTTTGTGACTGCCGGTAGTGGGGATCCATTGCTGGTGAAGATCTGGACTATTGACTGATCTTCTCGCCATGTGAAACCTTCTTCCTGAGGCTTTTCCACGCGACCATGGTGGAAGCCAGCAGAAAAAGCCTGTTAGGCCCTGCTCCAATTGTCGCCGAAAGAATGTTTTTGTGGACGACCGCATGATAAATGCCTATATTGCCTGCACCATGACCACAATGTGGACTACTGCACCATTTTCGTTTAAAATGCAAAATAAATCACCATCAAAGGTTACTTTGGCTTGAAGAAGGTGACTGGGCCTCTGACTAAGCCTCGGTCCAAAGTCACACCTCTGCCAGGGTCAGCAGACCAGTCGAAACGACTCCTCCTGCAAAGAGGTCGATATCCCAAAAGGTCACTTCCCTGAGGAAGAAATCTAAAAGGGGACATAGGTTGCAAACCTCGACTACTCCCCCCCTGTCCATGACAGCAGCGGCTGCCAGAGCACCGCCTACTTCATCCGTTTTGTCGATGGCTCCACACACGACTGCTACTGCTCCAGCCAAGTCAACGTCCACAACAATCACGACCACGACTATATCATTGTCTTCGCATTCTTCACAGAAAAGACATCTGTCAACTTAAAGACTGACAACACCGTTGATGAGCCACACTCCGTCGAAACACGAATCATTGTTGACGCCATTTTTTTCATCAACAGCAATACCGTTGACGATCCCGTCGACCTGAAACTACCATCTCCTCGTTGACGACTGCACCATCCATGGTTCACTCATCGACGACCTTGTCAACAATTCCTACCATTGTTTACAAGGTTGCGTTGCTCCCCAGGCCAGCGTCTACAACACCGCTGACAACTTTGCAAGCTCCTGTGTTCGCTACATTTCCTAGGGGTACAAGGGTTTGCCACAACCCACAAATGCAAAACCACTTTTCACCCTGGTGCCTTTGACTCTTATGATACCTCCTGTCCAGATGCTGCAGGAGGGCATAGCATATCGGAAAAAGAGTCTCTGGAGGTGTTCTTTTTGGATCAGTTGGATGTGGAAGGGGAACCTGACCTAAATCTACCAGTGCCACGTCCGCCAGTGCCACCACCAGTTCTACCCACTGCTCAGCCTACGGTACCCTTGAGAACACCATGGGCACCCAGAGATCTGTCACTGGACATCTTATCAGCTTTCCAGACCTGTAACAGAACTGCTGATGCAGCTACCTCCTCTGGCCCCTCAAAGTGCCCCTAGTAGGAGCGCTCCAGCGTTGCCCTCACGCGAGGATGTAATCCTGCAGCCTTGGCCTCCTCGACCAACACCTCAGTTGTTCTCAGTCACAGTGGCAGCTCTCACAGACACGGATACCGGTCCAAACGCGGACACATCCCCAAATACACATACTACAAATTAGTATGAGGACCATGTGCCAACAGATGGAGAAATCCCTGATCTGCCTTCCTGAGATTCTCCACCAGACGAAATAGGTTCTTTTCACGTGCTGTTTACACATGCAGTGAGGCTCTTCAACCTGGTTCCGGAGGAACAGAGGAAAAATTGTTTCCTATTTCAAAGACGTGAAGCCTCCAGAAAATCTATGGTGGCAATCCCTATACTTGACAACATCTGGACAGATAGTTTGCTAGTCATGAAAAACTCATCCGCAGCTCCTCCAAAAAAGGATCACCTAGAAAAGAAATATAAAGTTCTGGATACCACACCCAAGTGTCTTTGCACTCAGCCATCCCCTGACTCTGTTCTGTTGGCTATAGCAAGGAATAGATCAGCCACACCTTCTTCTACATGCATGGTGCCCAAGGAGGGAAAGCTAGATGCCTTTGGAAACCAAGTGATTACCGTGGCTGCCACCACTATTAAGGCCCCCAATTCCTTAGCTATTCTTTCTCGTTACGACTGGGAACTGTGGTATAAGATGGGCCCCATTTTAGATTTCTTGCCAGACTATAAGAAGAATGAGGCTCTTGCCTTACTACACAAAGGGGAGGCTGCTTCTGATCACTCCATCACCATAGCCCTAGACATAGCAGACACTGGTTTCCACCAAATGGGGAATGGGTTCATGCTGATGCACCATAGGCGGTTGAAGGCCACCAACATCTGCCTGAAGGTGCATTCTAAAGTTGTAGACATGCCATTTGATGGAGTTAGACCTCTTTGGTAAAAAGGTTGACGAGACAGGCAATCAAGACATACACTGACACTGCCCTCTCCCTGGGCACTCTGCAGCATCAGAGGCAACCCTTTCAATCTGAGAAGGGCAGATTCTCCAGAATCTCCAGGGATTATCAGCCATCATATCACCAACCGTCTCACACCACCTCGTAGGAGACGTACCGAGGGAGGTTGCATGCGTACAGAGGTATGCAACGATGACGCAGATCCTCTTCCCGCACACAAACTCGCAAGCAAGCTGGGCCCCCACTTCAGCACCTCAGAAGGAGGCTGGTTGTCCCAGTTTATTGACTGACAAGTGGGTGCTCAACATTGTACAACAGGGTCACACCCTCTAATTTCTGGGCAAATGCCCTTCCATTCCACCAATAAAGGAAAAGGAACAACTTTTTCCCCTCCTTCTTTTTATTTTTTTGCAGTATCATTTTTATTGAGATACCGTACAACAAAGCCATTTGCAAAGCCCACAATCAGTTTATCAAGTATCTTTGGAATCTCCTTTTACGATTCATAAATGTCAATCTCTCCCCCCCCCCCCCAACAAACTAACAGCAACTTTGGTTCACAAGGCTTAACCAACATACATATGAGTACTTCTCGTCTGCATGCTAATTAAGAGATCAATGGTCCCTCCTCCATCCTTGCTCCCCCACACCTCACAGGCACGCCCCTTCCCTCAGGGTGATCATCGCTGCAGCAGGTGACTCAAAGTTTGCGGGCGGAGGAACCTATGTTCCCTTTCGTGTACAAAGTCAAGGATTGGAGCCCAGGTGCGAGAAAACCATACCATCTTGCCGGTTATGTGTGCCGTTAATTTTTCCATTGCAAGAATGTCCCAAACTTTGATCCACCAATATGCTGTTGGCGGCCCACCCTGAGTCTTACAGAACCGCGCCCTGTTAAGTTTTGCTGCCAACAACAGTTGTGTAATCAGATCTGCCCTAGGGCCTGAGGCTGGATATGTACCATCTTCGGGAACCTCCCCCAACAACATGACACGGGGGCACAGCGAAAGTGACACTCCAGTGATATCCTTGATTCTCGGTTTTAATTTCCTCCCAGTATGTTTGGATTTCTGGACACCACCACCACATGTGAAAGAAGTCCCTTAGTTGGCCACATCCAAGCCAACAGCAGTCTGAATGGTCAGTTGAGATAGCACGCAGGCGCTGGGGTGTCATGTACCACCTAAAACAGATTTTAACAGCACATTCCTTATATTCCGTGCACCAGGAGCTCTTATTAGTACGGGCCCAAATGCTTTGCCAGGAGCCAAGGGGATCTCTCCCCCCAAGACAGCCTCCCACTGTTTCATGTAGGAGAGCTTGTTTTCCCCCTGGGCTGTGTCCAGAAGACAGTAGCAACGGGAAATCCTGTGGGAGGTTAGCCCTTCTATTAGTTGGATTTCGATGTCTCTAGGGGGGTGTGTGCCCGCCTGCTGTACCTTCTTATTGGAAGCCCAGTGTTTGATTGGCAGTATCTGAAGCGCTTTGATTCCAGAAGGGAAAATTTGGCTTTAGATTCTAGTAAAGTCAAGGGGGCCCCCTCCTTATATAGATCCCTAAGTCTCAGAAGACCCCGAAATTCCCAGTGAGTGACCAATTCCCGTGTCTGGCCTGGTGTGAACTCTAGGTTCTGCAGTACCGGCATCAAGGGACCTAGCTTAGCTTTGATACCTATTCATCCCCGGGCCCCGGGTACTTAGTGTTGTGCGTGTAGATTCAAGCAAGCCCACCCTGGCCTTTCTATTCAGGAAAGGCAAATTAGCTAAGGGTATGTCGGAGGCCCCCTGCTCCATCCCCACCCATTCCGGTTTGGTGTCACCCGAACTCCAGACCATCATAGGGGCCACCTGGCTGCACGGTGTACAGAGGGAACCCCCAGTCCTCCTAATTCCTTTGTCCTCAGGAGAGTTTGTCGTGGGATTCTCTCATGTTTCCCCTTCCAAATGTACTGCCCAACTGCCCCTTGTAGATTCCTCAACTCCTCGTTGGAGATAGGAATTGGCAGCCCCTTGAACACATAAGAGTCTGGGCAAAATTGTCATTTTTGTTGCAACAACCCACAGAGCCATGATACTTCCCGGGACTCCCAGCTCTTTAAGGTGACTTTAGTTTCCTTCCATAACCGGGGGATATTGGCCCCATGAAGGAAGAGCCCCATACGTGCTGGTGATGTTTACCCCCAGGTATGTGAATTCTTTCTCCGCCCATGCAAGAGGGAAGGCTGCTTGGAGTTCCGACTGAACCTCTTTCGGAATTCCTATGGACATCCCCACTAATATCTTGTGGTTAATCTGCAAACCGGAGAAGACCTGGAACTCCACCAGCAGGTCCATCAGGGAGGGCAGCGACTGTTTGGGGGTCTGTAGAAAACAGATGGCATTGTCTGTGTAAAGCGCTACTTTGTGTATGATCCCTGCCCACTCCAACCCCTGTATGTGGGGGCTGATCCGGATCACACGTGCCAGGGGCTCCATGGCCAACGCGAAGACAAGGGGCGACAGTGGGCACCCCTGCCCCGTTCCCATGCGCAAAGAAATTGGGGGAGAGCCAACCCTGTTAACCCGGACCACAGTAGAGGGAATCTGAAAATGTGCTAAGATTAGCCTGCTAATATTCGGCCCAAACCCGTATAGAGGCAGAAGAGCTTTCAGAAACTCCCAGGCCATGCTATCAAATGCACAGTGTGCCTCTAGGTAGATGAGTGAGATTCCGATAGAAAATTTGGGGGCCAGGGAAATTAGATTATTCAACCTCCTAATATTATCATGGGCCCCTCTGTTCTTAATAAACCGTGTTTGGTATGCATCTATGATATGTAGGAGAACTTCCCTCACCCTCGCCGCAAGAATCTTGCTGTCCGTATTCAGCAAAGCTATTGGCCGATATGAGGAACACTCTTCAGGGTCCTTCCCCGGCTTGAGTAGCAGGGTAGTTGTAGACTCTATAGTGTCAGTTACTTGACCAGAGGTAGAGAAAGAATTGAAAAGATCAATGAGATGTGGGGTCAGTACGCCTGCAAATGTTTTATAAAACAGATTTGTGAGCCTGTTGGGTCCCGGGGCTTTCCCGGCGGGGAGAGACTGAATCGCCTGCAAGACTGCCTGAGCAGAGATAGGGCACTCTAATGCCTCTATCGTCTACTCTGGCATCCCAGGGAGCTGAATTTGTCCAAGGAAATACCTGACCTGGTTGGGGTCCCCTTTGTGTGAAGCAGAGGCAATCATGAACTCCTCCATGACCCGCAATTTCTGGGATTCTGTGGTGACCCTCTGCCCGTCCCTGTCTTTCAGGCAATCATATGGTTGCGAGTGGACTTCTTTTGGAGTCTCGTCATCAGTAGTTTATTGGCCTTATTGCTCCTAGTATAATAACATTGTTTTGCCATGAGTATTGAGTATGCTGCTTTCCCCGTAAGGTGAGTTTCTAGCGCCCACCTGGCTATTCTGAGATCCCTTAACGCCCTCCTGCTACCGCTGGAGGTATGAGCCTCCTCCCTCTCCCAAACCGTTTTCTCCAATTCTTCCCAGATTAGCCGCTGGGTTCTATTTCAGGCTATTGTCTGGCCTATTATGACCCCCCTGAATACCGCCTTCCCTGCATCCCACATAGTGCAGATATCTATCCCCTCTGTCTTGTTTTCCTGAAAGTAATGAGCTATTACCTCTTCTATAGCCGACCACTACCGTGTCCCCAATAATTCGTTCACTAAGCCTCTGGGGGGGGTTCTGGGGACCCCCTAGTGCCAGGTCTAGTACCAGTGCCACCGGGGAGGGATCCCGTAAGGGCCCGCGGCAGGATCTCTATGGTGCTAACTGACAGAATAAGGGTGGTAGAGACCAGAAACATATCCAACCTAGAGAAGCTCCCATATACAGCTGAAAAAAAGGTGTAATCCTTCTCCTTCTGTTGAGCGAAACGCCAAACCTCTATCAGGGATAGTTCTCTCAATAAATTGGTCATGGCATAAAAGTTGACTGTCATTGTTGGTCGGGCCAAGGATTCAACCACTGTGGGGTCCACCACGTAATAGAAATCCCCACCCAGTATTACATCCCCCTAATCCCATCCAAGAACTCCCCCTGCTTTTCATTCGGGCCATAGATCGCCCCAGTGTGACCCTCCTATCTCCCGGGTCCCCTTTAATCATCAGATACCTCCCTTGTGTGTCCCTCAAGACATCCCTTACTCGCAATGGCAACCCTTTGCGGACCAAGATAGCCACACCACATTTCTTCTGCCTGCTTGACGCAAGGTACCCCCATTTGTACCCCTTTCTGACCAGATGTTTTTCATCATCCTTAACTAAGTAGGTCTCCTGTATAAATGCAATATCTATCTCCAGGGAGGCGAGCCTCTGGACGATCGCTCTTCGCTTTATGGGCGAGTTTAAGCCTCTAATATTTAGGGTCAGGCAGTTAATGCTCGGGTTAGCTATCTTGTATTCTATCCCTGTTGCTGTGCATTCCCAACGTGGATGGACAATACCGCTTCAGCCAAATCAGCGGACTGAGAACCTCTCACCCGATACATGTGCATCCTATAGAGAACTGTGAACCAAGAACCATATCCCCATATACATTACAAAACGTACCCCTCCAACCACCCCCTACCCCAAGTTGTGTAGATTTATGTACCTACACATTAACATTACTATCATCCGGCAAGTGGGAAAACAGTGAATTTGACCCTTTCCTTTCATGCCTTCATCCCCCCGTGCACAATGACCTTCGTCTATTGAAGTATGTGCCCACTCGTTTATCATGAGGAAGGGTGGGCCTCGCCTCTCTAGTGGATCCAAGACCCCGCCCTTCGTTACAAGGCCGCACCCAGCCCAAGGGTTTCTCATTATTTTAGCAACACCTTAGTCTTTGCCCGAGCTAGGTGTCATCTCTGGAGGCTTCCTCCGCCTTGGTCGCTTTATCCCTGTTAGTCTCTTCGTGGCCTCAGGTCCCCTCTCTCTGGGCCAAGACCTCCTGTGAACCACTCATCAGTGGTCCTGCCTCCTCTTCTGAGCCAATTGTATAACTTCCGCCTGTTTGCCAGGGTCCTCAGCACCAAGTGAATAGCGCTACCTGCTTCCCACGGAAGTGGACCGGTTCTTGCCTCCTCGCCGCTGCCATGATCTGTTCCTTTTTCTGAAAGAAATGAATGCGGGAGAGCGCATCCGGCAGGAGGGTGCATCGCTGTTGTTGTGCAGTGTAGACCCTGTGCGTTCGATCTATTTCCACCTCTGCAGTTTCGGGGAGGTCCAACAGAGCTCGAAACAGGTCCTTCACGTAGCCCCCCAGGTCTTGATCAGCGACCTCCCTCGGTATTCCTGCGAATCCTGATATTATTTCACCGAGATCGATTTTCAAGTTCCTCCTGCCTGGCCCACAACATATCGTTCGAGGGGATTGGGTCCTCCGACGTATTCCATATCTATGACAGGTAATCACCACAGCTGTGCTGCTTCGGAAACTTTTTTCGGCGTCTGCGTCCTGCGTCGATGACATCGATGCGCCGTCGTCGAGGACCTCCTCCAACGTCATCCGATATGAGAAGTAGGACGCACGACGCCCGTAGCCTCAGTTCCGTTTTTTCCGCGAACGTGTTGCTTCGTGAATCTCGGTTAACGCCTCGACTCTTTGGAGTTCTGTTCTTCTCGGTTCTTCGAACCTGTTCGTTTTTGTGAGAAAATCCTTTGTGTGAAGATGTCTTCTACTTAGTCTTCGACCCCGCGTCCGGGCTTCAAGAAGTGCGGGGAGTGTGGGTCCAAGATGTCGGTGACGGACTCGCACGATGCCTGCCTCTGGTGCCTCGGGGAGGCCCACGACACGGATGACTGTATCGACTGCCAGTCGCTCACGTCCAAAGCCTTAAGAGAATGTAAGAAGAAGTTGTCGGTAGGTCGGGTGTCGAAGCCCCGGAAGTCGAAGTCTGCGGGGCTTTCGACGGATGATTCGAGAGGTGACTCTCCGCGTCATCGTCGGAAGTCTCGTGGGTCTCCTTCTAGGAGTCGGTCTCACCACTCCTTGGCTTCTTTGAGGCATTCTCGGAAGCGCCGACAGCGGTCGTCTTCCAGGTCCTCTTCGGAGGACTCTGCCCGGCATGTCGCTTACCCCACCAGTCGTGCAACGCTGGAGGTATGGGCTTCCTTCGGGAAGAAAATGCTGGCGATTCTCGAGTCGCAGGGTACTAAGCCATCCGCGCCCCCGAGTGGGGTCGGCCGTGAGAGGTCGAGAGACACCGCTCGCAAGAGTGATCAGCACGAGTCACGGGAGAGGTCCCGTTCGGACAAGGGGACTCGTTCTCGATGTACCCATTCCAGGTCCCGGTCCTCGACGCGTTCGAGACCGTGTCCACCTGTGATGTCTTCGAGGAAGACATTGACGTCTGAGGCGTCCAGGCCGTCGACAGGCTTTCTCGAGGCTCCGGCTCCGAGGAAGTCGTCGAAGCCATCGACGCTCAGGTCGTCGAAGGACACGCTCGGAGCTCCGGATTCGAGGACTGTGTCGACGCCGTCGATGCTGACGGCGCTGCATCTGACGTCGACGCCGATTATCTCGACGTCGACGCTGATCCTCTCGGCGCCGATGCCTGTTCTCTCGACGCCGGCGCCGATTCACTCGCCGCCTTTCGAGGCTGGGGTGTCGCAGGTACCCCGTGGCACGGGGGAACCCCCTAGGAAGGCTCTGGTTAAGAGCAAGCACTCTCAGGTGCCTTCTTTTCGCCACCTGGAATATATTTCGGAGGTGGATGAGGATTCTGATGGCCTGGTTCCTAGTCTGGTTCCAGATGAAATGGTCTCGGACCATAGTCAGTTTGACGATTTGAGGCAGTCACGCATGATGCCAGTGGACTGGACACCTCTCCGGAGGTGGAGTTTTGTAGGCCTGAGCCTGGCTCTCATGCCGATTCCTCGTACCGGCGCCTTATGGCTAGGGTTTCTGAGTACTTGGGATGGTCTGCTCCCCCAAGGGAGTTTGTGCAGGATGATCTCACGGACATCCTTGATGTTGGTCCCCCAACTGACCCGGTACTGCCGTTTCATATGGCTCTACAGAGAAGGGTGGCGGCGGCTTGGACTGCTCCGGAGAGTCTCCCGGCGGTGGGCAGGTCCTTGTCGCGAAAATACCATCCAGCCAATAGCGACCCCTGCTACTTGACCAGGCACCCCACTCCGGAGAGTTTGGTGATGCAGGCGGCCACGGCCCCGGCAAAGCAGGCGTCGCACCCTACCATCCTTCCTGATAGGGACGACAAACGTTTTGATGGCTGGGCGAAGAAAGTGTTTTCTTCTGGTAGTATGGCGCTTCAGGCGGCAAACTCCATTTGTGCCTTGTCTCGTTTCACACACACTCTGTGGAACTGTGTTGCGTTAGCGGCTGACCATATTCCCGAAGGGGACGAACGGGATGGTTTCCTTGCTATGGTCCAGGATGGTAAGGATGCCATGTGTGAGTCCGTTCAGTCGGGTTTGGACATGGCAAAATGCGTCAGCAGGTCCATGGCGACGAGCACCGTGATACGCAGGTTTGCGTAGTTGCGGAAGTCGGGGTTTGCTCCTGATGTGCAGTACCGGCTCCTCAACATGCCATTTGACGGTGAACACCTTTTTGGCAGCAAGGCTGACGAGAGCCTTGAGAGGTTGCAGACCTCCAAAGCTGCAGCAAAGTCGTTGGGCGCTGCAGTTCGCCAACCTCTGCCTTTTCATCCTAGGGGACAGCAGTGGAGGGGTGGTTCCTTTCGCTATTACTCGTCCTTTAGTAAAGCGAGAGGAGATGGCAGTCAAAGAGGCCAACGCAGGGGTACCAGAGGTGGACGACAGGGTACCCGTGGTGCCAAGGCCGCTCGGGCAGTTGCCTCTTTGCCCTCAGGTAACGCCGCAGCCGCTACCACTCAGTCATGAGGCCATGTCCCATGGTTCGCCGGTTGGGGGAATGATGG
Organism: Ambystoma mexicanum; assembly: GCF_040938575.1. Taxonomy (NCBI): domain Eukaryota; kingdom Metazoa; phylum Chordata; class Amphibia; order Caudata; family Ambystomatidae; genus Ambystoma; species Ambystoma mexicanum. The sequence goes on along the minus strand of NC_090931.1, from coordinate 1,054,431,072 downwards.
CGCAGCATCTTGTAGAGTGGCGTGCCATTACTTCAGATGTGTGGGTTCTGGAGATCATAACCCACGGCTACTGTCTTCCCTTTCGGCAGAGGCCTCACGACAATCCACCGGGGAACCTCTCTTTGCAGAGTCCGGATCCGCTCCTTGCGCAGGAAATTCAAACCCTGCTGGAGAAAGGCGCCATAGAACTGGTGCCTGTAGCGGAGAGGAACAAGGGATGATATTCCCCTTATTTTTTGATTTCGAAGAAAGACAGGGGATTGAGACCCATCATGGACTTGCGCGGTTTGAACAAACTCCTCAGGAAGGACAAGTTCAAGATGGTTACTCTCTCTCAAGTCCTCCAGGCCCTTCAGCTTCAGGACTGGTTGGTGTCTCTCGACCTCAGGGATGCTTACTTCCATGTGCCGATCCATCCCAAGCACAAGAAGTACCTGAGGTTCGCGGTTGGCGACTCGCACTTTCAGTTTCGGGTCCTGCCGTTCGGATTGACCTCCGCCCCGAGGGTTTTCACCAAGCTCATGGTGGTGGTGGCAGCGCATCTCAGGCAAGGGGGGATTCACGTCTACCCCTACCTGGACGATTGGTTGATCAGGGGGAGCTCTCCCAAGCAAGTCCTGGATCATCTGTCCGTCACCTGCCACTCCCTTCACAGGCTGGGCTTCTCCCTCAATTTAAAGAAGTCCCATTTGACGCCAACACAGCGGCTCCAGTACATCGGAGCTGTGCTCGACACTTCCCTGGGGCAGTGCTTTCCTCCCCAGGTGAGGGCTCTTCACATTCAGCAGATGGTGCACAAGTTTCAGCATGCCCAGACGCTCCCAGCGTTCGAGTTCTTGAGGTTGCTCGGCCTCATGGCATCCTGCATTCTTCTGGTGCCAGAGGCTCGCCTGCGGATGAGATCTTTGCAGTGGGCACTCAAGATGCAATGGTCGCAGTCCTCCGGCAGGATGTCGGACCCGGTTCAGGTGCCGCCCTCGGTCGCCCAGGACCTTCTGTGGTGGGCCGCCGAAGGCAACTTGATGAAGGGGGCTCCATTTTGGCTTCCCTGGCCGGAGGTGACGATCGTGACGGATGCATCCCTCACGGGATGGGGAGCTCATGCCAACGAGCTGACAGTCAGCGGTCGTTGGTCTCTGTCGGAGTCCAGACTCGATATCAATCTGTTGGAGCTGAGGGCCGTCAGGCTAGCCCTGAAGGCTTTTCTGCCGAGGAAAGAATGTCCTTGTGGCCATGCACTACCTCAACAAAAAAGGGGGGGGGGCAGGGTCACTTCCTCTGTGCAGGGAGGCGATGCAGCTCGAGTTCTGGGCCATCCAGCAGGAAGTTTCGATCTCGGCAGTTCATCTGGCCGGAGACGAAAACGTGACGGCGGACGCTCTGAGCAGGCAGAGCACGATCTCTCACAAGTGGGAGTTGGCTCAGGAGATTCTCCTGGAGATCTTCGCCCTTTGGGGGACCCCTCAAGTGGATCTCTTCACCTCCAGTGTCAACCGGAAGGGCGAGAGGTTCTGCTCGCGGGAATTCCCTCCAAAAGGAGCCTTAGGAGACGCGTTCGTGGTGGAGTGGTCATTCCCGCTGCTGTACGCGTTTGCTCCGTTATCCCGCAAGTGCTGCAGAGGTTACGGAAGTTCGGTTCCCGGATAATCCTCATTGCTCCGGCGTGGGCTCGGAGGACGTGGTACCCGGACCTTCTCGACTTGTCCATCTGCCCTCCACGTCGTCTTCCCTACCGAGACGATCTGCTCTCACGGGAGGGGGGTCAGGTTCTCCATCCAGAGGTCAGATCCCTCAACCTTCACACTTGGTTTCTGAAAGGTTGAGGTATAAGGATTGGGACCTCCCTGAAGACGTGATGGAGGTGTTGCTCTCGGCCCGACGGCCAGCAACAAAGTCTCTGTACCGTTGCCGTTGGCGTAAGTTCTGCGACTGGTGCAGAGTTCAGAATGCGGATCCTTTTGCATGTGACATCCCCATGGTTCTGTCCTTTTTACTTTCTTTGGCCCACAGGGGCTTGTAAGTGGGTACCATTAAAGGTTACCTGGCGGCGCTGTCCATCTTTAAGTGCTCGTCTGAAGAGTGTTCCTACTTTAGAATCCCTTTAATTTCAGAGTTTCTGAAAGGGCTCACTAATGTGTTCCCTCCATCACCTTTCCTGGTGCCCAGTTGGGATTTAAAACTTGTTCTTAAGTTTCTTATAGGTGCTCCGTTTGAGCCTTTGCATTCTTGCCCTTTGAGGCTGTTAACTCTGAAAACTGTGTTTTTGGTTGCGGTTACTTCCGCTCGCAGAGTGAGTGAGTTACAGGCACTTTCAGTTAAGCCACCCTTCACTGTATTTCACAAGGACAGGGTTGTCCTTAGAGTTCGTCCTTCTTTTCTTCCGAAGGTCGTTTCGGAATTTCATTTGGCCCAGAAGGTTGTTCTTCCGGCATTCTATCCTCCTCCGCATCCTGGTAAGGAAGAGGAGAGGCTCCATAGGCTTGATCCTAGGAGAGCTTTGAGCTTTTATGTTTCACGCATGTCCCGGGTCAGAGTGGACGATCAACTCTTTATTGGTTACGCTGGAAAGCGTTTGGGACAGGCTGTGACGAAACAGACTTTGTCTCGCTGGATTATTTTCGCCATCTCGGAGTGTTACCGCTTGGCGGGTAAGGACCCGCCGGCTGGCTTGCGGGCCCATTCTACCAGCGGTATGGCTGCATCTACTGCCCTGCAGAGGGGTGTTCCTATTCGCAACATCTGTGATTCAGCCACCTGGGCTTCAGCACATACATTTGTAGGTCACTATTCCCTCGATATCATCCGAGGACAGGATCTGGCCTTTGGCAAGGCGGTTCTTTGCTCTGCTATTTGATTGGCAATTCTCAATTTTGATTCTAAATTCTTTCCCTCCTCCTTGCTCTGGTACTGCTTTGGGAGTCTGTCATAGATATGGAATACGTCGGAGGACCCAATCCCCTCGAAGAACAAGTTACTTTCTTACCTGGTAACGTTCTTTCGATGGGATGGTCCGACGACGTATTCCATATCGCTCCCTCCCTGCCTTCCCCGCTGCAGAATTTCTTTTGCGATTGCAGCTTACGTTCCGCAAGGCTTTGTGTCTGACTGGCAGTTGACTAATGTAACACGTTCTGGGGGGAAAAAACTACAACTGAGGCTACGGGCGTCGTGCGTCCTACTTATCACATCGGATGACGTCAGACGTCGGAGGAGGTCCTCGACGACGGCGCATCGACGCAGGACGCAGACGCCGATAAAAGTTTCCGAAGCAGCACAGCTGTGGTGATTACCTGTCATAGATATGGAATACGTCGTCGGACCATCCCATCGAAAGAACGTTACCAGGTAAGAAAGTAACTTGTTCATCTGTTCCTCTAAGCCCAGGATTCTGTTAGAAAGCTCTGCCGGGTCGTGGGCTTGTTCGCATAAGGTGTCCTCTACTTTGTTTACCCTCATCTCCAGCCCAACGATGTGGGAATTTAGGTCTTCAACAGTCTTCAGCATGGACTCATTTGTGTCCTTGATTTCCTTTGTGAGGTTTTGAGGAGAGCATTTCCACCAGGTGTTCCTTATTGAAGGCTGCTGGCGTTGCTGTTCCTGGAGGGGGTAAGTGGATCTATGCCACGATTTCTTTAGGGTTAGCCTTTCTTTCCCTTGAAACCCCAGTAGTGACTTGATGTCCCCTGGGCCCGTCTTTGGCTTCGCCCGCCATTTGACATCTTGCTGTTCTCTGAGGACCCCACCGTGGAAATTCCTCTGCTTTTACCCCCACTGCGTAGACGCTGTTAGCAGGGCCAGGCGTCACCTTCAGGACTCACTATGTGGCTGGCTGAACGCTACCACTGCAGACGCTACCCCTTTCGCTGTCTACAGATGACCAGGTATCTCCCGGTATCTCCAGTTAGAAACTCCCAGGACCATTCCCCTCTCCGAGTCCCCTTCACCCTTGGTCCCTCCTCCGAGGCCATTGTGGCCAGTATGTCTCTTCTGTGTATCCAGAACTATACCTCTTGGAAGTTGCAGGGGACTCTGCTCAGCCAGGCTGCTTCTTCTGTGCAGGATATTCAGCCAGTGGGAGGACCGCTTCACCTGGGTCCACCTTCAGCCTATCTCAGTTGCATTAGAGGGTCTTCCTTCCCATTTGCCGTTTGCCGGTTATGGCTGACCTCCCCACGGCGCTCCCAGCCCTTTCACCCAGGCGGCCTGACGCGTGAATGAGGAGCACTCATCCCAGTGCGCCTGCGCCAGTATCTGCCAGCCAGTAGCCCATCCAGGGAACGCGATTCAAATCTTGCCCAGTGAGTGCTGACACACGCTTCCTCTGCCAGGATACCTTATGGGTTTTCACCCAGGCAGTCCGCTATGATTTGGCAACACTTTGCTGTGGCAACGCGGTCCGCTCCAGCTTTCCGGCACCGGTCTTCAGTAGGCAGCCGCCCTCAGCGAGCGGCTGCAGCGATATGGGGGCCCCACCACCCCAGCCATCATGGTTCCCGGGTCGCGCTGACTCCATACCCTCCCAGCTTTGCTCTGCGCCTTACTTGGGGGGGCCCCTCGAGGTCCGGAACTGTGGTGTCTTCTTCCTCTCATCTGGGTTCCAGCACCAGTGCGGGACTCGCCGTCAGGCCTCTCACAGCAGTGATCAGAGCTCTAGCGGCCGCCCGTTTCCAGTGCCTCCCATATGCTCCCTGGTCACCTCCAGTGCCCCCTCAGCGCAGAGGCAGGGGACTCAGGCGCAGAACGTCATCATGCGCAGGATGTCATACTTGGCCATTATTCCTTGGGGGATGACAGAGCCAGTAGCTTAGGCGGCCATCACTCCATGCCCCCTAGCGGTCTCCGAAACAGTCTGGTTTTACTAATTGCTTTACGCAGCTTGCGGACCCTTGCAAAACAGTCTGATTTTACTAGTTGCTTTCCCTCGCAGTCAATCAGATGGCCAATAGCCTGGGATAACAGGCGCGTGGCGCCGCCAAAGTTCACACAGCAGCACACATAGGGCCTCATTACACGGATGGTGATAAGGGTTTACCGGTACCGGTATTTTACCGGTACCGGTAAATCCTTACCGCCTTACTACGAGGTCCCTTTGCGGGTTGGGGAATTTAACGCCTGCTTTTTGCAGGCGTTAAAAACCAACCCGCAAAGGGACCCAGGGAGCTAATTACGGTACCGCAATTTGCGGTACCGTAATTAGCGCCTCCCCATTCCTATTATGCCCTATGGGGCAAAAATGGGAATGGGGAAGGGCAATGGTGGAAGGGGGAATTACCGCCCTGCCAACCTTGGAATGGGGCGGTAATTCCCCTTTCCGCCAAGGCGGTGCCGGTATTTTACCGGCATGAACCATGGCGCTAACAGCGCCATGGTTCTCCGCCATCCGTGTAATGAGGCCCATAGTCTTCCGATGCAGGCAGCTAATGTTGCACACCATAGGCACAGCTCTTGAAGCCCTATGGACCATGTGGTGCTTCCTTCTTATGTCTTTAATGCACAATGCTGTTGGGCTTTTGCCGGTCCGCATAGTGCGCTTCACATTTTATGCTTTCCCTGGGATTGGGCCTGGGTTGTGCCTCCGTTCGCCAGCCTCCTCAGTACTCTGGCTCAGTGCGGACCGACCCGCGGCCCTCTCCCTCCCTCTTCGGAGGCACGGGACTGACCCGCTGGATTGTTCTACCAGCCTCGGAGCCCCCAAGGGGGAGGGCAGTGCAGCGCTTGAGTGCCGGGTCAGTGATGCTCTGGAGTCCAGGTCCGAATGTGGGAGAGCACTCCCACCACCTCTACGGGTGCCAGACTCCCACGTCTCCAGGCCGCTACAAGCTCACAGGCACCCCAGGGCACCGTGCATCAGGAGCCCGATGTGCTCCGGGTCTCAAGGGGATGGACCTGCTCTCGGCCGCGGGGTGGTCCACTGATGATAGGTGATCAGCTACGATCAGCAGAAGCCCCTTGCAGAAGTCATCCCTCGAGCAGCCAACACCATGCACGGGCCGCCATGTTGTCGGAGCGCAACCTCAGTCTGATCTGTCTCCGCGCTGCTCTGTCACTTCTAAGCCTCCAGACCTCTCCAGGCACAGACACTGCAGCCAGGATAGCCTTGTTGCATGGTACGGGGAATTATAATTTCAAATAATGTTGGATTTTAGGGATTTTAGATGTCAAACGACAGAGCCTACAGCAGGCACGTCCACAACAGGTGCCGGCTGGCCATGCCCCATTTAACCCTCCTCTTAAAGGAAGTTTGATCCCCGCTAAAGGACTCTATAGAAGCCATACTATGGCACCTCCGGGGCTTCGGAGGGTACTCCAGATACTTCATAATGGGAAAGAAGTCCAATGGTTGGAGACCCATCTTCGACCTCAGGCAGCTCAACAAGTTCCGCAAAAGTTCAGCATGGTCACACTAGAACATGTTCTCGACCAGCTGGAACAGGGAGACTTCCTCTCCTCTCTGGACTTGGAGGATGCCTGCTTCCACATTCCCATACATCGCAAGCACAGACGCTTCCTTCATTTCGTGGTGCAAGGCAAGCATTACCAGTTCAAATCTCTACCCTTTATCTTAAAATCTGCTCCAAGAGTCTTCATTAAAAGGCTAGCTCTGGCGGCTGCCCATTTCCGCTGCAGAGGCATTTGAGTTTACCCCTACCTAGACGACTGGCTAATACACACCCACTCACAGCTGCTAGCCCTGAAGCACAACCAAGAGACCATCCGATGTTTGACTTCTGGGATTCTCCATCAACTTTCCAAAGCCATGCATATCGCCGTCTCGGAATGCTCTGTTCCTCGGCTGGACACACTGCAATGTCTGGCGACTCCCTCAGAGTAGAGATTCCAAGCAATACTCCACAAGGTCCAGTAGCTGTCCTCTTCAGCTGACAACAGTTCACTCCATCAAGTCACAACTGGGGATTCCTGTCACTTCCTGCATTGCTCTGGTACCTCACTGTAGGTTGCATATGAGAACTCTTCAGGAGTTCCTAGATGCCAGGTGTAAACAGGTGTCCGGCTCCTGGAACGACAAAATCAAGCCCAGCCGGGGATCCGCCGAACACCACAATGGTGGAGTCATCAAAAACACCTCACACAGGGCGCTCCCTTTCCCCCACTGACGCATCAGGCCACTGTGACAACTGATGCCTCCCTCAGGGTTTGAAATTGAGGGGAGCTGGTAGCTATTTAGCTACTGCGTGTAGCCTAGAAGAGCCTGGTTAGCTTGAAACTAGTGGCTACCAGGAGCTAGTTTTGGCTCCCCAGGCGTTCTGGTGAGGAACAAGCACACTGATGTGAATTTAACTCTGTGCATGGGACAATCTATAAATAAACATCAAGACACATCCATATGACATTTAAAGCATAAGATTCATAAATAATGGACCAAATGATAAGTTTGCATCTTAAGTGGAAGTTAGATTTGCAGAAAGCTATGTACTAGCTTCTCGTTCCCCAGTGGTAGCTCGTAGTCACAGGTTAATGCTTTTAGCTCTGGTTTATTCAATCATAATTCCGATCCCTGCTCCCTGGAAGACTGGGGAGCGCACACAGGAAAAGTCCATGCCAAAGGCCTCTGGCAGCCAGAGGACAAGGTGCTTCACATCAATGTGTTGGAGCTCTGAACGGTGTTCTGAGCCCTCAAGTCATTCAGACCCCCGGGCATCTTCACAGATAACACGGTCACCATGTTCTACATCAGGAAGCAAGGAGGGACTTTCTCTCCCATTCTCTCCAAAGAGTTGCAAATGCTGTGTAACTGGGCGATCTTGCATAAAATGTTCCTCATTCCGCTTCATCTGGCCGGGATCCACAACACAATAGCAGATTTTCTCAGCAGGGAACTGAGATCCTGCCCTGAATTGGAATACCATCAAGACCGGGTTCTTCATCTTTTGACGACATGGGGCCGGCCGCAGATAGACCTATTCGCCACAGCGGCCAACTCAAAGTGAGCCCAGTTTGCAAGCAGGAATCCTCAAATGAGGAGTCTAGGGGACGCCTACTCCATTCCATGGGAGGGCCTGTTCATATACGCATTTCCTCCCATCTCGCTCCTTCTATGCGTAATCAAGACACTCACACAGAGCCAATGCAAGATGATCTTCATTGCTGCGGCTGGGCCACATCAGATTTGGTTCTCCGACCTTCTTCATCCGTCGGTAGCACCTTACATCAAACTGCCTCCTCTTCCAGACCTGCTCTCCAGATAAGGAGGATCCACCACGACCCAGTGTCCCTCAAATTGACCACTTGGCTCCCACAGCCCTAGAGTTTGGACATTTTGCATTGCCTTTGGAATGCTGTGCATTCCGGCAAAGGTGAATGTGAGCGTCCCCCAAAAACGCACCCCCCTTATTGAGAGGCAATAAAGGACACACCCCAGGAGGGGAATGAGACCAGGGCCAAGTGCGGGTGAGATCAAAAAGGGTTTTATCTAAATCAATATAGGGCATGCAAAGGACTCTGCAAACTCCGAGAGCGCTCTGTGTGACAATAGCAAAGACAGTCCTACTTATTACAAAACTAACGTCACACATGACACAAGCTATATGGGGCAAATAGTCTTAGGGATTGGGTGGTGAAGGCTAGGTGGTATACATTGTATACAGTTGCTGTTCCAGGATTGGCGGACATCCGTGCGGTGCCAAGCGGGGTAGACGGGTCAGCTGGGCTCTTCGGGGTGGAGCTGCCGGCCGGACATAACTTGTATTGATGATTGGTGGCTGCTCTAACACTTGCCCTTGTGGCCACACACTCGCAATCATTTGTCACATTCTACAATGTCAGGTGTCTGGTAAATCCTGAAATACATTGACCTTAGCTCAAGGAGGAGACAGGGACATGGATATGTGATGGGGGGTATCCCTATCCATCTGTTGTAGTGACGTTTGGGTTCGAGTATGGTAGTCCCACAAGTCCATGTGCAGGGCCAGGGGTGCAGAGGGGGGGGTTATTCGATCGCCCTGTCCTGGTGGCTATAATGAAGGACGGTATTATGATCTGTTAGTACAAGGGTGGGCGCCCCCCTTCGAGGGCCATTAACTTGGGTGAACGGGGATACCAATCGGCCGTGGGGGGCATGTAACCGGTGCCCGGGAGATGGTGGGATTTAGGACCAGGTAGCTCGTAATTCATAGAGTCAGGCTGTGGCGGCCTCTTGACATGGGGGAGGTGGATGCTTGAAGCGGGTCCAGCAAGATTGGGAGGGGAGGCGAGGCTGTGTTGTTCGAACACCAGCTATCCCTGGTGGGCCTGGGAGGGAGGAGGGGGGAGACGACCTTGCAGCTCTGGGCCTGTTTCCCTGCACAGGGCAGCTCCCCGTACTTTTGGCAAGGGTGGGTGACAACACTTGGAGCTTCTGGTATTATACACATGTTTACATTAATATGGGAACACAAGCTGGAGAGGGTTTTGCCATTTAACACAGTATTTCACATCAGTAGTTGACATACGAACATGAGGTAGCATTAGGTTGGGTTGTGTGTAAGAGAGAGCACTGCATATTACATCACAGTACAATCTGGCTCCACTGCCTCGGCTGATCATCGTGCATTACAAATGCGCTTTGTTACATCATGTACAGGAGCAATCACATATTACTCTTAAATCACACGTCTCCAGAATAGCAGCAAATGTTAGTCAACACGACATATATTACACAAATGCTTATTTTGTTATGCAAGGTGCCTCGGGGGTTGGTGGGAGTGAGGGGCGCCACACAGTCCAACTTAGAGGGCTTGTTACCGGGTCAGGGCATGCAGGATTGGGCTGGTTTCAGTTACCTTCTAACGAGCCCGGTCACGGCTGGGGCAAATGATGTACTGCGGAAACCCAAGTGATACAGTGTCTATTTTGTTGTTTGTTCGTGTCTGGTTGCTCGTGAGAACAGGCCTTCTGCGGATCTACCATGAGGTGGAGGCTGGGGGGAGTGTGTACTCCTGTGAGCGCGGTCAAGCAGGGGTCAGGCTGCATCTCTGTGTGTGTGAGTGTGCGAGCAACTTTTCATGGACTGGATTTTTGCACCTTTTTACACAAAATGGAGTTGTCTTAATACAAAATGGGGTCTATGCGATGTCTTATACTGTAGTTGTGCATCCTCACATGTCGATGCGCAGTCCCCCCGCCTCCTGGGCCCTTAGGGCGAGGGGGCCGCCGACGAGTCATGAGCCTCCACCTGGGTCGGAGATGTATGTGAGGGGGGTCCTAATGACCTATCCTCCCCTACATCTCCCCCCTTTCGTTACTTAAGTAACAAATAACGCAGCTCCCCCAACCGTTCACGTTCCTTCTCATCTAACACTGCCTCCTCCCAAGCTGGTGTTCCTTTTATAGGCATCCAGGCTCTGCAGACTCCCGGAGGCCTTCCCCCCCTTCTAGCATATTCATCTGGCGTGCAGGTCATATATATATAGTCCCCCGTTCCCTCCAGGTCTACCCATACCTCTGTGTACCATTCTAGTTCCAAAGGCTCCTTTATCGTAGTGTGATATAACCTATCCACTATATCTCCATCATAGTACATCGGGACCATTCTAAACTTTGGCTCAGAGTTCTCACCAGTCTGCACGTGTGCCTCCTGTTGCGTTCGTGCCACTTCTCTAGTGTTGCCCATTGTCACCATCATCATTGCTCCATTGGGGACTGCGCCTGCGCAGCAGCAAAGACCCAGCTGGTACACACAAAAAATCAAGAGAAAAAACATAATGAGGGGCATCAGCATTTTGATAGCGAGTTCCATCCAGGAAGGCACCCATGAAAAGATGTTGTCGAACCATGTGCTTGCTTCCGCGCCACCTTCTTTCTTCATGCGTTCCCCCAAGTTGTGCACTGCAGTGATAACGTGCGATAATGTCCCATTATCTGCGTCTTCAGAAGGCACGAATGTGCAACACGCGCTCCCGATCCATCGCCATAAACAGGTCTAGGACATACCTGTTCTGCATCGTCATTATCCTCAGAGCCCTTAATTCTACCTTGATCATGTTGAACCCTTCTTCAGTGTCGTTGGCTAGTTGGATCAGCTCCCAACGTGTGATTTGGAGCCACTTTACATTTGTTCGTGCCTGGATGCTTGGGACAAGGGATACAAAGAAAGTTTCGGCAGAGCTGAACAGTCTGTACCGGTCTGGGATTTGTGCCAGTAGCTCGGATGAGGCCTTGGAAATTTGTAGTTAGACGACCTTCGTTTCTTGGATACGACCCCTTGGATGTTGTCCTTCGACAGGGTATACAGTGATGGCTCTTTGGTTGGTCGTACACTCTGTGTCTCGAGCTGCTGGTGTTCCCCCTTCTCCGATGTGGCTTTCTGGTATTACCATTAGAGCAGAGTGCAGCGTCGCAAGAGAGCATGTGCCCCTCCAAGATGGCGGGAGGTGCAGGTATGCTCGTTTGCCGCACACCCAGTAAGTATCCATGAGTGCTGCCGTTCCCTTACTCATATCAGGAATTGTGAGCGTTTTACTGCAGTTTTTGTTTCTTCCCTTGTCCATTTTTCCTTCCCCTTGGAAGCACAGTTCATAGTCCAATTCTTTTTGTAGTTTGAATGGTTTTTCGATTGCACTCACCCATGTTAGCTTAGAGATATGTTCGGTCCAGACCGGGGTGCATGTTTTCTCGATCAACTGTAATTTTTCTGTTGGCAATCCTCGCAGCGCTTCTGCTTTGCATGTTATCACGTCATTCTTCCATTTGTTTTCAGAAAACAATGTTCCTTTTATGACGAAAAAAGGTTCTTTCATGCACACCACTCCTTTCGCTCTGGAGTAACATGTTTTCTCATTTTGCATCATTTCGAAAGATACCGTGTGTGCCTGGAAGGTGTTCTTAATTCTGCACAGGGTAAGATGGAGACATTGGGCATCTGTGAGAGGCAATTCTTGTGGCAGCAAGACCTTAGGTGTACCTGAGGCATGGGGGTATCAGTGAGCACACATAGCAACTCTCATTTGTTGTTTGCTTTGCTGTGGAGCTCATGTCTGCATACCATTTATTAGACTGGCGTGGGTGTCTGGGGTCCTCTATTGTATCTAGCCCTAGGCCGGAGTATTCATCATACCTTTTCCTCCCCGCATCTCTCCTCCTTTTAGTGCTTTTAAGGATTTTTTTCGCATTCCTGCCTGCTCGTAGTAGTGTATCCCTTTCCCCCGCACCACCTTTTCCCACTCGTCATACAGAGTCATGAAGTTATTAGTCATTTCTGCATTTTCTTCTATTCTATCTGTGATGTAAACATTTTCTGTTGGTTGACTGGTTGCTGGGGTGGGCAGGGTAGCAGTGGTGTCATATAGTTATTATATCCCTCATGGATTGTGATCATTTAAATCATATACACTAAACATTTTTGCATTGAGTTGGGGCTTTGGGAGTGTAGTTGGGGCTGTTACTGGTAACATTATGATGCTTAGCCTGGTCGGGGTGAGGGCCGTACCCCTATACCAGCTGGAAACCACCCCATATCAAATAATTACCCTCTTTAAACGGTTTCATTGCATTCTCCATAATGGTTCCATTACCTCCCCCCTCAGTTATCTCAATGGAGATAAATGCAAAGGCCCAATAAATGACAAGCCCGAACATTAGTGTGAAAAAAATAATTGCACAAACAGTCAAGCCACACTCGTATGAATAAGTACGCAGATTGAATGTTACATGTCTATTCCTAAGTTCCCTATCTCTAGTCGTTGCAGGCTGCCTATTCGTTGCCATGGGTTCTCCTACATATTGAAAAAAAAATGGGTATTAAGCATTTTGTCTTTAAAACTTACATTTCTCAACTTTTCAACAGTGTGAGTAGGAAGTGAACGATAGACAGAGGGGGAGAGAGAGAGAGACAGAGAGAGACAGAGATTGCACTTATTTACACTTTCTTCTTAATGATTGGCACACAGAATATTTATACATTACATTTATTTATGATTTCCTTTTCAACGATTTTTTTTTTAACTTGTACGTTCGTCATCGTATATCGGCATTCATTTTTATGTGCACCGTTATGTGGACTCCAGTGCAGCTATGCCTTTGCCCTCCTACTCTTGTGTGTCCTGAACTTGATCTGTTTCAGTGCTCTTAGTTGTATTCACACTGTCATAAGCTTTCCTTACGTCTGTTAAATGTATCCAATAGCTCAGGCCCTTCACTTTTACCGTCGTGGGCGTGCAATAAATTACCTCATATGGGACATGAAATCTTGGGGCATTCCACCTACTTACAAAGCTTCTGACATACACCATTTCTCCTGGCTCTAGCTGCCCTGTTGGTGTTTCTTTTCCTGTATTTGATGCGTCTGCTTCTTCCTCGCCTGTGAATGGCGGTGCGAGCTGCCTTGCTATCATGCGGGCTGCTTTAGTGAGTTTTGTCAGATACTCATTAAATTCCTCTCCCAGCACGGTTGCGCTACTGTGGGAATCGGAATGTCTGCGAAGGTGTGAGTTTGCTGTGTGCATTCGTCTTCCTGTCACAATCTCATGGGGTGACAGATGGTGGTCCTTGCTGGGCTGATTTCTCAGCTCGAATAGGGCCAAGGGGAGACAGTGTACCCAATACTTTTTTAGAGTGAAGCAAAGTTTTGAGAGTCTTCCTTTAAGCAGGCCGTTTATTTTTTCCACCATGCCGTTGCTTTGCGGGTGATAAATCGAGCACAGTTTGTGCTTAATGCCAAACATTGATGTTACTTCCTTAAAGAGATCATTAACGAAGTGCGTGCCATTGTCTGAGCGAATTACGTTGCAAATTCCCCAGTGGGGGAATACCTCTCTCACCAGAAACTTTGCAGCACACTTCGCATCAGGACGTGCACATGGTCCTGCCTCGACCCACATTGAGAATGGGCACACTACCACTATCATGTACCTAGCTCCATTGCACCTTTCCCCCATGTCTGCATAGTCAATATGCAGCTCTCTGAATGGGCCTATTGGCTTGGGTATTGTCCCTCTTAGTGTTCTTAGAGTCATGCCTGAATTGTATATCTGGCACGTTGTACATTCCATTGCCAATTTTGAAAGTTGTTCTTGCAACCCTGGGACGAACCAGTGTTCTTGTATTTCTGCAGCAATGTGTTGTTTTGCATTGTGTGCGGGAAAATGCAGTTGCTGGAAGACCACTTCTAATAATTTAGTGGGCATGACCAGCTTCCCTGTGTTGTTTTGTCGCCACAATAAAGTTGCTGACTGGCTGCATCCCCTCTTTTCCCACAGTTCTTTTTCTTCTTCTGTTGCTCCTTCTTGTAGCTCTAATATTTGTGATATGGGCATAGTGTTGTAACCATATGGGAGGTCCTCAACTGTTTCCTTCCTCACTAAGTGCTCACCTGTCCTTTCTTTTACAAAATAGGATGCTTCTTTTGCGTCAGCGTCCGCTGCCGCGTTTCCCAAAGAGACAAAATCGGGGTTGGTATTATGGGCCTGGCATTTCACTATTGCTACTGCAGTGGGATCTTTCAAGGCTTCTATCAGTTCTTTTAAGAGTTCTGCATGTTGCACCGGGGACCCATCAGCCCTGTTAAATCCCCTTCTCCCCCACCTTGCAAGTCCACCATGTACCGTTGTGGTCATGTATGCCGAGACTGTATAGATTGTGACTGCACCCCCCCTGCAGCACGTAGCACTTAAATCAATGCTATCAGCTCTGCCACTTGTGCTGAGAAATGGGCATGCAGGCGCTTCTGTATTAGCACTTCGTACTCACCTTCTTCCAGTCGCACGACAGCCACCCCTACATGTTTTTCTCCTGTGTCTGAATTTATGGAGGCGGACCCGTCTATGAAAAATATTTCACCTTCAGCTAGTGCGTTTTCACTCACTATTGTTGCTCCCTGTTCCTCTCCTTGATATGTTGCACAGTCATGTGCTTGTACATCCTCCAAAGTGCATGGTTCCGAAATGAATCTTGCGGGGTTTACTACCTTACACCTTACTACATGTATGTTGACGCTTGATAGAATTACCTCGTATGCAGTGGCTCTCTGTGTGGTCAGTATGCGTTTCGATCGTTCTAGTATGGCGAACAAGGAATGTTCCACGTATAGCGTCACTGAACATCCCATTACTATGGTGGTGCTTTTCTCAATGGCGAACGCGGCGGCTGCGAGGGACTGTTCGCACGCGAAGTGTCCCTGCATTACTGCGTCTAGTGTCCTGCTGTAGTATGCCAGAGGCTTGTGACCTAGTGATGTCTTTTGTATTAGGACTGCTGTCATGAGTGTTCCCTTGCAGTGCGAGAACAGGTAGAACTCGCGTTCATGGTCTGGGTTCGCGAGCACTGGTGCGCTTGAAATGAGTTCTTTGAGTGAGGTGAATGCATCACATCATTCTGAGTCCCACAGTATCTCTGTATTTTCCTTCTGCGCTTCTTTGAGTGCCTGAAGCAATGGGTGTGTGTATGCAGCATAGTCTAATATCCATGCACGACAGTAGTTGCACATGCCTAGAAATGTTCGCATATGCTTCACTGTTTTTGGTCTTCCTAAAGCTGAAATGGCTGCCACCCTGTCAGGTATTATTTTCTTGCCGTCTTTCGAAATCAGTTGCCCCAGGTACAGCACTTCACGTTGACAGTATTGCAATTTTTCTCTGTCTATCTTGTACCGCTTTTGGGCTAGCAATGTCAAGAGGGCAATGGAGTCTTTTCAACATTCGGCTTTGTTTTTACTGCAGATCAGTAGATCATCCACGTACTGAATTATCGTGCTGTCTGCTGTCATGTTTCCAAGGTCTTCATGCAATATTCTGTTGAATATGCTGGGGCTTTCACGGTAACCCTGGGGCAATCTGCAGTGTTCGTACCTCCTCCCCCCTAGGGTGAATGCTGTCAGGTATCTACTCTCTTCTGCGAGAGGTATGGAAAAGAATGCATTCTTCAAATCCACCAAGGTGAAGTGAGATGCATCTTTTGGGATACTGCATAGAATAGATGCAGGATTTTGGAAAGGGAACTCTTTCTGAATGACGTCATTAAGTGTGCGTAGATCTTGGATCATCCTCCATGCCCCTCCTTTTGCTTTTTTGATGGGGTAAATGATGTGTTACATGGGGAGTTTGAGGGTACTATTATCCCCTGTGTCAATAGTGCGTTGATCGTTTCTTTTATCCCTTCTTCTGCTTCCCGAGACAAAGGGTATTCTTTTACTCGGGGCAGTATGGCTCCAGGCTTAAGGTTAATTTTCACTGGAGTGACCCTGTGTAGTAGCCCTACGTCATGGGGTCCTGCTGTCCATAACTGGCAGGGCACTGATTGCATGTCATCCTTAAAAAATGACGGTGGGGCCCCCACTACTGCTATGAGCTGTACTGGCACCTGTCTTTGCTGTATCATTATTTCACAAGGGATCGCTATCTTCATTATGATTTCTCCATCACTCTCTGAGTCTGAAAAAAGCTCCTCATCTGACCGATCTTGGAGTGCAATGTCGGCGTTTATGCATAACACTGTACGCCACTCGCACCCGTGTATGTCCATTGCAATTACAGCTATTCTTTTGGCTGAGACTTGTACTGCATGTATGTCCAGTGACATGACTGTCCCTAGCACTATCTCTGGGCGGGCTATTGGACGAAAAACAACTTCTGCTGGCACCCTCCACTCCAGTTTTTTTAACTCTGGGACCACCCGGACCAATGTTTTTAACCCATGGATGAACATATCTGGGTCCACCAGTATGCCGCGCACCTCGGGCCATGTTGCTCGCGAATATATCACTAGCATTACATGCATAGAGCACATCCCTGGGGTTGAGCAAACAATCCCTCCTCTTCTGGTAAACGAAATAGTCATGTTAAGCTTGCTGAGGAGATCCCTCCCCAATAGGGTGACAGGGGATTGCTCATAATACAATAGAGGTGCCCTTAATGTTTTTCCCCCTACTGTCACATCCAAATCTTCTGTGTAAGGAACTTCGACCACTGCCCCAGAGAACCCTTGCATCTCTAATTTACGATTAGATAGTGGAAACCGGCCTTCACGTATACATGACTTCTCGGCTCCGGAATCTACCATAAAGATGAACTGCTTATTCCCTATCTCTGCCCCTATCAGTGGTTCCTCATTTGCATTGAAGGTTGTCGATAGGATTGGACACGCAAGTGCTCCCTGTGGGCTGTCCTATGCTGGGTGTCTTGTCGTTCCTCCTTCACTGAAAACATTACCTGACACTACCGCTACTCCTCCATATGGGCCAGGTGCACCATTCGGTGTCGTGGTGAAGGGGTTATTTTGTGTGAAGGGGAGGTGTTCGCTACTTTGTGGGTGTTGTTGAACATTATGTGGTCGTTCCCTATTTTGCTCTTGCCCTCTTTATTCTTGCTGTTCTCTTCCCCCCGTCCCGGGGCAATCCATAGGTGCTCCCTGGATGGGGGTGCTCGCAATACTGATCATCTTGGTAAACTGTGTTCGGTCTGCTTCTACACTCGCGTGAGAAGTGTCCCCACCTCCCACAATTTCAACTGTTTCTTTGGCCTCCTCTGGGACCTGGTCCCCCATTTCCGCCATTACCTCCATATCCCTGTCCACCTCCCCGGCGCCCCCTGTACCCACCTCTCCTGTTGCTGGGGTGCCACACTTGCCACTGCTGCCCTCTGTATTCCTCCTGTCCATTCCACTGTCTTTGCCCGTTGTCTGCCCAATTTGCAGCCATCCTCCCCTGTATCGCTACCAACCCTTGTCCTCCTCTGCGTCTCTGTCGTGGGGGAGTGCTGCTACAGCTGCAGCGACCTTCACTAGTTTCGTTTGTATAGTTTAGCTTCGTCTGCCAGCTTTTTTTGAACCACTTCCTTCTCCCTTTCTTTGATTCTTTTGCAATGGTGAACTATTATGCTTTGTATTTCTGGCCATCCCTTCGCCTCGATCCCTGCTATTTTATCAAGTGCTTTTTGGACTTCTTTCGGGAGCCCCCTCTTTATTATGAAGTAGAATAACGATGTTGATTGGTCGTACGGCGTACCTGTTTCAGCTCTCCACATCTCCTGCACTCTGAAAATGTAATCCATAGCCTCTTCCCCATCATTCATGGTGCATTGCATCACTGACTATAAATCTGGCGTGTCCGGGAATGTTTCCCTCAACGCATCCCAAACTCGCGCTCGCACTATTGAAAGCAGCGCCATAATGTCTGTCACTGTCCAATGTTATTCCCGGGAAACCTGCTTTTGCCCATACCCGGTCTGATTGGTCACCTACTGCTGACACAAGTAAACTCTTGTCATCTCCTATGGCCAGGGGTACTCCCGCGGTTTGCTTCTCGAAGGCATATATCCACTTACTGGCTCCTCCGGATAGTGGGGGCAATGATTTTAGTAAATTAGCCTTGTCCATTTGTGCCCAGGGTATGTAATTTGGTCTTCCCGCCCCCTGGTGTATCAGTGGGAGTTGTAGGCATCCCTTGCTTCCTCTCCCAATACTCACCTTTGTCCCTTTCTTTCCCACCAGGGCCATCCTTCCCATCCTGTTCCTTAATCTCCCTGTCCATTCTTGTTCCATTGTTCTTCCTAATGGTGTCTCCCCAAACTCCACTTAATCACCTCCTGTGGCCATCCCTAATCTCCCAGCTTCTTGCTTGTCTTCTTCTATATCACACCATAGCTCTTCTCTTCCTTCGTCCGCCACTTCTTCCCCCTCTACGCTCCCTCCAATTTTGTGTGCTCCCAGTTCTGCTATCCTTGTGGGCTCCTCCTGTATCCTGAATAGTATCTCCCCCTTTTTCCACCCCTCCTTATTTGATTTATCTGGGGTGTGTGATCGGGACAATTGCTCTGATCTTGTCGTGCCTGGCTCACTTGGTTCACATATGCTTTGTATCCTTGATAGCTCTTTTCTAGCTATTGAGAGTCATGTATCTAAGTCTTCTGTTAGTTTACATATGTTCACTAATGGCGTACTCGCCTGCCCACTTGTTCGGGGGCAATCATATGGTGGTGGTGCTGTTGGTCTTGCGGTGGGGGCAGAGGTGCTGGTGGGCACATATGTGGGATCACTATACCCTTCAGCAGGTGGAGGCTTATTCAAGAGTGGGTACAATCGGGTTACCTCTACCGATCCCTCTTTCCCCCCGTCCTCCTTACCACCGTCTGCTCTTGCTGATGGGGTGGCTGTGAGGGCTGGTTGATCGAGTGTGGAGTCCATTTTCTTCGGTGGAGGTATTTCCTCGAATAATCGCCGCAGATCTAGTATCTCTCTCCTGTTATGAAAATGTTTTCCTTTGTATTTTAGGAATATGCAGGTGGCCACCATATCCAGAACGCTCTTATCAAAGGACCCTCCTTGTGGCCAAACCTGGGGGAGACCCTCCCCCTTCAGTTCCGTGACCCACTGGTCATGGTACTTAGTTATTCTTTCTGCATGTCCCGGTAAACTTTTACAAATGTGTGCTAAGGGTGTCTCCGCCCCCATTTTTAGACCTGTGTTACTCTATTCTCTTGAGTCAATCTCCCCTATCACTATACATGTGTAGCTGTATATGTGGGGCTCTACTCACTGTCAGTTTCTAACGATCAACATATACTTTTACTCAACCAAAGACATTTCTTTGTCAATCTTACCAGGTCATCACTTAAATCGGTATTAATATATAGCGACAATTGTTTGCAAAAAACCATAAACACACAATGTGCACAACACACGAAAGACATTCATCATACTTCAGCATACACGCATAGCATTTACCCTCCCTGCCTGGCCCTTCGCCTTTCTCTACGGCGACACCCCCTAACCCTTACACAGCTTCTTTTGTTTATATATATATATATATATTTTTTATTATTATTATTCCCTTATGCGGACCTTGTTTTACCCCAAATAAGAAGAATAAGAGAAAGAAAGGCTAGTTCTAACATATTTCCCGTGTCTCTTTACTTAGACACCCTCAATTTATTTTTCCATTGCTTTGCTTATTCCCAGCACTAGTCGAGATAGCACTACGCGGCGCCGCCTTCTACCCCCTTGCAGAGTTAGGTTCCCGTCCTCTTTTCCCTTTTTCACTTTTATATCCTAATGGCCATATGCAAAGAAAGAGAATGTATTAGAAATTGAAATTCCCCTCTATGTCCACAACTTATTTCCCCTTGTCCTCTCGATTTTCCCCCTTTTAGTATCACTCGCACTTAATACTCACATGCCCATCTTGATCTGAGACTCTCCGGACTTGGTCCGTCCAAGCGGCGCGGCCTCACCCGTCTCAGGCAAGCCGTACTAAGGGTTTTTTCAAACGGGACCCATACCCTCTCGCCCTAACTGCGTGCGCACGTCTCTGCGTACCAGTTGCCGTAGGTGGGTGGCTCTGTTGAGCGGGCGCGCCGAGCATCTCCACTGCGGCCGGAGCCGTCTCGTGCCAAGGGGACAATTTATTAAAATAAATCACGTCTATGGGGTCACCACTGAATGTGAGCGTCCCCCAAAAACGCACCCCCCTTAGTGAGGGGAAATAAAGGACACACCCCAGGAGGGGAATGAGACCAGGACCAAGTGCAGGTGAGATCAAAAAGGGTTTTATCTAAATCAATATAGGGCATGCAAAGGACTCTGCAAACTCCGGGAGCGCTCTGTCTGACAATAGCAAAGAAAGTCCTACTTATTACAAAACTAACGTCACACATGACACAAGCTATAGGGGGCACATGGTCTTAGGGATTGGGTGGTGAAGGCTAGGTGATATACATTGTATACAGTTGCTGTTCCGTGATTGGCGGACGTCCGTGGGGTGCCACGCGGGGTAGATGGGTCAGCTGGGCTCTTCGGGGTGGAGCTGCCGGCTGGACATAACTTGTATTGATGATTGGTGTCTGCTCTAACACTTGCCCTTGTGGCCACACACTCGCAATCATTCGTCACATTCTACAATGTCAGGTGTCTGGTAAATCCTCTAATACATTGACCTTAGCTCAAGGAGGAGACAGGGACATGGATATGTGATGGGGGTATCCCTATCCATCTGTTGTAGTGACATTTGGGTTCAAGTATGGTAGTCCCACGAGTCCATGTACAGGGCCAGGGGTGCAGAGGGGGGGTTATTCGATCGCCCTGTCCTGGTGGCTATAATGAATGACGGTATTACGATCTGTTAGTACAAGGGTGGGCGTGCAGCCTCACGTGTCGATCCGCAGTCCCCCCGCCTCCTGGGCCCTTAGGGTGAGGGGGCCGCCGACGAGTCATGAGCCTCCACCTGGGTCGGAGATGTATGTGAGGGGGGTCCTAATGACCTATCCTCCCCTACAAAGGCTAGAGCTCCATCCACTCGATCATGCTATAAGCACAATAGGAAGCGTTTTACTACATGGTGTCATTCGCAACAGCTTGACCCTCTTCGAATCGAGCCTTCTCAGAATCTGCTATCATTAGCAAAGGCAAGCTTAGCACACATATCCATTAAAGTCCACCTAGCTGCTAGCTCAATGGCCTCATCGACTGGTTAAAGAATCCCTCAAGGGGCTGTTTCAGGCTTTCCCTCCAGTAAAGACGCCTGCTCCAGCTTGACAGCAGAATGTGGTCCTCTCCAAATTAATGGGCCAGCCCTTTGAGCCTCTGCAGCGGGCTCTTCTGAAGTGTCTGTCATGGAAGACAGCTTTTCTAGTGGCCATTACTTCTGCCAGATGTGTCAGAGAGTTGCATACTCTATCCTGCAAACCACCATATTTAACGTTCCATCAATCCAGGGTGGTGCTGCGCACTCCCTCATTTATGCCAAAGGTACTGTCAACTTTTCATCTCAACGGACCTCTGGTCTTATCAGTGGTGTTTGGCTCTCCCACCTCTCCGGCAGAGAAGTCATTGCATTCACTGGACGTTGCCCGTGTATTGAAGTTCTCTTGCAAACGCACAAAGGACTTTCACATTTTTTTTGTGGCATTTGGACCGGTTGATAAAGGGAATTCCCTGTCGAAGGCTTCCATATCTAGGTGGCTATCTGGCTGCATTTCCCATTGTCATTGACTCGCAAACAGGCTACTGCCAGGTAGACCTAAAGCACACACCACCAGGGCTGTGGCCTCTACTACAGCGTTCCTGTCTGGTGTTCCTTTGCTCGACATCTGCAAGGCTGCTATGTACCCACGCCTTCACAAGATTCTTCTGCGTTGACAGGGATTCCAGGGAGGAGTCCAGTGTTGGACAAGCAGTACTATGCAGGCGATATGCTTAAAGTGAGTGTTCCAGAGGTGAGTTCCATTCCTTCTGTAGAGCTGTACCACCTCCAATTAGTTGTGTATACATACTGCTGTGTAATTGTATTCATGAGCATGTGAATCCATGAAAGATCCCATCCTGGAGAAGGAAGAAGTTACTTACCTTTAACTCCTGTTTTCCAGCATGGGTATCTTTCATGGATTCACATGTGACCCTCCCTCCTACCCTTCTATGGCTCTTCTTGGTTCCTACTGCCACATTACATGCACTTCTAAATCTGAAGGTGGCCACCAGGGGTGGAGCAGAGTAGGACTAATGCCATTGGCTGGGGCAGTATGACCCAAAGTAACAGCTATAGGCTATATAGTGACATGCAGTTTTTAATCTTTAAAGCAAATTGCTTTAATATTACTGAGGATTCCCAGCCTGACAACTGGGAATATTCATGAACATGTGAATCCATGAAGGATAACCATGCTGGAGAACAGGAGTTGCAGTTAAGTAACTTGTTCCTTACCATTGCAGTTTTGTGCTGCCTACCATCACTGCTTGTGGGGTTGGTTTTAGATCGTTTGGGGACGGGATGCATGAAGGATGTCGGAGGGCAAAGGGAGCCTAATGCCCACCAGAGTTAGGGGGTGAGTCCTTAATGGATGCTCTCTGGCTAAATGAAAGGGGTACCACAACAATGGCAAAGCATAGGGCAGGAGTGTAGTGCTGCACGTTTCAGGAGTGTGAATTGACCTGGAGGTGCTGTAGAACAGTATATGCAATGACAGACTGTGCATGTTGACAAACTTGGATTTTTCTGCCATGTCCAATGAATTCTAAAATGTTCCTTTGATCTGTCATGCTTAGTTTGGGAATACTCCAGGTGACTCAGACTTCTGAAGACACCAATGATAACAAGGCTGATGCCATGGGTGGGACGCTTCTAAAGTGTTGTCACCTTAGTTCCATCACTAAACCTATCACTTTTTCGAAGTGGCCGGTCATAGAATGGAAGTCTGATTACACATACCGTTGAAGAAAACAGAAGAAAAGAAATAGTGATGGGGGAAAATCAAAAACAGAAGTACCTAGGCCTGTGCATATTCCTAGCTCAGTCCTGCCCTTGACAGGCACTCAACCTTTAAACAAAGAGATGTCATTAGGTGTCATGCAGTAGGCACATAGTATCACAAAGGTTGTGGAAACCCATCACACTTTCTTGACATTGGTGTGGTGGTAAGAGTGAAGGTAAAGGTGAAGAAAAGGCCATTACAAAAATATCTTTAATTGGCACAATCCAGATGTTCATGAATGGCCTGGTGATTGAGACCTTGGCTAGCCTAGATCAGCGTGCTTCACCTCGCTCCTGCAGGAGAACCTCTGGGACCCAGAGTACACAAGTGGGCAGCCCAGCAATAGAACAAGACTTTCAGCCAGTCATTCTCACTTTTATTCTCCCCAGGGACAGAGAGTTGATGATGAGTAGCCCAGATGTTCTGAATACAAAGGTTTTTACATTCAAAATCTTTGGTACAGCTATTGACTCCCTAATCGAAAAGGAACAAGAAAGGCTGCTGTAGGACATCTGGGTAATAGCTCACATTCTACAGTACCAGGTTGATAATCCATTGCTATGGACCTGCTCACCCTGGAATTAATCCATCCAGTCTGAGCAAGTCTACATCCCCTCACCAATATGCATGCACTCTCAGAAGCCATACACCGTCCTGTGTCTAATAAACCTCATTGGGGTGTGGGAAAGATATAGAAATGATACTCATGAATACTCGCACTCTGCCACAACAGTTAGGAATAATACTGTTCTCCAGCACAGGGTCTGGCATGGATTCACATGCTCATGAATATTCCCTGTCATCATGCTGGGAATCCTCGGTAAAAGAAAAAACTGTTTCACTTTCACTTTAAAACGGTATTTCTCCTCTAAACCAATCACTGTCCTCTGGGTCATACTGCCCCCATCCAATGACAGTCCTCTCCCTAAGCCCTGCCTCTGGCAGCCATCTTCATATTTTTACTGCACGCTTCAGTGTTGGGAGTCCTCGAGTTGCTCTCTGAGCTATTTTGTATTTTTTTCAAAAGTTTTCACGGAAATGTTACATTTTTGTTTCATCAGAAGTTGTGTGCTCCTATCTGCATCGGCCGGCAACAGGGATCCGTTGTCGGTGAAATTGTGCGCACCTCAAGGGCAGTTGTTCATCGAAGTTTCTGTAAGGCTGTCTTGGGCCTACTTCGCACCCTCCGACCATGGCGGAGGAGAAAATGGAGGGAAGGACCCTCTTCAGGCCCTGCACCCATTGCAGCCTACGGAAGTATTCGTGGAGGATAAACATCTAAAATGTGTATACTGCCTTCACCCGGACCACAAACAGGATGGGTGCGAGATGCGCCTGGCTTCTCAAAGAAGACAAAGAAAGACCCGTTTAGCAGGCTGGCGGCATGGCTCAAGTCGAGCAAGGCCACTGACCCGTGCTCCAAGCATGGCCATGCCTCACCCTGGACCGGCTCGTCCGAAGAGCGGTCTCCCTCTGGAGTCCTTTGAGGGGGGGTGGCCCTGGAACACTTACCCTCTGGAACAGACTCACCTCAAGGGAACAGGTTGCGTAGCACTGCCTGACTGACTCTGGACTCCTCCCTGGAATCCCTGTCAATACAGTAGAACTTTGTGAAGGCATGCGTGGACCTCCACGTTGCAGCCCTGCAGATGCCGAGCCAGGGGCACACTAGAAAGCTGTCGTCGCAGCAATCGCTCTGGTAGAGTGGGCTCTCGGAGGCCCGGCAGAGGCTTGTTCGCCAGCTGTTGACAGTGCATGATGCAGCCGGAGAGCCATCTTGAAATGGAAGCCTTGGACAGGGTCTTCCCATGGTTCACAGGCCCAAAGCTCACAAACAATGTAGACGTCTTCCGAAAACTCTTTGTGCGGATCACGTAGAACTTCAAGGCACAAGCAATGTCCAGCGAATGCAAGGCCCTTTGCACCGGCGACAAAGGTTTCGGGACAAAAACAGGCAACACCAAAGGCTTGTTGAGGTGGAATCCCGACGGAACCTTCAGAATGAAAGTGGGGTGTGTACGCAGTACAACCCTTGATTCGTGGAAAGTCAGAAACGGCTGCTTGCTGAATAGGGCCTGCATCTCCCCCACATGTCTGGCTGAGGTGATGGCCACAAGGAATGCTGTCTTCCACGAGAGAAACTTGAGTGGAGCTTGATGCATAGGTTCGAAAGGTGCCCACATGAGTCTTATCAAGACCACGTTGAATTCCCATGCTGGGGCAGGTGCCTTCACCAGAGGGAAAGATCGAAAAAGCCCCTTGAGGAACACCTTGATAGTCTGTGGGACCACAGCGAGGATCTTCCCGGGGATCTGGTGTAGCGTGAGAGGGCCTCCAGGTGCACCTTGATGGAAGCGTGAGCCTGCACAGCTTTTTCCAAAGGCAGCAAGTGTAGAAGAATCTGTGGAGCCATGACACTCAAAGGGGTAATCTCCTGCAATCGGCACCACGTATCAAAACGCTTCCACTTATGGTCGTAGCACTTTAGAGTCGACTACGCCCTGATTTGGCTGGGACCACCCTAAAGTCTGCTGGCAACTCATAACCTCCAAACTCTAAGGAAGGGTATCATCTTGCACTGATACTGTTTGAGTGTGTTGATCACACGTGTCAGGAGAGGAAATGGGGCAAAGGTGTACAGAAAAAGACCTTCCCACGGGAAGAAGGACATGTCCCCCATGCTCCTTGGTTGGTGGAAACTGCTGGGGAACTTCTGGCATTTTGAGTTCGCTGCCATGGCAAAAAGACTGATCGGAGGTCTGCCCCATTTGATGAACAGACTGTCCACCTGACCCTGACGAAGTTCCCACTCGTGGCAGGAGCGCAGCTCCCTGCTGAGGGAGTCGGCGATGGTGTTCTTGACGCCTGCCAGGTGGAACGGGATGAGGAACATCCCCTGTCTGATAGCCCAATGCCACATGTCCTGAGCTTCCTTGGAGAGCGCTGGGGATCGGGTGCCCCCTTATTTCCTGATGCAGAACATGGTGGTGGTGTTGTCAGTGAAGATCCTCACCACCTTGCCCCTCAGAGACGGCAGGAAAGACTTGAGTGCCCACAACACTGCCCGTAGCTCCAGGATGTTGATGTGCAGATCATTCTCCTCCGGAAGCCACAGATCTCTGGCATGTAGATATCCGGCGTGAGGTCCCCAACCTTCCAAAAAGGCGTCCATGATGACAGTTTCCTGGTATGGTGGGGTTTGAAATCCCATTCTGTGGGTGATGTGGGAGCATTCCCCCCACTACTATTGCCCGCTGGAACTGCTCATTGAGGGGGATCTTGTCTGTAAAATTCCCAGACACTTGTATCCAATGTGCATCCAAGAATTGCTGTAGGGGTCGCCTATGCAACCTGCAGACACAGACGAGGTAGATGCATGACATCATGCCCAGCAAAGACTTGATGGCACGGACAGTGGCCGTCTTCACCGATGACAACCACTGTACCTTCCCTTGAATGGCCACTAGCCTCTCCTCCGAGAGAGACGGCAGGCAAGCCACTGTGTTGAGTCTGATGCCGAGGAACAGAGCATTCTGCAATGGTGTTAAGCAGGACTTCGGATAGTTCACAGAGAACCCCAGCTCCGTCAGTAACTGGACTGTCTCCTTCGTGTGCTTGTCAGCTAGTTCGCGGGATTGGGCTCGTATCAGCCAATCGTCCAGGTACGAGTATACGTGTATGCCCTGCAGTTGCAGGTGGGACACCACTGGGGCCAGTTAGTTCATGAACACCATTGGGGCTGACAGTAGGCCAAAAGGTAAGGCCTTGAACTGGTAGCGTTGGCCTTGTACCATGAACTGTAGCAACTTCCGATGTTTCCTGTGGATGGGGACAGGGAAGTACGCATCATTTAGGTCCATTGACATCAAGAAATCCCCTTCCTTCAATTGGTTAAGCATGTGTTGAAAGGTGCCCATCCTGAACTTTTGGGATTTCAAGTACTTTTTTAGACGGTACAGGTCCAGGATGGGTCTGACCCCTCATGTCTTCTTTCTGACCAGAAATATCTGGAATAGAATCTGAAGCCCCAGAGCCATTGGGGAACTAGCTCTATCGCCCCTTTTTGTAACATGGCTTGTACTTCTTCCAGGAGCTGAGGATGTGCTGCTCCTGATGGGGAACTGGTGGAATACAAGGGCACCTGCGTTGGAACGCCAAGGTGTGCCCCTTGGCGAGAGCGTCCAGCACCCATGTGTCAGTGGTGATCTTCTTCAGCCGGCCTCCCACCAGGGTTCACAAATGGGGACCCGATGTCTTGGCCGGTTCAGGCTTGCTTGGGTGCCAGTGCCCTGGCCTGCGGGTGACGCTGACCTCCGCTACCATAGTCCTGGGAGTGACCCCTGTAGGCTTCTTGTGTAGAGGATTGGGGAGGTTGCCTGTATGATGTGGAGAATCCCTGGGATGGTCTGCTCGATTTTCCCCTGGAGGAGCGAAAAGATGATGGGATGCTGCTGTAGAGTGCCAAGGGAACGTGCCATCTTCGTCTTTATGGCTTGAAGGGATCCGTCGACCACCTTCCCGAACAGATTTTTGCCATCAAAGAGCATGTCCAACACCTTTGCATGAACGTCCTGGTGAAATTTTGCGGCCTTCAACCATCCCTGCTGATGAAGGCAGACTCCGTTTCCCATCTGCCGAAAGCCTGTGTCTGCAATGTCCACTACCACAATAATGGCATGGTCCAACGCTACCTCCCCTTCCTGAAGAGGGCGAGAGCCTCCATCATCTTGTCGTCTGGGAGGAAATCAAGGATCAGGTCCAGCTTTTACTAAAGCTTCCAGTCGTATCGGGCCAAGGTGGCCCGAGCGTTAGAAGCCTTGATTGTTGATGCCGTCGTGTATATGACTCTCTGCCCCATGGCGTCCATCTTCTTCCCCTTGTTGTCCGGGGGACTGATGATGCGGAAGCCAGTTTGGCCGAATGTTTCCTTGTGGCAGCCGATAATACTGGCGATGGTTGTGGCCTCAAGCACTTGGGCGTGGAGTCTTGCACCCTGTATTTCTTCTCCACCCTGTCTCGTTTGGTTGGAGCCGTGCATGTGTTCTTCAGGAGGGCTAGGCCTTCCTCCCAAAGGTCGTCCAAAATGGTACCGCCATGATCATCTTTCTCTTGGACTCTTGTCAGTGATATAGGAAGCCCTCCTTCTTGGTTTCCTCAGGCACCAGCTGAACAAGCTCGGAGGCCCTGGAAATCATAGAGTGGAATGATCCCACCTCGTCTGGTGGGGAGACTGTATGAGGGGTGTCCATGTGTGGTTATTCATTGCCTGCTGGGACGAATTCCTCATCTTCGTCGGTTTCCATGGCCGTCTCTGTACCAATGTCCGTGTGTGTATCCGGGTCCACTGGTGAAGTCAGGTCCCAACATGGGGGAGCCTGATGACGCTTCCTCTTCTTACGCAGAGGCTAGTCAGGGGCCTGCGGCAACACAGGTGCCGGTGCTGGGGACAACCTTTGCTGGATCTCCATCACTAGGGTGTGGAGAGTCGACAGGATGTCCATGGGTATGTCCCTCGGCTATGAGGGGGGACGATGGAGTGCTAGGCCCTGCGCCGCTGTCATCCTCGTGGACTCTATGGACGGACTCTTGGTTATCATCGTCCCTGGATGAGATATCCATTGGTTTAACGCAAACCTTGGAGGGTTGTTTTGGAGCCTCCTGCCCCCCCCTTTTTTCCTTCCTGAGGGTTTTGAACCAGGATCTAGACCGTGCCTTCCCCCATGTGCCCCCCAGTGGTGCCTGCAGCTTTTGCTGTTGCCTCAGCGGCCGTGTCGCGCCTCAAAGGCATGGGTAGTTTCTGTGCCATAGGAGCCACCCTCATCGGGTTGGCACCTTCCGCCACTGCGGTCGTCACAGAAGATGTTGACGAAGTGGTCAAAGAGGTCTTTGGCTGCACCGTTTGAGCCGGCTTGGGCTGCGCAGCCCTCTTCTCTTTTCTGATTTGTCCCGCAACTTGGCCGGGGTGCACAACTTCCTCTTTGAGGAGGAGCTCGGTGGGAGGCTGGCCATGAAGGCGAACGGCGATGGTGATCACGGCCTTTCCAAGCTGGGACCTGCATCAGCGGTGAACCAGGTGGAATCGGACTTGGAGTTCTTGGCCTTATCTTGGACCCCATCGATTCACATGCTCCTGAACATTCCCCGTCCTCGGTAAAAGAAAACATTGGTTCACCTTCACTTACAAACTGTATTTCTCCTTTAACCAATTACTGTCCTCTGGGTCATACTGCGACCCATCCAATGATAGTCCTCTTCCTAAGCCCCTCCTCTGGCAGCCATATTCAGTGTTGGGAGTCCTTGAGTTGCTCCGCGAGCTACTTCTACGTTTTTTCAACGGAAAAAGGTTCTATTTTTGTTCCGAAAGAGCCCGTGTGCTCTCTTCTTCATCTGCCGACAGCAGGGATTCATTGTCAGTAAATTTCAGCGCTCCTTAAGGGCAAAGATCGTCAAAGTTTCCAGAAAGCCATCGGGCCTACTTCGCACCCTGCGACCATGACGAACGAGAAGAAGGAAGGAAGATCCCTCTTCAAGTCCTGAACCAAGTGCGGGCTATGGAATGTGTTTCTTGAAGACAAGCACCTGCAATGCCTCTACTGTCTGCATCCAGACCACAAGGAAGGAGAATGTAAGATATACTTCAGTGTCTCCAAGAAGACGACGAATAAAGATAGGCACAGTAGACTGGTGGCGTTGCTGAATGCCACAGCCTCTGCTCCGTGCTCCGAGTAGGGTCATGCCTCACCCAGGACTGGCCAGTCTGAGGAGCGGTCTTCTAAGTCCTTTGACGGCGCCCCATCCGTGTGGGCCCAAGACAAGGCAAAGAACTGCAAGTCCGGGTCCACTGGGGTCACCGCGGAAGCTGGTCCCACAGTGGTCAGGGCGTTATCGACATAACCCTCCGTCCCTATTAGCAGCCGGCAATCGAGCTCCTCCTCGAAAAGGAAATTGTCCATCCCGGCTAAACTGTGGAAGAAGCCCGAGAATCCACAGACATAATAGAAGAAGGCCTAACTGCCCAAGAAGGCCCAATCGGCACAGGACTTTTTCGACTATAGAGTTGGTGGCGGCTGCTCTCAAGAAGACTAAGGGGGCTGACCCTGTGAAGGTAGCCCCCGCAGCGCAGAAGGTAACCCTGCCCCGGAGGCGGGAAACCACCGCAGTGACTTTAGCAAAGTCTGCTGGCACGCCAGAGAAGGGGAACCATCTCAGAACCCGGTACCGGCCCCTCAGGGTTGAAAAATGGGGAGCAAGGAGGGCCCAGATCAGTAACGGGTCATGGCCGAAACCATGAAAGGTTCATCCACGGATGAAGAGGACGTGGAAGCGGAGAACGACGACGGTGCAGGCCTATTGTTCCGATCATGCGAGCTCAGCCAAGGGATGTGTCTCTGGACATCCTGTCGACCCCCCACACCTTGGTGTCGGAGATCCAGAAGAGGATGCCACAGGGCCCGGTTCCAATGGTCCCCCGGGCCGCTGTTCAGCCACCAGCGAAGAAGAGGAAGTGTCATCAGACGCCCCCATTTCAGCCTCCACGTCCGCGTCAGGCTCCCTGTCCCCCAGCAGACCCAGACGGGTATGGGGACGGATATGGCCATGACGACGACAACGATATTGTTGCAGCAGGCGGCAGGTCTCTGCAGACTACGGCGTCCCCACCGGACAAGGTGGCATCATTCCATTTCATGTTCGCCAGAGCCTCCAAGATATTCCAGCTTGTGCGTGAAGAAACCAGGAAGGAGGGTTTCTTGTACCAGGCGCATGGTCAAGAGGAAGACAATCATGGCGGTACCCCTTCTGGATGACTTGTGGGAGGAGGACCCTACTGAAGAACCCTTGCACGGCTCCGACCAAACAGCATAGGCTGGAGAAGAAGTACCAGGTGCCGGAATCCACACCCAAGTGCCTGAGGACGCAACCATCACCAGATTCAGTGGTTTCAGCAGCCGTGAGGAAACAGTCGGCTAACCCGTCCTCGTCCTCTTCAGTCCCTGCGGACAGCGAAGTAAAGGAAGGTGATTTATACTGTGGCGTCCACCATCAAGGCTGCCAACGCACTGGCGATCCTAGCCAGGTACAACAGGGAGCTGTGGTACAAGCTGGATCTGATTTTGGAGTTCCTCTGCGATGACAAGAAGATGGAGGCAATCGCTCTCTTCCAGGAAGGGGAGGTAGCGTCTGATCATGCCATCACAGTGGCGCTGGACATTGCCGACACAGGGTTCCGGCAGATGGGGAACGGTGTCTGCCTTCGTCACTAAGGCTGGGTGAAGGCCACGAATTTCCACTAGGAGGTCCAAGCTAAGGTACTGGACATGGGTTTCGACGGAGATAACCTTTTTGGGAAGGTCAATGACGAGTCCCTGCAGGCCATCAAGGCAAATACGGAGACTGCCTGTTCCCTGGGCATGCTCCAGCAACACTGCTCTTCTTTTTGCTCCTCCAGAGGAAAGTTGAGCAGGTCTTCAAAAGGTTTCTCCTCATCGTACCGTCAGCCTTCCAGATCTACGACTCAGGAAGCCTACAGAGGCCGTTCCCAGGCTTACAGTGGCGGAGGACAGTGTCTCCATCGCTCGCAGTGCAGGATGCTGGTGTTGAAGCAAGCATGAACTGACCAGGACGTCGGGCCTCCGACCGTGAACCCCGGTGGGAGGCCAGCTGATGAGGTTCATCAGCAAGAGGAAAAAATGACCACCTACAAAATGGGTGCTGGATGCTCTCTCCCAAGGACATACCCTGGAGTTTCAGCGCAGGTGTCTGCAGATCCCTTCGGTGGCCTGTCAGGAGCAGCATATCCCTCAGCTCTTGGTGGAGGTACTGGCCATGCTGCGAAAGGGGCGATAGAGCTGGTTCTCCATCGACTCCGGTGCTCCTGAGTCCATTCCAGATACTTTTTGGTCAGAAAGAAGACCGGGGGCTGGAGGCCCATTCTAGACCTCCAAGGTCTAAACAAATACCTCAAGTCCCAAAAATTCAGGATAGTCACATTGCAACATGTGCTCGGCCAACTGGAAAAAGGAGACTTCTTGACGTCGCTGGACCTGGAGGACGCCTACTTCCATGTCCCCAGTCACAGGAAGCACCAAACGTTTCTACCCTTCATAGTGCAGGGGACAGCACTACCAGTTCAAGGCCCTACCTTTCGTCTTGAGGTCAGCCCCCTGAGTGTTCACAAAGTGCCTGGCACTGGTGGCGGGCCATCTGCCTCTATAGGGTATACACGTATACCCACACTTCGATGAATAGCTGATCTGGGCCCGCTCGCGAGAGTTGGCCGTCGGACACACGGAGGTGACCGTCCATCTGCTGAAGGATCTGGGATTCTCTATCAACTATCTAAAGTCCTACTTGACACCATCGCAGAACGCGCTGTTCCTAGGAGCCAGACACAATACCGGTTTCTTTAAAGGCACCGGTGGCGGCCTATCTGCATCTACGGGGTATACACGTATACCCGCACCTCGATGACTGGCTGATCTGGACCCGCTCGCGAGAGTTGGCCGTCAGGCACATAGAGGCGACCGTCCATCTGCTGAAGGATCTGGGATTCTCCATCAACTATCTAAAGCCCTACTTGACACCATCACAGAACGCGCTGTTCCTAGGAGCCAGACTCAATACGGTGTCCTGGCTGGCGTCACCCTGGGAGGAGAGGGTAGTGGCAATTCAAGGTAAGGTGCAGCGGCTGTTGTCGATGAAGACCACTGCGCGGCAAACCATCATGTTGTTGCTCAGCATAACGTCGTCCTGCATCTACCTTATACGGCTCTGCAGGTTACAGATGCCACCTCTTCAGGAGTTCTGGTCGCTCGCTGGATACAGGTGTCCAGAAGATTTGCAGACAAGATCCCGCTCGATGAGGAGTTCCGTCGGGTGATAAGGTGGTGGGGCATCCTCTCCAACTTCACCCGGGGCACAGGGTTTAAAAACCCTCCATACCAGGAGACGGTCACCACGGATGCTTCCCTGGAAGGCTGGGGAGCCCACACAGGACGTCTGCATGCCAGAGGCCTGTGGCTGCCGGAGGAGAAGGATCTCCATATCAAAATCCTGGAGCTACAGTCTGGGAACTTCGGCAGGACCAGGTGGACCATATCTTCGTCAAGTAAGGGGCAGACCTCAGATCGATCTGTTTGCGACGGCGGTGAGTACCAAATGCCAAGTTTTCCAGCAGATTCAACTAACCAAGGAACTTGGGGACACGTTCTCCTTCCCGTGGGAAGGCCTGTACCTATACGCATTTCCTCTGATACATCTCCTGCTACGAATCATGAACACTGAGACAGTGCCAATGCAGGATGATACTCCTACTCCCAGCGTGGCCGAGACAGATTTGGTATCCGGACCTTCTCAATCTGTCAGCGTCACCCCCGATCAAGCTGCCAGTGGTTCTGGATCTTCTCACAAGAGAGGAAGGGGCAATCCTGCATCATGACCCAGGATCGCTGAACCTGAGGGCTTGGCCCCTGCATCCCTAGAGTTTGGTGGATACGAGTTGCCTGTGGACTGCAGAGAGATCCTCGCCAAGGCCAGGGCGTCAGGGATTACCTTACCTTTAAAGGATTGAAACACTTAAGAGCTTGAAGCTCAATTTTAAGAGCTCCCACACAACCTTGGTGTAATGATTTCAGAGGTGTCTGAGCGTTGTGGTCTGCATTATATTGGTGCTGCACATAAAGAGAGAACTGAACCTCCCAATTGCCCCCCCAATGGGAGTACGAAAAACTATTTCCAAAAGGCACCAGATTGCACCAGCTCGCCTGATGTTATAAGTCTGCTTTGCCCTGAAAGCAAACAGTAAAAAGGTTCCACTTTTGGTATCACCATTGCCTTGTCAAAGTTAGGGTGCGGGTCATGACATTTGTTTTCAGATGTGTGGATTTTTGTCCAGGGAAGACATTCAGCTGCACGTTAGAAAATAGTGATTGAGTGGGCACTGCTTCTTTATTCATTGGGCCTCATTACGAGTTTGGAGGTAGCCATGCCACTTTTAGCGGCATGGCTACTTTCAGATGTGTGGATTTTTGTCCAGGGAAGACATTCAGCTGCACGTTAGAAAATAGTGATTGAGTGGGCACTGCTTCTTTATTCATTGGGGCTCATTAGGAGTTTGGAGGTAGCCATGCCGCATTTAGCAGCATGGCTACCCCCAAACCGGGTACCGAGTCCGGGTTCCAGGAATAGGGAATTACTGGGACATTCTGACCCTGGAGGGCCCGGTAATTCCCTTTCCCGGGACCCAGACACGGTACATCCCCATTCCCATTGAGCCCCCATAGGGCTCAATGGGAATGGGGAGGATGCTAACAACGGGCCCGTTGTTAGCATCCTGGTCGGCTAGCGGGTCCCGCTAAGGACGCCTGGTCTGACCAGACATCCTCAGTGGGACTCGCTGCAGACCTTGTAATGAGGCAGCCCGGAATGAACGGTGCCGGTCCCTTACAGTAATTATTTACTCATTCGTGCGGTGCAGCCCACAAATATGTGCCACCTTGTCAGGCACCATAAATGAACGTGAAAAAACGACATGAAAAAAAGAAGACAAGAGTGTCCACAAGATCAAGAACAAGTATTTTGTCAACTAAACATAAACCTGATGCACCGACAATTGTATATGTCTAGGTTTTCGACACAAAGTTCACAGATAAAGAGATGCATTAATAAGCACTGGCTGATTTTGACCAATGACAACAGGACCAAAGATGTATTCTCAGATAAACCAGTGCTTGCTTACCAGAGGACCAGAAACCTATGAGATTTATTGAGTAACACAACGGATGACAGGCCGCCTACATTGAAGAATAAGAACCCAGGGACTTTTCCCTGCTTTCGTTGTGGGAACTGCAAAATCATCATCAGAGGCAGAGTACAGGAGAGAAAATTGCCCTAAGATGTTTTGCTACCTGCAATACAGAGAACATTGTGTATTGTATACGCTGCCCATGCAGCCTTTATTACGTTGGCAAGACGGGTTGCAAAATCAGAATACGCATGAATGAACACAAGGCCTGTATTAGAAACAAGAACACTAGCTCATCAGTAGCAAGACGCTTCAATGAGAAGAACCACAGTGTTGTACAACTGACATTTCAAGTCTTAGAGGTCGTGGACAATCAGGATCAAAGGCAAGACGCTAAGAAGAGACAATAAAGGGAAGCATACTAGATCGACCGCTTGGATACTCTTGTACCAAGTGGAATGAATGAGGAGTGGGACTTAAATTACTTTCTCTAAATCTGGCCATTCCTCAAGGCTTTAAGATGTGTAACCGAAAAAAATAAAGTTGATTACCACAGACCTTACGGTTCGACAGCCTCACTAATTGAGTGATAAATGGTTGATTCACCATGTATAAGCATTACATGAGCACTATGTTTATTTTTGGAAGAGCTAAAGGGTTTATCAGACACCACAACTAATTGATTGATAAACTGTTGATGTATGAGGTAGAAGTATCATAAAAGCCCTATGGATATATTTGGATGTACTAAAGAATCTGTCAGACAACATATATTTTGACAATGGTAGGCGCAAAATAGACACTTAAGATGCTAACACATCACTGCCTCTAGGTAGGCAGCAAATACCAGCATTTATATTATCTTTACCGACAGTTCACAGCACACAGAGCACGATTAACACTTTTGGGAGAGGCGTTAGTAAGGGGAGAGGCAGATTTGTTTTGTGTACAGAGGCATGTTTTTCAGACATCACAACGTTAGAACTTATAGCGTACATGCTCGTATGTTGGAGCATTGCTGAAATAAAACAGAGGTATTTCAAGCATGGCACTAACCTCGGAACGGTGATAGTATTATATTAATGCATATGGACTTTGAACTTTATACTCACACATTCACGATCACGCCGTGTGGACTGAATAAGGGGCACTATTCAAGGTGAAGGTCATTTTCTGCCGGCATATTAAAGAGATTTACATTCACATGCCGGGGTGACTCTGCCGGAGGTTTATAACTATAATAGATCATAACAAGATATACATGGCACATATTGATATCTTTCTGAACAATTAACCTACTCAAATACGGGTCTAAAAGCCTTTTCCACGTGTTCTTTCTCTATATGTTTGTCTTGTGGGTACCCTTCTCATTGTAACGATGCTTTCAATACACATGCATGTGATTGCTATGAATTACACTTTGATGTAATGTATATGTATTTACTTTAGTTTGGATTACCAATGGATAATCAATGTGTTGATGACTAACTTAATCAGACAAGACCCTAACGAAGGATATACAGTCCGAAATGCATTGGCCAGACAGTCGCATTTGGCAAATCAATATTTGAGATTTTTTTATATATTAAAACATTATTTTTTGAACAATTGAAAAAGAGAAGAATGTTATTGCTGTCTACAAATTTCCAAAAACATTGAAAAAATAGAAATAACCCTGAGTGGGTAAGAGGGTGTGCGGCCCACACCGATGGCTATTCAGCTGCATGTTATCATGCTGGAGTTATGGCATATATTTCAAGTAGTTCGGCCAAATTCAGGTAGTTTCCGCCACAAATCCAGGGAATGTGGTTCGGATCAACACTGATTATAGCAGTGCAATAATCTATTTGCACAATGAAGCAGGCTGGCTGTTGGTTGACCTTGAGGCTACCAGGCCATGAGTTTGAGCGTTGCAACAGAACACCTTACCTTGCCAGGAATCGGAACTGCAGTTTCAGGCTTGCTCAGTAGCAGATGTGATAATTGCCATTTGAAGGCTGTCCTCGTTGCCACGGAGCACTGTTGCAATGGCTTCCATGATGGATTGGGGAAAAAGGTTGGCCAAGCATTGTTAGGAGGGAATCTTCTTCCTAAAATAGCGAGTTTCCAGCATACCTTTTCTAGCCTCCTTCACGTTTGGGAAATCAACAACCAGCGTAGTCAAAGTAGCCCTTTTGAAGTGGTTTCCTTGTACATAAACACTGACATATTTGGTTCTCGAATGTACTGCATTTCGCCAAGAAAGTTCTTCCACATGAGGTACCTGGACTGCCCTCTCCATGTGGGAATTGCTAGTTTACAGCTGCCACTTCCGCTGAATTGTTATTTGTACAATTTTTGGAAGCTTTAGCATGCAGCCATATTAAAATGTTGGATGACAGCATTTCAATGCAGTAGCCTACAAAGAGAAATATCACTAGGTTTTATAGTGTAAGCATGTGGTATTCTTCTGAGGCGCGCAAGAGAATGAATATCTTCCCACACACTCATTTGCTTTCATTATTCTTTTTATGTTCCTTCACTCGTAGACAAGAGCATCCAGATTACCCTCATTACGAATAACCCGGTCGGGAAAAAAGTGCCAGTAGCAACGGTTACTGCACCTTTTCCGGACCGGGTCACTCCGAGTCTGCCGTTAGGGGCTGTGAACTACAGGCAGGCCTGACCTGCCGCTAATTCTGGCCCCCTCCGGCAGATGTTTCACGGCTAATAACGGTGCCAGTGCCTCAGAGTTCCCAGTATTACTGGGATATCGGGCGGCGGAAATGGTAAGCCGAGGTTGCCGGTAGGCTGCTGGTACTACTGGTGACCTCATACTGAAGGAAGTCTTGCAAATATCACCTGGTTCAAGATTGTGGGCTGCCGAAGCGCACTATTGGAGACATCCTCCTACTGCACCGATTGTCCACGTCCGTGAGCCTGCTAGAGTGGGCACATGCAAGATGCACCCACCCACCCACGTGTGCCTGCTAGAGTGGGCACATGCAAGATGCACCCACCCCCCCACGTGTGCCATCTGTAGCCTGCAGGTCAGTCGCATGATGGACCTCATGTTTCCTATCGTCTCCGCTCCAGTGGTGAGGCCTGGTTTATACATGCAGGCTGCAGAAATCTCTGATATAACTGTTACCCACTGCATTCCCTGCTCTGAAAATCAATTCGGTTTGGCGGGAGCTAGATGAGCCGTACAAAATAGCTCAACGATTTTAGTAACAACCCAGCTACCCTGCTCTCCTCCCAGAAGCTAGGGTCTATTTAAAATAGCACCCCATTGGCTGGCCATTGCTTATTTGTTTTTTTACATGTATGTAACATATGGTGCAACGCTCCACGAGTATCGGTGAACTTCACAAAAGGCTTACAGATCAATAGCAAATAGTGGGGGTAGCTTAGGAAAGAGGCAAAGCAGCATCGTGGGTTGCAGCTTGTAAGACGACTCCTTTAGGTTGGTCGAATCAAGAGGTTGGTTTGAGGTCCTTACAAAAGAGCGCCAGGGGACCACTCCGGTGGTGATAGTACGCGGTAGAAATGTCATTGACCATAACATAACAAGTATCAAGATAAGAAGGGGGCGTGCGAGTGACCGACCACACGTGTTCTTGGTTGCCTCGTTGCATGTACTGGTTTATCGGAACATTTTTCTACCGTCCACGAGGTGGTGTCATTCCCTTACTTTTAGAATGGAGGGGAGCTCATCCTTAAGGATTCACATACTCTTACAAGTGGGCATCAAAGTGGAGCTACAAATACCTCATACTAAACGATAAAGGAAATGTGGTGCTCATTATAAAATTGGAAGTGGAGGTTCAAGGAAGTGGTTGAAATCCGAGTGTATTATTTCACTTTATCTATGTCATTACAATAACCATGTACAGAAATGCAGCATTTCACTTGACAGATTCATTGCACAACCGTGTAACTGCATGGAACAGAACAGCAGCAAGCGGTCTGTTACCGTTCTCGCATTAACGCCCCCAGAGCTCCGCTCCTATGAGATTTTTTTTAACCGGTATATTCTTTTGAATACCACTTCTAAACATGTGGCAACTTGGGATGCCATTCGAGCGTCGTGTCCATGGCGGAAACCCCGTGCCATTTGACCCGGTTGCGGCGTAAGGGGCCTTGACCATGAGGAAAGAGCGCGTTTTCTTCGAAGGTATCTCCTATCACGCCATCGCATTGCCCCGCAGTGGCCAGTGTCCTGCAGTCAGAACAGGGACTGGGAGGGCCTCGATACCACTCCATTGCCACACGATGCCTAACTCGAGTCCCCCAGATCCATTCCACCCCTTCTGAATATATCTCAACCCGACTCTCCCAGTAGCAGGGAGACCTCTTTCCACCATTTTGCCTGCACGTTCGAACACCTGCGACCAACAACATGCAGTAATGTGGGTGGGCCACAAGTAGTAGTAAAACATGAATTAAACGCAAACCCATTACCAGAAAACGAAGTTCCAAGGCGCTATGTTCAAAGCCTCCCACAAAACTCGTAAGCGAATGCATTGAAATAGAGTTTTAGTCTATTGTAATAATCCAGTCTTATAACGAACGAGTTGGGTAGATCCAGTTTGTGAAATACCGGCCATTCTTCACCATTCTCGTGATCTACTGACACCTATGGGCCCAGAGATCATCCTCAGTCATCAAGACCAGATCGAACTGCCACCTGCCCTCCATTGGGAGAGTTGAGCTTTCTTTGTATCTGCATGCCAGACTGCAAGCGCCCTGTGCTGTTTTTGTGAATTCCTGTGGTGTCAAAGTCCAAAGTTGACTAGGACTTATTTATTAACCAGCATACAACGCCAGAACGATCTCGAGGGGTGATAACCCCCAATCATTTGTGTACATTTCTCAACAAAGACATTGTCCAGGTGTAGATTGCCTAAAGTACTAGCCCACCGTTTATCCATGGTCTAGCTAGAATGGGACTGGGACGAATTGGCCAAACAAGGGAATTGTCCAAGGCCTTCATTACAAATGTGGCAGATTTTCAGCCTGGATTTCTTTATGCTGTATTGCCGCTACCACTTGCAGAAATGCCCTTTTATAATTTGGAGTTTTAACACCAATACGGGGCGTAAACTCTCAGGAACTCTGGATAGCCTTTGGAATGCCATGTGCAGTATT
Organism: Ambystoma mexicanum; assembly: GCF_040938575.1. Classification (NCBI taxonomy): domain Eukaryota; kingdom Metazoa; phylum Chordata; class Amphibia; order Caudata; family Ambystomatidae; genus Ambystoma; species Ambystoma mexicanum. The sequence goes on along the minus strand of NC_090931.1, from coordinate 1,054,391,034 downwards.
TCAGAAAATCTACATGTTTTTTTCTTTTAACTTTTTTAAAATCCTATTCCATTCTTCTTTGTGGATGCTCGAAATGGAATGGCCCAGAACCCGTTCACGCCGCAATTGTATCATATGAAATAATGCTTAGAAGGGTCAGTTTTGACGCTTTTGGGAATTACAGTGCACCCTCTACGGAGGCCAACCTAGCCCACACTTTGCATGTTCAATGGCAATGGGCAATGTTTATGTCTCTTTTCTAAGGCTCTTCTCTCACTCACCGTTAACCTACCAGGATTGTTGACCCTGGGGCAGCAGGAGAAACCACTGCTCTTTCAGCACGTAAATGTGGCCGATTTAGGGCCGACAAGTAACAGGTGTATTGAGCCACGCATTGTTTTTCAAGCTCAGGCACCACTAACCATTTTTCATATGGCAATATCATTGAAGTGTGGCCTTCTTTCAGGACAATACTAGACTTCTCAGTAGAGTAGAAGCGTTGGCAAAGAAAGCCAGAACGATTTGAGTGTGCAATATTTTTTTTTTTATATTGTTTATGGTTAAATCACCTTTGCAAAATTTCTGCTTCAGATTTTAAAAACGGAGAAGAAACGAAAGCAGGTTAACCAAGATAACAAAGTAAAAAATGAACATAAACAAATATAAATAACTTTAAACTACTCAGTAGAAAAGAAAATTAATATCGCTAAAACATATATAATTGAATATTCAATTAGTTGTATATAAAAATAAAAAACATAGTTTTTGTTAAAAAAACACTGAAATTGTTTTTACATACTATAACACTGCCGTATCCAGCACAGTATTCATGTTGAGATAACCATCATTTAGATTCAAAGATTTAAAAAAGGAAGCTACAGCTAGAGTTTCAGAAGTGTTGCATCCACTTAAACACCTGTGCCATATGTGTTGCTAATTAGCCCATTAATGACTACGATACATTTTTGCCAAGTAGCATTCCCGTTTTATGTTTGATTCCTTGCAAAAGGAGAGAAAGAGTCTTGTTGAATCAACCGATCCGTCTTGGTGGCAAAATCGACAAACCAATTCATTAGGCTTCGTCGTGCAAGAATTTCTTTGGTGTACAATAGATTCCAACGCAATTGCATGAAAGTTCTAGCAAGATATGGAGCAATCTCACCTAGTTTTTTGTATTCATGGCTTATATGCGACACGAAGGGATAACTATGCAATTTCTCAAGATTTTCAATCCAATCAGAATCTAATAATTTATGTTTTACTTTATCTGGATTTGAGATTAAAGTCTCGATATTCAAATAGATTTGACTAAGAATTTGTGCACAATGCGTCCCAATTGACATTACAATGTTAGGTTTTTTCCTGTCACAAGTTGTCCGCATGGTTTTGTGCAAATTTGCACGGAAAGAATCACCGGAAGACAACAGTATTTTCCTGAATAAAGAAAGCAAGTTCCACTCCACCCTAACAGCAATGGAAGATAGGCCCAGTTCAAATCTTAAAGTTGCGAGCAGCACACAATTTGGAACTCCTAATACTGCCTTCCATAGCTTTGTTTCCTATACTGCTAGGCATTTCAAATTTGAGTTGTAGAAAGAGTTTTCGAACAGTTCCTGGCCATAAATCAGTTTTGGAACTGCCTTGCCTAAGTAAAATTGTAGGACAGGTAGAATTGAATAGGAGCTGTATTTTGTATCTATCACCAATGCTTGAGAGACTAGCATTGTCACCTTCTGATATAGTGCAGGGTTGCTGATGTCATATATCCCAGGTATGTCTGAGAGGATGGGATTATACTTGTATCGTCCCATAACCATATTTGAAGTCGCTTTTTCGGGCTTCTTCATACTACCAAGATCTGTGTTTTTTTAGAATTGATCTTGAGCCCATTATTAGAGACAAATATAGAAAATGATTTTAATAGGCGTCTCAAGCCGACGCGTGATTTGTCGAAGAGGAGGAAATCACGAGTCCACCTTTGGAGCTATTAATGCGACAGGAGGTAATCACTAGTGTCAGACACGTATAAGTTAAATAAACATGCTGCAAGTGTACACCCCTGTCGAAGTACTGACTCGGTTGGAATACTACTGGACATGACCCCATCTTTATTTAGAGCACGGGCAATTCTCAGTCGCACTGCGCCCAAGAGTGCAATATAGGCATGTGTTGCAAGTAATTGAAGAGAGATGTGGTTATAAGTCCATTGGATTTATTTGCAAAGTAGCCTGACACGTGTTTTGAGTCTAAACTGACTCTTCATCCGAGGCTGTAAATGGGAGATGGGACCTAAGATAAATTGAATGAAGGACAGTGCCAGAAAACTCTCTCACGGCTTTGCAATTGCGGTAATTTCAGCACAGCAGGAAAAGCCAAAGTGATGTGAAAGGAAGCAGCCCGGTTTAGACTCGAAACACGTGTCAGGCTACTTTGCAAATAAATCCATCAGACTTATAACCACATCTCTCTTCAGTTACCTGCAACACATGCCTATATTGCACTCTTGGGCGCAGTGCGACTGAGAATTGCCCGTGCTCTATTTGTTTCCACAACAGTGGGTTGTACTTGGCAGTACTCCCACACCTTTCAGGCACCTGCAGCCTATGTGCACTCTTAATATTTATTCATGCAAGCGCTGTGGTTTTTGTGACCTTTTCTGCCAAACCTGTGTTTTTCCCATCTTTATTTAGCCTTATTTTTACAGAAGAGTTGGTATGGAGGCCTATAATAAGTTCCAGAAGGGTGTTTGGAATCCCACAACTCTTAAGCTTGCCCCACAACCTTGTGCGATCAACACTGTCAAAGGCTGCGCATAGGCCAATCGCTGCAACATAGGTACATGAATTGGGAGTATCCCAGGTAAACTGTTGGATATGTCTAAGGATGAGGCCGGAGTACCCTTTCCGAAATCCAGTCTGATATTTGGATATTCTAGCAGATGACGCAGCCCAACTCTCCAGGTGTTGAAGGAGTATTTTGGAAAAGATCTTGCTATCGGTATCGAGTAGCAAAATCGGATAATTGGAGGGTTCGATCTCAGACCCCCTTCAAAAGATTGGTACAATATACACTGTTTGTCAAGAGATGAGGATGGTCTTGGATATGCCCAAAAGGCATTTGACATTGTCTCTTTGCAATACATATGGCAGGTCCTCGAAAGGATGGGGGTGGGCCCTTCCATGATATCATACATTAAATTGCTGTATACAAGTCCTACTGCCAGCATACTGGTCAACTCCACTACTTCTGCACCCTTCACCCTACTTAGAGGCACCCGACAGGGATGCCCCTTCTCCCCCATCCTATTTGCAATGGCCATCGAACCAATGGCGGACTATGTCGGGGCAAGACACTCTTGGAAGGGTGTACGACTAACGGACACTCCAGACATAATTTCCTTGTATGCAGATGACGTACTGTTATACATTAGGGACCCTGCCACCCACCGGACTCTACACTTCGTGACATAACTAAAATTGGTACGTTCTCTGGCTTCACTATCAACTACTCGAAATCTGACATATTCCCGCTCACCACCTCAACAAAACAACCACCCTGTGAATACCCCCTCCGCTTGTCCCCCGAAGTCATCAAATATCCGGGGCTACAGGTGTCACTATCCTGGTCGTCCCTACTTACCCATAACTACGCGGCAGCTGCACACATTTTGAGTCTAAATTGCTGAGGTGGCGATCTCTTCCCATCTCGTTGGCCAGGAAGTTGTCTCTGATCAAAATGATATTGGTCCCTAAGCTCCTATATATCTTCGATCTGGCCTGGGAAAAAATACTTTGATGACTTACACAAGAAGAGTGCACAATTCCTGTGGCAGTCGGGCGTGGTCCGGAAAAATGGGAACACATGACGCTACCCTACGAAATGGGGGGCCTCGCTGCCCCTGATCTAAACTTGTATTGGTGCGCGGCCCAAGCCCAGTTTGCTGCCTATTGGTACAAATTCCCAACGGCCCCTCCCCATGTTAAATTTGAAAAACTGGCAACAGCCGGGATACATACCATGACCTTGACCCTTCATTGTACCTACGAAACTGAGGCGGCTGCCGATCCCATCGCAGCCACATTACGGGCATGTCACTGTCTTATTGATATGTCATCAGACCCACGCCCATACTACAGATGGCTCCCCATTTGGGGTTTGCTAGGGCCCCAGTCACACACCTGCCCCAGATGCCACTTAGAAAGCGCTGATCATATGCACATGTTCTGGTCATGTCCTAGACTACATACATAATGGTCTGAGATTCTGGGAGCTCTTTCTGAAATTGCGGATACTGTAATAAACCCGGTCCCGCTGGGTGTACTGTTTGGGGTGTGGGTCAATGATGATGTCAAGATAATGTCCACGTTTTTAAACATCAGCACTATGGTGGCAAAGAAATGTGTATTGCAGTGCTGGAAACGTTCCTCACCGCCTACCTTTACAATGTGGTTGAGGGCACTTACCTGGACACAAACATGTGAGGAAGAGTACATTGCGCTGCTACCGGCAGCCTCTCGCCCAAAAAATGTGTGGTCTGCATTCAGTGCTTATCTTCACAAACGAGCTGATGTGGCCCAGGACTTCCCATCTCCCCCGGTATGAGTAATAATAATGACCCATGATGCGGCAAAAGCACTCTGTAACTGCTGGAAGATTTAATGTGTATTTTATATCACTGTGCTATGACATGTAATATGCATTGATTCCTGTGTGTAATTGCTAACGGTGTGGAACTGTTTTTTTGCCAATTAAAAATTAAAAAAAGGAAGGTCTTGGATGATATTACGCGTTGGAAAAGGATAGTCAGGATGTTCGACCAGTGCCATGGTTCAGATTTAAGTATAGCGCTAGACAACATGTTAGGTCCAGCCGATCTCGAAAGTTCACTTTTTTGGATCAGATTATAAACACTTTCTCTGCTAATTGTAAGGGCTGCAGAATCTGCAGATGTTCCACAGATGGTTTAGCAGGACCCACAGCATATATGTTCGAAAAATACTCTGAACATGCTGATTCAGTGACAGCATTTATCTGCACGGTACATATAGAAACTTCAAGGCCGTTTATTACAGTCCAAAAAAGTCTGCAATCTTTTTTGGACAAGGATTGAAGAACCAATTCAGCATCTCGCTGGAGTAATGCTGCGTGCGTTGTTTACAGAATTGTCTGTCTTTTTGTTTGACTAGTTTAAACAATTTAAATTTTGACTTGGTTGAGATAGATTGGAACTTTATATCTCATATGGTTTGTCTCATAAGGGATTTGATTTGTGCCAGGTGTGGATCATAAACAGGTTTGTCTCATAAGGGATTGGATTTGTGCCAGCTGTGGGTCATAAATGTGACAATGTTTCTTACGTTTAGAACCAGGGACATAAGGCGAAGTGTACCTTGCTCCTGAGCGTAAAGAGTTAATGAATCATTCATAATGCGCAGCATTAAACGTGTGCAGCTTCCATTCGTATGTGGTGGTAATTATTGCTTTGCGCAATAGTCGTGCAGCTTTATCGATATTCATAGCCATGCAACGAACAGCATTGCCACTTGGGCAGTTTTTTAGATTAGTGGGACCCAAATTTCCCCTTTTAAAGTTCGGGGATGGAAGTTGTAGTAGGGCATGTAACATGCAGTGATCGCTCCAATCAGTCGGAGTAATCGCAAAATCAGAGAATAGTTCCATCAACACAGGGTCGACAAATATATAATCGATCATACTTTTACTAGAGCTTCTAAACTATGCATATTGAATTAGTAGCCATATTTTATTTCCAGCAGAAAACATGGAACCGACAGGATTTCTGTCTTTTTTTTGTATGTTTACAGGGGGATTCTCCCCTTTATAGCCCTACCCCTCCCCTTGAATTCCCTGCATTGGGTTCAATGGAATATTGTGACTGCTTTATTTATTTTCTTAAATGTACGCAGTGGTTTATAAGACAACAACCAGAACTCTTGCAATCATCTTTCAGCCGTAGTCCATCCTTTAACTCAAACCACTATACCAACATTCATTCAGATCATTAGGTCCACGTCTTCACAAAAGCCTAAATCATTGATAAACATTTGCTGCTTCTTACTACTACTTGAAAGCCATACTTCCAAGATGATTCTTACTAAGAACATCTCCAATTTGATACACACACTCTGCCACATCTTCAATAGTGAGTGCTAGATCATAGTCCGCATGCTTGACACAAAATACGTTGTCTGCCTAGCTCTAGATAACCACCATTTGGGAGGATAGCACTAGTTCCTTGCCCATGTAGGCATTTCTAAAGCGTGACCCCGAAGGTACTATAACATGTTCAAATAATAAGGGCAATAAATGACACCCCAATCTGGTGCCCTTCATCATGTGGAAAACTCTGAAATATAGTGATAATATAGAGCTTATTGAGGGATATGCAGCACTGTCCCAACAACAACCTTTTTATGCACCCAGATGCCTGCGGGTTTTCAGTGCTATATAAATGAAATAAATGACCTCTGCAGCTCGGTGAACTGGAAGGGCCATTCCATTGAATCAAAGGCTTTCTTGTCATCTGACATAACCGCAGACGCTAGACATTCAAGGTTGATATAGTATAACAATGTGAGACATTTGCTTAGATCATAGGATGTTTAGCCTCTGAGAATAAACAAGCCCATAAGGCCATCAAAGGAAGAAGACGGTTAGCAACCACCCTACTGAGTATTTTGTCATCTGTGTTTCTGAGGGGGGTTGGTCGATTCAACTAATCCAAATCATGGGGATTACCTGGTTTTAACAACAATCTTGTCCGGGTCCACTCGGTAACCACCCTAGCGCCACGACCCGTGCTTCACCCCAGAGAAGTTCTCCTTGGCTGATTTAATTGCCTTCCCTTTACACCTTGACACAGAGCTGGCTAAACTCATCCAGATAATGACTGATTTGCTGCACTCTCTTGCTTGCCTTAGAGGAATACTTGACCACTTAAACCGCATGTATGAAACTCTAAAGCACCTTATGCTGGACATATGTTGACCTGTCACTAACAAGCACTTCTTTGTATCTGTGATTCCCCTTCTCCTTCCTAAACACCCGTAAAAGCTTTTCCCCTAAACTTTCCTGCTCGCTATATCTCCCAGGAGCCAACTTGCTGCTTCATAATCAAACTAATTGAACTACCCTTTTGGCCATAGATTGAAATTCATTTAGATATTCTATAATGTCCAAAAGCAACAGCTTGTCACCCAAACAAGCAATAAGACCTTGCAACCGCTTCCATGGGTTCCAAGAACCCAGCTTCTGCAGAGATAAAAAAAGAAATCGCTAAGAAAGGCTCCACATAATCCCATACACAAAATCTTCATTTCTAATAAAGAGCTCATAGAGTTTTTCTGCACCTTGACCCTGGAAGCCAATCCTGTTCCCTTTAAATTTCCAGCACTTACACATTTTCAATGGAACCATGCTGGGATCCGCCAAAGTCCTCAAAAGTATGCAACACTACTCCAAGGCTCTGCTGTTTTGATCAAATAATTTCAGGGTGCTATACCATGTTTTAGAAGCAAAAAGCGTATTGGCCAACCCAACGATTATGGCCTCACAAAACATCGGCCAGACCATACAATTGTGCCACTTTTGATGTCACCCTGGCAGACTTGGCAAGGCCGCCAAAGAATTTGTTGACCTATCTTTAGTCCATATGCATTGTAGTATTAAAAACAAAACTCTACCCACATCATGTGTGTATATAGCAATTCCTAAAGGTTATGGCTAATCAATGCATACAATTCACCTAATTCAATGTTCGGAGAATAGACACCCTCTATTGCCAGATTGTATGTATTATTATCGCCTAAAACAATTAGTATTCTGCCCAGTGGGCCATCTACTACTTTGTGCAATTTGAAGTATAGAGCTCTGTGGATCATGGTCACTTTGCTTCAGAGACGGCAATAGGTGGGGTTTACACGTAGTGGCAAAAAAAACTCTGGCTGCATTTTGGCTAATGAGCCTCTTGTAAAATGGCCACATTTACTTTTTCTTAAGAAATACAATCTCACCTTTCTAGCTTTGTCGTAGAAGAGGTCCTCGCATTGCATGATAGAATATGTGGCTGCTCTGTTCTACCACTTCTTCTGGTCATCCATCATCAGAAAAAGCTGAACCCACTGTGCCTGTCTACCCATCGCTGGCTTCTTAATGTTGGATTTGGCCTTGCTTTCTGCAAAAGACATTCCAATAAAAAAGAAGCAACTTCCTAATGCCTCTTTCTGCAGACCCCAACCCTTTAATCAGTAATACCCACCTCTCCAATAGTGAGGTGGGAGTGGAAAATGCTTGGAGGCATTAGTCTAGCAAAGTGCCACATCTCCGCTCCTCCAAGATTAACTTATAACAGCACTCTGAATTCAATTAAGTGTATGCCCCAGGAACATGGCGATATTGATCCTTGTCATGTGACCACTGGCTGCACCAATAAGGAAATGGAGCCACGGGACACAGTAAAATGATTCCATGGGGGTCATTACGAGGTGGGCGGTAAGGGATTACTGGCACCGGCAAGGGCACCGGTGCCGGTAATCCCTTACCGCCCTACTACGAGTTCCCTTTGCGGGTCCTCCCTTAACGCCTGGTTTTACCAGCAAAGGGACTTTGGAGCTAATAACAGTACCGCAATTTGCTATAAATTGTTATTAGCGCCTGCCCCATTCCCATTGAGCCCTCTGGGGGCTCAAATGGGAATGGGGAAGGGCCCTGGTGAATGGGGAATTACCGCCCCCGCCAACCTTGGAATGGGGCGGTAATAGCTCCATTCACCAGGGCGGAGTCGGTAAGGATTTGGAGGCAGCCATGGCGCTAGTAGCGCCATGGTTACCTCCAACCTCGTAATGAGGCCCCATGTCTTAAAATCGCGGCAAAAATGACTGTGTTTACAAAATATTGTGGCAAAAATGCCATGGTTTTGCCGCCACAATCATGTAAAGGATGCAGGGGACACGCCTGCAACCCCTGGACGCATTACACCATTTAAGGGAAGCGGGGGACACCCCTGCTCCCCTTAAATGATATAATGGGGTAACACCTTTACCGGGTCAAACCACAGCATGTTTGCTGCAATTTTATTACCTGATACCAGCAAAATGCAGGGCTGAGTGCAGAAGGTAACCTTCTGTTTCAGTTGTTTGCAAAAGGTTTCCTTTGACTGCATAAACACATGACTTTGCAGGGACCACTGTTGAGTTTTTAATCTTGCATTCAAGAAGACCATTTTTTACTTTGTTAGGCAAACACATGGGAGAATTGTGCGCTGTTCAGCATCTCGTAGAGCATTGTCGCAACCTATGACTCCATCCTTCTGAATGTGACCAACTCAGGATCCCAAGAATTTTGATGCTGTTTTGGCAGAATCGCCATTCTAAATGATCATTCTTGGGATCACCACAGTCACAACGTTTCGCTAATAAGTGTTTGCAGAAAACAGCCCATCCTCCAGACACAAAACTTTTCATGCAGTCTATTTCTGTGACCATCAACACCTACCTGGATGTTCTCAACAATACACGCAAATCTGTGAAATTTTAAATGTGTTTTCAATGCTCTCTGATACAAAGCATGCCCCTATTGTTACTCAGAGGGTACATCGGCCTACGGTCCGGTGAACCTACAACGACTGCTGTACCCTAGGGAGATGCTTGAAACCCAGAAGAGCCTGCAGCCCTCTTCTGCCTGAAATAACTCCTTTCACCTCCTCGTACCCAACCCTTCTGCATTCTGCCCACCTCCTTCCTGGACCGCCACATTCCTTGCCTACACGTCACTGCTGCCTGTATTGTGTTTCTGCTTAAACGAACATGTGACAAGCATGTACGCTTCCCATTAAGCAAAAGTGGAATGTGAGTGTGGTGCATAAGAGAAAGCGGGGCACTTTCAGTTCTTGCAAACAAGAACCATGCACATAGGCATGGGCGTCACCTTTGAATCTCACTCTTTGTGTGAATGGTTCCATAGAAAGTGCCCAAATTAGAGGGTAACGCGGGCAGCCCTGCTGCGCTTCCCTAAGAAATGGCATTCTAATTCACAGTTGCTTACCTGTACCTTTTCTGGTGGATATTTGATGTTTGTGGATAAGTCATTATAGTGAAATATCTTCCTTTTTACTAAATGATAGTATCTTATATGGAGCGCCATCTCTTTTATATGCTAAAGCATCCCTTTTTCCCATAAGATTGTTGCCTGCCCCAGTAGATCAACAGTAGATCGTGATGTTGGCATTGGTGTTCTCTCATAAATATGCTTTGAGGGGTTTGGGTCCTCCGACATATTCCATATCTATGACAGTAATCACCACAGCTGTGCTGCTTCGGAAAATCTTTCGGCGCCTGCGTCGATGACGTCGATACGCCGTCTTCGAGGACCTCTTCCGATGGCCGACGTCACCGGATGTTATAAGTAGGATGCATGACGCCCGTAGCCTCAGTTCCGTTTTTTCCGCTAACTTGTTTGCTTCAGAGATCTCGGCACGCCTCGACTCTTTGGAGTTTCTGTTCTTTTGGTTCTTCGAACCTGTTAGTTTGTGACATTTATCGGGATGTCTTCCTCTTCTTCCACCCTGCGTCCGGGCTTCAAGAAGTGTGGGGACTGCGGGCGAAGGACTCGCATGACGCCTGCCTCTGGTGCCTCAGGGAGGCCCACGACATGGATGATTGTGTCGACTGCCAGTCGCTTAGGTCCAGGGCCTTGCGGGAGCGTAAGAAGAAGCTGTCGGTCGGTAAGGTGTCCAAGCCCCGGAAGTCGAGGTCCACTCTGCTTTCGACGGACGATTCGAGGGGTGACTCTCCGCATCGTCGTCGTAAGTCTAGGGGGTCTCGGTCCCGTAGTGGGTCCCGCCACTCCTCTGCCTCTTTGAGGCACTCACGGAAGCACCGTCATCAGTCGCCTTCCCCGTCCTCGTCCGAGGACTCTGGCCGTCGGCGGGCTGCTTATCCCACCAAGCATGCGACTCCGGAGGAATGGGCTTCCTTCGGTAAGAAAACGTTGGCGATTCTAGAATCGCAGGGCACCGGTCCGTCTGTGCTCCGAGTGGGGTCGGGCATGACTGTACTAGAGACACCGCTCGTACGCCTTCGGGCTCGGGTGGTCGGCACGATTCGCGGGAAAGGTCCCACTCAGACAAGGGGAATCGTTCTAGTCATGCCCATTCCAGGTCCCGGTCCTTGACATGTTCAAGACCGTGTGCACCTGTGAAGTCTTCGAAGAAGACGTCGACGCCTGTGGCGCCGAGGTCGTCGAGGGACCCTCTCGAGGCTCCGCCTCCGAGGAAGTCGTCGACGCCATCGGCGCGCAGGCTTTCGAAGGACACGCTCTGGGCTCCACCCTCGAGGCCTGTGTCGAAGCCGTCAATGTTGTCGGTGCCACGCTCGATGTGAACGCCAATTCACTCAACACCCTCGACGCCTTTCGAGGGTGTTTTGTCGGAGGTACCCCGTGGCATGGTGGAACCCCCTAGAAAGACCAAGGCCAAACATGTCTTTGTCCCCCATTCTGTGCCCACTTTCCACCATCTGGATTATATTTCTGAGGTGGATGAGGGTTCTAAAGATGGGATGGTTCCTGATACGGTACCAGACGAGATTATCTCTGGACATAGCCATATTGAGGACCTGCGTTAGTTGCTGCACGACGCCAGTGGTCTGGACACCTCTCCGAAGGTGGAGTTCTGTGGGCCTGAGCCTGGCACCCATGCCGAGTCCTCGTACCGGTGCCTTATGTCAAGGGTCACCGAGTACTTGGGGTGGTCTGCTCCACCAGGGGATTTTCTGCAGGATGACCTGACGGTTATCCTCGACCAAGGTCCACCAACTGACCCGGTACTGCCGTTCCATATGGCTCTACAAAGGAGGGTGGCGGCGGCGGCTTGGACTGCTCCGGAGAGTCTCCCGGCAGTGGGCAAGTCTTTGCAGCGAAAATACCGCCCAGCCAGTAGGGACCCCTGCTACTTGACCACGCACCCCACTCCGGAGAGTTTGGTGGTGCAGGCGGCTACGGCCCCAGCAAAGCAGGTGTCGTATGCTGCCATCCCTCCTGATAGGGACGACAAGCATTTTGATGGTTGGGCGAAGAAAGTGTTTTCTTCAGGGGGTATGGCTCTTCAGGCAGCCAACTCTGTATGTGCCTTGTCACGTTTCACGCACACTCTGTGGAACTGTGTTTCCTTAGCGGCTAAACATATTCCCAAAGGGGACGAACGAGATGGTTTTCTTGCTATGATACAGGATGGCATGGTGTACATCTTTTTGGCAGCAAGGCTGACGAGAGCCTTGCGAGGTTGCAGACCTCAAAAGCTGCAGCGTAGTCGTTGAGCGCTGCAGTTCGCCAACCTCTGCCTTTTCGTCCTAGGGGACAGGAATGGAGGGGAGGTTCCTTTCGTTATTACTCATCCTTTAGTAAAGCGAGAGGAGCTGCTAGTCAAAGGGGCCACCGTAGGAGTGCCAGAGGTGGAAAACAAGGTACTCGAGGTGCCAAGGCCGCTCGGGCAGTTGCCTCTTTGCCCTCAGGCAATGCCACAACCGCTTCTGCTCAGTCATGAGGCCCATGCTTCGCCGGTGGGGGGAAGGCTGGCACAGCATCTGGTAGAATGGCGGGCCATTACTTCAGATGTGTGGGTTCTGGAGATCATAGCCCACGGCTACTGTCTTCCTTTCCGGCAGAGGCCTCACGACAATCCACCAGGGAACCTCTCTTTGAAGAGTCCAGATCCGCTCCTTGCGTGGGAAATTCAATCCCTGCTGGAAAAAGGCGCCATAGTACTGGTGCCTGTAGTGGAGAGGAACAAGGGATGGTATTCCCCTTATTTTTTGATTTCAAAGAAAGACGGGGGATTGAGACCCATCATGGACTTGCACGGTTTGAACAAGCTCCTTCGGAAGGACAAGTTGAAGATGGTTACTCCTTCTCAAGTCCTACAGGCCCTTCAACTTCAGGACTGGTTGGTGTCTCTAGACCTCAAGGATGCTTATTTTCGGGTACAAATCCATCCCAAGCACAAGAAGTTCCTGAGGTTCGCGGTTGGCGACTCGCACTTTCAGTTTCGGGTCCTGCCGTTCTGATTGACCTCCGCCCCGAGGGTCTTCACCAAGCTCATGGTGGTGGTGGCAGCGAATCTCAGGAAAGGGGGGATTCACATCTACCCCTACCTGGACGATTGGTTGATCAGGGCACGCTCTCCCGAGCAAGTCCTGGATCATCTGTCAGTCAGCTGCCACTCCCTTTACAGGCTGGGATTCTCCCTCAATTTAAAGAAGTACATTGGAGCAGTGCTCGACACATCCCTAGGGCAGTGTTTTCCACGCTAGGTGAGGGCTCATCACATTCAGCAGATGGTGCACAAGTTTCAACATGCCCAGAGTCTCCCAGCGTTCGAGTTCTTGAGGTTGCTCGGCCTCATGGCATCCTGCATTCTTCTGGTGCCAGAGGCCAGGTTGCGGATGAGATCTCTGCAATGGGCTCTCAAGATGCAGTGGTAACAGTCCTCTGGCAGGATGTCGGACCCCGTTCAGGTGCCGCCCTCGTTCGCCCAGGATCTTCTGTGGTGGGCCGTCAAAGGCAATCTGATGAGGGGAGCTCCATTTTGGCTACCCTGGCCGGAGGTGACGATCGTGACGGACGCATCCCTCATGGGATGGGGAGCTCATGCCAACGAGTTGACAGTAAGCGTTCGTTGGTCTCCGTCGGAGTCCAGACTCCATATCAATCTGTTGGAGCTGAGGGCTGTCAGGCTTGCTCTGAAGCTTTTCTGCCGGCTGTGCGAGGAAAGAATATCCTGATTCTGACGGACAACACAGTGGCCATGCACTACCTTAACAAAAAGAGGGGGGCAGGGTCACTTCCTCTGTGCAGGGAGGCGATGCAGCTCTGGTTCTGGGCCATCCAGCAGGGAATTTCGATCTCGGCAGTTCATTTGGCCGGAGACGAAAACGAGACGGCGGACGGTCTGAGCAGGCAGAGCACGATCTCTCACGAGTGGGAGTTGGCTCAGGAGATTCTCCTGGAGATCTTCGCCCTTTGGGGGACCCCTCAAGTGGATCTCTTCGCCTCCAGTGTCAACCGGAAGTGCGAAATGTTCTGCTCACAGGAATTTCCTCCAAGAGGAGCCTTAGGAGACGCGTTCGTGGTGGAGTGGTCATTCCCACTGCTGTACGCGTTTCCTCCAGTCCCCGTCATCCCGCAAGTGCTGCGGAGGTTACGGAGGTTCGGTTCCCGGATGATCCTCATTGCTCTGGCATGGGCCAGGTGGACCTGGTACCTGGACCTTCTCGACTTGTCCATCTGCCCTCCACGTCGTCTTCCCTTCCGAGACGATCTGCTCTCACGGGAGAGGGGGTCAGGTTCTCCATCTAGAGGTCAGATCCCTCAACCTTCACGCTTGGCTTCTGAAAGGTTGAGGTATAAGGATTGGGACCTCCCTGATGACGTGATGGAGGTGTTGCTTTCGGCCAGATGGCCGGCATCAAAGTCCCTGTACCGTTGCCGTTGGAGAAAGTTCTGCGACTGGTGCAGGGTTCAGTTTTTTTCATGTGACATTCCTATAGTTCTGTCTTTTTTGCTTTCTTTAGCCCCCAGGGGCATGCAAGTGGGTACTATTAAGGGTTACCTGGCAGCGCTGTCCATATTTAAGCGCTCGTCTGAGGAGTATTCTTTAATTTCTCAGTTTCTGAAAGGGCTCACTAATGTGTGCCCTCTGTCACCTTTACAGGTGCCCGGTTGGGATTTGAACCTTGTTCTCAAGTTTCTAATGGGTGCTCCATTTGAGCCTTTACATTCTTGTCCTTTGAAACTGTTAACCCTTAAAAGTGTATTTTTAGTTGCACGCAGTTAAGCCACCCTTCACTGTGTTTCATAAAGACAGGGTTGTCCTTCGAGTTTGTCCTTCCTTTCTTCCGATGGTGGCGTCGGGATTTCATTTAAGCCAGAAGGTTGTTCTTCCGGCATTTTATCCTCCTCCGCATCCTGGTAAGGACGAGGAGAGGCTCCAAAAGTTAGATCCTAGGAGAGCTTTAAGTTTCTACATTTCACGCATGTCCCGGGTCAGAGTGGACGAACAGCTCTTTATGGGTTACACTGGAAGGCGTTTGGGACAAGCTGTGACTAAGCAGACTTTGACTAGATGGATTATCTTGGCAATTTCTGAATGTTACCGCTTGGCGGGTAAGGACCCTCCTCTAGGTTTACGGGCCCATTCGACTAGGGGTATGGCTGCCTCTACTGCCCTGCAGAGGGTTGTTCCTATTCGTAACATCTGTGATTCAGCCACTTGGGCTTCGGTCCATACTTTTGTACGTCACTACTCCCTAGATTCTATCCATGGGCAGGATCTGGCCTTTGGCAAGGCGGTGCTTTACTCTGCAATTTGATTGGGCATTCTAAATTTGTATATTCTAAATTCTTTTCCCACCTCCTTACGTTGGTACTGCTTTGGGAGTCTGTCATAGATATGGAATACGTCGGAGGACCCAATCCCCTCGAAGAACAGTTCTTTCGATGGGATGGTCTGACGACATATTCCATATCGCTCCCTCCCTGCCTTCCCCACTACAGAATTTCTTATGCGATTGCAGCTTACGTTTCCGCAAGACTTTCTGTAGTCATACTGGCAGTAGTTTGGTGCCACACATTCTGGGAAAAAACTACAACTGAGGCTACGGGCGTCGTGCGTCCTACTTATAACATCCGGTGAGGTCGGCCGTCGGAGGAGGTCCTCGAAGATGGCGTATCGACGTCATTGACGCAGGACGCAGATGGCGAAAGATTTTCCGAAGCAGCACAGCTGTGGTGATTACTGTCATAGATGTGGAATACATCGTTGGACCATCCCATCGAAAGAACGTTACCAGGTAAGAGAGTAACTTGTTAATTGGGCTGGTCAGATAGCAACACAAATTGCACGCTCGTTCCGACATCTGTGCGCCGCCTGCTGGTGCAGATTCGAATCCCGGCAGGGCCAACTTATCTTTTATCCATCCGAGGTCAATAAATTGAGTATCACGCAGTGGGATAATAATATGAACTGTTATTTCAGCACTCAGATACCTGCGGGTTTGTATCACGAAATAAAACTAGATAATAAAACCAGATATTATACATAGGTATTTGATCTATAGAAAGAAGGTAACCTAGTGATTAGTGAATAAACAGGCTTAGGTTATTTGGATCACTGATGAGGTAGTTCATGATAGTGGTGTATTTCTTGAATTTGTTAAAGGATGTACATTCTAATTAGACAATTGCCCCAAACATAGGTTCCGTCCTGCATCTCTAACGCTGTATGGTCAGGCTGTGCTTTGCCATCCAAAGACATCTTACTCGCTCATATATTTCCCCCCTCCATGTACACATGCCTCTTTAAAATCTCGTAACATTACTCTGCTGTGTTTGTTGCAACTCTTGTAAACGCGAATAGATATGTTTGAGCAAATCTTTGATTCTGCAATGGGTGCTACTTTAATATCATCAAATAGATTGCTGCCTCGGTACAGAGGACTGATGTAAATTCTATGATCTATGACAATAGCACCCCAAGCATGGAGTAAGAAAATGATTCCTGCCAAAGTGGCACGGGTGGGTGGGACAAGTCTACCATTGGTCAATAATAAGATTACCAATTGAAGGGATCAGTATAGGTTTGATTAGCAGGCTAGATTTCAGCTAGAATTCTTAGTAGTCAGCACGCTATGGCCGTTGCTTAAACCTGGAGTACCTCATCCCTAATAGTTTTTATGGTATATGTTCCCAAGGCCTTGGCAATCGTGAGGTGCATTTGTATAGACAGTTAGGCCATGGATGGGTTCACTCTCGGATTAGTTTACTGGATCAGGACTACATGCTGCATGTCATCTTTTCATCCAAATGGGCAACATTGAGTGGCTAATAAGCAACTCCTGCCTCCCTTGCCATCTCCTTTTCTTGTGGCTGGCATCTCTACCAAATCAGATTGGCCACATTGCAGACGGTTTCAAATGTAGCTCCCACTTGGTGTTCCGGTTTTGCTGTACAAACTTAGGCTACATGTCTTCCATTAGACTACACAAACCAGCGCTTTTGATTGTGTGGGACATTTAAAGCTGTATTTGAGCTTTGCTAAATAGCTTGTTTGTAGACTGGCGTCGCTCTGAAAGGTTGCCTCTTTGCCATATGCCCATCCCTCTTGCTTTTATTCTTTTATTGATTTTATTTTTTTTTCTTTTGTATTTGCAGGTTGACACCTTGGAGTAGCACATGTCAAATACCATATGTAAGGCTGTTAGACATCAGCCCACATACCCTCTGCCATTGGTGTGTGCCTTTTGGGTGCTCACTGTATGCACTTTGTGGTCTTTACACTGGGCTTCACTCTCTTCTGGCTGGTGCTGTGCCCATCTGTCTGCACACCTCTAACTAGGACATTAGCTACACAGTGACACCTTACAATTGGGATTCACCTAGTGCCCGTGCAATAACATAATGTTGAAGTTCAAAACCAAACTAATGAAGTGAAGGATATTAAACGTCATTAGCATTCGACGTCTATTTTATTCAGAAGCTGTGCACGCTTAGCAGTGTTTCATAATACATCTACTTGCTCAGAGGCACGCTGTGAGCAATTACATCACATACGCTCTGCACCCAGCAAGAGCTCATCTTCACACCATGTGGAGCATCCATACGTCACTGTTGGCTATGGCAGAAGGGCCCTAAACTTCCAGATTTTTACTATGCACACACACTTCAAAAAGCATCATCACGGAACAGGTCATTGAGCAGTTTTCATGTCATGACCGTTGAATAAAATATCTGCTTACCTGTAAGGGCTCCATGGTGACTTCTTGTGAGCTCTATTGTGCTGGCTGAACGTGCACCCCCCAGAAAGTATTTAGTGAGGGACATCCAGATTGGTTAATTGAAAAACAACGTATCTGATTTGTTTGAAGCTTGGAAATGTTTCCAAATGGTGGGCATTGTAATTTGCTAACTGAATGTGTTTCCACAGACCCTGCACTGCAAGCATGTGGAAAAGGAGTGTTTAGCAGTCCTCTTTAGGTTCCCTCTGACCCCGTGGAGGGTGGGGGGGAGAATAGAGACATGGCATATGCAAAAGAAAACGGCGAAAACCACGTTGTTTTCCCCTCTGAGGGTCCACACCCTACACTTGGAGGATGGGGTCCTGGAGGAATATAGCCCCAAGTAGAAATCGAAATGATAGATTTGGTTGTGAACAGGCCCTTGGACTATTAGTAACCCTGTTGACTGGGTCTGGGGTGCACAAGCCAGTTCCATAGAATCAATACAGATGTCATAACCATCTGAGACCTGCAGGCCACCAATGGCCCATGGAACCACAGTGGGGAAAGGTAGCCACTGAGACTGGGCATGTGGGACACTGCCCATGGTCTCTTAAGCAGGATAAGGAGGCCACTAGAGATCACTTTGGGGTGTCTAGGGAGCGGCCTCTGGAAGTGCCTCTGTCAAAGTGAGGACTTGCCATGGACATTGCCCTGTTCAGGGGACATGTGCCTGACTTTTTGTAATGCTCCGGCCATTGTCCATGGCCACAACCTCTGCCCACTGCAGGTGGATTTGCAGGGCAGAGAGCATGGCCTAAATGCCCAACGGGCATGGCCATAGAACTACTGGACACATTGATGCAGCTACACCAAACCTGGCATGAGTGGTTGGATTTAGCCAGATCAGTGGCATCTATATGTAAATATATCCTGGCTTATCACTAAAGGACCGTTTTGTGATACAAGATACAAAATGGCTTTGGTATAGATTAGACTATAAGCCAAAAGTAGTCAAACCATGGCAGCGCGGGCAGGCAAATTGATGTTACGTAGTAAGAAGGCGTACTCGCTGTCACGCCATGAGAGTTGCATACTAAAGGGAACAAACACCACAAGGTAAATGGCAGAAGCATTTCTTTCAATGAGAAAAGCCTAAGCCAACAGATAAGAACATTTTAAACATAACAGTTCCAGATACTCCACTCCAGTAACAACTCAATCACCCATTGTTCGATTATTGCTTGTTTTTCGGTGAGAATTGAATACTACAATAATTAGGAATTACTATTATTTGGCAACCATGCAGTTGAAAAGGAGAATAATTCAATGATCTCCTATTAAATAAAGGAGAGATGGAAGCTGAACAAACATCAGTAGGGGACGTTCATGTAACAGTTTATCGAGAAGCCACCCTCAACACGGGGGACTTCCTTTGCACCCCATTAAGTAGTTTATTCAATAAACTTAGCCCTATCTCAGACACATATCATGCCCCTTGGATCCCTCTCCCCTGAGCTAACAATGAGCAAAGAACCGGTGTACGGGAAATATATTGGCATTTATATAAATTAAAAGTAATAGAAATTAGCACGAAAATGTCAAAAAAACACTTTATCCATGGCACAATACAATCAACTTCTCTCAGCATAAACAAAATAATTACACTGATCAATAACGAAGGCACTTATGTAATGTTGTCCAATTTTGATTGTCCTGCCGGTTTAAAAGGCTAGCAGTAGGATTTCAAGATTGGTAATGATGATTTTGCCCACACTTTTTGTTTACAATAAACACAGGGAGATTTATCATTTTTCAGACCCCCCTTGCTTTGGTCTATTTTTTTTTTTTTTCCGAATATATTTTTTATTGGTTTTGTACATACATTGCATCAACTGTTTGCGAATACATAAAGAGCACTGCGCGCAGCGCGATTGAGTTTAGAGGTGCAAGTAGTAGAACAACAAGGACAATGTCCTTCATAACAAAACAACAATCATAACAGGTCAGAGGGCAGTTCATGGGTCGAAGCAAGCGTTTAGTCTAGCCCTGATGGGCAGTGATGGATTGCATGTGGGCGGAAAGGGATCCTAGTATGGGCTTTAGGTACTGAGTCGTTCTTAGATTGCGGTGAGCGATAGATTATTCGGGCATTGGAGCATCATTCCTGAGTTCATTAGCAGTCCGGACCCTGGGCCAATTTGTACCTCTGCTCTGCTTTGTCCCCTTTGTGTTTATTCGGTTTTGTCCATCCATCGTAGGGAGGGGGGTTGTCGTGCCAGACCTGGGAATTTCTGGGTGAAGTCCAAAAAGGGAGCCCATGTTTGGGAGAATTTGTCTCTGTTTCCGAACCGAAGGGCCGTAATTTTTTCCGCTGCAATTATGTCCCAGCATTTTGTCCACCACATTTGTACTGCCGGGCCCTCTGGGTTTTTCCACAGCCTAGCTATGGAGATTTTTGCGGCCGTTAACAGGTGGGAGCATAGCTCTGCTCTGTGCCCGGAGAGGGGGAATTGGCCCTCCCCGCTTGACCCCAATAGAACGATGCCCGGGTCCCATGGGATAGTAAGTCCTGTGATTTTATTGATGTGATCCAGCACTGTTTTCCAGAATTGAGTAGCCTTGGGACATGACCAGAACAGATGAAAGAGTGTGCCTTTGTCCGGGCATCCTCTCCAGCAAGCCGGGGGAATTGTGGGGTTGCATTTATTGAATGTCTCCGGGGTCCGATACCACCTGAAGCATACCTTAAATGCCCCTTCCTTGTTGGAGACGCATTTTGAGCTTCTGTTTGCTCTTGCCCAGATGTGGTTCCACTCCTCCACCTCGATAGGCCTCCCAATGTCGTTTTCCCACTTCAGCATATATGGCTCTTTGCGGGATGGGTCTGTTCTGTCCAAGAGCTTGTAGAGGATGGAGATTCTGCCCTTTGGCGGGGACCCTGTGAGGGTGAGTTCCAGGGCTGTGAGGGCTCTGCTTCCGTGACGTTTCATCTCCCTGCTCGAGAGCCAGTGGCGGAGCTGGGAGTATCTGAATATCTCGCTCTCCGGCACATCGAATTTCGCCTTGCAGGCCTCGAAGTCTAGGGGGTTTCCTTCCTCGTAAAAATCTTGTATTCTCTCCAGACCTCCATTTTTCCAGCTCCTAAAATTCCTGTGGTTACAGCCCGGGGTAAATTCTGGGTTTCCCCAGACCGGGGTGAGTGGGCCCGTCGTGCCGCGAAGGTTCCACAGTCGCGCCGCTTTCTTCCAGCTCCTTACTGTATTTTCAGTTGCCGCCAGGGGACCCCTGCCCTCGTTTGCGCTGGGTTCCTTAAGGTGTGGCAGCAAGGTTATTGGGCTTGGACTCCAGCCCTCCTCCAACTCCAACCAGCGAGGCTTAGATGTGGCGGGGAGCCAAGCGAACGCCGATGAGAGCTGAGCGGCCAGCACATATCTTGCAGCATCGGGCGCTCCCAGACCTCCCGTCTCCCGACCCCAGAGCATGACCCTCCGCGGGATGCGTGGCTGTTTCCCCTCCCAGATGTAACTCATGATATTCTTTTGTAGCTTCTGGATCTCTTGTTTCGGGATTTTGGTGGGTATGGCAGCACATTGGTAAAGGAGTCTAGGGATGAGGTTCATCTTCAAGGCCGTGATTCTTCCGAACCATGAGATCTCCTGCTTTTGCCAGCGTATGAGATCGCCTCTGAGTTCTTTCAGGAGTGCCGGAAAGTTGGCTTTATATAATCTACTGGAAGCGCCGGGAAGCTGGACCCCCAGATACGGGAGGTTCTTTTTGGCCCAAGGGATCTGATATTCTTTCTCCAGGCCTGATACTAGCTGGCTAGGTAGATTGATGCTTAATGCTGTAGACTTGGTAAGGTTAACCTTAAAGCCTGAGGCTTCCCCGAATTCTAGTAGTTCCTTCCATAGGGCCTTCATGGATTCCTCTGGTTTGGTTAATGTGAGGAGGACATCATCGGTGTAAAGGGCGGCTTTATATGTTTGGGACTTGATTGCCAGACCTTGGATCCTTGCATTGTGGCGAACTCTGATTGCGAATGGCTCCATGGAGAGGGCGAATACCAGAGGGGACAGGGGACAACCCTGTCTAGTGCCTCTTGAGATTTTGATCATTTCGGACCTGACTCCATTCATTCTGAGGCTGGTGGAGGGGTGCTGATTGTTTGCTAATGTCCATTTTATGAAGTTTGGGCCGAAGCCGAAATGTGAGAGTGAGTTTCGGATGTAGCCCCAGTCAAACATATCAAAAGCTTTGTGTGCGTCCAAGGATAGTATCATCAGTGCCTGCCCCCTTCTATTGGCAGATTCGATGACGTTGATGGTTCTTCTTATGTTATCATGGGTACTGCGGCCGGGTATGAATCCCGTCTGGTCCGGGTGGATAATAGACGGAAGCAAGGGGGCCAACCTGTTCGCTAGGGTTTTGGTAAAAATGTTTGCGTCATAGTTCAGAAGGGAGATAGGTCTGTAGGAGGCGCACTGGCTCCGGTCCTTTCCAGGCTTCGGCAGTAGTACCGTTATTGATTCTTCCATAGAGGGGGTGGTCGTGCCTGAGGATAGGAATGAGTTGAATAGGGTGGCCAGGTGGGGAGATGGGATGTATGAAAATTTTTTATAGAATTGGGCGGTAAGCCCATCTGGAGCAGGGGTTGAATTTTTCAGTTTGGTTATGGTTTCACTAACTTCTTCTACCGAGAAGGGGGCCTCCAGGGCCTCGAGTTGCGGGCATGGGACGGCTATTTGCGCTTCGGCTAGGTATTTGGCTTGTGCTGCTTCGGACGTGGGGACCCCCGACATAATCGTTCTGTGATGAGAAACCATGATTTCCATTTTCTCTTTGATGGAGTAACGAAGAGTCCCTTGTGCATCCGCGAGGCTATGGATGAGGTTTCTTGTTTGTAGCTTTTTTAATTTGTGGACCAGGAGCCGGTTTGCTTTGTTGCTGTGCACATAATAAAACTGTTTGGTGTATGTTAGAGCCCTGGCCGCTTTGTCGGCCAGATGCATTTCTAGGGAATGTTTCGCCCTCTGGAGCATGCGGCTAGCTTTCCTGTTCGGGCCTCGTTTAAGGATGTTTTCTGCTTTTGCCACCTCTACTTCAAGTGCGTCTTGTTGTAGCTTGCCAAGACGTCTGAGTCGAGCTGTGCAGTCGTTTGCCGTGCCCCTAATGAGAGGTTTCATGGCGTCCCAAATCGTGGCCAACGAGGAGTCTTTGGTGGTATTTTCCCTGAAATAATTTTTAAGGGTTTCCGCAATTTCCGTTCTGATTGCGATGTCCGATAGGATGTGCTCTTGCAGTTTCCATTGCCTCTGGGGCGGCTCCGGGAGGCATGATACCCTCAGGTTCAATGTGACTGGAGCATGATCCGAGAGGGCTCTGAGTCCGATTTGGATGGATTCGACGCAGGGAATGAGGGCGCTTGAGATGAGAAGAAGATCGATCCGTGAGTGACCCAGGTGTACGTGGGAGAAAAAAGTGTAGTCCCTTTTTCCCCTGTTGGCCAATCTCCACACATCTATAGTGTCGGTTTCCCTTAAGAATTCTGCCATGGCCATGGCCAGGGCCTTGCTAAAATCCTCTTTCGATGGAGGGAGCGATTTATCCAGGTTTGGGTCGGGGGTCAAGTTGAAGTCGCCCCCTATAAATACGCGGCCTTCAGTGAAGGCAGCAAGTGTTGGTAGGAGGTTCCGAAGGAATTTGCTTTGCCCGGTGTTTGGGCAGTATATAGCGGCGATGGTGATGGGAAGTTCTACCAAGAGGCCTTTTAGCAGGAGATAACGACCCTTGGGGTCCCATTTGGTGGTTATATTGGTTAATGGTAAGTCCCGGTTTAGCAGGATGGCAACCCCTCTCTTTTTGAGATCCGCTGAGGCGAAGAATCTTTTGGTGTAGCGTTGAAAGGTTATGCGGCGTTCGTCGCTTCTGAGGAGATGAGTCTCCTGCAAGCAAATAATGTCGGGTGCCAGTTGGGCAAGCCTATGCTCCACGGACTTTCTTTTCCGGGGGGAGTTCAGACCCTGGACGTTCCAGGTCAAGATTGAGAGTTCCTTATCCGGCTGAGGCATTGTTGGGTGGGTTTGATAACAACTTTATGCTGCATCTTTTGGATTGTGGAGCTGGAGCCCCCTCAGAACTGATAGGACCCTTCGCCGCTGCCTTGGGGCTACCGAGCAGGGAGGAGGGCGCTCCGACAGCTTGTATTTTTGACCTTCGTTTCCCCCACGCCTCCCGCTCGAGCCCAAGCTCCAGCTCCGCTTTTCCCCCTGACCAAGGAGAACCAACAACATAAACTAAAACATAACTTAAAACAGCAAACAAATAAAGGTGTCCAGGCCAGCCTTCTACCAACAGGGCTGTCGGCTGGGCCACAGACGCCATCTGTGTCGGAGACCAAGGGGTCTCATGCTGTAGTGGTGAAGATCTTGTAGCTCAAGAGAGCGCTCTGCAGACTGCCTCGGCCCACAAGCTTGTAAGGTTAGAGGATCGTTCAACAGCAACCCAGATGGGCCAGATAATTGTGAGGCTATAGGATTGACATCTAGACTCCCAGAGGGCGGACAGGCGGCCGCTGCAGGGCCCCGGAGAGGATAAGCTTGGAACTGGGGTGTTCGGGTTCTCAATGGGTGCTGGTGTTTTTCCCCTTTGCAAGAGGGCCGCGCATCCTGCGTCGCCCGACCACCCGGGACCAGGGGCGAAGAGCCCCCCCCTCAGCCCCTTCGGGAGAGCGGGCTGGGCCCCTTGGGACCTCCCCCTCCGCGTCCGGGTTCATAAATGCTGCCGCTTCCCGTGGAGATGGAATTTGCTGAGTCTTACCCTCCCAAGTGAAGGAGAGGCCTGAAGGGAAGCTCCAGCGGTAGGGGATCTTGCGTTCTCGTAGCCAATCAGTCATGGGTTTGAGAGCTCTTCGTTTGGCTAGGGTTGAAGCAGCTAAGTCCTGAAACAGGGCAATCTCCGAGTGGCGGAAGTGGATCTGACCCATGGCCCTGGCCTCCTGCATGATCTCCTCCTTGAGCTTATAGAAATGAACCCTGACCAGGACATCAGCTGCCCCGCTGGGTCTCTGCCTGGGTCTAGCCCTGTGTACTCTGTCCAGCTCCAGGGGGGAGTTATCTGGGAGGGTGATAATGTGGCGGAGGAGATTGGAAACATAGGATGAGAGATCCTTCCCCGGGACTGCAGCCGGGATCCCCCGGATTCTGATGTTATTCCGCCTCGAGCGGTTTTCGGCATCCTCTTGTCTAGCTTCCAGCGCCTCGCACCTGCACTCCAGGGCCCTAACCCTGTCCGCCCCCTCTCTGATCTCAAAGTTCTGCTCACACAATGTAGTCTCAATCTCTTCGGTTCTTGCTTCCACCTCCCCCACTCTCTTATCCAACTGGGCAATTTGGGTCTTAACTTCTTCAGTGCCCTTCTGGAATTCCCTGGTGAGGGCCGATAGAAGGTCATGGAGGTCTGCTTTCGTGACCGCCTGTGATGCTTGGTCCTCGGGGAGGCCGTTCCCCACCCCAGCGTCAATGCGTTCACCCCTCTTGCTTTTTTTCCCCCCAATAGGCATAGTTAATAGTGTAGAAATATCCGTCTGCTTGGCGGCTTTACCCGATTTGGACATGGCAGCCCGAAGCCGCCCCTGCAGCTAAGACCGAGGCGGAGGGGCAACCAGCCAGGCCCGGAGGGCAGCAGAGCGTCCAGGCAGGGCGGGATGCGGCAGGTGCCGCCTTACCTTGTGGCAGTAGCTTAGGAAGGCTGCCTCCCCTCTCTGGAGGTGAGCCAGAAGCGTGTGGCGAGAGGGAGTCCAGGGGCCCAGAGGCGTGGAGCAGAAGCTGAGGGGAGCCCCGGGGCGGACTCAACCTGCAGGGTTGGGAGCGTGGAGAGACCCCGGAACCGGGTCTCCCAACTGCTGCCTCAGGGCACCGAGGGGGGGGACCTTGTTGTGCCTCCAGTGCTGTGCGAGGAGGGGGGTCGTCAGTTGCCAGGTTCACCTTGCTTCCGGAGATGAGCCCCCCCTGGGAGGTATGCTGGATGATGGGGGCCTTCGTGGCCCCGAGGCGAGTGGGCCCCGTCCACACTGCAGCGGGGAGATCCAGGCGCCGGCGTGGCTGAAAGTTGGCTAGGAAAGGGTGGGAGCTGTTGAGGAGCCGGATCCCTCCGATGGAGGTGGCCGGAGGATGAAGCAGGAGGGGGCACGGTGAGTAGCGAATTGGTTGCAGCCCCTGGGCGGCTGTTAGATTGCGGCCTCTGTCCGGGCTCACAGCCGGAGGCCCCCCGGAACGTTCCGCAAGGTTGCCGGCCTGGAGGCCGGGTCCCCAGATGACCCGCCGCGGCTAGCTGTCCTCCGGGTCGGCTCGATTTGCTGCTGGACTGCCCCCACAGGAGACCAGAGGCAGACGGGAGCCGCCGATGTAATTATCCGGGAGGAGGGAGGAGGAGGCGGGGAGGCCCCCGGACACCCCGCCCCCCGCTCAGGCACCACGGTCCAGGCCGAGTAGTCGGGGTGCGGGGCTGGTATGGAACTGCGGGCCGCCGATCCTGCCGATCTCCGATCCCCGGAGCAGGAGAGGTGGGGGAGGGGCTCCGAGAGCCGGACTCCCCGTCGGGTGCAGCCGGGCCCCAGAAGGGAGCCGGCGAGCCTCAGGGGTGATGTGGTGGCCAAGTCACTGAATCCCGCCAGCCCAGTCCCGCCTCCGGGGTGCTCCAACACCAGCCCCCCGGCCCCGAACCCAGCGCCGGGCTGGGGAAGAGGCCGCCATCTTGTTCCGTCCCTCGCACCCTCTTGGTTTGTCGCAGGCGGCGGATCTATGCAATCTGCATCGGTGGGGCTTCGTTATGCAGCCCAGGCATGCCGCAGCATCTCAGCTTTCGATCGCTGTCGAGTGGATCGAGTAGATCTGGCGTTCACGCGGGCATTTTCAGTGGCGACGTGACACCAGCCGGGAGCTCTCACAGAGCACGTCCGACTGCCATGGCTCCAAGCCACGCCCCCTGCTTTGGTCTATTTTAAGAAGTCGGGCGGAACATTGGAATGCTGTGGGGCATTTTGGTTTTCAGACCCCCCCCTTACTGAAAGGCCTGTGTTGGGGAAGCTAGATAAAAGGTTGGACTGATTTAAGAACAAAGACACCCCCCTTTCTTAAAGAAGTCGCGGTGAGCTGGAAAACAAGGATTATCCAATCAAATTATAGGCTATAGTTTTCAGCGCACACTGGAAAGTGAGCTTTGTTAATTTTGGTATTTTTAACAAAATTCACATTGTAGTGTTCTGCCAAATGGGGAATTAATTAACTTAATATTTTTGGTTAACTAGGCTAAGGATCTACATGGTTTTGCCCGCCCCGGTCCACTATAAGAGGAAAGGATTCAAATCAAGCAGACTCCCCCACCTTTTGGTTTCCCAGGGCTCGGTTCTCCTTACATAACAAGCCTCTGTTTAATGTTCAGGAAAGCCAGCTGCATCTCAGGATGCTCTGGAAAGATAGGGCAGGGGTCTGATCACCCCACTCTCAAAGATGGCCTCCCGCTCTACACCACAGGACCCAGTCAGCTTTGAGGCCTTCCTAGAAATAGACTGCTCCACACAGATACACTCTCAGCAATCTCCTCTGGTGTCACTTTACAGCTGTCAGATGGTAAGTTTCAGCAGCCTTCCTGATCTCTCTGTGTGTCTGTCCTTTTTCTGTTCTCTCCTTTTTTGTGTGTGTGCCCTGTCCTAGTGCCGTCCCCCTTATATAGCAGTGATGACAACCCCAATTTTACCATCTTGGGGAAGCACCCTGCCACTAGGAATGGACAGCTACCCTTCTCTCTCCTCCCAAACCCAGCCTCAAGTCAGGATTGGTTTAGGGGTCTGGAGCAACATATAGCAATTCCCATTTGTAATCGCCCTTTATTCTCCTTTCAACTTTTTTGGCAGAAACTAGTTATGTATCACAACTTCATAATTTTACTAGAAACTGCCATAGTAAACATATTTTCTGATTCAGCTAATCATGGGGAATTAGATAAACCGACCACCAAATCAGTAGCATATAGCACGCCCATGTGACACCTTTCTGCCGTTTCCATAAAAAGCACAACAGTTATGAGTATGTAAGTTATTAAGCATATCCCTAATTTCAAGTTCCACTCGCTCACCAACTCTCACATTTGGAACTTGTTCAGATCAGCCAGAAACCTAGTAAAACTGGCCATTACAGTTCCCAGAGTCACAGGTAGATACATTTCATATCCCCAAAATTGCCTGGAAATTGCATTAATAATGGTACATAGATGAAATCCATCCGCCTTACGATGGCTGAGAAAAAGGCCTAAATGATAACGGTCCTTTTAAATTAATTGTGAATCTTCATGTGGGAAAAATGGCCCTGACTCCTCGTCATGATCTCCAAAACCCCAGCATGTAATACAGGAAGCATCTGGTCTAGAAGAGTAGCTAACTGGCACAGGAATAGGCTTTTGCCTGTATTTTCCATCAGTTGCCCTTCCAAAATGGCCCCCGGGACAGGTCACCCAGCACGATCCAAGATGGTCCCCAGTGGGCCTGTAGCACAGAATCCTTGGTGGTCTAGTGGTGCTGGGTGGAGCCCAGGGCTATATAAACCCCGCCCTGGGCTACACCCAGCGCTTAGCGTTTTCTTTACCTGAATAGAGGCAGCGTAACGCATGCCTTCTCTGATCCATGTGCAACGGACCCGGCTTTTGGTTCAGTGATCCAGTGTTTTTATCTGCTTGTGAACTTACTTGAATACTCACCTCGACCTCTCCAGGAACCCGCTTGGCTGCTCCACAGCTCTGTTTTCACCGCGAGGATCGAGCTTTCTACTCTGCTCATCCGCAGCATCAGGAAAGTACGCCCGCAGCTCCTGCAAGACAGAGAGGACACTGAAGTAAGCCAGAGCTTAATACTTCACCTCTGCCACTCCCCCCGCCCCATCATTGTACTCACTCTGGTCTGCTCTCCTAATTGCTACATCCACGCAGCGGGGCTCCGCTGCTATCATTGCGCGCCGCAGCTGCAGACTGCACCCGGACCTGAAAAGAAGGCAAATACAGTTTAACATTGAGCACAGGCGCGCAGCAGTAAACCACTCAACACTTGCTTGAACAAACAGCAGAACGCGTGCTGCTGCTATATAAGGATATTGAAGGCACGTAGTAACAACGCTGTAATCTGCATCATCAAACGTGCTTGGACGGACAGTGTTATTGTTGACACTAAGCAGGCAGTGAACCACCCACCTCATTATGTGTGCTCAGTAAGACTTTTAATAGCACGGATTCTAGCGTCCACAGCAAAGAAACACTCTCCAAGGCAACAGGTGTGTCGCAGCCGGCTTGGGCCACCTTTAACCCAGTAAGGTACCTGGAATAGACTGCAGGGAGACTGAGATGGACTACAACCTAACAAGAGGTGAGCAGAATTTGGTGTTGGCAGCCAGCATATGTAGAGTAACTTGCAGGGTCACCTCCCTGTAGGGAGTAGAGCGGTGGTTGCCCATTGTTAAATACCGCTATTCCCCTGTCCTTAGGTTCCTGAGAGACCCACAATACCTTCCAGAGAGATCCAGAACCCCTTCATCCACCAAACCAAGCCACACTCCTTTTTCTGTCCACTGGGCAATGAATACAGCATTGAGCAGAGAGGAGGGAGTGTTTTGGACTAACTACAAAAAAGCCAGCATTATACGCCAACAGACCGGACCAGGCACTCCTGCAGGGCCCCAGAGGCAAGTGTTACAGAACGCTAAGCCCACGTTACTACTTTGCCCGAGTGCCATGGCATCACAGATAGACCAGCTAACCGCTTTGCTGGGGGAATTGCGGGCTGAGATGCACGCCGCCCCCTCAGAGACTAACGCAATAAGAAAAGAGCTAGTTGCGAACAGGGAGAGAACAGAGGAATTAGAAAAACGTCTCACCAGAACGCAAGCAGGACAAACCCCTTTGCCCGGCCCATCAGATGGCGACAGCAGCAGTACCTCAGATACAGGTGATCACTCCAGTTACCGTCCCTTTGGCCCCACCAGAGAGGTTCATGGGGGATCCCCCAGAAATATGCAGTATTCATGAACCAGTGTCGGCTCCACTTCCTATGTCGCCTAGGGGCATTCCCGACGGATCAAACCAAGGTGGCCTTCCTCCTGTCCTACCTAGGGGGGCATGCCTCAAGCTGGTCAGTACCACTAGTTAATTGGGACGACTTTGTCCTGTATAATTTTGCTAACTTCCAGCAGGAAATTGATAAGCTTTTCTCCCATCGCACCTGGGGGCATACCTTGGATGGAGAGCTGTTGGCCCTCTGACAGGGGTCTCAGCATTTACTGGTGTACATGACTACATTCAACCGACTGGTGGCTGAGACCAATTGGCCCGAGGACAAGTAAACCACCTTGTTCTACCGGGGCCTACAGAGCGAGTTGAAAGATGTCCTAGCACAGGTTGTGAATTCACCGGAACATTGTACGGACTACATTGATCTAGTAGTGCAACTAGACCACCGCCTACAAGAAAGGCGGTCTGATCAATCCCGTTTTGAAAATCAACCCTTGTATGTACACCCCTGTGATACACCTCGAACCACTGACAACCCGCCCGAACCGATGCAGTTGGGAAGCATAAGAGGTCCATTAACCAAGGAAGAAAGAGAACGATGCAGAAAGCAACAATTATGTTTGTACTGCGGTAAAGCAGTGCACTTCTTGAGACTGCCCAAATAAGACACCTCGGAAACCACTGGGAGCTATGGAAGCCATAGCAGAGCCGGAAGAGCCATCGGGAAACTGCATGGCTCAACAAGAATAGAGACCAGCTTGTCGGGAAAAGAAGAGACGTCAGCGGTCTCGCATCTTACAACACCAGTCATCCTACTATGCCCCGAACAGCCTCAACGGATGCATGCACTAGAACTGTACATCGACTGTGAGGCAGTAGGTAACTACATGGACATCTCAGTGGCCCTATGGATAGGCATGCCCATTCAGAAATGGAAAAGAGTTAACATCATATCAGTGGATGGGACTCAGCTGTCATCTGGGCCAATAACCCAATGTACTGGAACTGTTGTATTGCTATGCCATGACGATCATCGATTATCTTAGATCTAATCAACGCTCCCCAATTCCAGCTGATTTTAGGAATGCCCTGATTGGTATGCCATAATCCAGCCATAGACTGGCGAAACCACTCATTGACTTTCCCAGCCGAATGCATTCAAACTTGTTACCCTGTTTCAACCAAAGCTGATGAGGCCCAAGCACCAGAAGTTGAGTCACCTGGAACCATACTTGGACTCGTAGGACAGCTGCCTCTGGAATATAATGAATACCAAGACGTTTTTCACAAGGATCAAGCTAACACCCTGCCACCCCACGGACCCGGCTTTTGGTTCAGTGATCCAGTGCTTTTAGCTGCTTGTGAACTTACCTGAATACTCACCTCGACCTCTCCAGGAACCCACTTGGCTGCTCCACAGCTCTGTTTTCACTGTGAGGATCCAGCGTTCTACTCTGCTCATCCGCAGCACTAGGAAGATAAGCCCGCAGCTCCTGCAAGACAGAGAGGACCCGGAAGTAAACCTGAGCTTAATCCTTCACCTCTGCCAATCCCCCTATCATTGTACTCACTCCAGTCCGCTCTCCTGATTGCTACATCCACGCAGCGGGGCTCCGCTGCTATCATTAAGCGCCGCAGCTGCAGACTGCAGATGGACCTGAAAAGAAGGCAAAGAGTGTTTAACATTGGGCACAGGCATGCAGCAATAAACCACTCAAAACTTGCTTGAACAAACAGCAGAACGCATTCAGCTGCTATATAAGGATATTGAAGGCACGTAGTAACAACGCTCTAATCTGCATCATCAAACGTGCTTGGGCGGACGGTATTATTGTTGAAACTAAGCACGCAGCGAACCACCCACTTCATTATGCGTGCTCAGTGAGA
Organism: Ambystoma mexicanum; assembly: GCF_040938575.1. NCBI lineage: Eukaryota > Metazoa > Chordata > Amphibia > Caudata > Ambystomatidae > Ambystoma > Ambystoma mexicanum. Next base: position 1,054,359,334 of record NC_090931.1, on the reverse strand, counting down.
CTTTTAATAGCACGGATTCTAGCGTCCACACCAAAGAGACACTCTCCAAGGCAACAGGTGTGTCGCAGCTGACCTGGCCTCCTTTAACCCAGTTAGGTAACTGGTATAGATTGCAGGGATACTGAGATGAACTGCAACTACAATGTAACAAGAGGTGAGCAGAATTTGGTGTTGTCCGCTGCATATCTAGGGTAACTGCAGGGTGGTGCGGGAGTAGAGCGGTGGTTGCCCATTGTTAAATGCTGCTATTCCCCTGTCCTTAGGTTCCTGAGAGACCCACAATACCTTCCAGAGTGATCCGTGACCCCTTCATCCACCAAACCAAACCACCCTCTGTTTTCAGTCCACTGGGCAATTGATCCAGCAGTGAGCAGAGAGGAGGGAGTGTTTTGGACGAACTACAAAAGGGCCAGCATTATATGCCGACAGACCGGACCAGGCACTCCTGCAGGGCCCCGAGGTTAGTGTTACACTCCTGCCTTCTGGTCATTTGTTTTCACTGGGTCAGCCTGTGCCCAGAGTTTTTTTTGATCAGTCTCCTTTGTGCTGGAAGCTTGCTCTTTGAAGTGGGTGCCCCCATTTTCGCACATATTAGCCATGTGCCAAGGGGTAACTTTTCTTGAAGATCTTTGCTTTCAGAGCCAGCAGGTCTGAAGTACACTGCATTTCGACGCTTTTAGCAGGACATTTTATTGCACTTGGTCATTAGATGGGCGGCGTGAAATCCAGGCTGGAAGTGGGAGATGTCCTTGTGAAGTTTTGCCCACAGCCAGCAAAAGGGTCTGCCCTGGGCTGAAATTTTCCATGAAGACAAAGTGGGTTTCAACTGTCACTGGTGTTTTGTAGGTGGAACATAAAATACATTGCTTTTGGTCAACCCGCACATCATGTTATGTTTTCCTGACATTTTTCTGTGAGCAGTGATATTTTTTTCACTTTTACTTTTTAAACTCATTTTTATTTGCACACACCTGTGCAGGCCGTTTTTGTTTTCCATGTGACAGGGATCTTTGATTCCTACTTCCTTTGTAAATTAAAATGCTGCTTATCAATTGGTAATGACAGGTAGGCCGCTTTACCCACGGCTCTTTCATTTTACTTGAAAAACAACAACAAAGGCCAGACCGTTTTTTTTCAGTGTTTAAAATCTTGCTATTCATTTCAAAGGGACTTCTGTTTGTGGCCTTTAAATGCAACTCACATCCATTACTGAAAATTGATAGCAAATGGAGTAGTTTAAATCTAAAAGGTATTCAATATCATAAAACTGTTCACTTTCCAGAGGCACACATGTCGATTTTAGAATCTTAGTAGGACCCCAACACATATTTAAAGGATATGTATCTTCAAAATCAAGAAACTAGATATTTGCATCTGTAATATTAAGGTTTTTTTGGCGATGCTGTGTAAATATCTAACTGTGGAAGTTTACCCACGTTCATTTTTAAACCAAGCTGTTCTGTGATTTGTATGGCAGAATCAGCATTCATTAAATGTATTTGAACATGATGGCTATTAGAACTTGAAATCCAACCAGATAGTTAGGTCATTTTAATGTGCAGTGATGGTATTCATTTTTTTTATTTTTAGCAGTAAAAGAATACACTTACTAAAATGTAATGTGAGTATATTTGTAATCCATTGATTAAAAGGCGGTGTCATAAGACTTTCAGGGGAAATACCCTTAAAGACAAAGGACAAGAAAGTTATGAGAAATTAGATACCCTTGATGAAAGCTATGTTGGGTGTCCTGACCCACGTTTGAGCTATCATGCTGCAACATTTGGTGCTGTGGGCTTAGAAAATCCAAGATGGCCAAAAAGCCCACATGTGCGCCAGAATCCAGGAGAACCACGCAGTTTGTGCGCACACCAAAATGGTTGCCTAACTTGCCACCCACCAGTGCGAGCATGATGGGCCAGGGTGCCATGAGTGGAATGGGTGCCAAAGGTAAAACAGCAGCGCCTGTTAAAAAAAAACGCTTTAAAATTACCTTTGGTTTCTCTGAATGCCAGCTCAAAATGCTGATTTGCAAACATTGCAACACATCCAAAAATCTCACTGAACACCAGCAGACCTCTGGCAGAATGAAGTTTTGTGTGCCTACAAAATCTGGGAAGATGAAGAGCCCAAAATAATGTTGATAACAAGACTGGCTGAGTGCTAAACTGAACTCAAAGACACTAAAATCGAAATGTTTAGAATAAATGAGTGACCTACTTTTGAGTGTCACATAGTTTGTCACTGTTGTAATGTCATAGTTTTGAACTTAGAATCAGCATTCTAGCTGCATGTGTAAAAATTGTAAGTTTGATTTAAACTGGGAACCCAAAATGACATGTAGCTAAAAACTGGCTTAAAGAGATTCCAATTCTGCCTGACATCTACCCCCACAGGAGTTGAAACATGATCCGCAGGTTCCCAGGCCTGGCTGCATTCTGTTGCCCCTGCCAAAAGGAGGTCACACACTCTCTGATTGAATTACCTGGGGACTGCAGGAAACTAAACAAAGGGCCCAGGCAGATGGTTTATTGGGGGAGTCGTAAATGGCTTCCTTTTGAACAAAGCCCTTCCTTGACTCAGACAGATGGTTTATTGGGGGGGTCATAAAGTGGCTTCCTCTTGGCAGAAACGGGGAGGGGCAGCCCCCTCTGAGGACAGGCTGAGCTTAAAGAAAGTGGATAGACTGGTTTCTCCACCATGTGACCTGGGAAGACACACCCCTGTTGGCCAGAATATGATTTTAAGAAAGATGTATAACTCATGGTGCGGACTTGTCAAAATTATCTAAATGATACCATAATTCTTGTGATTTTTCTGCCCACATTTTAAGAGGTTTTAGGACCCGGTGGTATGATCTGGGGGTTTACGAGCGGAAAAGAGGCTGTTACTCTAAATGTATGCATGTTAAAAATCTGACACTTCCTTATCTAAATGCCCACATGCCTTGCACACAATTGTATAAATTTGGAGAAAAATTCGATATGGGGAAAGCTACTAAAAAGCGCAAAAAGTTGCCATTTCTTTACCCAAGCTCCTAGAAACGCCAGGGTCGGAACAGTGCCGCCCATCAGTAATGCATGATGTGTGTATGCAATGACAAACAACTGTGTGTCTGTGGAATATGTATTTGGGTCAAATATAGATTTGTGTGCAATTTGACAGGGGAATGTCCTTTCTGCAGGCCATAAAACAGCATCACCATGACTCACATTTCCTTTCCCCTATCAAGGAAGAGAGAAAAGCTTGACCAATGATCAGTTGAGAGAGGGGCTGGCTTAGTGATGCTGCGCTTGTGACACCCACTTTCAAAAGACATAAAAAGATCCACTGGAGGCTAGAGAGGACATTCAAATCCAGTTGCTGCGGAGCGTTTTGCCGGACCACACAACATCCAGAAGATACCAGTTCCAGACTGACTCCAGCTACATACTCCAGAACCTAGAATTTATACTTTAGAACCTAAATCAGAGGCCTAAAACCACAAGTTGAGTTCTCTGCAGCAGGCCTCAAATCATTGCAAGCTACTCACAGCCGGGCGAGCTGCTTGAATCCCTTGCCAAGAACTTTTGCCAGGACCAGTGCAGAGATCCAGGAGCCGTGCAAAGACCGCTGTATCCGGACAGACCAGACCAGTACCAGACCGTGCAGAACCGCAGACCCAGAGACCAGATCACTGTGAAGTGCCGAGACCAGAACCGGAGTCCAGTCCAAAACCTGACCAGATCTGTGGCGAGGCCTATTTCAAATTTATATTGTGAGTACCTAGCAGAACTGTGCAGAACCAATCTCTTAGTTAAAATAATCTAATCCAAACTATTTTAACCTAAGTAGAAAAGCCTCCTAGAAATCGTGTCATCTGTCATTTGTAAAGCTGCACAACTGTCACCTGTCAATTCTGAAGCTGCAAGCTGTCACCTGTCATTTTGAGTTTACTTTAAATCCGAAAAACTACCTTTATTTAATCGTCCATATCTCTGCAACCGTTTGGGCGAGGAACGAAATTTCCTCTGAAAGCTTAGAATCTCAGCTTTCCAACGAACCTAGAACCGACTTGCTACTCTTTATACTTTTGCCGTAATTACGATTCACGCACTCGCGAATTTTACCGCGATTTGGTTAAAAATCCAGCCACGTGTAACCATCAGCAGTCATTTCTTTCCTTGCTAAAAATTTGTTTGCCTCTTAATCACCATCTCTGAATCATTGCTAAAGTGAGCCTGAACTCATCCCGAGTATCTCTCACTCACCCTGAACCTCCTAAAGGGAATTAAAAGCATTTTCAGCATATTTCTCACTTCATTGCCACCACATTCAAAGCACTTGGGCCGGTGTTTTAAAACTCATACCGGTTTTCTCTAAGCTTGCTGGGGTGGGAATTGAATTTCGTATTGTATTTGATTGCATTCCTGAGAACTGTGTGTGTTACTTCCATCTCCTTCCATTTCTTACATTGCATAGGGGAGGGGGGTGAATTGCCAGAGAAAAAGTGATTCTTATCTTTTGCTAAAATCATATCAAGTATTTCTGTACTGCATTTTATTCCTCATTGCTTTTCCCTTGAAATCATAAAAGTATTTTTGCTACTTTATCCATCCTATACTAACTCCTCATTGATTGTAAAGAAGTGTGCTAGTGCCAGATTACCCATTGTTGATCAACATCATATGTCTAAGTGTACTATCAGATATTAATTTATTATAAAGTGTGATATATATATATTGTTTAAATTCTCAAATAAACCTTTTAAACATGCAAAACAGAACTACTTCTTGGCTCAGTGGGGCCAGGGGTATTCTAAGAGAGGGGTGTTATATAGGGGTAGTCATCCAGAACTCATGAACTGGACATAAAGATATATCAATAAGGGTTTCCATTCAGTATCCCAGACTAGGCATTGACTTAGCTGTAGTGTTGAATTGAATCCTCTTACAAATTGGGGGCTCGTAGCCGGGAATTCCGAATTAGATCTATCACTTATGCAGATTAATACAGTGTGCTAACTGACAAGATACATACATCCGGTCGGATCACCACGCTGTGTTACGCTGTAAAGCACTCCTCAAAAGGACGCTCTAAGGGAAAGGTCTGTTTTGCAAAATAAAATGCAAACTTCTGTAAGTCAGGAAGGAACTCAAATTCCAGAATGACGACCTTGGTAGATATGAAAATAGCCAGAGAGCACTTCTTACATAAGCTATTTGTGAGAGGCGAATGGACTCATCAGGACCAGACGGTCTGGTTGCAGGCAATCGCACCCCAGATCACTGAAACAGGGTCAGATATATGGAGAGACCAGGGTCCCTTACATGTGGCCCTGAGTGAACTATATATGGCCCTTAAGGCCAAGGATGAGCACAACAAGATTGCCAGGGTAGCGGCATATTTATATTTACATATGGGAGCCATGCAGGACAAATGTGCTGAAGGCCAAGATCTGGCGAGTAGGCAACTGCTGGCATTACAGAAGGCCCAATCTGATCTGGACTTTTCTGAGCAGGGGCTGCACAGAAGCCAGGAGTCAGAAAATGATAGTAGGCAGTATATCATTAAAATAAAAGAGGACATGGATATACTGCAACAGGAAAAGACAGACCAGGATACCAGAATTCGGGCCTTGCAGAAGGAGCACCAAGACAGTTTGGGCTCCTTACTGCAGAGCAGGAAAAAGCTGGAGCAACAGATCAATTTCAACAGGGCATGCACAGAGCAGGTAGCCACCTTGCAAATCCAACTAGACAGAGAGAAAGAGGAAAGCAGTAAATTGATTTTGAAAGACCTGGATACCCAGGCAGAGTTTGATGAAGAACGCCAGAAACATGGTGCCTTTCAAAGGCAGAGGGATGACCTGGCGTCACAAATGCAGGCTCTTGGTCAGGAAAGGGATACCTTAGGCCAGGAATTCTGCCATTTAAAAAGAAAAATTGAAGAAAATCACTTGGCCCTTCAGGGGCTGGGTGACCTCCAAAAAGAGCATCAGGGCTTGCTAGATCACACCAGGAGGGTGGAGGAGGCTCTGGCAAGAAAGGAGCAGGCCAATAGGGACACAATGCAGAAGGTAACCCTCCTGCAGCAAAGACTGGCCCAGTACTCCAGGACCAATCAGGAGGCACAGAGAGAGAATGAGGCTCTCTGCCAGCACAATGATAGGCTCCAGCAACAGGTAGCCATGCAGGAGAGACTGATAGTCTAGTAAGGCCTTAACTGAGGAACTAAAAACGCAGGTTCTTGCATTGCAACAGGAAGCAGGGGCGGATAGAGATGAGGTTCGCTGGGAAAGAGAAACTCCTGAGCATAACCTCAGGAACCCTAGTACCAGAGGCCTTCATCTCTCCCAGTCCTTGGACTCTGCCACCCCCATGCTGCCTGGCGCACATGAGCATGGGGCCACAGGGATGGCAGATTACTATCCAGCTAAAAGTATGGGGCTCATAGGCCAGTACCACCCAGGTATGGAGGGGCAGGCATCCGGGTATGGGCACCCAAGCACAGTGCAATTTAGTGGGGAACCCCAGGAGAGTAGGCCCACTAAGGGCATCCTGAAAACCTCTGCCCAGTTAGGTCAGTGGGGGGGATACCCAGCAAATCTTGGCAGCAAGGAGGGATCTGAAGACTCCTCTGAGCGGTACAGGAAACAGGAGACCAGGTCCCCACATTCTGCCAGCCATTCCCAGGCTCGCAGAATCCGGGAAAACCTGGAAGGTCAGACGGGCACCTCTGGGAGCAGTGCTTCTGAGTCAGAGGATGAATGGACCAGGGTTACCCGAACCAAAAAGGCCAATAAAGCAAAAAGGGCCTTGCTTAAGGACCCATTGAAGCAAATAAAGGCAATCAGGAGTGTCATCACTCCTTATCATAAGAACACCAAGTATTCTGTTTGGGAACACTTGGAGCTCTATGAGCAAATGATGGAGACTTTCCATTTGAAGGACAGCAGTAGCTGCATCCAGTACGTCAAATGGACATTTTCCCCAGAATACTCCAGTTTCTTTGCGGGGCTGGAGGACCAAAATCATTTAAGATGGTCCACCTATAAGGCGGCCATCTTGAAACATTTTTCTGTTCACAGAAATCCTCAAGAGGCTCGCAAGGCATCCTACAATTTGCAATGTGGGGAGGATCAGGCCCCACAAGAGTTTGTGCAAGAATTAAAACGTGCTTTTGCGCAGACCACCAGAAGGGTGCGCACGGATAGCAGAGAATTTATCAATACGTTTTTCCATGCCTTACCCAAATACATAATGACCCAGCTTGTGAGAGATTTTCATGAGAAAAGATCTTTAGACTGGGTCATTGAACAGGCTACCCGGATCTATGAGGTGCAGAAGCCTATCGAAAATAAAAATAACGCGCCGAAAAACCCCAAAACCAACAGCACCCCGGCTGCTGCCAAGGTGGCAGAGGTAAAGGTTGCCCCCGTTTTAGATTTGGAGATGGGGGGGGCCTAAAAACCTGCCTGGACCAAATAATTCACAGCCCAGAAGGCCCTCGGGCCAGTCACAGACAGGGAGTCGAAGAGGTAGTCCCACAAATGGGGTCCCCCGCTCCCCTGACTATGTAAGTCCCCGCTACAAGGGAAACCGACCAATCCTGGGTTATGTGTGGACTCCTCCGGCCCAAGGGGGGGGATCCAGCCAAGCACCTGTCCCAGGGAACTTCCCTCCCAACTTCCCACAGGAGGGCAGAAATTCTTCAAATCCTGGCAGAACTTTTTCCCCAGGTATCCACCCAATTTCCCGCCTCAAAATCATCCATCCTTCTTTCCCCAATTCCCTGAGCCCAGACAACCTCATCCGGGAGAGGGGAGGCCAAGGGTGGAGGGGTACCAAAATCTTCCCAACCAGGGCTACTACCAGAAAAGGGATAGCTAGCCTTCCCGGGATCAGCCCTGGGGAAACAATAGAGCCCCGTATCAGCCTGAGCGGGTTTCACAACTTGAGCGCCAGGTCCAAAATATGGCACGAGATCTGGGTCACATACTGAGGGCTCAACAGAACCCTCGGATGAGCATGCCACCGCAGAATGCCCCAAACTCTGGACCTGGTGCTCCAGAACAATGACGGGGGCAGCACCCAGATAACCCACCGGTTCCCAGGGAGGAGGCACAAGGGGAAGGGGGGTGTAAAGCCTTGGAGGAAGCTCCCTTCCCAACTTGTAAAAAGCCCCTGGAAAACCAGGAATCGGAAACAAAATCTCCTACCCCTGAAAGTCTGCCACCCAAGGAGCAGAGAGGAGGTAGGAGAAACAAAGGACCCAAACAGACCCACTTTGTGGAGGAGGTACAGGTCTTCCAATTTGAGGGAGAGGGATCCTCAGAAGATCCTGGGAAAAGGATCTTCTCCTTCAGAGATGGGGGAACTCCTCCCAAGGAAAAATGGGTCCCAAGGGATGCCAATTCAGACTGGGGAGATGTGGAGACTGAGCTACCGCCGTCCATCATCTCATCCCAGAACCGACAATACCAAAATCCCCTGGTTCAAACCCATCCTGGTGACTGCCTCCAAAAAGGGGGGGGCGGCCCAGAACCGGAACCAGGGGAACCCACAATGGCTCTGATCTCCAGTTGCCAACTTTTTCTTTCAGATTCCCCAGGCTCTCCACAGAATTCTGCCCAAATCTCTTCGCTAGCAATGTCCAAAACCAGAAAGTTAGCCCACCAGTTGTCCAAAAATGTGCATTATCTGTGCCCCCTTGAGGAGGAGGGGGGAAGATACTATGCCCCGGTACAAGTACAGGGGCAGGGTACAATTTTGGCACTGGTGGACACTGGATCCCAAGCTACCCTTCTGTCCAAAAGGGCCTTTGATTAACTAAATGCAGGAAGGGGGGAGAATTACCGTATTCCTCTCACCTCTCTTCCTAGACAACTGCAGAACTTTGACGGGAAGGAAATTCCCGTTGAGGGGACTGCAGACTTGGACATTAAAATTGGGCAACACAAGGTGAAACACCCAGTCATAGTAGTGACTCCAGAGGGCACCCCTTGTTTACTAGGGAATGACCTCCTGAGAAGGTTGTCGCTCCTAATAGATTGTGTAAACAAGGTCCTCTGGACCCAGACTAGCCGACCAATAAAATTAAAACAGAGTGTCAACCATGTTAGTTTAAACGGCACCTGCCACATGGTTGAACAAAAATCTGACCAAGTAGAATTTCACTTCCAGAACAACCAAACTCCAGACGTGACAGTGATAGCAGTAGGACAACAGACTGGTGATGGGGGGTCCTCTCTATTTCTGAAAATCAACCTTCCTTCCAGTTTAAGGTGGTATTCCACACTGGAAGGAAACACCCTGAAATTCTTTACTAATCCACAATCAGAAACTCCCACTCCTATAGTCCAGAAAAATGTGAAATCAGCTCAGAGCCTAGCTGATATTCAGCAAATTGGAGAGCAGTTGTTCATCTCTGTTCAGTTAAAGGATGGGAAGGACTCTGTTCTCGCTCGAGTGTGTGTGAACAACGGTAAGAGCTTCATCAGCAAAGCCATGTTCCGCCAACTCCAAAAAGATCCAGCCATTCCCACATTCAAACTGATAGACAAATGGGAAATGGACCTGGAAGCACCCACTTCCAAACATCTCCTGCCAAGCAGGTGTATGCTCAAAATCTCCATTGGCAACAAGAGCATAGTCCATAATTGTTGGGTCGTGCGAGACGTCACTGCCGCCTTTTACTTAGGCAGTGATATTCTCAATCGCTTTGCCATTAGTTTGGACCTAATAAACTTCAAAGCTTGGTCCCGATTAGCGGATAATCCCATGGGCTTTGATGATCCAGAAAAAGCATTTAGGTCAGCTCAATTGCTACCTTATGCAGTTGAAATTCAGATTAAAGAGGAAGTCACCATCCCAGAAAGGACCCGACAATTCTCCCTGGGAGTGAAAGTTAGAAGAGGACAAAAATTGAAAAACCCTGATGCTTATATCCATCTAAATGCTTCTCTCCAACAGCAAGGGTTAGGGGTAAACCCAACACCATTAGTCAACATAGAACATGACACCATTCCAATAGAGGTGGATAACAGCGACTTAAAGAGTATTACTCTAGCCGCAGGCACCATTATTGGAATGGCGATTGATGACCAACATTTCTCCATTGATTTAGGAAATGAACTGTTAGGACCAATCCCCAAGGACTGTTTTGACAGTGACAGTGAGGACAGTACAACACCAGACAGGATTTTCACCCGGCATGGGGGGAACTTCCTGGTGTACACTTCTTGCCCTCATGGTAAGGAAGATGTGACTTGTGACTTCAGGAGGGATGAGGTGATTTTCCAGGCCCATGAGGGCTGCCTTTCCCACCTGAAGCCTCCAGTCCAAATCAGCACTCTGACCAGGGACTTCTCCACCCAGCTGGAGGAGGCCACTGAGATAGCCAAACCTGAAGTCTTTCCAGGCTTCAGGCAGATGGTGGAAGAGAGAGTCAACCTAGCTGATGCCTGTGTGACTCTGAAACAGAAGCAAAAGTTGAAACAAGTTTTCTTGGATTTCCAAGATCTCTTTGCGGTAAACTCATATGACTGTCTTCGCACCGACATCCACACCACAACAATTCCCACGGACCCTGGAATGACTCCAGTGTTTGTGAAGCAATATCGCTTGCCTCTCGCATCCATGGAGTCCCTTACTGAAATAATTAAGAACCTTGAGTCCCGGGGAATAATCCGTCCAGTCCACAGCACTTTCAATAATCCGGTGCTGGGAATATTGAAGCCAAACGGCCAGTGGAGACTCTGCGCCGACCTTAGGGAGCTCAACAAACGGGTCCATACTTCCCGATGGCCTCTGCCCTACATTGACCAAGGGATGGCCCAGATTCAGGGGTCACAGGTATTCACAGGAATAGACCTGACCAATGGATACTGGACTGTGCCTGTCAGTAGGGAGGACCAATACAAACTGGCTTTTACCTTTGGGGGCCAGCAGTACACATGGACCCGGACTCCCTTCGGATACCTCAACTCCGGCAATGAATTCAACATTTTCCTACACAAGGCCATGCCCGACCTGGGTGCAAGGGGTAACCTGGCTTATGTAGATGATGTCCTCATCAAAAGTTCATCTGTGGAGGAACAAATAGCAGAGATCCGTTATGTTCTGACCCAGTTGAGGGCCGCCAGAGCAAAACTTTCCTTTCAGAAAGCACAGTGGTGTAGAACCTGTGTTAATTTCTTGGGGCATGAGATTACTCCTCAGGGTCTCTGTCCCCAAGAAAAGAAAGTGGAAGCACTCCAGACACTGAAAGACCCCACAACTCTGCGGGAACTAAGGAGCCTCCTTGGACTGACCAATTACAGCAGAAAGTTCATTGAAGGCTACGCAGAGATCACTAGACCCCTGATTCATCTCTTGAAGGTGGGGGTCAAGTGGAAATGGGGTCCAGAACAATCTGAGGTGGTAGGACAACTCAAAAGAAGCCTCACACAAGCGCCTTGCCTAGCTTACCCTGTCAGAAACAAGGAGTTCTTCCTGGAGACGGGCTTCTCTAATACGTGCTTGACGGCAGTATTATACTAAAAGCATGACAAGGTCAATAAAGTAATCTCCTATGGGAGCAAAACTTTATCCTCTGTGGAGGAAAAATTCAACGATTGTGAGAAGGCACTCCTGGCAACGGTGTGGGCATTGAAGAATTACCGCCGTTTATCCAGGGGGAACACATCATAGTGGAGACTCCACACCAGCCTCTGCAATATCTCCAAAGTGACAGAATCCGGGCCGGAAATGTGAGTAATTCCCGAATTACTTCCTGGATTCTGTCAATGCAAGGCTTTCCTGTGGAGGTCAGATATGGCCAAAACAAGAAGAGTCCCCTCGCGCAAGGTCTGGCTGACTTGCATGATTGTGCCAGAGAAAACTGTCTCGAGGACGAAAGTCTAAAAATCAAGGACAACATGGAGGCATACCTTAATTCCCCACACAAAGTCTTTGAAGAAGACAAGTGTGAGGGAATGCCCACTGTCTATGTGGATGGATGCTCTTACCATGTTGACGACGGGGAGAAAGAACTGGTGGCTGGCGTAGGGAATGCATGGGTGAAGGAGTTCCCAGAACCCTCCGCTGGATACAAAATTGGTCCCCGAAGTAGTCAGGTGGCAGAATTGATGGCTGTGCATCAGGCCATCCTCACTGCTGTCCAGCATCAACTCCACGAACTGGTCATAATCACAGATTCGGATTCGTGGAGCACCTGGTCAACTGGAAAACCAGAGGCATGTTATGCGCTAATAACAAACCCCTGAAACATGGGAAGTTAATCCAAAACATTGATGATCTGGTCACATCGAATGGGATGACCATCTACTGGAAAAAGATCAAGGGTCATTCCAAAGTAGAGGGACCAGACAAAACTGGAAATGACTTAGCTGATCAGCTGGCCAAAACCGGGGCCATCCAAGGGGATCTAATCGAAATAGAGTCCCTGTTGGCGGAAATCCAGGTCACTGCTATCACTAGGTCCCAGACAAATGCTCACAATGATCTTTCAACTGCCCAATGGAGCAAGGAGACCCCTGATGCTGATTTGATTACAGCTCAGAAGGGGGATCCAATTATTGGTAAGTTTTACCAACACCTTGAGGACCCTGAGAACTTTCCCCTGACGGATACCAATTACATTGGGAAAGAGGACCTAAGAGTGTTGATGAAATGTCCAAAAATGTTCCGAATCCAAGACGGTTTGTTGGTAAGGAAATCCCAAGCTGGCCATGATCAGTGGGTGGTTCCTACCTCATTCCGAAGCCTGATGTTAAAGGATAGTTCCGGGACTTTTTTTTTATTGTCCCTACGGGTCGGCCATGTGTTTGTAAGCATAAATCGGTAGATCGTAGGAAACTTTCCTATGGACCTTACCCGACTTTTCGCCCATTATCGCACTCGAAATCAGCCTCCATTTTGTGATAATCCTATCATTCCGCCGCATCGACCTGGCTCACCTGCCTTTGCGGCACTAAATCAAATCCCCCGCCCCTGAGCCTGACATCAGCAGACGCGTACTGCCCATTTCAAGCACGTCTCGTGTCAACAATCGCTGCGCCTCAGCTATTGACGTGTTGCCATGGAAATGGCAGGACGCCTCTTTCCCCAATAAGTATAAACAGACCGTTTCACAACACACAGCAGCAGATTTTCGATTCCATTCCTCTCTCTGTGTTACTTTGAGTATTCTGTGACTCGTTTCAGTGCTCTGGTCAGCTACCTTCGCCGCTTGTAGCCCGTGTGAACACCTGTACCATCTCTGTAAATTATTTTACTATCTTTACCGCACAATGGCCACAATAATGCCGTATATGTACGAGCCCGAGTACACCGAGGAAGAACTACTGGAAAGTCAAGCACGCGAAAACGATGGGGATTCGGACGGCAGTTGGGAGGACCAGTCAACGGATGAAGAGCCTGGACCATGTCGCATGGACGGCGTCTCCACCTGGTGCACGTGCAATCGGTGCGAGCTAATGCCAACTGAGGAGGAGAACTGCTGCTGCCATGAAAATTCCGGGTGCTTGGCCTACATTTCGGAAAGCGAGCAAAGTCTGCAGGAAGGCGAGCAAAGTCCGCAATGCATCACCGAGCTGCCAGAGTTCAGGGAAGCCTGCCTCTCACGGACCGTGTTGAGGATGATGATGGTGCTTATGCACGAACTTCGCGGCACTGTTCGTCCGCGTAATCCGAGTAACGAGTAAGTATACTCTGTTTGTGATGTCAGTGATGCCACCACTATTTCATGGTCGTCTCCCACATATAAAATTACATTTACATATCATTCGAACGCATGTAAATTTGTTCCATATAGTGCATTTTCTAGATATAATTTTTTTCTAAGAAAAATGACATGTGTTACCTGAATCGACATTGATAAGAAAGTTTGGTCAGTTTAATACAGTTTGCATCTTTTTTTTTCACAGGTGGTACAGGCTGGTGGCCTATCGTTGCTTCACTTGGTGGCTTCACGGGAGGCTCGGACACCGCGTTCGGAGAGTAATACCTGCCTGTGCGGTACTTGCCATTAGACAACATTTCCCCAGTGACAGTGGACAATACCGCGGATTTTCCCTCGATGTGCTGCAACCTCAACTTTACAATGTGTAATGTTTATTATTTATGTTTAATTAAAATCTAAAATAAAGCCCAACATATATTTTAACAATGGTTGTTTTGATTTTTTAAATGAATCTAGTGTATATTCTCCTGGGAGGGTGAGGTATTTATAAACTCACCCCCCTGCATTCCATGTAGTAGATCCCGCAGCCATCCTCTTACATTCAGTTAGATGGCCTCTCCTTGGTGAGGCCCTGCGGCAAACGGGTCTTGTCTGCACTACCACCGCCCCGATCCACCCCCCGCCCTATCAAAGGCAGTTCGCACCGGGGTACTTGTGCTGGCAAGTGGAGCTGTCAGGGAGCGATAAAGGCCAAGAGGTGCCAAAGACCATGTACACTTCAAAGTGGTCTATAGAGCATGGGTTGTTGTTCCCATGTCTACCTCCAGACCCCGTGTCTCCTGCCAAGCATCCCCCCTCACGCTGGACGGCCCCCTGCAATCCACATAAGTGTGTCTCCATTCACGAGTCTTCCTGTGTCTTGTCTGCACGACCACCGCCCCGATCCACCCCCCCGCCCTATCAAAGGCAGTTCGCACCGGGGTACTTGTGCTGGCAAGTGGAGCTGTCAGGGAGCGATAAAGGCCAAGAGGTGCCAAAGACCATGTACACTTCAAAGTGGTCTATAGAGCATGGGTTGTTGTTCCCATGTCTACCTCCAGACCCCGTGTCTCCTGCCAAGCATCCCCCCTCACGCTGGACGGCCCCCTGCAATCCACATAAGTGTGTCTCCATTCACGAGTCTTCCTGTGTCTTGTCTGCACGACCACCGCCCCGATCCACCCCCCCGCCCTATCAAAGGCAGTTCGCACCGGGGTACTTGTGCTGGCAAGTGGAGCTGTCAGGGAGCGATAAAGGCCAAGAGGTGCCAAAGAGCATGTACACTTCAAAGTGGTCTATAGAGCATGGGTTGTTGTTCCCATGTCTACCTCCAGACCCCGTGTCTCCTGCCAAGCATCCCCACTCACGCTGGACGGCCCCCTGCAGACCGCATAATGCCACGACATATACACGTCATTCATTCACAAACACACCCCTGTTTCGAATTCTTTATAACCCACTTCATATTTCTAATGAGAACTTCTTTGCGCTTTGCTAGTCAACCCGTGAAGGTGCTGGTTATCTGCTCTTCGTCTCTGTGAACTTCCGTGACCACTTTGAGCAAACTCGTCAGTTTGCAACCTGTGAACTGCTCCCTGTTCTACGACAAGAAACTACTCTGATCCCTGCATCTAACTGTTTGTTCGTCAAGGTAAGTCCATGTACCATAATCATTTTGCGTCCAATTTTTTAATTTATATCTATTTGCTAGTAGTCATCAAATTGCATCCATGTTTTCTTTTCGTTCACGACAGTACATGCAAGGAACTAGTCACATGTTCTGAGTTTAGTCAAATTACTTTTTCTATTTTTTGAAAGTTATTGAAATACTTATCCGCATGTGAATAACATGTATAGTTCCAAGAACCAAAACGGACCTTGCATTGAACCTTTTATGTGTCATTTAATGTTTTAACACATTGGTATTCATAGAGAATTGTTGATCTTTACTTTTCAGAACTTTCCATAATGCCTGCCTGTTCCATTGGCGGTTGCCCTTCGAAGACCCATAACAAATCTGAAGGTACTATAATGCATGTTTTCCCTAAGACAATAGATCAGATAAGAGAATGGGTCCGATATTGCGGATATCCAGCCTCTGAGATAGAAAGTAGAGTCCTAGAAGTCTTTGCGGACAAGAGGGGTGATCGATACCGCATCTGCAGCAGGCACTTTAGCCCAGACATGTACTCCACATCATTGCTAATAAGGACGAAAACACCGCGAGCGAGGCGAAAATTGCTCTCAACCGCTATTCCCACTCTATTCGTCCACATCCCTCCACTGGTGAGTCAAGTTTACGTATTTATCTCTCGGCATTGCGGTAGTGTGTAGCATTAGCTAACAATAATTTCCCCATTTATGTATCCACTCAATATGAAGGCTGAAGATTCTCCATCCGTGTCGTTATTGCAGTCATCAGCCACTTCAAGCGCCTATCGGGTAATCTTACTTAGCTATTCTGACACTGACTTGTTTTAGGCATGTAAATCAATAGTTTTAATTGATCGTGTAATTATTTTACCTAATGGTACACCACAGTACTCGTCCTCTAGTCTTTGTTTTCAGTTATAATTATTGTTATCCAAAATAATGCAAGTACTGTCTTTCAGGGAGATGCTGAGGAGTCCAACGCATTGACGACAACCGTAGATGTCACTCAGATGCTCGAGGTACGTTTCCGGACAGTTCCATCGATGGAGATCATCAGATCTTGCATTCTTGTAGCGTGATTGTTACACACAATGTTTCTTTCGTTTTTAGCCATTGGTATGTCCTTCTGTCGTCGCCCTCCTATGTGTCTTCTTTTTTCAATATTGTGTTCATTACTAATGAAAGTCCTATGTTTCAGGGAGTCGATGGAGCATTAGTCCAAGAGGAAGGGGGAGCATGCAGTTACGGGTCGGCGCAACAGCTTGCAGAAGTGTGCACCGCAGTTACAGCGTCCCTTGATGTTCTTATGCATTTCGAGGTATGGATACTGACAGATCAATCATGCGAGATCAAATGACGTGATTACATCCGCTATACTTCCTTCTTTATTAACGCAAGTACTATGTTTCAGGGAGCTGACGGAGCTTCTTCAACAAGAACATCACCCCTAGTAGTTGATGCAGATCTCTGGGTGGTGACACTTCCAACGATGGAGCAAATCGAATCATATTTGGATATCCATTATTTATTTTAGACAACTGATCATTTGTGCAGGTCTATTTAGATGAGCCGTTGACGCCTGCAGAAAGTTTATGTTCTTTTAAACAAAATAGAAAACCATACTAATGCAATTACTGTGTTTCAGGGAGTTGCTGAAGCGTCATCTTCAATAATATCATCAATGGAAGTCTATGCGGAGCCCGGGGTATGGATCTTGACAGTTCAATCTAACTAGATCAACAATGCGTGAACTATTGTCGTTTGAATGTTCTACACAATGCGTTCATTCGTGTTTTGCTATTGAGATGTACGTATGGGTATTGGTCCCCAAGTACATTTTGTGTTTTCAATATTATTATACATACTAATGAAAGTTCTATGTTTCAGCGAGTCGATGGAGCCTCAGTGAGTGATGGATGTGCTTATCATGAAAGTATAGTCGTTGCAGCGCGAGAGGAAGTGGAGACATGCACACACGAGTCGGAGCAACAGCGTCCAGATGTTGAAGTTCGAGGAAAGAAAGTTTCAAAGAAAAGAAAGCAAAAGAAGGTTAGTGTCCTGTTCACTATATTATGTTGTCTTTTACTGTCAATAGTTCAATACTGTAAGTTGTGTTTAAACTGAACATCCCTTTTCTAATCTGTCCTCTAGTTGCGAGTGGGTGTAAGAACTAGATCTACACAGACAGTGAAGCGAACGAGAGATGTTGCTTGTCAAACCTTTTGGCAGGGACTTGAGACTGGAGATGCATCGTGCCAATGGGAAGAATATGAAGTGATTGACAACGGAGCTATACCACCACCAGCCATTGATAGTGAATGTCCTCCTGGTAGTTTGGATGCAGTCGTAGATCAATTCACAGAATCCACACCCGCAAAAAATAAGAGCATGCGAAAGTTGAAGACATTGTTTTTTTCTCCCATCTCCGGACAAGGAACAGATGTTGCAATGGAAGAGAATGAAGTGGACGACAATGAAACACCATCAATATCACTCAGCATAGCGGAAGACGATATCAGAGATTGTACCTTTCATGCGAGTGACATGTCCTCAACGTTACAGGCCGAACCAGCTGGGATGCAGAGTGACAGTATAAGGAAAGAGGCCAAATTCATTGTATTCGATAGCTGTTTGATGGATATTATTATGATGATGAAATGTGGGCATTGGGTTGGTGGGGAAGTATGTGGGGAGCCATTGATTAATGTGACTCGTGCAATTCGAGGCACTAACCTTAAAATACATGCCACCTGTACACAATATCATCCGTTCGCATGGTCTGCACAACCCATGCTGGGGCAACTGCCAGCAGGCAATCTACTTTGTGCAGCGGCCGCACTTTTTAGTGGTTCAAGTTTTAAAAAGTTACAGTATTTCTTTCAGTTTGTGGGAATCCATTTCATTGCGAAAAGTCAGTTCTACAAATACCAAACCGATTATCTATTTCCAGCCATCAGCGAAGCTTGGAGAATGGAAAAAATGTCAATGGAAAGTACATTCGCGGGCAAACGCTTCAGGCTAGCCGGTGATGGACAATGCGACAGTCCAGGATTTTCAGCCAAGTACTGCACCTACCACTTTCAGGACATGGAAAGTAAGAAAATTGTGAGTTCGGTGGTCGTGCAGGTGTCACAAAGTACATCCTCAGTGGCCATGGAGAAAGTTGGCTTTGTAGCATCATTGCAAGAACTACAATCGCGGGGAATGGTGATCGACCTGATAGCCACGGACAGACACGTTTCAATTGCCAAGACAATGAGAGAACAGTACAAAAATATAAATCACCAATTTGACGTTTGGCATCTTGCAAAATCAATCAATAAAAAATTGTCGGCTGCAGGAAAAAAAAAAGATATGCAAGGTATTTCACAGTGGTCCAAGTCAATCAGCAACCATCTTTGGTGGAGCTCAAAAACATGTGAAGGGTCGTTGGAAATTCTACTGGAAAAATGGCGGTCAGTAATGTTGCACTGTAGCAACGTACATCGATGGTCGACAAATGAGCATTTCCACAAATGTGAACATGGCCATTTGTCCACAGAGGAGGCACGGAAGAAGAAGTGGTTGATTCCTTCATCACCCACTCACAAGGCCATTGAAAAGATTGTATTTGATAAAACTATAACAAGAGATTTGAGGGGACTCACGGAATTCTGCCACACAGGAGATTTGGAGGTGTTCCACAATATGTGCCTAAAGTACAGGCCCAAAAGATTGCATTTTGGCATGGAAGGCATGATAAATCGGACTCTTCTAGCGGTCTTGGCACATAACCATAATGTTGGCCGTCAACAAAGTAGGACGACCGGAACTTTAGGGACGCTTCGCTACAATAAGGCCTTCACTAAAAGAAGTAAACAATGGGTGATCAAACCAGTGTTTGAGGATATGCAATATGAGTTTATTGAGAGACTTATCGTAGATGTCCTCGATAGGCACATACATGGAGTGGTGAACGAACCTATGCAGGGGACAACTGCATTGCCACCCAACATTGCCTCTGTTCCATGTCCACCTAAAGCAGAGCTCATTGAGAAATACACATCACGGTTTAAATGATTGTAATTCGATTGTCTGTTCTCTCGAGTCTCCTCATGTTGCAGGCCCATTGCAATTAAACCAAACAGTAATATAAATCATTTTTACAAAAATTATAGAATGTTTCCGTATTACAAACACATGGCCGACCCATAGGGACAATAAAAAAAAAGGCACGCAGACAAGATGCCCTTACACTAACTGGAGCTAACTAGAAATGTGTGCTCGCTCAAAGTGAAGGTCAGCTGCTTTGATGTTTTGCTCGGGTGGCGGAAAGGCCCACGACCCAATATAAGGTTCTATTGTGATTTGACCTTGACAGGCCGGGACCATCCTGAAAGACTAAGAAAAGATAATGAATAAAATTTCAGAAACGAAACGATGAGCCACGTTCATTAGAAGAAGTAACGTCGGCAAAGAAGGAGTGGTGTTTCGGGTCTGCCCTACACAGAGACACAATGGAAAATGCAAATATAATGTAAGTAACTTTTGATGAGTTTATACCGCAATTTCATTACTATACAGTGGCTTTAAAGACGGGTTCAGTTGTACTTGTTCGTTCTATGTGGCATAGTGTTTTCTACCGCGCACTATCTGGAGGAGAACCATCTTCTTTTACTGAAGCACCTCAAAACCTTCCTCTTTGCTTCTGCTTTCTCTCTCCCTCTCCCCTGCTACAACTGGTCCACTGTCTGCGACCTCGGTCCTGGGCCCTTCCACTCTCCACCTGCACTGCCTCCCTGTCAACCCCTGCACTGGGGGACTGTCTCAGTATCCTACAGCCCCCCCTTCCCAGCACTTGTTCTGCACTTACCTTGCACTTGCCACCAGCTGGCCCTATTTATTTATTATTTTATGCTACTTACCTTGTACTCCACTCCCCCCCCTCCATGCCTCGCCACGCCTTTAAACACTTGTGTACACCCAGTAGCGCTGTCCTCGCTATGAAATGAATAATTTTAATAAGGATCTGATGGTGAGACTAATTTCATTTTTTATGTTTTTAGGTACATCATTCACTACTGTCTGTGTCACGAGTACCAGACACCGGCGGACGGCTTCTACAGCCGCCAGTTGCTTCTCCGCGTGAACAACGTTACCACCCTGACCATTTTATGGGACGATCGCCAAGTACAAGTATGCCCTTACGCGGTACTAACGGTTAGATGCAACATACCTACCGTTGTGGTGGCCTAGTGCCTCGTTGTTGGAACAGCCATGCGATTATCAGTGCGACAGAAGAGCTTATTTTTATCGTAAACCAACACCCTGTGTACTGCACACAAACATCGCTTCCCTCAAGACGAACTAATTTGGATCGAGAGCAAAGAAAAATGCAAATCGCTGAATATTCTCTAAACATTTGATGTCCAATAAACGTACTTTGCCAAATGTACAATCTTGCCGTTTGCTTTTAAACCACGGTTTCACATTCCGAATTGTGGTGCTGTATTGTGAGATGCTCTAAGACCCTGTGTACAGCAAAGGACCATCGCGTTCCTCAATACGAACTTTTTGGAACATGAGCAAATAAAAATGCAAATCGCTGAATATTCTCTAAACATTTGATGTCCAATAAACGTACTTTGCCAAATGTACAATCTTGCCGTTTGCTTTTAAACCACGGTTTCACATTCCGAATTGTGGTGCTGTATTGTGAGATGCTCTAAGACCCTGTGTACAGCAAAGGACCATCGCGTTCCTCAATACGAACTTTTTGGAACATGAGCAAATAAAAATGCAAATCGCTGAATATTCTCTAAACATTTGATGTCAAATAAATGTACTTTACCACATTTACAATCTTGCGGTTTGATTTCAAAGTACAGTTTCATATTCCGAATTGTGGTGCGCTGTATTGTGAGCTGATCTGTGTTGATTTCCGGGGTCTGTGTGGAGTCGCGTAGAAGACGCCTGGGCGCGTTTGCCTACGCAGCACAGTCACGTCACGGATAGAGGCGGGGAATATGAATGTTTTGATAAAGTCTGTTTCAGGGGCGGGGGATTTGATTTAGTGCCGCAAAGGCAGGTGAGCCAGGTCGATGCGGCGGAATGATAGGATTATCACAAAATGGAGGCTGATTTCGAGTGCGATAATGGGCGAAAAGTCGGGTAAGGTCCATAGGAAAGTTTCCTACGATCTACCGATTTATGCTTACAAACACATGGCCGACCCGTAGGGACAATAAAAAAAAAGTCCCGGAACTATCCTTTAAGTCACACCCATGATGCGGCCACCGCCGGTCATAGGGGGTTTCACACAACACTGGAAATCTTAAGAGAGGTTGCATACTGGCCACACATGGGCCAGGACCTCAACCAATATTTGAAGGGTTGTCTTGTGTGTGCACAATTTTAGCCAACATCCCTCACACACCGGGCACCTCAGAGGGGAATGACACTCCCATGGTCAGATTTGCAAATTGACTTTGTAGGCCCCGTGATTCGCTCTGCTAGGGTTAATAAGTACATGTTGATGGTGACATGCTTGTTTACCAAGTGGGTGGAATGTCTCCCAGCCCTAAATTGCAAGGCAGAAACTGCAGCTGCCCTGATGATTAACCACATCTTTTCCCGTTTTGGTCTTCCTCAAAGGATTGAGTCAGACAGAGGTAGCCACTTCACCAGTGAAGTAATGACAAAGATGTGGGAGATACTGGGGGTTAAAAGGAAGCTACACATTGCTTACAGGCCAGCTTCTTCTGGAGCAGTGGAGAGATACAACGGAACCATTGTGAGCATATTAAAGAAGTTTGTGGCAGATTCTGGGCCAAGTTGGGATATCCGATTACCTCTAGTCCTAATGGCCATCACATCTACCCCTTCATCTGCAACCAAAATGTCACCATTTGAGTTGATGACCGGGCGCAAGATGGTGCTTCCCCAGCATTTGCTCTACAGGACCCAAGAGCAGACACTGATAAATGCCTCCACAACTCATGAGTATGTGGAGAATTTAAGGAAACACCTTCAACATGCTTTTGCCTATGCTCAGCGGAATCTAGAAAGATCAGCCGAGAGTATGAAGACCCACTATGACCTGAAAACTTCCAGGAAGGAATATCAGGTGGGGGGCCGGGTCTATTTATACAACTTTCAAAGAAACTAGGCAAGACAGCACAAATTTTTGCCTACATGGAAGGGACCCTTTGAGATTATAGACAAGATCTCCCCTGTGGCCTACAAGATCCGCATCCCCAAAGGCGGTTTGGCAGAGGGGGAAGACAAGTGGGTCCACATAAACCAGTTGAAGTGTTGCCATCCCAGGCACACTTTGCAGCAACTGGAGGAGTCCTCTGCAATCCCAGAGGGTACCGCTCCAGAGTAATTCAATTCCAACCCTAAAATATCCTACATATAGCCTATCAAATTCTGTGTTTCTCAAGTTTATATGTTCCTGTCCCTTAATTTAAAAAAATGTGCATGTTCATATCTGTTGAGTTCTAAAATATGTATGCCACCCCACTATATCAATGGTGGGGGAGAAATGTCCATGAATAGGTATTGCCGCTCTTCCTTTGTCGTCCTAGGAGAAAGAAAACCTGGAGACTGGCCAAGGAGGACGATCCGGAGACCGGGAGCAAAGATCCGAGGGGCCCGGGGTACCGCCCAATATTCCCATCAGGACCGGAGAGTAGAACTGATCGATCAGTACCGCATGGAGGAAAAGATGCTAAACTGTGCCATTTGCAGAATTGGAAGAAGATTATGTGGACATACCAGTGCGTGGGTCAAAACCTTCTGTGCACCCGACTGCCCATCGACTCAAATTCAAAGTGCAGTCGCGTGGGGGGGGCTTGTTGGGTGTCCTGACCCACGTTTGAGCTATCATGCTGCAACATTTGGTGCTGTGGGCTTAGAAAATCCAAGATGGCCAAAAAGCCCACATTTGCGCCAGAATCCAGGAGAACCACGCAGTTTGTGCGCACACCAAAATGGTTGCCTAACTTGCCACCCACCAGTGCGAGCATGATGGGCCAGGGTGCCATGAGTGGAATGGGTGCCAAAGGTGAAACAGCAGCGCCTGTTAAAAAAAAAAAAAAAACGCTTTAAAATTACCTTTGGTTTCTCTGAATGCCAGCTCAAAATGCCTATTTTCAAACATTGCAACACATCCAAAAATCTCACTGAACACCAGCAGACCTTTGGCAGAATGAAGTTTTGTGTGCCTACAAAATCTGGGAAGATGAAGAGCCCACAATAATGTTGATAACAAGACTGGCTGAGTGCTAAACTGAACTGAAAGACACTAAAATCGAAATGTTTAGAATAAATGAGTGACCTACTTTTGAGTGTCACATAGTCTGTCACTGTTGAAATGTCATAGTTTTGAACTTAGAATCAGCATTCTAGCTGCATGTGTAAAAATTGTAAGTTTGATTTAAACTGGGAACCCAAAATGACATGTAGCTAAAAACTGGCTTAAAGAGATTCCAATTCTACCTGACATCTACCCCCACAGGAGTTGAAGCTTGATCCGCAGGTTCCCAGGCCTGGCTGCATTCTGTTGCCCCTGCCAAAAGGAGGTCACACACTCTCTGATTGAATTACCTGGGGACTGCAGGAAACTAAACAAAGGGCCCAGGTAGATGGTTTATTGGGGGGGGGGAGAGGTCGTAAATGGCTTCCTTTTGAACAAAGCCCTTCCTTGACTCAGGCAGATGGTTTATTGGGGGGGTCGTAAAGTGGCTTCCTCTTGGCAGAAACGGGGAGGGGCAGCCACCTCTGAGGACAGGCTGAGCTTAAAGAAAGTGGATAGACTGGTTTCTCCACCATGTGACATGGGAAGACACACCCCTGTTGGCCAGAATATGATTTTAAGAAAGATGTATAACTCATGGTGCGGACTTGTCAAAATTATCTAAATGATACCATAATTCTTGTGATTTTTCTGCCCACATTTTAAGAGGTTTTAGGACCCAGTGGTATGATCTGGGGGTTTACGAGCGGAAAAGAGGCTGTTACTCTAAATGTATGCATGTTAAAAATCTGACACTTCCTTATCTAAATGCCCACATGCCTTGCACACAATTGTATAAATTTGGAGAAAAATCCGATATGGGGAAAGCTACTAAAAAGCGCAAAAAGTTGCCATTTCTTTACCCAAGCTCCTAGAAACGCCAGGGTCGGAACATTGCCTCCCATCAGTAAATGCATGATGTGTGTATGCAATGACAAACAACTATGTATCTGTGGAATATGTATTTGGGTCAAATATAGATTTGTGTGCAATTTGACAGGGGAATGTCCTTTCTGCAGGCCGTAAAACAGCATCACCATGACTCACATTTCCTTTCCCCTATCAAGGAAGAGAGAAAAGCTTGACCAATGATCAGTTGAGAGAGGGGCTGGCTTAGTGATGCTGCGCACACACCCACTTTCAAAAGACATAAAAAGAGCCACTGGAGGCTAGAGAGGACATTCAAATCCAGTTGCTGCGGAGCGTTTTGCCGGACCACACAACATCCAGAAGATACCAGTTCCAGACTGACTCCAGCTGCATACTCCAGAACCTAGAACTTATACTTTAGAACCTAAATCAGAGGCCTAAAACCACAAGCTGAGTTCTCTGCAGCAGGCCTCAAATCATTGCAAGCTACTCACAGCCGGGCGAGCTGCTTGAATTCCTTGCCAAGAACTTTTGCCAGGACCAGTGCAGAGATCCAGGAGCCGTGCAGAGACCGCTGTAGCCGGACAGACCAGACCGTGCAGAACCGCAGACCCAGAGACCAGATCACTGTGAAGTGCCGAGACCAGAACCGGAGTCCAGTCCAAAACCTGACCAGATCCGTGGCGAGGCCTATTTCAAATTTATATTGTGAGTACCTAGCAGAACTGTGCAGAACCAATCTCTTAGTTAAAATAATCTAATCCAAACTATTTTAACCTAAGTAGAACAGACTCCTAGAAATCGTGTCATCTGTCATTTGTAAAGCTGCACAACTGTCACCTGTCAATTCTGAAGCTGCAAGCTGTCACCTTTCATTTTGAGTTTACTTTAAATCCGAAAAACTACCTTTATTTAATCGTCCGTATCTCTGGAACCGTTTGGGCTAGGAAAGCTTAGAATCTCAGCTTTCCAACGAACCTAGAACCGACTTGCTACTCCTTATACTTTTGCCGTAATCTAGATTCACGCACTCGCGAATTTTACCGCGATTTGCGATTTGGTTAAAAATCCAGCCACGTGTAACCATCAGCAGTCATTTCTTTCCTTGCTAAAAATGTGTTTGCCTCTTAATCACCATCTCTGAATCATTGCTAAAGTGAGCCTGAACTCATCCCAAGTATCTCTCACTCACCCTGAACCTCCTAAAGGGAATTAAAAGCATTTTCAGCATATTTCTCACTTCATTGCCACCACATTCAAAGCACTTGGGCCTGTGTTTTAAAACTTATACCGGTTTTCTCTAAGCTTGCTGGGGTGGGAATTGAATTTCGTATTGTATTTGATTGCATTCCTGAGAACTGTGTGTGTTACTTCCATCTCCTTCCATTTCTCCTTCCATTTCTCACATTGCATAGGGGAGGGGGGTGAATTGCCAGAGAAAAAGTGATTATCTTATCTTTTGCTAAAATCATATCAAGTATTTCTGTACTGCATTTTATTCCTCATTGCTTTTCCCTTGAAATCATAAAAGTATTTTTGCTACTTTATCCATCCTATACTAACTCCTCATTGATTGTAAAGAAGTGTGCTAGTGCCAGATTACCCATTGTTGATCAACATCATATGTCTAAGTGTACTATCAGATATTAATTTATTATAAAGTGTGATATATATATATTGTTTAAATTCTCAAATAAACCTTTTAAACTTGCAAAACAGAACTACTTCTTGGCTCAGTGGGGTCAGGGGAATTCTAAGAGAGGGGTGTTATATAGGGGTAGTCATCCAGAACTCATGAACTGAACATAAAGATATATCAATAAGGGTTTCCATTCAGTATCCCAGACTAGGCATTGACTTAGCTGTAGTGTTGAATTGAATCCTCTTACAGCTATAGACATTGAAGGAAGCAGGATAGAAACATCTCAGGCAGGCGTTGTATGAATTTGTAATGTAACAATGCATAAAACAAGATTTATATAAAAGAAATGTTACTCTGCTGTTAAGGCTCAGAATTCATAAAGTAAAAATGTGTTCATTTTCAACAAACAAAAGACCACCTTGAACAGAGGGGAAATTGAATTGGCCAGAAATCTCTCTATTAAGGTTAATGTTAAGAATCTGTGCAATGGGAGAAATATGTTCTTTTAATATTTAGATATGTATACTTTCCACTTTTGCATGAATTAAAGAACAGAATTATTTGTAGTACCTAAAGAGCGGTTTTTAATCACAATTTCTGATCACTTTGAGGATCACAAATGATAAAGCAGGACATACTTATAAATTATTGCGCACTTGGTGTTTTTTTAAACTACAAATACAGATCAGAGCCATGGCAATTTAGTGAACTTTCATGGTCGAGAACAAAATGTAGAGTGCAAAACCATGCAAGATTCTAAGATCTGCTGGATAGATTTGTGTAAAACCATTGAAAGAAGATGACATATGGTATGAGTCAAGATCCTCTGTTGTCCTGGTTAAAACCCATCCAGCGTGTTTTTTTTTCTTTTTTGACACCAAAGTGACTAAATTGTGTTTAAATATATGCTGGCTTGTGTATGCTATTCTGGGACCCACAGAGCCGTTTTGAGGGTCCGGATTGGTCAATTTACTTTTGTGCGGACCCAGCAACAAGTTCACAGCCTCCCTACAGCCCTCTTTGTCGCTGAAAGGGTCAAGGGTTAAAGTAGTGCACAACAGGGGAAGGTACCACAGCCAAAATAATGGAAAGTTGGTGACTTGGGTAAAATCCCTGGTTATGGTTTCCACAGACCTTTAAGAACCGAACTACAGGGCGGTAAACATAACCTGAAGTTCCACTTTCCACAGGGTGATGGACCATGGAAAGTGAGTTGGTTAGTTTAGGGAAATCTGGATCATTGTTTGATAGAGCCAACCTACCAGATCCTGGATGTCACATTACTCACCTGGTTCTGGATATGGACAGGCTTGAAGACTGGTGTACATCCTAGTTCTCGTAGGCATGCTCCATGCTGCCTAAAGTGGAGATGCCCCCAAACACTTGATAGTCAACATTTAGGGAGCATGTGTGGTGACTTTTCCTATGAAAACCAATTACTATAAAGTGGTGACTGCATTCAATGAGACAATCCAGGCACAATTAACAAAACCACTCTGCAGAAAGACAGGCAATTGTTTATAGTTTAAATAACATGCAGTCATACACAGTGTACATACCTATATAATATTTAATAAACGTATTAAGAACTCTGTGTTAGCTATAGACCTAGAAGTATCGAAAAAATACGTGTGTGTAATGATCTATTTGTGAGCTATTCAAATGTTTCGTATTAAACTATAGTGAAAAATAAACTCCATAATCATAACATCAAGTGTTCATATACAAATATCACTATTTACACTGTCATTTAGAAATATTAAAAATATAAAATGCAATAGATTGTTATTCTTAACTCAATTGCATATCTTCTTAAAGACCAGTCTGTGTATTTAGGCTTGTATTGTGATTACGTTGGCCATCATCAGGATTCCGACTACAACTGTTTCAAATACCTATGTACGCCAACTGAAATGGGCCCACAGGTACAACTTACCGATCGCCCTTGGCACTTCCAGCCGGTAGTCGTCCATGCAGCAGGATGATGGTTTTGAGGAACATCCATGTGCATACATGAGACAGACATGAGACTGTTGATTGAAGGTTATATTTTGTTTCTTTGTGCATTAACCAAAACTGGTCTGAACATTGTTTACCCATCCTTTGCTCCTGAAGACACATTTTTGAAGCACAAAAAAAACCCCCCAATATTTTCCATGGCACTCTCGTTATAATACATAGTGGTCTATTAACCGTCCTTAGTTGCACTGAGTTTGCCCTATGTTAACAGGCTCTTTAACATTGATCTGATAAAGGAGTATCCATCGCTCACCGTTCGCTGCCTAACTTGTTTGACCATCCACCAGTCCTCTGGTTTGCCTGTTGACCGTAGTGCCCATTTTTTTCTCAGCTATCATCTCTATAAATCCTCTTTCACCCTACTGATGCGGTCCAACCAGACCGAAACACGTGTCTGGGATTGCTGTTGGTACGCTTGTTTAGAGGAGAATCGCCTAGCATTTCGGTGCTGGACTGCCCCTGGGGAGGACAAAGACTGATATCTTTTGGATATTTCTCCTCTGTGAAAGATAGTGAGCTAAAGAATCTGGGTAAGGCTCTCGTAACCGGGACTAATGTCCGGCAAAGGTACGACCCAGGATCCCTTTCGTTTTTCCATATTTTAAGTAACTTTAGGTCTCACCCTAAGTTACTAGGGGAATCCAGACGTGGAACCCTTGCTCACTATTCTTAGAGCGGCACAGCTCCACCCTACTGATGAGGTACAACCAGACCGAAAAACGTATCTGGGATTACTGTTGGTACTTGTTCGGAGAAGAATTGCCTAGCATTTCAGTGCTGGACTGCCCCTGGGAAGGACATATACTGATATGTTTGGGATATTTCTCCCAGATGGTGGGCTAAAGAGTCTGGGTAAGGCTCTCGTAACCAAGACTAATGTCTGGCAGAGGGACTCCCAGGTCCCCCTTGTTACTTGCATATTTTAAGTAACTTTGGGTCTCACCCCAAGTTACGTGAGGAATCCAGATGTGGACCCCTTGTTCACTATTCTTAGAGTGGCACAGCTCCACCCTACTGATGAGGTCCAACCAGACCGAAACATGTGTCTGGGGATGCTGTTGGTACGCTTGTTCAGAGGAGAATTGCCTAGCATTTCGGTGCTGGACTGCCCCAGGGCAGGACAAAGACTGATATGTTTGGGATATTTCTCCTCTGTGTAAGATAGTGAGCTAAAGAATCTGGGTAAGGCTCTCGTAACCGGGATTAATGTTCGGCAGAGGGACTCCCAGGACCCCCCTTGTTTTTTGCAGTGTCTAACAAACTTCATGTGTTTCATTTTAGCATCATTAAACTCATTTTTGTGACTTTAAGGACTTTAACATGCAGTATTTTAATTTAAATTTTAAAAACTATGTAATGTGTGTTTGCATGGTTTAAATACGAATTGCTTCACAGAAGTAGGGGCTGGAAGGGGAGGGGGGCTGTTGATTTAAGAAACTGAAAGGTGCAGCCATTTCAATATATGCTTTGAAGCATGTTTTGCGTGAAGACTTGTTTCAGCATTTTCATTTTGTAGCACATCCCCAGATTTGTATCATACATTTTTACATCGCTTTCTCGCCGCTGTAGTGGTGGCTGATTTAGAGCAGCAAATTAAACATTGTCTTGTATGACTAGTTGGCGTCCCGCGGAGCTGTGAAGCACATCCGCCGCGTCGCCTGTTCCTTTCTCTCCTTCATTATCTGGCCTGCATGTTCTTTTGCGAGTTAAAGCACTGCTTCCCTTTCTCAATAGATGGCACCCCGCATTGTGCATTTGCTTGCTCCAGCGAGGCAAGTGAAACAGCTGGTATGTGATTACAAGTTTTTGGAGGAAGTATGCAGCTTTATAAAAATGCAAGGGGTTTGCCGTTGAGCTGTCAAAAGGCACAGGGCGCAAGGTTAGTTAATTGACGTGTTGCAAAGAAAATTAAGAGCTCCCTTGCAGCAGAAGAATTCTGTGTGCAGCTTCTTTTCTCTGGCTTTTCTTAAAACTGTGATTCAGTAAACGAGTGCGTGTGTATGTACATACATTATACATACACACACACACACACTCGTGTGAGGACATTTATTTTTGATCTGCCATTGCCATAACAAAGCATACACGGTCACTGGTTGTTTAAATGTATCTCGTGTCTGCATTTACACTTCGTACTGTTTGATAATTCAAAAGCCATAAAAGCATTGTCCACTGAACGGAGGTATCCTCGGCCCTGTTTGATAGGATGCATATTGCAAGGGCTGTTCAGATGGGTGCCTCGCTAAGCGGACCAAGACACCGCCGGCCTGATTTACAAACGCGTTTTCCAATGGGGATGTACCCCCATTGAAAAGTGCTTTGCAAATCAGGAGCAGCAACTGTCGAGACGGCGCCCTTTGTCTGGAACTCTCAGGAGATGTTCGCGCCGCTCCGCGGTCCGGGAGCTCGCGTTCTGCAAGCAGCAGTTTGGGATCACTCACTGTGATGGCGGCCCGGCTAAAAGGTGACCAGTTCATAATCCGATCTGATATTATTTTGCATAATATAACACGAGATGGCAATACAATTCCTCCTTGCTAATCTCGTGGTATTCTGCATCGAGAATGTTAACTTGCCCTCTTCTTCTGACTCCAAAACAAACCTATTTCTATTTAAATGGTGGCTCTGATTTTAAAGATGCGCGTTTCAGTGACTGGAAGAGGACCTTTCCGTCTATTTTTAATAGACGATAGGACCGTACACGTATATCAGGATCTTAACAATGACTGTGGGCTTAATTTCAGTTTGAATAAGGGAGGTTTACAGGTTAACAGCCAGCGTGTATTGTCACGATAGTCTACGCACCCCACGTAGCTTAGTCTGCGATTGCCACTGGCTGCACCGGGGGTCATTTCCCCACAGTAGCACTCTAGCGCTATGCATTGATAGGCGCACCCTTAAACATACATCGCCATTGAATCCTACGCACTGGGCTCACTCAAGTTCCCCCGCTATATTTTGCAACTATGGAATCTATTCTACCTTTGGTGCAGAGATGGGCAGGTTATTTCAGAATTAATTGGTATGTGAGATTTCAAAATTGTGTACACTGGTCACACGTCTTATTTCTATTGCCAGATGTGTGCATTTCTCTAGGAGTTTGAAACTCTTTAGAACCGTCTTGGCCAGCATTTTTTGTTGCGAGAAAAGGCCTCTTAAATGACTGTGATTATTGAAATTTCTTTAATTTAAAGATCTATTTTGTCAATGAAATAATGTTTGTGTTAAACATGAATGTTACACATGTTATCTTGAATTTAGCGACATGATTTATATTGTAATGCACTTAAATAAATTGTACAGTGTGCAACTCCACTTATTAATTTGGGTCCTTTCATACAATAGAGGCATTTGTGCCACCGAGTAAAATCTTATTTGTTTGTAAACACTGACTTTCTTTTACCTGCTGCCAAAGATAAACATGTCCTCGTTAATCAAATTATTTCTTAAAGTGTTTTTTCGCTTTATTTATGCGTTATTTACATTCATTTATCTAATTTCCATAACATTTCTTTGTTTTGCATGCGGCCGTGCGCTTGCTATGTTAGCCTTGAAATCGAGTTATAGTGGAAATACTGTAATTATTAAAATAGCCGTCTCCAGCAATGTGGGCTAGCAAGTGCAAGTAATTACATTCAGATGTTTTGTAGTGATATTTAAATGTGCGCCAGTGTTTAAACGGGCTTTAGGCAATTTACACCAGTCGCACGCTCCATATAGCAAGTAGCTTCTTTGTTAACAGGAGGGCGGTGGTGCAAATGACACCTAACCTGACTGCTTAAAAGCACAGAGCATAATTGGCTGAAGAGACGCTGACCAGAAGGCGAGAGCTGTGAAAGCACGTCGCCTTGGCCTTGTAACAGTGTAAACATTATTGTTTAGGTGGGAAATGAGAGCTCAAAATGAAACCCGTAGACCTGCTTATCAAAGAAATTTCAATCAAAATAAAGCACCATGTGGAATCGTCCACTTTGGGAAAAGCGGGGACTTGTTTTCCCAGCAGCGCCCTTCCATTCAGAGCTGAAAAAGAAGCCCTCACAGAATTCCCGCTTTATGGCGACTGGAAACCTGTCACGTTCAGCAAATGAATTCGGGATGTTGCTGGTCTTTTAAAACAAAACAAAAAAAAAAAAAATGAAGAGAACACATCTGTACCAAACGCGAGTTACAAATGCGCCACCTAAGTAGAACCGTGTGGGCATCACGTGGCCATGCATATTCTTGTCTGTGCCTATCCGAAAGCTGGCCAGAGTTGGTTCACATTTTTACCATCACGTCTCCTGTTTTGGGCTCCCTTACAAATCCTATATATAAATTGGCGGTTACTCTGGGCGCGAGCCCAAGGAAAAAAGATGGCCCTTGAATGAAGCCGTTACATTTGGCTTCTGTTTCCCTCGCTGTGGTGAGGACCTTTCAGGGGTGGTCGGCGAGGCCTAACGGCTGCAGGTTGCAATCCCATTTAAAAGCAAGAGGAACCCGTTTTTACCCACTTTAAGCACAGCACATCAGCTTTAATCATTCCCATGCGTTTGTGAAAAACAGGTTGGCAAAAGTGATGCAGCGCTTCCAAGTTTTTTTTTATTATTAGGAAATGCATACGGTACAGGCCTCTTCATGATCAGTTTCATGGATCACTAAGCGTTTGATGCGAAACAAAACAAAACAAAAAAAAAAAATGAAGAGAACACATCTGTACCAAACGCGAGTTACAAATGCGCCACCTAAGTAGAACCGTGTGGGCATCACGTGGCCATGCATATTCTTGTCTGTGCCTATCCGAAAGCTGGCCAGAGTTGGTTCACATTTTTACCATCACGTCTCCTGTTTTGGGCTCCCTTACAAATCCTATATATAAATTGGCGGTTACTCAAAAGATGGCCCTTGAATGAAGCCGTTACATTTGGCTTCTGTTTCCCTCGCTGTGGTGAGGACCTTTCAGGGGTGGTCGGCGAGGCCTAACGGCTGCAGGTTGCAATCCCATTTAAAAGCAAGAGGAACCCGTTTTTACCCACTTTAAGCACAGCACATCAGCTTTAATCATTCCCTTGCGTTTGTGAAAAACAGGTTGGCAAAAGTGATGCAGCACTTCCAAGTTTTTTTTATTATTAGGAAATGCATACGGTACAGGCCTCTTCATGATCAGTTTCATGGATCACTAAGCGTTTGATGCGATTTCACCATGAGAATTTTTGTAAACAAAATGGTGGCACATGAATCAATGATGCAGCAGACTTTAGTGTACCTCCACGCCTCAAAATTCATGTACAGATTGGTAAAATATGTTGGTTCATTTCATGGTCACACAGACTGGCTGAAAATATTATCAATACTTGCTAATTTTTGAATAAAATCATAAAAAAAATTACACAACGTCCATAGGGTTACATTTCCTTGAATGGTACGAGTTTGGAAAACATGTTAATAGCAAATCGGGGTGGGTAGATTCCCCCTGGAGTCCAAATCTTCGATGGTGATTCTCGCCAAGAGAGTCACTCAGTGCAGCGCCTATAAATCATGGATTCAAAACTTGAAGGAGGCCGCCATTACCTTTTTTCCCCCAACAAGGAAAATAACACTTATTATATGGTACACTTGCTTGATGTTGCTAATAGTAGCATAGATGCTGTCAGCTCTTTAAAAGTTAGAGTAGTGCTGGGACATGTGGGTTGGGGTTTGTGGTTAGCCAGCGGTGACCACTCAATCCAAAGTGTGCATATATCTAGAGGAAATGCCCAGTAGTTGGCTCTGCGAAATTGAAGTAGTTAATTGCTGCAAATTTTCCACTTTCATAATTTAGACAGATTCTGCAAATATTGATTGTGGTTTAATACATATGTATGTGCCCAAAGCTATGGCTGTTGAAAGCCTTTACCACAGCAATCGGTTGAAGGAGGGAATGGCTTGTCTGCAGCGTGGCACGGTCGGGACTCTTACATATGGCATTGTTCATAAAAGGAAGTGTTGCTATAAGAAGGAATGGCATCCACTACTCGGAACCTGTGAAAGGCATATGATTTCCATGTTTTGTACTGTAAGAAGATGTTTGAATAAATCATGACTTCTTTTTGTGATATAGTATTTGGGCCTGGAACAGTAGGTCAACAATATCAATGCAGAGGCAGATGTCTGGTGGTTTTATAATTGAGTAATACAGCCCTCTTTTTCCCGCAGCCTTACTGGAAGCCATATCCAGACCAAAACAAAGACGTGCCACTGACTCCAGGGTATGCCGAATCGGAGGCGAACAATTCCGGAGTCTGTGAATTCTGCCAAGCGGTTTTCCCTCCGTCTTCCACATCCAGGGGGGATTTCCTCAGGCATCTTAATTCACACTTTAAAGAACATGCATAAATATTCTCCAAGTGCACCTCCAGGCTGCGTTACGTACTTTCTACATAGGACCCCAATTCCTGCTCTCTTCTATTCAATTTACACTTGTATTGTCATGTTATGGATTTAAATATATCTTGTGAAAATAGATGTTCAAAACCAAATAAACATTTTAAACAACGGCCACAATATCGGACCATAAAAAGAATATACTTACTATTTAGAAGGTTCATATTTGATAAAACCCCTAAATTGTCAAAAGTAAAAGTAGAAAAACACTGCTCTTGTGGTTATAGAAAACTGCTCTTGTAGTTACAGAATAGAAATGGCCTTGTCCTTTTCCATTACTATTTTGATGGCAAATCTTCTTTTGGGGGGATGGCACAATTTGTGGCTTATGTGGCTTCTTTCCTTCAAGTTTGCAAGTCTGTGTATTTGAAGTCTCTATTGGCATTTTTTTGTAGCTCTATTTTTAGATTCTTAATAATAAAATAATATTTATAATGTGCTCACCTTTTGCGCAACCAAAGGGTGATGAATGTAGAAAAGCAGGTTTGATGTTATGTTGGACCTAGCAGTTCAATAGGCTTATTTTAGCGATACATATTTTATCTACTTGCTGCCTGGTGAAAGCAGGCTTCTATTGATTTATATCCATTTGTTGAATGTTGTATGTTGGAAGCTTTAACAATACAACCAATGCCAGTTAGACTGTTAATGTGAAATAAATCTCCACCGCTATGAAGTCTAGACATTATCCAAAAGACGTCTGAATTGTATGTTCCACGCCATCATGTGTTGGTCTGCTGCTCTGCTGGAGTCTGTAAGGTGGGCATAAAAGGATTGCATTAGTATTCTAAAAATTGTCTTCTCTGTTGCATTCCAGTGTGTTTTATATTTCCAAAGTGAAGTGCGGTTTACTTTCTGCATTGAATCACGTGGTTCAAAAAGAATGTGCAAGTGTTCATTTCTTTTTCATGCTTGCATGTTGGCAGAAAAATGCTCTCAAGTGTGCAATCGTGTATGCAAACTGGATTGGAAATTAATCAAATGTGTTGAGGGATATGGACGGACTCGAGAGTTGCTATTGTTGAGACATGCCCACTTAGCACGACTGTCCCATTTAATAAGGAAGCAAGCACACATAGAATATGATAATGGCAGCAATTCTTTAATGTATTACAAAACTGGTGAATTTAGACTGAGTGGCTTTCATGCTTGTGCATTGCTGCTTTGGGTGGCAAATTAGAAGAGTTGCACAGATTGTGTTCAATGGTAGCAGGAACAGAGAAGCTTTCCAGGAAAATGCCAGACGTAGGCTGTGTACTTCTGAAAAAAATACTTCAGCTTTATAATTTATTTCACAGTTAACAAAACATATTTAAATGAACGTGTATCACATGTTATCCTATCTACCACTAGTTTTCAATAGTTTTTTTAAAGTCTATTCAGGGATGCAAAGTTTTGGGTTGGCATACTTCGGGATTTTATCAAAGGCTGTGTTCACTGTTTTTAAAAAACGGTGTCTGAATTTGGCCAGTTCCTGTGAATATCAATATTATTGTATTTTATGAAATACTAATGCTATATAGACTACAGAATGTGTTGTAACCATCTGTTTTAAAATAAAACTCATACCGTATTGTTTTGCTTTGGTGACTCACTCTATAATTAAACGTATATTTTTGCATAAGTGTGTATGAGATGGACAATGTGCATAACTGCAGCAGCCACATGGAGACCTCTCTGAATAGAGCTGAAGGACGAAGATGCCTTGTTCAAATTGGGATGATGTGGCTACAGTTGATGGGTCTTCGCAGCTGGCTAGTTGCACTTGATCACCTCCTTTTCTCCTATTGTCACAGAGTACATATCCTAGGTAAAGAACTCCAACCAAGTTTCCAAGAATTTCAACTGCCTAGTGTCTGCTGTTATTTATAAAAATCTAATTATTTCTAGAAAAAAACGGTTAATCCTGTGAGCAACCGTTATGGAAACTAGGCTATGCTCTGATCTGGGCAAAGGCTGGGCCTATTCACATAGGTGTTGAGTACACAAAAGGGCCTTTCCTAGGTCTGCGCTCTCCTTTATTTTAGGTTATCGACATATCAAGCTACTGGGAGCATGATTCAAAGGAAATCCGGCCAAGGGTTCCGAACAAGTTTGTAAAATTAGAGTTTGTAAGCCCTGAGGAAGACCGCATCAAGTCAAAAACGCATGTCGGCTGACACATTGAGAATGCATATTTATAATTGGAAGTACTTGTGACCAAGTCGTTATTGTAAAATTTGGCATTGGTTGACTGTGTGATATACGCATCTATTCACACAGGCCACAGTTTCCTCCATACTGAACTTCTACAATTCAAGGGAGTCACACTTTCCAGTCAAAGTGAGCTTTGGTGCCTCGCTCCCAAAGCCAGACTTGTCACTCGTCTCAATTCTACTTACTGACCCCCTTTCGACAGTCAGTTCACCTAAGTTCTGCCCCTTGCCTTACTCTGGCATCCATATTTCCCACCTCATAAAAACTTGAACAATTTGTGCACAAAATATGTCACAGGCCTAGAAACATCACACATGCCCCAAAACCAACCTGCATTTCCAAAAAAACCTTTGCTGTTTATTTTCCGATTTTGTGATGTTTGCCCTTTTACAGGACACAAATCCACTCCTGTTTTATTCACAATGTATGGGTTACAACAATTAATGGCATCCTGATGTGATGGCATCTACCGTACTGTTAAATATGTCTAATAACTGACAGTTTCATCCCCTGAGGGACGAATGAGGAGTGCAAGCTTATCTTTCTTCCCGTGAACTACATGATTCTTTCACGCTAACCCCATTATTGAATGCATTTCTAATAAAACTTTCAATGAAGAAGTGGGGTAGTATTTTTTGTAAGTCTATTTTTTTTTATAATTGGCACAAATCAACAGCATGTGAAATTACTTAATTCCATGTGTTTTGTTTATGATCTCTTTAACATTGCACACATTTCAGTGTATATATATTAATTTGTTATATATATTTCACAAATAATCGCTTCTGCAAACGGCTCTCAGCCTCTTAGTGCATGCACCTTGGTGGCTTTAGAAGCATACCACTAATATAAACAAAAGCTTTGTTGCTAAGGCTGAAATTGCCTAGGTAGTGTTAGAGGCAATCCAGTCATTTTTGCCAAAACGCACAGCCCAAACAGCAAGACTTTTTCAGACCAGCCCTGAAACAACTTGTGCACGAAGCATTTAAAAGAGGCCTTTTTGTGGTTTGGAGTTATTCTGTGGAGTAGTTATTTAAATATTTGACGAAGAAGGGGGTGCCCCCTTCTCAAAAATAGCTATATCTCAGGGATTTACCCAAAACAGGTTATTTTTAGAAATGAAATGACAGCCATCTTGTTTTTCTCTCGATGCAAGAGATAAACGCGGCTATCTATAGCTTAGGAAACAGTAAATGAAAAGTAGTTAAAAAGCTATTTGCAGGATAAAATAATTGCAAATGACTTTAGTCTGGAGGTGGGAAGGTTGCTGGAGGACACCAAGTGAAATCTGGAAGTTTTAGGAGGTCCAGGGACTGAGTTTGCAAACTGAAGGTCTATGTAGCCGCGACTATTGGATCGCATAGCGGACATCTCAAAGCAAACTGTGTCACAGAAACAGCGTGTTTTGTGTGGGGAAACGGAGATGGAAGGGCAGGTGAGCAGGGAGCTGCTGACACAGATGAGGGGGCACTTGGTGAGGGCCTTGGGGGGGCAGGAAAGCATTTTTCTTCTGGCAGTTTTTCCGATAATCGCAGCTAGTTTCAAGGCTATACAGGACTACAAATAGCCGTGGGTATGAGTTGTTCTGTGCTGGCAGCTATAGATTTTGGCGTGTTTGTGTTTTATTTCTTTTTATAAGTTATTTTTATAGGTATATTGACATTGGGGGTGAAAAATCACAGGCCATGACCAAAGGCCATTGTCAGTGACACAGTAGTTATTTGGGAGTCTTAGCTGTTTTGTCTGTGTGTGTGTCTTACATGTGAGACTGGAGAAAAAAAAGAAGAAAATTGTTTAAAAAAATCAATGCAAAAAGGAGTCACCCTAATCTAGTTTTAGATGCCCCATCCACTGTATTTTAGCCTAACCGCTCCCTCCCACTTCGACCACTGGGCTCCGGAGACAATGAGCTTCTGGGGGAAAGTGAGAAAAGGAAGAGTACCTCTGAGGAGGTGCAGCTGGTAGCAGGCCTTCTTGGAAAGGTCCATGATGTGAGGAGAGGAGAGAGTGGATCAAAAATGACACCAAGGTTTTTTACCTCATAAAAAGGCGAAGGAAGCTGGCCCATGCAGGGCAGCCAGAGTGAGAGTGGGAAAGCGGGAGCAGGGGTACAGATGAGAAGGATCTCTCTCTTACTGGCATTGGGGCAAAGAGAGTTGGAGGCGCACCAATCCTGAATCACGGATAGATGGTTTGCAATGTGCGAGAGAGCAGAGGAGGCTGTAGGGACCGGAAGGAGAGCGGGTGTCATCTGCATAACACTGAAAGTTAGAGCTGAACATGGAGATTAGGTGGGCCAGAGGGGCCACATAGAGATTGAAGAGCCAGGGTGAGAGGTAAGAGCACTGGGGACCACCACATGTGGAGAGAGAAAGGACCCAATTTGAACCTGGGAGGGTCGGTGCAGCAGAAAAGAGGTCAACCACTCCAAGGCCTCATCTGTAATGGCCAGGTTCCCACGTAGTCGGTTGATCAGGATGGTGTGATTGGCCGTGTCGAAAGCAGAGGAAAGGTCAAGGAAGATGAGGACAGAAGGTGTGCTGGAATCGAGATTGGAGATCAGATCTTCACCGGTGTTCAGGAGAGCAGTTTTGTTCTGCAGCCAGACTGGTGGTCATGGCGACAGCCAACAGTTTCAGTGTGGAGAGTAAGGTGGGAGATGGCCAGCTTTTCCAGAAAAATGCCCAGGAAAGGAGTGATAAAGATCGGGCTGTAGTTAGCTGGAGCAGGTGGGATCGACAGAAGGCCTTTTAAGGAGGGGGTCACAAGGGAGTACTGTCCAGGTAATCATTCAGTTCGAAATCATGTTCTTTGGTGCTTCTTTTAGGCCTCATTCTTCTCACGTGACCTTCCATAATAATAATAATAATAATTTGGCATTTATATAGCGCTACGAACCCTCAGGTATCTGAGCGCTGCTTATTACCCACGGTGTGTGGTGCTCATTTATTGACCTCGGAAGAATGAAAGGCTGAGTTTGGCCCCGCTGGGATTCAAACCTGCGTTAGCAGGCTCTGCACGGATGTCAAAGCGAGCCCTCTACTAGCTGTGCCACTTGTGTTAGCATAACTCCTCACTGGATACTTCATGGGTACATCTAGCAGTGGACTAGGTACACCTGCGAATGCTGCCTGAGTAGGAGAAAGTTCAGCAAGTTTCACCCTCTCAGCATACCATTTAGGCATAAAAATGTCTTGCAAAATCTCCATGTGTGACTGCCTTTGAGAAACTACCCTCGGGTCATTTATCACAGGAACAGGTTTGTTTGCATGCATTACTTGTATGGGCTCACCATCTAACAACCTCTTGTCCTGGTTGTCTTGCCAAGCCTGTCTTTTACGTCCAAAAAGAGTTTCTAAGACGCTTTTTGCATGTGAACGATTGTTAGTGACATCTATCTTAGACTCAGGCACATTTTCATCTTTCTTTGGAACAAGAATGACTACAATGGTCTCGACTGCCTAGTAGTTGCCATGATTGTACCTTCCGTCTGCTTAGGAAGATTCACAGGAGTCTTAGCTCCATGTACATCAATGTAGTACAATGTACGTACTGTGAGTGAAAGCAGTACCATTATGAACAAAATGCAAACGTAAATAACACAGAGGTATGTCAATTTACAACATCGATTTCGTGGACAACGTGGACGTCTCTCCGCATCTGGCATAATTATATCACTACTAATACTTCCCATCTTTATTGCCTAAGGAAGGAAAAAGTAACTTTAATACATACCCATTATGCACTGCTTCTCGAAGCTATTTTTACTCAGCAACTCGTCCTCGATCAGCAGTCTGCTTACTGTATGCCAAGCACAAACTCTCAATGATCTCCTCAAATTAGTCCTTTACCGGATAAAACAGCATGAAGAAAAACGGCTTCACAAAATGTACTCTAGATATTTTTTACAGAAAGTTTCTAGAGGAGTTCAATAACATACACCAGTTCCCAGTCGATTCCTTGAATCTGCCTTAGACCAGACTTGATGAATTTCTTTTAGCACGAAACAAAAGTTGTCTGACTAGCAACCTCTCCATCTGTCCCTCGAAGGAAACTTTCACTCTGACGTCAGAGTTTGCTCGGAATAAGCATTCACTTGGAGTATGAGGTCTCTCAGGATTTCATTTAATGCTGCATTATTTCTTGGGTCCCTTAGAAATGTGTGCACATCAGTGGGTCTCCCAATAAGCTGCAGATATTCTTCAATCAGATGATAGAACATCAGACTAGACTGACTAGTCTTCGGGTGTTATCAGGTATTAGGGGCATTTGTCCTTTCCCCACTCTATTCAGGAAGCTGCAAAATGTGCTCAGTGATAACTATAAGCAATCTTCTCACAACTGAGCAATTTTTTGGTTCTTGCCGAAAAGCAGGAATGCGAGTAGTTCTCCCCACAATCGAAAGGTATGCGCGCAACACAAACTCGAAATAAGTAAGAATGATCTGTGATATGTCATCATCTGGAATCACCATAGGGAAATCCAAACAGGAACTCAGTGTGAAATGAATCGGGATACTCCTCCCTCTTCCAATTGTTGAAAATAAGCCTCAACCTGGCATATCTTTTTTTCCTTTTTTTTAATCAATGCTTAAGCATGCCTCAGTCCAAAGTCAACAAATTCCTGAGGCTTTAAGAACAACCATCTTCCCTTAACCCTGAAATGACTGCACACAGTGTTCGAATCAGCTTCCCTTAACTCTTTTATAAGTGGCTAAAAAGAGTATCCCGGACCAAGCCACCGCTCAATTAAATATTTTCTTTCACACAACAGTCTCTGCGTCCTTCTTCCTCGCCATAGACCTTGTATGCATTTTTTGAGGTTCTTCCCCGATGCTTCGGTAGGGGGTGGGGGCAGAAGAGAGGTTTCTCCAGCATAGATCTTCACGTCACCTAAGAAAGTCCAAGCACGTTTGCCTTGCACTCAGACTGCAGACGGCGTGACGTCTTCTACAATGAAGGAGCCGTTAGACCTGGGCCCGTGCCACTTCCTTGTAAAGTTGCAGATTAGGACCGCATCTCCGGGGAATATTTTTTGAAGACAAAGTTCTTAAATGCTACTTGTTGAAGCATCTCCTTCTGTGTTCTGTACTGCCCCACACCCTTTCTGCCATAGCTGACCTGAAAAGAGAGATACTTGAAGTCATACACATAAGATACTCGCGTAGCTCTTTATTCCTAACAATTCAGAGGTAGGCTGAGCATCACCTCTAACTCTGGATGGAGGTGTGAGGGGTGTTCTCATTCACCTCCCTGACACTATCTCATGGGGAGGCGAGATGGTGGTCTGATCCTGGTTGGTTTCTTAATGCATATAATGCCACTGGTAGGCAATGCAACCACTATTTCTTCAAGGTAAGCTTCAACTTGGCTATCCTTTCTTTAAGCAAGCCGTTGAACCGTTCACAGATCCTATTCCCTTGTAGATGATAAGCCGAAGAAAACTTGTGCTTTATACCAAGCAACAAGCTGATCGGTTCAAATGTTTGATTCACAAAATGTGAGCCATTGTCTGACTTCATTACTTCACATATTCCCCATCTAGGAAATACTTCCCACACTAAGTATTTGGCTGCACTGGTAGAGTATGGATGTGTACACGGACCAGCCTCAATCCATCGTGAAAAGGGACAAAGTATTTTCTTTTATTTTTTATTTACTCGTATATAATTGCTTTAGCAATTTTTACAAGAATCTTGCAGTATTCCTTCCTTAGGAGCTAAGAAATTACAGACATAAAAGAAGGAAGAACAAACGAAGATAAGTCCAAAAAGACGAGCGGAGCGAAGCCCTGGTGGCAAGGTCGCGCCCAGAAGTCCGGAGGGAAAAGGAAGAAGAAGAAATGTCGCTAGAGTAATTTAATTGCCTCCATCAGGGTCTTAGGCTACACCGGTGGTTCTCTGTTCAGTTTGTCCGTTTACTTTTTGGAAGGCTGCTTCCAGAATTTTTGCTGCAGCCAAGGTCCAGGGAGTCTTTTCACCTGACATTAGTCTATTCCACCAGGTGGCTTGTTCCTCTCCCTGTACGCCTACCCAGCTGATACACAGGTTGTTGAGGAAGTCCGTCCGTATTTTTCTTAGCTCCGGGCACTCCATTAACAGGTGTCTTATTGTTTCCGGTTTGTTGGTTTCTCCACATAGTCTGCAGTCTTTAGATGCAGTCTTTAGCCGGATTGCCTGAATTTCTCGTGTCTGGAGGAGATTTAAACGTGCTCTCATGTAGAATGCTCTTAATCTTTTATCCGGAAACTTTGTGCAGTACGGTAGCAGTTTATTCAGGCTATTGAAGGTCGGTGGGAGATGTTTTGCCAGTTCATTTCCATGTGCTTTTTCCAGGGTGTTTATCCAATCTTGGGCCTTCAATTTGTCTTTTACTTTTTCTGGGTTTGCTTGTAAGTCTGCTTCCGTGCATGCCACCTCCTCCAGTTTCTCTTTTAGCTTGTCCACCCAGCTGTTTAAGGAGGTTAGTTTGCGACTTGATATTTCAGTTCTGACAATCGTATATGTTGGTGGGGCCTCTGGTAGTTAAGTATTTCTTAAGATTTGCATAGCACTCAATGTTACTAATTGTTCTAGAGGGAGTAGGCCTAACTCTCGTCTAATAAGGTCCATTGAAACTGAATTTGGTAGACCTAGCAGAGATTTCCACAGGTACCCTTCCAATTTCTGCCATATGGTGTTCGGTATATTCAACATGGCACCCATCCCGTAGGTGATGGTCGGGACTACTTTCCCTTTATCGAATTGGATGAATGGAATGATGGAAAATTTCCTGTATTTTCTATCCAGGG
The DNA here is from genome assembly GCF_040938575.1 of Ambystoma mexicanum. Lineage (NCBI taxonomy): Eukaryota > Metazoa > Chordata > Amphibia > Caudata > Ambystomatidae > Ambystoma > Ambystoma mexicanum. Next base: position 1,054,315,784 of record NC_090931.1, on the reverse strand, counting down.
TTCTCATCTGTGCTGCTAGGTTTTTTGCTTTTTTCCAGAAAGTTGCTAGATACTTATAGTCAGTAACCACCCGGATTTTCTCCTTATCCAGATACCATTTGTGACTTCTGTTTTTTTTTTTGTGTCTCTCTTTCTTAATGTCAGAATTTTTGTTATTTTCTAATTTATTTGTAGGTTGTTTTGTTCCATGTATGTTGCTAAGTTGTTTAATTGGCGCTGTAGGCCTATCTCCATCTGATCCAGTAGAATAAGGTTGTCTGCATACAGTAGCCGTGAAATGGTTATGTTTCCTAGTTTAGGTGGGAAGGACCTTACTGAGAGTTCTGTTTCTTTGAAGTCACCCAGGTATGCGATAGAAAGTGCCGGGGCTAACAGGCAGCCCTGTTTTACTCCGCTGTTGGCTGTAATTTCACAAGTCAGCGTACGTTGGGTGTTGAGGCAAACCCTTATTCTGGTGTTCTCATGAAGGGCCCTCACTGGGTCCAGTAGCTCTCCTGGGCATTTCCAACTTTCCAGTTTGCTCCATAGTCTTTCTCTGTCCACTCTGTCGAATGCTTGTGACAGGTCTATGAAAGCCATATGTACTGGCGCCACTCCTTGCTTTACCTTTGCTTTTATAATGTTCAACATAAAAATGTTTACTATGGTGCTTCCGTTCTTGAGGAAACCCATTTGAATGGGGTCGTTTGCCGGTGATGTCTTGGCCCAAGTTTGAAAATGCCTTAACATTATAGTAGCGAATATTTTCCCTATTATATCCAAGAGTGCTAATGGGCGATAATTGCCCGGTTCTTCTCTGTCGCCTTGCTTGACAATCGGTACAATTACCGCTTCTGTCCATGATGTCGGGATTGCTTGTGCATCTCTGCAGTGTTCAAAGAGCGTACTGATGAAATCTGTCCACGCGTCAGCATTTTGTTCGATATCTATATTACTCAGACCATCCGGGCCTGGTGCCCTTGATTTCTTGAGTCTTGTTATTGCTGAATTTATCTCTTGTTTATCAGACACATCAAGCCATTGTGGACCTTTCGTTCTTTGTGTTCGTGTCGTAGATGATGACGGGACTTTGAACAGATCTTCAAAAAAAAGTGGCCCATTTGTCTTCACTCACCGCGTTGGTCAGTCGGTTGACTGATTCTGTATTGGGCTTTTTGATGAGTGTCCAAAAATCACTACATTTCTTGGAACTCAGGGCCCTAAGCATTGCCTCTGCATCCTTTTGATACTGCACGTGTCGGTGCCCTGAAATCCAGGTTTTGTATGCCCTTGCAAGTTGCAAGTTTCTCCACCCTGTCGTGGTGTTGAGCCTCATAGCTTGTTTTTTTGTTTTTCTTCTTCTTCTTTCCACTAGCTCTTTATCTTATGCATGTATGTTGTTCATTTTAGCGGGGTTTCCCCCTTTCCTTTTCTGTCTATGCTGCAAGAGGAAGGGTAGATAGTCTGGTCGTGCTGTTTTCTGGTCCGTGGTAAGGACCTCTCTTTGATATTTCTCCGTGATGTTTGCAATGTCTGAAGCTGTTAGGCGCAGGCGAGTTAGCTGGTTGTTTGCCTCTATCGAATGTTGATATGTTTGGGTAAGATGACTTATTGATGACCATGCGATGGTTACCAAATTGTGGTCACTCTCTATGGTTCTCACTACTGCGTAGTTTTCTATGTAGTGTAGCATACTTTCCGATGTAAAAACGTAGTCCAGAGTAGCTTTTGATTCGCCTCTCTCCCAGGTTGGTATCATCTCCCCCCATGTTCTCGATGTTGCGACATTGTGTAGGTTCCTTGATTTCATTAAGGCATTCCATCTGGCTCCTCTTCTGCGTGCATGTGCCCGTTCCTCCTCTCACTATTTTCTGTGTTTTGGTTGCAATTGGCATTCAAATCTCCACATATGATTATGTGTGTTTGTGGATCTTCCACTGAGATGATATCCAGCACGTCTTCTGTTTTTTTGCAGAACTCCGAGCTTGATGTTCTCTGCGGGTTCCAGTATGTTGTCACAATTGCTATCTTCTCTGTTTCTCCAGCATGGGGTCTGGCATGGATTCACATGCTCATGAATATTCCCCGTCGTCAGGCTGGGAATCCTCGGTAAAGAAAAAATCAGTATCAGTTTCGTTTCTGATCTGTCTTTCGTAGTAGTAACCAATCACTGATCTCTGCGTCATACTGACCACAGCCAATGACGGCCCTCTACCTAAGCCCCGCCTCTGGCAGCCATCTTCAGATTTTTACCGCACGTTCAAGTGTTGGGATCCTCGTGCTATTGCTCTCGAGCGTTAGTGCTTTTTTTCACGTTTTTTCTCAGAAAAAATTCTCTTTTTTCGGTCAAAGAGCCTCAAGCGCCACCGTCTCTTCATCCGATTAACGGGGACCCGTGTCGGATTCGTCTATGCCCCTCAAGGGTGAAGATTTCATCGAGCCACGCTTTTGGAGGATTCCAGAAGTTTCTCAGGCCCATCTCGGACATGGCGCAGGAGAAGGGAAGCTCGACGCCCGGAAAGCTGTTCAGGGTCTGCCCTGGATGCCAGCTTCAGAATGTCTTTAAGGAGGACGAACACTCCCTTTGCCTTTACTGCCTACATGAGGACAAGACGCGCGTGGAGAAGGACCGTGAGTTTTGCGGCAATATGTCGGAGCGGACCATGAAGGACCGCCATCAACGTCTCGCCAACTGGCTGGAAGGAAAGAGCCCGTCAGGTGAGAAGAAGAAGAAGAAATCCGAGCGGTCTTCTAAGACCTTTGAGGGCGCCCCGGCGACGGGGCTCCAACAGAAGGCCAAGCACCGCGAGTCCGCTGGCACCGGGAGCGCCGAACGGTCGGGCTCTACGGGCGCCAGGCAGGGCGCATCTTCCCCGGCGCCATCAACCACGAGCCAACGCTCTGGCTCGGGTAAGAGGAAGGCCGAGCACCCGGCGAAGCTTCTGGAGAGACCCCGGTCGAGCTCGAAGGCCCCATCGGAGGGGGAGCGAGGCTGTGACCCTCCCTCCAAGGAGAAGGCGGTGAGCGCACCTAGGGTGGTGAAAGCCTTAATCCATCTGGCCAAGGCCTCTATCGAGACAGCCGTGGCGGCCCTGGCTCAGCCTTTGGAGGCTACACCAGTGGTGGCGACCTCGAGGCCCAGAGTCTCCCTGCCACCGCAGAGGGAGTCCTCTTTCTTGCCCATCGACAGGACCCCCGTGAAACCTCCGACGGAGAAGAAAAAGGGGGGCAGGAGGTCGTCGTGGATTCGGCCTCAACCTCTGAGGAGGAGCTGATCGAAGTCTTAAGCCACGGCGTTGGCATGGAAGAAGACCAGCCCGTCGGGAGGGACCCCGACGTAGGAGACAACTAGAACGTCGAGGGTGCCGATGGGGCTCCTGACCGCCCGTCGGACTCCCCTCTACCAGTGCCACAAGACAACTCGGCGGCCATTTTGTTGGCTATACAGTCCTTATGCTGTGAGATAAGGATGAGACTGCCGTTACAACCGACGGAGGAACCACTCCCGACGGGGGACCCGGAACCAGGCCCTTATGGGAGCCCTCCCCCTAAGAGAAGAAGGATTCGTCCTCCACCTGGGGATGATACGGGGACTGACACGGCCGCGACGGGTACGGACGACGAGGTTTACGACGAGGATCTCCCATCGTCACCTCCCACCCGGGCTTCCCCGCCCGACGAGATTGGATCGTTTCACTCCATGATCGCCAGGGCATCCGAGCTTTTCCAGCTCTGCCCGGAAGAGAAGAAGAAGGAAGGTTTCCTTTATCAACGTCGCGAGGCCAAGAGGAAGACGGTCCTCGCTATACCTCTACTGGACGATATTTGGGATGAGGGCCTCGCCCTCAAGAACCCATCCACAACGCCGGCTAGAAGGGATCGGTATGAGAAGAAGTACAGGGTCCCGGACGCGGCCCCCTTGTGCCTCCGGGCACAGCCGACCCCGGACTCGGTCGTCTCTGCGGCGGCCAGGAAGAAAGCGGGGGGGGGCGCGGCCTCTACGTCGACCACCCCGCCGGACGGCGAGGGTAAGAAATTGGACACGATGGGACGCAGAGTCATCTTGTCGGCAGCAACGAAAATTAAGGCGGCCAACGCCTTGGCTATCGTAGCCCGCCACGACAGGGAGTTGTGGTACAAACTGGCCCCCCTGTTGGACTTCCTACCGGACGACAAGAGGGCGGAAGCCCTAGAGATCTTGCAGGAAAGAGAGGTGGCGTCGGACCACGCCATTACGATTGCGGCGGACATCGCGGACACTGGATTCCGCCAGTTGGGCAACGGTGTGTGCCTTAGGCGTCGTGGATGGCTCAGGGCTACGGACTTCTGTCAGGACGTGCAGACCAGAGTCTTGGACATGCCGTTCGACGGAAACAACCTGTTTGGTAAAACAGTGGACGATTCCCTTCAAGCCATCAAGGCGGACACGGAGACGGCCCGGGCTCTGGGGGTTCTCCAGCAACGGCGGCCGCCCTTTCAGAGCGGCGGAGGCAAACAGGGTGCCTCCAAAGGTTCCAGCGGCGGATTTTCCACCTACCGTCAAGCGGCCCGCTCGTCGTCACAGGAAGCTTACAGGGGACGAGGCAGGTCAGGCGGACCCCGTCGTCGTCGCCAGGGAGGGCAAGGCGGCAAAGCCTCATCGAAGCAGGACTGAACCGGCCGCGGGGTCGGGCCCCCACCGAAGCACCCTGGTCGGAGGCTGCATGGCGAGCTTCGTCAGCGTGTGGGAGTCCATCTCCACCGACCGTTGGGTGCTGGACGCCCTAGCTCAGGGTCACGCGCTCGAGTTTCTAAAGAAGTGCCCGCGCGTTCCCCCTGTGGCCAGGAAGGAACATCACATCCCTCAACTTCTCTTGGAGGTAAAGGCGATGCTCAAGAAGGGCGCCATTGAGCTCGTCCGAAAGAGGCTTCGGGGCTCCTGAGTTTACTCAAGATACTTCCTCGTGAAGAAGAAGACAGGAGGATGGCATCCCATCCTGGACCTACGACGACTGAACAAATTCAACAAGGCACAGAAGTTCCGGATGGTCACCCTCCAACACGTCCTGGGTCAGCTGGAGGAGGGCGATTTCCTGTCGTCATTGGATTTGGAGGATGCCTACTTCCATATCCCCATCCTAAAGGGGCACCGAAAGTTTCTCAGGTTTGTGGTCCAAGGGCGTCACTACCAGTTCAAAGCCCTTTCCTTCAGTTTGAGGTCGGCACCCAGGGTGTTCACCAAATGCCTCGCACCGGTGGCGGCGCAGCTGCGCCGAGAGGGGATCCACGTCTACCCCTACCTGGATGACTGGCCCATCCGCGAAAAGACGAAGGAGCTCGCCGTGGAGCACACGGCAAGGACCGTCCAACTACTCACGGACCTGGGATTCTCCATAAACTACGACAAGTCCCGCCTGGTGCCCTCGCAAGTCGCACTGTTTCTGGGAGCGAAGCTCGACACAGTGTCGCTTCTGGCCTCTCCGTCGGAGGAAAGGACGAGGGCCATCTTGGGCAAGGTACAGCGGATGCTGGTTGCGGACGCGGCCAGGGTGAGGTCCATCAAATCCCTCCTCGGAATGATGTCTTCTTGCATTTATCTCGTCCGCCTGTGCAGGCTTCGGATGCGCCCGTTACAGGAGTTCCTGGACGCGCGTTGGATCCAGAGGACGGGCAGCTTCGAGGAGAGGATCACACTCGACGAAAGTTTCCGACGGGCAACCGGTGGTGGGGCACCCGCGCGCATCTGACGGCGGGTGTGGACTTCCAGACCCCCGACCACCAAGAGACAGTGACCACGGATGCCTCCCTGGAAGGGTGGGGAGCGCACACCGAAAATCTGCACGCGAGAGGCCTTTGGCTCCCGACGGAGAAGTCCCTCCATATCAACGTCCTGGAGCTCTGTGCAGTGTTTTGGGCCCTCAGGTCCTTCCTTCCGTCCCTCAAGGGCAAGGTGGTGAGGATCTTCACCGACAACACTACCACCATGTTCTACATCAGGAAGCAGGGCGGTACCAGATCCCCAGCCCTGTCCAGGGAGGCACAGGATCTGTGGCATTGGGCCGTCGCATCTGGCAGGAATGTTTCTGGTGCCGTTGCATCTGGCAGGAATAAAAAACACCATCGCCGACTCGCTCAGCAGAGAGCTGCGCTCGTGCCACGAGTGGGAACTACGACAGGATCTAGTGGACTGCCTCTTCCGACGGTGGGGCACTCCCCAGATCGATCTGTTCGCGACGGCGACGAACTCCCAAGTGCCGGAGGTTCGCCAGCAGGTTTCCCCAGCCGAGGAGCATGGGCGATGCTTTCTCGTTCCCCTGGGAGGGCCTGTTTCTATACGCGTTCCCTCCATTGCCATTGCTGATCCGGCTCATCAACCAGCTCAAGAGGTCACGGTGCAGGATGATCCTCGTCGCACCAGTTGGCCATGGCAGATATGGTTCCCGGACCTTCTGGACTTGTCAGCGTCCCCGTCAATCAAGCTGCCAGTGGACGCGGATCTTCTCTCCAGGGAAGGAGGTGCCATCCTCCATCACGACCCGAAGTCGCTGAACTTGCAGGCCTGGCTCCTGCAGCGTTAGAGTTTGGAGGATACGACATACCGGCCAACTGCAGAGAGGTTCTTGCAAAGGCCAGGGCGTCCTCAACTCTTAAATGCTATGGACACAAATAGAAGAGGTTCTCTGTCTGGTGCCACGCACAGAAGATTAACCCTCTACGGATTACGGCCCCCCAAGTACTGCCGTACCTTCTGACGCTGGCCAAGGCTGGACTGGCTCACGCGTCCATCAAGATTCATCTTGCTGCGATCTCCCGATACACCAGAACCACGGAGCGGACGTCTTTGTGGTCTCATCGTCTGGTGAAAAAATTCATGAAGGGACTGTTCAGATCGTTCCCGCCGGTGAAGGCTCCGGCCCCGGCGTGGAAGCTCAACGTGGTGCTGACCAAGCTCATGGGACCTCCGTTCGAGCCTCTGCACTCGGCTCCGTTGAAGTTCTTGTCGTGGAAAACAGCGTTCCTTGTGGCCATCACCTCCGCACGACGAGTGGGAGAGATCCAGGCCCTTTCCTGCAAGCCACCGTACTTGACTTTTCACGACACGAGGGTGGTGCTCAGGACGCACCCCTCCTTCATGCCCAAGGTGCCGTCGGACTTCGACCTCAACGAACCCTTGGTGTTGCCTGTTTTCTTCCCGTCGGCTTTGTCGCCGGCCGAAAGGACTTTGCACTCGCTGGATGTGGCTAGAGCGCTGAAGTTCTGCGTGGACCGCACGAAGGGTTTTCGGACGACGTCACAACTTTTTGTGAACTTTGGACCTGTCAATCAGGGGAAGGCTCTCTCAAAGGCCTCCATTTCCAGATGGCTCTCCGGCTGTATCATGTACTGTCATCGGTTGGCAAACCGACCGCTGCCTGGCCGTCCGAGAGCCCACTCCACCAGAGCGATCGCGGCTACCACGACGTTCCTATCTGGTGTGCCCTTGCTGGACATCTGCAGGGCTGCTACGTGGAGGTCGACGCACACCTTCACGAAATTCTACTGCGTCGACCGGGATTCCAGGGAGGAGTTACTACTACGAAAGACAGATCAGAAACGAAACTGATACTGATTTTTTCTTTACCGAGGATTCCCAGCCTGACGACGGGGAATATTCATGAGCATGTGAATCCATGCCAGACCCACGCTGGAGAACAACAGTTACAGGTAAGTAACTTGTTCCTTCTAGGCGACTGGTCCCCTTTTGTTCTTTTGTCCAGGTGGTTAAAACAGCCAGAGTACCGTATGATTCTACTATTATCTTAGTAATTTCAATTCCTGAACCCATTCGGACTGCTACAAGTAGCCCTGCAGACGGGCGGCCAAAGATTCCTTTAGTTGCCGCCGAAAATGCTATTTCGAAACCGTCCAATGCCGGTTTCTCCATTAACCATGTTTCCTGGAGACAGAGTATATCAAAAGCCCTGAGGTCTTGGTTATCTGGGTTTGTTAGGTGATGGTGACCTCTCGTATTCCATGAGGCCATTGTCAAGGTGTTCTTTATCTTCGTTTGCTGAAGTTTGACTGGAGGAGGTCGTTTTTCCGACTCACCTCCTAGTGGTTGCTATTTATCCAATTTAGAATTTAGTGCCGCTTTCAACCGTTTCCACGGGCCTTTTGGTTTTCTTAGATCTTTCCTTTCTGGGTCATCCTCTCCTCTTTCTTTGTTCTCTTCATACCTTCTGCTTTCTTTAATGCCCTCTTTTGCCGGTCTTTGATATTGTTCCTTTCTTTCCACAACATGGCTGTCGTTATAAAGTCTCTCATTCTTCCATACCGGTGCTTTCTGCCTTTGCCCCGCCCTGTAGAGCCCTCTTCTACCGCTTGGCTCCCGTCTGCCTCCTTGATTGCTGTACTTCCTGTTTCTGAAGTTTCCCTCTTTCTTTTCCAATCTTCCTTCGTATCTTTTCTGCTTTCCCGGAGATTGAAGATTTGTCATCTGTTGGAATATACTCTCTTCGTTCTCCTTATTTCTTCCCCTTCTACTCAATTGTTTTTCTTGTTGCGTGATTACAGTCAATGTGAAGCCTATCTTTTTTAATTCTTTATGAGGTTTGTGTGTCAAACTCTTTAAAGCCTTACTTTTAATGTGGAGATATGTTTTTGCTTTCTGGTCACGATGGTATGGTTCTATCAGTAGGAAGTCGTCTGTGTTAAGGTGTTTTAACGAGTTGATTTTATTCAATGTTTTTATCACTGTTTTCCTGTTTAGGATGATGTACTCAATTTTACGCGACGATTGTACCAGTTTGAACACTCTGACTTCTTCCGGTTCTTTTTCTCGTCTAGTTAGTCTCTCTCTCCTTGACGTCCTTCTTGTCCTTTCCTCCCAGGTTTGTTGTAATTTTTGTTTTTTCGGTGTTGACGACAGTCTGTTCTCGTTTCTTTGATTCCATTCTCGTTGTTCTTTTGTGTGTTTCAGACGACTGTGCTCCATTTGGTTTTCACCTTTTTTTTGCCAGGTATTTTCCCCTTCTTTGTGTATGTCTTGTGCTCCGTACACGTCACTGGCTCGATTTGGTCTTGTTTAAAATGCTCTTCTTGTAGTATCTGTTCATGATCTTTTTCGTGGACGGTTTCTTTATCTGTCTCCACCTCAGAATAGACTGACATATCCATTAATGAGCTTGTCATTAGGAACTCCTCCCTCGTTCTTGGTGAGTTTTCTGTGTGGATAACCTCTTTTTGCTTCTTTGTCCTCATTTCGGTATCTCGGCTGGGACTTTTAGTTAAATCCACATTGATTTTCTCTTTATTGTGTGCTGGTCGTGGGGTTGTCTTCTTCTGCGTGTCTATTTACTTTGCCAACTGTAAGGCTATCTTTTTTCTTTGATTGCTTTTAGGCTTTAGGGTCTCTTCTGGCTGTATAGATTGTCTGTGGTTGCTGCGAGTCTGTTCCATATCATCTTTCTCCTTTGTTGGACATGTTTGGGTTGAACTTTCCACGGTCTTGTTTAGTGGCTTAGTTCTCTGTGTCCCTTCCTTGGAGTCTATCTCCATTTGTGCCCATTTCGCCTCCAATCTTGATATTTGTTTTCCATTTTTGGCTTCTACCGCCGTTAGGTAGCCTTCCATAAATTCAAATTTGGATAGTAATTTCCCTAGGATAGTTGTGTTGTCTTTTGTTGCTTCTTCATTGTTTCATACAATTTGCCAAAAGGGGCAAGAGCGATCGTTATTGCTGCCATAATTGTTGTCATATCTTGTTTTCTATTTGGTGAGTTTTTTGTGTATCTATCAAAATTTCACTATGTCTTCTCTTCTTCCTTGGTGTTTGTTCTTGGGTATGGGAATGGAGGTAGACCTGTGGCATGTTTTCCAGTCCACCGGGAGTCCTGGGGGGAGATGGGGTTGGTTGATACATTCCGTGATCCCCGGTGGTGTCCATTAATAGCAATGTTTTTTCTGCAGTTTGGAATGGTCGAGTTTCACTTCTATTTAAGTTATGCAGATGAAGTTTTGTCCAAGACTGCTCACTCATTTTCTCCCGTGGCCCTTGTATTAGGGGAAGCACCCTTCCCCCCCTCTTCCTGCAACTTTTTATGCCTCAGGGGATCTTGAACCGACTTTTTATCTGTGGGGTCTAATAGTTCCTGTTGTAATGGACTCCCCTCTAGCTTCGGGTCTACCTCGGCGACAGGAGAGGCGTTGTGGCTGGATCACCTCATTTAAAATTTGAGGTGTCAATTCTTTCATCATCTTGCCAGAATGCTGACTCTCCTTTTCTTTCCTTGATGGAACGGTTGAATTTTTTTCTTCTAATTGAATTGTGGTATCCGATGTTATTGATTCCTGGGGTGGCTTTAGAGGCCTGTCAGGTCCCGTTTCAATTTCATGGCTTCTGATGCCTTTCAAGTCCTCAGTTTTTCTTGTTTTATTTGCAGGTAGAATCCCTTCTACTACTTCTAGAATTTCTGCTTCGGTCAATTCTATTGCTGAGTCCAGTTTTCGTTTGAATTGTTGTTTCTTAAAGACATTCAACAGAGCATTTGAGATTAGTGGATCTGGTAGAGTGTCTGTTTGGTTTTCACCTCTCTTTTTTCCCCCCCTTTTTTTTGTCTGATTTTTTATCTTCACTAATTTTATCCGTGCCTCTGCTACTGGTCAACATATTTCGAATAGGTTTTACTTTTCCTTTTGCTTTTGGCACCTTTTCCTTTTGTCTTTTTGTGGTAGTTATTTTCAATAGCTTTGCCTGAGTCATTTTTGGGTTAACTGTCAATCGGTTTCCCTCAAGCTCCTTCGCTTTTCTTTCTTCCGTAATTGCTGGATCAAGTTTAACCAATTCTTCTCTAATCATTGGGTGCTTTGTTGGGTCAGCGTTTGCTGACAGGTCTTTATCCTCGGTTATGTCAATTATTGAATCATCTGGATTTTGCATCCTTAGTTGCTTCTGGCGGTGAATTTGCGCTGTTATCTGTATTGTAACTTCCCCTCCTTTCCTGGTTCATCAAATTTGTTTGTCTGGGCTCCTCCTTTTGGTGGGTCGCCCTCAGGGGCTTCCCTGCTCATTGTGTTCAAACTTTGCAGTTTTGTCCGTTCCACCTCTTCCACCCTCCCGTGGATGTCGACTTCACTGCCGACTTTAATGTGTTCTTATTTGCCTGGACTGTCGCTATTGCCTCCGACGGCTCGCGTGTATTTGTTGGGCGAGTTGGGGCAGGAGCAAGGGCCAGCCTAGATAGCCCTCTGGCCATCTCGACTGGAACACCTCTCGCCGAAGCGGGGCTCCTGCCTCTGTCTCTGTCCCCATTATACACTGCCGCTTCCGCTTGACCTGTTAGCGAACTAACTTTCCCTCCAGGTACTTTCCTTGGCATTTCCTGCCCCGCGCTGTTTACAGCTTTTAACATTTTCCGAGGTTTATTTTGACGCTCCGGGGGGACCTCTGGCAAAAAGTCAAAAAGGGGGTTTGTGGCCTGTGGGGGCGTGAGTGTAGCGGCGGCGTTCTTACCTTGTTTTACTAGAGGTGATTTCTTCTCCGACAGGTGCTTCGCATTACTTCTGAGGCATCTCGGCTCCAGCTCATCTGCACCCACGTCCACATCTCGCACCCCCGTGAGTTCCACTTCTGCCGTTCTGTTGTTACTTTTCTCTGGGTTCTCAGGCTCCTCTGGGTCCGTGCCACTGCCCCTCTGCACCGACTGCATGACTGCAGACTGCTCGACTCTGCTGACTCCGCTGATGCTCCGCTGTCTGCTCCGCGGACAGGATACAATTTTTAAAGTGGGTCCGCCCACCGTAAAGGAAACGAAAAGCAGACTCCTGCAGACTGCTTGACTCTACTGACTCCGCTGATGTTATAGGGACAAACTATAACAATCATGTATCTATATCCATTGCAAACCTGCAGCATGTCAACATAGTCAATATGCAAATGCTGAAAGGAGCCATTGGGTCTAGGAATAACTCCCCTAACTGTGCGCAGTGTATGGCCAGCTGTGAATTTTTGACACACAATGCAGTTCACTACATAGAACGCAACATGCTCTAACAAATTTGATATGAATCAGTCCTCTACAATAGTTGCAGCAAGGTTCTCCCTAGTTGTATGCGCACGGTAGCATAGCTGTTCCAGCGCCACACTTAAGGCTAAAGGCATCACTGGTTTACCAGTGCTGTCTTGTCGCCACAATGCTTCAGAGGGGTTTAAAGAACACCCTCTTCGTGTCCACAAATCCTTCTCATCTTGAGGTGCTTCGCCCTGGACCTCCATCAATTGTGTCTTTGACAAATCACTATATCTTTCAGGTACATTAATCACAACCATTTTTCATTTACATCAAGCGTTTCAATGTCATAATATTATCTGAGCAAGCAGCGAGCTTGGCCTCATCGTCTGCTGCTTGGTTTCCACGTGAGATAAAGTCGGCCCTTTTAGTGTGAGCTGCGCACTTAACGACTGCGATGTTTACTGGGAGTTGTAGTGCCTTAATAAGCCTGTCCAATAAGGTGGCGTGCTGCACTGGTGTGCCATCCACTCTGTTAGGCAGAAACCTGTGCAGTTCCCTTAGGGACCACTGCAAAAGATTTAAGACTACAGGTGTTGGCAGTAAACCCACTTGGTAGCAGTCTGTACCACCCAGATTTACCTGGTAGCTGTGGCTGAGCAGTCAGACTTCCCTCAAGAAGATTTAAGCAGTATGCAAAGTATACACAATAGGCACTCAGATACAACAATACAAGCAAACACTGACCAGAGCTTTGGTATCAAAGTATATAATTATTTATTTAAAAACACACTGTTGAAAACACTCCAGCACTCTTATTGTAAAATATTCTAAACACAGTTACTATGATAATATATACACCCCCTTTTCCTTATAAGATAAGTCACTGTAAAACACCACTTATTTTCACACAGAGGTGAGCGCTTAACTAGATGGCACTCCAATAAGTTTGTGAGAAAGGGAGGGAAAAAGACAGAATAAGGAAAGGTACACCACTCTAAGATTCAGGAACACTGTTAGCAAGGCAGAAGATCAAAAGTCACTGGTGAGCCAAAGTCCAAAGGCTGGGCCCACTCTTAGAGAGAGCGGAGCACAAATGTGCCCAAGATCACACAGTTACACTAGGCATAGAAAGTCTTGCAGAGGTTTCAAAAAGAGTTTAGAGAGGCTTAGGAAAGTTTAGCCAGGGTGTCCCAGGCTAACCCAGGTTCGAAAGCCAAGGGCTAAATCTAACCCGTACAGTCGGTAGCAAGGGAAGCCAGGCGGGACACGGTACCTTAAGTGGGAAGGATCCTCCAGCGGTGGCAGTTGTTCCTGGTAGTGGGTGCAAGTTGCGTCATCGTCCAGGGGAAGAGAAGATCTCGACTTGGAGGAAAGATGAAGGTCGTTGCACTACCAGGGCAGAAACCAGCCGCAGAGTTTTCCGGTTAAAGGTGGTACCTTTGTTTCACGGTCGTGGTAAAACGTGGTATCCCGGTTGCCGGGGTGCTTGGCACAGGCAAGGCGGCCACGAGGTACGTCGGGAAGGCGAAAAGACGGTGACACTGGTTATCCCCACCAGTCAAAGGAAGAAGACTCTCCGGCGGGAGATCTCCTCTGTCGTTGGGAAAAAGTGGTGAGACGGTCCAGCAGGGCTCCACCGGTAGTAGTGTCGTGGCAGGTCAGCTCAGCTTCTCCCTCGTCGGATTCTTAGGTCCTGTGGCGACTTCTGAAGTTCCAGTCCCCAAAGCCCTGCTTTTATGCAGCAAACCCCCATTCACTCAGTTTAGCTGTCACTCAAACATGCAAAGTGGTGAGCCGGCCGGCTCACCACTTGGGCCAATGAGGATGGAGTGCGACTTGAGTTGTCTAGGCAACTCAGGGTGCCTAAATTCCCCTCCACCCCTCCTAGGAGTCTTGGGTTGCCCCTTTGCTCCTGATCTGGTAGTTACTGCAGTGAGTTGCTCCAGTGGTAAAGGAGTGATCTCTGTCATCATCTCCTGAGATAACCCTCTCAGGGTTTTCTCTCTTGCAGGTTTTGTGAGCTCCTGTAACCTTTTACTAGGTGGTCTGGGGGTATGTGACACAACTCCATGAGCTTTTAGGTCATTACCCAACAGAACCCTACCTGCCACTTCACATTGTACACTGACAGGTATTTTTACAGCCATGTCATTGCACTGGATGAGAACTGGTAACTGGGGACACATCTGCACAGGCCCTCCAGTTAACTTGGTGAGGCATTTGGGTGCCTTAGCAACATCCTCTGCCTTGAAAAATGATTCATCCACCACAGGTATGCTGGCCCCAGTGTCTCTAATGGCAGGAGTCTCCTGACCATTCACCTGGACACTGTCTTTATAATACTCTTTAGTATTATCTGGGATAGAATTATACAAATCTAAATTCTGGTTTTCCCACAACCCCAGAGAGACTAAAGAAACACTGGCTGAGTCTCCAATGGGTTCATCAGCAAGCAGTAGAAAGTTTCCACTTGCCATTGGGACTTCCTCTTCTGGAGCGAAGGCTAAGGAGGCAAGTTGGATCCCTGAAGGTTTACCCTTGCATCTGGGATCTCCTTTCACATGGTCAGTAGAGCCACAAACAAAGCATTTACCAAATGCCTTCTGGAATGGAGGCTTGTTCTGACCTCCCTCTGGTTTGGCACCAGAGGAGACACTATTCTGCTGTGGTTTCCCTGGTGGCTTACCCTTCTGGTTTTGTTTGGGGCCCTCTTTGGAATTTGGAGCATTAGAATTCTCTTTGGAGTCCTTTTTAGGCTGTTTTCCCTCATCCTTTTTCTGAGTTACCCCAGAATCCTTGTGAGTGGCCCTGTTGGCAACCCACAAATCAGCAGCCTTAGCTAATTTTCGGGAATCTAATTCCTTTGAATCAGCCAAGTGCTGTCTGAGCTCAGGAGAGCAGGCATCATAAATTGGCTCCAACATGAAAAGATTCTTCATACCTTCATAAGTGTTCACTTTGTAACCCTTAATCCATCCCTCTAAGTTTTTCAACCCTTCACTCACCCAGGTAGCCCAAGGGGTACCATCATGCTTTTTGAGGGTTCTAAACCTCTTAAGATACTGGGAAGGGGTCTTCCCAAATCCAGCTATCAGAGCTAGTTTCACACATTCATACTCTTTCCTATCCTCCTCCCCCAACTCCATTACCACATCAGTTGCAACAGGGGGAAGGCTAGAGAACAACCAGGTGAGTAAGTCATTTCCTGTGATGTTCTGGAGCCCATGATTATATTCAAACAGAGACAACCAATCCAACACATCCAACTTAGGCTCATACATACCAACCAATTCTTTTGGCATCCGGCGTCTTTTAGGACTGGAACTTCTAGAGGAGCCAGAGAGAAGCATTTTCGACAGGTAATTTCTTCATTTCTAGCTCATGCTTGAGCTCCATTTCCCTTACCCTTAATTCTTGATTCATTTCCTGATGTCTCTGTCCAGCCAGAGTATTCAGTCTCCTGAACTCTAGTTCAAGTTTCATTTTCTCTAATTTCAGATATTGAGGACTAAGTGTGGGACTTGGCAAAGGCCCAGTAGGTACAGCAGGTAGAGCAGACAGAGGCCTAGGGGGGGACAGTCACAGCAGCCTCACCCTCCTCTTCTGATTCTTCCTCAAGATTATCAACATTGTGATCAATATCAATTTCTATACTGTTATCTACATTTTTTTTTTTTATTTACTTGTGTACAATCAAAGGAAAAATTGATTTTTACAAGAAGTTGATGAATACAGTAGGTGTCAATCAAAAAGAAAATCAAGGGAAGAGTTCGCCAATGTAAAACTCAGCGACTAAACTTCACAGGAGTTTTCAGAGTTGCACCGGCAGATCACTAGCTAAGCCACCGATTTTAATGAAGGCTTCTTCCAATATTTTGGCCGTGGCTACCGCCCATCGAGGCTTCTCGCCAGATATTAAACGGCACCACCACGTGTGCTCCTCGATCAGGACCGAGTCAAGCCAAAGCGGAGTCAAAAATGGAGCGCGAATGTCGTTCAAAGCCGGGCAGTTTAAGAGCAGGTGGCGGATGTTCTCCACCGAGCCAGGGTCTTCACACAATCTGCATGTAATTGAACTGGCCTGCAGTCTTCTTCCTAAGATTTCACGGGTGTGGAGCAGATTTAAGCGAGCCCTCAAAGTTGAGCGCAGTTTTTTATCTGGAAATCGCAGACAGTACATCATGGGACGATTCAATTTGTTATAGGTTGGAGGTAAATGGTTTAAGCACTTGGTGGAAGCTGCTTTGTCCATGGTGGTGATCCAGTCCTCCAATTTTAGTTTTTCACTTACTCTTTGCGGGTTCGTTATTAAATCATTGAGTGAGCATTGCAGGGCTTCCAGTTTGGTTTTTTGCAGAGAAACCCACTTTTGGACCGACTTAGTAGTGGTTGATTCAAGTTCCTGCCCAATTATTTTGAAGATCGGCAGGCTGTCCTTAATTAGGGTTTTCCTGAATAGGGCAAGCGCAGCCCCGCTGACAGTGGCGCTTAGAGACAAAAGGCCCAACTCTCGTCTGATCGCTTCTATGGGAATCGCATTTGGCAGACCTAAAAGGGACTTCCATATGTAGGCCTCTAGTTTCCGCCATAGTTGGCAAGGTACAGTGAACATGGCGTCCATGCCGTAGGTCAAAGCGGGCACCATTTTGCCCTTATAGAAATTGATGGCCGGCATTAGTGAAAATTTGCCAAATTTCCTGTCAAGTGCTCGTAATTGGGAGGTCAGTTGCTTTGTTTTGGTCCAGAGATGTTGCTGCATTTTGAGTTCGTATGCCGACCCGTCTAAGAGCACACCTAGATATTTAAATTGCTGGACCACTTCAATTCTGGTTTCGCACACTGACCAGGACCAAGTGGTTTTCGGCTGGTGGCGTGAAGAGGACATGATCATAATTTTGGTTTTGGTCTGATTTATTTGGAGATTGTTGGTGGTCATATAGGTTGCCAAATTGTCCAGCTGCCTTTGGAGGCCGATCGGAGTTTGATCAAACAGGATCATATCATCGGCGTATAGAAGGCGGGACAGGGGAAGATTGCCAAACTTCGGGGGGAAACATCGAACCAGCACTTCCGAATCTTTGTAATCCCCCAAAAAGGCCACGAAAAGTGCCGGGGCCAGAGGACAGCCTTGTTTGACACCTCTATACACCTGAATATTTCTGGACAAGGCCCCCTGTTTGTTTAGACGAACGTTGAGGGAGGTGTTGGTATGCAAGGCTATTATAGGGTGTAATATCGCCGGAGGACACTTCCAGGTTTCCAGCTTTCTCCATAGTCTATGTCGATCCACTTTGTCGAACGCCTGAGAAAGGTCGATAAAGGCCACATACACCGCAGGGGCTCCTTGCTTTATTTTGGCTTTTAGAATTGTAAGTATGAAGATGTTCAATGTGGTACTACCATTTTTCTTGAAGCCTAGTTGGTAGGGATCACTGCAGGGAGCTACTTTCTCCCAACGGTGGAAGTGGTCTAAAAGGAGAGTGGCAAATAATTTTCCCATTATGTCCAGTAAGGCAATCGGTCGATAGTTTTCAGGTGCTTCTCTGCTTCCACGTTTGAAGATAGGTATGATGGTTGCTTTGCACCATGATGATGGGATCTGTCTGATAGATCTGCAGTGGTCAAACAGAATGCACATAAAGGCAGCCCATTCCACATGGTGCTTTTTTAGATCTATGTTGGACAGGCCGTCCGGGCCTGGGGCTCTGGATGATTTTAACTTTTGGATGGCTGTACTTATGCCTGATATTGGAGAAAGATCGATCCAGGGTGCTCCGGTGGTGTCAAACGGCGGGGTCATATCCTGGGTTGGGCTGGCAAATAGATCAGTGAAAAACGAGACCCAAACTTGTTCCGGAACAGAGTTGCTCATGTTGTAGGTTGTGGATCCTTGCGAAGCATTTACCAAGTCCCAAAAGTCTGCCGTTTTTTTTGCATTTAGGACTTTCATCATTGATTCTGCGTCCTGTTGGTATAAAACGGCACGACGTGCCCTGATCCATGATTTGTAGGCTTTTTTTTCAATTCTCCAGCGATCCCATGCCTCTGCAGTATTGGTGGCCTTTGCATGTCTTCTGAGAGTTCTCAAGCCGTTTTTCCTCCCCGCAGTTTCCATGTCATACTGGTGGATGCCAGATCTGGGGATAGCTGGGCCCGCTGCCGGATGATGCCTGTACTTTAGGAGCATGGGAAGGTAGTCCGGCCTGGCCGATGGCATGGAAGGTTGATCCGTCCCAAATTCAGCCACGTATTGATCGGTGATAGCTCTAATATTGGCCAGACTCAGTCGCAGGCGTGATTGTTGGGGATTTGTTTCTACCGATGGTGAATAATAGGTTGAATTCCTCGCTGAAGAGCTCCAAGAAGTGGTGAGCATGTTATGATCGCTGGTGGCCGTTTTAACCACCTTGAAGTCTTGAATTGCAGCACACAGGGCTTGTGACGCAAAAATGTAGTCCAAAGTGGCTGTCGACCGGCCCCTCTCCCAGGTCGGGAGATGGGTCTGCCCTTCACGGATCCAGGCAACGTTGTGTAGGTTCCGGGATGCCATGAGGGTCATCCATGCTTGTCCTCTATGCTCTGCTTCTGTTGCCTCGGTTGATCTTTTAGGGACTGTCTTCTGCTGGCTGCACTTCGCGTTAAGATCACCGCATACCAGTATGAAGGGAGTATTCCATTCAATAAGGATCTCATCAATGACCTCTGCCATAGTTTGGCAGAAGAGTTGCGTTGTGGTTCTTTGCGGGTTCCAGTATGTGGTGATCAAGGCGAGTGGCGGAGATGAGAGCTTCTTTGACCGACGATTTAAAGGTTCCGAAGCAGGGTTCCATTCAATTAGGACTGCCAATACCCCGTATGATCTAGCTGTGGTTCTGAGCATTTTTAGATTTTGATCTGACCGTACACCGACGAGCAGACCTGCTGAGGGACGACCTAACAGCCCTTTTGTTGCCGGCGAGATCACAATGTCATACCCATCCATAGAGGGTGTATCCTGGAGCCAAGTTTCTTGCAAACAGAAGATGTCATAGTGTCCCAGGTCGAAGGTATTAGGGTCAGTCAGATGGGCATGGCCTCTGGTATTCCAGGAGGCCAATGACAAGAGTTTATCACATAGTTGGACGTCGGCTTCTTTGGGTAATTGCTATCTGAGGCGATGTGATGAAAGAGCCCCTTTTATCCAGTCCCAAGGGCCAGTGTGAGGAACAGCTTTTTTCGGAACTGGCGACGGTGGTAGTTTGGGTTGCTCACCCGATCTATGAGGTGCATGATCTCTTCGTGGAGATTGATCTCGCCAGCTTAGCTTTCTTTGCGCCGTGCGGAGTCGCTGGTTTGAGGGATGCCGTAGACGCTGTCTAACTTGGCCGTGAGTGTCGTTAGACCGTTTGGAGACTTGTGATGGCCCTCGAGGCGGGTCCGGAGAGCCCCCGGCAGATCTTATGGGGCGTTCAGGTGAATCTTGCCTCGACTTCCGGGTTCGTGATGGATAGAAAAAGTGTGCCTTCAATGCCTCTCTTCGATCGGTGTGCCGTTGGGATGGACTGTAGACACCCGGTCTTCCTTTTGTTGATTGTCGGTCCTGGGTATTATTCTTAAAGGCCGGAGTCTTTAATTCAGACAGTAGGAGGCCTTGCGCTTTGAGTTCATCGCTAGCTAGTGGGCCTATATCTTGAGTTGCGGAAGAATAAATGTGTAGGTATGCTTTGGCTTTATTATCTCTGTGATAAGGCTCCACCCTCTTAAAATCATCCGAGTTTAGTTTGCATAGCGAGGGTGTAGATGATGTAATTTTTAACACAGTTTTTCTATTCAAGATGATGTACTTATCTTTGCTGGAAAGTTGCTCTATTTTAAAGAGACGGGTAGAGTTACCCCTTGTGCAGATAGTGTGTTTGTCTGTTGCGCTTCTGGATGTCCGCGTCTCCTGCGGTGACAACCTGGCTGAGTGAGTTCTCATCCTGGGTCTGCTTTGAGAATCCGTCGAGTGTCTTGATGGAGCTTCAGTGTGTCGGATCTGCGTCGGTTTGATCGGCTCAGGAGCCTCCCTCCGACTAGAGAGGGGAGCCGCGCTGGAGTTCAAGTTTGACTCCCAGGAAGTAGAGTCGTTCACAGGAGCGGGATGCCTCTTGCCAGGCGACGTGGATGATTGTATGCCTGAGGTCAAGCAGTGTGCTAACGGTCTAGGAGACTGGGTGAGGTCCAACACGGAGCCTGAGCATGTGACTTTTTCAGCCGTGCATCCTGGAACTCTGGGGTTGAAAGGCAAGTCCTCCCGTGAGGGGCTACGTTCATTTAATTTGTCGACTGCTGAGATTGATTGATCAATCCCGGTTAATTTCAGGATTTTCTTTCCTTTAGACAGGGGATGGATCGAACCCGGGGAACTTTCCATGGCCAGATTTAAAATTGGAGTCGACAGGTTGGATGTTTGCGACACTTTTGCTTTGTGTAGGAACACTGGAGCAATTTCGCCGTCTCTTTTGTTAGGGGTTGGGATTCGTACTTTAAGTCGATAGCTGTTATATAGCCTTCTAAGAAGGTTAACTTCGACTGTATGCTTGCTAAAATGGCCGTGTTGTCTTTGGAAACATCACTTAGCGTTTCATACAGCTTGCAGAAGGGGGCCATAGAGATGGTAATTGCCGACATTATTGTTGTCAGATCTTTTCTGGTGTTAGGTAACTCTTTCTGAGATGTTGTGGAGAAATCAGATCTTCCACTTGCTGTCGGGTCCCTTGGTCCTGGAGCCACCGGGTTCGCCAGTGAGTGTCTACGCCTGTTATTGCACTCTCCAGGGTCAGACGTACTAAGGGACTTCAGATTTGGGTCCCTTGTTTGAGATAGCTGCGTCGCACCAGGCAACGAGGTCGTCAGATGGTTATTTGTCCAGGGTTGAGGCGACCTTTCTCTTTGTGGACCTACTTTGGGGTGCAGCAAGTCAAAGATGTCTGAAAGAGGCTGGTATGAGGTCCTTTTGTTGGTTAATAGGTCGGTCGTTGTAGTGACCGCCGGCCTTAGAAGCGGTGGCGATGGAACCTTCACCAGACCAAACTCTGGTGGACTTGAAGCTGAGACCTGCCGTCTTGGCGTGACTAGCGACGATACATTCGGTAGGACGGCTTCAGGTACCGTTGGGGTCAAGGTGTCCGGATGGGAGAGTTCTAAATCAGACCGCGTGGGGGAATTAGGTGGTAGACCAAGAGGGGCTATAGTTAAAGCCGAGATTTCCCCGGGTAGCGTGCCCTGGGGGTTGGCGAGAGTGGAGATTGTCTTGGACTTAGACGCCTGAAGCGTCTCATCCAGGGCTTCCAGGATTTCCACATCCGAAAGTTCTGAGTCATTGGAGAGTTTCCTTTTGCCTTGCGTCTGGAAGAAATTCAGCAGAGCGTTCGACAGAAGTGGAATAGGTAAAGTAGCTTTAGTGTGGGTCTTCTTCTTCTGGCCTTGTTGCGGCACAGCCTTTTTAGGCTGTCTAGAGACGACTGTAGGTTTGACTGTAAACAGTGATTCTATGGACTTGGATGCAGAGTTGCCATTTTTTTTTAAAATAGGTCTTTTTTTCTTTGGGTGGGTTATCAATTTACGGCTGCCCTTATCTGAGGTTGCAGAGCAAAGGTCAGAATCTGTCTCGCTGAGCTCCTCCAGGAGGGGATTCGAGGAAGTTGGATGATTATGCACGTCTGGAGACAGAATGTCAGACGGCCTTGATTCCCTGATGTCTCGGATGTTGTCGGGAGGGGCTGGCGCCACATCCCTCCCTGGTGGCGTGAAAGCGTCCGATGCGGGTTGCTGGATTGTCTTGACCGGGGTGGCCGAGGCCGTTGGGTTCTCCAAAAGCCCATCGCCGCCGCGGTAGAAAGGGCCCCGGCTACCCGGCGCAGCCGGGTGAATCAAGGCCGTAATGATCTGAACATCCGGGATGGCCTGTAAAATGGGGAGCGGGGCCTGAGCTGGAAGGTTGGTAGACGGGTGGAGTGACCGGTGGGCGACTTGTTGCTGGTGAGACAGGTCGGAGACACTTGAACTTTTTTGAAAGTTAGTTGCCGGCCGAGCCGGCAGATTTGGAGGAAGTTGAGGGTCGCATGACACTTCACTTGCAGGTGGGCCTGCCCCCAGACCCCCTGACAGGGGCCCTCCGGTCCCCGCACAGGGCTGGTCACTCGCCGAGGCGGTGCGGGGGTGGGCCGTGGTAGGTTCGGTATCCAAAGGTTGCCACCGGCCCAGTCGGCCTCCAAGAGCTCTGTCTTTAGGAGCCTGTACTGACAGAGAGGTCCGTAGGTCCATGGGCGGGCCAAAAGTAGGTAGTACGGGTACGGAAGATGGATTCTGTCCGTGATCGTTATCACTACCAGGCAGAGAGGTTTCTTTGGGGCACCCAAGGTGAGCGTGACCCAGGTTTGTGTCAGGTTGATTCAGATTTTCTTGAGAAGGCACATTGCTGGCCGCTGACGCTCTCACCGGATGCCGAAAAGGGACAGAACCCGCGGTGTTGCTGGGCACCAACAAAGGCGCCGTCATTACAGTTTTCTTTGTGCGGCTCCTTAGAAGACGCTGGTCCAAGTCTTCCTCCATTGCAGGTAGGAACAGGAAGGCAGAGGGGGGGGGGAAGAGGGAAAAGAGGGGAAAGAGAGGGAAAAGAAAGGAGAGCGAGGGCAAAGAGGGAAGGGAAGGAGGAAGCTTGCAGAAAATAGGAGAGGGATAAGAAGAAGGGAGAGAGCAAGAGACAAGACCAGGGGAAAGAAGGGAAAGAGGGAAGTGGAAAGAAGGAAATGGGATGGAAGTGATGGGGGGGGGGAACCAAGTCGGTAGTCGGTCTTTGTAGCACTTCAAACCCACAGACCTCAGCTGTGAACCGACAGTGGTGGGAAATCCTGGAGGCTTGAGCCCCGGGGCCAGAAGGGGCAGCAAGGGGCACAGAGCGCTGAGAAAGGGAAACTCTGCCTGTAGTTCGTAGGGTCACAGCCAGCGCCAGCAGGCACAGGTAAACAGGAGGGATCCTACCTCTTGGTCTTTGTCTTTGTGGCACTTCAGTCCCTCAGACCGCTAGCCCTTGGTGGAGCCGCCACCAGCCCCCAGCTCCCGGAGCGGACTGGGGCAGACTGGAACTCAGCTCGGAACTCCGCGCGCGCTCCGCGCGGCCACGAGCTTTTTGAAGGGCAGTTGGGCTTTTTTTTCTTAAAGGTGAAGCGCAGTGAAAAAGTGGAGCACTGCTATAGAATCACGTCCTCTCGCAGCAGAGTTCTCTACATTTTCTGTCATGGTAGGTTCCTCAGAACCATCATCCAGACTTTGGTTAGCTAACAACCTTTCTATTAATTCCATTTTCTTGCCTTTAGTTAGGAGGTTCTTATGCTTACATAATACTCTTAAACAATCAGCAGTTTTTGTAGCAAGGGACTCTTGACTATACGTTTCCATAGTTGACATGTTAGAAAGATTACCTTTTCAGTGCTAAGCTTTGTGGTTAGTTGTACTAAGGTATCCTCAAGCACTCTAAAGTGTATACTCAATACAAATCCCACCGCTGTACACCAGTGCTAGGCAGAAACCTGTGCAGTTCCCTTAGGGACCACTGCAAAAGATTTAAGACTACAGGTGTTGGCAGTAAACCCACTTGGTAGCAGTCTGTACCACCCAGATTTACCTGGTAGCTGTGGCTGAGCAGCCAGACTTCCCTCAAGAAGAGTTAGGCAGTATGCAAAGTATACACAATAGGCACTCAGATACAACAATACAAGCAAACACTGACCAGAGCTTTGGTATCAAAGTATATAATTATTTATTTAAAAACACACTGTTGAAAACACTCCAGCACTCTTATTGTAAAATATTCTAAACACAGTTACTATTATAATATATACACCCCCTTTTCCTTATCAGATAAGTCACTGTAAAACACCACTTATTTTCATACAGAGGTGAGCGCTTAACTAGATGGCACTCCAATAAGTTTGTGAGAAAGGGAGGGAAAAAGAAGGAATATGGAAAGGTACACCACTCTAAGATTCAGGAACACTGTTAGCAAGGCAGAAGATCAAAAGTCACTGGTGAGCCAAAGTCCAAAGGCTGGGCCCACTCTTAGAGAGAGCAGAGCACAAATGTCCCCAAGATCACACAGCTACACTAGGCTTAGGAAAGTTTAGCAAGGGTGTCCCAGGCTAACCCAGGTTCTAAAGCCGGGGGCTAAATCTACCCCGTACAGTCGGTAGCAAGGGAAGCCAGGCGGGACACGGTACCTTAAGTGGGAAGGATCCTCCAGCGGTGGCAGTTGTTCCTGGTAGTGGGTGCAAGTTGCGTCGTCGTCCAGGGGAAGAGAAGATCTCGACTTGGAGGAAAGATGAAGGTCGTTGCACTACCAGGGCAGAAACCAGCCGCAGAGTTTTCCGGTTAAAGGTGGTACCCTTGTTTCGTGGTCGTGGTAAAACGTGGTATCCCGGTTGCCGGGGTGCTTGGCACAGGCAAGGCGGCCACAAGGTACGTCGGGAAGGTGAAAAGACGGTGACACTGGTTATCCCCACCAGTCAAAGGAAGAAGACTCTCCGGCGGGAGATCTCCTCTGTCGTTGGGAAAAAGTGGTGAGACGGTCCAGCAGGGCTCCACCGGTAGTGGTGTCGTGGCAGGTCGGCTCAGCTTCTCCCTCGTCGGATTCTTAGGTCCTGTGGCGACTTCTGAAGTTCCAGTCCCCAAAGCCCTGCTTTTATGCAGCAAACCCCCATTCACTCAGCCTAGCTGTCACTCAAGCCGGCCGGTTCACCACTTGCGCCAATCAGGATGGCGTGAGACTTGAAATATCTAGGCAACTCAGTCCAGGGTGCATAAATTCCCCTCCACCCCTCCTAAGTACCCCAGACAGAGTGGCACCACTTTGGAGGGCTTCTGTGGAGAAGCACGCCAAAAAGTGGAACAAAGGGCTCGACTTGGGTTGGAGTCACAGAAGAGAACACAAACGCTATTTTAGAATCAAGTTTTGGCAGAAAATACCAACTGGAGAATTAATATTAATTAAATAAACTGGCGGTATGTTCGAGGCTACCGTAAATAATTAAATAAAGATAGTAGCCTAAAACAATGGGAAATCCCATAGGAAAATATTCGCGGTTGAATATAAAAAGTAGTATCCACTGCCACCAGCCAAAACTAGATCAGGGGGGACGGAGACGTGCCCCCTCGACTAACAGACCCTGGAGCAATCGAATTGCCCCAGCCAGTACGTCCACAATATGATGGTTTGTACTGGTTCTGTTCAGAATTTAAGACTAGTAAAGTCAATGGTGACTTTACATGCCCTGGGAGACAGTAGTCAGTCCCAGGGTATGGAGTCTATACGGGGGGGTCACTATGACACCCCTGTATCACTGCACTGAGGGTGCTGTGTAACACACATCACAAAAACACATGAAGCCCTATGGAGTAAAAGACCCCATAGCCCATTAAACACTTCTAGATTCAAAGAAACACACTCAAATCATGTCCAAGAGTGAGGGTAAAAGAGTCTCACTCTTGGCAGGAGAAAAAAAATAAACCCCAAAAATCCAGCAAAGCTGCTGGGTTAGGAAATTCAGCCTAAACAGAGAATTTTCCCTAACACAGTCAGAGGTAGTCCCTCCTTTTCCAACGTGCTAACCCTGCGTGCACTGTTAACATCTCAGAGGCAGAGTCGCTGTACACTGTTACTTCCTGGTCTGCATGATTCTCGAGCGTGACAATCAGCGGCACTAATTCAGCAGCCTGTGCTGAATAATGAGAAGGTAGTCGAGCACTTACCATCTTCTGAAACTCCTCATTGGCCGTGTGCTTGACCATAGCGGCACCTGTATATCTCTCTCCATCATTTTGATCGATCCTTGAAGAACTGTCAATGAAAACAATTCCTCCACCTGTCAAGGCATTTTCTTTTATTCTAGGGATTTCGTCGTAGAACTCTTCATAATTTGCACAGTTATGCGCATGCTCATCTTCTGCCAATGGTTCAGCTACAAACATGGCAGGATTCACTATTCTGCATCAAACTATTTTGATTGCTGGATTTGATATTATCACCTCGTAGGCAAAAGCCCTTTGAGATGTCTGCATGCCTTTTGGTTTCTCTAGAATGGCAAATAGTGCATGCTCAATAAATAACGTCATGGAGCACCCTATCACTATACTTGTAGCTTTCTATATAGCGAACGCGGTGGCTGCTAAAGCTTGTTCGCACGGAAAGTGACCCCTCATTACTGGGTCTAAAATTCCACTATGATATGCAAGGGGCTTTGTGAAGGGGCTAACCCGGGGATGAAATGTCTGGAGGGAAAAGAGTCCATCACAGGACATCATGGCAAGGAAGGGGTGCATGGATAGCTACAGGAGGAGGGACCCTGGGGAATGATAGAGACATGCTTCAACAAATCACCAGTGAGAGCAGAAACTGTGTGGGGGCTTTCCTTTAATGTTTGGGGAACTGTTTTTGTTTGTTACAGCCGGTGTGTGAAGAACCGGAGGGTGCCTTTGAATGGCTTACTGAAGCGAAGAGTTTCGAGTGAGAGAAAAGAATTGTTAAAAGCATTCAGTCACGTTTGACTGAGGAAGAAAAGCTTTGGTGCCGAGCCACATTGCCAGCGGAGAGAAACTGACGAGATTTGTTGAGTTATTGAAGTTGTCACGGGAGACCAGGATTAAATAGTGAAGAGGAGCAGCTTCCGAGCCGACAGTGTGAGGGAAGAAGAGGCAGCCGTGGAGTTGCAAGTCGCGAGTCTCCCTGAGAGACAAGAACGTCGAGCGCACAGCTGTGAGTTCAGCCTGAGTGAAATTGACATGAATGAAAGCTGCAGGCCATATTAATACGGCTGCTTGGAGTAACGCAACCCAAGCAGTCTGTGGGGAATCTTCTCTTCAAGCGATACGAACTGTCAATAATACTATTGCTTATCTGATTTATAAAGTGTGCAGGCTATTGAAAGTTAACATAAAACGAAGTCTGAAGGAAATTGACACGCTCGCATACAAAGTCATTTCGGAGAGGATGACATCTTCATGTTGGAAATAAACAGACACAGCTGAGAAAAGGCTATAGATGTTTGAGAGGCAATTCAAGGGAGATACTTGATTGTTATTGACTTTCACATAAGCTGGGCCAAAGGACTGTGTGAATCCACTCAGAAAATACTTTAAACAGAAAGAAGTAATTATAAAAAGGTAAACCCTGTCTCCAGCATACAGTGAGACCCACATTCTGATCTGGTCTTTCTTTAAAGGTTCTAAACTTCTTGTTGGCTATAATTTCATTTACTGAAATCCTTATGAGAGACTATAAATGCATCATCACTCTTCCCAGAGCCCCAACTAAACTAGGGAGTGACATTTGCATCAAAGAAGAACAAGAAAATAAATAAGGTGAGAAGGAGGAAGTTGAACAACCAGCCAATTTCTGAAGCCACACTACTTAGCTCATATTGCTGAATAAACATTTAAGAAAAAATGATTTCTTGAGAAAACTAATAACGGTGAGCTGTTCTTATTATCCCACACGAAAAAGCTTGACAGGCTTATACCACAATGTGGTTCTGTGCGTGATGACTGCTGTCATAACAGTGCCGTCTGTATGCAAGAACAAGAAGAATTCCTCAGCATAATTAGGAATCCCTCAAACTGGAGTTGTGCAAATATCTTTTTTTCAACTCATCAAATACTTCTTCCATTTCCTCAGTCCACACGATTTATTTCTGCATTGCCTGTGCTTTCTTTAAGGCCTGCGATAAAGGGTGTATATATGAGCTGTAGTCAAAGACCCATGCTCTCCCATAGTTGCATAATCCCAGAAATCTTTTTTCTTCATGTCTCTTCTCTCATTTGCCCTTATTATCTCCTCGTCCTTTCATCCCTGTTTTCTCTTATCTCTTAACTTCTGTTCCTCCTTGTCTATTCTTTTCCGTTCTAGCCTCTCCTGCTCATCGATTGCTCTCGGTTTGTTGTCACGTTTTCTTTGCTCCTCTGCCCTTTCTTGTTTTTTCACTTGTTCGTCTTGGTATAACTGCTCTTGTCTTTGCCTCTCCTTTCTTTTCGCCCCTTCGTCTTTCAATCGTTCCTCTCTTTCCATATCTTTTTTGTCTTGCTCTTCTTGATCTTCCCTTTGCCTTACATGGTTGATGCCTTTACCATAGAGTTTGAGCAAAATCTGACCATCCATCATTTGTTCTATGAGTGCTAACTCATCAGTTTTATCTCTTTCTCCCTTCCATCTCTTTATTTCTCTTCCTATTTCTAGAGATGTGCTTGCTCGATCACCTCTCTCTTATTTGTGTCTCTCCCTGTCCCTCGGGACCTTAGACATTACATCTTTCTCAGTATTTTTGTCTGGACCCTCGTCACTGCTTTGCGTAGGTGACTCATATGCCAGGTTGGTATACCCTGTTGCTGCTTTAAGCTCCCTTAATGGATATAGCCCATCGTCTTTCTTATTTTCGTCTTCTATTTCAGCCGGGGTGGGGGGGAGCAGAGGGCTCCTCACCCCCCTCTTTGCATACATCGAGTATCTAATCTATAGGAGGCGGCTCGTCTCGCTCCTCCTGGTATATTTTTCAAAGCTCTAATCCCGCTAGTCGCTTGTCGGGTATCCAGGCATTGTTTCGAAAAAGTTTCAAATGCAAAAGTTTCGAAAAATCATGTATCAAAAAAATGCATTTTTTTTGCAGGTAAAGGTTTTTTTTTTAACTAAAGTGGGTGTTAAGGGTTAAAGTAACTGGGGTTGGGAGGACCCCCATTAAGAAAAATTTAAAAAATGAATTTTTTCAACGCATTTTTTGTCGAAACCTTTGCCATTCGAAACTTTGACTGTCGAAAATAATCACTATAAACCGCTTGTCTAGCTTTTTTCCCCGAGTATGCTGCATGCAAATATGTCGTCATGTGCTGCATGACTGCTTTCGATAGTGACACTCCTTGCGGCCACGGCATGAACATTTTATCCACGGTTCCTTTAACCCATTCCGCACTATCCTGTCTGAGTTTAGGTGCATGTTTCGGCAATTGCTTGCAGAGGTGCACAAGTGGAGTAATATCCTCCTTTCTTAACCAATCGCTTTTAACTTGTTTACCGCTCGCTTGCTTTAATCACAGGTTTATTTTTTTAAATATGTTTCAGAAAAAGAACAGAATATGAGCATGCACCACTCGTCGCAGGCTTCAATCCTTTTAAACACATGTTTTACTTTAATCTTGCTAAACGAAGTTCAATTCAAAACAATCAATTAGTTTTTCCAACTTCGCACTTCTCTATTTGTCATTAATTGTCTCTATGATGTCATCATTTTTTCACAATTACATAAAACAAACAGACGAACAAACATACTCGACCGGTCACATATATTCTTCTCTACATTTGTCACGATCCTACTCGCCTGCCACCCAGCACCGCTACATGCGCCTCTGCCTTTATTCACTTGTTTTACCGCTACTGTTTTGGACATCAAATTGCATGTTCCATTCTAGCCTTTGGGTTAAACCAGCAGATACATTCTGGGACATGTATGCTGTCCAAAAGGCAGAGGGCTGGAGGAGGCATACTCAATACATTTGTTTGCAGCAAGCTACTAAGAGCTGCAGAGGACCTGATTGCATTAACCTGTTCCAAGCTTCTTCAAGCTAGGCTGCAGAGAGCTGGAGAGCCCTTGATTAGAAACCACTGCTGCTACTGTTGTAGGCTACTGGAGTCTAGGCTGGGCTTAATTGAACACAGCTGCCAGAGGCTGCAATCAGCTCCACCCTGCTGGCTGGGAGGGCCTTTATAAACTCACTTTGAACAGAAGCAGTGGTCAGTCAACTGCTTCCACTGGGAGTTTGTGCTGGTGCTCCTGTTACCAGTTTTTGACCTTTCCTGGAAATCCTCTTTTGGCCTTTGATTCCTGTTGCTGTTGATGCTTGCAGCTCCCTCTCCAGTCTGCTGCCGACTTCTGCCCTGCTCCTCTGGGCCCCCACCTGGCGGTTCTGCCACACTCTGCTGCCTTCTGCCCTGCTCCTCTAGGCTCCCACCTGGTGGCTCTGCTACACTCTGCTGCCTTCCACCCTGCTCCTCTGGGTTCCCACCTGACAGCTCTGCCGCACTCCGCTGGCTTCTGCCCTGCTCCTCTGGGTTCCCACCTGAAGGCACGGCCACACTCTGCTGCCTTCCGCCCTGCTCCTCTGGGCTCCCACCTGGCGGCTCTGCTGCATTCCACTGCCTTCCGCCCTGCTCCTCTGGGCTCCTGCCTGATGGCTCTGCTGCACTCCGCTGCCTTCAGCCCTACTCCTCTGGACTTCTCTGCCTTCTTCCCTGTTCCTCTGGTCTCCTTGCCTTGCAACCTGCCTGTTCTAGCTTCTGATATACTATCCTGTCCTCTATCTGGTTATTTCTTTCAACGCTGCTTTCTACTTGTATACATCTTGGTCCACTGTGGTGCCTCCACTTGAATCCGTTTTACAGTGTGACCCTGGGTTGGTCCCCGCTCAGATCAGATAAGGGAAGACCTCTGTTGCCTTCAGCTAGTCTGTTGAAGTCGTACCTGCCTC
Source organism: Ambystoma mexicanum (assembly GCF_040938575.1). Taxonomy (NCBI): domain Eukaryota; kingdom Metazoa; phylum Chordata; class Amphibia; order Caudata; family Ambystomatidae; genus Ambystoma; species Ambystoma mexicanum. The sequence goes on along the minus strand of NC_090931.1, from coordinate 1,054,285,314 downwards.
AGTATATGGTCTTTCAGTTTTACCCTTGCAATGAGTACAACAGTTTCCTTGGCACGCCTAAGTCATGACGTTGCTGTATGACTTTTGTTAAGAGTAATCTGCTGGTACCTATTCCAAGGGCTTTTCTTAATCCCTGGAGACCCCTTATATTCCAGTACACCCTTATTTCTGATCAATCCATGTTGCACAGTGTACTTGCTTGTCTTTGCCTTTTCTCTGTCTCTTTATTTACAGCCTGCTCCTGCAGTTCCATGAATACCGGTTTCAACTGATAGCTTGGTATATATCTTTAATCTGTTAAATGCTAGCATTGTCTCCGGAATCTCCCTTAATCTACTTGCATACAGTGAGAGATAGCCTCTGCCCTGTGCTCTCCTTCTAGACTCGTGACAACAGTCTTCTCTAAGACCTGTCTTGCCCTCTAAGATACTTCATACGGAGTTTAAATTAACCTCTTTAGATTTGCCTTTAATCAAATCCGTCTTCTACGTCATCCGCTACGAGACTCTAGATTTAAATTTCTTCTGATATGTTCTTTAAAATGCAGGGCAGTGCGTACTCTATTTATCGTGGCCTCTCTCACGATACCTCTTATTGCTTGGCAACACTCAAGTCAACATCTATTCAATATATATATATATATCACTATTATTCTCACATTATATCTCATATTATATTTATCCCGCTACCCTCCGTTACTCACTTTTCCCTTCTCTTACTTCTTTTCTTCACTCATCACCCATAAGTTTTGCCAACTCCATTAGTTTTTACTCACCACTCTCATTTTCGTCTTCTGACTCTCGGGATCGTATGCCTTTTTTTTAACGCCTCTTCAACCTTCTGTCCAATCAGCTTCTCGTACACATGGGAGGGGATTCTGACTGAATCCAGGGGACCCATCACACCGCTCTTACAAGCTTATTCAAATTACACTAACCACTATCTACGGGGAGCTTCACGTCCTTTCACCCGAATGGCAAAGGTTGTTCGATATTGCCGGGACTCTAAAGTTTATTTATGTTGATGGCTTTGAACCATCCTCTCCGCTACCAAGTGAACTGGATAACACAGCTCTTTAAGATTGGTAGCAATTACCCTGGAGATGGATGGGGATGCATATTTTTATTCATACATCTATAATAGAAACGATTCAGGTAGTTGGCAAAAGGAAGACTGCTTTAATAACAGTTATCTAAAACAGTTAGCATAATGAACATCTTAGTAAAAACTGAGATCTCATACACAAAACTCGTCATCAATGACGTTAACCTGGGTCACTACCAATGTCATCCTACGTGGCAAACTACAAAAACCTATGAGTATGGGCGATTGGCTCGGAGTGAACATCTAAGTATACAATCCATACTAGTGTTAAAAGTGAAAGAAAGTGATAGGCTTCTTAACATCAGGTGGGGCAACAATGACCACTATGAACGTCACTAAATACACAATGTCCCATTGGTTACACAACTATAGGACCCTTAATTATACAGTCCTCTATCATTGGTTGGCATTCTAACCTCCGTCAGTACTTTTCCACCTACGTCTAGCAGCATGCAGGCTGGCCATCCAGGTGCTGGTGAGTTTGCCTTAACTATTGCTTCCCACCAATTAGGATATCAATTCATCATCACCTCAGTGGTCTACTGTCAATTAGGCTTTGAAGCTCGGCCTTGAGACTGTTCTTAGCTCTGAGAAATTCAGGGAGTGAGGGCACGCTCTGCACTCGTGCGTAGGTGTGACCATCTCATTCGTCTGACGTCATTCTTCTACTTGACTGGAGACCATGGAATTGAGCTTTTAGTGTATTAAATACTATTTTTTAACCCTTTAAGTGCCACGGGTCCCCCCTCACCCCCCCAGTGCCAAGGCCTTTTTTGGTGATTTTGATATGTCGCCATTCAATGCCTTGTAACTCTTTTGTTACATGAGATATCTCGGCCAAATTTGGCTCCTTTTCTTCCCACATGTAGGCGGTGGTAACACCACCAGGAATCCTAGTTTGCTGTAGGGGGGTGAGAAAAAATAACCAAAAAGGGGGAACATTTTTTTTCTTTTTAAATGCCAATAAAATGATGTACAAAGAAGCCTGTGTTTTTTTTCCTTGTAAGAGCTAGGAACAAATGGTTTGCTGTGCTGAATTCCCCAATTTCCTGGCTTTCAAGAACAGGCTGAGTGGAAACGATAAATTATTTGGATGTGGTTATCAACCGTTTTGTGAGAGGTAGGCGATTGTGGCCATTTTAGCCAATTGGACATGCGTGGATGGAATGGAAGAAAAGGGTAGGAAAGCCGAATTGGAGGACAGAAAGGCATACATTTCTGAAAAGTAGACAAAATTCCAAGTTTAGGAAGGGGTGATTTGCGTAGGTCAGGCAACAACTAGGTAGGGGAAAATTCCATAGTTTGGGGAAAAAGCGAGAAAATGACTGAAAAAAGGTATGTGGTGGGAATGGTTGGCTTGGTACGGCAATGGGTTCTATGAATTTTGAGAAAGAAAATGCTACACTACATTCCCCTGTCTCTTGCAGTTAGGAAATCACACATTTTTTGTAGTGTTTCACAAAACAAGCAATACCACAAGCCAAAAACGGAGCCATGGTACACAGGAGTTTTATGCTTACGGCCTGAACAGACATACGTAGCATGTGTAAATCGGGAAAACCAATGTGGTGAGGAACGGCAAGCATACATTTTCTGAAAGAGCACAGGTAGACCTTTTAAAGGGTAGGTTACTTGTGCAGGTTACAAAAGTGTATGGTGCCTAAAGCAGTGACTAAATGTAGGGCACATTTGGGAAATGAAAGGGGTGTGTGACAAAGGGCACCAGCAAATGGTGGAAAGGTTAGGAAAACCACGTAAACACAACAAATGTCATACCTTCCCGCATTCCCACAGGTTTCCCGACAAAAACGATACCTCACGTGTGGGTGCAGCTATCTGGGTGCCAAGGGGAAAGCCGAAAACACGGCTAACCGCAAGTCTTTTCCGACAGCTGAATTTCAGGATTTTTTCAAAAGGGCACACCATACAGATATGGGCCTAAGGTGTCCAAGCCGCCAAGGAAAACAGGGAACCCCATGCATTTATGAAAAGAGGACACCCGTGGGAATCCGCAGAGGTGTGACTTGCGCAAATCGGCCCAGAATTTATTACCCAGAAACCCCAGCAAAGTCTGAAATGTGGCAAAAAAAACCCAATTTCTGCACATTTCACTCAGCTCACCCACCGAAACACGCCACCAACAACACATGGCCTACCGTACCGCGTTCCCACACATGTCCTAATTAAAACGGTACCTCACATGTGTGGGTGCACCACCTGGGCGCCAAGAGGAATGCCTAAAACACGGCTAACCCCAAGTCTTTTCCGATAGCTGAATGTCAGGATTTTTTCAGAAGGGCCCACCATACAGATATGGGCCTAGGTCCATTTGAGTGAGTGGGGGGAGGGGACCACAACCCCTTCCCATTAGAAAATTCCCCGTCGGTTTGGGGTGCCCCACAGCCCCCCCTAAAATGCGGTCTACCAATAGTGTGCCAATCTGCCCCCAGGGTGCCCAAACCTTACTGCCCCACCCACTGGGGGGCCTGTCCAACATTTTGTGGTGGCCCTCTCCCCTCCCACCCCAAATGGGTGGGGGAGCACCTCATGCAGGCCTCCCTGGGCCTCCTACGAACGGCTGCGTGATGTACACCCCCCTCCATTTGGAGTGGGGGGAGAGGGCCATCAAAAAATGTGGGGCAGGCCCCCCAGTGGGTGGGGCAGTAAGGTTTGGGCACCCTGGGGGCAGATTGGCACACATTTGTGGTGGCCGACATTTTGTGGTGGCCCTCTCCCCTCTCACCCTACATGGGTGGTGGGGGCACCTCATGCAGGCCTCCCTGGGCCTCCTACAAACGGCTGCATGAGGTACACCTCCACTCCATTTGGGGTGGGGGGAGAGGGCCACCAAAAATTGTGGGACAGGCCCCCCAGTGGGTGGGTCAGTAAGGTTTGGGAACCCTGGGGCCAGATTGGCACACCAATGTGCCCCTCTGCACCAAGGCAAGTTTGGTAAACAAATAAAAAAAATGAAAATGGCAGGCTGCACTTTAGGGGGGCTGAGGGGCACCCTAAACCGTCAGGTAATTTTCTAATGTAATGGGGGTGACCCTCTCCCCCCACACTAAATGCAGGGGGGTCATCTCATTCAGCCCTCCCCGGGGGCAGATAAGAGGGGGGTTCTCATGCAGCCCTCCCTAGGGTTACATGCCCCTCCTAAAAGCAGATAACTGCCCCAGGGAGAGCTGCATGACATGACCCCCAAGGCCAATTTGGGTGGTGGAAACCCCTTTCCATAAAAAAAATTCCCTGGTTGTCTAATGGGAGTGGAGGGTGCACCCCCCAACACCAGCTATGACATTGTTTTTCTTTGCCCCATTCCCTAGAGGCAACTGGGCTCCCATCTGCCCCAGGGGGGCCCTACCCTGCAGGCCCCATCATTTGAGGGGCCTGCTCATACTTTCCTGGTGGCCCTCCCCCATTGGGTGGGGGGCCACCTCATGTACTGCTCCCTGGGGTGAGAATTCTGCCCCCCTGGGAGGGCGATAAGGAGTCCCCCCTTTCCACTTGGGGTGGGAGGGAGAGAGCCAACACCCTTTCATGTCCAAAAAAAATCTGTGGTGGCTAGTGGTCCCCAACTCCCTCCCCCCTTTCCCATTGCGTTCTATTTTTTTATTTTTATTTTTTTTCATATGCCCCCAAACCCTGGTCACCCCCCTGACCCCAGGGGTCTCCATACATGTGGCCCCATGCTTTGGGGCCTTGGGTGGGGAGAGAGGGCCGGTTACCTAGTAAGCAGCCCCCCCTTTCTAAACACATCCTGGTGGTCTAGTGGCATTGCTGAGCGTTAATTGAGTGCTCTGTGCCCGATCCGCACCCAGCAATGCTTACACAAAAGGTGTCATTGGAAAGGGGATAATCTCCCCTTACCAACAACATTTGCCTTGATCTCCGGCTTGAAATACAGCCGGAGATCAAGGCAGAATCCTTGGCACTTAAAGGTTACTGGACCTCTGACATCTTCTTTATGTTCATGCCTTCTGAACAGTTCTGTTCTTTCACACGATTTGTATCCAATGTCAGTTTACCCCAGTTTGATAAGACCTTGGTTTCTTGGCTCATCCAGCCTTGTCTGCTGAGATTCACATTGTAATTCAATTTGCTTTTTAACTGCGACACACTGCTATAATGCATAGTGGAAACATCCACCCTTTACTTGTTGTCAGACTTCTATGGCTCTTGATCCCGTAGTGTAGCCGTAGAGTCTTCAGAATAATACACTTCCCGGAAGTATAATATACTAGAACAATCTAGGAAGGGTATTAAACAGAAGATGGACCTCAGTCTCGATTTGGCGCAGAAAAGGATGTACCAGAAGACTTCCGAAGTGAACACCAGAACGGGTAGTCCCCTGCAGGAGAAAACCAATAATAACTATACCAAAGTAACTCCCTCTTAGAACATGAAACAACGGAATGAATCAACAACTAACCTGGAGTGTGAAAATACAGAGGAGCCAAGGTAATGCTGGTAGTTCAAGTAGGAGGTGATCACTGCAATAGATATTTCAGAAGTGAGTATCGAGTGACAGAAGAAAGAAACGATATGAGAGAGAAAGTAGACTTACCAAATAAGAATGTGTAGAAGTTCTTTAGCGCACTGTGTTGAGGAAGTGAGATAAAACTACTTCTCGAGGTCATGAGAACTTCTCTCTTGAGGTGGCGTGTCTCTGGTTCCAGGGAAGCCACTGGACCCCACGGCACGAGGACGCCTACCCTGAAGCGGCGAGTCTCTAGTCCAGGTGTGCCACTGGACCCGACGGCTCGAGGGCGCCTACCCTGAAGTGGCGAGTCTCTAGTCCCAGGTGCGCCACCGGACCCGACGGCACGAGGACGCCTATTGAAGGGACCGTAGAGTGGATGACAACACAGAATGAAGGTAAGGTTTCAGCTCATAGAACCAGAGAGTAGCTGGATCCTGTGGTCGGAGGTTTGGAGATCTGTTCAGGTAGACAGAATGAATGAAATCCGTAGGCAGGTATCAGGCATGGGCAAAACACAAGAGAAATCCGTGGAGCAGGCCGAGGTCTGGTAACCGTAAAACCATAGAACCATATGGGATACAAGAAGCAGTCCAGGTAACGTAGCGTAGGTTCAGCAGGAATCAAGAAATAACAAGGACAGACAAGGGCTAGACAGAGAAGAGTAGTCAAAAAGGCGTAATCCGAGGTCAATATCAGTAATACAGAATCGAGGCAAAATCCATCAGATGCTTAATCAGAAGCACCGCGAGTCGGGACCTGGCGGCTTATGAGGCTGCTGCCACGTGACTTGACAGAACGGGTCACGTGACCCGGAGATCCTGAACGCCTCACCAGTTTCCATGGCAAACGGCTATGTTCCAGGAAACTGGTGCATGCAGTTAGGAACACCGTGCGAGGTGTACGAGTGGTAGCTCACTGTGCTTTCCTGGACCGGGCACGTAGAATATCACGGCCCCTCGGTAGATTCCTACTTGAGGAGAGAGAAGGAACTGACGAGGTACGGCTTACAGGTAGGTGTTTCCGAACACTTGTCCATAGATATATATTTATTGGCGGTTGCCGCAATCTATTCACTATAAAGCTAGCCTCAAGATTACTTTGTCTGCTTGCGTTTCTTTTGCATCTGTACAAGTGTAAAATGACTTAAAGGATAGTTCCGGGACTTTTTTTTTATTGTCCCTACGGTTCGGCCATGTGTTTTTAAGCATAAATCGGTAGATCGTAGAAAACTTTCCTATGGACCTTACCCGACTTTTCGTCCATTAACGCACTCGAAATCAGCCGCCATTTTGTGATAATCCTATCATTTCCCCCCATCGACCTGGCTCACCTGCGTTTGCGGCACTAAATCAAATCCCCCGCCCCTGAAACAGACTTTATCAAAACATTCATATTCCCCGCCTCTATCCGTGACGTGACTGCGCTGCGTAGGCAAACGCGCCCAGGCGTCTTCTACGCGACTCCACACAGAACCCGGAAACCAACACAGATCAGCTCACAACACAGCGCGCCACAATTCGGAATATGAAACTGTACTTTTAAATCAAACCGCAAGATTGTAAATTTGGTAAACTACATTTATTGGACATCAAATGTTTAGAGAATATTCAGCGATTTGCATTTTTATTTGCTCACGTTCCAAAAAGTTCGTTTAGAGGCACGCGATGTTCCTTTGCTGTACACAGGGTCTTAGATCATCTCACAATACAGCGCCACAATTCGGAATATGAAACTGTGGTTTAAAAGCAAACGGCAAGATTGTACATTTGGCAAAGTACATTTATTGGACATCAAATGTTTATAGAATATTCAGAGATTTGCATTTTTATTTGCTCTCGATCCAAAATAGTTCGTCTTGAGGCAAGCGATGTTCGTGTGCAGTACACAGGGTGTTGGTTTACGATAAAATAAGCTCTTCGGTCGCACTGATCATCGCATGGCTGTTCCAACAACGAGGCACTAGGCCACCACAATGGTATGTATGTTGCATCTAGCCATTAGTACCGCGTAAGGGCATACTTGTACTTGGCGATCGTCCCATAAAATGGTCAGGGTGGTAACGTTGTTCACGCGGAGAAGCAACTGGCGGCTGTAAAAGCCATCCGCCGGTGTCTGGTACTCGTGACACAGACAATAATGAAGGATGTACCTGTTTTAAAAACATAAAAAATGAAATTAGTCTCACCATCAGATCTTTATTAAAATTATTCATTTTATATATTAGGTCGGGAAATTATTTCATAGCTAGGACAGTGCAAGGATACTGAGACAGTCCCCCAGTGCAGGGGTTGACAGGGAGGCAGTGCAGGTGGAGAGTGGAAGGGCCCAGGACCGAGGTCGCAGACAGTGGACCAGTTGTAGCAGGGGAGAGGGAGAGAGAAAGCAGAAGCAAAGAGGAAGGTTTTGAGGTGCTTCCGTAAAAGGAGATGGTTCTCCTCAAGATAGTGCGCGGTACAAAACAATATGCCACATAGAACGAACAAGTACAACTTAACCCGTCTTTAAAGCTACTGTATAGTAATTAAATTGTGGTATAAACTCATCTAAAGAGTTACTTACATTATATTTGCATTTTCCATTGTGTCTGTGAGTAGGGCAGCCCCGAAATACCACTCCTTCTATGCCGACGTTATTTCTTCTAATGAACGAACATTAAATGGCTTTCGTTTCTGAAATTATATTCATTATCGTTTACGTTATTGCACCACACCCCCAAAAAGAAGTCTTTCGGGATGGTCCCGGCCTGTCAAGGTCAAATAACAATAGAACCTTATACTGAGTCGTGGGCCATTCCGGCACCCGAGCAAAAAATCAAAGCAGCTGACCTTCACTTTGAACGAGCACACATTCCTAGTTAGCTACATTCAGTGTAAGGCCATCTCACAGGACTTGAAATTTACACTCCATCTTTGCATTTTGTGTGCGTGTATTTGCAGCCCCAGAGAACCATAAATACGGAGACATTCTATATTTTTTGAAAAATGATTTGTATTACTGTTTGGTTTAATTCAATGCACAAATGAACAAGGTTGGAGAGACACATTGCATGTACACTGAGCAATCACTTTTATTTACACAATACATAGCTACACATATTCAATGGGCCTGCGACATGAGGAGACTCCAGAGCAAAGTCACAGGTGACACCCGGGTGGTTCGCACAACTGCACGGTGAAGGGAGGGGCAACGGTGGAGAGACACATTACATGTACACTGAGCAATCACTTTTATTTACACATTACATAGATACACATATTCAATGGGCCTGCAACATGAGGAGACTCGAGAGAACAGACAATCAAATTACAATCATTTAAACCGTGATGTGTATTTCTCAATGAGCTCTGCTTTAGGTGGACATGGAACAGAGGCAATGTTGGGTGGCAATGCAGTTGTCCCCTGCACAGGTTCGTTCACAACTCCATGTATGTGCCTATCTAGGACATCAACAATAAGTCTCTCAATAAACTCATATTGCATATCCTGAAACACTGGTTTGATCACCCATTGTTTACTTCTTTTAGTGAAGGCCTTATTGTAGCGAAGCGTCCCTAAAGTTCCGGTCGTCCTACTTTGTTGACGGCCAACATTATGGTTATGTGCCAAGACCGCTAGAAGAGTCCGATTTATCATGCCCTCCATGCCAAAATGCAATCATTTTGGCCTGTACTTTAGGCACATATTGTGGAACACCTCCAAATCTCCTGTGTGGCAGAATTCCGTGGGTCCCCTCAAATCTCTTGTTATAGTTTTATCAAATACAATCTTTTCAATGGCTTTGTGAGTGGGTGATGAAGGAATCAACCACTTCTTCTTCCGTGCCTCCTCTGTCGACAAATGGCCATGTTCACAATTGTGGAAATGTTGGTTTGTGGTCCAGCGGTGAACGTTGCTACAGTGTAGCATTACTGACCGCCATTTTTCCAGTAGAATTTCCAACGACCCTCCACATGTTTTTGAGCTCCACCAAAGATGGTTGCTGATTGACTTGGACCATTGTGAAATACCTTGCATATCTTTTTTTTTACCTGCAGCCGACATTTTTTTATTGATTGTTTTTGCAAGATGCCATACGTCAAATTGGTGATTTATATTTTTGTACTCTTCTCTCATTGTCTTGGCAATTGAAACGTGTCTGTCCGTGGCTATCAGGTCGATCACCATTCCCCGCGATTGTAGTTCTTGCAATGATGCTACAAAGCCAACTTTCTCCATGGCCACTGAGGATGTACTTTGTGACACCTGCACAACCACCGAACTCACAATTTTCTTACTTTCCATGTCCTGAAAGTGGTAGGTGCAGTACTTGGCTGAAAATCCTGGGCTGTCGCACTGTCCATCACCGGCTAGCCTGAACCATTTGCCCGCGAATGTACTATCAATAGACATTTTTTCCATTCTCCAAGCTTCGCTAATGGCTGGAAATAGATAATCGATTTGTTATTTGTAGAACTGAGTTTTCGCAATGAAATGGATTCCCACAAACTGAAAGAAATACTCTAACTTTTTAAAACTTGAACCACTAAAAAGTGCGGCCGCTGCACAAAGTAGATTGCCTGCTGGCAGTTGCCCCAGCATGGGTTGTGCAGACCATGAGAAAGGATGATATTTTGTACAGGTGGCATGTATTTTAAGGTTAGTGCCTCGAATTGCACGAGTCACATTAATCAATGGCTCCCCACATACTTCCCCACCAACCGAATGCCCACATTTCATCCTAATAATAATATCAATCAAACAACTATCGAATACAATGAATTTGGCCTCTTTCCTTATACTGTCACTCTGCATCCCAGCTGGTTCGGCCTGTAACGTTGAGGACATGTCACTCACATGAAAGATAGAATCTCTGATATCGTCTTCCGCTATGTTCAGTGATATTGATGGTGTTTCATTGTCGTCCACTTCATTCTCTTCCATTGCAACATCTGTTCCTTCTCCGGCGATGGGTGAATAAAACAATTTCTTCAACTTTCTCGCGGTCTTAGTTTTTGCGGGTGTGGATTCTGTGAATTGATCTCCGACTGCATACGAACTACCAGGAGGACATTCACTATCAGTGGCTGGTGGTGGTATAGCTCCGTTGTCAATCACTTCATATTCTTCCCATTGGCACGATGCATCTCCAGTCTCAAGTCCCTGCCAAAAGGTTTGACAAGCAACATCTCTCGTTCGCTTCACTGTCTGTGTAGATCTAGTTCGTACACCCACTCGCAACTAGAGGACAGATTGGAAAAGGGATGTTCAGTTTAAACACAACTTACAGTATTGAACTATTAACAGTGAAAAACAACATAATATAGTGACCAGGACACTAACCTTCTTTTGCTTTCTTTTCTTTGAAACTTTCTTGCCTCGAACTTCAACATCAGGACGCTGTTGCTCCGACTCGTGTGTGCATGTCTCCACTTCCTCTTGCGCTGCAACGACTATATTTTCATGATAAGCACATCCATCACGCACTGACGCTCCATCGACTCCCTGAAACATAGAACTTTCATTAGTATGTATAATAATATTGAAAACACAAAATGTACTTGGGGACCAATACCCACGTACATCTCAATAGCAAAACACGAATGAACGCATTGTGTAGAACATTCAAACGACAATTATTCACGCATTGTTGATCTAGTTAGATGGAACTTTCAAGATCCATACCTCGGGCTCCTCATAGACTTCCATTGATGATATGATTGAAGATGATGCTTCAATAACTCCCTGAAACACAGTAATTGCATTAGTATGGTTTTCTATTTTGTTAAAAAGAACATAAACTTTGTGCAGGCGTCAACGGCTCATCTAAATAGACCTGCACAAATGATCAGTTGTCTAAAATAAATAATGCATATCTAAATATGATTCGATTTGCTCGATCGTTGGAAGTGTCACCACCCAGAGATCTGCATCAACTATTAGGGGTGATGTTCTTGTAGAAGAAGCTCCGTCATCTCCCTGAAACATAGTACTTGCGTTAATAAAGAAGGAGGTATAGCGGATGTAATCACGTCATATGATTTTGCTTGATCGAACTGTCAGTATCCATACCTCGAAATGCATAAGAACATCAAGGGACGATGTAACTGCGGTGCACACTTCTGCAAGCTGTTGCGCCGACCCGTAACTGCATGCTCCCCCTTCTTCTTGGACTAATGCTCCATCGACTCCCTGAAACATAGGACTTTCATTAGTAATGAACACAATATTGAAAAAAGAAGACACATAGGAGGGCGACGACAGAAGGACATATCAATGGCTAAAAACGAAAGAAACATTGTGTGTAACAATCACGCTACAAGAATGCAAGATCTGATGATCTCCATCGATGGAACTGTCCGGAAACGTACCTCGAGCATCTGAGTGACATCAACGGTTGTCGTCAATGCGTTGGACTCCTCAGCATCTCCCTGAAAGACAGTACTTGCATTATTTTGGATAACAATAATTATAACTGAAAACAGAGACTAGAGGACGAGTACTAGGGTGTACCATTACGTAAAATAATTACACGATAAATTAAAACTATTGATTTACATGCCTAAAACAAGTCAGTGGCAGAATAGTTAAGTAAGATTACCCGATAGGCGCTTGAAGTGGCTGATGACTGCAATAACGACACGGATGGAGAATCTTCTGCCTTCATATTGAGTGGATACATAAATGGGGAAATTATTGTTAGCTAATGCTACACACTACCGCAAGGCCGAGAGCTAAATCCGTAAACTTGACTCACCAGTGGAGGGATGTGGACGAATAGAGTGGGAATAGCGGTTGAGAGCAATTTTCGCTTCGCTCGCGGTGTGTTCTTCTTTATTAGCAATGATGTGGAGTACATGTCTGAGCTAAAGTGCCTGCTGCAGATGCGGTATCGATCACCCCTCTTGTCCGCAAAGACTTCTAGGACTCTACTTTCAAGCTCAGACGGTGGATATCCGCAATATCGGACCCATTCTCTTATCTGATCTATTGTCTTAGGGAAAACATGCATTATAGTACCTTCAGATTTTTTATGGGTCTTCGAAGGGCAACCGCCAATGGAACAGGCAGGCATTGTGGAAAGTTCTGAAAAGTAAAGATCAACAATTCTCTATGAATACCAATGTGTTAAAAAAATTAATTGACACATAAAAGGTTCAATGCAAGGTTCGTTTTGGTTCTTGGAACTATACACGTTATTCACATGCGGATAAGTATTTGAATAACTTTAAAAAAAATAGAAAAATAATTTGACTAAACTCAGAACATGTGACTAGTTCTTTGCATGTACTGTCTTGAACGAAAAGAAAACATGGATGCAATTTGATGACTACTAGCAAATGGATATAAATTAAAAAATTGGACGCAAAATGATTATGGTACATGGCCTTACCTTGACGAACAAACAGTTAGATGCAGGGATCAGAGTAGTTTCTTGTCGTAGAACAGGGAGCAGTTCACAGGTTGCAAACTGACGAGTTTCCTCGAAGTGGTCACGGAAGTTCACAGAGACGAAGAGCAGATAACCAGCACCTTCACGGGTTGACTAGCAAAGCGCAAAGAAGTTCTCATTAGAAATATGAAGTGGGTTATAAAGAATTCGAAACAGGGGTGTGTTTGTGAATGAATGATGTGAATATGTCGTGGCATTATGCGGTTTGCAGGGGGGCGTCCAGCGTGAGGGGGGATGCTTGGCAGGAGACACGGGGTCTGGAGGTAGACATGGGAACAACAACCCATGCTCTATAGACCACTTTGAAGTGTACATGGTCTTTGGCACCTCTTGGCCTTTATCGCTCCCTGACTGCTCCACTTGCCAGCGCAAGTACCCCGGTGCGAACTGCCTTTGATAGGGCGGGGGGGTGGATTGGGGCGGTGGTCGTGCAGACAAGACACAGGAAGACTCGTGAATGGAGACACACTTATGTGGATTGCAGGGGGGCGTCCAGCGTTTATGGGGGATGCTTGGCAGGAGACACGGGGTCTGGAGGTAGACATGGGAACAACAACCCATGCTCTATAGACCACTTTGAAGTGTACATGGTCTTTGGCACCTCTTGGCCTTTATCGCTCCCTGACAGCTCCATAGTACCCCGGTGCGAACTGCCTTTGATAGGGCGGGGGGGTGGATTGGGGCGGTGGTCGTGCAGACAAGACTCGTTTGCCGCAGGGCCTCACCAAGGAGAGGCCATCTAACTGCATGTAAGAGGCAGGCTGCAGGATCTAGTACATGGAAGGCAGGGGGGTGAGTTTATAAATACCTCACCCTCCCAGGAGAATATATGGGTGCAGTTCACCCTGGAGACCCTGGATGCCTAGGCAGTTAGTCAGCAGCAGGCTGGCCTGTGGTGGCAAGGCGGCACGGGCCAGAGGGGGTCATCTCTGTACCCGGTGCCCAAAAGGATGATTTATTATGATCAACCATATTGATTATTTACCTATAACCATGTTTTGTATCAATAAAATCCAACGGCCTTTTATTGCCAACGCTTCAACAAAGTGGTGTGGTAACAACCATTGTTAAAATATATGTTGGGTTTTATTTTAGATCTTAATTTCAATTGAACATAAATAATAAACATTACACATTGTAAAGTTCCGGTTGCAGCACATCCAGGGAAAATCCGCGGTATTGTCCACTGTCGCTGGGGAAATGTTGTCTAATGGCAAGTACCGCACAGGCAGGTATTACTCTCCGAACGCGGTGTCCGAGCCTCCCGTGAAGCCACCAAGTGAAGCAATGATAGGCCACCAGCCTGTACCACCTGTGAAAAAGAAAGCTGCAAACTGTATTAAAATGACAAAACTTTCTTATCAATGTCGATTCAGGTAAAAAATGTCATTCTGCTTTGAAAAAAATTCTATCTAGAAAATGCACAATATGGAACCAAGTGGCATCACTGACATCACAACCAGAGTATACTTACTCGTTACTCGGATTACGCGGACGAACAGTGCCGCGAAGTTCGTGCATAAGCACCATCATCATCCTCAACACGGTCCGTGAGAGGCAGGCTTCCCTGAACTCTGGCAGCTCGGTGATGCATTGCGGACTTGGCTCGCCTTCCGAAATGTAGGCCAAGCACCCGGAATTTTCACGGCAGCAGCAGTTCTCCTCCTCAGTTGGCATTAGCTCGCACCGATTGCACGTGCACCAGGTGGAGACGCCGTCCATGCGACATGGTCCAGGCTCTTCATCCGTTGACTGGTCCTCCCAACTGCCGTCCGAATCCCCATCGTTTTCACGTGCTTGCCTTTCCAGTAGTTCCTCCTCGGTGTACTCGGGCTCGTACATATATACGGCATTATTGTAGCCATTGTGTGGTAAAGAAAGTAAAATAATTTACAGAGATGGTACAGGTGTTCACAAGGCCTAGAAGCGGCGAAGGTAGCTGACCAGAGCACAGAAACGAGTCACAGAATACTCAAAGTAACACAGAGAGAGGAATGGAATCGAAAATCTGCTGCTGTGTGTTGTGAAACGGTGTGTTTATACTTAGTTAGGAAAGAGGCGTCCTGCCATTTCCATGGCGACACGTCATTAGCTGAGGCGCAGCGATTGTTGACACGAAACGTGCTTTGGCGTTGGGAAATGGGCGGTACGCGTCTGCTGATGTCAGGCTCAGGGGCCGGGGATTTGATTTAGTGCCGCAAACGCAGGTGAGCCAGGTCGATGAGGGGAAATGATAGGATTATCACAAAATGGCGGCTGATTTCGAGTGCGTTAATGGACGAAAAGTCGGGTAAGGTCCATAGGAAAGTTTTCTACGATCTACCGATTTATGCTTAAAAACACATGGCCGAACCGTAGGGACAATAAAAAAAAAAAGTCCCGGAACTATCCTTTAATATCTTGATTTGTTTCTGTGGTATAAGCTTCTTCACCTTGATCCCAAGATGTCACTTATCCTTGGTACTTTGATGCCTTTTATAAAATATTTTAATTCTCTTGCCTGTGCATCTCTGCTATGTACGTCTACTCAACTCTGTGTGACGTCACCATTCGTCTAAGCCATTCATTTGCGCTGTTTCTTCCGGAATCTCATTCAAATGGTCATCACATTTTCTCATATGCAGGTATGGTTTTCTCAATGGGTACCTTGCTTCACAGATCATATTTGCTATTGGTATTTTCAGTGGTACTGCATGTGTCTACACACAGGTTCCCAACATATAGGCAATATGGGCGAAGTGGTTGAGGTGGGAGTACATAGTTCCTTCTCTACAATATTGTTATATGGATGATACAGCAGAGAATTTAATTTTTCATAATTGTCATTTTATCTGCTTAGGTGTTCCCTTGTTTCATTTGAAGTTTTGAAGGCTGGCATAGTTTCATTTTGATCTTGTAAAAAAGAATGTACACAAAGCTGCGGCCACAAGGTAATATTTATAGCTGCGGCTACGAGAGTTGCTGGGCAGGTATAAAATAGATTTCTGTGACTTTGATTTTTTGTTCTTGGCTGTTATTGTATTATTTGTGTAGCTGTCTGTGATAGGTTGTAGACAAAATGTATCATCCATTTTAGTAGTTTTATTAGTCCTCTTTTTGTGGTATTCATTTTGGAAAGTATAAAAGCCACCATTTTGTGCAGTATTCTTATTTTGATTGCAGAACTCCACGGTACAGTATGCAGAGTGTTTGGCTGTTGTGGAAGTAAGTGCCAGTAAAGATTTAAATATTTAAGTGTATTTGTGGTGTTGTGTCAGGTGCATTTCCACTGCTACCAAGTGGTATAAATTGGCACTAGTTTGTGTTAGATGAAGTTTATTTTTAATTTATCTTTGTACCTTTTACTTTAATGCTGCTTAATAAAATGTGTGTCAGTTATATTTATTACTATTGTCAGACGGTACACTTTGGTACTATTTTTCATATACTCAGATTTAATGGCAGTTCATGTTTGATTTCTTTTTTACCTAATATGCTGCTTAAATTCAATAGTATTTTTATTCATCGATTTCTTTTTTGTATGCAGGTTTTTGAGGGTATGTGCTGAAACTGTGTTGAACAAGAGACTTCCTATAGTGTTCTTCCTTGTCATGTGAATGGACCTGAATAAGGTGGTGTATGACAGTTGAGTTTCTCAAATCTTGAGGTGGTTTATTGTTCAAAAAGTGCACTGCACCCCCCAGAATGGCCTTCTTACTGTGTTTCTCATTGATCCAAAAATAGTGTTTTATCAGAAACTGTTTTCTGAGCATTTGGATTGTTTTTGAGTGGGAGTAAAGCAGAAGATACCCATCACCATGTTTTTATGTCATTTTCCTTTTCAATTCACCATATTTTTTTTTCCCAATAACCAAATGGTTCTATTTTGTCGTGTTCTTGGCAGTCTTGTAGATCGGGTGTAGACAAGATGGGATGAGGTTGGGAGGAAGTGACAGTGGTGGCAGAAGTGGAATTTAATGGTGCACTGCCACTGTTTTTTTGTAATCCACCTTGGATTTTTTTCCCAACGATTACTATGTGTGAAGAGAACAACAGCGTTGTATGCACAAATGTTGTATCTTATATAATGCATGTGATGCACTACATATGAGATATGAGGGTCATAAACACTTAAGAATTAAATTGTGTTTGATGAAGTGTGCATTGTCAAATTATGTTTTCTTTTTTAGAGATAGGACATTATTGTATCTTCCCTTTTCTATATGTAGTGAAACTATTAACAGCTTCTGTACCTTAGAGATGAACTATATTCCCACCTCTTTATTCTGATTGACTTGACACATGTATATGCAGTTTTTCTTTTTTAACATAAAGCCATAACCGTGGCCACCAAATTGGCCAACGTGAAGCCGGAATTTGGATGCGCGGGTAATCGCAGTAACAACTGAAGGTCGTAGCCACGGGTTAAATGGACCTTACCTGCAGCTATTAAGGCCCAATATGCTGATTTGTATATTTTTAAGGACTGTTTTGGGGTACACTGAGTGTAGTATTTTAGCACATTTGGAGTACTGTTTTGATGTTATGAAGGAACACCGCATTTCCTTCATTGGTTAGGTGTACTCCATGTCTATAGAATTTGGCCATGTAGAACTGTATGTTGTTGTTTGAAATCCATAATTTGTTGTGGTCTCAACATTTCTCTGTGATCTTTCATTTTACCATTAAATCTGGTGGTCCATCTCCATTTTTGCACCTGAGTCAGATTGGAAAAGATAAAGATGGTGTGAGGAAAAAGTTCCATTAGTTTTCTTATGTCTTGTTTCATCATTAAAGTAAGGGACACACCTTGTATATTGCCCAAATCCTTGCCTCAACAATGAATTAGTATGATGTCTGGCTGCCCTGTACTTCTCAGACTGAACAATTTTGGAAAAACCTGCAACCAACGCATTCCCTGCAATCCAAACCATTTAATCTCTCAAACCTAGGTCCATGTTCATATTTATAGGCCGATTCATGGAATTAATGTGCGCTGAAAATTCCTGCAAAAGTGTGAGAAAGCGTGCGAATCGCAGCGCAAGTGCGAAAATTGCAGCGAAACCCGCGCACATCGATTCAAGTCTGTGCACATGTAAATCCATGGATGTGTGCTAAAATCTTGCGTGGTGCATGCTGGCGCACACGTCTTCAAACAGCGTGCGCTACGTGCACAGCGAAAGCGCACAAAGCGAAGCGCACACAACAAAAGTAGGCGTAACAAGGGCGTAACGCGCGGAATGGGGAACAACGCGTGAAAAAGTGGGCGTCACGGGGGAAGTACAGGAGGCAAATGCGCGGAATGCCCACAAGCGCGCCTACAACACGTATTCATGGAATCGAACGGGGCTAACGCGTGCGCCAAAAAAGTCGCGCTAATCCGGAAACACGTACGCCAGCAGGAAGCAGGCGTACGTGGACCCGCGCAGCATAAAAGTGCGTGCAAACAACAAACAAGCTCAGACGCCAAGATGAATATACCGTTCCTCGCAGCAGTGGTCGTGGGATACCGCAGAAGGAGGAGGAGGATAGTCAGACCCAGAATTTTTACACCCAGAACCAGCCTTTTTGGGATGCCTGATGACCAGGTGTATGGGAGGTACAGGTTTCCACCTCACATAATACTCAACCTGGTGAGTGAGTGGGAGGATGACCTCACATCACCCACCCTGTGCTCCCAAGCACTGAGCCCCTTGGAAAAGGTGCTCAATGTACTGCACTTCTTGGCCACTGGTTCATTTCAGCGGACTACTGCCATAGTGGGGGGGTATCACAGGCCACGCGTCACGCTGCCTGCACCAGGTGTTGGCCATCATGACTGCACGCCCATCAGTCCGCAGGCACATATACCTGCCCAGAACACCTGCAGAAAGGCAGGCTGTGGTCCAGGATTTTTACGGGGTGGCACACTTTCCCAAAGTGCTAGGTGCCATTGACTGCACCCATGTGGCTCTACGTCCTCCCAGGGCAACTGAGCACATCTACAGAAACCGCAAGCACTGGCATTCCATCAACGTGCAGGTAGTATATGATGCCAAGGGAATCATCACCTCAGTATATGCCAACTACCCAGGGTCCACCCATGACAGTTTCAGTTACAGAATGTCAACCCTAAACCGGGACCTAGAAGCTGGGCGGCATGGCGATGCATGACTGCTTGGTGAGTATAAATGCACATGCATGCATGTCAGATACTGAGTAATGTCACAACCCCACTAATGATACCCATCATCACCTCCCCAGGGGACAGTGCCTACACAGTGAGCACCCACATGATGACGTCAATTTGGAACCTCACCACACCACCCGAGGTAAGATACAACACAGCCCACATTGCAACCCGGGGCATAGTGGAGGGCACATTCAGAGTGCTCAAGTCATGCTTTCGCTCCCTTGACCGCTCTGGTGGGCAGCTGCTATACGCGCCCCCAGTAGTGTGCAGGATCATAGTGGCAACAAGTGTCCTGCACAACGTTGCAACACGCCGGGGCTTGCCCGTGGACATGGTGGTGCCCCCACATCCCCAACCACAAGCACGGCCACTGCGCATGGGAGGGGAAAGGGCACGTGGTGAGGCAGCCCGTACGCAGCAAAATCACACCCCTGTGGAGTGCACACAGCCCTGGCACATACCAGCTGACAATCAATGATGATGACATAAGGGACAGTCAACTGTCACAACCATACCAGCCTGAGATTGGTCACCTGGAATTGTTACATTGTGTGCATCCCTATCTGCCGAAAGACAACCAATGCTGTGTCACAAAAAAAACACACATTTATGCTGCATGAATGACTACCCCCTTGCAAAATACAACATGAAAATAGCGCCATGTCACCCAACCCCTCCCCAGCTCCACCACTCAACACACCATGGCATGTCATGCAATGTGAAAGCAAACAAAGCAATGCACAAGACCTGACACAAGTGTCACAAAGTGCACTGTCCCAAATGGAAACAGCCCACAGACAATATGCTCCCAGTAATCAATAACAAACAGCACACATGAACAAATACTTAGCACCAACACAATACAGCAACACACCATGAAACATTGCAAAAACATGACAGTACTAAATCAAAGTAGTGGTAGTCTTACAACCTGAATAAGCCAGCACATCGACCCCTTCCAACTGTAGAGTGTTGCTGCCACGCAAATGTGTCAGTGTACTGCATACAACATGAACTCCATCTGCAAAGGAGACGGCCTTGTGAAGACATGAGGAAGGAACCTGCAAATTAGGAGGAAGACATGGATGCACAAGCACATATCAATACACCATGCAGTGTACAATACAACAACAATACTCACTAGGGATGTACACACAGTATTGACTACAGACTGCCCACACAGCTCATGGGAGCCTAACGTCACTGTGTAAGTCACTGTCACTTGGTCAACACCCTTTGCAAGCCCATGGAAACGGGAAGCAGAAGGAGTGTATGTGTCACGAACCCAAGCATCTAACCCAAACTCAGGACAAGCCTGCATGTGCCCAGCCGTAATACAGTGGATGCCCACGGGAGCCACACAAGGCGACACACTGTAAAAAAAAAAAAAAAGAAAATGGCCATGTGGGGGCCAGGGGTCGGGGGAGGCCACCCAGGATGTTCAAGGACAGGGTACACACCAACAACCACCTGCATGGATGTTGCGCCAAAGAAATACCTCCCTGGGCTCATGGCCTGCACGGCTATGCCATTGTGGGAGAACTGCTGTCGCTCTCTTCACCCTCTGCTGCTGCATCAGGAGGTGGTGGCACTATGGGAGGCAGCCCACACAAAGCCCTGGTATGGTCCTCCACGGCAGCAAGCATGCGGGTCTGGAAGGTCTTATTCTGGAGGATTAAAGTGCAGAGATCCCCATGCAGCACATAACAGGTTGCCTGCACTTCTGCACGCCTGGCCTCGCGGGATGCCCGGATCTCCTCACGTGTTGCCTGCAACTCAGCTGAGAGCGAATGTGTGAGCTGCTCCAGCTGCTGTTCTGCCCTTACGTTTCGGGAAGCGTCAAGTTCAAGCAGACTCTGCCTGAGGTTATGGAGTTCCACCCTCAGGGCTTCCCTGTGGCCCTGTGACTCTATTGATATGGATTTGCGCAGAGTCTCCAGTGCCGCCCATCGGTCCCTGTTGGACACCAACATATCTTCCCTGTGTGATTGGCAAATGGAGTCTGTTGCCTGCTGTTGTTGCTCCATCTGCCTTTCAGGGGGGATAATGGAAGTGGCCACCCTCTCCATTGCCTGAGCCATCATTTCTACTGATGCTGCCTGTTGGGTTGCCATACCGTACATGGAGATTTCCCATACAGTATTGCCTGGTGGCGCAGGGCCACAACGGCGGCGGGCACCACACTGTTTGGGGCAAGGCGATCTGCACCTTGCTGTGCTGGCACTGCCTGAGGCTGCAGGACTGCATTCCCCCTCTGATCTGCTGGCCCAGGAACAGGATCAGATGCTGTGGAGTGTGACCCTGCAACCATAACCGCCAAAGGCAGACCTACCAACACTGACATCCCCATAGAGGGTTCTACCCCTGGTCCAGGTGGGTTGGACAGAACAGAATCCCTGCCAGAAGCACTGACCTGCGACAGCACATAAGTCTCATCATCCGACTCAGCACCTGAATAGAGGTCTGGGGAGCTGCACCCAGAGGCACCCCTCGACAGTATGGTCTGCAGTACCAAAGTGTTTTCACCCACCACCATACCACGTCCCCCACTGGTGCCTGGTCGTGGCTGAGAATCCTCCTGGGTCTGCACCATCTCCTGAACCTCACCAGCATCAAATGTGTCGTCACCTGCAAAAACGTGAAACACAAGAAATGGAAACGGGCATGAACACCATAGCACACACATAGGCCTGACAAGACAGAGATCCTGTTCATGGTTAACACATGTCCCACATGACCATAACCCTGGCATGCATGCACTGTCAATGATTCTGAAGGGGAGTCAAAAAGGCAGACAATGAGAACACCACGATGGAAAAGCAACACATTCTCAGCATGTCGTGTAGCACTGGCATCACACATCAGCCTGTGTGTGGCATGTCCAATACACATACATGACACATGCCAGCACACAGATGTCATGTAGCATAGCCATGGTAAATTAGACAACTACAGCGATATGTCAGTGAATGAGTACTGTCACACATCCATGTCACATTGACATGATGAGAAGATCAATGCAGAATAGTGTTGCAAAATATGCCTGTGCTGCACACTGCAACACATCCAGTGTACAATTAGACAGTGATTGTAGGCAGATGTACACATCAATGGTTGATCACTTCAACATGACAGGAAACAACTATCATGTTGCACATGCAAACAGGCCCTAAAAATACATTTCAGCAGGCCAATACTCCCTCGCCCTGAATGGTTTAAACATTCACATAACCAGGTAACTTAAGTGGCACAATGTGGGGTGTAAACAATGACAGAAGCATGTCACATATGTGGCATTAGGGATGAAAAAAGCATATGACAAATGGGATAATCTAAACAATCAGCCTGAATGAACACAGAAAAAATCAGAATAATGTTCTTGCAAGATGATAGTTCAAGTGCAACAGCAGTAATGTGGGGCTAATTGGCTACTGTGGGCAGAAGGGATACTGTCATACCCAAATCAAAGGCACATTAATGTATTGGCGGAAGCACATGGGTGTCCCATAACACTCAGGAGTACACACCCTCACCTGGCACTCAATCAGAACCCGTCACCCAAACAACATACACATGGATTACACACACATGCATGGGCACTCACCGGACAATGCCTCGTAATCAGGTAGCTCTCCCACGCCTTGGATCTGTTCCTCTTGTGACGAAGGTCCCAGCAACAGACTCATGTTCAGTGAGTTTGTTGTCCTCTGGTGGAGACCCACCGCCAGTCACCAGAGTAGCGCCATGATTTGAGGCCAGCTTGTTATTTGCTCTGCGTTTCAGGTCATTCCACCGCTTGTAGAAATCATCAGATGTGCACCTCACAAATCCAAGGGCACTTATGCGGTCCGCGATGGTCTGCCAGTGTGCCCTATGTTGACCAGGTGGGGTCTTGCACCCTGCAGTCACCACCATTTCGCGGCTATGTGCTGACACATAGGTCACAAGTGCATCAAGTTCGGGGTCATTAAAGCTAGGCTTCCTTGACGTGCCGGACTGTGTAGCCGTGTCTGGGGTCTCAGCATGTAGTTCCAGAGCACCCTTCTTCCTCTTTTTCAAAGGTGGAGCAGAGCCTGAGTGGCTTGCGCCGCTCTGGTCAGTAGGGGCAGAAGGGCAGGTGGACTGGGTACTGGGAGTGTGCGAATGCACAATGACCATAGGTCTTGGTGCAGGCATTGGCTGAAGTGTGATGTTGGCAGGGGCAACGTCAGTTTGATGGACCAGGACCGACACTGTCCTGGCTGGGAGACTCAGAGCTGGGGTGGATAGAGCTGCAGCTTCCCCTGCAGCCTCCCCACCCTGCCTACTTGGGGCAGCAGATGACATCGCTGCCCCAGATCCACGTGGCCTGGTGACACCAACTTGCACCGGCACACGTGGCTTAGACTTGCTGACCTGGAAGTCAGCCTGGGAGTCATCCTGTGCCGGGTCAGGTGCCAGAATGGGCTGGTCCAACAAGGGCTGAGCTGGGATGGTGTCAGCCAAGTTTCCTTCAACCATGGGGGGGAGCATGGGTGTCCCTGATTGGTCCTCCACACCTGTGGGTCTAGGGGTACCCTCCAAATCCTGGCCACATCCCTTACCGTGCCCACCACGCCCACCTTTTGGAGGTCGGCCACCTTTGCCTCCCTTACCGCTTGGTCACCTCCCAACCATGGCACTGATGTTGTGCGTATGGGAGTTGCAGAAAACAATTGTCCTGGGCAATTGAGGGTGAAAGGGGTAGGGTACTAGATGGAATTCGTACCCTAGTGTTCTAGCAAAGTTGTCTGTGACCCCTGGGGGAAGATGACGGGTCATGCAACGCACAGGCACACCGAAAACAAAAAGTAACGTGCACGAAACCCCTCGTAGACCACGTGCATGGAAAAATGAACCCGCACTACGCTGTGGCACCCAGAAACACAAAAATAAGCGTACGCGTGTTACACGCAGCCTACAATGACCTCTGAAGGGGTATGCGACACACGGGGCAAGCACAGTTGGTAAATGCGTGCGCGACTCACCGTATGCCTGGAAAAAGAACGTGAAAAAAACGCACGTGTGCGCGTTGGCAACACTCCCGCCAAAGAACATTTGTACACTGTCTGAGGAAACAGGACAAAGAAGAAGTAAACGCTGTTTGAGGAAACAGGCCCAAAAAAAAATGAACGCTGTCAGAGGTAACAGGGAGTACGAACTTGAAACGCTGTGAAGTAATCACGTGTGAACCGACAAGAAGTACAGAATTCACCCACTCGCTCTCCACGAAAAGCACGTACAAGGAAATGGGGTCCTACACGTACCTTTTAAAGCGGCCCACACGTACAGCAGCACTTACTCGTGTACGCGCTAAGGCCCTTTCCTTCAATTACATGAGCTGACACTCGGACGTGCAGTTTTTGGACGTGTATGATGAACATGCACCCGTGTTAATGGAAACGCCCGCGCGTGTCACGTCACATACGCGCGTAGGCCCTTTCCTCGGATTACAAGCATTCACACGCGACGTGCAGTTTTTCACGCGCGCTGAACCACTATGCCCACATCACGAGGGAAACGCCTGCGCGAGTCACGTCACAGAAGCGCTTACGTGCTAAGGGCCTTTGGTCCAATGAAACTGCATACGTGTGCTGACGTGCTTATGTGCGAAGGGCCTTTCCTCGAATTACATGCAGACGTGCAAGATTTTCACGTGCCAAATCACTCCGTATCAAGCTGGCCACGCAACAACACATTGAAGACCACGCTCCTGCCCAGAAGGCCGAATTACTGCCCCCCAGAGCACCGAGCACGCTCCCACCTGCCATCTGCTGATGCCTGCCTGTCTGCTGCCCACGTGCCCTGCTATTTGCTGCCTGCATATCATCCATCTGCAGGGGTGCAGTTGTTGTGACCACCCCTGCTGGAACTGAACACTCCCGACTGGGATACCATCGCTCCACAGCCCAGCCCCAGGACCCAGTTGCCCACCCACACCTGCCTCTGGGGTTGCCATGTCGGGCACACCACCATCTGGCACCACTGGCAACCCCCAGTCAGAGAGGCAGAGGGCCACCAGCTTCAGTGCCAGGGAAGTTGGTGTCCTGGTGGAGCAAGTCCTGGGGCAGTATAATGCCCTCTTCGGAGGTACTCGCGCCGACAATGAAGGACAGACCAGGATCTGGATGGACATCGTGACTGCCATCAACGCGGAGGCGGTGGCAGTCCGTGACTTACAACATGTCAAGGAGCGCTGGGAGGACTTCAGGTCCAGGACCCTCAACAAGGCCCGGCACCTCTTGAAGGCAGCGGATGCCAAGGGGCGCCGGGGACACCTGTCCGACCACCAAATGAGGGTCCTGGAACACATATGCCCAGCGCTCCACGTCCAGGACCTTGAGAGGCAGACCCGTCTGGAGTCGAGCGGTAAGTGTACATGCATACTGATTGGACGCTGTGCGTGTGGTGGTGTGCCAGTAGTGTGCAGGTTGCACATGTGTTTTTGTAAGGCCATGTAGGGATGTGTATGAACAGGCGAGTGAGGCTGCCACATGTGAGTCCTCTCAGGTGTGAGACACATTGATGGTGTATGTGTTGGTAAGCATGCTGTGCTAATGCAGGTGTGGGAGCACACATGTTTGAATTTCTGTGTATGTACGTTGGCATGGTTGTGGTGTCACCCATGGATGGTGGTTGCTGCTGCATGTATCTGCACTGTTTATATGTGCATGTGTGTTTATTTGACAAGTGTGCAACTGTGATGCATCATGGATGCACGTGACACTGATATGTAGAAGGCTGAATGCCAGATGTGACATGTATGGCGATCTCATCACTGCGACATTTGGAGGAGATGTAGACATGAATGTAAGTGTGGTGGTGTGTGTGCATGTCTAGTGCACTCCCTGTGTTTCATGTGATATCAGGCTCACCTTCGGCTGTTCATGCTGTTGTATGTGTGTGGATGGTGCTGCCTGGTGCAATATTGCTGTGGAAATGCTCATGTGTGTGAGTTGAAATGACATGTGTGTCGTGGAGTGTGATGCCATGTCTGAAGTTTGACACTGCCACTCATGTGCAACTGTCATGTGTGTATCAGTCCATTGTACAGTGCCCTGATGTCTGTGTTTTATCTCTCCCTGTCTGCAGTGTCAACTGATGAAGAGGGCGGAGAGGGTGCTGTGGAGTACAGCGGCAGGGATCGCACCACCAGCCGGAGACGCAAGGCCCGGCTCCCCTCCCAGATTGTCATATCATCAGGGAGTGAGGAGTCTGGTGCCGCGTCCCAGGCCGCAGCTGCCGAGGGTAGGTCCAAGAGGCGGAGTTCGGAGGTGGACTCCTCGGCAGCAGGGTCCAACGTAGGAAGATGGCACGGAGTCATCCAGGTTGGTGGGGGGTTTGGTGGAGGAGGAGGCCGCAGAAGGGACACACACGGGGTCTGGAGGTGGGGATTCCACTGGTGCTAGTGGTGCAGTGCAGGGGCAGGGACAGGAGGCAGCACAGGCCGCCACGGAGGTGCCTGTGTGCAATCCTGGCCCTGATCCTGTCACTGCATCATCTGGCACAAGCAGGGATGCCTACGTCCAGACCCATTTTCAGGGAGGGGATGAGCGCACAACAACTGGTCTTCCTCTCCCTGCGGATGTGGCTATCCGGGACCGTGTTGAGCCTGTCCTGGCCGGGATAGCGCTGCGTCAACGGGGCATTCGAGGTGACCTGCGGTCTTTTCGTGAAGAGACTGCACGTCATCTCAGATGCCTCTTTGACCACGTTGACCTTCTGGGATGGGTCACCAGTGCTGGATTCCTTCGTGTGCTGGACCTTCTTGCGACCCTCTCCTCACCTGAACCACCCTACATGCCAGTCATCCTCCATGCCATCTTCCCACCCATGTATCACCTGGGTACCCTGTGGAGCTGCCTCTGACCCAGCGGCCAGGCTGGTGGAGGACACATCCCTGCCACAGTCGGGAGTCGGACGTATAGCAGGGGTGGCCACCACGACAACTGCACCCCAGCCGGAGGAGGACGTGCAGGCAGCAAGAGCCAGGGCACAGGCACAGGAACAGCAGCAACATGGTGGGAGCAATGGTGGCTCGGGGCCTTCAACATTGGAGGGGAAGGCATCGGCCAGAGGGCAGGAGGACCCAGGATTTCAAGTGTCTTCCGTGTGGCAGCGGTTGGGCCACGCCATAGATGCGGAGCGGCAGCGGGCGGAAGAGGCACGGCTCACAATGGTCAGGGCAGAGAACTCCATGCGGAGGGCACTGAGGCAGGCCGAGTGCCTCGAGGCAATTCGCAGGGAGTTGGAGGTGAACATGTCGTCGTCCCTGCGAACCCTCGGGGCCATGGAAGAGGACCGCCTCCAGGACATTGAGCGGGAGTTCGATGATGCCCTGGCCCGGGACATCAAAAGGTGAGCCGTCGGACTAGCCCGCTGCCATTGTAAATAGTTTTTAGAGTTAGGTTTCCTTTGCCTTTTTCTTTGATTTGTGGTGAATGGACTATGCCACACACATTTGTATATAGTTTTTTTATTAGGTAGTTTATTAGGTAGGTTTCATTTCTTTCGTTGGGCTCATGGACCCTTGACAATGGATTGTACATAGTTGGACAATGGATTATTTTGACATTTTTCATTTGCTTTCACCATGGATCAATGGATTTTTCTTTTTACTTTTCATTTGGATCTGCGTTGTTGGAGGGATAGTTTGGACTATTTTTCTTTCGGATTTCTTTGGATTGGTTATACTTTTCATTTACTCATCTTTTGCACATGCTTTTCATTTCATGTTTGGTTTTTTTTATGCTTTCATGTCATTGCTTTTTTTTGTACATAATACATTTTCATATTTTAGTTCCATGTGTGGGATTCGCTCATTGGGTTGATGCATGTGAAAATGTGGGTTTAAACAATCAATGCCAACCAGTGTGTGTGTGTGACAGACATGTGTTGATGTACATAGTTGACTATTGGTTTGTGTCTTGAGATAGGCATGTCAGTGTGGGGTGGATTGGGAAATCATTGCATCTCAAGAATGGGGTGGCGTGCTGTGGTATTTCGGTGTAGAAGTGGGCCATGATTGTGCATCTGTATTTCATGTAGGGGGGGACGTGAGTGGGGGCCTGCTGGCAGGTGCCCCTTACTGCAGGGGGTAGGGATACTGGGGGACATGAGTTGGGGCCTGCTGGCAGGTGCCCCTGACTGCTGGGGGATGGGGCTGCTGGTGGACATGATTGGGGGCCTGCTGGCAGGTGCCCCTGACTGCTGGGGGGTGGGGGTGCTGGTGGACATGAGTGGGGGCCTGCTGGCAGGTGCCCCTGACTGCTGGGGGGTGGGGGTGCTGGTGGACATGAGTGGGACATGAGTGGGGGCTTGCTTGCAGGTGCCCCTGACTGCTGGGGGGTGGGGGTGCTGTGGGACATGAGTGGGGGCTTGCTGGCAGGTGCCCCTGACTGCTGGGGGTTGGGGGTGCTGGTGGACATGAGTGGGGGCCTGCTGGCAGGTGCTCCTGACTGCTGGGGGGTTGGGGTGCTGGTGGACATGAGTGGGGGCCTGCTGGCAGGTGCCCCTGACTGCTGGGGGGTGGGGGTGCTGGGGGACATGAGTTGGTGATCACTAGTGCAAGGTGACATGTGGCCTGGCTGGGGGGCATGCCCATGGTGGATGGACTGGCTGCGGCACATGACCAGCAGTGCAGGGTAGTCCCCTGGGGTGTGGGCTGCCTGCAGGGGCCGTGGAGGGGGTAGAGGACACCTGGGAGGACCTACAGTGCTAATTCACGTGTGGGACTCCCCGCGCACCCCACTGGATACATGTACCCCGCTATGACAGTGTAATCGCTTGTGAAACTTCCCGCGCACCCCCGTAATACACATACCCCGCTCCAATCACATGTGAAACTTCCTGCGAACCCGTTATACACGTACCCCACTCCAATTGCGTGTGAAACTTCCAGCGCACCCACGAAATACACGTACCCCACTCGCACAGGGCCTAACGTGTGTGAAAGTTCCTGCCCACCCCGAAATGCACGTACCCTGCTCCAATCGCATGTGAAACTTATCGCGCACCCCCGAAACACACGTACCCTGCTCCAATCACGTGTGAAACTTCCTGCTCACTCCCGAAATACACGTACCCCGCTCCAATTGCGTGTGAAACTTCCCGCGCACCCCAGTTATACACGTACCCCACTCCAATCGCGTGTGAAACGTCCCGCGCACCCCCGAAATACACATACCCTGCTCCAATCGTGTGTGAAACTTCCCGCGAACCACAGTTATACACGTACCCCGCTCCAATTGCGTGTGAAACTTCCAGCGAACCCCAATTATACACGTACCCCGCTCCAATCGCGCGTGAGACTCCCCGTGCAGCGGGGTACGTGTATTCGGAAGGGTGCACGGGGAGCCTTACAGGCATTTTCGTGGTTGGGGCCTGTGCGCCATGTACGGGATTTGTGCGCTGTGCATGGCGCACGGGGAGGGGTTGGGGGCGTAACTGGCGCTGCTGCAGGGTCGCTGTGCCACTCTGCGCCACGGCTCGTTTTGGAAGCTAAAATCCATGAATACGCTGTGCGCGGAAATGGATTTTAGCGCACGCGGCTGGCGCAGAAAGTCGCATGCGCACACTGTGTGCCAGCCGCATGCCCCACTTGTGCGCTGAATTCTATGAATTACCCTGTGCGTTTCTTACAAAAAGCCAGTAACAAAAACAGCCACCTGTCTCTGATCAGCCGAACAGTTTTCTAACCAGCCACGATATCTGCAGTCTTTTTGTTTCAAGGAAAATTATTCCTGGTTTGAATTTCTATTAATTTGTATGAGTAGGGTATGTATGATGTGTGTGTTTTGTTGTTTTGTAATTGGTTGATGTTACTGGAATAATTCTGTGTTTGTCTCTGATAAGTAACACTCAAAATGTGTTGGCCATATTAGTATTTTTGTTAGTAAATATAGTCCTCTTTTTGTGGTTTTTATTTTGGAAAGTATAAAGGCTATCATGTTATGCAATTTTTTTCTTCTGATTGTAGAACTCTCTATGCACTATACTCTCATTGTTTGTGTTCAACTCATCCTTTACCGATTTTGAACCTTATCCACCCTACCTAACCCCCATCTTCTATATCCTAACTTTATCATCATTCACTTTAAATAACTCCATGAGCAGGCATTCATTGTATTGCCACCTTTCAATTACCATTGCATCACTAATGTCTCTTTTGTCATTTATATTCCATGCTCGGATAAAAAAAAAAAAATTCTTCTAGCTGCGGCTATACAAAAAGGGGGGTGATTGGTGTATTGGTCAATAATTCAGGCACAAACACGTCACTGTGCTTGGGCATACCCGCACGTATGGAAAACACATTCTGGTTCACTATATTGCGTAACCATGGTGATACCCCTCTCCAAAGCACCTCTTTTCCGGTTTTCTGTCATTCCCTTTTGTCTCTTTTTGGGTGAGCTTCTTTGTAAGCCTTCAGGAACTTTTAAAAGGAGTACCTTGATTTATCCATTCCTTTTTTTACCTTTCCTTGTTCTATACCTTTGTCCTTTGTCTTCTGCTTTGTAGTTTGTCATTTATTATTTTACCTTGTTATCTTGTAATTGTTACTTTTTTTTTTAATATTAACTGGCAGAGTCATTCTTGTGTTGAGTATTTTTACAGTATTTATTTTTCCTCCATGGTCCTGCATTTCAAAATGACTACAGCCAGCATTGGTGATGAGGTGGTGTGGGTGGCTTCAGCTTTACCACCATGGAAGAAGCAATGTGCACAAAAAACATTTCTGACAGTTGGGAATATTTCTGTGTAAAGGACCAACACAGCATAAAGGAGATTGAGGAGGGCATTTATTTATCTTCAGCGCCACAGACTTCCAATACAATTACTAGCTATTTTCCACCAACACCCAACCTCAGTGCATCCTGATCTTTCTAACATTATCGTGATGTGCAAAACCTGTCACAGCTTAATCGAGGTGGGAGGTGGCACCCTAGACACTTTGGGTAAGGCTCTTTCAGAACATACAGCCAATTGTCAATGCTAGGTATATTTTTAAGCATCCATTTTGTTTACCCTATTCCTTAGGGGGAAAAAAACACAAACAAATGTACTTAATATAAATACCTTTTGTTATATGTATGAATCCTAATGTTGTTTGCTTCCCAGTTCCTACATCTTTCTTCCTTATCCCCAAAATGGTCCTTTTCAGTGCCAACTTTTCAGTTATAAAAATTCACAATAAAAACCAGTACTGTATATATGGATCAAAGACCTTTAATTGATCCTTTCAGTACAGTGTGTTAAAAAAAAAAAGACATATTCTTATGTATTTCATTATAGGCGCGGTTATCCCCTTTCGAAGTCGTGGGTAAACCCCGCTCCCCCCGTTGTTGCTGCGTTGAGCTGCAGCTATAAAACCGTTTAAAAAAAAAAACCAACATATGCACATATATATGTGGGCAGTAGTCTTGTAACTATTTATTTTACGCTACATTGAGTGTAGTCTTTGTACACAGTTACTGTAACACTTTACTAACTTTCTATTAATCAACAGTACATATAAATGTAAACACTTTAAAGATCACATCACTGATGACATCATTAATTACATTACAATATTAACCAGCATTTAGTATGGCCTTCAGCCATGGCCAGTGTATATTTCCAAATATATTTTAACAGATGAATGGGTACTAATCATGGCCTTCAGTCACTGGCCATAGCCTTCACCCATGTGCACCGTATATATTTATTTTTATCAAAATCTGTTTTATTGAGTGTTTTTCATGTCAGGAAATCTCAAAATACAACAGCTAAACGTTCACTGTAGAGCTTATACACAAGTTATCACATGTACACTTGTTAGTTAAACTTTAACCCAATACTGGTCAGTGGCCACAATCTTTGGCCGTGCCCACTATATATTCCAATGTATAAATGGACCTCATTAGCCATGGCCTTTGACCATGAGAAGTGTGTGTCTTTTGGCCATGTCCACTGTATATTTTAAAATACTAATATGTCATTAGCCACGGACTTCGGACGTGCCCACTGTATATTATATACACTAGCCAGCCTCTAGCCATGGTCTTCAACACAATACGAGCCATTGGCTACAGCCTTTGGCCTTGCTGACTGTACATTCTAACATCAGTGATGTGATCTGTAATGTCATCATTGTGGTCATAGGCTGTGCAACAGTGAGCACAAAGTTAAGGTGGCTTTAGCTGAATTTCAGGGGCTTTGTTGCGTTATGTTCTCACCTTAACGCCCATGCAACTAAAGATTATTCCATATATATATATATATATATATATATATATATATATATATATATATATATATATATATTATTTCTGAGGCTTGTGGATCTGCTTGGATCACATGCTATGCATAGGCCGACATCTAGTGGTAGCTGCGGAGTATTACATTTTTTGGTTTGCAACTCGAAAAGGGACTTCGACAGGATGTACCAGTAATACTATCCCTAGTGTGACGTCTACTGTACCCATGGTCCTTCACACGTCGAGGACCCTCGGATTGTTTTTTTCCACCATCGTAGTCAGACGCATATCGCAGAGTTCTTTCTTGGCTGGCACCATTAATCTTAGTATTTCTTTCTGTCCTTTCGACAACCGCTTACTGCAAGATCTCCGGCAACGGCTTCGAGGACAAGTCCATTCGTCGACGACAGCAACTCCCATCTCGACGATCCTTTGTCTATGGCCTTTCAAGGCCGCATTGGGCCTCGCCCGTGCACATTAGGGAGAGTGGAGGGAGGTTCATATTCCAGTCTCACTAAGAGAATGTATATTCTCCTTTACTCCCATTTGTTTTGTCAGGCTACCATACTTGTATATCATGGAAAAACTCCTGTTAAATGTTGTCCTTCCTGTAACTGGAAGTTTCCCTGGATGTATTTGCACTGTGTGTGCAACCTTTGTCTCACAAGGGACCACACCGAAGAACAGTGCAAGTCTTGCAAACTGTTCAGACCAAAAACTTTAAAGGGCTGCAAGACTAAACGCTGGGCCCATCACGCCATGCAGGCCGAGGCCGCCATGAACGTCAAGGGAGCCTCAAGCAATGGCAGCATCAACATCCTAAGTGACCCCGAGGGCGATCGGGATCCATCAGATTCCTCCGTGCGAGCCCCCGACGCCAACAGGCAGGCCCGCGGCTCTGCTATAGGGGCGACACCTGGCGGCTCAAACTCTAGCAAGTCACATCACACCAAGCACATCCCCCACGGCCGGAAGTG
Organism: Ambystoma mexicanum; assembly: GCF_040938575.1. Lineage (NCBI taxonomy): Eukaryota > Metazoa > Chordata > Amphibia > Caudata > Ambystomatidae > Ambystoma > Ambystoma mexicanum. The sequence goes on along the minus strand of NC_090931.1, from coordinate 1,054,251,914 downwards.
GACCGCGTCATCGACCGATAAGTCATTCGTGGCGTCAAGGGGAAGGTCCGAACATTCCCTGTCCTCTGGGCCATTGCGGTCACGATCACCACACAACAGGCCCCCGAAAAAGAAAGCCTGTTTCTGACACCACGTCTAAATCTGGCAAGTCCTCGAGTGCCGGCGACCGGGCGTGGAAAGACACAGTGACGGCCTCGGGGGAAAAAGCTCAAAAAGCTAAAACTTGAGCAAGTCAATTAGAAAACACGATCTTGACACCCTACTTAAGGCCAGAACATCAATAAAACCATGAATCTTCGATGCACCAAGTTAGAAATGTACAGGATACTAAAAACAGGGATTAAACTACCTCTGAAGGCATCTTTTCAGGGGCTATTTATCATAGGAAGACCACTGTCCCAGAATATCCACCTACTCATGCTCCCTCTGTGCCAGGCTCCTCCCAATGAACCATAGATAAATTTGATATGGTCATGAGGAGAATTGGCAGTTTTATAAACTTCTATGATGACCACCCCGAAGTCCTCCACAACCTTCAGGGGACCCCACAGAGCGGGGCAGCAGACACCCAGAGTGGGGAAGCAGTTACTCTGCATGCTGCCAAAAAACCCTGCATGGACACCACACAGGCTACCACCTCGTCACATCAGGACCTGGGTCAGAACACTTATTAATATACCACTCAAGAGTCACAGGACCCTGGCTCATACACAGACTCAGAGGATCAAGGGGACACAGTAGACTTGGACCAATATTATGACGACGATGAGGACGTATACATCATCTAGTCCCCAGACTACACAGACCCACCCAGTGGCTGACTCCCCTGTAGACAACCAACTGCAATATAATGAACCACCTGCTCCTAAAGGCTGCAAAACACTTCAAAAAAGAAACCCAATAAGCCCAAGTCGACAAAGACTTTGGGGAGGACATCCTCAGGGATAAGAAATCAGCAACTCAATTTATCCCCCTGTTACAATCGGTTCAGAGATGTATTCAGCCCTCTCTGCTTACACCCAATTTGACACTGGCAGTCAACCCGCACATCGAAAATATGTTTAGACTAGCCCCCTCAGATCCCTTATACATTAGGGGGCAGATAAAACCCGACTCTCTACTAGTCACCACTACAAGAAAGCCCCTTCTGACAAGGAGAGGAGTAAACAAATCTACATCCTGAGCAGGGAGGTAGCTTCCTCAGCAGCCTATCAAACAAGGATAGCTAATAACACACTGCTATTACCAGCAATAATTGCCACAAATGGGATGAGATCACTCAATAAATAGACTTAGTCCCAGAGCCCCTCAAAACACAGCTCTCACTCACCATCGCTGAGGGAAAACAGGTAGCCAGTTGCATCCTTAAAAATAACCTGGACGCAGGAGACAATACAGGAAGAATCATGGCAGAAGGCACACTGATCAAACACCACGCATGGCTCTGTCAATCAGGCTTCAAACTATAAACCCAGGCTATCCTCTTAAACATGTCAATTGAAACCAATACTTTGTTTGGCAAAGCAGTGGATGATGCACTTAAAACTGCAAAAGATGAATATGATACCCTTGAATCCCTGGGACAGCTCACTAACAATCCTTTTGGGAAATCCCAGCCGTCCTCTAATTACAACCAGGGTGGGCAAGGTTTGTCCTGGGGTTCTTCTCCTCAAAAGGGGGCTCAACCCCTTCTAAGCAATGGCCACCCGCTACAGGTTCCCTCCCATGCCACTCCAGTAGGAGGTTGTATTTCACACTTTACCCACGCATGGGAGGGGATCACTTCAGACAAGTGGGTACTTTCCACTGTGGTGGGGGGTATTGCATAGAGCTAATTCAAACACCAGCCAAGACAAAGACAGACTTCACAGGAAGAACAACGCATCCTGTTGGAAGAGGTCAAAGCAGTGCTACTAAAGGACACCATAGAAATCATCCCGGTGAACCAGGTAAACAAGGGTATTTATTCAATTTATTTCCTTGTGCTGAAAGAAGATCTAACAATTCACCCTGTCCTAGCCCTGTGCCCTGCAAACACATATGTCAAGCCACAAAAATTCAGCATGACAACACTACAGGATGTACTCTGCTGAAACAGGGGGACTAAATGGCAACCTTGGCTATGAAAGACACATACTTTTATATGTCAATGTCCCCAGTGCACAGAAGATTCTTGTGCTTCAACATAGCTAACCAACACTACCAATTCAAGGTGCTACACTTCGGCATAGCCTCCGCTGCAAGGATGTTCACCAAGGTACTAGCGGTAGTGGCAGCGCATTTATGCAGAGAATTAATCCCAGTGTATCCTTATCTGGACTGCTGGCTAATAACTGGAGAATTCTCCCAAATTTGCAAGCAAAATACCCAGAGAACAATCAATCTCCAGTTCAAATTCGGATTCTCAATCAACGAGAAAAAATCAAGTCTTGTTCCAAGCAAGACCAAACAGTTCTTAGGGGCTGTCATAAAAACAGAAGAGGCTCTAGTCTTTCCGTCAAATGAAAGAGTGCAAAACATGCTGCTGCCAATATCTCACTATTTAGCCGGTCACCAAATAACTGTACATAAAGCATTGCGCTTTCTCGGGATAATGGCATCATGCATTTACGTGGTTCCGCATGCACGGCTGCACATGCGTCCAATGCAAGAGTGGTTAGCCAAACAAGCGGTCAGTGGGACAATCTAGTGGTTGCTCCGCTAACCCTAGTTCAAGTACTACGCTGGTGGTCAAAGGAAAATCTGTTTAAGGGAAAACCTTTTTACAACCCTATAGTACAATCAGTTGTCACAACAGACTCATCTCTCACAGGATGGGGAGCCCATTACCTTCACCACACAGTGCATGGACTGTGGACTCACTCAGATCACAGCCCAAAATCACATACACCTCTTGGAGGTGCTAGCAGTGCTCAAAGCCCTGCTAGCTTTCCAAGTGCACCTGTCGGGTCAGACAGTACGAGTCCTCACGGACAGCACCACTGCCATGTTTTACATAAACAAGCAGGGGTGCACACACTCTCCAAGTCGGTCCAGGGTAGCACAACAAATTTGGAAGTGGGCACTCAAGCGGGGCATGTTCCTAACATAGCAAAATCTTCCAGGGGAACTCAATTCTCTGGCAGACTCATTAAGCAGGGATCCTCTACCCGAGGAGCACGAGTGGCATCTCGACAGAAACATCCTTAACAATGTCATATCCCTATGGGCTTACCCCCCTTTAGACTTGTTGAATACTTTCATATTTCAATGTTCCCCGCACACAGAAGATTCTTGCGCTTCAAACTAGCAAACATAGATTCACATGCACCCACCCTTCCTCCCCTGTGGAGTAGAAGGTGCATAGTTGTTTTCTCTGGCTTTATCGGCTCTCAACTGCTTTACTACATCTGTAATCATGCTACACTTAATGCTACTTCATGTCAGAACCAAAACAATCTGAGGGACCTCCACATGTGAAGGACCATGGGTACAGTAGACGTCACACTAAGGATGGTATTACTGGCACGCCCTGTCGAAGTCCCTTTTCGAGTTTTGAAAACAAAAAATGTAATACTCTGCAGCTACCACTAGATGTTGACCTATCGATAGCATGTGAATCTAAGCAGATACAAGTATCAGAAATACAATTATGGTGAGTAATGTATGCCATATATCGAGAGAGATAATAAGGGCAGTGACAGCCACCCTATAGTTAAGGTGAGTCGGACTCCCATATGAACCACTTATTTAACATGTTAAAAGCGCACAAACAGCCCGCAGGCATTGAGGCGCTGTTACGAGAAGATGACTTGGGTACAAGGATCGGCAGGAAAAGGACCTTGGGCTGTACACCCTGAAACCACAATCAAGTGGTGTAATTCTATATCTCAATTGTTCCAAAAATCGTATATTTTTTTCAGAGGTTTTATTGTGACATAATTTAAAGGTATATTCGTCTTCAATCAACTCAAATGTTTGCTTGTTACAGCAGATGTGTCACATATTTGGCCTATGCATTTCGGGGCCTGTGATCATCTATATAGAGATGTTCATTGGTAAAATTATCAAAAGAAATATAAATGTGCAGCTATTTCAATACAGACATACAAATCCTCTGCAAAGTTACCCATCATGGTTATGCATTGGTAAACATATTAGACAAGCACATATGTGGCAAAACATTCACAGTTTGAAAATCAATCCATCATATGGCAAGGGTAGATTCGAAAATATGTATAATCACATCATAATATACATTACCCAAAGTCCAGTTCCAAAACCGTGGTGACAATAATCACGGGGTGGACAAAACATAAAAAAAGAAAGAAAAATATACACATGTAATAGATGCTATAGATGATCGTTCTAAACAGATGTTGATGTATAGTAGTGTTGAAAGGGCTATCATGGCAGCCTCATTAACCTGTTGGTCGTGCTGTTGCTGCGAGTAGCGTAAAATTCAACAAACGGTGGGAAACCGCGTGATTTCTGGGTGCTCGGCTTCGGTATCTAAAAATATATAATCTGTGTTCACAAAACAGACCTCCCAAAATTATACTGTATTGAACGTTTAGTCTACTGCTATGCTGTATTGTATATGCCGTCTTACTTGTGTGGAATACCCTCTGGCTCTGCTGCTGCCGAACATCTTGGGCCATATTTGAATTTTCTTTGTCGCCCCCCGTGGGCATATATGTACCTTTTAAGGTCCAACCTTGTGTATTTGGACCCACAAATTTTAAACATGTGTCTAAAGTTCTGATTAAATTGATTTGTTTTTCCCAAATAAATTCTCAAGCCTTTGTGTGACCACCCCGAGCTAGTATGTATGAAAGTAGCCTGCTGCTCATCATCCCTACCGCCAAATGCATGGCTGAATAGGGGTAGCTGTTGACTCTGCTTTTTCATTATATGATATTTGTCCTCTTGAGTCAAGCCCCCCTTGAACAAAAAAGAGGCATTTTTCCTTTTCGCCCTATTTGTCTCCTAGGCCAAATATGTGACACATCTGCTGTAACAAGCAAACATTTCAGTTGATTGAAGAAGAATATACCTTTAAATTACCGCACAATAAAAACTTTTGAAAAAAAATATTGGATTTTTGGAACAATTGAGATTATAGAATTACACCACTTGATTGTGGTTTCAGGGTGTGCAGCCCCACACCTCTGGCCTCACGGCCAAGGTCCTTTTCCTGCTTGTCTACACAGTGTCATATCACGGAGGCACATTTTTCCAGTGGGTTTGCACCCCAAGCTTGAAAAGTCACATTGAATGAACAGAATAATACAGTGTTAGAACACTCAAGTAGTTTAAAGCTCACCACTATCGTTAGTTACAAGGATCACCCATAGAGTGTTACATGAAAGACATTTACTTGGAGTTAGGTATACACAAATGGTGCTTAAAATCCTATTGTTAACAACTTTTCATTCGAGTCACAGATTTGACAGAAACTTCTAAAGTGATTAGGGACATGCAGGCCCCTGCCCCAGTCTGCAAACTTTTGTAAAGATCTGTTAAAAAAATTAAAAAAAAGCTATTAAAAAGAAATGTATTTTTTATCCAAAGTTGTGGCCTACTTCCGATTCATTTTCCCATAGATGAAGGTCATTTTTGACAAAGCGCACATTCCAAACTGCTGGAGGGATTTGGACCAGGTCCTAAACAACTTGGGCATGAAGCGTTAACCGGCGATCCATGCTTGGTTTGGGGTTATTCCGTGCACTAGTTTTTAAAATATTTGACGGAGAAGGGGCTGCCCCGTCTCAAAAATAGATAGCTATATCTCGGGTAAATTACCAAAACCAGGGATCTCGATGCGAGAGATATTCAAGGTTACAGCCAAGATTATGGGAAAATGAAGCATAGGGGAAAAAAACATTTGCATGTCAGAAAAGATGTAAATGCCATCAGGCTAGAGGTGGGGCTGGCTAGAGGTCACCAAGTGAAATTTGGAAGTTGGAGGGAAGTCTAGGGACTGAATTTGCAACACAAAGCTTTCTGTAGCATCGGCCATAGCCACGAATAGCTGACATCTCAAAGCAAAATGTGTCATATAAATAGCGTGTGCTGTGGGGGGAAAGGAAGAGGGAAAGGGAGGTGACGAGGCAATCTGAAGAGTGGGCACAGATGGGAGCGGCAATTGGTGAGGCCTGGGGGCAGGAAAGCATTTTTTTCCATCCGTTTTTCCCGATATTTGCAGCTATTTTTCCTATATTCAAGGTTATAAAGGACTTCGGATAGCCGAGGGTATGTGTAGTTCCGTACCCGTGGTTACATTTATTTTTAATAAAGATATTTGTATATCTATAATTACGTCGGGGGTGAAAAATCACTGGCCAGGACACAATATACATTCAGGTCTCCCATCCATGCAGTAACCAGGACAGACCCTGCTTGGCTTCAAAGTGAGGAAGGGGCCAGCCCCCTCAGGCCATGTTGCCTGATAAATGATCCAAACCACTTAGAGGAATGGCCCAGCCCTTTCCTTGCTTTGAAGCTAAGCAGGGTCAGTCCTGGTTACTGCATGGATGGGCGAACAAATAGGCATCCAAATTATTTTTATTTAAACCGCGCTACTGTCAGTCCTTTGCAATCACAGACAATTTCTTTGCCTTTTGCTGAATTGCATTCCGGTATTTGTAGTCCCCCAGTCAAAATGGGGGTAATAATGCCACAATTGTATATGTTTTGCCTAACATAGTTCTATAATGATTTATATATTTGAGTGACACTATTGTATGTATGTTTTTCAAGTTATCTTTATAAAGAAGAGTTTGTTGAAAGCCAGGCATGGGGGTGAGGAGGGGAAATGATGAGAGGGCACGTAAGTCATGAGTATTTGCCCGCAATGTGGCAAGAAAGTCTGCAGTCCTGGACACTGGTGCAGTTATTTTTCCCCTGACTGTTTCTGCTTTTCAGGGCACAAGTAAAGGAGCCATGTGGATGGACAGCATAACTTCTTTTCAGAGGGCGGACGCAACCCCTTAGTTTTTTGAGGTTGGCAAGCTTGGTCAAGTATTTGGCTACCAGGAGTTTACTCAGGTTGTCATGTTCCCAGTGCAGATGCTTACACACAAGAGCACAAGCACTTGTTTTTAAAATGGACAGTGGCCATGGCCAAAGCCCATGGCTAGTGGTCTAGTAGTGTTCTAAAATATACAGTTGGAAGGCCGTGGCCACTAGCCATGTGCAGAAGAAATCTGGAATAACAAAACCCTTGAATTTCAACGGAAAAACCTTTAGTTGCAAGGACGTTAAGGTGAGAACTTAATGCAACAAAACCCCTGAAATTCACTTAACCCCACCTTAACTTCACACCTCCTGTTGCGCTGCCTATGACCACAATGATGACATCACAGATGACATCACTAATTACATCACATCAGTATCCTGCACTAAACATGGCCTTCATATTATATACACTATATAAACATGGACTTCATATTATATACGCTATTCTAACATATAAATCGGCCACTAGTCATGGCCTGTGAGCATGAGCAGTTTGTACATCTTTTGTCAATGCCCACTGTATATTTTAAAAGACTAACATGCCATGAAGTATGACCTTTGGATGTGCCTACTGTGTATTATGTACACTAACCAGCCACAGACTTCAACACAATACTAGCCAGTGGCCACGTCTTTTGGCCATGCCGACTGTATATTTCTAACATATTACTGGGCACTAACAATGGCCTTTAGCCATGGCCACTGATTACAGCTTTCAACCTTGCCCACTGTATATTTTAAAACAAGGACGGGTCACTAGGCATGGCTTTTAACTATGCACATCAGTATTTTACAGCACTAACTTACCACTAGCTATGGTGTTTGGTGATGGCCAGTGACCACAGCCTTCGTCATGGCCAAGTCCACAGCCTAAATTGTTATTAGGATATGCGTTTTTTGAGCTAACTTATTAATGATGTTATATCTTATGTGATTATTGATGTAATCTGTTATATACAATGTAATTAGTGTTGTCATCTGTGATGTCATCATTGCAGTCAAAGGATGTGCAACAGGGGGCGCGAAGTTCAGGTGGGTTTAGTTGAATTTCAGGGTTTTTTTGCATTAACAAATGTGGAGGGGTTTATGAATACCAATTCCGAGTACCCTGTGTCCACGTTACCATCTGTTGTCACGTGTGCGTGAAAGAAATCGGAGGACTAATACCCCACCCCCGTTGTAAGCATTAAAACGTTCTCTCACACAACAACTGCGCCACAAAAGATGCTTTGTGATTTTGCCTGATTAGTTTTAATTAAATCTTTCAATTCCCGTGGGAGAGCCCTTTTGATTACACGTGTTTCAGCACACCAGGTGCCTTTCTCAAATCTGGGCTTAGTAAGTTTACAAATATTTCATAGCAACAATTTCCAAATCATATTTGACTTGGTAAATAAACACAAATTGACATGTCCACATTTGTTTTAGATCATGTATGATACATAGTCAATTGTTAAAAATGTCCACATGTCAATATCACAGAGATGAGGGGATGGTGGAGGGGAGGATGGTTGAGGTAATATGAGAAAATAAACACCCAACAACAGAAAATAAAAATAAAAAATGAAAAATGAAAGAAAATAACCAAAGGTTAGTCCGACTCATATTTAACTTGTTCATTTGAATTCACATTACATGTCATTAGAAATAAAAATTGGCTCCATATTTGCATTTTTAGTTTTTTTACTTTTTTAACACAACTCTCAAGCCATTCACATATTCTTTTTGACTCCCTTTAGTACGATATTTAAGTCCATGTTCCTCACTTTTACGCTTTATTCCTGATTGGTTTAAGTACAACCGACATAAATTAACCTTAGTTGTCTTACCAACTAATTTTCTTTTTTGTTTCCTCTTTATTCCTGTTCCAGTCGCTAGTAGCAAAGAGAATTACGGGTTCAATCCCACTCTTTTGCCTGTAATATTTATTGTCAAATATAAAGACATTATGCTCCAGGGTTGCCTTGAGCATTTCTTTCAAAATGTGTACAAAATGGTAGTGCGCGGCGGAATCTTACTTGAATACATAGTCAATAGTTTTTACTGCTAAGTCGTATCTCATCCATGTGTATAGTTCACGCACATCTCAAGTCACCAGGAGGAAATGTGGCTGCTAATTGATTTGCTCAATGATTCTTATTGCATCAGTTGTGTCCTTAATATACACCTTAAATTTGGGTACCCTTGGGCGTAGTACATTGTCGATATATTCAGAAATTCATTCAGTGGCCCACCCTATGCCACTGAGTATTGGTTTCCCTTTGGGGATACTTTCAAAGACCTTATGGACTTTTGGAAGAAATTATATTGTCGGCAATATAGGCTGACTGACATACAAATACACCTTCTCATCATCTGTTTTTTGGCCTTTCTTGTGCCAGCTGATAATGATTTCCTCTAGCTGTTTAATTATCTTTGTCCTTGGGTTACTAGACAATTCTTCATAGCATTGGTGCGAGCTGATAATGATTTCCTCTAGCTGTTTAATTCTCTGTCCTGGGGTTACTAGACAATTCTTCATAGCATTGTGGAGTTCTCACCTTAATGTCCCTGCAACTAAAGTTTTTTGCTTGAATATATATATATATATATATATATTCAGTAAAAAAACTTTGTTAAAGGGACGTTATGGTTAAGTTGCGCTACTAAAAACCTATGAAATTCAGTGAAAAAATGTTGTTAAAGGGACGTTATGGTTCAAAGTAAAACCGAAAAACCCCTGAAATTCGGCAGTTATGGTAAGATAAGCAACCATAACTCGCGCCGCCACCGTGCACTGCTAACACTAACACCCAGGACATCAAAGATGACATCACAAATGTCATTGATGACATCACTGATGACATCACGTGGCTGGCTCTCCTTTTTTTCCCTTTCCTGACATATCTAGGCCACATGATTTTATTTAGTAACAGTCAGGAACTAAAAATTGTAAATTACTATATTCGTAGACTTATCCTTCAAGTATGTTCTTATTAATTCCCTTATGGTCCAGTCATATCATATGAAACATATACATAGGAGAAGTCACAACCTTGAAAGACAGCAATCCTTTTTGTGCATTAAAATTATCAGTAGATTTATCAGCACTTTCTGATACTTTTGATGTTTTTTTATTACTGTACTTTCCCTGTATATGCTCATATTTGTATATGTTGTACTCACAATATTTTCTTTAGGGTCCAGACACATCATGTGATATATATAGATAGGGTAAGTAACAGCTTTGAAACAGAGCAATCATTTCTCTGCATAAAGGTAATCAGTTAGGTTATGAACACTTTCTGCTACTATTGCTGTTTCTTTTTCCTACTTCAATTCCCTTTTATATATTCATATTTGTATGTGGTGTTGTCTCTTTGTGATTTGTGTATAATAATGCATTTATGTAGTAAGTGGGTTTTATTACCTACTTATCACAAGTTTCACTGTACGCAAAACTCTAATATGAAAACAGTTATCATTTCAATATTCAACACGTCAAGCTTATGAATATTGCACCTCCATCATGTATGCTGCACACAATGCCTATGGTTCTACATGAGTACCTTAGTATACTGGATTGAAGTTAATAATAGAATGCTATTTATATCAACGCATAGCTTCATGCACTGATTAGCACTTGATATTTATTCCAATAATCTTTGACACTTTTTTTATTAACATTACACTAAGAATCCCTTGACTTTTCATGAAAGGTAAATGCACATGTGATGTCATCAGTTATGTCATCAATGACATTTGTGATGTCATCTTTGATGTCCTGGGTGTTAGTGTTAACAGTGCACAGTGGCGGCGCGAGTTATGGTTGCTTATCTTACCATAACTGCCGAATTTCAGGAGTTTTTCGGTTTTACTTTGAACCATAACGTCCCTTTAACAACGTTTTTTTACTGAATTTCATCGGTTTTTAGTAGCGCAACTTAACCATAACGTCCCTTTAACAAAGTTTTTTTACTGAATTTCATAGTTTTTAGTAGCACAACTTAACAATAATAACTTTGACTTTATGTACATATAATATGGAACATACTGAATTTGACGGTCCGCAGACATGTTTGGACAACAGTACCACCACCTAAAAACTCTGGGGAGGTTTGTGTAATAGTTATATCATAACATAGGAACATTTAACAAATTCACAAAGCAGCACACATACAAAGTATATGTAGTAATACTTAAAAAATGTTACCCATATATGTAACACACTAACCATTCATGTAAATACAATGTTTTAAAATGGAATATACCAAAAGAAGATAAAGTGGCTTCCACCATAATTACCTCACAGACGCTCCACAACCAACAGCAAGACCAGACGTATACACTACTGATTACGTATCTCACCAGACATAGTAAGTGCACTTCGAGGGGATTGGGTCCTCCGACGTATTCCATATCTATGACATGTAATCACCACAGCTGTGCTGCTTCGGAAACTTTTTTCGGCGTCTGCGTCCTGCATCGATGACGTCGATGCGCCGTCGTCGAGGACCTCGTCCGACGTCATCCGATGTGATAAGTAGGACGCACGACGCCCGTAGCCTCAGTTCCGTTTTTTCCGCGAACGTGTTGCTTTGTGTATCTCGGTTAACGCCTCGACTCTTTGGAGTTCTATTCTTCTCGGTTCTTCGAACCTGTTTGTTTTGTGAAAATCCTTTGTGTGAAGATGTCTTCTACTTCGTCTTTGACCCCGCGTCCGGGCTTCAAGAAGTGCGGGGAGTGTGGGTCCAAGATGTCGGTGACGGACTCGCACAATGCCTGCCTCTGGTGCCTCGGGGAGGCCCACGACACGGATGACTGTGCCGACTGCCAGTCGCTCACGTCCAAAGCCTTACGCAAACGTAAGAAGAAGTTGTCGGTAGGTCGGGTGTCCAAGCCCCGGAAGTCGAGGTCTGCAGGGCTTTCGACGGATGATTCGAGGGGTGACTCTCCGCGTCATCGTCGGAAGTCTCGTGGGTCTCCTTCTAGGAGTCGGTCTCGCCACTCCTCAGCCTCTTCGAGGCATTCTCGGAAGCGCCAACACCGGTCGTCTTCCAGGTCCTCTTCGGAGGACTCTTCCCGGCACGTCGCTTACCCCACCAACCGTGCGACGCCGGAGGAATGGGCTTCCTTCGGGAAGAAAATGCTGGCGATTCTTGGGTCGCAGGGTACTAAGCCGTCCGCGCCCCCGAGTGGGGTCGGTCGTGAGAGGTCGAGAGACACCACTCGCAAGAGTGGTCGGCACGAGTCACAGGAGAGGTCCCGTTCGGACAAGGAGACTTGTTCTCGACGTACCCGTTCCAGGTCCCGGTCATCGACGCGTTTGAGACCGTGTGCACCTGTGAGGTCTTCGAGGAAGACATCGACGTCTGAGGCGTCGACTGGCTTTCTCGAGGCTTCGGCTCCGAGGAAGTCGTCGAAGCCGTCGACGCTCAGGTCGTTGAAGGACACGCTTGGTGCTCCGGCTTCGAGGGCTGTGTCGATGCCGCTGATGCTGGCGGCGCTGCATCGGACGTCGACGCCGATTTCCTCGACATCGGCGCCGATGCCTGTTCTCTCGATGTCGGCGCCGATTCGCTCGACGCCATCAACGCCTTTCGTGTCGGAGGTACCCCATGGCACGGGGGAACCCCCTAGGAAGGCTCTTGTTAAGAGCAACCACTCTCGGGTGCCTTCTTTTCGCCACCTGGAATATATTTCAGAGGCGGATGAGGATTCTGATGGCCTGGTTCCTAGTCAGGTTCCAGATGAAATTGTCTCGGGCCATAGTCAGTTTGACGATTTGAGGCAGTCACTGCATGATGCCAGTGGACTGGACACCTCTCCGGAGGTGGAGTTTTGTAGGCCTGAGCCTGGCTCTCATGCCGATTCCTCGTACCGGCGCCTTATGGCTAGAGTTTTTGAGTACTTGGGATGGTCTACTCCCCCAGGGGAGTTTGTGCAGGATGATCTAATGGACATCCTTGAAGTTGGTCCCCCAACTGACCCGGTACTGCCGTTCCATATGGCTTTACAGAGAAGGGTGGCGGCGGCTTGGACTGCTCCGGAGAGTCTCCCGGCGGTGGGCAGATCCTTGTCGTGAAAATACCGTCCAGCCAGTAGCGACCCCTGCTACTTGACCAGGCACCCCACTCCGGAGAGTTTGGTGGTGCAGGCGGCCACGGCCCCGACGAAGCAGGTATTGTACCCTACCATCCCTCCTGATAGGGACGACAAACGTTTTGATGGCTGGGCGAAGAAAGTGTTTTCTTCTGGTGGTATGGCGCTTCAGGCGGCCAACTCCATTTGTGCCTTGTCTCGTTTCACACACACTCTGTGGAACTGTGTTGCGTTAGCGGCTGAACATATTCCCGAAGGGGACGAACGGGATGGTTTCCTTGCTATGGTCCAGGATGGTAAGGATGCCATGTGTGAGTCCGTTCAGTCGGGTTTGAACTTAGCTGAATGCGTCAGTAGGTCCATGGCGGCGAGCACCGTGATACGCAGGTTTGCGTGGTTGCGGAAGTCGGGGTTTGCTCCTGATGTGCAGTCCCGGCTCCTCAACATGCCCTTTGACGGTGAACACCTTTTTGGCAGCAAGGCTGACGAGAGCCTTGAGAGGTTGCAGACCTCAAAAGCTGCAGCAAAGTCGTTGGGCGCTGCAGTTCACCAACTTCTGCCTTTTCGTCCTAGGGAACAACAGTGGAGGGGTGGTTCCTTTCGCTATTACTCGTGATTCAGTAAAGCGAGAGGAGCTGGCAGTCAAAGAGGCCAACGCAGGGGTACCAGAGGTGGACGACAGGGTACCCGTGGTGCAAAGGCCGCTCGGGCAGTTGCCTCTTTGCCCTCAGGTAACGCCGCAGCCGCTCCCACTCAGTCATGAGGCCATGTCCCATGGTTCGCCGGTTGGGGGAAGGCTGGCGCAGCATCTTGTAGAGTGGCACGCCATTACTTCAGATGTGTGGGTTCTGGAGATCATAACCCACGGCTACTGTATTCCCTTTCGGCACGGGCCTCGCGACAATCCACTGGGGAACCTCTCTTTGCAGAGTCCGGATCCGCTCCTTGCGCAGGAAATTCAAGCCCTGCTGGAGAAAGGCGCCATAGAACTGGTGCCTGTAGCGGAGAGGAACAAGGGATGGTATTCCCCTTATTTTTTGATTTCGAAGAAAGACGGGGGATTGAGACCCATCATGGACTTGCGCGGTATGAACAAACACCTCAGGAAGGACAAGTTCAAGATGGTTACTCTCTCTCAAGTCCTCCAGGCCCTTCAGCTTCAGGACTGGTTGGTGTCTCTCGACCTCAAGGATGCTTACTTCCATGTGCCGATCCATCCCAAGCACAAGAAGTACCTGAGGTTCGCGGTTGGAGACTCGCACTTTCAGTTTCGGGTCCTGCCGTTCGGATTGACCTCCGCCCGAGGGTTTTCACCAAGCTCATGGTGGTGGTGGCAGCGCATCTCAGGCAAGGGGGGATTCACGTCTACCCCTACCTGGACGATTGGTTGCTCTCCCGAGCAAGTCCTGGATCATCTGTCTGTCACCTGCCGCTCCCTTCACAGGCTGGGCTTCTCCCTCAATTTAAAGAAGTCCCATTTGACGCCAACACAGCGGCTCCAGTACATTGGAGCAGTGCTCGACACTTCCCTGGGGCAGTGTTTTCCTCCCCAGGTGAGGGCTCTTCACATTCAGCAGATGGTGCACAAGTTTCAGCATGCCCAGATGCTCCCAGCGTTCGAGTTCTTGAGGTTGCTCGGCCTCATGGCATCCTGCATTCTTCTGGTGCCAGAGGCTCGCCTGTGGATGAGATCTTTGCAGTGGGCACTCAAGACGCAATGGTTGCAGTCCTCCGGCAGGATGTCGGACCGGGTTCAGGTGCCGCCCTCGGTCGCCCGGGACCTTCTGTGGTGGGCCGTCGAAGGCAACTTGATGAAGGGGGCTCCATTTTGGCTTCCCTGGCCAGAGGTAACGATCGTGACGGATGCATCCCTCACGGGATGGGGAGCTCATGCCAACGGGCTGACAGTCAGTGGTCGTTGGTCTCCGTCGGAGTCCAGACTCCATATCAATCTGTTGGAGCTGAGGGCCGTCAGGCTAGCCCTGAAGGCTTTTCTGCCGACTGTGCAAGGAAAGAATGTCCTGATCCTGACGGACAACACAGTGGCCATGCACTACCTCAACAAAAAGGGGGGGCAGGGTCACTTCCTCTGTGCAGGGAGGCGATGCAGCTCGAGTTCTGGGCCATCCAGCAGGAAGTTTCGATCTCGGCAGTTCATCTGGCCGGAGACGAAAACGTGACGGCGGACGCTCTGAGCAGGCAGAGCACGATCTCTCACGAGTGGGAGTTGGCTCAGGAGATTCTCCTGGAGATCTTCGCCCTTTGGGGGACCCCTCAAGTGGATCTCTTCGCCTCCAGTGTCAACCGGAAGTGCGAAAGGTTTTGCTTGTGGGAATTTCCTCCAAAAGGAGCCTTAGGAGACGCGTTCGTGGTGGAGTGGTCATTCCCGCTGCTGTATGCGTTTCCTCCAGTCCCCGTCATCCCGCAAGTGTTGCGGAGGTTACGGAAGTTCGGTTCCCGGATGATCCTCATTGCCCCGGCGTGGGCTCGGAGGACGTGGTACCCGGACCTTCTCGACTTGTCCATCTGCCCTCCACGTCGTCTTCCCTACCGAGACGATCTGCTCTCACGGGAGGGGGGTCAGGTTCTCCATCCAGAGGTCAGATCCCTCAACCTTCACGCTTGGCTTCTGAATGGTTGAGGTATAAGGATTGGGACCTCCCTGAAGACGTGATGGAGGTGTTGCTTTCGGCCCGAAGGCCAGCAACAAAGTCTCTGTACCGTTGCCGTTGGCGTAAGTTCTGCGACTGGTGCAGAGTTCAGAATGTGGATCCTTTTGCATGTGACATCCCCATGGTTCTGTACTTTTTACTTTCTTTGGCCCACAGGGGCTTGCAAGTCGGTACCATTAATGGTTACCTGGCGGCGCTGTTCATCTTTAAGCGCTCGTCTGAAGAGTGTTCTTACTTTAAAATCCCTTTACTTTCACAGTTTCTGAAAGGGCTCACTAATGTGTTCCCTCCGTCACCTTTCCTGGTGCCCGGTTGGGATTTAAACCTTGTTCTAAGGTTTCTTATGGGTGCTCCGTTTGAGCCTTTACATTCTTGCCCTTTGAGGCTGTTAACTCTGAAAACTGTGTTTTTAGTTGCGGTTACTTCCGCTCGCAGTGTGAGTGAGTTACAGGCACTTTCAGTTAAGCCACCCTTCACTGTATTTCACAAGGACAGGGTTGTCCTTAGAGTTCGTCCTTCTTTTCTTCCGAAGGTAGTGTTGGAATTTCATTTGGTCCAGAAGGTTGTTCTTCCGGCATTCTATCCTCCTCCGCATCCTGGTAAGGAAGAGGAGAGGCTCCATAGGCTTGATCCTAGGAGAGCTTTAAGCTTTTATGTTTCACGCATGTCCCGGGTCAGAGTGGACGATCAACTCTTTATTGGTTACGCTGGAAAGCGTTTGGGGCAAGCTGTGACGAAACAGACTTTGTCTCGCTGGATTATTTAGGCCATCTCGGAGTGTTACCGCTTGGCGGGTAAGGACCCGCCGGCTGGCTTGCGGGCCCATTCTACCAGGGGTATGGCTGCATCTACTGCCCTGCAGAGGGGTGTTCCTATTTGCAACATATGTGATGCAGCCACTTGGGCTTCAGTACATACATTTGTACGTCACTATTCCCTCGATTCCATCCAAGGACAGGATCTGGCCTTTGGCAAGGCGGTCCTTTGCTCTGCTATTTGATTGGCTATTCTAAATTTTGATTCTAAATTCTTTCCCTCCTCCTTGCTCTGGTACTGCTTTGGGAGTCTGTCATAGATATGGAATACGTCGGAGGACCCAATCCCCTCGAAGAACAAGTTACTTTCTTACCAGGTAACGTTCTTTCGATGGGATGGTCCAACGACTTATTCCATATCGCTCCCGCCCTGCCTTCCCCGCTGCAGAATTTCTTTTGTGATTGCAGCTTACGTTCCGCAAGGCTTTGTGTCTGACTGGCAGTTGACTAATGTCACACGTTCTGGGGGAAAAAACTACAACTGAGGCTACAGGCGTCGTGCGTCCTACTTATCACATCGGATGACGTCGGACGTCGAAGGAGGTGCTCGACGACGGCGCATTGACGTCATCGACGCAGGACGCAGACGCCGAAAAAGGTTTCCGAAGCAGCACAGCTGTGGTGATTACATGTCATAGATATGGAATACGTCGTCGGACCATCCCATCGAAAGAACGTTATTTATAAACTTTCTATATTAGAAAAAAAAACATATTACTTTTTTGTTTTCTCACAGAAATGTGTAGTACTCTCGACTGGCTAGAGGAGCATTTCCCACGAGAGGAAATGTTAGAAAATAGTCCACCTAATGGTACACACTTTACTATATAAACCAATTAATAAATATTATTTTGTATACATTTAACATATACATTTTTCTTATTACAGACCATACAAAAATTCCAAGCATCTCACAACAACAATCAGAGGATATCACTCTACAGCAGATTAATCAAAAAATGGACGACTTTATGTAAAATTGTATGGATTTGAAAAACTTTGTGGAAAATTATGTGAAACCCCCAACAGCACACCATTGTCCAACCTGCACCTGTCCCCCCTCACCCTATCCCACTCAGTTAACCCCAAACCCTGTCTATGGACCAAAGCGTTTCAATGAGATTTCCTTCCCTTCTTCACCTGATCCCAGTTATCTAGAAATCCCTAATTCTCCTGTTTTTGTTTCCGTTTCTGCCCCACCTTCCCAGTCATAATTGTATATATATATGAAATAAAGTTACTTTTCTTATATTGTCTTGTAATTACTTTCAGTTCCTTGTGATAAAACCAATTTAGGTGTCCACGGACACCGCGGTTGTTCGGAAATGTTCGTAAAGAAACAAAAATGTAACTGTCCTGAGGACACTACATCTGTCCGTAATGTTCTCATGCAAGTTGAAAATGTTCTAAGAACACTCGTAGTGTCCTGAAATGTTCGTAAATAAGCGAAAATGGAGGTGTCCTTAAGAACACTATGCCTTTTCGTAGTGTTCGATAGCAAGCAGAAACTGTTCTAAGAACACTCGTGGTGTCCTGAATTGTTCGTAAATAAACGAAAATGGAGGTGTGCTTGAAACGCTATGTCTGTCCGTATTGTTAGCAAATAAATTAAACTGTGCTAAGAACAAACGGCTGCCGTAACTGTTCGTTTTACATGTGACGCACTTTTAATTAGTTCAGGACCCAAACACTGTCCGCAGAACATCAACACGCATGCGCAAAACAATGTCCGTACATTGGGTGTCCTGCGGACGACCGCTACCTTAGCGAACATGCTCTAATTTCTCATTAAAATATCACCATACCACAAATCCCACATACTAATCCTAACATTCCACATAGTTTTTGTGACTTTTTGAACCTTTTTTGATGTTCGATCTGTCTTGCGGACGGTACGCATGTCCGCGACCCGCACACAAGCACCCCGATATAAGACCACGCCCTAGAGCGCATTCTCATTGTGTTTCTGACTATTACACAGAACACACTGCATTTTGCTGCATACTTTGCAGATTTTGAGATTTCCATCTCCAAGCCTATGACATCCATGGCTCGACTATTACCACATGGTGCTACCTCTGCCTCAGCACCACCCCCTCCACCACCGCCATTTCCCCAAGGGCCTGAAGAGGGGAACAGGAGTGAGGATACAGAGGAGGAAGAAGAGGATGACGAGAATGAGGTAGAGGAAATCCCTACTACCCGCCGTCGGCGTGAATCTTGGGTGTGGCGGTTGTTTACCGTTCATGGAAACGGTCCTAAGTCTCATGCGAACCGTGTCACCTGTAATGAGTGCAAAATGGTACTCAGTCGCAGGAAGCATGGTTCATATAGCTTTGGGACCACTACCATGAAGCGACACCTGCGCTCATTCCACACTGGGGCCATTCGCAAGGTTGTACCTTGCGAGAAGCGTAGTAGGTTGATGCCTCTACTTCATCCTCCGTTCCTGATCCTGTCACCACAAGGAACACCTCTGTGAGACAGCGTCTTCCTCAAGCTGCCTCACAGGCCATACAGAATTCTGATGACCCTTACCTTTCGAGGGTCACAGTTGTATGTGTGTACTGTGACACAGTACTCTGCAGGGGGGGAGCGACTTCGGAGTGCTTTTGAGACGATCGTCTCAGAGCACCAGAAGACCTGCTCACTACCCAAATAAAACCCACTCTACATCTTCCTCTCTCAGCTTGCCCTTTCTTATCCCTTTGGTTGGTGTCCCCCTCCCTTTACCCTCCTTTCCCTCCTCTCCTAGTGTGTCGTGTATAAAAAAGAACAAAAAAATACAAAATAACAAAAATCAAAAAAAATAAGGCTCTTTTCATAGCCGCCTTTCACAGTTAAAAAATAGAAGTGAAGATACATAAAGCATAGCCATTTCCATTTCGTGAAAGTCCGCAGACGGTCCGCGAACAGAAAAACAATTGCATTGCTACCCTATTGAAACCAATGCATTTTTCTCTAACAGGAAGTGGTGGCTCTGAAAAGAGCCTTTGGGAGGTGTTTGAATGTAAAACATTTTAACTACGTAAAACGTACTTTAAAACTAATGCTGTATTTCTGAAAAAAGGTCAAAATGCATTTTGTACATTTCTCAGAAAAATCTGATTGCCAGCATAAGTAAGATGGACTCCATCTTTGCGAAAAATGTATGTACTATGAAACAAAATATTTTCATTGTTAAAAGAGGACATGCCAAAATCTCTTAGGAAGGCACAAACAGCCTTATTAACATTACGCCTTGCTTTCTCCATTTGTGGACCACATGAGAAAGAACGAAGCCACACTTGTCTCTGCGCAATCCGTGAAAAAATTATTTTAGAGTTTGGAAACATGTCCATTATCTTCTGAAGTCCTTCTTTCATTGCAAATTGCAAAGAAATTCCACAGACACATGTCCTAAACTGTTCCCTCCACAATGAATTACAATTATGTCTGGATGTTCCTCTATCTTCAAAGTTGCACAGAGAGGTAGCAAGTCCAACCACTTAATTCCACACACTCCATGCCAGTGCACTTCCACATGTGGGAATCCAAGATCTATAGATACTCCACAGCTTTCTGCATACACCTTCAACCAATGAATCCACTAGTCTCCCAAAATCCATACAATCTGTGTTTTGAAACACTCAGCCATAGCTATCTGTTCTTCTCTCTGCAAAAACCATATCTGAGAAAACCTCTCCAAGCACAACACACTCACTAAACTTTACTGACCAATCCCTTGCTTCATCCAATCTCATTTCCATACCTCCCCTCCCCAAATTCCCCGGATGTAATACGCGGTGTCCTAGAACTACCGCCATGTCCGCGAACGTATCGTAACATGTACAGCCCTTCTACCATTTCGATTTCACTCTCTGTGCCATTCCCTCATTGGATGTAGCTAAGCAATCACATGACCATCCACCACTCAAATCCAATAACTCTACATGTAACTGCATCATCATAGAGCAGCACTACAAATGTACGGTGTATCTCTCGGAGTACAAGTCTCATACCATTGACAACCACGATATACGAGAAATACTATACAAATCTCCAATATTTCTACTTGCAGCTTGGTCCATAGCCATATACATGAACAGAAAGTACAGGTATGCATATTTTCTACACAGTACATGAACACATTTTCTAACCGACTTTTACCTTCTATAATCTGAAAAATGAAAGGACGATCATTGTTTCATTGTCCTAAAATGACCTGTCACTTACAAACCTTTATATCATTTAATTTCTTCATACACACACACACATGCAAATACTATTAAACTAACATTTTAGAAATAAAATGTATACACGACATATAATCACACAAAATAACATACACACTCTATGATCAAATCTCAAACAATAATATTTGTACAAACACATAATTGGTTTTAATTTTTTTCTTTTATATAAGTATTTACATACATTTATATAGGACAAGCAGACTATGACATTCACTCACTGTTACGTGCAAAAGCAGGCTATGACACATAGCTCTCAACTCACACGCTTTTGGCGGGTGTCACCCGCCTTGTAAAGGACTGACTCACCCGCCAAGCCCCCTGCACGCCCATTCATTCCAATGGGCGTCTCACCCGCCAAAAACAAAATCAGGTGATTTCACCCGCCTTTGTGACACACATGGTTGAGAGCTATGATGACAATGACTCACTATTACGTGGAAAAGCTTAGTTACAAGAATAGTGGTATACGTTGGTAGATTATGTATTCCACAAACCATAGTAAAGATATTTTCTTTCCTACTCTTAGTCATAATATAGTTTTAATGGTTTTCAGGAAGGCGCTGAGCATTTCAATTTTAAAAAATCTATGTCTAAAATGAAAACAGTGCTATATAGCAACCAAATTACTAATTTCTTTCTTTTACAATTGCAGTGAAGCCCATTCTCCTGAATAGAAGCAGCCGATTTTGATTTACAAAGAACAACTAAGAAGCAAACTACTCATTTTTGAAAAAAAAGTAAGTAGATTGTTACCATAATATTTGATTTATAACTCACACGCACTGTACGGTGCATTCATGGTATTTCTGTGCCTACAAATAGAGATTCTGCACCATTCTGACCAAAAATCCCCCCGTCTTAAACAGTGATCTCCTGTCAGAATGGCCCTCTAATTCCTATTTTTCGGCACACAAATTACCCAACTCAGCCACTAGAATGTAGATGTTGTAGAACAAACAACTGTTTCAATTGTATAGCTTTACCTATATTATTTATTCTTCTCCACACCACCTGCTTATTTTTTTCTGTCATCTGAACCCCAGTTTAGTAACACATTAATTGAAGAATACCCATCCCTAGTAGTTCAACTTTCCAATTCACAATCACACACCATTACATACATCTTTATCATCTTACTCAAACAATCATGCACACAACACACATGCATTGCAGAAAACCCCAACCCATACCTTCTGTATTTTTTTCAACAGACGCTAAAGAATGCCCACCAAAAAGCAGCTCTGTAGAAAGGGACGCAGAAGTAGAGCAAATGAAAAGAAAAGTCTCCAACATAAACACCCATCTATAGCAGAATTTGTAAAAAAACGTTGAAACACAACAGCTAATGCAGTCATGTTGTGAAACAGAAGAGGTTTCTAGTGCAAAAACTTTGCCTCCTCTATCACAAAGTAAAACGACCCAAAAAACTATTAACAGAAAATCAACTATCACTACAAATATAACGTCTTCTATAAATCTTGATATAGTACAAAGTAAGCATACCAAGAAAAGTATATTAGCCAAAATGTTCCGTCACAAAGTCCTTCAAAATCTGATAAAAACAGGAGAGAAACCAGGTTCAACACTTCAAACCTATCGTAGAAAAGTAATCTTAGAAGCGTTGATAGACAGTGCTATTCTTCTCAAAAGAAACTTATTTATTGTTGTGTTAAACAGAATTAAACCACTAACAAAACTAATAACTAAATTTCAAAAAAGACTTCTCAATAAACAAAATGTGAACAGAAATAACTTCTTAAATATCTGTGGAGGTGAATGGAGTCACACTACAAGCATAGAACCATACTTTAATGAAGAAGCGTACAAACAAAAGCAAACAAATACAATTGCCATACATAGCAGTGGTCGAGGTTATGAAAAAGTTAATAATACCATAATGGAACAAGAAGTACTCCTTACAAAAATATGCCCTGAAAACTTAGATTTACCCCTCCATTCGACTGAATCAGAACATCTAATTTACACATGGCCATGCACGTCAATGTGTAACATTCCCAAAAAAATGTTCAAATCTTTACGCCTATTCCTCAATCAATATGTGAAAAGCAAAGACAAAATCAAAATTAAAATACTGCAAAGTATGGATGCAAGTCCAGTACGCAAGCACACAGGACTGCAAGGACATTCGTTGGCCTGCATATCAGGAGCTACTTGCAAAACAACCTTCCATGATATCGAAAGGAGATCAACACATCATGCAAGTATAAGAAATCTAGTTTATAAACTGTATTATGCAAAAAGTCCTGCTTTAGCACTAGCCAGTTTAAATAACATTCTTCTACATGGTACACCAAAATACCTACTAGAAGAAATCGAGTATATACAGAAAAAATATTTTGGAAATGAAACCCACTTACAAGATGAATAAGCTGTCAACCAACTTCGTAACAAATCTGCACATGGCAACCTTTCACTACACACATACAAAAAAGAAATACTAAAATTTCAAAGCACTTCAGCTGAAGTACCAAACCACGTGTGTGTATGTTGCCGCAGAACGTGTTATAAAAGTAACACAAAAACTATAGACCTTTCATACAAAATAGAAGACAATGAAGATTCTAAATGGTTTGAATTAGCTCTCTACCTTATAGCAGAAAACAAATACGAAATAACTGACCCCATAATACTTTGCAGTTACTGCACTACCAAACTTGACAACAACCAAACTCCTTCACGTGCTATCTCAAATAACTTGGAATTACATCCACTACCAAAACTCCTTCAACAACCTAATATATATGAGAGCATCATAATTCAAACAGTTCATCCATTTCAAGCAATAATACGCCTTCAACCAAAAACTGCAAAATTACCTCCCTCTGAATTAGTGAAAGGTATTTGTGGAAAAGTAGTGTATTTACCATTAGATCTAAAAGAAAATGTGCACACTCTAGGAGTGCAACGTCCAATGAAACAATCTTTAATTATCTTGGTAAATGGAGTACCTACAAAAGACAAAAAAATTTGGCAACAACTGGTAGATTTACATAAAGTTACAGAAGCCCTGCAATATCTCAAAGAGAATAATGATTATTACAAAGATATTAATATCGAAGAAAACTTGAAAGATATAACTGAAATAATTCAAGAGACACAAGAAACTGGTCAATGTGAGCTCCTAGATCCTGCTACAATAGCAAACATTTTAGACCATTATACAATTCACCCATTGCACTCTAATGACACCATAGAAGATGCACTGGAAACGAACCAAATGCGTCTAACAAAAGGATCACAAATCAGCATGATAGACCTGTTCAAATATCAGCATCAGAATATCGCTCATTACGAATGTATTCTGAAGATCCCAGATTTCGACAAAATGTGGAATACATATTCCACCTACTCTTTGAAAGTGAACTAGCAACTTTATGTTACGGAGTTGCACACATATTAAAATCAGGATCACACTTTCAAAATATGATAGCCACACAATTATTACAAAAAGTTCAACAAAAAGATGAGGTTTTACAGGCAAATCTTACAAATCTATTAGCAAATATGCGAGGTACTAAAGAGTACTGGTTTCAACGCCATGGAGATGTACGTTGTATGATCAGAAACCTTGGCCCACCCACTTGGTTTGTTACATTAAGTTGCGCAGAATATGCATGGGAAGATTTACATGCTTTCCTATGCATATCAAACGAAAACAAAACAAACATAGATATACTAACACCTGGAGAACTTTGTTCTCAGGATCCTGTTAATGTTTCTAGATATTTTCACCATCGCTTCATAGCTATGCTACATTTTATTTGTAATAAAACTGTTCCTCCCCTTGGAGAAGTGCAACACTTCTTTTGGAGAAAAGAATACCAAGCCAGAGGAGCGCCACATGTCCACATGCTTTTATGGATTAAAGATGCTCCTAAATTTGGTCAAGACGGTGATGCCACTGTTTTACAGTTTATTGAAAAATATGTCACTTGTGAAATTCCGTCAGAATCCACAAATAGTGATCTTCATGCAAAAATCTTACAATTCCATAGACACAAATGTGGCAAATATTGTCGTCGCAAATACAAAAACAAAGGGAAATACTACACCAAATGCCGATTTGGTTTCCCTAGACCAGTTACAAATACAGGTCAAGTGAACAACCTCATGTCTTCAGTTAGACATAGTGTTAAAGGTAAGTCACCTAAAAATACATATTGCATAAAAAGAAAAGAAGAAGAAAAATATATCAATGATTACAATGCAATCATTGCCCACTTGTGGAATGCAAACATAGATGTGCAGTACATTGCAGACAATTCTACTGCAGTTGCACGATATGTCAC
The DNA here is from genome assembly GCF_040938575.1 of Ambystoma mexicanum. Classification (NCBI taxonomy): domain Eukaryota; kingdom Metazoa; phylum Chordata; class Amphibia; order Caudata; family Ambystomatidae; genus Ambystoma; species Ambystoma mexicanum. Next base: position 1,054,226,802 of record NC_090931.1, on the reverse strand, counting down.
AGCATACTTAACCAAATCAGAAAAGACAGAGCTCCAAGACCTCTGGAATGACCTGTCATCAGATAAAACAGTGTCTCAGAAATTATACAGCTTGGGCATAAAAATGCTGTCCCATAGAGAATGTGGATCCTATGAAGCAGCTGATCGATTAACTGGTACTGCATTGTATGGTAAATCCGCAAATATAGTATGGCTAAGTCTTGGTCCAGCTAAATCTAGAAAAAGAGTTCTAAAATCATACGAAGATATAGAAACAATAGCCAAACATGATCCCAACAGCCAAGACATTTTAAAAAACAATTTATTGGACACATACTACCCAAATAGGAGTACCACTTTGGAAACCATGTGTCTATACCACATAGCCCAAAACTACACATACAAAAATAATATAAAACCTGATGAGCAAAACCGTAAATACAAAGTGACAAACTGTGATGGCAGCTTAGTAAAACTCACCAAACCAAATTTAATTAATCATATCAAATTGTCATTTAAGACTCCTCAACATAAAGAAATATATTACATGTCCCTGCTACAACTCTTCAAACCATGGAGAAAAGAAGAAAAAATACTAGATACCTATGACTCATATGAAGACGCTTTCAAAGCCAATGAAAGCAGTATAACTGATGTAAACTTTGCACAGTACAAAACAATGTTGCACAATGAACAGCAACATGAAGAGGCACTCCAGGCCCAACTAGATAAGGACACTCCTGACAGTAGTCAACCTTCTGCCACAGGAAGCCAAGAACCACTGGGAGAACCACTAATAACAAATGGGGCAGAATTAGCTATGATAGAAGTAGAAAACACCATGTGTCACTATGAAGATAAAGAGGATTTAACTACACTACAATCAAAACTAAACAAAGAGCAATGTATCATTTTTCAAGAAATACCAAAAGAAATTGCACATGGTGTGCAACATGAAAACAAAGAATGCACCTGCCAAAATTACAAACCTATACTATTGTATGTCAGTGGTGAAGCTGGTTCTGGCAAAACATTCCTAATCAAAATCATCAGTAAGTTCCTTCAACAATTGACAAACAACAAGCTGTCAGCTGTTGTCACTGCCCCCACAGGTTTAGCTGCCTACAACATAGGTGGTGTCACTTTACACCGATTACTACTCCTGCCAGTAGAACACCAAAACAAGTTAGATTATTACAAACTTTCTGCAGAAGCTGCAATGGAAGTACGCAGAGTATTGAAACAAATGAAAATGCTACTAATAGATGAAGTGAGCATGGTGTCCAACCTAATGTTGGCTTTGATTCACCTCAGATTACAAGAAATACTCAAAACAAACTATGAAGAGCTCTTTGCAGGAAAACACATCATTGTTTTCGGAGATCTTCTTCAATTGACACCTGTAAAAGGTGAGTCTATTTTTAAAACATTAGGACACAAACTCTGCCGTAAAACTGTTGGCAGCATTGGAAATGTCAACCTTTGGCAACATTTCCAATACAGAGAATTAACAGAAAACATGCACCAATCTGCAGATCTCACTTATGCCAACATCTTAAAAAGTATCAGAGTTGGTATACTTTCTAGAGAAGCAGAAGCAATATTGAAAACCCGGCACATTCATGCACTTTATGGTGATAATGCATGTGCTACAGATGTTATGGAACAATTAGCCCACAAAAATGTCAATTGTATGGCCTTAATGCCAACTCATGCAAGCTGTTTCAAATTCAATGAAATAATGTTAAGCAAAGAAATGCAACCAATTATGGAAATTAGCGCCACAGACAAACTAGATGTACATGGAATGACACTACCCATGTGTGACCAAGCCACAGCAAGACTAACAAGCCGATTCATGGAATAATTAGCGCGGCGACAGTGGGCAAAAACGTGCGATTCGCAGTGGAATAGCGAAAATCGCAGTGCAAGTGCGAAAATCGCATGAAAAGCAGCGCACATCGATTCATGGAAGGCCGTGCGCGAGAAAACCATCGGATGTGCGCTAAAAAAGTGCGCGGCGCACGTTGGCGCACAGGCCATCTAACGGCGTGCGCCAGGTCACAGCGAAAATCGCACAGGCCACAGCGAAAATCGCACATAGCGCGGCGCACACAACAAAAGTAGGCGGAACACGGGGCGTAAGACTCGGAATGGGGAACAACTTGCCAAAATGTGGGCGTCACCGGGGAAGTACAGGGTGCAAGTGCGCGGAACGCCCACACGCTCGCCTACAACACGTATTCATGGAATCGAATAGGGCAAAAAAGGGCACGGTCAAACCAGCGCACAGGCACAAACACGACCGCCACAAGAAAGCAGGCAGTAGCGTCTCTGCGCCTGTAATAAATGTGCGCCAAAAGGTGCGCCAACAAATAGCACCTATATACAGCCATGATGAATGTCCTATACTGTGGCCCTCCAGGACAAATGACGTGCAAAGGGGTACCCACAAACACGGACACCCGCTGACTGAAAAATAACATGTGCGTGTATTCCGGGGTGCGCGGGAACTTTCACACGCGATTTGGCAGGGTACGTGGATTTCAGGGGTGCGTGGGAAGTTCCACACGCGATTTGGCCGGGTATGTGCACGGAAATTTCCACACGCGATTTGGCTGGGTACGTGGATCTCAGGGGTGCGCGGGAAGTCTCACACGCGATTTGGCAGGGTACGTGGATTTCAGGGGTGCGCGGGAAGTTCCACACGCGATTTGGCCGGGTACGTGCGCGGGAATTTCCACACGCGATTTGGCTGGGTATGTGGATCTCAGGGGTGCGCAGGAAGTCTCACACGCGATTTGGCAGGGTACGTGGATTTCAGGGGTGCGCGGGAAGTTCCACACGCGATTTGGCCGGGTACGTGCGCGGGAATTTCCACACGCGATTTGGCTGGGTACGTGGATCTCAGTGGGTGCGCGGGAAGTCTCACATGCGATTTGGCAGGGTACGTGGATTTCAGGGGTGCGTGGGAAGTTCCACACGCGATTTGGCCGGGGACGTGCGCGGGAATTTCCACACGCGATTTGTCTGGGTACGTGGATCTCAGGTGTGCGCGGGAAGTCTCACACGCGATTTGGCAGGGTACGTGGATTTCAGGGGTGCGCGGGAATTTCCACACGCGACTTGGCTGGGTACGTGGATCTCAGGGGTGCGCGGGAAGTCCCACATGCGATTTGGCAGGGTACGTGGATTTCAGGGGTGCGCGGGAAGTTCCACATGGGATTTGGCCGGGTACGTGTGCGGGAATTTCCACACGCGACTTGGCTGGGTACGTGGATCTCAGGGGTGCGCGGGAAGTCCCACACGCGATTTGGCCGGGTACGTGCGCGTGAATTTCCACACGCGATTTGGCTGGGTACGTGTATGACAGGGGTACGCGGGAAATTCTACACGCGATTTGGCTGTGTGCTCCCAGGTATTCCCTGTACACCCTCCACGGCCCCTGCAGGCAGCCGACACCACAGGGGACTACCCTGCACACCTGCTCATGTCACCCAGCACCCCCACCCCCCAGCATCCAGGGGCACCCTCCACCAGGCCCCCACTCATGACCCCTATCACCCCCACCCCCCAGCAGTGCAGGGGCACCCTCCACCAGGCCCCCACTCATGGCCCCTATCACCCCCACCCCCCAGCATCCAGGGGCACCCTCCACCAGGCCCCCACTCATGGCCCCTATCACCCCCACCCCCCAGCAGTGCAGGGGCAGCACCACCAGGCCCCGACTCATGTCCAACTCATGTCTCCCACCACCCCCACCCCCCAGCAGTGCAGGGGCAGCCTCCACCAGGCCCCCACTCATGTCTCCCACCACCCCCACCCCCCAGCCACCAGGGGCAGCCTCCACCAGGCCCCCACTCATGTCCCCCTGCACCCCCACCCCCAGCAGTGCAGGGGCAGCCTCCACCAGGCCCCCACTCATGTCTCCCACCACCCCCACCCCCCAGCAGTGCAGGGGCACCCTCCACCAGGCCCCCACTCATGTCCCCCTGCACCCCCACCCCCCAGCATCCAGGGGCACCCTCCACCAGGCCCCCACACATGTCCAACTCATGTCTCCCACCACCCCCACCCCCCAGCATCCAGGGGCACCCTCCACCAGGCCCCCAATCATGGCCCCTATCACCCCCACCCCCCAGCATCCAGGGGCACCCTCCACCAGGCCCCCACTCATGGCCCCTATCACCCCCATCCCCCAGCATCCAGGGGCACCCTCCACCAGGCCCCCACTCATGGCCCCTATCACCCCACCCCCCAGCAGTGCAGGGGCAGCACCACCAGGCCCCCACACATGTCCAACTCATGTCTCCCACCACCCCCACCCCCCAGCAGTGCAGGGGCAGCCTCCACCAGGCCCCCACTCATGTCTCCCACCACCCCCACCCCCCCAGCAACCAGGGGCACCCTCCACCAGGCCCCCACTCATGGCCCCTATCACCCCCACCCCCCAGCATCCAGGGGCACCCTCCACCAGGCCCCCACTCATGGCCCCTATCACCCCCACCCCCCAGCAGTGCAGGGGCACGCTCCACCAGCCCCCCACTCATGTCTCCCACCACCCCCACCCCCCAGCATCCAGGGGCACCCTCCACCAGGCCCCCACTCATGGCCCCTATGAACCCCACCCCCCAGCATCCAGGGGCACCCTCCACCAGGCCCCCACTCATGGCCCCTATCACCCCCATCCCCAGCAGTGCAGGCGCAGCACCACCAGGCCCCCACTCATGTCCAACTCATGTCTCCCACCACCCCCACCCCCCAGCAGTGCAGGGGCACCCTCCACCAGGCCCCCACTCATGTCCCCCTGCACCACCACCCCCCAGCATCCAGGGGCACCCTCCACCAGGCCCCCACTCATGCCCAACTCATGTCTCCTACCACCCCCACCCCCCAGCAGTGCAGGGGCAGCACCACCAGGCCCCCACTCATGTCTCCCACCACCCCCACCCCCCAGCAGTGCAGGGGCACCCTCTACCAGGCCCCCACTCATGTCCCCCTGCACCCCCACCCCCCAGCAGTGCAGGGGCACCCTCCACCAGGCCCCCACTCATGTCCCCTATCACTCCCACCACCCCCACCCCCCAGCAGTGCAAGGGCACCCTCCACCAGGCCCCCACTCATGTCTCCCACCACCCCCACCCCCCAGCATCCAGGGGCACCCTCCACCAGGCCCCCACTCATGGCCCCTATCACCCCCACCCCTCAGCAGTGCAGGGGCAGCACCACCAGGCCCCCACTCATGTCCAACTCATGTCTCCCACCACCCCCACCCCCCAGCAGTGCAGGGGCACCCTCCACCAGGCCCCCACTCATGTCCCCCTGCACCCCCAGCATCCAGGGGCACCCTCCACCAGGCCCCCACTCATGTCCAACTCATGTCTCCCACCACCCCCACCCCCCAGCAGTGCAGGGGCAGCACCACCAGGCCCCCACTCATGTCTCCCACCACTCCCACCCCCCAGCGGTGCAGGGGCACCCTCCACCAGGCCCCCACTCATGTCGCCCTGCACCCCCACCCCCCAGCAGTGCAGGGGTACCCTCCACCAGGCCCCCACTCATGTCTCCCACCACCCCAACCCCCCAGCAGTGCAGGGGCAGCACCACCAGGCCCCCACTCATGTCTCCCACCACCCCCACCCCCCAGCAGTGCAGGGGCACCCTCCACCAGGCCCCCACTCATGTCTCCCACCACCCCCACCCCCCAGCAGTGCAGGGGCACCCTCCACCAGGCCCCCACTCATGTCTCCCACCACCCCCACCCCCCAGCAGTGCAGGGGCAGTACCACCAGGCCCCCACTCATGTCCAACTCATGTCTCCCACCACCCCCACCCCCCAGCAGTGCAGGGGCACCCTCCACCAGGCCCCCACTCATGTCTCCCACCACCCCCACCCCCCAGCAGTGCAGGGGCACCCTCCACCAGGCCCCCACTCATGTCCCCTATCACCGCCACCCCCCAGCAGTGCAGGGGCACCCTCCACCAGGCCCCCACTCATGTCTCCCACCACCCCCACCCCCCAGCATCCAGGGGCACCCTCCACCAGGCCCCCACTCATGGCCCCTATGACCCCCACCCCCCAGCATCCAGGGGCACCCTCCACCAGGCCCCCACTCATGGCCCCTATCACCCCCACCCCCCAGCAGTGCAGGCGCAGCACCACCAGGCCCCCACTCATGTCCAACTCATGTCTCCCACCACCCCCACCCCCCAGCAGTGCAGGGGCACCCTCCACCAGGCCCCCACTCATGTCCAACTCATGTCTCCCACCACCCCCACCCCCCAGCATCCAGGGGCACCCTCCACCAGGCCCCCAATCATGGCCCCTATCACCCCCACCCCCCAGCATCCAGGGGCACCCTCCACCAGGCCCCCACTCATGGCCCCTATCACCCCCACCCCCCAGCATCCAGGGGCACCCTCCACCAGGCCCCCACTCATGGCCCCTATCACCCCACCCCCCAGCAGTGCAGGGGCAGCACCACCAGGCCCCCACACATGTCCAACTCATGTCTCCCACCACCCCCACCCCCCAGCAGTGCAGGGGCAGCCTCCACCAGGCCCCCACTCATGTCTCCCACCACCCCCACCCCCCCAGCAACCAGGGGCACCCTCCACCAGGCCCCCACTCATGGCCCCTATCACCCCCACCCCCCAGCATCCAGGGGCACCCTCCACCAGGCCCCCACTCATGGCCCCTATCACCCCCACCCCCCAGCAGTGCAGGGGCACCCTCCACCAGGCCCCCACTCATGTCTCCCACCACCCCCACCCCCCAGCATCCAGGGGCACCCTCCACCAGGCCCCCACTCATGGCCCCTATGAACCCCACCCCCCAGCATCCAGGGGCACCCTCCACCAGGCCCCCACTCATGGCCCCTATCACCCCCATCCCCAGCAGTGCAGGCGCAGCACCACCAGGCCCCCACTCATGTCCAACTCATGTCTCCCACCACCCCCACCCCCCAGCAGTGCAGGGGCACCCTCCACCAGGCCCCCACTCATGTCCCCCTGCACCACCACCCCCCAGCATCCAGGGGCACCCTCCACCAGGCCCCCACTCATGCCCAACTCATGTCTCCCACCACCCCCACCCCCCAGCAGTGCAGGGGCAGCACCACCAGGCCCCCACTCATGTCTCCCACCACCCCCACCCCCCAGCAGTGCAGGGGCACCCTCTACCAGGCCCCCACTCATGTCCCCCTGCACCCCCACCCCCCAGCAGTGCAGGGGCACCCTCCACCAGGCCCCCACTCATGTCCCCTATCACTCCCACCACCCCCACCCCCCAGCAGTGCAAGGGCACCCTCCACCAGGCCCCCACTCATGTCTCCCACCACCCCCACCCCCCAGCATCCAGGGGCACCCTCCACCAGGCCCCCACTCATGGCCCTTATCACCCCCACCCCTCAGCAGTGCAGGGGCAGCACCACCAGGCCCCCACTCATGTCCAACTCATGTCTCCCACCACCCCCACCCCCCAGCAGTGCAGGGGCACCCTCCACCAGGCCCCCACTCATGTCCCCCTGCACCCCCAGCATCCAGGGGCACCCTCCACCAGGCCCCCACTCATGTCCAACTCATGTCTCCCACCACCCCCACCCCCCAGCAGTGCAGGGGCAGCACCACCAGGCCCCCACTCATGTCTCCACCCACCCCCACCCCCCAGCGGTGCAGGGGCACCCTCCACCAGGCCCCCACTCATGTCCCCCTGCACCCCCACCCCCCAGCAGTGCAGGGGTACCCTCCACCAGGCCCCCACTCATGTCTCCCACCACCCCAACCCCCCAGCAGTGCAGGGGCAGCACCACCAGGCCCCCACTCATGTCTCCCACCACCCCCACCCCCCAGCAGTGCAGGGGCACCCTCCACCAGGCCCCCACTCATGTCTCCCACCCCCCCACCCCCCAGCAGTGCAGGGGCACCCTCCACCAGGCCCCCACTCATGTCTCCTACCACCCCCACCCCCCAGCAGTGCAGGGGCAGCACCACCAGGCCCCCACTCATGTCCAACTCATGTCTCCCACCACCCCCACCCCCCAGCAGTGCAGGGGCACCCTCCACCAGGCCCCCACTCATGTCTCCCACCACCCCCACCCCCCAGCATCCAGGGGCACCCTCCACCAGGCCCCCACTCATGTCACCCTGCACCCCCACCCCCCAGCAGTGCAGGGGCACCCTCCACCAGGCCCCCACTCATGTCCCCTATCACCCCCTCCCCCCAGCAGTGCAGGGGCACCCTCCACCAGGCCCCCACTCATGTCTCCCACCACCCCCACCCCCCAGCATCCAGGGGCACCCTCCACCAGGCCCCCACTCATGGCCCCTATGACCCCCACCCCCCAGCATCCAGGGGCACCCTCCACCAGGCACCCACTCATGGCCCCTATCACCCCCACCCCCCAGCAGTGCAGGCGCAGCACCACCAGGCCCCCACTCATGTCCAACTCATGTCTCCCACCACCCCCACCCCCCAGCAGTGCAGGGGCACCCTCCACCAGGCCCCCACTCATGTCCCCCTGCACCACCACCCCCCAGCATCCAGGGGCACCCTCCACCAGGCCCCCACTCATGCCCAACTCATGTCTCCCACCACCCCCACCCCCCAGCAGTGCAGGGACAGCACCACCAGGCCCCCACTCATGTCTCCCACCACCCCCACCCCCCAGCAGTGCAGGGGCACCCTCCACCAGGCCCCCACTCCTGTCCCCCTGCACCCCCACCCCCCAGCAGTGCAGGGGCACCCTCCACCAGGCCCCCACTCATGTCCCCTATCATTCCCACCACCCCCACCCCCCAGCAGTGCAAGGGCACCCTCCACCAGGCCCCCACTCATGTCTCCCACCACCCCCACCCCCCAGCATCCAGGGGCACCCTCCACCAGGCCCCCACTCATGGCCCCTATCACCCCCACCCCCCAGCAGAGCAGGGGCAGCACCACCAGGCCCCCACTCATGTCCAACTCATGTCTCCCACCACCCCCACCCCCCAGCAGTGCAGGGGCACCCTCCACCAGGCCCCCACTCATGTCCCCTTGCACCCCCAGCATCCAGGGGCACCCTCCACCAGGCCCCCACTCATGTCCAACTCATGTCTCCCACCACCCCCACCCCCCAGCAGTGCAGGGGCAGCACCACCAGGCCCCCACTCATGTCTCCCACCACCCCCACCCCCCAGCGGTGCAGGGACACCCTCCACCAGGCCCCCACTCATGTCCCCCCGCACACCCACCCCCCAGCAGTGCAGGGGCACCCTCCACCAGGCCCCCACTCATGTCCCCCTGCACCCCCAGCATCCAGGGGCACCCTCCACCAGGCCCCCACTCATGTCCAACTCATGTCTCCCACCACCCCCACCCCCCAGCAGTGCAGGGGCAGCACCACCAGGCCCCCACTCATGTCTCCCACCACCCCCACCCCCCAGCGGTGCAGGGGCACCCTCCACCAGGCCCCCACTCATGTCGCCCTGCACCCCCACCCCCCAGCAGTGCAGGGGTACCCTCCACCAGGCCCCCACTCATGTCTCCCACCACCCCAACCCCCCAGCAGTGCAGGGGCAGCACCACCAGGCCCCCACTCATGTCTCCCACCACCCCCACCCCCCAGCAGTGCAGGGGCACCCTCCACCAGGCCCCCACTCATGTCTCCCACCACCCCCACCCCCCAGCAGTGCAGGGGCACCCTCCACCAGGCCCCCACTCATGTCTCTCACCACCCCCAACCCCCAGCAGTGCAGGGGCAGCACCACCAGGCCCCCACTCATGTCCAACTCATGTCTCCCACCACCCCCACCCCCCAGCAGTGCAGGGGCACCCTCCACCAGGCCCCCACTCATGTCTCCCACCACCCCCACCCCCCAGCATCCAGGGGCACCCTCCACCAGGCCCCCACTCATGTCCCCCTGCACCCCCACCCCCCAGCAGTGCAGGGGCACCCTCCACCAGGCCCCCACTCATGTCCCCTATCACCGCCACCCCCCAGCAGTGCAGGGGCACCCTCCACCAGGCCCCCACTCATGTCTCCCACCACCCCCACCCCCCAGCATCCAGGGGCACCCTCCACCAGGCCCCCACTCATGGCCCCTATGACCCCCACCCCCCAGCATCCAGGGGCACCCTCCACCAGGCCCCCACTCATGGCCCCTATCACCCCCACCCCCCAGCAGTGCAGGCGCAGCACCACCAGGCCCCCACTCATGTCCAACTCATGTCTCCCACCACCCCCACCCCCCAGCAGTGCAGGGGCACCCTCCACCAGGCCCCCACTCATGTCCAACTCATGTCTCCCACCACCCCCACCCCCCAGCATCCAGGGGCACCCTCCACCAGGCCCCCAATCATGGCCCCTATCACCCCCACCCCCCAGCATCCAGGGGCACCCTCCACCAGGCCCCCACTCATGGCCCCTATCACCCCCACCCCCCAGCATCCAGGGGCACCCTCCACCAGGCCCCCACTCATGGCCCCTATCACCCCACCCCCCAGCAGTGCAGGGGCAGCACCACCAGGCCCCCACACATGTCCAACTCATGTCTCCCACCACCCCCACCCCCCAGCAGTGCAGGGGCAGCCTCCACCAGGCCCCCACTCATGTCTCCCACCACCCCCACCCCCCCAGCAACCAGGGGCACCCTCCACCAGGCCCCCACTCATGGCCCCTATCACCCCCACCCCCCAGCATCCAGGGGCACCCTCCACCAGGCCCCCACTCATGGCCCCTATCACCCCCACCCCCCAGCAGTGCAGGGGCACCCTCCACCAGGCCCCCACTCATGTCTCCCACCACCCCCACCCCCCAGCATCCAGGGGCACCCTCCACCAGGCCCCCACTCATGGCCCCTATGAACCCCACCCCCCAGCATCCAGGGGCACCCTCCACCAGGCCCCCACTCATGGCCCCTATCACCCCCATCCCCAGCAGTGCAGGCGCAGCACCACCAGGCCCCCACTCATGTCCAACTCATGTCTCCCACCACCCCCACCCCCCAGCAGTGCAGGGGCACCCTCCACCAGGCCCCCACTAATGTCCCCCTGCACCACCACCCCCCAGCATCCAGGGGCACCCTCCACCAGGCCCCCACTCATGCCCAACTCATGTCTCCCACCACCCCCACCCCCCAGCAGTGCAGGGGCAGCACCACCAGGCCCCCACTCATGTCTCCCACCACCCCCACCCCCAGCAGTGCAGGGGCACCCTCTACCAGGCCCCCACTCATGTCCCTCTGCACCCCCACCCCCCAGCAGTGCAGGGGCACCCTCCACCAGGCCCCCACTCATGTCCCCTATCACTCCCACCACCCCCACCCCCCAGCAGTGCAAGGGCACCCTCCACCAGGCCCCCACTCATGTCTCCCACCACCCCCACCCCCCAGCATCCAGGGGCACCCTCCACCAGGCCCCCACTCATGGCCCTTATCACCCCCACCCCTCAGCAGTGCAGGGGCAGCACCACCAGGCCCCCACTCATGTCAAACTCATGTCTCCCACCACCCCCACCCCCCAGCAGTGCAGGGGCACCCTCCACCAGGCCCCCACTCATGTCCCCCTGCACCCCCAGCATCCAGGGGCACCCTCCACCAGGCCCCCACTCATGTCCAACTCATGTCTCCCACCACCCCCACCCCCCAGCAGTGCAGGGGCAGCACCACCAGGCCCCCACTCATGTCTCCCACCACCCCCACCCCCCAGCGGTGCAGGGGCACCCTCCACCAGGCCCCCACTCATGTCCCCCTGCACCCCCACCCCCCAGCAGTGCAGGGGTACCCTCCACCAGGCCCCCACTCATGTCTCCCACCACCCCAACCCCCCAGCAGTGCAGGGGCAGCACCACCAGGCCCCCACTCATGTCTCCCACCACCCCCACCCCCCAGCAGTGCAGGGGCACCCTCCACCAGGCCCCCACTCATGTCTCCCACCCCCCCACCCCCCAGCAGTGCAGGGGCACCCTCCACCAGGCCCCCACTCATGTCTCCCACCACCCCCACCCCCCAGCAGTGCAGGGGCAGCACCACCAGGCCCCCACTCATGTCCAACTCATGTCTCCCACCACCCCCACCCCCCAGCAGTGCAGGGGCACCCTCCACCAGGCCCCCACTCATGTCTCCCACCACCCCCACCCCCCAGCATCCAGGGGCACCCTCCACCAGGCCCCCACTCATGTCCCCCTGCACCCCCACCCCCCAGCAGTGCAGAGGCACCCTCCACCAGGCCCCCACTCATGTCCCCTATCACCCCCTCCCCCCAGCAGTGCAGGGGCACCCTCCACCAGGCCCCCACTCATGTCTCCCACCACCCCCACCCCCCAGCATCCAGGGGCACCCTCCACCAGGCCCCCACTCATGGCCCCTATGACCCCCACCCCCCAGCATCCAGGGGCACCCTCCACCAGGCACCCACTCATGGCCCCTATCACCCCCACCCCCCAGCAGTGCAGGCGCAGCACCACCAGGCCCCCACTCATGTCCAACTCATGTCTCCCACCACCCCCACCCCCCAGCAGTGCAGGGGCACCCTCCACCAGGCCCCCACTCATGTCCCCCTGCACCACCACCCCCCAGCATCCAGGGGCACCCTCCACCAGGCCCCCACTCATGCCCAACTCATGTCTCCCACCACCCCCACCCCCCAGCAGTGCAGGGACAGCACCACCAGGCCCCCACTCATGTCTCCCACCACCCCCACCCCCCAGCAGTGCAGGGGCACCCTCCACCAGGCCCCCACTCCTGTCCCCCTGCACCCCCACCCCCCAGCAGTGCAGGGGCACCCTCCACCAGGCCCCCACTCATGTCCCCTATCATTCCCACCACCCCCACCCCCCAGCAGTGCAAGGGCACCCTCCACCAGGCCCCCACTCATGTCTCCCACCACCCCCACCCCCCAGCATCCAGGGGCACCCTCCACCAGGCCCCCACTCATGGCCCCTATCACCCCCACCCCCCAGCAGTGCAGGGGCAGCACCACCAGGCCCCCACTCATGTCCAACTCATGTCTCCCACCACCCCCACCCCCAGCAGTGCAGGGGCACCCTCCACCAGGCCCCCACTCATGTCCCCTTGCACCCCCAGCATCCAGGGGCACCCTCCACCAGGCCCCCACTCATGTCCAACTCATGTCTCCCACCACCCCCACCCCCCAGCAGTGCAGGGGCAGCACCACCAGGCCCCCACTCATGTCTCCCACCACCCCCACCCCCCAGCGGTGCAGGGACACCCTCCACCAGGCCCCCACTCATGTCCCCCCGCACACCCACCCCCCAACAGTGTAGGGGTACCCTCCACCAGGCCCCCACACATGTCTCCCACCAACCCAACCCCCCAGCAGTGCAGGGGCAGCACCACCAGGCCCCCACTCATGTCTCCCACCACCCCCACCCCCCAGCAGTGCAGGGGCACCCTCCACCAGGCCCCCACTCATGTCTCCCACCACCCCCACCCCCCAGCAGTGCAGGGGCACCCTCCACCAGGCCCCCACTCATGTCTCCCACCACCCCCACCCCCCAGCAGTGCAGGGGCAGCACCACCAGGCCCCCACTCATGTCCAACTCATGTCTCCCACCACCCCCACCCCCCAGCAGTGCAGGGGCACCCTCCACCAGGCCCCCACTCATGTCTCCCACCACCCCCACCCCCCAGCATCCAGGGGCACCCTCCACCAGGCCCCCACTCATGTCCCCCTGCACCCCCTCCCCCCAGCAGTGCAGGGGCACCCTCCACCAGGCCCCCACTCATGCCCCCTATCATTCCCACCACCCCCACCCCCCAGCAGTGCAAGGGCACCCTGCACCAGGCCCCCACTCATGTCTCCTACCACCCCCACCCCCCAGCATCCAGGGGCACCCTCCACCAGGCCCCCACTCATGGCCCCTATCACCCCCACCCCCAGCAGTGCAGGGGCAGCACCACCAGGCCCCCACTCATGTCCAACTCATGTCTCCCACCACCCCCACCCCCCAGCAGTGCAGGGGCACCCTCCACCAGGCCCCCACTCATGTCCCCTTGCACCCCCAGCATCCAGGGGCACCCTCCACCAGGCCCTCACTCATGTCCAACTCATGTCTCCCACCACCCCCACCCCCCAGCAGTGCAGGGGCACCCTCCACCAGGCCCCCACTCATGTCCAACTCATGTCTCCCACCACCCCCACCCCCCAGCAGTGCAGGGGCAGCACCACCAGGCCCCCACTCATGTCTCCAACCACCCCCACCACCCAGCGGTTCAGGGGCACCCTCCACCAGGCCCCCACTCATGTCCCCCTGCACCCCCACCCCTCAGCAGTGTAGGGGTACCCTCCACCAGGCCCCCACACATGTCTCCCACCACCCCAACCCCCCAGCAGTGCAGGGGCAGCACCACCAGGCCCCCACTCATGTCTCCCACCACCCCCCAGCAGTGCAGGGGCACCCTCCACCAGGCCCCCACTCATGTTTCCCACCACCCCCACCCCCAGCAGTGCAGGGGCACCCTCCACCAGGCCCCCACTCATGTCTCCCACCACCCCCACCCCCCAGCAGTGCAGGGGCAGCACCACCAGGCCCCCACTCATGTCCAACTCATGTCTCCCACCACCCCCACCCCCCAGCAGTGCAGGGGCACCCTCCACCAGGCCCCCACTCATGTCTCTCACCACCCCCCAGCATCCAGGGGCACCCTCCACCAGGCCCCCACTCATGTCCCCCTGCACCTCCACCCCCCAGCAGTGCAGGGGCACCCTCCACCAGGCCCCCACTCATGTCCCCTATCACCCCCACCCCCCATCAGTGCAGGGGCAGCACCACCAGGCCCCCACTCATGTCCAACTCATGTCTCCCACCACCCCCACCCCCCAGCAGTGCAGGGGCACCCTCCACCAGGCCCCCACTCATGTCTCCCACCACCCCCACCACCCAGCAGTGCAGGGGCACCCTCCACCATGCCCCCACTCATGTCTCCCACCACCCCCACCCCCCAGCATCCAGGGGCACCCTCCACCAGGCCCCCACACATGGCCCCTATCACCCCACCCCCCAGCATCCAGGGGCACCCTCCACCAGGCCCCCACTCATGGCCCCTATCACCCCCACCCCCCAGCAGTGCAGGGGCAGCACCACCAGGCCCCCACTCATGTCCAACTCATGTCTCCCACCACCCCCACCCCCCAGCAGTGCAGGGGCACCCTCCACCAGGCCCCCACTCATGTCTCCCACCACCCCCAGCATCCAGGGGCACCCTCCACCAGGCCTCCACTCATGTCCCCCTGCACCCCCATCCCCAGCAGTGCAGGGGCACCCTCCACCAGGCCCCCACTCATGTCCCCTATCACCCCCACCCCCCAGCAGTGCAGGGGCAGCACCACCAGGCCCCCACTCATGTCTCCCACCACCCCCACCCCCCAGCAGTGCAGGGGCACCCTCCACCAGGCCCCCACTCATGTCCCCCTGCACCCCCACCCCCCAGCAGTGCAGGGGCACCCTCCACCAGGCCCCCACTCATGTCCCCTATCATTCCCACCACCCCCACCCCCCAGCAGTGCAAGGGCACCCTCCACCAGGCCCCCACTCATGTCTCCCACCGCCCCCACCCCCAGCATCCAGGGGCACCCTCCACCAGGCCCCCACTCATGGCCCCTATCACCCCCACCCCCCAGCAGTGCAGGGGCAGCACCACAGGCCCCCACTCATGTCCAACTCATGTCTCCCACCACCCCCACCCCCCAGCAGTGCAGGGGCACCCTCCACCAGGCCCCCACTCATGTCTCCCACCACCCCCACCCCCCAGCATCCAGGGGCACCCTCCACCAGGCCCCCACTCATGGCCCCTATCACCCCCACCCCCCAGCATCCAGGGGCACCCTCCACCAGGCCCCCACTCATGGCCCCTATCACCCCCACCCCCCAGCAGTGCAGGGGCAGCACCACCAGGCCCCCACTCATGTCCAACTCATGTCTCCCACCACCCCCAACATCCAGGGGCACCCTCCACCAGGCCTCCACTCATGTCCCCCTGCACCCCCATCCCCAGCAGTGCAGGGGCACCCTCCACCAGGCCCCCACTCATGTCCCCTATCACCCCCACCCCCAGCAGTGCAGGGGCAGCACCACCAGGCCCCCACTCATGTCTCCCACCACCCCCACCCCCCAGCAGTGCAGGGGCACCCTCCACCAGGCCCCCACTCCTGTCCCCCTGCACCCCCACCCCCCAGCAGTGCAGGGGCACCCTCCACCAGGCCCCCACTCATGTCCCCTATCATTCCCACCACCCCCACCCCCCAGCAGTGCAAGGGCACCCTCCACCAGGCCCCCACTCATGTCTCCCACCGCCCCCACCCCCCAGCATCCAGGGGCACCCTCCACCAGGCCCCCACTCTTGGCCCCTATCACCCCCACCCCCCAGCAGTGCAGGGGCAGCACCACAGGCCCCCACTCATGTCCAACTCATGTCTCCCACCACCCCCACCCCCCAGCAGTGCAGGGGCACCCTCCACCAGGCCCCCACTCATGTCCCCCTGCACCCCCAGCATCCAGGGGCACCCTCCACCAGGCCCCCATTCATGTCCCCCTGCACCCTCACCCCCCAGCAGTGTAGGGGTACCCTCCACCAGGCCCCCACACATGTCTCCCACCACCCCAACCCCCCAGCAGTGCAGGGGCAGCACCACCAGGCCCCCACTCATGTCTCCCACCACCCCCACCCCCCAGCAGTGCAGGGGCACCCTCCACCAGGCCCCCACTCATGTCTCCCACCACCCCCACCCCCCAGCAGTGCAGGGGCACCCTCCACCAGGCCCCCACTCATGTCTCCCACCACCCCCACCCCCCAGCAGTGCAGGGGCAGCACCACCAGGCCCCCACTCATGTCCAACTCATGTCTCCCACCACCCCCACCCCCCAGCATTGCAGGGGCACCCTCCACCAGGCCCCCACCCATGTCTCCCACCACCCCCACCCCCCAGCATCCAGGGGCACCCTCCACCAGGCCCCCACTCATGTCCCCCTGCACCCCCACCCCTCAGCAGTGCAGGGGCACCCTCCACCAGGCCCCCACCCATGTCCCCTATCACCCCCACCCCCCATCAGTGCAGGGGCAGCACCACCAGGCCCCCACTCATGTTTCCCACCACCCCCACCCCCCAGCAGTGCAGGGGCACCCTCCACCAGGCCCCCGCTCATGTCTCCCACCACCCCCCCAGCATCCAGGGGCACCCTCCACCAGGCCCCCACTCATGGCCCCTATCACCCCCACCCCCCAGCATCCAGGGGCACCCTCCACCAGGCCCCCACTCATGGCCCCTATCACCCCCACCCCCCACCAGTGCAGGGGCAGCACCACCAGGCCCCCACTCATGTCCAACTCATGTCTCCCACCACCCCCACCCCCCAGCAGTGCAGGGGCACCCTCCACCAGGCCCCCACTCATGTCTCCCACCACCCCCACCCCCCAGCATCCAGGGGCACCCTCCACCAGGCCCCCACTCATGTCCCCCTGCACCCCCACCCCCCAGCAGTGCAGGGGCACCCTCCACCAGGCCCCCACTCATGGCCCCTATCACCCCCACGCCTCAGCAGTGCAGGGGCACCCTCCACCAGGCCCCCACTCATGTCCCCCTGCACCCAGGTCCTCACAATCCCCAATCATGTGCGTTATGGTCAGCCTCCACAGCCAAAAGGCCCTACCAAGTAACCCATTCACCCACATGGAAATGGAAATTACATGTTACACCCCCAATGTTCATAAAGCAAATGAACCCATGTCCGTCACACACAATGGTTGCAATTGAATGGGAAAACACCCAACATGACATGCATGAAACCAATGAGATGATACCACACAGTAAAGTATGAAAACAAAATTGTATTAAAAAAAATTGAATGCAAATGAAATGAAACAAACTACAATGGCAATGAAAAAAAGATAAGCTGCATGTCCGTCCAAAAAAATCAAAAATACAAATCCAAATCCAAAAAAAGTTGTCCAAAGTCACATTAAAAATAAAATCAATCCGAGAGAAAAATAAATGCAAAGACCATTGCTCCATGGTGAATAAATAAAAAAAAAGAAAAATCAAACAATCCAATGAAGAACTATGTACAAAACATCCAAGGGTCCATGAGCCCAACTGAACAAAGGAAACCTACAGAAAACCCTAACTAAAATGCAACTATATACAAAAAGTGGAGCAGTGTCCGTCGACTCCAAATCATAAGAAGAAACAAAGGAAACCTAAAACTAAAGAACTATATACAAAGGCGGCGGGCAAGTCCAGCGGCTCACTCCGTGGTGTTCCGGGCCAGGGCATCATCAAACTCCTCGTCTATGTCCCGGAGGCGGTCCTGTTCCATGGCCCGAGGGTCCGCAGGGACGACACCATCTGCTCCTCCAACCCCCTGCGGATTGCCTCAAGGCACTCGGCCCGCCTCAGGGCCCTCCGGATGGAGTTCTCCGCCCTGACCATCGTGAGCCGCGCCTCTTCCGCTCGCCGCCGCTCCGCACCTATCTGCTGGCCCAACCGCAGCCACACGGAAGACACTTCCTGTCCTGGGTCCTCCTGCCCTCCGGCCGATGCCTGCCCCTCCGATGTTGATGGCCCCGAGCCATGATGCCTCCACGTTGACTCTGCTGCTGCCTCCGACGCAACTGCCTCTGCCAGCACAACGGCATCCAGGCTGATGGAATCCACCGACGCCGTCGTGCACGTGCCCTGCCTGATGATGCCGGCACATCCTCCATCTGCTGGGGTACAGTTGCTGTGGTGTCCACCCCTGCTGGACCTCCGACTCCCGACTGTGGCAGGGATGGGATCCCCACCGAGCTGGCTGCATTGGTCAGGGCAGGTCCACAGGGGGCCCTGGTGGCATCTGGGCCAGAAGACGGCAAGGAGAACGACTGGCGTATAGCCTCCACAGAGGAGGAGAGGGCCGCCAGATTGGCCGACACATGCAGGAAACCCCCGAACATGGAAGATCCCAATTGGGCCACGTCGGCATGTTGCTCTTCGTGATGACGTGCGTGCTCCTCCCGGGAAGCACGCACGTCATCACAAATTGCACCCGCGCGGATCGCGACCCCAATCAGGACCTTCTCCATACGGCCACGGGTCCCCTCGTCCGCAGGTGGAGGGGAGTCAGGTGACATGGACATCCCCTCTACCTGCGGACGGGCCTGGGACGGGGCATCCCTGCTGGTGCATGGTGGTGCACTCACAGGGTCAGGGACAGCGACATGCACAGGCCCCTCCACGGTGACCTGTGCTGCCTCCTGCCCCTGGACTGCACCACTTGCACCAGCAGGGATGCCCCCACCAGGCCCCATGTGTGGTTCAGTGGCGGCCTCCTCCTCCTCTGTGGAAACCACCAACCTGGATGGCTCCTCACCGTCTTCCGCCGTAGCAGGCCCCTGTGGGGGCTCACCCGCCCCTTCCGCTGCAGCCGTGGGGGCATCCCCGCCGCCTTGCTCCACAGCGCCGTCTCCGCCCTCTTCTTCACTAGCCGCTGCGTAGAGGGAGACCTAGAACACAAGCATCAGGGTACTGTTCAATGGTCCCCTAGACAGGGAGCAATAGCAGATGAGTACCACTGTCAAAGTACACTTCCATCATGTCCCTCCACAACACATGGGTCAGTCCAGGCAAAACACACACAGTAACAGGCATGGTGCATGCCATGGACATTTCCATACATGTCCAATGGACTCTTGAAACATACAATGATATGGAACTCACATGCATCATGGGTCATGCCTATCACATGCACACACTACACCTCAGTCACATCCTCTGGCCTCATACACCCCAAACACAGCAGATACAAGGATAACTAGGCTGCATCAGTGAATCTGGGCATTGTCACACACATGTGTCATGCATCCATGGCATTCACAAGTCACAGACACGCAGGTCAGGCACACAGACATGGCTACCATATATGTACCTGGCATCAGCACCCATCCCTCACCCCCACCCATGTCCAGGAACAGAGACTGGCATGCTCTCATGTCTAAAATCTGCATAGGGCTCCCCATGTCGCATTTAAACACATGCAACAACCATGTGGTTCACACATCACTGGTCGCCCATGCATTACCATGATGTCCCTGCACACATACATGCATACATGGCCTATGTCACACATACAGGCAAGTATCAGACAACCAGCACACCGCAACATGCTCTGTCTCACACAGCAATGCTTGGCCACTTACCGCTCAACTCCAGACGGGTCTCCCTCTCAAGGATCTGGGCGTGGAGCGCTGGGCGTACGCGTTCCAGGACCCTCATCTGGATGGAACTCATGCGGCCCCGGCTCTCCTCCACGAGGCGCCGGGCCTTCACGAGGGTCCTGGACCTCAAGTCCTTCCAGCGCTTCTTGATCTTCTGGATGTCGCGGGTTGCCACCCCCTCCGCGTTGATGGCAACCACATCCTCTCCCGTCCTTCCTTGCTGGCGCGGGACGATCCAAAGAGGGCATCTGCCCCAGGACATGCTCCACCAGGACACCAACTTCGGTGGCAGTGAAGCTGGTGCCCCTCTGCCCCTCTGGCCTGGGGTTGCCACTGGTGCCAGATGTGGAAGTGCCCGACATGGCAACCCCAGAGGCAGGAGTGGGTGGGCAACTGGGTCCTGGGGCTGGGCTGTGGAGCGATGTTATCCCAGTCGGGAGTCTTCAGTTCCAGCAGGGGTGGACACAGCAACTGGACCCCTGCAGATGGCTGATGTGCAGGCACCAAATGGCAGGGCACGGTGGCAGCAGGCAGGCAGGCAGGCAGGCAGCAGCAGCAGATGGCACGTGGGAGGCTGCTCGGGGCACTGGGGGGCAGTAATTCGGCCTTCTGGGCAGGAGCGTGGTCTTCCGTGTGTTTTCGCGTGGCCAGCTTGATACGGAGTGATTTGGCACGTGAAAATCCTGCACGTCAGCGTGAAATTCGAGGAAAGGCCCTTAGCGCGTAAGCGTGTCAGCACGCATACGCGATTCTATTGGACCAAAGGCCCTCAGCGCGTAAGCGCGCCTGTGACGCGACCCGCACGGGTGTTTCCCTCATAGCACGTGATGACGGAATACACGTGGAAAGACTGCACGTCAGAGTGTAATTGCGTGTAATTGGACAAAAGTGCGCGTACACGCGATTGGCCTATGTACGTGTATTTCAGGGGTGCGCGGGCACTTACACATGCGAGTACATCAGCGCACGTGTATTCCGGGGTGCGCGGGAATTTCCACATGCTATTGGCCTGGGTACTGGATTTCAGGGGTGCGCGGGAAGTTTCACACGTGAGTACATTAGCGCACGTGTGTTCCGGGGTGCGCGGGAATTTCCACACGCTATTGGCCTGGGTACTGGATTTATGGGGTGCGCGGGAAGTTTCACACGCTTGCCCACAACACGCGCAAAGAAACACGTACGCCAGTAGGAAGCAGGCATACGTCGACCCGCGACGCATAAATTTGCGCGCAAAAAAAATAACAAGCTCAGACGCCAGGATGAATATACCGTTCCTAGCAGCAGTGGCCGTGGGCTACCAAAGGAGGAGGAGGAGGATAGTCAGGGCCAGAATATTCACACCCAGAACCAGCCTTTTCGGGATGCCTGATGACCAGGTGTATGGGAGGTACAGGTTTCCACCACACATAATACTGGACCTGGTGAGTGAGTGGGAGGATGACCTCACATCACCCACCCTGTGCTCCCAAGCACTCAGCCCCCTGGAGAAGGTCCTCAATGTAGTGCACTTCTTAGCCACTGGATCATTTCAGCGGACAAGTGCCATACTGGGTGGGGTGTCACAGGCCACGCAGTCACGCTGCCTACACCAGGTCTTGAACATCATCACTGCACGCCCATCAGTCCGCAGGCACATATACCTGCCCAGAACACCTGCAGAAAGGCATGCTGCCGCCCTGGATTTTTACGTTGTGGCACGATTCCCCAAAGTGCTAGGTGCCATCGACTGCACCCATGTGGCTCTACGTCCCCCCAGGGCATCTGAGCACATCTATAGGAACCGCAAGCACTGGCATTCCATCAACGTGCAGGTAGTATGTAATGCCAAGGGAATCATCACCTCAGTATATGCCAACTATCCCGGGTCCACCCACGACAGCTTCATTTACCAAATGTCCACCCTAAGCCGGGACCTAGAAGCTGGGCGGCATGGCGATACATGGCTGCCTGGTGAGTATGAATGCCACTGCACATGCATGCATGTCAGATACTGAGCAAGGTCACAACCCCACCAATGATACCAATCACCACCTCCACAGGGGACAGTGCCTACCCTCTCAGCCCCCACATGATGACGCCAATTCGGAACCCCACCACGCCACCCGAGGTAAGATATAACACAGCCCACATTGCAACCCGGGGCATAGTGGAGCGCACATTCGGAGTGCTTAAGTCACGCTTTCGCTCCCTTGACCGTTCTGGCAGGCAGCTGTTATACGCTCCCCCAGTAGTGTGCAGGATCATAGTGGCAGCATGTGTCCTGCACAACGTTGCAACACGCCGGGGCCTGGCCGTGGACATGGTGGTGCCCCCACATCCCCAACCACATGCACGCCCGCTGCGCATGGGAGGGGAAAGGGCAGGGGGGAGGCAGCCCATACACAGCTAGCGGCTAATTACTTCACATAGAAATCACACCCCTGTGGAGTGCACACTGCCCTGGCACATACCATCTGACAATCAGTGATGACTCAACCTGACACTAATCCTGAATGTCTGGAGAATCAACCGTCAAAACCATATCAGCCTGAGATTGTTCACCTGGAAGTGTTACAATGTGTGCATCCCTACCTACACAGACACCACCAATGCAGTTGCGTGAAAAAACACATTCATGCAGCTAAAATGAATACCCACTTGCAAAATGCAACATGAGGACAGTGCCATGTCACCCAACCCATCCCCAGCACCGCCACACGACACACCGTGCCATGTCATGCTATGTGCAGGTAAACAAAGTAATCCCCACAACATGACACAAGTGTCACAATGTACAGTGTCCCTAATTGAAACTTGCGACACCTGAAATGCTCACAGTAATGCAGGACAAACAACACACTTGAGCAGGTATTTAGCAAAAACACTTATCAGCTACTGACCCTCAAAACTACCATTAACATGACATTACGAATGTAAGGAATTAGTAGTCTCACCACCTGGAAATGCCTGCACTCCCACCACTTCCAACTGTATAGTGTTGCCGCCATGTAGAGTTGTAGGTGCACTGCTGCCAACATGGACCCCATCTCCAAAGTAGAGGGCCTTGTGTAGACATGAGGAAAGGACCTGCAAATTAGGAGGTAGACACGGATGATGAGTTACACATCAATGCAACATGCAGTGTACAACACAACAGCAATATGCACTAGGAATGTATACACAGTATTGACTAGACTACCCACACATGTAGTGGGAGTCCAATGTCACCATGTACGTCAATGTCACTTGGGCACACCCTTTGCAAGCCCATGGAAACGGGAAGCAGGAGGGGTGTGTGTGACATAAACCCAAGCATCTGAAGCAAATACATGACAAGCCTGCATGTGCCCAGCCACAATGCAGCGTATGCCCACGGGAGCCACACAAGGCAACACATTGTCCCAAAAAAAGAATATTTAAAAAAAAAATTTAAAAATCAAAAATGGCCATTAATGAGCCCGGGGGGGTTGGGGAGGCCACCCAGGAGGTCCGAGGACAGGGTGCACACCAAAACCCACCTGTGTGGATCTTGCGAAAAAAAACACCTCCATGGGCTCATGGCCCACACGGCTACCCTATTGTGGGAGTATCACTGCTGTCGCTATTATCACCCTGTGCAGCTGCATCCGGAGGTGGTTGCACTATGGGAGGCAGCCCACGCAAGGCCCTAGTCTGTTCTCCATGGCTGCAAGCATGCGGGTGTGGTAGGTCTCGTTCTGGAGGATGAGTGTGCGGAGGTCCCCATGCAACAACTCACGGGATGCCCGGACCTCCACCCTAGTTGCCTGCATCTCAGCTGAGAGCATACGGGTGAGACGCTCCAGCTGCTGTTCTGTCCTTCGGTTTGTTGAAGCCTCAAGCTCAACAAGAGTCGTCCTGAGGTGAAGGAGTTCCAGCCTCAGGGCTTTCCTGTGGCGCTGGGACTCTATGGAGATGGCTTCCTGCAGAGTCGCCAGTGCCTCCCGCCTGTCCCTGTTGGACGAAAACATGTCCTCCATGTGTGACTGGCAGATGGAGTCGGTTGCCTGCTGTAGTCGCTCCATCAGCCTTTCGGGGGGGGACAATGGAAGTGGCCACCCTATCCATGGCCTGAGCCATCATCTCTGATGATGCTGCCTGTTGGGTTGCCATACCGTAAATGGATTGCTCCCATGCAGTATTGACAGGTGGCGTACGGCCACCACGTCGGCGGGCACCACACCTGTCTGGGGCAAGGCGAACTGTGCCTTGCTGTGCCGGCACTGCCTGAGGCTGCAAGACTGCCTTCCCCCTCTGATCTGCTGGCCCAGGAACAGGATCAGATGTCGCGGAGTGTGACCCTGCATCCGTAACCACCAAAGGCGTAGCTGCCAACACTGACATCCCCATTGAGGGTTCTGACCCTGGTGCAGGTGGGTGGGACAGAACAGAATCCCTCCCAGGAACACTCACCTGCGACGGCATGTAGGTCTCATCATCCGAATCAACACCTGAGTACAGCTCGGGGGAAGTGCAGCCATAGACACCCCTTGAGAGCACGACCTGCAGCAGGTGTGGGTTCTCACCCACCACCACACCACGTCCCTCACTGGTGGTCGGTCGGCCCTCGGACCCCTCCTGGGTCTGCACCATCTCCACAACCCCAGCAGCATCAGGTGCGTCTTCCCCTGCAAAGACATAAAAGCAAACAAATGGAAACAGGCATTAGCACCATGGCACACAATGAGGGCTGAGAAGCAACAGAACCAGTACTTGATTGACACATGTCCCACATGACTAAAACCCTCCCATGCATGCACCCTCACTGCGTATGAAGGGCAGGCAAATGGCACACACTGATGACACCAAGATGGAAGGGGAACACATTTTCTGCATGCTGACTGGCAGTGGCATCACACATTGGCCTGTGATTGGCAGGTGAAATACACATGCCATCACACAGATGGCATGTACCATTGCTATTGAGTGAAGATGGAGAGGAGGGCAGCACTTATTCATTCAGTCCAGTTCCCTCATGTAATAGCTTTTCTAATTCAAACAGGTCTGATTTTTCACCTGGAGCTGCCAGTCCAAAATGGTCCGATTGCACAGGGACATGTCTAAACAAATGATATCCAGGTAACAAAGTCACTCCACTTTACCATAGCCATGTCAGACATGTGACTAGAGGACTGAGAAATGCCTAGTAAAAGTGGTGGAATGCAAACAATCTGCCTGAATGAACAAAGAAAAATAAGCAACAATGTTGTTGCAAGGTGACACTTCAAGGGCAACTGGCGTGCTGTTGGGCTATATGTCTACTGTTGGCAGAAGGGATACTGCTATGGCCAAATGCTGCTGCGCAGAATGTATTGCATGAAGCACATGGGTGATCCAAACGACTCAGGCGTACACACCCTCACCTGGCACACAAACAGAAGCCCTCACACACACACCATGCACATGGATGACACACACATGCATGTGCACTCACCGGACAATGCCTCATAATCAGGCAGATCTCCCAGCCTTGGATCTGTTCCTCCGTGACGTAGGTCCCAGCGACTGACTCATGTGGAGTGAGTTCCATGTCTTCTACTGGAGACCCACCTCCAGTCACTAGAGTTGCGGCATGACTTGAGGCCAGCTTATTCTTTGCCCTGCGCTTTAGGTCATTCAGCGCTTATAGCAATCATTGGCTGTGCGCCTCACGATTCCAAGGGCACTTATGATGTCCGCAACGGTCTGCCAGTGTGCCTGCCGTTGTGCAGGTGTGGTCTTGGATCCTGCAACAATGACCATCTCGTTATCATGTGCGGACACATACTCGACAAGTGCATTCAGTTCGGCATCCGTGAAGCTGGGCTTCCTCGACGGGCCGGACTGTGTAGCCGTGTCTGGGGCATCAGCCTGTGCCGGACGAGCACTCTTCCTTTTCCGCTTGAAAGGTGGTGGTGATCCTGAGTGTCCTACGCCGCTCTGGACACTAGGGGCAGGAGCCCTGGTGGACTCTGTATCAGGAGTGTGGGATTGCACACTCAGCATGGGAGTTGGTGCAGTTATTGGCTCAAGTGTAATGGTGTCAGGGGGAATGTCAGCAGGATGGACTAGGACCGACACTGTCCTGGCTGGGTGTGTGAGAGCTGGGGTGGATGGAGCTGCAGCTGCCCCTGCAGCCTCTCCACCCTGCCTACTTGGGGCAGCAGATGACCTTGCTGCCCCTGATCCACGTGGCCTGATGACATCAACGTGCACCGGCGCACGTGTCATAGTCCTGCTGACCTGGAAGTCAGCCATGGAGTCAGCCAGGTCTGGTGCCACAATGGGCTGGTCCAACAAGGGCTGAGCATGGATGGTGTCAGCCACATCAGCCTCAACCAGGGGGGGGGATTATGGGTGCCCTTGACTGGTCCTCCACACATGGGGGGGCAGGGGCACCCTGCAAGTAACGACCACGTCCCCTACCGGATCCACCACGGCCACCACTTGTGGCTCGTCCACCTTTGCCACCCTTATGGATTCCTCGCCTCCCAACCATGGCACTGATGTTAATGTGCGTATGGGAGTGGCTGTAAACTATTGTCCTGGGCAATTGGGGGTCAAAGGGGTTGGTTACCAGATGGTAATTGTACCCTAGTGCTCTAGCAAGGCTGAATGTGACCCCTGGGGAAAGATGACGGGTCACGCAACGCACAGGAAGCCCAAAAAAGGGAGATGACGTGCACGCAACCCCTCATAGACCACGTGTGCGGAAAAAAAACCCTGCACTACGCTGTGGCACCCAGTAACACAAGAATGAACGTATGCGTGTCACACGCAGCCTAGAATGACCTCTGAAGGGGTAGGCTACACACGGGGCAAGCACAGATGTTAGATACGTGCGTGACTCACCGTCTGCCAGGAAAAAGAGCGTGAAAAAGAAGCGCGTGTGCGCGTTGGCAACACCCCCGCCAAAAGAAAAATTGTACGCTGTCTGAGGAGACAGGACAACAGTAGAAGGGAACACTGTTTGAGGGAACAGGCCCAGGAAAACCAGAAAAAGAGAAAAAAGAGAAAAAGCTGTCAGAGGTAACAGGGAGTACGAACTTGAAACGGCGTGAAGTAAATCGCGTGTGAAACAACAAGAAGTACAGATTTCACCCACTCGCTCTCCACGAAAAGCACGTACAAGGAAATGGTGTTCTACACGTACCTTTTATGCAGGCCCACACGTCCAGCATCACTTACGCGGCGTGTATGCGCTAGGGCCATTTCCACCAATTACACGCTTTGTCACTTCCGCGTGTAGGGCCATTTCCACCAATTACACGCTTTGTCACTTCCGTGTGTACGCGCTAAGGCCATTTCCACCAAGTACACGCTTTGACACTCGGACGTGTCTTTCATTTTTTTAACACGCAACATTTCCAACGTGTGCCATATTCAACGTGCACGTGACTTCATAGACGCGCATACGCTGGTGGCCTTTGGGCCAACGAATGTACAGACGTGTGCTGACGCGTTTACGCGCTAAGGGCCTTTCCTCGAATTACACGCAGACGTGTTGGATTTTCACGTGCAAAATCACTCCGTATCAAGCTGGCTACGCGTTCACACACGGAAGACCACGCTCCTGCCCAGAAGGCCGAATTACTGCCCCCCAGAGCCCTGAGCACGCTCCCACCTGCCATCTGCTGCTGCCTGACTGCCTGCTGCCCACGTGCCCTGCCATTTGCTGCCTGCACATCAGCCAGGGGTGCTGTTGCTGTGACCACCCCTGCTGGAACCGAAGACTCCCGACTGCTTTTCCATCGCCCCACAGCCCAGCCCCAGGACCCAGTTGCCCACCCACTCCTGCCTCTGGGGTTGCCATGTCGGGCACTGCAACATCTGGCACCAGTGGCAACCCCCGGCCAAGGAGGCAGAGGGGCACCAGCTTCACTGCCACCGAAGTTGGTGTCCTGGTGGAGCATGTCCTGGGGCAGTATGATGCCCTCTTCGGAAGGTTGCGCGCCGACAAGGAAGGACGGACTCGGATCTGGATGGACATCGTGACTGCCATCAACGCGGAGGAGGTGGCAGTCCGCGACTACGAACGTGTCAGGAAGCACTGGGAGGACTTCAGGTCCAGGACCCTCAACATGGCCCGGCGCCTCCTGAAGGCACTTGTCGGAAGGTCAGATGAGGGTCCTGGAACGCATATCCCCAGCGCTCCACATCCAGTTCCTTGAGAAGCAGACCCGTCTGGAGTCGAGCGGTAAGTGTACATGCATACTGATTGTAAGCTGTGCGTGTGGTGGTGTGCCTGGAGTGTGCAGGTTGAACATGTATTTTTATGTGGGCAAGTAGGGGGGGTGTACAGGGCCGTGAGGGTGACAGATGCGAGGGGTCTCATGTGTGACACATGGATGGTGCTTGTGTGTGTGGGCTTGCATGGCACAGGATGTGGAGGAATGACTGTCAGGTGTGACATGGATGTCGATCAAAACACTGCGACAGTTGGCGGAGGTGTACACATGCATGCAAGTTTGGTGGTGTGTGTGCATGTGTAGTGTACTCCCTATGTTGCATGTGATGTGTGGATGACCTTTGGCTGCTCATGCTGTTGTATGTGAATGGATGGTGCAGGCTGTTGCAATATGGCTGTGGTATGGCTCATATGTGCAAGTTGAAATGACATGTGTGTTGGGGATTGTGATGCCATGTCTGAGGTTTACCAATGCCACTCACATATAACTGTCATGTGTGTATGAGTCCATTTTACAGTGCCCTGATGCCTGTGTCTTCTTTCTCCGTGTCTGCAGCGTCAACTGATGAAGAGGGCGGAGAAGGTGCTGTGGAGCACAGCGGCAGGGGTCGCACCACCAGCCGGAGACGCAAGGCCCGGATCCCCTCCCAGGTTGTGATCTCGTCGGGGAGTGAGGAGTCCGGTGCCGTGTCCCAGGCCGCAGCTGCCGAGGGGAGGTCCAAAAGGCGGAGGTTGGAGTTGGACTCCTCGGCAGCAGAAGGGGCAGCTGGGACCCCACAGGGCCCAACGGAGGAAGATGGCACGGAGTCATCCAGGTTGGTGGGGGGTTTGGTGGAGGAGGAGGCCGTGCAAGCGACAGAGGCGGGCTCTGGAGGTGGGGATTCCACTAGTGCTAGTGGTGCAGTGCAGGATCAGGGACAGGAGGCAGCGCAGGCCGCCGCGGAGGTGCCTGTGTGCAATCCTGTCCCTGCTCCTGTCACTGCATCATCTTGCACCAGCGGGGATGCCTACCTCCAGACCCGTTCTCAGGGAGAGGATTGGCTTACAACACCTGGCCTTCCACTCCCTGCGGATGTGGCTATCCTGCACCAGGTTGAGCCTGTCCAGGGTGGGGTGGCGTTGCGTCAACGGGCCATGCGAGCTGACCTGCAGTCTTTTCATGATGAGTCTGCACGTCTTCTCGCATGGCTCGTTGACCGCGTTGACCCACTGGGACAGCTCACCAGGGCTGGATTCCTCCGTTTCCTGGACCTTGTTCCGACCCCCTTCTCCACAGAACCCCCTATGCCCCAGTTGTCCTCCATGCCATCTTCCCACCCATGTGTCACCTGGGTGCCCTGTGGAGCTGCCTCCGACCGTGCGGCCAGGCTGGTGGACAACAGATCCCTGCCACAGTCGGGAGTCGGACGTCCAGCAGGGGTGGCCACATCAACGACTGCACCCCAGCTGGAGGAGGATGTGCAGGCACCATCGGACAGGGTACATGGACAGCAGCAGCTGCAGCAGCAGGAGGCTGTAGGTGGGAGCCACGATAGCTCGGGGCCTTCAACATCAGAGGGGCAGGCATCGGCCGGAGGGCAGGAGGACCCTGGACGGGCAGTGTCTTCCGTGTGGCAGCGGTTGGGCCACGCCATAGATGCGGAGCAGCGGCGGGCAGAAGAGGCGCGGCTCACGATGGTCAGGGCGGAGAACTCCATGCAGAGGGCCCTGAGGCGGGCCGAGTGCCTCGAGGCAATCCGCAGGGAGTTGGAGGTGAACATGTCGGCGTCCTGCGGACCCTCGGGGCCATGGAACAGGACCGCCTCCGGGACATAGACGAGGAGTTCGATGATGCCCTGGCCCGGAACACCACCGAGTGAGCCGCTGGACTGGCCCGCCGCCATTGTATATAGTTATTTAGTGATAGGTTTCCTTTATTGTTTATTTTTATTTGGAGTCGACGGACACTGCTCAACCTTTTGTATATAGTTCCATTTTAGGTAGGTTTTTTTGTAGGTTTCATTTCTTCTGTTGGGATGATGGACCCTGAATACTTTGTACATAGTTGGACTTTGCATTTGGATATTTTTTTTACTATGAATATTTTTTTCCATGGAGCAATGGTTTTCTATTTCATTTTTCCCTTCATTTCCTTTTTATGGACTTGAACTTTGGAAGACATTTTTTTGGATTATTATTTATTGATTTTAATTTGAAAAGGGACAGCCAGCTTAATTTGCTTTATTTTATACTTGTGTATATTGTTTAATTTTGATTGCCATTACTGTTGTTTTTAATACATTATTTTGATTTTTTCATTCTTCAATGTGTGGTTTCATCTCATTGTTTTCATGCATGTCATGATATGGGTTTTCAGGTTCACTTGCAACCATTGTGTGTGTGTGTGAGACACATGTGTTCATTTAGATTGTTTCCATTGGAGTAGTATCATGGGTGCATGTAATACTTGGTTGTGTCTTTGGGCTGTGGTGGCTGGCCATGAGGCCCATGCTTGAGGATTGTCAGGGCCTGTGGGCAGGGGGACATGAGTGGGGGCCTGGTGGAGGCTGCCCCTGCACTGCTGGGGGGTGGGGGTGATGGGAGACATGAGTGGGGGCCTGGTGGAGGCTGCCCCTGCACTGCTAGGGGGTGGGGGTGGTGGGAGACATGAGTGGGGGCCTGGTGGAGGCTGCCCCTGCACTGCTGGGGGTGGGGTGCAGTGGGACATGAGCGGGGGCCTGGTGGAGGGTGCCCCTGCTCTGCTGGGGGGTGGGGGTGATGGGGGACATGAGTGGGGGCCTGGTGGTGCTGCCCCTGCACTGCTAGGGGGTGGGGGTGATAGGGGACATGAGTGGGTGCCTGGTGGCGGCTGCCCCTGGTGGCTGGGGGGTGGGGGGGGTGGGGGACATGAGTGGGGGCCTGGTGGAGGGTGCCCCTGCACTGCTAGGGGGTGGTGGTGGTGGGAGACATGAGTGGGGGCCTGGTGGAGGCTGCCCCTGCACTGCTAGGGGGTGGGGTGATAGGGGACATGAGTGGGTGCCTGGTGGCGGCTGCCCCTGGTGGCTGGGGGGTGGGGGACATGAGTGGGGGCCTGGTGGAGGGTGCCCCTGCACTGCTAGGGGTGGGGGTGGTGGGAGACTTGAGTGGGGGCCTGGTGGAGGCTGCCCCTGCACTGCTGGGGGTGGGGGTGGTGGGGGACATGAGTGGGGGCCTGGTGGAGGGTGCCCCTGCACTGCTAGGGGGTGGGGGTGGTGGGAGACATGAGTGGGGGCCTGGTGGAGGCTGCCCCTGGTGGCTGGGGGTGGGGGTGGTGTGAGACATGAGTGGGGGCCTGGTGGAGGGTGCCCCTGCACTGCTGGGGGGTGGGGGTGGTGGGAGACATGAGTGGGGGCCTGGTGGAGGCTGCCCCTGCACTGCTGGGGGGGTGGGGGTGGGAGACATGAGTGGGGGCCTGGTGGAGGGTGCCCCTGCACTGCTGGGGGGTGGGGGTGGTGGGAGACATGAGTGGGGGCCTGGTGGAGGCTGCCCCTGCACTTCTGGGGGTGGGGGTGCAGGGGGACATGAGTGGGGGCCTGGTGGAGGCTGCCCCTGGTGGCTGGGGGGTGGGGGTGGTGGGAGACATGAGTGTGGGCCTGGTGGAGGCTGCCCCTGCACTGCTGGGGGTGGGGGTGCAGGGGGACATGAGTGGGGGCCTGGTGGAGGGTGCCCCTGCACTGCTGGGGGGTGGGGGTGATGGGGGACATGAGTGGGGGCCTGGTTGTGCTGCCCCTGCACTGCTAGGGGGTGGGGGTGATAGGGGACATGAGTGGGTGCCTGGTGGCTGGGGGATGGGGGTGGTGGGGGACATGAGTGGGGGCCTGGTGGAGGGTGCCCCTGCACTGCTGGGGGGTGGGGGTGATGGGAGACATGAGTTGGGGCCTGGTGGAGGGTGCCCCTGCACTGCTAGGGGGTGGGGGTGGTGGGAGACATGAGTTGGGGCCTGGTGGAGGCTGCCCCTGCACTGCTGGGGGTGGGGGGGGTGGGGGACATGAGTGGGGGCCTGGTGGAGACTGCCCCTGCACTGCTGGGGGCTGGGGGTGATGGGAGACATGAGTGGGGGCCTGGTGGTGCTGCCCCTGCACTGCTAGGGGGTGGGGGTGATAGGGGACATGAGTGGGTGCCTGGTGGCGGCTGCCCCTGGTGGCTGGGGGGTGGGGGTGGTGGGGGACATGAGTGGGGACCTGGTGGAGGCTGCCCCTGGTGGCTGGGGGGTGGGGGTGGTGGGAGACATGAGTGGGGGCCTGGTGGAGGGTACCCCTGCACTGCTAGGGGGTGGGGGTGGTGGGAGACATGAGTGGGAGCCTGGTGGAGGCTGCCCCTGCACTGCTGGGGGTGGGGGTGGTGGGAGACATGAGTTGGACATGAGTGGGGGCCTGGTGGAGGGTGCCCCTGCACTGCTGGGGGGTAGGGGTGGTGGGAGACATGAGTGGGGGCCTGGTGGAGGCTGCCCCTGCACTGCTGGGGGGGTGGGGGGTGGGAGACATGAGCAGGTGGGCAGGGTATTCCCCTGTTTTGTGGGCTGCCTGCAGGGGCCGTGGAGGGTGTACAGGGAACACCTGTGAGGACCCACCCAGCCTAATCACGTGTGTAACTTCCCGCGCACCCCTGTAATACACGTACCCAGCCAAATCGTGTGTGTAACTTCCCGCGCACCCCTGTAATACACGTCGCGTGTAAAACTTCACACGTACCCCTGTCATACACGTACCCAGCCAAATCGCGTGTGATAATTCCTGCGTACCCCTGTAATACACCCTGGCTAATCGCGTGTAGGACTTCACGCGTACCCCTGTAATACACGTACCCTGGCTAATCGTGTGTAAAACTTCCCGCGTACCCCTGTAATACACTTACCCTGGCTAATCGCATGTGAAACTTCCCGCGTACCCCTGATATGAACGTTACCGCTTTGCGTTTCTTGTTTGGCAGCCCTGTAAACTGGTCCAGGGTTAGCGCAGCCCTTTGCGATGATTTAGCGATTTTGATGGCTTTTCCTTGCGCGAGGGCGTTCTTGGGGGCGTTACTAGCGCTGCTGCAGGGTCGCTGCGATACTCTGCGCCGCGGCTGGTTTGGGAGCCTAAAATCCATGAATACGCTGTGCGCGGAAATCGGTTTTGGCGCACGCGCCTGGCGCAGACAATCGCACACGGACACTCTGCGCCAGCCGCTTGCAACACTTTTCTGCGAAATTCTATGAATTACCCTGTAAATAGTTTAGAAAAATCAATCTCAAACACAGCAGGCTTGGAAAAGATATTAAAATGATCCTTAAATTGCAGAGTAATGCTTAAACGTAACCTTGACGTGGACCAAGGACTAGTTAATGGAGCACTGGGTACAATTGTTGGCTTTCAAACATACCCACGTGACAACAAAATTCAGTTTGTCAATATTCTCTTTGACAAACTTTCAGAAGTAAAAAGAATAGGACGCTCAACAGCTCGATTCCTTCTCTTCAAAGACAGGTATGTACGCAGAGAACAATTTTCTCTAACTCTTGCATATGCAGTCACCATTCATAAATCACAAGGTCTTACTCTAGACAAAGCAATGATAGACATTGGTAACACAGTCTTTAAAGAAGGAATGAGCTACGTAGCACTGTCACGCCTACGTACAATACACGGTCTATTTCTAATAAACTTTGATACAAGTAAAGTAAACGCTGATATTCCTTTCATTTTAGAATACAATAGACTTCGTTCACTATACACCCCCATCTACAAACATATCCTGTTCCACAAAAAGGAAAATGTTCTAAAAGAAAACTAAATCAAACAGAAATGCAACAGGATGTCACTGCAAATCCTCCAAAGAGACTAAAAGAAACTAAAACTTCATCAAGTACCACAAGCAAAAAAGAATCAATTAGGGAAAGTAAACCAGGTACTTCTTTAAAGAAGGAAGACAAACTCCAAAAAAAGCAGTTAGATACAGAACTACCTGGACCATTTAAATTCTCAAATATAGTTGGTGTAAGTTGCTACGCAAATGTAGCAATGAATATTCTATTTCAATTACCACCAATTGTTGACAACATTTACTTACACAGTACAGACCTATTGTGTTTGCAAATGTTAGTACTTCACAGAAATGCAGCAAACAATCCTGACAACACGTATAGTGTTTATGGAATAAGACAACAATTGGACTACTGTGCTGGAATGGTGAAATTCACTGTAAACTCACAGGAAGATCCACAAGAATTTCTAATGCACTTACTATTAGTACTGGAAAACAAAAACATACCTATAAATGAAATCTTCCAGATTTCATACATGTGGAAACATACATGCACTCTCTGCAACAATGTGACACAAGAACAAATCCCCAATGAGCGTTTTGTCTATATATCAATACCTAATTGTGAATCCGTTCCATTTCAGCAACTTGTACAAAATGCAAACCACGGTAGATTATGTTCTACCTGCAATTCGGATAATCGCTCCACATTACTAATACAAACACATAGTAAATATGTAATACTAATGCTTCTACGTTACAATGCAGATGGTACGAAAAACAACTGCAAGCTGACTGGATTCACACATGGTCAAATATCACTTGGTAGGAAAACCTTCACAACAATATGTATAATCTACCACGCAGGAGCCACAACCAACTCAGGGCACTACACTGCATATATAAAAAAAATGTGGCTGGTTTGAATGTAATGTTAGTACCGTTACTCTAAAGCAGAGATTACCAGCTAATCTTACAAACGCGTATTTAATGTTCTTAAAACCAAAATTTGATAACTCAACTGTACTTAAACCTTAAGTACACTTGTAGTAAAAAAATATAAACTGTCACAATATTTCAAAACCTATCTAACTGCCCAAAGATTCTACAACAACTAATCAGATAAATTAATACCACTCAAATAGAGCAAAAAATAGACAGTTAGAATACGCCAATTGGTATCTAACTGTCCCAAAATTTACAAATATGCAAACAGATAAATCAATACCACGAAATGATATCAAAACATAAACAGTTAGAATACGCCTACTGGTATCTAACTGGGCCAAAATTTTACAATATCCAAACAAATACCTAATATCTTACTGCACACAAAAACTGAAACAATCCAATGCATAAAGCATTAGGCAGAAAGAACAAGTAAACGCGGAAAACAAACAAATAAATAAACTGTAGCATAACAGAAAAAGGGTTTTTTTTTTAATCCAACATGGATTTTTTTTCTCCCACAGACCCAATGATTTTAGCAACAAACACAGAAACTTTGCAAATTGCACAGTACTCTGGTTTGTAATCTACTAAATATGAGGGTCAATAAAAAGAAGAAAATGTTGATTGTACAATGTAATAAGTCATTATAAAATACTAATACTAACATGCTATTTTCTTTTATTACAGAAATGAACAAGAAAAACATGGACTCCTGTTACTAAACCAAATAGTACGTATAACAAGATAAATACAACCATCGCACCATATCACACCCATACAAGCTTATAACATTGTTCCTTATAAATTAGTTTTTGACCCAAAGTTAAAAGCCACTATGGGTGTGATATGCTGCGGTGGTTGTGACCAGGGCATACACTCTTGGGTGCATGGCCAAATGGCCATGCACCCAACATTCTATACCCTGGCCACAACCACTGCAGCATATCACACCCATAGATGCAAGCATTGCAACCATTTTTATGTCCGCGGACAGGGGGAAGGTCCTAGGACACATTCAACTTGCCAGAGGACAATACAAACAGCGGCCTCAGGACACCCCCATTTTCTTTATGTACGAACATTTCAGGACACTGCGATTGTTCTTAAAACATTTTCACCCTGCCAACGAACAATACAGACAACGTCTCCAGGACACCCCCTGCAAACATTCCAGGACCCCACTAGTGTTCTTAGAACACTTTCAAGTTGACACCGAATCCATTCTGTTTATTTACGAACATTCCAGAACAGCCGTGTTGTCCGCAGACAAATCGAACACAACAAAAGCGTCTAGCACATAAATAAAATACAACTTTGAACCTATCTCATACTCCCCCATCCTCCCCAAAGACTTCTACACACCAACACACTCTACTAAATGCACATTTTGAACAAACTTTCACCGCGCTGTCTGCGGACGTCCGCAAATGCAAGATGGCGGGCGCAACAGAAAATCTGACGCGCACCACGCCGCCCAATCAGCGAACACGTTGCATGTCCGCGGACATGACGCAAGCCGCTGGGCCAATCGGGGTGCTGTCCGCGCAGCGAACAGGGAAGTCCGTCCGCGAAGCGAACACAGATATCACTAATTTTTTTGCCTTACATTTTGGTCATTTTTTAAAAAACTACTGGATGTATTTACACCAAATCTGCAAAAGCACGCATTCGGGAACAGGCCGCCGCTCCTGCCACAAATTTGGTGTAAATCCGTCCAGCGGTTCGGGCTGTAGCCGTGCGCTAAGTTTTTTCCCATTCAGTCTATGGAAAAAAAAAAGTTTTGGGACCCCCCCTATAACTTTCCCCCCTTGGACGAATCCTCACCAAACTTTGCAAAAAAATTCAGAGTGGGCCATATACTTTTTTTGCAAAGTTTGGTGAGGATTCGTCCAGGGGGAGCGAAGTTATAAGCCACCCAAAAAGTGTTCTTCCTATGGAAACACCAACTTAACCATAACTACATGGCCACTACCGTGGCCATGTAATATATATATGTGTATATATATACATATATACACATATATAAATATATATGTATATAATTTAGGCTGTATTATGTACATTCATGATTTGTTTTAGTGTGCCACACGTCTGTTTATCAATATTTGTTAAAGCAATATTACATTTCATGTAGAACATTTTTGGGCACCTAGGAGTAAAGCAGCCATCTTTAAAAACATGCCTTCACCTCTGTGGTTGAAACTATGAACATACTTGCAGTGCAGTGCTCCTCTCCCTTGTTTTGCAGTAGGGATAGAAGATAAACTCGGACATTGAGCATTCTGTTCAACCCTCATGGACACTTATACAAACAATGACCACAATATCCACCTAGATTGTTTAATTTATAGATTGGTGGATTTAGCACAGCATATGTACTATGATTTTTTGATTGATAACCTTTTTTGCTATTTATTGATTTGTGTTTTTTTTCGTCGCTTAGTTAGTACTATTTTTAATACATGTTTTATTTCTAAGCAACGTGGGCACGATAGGCTTAGTAGTAGAGACTAAAGCTTACCATTTGTGTGACTACAAAGAAGGCTACAAAACAATATGGCAAGGACAGGGCGAAAACCTAATGGCATGGCTGTTTAGAGTATATGGATCTCAAAATGGCATTATGCAGTAAAATATTAACCTACTCAGAGGTGTACTGAAAAAAATTAGCAGACATGTGTTCGCTGCCACAAGTCCATCCTACGCACATCTAAAAGCAAACAAAACAGTTTCTATGGAAAGGGAAAAAGGATACAAAGTACCCCTACCATCTCCCAATGTAAAGTTGTGTTGTATGGTAAAACAATACAAGAATCTCATACAGAGAACAGACTCTCCCCGCACTGGTAACCTTATGGGCTGAGCAGTTCCCCAAAGGTAAGTGAGTTGGACAATGGAAGTAAAGCAAAAAGATTTTACTTAGCTCCAAAAAGTCAGTACAGGGTTCAAGCCATAGCAAATCGGTAGGAGTATCATTGATATCAATGAAAGCCAAGTTGCAAAAAGAATTATCTTTCCAACAGCCTGCAAGGCCAAACATCTACAGATATGCTGCCAGGGATGCCGCAGCTGTTGACAAAATGAGAACATGGGAGGACAATGCGCCAAAATAGAAGAACATTAAAATGTATAGTACTTATCGTCAAGCCCAAATATAGACATGCATCTATTTCCGCTCAGAGCATAAATGGACTGCATGTTTCTCTATGGGATCTGAATTTATGGCAAGTATATTACAGCAATGCAAAACCTCCCAGGTTCATGATACTAAGCCCTTCCTCCCAATAGCACCTTCAACATAGTCAGTAGTTGGATGAGAGAGAAATGGCTCTGTCTAAACAATCAGAAAACAGAGCCACTACTCCTGGCCACACCAAATCTAAGAAACTGGGCAGTGCATATGCCTTTATGCTACTGGGCACCCACCCTGTTAAGATAACGAGGAAGGCAAAGTTATTAGGCATTTACCTGAACCCCAACATGAATATGAATGCTCATGTATCTACTACAGTTAGTATTGGACATCTCTATCGTCGCCTGTTACGGCATATAAAGCCCTTTATATCAGATGCGAACGCTGCTACTATTGCAAGGGCCATCATCGGGAGCAAGCCATATGGCAATGCCCTGCTGATAGGTGCACCAGCATAAGACATTTCTAGGCTTCAGGTGGTGAAGAACCTGGCTGCCAGGATAGTGGCCAATGTTGATCTACAATCTCATATTTCGCCAACAATGGAAAAGCTCCAATGGCTTCCCGTTGCGCAACAGATTAAGTTCAAGGTCTTTACCATCATTCATAAATGCTTGCATGGTGAAGCAGCAGCCTACACCAAAGCCCGACTGCAGTGGTATAAACCTTCACACTCTCTGCACTCTACTTTGCAGCAGTTTCTGATATACCTATTAAGCATACTTGACCCGGCGGAAGATCTTTCCAGTTCCTTGCACCGCCCTTAGGGAACGCAATACCACTCCATGTTAGGTTAGATCCCATCTTGACATCTTTTAGGAAGAGCTTGAAAACCTCTCTTTTCTGAATCATTCACCTAATTGTACCAAGTTTCCTGAATCATCTTCTTGATATGCTGAACTTGCATGACTGCTGTCCTTTATTTGTTTATGCTGTGCTTTATGTCGCAGCACTTTGACGCCCACAGGCTTTAGCGCTATACAATAAATAAATACAAATAAGAGATTAAACATTGGCATGCCTGACTCTACTCAAGCCTAGGAGGTAAGAGTCCTTGGCAGAAGCACTAAGGTGACCATCATGGCCCAGTTAATATTCTTTTCAGAAATTAAAAATTAACCTGCCAGGCCCAAAAAACAGACTATAAAAATAGGCCAATATTGAGTTCTTAGTAAACCTCCATTTTCTTGAACTAGATGTTTACACCCCACTTGAAGTTGGGGCCTTTGAATCGCTAAATGTTATCCTACTTTCCACCAAGGAGCACTACACTCTCCCTACTTAGGAAGAAACTATCCGTAGGGGGTTGGGGTGAACTGCTTATCTAAAATGGATAACAAAAGAAATTTAAAAGAAAGTTGTAATCTGATCCAAATATTTATGTGAAACCTTCAGAGGGGGATCTAGACACGTATTCTACCGTCGACTGTATATGTATAATTCTGTATTCTACTTCTTGTTTAATAAACGTATTGATGGCGTTAAGACCTTTACTACATCAGAGCAGATAAAAAGATTCAAGAAAGACTTAAACAAATATATCATTTTTAAAGTATATCTGTAAATGAAAGAGAACTAAAAATTGATAAATAAAACTAGTGAAAGCCAGGAGAACAAAGGTGGAAATAGGAAAGCAAGATTCAGAGTTAACTCTTCTTTAGTAGTGAGGGAAGTGCTGAAGGAGATTACAAAGAAAATGAAGGATTGAGGATGACCTACAGAGGGAAGAACAAGGGACACATGATAGAGGTTCATACAGAGGAAGGAATAGAGGGCAGGGAAGGTGAAGAGGTACATTTGGAGGATCAAAACCCAAAGATGACCAGTAGTGGTCGTCCCTGGTAGAAAATCTGTCAAATCAAGAGCTAACTAAAGAAGAGATCCAAGTTCTAGAAAAAGGTTTGGGCTATGTCCTTACAAAAGAACATTATCCATGTTTGTAGAGTGACATTTCAGTGTTTAATGTGTAAAATCCATTTATGCCAATGTTTTGAAAATAAGGAGAATTACATTGAGAATTACACAGGATTTATAAATCCTTCTGACGTTAACGCTCCAAAACATTCTAGAACTGCTGAAACCCTAGTCCCCGCAGTAAAGTATTAAAAGAGATTGAATCTATAGAGTAAATACTATTAATGCGGAAAATCAGGCTCTAAAAGATCTGATGAGTAATCAATTTATAGTAATTAGAAGGGTAGATAAGGGAGGAGCAATAGTAATCCTCTGTCGGCTAGACTATTAAAATGAATGCCTTTCTTGCTTGTCGATTTTTTAAACTTTGAGACGACTCTGGGACCTGAAGCCTTAGAGTTGTCTCTTTTCGATAATCTTGGTCTAAATATATTTGTGGCAGTGACTGCGGGTCTATACCTCTGAGCTGCCTTTTTTCTTTCGTTTTGCACAATGTTTTACCTTAAGAAAACGACAGTGGGCCCTGTTGCTTTTGAGTTGTCTCTGCCAGTTCCGACCAATGAGCTGCCTTTTCCCTCTTGTATAACTCTCCTTAAACCTGCTTCTACCCCCTTGCACATAGCCTGCATTCATATTGTGTTCACCTTAATAGGTAATAGATTGTAAAACTGTAATATAGCTGAGTTTTAGTTGTGTTTTGGCATATTTAATGATCATCAGGCCTTGGGCTTACTTGTGTTTTAAAGTGTATCGTAAACCGTATCTTAAATTGTAATTGTGTGATTTTAGTTACAGCTGTGTATTTTGTATATTTTCTTATATTTTTATTGTTAAGTATGACTCAGCGTAAAGCACATGGCAATGTATCCCCCACACAGGAGCACAAAAAGAAAACTGTGTGAATCATGGCATCCCTCAAAGAGGTCAATATCCTTATAGACCAAATTGAGGTTTTGCTGGATGAGTGTAAAATTGATGGAGTGGGTCCCAAATTGCACCTTAACACATCACATTTTCCCTCTAATCGAAATGCTGGTCAGAAGGTGAAATCAAAACAGACGCAATTGCTGTGGGTACATTTTATGACTTTGAAATATCTGTTTTAGCCAGAAATCCGGAGCAAGAGGGGGGGTCCAGAGGGTCTCATTCCCAGTCAAGATCGATCAGAGGGATCTGAGGGTTACACCTACAAACATTCAAGGGAAGGGTAATATGGACAGGGAAGTGGGTGATATGAACTCGATTGTTGTTGATGATGTTCCCCACCTTTATTAGCCACTGAAGGTAAATGATTCCCTCTGTCGGATATGGAAAATGGGGCAGGTCTAGAATCTAACAGGGAAGATGTCCCCATCACACAACCTAGGGACCAGCCAGAGGCACGTAATTTGCCTACTGGCACCCCTATCCGGCCCTGTTTGCCAACATGTGCTAATCTGGCTTTAGAGATATAATCCTTGCGTCTCCTTATTGTATAACTATCTTAAACTGTACACTCCCTTACAAGGGATATTTGTATCTCTAAAAAAGGAGAATTCCAGTCTGTGCATCCTATTCCCACTGTTCCATCTACCCTATGAGCCTCAGGGCTTAT
This sequence comes from Ambystoma mexicanum, assembly GCF_040938575.1. NCBI lineage: Eukaryota > Metazoa > Chordata > Amphibia > Caudata > Ambystomatidae > Ambystoma > Ambystoma mexicanum. The sequence goes on along the minus strand of NC_090931.1, from coordinate 1,054,185,060 downwards.
ATTCAATGGTCAAACTGCCACATTGGCTACCCCTTTTTTGTTTTTGGTGGTCCAGGTGGTCATAGCAAATTACACTAGAAGACAATCTTGAGGTGGAGGGGGATGGAGAGGGGCGTAGGGACAAAAACAGGTTCATCTAATTCTCCTGCTCCAAAAGTGTGCCAAGATGGCAGAGGCATTTTGGAGCTTATAAAAAAAGGATTAACAAAGCCCTCCAAGAGTGGATGCTCTATAACTGCTGAATGTCCCAGAATTGACAAGGTTCAGGTCATTGAAAAACAAATGCATACACTGGCGCAGAAACACAAAGGGTTGTTACTTTGTCATCAGAAGCGACATCAAGTATGTGACTTGTCTTGCTGAACCTACAGGGAGTGGCTTTGATTATCGAAAGATCTGTTTTTACGATCAGGATCTGGCTTATAACATACTTGCCATACATTTTAGAACCTTGCCACCTCTAAGATTACAAATCACGGTTAAAGGGATTTTACATACCCCTGTATGCACTCCGGGTTGAGACAGAACACAGCCTGGTGCTTTTTGATATTCTGCCCTTCCTGTGGACCCATCACTCGGGATAGTAGAGCATGTGTTATTCACCCTTTACCATCGCAGTACCCAGCTGGGGACTATAATGACCTTTAACATCCTCACCTGGAATAAAGCTGCCCTTGGGAGGCTAAAATAAGATCATGATTGGGCCAACTTTATTAATACGTGTGATATAATCAGTTTCGAGGAGACATGGGCAACCTTTCTGTGACCATGGAGGGATATGCCAATTTCATATACTGAGAGACCTGAGGATTTTAAGGTGTAGCCACAGGGGAAGGGTTCGCTATTTTAGTTCAGACAGAGCTGAATGCCCCGGTAAAAGTTCTAGACAGTACTAATGTTGACTTGCTTTGTTTGAACCTGCAGCTGCAGGAACAGCGCAAATTGCTCCTGGCTAACATGTAAAATCTGCCTTAGGCAGATATGCTTTTCTGACTCTGCTTGACCTTGAATCAATTTTGCAAGATCAGTTTCTAACCAGCATGAGCAATGGGATGAGGCAATTTCAACCTACAATTGGAATCCCAGGTTCCAGCACACACAGCTGCTGGTGTAGTCTGTCTTCCATCTTTGCAGAGCAGCTAGCCTCGGATTGGACAAGGGAGATAGCATGTGTAATATGAATACAAGATCTAGAAGAACATGCAGTGGTCTAGCACAGAGAAATGGCGCTGAAGTTACACCAAAGTTAAGCCTGTCTGTGCCCATCTGTGGTTCAGGCGGGTCCTGGTCGGGAGACCATTACACCCATTCCCAGTGTTGTTCATCATTCCTGTCGCGTAGTTTGCTAGTAAAGCTTGGCCTTGCTGATACAGTATTTCCTAATGGTTTCAAAGTTCTCCTTATAGTAAGCCCTGATGCTGTGGGCTTATTTGTAAATTCTTTTAAATGCTTTTTGTTGACTGCTCGCTCTCATCGCTCATGCCTCATCTTACGTTATCTGCTGTTAGATCACTCTCCAGATTTGGTGTGTATTACTGAAATATGGCCATGCATCAGTACAAGCCTTACCTGTGGACTACAGTCGTTTTCACCGGTTCGCCCTGGTGGTGGTCTTGCACTGATCTACAGATCCTCTATTGTTTGCACTACTGTGCCGCATGCTCATTACATTAGAATGAAAGCCTTACTCGTTAGTGTTTCCATTTCGTCATCAAAAACTTTGCAAGTGTTAATTATTTGCAGTCCTCCCCCTTCTGACTCTGTGTTTTATGTTGCTTTTTTGGAATTGGCTACCCACTTACAGGTTTGCTTTGCCAATCTGATTATAGTTGGTGATTTCAATCTCAGTCCTAATGATCCCTCTTATCATCAGGCTGGCCATCTTATTTCAGCTATGGGTGTCCTAGATCTCCCCCAATTGATTGTTGGACAAACTCATTGTTTAGGCAACACGTTGCATCTGGTTTTCTCGCCTGCTGCACAAGTTACTATTTTCCCTGATTTGCACACTCTCTGGAATTACCATTTTATTATTCTATTTCTATTGGGTTTAATTGTTCTGTCAGTGTTCGCCCTACTCCGGAGCTGCTAGAGCGAAGATGGCGCTCTGCTGATATTACTGAATGTTTGTCTAAAATCACTGATTGCTGCATTAACTCGCAAGCTTTAGATCTTGCTGTTCTTTGACAGCCACAGCTGATCTTTTAGCCCCAGTTAGACCTTCAAAGCACTGTGTTCGCCCTTCCGAGCCATGGTTTACTGCTCACTTGGATGAGTTACGGTTTTGTTGGAGACAAGCCAAACGGAAATGGCAAGTGGCTTACTATCCTACTGCTTGGTCCCTACCAAAGCAGGCCCCTGCTGTCTATCATAAAGCCATCTTTGAGGCCAAGTGTGCCTTCCATTCCAAATGCATTGAATCTGCCCTTAATCAACCTAGGGAATTATTTAGTCTTGTGCGATTGCTCTCTTCTAATACAGTTTCGCCAGGTTCAGGTTCTCCTTCACAGGCCCTCTGTTTTTCATTCTCAACTTATTTCATCAGCAAAATGTACACTATTCGTGAGAAGATTTTATTATCTGGCCTACTCATCCTGAGAAACTACTGACCCTGAGGTTGTATCTTCAGCTACGGATCAAACACATTCATGGTCTAGTTTTCCTCTCTTTGCCCCAGCTGATATTATTGCTGCTACAAATAGAATAAAATTTGCCCTCCGCGCTGGACCCTGTTCTGCTTTTTATTCTGAAAGAAGCCATGTGGGATGAATTTGAACATGCATTAACTTAATTTTATATTTTAGATCAAAGTGAGTGTTTTTTTAAATTGCCGCTGCTTTGCTTTTATTGCTTTGAGTATATGTGTTTTTATGGCGACAAGCCAAAAAAGGTATTGGAAAAAATAAATAATGTTATAGACAATTCTCAGATACAAAAGCATATATCTGACTGAATAAAGATACTACCAAGCGATTACAAGAAATCGGAATTGAAAGTGTTAACAGCCAAAGATAATGGATGGCTATCAAGCCAGGCAGCTGACCATTTTAGACAATTAATCCAAGAACACTGTTTTTTATACTGCACCTAAAATAAGAAGCGTTAATCCACCAAATTGACCTTATTTTTCAGGTGTGTCATCAGCGTTAGAACAATTGTCACAACACGCAGACATCTTTTTGAAAAATATATTCCAAATATGAAATTGGATTTAATTGATTCCACACATGGTTGTTTTATTCTAGTAGAAGACCAACCTTATGAACAAAGTAACTTATTAAAAGATCTGGCTGTGGGATCCGTATACATAAAATACCACAAAAGCGGACATTGGAAGTAATACAATATATATTACAAAGAGATACAAGTTCTGATTATTTACCCAAAGAATTTATTTTTTGGTGCACAGAATTAATTCCAACAGAGGGTTATCTTCAATTACTCAGGGAACTGTATAAACAGAATGGACGTCAATGGGAGCATCAGTAGCTCTGAGTGTATCCAACCTCTATGTTAAAAACTTTGAAGAAACGATCCATAACAACAATAACACACATAAAAAGAACATCTTTATATGGAAATACTGTATTGATGATATAATATTTTTATGGAAAAACAAGTTGCACATCTACAATTTATATCTTCAATTGATAAGTAGAGCATTAACCTTTTGGATTTAACCATAAATTATCAAAATTAAAACCCTTCCATACACCCACGTTTAGAAATACTTTGTGAAACCAACAAAGCCACCACCCAGACATATCAAAAATAATGTGCCTTGTGTTAATAGTTTATAGACTGAGAAGAAATAGTAGTTATAAGACTACATATAAACAGGACGGCAATCACTTGATTGACAAGTTACAAAAGAGGCGTTATTCTCACAAGACACTGAAAACAAAAGCGAAGTGAGCATAAAATAATAATATGCAAGTGTTAATATATGAGAACCGACTTGGAAAGAAAAAACGAAAGGAAACAAATAAGATAGTGTAAGTGAGCACAAACATCAACTTGTCTTACAAAATAAAAAAACTCCAAGAGGAATTGGAAAATCTTAAGAAGTGTAAATTAAAAATTCCCCTAACTGTTATTTGCTCAAAAATAAAGTACAACTCTAAGAGACATATGGGCCGATTCATGGAACAAATGTGCGCCAAAAATCGTGGCGCAAGCGTGAAAAAGCAAGCACACACGTGCGAATCATGGAAGGCCCTGGCAGCCAGGAATACAAAAAACACCTACGTGATCAACACGCAGGCTAGTATGCCCTGAAAAAAAGGAGTACGCGACTAACAGGGACACCCGCATTATTGAAAATAGCGTGTGTGACTCACCATCTGCCTTGCATGTAGAAAAAGAAGGCGTAGCCAACGCCCACGCCAAAAGAAGTAGTACGCACTGTAGCCGCTGTGAAGTAACCTCGTGTGAACCCCAATGCCTGGAAAACACACGCACCACTTTCCACGAAAAGCACGTACAGAGCGATGGAAACCCACGTGGGACCTTCAACCCGTGCCAGGGAAACGCCTGCGCGCACATTACATCGCATACACGCTTATGCGCTAAGGGCTTTTCTACGAATTACACGCTGACGTGCAGTTTTTTCACGTGCCAAATCACTCCGGATCAAGCTGGCTACGTGACAACACACGGAAGGCCCTGCTCCTGCCCAGAAGGCCATTTTCCTGCCCCCCAGATCCCTGAGCCCGCTCCCATCTGCCATCTTCTGCAGCCTGCCTGCTTGCTGGCCACGTGCCCTGCTATTTGGTGCCTGCACATCAGCCATCTGCAGGGGTCCAGTTGCTGTGACCAAACCTGCTGGAACAGAAGACTCCCGACTGAAGTTCCATCGCTCCACAGCCCAGCACCAGGACCCAGTTGCCCATCCACACCTGCCTCAGGGGTTGCCATGTCGGGGGAAACACCATTGGAGACCACTGGCAACCCCCAGCCGGCGAGGCACAGGGCTACCAGCTTCAGTGCAGCAGAAGTTGGTATCCTGGTGGAGCAAGTCCTGGTGCATTATGATGCCCTCTTCAGAAGACCATGCGCCGACAATGAAAGATGGAAGAGGATCTGGAAAGACATCGTGGATGCCATCAAGGTGGAGGGGGTGGCAGCCCTTGGCATGGCACATGTCCGGAAGCGCTGGGAGGACTTCAGGTCCATGACCCTCAGCAAGGCCCGGCGCCTCTTGGAGGCAGCGCATGCAGAGGTGTGCGGGGTCCGCCTTACCAACAACCAGATGAGGGTCCTGGAACGTATACACCCAGCGCTCCACCTCCAGGTCCTTCAGAGGCAGACCCGTCTGGAGTCGAGCAGTAAGTGTCCATGGGTACTGATTGGACGCAGTACATGTTGAGGTGTGCCAGAAGTGTGCAGCTTGGACATATGTCTGGAAAGCCCCATGCATGGATGTGTATGTACTGTGGCATGGTTGTGGTGTGACACATGGATGCTGGTTCCACCTTCATGTACGTGCACAGCATACATGTGCGTGTGTGTGTTTGACATGTGTGCGAATGTGATACACTACGGATGCATGTGACACAGACATGTAGGAGGCTGATTGGCAGATGTGACATAGTTGCCGATGATTTCACTGTGACAGGTGGTGGAGATGTACAGATGCATGTATGTCTGGTGGTGTGTGTGCATGTGTTCGGCACTCCCAGTGTTGCATGTGACGTCAGGCTAACCTTCGGATGCTCATGCTGTTGTATGTGCATGGATGTTGCTGCCTGCTGCAACATTCCTGTTAATTTGTGCATGTGTGTGGGCTCAAATAATGTGTGTTGGGGAGTGTGATGCCATCTGTGAAGTTTGACACTGCCACTCATGTGCAACTGTCATATGTGTATCAGACTATTGTACAGTGCCCTGATGCCTGTGTTCTGTCTATCCCTGTCTGCAGCGTCAATTGATGAAGGGGGCTGAGACGGTGTTGTGGAGCACAGCGGCAGGGATCCCACCACCAGCCAGAGACGCAAGGCCCAGCTCCCCTCCTGGGTTGTCATCTCTTCGGGGATTGAGGATTCTGGTGCCGCGTCCACAGCTGCCGGGGATAGGTCCAAGGGGCGGAGGTGGACTCCTCGGCAGCAGAAGGGGCAGCTGAGCCCCCACAGGGACCTATGGAGGAAGATGGCACAGAGTCATCCAGGTTGGTGGGGGGTTTGGTTGAGGAGGAGGCCGTGGAAGGCCCACGCACGGGGCCTGGAGGGGGGCATTCCACTGGTGCTAGTGGTGCGGTACAGGGGTAGGGACAGGAGGCAGCACAGGCCGCCGCGCAGGTGCCTGTGTGTAATCCTGTCCACGATCCTGTGACTGCATCATCCCGCACGAGCAGGGATGCCTTCGTCCAGACCCGTTTTCAGGGAGGGGATGCGCGAACAACAACTGACCTTCCTCTCCCTGAGGACGTGGCTATCCGGGACCGGGTTGAGCCTGTCCTGGCTGGGGTGGTGTTGCGTCAACGTGGCATTCAGGATGACGTGCAGGGTTCTCGTGTGGACAATGCACGTCATTTTGAATGGCTCATTGACCGCGTCGACCTACTAGGACGGGTCAGCAGTGCTGGGTTCCTCCGTGTGCGGAACTTCTATCGACCCCCCCTCTTCAACTGTACCCCCTATGCGCCAGTCGTCCTCCGTGCCATCTTCCTGCCCACGTATCACCTGGGTACCCTGTGGAGCTGCCCCTGACCCAGTGGCCAAGCTGGTGGAGGACACATCCCTGCCACAGTTGGGAGAAGGAGGTCCAGCAGGGGTGGCCACCCCAACAACTGGACCCCAGCAGGAGGAGGACATGCAGGCATTGACAGGCAGGGCACATGCACGCCAGCAGCAGGCTCAAGGCGATGATGGGTCAGGGCCATCAACATCACAGGGGCAGGCATCGGCCAGAGGGCAGGTGGACCCTGGATTGGGAGTGTCGTCCGTGTGTCAGCGGTTGGGCCGGCAAATAGATGCGGAGCAGCAGCGGGCAGAAGAGGCACAGCTCACTATGGTCAGGGTGGAAAACTCCTTGCGCAGGGCATTGAGGCGGGCTGAGTGCCTCGAGGCAACTTACAGGGAGTTGGAGGAGGCCATGGCTGCATCCCTGCGAGACCTCGGGCCAGGGAAGAGGCCTGCCTCCAAGACGTTGAGGAGAGGTTCGATGATGGCCTGGCCCGGGACATCAACAAGTGAGCGTTGGAGTTGCCCGCCGCCTTTGTACATAGTTCTTTAGGGTTAGGTTTCCTTTTCTTTTCTTTATTTTGGAGTTCATGGACTTTGTTCCACTTTATGTATATATTTATTTTTATAGCATTTTTGGTACGTTTCATTTTGTTTGGGCAACATGGACCCTTCGGACTTGCAGTGTACATAGTTCCAGACTTGTACATACTTTAGTTATTTTAACATCCCATGGATCAATGGTATTTTTTATTTTTTTCATGTACTTTATTTGGACATTAGAAATGGACCACTTCCCTTTTTTCCTTTTGTGGATTTTTGTTTAACATTGGACTTTTATTATTTTTTTGTTCATTATCTCTTAATTTACAAGTTTGAATTTTCAATGTTTTTTCATTACGTTTTTTAATGCATATCATATATCTTCATTATTGGTGTGGTCTACTCTCATTGGTTTTGTGCATGTCTCTATGAGCATTGCCTCAGTCATGTGTTGCCACTGTGTGGCTCTGTTGTACATTTATGCATGGCCATGGTGGTTCTTTTGAGACTCTCATGGCATGGGTAATTTGGGAGTGGGTGCAGTGGATGGTTGCGTGCTTGTACTGGGGGCAAGGGGGCATAGGGTTGGCACTAGGGACATGGGTCTGTTTTGTTAGGACATGTTGTTTGGTGGGACATGAGTCGGGTCCTGCTGGCAGGTGCCCGTCACTGCTGGGTGGGTGGGGGACATGTGTTGGGGCTCACAAGTGCATGGTGCCATGTGGGCTGCCTGCAGGGCATGGTCAGGGGTTTAGGGTAGTCCCCTGTGGTGTGGGCTGCCTGCAGGACATGGGGAGGGGGAAAGGGCACACCCGGGAGTGCCCACACTGCCAAATCGTGTGTACAACTCCCTGCGGACCCCTCGGAATACACGTACCCCTCTGGCACTATCGAATACGTGTGTAAAACTCCCTGCGCACCCCTCGGAATACAAGTACCCCGTTCGCACTATTGAAAACGCGTGTAAAAGTCCATGCGCACCCCTCGGAATACGCGCAGGCCGCCCATCGTCCCTCCCCATGCCCCACAGGCAGCCTATCCACCCTCCCCATGCCCCACAGGCAGCCCATACCACAGGGGGGACTTTTACAATGCATTTTACCTAATGCGAGCAGGGTACATGTATTCCGAGGGGTGCGCGTGGACTTTTACATGCATTTTCGTGCTTGGGGGGGCTGTATGCTGGTCCTCTGGCCTTTGCGCCATGTCAGGGATTTGTACTATGTTTTTGGCGCACGGGGCGGGATTGGGGGCATTACTGGTGCTGCTGCAGGGTCGCTGCACCACTCTGCACCACGGCTGGTCTTGGATGTTGAAATCCATGAATACGCTGTGCGTTGAAATGGGTTTTGGTGCACGCGGCTGGCGCAGACTGCCGGACGCACACTCTGTACGCCACTTGTGCCCCCGAATTCTATGAATTACCCCCAGAATCATTAAGAATAATATAAGAAAATAAAACAGCATAATTTCACTACCATCACACAAATGCAGGGATTGGCTAGTGTGAAGGGCTATTTTCCATGTGAAAATTGCATTGTGTGTGCTCAAACAATCAGAATTAGTAAAGTAGAGTTGGGTTTGAGAAGCAAATGGCAGTTGAGAAGTGTGATAAATTGCAACAGTAGGATGGTTGTATATTTGATTAGATATCCATGTGGCTTTAAATACTTTGGCAACATGGAACAACTAGCTTAAACTAAGATGATTGAACACAAACTTTGTATTAGGAAACAAATATAAACTGCCCCATGGTCAAGCATTTTGTACATCTGGATCACAAACCAGAATAATTACAACAAAGAAATAGATCAGCAGTAAGGAACACAACCTCTGACCCTATATGAACAACTATTGATTTTAAAAACATAGTGCAACATAATAGAGTTGAACAGCAATATTGAATGGGGGAGTTTTGTAAGCACAAAAGGTGAGACACACCAAGGATCTAGATCTTGAAACTTTAAATGCTGAATTTTATGTAACTTTAAGTGCGTGACATCTACCTTGCCATACATGTAAGAATACAATATAATTTATTACAGTAAAATGTATTACAGCATTGAGTATTCTCTGTTTACTTAGTACAATTAACTTGGTACATATTCCAGCGAATTGTATGACATATGGTTAGTACCACATTAACAAGATCAAGAAACGTACAATGCCACAAACCAAAGAAACAAAGAGAGGATCACTTGCACTACCAACCAAGGAACCATACGATCAACTACACTAATGACCACACAGGAGCAACAAAACAACAGAGCCAAGCACAACAATCCAGCAATGGACTAGCAATGGACCGAAATAGAACGACCAATCAAAAGAATCTACGATCCTGAAAACTCATACAAAGACACCACCTCTTCGACAAACTCATTTAGATCTCAATCATAACAATTAATGAAACTGGAAACCACGTGGTCACTTTCCTCATGGAACACCATGGAACACCAGAGGAAATGTACACCTCTTCACCAACACCCACAGGATTTGGAAAACTACCAAATTAAATGCCTTCAAGAGACATGGCTCACAGAAACGCCAGCATGTGACGGCTACCTCACATTTCTCAACCCTGCAATAGCCAAAAAGCAAGGAAGACCAGCATCAGGCCTCCTCACCCTAATTAAAATAACCCCCCAATGGATGGTGTTAACCACTGAAAACATTAACTCCTGGACTCAACTGACAATAATAAAAACCAGTGCCAATCACCTGAGACAAAAAAACCATGAGATAACAATTGCAATATTCAATCTGTACTGGAACCCTGTGGCAATCACAACTGAAGCATTCATTGATGGAGTATTCATAACCGTTGATAAACTTGCTGAAAATTACCACCCTCTAGAAATAATAATCTGTGGATATCTGAACATCAACTTATTCACCCAGATTGGTACTCCTCGAACCCAACTGCAACTCTCACCTAAAGCAACCAGATGGATGAACGAAATCCTCATTCGCGATCTTATCCTTCTAAACCACGCAAGGAATAATTTTACATCTTACACGCCAACATGGACCAGAGGATCCACAAGCGCAATCATTGACTACATATTCTTTTCACATAACTTGAATGAATCGGTTAAGTCAGCTCAAACCATAATTACGGACAAAAGCGACCACAACCGACTGACTGTACACTCGTGCCTGTTAACTGATCAAGAAGAAACCCTAACATCATGTCCACTAGAACTCGATGGAACAACATCAAGACTCCAAATTCCCCAATCAGCAATAGCACACCTACCAAAAAAAACTCCTCGCCTCCAACCGGACAGACGCTGAAAAACTGAATTACGAATGGATTTTACTACCCTTCCGACAAACAGTTAAAAATCGACCACAACAAATCCACCTCCACCCATACAACCAAGAAATAGCTAACAAGAAAAAAGCCCTCGCAACTTCGATACGGCAATTGAACAAAACAAAATCGGCAGAAAACAGGACACAGATTAAAAGACTGAAACAAACATACAACAATTGGACAACATCACAACACAAAATCCTCCAGCAAGCTGATGCAGAAATCATAATGGAAACATACAAGTCACATAATACAAGAGAGCTCTGGAATCGCCTCAATGACAATTCACAAAAACAGCATAAGTTGACGGCTAATGTATCACAAGAAACATGGATCACACACTTCTCAACAATCTATGCATCTCGAATTGTGCAACCCAAAGATGACAGGAGCATGAACAAACCGAGATGGCTAGTAAAAGTGGAACATGATGACCTGATACATATGATCAACAACTTAAATACCTCAAGAGCTCCTGGCCCTGATGGTATGTCAAATGCTGTCCTCAAGCAAGACCTGCTGGCCTGGGCGAATTTCATGTGCTAGATCATAATGATTATAAACACCACCAACCAAATTCCAACCACTTGGAGATCAGCCACAATCGTCCCCATTTACAAACAAGGATCCCGTGATGAACCTGAGAACTTTCGTCCAATCACCCTACTGGACCCGCTCGGAAAACTCTTTGCAAGAACACTCTTGAAACAACTAATTGTCTGGGCAACAGACACCGGCAGGTTTTCGGCAAGGCAAACAGGTTTCACTGCCAATGTCGGAACAAACATTAACCTGATACTACTTCACCTGATCAAATGCGAAGCCATCACCAGCAAGACCACCATATATGCTGCGTTTATTGACCTCAAGATGGCCTTCTACGCCATATCACGACACAAACTGTGGTCAAAACTCGAAACATGGAAGTGCCCATCGAACATCCTGGAGCCAATCATCTTACTATACTCAGAAACCAACATAAAAGTGAGACTGTCAACACAAGGCGCCACTACCAGACCAATTCCCACATCAAACGGCCTAAAGCAAGGGTGCCCTCTCGCCGCGACCCTATACAATCTGTTATACAATCTGTTTACAGCAGACATTGAAGAACGCCTTATCAACAACCAAACCAATCCGCTGAAAATAAACTCAACACCAGTGACACAGACATGTAGGAGGCTGATTGGCAGATGTGACATAGTTGCCGATGATTTCACTGTGACAGGTGGTGGAGATGTACAGATGCATGTATGTCTGGGGGTGTGTGTGCACTCCCGTGATGGCATACGCAGATGACATAATTCTGCTTGATAAAACCCCATCTGGACTACAAGTAGCACTCAATGCGTTGAGTAGTTACATGAACAAAAACAAACAGACAAAGACTCTAACCAAGCCAAATCACAAAACTGTAAAACAACCAATATTTAACATCAATGGAATCCATCTAGAAAACGTGACAACCTTCAAATACCTTGGAATACTAATCAATCAATCAAAATCAGAAGAGCAATGGCTTGACAAAATGGAGCAAACAGCACAAACATTGGCACAAACACTGGCAAGACAAGGATGTCTACTTCACAGGAAATATAGAAAATGTTCTTTTAAAACTATCATTGCTTACTACAAACTAACATACATCCCTACAATAACCTACAGAACAGAAGCAATGATGAATGTCAACTGGATGAAATTCGAGGCAATCTTCTGGCGTAAGATCCTTCACCTCCCACAATCGTATCCAATGCCTGAATACGACACGAAATGCCAATTCAATCAATTGCATCCATTGTACTTTGGAAAAGACTGGATATTTTTTGAAAAATTCTTTCCGACGAGAAAAAACCAGCAATCCAAATCCTGAGAGCTCAACCAACCACCCTCAACAATACGGTACTACAAATATGGTAACAGTCTATCATGAAGGAAATGGTAAATTAAGAGATATCAGAAGAACGTCTAACCCTTTCCCCCCTCAACACTCCAAAATCAAACTTCTACACAACGATTGGATAAAAACCATTCTCATGAAAAATGCCTACAAACAGAATCTCCAAAGCAAGAAAGACAACAGAAAAATACATGAACCACCACCTTACCTTCTAATGTTTCCAGACCAAAACATCAGGACTATATTTCTAAGAATACGTCTGAACATTGTACCTACAAACACATACCTGGCAACAATGAAGCAGATTGCCCCAACACAAAATATTTGCAGATTCTTTAAAGCTGAAACAACGCCAGAAACCCTCTTCCATCTGTCTTGGAATGCCAGGCACTTGCATTGCAGCACAAGCAATTTGGGGCCTTCTTCGATCTCTCATCCCAGCAAATGACCTCTGAAGAAAGATGGGCTGCCCTACTCTGTGGGCAAAATAACAAATACATATACACAATCACTCTCTTTCTCAGCAGTATACTGCAACTCAATAGAAGAAACTCCTGAGTTACACTCTTAGCACTATCTTTCTATAGCTTAAAGAACCAGATGAAAAAGTTCACAAATAAACCAACTTATCTATAAAAAAAATAAAAAAAAATATGGTTAGTATGGAATAACAAGGTAATTATAAAAAAAAGTTATGTTTTATTTTTATATCAAGAAATAATTATTGCGATTCAATTAAGACCCTCTGATTAATCACTTAATATGATAAACCTAATTAATGATATGCAGAGATACAGTGATAGCTGTGTCGGAATTGTGGGTACTTTAGTGAGCTATAGTAATGGGAACTGCATTTCCCAGTGTTCATGTTTCATGCAGTCTGAGGAATAAAAACCGAGGCGATCGCACGAGAAGAGGAAGGAAGCCATATAAGGGAAACACCAAAGAAGGACATTTTCCTCCTGATATAGAACCCGCAGCATGGGAGATGACAAGATGATTGGCTGAAGTAAGTGCTCAAACTTACTTTGATAAGGACAAAGAAACACTGTATAAGTTATCAAGCATGATATTACATACACTACCGCATGTCATGCACATTTACTGAGAGATAAAGCATTAAAAAGTCATAGTATGCCAGTTATGGTTGAGCCCAAAAGACAGACGAACGAATATGGAAAGCATACAATATCGAGGACTATAGACCAACAATTTATTATAGAGTAAGTCATCTAAAAGTCTACTGGTATGTAATAGTTTATTGAGAGGCCACCCTCAACCTGTGGAGTTCCTTCCCTCCCCAATAGGGGTGTCACACAACAATCCTTTAAATTAATTCTTTGTCATCCCTAATTCAGATTCATAATATGCCCCTTGAATGCCCCCCCGTGCCCCTGTGCCACCAATGAGCCAAGAACCAGACTGGTGTACAGAAAGTATATTTATATTTTTTTGAATCACAGGTTATGGAGATTGCACTAAAACTAAACACGCTACCTTCTCTGTGGCTCACAGTTAAACTTCTTTTTACATAAATAAATCATACAAGTTGGTTGGGAAAACACAAATCACAATACTCTACAATATACAGATTTCAATTCAAGTCATAATCTATGAACAAAATCAATTTACATATGCAGTGCTGCGCAATTTTGCTTTTTCATGTGCACTTAAGCGCTTAAAAAAGGCTAGCAATTTGGTTCACAATGTTGGATACATGAGGTCTCACTTTTGCAAGCTCTTCTCCTCCCAGCCCCAAAAACCCAAGCATCAATTTCATGCAGCACCCTTCTATTCAAAGGCCAGTGGAGTGGAGACAATGTTCAACGTTTGTTTTCAGACCCCACTCACTTCAAGTTCTGTATTGGGGAAGTTGGACAGAAACATGGGGATGATTAGGAATTTTAGATTTTCAAACCCTCTCTCCACTTTAAGGCTTTTGTTGGGTAAGTTGGCAGTTTAGGGATTTTTCTCATTTAGGGACAAGGCCACCCCTTGTCCTTAAAGAACTCGGTCAATAGGACCAATAGGATTATCCAATTAAATGCCAGGCTATAGTTTTCAGCGTGTAGTGGTAATTAGCTTTGTTAATTTGGAATGTTAACAAAAATCACCCGAGGGTGTTTGCTAAATGGGAATTAATTAAATTAATATTCAGTCAAATAGGCTAAGGATCTACACAGTTTGCCCCCGACCCATTAATGGAAAAGAGCCCACCAATGAAAGGGAATGGATTAATTTTAATTAGACTCCCCCCTGACCTTTTGTTGGGCAATCTACTTACTTTGGGAAATCTCTGAGCCTTAAATTCAGGGACTTAGCAGCTTCGCTTGTAGGAGAAAAACAAGATTCTAGCCAACACCTCAGTCAATTGGATCCAACATCACTTCTCTCTCTCTGGCTCCATTGAAGAATCACAGCCTCTGCTTTCTAGTCTCCCCAGCAATAGAAATCGTTAGCCCTTCCAGTGTTTCCCCCGTTAACATTTTCAGTAGATTTCCTGTTTGTGATTTTTAGCAGCTCTCCACTTCTATACTAGTGATCACACCATCAATATTTCAATATGGGCAGTGCCCTGCAATAATTCTTGCACCTTTGATTGGTCTTTCCTATTTCTGTCCAACGCCCAGGCGCATCCCCTGTCTAAGGATTAGTTCAGGAGTCTCGAACAGAGATAAGGCAAATCCCATTTGAAATTCCCCATTTTTTGTTATGTCAACTTTAGCCAGAAAGTAGCTATATGCCAAAACTTTGTAATCTACTAGTAGCTGCCATAATGTATATATTATTCTGCTTCATCTAATCATGGGGAATTAAATAAAATGACAGTGGGTCTGCACCATATTGCACGGGCGTGTAGCAATTTTCCACCGTTTATACAAAAAGCATAATGATTACGAACATGCAATTTAGTCTCCAAATACCTGATTTTACCCTCCACCAGTATGCCAATTCTTAAATTTGGGACATGGTCAGAGCAGCCAGAAACACATTTTAGCTTGTCATTACAGTTCCCTAAATTGCATGTGGCCAAATCTAATTTCAACAAAATTGCCTTGAAATGATCTTAGAAATGACACACAAATGGATGCAGTGTGACTTGTGGTTGCTAGGAAAATGCATCAGTTATGATAGTCCATTTAAACTAATGGGAAATCTTCATATGTATGCAAATCTTTCACAAAGATACCGCAGCTATACAGGATAAAGGAAGAGAATAGAGAGGAGTATAATGGGTGTGGTCTAGGCCTCGGTTGGGTGAGGGGTATTGTAGGGAGGGTGGGGAAGTTGTTATGTTATTGAATGTGTATTGGTTGGTTATTAATAAAGTGTAAGTTGTTTTGATTGTTGAAAAATAAATAAAAATGGATTTTAAAAAATGCATGCAATTCGTCTCTCCTTTCTTCTTCCCATTTGCCATTCTGTTGTTTGAAATTGGTAGGCTGCCGGTCGCAAATATTTGGGATGCATCGGCTATACAGAGATTCCCCCATTGCAGATAATGAGCTAGGCCAGTGATGTCACAAGGCCCTACTGACATCTGGCATCCTGTCTTGTTACCTGAAGTATTCAATCTGAAAACCTATTTTCTTGGAGGGGTTTACTGTTCAATTTCCCTTGATTGCAGCCCCTCCCTACATTCCAGTCATGCACTGTGTGGGCCATTTGCCCTCAAATGAATGAGCCTTCAGCCACAGGTCTGGCCATGGGGGGAGGAGTCTGTTTTGAACACCATTAAGAGCAGGACACACTTTATTGTAGATGTAAATAGCTGGGATGCAAGCTTCAAAAGAATTCCCTATTAAGAGGCCAACAGGCTCGCAGTGGGGGGAAGCCATTTGCAAATTCTACCCAGAGACCTACATGGTTCACTTTGCTTTTGCAGTGAATTTCTTTTTTCTTTTCACACAGTATTGGTTTTTAAATATGTCATTTTTAATAATCTGCCATTCATTTTTATGCTGAAAGGCGGGTGTGAGTTGCCACAGTGCACCACACCTTTTGATGGGTGGCTGTTTCAGTGAAAATGCTACATTTATCTCTCAGCCAGCAATGTGATGTGCCTTCCCAATTTGCACTCTGATTATATTTATTTAAGCTTTCTCTGGATTTCAACTGCAGAAAGACACCCACATAATCTGCCTTAGCAGGCCAATTTTTCATTTTGTGTAAGATTAAGAACAGTGAAATACATGCAGTGCATAATGAATTTAGACAACAGAGAGTCTTCACTAAAGCTGTGAAGTATGTAAGGATATTTCCCATGACTCTTTAAACATTTCATGAATTGGTAAATCACTAAGATAAAGTGACACAGAGCTTTGTTGATACTACAAAATAGAAATTCCATTTGGTAAACCGAGCTCATCATAAAGATGAATTCTAATATCAAGAAAGACCAGAACATCAAGTTAAGAAAGAAGGTGAGAGAGGATGAATGCCCATGCAACAATAGCAAAACTAAGGACAGAAACTTACATGTCAGAACTGATTACAGACAGGGAATATGCCTGATGGAGTTTTAGGGTAAAACAATGCATGCAAAGGGGCTGAGGGTCATTTGTATGATGTTTTATTGCCATGTTGGAGAAACGTATAAAAGGCTGAATAGATTTGATTGTATATATTTTTAATTTATGTGTGGGATAAATCAGTGTGGAACGAAAATCTGAATTATAGTAAATTATACTCTTTTTGTATAACAGGCATGTATGTATACATTTATGATTGTGTAGTTCATTTTGTGAAAAAGATCACATAGTTTGTAATATTAAGATAAGGGATCACAGAGGTCTAGTTTGCACCTCCACCGTTTCCTTGTATTTATGATATTATGTAACCCACCTAGTGCCTTGGGGGAAGTGCTGTATCCCTAAATAGAGTAAGTGGTTACAACACCACTGAGATCATCAGAGATGTCCTTAGGGCCACATTTCATTAATATTAGGTATATAACTTGGTGTGAAAATGTGCCATATGCGGAATACCCATCCCCACATTTCTTACGGGGTATGGCCTACAGCCATGTCCTTTTAATGTCTAAGGGGCTCATTACAAGTATGCCGGTATCCTGATGGTAATTCTGGTGGGATACCAGCAAACATCCTCTACCGTTTCTGCTGCCTGATATACAAGCAGCGGAAAGGGTGGTGAATCCCCATTCTATGGAGTCTAGGGAATTTCCAGAATTACCAGCACAATTACGTCATTTATTTGCCAGTGGGGGGGGGTGATTTACAGGCAGGTCAGGCCTGGTGGTAAGTCAGTGCTTCCACTGGAAAACATGTGTTTCCCAGATCTGGAATAAATGCTGGTGCTTGAATTACTGGCCTTTTTTCCAGACCAGGGAACATGTAATGACCCCCCACCCTAAGTCTTAGGAGCATCCACGCAGACCCAACTGCACATCAACCTAACCCTGACCCAATGTTACCTCTGAGCATGGCCTGCACCTATGCACTATGGAACCTCTTTGCTGGGCCCAGGCTGAATGAGTCCACTAGGCATGACCTGTGGCCATGTTCTGTGGCCACTTTGCTCTTCAGCTCAGCCCCAGTATCCCAGTTTGACCAAGGACATGGCCTTTGATGATGCCCTAGGCCACCATAACCCACCCAAAGTGGTTACTGGCCACACAGGTGCCATGCCTGACAGGGCCAGACGAAGAGGCCAGAGTGCCTGGCTTGTGTCTGGGCCCAGTGCCCACTTGGCATCCGGCATAGGACAGAGGGCAAGTGGTCATTGCCTGGTCTCTTTGTCTTACCACCTGAAGTAGCCGCTGGGTTGCTGGCAGGTCAGAGGGCAACTGGTCATGGACAGTGGCAAAGAACATTGGCCCATATCCTGTCAAACCACTCTAAATGGCCACCTGGAATGGCCTCAAGTAGCCAGTTTTCCTCCATTACAGGCACTGGCTCCTTTGTCCAGACCATATGATGTTTTGTTCATTCCATTTGTGGTGTGTGTAATTAGCCTCATCTGGACATCCTGGCACTAGGATCAGAGTGGGAAGAACAATATGAGCTTCAGAGTTTTCAGAGATCAAAGGCACACAAGAAAGTTAATGGTGGAACAGAGACGGAAAAGAGTTCCAAAAAAACTGGGGCAAGAGTAGAGAAGGGTCTACCCTCCCCTATGAGCCCAGTAAAAGGGGGACACCTTCTTTTGAAGGTTGCCCGGAGAACAAATGACTCGATTAAAGAAAAACTGGTCCTTGGCTATAAAGCAGTGATTGACTGTGAAGAGGACTTTAAAAGAAACGTGCTGTTCCTGAAATGCAACTTTCAATGAAATGTGGTGGGAAGCAGTTAAGCGACCGGAGGATGGGACTGAAGTGTGATTGGCAGGTGGTGTTAGTGACACATCTAGAAAGGGTGTTCTTAAATATTGTAGTCTGGTAGACCCAGAAAAAGTATGTTGCAGTAATCTGCCACAGTAAATTGCACCATAGCAGTGATAGCAGACACAAGACATGAGTGATGCAAAAGGAGACAAATCTGTTTAAGTAGGAAAACCAGAAAGAAACAAAGAAAGCAATTGATTTGCAGGCCTAGAGAAATGATACTGACCAGCTTAACACCCAGATTTGTAGTGGTAGGAGCAGGTACTGGACATGCTCTCCTGTTGTTGGGCCAAAAACGTGGTCCCGGGTGTAATGCCCTATTGCTCCATACTGGGGCTGTTAGCATTCATTCATTCTGAGAGGGATCTCATGCAATGTTGACATTTCTCAGTGACTCAATTATGCCTGCCATCCATTTGGCTAAGACGTTGTGTTATCAACATAACAAATATCACCAAAAGACTGAATAAGCACTGCTAAGGGCTAAACTAGAGGAGAGGGAGAAGCCCAAAAGAATCCTGTAGAAAAGAGGATACAATTGAAAGGTGAAAGAGGGAGCAAACAGTGCTTGTATCCTGTCACAAAAAAAGGAAAAAAGCCAGTCGAACACGCTGATGCAGACACTGTAGGAGAGGAAGAGTTGATAAGAATGGTGTAATCAACCGTGCCAAAGGCCATGTTCAGATCTAGCATCACTGATTCCCCAACACTGTTGACATCCGTTAGTTTACTAAGGCCAACAAATGCACCCATCTATACAGATTCTGTGCCACATCCCAGGGAAAAAACGGTCTGAAGAGAGTGCTAAAGGGAGTGATCCTCCGCAAATTTACTGACCTAAGTAGAAATGTGGGCCACCAGCACTTTCAGTGATGAATTGAAGAGTTGAAGCAGGACTAGGCCCACCTCTTGGTTAAAGAGTTTGTCAGACATGTTCAAAGGAGAGCCAGGTTTAGTGAAACCAAAATGGCCAGTAATTTGACGGGTAAGAATAAGAGGGAAATGGTCCAGGTTTGTGTAAGAAACCCGGGAATGTATTATGAACAGAGGAAAAAAGGATGCTGTTATTGGAGAAAATCTTCGGAGATGTAGAGAAGTCAAAATGTTCTAAATACGTTTAGAACATCATCTTCTTTCTCCCCTTTTGTTTTGAAAATGATCTCTGTCGAGGTTGTTTCATCTCTATACCAGAAACTTTTCAGTATAATTTAGATACCATCCCAGCCATTGTCGGGTAACCTAGCAGCTCATTTAGCTATGATTATTACTCATTATGTCAATCTGTCCCTCTACTATGGCATAGTACCTAGTGTTGAATAATTTCAGACCCATTGCTAACTCATCATAGAATGCATAGATCTTGGAGAAAACAGTAACCTTCCAACTACAGGAGTATACAGTGAAAAATAACCTCCTAGACCTTTTTTTTAAATCAGGCTTTCACCCCAGGCATGGCACAGAGTCTGCCCTTCTGGTCTTCTGGGAACATATCTTGGCCAAGGCAAACAATGGTCAGATTTCCCTTCTAATCCTGCTGGACCTTGGTGCTGCTTTTGACAACGTGAAACATATTGTCTCTATTGTCTCTGCTTCAAAATCTGACAGGGAGGTCCGACTTGACCTTCATTGGTTCAAGAGTTTTCTCTCATATAGAGAACAGATGGTACATATAGGCCCATTTACATCAGAATCCATTGAGCTAGGCTGTGGTGTTCCCCAAGGGTCCCCTTTATTGCCAATGCTTTTCAATTTGTATATGCAGCCCTTGATGAGTAACTTACAAAAGTTCCAGCTACAATACCATTCGTATGCTGATGATACTCAAATCTTCATCAATGTATCTGGCCCTTTCGACACATTCACCCCCTTGGCGGAAGGTCTAGTCAAGGTAACTGACCAGAAATGGCTTACAAATCAATCCCAATAAAACTGAGGTTGTACGTCTTGGCCAAAATCGATGCTTAATGACCCTCACTTCACTGCCAACCCCCATCAACCTTTTAGGCTTCCCACCTCTTGCACTTCACATGTAAGAAATATGGATTTTTAAGGGATCAGGATTTGCCATTCTCATTGCAAATCAACAAAGTCTCTAGAGCAGCTTTCTTTCACCTTCAACTATTGAAACAAGCCTTAACCTTTATCTCACAGGACTATTGCCAACTTGTCACTGGTTCCCTGATTAACTCTTACATAGATTATAGCAATGTCTTATTTGCTGATATGTCGAATTATCAATTACAGAGACTCCAAAAGATGAAAAACGCATCAATGTGCCTTATTTTCCGGCTCCCTAAAGCTACCTCTATCACACCCTACCAGCGGGAACGTTCCTGGCTTCCGGTCCATCAGACGATGCACTTTAAAATTCTGTGCTGGCTCTGTAAACATAAACTAGGCCTGGCCCTGCCTTACCTAAACTCACTGTTGAAATGGTAACATCCTGCAAAGTACTTAAGGTCAGTGGACAGCAATCTTTTGGTAATTCTTTGCACACATTGCTGTTCCAGGGGTGTCAGCTGCTTTGCAGTAATTGCAGTAAGTGTAACTGAGTTACACATGGCTGTCACGCTACTGACATTTAGGAAAAACCTCAAAACCTTTATCTTTTGCAGATTCTATGGTCTTCTACTTGGTTCACCGATTTGACATCTGCATCCAGATTCAGATCCACCTGTCCAGTTACTTAAGGATTTATTTATTTATTTTGCATTTGTAAGGTGCTTATACATCAAGTAAATTGCATTTTCAGTGCAACAGGGAGGGAACATGGGAATGAAAAATAAATATAACAATGAAAGAGAGGCAGACCTACTAGGACTTGTGAGCATTCAGAATGTGCAAGTGCAGAGAGAAAGAAGGGATGGGGAGTAGGGGATAAGTACTAGGTGTATCACAAGGGAAATGCTGGGGAGTGAGCAGCTGTAAGTGCTTAGATGGAGTGGTCAGCCGCCAATAAATAGTGCAGACCTTTGGTGACATAGGCCCGTGTGTGCCAAGGCAAAGTGCTGGGAGGGTTGGAGGCTGTAGGTGATTGGGTGTGGGAGGCCAGGACCCGGGAGGACACATTAGGGGGAGGAAGGGAAGGAGGTGAATAGGAAGGTCTTGAGGAGCTTCTGGAATTTGAGGAGAGCCGGCTCGAGACAGAGAAAGGGGGAGGTTGATCCACAGGAGGGAGCCTGCTGAGGAAAGAGAGCAGACACCAGCTCACTATTTAGCAAAGCGCTCATCAGACAGAGAGTTGGTGCCAGAGGAGCATAAAGATCTGGAGTGAGAGTATTTAGTGAGAGCCAGCTGTAGATAGCATGGTCTTCGGACCCAGACGCCCTTGTGGGTGATGCAGAGGGATTTGAATTTGTTACTTGCAGCAACTGGGAGCCAGTAGAGAGTTTTTAGGGATGGAGAGATGTGGTCCCTGGGCTTGACGCCATTTGTCTTGCAGCCCTATTCTGCGTTAGCTGGAGGGGTCATGGGGAAGAAGAGGGTAGATTAAGGAAAAGGCTATTGCGGTATTCTAGCCTGGAGAGAACCAGGGCTCTAAAGACATTGAACGTCAGGGGGAAAGTGAGGAAAGGAAGAATTCCTTTGAGGAGGTGGAGTTGAAAGTGGGACTTCTTGGCAAGGTCTTGAATGTGAGGAAAGAAGGAGAGAGGTGAGTCGAAGATGACTATGGTTTCTGGCTTCAGAAGAAAGAGTAGGGGGAGAACCCATAGAAGATGGCTAGAATGAGGGACAGAAAGAGGGAGCAGGAGTCCCAATAGGAAGGCTCTCAGTCTTGCTGGTGTTGAAGCAGAAATCATTGGAAGTACACCAGGACTGGATGGCAGATAGGGAATCAGGAATGATGGAGGAAGTAAGAAGAGGATCAGAGGGAAGTTTGAAGGAGAGTTGTGTGTCATCTGCATACCACTGGAAGTTTCAGGAGAAGGTGGAATGAGGTGTGCATGCAGAGCAAGGTAGTTGTTAAAGAGCCAGGGAGAAAGGTTGTAGCCCTGGGGAACGCCACAGGTGGAGATAGAGGTGGGAGAAGAGAAAGAGCCCAGATTAACCTGCGATGGCCGGTCACTGAGGACTGAAGTCATCCAGTCCAGTGACCGCTCTGAGATACATAGGGTATCGTGGTTCCGTTTTATGAGGATGGAGTGGCTGACCGTGTCGAATGAAGAGGAAAGCTCAAGTAGAATGAGAACAGTTGTAGCGTTAGATGCAAGCAGTTCCTCATGGGTGTTCAGAAGAGCAGTTTCTGTGCCTCTGGATGCTCGGAATCTAGATTGATGGTCATGGAGGCAACAAACAAGTTCAGTATGCTGGGTCAGTTGGGGGAAGACCAGCTTCTCCAAGAGTTTTCTAAGGAAGGGTGTGATGGATATTGGGCGGTACTTGGCTGGACAAGAAGGGTCTGCAGAAGGTTTTTTCAGGAGGGGGTGCACAAAGGAGTGCTTGAGTGAGAAGGGGAAAGATCCAGTAGGAAGAGTAGCAGGGGGAAGCCTGTCTGAAGAAGACCTTCATGGAGCGGACAGCTGTTGTGACCTCATCAGGTGTGATAGGAGCGAAGGAGTTGTTAGAGGCAGAGGGAGGGTGGGAGGCCATAGGGAGGAAGGTGGTGGCGGAGGTGGAGAGGGACGCAAGGGTGCTCAGGATATCCTTAGTTTTTTTTAGTGAAGTGTGTGGCCAGTGTGCTGCAAAGTGCCTGTGAGAGAAGATGTGAGGAGGAGACTGCAGAGGGGTTTGCTAGTTCCTTGCAGATTTTAAAGAGTTCAACCATGTTGTTGGATGTACCAGAGAGGCGAGCCTGGATGTGGGCCCTTTTCTTGTTGTGGATGGAGAGTCTGAATTGCCTTTGACACAGCAACAGATCAGTTTGTCAGAGGGTGAGCCTGAGGTCTGCCACTTCCATTCTGCAGCTATGCACTTGTATTTCAGGGCTGCAGGTTCGGAGGCATACCAGGTGTTACACTTAGAGACATGTTTCAGGCGGATCCTCATGACTGGGGGAAAAATGTCAAGGGTATTAGTAATGGCAAGATGGAGGTTGCTGAGAGCAGAGTCAGAGGTAGAGTCTGGCATGGGGAAAGAGAGGGGGGTGAGGGTAGATGCGAAAGCAGCAGCTTCTACTTGTTTCATTGGACAAATGTTCATAAACAAGGTCGGCAAGGCTGGGGGGCCACGGTCAGAGGGCTGAAAGGACCCAGGTGAGAGGAGAAGAGTGTTTGGCCTGACCAGGAGAGTGGGGTGATCAGTGGAGAGTGAACGGTCGGTATGGATGATGGTATCAAGAGTGTGTCCAGCTGAGTGGGTCGGACCAGAAGGGAGAATGGAGAGGGAGAGTGAGGTGCAGCGGTCATGGAAGAGAGTGGATGATGTGATTGAGGAGTCAAGGTGAATGTTAAAGTCACCAATAAGAAGGAGCCTAGTGTTGGTTGTGAGGAGAGAGGAGGAGAAATCAGTCCATTCAAAGAGGGACAGAGTGGTAGAGCCAGGTGGCGTGTATAAGGTGGCAATGGTCAGAGAGCAGCAGGGAGAGATGACCACCTTGCAAACCAGGCTCTCAAAGGAAGAGTAAGGCTGGCTGGGTACCCACTCAGGGTAGATGAGAGCAACCCCACCGCCGGCACGGTTAGGGCAAATCTTGGAGAGGATCTTATAGCCATCATGGAGAAGAGAGTCAAAAGCAGTGACTGAGCTGGCCTTGAACCACGTCTCGGTAAGAGCAAGGATATTGAGGTCAAGGTCTTCAAGAAAGAGGCAGATGTCAGCAGAATGTTTGAGAGCAAAATGTGCATTAAGCATGGCTAGATGCAAGAGGTCTCCGCCTTTGAAGGTTGTTTGAGGAGGGTTACAGGGAAATGGTATACCAGTCGTAGGGAGGGACAGAGAGAGTGGAAGAGGAAATAGCAGGATAGGGGAGAAAGTTAGTGAGGGACGGCAAGCGGCAGTCAAAAAGGAGAAGTTTGGGTTGAGGACCCTGAACCAGGATAGTGCCAGTATGATAGACATTAATGATACACATGGATGATACGAACCACGCCAAGTGGACCTCCCATTTAGTGCCATCATTAATGGGTGAGGATGTAAGAGGAGAGACAGTAAAGATGAGATGAGGAGTCCATAGATCTGGAGAAGGGAAAGAGAAGAGGATATCTCTGGAGGTTGCGCTGACATAGGTGTCTGCAATAGGTAGGCCAGGGCTAGTGGTCAGGATATCTTTTTAAAGCTTTTTTCTTCCAGATTCTGTGAGAGAGGGAGGATAGGGGATAGTATAGCAGTTAGAAAAGATAGGGGAGATGGTGAGTGCCATAGTGTAGATCATGGGCACAGCCTTACCCTCGGCCAATGGAAGCTATCTATCCTATGAATTGTCCAAGAGTGGCCTTAATATCCCAGTTTCTATTGGCCGCCTGCATAGCTCTGTCCAAGACCTGGAAAAACAAGGAGGGTCCACATGTTGACGTCTGGTGGTGTAAGATCTGGGAGGTTGCAGCCGCTGAGAAGTTGGGGGTGGTGCTCCAGGGCAATTGTAACAGATACATTGCTACATGGCTCCTTTTGCATGAGTTTTGTGAAAAATGCCCTACTCATTCTGTCAAACCACAAATGTTATGGCACTTTTCATTGATATAGAGCTCTCTTGATTATGGCCCTATTGGGGATTGGCAGGCAGTGGGTGGAAGCAGATGTGTCACTCGAATGTTTCATGATTTCCCTCCAATTTGGTTATCTTTTATGTAATTTATTGTCTTGTCCCTCCTATGTTGCTCTCCTCATTTGTTAGATATTGTTTTCATCTCATGGTTACTTGAAAAATTGATAAATGAAGTGTTGTGTGCTCTCAGATAATGGCACCCACGGGATGTACAAAGAACTACAGGTGTCTGCGGGATAGTCTCTGGTAATTGCGAAACTGAGCTCAGTGTGCTGCTCTTGGACCTGGACCTGATAAAGGGGAAGAGTGGGACATGTATGTGCTTAGATGCTGAGTAACATAACACAATGTGTGCATACAACTCTATAAGATGACATTTTATTGGTCCAAATTAGTTGCTCATAAGTATACTATACCAATAAGGAATTCCACCGTAAAGTGTGATTTGGAGAAGCTTAAAATGTGCATAAGAGCTGAATTACTTAACATAAATAGTGGATAAAGCTGTATAAGATGACATTTTGGAAGTATAAACAAGTATCAACTCTCAGGATCAGCAAAGTATACTCATGAGGAATGACACATAAAACTGTGGCTCAGTGATGTTTGAAATGTGCCTAAAAGGTGAGTAAAATTACACAAATACTTCAAACAACTGTACAAAGGGGCATTAGTCAAAAAGTAGTTTCTCATTAACAGTGCAGTAAACCGGTGAGGAATGACACCTTAACCTGTGTTTGGAAGAAATTAGAACGTTGCAACATAACAAAAATATAAAACAATATCATATGATGAAAACAAATAGCCCCTCACTGCCAGCGAAGTATACTGTTAAATGAAGCATTCAAGTGTAATTTAAAGAAGTTTGAAATTTGAATAAAAGCTGAAAACAGATTGTGCATAAAATTCCATAAATTGACATTTTCGAGGTTCAAAAGTAGTCGCTCAATATTAGCAAAGAATACTGCTGAAGAATAGCACCTTGATGGTGATGTAAAAAGGTTTGAAATGTGCATACAAGCAGAGTAAGATAACTTATCAATCCACAAAGAGGAATGACCCCTTAAAGTGTCAGTCAGAGAAGTTTGAAATGTGCATACAAGCGGAGTAACATAACTTATCAATCCACAAAGAGGAATGACACCTTAAAGTGTCATTCAGAGAAGTTTGAAATGTGCATAAAAGCTAAGCAACATAATTTAACATAAATAATGTGTGACACTCTATAATAGCAAATTAAAGAGGTCAAAAAGTATTTGCTCAACAAAGATGATTGATGAGGAATGACACCAAAATGCTTTACATGTTCAAAAAGCTGATAGTGCATATAACTCCACAACACACAATTTAGAGATCTAAAAGTGTTTGCTCACTATCAGTTCACTATCAGCGATGAATACTGATAAGGAATGACACCTTAAAGTGAGATTTGAAAAATGTAGAAACTTGCATAAAAACTCAGGAATGTAACAAACATTGCACATACAACTCTATAATTTGACATTTTAGAGTTCCAAAAGTATTTGCTCACTATCAGCAAAGTATACTGATGAAATTCAACACCTTAATGTGCGATTCAAGGAAGCTTGAAATGTTCATAAAGGAGTAGTAGCATAACACAAGTAGTGCATACAACTCTGTAACACACCATTTTAGAGAACCACAAGTATTTGCTCACTATCAGTGAAGACTACTGATGAGTAATGGCACTTTAAACTTTGAAATATCTATAGAAGCTGTGTAAGATAATAGAACATGACACGAATCCTGCTGCATAAGATAACATCTCATGGGTCTAACTCTGTGCTCTAAAAATGTAGTCTCACACTAGCAGGCAAGTATAATGAGGAATTACACCTTAAAGTGTGATTCTAAGAAGCTAGAAATTTGCATAAAAACAGTTTTTATGTACTCTGTAGCGTAATATTTTACAGCTCTAGAAGTATTTGCTCACTATAATATACATTATATATAATGACACATTAAAGTGTGGTTTGAAGCAATTTGTTTAATTTGCATAAAAGCTGAGTAACATAATAACTAGCACATACACATTTCCAAGATTACATTTCATACTGATGAGTAACAACACCTAAAAAGTATCAACCTCACCGTACTGCAGAAAGGAAACCTTTACCCACTTGCTCGACTTTTGTTGTGCAAATAGTTGCTTATGAGTGAGACTGTTCCATCCTGGCTCCTGGACAACCTCTGTGGAGACGATTATCATTGTGTGCATGTAATAAACTCTGACAGCTCCTCCTTTCCTCCTTATCTCTGGAAGCAGAGTCCGTAAAATTAGATAAATACTGCATACCTTTTTTTTTTACCCGGACTCCATTAGCTCTTGCACAGAGCTTTACACTCCCCTGAGGAAGCACATCTGCTCCTGCTGTATCAGCAAGCCCCTTTCTTTCACTGTCTGCATACTCCTCTTTATATTCATGCAGCTGCAACTTTAGCTAGAGGACACGTGATGAAGCTCCATGCTTTGAGGACCATATCAGGTATTCCAAATGTGAACTGCTCCTCATCTCATCAACCTTTCCTTAAAGAACCAGCTGTGGGGTTTCAGCATCACACTGAAGGCAAGGCTAGGGAGCGGCCTGAACGTCCGTTGAATGGCGCTGGCTGAGGGATTAATTAATTTATGGAATGTGTTTGTGTGGGCTAGGTGACAAGACACTGGAATAGACGTCTTGGAAAAGGAGCAGGGAGTCTTGCCCCTGCCCGATCACCTGACTAACACTGTTCATGGCTCTTCTGGGCAAAGTACCAGCAGGGCCCTGAGCACAGCACCTCAGCATGTTAGAGTGAGGTTTGAAACAGTCCTGTCTTCCAACCAACACAGTGTGGAGATTGAAATGAGAGCCTGGGTTTGTATCCTTTTTATGAGCATGAACCCCATGTTCATGCTTCTGATAACCCTTAGCACTTCTCTTAGGGTAAGGAGTGCAGTCTCTAGATTGCCCATCTCCTCATCTGACAATTCCCAGATCTATGTTGCTTATCGTGTATAATGTACCAATTTAAGAGTGCAAGAAAGATAGAGAGTTTGATAGTGTCAAAGCGAGAAAGAAAAATGTGAGCAGTGTGCCGCGGCCAATGGTAAGAGTCCTGGAGGATAGCAGGGGGCTTGCCTTGCTGTGTTTTTTCATGTTTGCTATGACCTCTAATGTGTTGTTGTGTCTTCAGACATGACAGACAACAAAAATCACAGGCTTCCGCTTTCTCCTGTATGAAGTCTGAATATTTCTGTTTCGTCATGTTCAACGTTCTACCCTTGTTTTGTCACAGGCACCTCGTAAAATAAAAATTTAGTGTATGACCTACTGTTTATATTCAGACATGACAGGACAGCAGGAGAGGGACACACACAGACCACTTCAGTGTGGATGGCATCCAGGCAGACGCCATCACAGAGGTCCCATCTATCACCTGGATCACAATCCCAACACCCACCCAGTAAGCAAGCCAAAACATCAATGGCAGGAGCAGACCACCGGAGTTATTTTCTGGTGCCGGAACACCAATGTCATAAAGAGACAGAGATAATATGGTGCATTTTCTGACAGAAGATTCGTCACCAAGGCGCATCTAGGGCGCTGTCCCAAAGTCTGGGCTTCTCATCCCTAATCCAGCACCTAATCTGGGTGCATTGGGATGAGGTTGATGAGCAATACAGCTAAGATCATCAGGCTCACAAGGAGCAGGCACGTGGACGTGTGTGCCTTCCACCTCAGTCATGACCTCCACCTCTGGCTCGACCACAGCTTCCTCATTAAGATCCACCTCCCACGTTTTTCACCATGGGACCATCGTTATCTGCTCCGGCAACTCCTTCAGCATCTCTTGACGATTGCCTGCTGATGTGTGTTTTATACACACCACACCTGTATCAGCCTGGGGAGTGCCACCTTTAATGAGTGGGCAGTTGACATTGCAAACCACTGGCGAAAATGCCACCCTTAAGATTTGTTTTAAGTGCCAAATATTTTGCCATGTTATGTTCTATACGTTGTTATTCATGTAAAATTATATAGTAGTTGTTTATTGTCATTTGTTGAATGTTTTTACCCAGTTTTTCCTTCTCCTTAGTTCACCCCTATGTACACCGCAACGGTTCTTGTAAGAATCACCCAAATCATTTTAAAATAATAGGAATTGCCATTAGCACACTCGATGAGCATATTCACGTACTTCACATGTGAGCCACGATGAGGCAGAGGTTTTGTGTCCACCGTTGTCTGTGTGAATGACCATGACATCCTCTACACTGAAAACAGGACTTTGTCAAACCTCTGTGGTATCATGAATTATTGAGGAAAGTTTTTTTCTCATTTAAGGGTTGGGAAATCCCAACCTCTTAAATGCGAAACAAGCCTTAGTACCCACATATTCTCATCATATGTCCTAAAGTGGCACGATCACTGAGGAGCAGGCATGTGCAGTGTGCAGACTGCTTGAACATCAGCTTTTACATATGAAAACAGCCCATGTCATAAGCATCCTGTTTGGCTACCGTCCGTGCCCTGGGTGGTAATTAAAAAACTATATATATGTGACCCAGTTTGGATATTTATGCATGAAATTTCAATGGAAAATATTTTCACTGTAACATCCCCATTAATGCTTTCGTTTTCCCATGGGAATATTTGTCACCTGGTTAATGGGCTCTTTCAAGCCATTGCTCAGGATATCCACAGAAGCAGGTCCCATGGAAAATCAACATGTTTTCCATTTTCGTGATAACAAAATCAATCTTTGAATTTAACTATATTTTTAAGCCACCTCTGTAAACTTCTATTACAGAGGTGATCTTTTTGTTGGCTTGCAAGTCAAAGAGCACTGCATCACAGCCACAGCCAAACCCGTCTAACGTTTTCCAGGCCCGTTATCTTTAAAGCATTGTAGTCACCTGACCCCAGAAGGTTCGGGAAAACCTCCATCTAGGCCTTGTGGCACGTGTTTCCACGTGTTTCCTGCCTCACGGCATACAATGAAAAGATTCATAAAAATGGGTAGGCCTATCTCACGGTACGTGAACAGAAGTAGCATTTGCTGATGCCGTTACGGTAGGGCATAACCTGTTGAGGGGTGATTACTTCTGGGGAAGTCCTTCTGGGTCTGCCTCATGGGCTGAGGGGCAAACATTCTATGCCCCTGTGACGAGTGTCACCAGACAACAGTCCATTGTTCACACCAGTTCATTGTTTAAATTTTTTATTTTTATTGGTTTATTACAAACCTTTAACAAAGAATTTAGCAGAATTAAACGTTAAACAAATCATTCAAAACAAGACAAGGCAAAGAAAATAATCAATACAAGGATAAAATCGTTAAAACTAAATACGAATCAAATACCATGGGGAAACACAGGAGCACATAACCTACGAATAACATCAAATCTAGCCTTCCCAAAGGTTCCAAACACTGATACTCCCACAATTTCAACATAACTCCTTTCTTTCTATACATCACTCCCATATTTCCCAAATTCCTTGACGTTCAACGAAAAAAAGAAAACGGAGCAGAGAATTCCAAGCCCTCCCTTTTCAGTGGCACAAAAAAACAAATGTATTGTCCTTCATCCTGATCATAGTCATCCTCCTTATTTTCCATTAAACCTTCAAGAAATGTAACCACAGCAAATACCAAGGGTAAATGAATGCCCTGCAGGAATCTCTGCCACCATTCTTCCCTAGACAATGTAGGAGCTGGTGCTATTTCAACCCCCAAAAACTGGGTGTTCCTAGCAGTCAAACCTAAGCAGGAAGTTAACAGGTGTTTCAAAGACTCATTTTCTTCAAGAGATTTACAGAATCTACACCTCGTTTCCTGGAGGGGCAGTTGCTTTCGAGCCAGCAGCACCTCTTTGGTGTGATAGAGAGTCAAACGGACTCTCAAAAAGCTTTCCCTAATCGCTGGACAAGGGCATCTTTCGAGATACTTGGGTACCACCCTTAGCGACTTGCACTCAAATGCGAGTCTTTCATCAGAGACAGCCCATTTACCTTTGATTGAGTGATTAACCAGTCCTGTCTACTCTGTTTCTTTTTTTTACAGAGGCAAGGTTGGATATCAGAGCTTCCACAGAGGAATCCAAATCCCGCAGGATATTTATGCATTTCAGTTTCCATAATTTTAGATGGTCAGAGCCCAATGAAAAAGGGTTGTTGCTCAGAATGCTCAATTGTGGAGCTTCAAGAGAGAGGAAGCTTTTGTGGAATAGGAAAGAGTATAGCAATGGCAGGCCCAATTCAAATCATATACAGGATGCCGGAAGATTTCTCGGAAGACATAATATCCGCTTCCAAAATGCACCGTCTAATATCTCCCAAACACGCTGTGTCAAATTCAGAGTTGATTCTGATACATACGTTATAATCAGCATCACCTTTCTGCGTATAGAAGATAATCAGAGGAGCCAAAGAGAATTTTCCAAACCTTCTATGCAGAATCAAACCTTGAGAGGTAGGGTGTTTGGTCTTCAATCTTCACAGCTGTGACCAGTGGCTTTCTGCTACACTTTGATTAATACAGACTCCCAAATAAGTGATAGAGTCAACACATTGTAAGGGATTGCAATTTAGATGCCATGTATATGCTCTTATTCGCTTCCCTCCCAACTTCCTATTGAACATCAGGATTTTAGTTTTCCCGACATTGACTCTTAGTTTATTTAGGGACATTAAAGAGTGTAAAGCATCCGGGCGCCTTTGTAGTCTGATTGGTATTCGGTCGATCAAGAGGACGTCATCCGCATATATGATCCACAGGATTATCGTCCCATTGATTTTAGGAGGGAATCCCCGGACATCCTTTTGCTTATCACCAAAATCAGAAATGTATAGGTTGAAAATGATTGGAGCAAGGGCACACACCTGCTTCAGTCCCTTATGAACTCAAGTAGCCTACGATAAACTCCCCTACTCATTTAGGTGCACTTGAATTGTTGTGTCCTGATATAGGGCCTCAATTTTCTCAACCAAATCCTCGGGGCAACCCCACTCCCCCAATTTAGCCCACAGTCGACCACGATCCACAGTGTCAAAGACTTGCTTCAGGTCAATTGAGGCCAAATACAATTTAGTTTTACCCTCAATGGCTTGGAGCTTTAATAGATTTAACAGCAATAGGTTTAAGCTAGTGCCTATGCCCTTAACAAAGCCCTATTGTCTAGGATCTTGATGGCCCGAATCTCTAGCTCATTTTGTCAGAAGACTTAGCAAGATAGTTTCAAAGATTTTACCCAGGCTGTCCAACAGTGCTATGGGGTGGTAGTTGCCTGTATCCAACTTGTATCCGTTTCTAAAAATAGGGACAATCACTGCCTTTTTCCAGCTTGGAGGGATCTTTATTCTCTCAAAATGTGGTCAAGGAGAACATATGCAAATTCAGACCATTCCTCCGCTGTCATTTTTAAGGCATACTTGGACAGCCCATCAGGGCCAGGGGCTCTAGATGTGCTAAGTCCTACAATGGCATCATATACTTCTTGTTTATTCAGATTCCAGGCCCATTGATCCGACTTTCTGTGGCGGGGAGCCGGTGGATCAGCAGGGCTGGAGGTGAAGAGCATTCCAAAGTGGGAAACCCATTCCTGATCTGCCACCATTTGCTTTTGCACTGCACTACCAGTTTTTATACTGTCGCATTCTCTTTTTTTCCTCCACCCCTCTGTTAATCAGGGGTACATTCTTAAGATTGTTAATGTCAGCCCTATATTTCTTCCACTCAGCGACCAATTGATTACTGAACTTGTGTTTATGGTGAAATTCAGGTCTATCTCCTTTATAGCTTGCTTGCTCGTATCTGGCTAGAAGCGTTGCATAATTAATGATGTCAATACCGTGCTTAAAACTGTTGGCCATTACAGTAGTTACACCAGTAATATCTTGAGGGGCCAGGCAGATTCGATTTCTTCCTTGCGAGACTAAAACCTGTAAGGGCCTGGAGGACTTCCTTATAAACGAGACAGCCCAGTTTACCTGGAATAGATAGTGGTCGCTTAGGTCCAACTCCAGGACCATCAGCAACTCTACTCTCTCCTGAACATTGCGAGAAACAAAGCAGTAGTCGAGAACTGCTTTCGCTGCACCTCACTTCCAGGTATGCTTGGCTGGATTATCGCCTGATGTGTTATTATTAAGCATCAACAGGTCTCTAGCATTTATTTCCTGGAGCCAAGCTTTGGACCTCGTTCTACCAACCTGATTCCTCCCTTGCACCTCAGATTCACTCCCCACAGCACTCACACAATTAATTTTAAGATCACCCATTTGTAAAATATGGGGGTCAACATTCTTCAATCTAGCCTCATCAATTGCTTTCGTCACCAAGTATATGAACATATCACAGAACACTTTCACCGGGTTCCAATAGAGATTAATCCGAACAGATGTTATAGGGTCTGGAGAGGCTCCAGGGGGCCATTAGATTGTTATGACCTACACCCACCGATTAGGGGTTTCATGATTTAGAACTCTAATATGGGAGTCAGTCTTCACAAGTGTCAATAGGCTCGAAAAAGGACGGCCACTCTGCCCCTTTTGAGCTGGATTTAGAAGGGGCGTATATCCATCACTTTCTGGGACATCACGAGCCAAGTTTCCCAGAATAGAAGAACATCATAGTGGGACCAGTCTAGAGAGTCATTGGTCATAAGATGCAAGAAACCCTGTGTATTCCAGGACCCAATTTGCAAACAGTCTGCCCCTAACTTAGCTAGACAATAGGTTTTTTTTGTAGGCTCCAGCGCCGCATGGATACAAGACCAATCTTCTTCCATTGGGTGGGATACCATCCTCTGTGATCGAACTTCCACAGCCCTTACACTCTGTGGCCTCCTAGAAAAGATGATTTTCAGCGCGAGGTTTAACGTCCATACCGGAGCCACTTCTTTTGCACTTGAAGTGATATTACAAAATTTGACCGCCTTAGTTTGAGGACGATCCCTGGTTCAGAGATCATCTCTTTCCCTGCCTCCCTTCAGAGATCCATCAGGTTTATGGACCAATTCAGGGTTACGAGATTGCTGAACTGGGGGAAGGGATAGCTCAAAGCCACTGGATCGAAAGGCAAGGGAGGAGTTGCAGAGAGTTGTCATAACTTGGTCTGATCTCAGGTGAAGCGGAAGACAATCCATTCTATTTTCATGGGCAAACTCCACCACCAGTATGTCCTTGGAGGACAGGGAGCCCAGTGCTGGTATATGGTGAAGAAGAACCATAACATTAGAGCAATTCAAGACCAGGCCGTCACATTCGAACCTACACCACTCGAGTGATAATATTCTAGGAGACCCTTTCCGTAGGTCCAACTTAGACGACCAAAGCATATTTCTTCCTTGTGGCATTTGGACTTTAACGAAAGGAGGCAGCTCTTGCCAGTCTGATCTTGTCTCCAATGAAGACCTTCTTGTTTCAAAGGTCATGAAGGATTCCTCTGCCTCAAGAGTCTCACTTTGCTGCTGTCGGTTTTGCTGGGCTGGGGCAAGCAGGCTCACTGGACCCAGAAGCTTCCTTATGGGAACAGTTGTTGGGTGAGCTGATTTGAATATCCACCTCCGATGATTTAACTGAATAGGTTGACAGGTTTAGAATATAGATAGAACCATTTGCACAACTTTCACAATCCTCTGGTCTGACTTCAGTAATTCTGGAATCTGTCGATATAGGCTCCAATGAAGGAGCCAACCAGGGGATCACTGTTGGCCGATTCAGCTCAGAAAGAGAGTAGGCATCAATCTCCGGGGATTTCAAATTCTTTATAAATGCTCTTTGAAGAGTTAGACTTCTTCTTATGGTTTAATACCATATTCCTTGTTTTCATCCTTTGCAATAGCGCCCTTCCAAGTTTAGGTTTGTGTTTTTTAGTGAAAATTGCATAAATTGGGTCACAGACCTCTGGGCCCTTTGATACTTCTCTATTGAGATTAACTCCTGAACTGAAATCGCTAAAGGGTTGACCGCCAGTTCATTCTTTTGATCAAGGAGCGCATGTTCCCTGTTGCATGCAGCCGCAGGAGGATCCAAAATGGTAGCCCTGCAGCCTGGGGCCTCTGTAGTTGCCAGGCTTCTGGGAAGTTCATCACCCCTCACATCATTATTCTGGAGGCCCAAATCACCCTGCAAGTTTTCTTTGTCTCCTCTAGTTGCCGGCTTTGTTAAAAGAGGGGCAGATGTTAGCCGAGCAGGGCCTCCCTGGGCGGTCCTATCCCTCTGCTCCGTAGACTTGCGTATCTGCCTATGTGATTCCAAAATTGCTTGCATCAGAGATCTTTTGTCCGCTTGCTGCGTGCTGGCCATATCGCATAGCCTGTTTTGCCATTGAATTGAGGCTTCCGCTTCCTGATCCAATCTCAACTGCAATTCATTAGAGACTGCTTCTAAGTAGATTAGTTTTGAATGGACCATCGTCAAAAAAGTGGCTTGGTCCTTGAAATCCTCACTGATGGTTTCAAAAAGCTTCATAAAGGGGGGCAGCGAAATTGATAATGTTGACATAATTACAGCTTGAATTTGCTGAAAAGATTGGCCACCAGCATGCAGCATTTTGTTATGCATATTGGGGGAGAAAACTGAATCACTCAGGGTTGATTCTTCCGAAGCTTTTGTAGACTCAGGCAAAATTGCAGAAAGTATAGACGAGTGCCCTAAGTGTAGACATCTCAGTATTTGATGTAGAAATTCCAAGCATGAATGATACTTTCCGGGACCCTGCAGGGTAAGTTGCAGCTGTTGACCGGCCTAAACAAATGGGAGATGCCAGTTCATTTAGCAGTTCATTCACCTGAACTGATTGATTATCCCTTTCCCAATTAGATTTTTTGTTTATAGAGGCCTGAATGAGGAATATGTCATGGGAATAAACGAAGTGCCAACAGGGAAGATGATAAAGCCAACTGAGGCTGATTTCCAGAAGTAGCCCCCTTCACAGCCGGTGGAAGAGTCCTCAGAGTAGGACCCCCCCTTGTCGGTAATTTCAGGGGAGTCACTCCTAGACCCAACAGGGAGCCCTAGCTCAAAACCTTTAGCCATGGGCGGAGTCAGGTTACTCGATATGTCAGTCTGTGGGAATAACATAGTAGAAGACTGGGGGCCATCACCCGGTGAAAGTACTGGAAAAACACTGGATTCCATGGTCGTAGTTACAGAGGCAGGATCCACAGCATGGATTGAAATGTTTGTGCAGGGCAGGCTATTGCCCGGCAAAGACAGCATTTCCTCATCCATGATATCGAATCTGCCTGCCTCAGCCATAATGTGTTTCCTTAACCTCCCCAATTTCCGTCCACTTAATAGGGTGGTCTTAGAGGGCATCATTGGAGATGCACGCTCCTCCATTCCAGGTATAAGCGGGAAGGGGTAAGGGAGCAAGCTTCACTGAGGGCAGCGAGAGGCGGAACAAACTCACCTTGAATACAAGTTTGCGGGCAGGTCCTGCCCAAAGTTATTTCATTCTCTACCTCCGTCATTGTGGAGAAGGGCTGGGTTTGCAGAGGCGCCACCCCAGCCCCAACGCTATCTGCTGCTAACTGCTGCCAACTGCTGAGTAGACTCAGCTAGACTCTGCTTCGCTGCACGGGATGAAGGAGTTCTTAAATCTGCCTTGTAATGGAAATGAAATAAATGAAAGAGAGACTGTCACTAGCACGGCTTTCACTGCAAACGCTGCTGCCAACTGCTGAGTAGACTAAGCTAGACTTCCGGCTGGCCAGATCTGCTGAACATGGGCCTACGACCTTGCTCGGTTAAACTTTGCTCGGGTAGTATAGCTCAGTGGCAACAAGCTTGTCTTGGAAGCAAAACGACGCAGAGCAAAACAGGTTTAAATCCCGGGTCCATGCTTATAAACCTCTTCAGTATTAAGCACGTTATAAAAAAAACAATTGTAATAATAATATAATTATAACCCCAGGGGGAGGGACCATCAAGTGTTGCCTCTAGTCCACAAGGTAAAGGGAAACTTAATATAGTCTGCTAAAAGAAAAATAACCAAGCACAAGAGGGTCACAATATCACAGGGTTGCTCACATGTTTTGCTGAAGTTAATATGGACAGTCACAATCCCTCCTGCAACAGAAACCTGCCCCTCATAATTGTGTGGACCGTGGTATGATTATTTATTTTTCAAAATAATCGTTTGCCTCACAATCCCTCCTTACACACATTCGTGCAAACCACTTTGGGAGATATGATATGGCATTTATAACATGCCTGTCCACAAGGGTTTCCAGGCGTGTTTTCACAGAGGCCTTTACCTTTCCCTGCACTACAATCCAGGGCAAAAAACTTTATTTAACTTGTATTGTCATCAAATTCTCCACTTCCATTTTCAACTCGATAAACTCTTCCTGTTACTGCTGCATCCCAAAGAACGGACATAGATGCTCATGTTTTATTTCACTGTGCCTGAAAGGACTATTTGGAATCATCAACCACTTTTTCTAGTGCACCATCAGCAACAGAGAAGATTATTACGAATAAAATATACTCACATCAAAGTCAAGCCAGACTTCAATGTGGGTTTTCATTGGTATATGAGATGTAAAGAACATGTGCATTTAATGACTGTAGGCCAAACAAACACTCATATATGCCACACACTCACATGACAGACACTTACACCCCAAACAAACAAACACCTTACACCAAACACTCTTACAACACACACACTTATGCTGCATGTCCTTACACCACACACTTCTATGAAACACTCTTAGGACTCACACCCTTGCAACAAACATTCCCATGACACGTGCTATTATGGCACACGCACTTATGACACACACAAAAACACACACTTATGATGAACACACGACACATGCACTAAAAACTGTGATGAATCCTGGGATGTTATTACTGCTTCGGAAGGGGGCGCCCCTTCCCATGAGGCCAGGGTGGTGAGGCCGCTACCCAATAGTCTCGTTGGGGGTGGTACTCAGTGGGTGGATCTCATGGGAGGGAAAACCCCCTTTGGGACCAGTGATAACCATATCTGCAGAATGCGGTAT
This sequence comes from Ambystoma mexicanum, assembly GCF_040938575.1. Lineage (NCBI taxonomy): Eukaryota > Metazoa > Chordata > Amphibia > Caudata > Ambystomatidae > Ambystoma > Ambystoma mexicanum. The sequence continues at coordinate 1,054,146,617 of NC_090931.1, read as the reverse complement.
CCCTGCAAATCACCTGACCCTAGACCCCTTCCCTACTCTCACAAGGAGGAGGCGCGGAGCCGTACAGAATACTTATTAGAACCACTTTCTGTATTCTAGTGGGTCACAACGGCTTATTGGAAGAAGCAGCGTTAAAAGTAAAGAAGGACTTCATGAAGTGTCTAGCCCTCCCTGGAGGAACCACGACAGCAAGCACAGACCGGAAGTGAAGGCGGAAGCAGACCATGCGGTAAGGTAAGCGGGTGACCAGAGGAGCGCTGAATGCATAAGCAGGTGGTGGCACAAGGTGAAAGACTGGGAAAGGGGGGGGTCTGACACCCTGCAACCGTGGGAGAAACGGTTGACTGGACATGGGCTTGTAATAAAGGCTTGGCAGGAGAGTGAACCAAGCCTACAAAGTGGGAACCTAAAGTCAGAAGTGTGTGTAAAGAGAGCTGTGCACCTGATACAGTACATGCTGTACTTAGCAGATGAGTAAACCAAGTCTGTATGTGCCATTAGAGCTTGGGAGAGCATCCAGGCTTTTCTTTTTTGTCGCAGTTCCTGGCGGGAGGAAACCAGATTTGTCAACTAGGGCCAGGAACCCACCACAGCTTGGGGAGTGCATCAAAGTGGATCTTCTTCGTCACAGTGCCTGGTGGGAGGAAACTAGGTCTGCCAACCAGCTTGACAAGGGTATCCAAGTGGTTCTTCTTTGTTGCAGTGCCTGGTGGGTGGAAACCAGGTCTGCCAACCAGGGTCAGCTACGCGCTACATCTTGGGGAGTGCATCCAGGTTGTTTTTCTTCATTGTAGTGGCTGGTGGGAGGAAACCAGGGTCAAGGACCCACTCCAGTTTGGAAACGCATCCAAGCTCCTTTTTTTTGTGTGCAGTTGTGCCTGGTGAAAAGGAACGAGGTCTACTAATCAGGGTCAGTGACCCAGAGACAGAAAAGAAGCCTGAGAAGTGCCAACCAGGGGATGGATTTCCTCCAACAGTTGTTGAACTTCATAAGGGGCCTGAACAAGGCCGGGAAAGGGAGATATTCCCCAATTCTTCAAGGGCTGAAGATTCCAGAACTGTCTTTTGCCGAAGGGAAGGATACCAGTCCCATTGGGCTGGAAAGACCAAACGTTTAATTTAGTTTAAACTTAGATGTGGGGTACAGAGTTAGGTTTCTGAAATTTGAAGTATGGACTTTTGCTTTGGACATTCTGACACTAGTTATTTCAGTTGAGGCAGCGAACCCCTCTTAGAGTTAGGGTGAGATACGGTTTTCTTTTGCTTTTTACCTTTGAATAGAAGTTTCTAATAACCACCATGACCCCTCCGTGTCAGAGTCTTAATTCTATATCCTTACACAACACTTAAATACCTGCTCTTAAGACACACAATCTTACGACACACACTCAATTATGACTTATATTCTTATGACACACCCTCTAATGACAAATGCTCTAACCACACAAACACTTATCACACACACTCTTACCACACACACACACACTAACAGCACACGTTCTTATGGCACATGCACTTACGACACACACTCTTACAACACACATTGCGAATATGTATATAAAAGCTATTGAAGATGCAAATTGTGTACATATTGTGAGGAACCTGAGGCCATCCTCCCATCTATTCCCCTTGGGTCATCCTCTCAGTTGGCCAGGGAAGGGCCATCACTTTTAGATCCCGACCCTGGGGATGAATATACGAGGGAGGATCACCTGGTTAGAGCGAACTTGGGAAATGGAGAGGGGGTGTGCTTGGGTGAGACGCCATACCCCCCCATTTCCATTCCATGATGAACCTTCAGTCCCGGCAGTCTTTATGGGGTATTGTCATTCTTTTACCTTTTCTTCTTTCCAGGATGATTCCGGGTAATACCATGCAGGTTGTAACAATAGGAAAAGGTTGAACGAAAGTGAGACAGGGTATCCCCATTTCCCTTGTGAGAAAAAACCTTACCTTCTCCCTACCTTAATAGGTTGTTGTCAATCACTTCCTTTAGCTTCCCCTCATTTATACCACTCTAGTACTAGGACAATGAAGAAGCTACTAGAAGTTGAACATGCTAACCTACAGTTGCACCACTCTGGTACTGAGACGAGGAAGGGCCTGGGAACCATTGTAAGGGCCAGACATGCCCTGAGCATATTAGTGATTATAGTCAGGCAATTGAAGACAAGGGCTTGCACCTGCAAGATGTTAATGCACTACAGGTGCATAAAAGGTGGAACCGATGGCAGAGACAGAGACACCAGCAGGAGAACCGCCGGTCCGGGAGAAGTGAGTCTGAGAGGGTTGGAATCCTGCAGAGAAGATGACTGCAAAGGAGGGTCCTGTTGGTAAGCCAGGACGCCGGCGTGTGCGGTCAAGAAGGTGTAACAGCGGTTGGGGGCTGTTAGGGGGGCAGGGAGGAACAATGAACGACCAGGGAACTTTGCAATGGAAAGGTGGCCCTTTACCCCCACATCCCCTGGGGGCAGATGGGCACAGTAACAACCAAACATGCTTTTTTTGGTGGGCTTGTTGTGGGATTTGGGGGGCACACTAGACCACCAGGGACCTTTGCAATGGAAAGGGAGATGGCCCTCCCCCCTCCACAAATGTATGGATGGGGGCATCTCATTTAGCCCTCCCTGGAGGCAGATTGCTAGTGCAATCTGCCCCTAGTAAGGGGCAAATGTGTATTTACTTCAGGACGGGGGTCACTAGACTACAGGGATGTTTTTTGTTTATAGAAGGAGGGGAGTGGCCATTGCCCCCTGCCCCAAATTGATGGGGCCTGACATTTAGCCCCCACCCCAGTGGCAGATTGCTAGTGGAATCTGGCAATCTGCCCCTAGGAAGGGGCCCATTTGTATTTACTGGGAGGTGGGGGCTCACTAAACCACCATGGATGGTTTTTTATAACGGGGCTGCACTGTCCCCCCACCCCAAATGGATGGAGCATGTAATTTAGACCTCCCTGGGGGCAGATTGCCAGTGTAATCTGCCAATCTGCCCCTAGGAAGGGGCAAATGTGTTTTACTGGGGGTGAGGGTCACTAGACCACCAGGGATGGCTTGAAAGGTGGGGGCGATGATCGGAGCGTGATAGTTATGATTTGTTTTTGTTGGGCTGACCATAGATAATAAATGTTTGTAGTTTCATTTACAGGTTTTTTTTACGCAAGGAGCTGCAAAGTTATGTAAGTAGATTTTTTTTATTATTCTATGGTTGGGGCCCATTGTCAGTGGGGCGGGTGGGTTGTTTCCTGATGTGGGTGGGAGTGGGCAGTCAGGGAAGGTATTCTGGGGTGGGCTGGGACACAATTGCATGGTCAGGCCACAAATTGCTCCCATGCCAGCAGAACATTGGTGTTTCCCTGGGGGTGGCTGTCTCCCATGTGGGTTGACCGTCCGCAAGCCCAGGCTGCACCTCTGGCTGGGCTGCGTTACAGATTTTACCTCCGGAGAGGAATGGGGACACTGCCAGAGCTCCCTGGAACTGCTGCTGGACTTGGGGACGGTCAACCCACATGGAAGACAGCCACCCAAGACCAGGGATATCACCCCCGACCATCCTGGAGCTTGGGCTGGGCTGCGTTATAGAATTTCCCTCTGGGAAGCATTGTTAGCCTATAGTGTGCCCTGATTTTGTCCCCCAATCTCTGTGGGACCTTTTTTCTTGTCACATATTCCTGATCTTGTAGCCAAGCTCTAATCAGAAGCACCTAAATATATGACACTTCTTGTACTTCATTGTAGCATCCATTTGCTAACTTCTGCTGCATAGGAGTGCACCTCTACACCTACTTTTTTCTGTATTTTTACCAATCAAGGCTACTCCACTTTTAGAGGTAGCACCCGCCCATTTATCCCCAGTAATGCCATTTCCAAAGATTGAAGCTCTCACGTCTAATAGAGCTGAAACACTTAGCTTTTATCAAGAAGAAGCCGCAAGAATACTTAACTTAATTAAAGACACTGACCATGACCTGTGTTCCACCAATAAACGAGAAGAGCTAGTTAATTAGAGAGACTTATCCGCAGGGGAATTAACCAAATATTGCATGCCACAACATTGTCACAATACTATAGAGTGCAGCATATCTCTCGAGGTCTTAGAATTGACCTAGAACCAACATTGTGCAAAGACAACTCAGAGTTCGTTCGTGAAGAGTTGGAGACTAATTCTAAACAAATGTTCGCTGGATTGAATCATCTTAACCACTGAAGAACTTGCAAAATCACTGGACTCATTTGAAGTAGATCTTGAATCTACCAGGACAATTCTCGCATCTTTAATGTCTAAAGAAGAACTAGCATCAGTCTTAGAAGATATTAACACTAAACTTGACGGATACAAAAAAAAAAAGAGATTGAATCTAAGTGTTAAGTGACTCCAATCAAGTCAATCAGTCTGGGATTGCTCAAGGGAAGCCCTTATTTATATATTTTTATAGCAAGTTATACCCTGGATGATAAACCCTTGCATAACACCCCTCTCTATGAATCCCCCTGATCTCGCTGAGCCAAGAAGTAGGTTTGTTTTGCAATTTAAAATATTTATTGGAAAAATTAAACAATATATATAAGTACACTTTTATAATAAATTAATATTTGATAGCACCCTTAGGCATATGACAGTGATCAACGATGGATGATGTTACACTAGCCCACTGATTTAATTACTTAAAAGTTAGTATAGGGAGGATAAGGTAACTGAGAATGCTTTTATGGTTTCAAGGAAGAACAATGATGGAAAGAATGCAGTACAGAAATAACTGATAGGGTTTCACAAGAGATAATATGTTCACTTTTCCCCTGGTGGCAATTCACTCCCCCCCAATATAAGGAGATGGAAGTGAAGCACACGGTTTTCAGGAGTACAATCACAATACAATACAAATTTCAGTTCCCCCCTAGCAAGCTTAGATCACAGGGATGATTTTAAAACACAGGCAAAATACTTTTAAATGTGGTATGCAAAGAAAGGAAAAATATGCTAGAGGTTCAGGGTGAGTGAGAGATATTTTAAATCAGTTCAGGTCAGCCTTACCAATGATTCAGGGATGGTTATCGGGTTGAAAACGGGATTCAGTAATGGAAGCAAAAGACAGATATTTTTACACATGGTTGAAATGAAGCAAACTGTCAATTTGCTGCACTTTTTTCCGAGTGCGTCGGTCGCGATTATGGATGACCTATAAGGAGTTCTTCTAGCACAAACAGTTCAAGAGATACGGACGATTTTATGAAGGTAGTTTTTCAGAAATTAAATAATGATTCAAAATGGCGAAATGACACTTTTACAGGTTTACAATCGGAGAATGAACACACGATTCCTATGATGCAGTTCTGGACAGGTTCAAATGTTTTGAATCAGATTATTTTAAGCAAAGAGATTAGTTTTGCACAGTTCTAGCTGAGTACTCACATTCTGAATTTGAAATAGGCCATCAGGGTCTGGTCAGCAGGTTTGGACTGGACTCCTGGCGGGTGGTTCTGAAGTCACAGCTGGTCTCTCTGGATACAGCACCGCTTTCTGGGTCTGCTACCGGTTTTGGCAAAAGTTCTTGGAAAAGAATCCAACAGCTCGCCCGGCTGTAGAATAATTTGGTTGGATTGCTGGATTCTGAAGGCCTGCTGAGAAGGGTTCTCAGCTTGTGGGTTAGGCCTTTGCTTTAAGTTCTGTAGTCTATCTGGAGTCTAAGTTCTGGATGTTCCTTCTAGATGTTGTGTTGTCCGGCAAAATGCTCCGCAAGAAAATGGAAAATGAATCCTTTGCCTGTCCAAGCAGTCTCTTTTTATGTGTTTTGAAGTGGGTGGGTCGGCTCATTCTGCATGCCCAACCCGCTCATGATTTGATAGGTCAAGGATTCTCTGTGACCCGATTTGAGAAGGGATAGTGTGTCAGAGTGAGTCAGAGTCTTACAGTCTATTGAAGAAACGTCCCTTTGCTTTTACTTAGAAAATGAATTTTTCATAACTAACAGGTTTCACAGATACACATGTCGTTGAAATTACATACTCATTTCACAGATTAATTTAAGATACACTCTCGCCCAGCTCCGATCCCCCTCAGAGCCTGGGTTCACAAATGGCAACATTTTATGCTTTTTAGTGACTTTCGCCATATTGGTTTTTCCTCAAAATTTACACAGACTTGCACCCCTTCCCTGAGCATATTACTGGAAATTACTATGTCTCTATCCTAAACACAGTGTCTGCAATATGTATAAATAGCGGGGTTCTGTCCCAGAACACCGTACAAAGTGGAATTTGGGCTCAAATCGTGAGGGCATTTTTCATTTTCAGGATCCCCAAATTGTACATTTCTTTGAGCATAATACAAGATTTTAGAAGCATTTAACTTAAACATATATTTGCTGTAATATGGATCCACAGTCCTGTCTTGCCCGCCCATAGGAACTGGGGGAGTCAGGGATCACATGTCTCTCCTTCCAGGCAGAGCTCTGTTTACAGTCCACACCCAAAATCAGCATACCCCATTCAATTTAAAGGGTCTATTGTGTTGGGTCCAGCAGGCTGCAGGGAAGTCCCCTCCCTCTCAATCAACAGGGCCAGGTGATATCCTGCCTCCTGGTGTGGGTCTCTGGGGTGTTAAGAGTTCTCAGGAAAGGCAAGTCTTTTGAACTTTTAATTACATAAGACCCCCTTCTGTTCACTGCACAGTTCTGCAAGACAGCTCTCCTGTCAGGATTTATAGAGCACCAGCGCCAGTCAGTGTTCAATGCTGGTACTGCACCTATTTTTGACAGCTGTCCTGAATTAATACATTTCAAAAAGAAAGGATTTTACTTGATAGTATATGATCCTTGCTTGACATGGCATTGATGTGGATCTGTAGTAGAGTAAAGTAAAACACTCAACCATAGTTGGATTTTTGTTTGGTGGTTTCGGGCCCATGATTTTAGCAATTTTTGACATTAATAAAAACGGATTTTGAACAGAACCATCTTTCTTTGCAATGGTGGGTGGCAGGTCAGGGGACCATTTTGGTGTGCGCAAAACTGCACGGTTCTCCTGGATTCTGGCGCAAATGTGGGCTTCTCCGCCATCTTGGATTTCCTAAGCCCACAGCACCAAATGTTGCAGCATAATAGTCCAAACGTGGGTCAGGACAACCAGCAAGCCCCCCCGCCCGACTGCGCTTTGATTTTGAGTCGAGGGGGAGTCGGGTACAAAGGATGTTTTGATCCACACTCTGGGATGTCCGCATCATCTTCTTCCGATTCCGCAGATGACAAAGTTCAGCATCTTTTCCTCCATCAGGGTGGGTCGATCGGTTCTCCTCGCCTGTCCTGATGGGAGTATTGGGCAGTACCCCGGACCCGTTGGATCTTTGCTCCCGGTTCCCAGGTCGGCTTCCGTGGTCAGTCTCCAGGTTTTCTTTCTCCCAGGATGACAAAGCAAAGTGGCAATACCTATTCGTAGACAATTCTCCCCCACTATTGATATAGTGGGGTGGCATATACATTTTATAAATCAACAGACATTTACATTCTTATTTAAAAAAAAAACAAGATATAATTAGAAGAAATTTTCATTCAAGAATCATAATATTTTAGAGACTATATGTGGGATATTTTAGGGTTGGAACTGAATTACTCTGGAGCGTCCCCCTCTGGTATTGCAGAGGACTCCTCCAGTTGCTGCAGAGTGTGCCTGGGATGGCAACACTTTAACTGATTTATATGGACCCACTTGTCTTCCCCTTCCGTCAAACTACCTTTGGGGAGGCGGATCTTGTAGGCAACTGGGGAGATCTTATCTACAATTTCAAACGGTCTCTTCCATGTAGGCAAACATTTTCGCTGTTTGGCCTGGTTTCTTTGGAAATTGTATAGATAGACCCGGTCTCCCACATTGTATTCTTTCCGGGTGGTCTTCAAATCGTAATGGGTCTTCATGCTATCAACTGATCTTTATAGATTCTGCTCAGCATAGGCAAAAGCATGTTGAAGGTGGTTCCTTAAATTCCCCACATACTCATGAGTTGTGGAGGCATTTATCAATGTCTGCTCTTGGGTCCTGTAGAGCAAATGCTGGGGAAGCACCATCTTGCGTCCAGTCATCAGCTCAAATGGTGACATTTTGGTTGCAGATGAAGGGGTAGATCTGATGGCCATTAGGACCAGAGGTAATCGGATATCCCAACTTGGCCCAGAATCTGCCACAAACTTTTTTAATATGCTCACTATGGTTCTGTTGTATCTCTCCACTGCACCAGAAGAGGCTGGCCGGTAAAAAATATGTAGCTTCCTTTTAACCCCCAGTATCTCCCACATCTTAGTCATTACTTTGCTGGTAAAATGGCTACCTCTGTCTGACTCAATCCTTTGAGGTAGACCAAACCGAGAGAAGATGTGGTTTATCATCAGGGCAGCTGCAGATTCTGGCTTGCAGTTTGGGGCTGGGAGATATTCCACCCATTTGGTAAATAAGCATGTCACAGTCAACATGTACTTATTCCCCCTCGAGGAGCGAATCACGGGGCCTATAAAGTCGATTTGCAAATCTGACCATGGCAGTGTCATCCCCCTCTTTTGGAGAGGCGCCCGATGTGTGAGGGATGTTGGCTGAAATTGTGGACACACAAGACACCCCTTCAAGTATTGGTCGAGGTCCTGCCCCATGTGTTGCCAGTATGCAACCTCGCTCAAGATCTCAAGTGTTGGGTGAAACCCCCTATGACCGGCAGTGGCCGCATCATGGGCGTGACTTAACATCAGGCTTCGGAATGAGGTAGGAACCACCCACTGATCATGGCCAGCTTGGGATTTCCTTACCAACAAACCGTCTTGGATTCGTAACATCTTTGGACATTTCATCAACACTCTAAGGTCCTCTTTCCCAATGTAATCGATATCCGTCAGGGGAAAGTTCTCAGGGTCCTCAATGTGTTGGTAAAACTTACCAATTATTGGATCCCCCTTTGAGCCATAATGAAATCAGCATCTGGGGTCTCCTTACTCCATTGTGCAGTTGAAAGATCATTGTGAGCATTTGTCTGGGACCTAGTGATAGCAGTAACCTGGATTTCCCCCAACAGGAACTCAATCTCTATTAGATTCCCTTGGATGGCCCCGGTTTTGGCCAGCTGATCAGCTAAGTAATTTCCAGTTTTGTCTGGTCCCTCTACTTTGGAATGACCCTTGATCTTCTTCCAATAGATGGTCATCCCATTCACAGTGACCATATCATCAATATTTTGGATTAACTTCCCATGTTTCAAGGGTTTGTTATTAGCACATAACATGCCTCTTGTTTTCCAGTTAACCAGGTGCTCCACAAACCCGTTCCGTACATAATCTGAATCTGTGATTATGACCAGTTTGTGGAGTTGATGTTGGACAGCAGTGAGGATGGGCTGATGCACAGCCATCATTTCTGCCACCTCACTACTTTGGGGACCAATTTTGTACCCGGAGGAGGGTTCTGGGGACTCATTCACCCATGTATTCCCTACACCGGCCACCAGTTCTTTCTCCCCATTGTTTTCAACATGGTAAGAGCATCCATCCACATAGACAGTGGGCATTCCCTCACACTTGTCCTCTTCAAAGACTTTGTTGGGGAATTAAGGTATGCCTCCATGTTGTCCTTGATTTTTAGATTTTCGTCCACGAGACAGTTTTCTCTGGCACAATCATGCAAGTCAGCCAGACCTTGCGCGAGGGGACTCTTCTTGTTTTGGCCATATCTGACCTCCACAGGAAAGCCTTGCATTGACAGAATCCAGGAAGTAATTCGGGAATTACTCATGTTTCCGGCCCGGATTCTGTCACTTTGGAGATATTGCAGAGGCTGGTGTGGAGTCTCCACTATGTTGTGTTCCCCCTGGATAAACGGCCGGTAATTCTTCAATGCCCACACCGTTGCCAGGAGTGCCTTCTCACAATCGTTGAATTTTTCCTGCACAGAGGATAAAGTTTTGCTCGCATAGGATATTACTTTATTGACCTTATCATGCTTTTGGTATAATACTGCCGTCAAGCACGTATTAGAGAACCCTGTCTCCAGGAAGAACTCCTTGTTTCTGACAGGGTAAACTAGGCAAGGCGCTTGCGAGAGGCTTCTTTTGAGTTGTCTTACTGCCTCGGATTGTTCTGGACCCAATTCCCACTTGACCCCCCCTTCAAAAGATGAATCAGGGATCTAGTGATCTCTGCGTAGCCCTCAATGAACTTTCTGCTGTAATTAGTCAGTCCAAGGAGGCTCCTTAGTTCCCGTAGAGTTATGGGGTCTTTCAGTTTCTGAAGTGCTTCCACTTTCTTTTCCTGGGGACAGAGACCCTGAGGAGTGATCTCATGCCCCAAGAAATTAACACGGGTTCTACACCACTGTGCTTTCTGAAAGGAAAGTTTTGCTCCGGCGGCCCTCAACTGGGTCAGAACATAACGGATTTCCGCTATGTGTTCCTCCACAGTTGAACTTTTGATGAGGACATCATCTACATAAACCAGGTTACCCCTCGCACCCAGGTCGGGCATGGCCTTGTGTAGGAAAATGTTGAATTAATTGCCGGAGTTGAGGTATCCGAAGGGAGTCTGGGTCCATGTGTACTGCTGGCCCCCAAAGGTAAAAGCCAGTTTGTATTGGTCCTCCCTACTGACAGGCATGGTCCAGTATCCATTGGTGTCCCCTGAATCTGGGCCAGCCCTTGGTCAATGTAGGGCAGAGGCCATCGGGAAGTATGGACCTGTTTGTTGAGCTCACTAAGGTTGGCGCAGAGTCTCCACAGGCCGTTTGGCTTCGATATTCCCAGCACCGGAATATTGAAGGTGCTGTGGACTGGACGGATTATTCCCCGGGACTCAAGGTTCTTAAATATTTCAGTAAGGGACTCCATGGATGCGAGAGGCAAGGGATATTGCTTCACAAACACTGGAGTCATGCCAGGGTCCATGGGAATTGTTGTGTGGATGTCGGTGCGACCACAGTCATATGAGTCTACCGCAAATCCAAGAAAACTTGTTTCAACTTTTGCTTCTGTTCCAGAGTCACGCAGGCATCAGTTAGGTTGACTCTCTCTTCCACCATCTGCCTGAAGCCTGGAAAGACTTGCTATCTCAGCGGCCCCCTCCAGCTGGGTGGAGAAGTCCCTGGTCAGAGTGCTGATTTGGACTGGAGGCTTCAGGTGGGAAAGGCAGCCCTCATGGACCTGGAAAATCATCTTATCCCTCCTGAAGTCACAAGTCACATCTTCCTTACCATAAGGGCAGGAAGTGTACACCAGGAAGTTCCCCCCATGCCAGGTAAAGATCCTGTCTGGTGTTGTATTGTCATCACTGTCACTGTCAAAACAGTCCTTTGGGATTGGTCCTAACAGTTCATTTCCTAAATCAATGGAGAAATGTCAGTCATCAACCGCCATTCCAATAATGGTGCCTGCGGATAGAGTAATACTTTGTAAGTCACTGTTATCCACCTCTATTGGAATGGTGTCATGTTCTATATTGACTAATGATGTTGGGTTTACCCCCAACCCTTGCTGTTGGAGAGAAGCATTTAGATAAATATAAGCATCAAGGTTTTTCAATTTTTGTCCTCTTTTAACTTTCACTTCCAGGGAGAATTGTCGGGTCCTTTCTGGGATGGTGACTTCCTCTTTAACCTGAATTTCAACTGCATAAGGTAGCAATTGAGCTGACCTAAATGCTTTTTCTGGATCATCAAAGCTCATGGGATTATCCGCTAATCGGGACCAAGCTTTGAAGTTTATTAGGTCCAAACTAATGGCAAAGCGATTGAGAATATCACTGCCTAAGTAAAAGGCGGCAGTGACGTCTCGCACGACCCAACAATTATGGACTATGCTCTTGTTGCCAATGGAGATTTTGAGCATACACCTGCTTGGCAGGAGATGTTTGGAAGTGGGTGCTTCCAGGTCCATTTCCCATTTGTCTATCAGTTTGAATGTGGGAATGGCTGGATCTTTTTGGAGTTGGCGGAACATGGCTTCGCTGATGAAGCTCTTACCGTTGTTCACACACACTCGGGCGAGAACAGAGTCCTTCCCATCCTTTAACTGAACAGAGATGAACAACTGATCTCCAATTTGCTTAACATCAGCCAGGCTCTGAGCTGATTTCACATCTTTCTGGACTATCGGAGTGGGAATGTCTGATTGTGGATTAGTAAAGAATTTCAGAGTGTTTCCTTCCAGTGTGGAATACCACCTTAAACTGGAAGGAAGGTTGATTTTCAGAAATAGAGAGGACCCCCCACCACCACTCTGCTGTCCTACTGCTATTACTGTCACGTCTGGAATTTGGTTATTCTGGAAGTGAAATTCTACTTGATCAGATTTTTGTTCAACCATGTGGCACGTGCCGTTTAAACTAACATGGTTGACACTCTGCTTTAATTTTATTGGTCAGCTAGTCTGGGTCCAGAGGACCTTGTTTACGCAATCTATTAGGGGTGAGAACCTTCTCAGGAGGTCATTCCCTAGTAAACAAGGGGTGCCCTCTGGAGTCACTACTATGACTGGGTGTTTCACCTTGTGTCGCCCAATTTTGATGTCCAAATCTGCAGTCCCCTCGACGGGAATTTCCTTCCCCTCAAAGTTCTGGAGTTGTCCAGGAAGAGAGGTGAGAGGAATACGGTAATTCTCCCCCCCTTCCTGCATTTAGTTCATCAAAGGCCCTTTTGGACGGAAGAGTAGCCTGGGATCCAGTGTCCACCAGTGCCAAAATTGTACCCTGCCCCTGTACTTGTACCGGGGCATAGTATCTTCCCTCCTTCTCCACAAGGGGGCACAGATAATGCACATTTTTGGACAACTGGTGGGCTAATTTTCTAGTTTTGGACATTGAGAGAGAAGAGATCTGGGCAAAATTCTGTGGAGAGTCTCGGGAATCTGAAAGAAAAAGTTGGCAACTCGATATGATTTTGGGTTCCCCTGGTTCCGGTTCTGGGCTGCCCCCCCCTTTTTGGACACAGTCACCAGGATGGGTTTGGACCAGGGTTTTTTGCTATTGTTTGTTCTGTGATAGGATGATGGGCAGCGACAGCTCGATCCCCACATCTACCCAATCTATTGATTCGGTTTTAGGTTCGCCTGGTTCCGATTCTGGGCCGCCCCCCCCACCTTTTAGGAGGCAGTCACCAGGATGGGTTTGAACCAGGGGTTTTTGGTATTGTTGGTTCTGGGATAGAATGATGGGCGGCGACGGCTCAATCCCCACCTCTACGCAGTCTGGGTTGGACTCCCTTGGGACCCATTTTTCCTTGGGAGGAGTTCCCCCATCTCTGAAGGAGAAGATCCTTTTCCCAGGATCCTCTGAGGATCCCTCTCCCTCAAATTGGAAGACCTGTACCTCCTCCACAAAATGGGTCTGTTTGGGTCCTTTGTTTCTCCTACCCCCCCCTCTGCTCCTTGGGAGGGAGACTTTCAGGGGCAGGAGATTTTGTTTCCGGTTCCTGGGCTTCCAGGGGCTGTTTACAAGTGGGGAAGGCAGCTTCCTCCAAGGCTTGACACACCCCTTCCTCTTGTGCCTCCTCCCTGGGAACCGGTGGGGTTTCGGGGTGCTGCCCCCGTCATTGTTCTGGAGCACCGGGTCCAGAGTTTGGGGCATTCTGCGCTGGTATGCTCATCTGAGGGTTCTGTTGCGCCCTCAGCATGTGACCCAGATCCCGTGCCATGGTTTGGACCTGGCGCTCAAGTTGTGAAACCCGCTCAGGCTGATACAGGGTTCTATTTTCTCCCCTGGGCTGATCCCGGGAAGGGTAGCTATCCCATCTCTGGTAATACCCCGGGTTGGGAAGATTTGGGTACCCCTCCACCCTTGGCCTCCCCTCTCCCGGATAAGGTTTTCTGGGCTCAGGGAATTGGGGAAAGAAGAATGGATGGTTTTGGGGTTGGAAATTGGGTGGATACCTGGGAAAAAAGTTCTGCCCAGTGTTTGGGGAATTTCTGCTCTCCTGTGGGAAGTTAGGAGGGAAGTTCCCTGGGTCAGGTGCTTGGCTGGATCCCCCCTTGGGCTGGAGGAGTCCACACATAACCCAGGATGGATCGGTTTCCCTTGTAACAGGGACTTACATAATCAGGGGCGTGAGGGACCCCATTTGTGGGACTACCTCCTTGACTCCCTGACTGTTACTGGCCCGAGGGCCGTCTGGGCTTAGAATTATTCGGTGCAGGCAGGTTTTTAGGCCCCCCCTTCTCCAAATCTAAAACGGGGGCAACCTTTACCTCTGCCACCTTGGCAGCAGCAGGGGTGCTGTTGGTTTTGGGGTTTTTGGGCTGATTCTTATTTTCCACTGGTTTCTGCACCTCATAGATGCGGGTGGCTTGCTCAATGACCCAGTCTAAAGATCTTTTCTCATGAAAGTCTCTCACGAGCTGGGTCATTATGTATTTGGGTAAGGCATGGAAAAACGTATTAACAAATTCTTTACTGTCCGTGCGTACCCTTTTTGTAGTCTGTGCAAAAGCACGCTTTAACTCCTGCACAAATTCTTGTGGGGCCTGATCCTCCCCACATTGCAAATTGTAGGCTGCCTTGCGAGCCTCTTGGGGATTTCTGTGAACAGAAAAATGTTTCAAGATGGCCGCCCTGTAGGTGGACCATCTTGAATGATTTTGGTCCTCCAGCCCCGCAAAGAAACTGGACTGGAGTATTCTAGGGAGAATGTCCATTTTACATACTGAATGCAGCTACTGCTGTCTTTCAAGTGGAAAGTCTCCATCATTTGCTCATAAAGCTCCAAGTGTTCCCAAACAGAATACTTGGCGTTCTTGTGATAAGGGGTAATGGCACTCCTTATTTCCTTGATCTGCTTTAAGGGGTCCTTGCGCAAGGCCCTTTTTTGCCTTATTGGCCTTTTTGGTTCGGGTAACCCTGGTCCACTCTTCGTCTGACTCAGAGGCACTGCTCCCAGAGGTGCCCGTCTGATCTTCCAGGTTTTCCCGGATTCTGCGAGCCTGGGAATGGATGGCAGAATGTGGGGGCCTAGTCTCCTGTGTTCTGGGCCACTCAGAGGAGTCTTCAGATCCCCCCTGTTAGGCAGAAACCTGTGCAGTTCCCTCTGGGACCACTGCAAAAGATTTAGGACTACAGGTGTTTGGCAGTAAACCCACTTGTTAGCACTTGTTGAACCCCATACTTTTGGCTGGATAGTAATCTGCCCTCCATGTGGCCCTGTGCTCATGTGCGCCAGGGGACATGGGGGTGGCAGAGTCCAAGGACTGGGAGAGATGAAGGCCTCTGGTACTAGGGCTCCTGAGGTTATGCTCAGGTGCTTCCCTTTCCCAGCGAACTTCATCTCTGTCAGCCCCTGCTCCCTGTTGCAATGCAAGAGCCTGCGCTTTCAGTTCCTCAGTTAAGGCCTTACTAGACTCTATCAGTCTCTCCTACATGGCTACCTGTTGCTGGAGCCTATCATTGTGCTGACAGAGAGACTCATTTTCTCTCTGCGCTTCCTGGTTGGTCCTGGAATACTGGGCCAGTCTTTGCTGCAGGGGGGTTACCTCCTGAGTCCCATCCCCACTGGCCTGTTCCTTTCTTGCCAGAGCATCTTCCACCCTCCTGGTGTGCTTTAACAAGTTCTGATGCTCTTTTTGGAGGTCACCAAGTCCCTGGAGGGCCAAGTGATTTTCTTCAATTTTTTCTTTTAATTGGCAGACTTCCTGGCCTAAGGTGTCCCTTTCCTGACTAAGAGCCTGCATCTGTGCCGCCAGGTCGTCCCTCTGCCTTTGAAAGGCACCAGCTTTCTGGCGTTCTTGATCAAACTCTGCCTGGGTATCCAGGTCTTTCAAAATCAGTTTATTGCTCTCTGTCTTCTCCCTATCTAGGTGGCTTTGCAGGGTGACTACCTGCTCTGCGCATGCCCTATTAAAGTCCAGTTGTTGCTCCAGCTTTTTCTGGCTCTGCAGTAAGGCGTCCAAACCTTCTTGGTACTCCTTCTGCAATCCAGAAATCTGTTATCCTGCTCAGACTTTTGCTGTTGCAGGATATCCATTTCCTCCTTTATTTTAATAATACACTGCCTACTATCATTTTCTGACCCCTGGCTCCTCTGCAGCCTCTGCTCAGAAGAGACCAGGTCAGATTGGGCCTTCTCTAATGCCATCAGTTTCCTATTTGCCAGATCTTGGCCTTCAGCACATTTGTCCTGTATGGCTCCCATATATAAATATAAATATGCCGTTACCCTGGCAATCTTGTTGTGCTCATCCTTGGCCTTAGGGGCCATATATAGTTCACTCAGGGCCACATGTAAGGGACCCTGATCTTTCCATATATCTGACCCTGTTTCAGTGATCTGGGGTGCGATTGTCTGCAACCAGACCGCCTGGTCCTGATGAGCCCACTCACCTCTCACAAATAGCTTATGTAAGAGGTGTTCTCTGGCTATTTTCATATCTACCAAGGTCGTCATTCTGGAATTTAATTTCCTTCCTGACTTACAGAAGTTTGTATTTTATTTTGCAAAACAGACCGTTTCCTTAGAGCGTTCCTTTGAGGGGTGTTTTTACAGTGTAACATGCCGTGGTGATCCAACAGAATTTATATATCCAGTCAGTTAGCACACTGTATTAATCTGACCAAGTGATAGATCTAATCCAGAATCCCCGGCTCGAGCCCCCAATCTGTTAAGTGACTCCAATCAAGCACTCCCACTAAGTCAGTGCCTTGTCTGGGATTGCTCAAGGGAAGCCCTTATTTATATATTTTTATAGCAAGTTATACCCTGGATGATAAACCCTTGTATAACACCCCTCTCTATGAATCCCCCTGATCTCACTGAGCCAAGAAGTAGGTTTGTTTTGCAATTTAAAATATTTATTGGAAAAATAAAACAATATATATATAGCACATTTTTATAATAAATTAATATTTGATAGCTCCCTTAGGCATATGAGAGTGATCAACAATGCATGATGTTACACTAGCAAACTGATTTAATTACTTAAAAGTTAGTATAGGGAGGATAAGGTAACTGAGAATGCTTTTATGGTTTCAAGGAAAAACAATGATGGAAAGAATGCAGTACAGAAATAACTGATAGGGTTTCACAAGAGATGATATGTTCACTTTTCCCCTGGTCGGAATTCACTCCCGCCCTATGCAATATAAGGAGATGGAAGTGCAGCACACGGTTTTCAGGAATACAATCACAATACAATACGAATTTCAGTTCCCCCTAGCAAGCTTAGATCACAGGGATGATTTTAAAACACAGGCAAAATACTTTTAAATGTGGTATGCAAAGAAGGGAACAATATGCTAAAAATGATTTTAATTCCCTCTAGAGGCTCAGGGTGAGTGAGAGATACTTTAAATCAGTTTAGGTCCGCCCTACCAATGATTCAGGGATGGTTATCGGGTTGAAAACGGGATTCAGTAATGGAAGCAAAAGACAGATATTTTTACACGTGGTTGAAATGAAGCAAACTGCCAATTTGCGGCACTTATTTCCGGAGGAACTATAGGCTTGTTGGAAAGCTTAGAATCTTAGCTTTAAAATGAAAGTTAAAACTTGCTTCTAGCACAAACGGTTCAAGAGATACGGACAATATTATGAAGGTAGTTTTTCAGAAATGAAATAATGATTCAAAATGGCGAAATGACACTTTTACAGGTTTAAAATCGGAGAATGAACACATGATTCCTATGATGCAGTTCTGGACAGGTTCAAATGTTTTGAATCAGATTATTTTAAGCTTTGAGATTGTTTTGCACAGTTCTAGCTGAGTACTCACACTCTGAATTTGAAATAGGCCGTCAGGGTCTGGTCAGCAGGTTTGGACTGGACTCCTGGTGGGTGGTTCTGAAGTCACAGCTCTCTGGGTCAGCTCAGCTCTGCACTTCACAGCAGTCTGGTCTGGGTCTCTCTGGTTCTGGTCTCTCTGGATACAGCACTGCTTTCTGGATCTGCTACCGGTTCTGGCAAAAGTTCTTGGCAAAGAATCCAACAGCTCGCCTGGCTGTAGAATAGTTTGGTTGGATTGCTGGATTCAGAAGGCCTGCTGAGAAGAGTTCTCAGCTTGTGGGTTAGGTCTTTGCTTTAAGTTCTGTAGTCTATCTGGAGTCTAAGTTCTGGATGTTCCTTCTAGATGTTGTGTTGTCCGGCAGAATGCTCTGCAAGAAAATGGAAAATTAATCCTTTGCCTGTCCAAGCAGTCTCTTTTTATGTGTTTTGAAAGTGGGTGGGTCGGCTCATTCTGCATGCCCAACCCTCTCATGATTTGATAGGTCAAGGATTCTCTGTGACCTGATTTGAGAAGGGATAGTGTGTCAGAGTGAGTCAGAGTCTTACAGTCTATTGAAGAAATGCCCCTTTGCTTTTACTTAGAACATTAATTTTTCATAACTAACAGGTTTCCCAGATACACACGTCGTTGAAATTACATACTCATTTCACAGATTAATTTAAGATACACTCTCGCCCAACTCTGATCCCCCTCAGAGCCAGGGTTCACAAATGGCAACATTTTGTGCTTTTTAGTGACTTTCGCCATATTGGTTTTTCCTCAAAATTTACACAGACCTGCACCCCTTCCATGAGCATATTACTGGAAATTACTATGTCTCTATCCTAAACACAGTGTCTGCAATATTAATAAATAGTGGGGTTCGGTCCCAGAACACCGTACAAAGTGGAATTTGGGCTCAAATCGTGAGGGCATTTTTCATTTTCAGGATCCCCAAATTGTACATTTCTGTGAGCTTAATACAAGATTTTAGAAGCATTTAACGTAAACATATATTTGCTGCAATATGAATCCACAGTCCTGTCTGGCCCGCCCCTAGGAACTGGGGGAGTCAGGGATCACATGTCTCTCCTTCCAGGCAGAGCTCTGTTTACAGTCCACACCCAAAATCAGCATACCCCATTCAATTGAAAGGGTCTATTGATATCCTGCCTCCTGGTAGGGGTCTCTGGGGTGTTCAGAGTTCTCAGGAAAGGCAAGTCTTTTGAACTTTTAATTACATAAGACCCCCTTCTGTTCACTGCACAGCTCTGCAAGACAGTGGGAGGCCTGGTGGCGGGATTCGTCAGCGAGTGGAAGAGCTCCACCGACAGATGGGTGCTGAACGCTCTCACCCACAGGCATACCAGGGAGTTTCAGCAAGAGTGTCTGCAGATCCCTCCAGTGACCCGACAGGAGCACAACATCCCTCAGCTCCTGCAGGCGGTATGGGCCATGCTAAGAAAAGGGGCGATAGAGCTAGTTCTGAGATGAGTCTGGGGCTCCAAAGTCTACTCCAGATCAGACCGGGGCTGGAGGCCCATCTAGACCTGCAACGTTTCAACACATACCTGAAGTCACAAAAATTCAGGATGGTCGCGTTGCAGCGAGAGCTTCTCCAACTGGAGGAAGGAGACCTCTTGGACGTTGCTGGATCTGGAGGACTCTTACTTCCACATCCCCATTCACAGGAAGCATCGGAAGTTCCTGTGCTTCGTAGTACAGGGAAGACCCTACCAATTAAAGGTTAGGTTATGTTACTTGGCATTTATATAGCGCCTTATGTATCATTGATATGACCTCAAAGCGCTGGTAGATTGAACGCCCTCGGGAATCGCAGTTAAAGTCAATAGAGCGGGAGATTTGTATAGTGCTTGGGCGCACCGGATGTGTGCAGCTGATGTGTTTGTTGCATGATGTCGTGCGTCATTGTGTCGGAGTCCATTTCTTTTAGAATTTCCCACTGCCTCCTTTCCAAACCCTCGGAGCGCGGTGAGTGTGCCCCCAGCAGCACCCCCCTGGTGTTTTTTCCCCCCCAGCCCTATGACTGGTAGGCCCGTGCCCAGTAGCTGGCCTTTGCATCCCTCCCTCCCCGCACCCGTTCCTGGTTCCCCAGCCCGCCTCCCGACCCGCCCTCCCTCCCTCCCATTGGTGCATCCAAGTTCTGTGTGGAGTCTACCGACTCGCGAGGCCCCCACCGGCTCCTTTCCAAACCCTCGGAGCGCGGTGAGTGTGCCCCCAGCAGCACCCCCCTGGTGTTTTTTCCCCCCCAGCCCTATGACTGGTAGGCCCGTGCCCAGTAGCTGGCCTTTGCATCCCTCCCTCCCCGCACCCGTTCCTGGTTCCCCAGCCCGCCTCCCGACCCGCCCTCCCATTGGTGCATCCAAGTTCTGTGGGGAGTCTACCGACTCGCGAGGCCCCCACCGGCTCCTTTCCAAACCCTCGGAGCGCGGTGAGTGTGCCCCCAGCAGCACCCTCCTGGTGTTTCCCCCCCCCCAGCCCTATGACTGGTAGGCCCGTGCCCAGTAGCTGGCCTTTGCATCCCTCCCTCCCCGCACCCGTTCCTGGTTCCCCAGCCCGCCTCCCGACCCGCCCTCCCTCCCTCCCATTGGTGCATCCAAGTTCTGTGTGGAGTCTACCGACTCGCGAGGCCCCCACCGGCTCCTTTCCAAACCCTCGGAGCGCGGTGAGTGTGCCCCCAGCAGCACCCTCCTGGTGTTTTTCCCCCCCAGCCCTATGACTGGTAGGCCCGTGCCCAGTAGCTGGCCTTTGCATCCCTCCCTCCCCGCACCCGTTCCTGGTTCCCCAGCCCGCCTCCCGACCCGCCCTCCCTCCCTCCCATTGGTGCATCCAAGTTCTGTGTGGAGTCTACCGACTCGCGAGGCCCCCACCGGCTCCTTTCCAAACCCTCGGAGCGCGGTGAGTGTGCCCCCAGCAGCACCCCCCTGGTGTTTTTTCCCCCCCAGCCCTATGACTGGTAGGCCCGTGCCCAGTAGCTGGCCTTTGCATCCCTCCCTCCCCGCACCCGTTCCTGGTTCCCAAGCCCGCCTCCCGACCCGCCCTCCCTCCCTCCCATTGGTGCATCCAAGTTCTGTGTGGAGTCTACCGACTCGCGAGGCCCCCACCGGCTCCTTTCCAAACCCTCGGAGCGCGGTGAATGTGCCCCCAGCAGCACCCCCCTGGTGTTTTTTCCCCCCCAGCCCTATGACTGGTAGGCCCGTGCCCAGTAGCTGGCCTTTGCATCCCTCCCTCCCCGCACCCGTTCCTGGTTCCCCAGCCCGCCTCCCGACCCGCCCTCCCTCCCTCCCATTGGTGAATCCAAGTTCTGTGTGGAGTCTACCGACTCGCGAGGCCCCCACCGGCTCCTTTCCAAACCCTCGGAGCGCGGTGAGTGTGCCCCCAGCAGCACCTCCCTGGTGTTTTTTCCCCCCCAGCCCTATGACTGGTAGGCCCGTGCCCAGTAGCTGGCCTTTGCATCCCTCCCTCCCCGCACCCGTTCCTGGTTCCCCAGCCCGCCTCCCGACCCGCCCTCCCTCCCTCCCATTGGTGCATCCAAGTTCTGTGTGGAGTCTACCAACTCGCGAGGCCCCCACCGGCTCCTTTCCAAACCCTCGGAGCGCGGTGAGTGTGCCCCCAGCAGCACCCTCCTGGTGTTTTTCCCCCCCCAGCCCTATGACTGGTAGGCCCGTGCCCAGTAGCTGGCCTTTGCATCCCTCCCTCCCCGCACCCGTTCCTGGTTCCCCAGCCCGCCTCCCGACCCTCCCTCCCTCCCATTGGTGCATCCAAGTTCTGTGTGGAGTCTACCGACTCGCGAGGCCCCCACCGGCTCCTTTCCAAACCCTCGGAGCGCGGTGAGTGTGCCCCCAGCAGCACCCTCCTGGTGTTTTTCCCCCCCAGCCCTATGACTGGTAGGCCCGTGCCCAGTAGCTGGCCTTTGCATCCCTCCCTCCCCGCACCCGTTCCTGGTTCCCCAGCCCGCCTCCCGACCCGCCCTCCCTCCCTCCCATTGGTGCATCCAAGTTCTGTGTGGAGTCTACCGACTCGCGAGGCCCCCACCGGCTCCTTTCCAAACCCTCGGAGCGCGGTGAGTGTGCCCCCAGCAGCACCCCGCTGGTGTTTTTTCCCCCCCAGCCCTATGACTGGTAGGCCCGTGCCCAGTAGCTGGCCTTTGCATCCCTCCCTCCCCGCACCCGTTCCTGGTTCCCCAGCCCGCCTCCCGACCCGCCCTCCCTCCCTCCCATTGGTGCATCCAAGTTCTGTGTGGAGTCTACCGACTCGCGAGGCCCCCACCGGCTCCTTTCCAAACCCTCGGAGCGCGGTGAGTGTGCCCCCAGCAGCACCCCCCTGGTGTTTTTTCCCCCCCAGCCCTATGACTGGTAGGCCCGTGCCCAGTAGCTGGCCTTTGCATCCCTCCCTCCCTGCACCCGTTCCTGGTTCCCCAGCCCGCCTACCGACCCGCCCTCCCTCCCATTGGTGCATCCAAGTTCTGTGTGGAGTCTACCGACTCGCGAGGCCCCCACCGGCTCCTTTCCAAACCCTCGGAGCGCGGTGAGTGTGCCCCCAGCAGCACCCCCCTGGTGTTTTTTCCCCCCCAGCCCTATGACTGGTAGGCCCGTGCCCAGTAGCTGGCCTTTGCAGCCCTCCCTCCCCGCACCCGTTCCTGGTTCCCAAGCCCGCCTCCCGACCCGCCCTCCCTCCCTCCCATTGGTGCATCCAAGTTCTGTGTGGAGTCTACCGACTCGCGAGGCCCCCACCGGCTCCTTTCCAAACCCTCGGAGCGCGGTGAGTGTGCCCCCAGCAGCACCCTCCTGGTGTTTTTTCCCCCCCAGCCCTATGACTGGTAGGCCCGTGCCCAGTAGCTGGCCTTTGCATCCCTCCCTCCCCGCACCCGTTCCTGGTTCCCCAGCCCGCCTCCCGACCCGCCCTCCCTCCCTCCCATTGGTGCATCCACACTTCATCACCGTGTCCTCCCAGGGCAGCCCTCTGCCCGGCAGCCCCCAGCGGCTAAGGGCGACTCCAACAGAGGCGACTCCAGGAAGTGTCCGCAGGTGTCAGCAGGAGAAGCCAAGGAAGCCAGCAGCCAACAGACACCAACAAAAACCGTGAGTGTGGCATGGGTGGGGAATAGAGCAATCACTCTACTCCAGAAAACCCCTGCCACTCTATCTTACCTATCAATAACATAAAGTGCAATAATACTTGCATGTCCACTCTTTTAGAACTGTGAATGTTAGCATGTCCACTCTTAGATAGAAGCGCCAAATCTAGACAGAAATGTGATTGTTAGCATGTGCCACACTTGCATGGAATTCTCAAGCTTAGCCTGCGTCGCATCTAGATGGAAATATGACGGTTTGCATGTGCCACACCTAAATGAAATTTCTCAAGTTTAGTCTGCGCCTAATCTAGACAGAAATATGACTGTTAGCATGTGCCACGCTTAGATGGAATTGCAGAAATGTGACTGCTAGCATATACCACACTTGGAGGTAACTACAGAAACGTGATTGTTAGCATGTGCCACACTTAATGGAATTTCTCAAGTTTAGTCTGCGCCAAATCTAGACAGAAATATGAATGTTAGCAGATATCACACTTAGATGGAATTTCAGAAATATGATGGTCAGCATGTGCCACACTCAGATGGAATTCCCAAGCTTAGTCCGCGTCGCATCTAGATAGAAATATGATGGTTAACATATGCCACACTCAGATGGAATTCCCAAGCTTAGCCCGCGTCGCATCTAGATAGAAATATGATGGTTAGCATATGCCACACTCGGATGGAATTTCAGGAATGGGACCGTTAGCATATGTGACTCTTAGCATGCACCACACTTAGAATTATGAACCCTAGCTTGCGTCGCATCTAGATAGAAATGTGACTGTTAGCATGTACCGGACCTAGATGGAATCCCACAATTGCAAGGACAGCAATGCCAACTAACCAACCAACTAACAATTCCATCCCTCTGCAGACACCTCTCAAACTATAACCAAACACAACCACAAGCCTTAAACGCAGCAATCCGCACAAACTTCACAACAATGCAACAACAAAACAAACCACACATAGCCTTGCACAACAGCACACGACGACTACGGACCATAAAACACCCGAAGCCCGGCCGACGGAACCACCGGGCTGAGGCTGCCAACAGCACATCACTGCTCTCTTGCACTTTGCCAGCTTATTCCTACTAACCCACCCCCTCTCCTCCCCTTTTCAGAGCCGCCAGAGCGCCAGGGGACCACTTCGGTGGTGATAGTGCGCGGTACAAATGACCTTTAACATTAACATTAACATTAACAGCTCTCCTGTCAGGATTTATAGAGTGCCAGCAACGGTCAGTGTCCAATGCCGGTACTGCACCTATTTTTGACAGCTGTCTTGAATTAATACATTTCAAAAAGAAAGGATTTTACTTGATAGTATATGATCCTTGCTTGACATGGCATTGATGTGGATCTGTAGTAGAGTTAAGTAAAACACTCAACCATAGTTGGATTTTTGTTTGGTGGTTTCGGGCACATGATCTTAGCAATTTTTGACATTAATGAAAACGGATTTTGAACAGACCATCTTTCTTTGCACTGGTGGGTGGCAGGTCAGGGGACCATTTTGGTGTGCACAAAACTGCACTGTTCTCCTGGATTCTGGCGCAAATGTGGGCTTTTCCGCCATCTTGGATTTCCTAAGCGCACAGCACCAAATGTTGCAGCATAATAGTCCAAACGTGGGTCAGGACACCCAACATAAGAAAATCAGAAAGTTCAGACGTGACATTCTGGACTAATAACTAGACATAGTATTCTTGCCAGGCATAGACTATCACCAAAAAGACACAACACAAAGTGGAAGAATTCCATTTGTTAAGAATAAACAAAATCCGCACCCTGAAATGTCTTCGTCTGACGTATCAAGTGGAGAAACAGAAAGCCCTGAAATTGAACAAGAACCAGCCATCCAGTTGGGCGCTCAGCTGGCATCCTCATCAAAAGCCACCACATCTTCCACTTCCTCTTCTATTCTATACCGCGTCAGACAAGAAGAGGCAAGAAGAAAAAATCCCACAAGAATAGTAAACTTCCCTCCAAAGAAGACCTAGTTATTAAATTCTCTAGCTACGAATTGACGGAATTCAAGCAAACAACCTTACAGAAAGGCATCGCTTTTGTACCACACCACAGCAGTTCCTTGCTCAAAGAAAAAACTCAAGCACTTTCAGAAACTCAAATTTAAAAATGATCACGATCCAACTTCACGCACCGAGAACAGCAAGTATTAGATCGGCATGGGCTATGTTCCGGGGTGTAACACCACGTGGAACCTGCAGAGGCTGCATCACGTGGTGGATCAAACAAATGCTTGTTAGGCAGAATTATATGCAGTACCCTTTGGGAACACTACACACAATTAAGACGACAAGTGACAGTACAATTTCACCTTTGGTACAAGCCCGTACTACACAGTTATAGTGGTAGCAGTAGCGGAACAGCCAGACTTATCTCAAGAGTAAGTGAGCTGTACAAATAGTTACACAAAGGACAGCAATTACTATGATTCAGGTAAACACTGACTCAAGGTTTCTAGGTTAAAGAATGTATATTTATTTACTCAACATTTGTATAACATTTCACTATTCTAAGCAAATTGAAAATCATAAATACACCACACGACTTCCCTTAAGTTCCAGACAAGTTAAGCTCACAAATTGAAGTGGGAGCAAAATGGCACTCCAGATATTTAAAAGGGAGGGAAAGACAAAGTTATTAGAAAGTAGGCAACACCAACAGGTAAGTACTCTGGGCAATGTGAACAAGAGCGACTACAGTGAGGAGATCAGCTAGAAAAGGCTTAGGGCCAAAGTCAATGGGTCAAAAATCTTTTGCTAAAGATACAGTGCAGGGTAGTTCGCAGTAATGTTTGTGGCACGGATTCCTGACGAGGTTGGTTGGTAGAAAAGTTAGTTCAAAAAGAAGAGATGGACAAGCTCTCGGATTGGAGAAAGATTTCAAACACTTTCACTGCGATTGAACGAAACGGACAACTGGATTTGAACAGTACCTTAAAACGGAAAGGGAGCTGTATCTGAGGCGGACATTCCTGGTGGTTCCTGCAAGCTCATGGTTCCTGAAGTAACTGTCGGACTGATCAGAAGTAGGAAGACTGGAGGGTCCTGCAACACCCAGGGAAGAAGCCAGCAGCAGAGCAAAACAACGAATAAAAGGTGCGCTCCTTAAAACCCAAGCGGGGTCCTCTTCTTCCAGTTCCTCGTTGGTTCTTTCATTCCAGTGGCGACTCTGTCTTTTCAGTCCCAGAAACCTGCTTTTCATGTAGTTTTCCCCCTTTCATACAGCCTGGCTGTCAATCACACAGCAGGGTAGCTGGCCTGGCAAGGCCAGACCCCTTAGCCAATCAGACAAGAGTGCGACTTGGGTTACCAAGGGAACTCATGGCAGGGGTCCGAAGATCCCTCCCTCACATCCTTCCTACCTAGACTAGCAGGTGCCTTAAGGAGGTCTTCTGTGCAGAAACCCGCGAAAAGGCAGTGAACAAAGGAGCCATCCCCGGTTTGGCGCACAGAGTAAAACACAAGAAAGACTTTAACAAAAAGAAATGGTGAATAAACCCAGCCGGAACCAAAATAAAAAGTATTTGGTCAAGCAGGTTCATGTTCGAGACTAATATAATAGCCTGGAACAATACCACGTTTATATAAGATAATCGCGGTAGAAAAGTTAGAGTAGATAACACTGCCACCAGCCAAGTCTTAATGTTAAGGGAGCGAAATAAGGCTCCAAGAGGTACAGACAAAAAGGGATAACAGTTAACCCTTTCAAATACTCCATGTAAGATGGGGTGTACTGGGTCTGTGGTTTAAAGTGACTATATAAAATTAATGGCAAATTTACATGTTTCTGGGGGACAGTAGTCAGCCCCAGAAAAATGGAGTCAGTGGGAAGTCTCAAAGACAACCCTGTGTCACTGCACTGAAGGTGCTTTGTAACACACACAAAAAGTGGTGCACATGGAGTAGGTGAGGCTCCACTTCTTGGGATATCACTCTCACACCTACTACATGCCCCCTCGCCATCCTTCCTCTCCTTACCTGACACATCCGTTACATATCCCTGCCCCTACTACCAGCTGCCCCCTAGCCCGAACCCCACCATGGCTTACCCTGAGGATAACCCCCTTGCACAGTGCTACAGTAGCAACAGAACCAATCAATACCTTAACAACCCTGCCCTCTGGCTAGAACACTTTGCAAAGAAACCAACTCTGAACCAACCTTGCTCCCTCCTGATTAGAAATAAGAGACTTGGTTCTAGATTCCGCCTAGCTCCCACCCACAGGTACATCTGTAAGCAATCTATTCACACACCACCCCTCTCACCTTCACATCCCAGCACGGCGAAACCTAACACAACAGCTGCCAAACCACCACAAATCAAGGGTGCCCTCATTAACGCCAGATCCCTTCCTGCTCACGCCCTAGACATCGCTGACCTCATCACAACCCACGAACTTGACTTTATTGCCATATCGGAAACCTGGCTACATGCCGCCTCTGGACCTGCCTTAGCCCTGGCCTTACCACCAGACTACGGCATCACGAGATTCGATCGTACCACGGCCCACACCAGAGGTGGTGGTGTGGCCTTCATTCACAAAAATTATCTTGGTCTAAGAGTGTCAACTAATTCTAAACTAGAATCAGCCAAACTACTTTCAGTCAAACTTCCACTCACGCCCAGCCAAACCACCACCCTTCACCTTATCTACAGACCCCCTGGCCCAGCACCCTCCTTTGTGGGTGATATGTTGTCCACCCTACTCCTTGACAAAACCAAAACTAAATTGCAAATTATAATCCTAGGTGACCTCAATCTAGGACTTGGGGACCCCAAAGACTCTTCTGCATCCGACCTTGAGAACGTACTGACTGACCTAGGCTTCTCCCTGCACATCCAAGAACCTACCCACTCCAAAGGGAGAACTCTTGACTGGTCAGCCAGTTCCAATTGTAACATTAATGTCCTCTCCAACACCCCCTGTCTATGGTCTGACCACCACATCATTACCTTCAACATTGAAGCAGCCCTGCGCGTCCCAACCTTATTTACTCCGGCCCTCCCCACCAGAAATAAAAGAGACATAACAAAGGAGAAACTACTCCCACTGTTACTCCCTTCGCTCAATGCCGCCACTTACTCTTGCACTGACTCCACGTCCCTGGCAGACACCTATAATCACACTATGCTCTCTGCCATCAATTCCATCGCCCCTATTAAACTTAGAAAATCCAAACCACGTGCACATCTCAACTCCTGGTTTACACCACAGTTAAGAGTGCTCCGTAAAGCTAAATGCTGTGCTGAAAATCGCTAGAAAAGTCACCCTTCTGACGCGCATAAAGACGGTTTCATCCTCGCCTCCATCATCTACAAAGATGTCATTATCACAACCAAAAAGGACTCCTTTAACAACCGTATCCTCCAAGCCGACTCGAACACCAAAGAACTCTTTAAAATTTTAAAAGAACTCGAATCCTCAGCCACCCCCCCTGACACATGCGTTAAAGACAGCAAATGGTGTGCCAATATTCAGTCTGCCCTTCTGAACAAAATCTCCACTCTGCAATCTAAAATCAAAGACAAACAAGACAGTTTGAAGATGGACAACCATCCACCCACCTACGCAAGTGCCCCCCTCTTGATTCCCCTAATATCAAACCGTTTGCCTTCCCCCCTCTCACCATCGCTGAGGTAGAAGAAATCATCACGAGAATCAAACCCTCAAACTGCCAAGGTGACCCGTGCCCTGCTGCTATCGTCAAGGACTCGGCCCACGACCTGGCCCCATTCATCACGGTCTTCATCAACTCCTCTTTTAAAACTGGGACAGTCCCTGACAACCTCAAAGACGCTTGGGTGATCCCACTGCTCAAAAAAACAACTCTAGACCCTAGCATACCCACTAATTTTAGACCCATAACTACAGTCCCATTCCTGCTTAAGATTCTGGATCGCGCAGCATATGCAGATCCAAGACCACTTGGAATCTAATAATTTCCTTGGCTCACGGCAATCTGGATTCCGCCCTAGACATGGGACAGAAACGGTCTTGATAGATTTAAAAACCCAAATTGAGATCTTGAAAGTTAATGGAAAACTAGCTACGCTTCTTCTCCTAGACCTCTCTGCAGCCTTTTATTTGGTCAATCACCAAATCCTATGCCAGCACCTCCACTCTGCTGCCCATTTCTCAGACTCCGCCTCAGCGTGGATCAAATCCTTCCTGAGCAACAGATCCATGAGGGTCTTCTCACCATCTGCAGCCGCTGACCCTGCTCCTATTCACTGTGGCGTTCCACAAGGATCTTGTGTGTCACCGACACTTTATAATGTTTTCACTAAGCCGCTCTTTGATGTGCTTGATTATCTAGGTGTCTCATATACTAACTATGCTGACGACACTCAGATACTCATTCCCATCACAGGCGACTTCCTAGTTGACACTAAGGCCCTGAATGACGTTTATTTGGTCATCCAGGCCTGGATGGCCCAACATGAATTATGTCTCAATGACGACAAGACGGAGCTTATCATCCTGGGTTCACCGCAACGTCTTGGTAAGCTAGATCCTTCCTACCAGGCATTCATCATAGATGGTAATACTATCAAAGTCTCCAAAGACACTAAAACATTAGGTTTTTACTTGGACGCCACCCTCTCCTTGACCCGACAAACAAATGCTGTTAGATCAGCGTCGTCATACACATGCAAACTCATTGCAGCTTGCAGACCATTCCTGACCACCCCGAACAGTGTCACCTTAGCTAGAACGCTCATTATGTCTAAGATTGACTATTGTAGCGCTCTATATCTAGGGACCAGCCAAGGGAATCTAAATAAACTCCAAGTCACCCAGAACAATGCCATTAGGGCAGCCTTAAACATTCCCAGAAACCAACACATCTCCGAAACTAGATCCAACCTACACTGGCTACCTGTCAAACAAAGAATAGCACTGAAAACACTTGCCCTCACCCACAAATGCCTAGCCAACAAGGCCCCCCCTTGCTTTGCAACAGGCTCTCCGTCCACTCCTCCACCCGAACGCAAAGAACTGCTCAGCTCCATAGCCTCTCTATCCCTAGGTTCAAACTGCAAAAAGCGGGGGGTACGAGCTTCCCTGTCTTTGCCTCCAAGCTGTGGAATACCCTCCCTGTCACCATCAGATCTGAAAACACCCTGAACACTTTCAAGCTAAAAAACAAACTTTGGCTTTTTGATCAGAACTAGGCACCTCTGCCTCTAGGCCTATCTGCTAACTCCTAATGTTAGTTGTATATAATCATGTTTGCACATTAACTTGTATATAATAATCTTGTATGTATATCTTGTATATAACCATGTATGTAGACTACCTGTATGTATATTAACCTAAATTGCACCCGGATGCCCTTGGGCCTGATGGTGCGCGTTACAAATAAACAAAATACAAAATACAAATAGTGCCCAAATCACACAAACAGTGATAATACACAGAGAAAAAACATGTAAGAGTGGGTAAAAGGCTCACACTCTTACCAGGTGGAAAAAATAAACCCTAGAAATCCAGCAAAGCAGTTGGGGGACTCTTTAGGTAAGGTAAATCAGCCATTCATGAGAATTCTCCCTAACAATGCTAAACAGGGCGAATGCGCAATTGTGTCCTAAGACGTGGTTAAGGCCTTCAACTCTGTGAATTGGAATTGGCTCCTCAGAGTGCTGGGCCAATTTGGAGTGGGCGAGGGCTTTCTTAGATGGATCGGGTTACTCTACAAAGACCCTAAGGGCAGAGTTAAGATTGGGAGGCTTATTTCAGAAGCATGGAGGATAAACAGGGGCATGAAACAGGGCTGTCCGTTATCCCCAATGCTCTATACATTGGCTTTGGAACCCTTGGCGGTCTTCCTGAGAGCAGCATATGCAGATACAGGGATACGCATAGACAATGTCACCCTCCTTGTGTCACTATACGCTGATGATATGCTCTTGTTCATCACAAACCCCCGCGTAAATCTTCCCGATCTGTTAGAGGCAATAGGTGCCTATGCCAAACTATCGGGCATCTCCATAAACAAGGCAAAATCCATCATGTACCCCCTCGCAACACTCAGACACGTCCCCATAGAGCAGTTATCTCACCTGGGTCTGACGTGGGCACCACACACCTTCCGATATTTGGGTACAGACATTCATCATGACCCCTCATACACACACGTTGCTAACATGAAAACGGCCCTTGAAAAAACAATGAAGTTATTGGCGTTCTGGAAGACACTGCCATTGGGGATGATAGGGAGAGCAGCACTGTTGAAAATGACAGTCCTTCCCTGCCTGCTATATTATTTTACAAACATACCCTACAACATACCCAGTACATTTTTTAAGAAGTTGAACATGATAGTACGGGAATTCCTGTGGGACGGAGGGAAGAACAGACTGGCCCTACACACTCTACAAAGGGACTACTTGTCCAGGGGAATCAATGTGCCAGACTACGAGGGATACTATCTGGCTGGGCAACTGCAATTTGTGGTCCAATTGTTAGGAGATGAAGAGTCTATAGACTTGTTACTATTGCTGCCGACACTGCAGAATTGATACCTATGCAAACTTATTTAGATGGGAAAATCCTGGACCAAAGGCCTGCCTACCCTGCTCACACTGGGACTAGCACTATGGAAAAGGGCATGTAAGGTTCAGGGGACCCAAGACCCATGCTCCTTACAGATCCCTCTGGCGGGACTTGCTGGCACTGGACCAGAAGCTCTGGCTGCATACAGGACGCATTGGGAAGCTAAAGGAGTGGCACAGACCGGAGACCTGTGGAAGGAGTTAAAATGAGTGGAGTTCAACACCCTTACAGAAGAAAACTAAATTCACACGGGACAGTTCATGCTGCACAATAGCATGGTCCAAACTATCAAAAGGAGGTGGCCGGATCTCACAGAGGAGAAGGAACTACAATTTAACCTGGATAAGTGGTACGAAATCCCCGAAGGAGGACACACGACATCAAGACTATATAAACAGCTCAGGGAAACCAACAACAGCAGGAAACTACAGGTGCAGGACCAATGGGAGTTGGATCTCCAGAAGCCCTTCACGGATCAGGAATGGTTGAGGATCCTAAAATATATAAAAACTGTCTCGAGAAACACAAGCTTCAAACAGACGCAGCTCTGTGTTACCCATAGTATGTACCTCACCCCAAAAAGACTGTCCAAAATGGAGAACAAAGGCACCCACACCTGCCCCAGATGTCCTACGGAAAATGCAGACATGCTCCACATGTTCTGGGGGTGCCCTGTGATACAAACATTTTGGGAAGGCATCAAAGTAAGGGCAGCTGCAGGAGGGGTGCAAATGCAACAATGGACACCTGAAAGCTACTTGCTAGGCCTGTACCCAAGGGGTGACAAACAAAGGACACATATAGCCAAGATGAAGGACTTGATGTGTATCTTAGCGAAACGCCGGATCACCATGGTATGTAATACTGACACAGGACCCATAATAGAAGCATGGTGGACCGACTTGTACCATTGGGCATTGGCAGAGACAGTGGTGTGGACCAGCGCAGTGCAGAGAGGCTCCAGTGAAAGTAGTGACAAACTGTTCGCTTGGAACACACTCCTAGAAGATATGCTGGGATCCAAAGAAAGCAATGATGTCAACGACCCGGAAGGAGCAAAAAGCGTGGCTACAAACCAGAATGACCAAGAGGAAAGCCCATATGGAGACGTCTGAACAACCAAGGGTGCCAACTGAACATTAGTTTATAAGATTGGGTGTGTGGACATGCAGCCAGAATGAAAACCTGACGACGGTACATAGAAAACATGCGGCCGCCACGATTATCAGGACTGCGACAGACTCCCCGCAATTAGTGCCTTTTGTATGTTCGTTATGGTATTCTTTGTAGTGTTGTTGTTTGTGTTCAATGTTAAAAATATAATAAAGAATTTATTAAAAAAGTATTAGATCGGCTTTGGAAGAACCCTGATCGTATCATCAAGCCAGCCTAAAAAAGCAGGAGTACTTGTGCTAATGGATACAATTAAAAACAAAATTGAAATTGAAAATCAATTGGCAGAACAAGACACCTATTTGGAAGTTTTCAATGACCCCACCGAACAAGTGCCTAACATCATTACAGTGGTTTTAGATGAAGCTGTAGCCGATCAGCTAATCACTCATCGCACCAAACATTTCCTCATAAAAGCATACCCATCTATGCCCGTGATTTACACCATTCCTAAGTTTCATAAAAACCTCCAAAATCCATCTGGAAAACCTATAATCGCTGCAAAAAACAGTCTATTGCAACCCCTGGAACAATACACAGATTGCGTCATTCAATCCCTGACACACGGATTCAAAACATATATCAAAGACACTAATGATTTCCTCATTAAGCTACAAGAGATACGTTTGAAGAGAATGTGAACATCCTATTTACCATGGATGTTTCAAGTTTCTACACCAATACCACAGACCATGCTGGATGGGAAGCCATGTGTAAGGGATTTCAATCAGGCACTCACCCAGGTCTCGCCTAGCATGTATGGTGCGATGAAACCCTTATTTATATTGGTCTACAAGTTCAATATTCAGAATGACATACCACTCATATCACACCCATCTCAAAATACCCCCCAGCTCACACTGAACCAGGAATCAGGCTAGTTTGTAAAGGTAAATATTTATTTATGTATTTAATATCAAATCACACATAAGTTTAATATATATATATGTATATATAGATGGGGCAGCTATCACCTAACGGTGACAACACAATTCAGAATATAAGTCAAGCAATTGAACTCACTTATAATGATGCAGCAAAGAAAGCACATGAAAAAGAACAGTTTTGTTTTGTGCACAGATAGCGTTTAGGTTAATATTCCCCCTGCAAAGTTTGATTAAATACAAATGAACAATCCTACACCAAGGTGAGTAACGAGCAGGTACTCCGGAATGAAAGACAAGGTCTAGAGTTTACATACAATCTTCCCAATCTCCCCCAACAAGAGAGAAAGCAAAGGACACTTAATTGCTTAAATGGAGAAAAGTTCTAAGGAAAACAACACTACACAGGTCCTAACACACATGAGCGATAATATAAACAACCGTCCACACTTCAGATCAGGATGGGATGGAAGAAGCACTTTAAAATGGGCAAAAGACACATGCAACTTTGGCTAAAATTGCATATTCACAGCAAACTTGTACTGTGCAATATTGGAGGAAAACGGGTCAAATCATTAGTTTTGGATGCAGCTAAAGGTCTTAGGTATCAGTGAGAGTTGTAATCTCGTTTCTATCTTTAAAACTGAAGAAGTTATAGAGGTTTTAGTGAGAGGTGTTTTTGCAAAATCGGTGCAAAAATGAAAACAGAAATTCGATTTTAAAAATAACAGATAGGTTTTCTTATGCTATATTAAGATCTATGAAAAAGAGGATGCCACACATGAAACTTCCCATCTACGTGCCCAGCGCAACCAGTCCGTGGTGGATACTTGATTCCTGGGATTTACATTAGTTATTCAAAATCACTACAGAGTTACGGTTTTGTAACACAGTTGAGACAATCAGCGCAAGAAGGATTCTAACAATACTAGGGTTCTGAATTTAAAGATGGGATGGGTTGAGATAGTGATAATACAATGCAGAGATACTATGGGTCACTGTTCTTCCTATTCATACTTACAATAATTTATAATTAAATTGGAACGTCAGCTCTGGTCAATGAATCGGGTCAGGTCAGGTCTAACGGCAGCAAGGCACCTCGGGAGGGATCGGATCAGCGGCGCAGTTCTGGTCAATTTTGGACTGCACATCAGAATGGATTTGGAAGGGGCCCTTCTGGTTACTGGACACGGTAGGTAGCAGGATGCAAATTTCATTGGGCAAGCCTTAATGGTAGCAGGCCAAGCTGAATCCAAGCTGTTCTGGAGGTTTGCAATTGGGTCAAGCTAGCAAGAGTTCTGTAATGCTAAAGTCTGGATTCTGCAAAGAAATCTGGATCTTCAAAGAGTTCTGGAGTCAGCTACAAAATGAAGAGTTGTGGAATAAGGTGCTGCACGGACATCTGGATGGGTTCTGGAAGCAGTGTGTTCTGGAAGCAGTGTGTCTATGTGTAGTAAAACTCCTATATTTATCCGCTGCAAAGTTTATGGCTTGAGCAGAACTTCAGAAACACACCCCCATGTCTGTGAGTGGCTACAGGCATGTGCTTTGTCCTGGTTGGCAGTCTGAACAGAGCTGTCATCTAATGACAGGATTTAGGAACTCCCACATTGATTGATTTTTACCAAAACATAACTTTTGCACACATGTACATTTCTAACATTATGTACCCTAATAAAATTGGACACATATATTTTATATTCGATTGTCTACATTCACCTTCACTCCCCATCTTTGGGCGAGCTGTTTTGGTCATTCTACGGATTTTTATCAATTTCAACTATAACGGTTTGGATGAATCATTTCCAACTCTGTACATCTCTGGGTGCTTATCAGTGGATCATGTACATACAATCTTAAGTTTGCAACAGTAATAGTTTTGCCACAATCAGTGTTTTGGTGTGTCTTTGGTTATGTAGTAAGAACTTCTACCAAATCTTCAACTGTCTAGCATGAGTTCAGTTTATAAGTTTGTATTTCATATTTGTCTACTTATTTTGGCTGCCATGTTAAAGGTCATAAAGTTCTCAGGCAAAAATAAGTAATTTCCATTCAAAATCCAGGCCAGGTTTTTTTTCTTAATTCCAAAGTGAGCAAATGGCTGTCATGATGCCGACCCCCGGGCATCAGGACCAAGCCCATCAGCTCTGGGAGCAGGCATCCAGATACTTATTAAAACCCCTGTTTGGGTTCAGTCCTGGCACCTTAGGCGCCAGGCTCATCACAGAAATCAGTCCTGGCGCCATAGCCGACAGGCTCATAGACTTTACTTACCTGATGCAGACCATGCTGCAAGTGAGTCCAAGGCAACGTGAGGCCTGGATGGGACTATTTTATTACAGGTACTATTTTTTACTCGGGCGTGGTTTTGGGGAACTTCTTACCTGGAACTACTTTGGGGGCTATTTAAACCACACCCGAACAGCAGCACACGCTTCGCGTTATTCTGCATCCAGCAGCGTAACACTCACCGTGCCTACAGTCTGCATCCAGTCTTCTGCCACGTCCGCCTCGAATCTGGAGGTCCTAAAACAAAGAGGAAAGAAAAGGACAACGTTAGAAAACAAACTATTTTCGAATTCCTCACCTGATTCCAGATCCATCTCGCCTCCGGACCTGGAAAGAACATCATTTCTGTACGCGTCGCATCTCCAGCTGCAGCGCCGCACCATACTCACCAGTCCTCATAGCAACATTCGATTCGGCGCTGCCTCCATCATTTCTTCGCCGAACTCCAGCACCTGGGGGACAAAAGAAAACAACAAGGTGAGCCGAGAAAACTAACAAATATAACTCTTATCACCATAGACTTATCTGATTTACCACCTGAGGCATTATTCCATATCTCTCCACATCTTTATGTGCCGCACCTGCAAAGAGAGAGAAAACAACATGTTAAACACGTGCAACATTTACCGGACAGCGTTGGGTAATACAGACTCTTACCTGAGCACCACCAGCTGCCATGAGAGCATCTTTTCACAATCTCAGCTGCAAGACAAGGAAGGAAGGGGGGACAAGAGTGAAACATCGGACATATTGAACACTATGAACTTGATACTTACTGGTCCTTGCCAGGAACCGCAGAGTCAATACTCTCCGGAACTCTCCCACGCCTTCAAACCAGTGAAGTAACTGGCATCAACGTGCCCCTGCAATCCATGCAGGATGGAGAGCTCATCTTTCAAGAATATAAGGTGAGATTGCTGAGAGGGCACTTCGGAGGTGATTAGTGGGGAGGACTGTGGGGGGTGCCATCACTTGAATCCACGGGTGGCTAAATCCATCTCTCCACTTGCAGGAGAATACTTCTACGGGTCAAGCAGACAAGATTACGAGGGCCAGTCCATTCAGTCATCTCTGCACTACACATCACGTTGGTGGAGACCGCAGCCGTCCGGGTCCGACTGACGCCCCTGTGGGAGCCAGGTGAGCGTAACAATAGCCAGTCCTTTGAAGTTCACTGAGAACCTCCTCCACATCCTGCCCCTCCTTTAGGAGGATGGGTTTCCAAGCCTTACTTTGACCTTGGATCAGCCAGAAGACAAATGTCTAATGCCCCATTGTGTTGCTTGCTGTCATTATGCGGGACCATTGGCAGCCATTAGCCTTCCTGTAGCAATGGAGTGTGAATCTTTGCCAGGCTGGGCTGTCAGATCAGAATTAAATAGTTGATTAGCTCCAGACTGGTTCCTTTAACTTAAAGTGTTTTTATTTCACATATAAAACACAAGCACAGTTTATAAGGGATTTGGACATTTTAAAAGAATTAGCCCTTCACAAACATGCTTTAAATAGACAGATTTTGCAATTTTAATCAGGAAACAGAAACACTTTTAAACTGGGTTTGA
Organism: Ambystoma mexicanum; assembly: GCF_040938575.1. NCBI lineage: Eukaryota > Metazoa > Chordata > Amphibia > Caudata > Ambystomatidae > Ambystoma > Ambystoma mexicanum. Next base: position 1,054,109,316 of record NC_090931.1, on the reverse strand, counting down.
CAGCTAATTTCCTTAGGTAGCTGTTAGGCACGGAGGCCTGGATTCCTCTGACTGTCTGGAGAATCCATGATTTCAGCACACTTTCCTTTCACAATTCTCTGGGAAAATGACTGAATTTAGAGCCAAAACAGCACTTTGAAGGTTGCCATTGATTAGAGAGCTGTATTTCAGCTCATTTTCAGATTAGGCCCTTCGTTGGCCAGATGACAGGTGACAGCAGTGATTCCTGTTTTTACCCCAACTTTGCCTGTGTGTGTGGCAGGGTGTCCAGCTCCTTTGGGGTTTATAAACCCTGCACAATTTTGCAGATGTAGTATGCACAGGGGTTATCGCCTCCATTTTTGGCAGTTTTCTTTCCCCATTGGCAAAGGGGTGCAGTGTGGCGCATTAGCGTGGATAAAAATATTCCACATATCCTGCCCGACTCCGTCGTGATGTCCAGTCGTGGGGGAGTTGGGCACATGGTAATATTTTTACTTCCGTCCATGTGAAAATATCTGGTTGTTTCTCCCATCAGCGAAAAATGCAACACGCTCTCCTTGCTGGTTCTGGTTGGAAGTGTGGAGCGACACTCCGGGCTCTTAGTTTTTTTTTCTGGTCCCAGAGGAGTCCTCCTTGGTGATTAGGTGGTTCTTAGTTCCAGTGCTAGAAAACAGAACATAGCACGGTTATGGAAATTTCCCCACTACTGTTCCCTGAGGGGTGTAGTGGGGCAGATGCATGCATTGAATATAATTTACAATATTCCCCGCCTATATTTAATAATGTTCTTAACACTCTCCTCGCACTTACACAATGAACATTTAATAATTCTTTTTATGTCTCCGGTTTCCCCCTCTGGGTTCCCAGTAGGCTCTTCTTTTTGCCGCAAAGTATACATGGGATGGCAACTCTCTAGCTGTTTTATGTGGACCCACTTGTCTTCCCCCTCTGTCAAATTGCCCTTAGGGATGCGGGTTCTGTAGGCGACTGGTGAGATTCTGTCCACAATTTCAAATGGACCCCACCAACTTGGGAGGAATTTGCGCTCTTTGGCTTGGTTCTTTTGCAAATTGTACAAGTAGACCCAGTCTCCTACTTGATATTCCTTTTTAGTTGTTTTAAGGTCATAGTGGGTGTTCATACTGTCTGCAGATCTTTCTAGGTTCCGCTGAGCATACGCAAAAGCATGTTGAAGGTGTTTTCTCAGATTCTCAACATACTCATGAGTTGTGGAGGCATTTATCAAGGTCTGCTCTTGGGTTCTGTAGAGCAGTTTCTGGGGTAGCACCATCCTTCATCCAGTCATCAGCTGAAATGGAGACATTGTTGTTGCAGAAGAAGGGGTAGATCTGATGGCCATCAGGACACGGGGTATTTGAATATCCCAACTTGGCCCAGAATATGCCACACATTTTTTGAATATGCTCACAATAGTTTTATTGTACCTCTCAACTCCACCACTAGAGGATGAGCGGTATGCAATGTGTAATTACCTTTTTACCCCAAGTATCTCCCACATCTTTATCATCACTTTGCTAGTGAAGTGACTACCTCGGTCTGACTCAATCCTTTGGGGTAGTCCAAAATGCGAGAAGATGTGATTGATCATCAGGGCAGCTGCTGTTTCTGCCTTGCAATTTGGAGCCAGGAGACATTCCACCCATTTAGTAAACTAGCATGTTACTCTTAACATGTACTTGTTCCCCCTAGAGGAGCGAATCACGGGCCCGATGAAATTGACTTGCAAATCTGACCAACGCAGTGTCATCCCCCTCTTTTGGAGGGGAGCATGGTGTGGTGTGAGTGATGTTGGCTGAAATTGCGCACACAAAAGACACCCCTTCAAGTATAGGTCAAGGTCCTGCCCCATGTGTGGCCAGTATGCTACCTCTCACAAAATTTCTAATATTTTATGAACCCCCTGATGACCACCTCTGGCTGCATCATGGGCGTGACTTAGCATCAGGCTTCGGAATGAGGTAGGTACCACCCACTGGTCATGGCTAGATATGGATCTCCTCACCAACAAACCATCTTGGATTGTCATGATCACTGCTTCCAAGGAGCCAGGACCAGCCCAACGTCCTTGGAAGCAGGCCCCCAACCCTAATCCTAGGCACCAGCCGTTCTCCACTGGGACCTTTTGGACCTTGTCCTGGCGCCGGTGGCACCAGGCTCATCAAAACCATCGGTCCCGGCACTGGAAGCGCCGGGCTCATAATATGTGTGAAGATGCTTGGGTGGACTTACCTGCAGCAGACCATGCTGCTTACTTACCAGCCACTTAGAAGTCCTCTGTGAACAGGAACTACTTTCTTACCTGGGTGGGGCAAGCTCCACTCCCTGGATACAGCACTGGAACTCTTCTGGAACTGGAACTCTTTTCTTACCTAGACGGGGCCATGGAGGAAGACGCCTCATCACTCCAAGGCTATTTAAACCACACCCGATAGATGAAACGTGCTTCGCGTTATTCTGCATCTGCAGCAGAACGCTCACCGAGTCTGTTCCAGCCTTTCTTCTTTCGATCCTGAACCTGCAAGAATTATACTTACCATTCCAGTATCCAGTCAACAGCAGCACCTACAAAGACAAGAAACAACAGGTTAGCAAGGCAAGCTTTACTCGCAGTGCTTACTCACCTGATCCATCGGCTGCGGCCTTTTCTTCACGCTGCACCTCCGCCTGTGAAGACAAAAGCATTGTTATTACTTACCGGCAATCCGCGAATTCCGGATTTCTTCACACTGCATCGCCGCTGGTGAAGACAAAAGCATTGTTATTACTTACGGGCATTCCGCGGACTCCGGCGCTGCAAACTCCGGCGCTGCAACCCAACTTCTGAAAGACAAAAGAAGAGACATTAGACAGGTATTTACTTAAGCCCATCGCGCTCGTCGCAATAGAACGCCTGCAAATACTCCGGCGTCTCTTCAGCACAAATTAAGCTGCAAGGGAAAAAGACAGTTAGAGCGCTTGCATTTACTTACGCATTTCCAGGTGCTCACTCCATCTTCCATCTCAAGAATCCTGCAAGACAAAAGGTAAAAGCATTATACAGAGTCCTGTTCAATATTAACGTGCCACGCACCTAAAGACTATAAAGACTAAAAAGGTGTCTGGAAACTTACCGCTCGTGCAGTTAACGACGGTAACGATCCTCTGAGTTCAAGAGGCGTATGTTTCACCAGTGAAGGAACTGGCAACGGCACCCTGCACCAGACGCAGATGGAGAGTCCAGCATTCACCTATCTAAGGTGAGCACGTTGACCTGGGGGGCTCTACGGAGAGAGAGAGAGAGAGAGGGACATTCAACAACCCAGACCATTAACCCCCATATTCTTTCACCTGCAGAAACCTCACCCTACGAGTTCGACACACAGTGCGAAGAGGTTCGACCCCAGAAGCTAATCGAGTCCTGCACATCACCTTTCGAGTCACAGACACCTTCCTGCCAAGACCAGCGCCTCCGTGGGAATCAGGTGAGCGTTACAGAACGCGAAGCCCACCGCAAAACTCCTACCCAGGCGCAATGGAAACCTCAGACACTGATCAATTAGCCCAGTTGCTCAGGGAATTAAGAGCAGAAGTACATGCAGCTCATCAGGAAACAAACTCTCTAAGAAGAGAACTGATAATTTCCAAGGAGCGAACAGAGGACCTCGCTAGGCAATTGCTACAAACGCAGGCAGGACAGACACCTCTGCCCGCTCCAGGAGGAAGTTATCCTTCTGCATCATCTTTAAATCCAGTGCAAATCAATCTACCCGGTAATGTGCCCTTGGCTCCGCCCGAACGCTTTTCTGGTGACCCAAAGAAATTTGCAGTGTTCATCAACCAGTGCCGCCTACACTTCTTATGTCGACCAGCTGCAATCCCAACAGACCAGACCAAGGTGGCTTTCGTGCTTTCTTATCTCAGTGGCAGCGCCGCAGACTGGTCGATCCCTTTAGTCACCCAGGATGATCCGGTTTTACATGATTTCCAGGCCTTCCAGTCCAGCATGGAGAAACTGTTCGCAAGACATGCACAAGGGCAGGCCTTGGACAATGAACTTCTTTCATTACGACAGGGTAATCAAGACGTCTTGACTTATATAGCCTCATTCAACAGACTTATAGTGGAAACTCAATGGCCCAAGGATAAGAGAATAACGCTTTTCTACAGAGGCCTGCGTGGAGAGCTCAAGAATGTGTTAGCTCAAGTTGTGAACCCTCCACAAGAATGCTCAGACTATATTGACTTAGTTGTCCAATTGGACCATAGATTACAGAACAGGAAGGCTGATTGTTCTAAATTTGATACCCGAGTGTTTTCTAAACCACAGACCTCTACTAAGGGAGCTGACACTGTGGAACCCATGCAAATAGGGGGCCTGAAAGGTCCTTTAACCCAAAAGGAGCGGGAAAGAAGAAGACAGCTGCAATTATGCCTCTATTGCGGGAACTCAGGGCACTTTCTTCGAGACTGTCCAGTGAAACCAGCTAAGAAGGCTGTAGGAGCCGCAGATACCTGTACCACAAGTTCTGAGCAGGGAAACGACCTAGTCCGGCAAGTGTAGAGGTCCTCTTGCCGAGCGTTAAAATCTGTCCCGTGACCTCGCATTTCGTGGTGCCCATGGTCCTCATTAGTCCTGAACGTCCAGATCGTTTGCATGCAATTGAAGCTTACGTCGACAGCGGAGCAATCGGTAATTATGTGGACCGTGAAATGGTATCAAGGATGAATCTACCCCTTGTCCCTAAGGCAGTAAAAGACGTCATTACTACAGTGGATGGCACGGAGATAGCCTCCGGACCAGTAACGCACGCCACCCAAGAAGTGACGCTAGTGAGCCAACATGGACACCGGGAGAAAATCGTGTTCGATGTGATCAAGGCCCCTCAGTTCCAGATCATTCTGGGAATCCCTTGGTTAGAGAAGCACAATCCTCAGATCGATTGGCGAGCAAAGACGGTTCAGTTTCCAGAATGTTTTACCACTTGTTATCCTCGGCCTGATGTTTCACTGGCTGCAATCTCTTCTGAGGTTCCCAAATTACCTCCCGAATACCAGGAATTCCAAGATGTCTTTCGGAAGGATCAAGCTAACACCCTGCCTCCTCATAGGTCTTACGACTGTCAAATAGATCTGATACCCGGAACAACTCCTCCTTGCAGTAGGATTTATGCCCTCACTGAGCCAGAGAATCTTCACCTCAGACAATATCTGGACCAATACCTAGCTAACGGGTTTATCCGTCCTTCAAAATCTCCAGCTTCATCGGCTTTGTTCTTCGTTCCGAAAAAGGAAGGAGACCTTAGGACTTGTATAGATTACTGCGCCCTGAATCAAATCACTGTTAAAAACAGATACCCGTTACCTTTGATCCCTGAACTCCTGGACCAAGTCAAAGACGCATGTATATATACAAAGTTGGATCTCAGAGGAGCCTACCACTTGGTACGAATAAAAGAGGGCGATGAATAGAAGACGGCCTTCCGCACCAAGTATGGGCTATTCGAATATCAAGTGATGCCCTTTGGACTTTGTAACGCTCCTGCCGCTTTCCAGTATTTTATGAACAATGTCCTTAGAGAACTCATAGATGTGTGTGTTGTTGTCTATATTGATGACATCCTTGTCTATTCATCATCTGAAGAGGAACATCAGAGACACGTTAAAAAGGTTCTCGAGAGATTGCGTCAACATAACCTTTTTGCTAAGCTTGAAAAATGCGTTTTCAACGTAAATGAAGTTGAGTTCCTGGGATTCATACTGTCACCTAACGGAGTCCATATGGATTCAAAGAAAGTCGATGCAATCATCAAGTGGCCATCACCAACCTCTGTAAAAGGAGTTCAAAGCATGTTAGGCTTCGCTAACTTTTACCGCAGATTCATTCCTGAATTCTCTCGGATAGTCCAGCCCATCACCGCTCTGTTAAAGAAGAACAAACGTTTTGAGTGGTCTACTGAAGCAGAACAAGCTTTTCAGGACTTAAAAGCTAAATTCATTTCTGCACCTGTTCTAAAACATCCTCGCCCAGAACTCCCCTACATCGTGGAAACGGATGCTTCTAGTCTTGCTATGGGGGCAGTTTTATCACAAAGAGATCCGGTCACACACCAATTACATCCTGTAGCCTTTTGGTCCCGCAAATTCTCGGCTCCCGAGATCAACTATTCAATTACAGACAAGGAACTTTTAGCTATCAGATCGGCCTTTAAAGCCTGGCGGCATTATCTTTTGGGAGCCAGACACACAGTCACCGTAATGACTGATCACCGCAATTTACAATATCTGAAGACGGCCAAAGCTCAGTCTTCCAGACAGCTTCGCTGGGCTCTGTTTCTGGCTGAGTTTGACTTTATAATTACTTATCGACCAGTCAGTAAAAACGGAAAAGCAGATGCCCTCTCCCGGATGGGAGTAGATGAACATTTCACCAATCCAGAACCAATACCCATAATCCCAGAACAAAGGATTTTGGGTTTGGTTAACGCTCAATCCTTTGAAGACATCAAGACTATAGTCAAATCACTCCTAACTCCGGCCGATTTGCAGGACTGGCAATTAAAGGGAAAAGAATTCTCAGTGGATCAAGACCTACCATATTTCCGAGGACGATTGTACTTGCCCTGTGAGAAAATACAAAAACAAGTAATCTCCTGTTATCACGACTCTCTAATGGAGGGTCACCCTGGCATTACCAAAACCATGGAAAAGATCAAAAGACATTTCTGGTGGCCATCATGGAAGAAGGATATTAGAGACTTTGTAATCTCCTGCGGTGTGTGTGCCCAGAATAAAAGTCAGAAGGAGAAACCAGCCGGCCTATTACACCCTCTAGACATTCCTCCCTGTCCATGGCATACCCTGTCCATGGATTTCATCACGGACTTACCTCCATGCTCAGGGTATAGTACCATTCTAGTAGTCGTGGATCTATTCTCCAAGATGGCTCACTTTATTCCCCTGAAGGGCCTACCTTCAGCTTCAGTATTGGCCCGAGAATTCTTAGAAAACATCGTTCGGTTACACGGTTTTCCCTCGGTTTTAGTCTCCGATAGGGGAAGTCAATTCATCTCCCACTTTTGGCGAAGTTGCTGTCGTCTAGCCCAAATTGATGTAAGACTTTCAACCAGTCACCATCCCCAAACTGACGGACAAACCGAGAGGACAAATCGGACTCTAGAGCAATATCTACGTTGCATGCTCCAACAAACTGAAAACCCTTGGAAGGATATTCTTTGGATCGCTGAATACGCTTACAACAATTCGACTCATTCTGGAACCGGGAAGACTCCCTTCTTCCTATTATACGGACACCATCCTAGAACCCCTAACCTGGATCCTCCCCAAGAATTCAAAACACCTGCTGTGGATCACTTGCACTCGGAGATAACCCGTGCTTTTAAGGAAGCCACTGTCCATCTGCAAAGAGCTAAAGCTCAATTCAAAAAAGGAGCAGATCGACACCGTAAAGAGGCCCCTCACTACGCAGTAGGAGATCAGGTCTGGTTATCCACTAAGCACCTGCCTCTAAAAGGACCCCGCACCTTCATCCCGAGATACCTTGGACCCTATCTCATCTCTACCATAGTTAATCCGGTGGCTGTCAAATTGGAATTACCTGCGCATATGAAAATACATCCAGTATTCCATGTCTCCTTATTAAAACTAGTACAACCAGAAACCTGATTGACTGAACTCCCAGAACCTGTTTTGGTAGATGGAGAACTTGAATTCGAAGTAAAGAACATCCTAGACTCCAAAATCTCCAAATCTAAGTTATATTATCTGGTTGATTGGAAAGGATACGGCCCCCAGGAAAGGTCTTGGGAACCCTCAGAATATGTCCACGCACCTTGTCTGGTCAAGAAATTCCATCTGAATCACCCCGACAAGCCAAAACCCCCGGAGAAGACACGCTTAGGAGGGGCCTTGAGGGGGGGTGCTGTCATGATCACTGCTTCCAAGGAGCCAGGACCAGCCCAACGTCCTTGGAAGCAGGCCCCTAACCCTAATCCTAGGCACCAGCCGGTCTCCACTGGGACCTTTTGGACCTTGTCCTGGCGCCGGTGGCACCAGGCTCATCAAAACCATCGGTCCCGGCACTGGAAGCGCCGGGCTCATAATATGTGTGAAGATGCTTGGGTGGACTTACATGCAGCAGACCATGCTGCTTACTTACCAGCCACTTAGAAGTCCTCTGTGAACAGGAACTACTTTCTTACCTGGGTGGGGCAAGCTCCACTCCCTGGATACAGCACTGGAACTCTTCTGGAACTGGAACTCTTTTCTTACCTAGGCGGGGCCGTGGAGGAAGACGCCTCATCACTCCAAGGCTATTTAAACCACACCCGATAGATGAAACGTGCTTCGCGTTATTCTGCATCTGCAGCAGAACGCTCACCGAGTCTGTTCCAGCCTTTCTTCTTTCGATCCTGAACCTGCAAGAATTATACTTACCATTCCTGTATCCAGTCAACAGCAGCACCTGCAAAGACAAGAAACAACAGGTTAGCAAGGCAAGCTTTACTCGCAGTGCTTACTCACCTGATCCATCGGCTGCGGCCTTTTCTTCACGCTGCACCTCCGCCTGTGAAGACAAAAGCATTGTTATTACTTACCGGCACTCCGCGAATTCCGGATTTCTTCACGCTGCATCGCCGCCTGTGAAGACAAAAGCATTGTTATTACTTACGGGCATTCCGCGGACTCCGGCGCTGCAATCTCCGGCGCTGCAACCCAACTTATGAAAGACAAAAGAAGAGACATTAGACAGGTATTTACTTACGCCCATCGCGCTTGTCGCAATAGAACGCCTGCAAATACTCTGGCGTCTCTTCAGCACGAATTAAGCTGCAAGGGAAAAAGACAGTTAGAGCGCTTGCATTTACTTACGCATTTCCAGGTGCTCACTCCATCTTCCATCTCAAGAATCCTGCAAGACAAAAGGGAAAAGCATTATACAGAGTCCTGTTCAATATTAACGTGCCACGCACCTAAAGACTACAAAGACTAAAAAGGTGTCTGGAAACTTACCGCTCGTGCAGTTAACGACGGTAACGATCCTCTGAGTTCAAGAGGCGTATGTTTCACCAGTGAAGGAACTGGCAACGGCACCCTGCACCAGACGCAGATGGAGAGTCCAGCATTCACCTATCTAAGGTGAGCACGTTGACCTGGGGGGCTCTACGGAGAGAGAGAGAGAGGGACATTCAACAACCCAGACCATTAACCCCCATATTCTTTCACCTGCAGAAACCTCACCCTACGAGTTCGACACACAGTGCGAAGAGGTTCGACCCCAGAAGCCAATCGAGTCCTGCACATCACCTTTCGAGTCACAGACACCTTCCTGCCAAGACCAGCGCCTCTGTGGGAATCAGGTGAGCGTTACAGGATTCAGAAACTTTTTGGACATTTCTTCAACACTCTGAGGTCTCTTTTCCCAATGCAATTGGTATCCACCAGGGGAAAGTTCTCAGGGTCCTCAATGTGTTGATAAAACTTACCAATTATTGGATTCCCTTTTTGAGCTGTAATCAGCATCTAGGATCTCCTTACTCCACTGGGCAGTTGAGAGTTCATTGTGAGCATTTGTCTGGGACCTTGTGATAGCAGTGACCTGGATTTACCCCAACAGTGACTCAATCTCAAGTATATCCCCTTGGATGGCTCCGGTTTTGGCCAGCTGATCAGCTAAGTCATTTCCAGTTTTGTCTGGTCCCTCTACTTTAGAATGACCCTTGATCTTTTTCCAATAGATGGTCATCCCATTCGAGGTGACCAGATCATCAATATTCTGTATTATTTGTCCATGTTTAGTGGTTTATTGTTTGCACATAGCATGCTTCTGGTTTTCCAGTTAACCAGGTGCTCCATGAACCCGTTCCGGACATAATCTGAATCAGTGATTATGACCAGTTCGTGGAGTTGGTGTTGGACAGCAGTGAGGATGGCTTGATGCACAGCCATCAGCTCTGCCACTTGACTATTACGGGGACCGATTCTGTACCCAGCGGAGTGTTCTGGGGCATCATTCACCCATGCATTCCCCACGCCGGCCACAAGTTCCTTTTTCCCGTTGTTGTCAGCATGGTAGGAGCACCCATCCACATAGACAGTGGGCATTCCCTCACACTTGTCTTCGTCATAGACTTTGTGTGGGGAAGTAAGGTATGCCTCCATGTTGTCCTTGATTTTAAGACTTTCGTTCTTGTTTTGGCCATATCTGACCTCCACAGGAAAGCCTTGCATTGACAGAATCCAGGAAGTAATTCAGGAATTACTCACATTTCCGGCCCAGATTTTGTCACTTTGAAGATATTGCAGAGGCTGGTGTGGAGTCTCCACTATGATGTGTTCCCCCTGGATGAACGGGCGGTAATTCTTCAATGCCCACACCGTGGCCAGGAGTGCCGTCTCCCAATCGTGAAATTTTTCCTCCACAGAGAATTAAGTCTTACTCACATAGGAGATTACTTTATTGACCTTGTCATGCTTTTGGTATAATACTGCAGTCAAGTATGTATTTGAGAACTCTGTCGCCAAGAAGAACTCCTTGTTTTTGACAGGGTAAGCTAGGCAAGGCGCTTGTGAGAGGCTTCTTTTGAGTTGTTTTACTGCCTCGGCTTGTTCTGGACCCACTCCTACTTATGCCCACCTTCAACAGATGGATCAGGGGTCTTGTGATCTCTGCGTAATCCTCAATGAACTTTCTGCTGTAATTAGTCAGTCCAAGGAGGCTCCTTAGCTCCTGCAGAGTTGTGAGGTCTTTCAGTTTCTGGAGTGCTTCTACTTTCTTTTCCTGGGGACAGAGACCCTCAGCAGTTATCTCATGCCCCAAGAAGTTGACGCGGGTCCTACATCACTGTGCCTTTTGGAAAGATAGTTTTGCTATGGGCAAACCCTCAATGGTGTCAGAACAGGTTTCCGCTATGTGTTCCTCCCAAGGTTGAGCTTTTGATTAGAACATCATCTACATAGGCCGGTAAACCCTTTCACCCAAGTCGGGCATGGCCTTATGCAAAAAGATATTAAATTTATTGCCAGAGTTGATGTATCCGAAGGGAGTCCGGGTACAAGTGTACTGCTGCCCCCTGAAGGTAAAGGCCAGCTTGTATTGGTCCTCCCTACTGACAGGTACAGTCCAGTATCCATTGGTCAGGTCAATGTCAGTGTATATCTTTGACCCCTGGATCTGTGCCAGCCCTTGGTCAGTGTAAGGAAGAGGCCATCGGGAAGTGTGGACACGTTTTTTTAGCTCCCTCAGGTCAGCACAGAGTCTGCACTGGCCGTTTGGTTTCAAAATCCCCAGCACCGGATTATTGAATGTGCTGTGGACTGGACGAATTATCCCACGGGACTCAAGGTTTTTAATTATTTCTGTGAGGGACTCCATTGATGCGAGAGGCAAGCGGTATTGCTTCACAAACACTGGAGTCATGCCAGGGTCCGTGGCAATTGTTGTTGTATGGATTTCAGTGTGACCACATGACTCATATGAGTCCACCGCAAAGAGATCTTGAAAATCTAAGAAAACTTGTTTCAATTTCTGCTTTTTCTCTAGAGTCTCACAGGCATCAGCTAGGTTGACTCACTCTTCAACCATCTGCCTGAAGCCCGGAAGGACTTCTGGTTTGGCTATCCCAGCGGCCTCCTCCAGCTGGGTGGAGACGTCCCTGCTTAAAGTACTGACTTGGACTGATGGCTTCAGGTGGGGAAGGCAGACCTGGTGGACTTGAAAGATCACCTCATCCCTTCTGAAGTCACAGGTCACCTCTTCTTTACCATAAGTGCAGGTACACCAGGAAATTCCCCCCATGCTGGGTGAAGATCCGGCCAGGTGTTGTCATTGTCGCTATCGCTGTCAAGACAGTCATTGGGGATTGGTCCTACCAGTTCATTACCTAAATCTATGGAAAAATGTCAGTCATCAACCGCCATTCCAGTAATGGTGCCTGCGCCCAGAGTGATACTCCTAAGGTCCCTGTTAACCACCACTATTGGAATGGTGTCGTGTTCTTTATTGACTAGTGGGGTTGGGTTTAACCCCAACCCTTGCTGTTGGAAATGGGCATTGAGGTGAACATATGCGTCAGGATTTTGCAGTTTCTGTACTCTTTTAGTTTTTACTTTCAGTGGGAATAGTCGGGTCCATTCTGGGATGGTGACTTCCTCTCCAATCTACCCTTCAACTGCATACGGCAGCAGTTGAGCTGACTGAAATGCTTTCTCTGGATCATCAAAGTCCATGGGATTACCTGCTAATTGGGACCAGGCTTTGAAGTTTATTAGGTCCAAACTAATGGCAAAGCGATTGAGAATGTCACTGCCTAAATAAAATGTAGCAGGGACATCTCGCACGACCCAACAATTATGGACTATGCTCTTGTTGCCTATGGAAATTTTGAGCATACACATTTTCTGGATGTCAGCCAAGCTTTGAGCTGGTTTCTCAAAATATTGGACTATAGAAGTGGGATTTTCTGGTTGTGAATTGGTATAGAATTTCAGAGTATTTCCTTCTAGTGTGGAATGCCACTTGAGACGGGAAGGAAGGTTGATTTTCAGAAATAGAGAGGACTTCCCATCATCAGTTTGTTGTCCTACTGCAATTACTGTCACGTCGACGTGTTTTTGTTGTTTTAAAAGTGGAATTCAAATTGGTCAGGTTTTTGTTCAACCGTGTGGCAGGTGCCATTTAGACTGACATGTTTGGCACTATGTTTTCATTTTATAGATCGGTTAGTCTGGGTCCAAAGCACCTTGTTTACACAATCTATTAGGGAAGATAAGCTACGCAGGATATCATTCCCCAGTAAACATGGTGTGCCCTCTGAAGGTACACCTATGACCGGGTGTTTCACCTTGTGTCGTCCAATTTTAATTTCTAAGTCCACAGTCCCCTCGACAGGAATTTAATTCCCATCGAAGTTCTGAAGTTTTCCAGGAAGAGGGGTGAGAGGGATCTGGTATCTCTCCCCCCTTCCTGAATTCAGCTGAACAAAGGCCCTTTTTGACAGAAGGGTGGCTTGGGATCCAGTGTCCACCAGTGCCAAAAATGTACATTGCCCCTGTATTTGGACCGGGGCATAAAATCTTCTCTCCTTTTCCTCAAGGAGGCAAAGATAATGCACATTTTGGGCCAATTGTTGGGTTAATTTCTTTACTCTTGATTCTGATAGAGGGGCATTTTGGGCAGGATTCTGTTTGGAAGCTGGGGAATCTGTATGAAAAAGGTGACAGTTGGATTTGGGGGAGTTTTGGGATCCCCTGGTTCTGATTCTGGGCTGCCCCCCCCCCCCCTTTTGGAGGCAGTCACCAGAATTGGTTTGGGCAAGGTGATTTTCTGGCTGGTCATTCTGGGGTTCAATGATGGGCGGTTTTAACTCAGTCCCCACATCTACCCAGTCTGGATTAGGATCTCTAGGGACCCATGTTTCTTTGGGAGGAGTTCCCCCATCCCTGAAGGAGAAGATCCTTTTCCCAAAGTCCTCTGAGGACCCCTCTCCTTCAGATTGGAACACTCTAACCTCCTCCACAAAATGGGTCTTTTTAGGCGCTTTATTTCTCCTACCCGCCCTCTGTTCCTTAGGTTGCAGACTTTCGGGGGCAGGAGATTTTGGTTCCAGTTCCTGGGTTTCCAGGGGCTTTTCACAGGTGGGGAAGGAAGCTTCCTCTAAGGCTTTACACCCCCCACCCCCCCTGTGCCTCCTCCCTGGGAACCGGTGGGTTGTCGGGGTTCTCTCCCTGTATTGCTCTGGAGTACCAGACCCTTGGTTTGAGGGGTTCTGGGCCACCATGTTCATCTGAGGGTTCTGCTGAGCCCTCAACGTGCGACCTGGATCCTGTGACAAGTTCTGGACCTGGCGCTCCAGTTGGGACACCCGCTCTGGCTGGTACGGGGGTCTCTGGTCCATCCTAGGTGAATCACAGGAAGGGTAACTGTCCTTTCTCCCATAATACCCGGGGTTGGGATAGTTCTGGTAACCCTCCACCATTGGCCTCCCCTCTCCCGGATTGGGCTTGGGAAAGTGGGGAAAGAAAGGAGGGTTGTATTTGGGGGGTGATGTTTGGAGGGTACCGGGGAAAGAAGCTCAACCCGGCATTTGGGGGATTACTGCCCTCCTGGGGAAAGTTAGGAGGGATGTTTGCTGGGTTGGCAGCTACCTGGTTGGGTCCCCCCACCCCCTTGGCAGGGGGAGTCCACACATAGCCCAGGATGGGTCTGTTGCCCTTGTAACGGGGCTGATATAATCAGGGGAGTTAGCGGTCCCATTTGTGGGATTACCTCCCTGGCTACCTGTTTGGGATTGGCCCGAGGGCCTTTTGGTCTTGGGTTAGACGGATTTTGCACAGGAATATTTTTAGGCCACCCCATCTCCAGATCTAAAATGGGGGCAACCTTCACCTCCGCCACCTTAACAGCAGCAGGGGTGTTGGATGGTTTGGGGTTTTTATTTCTATTTTTATTCTCTACCGGTTTCTGCACTTCATAAATACGAGTCGCCTGTTCAATGACCCAGTGTAGTGATCTCTTCTCGTGAAAGTCCCTCACAAGGTGGGTCATGATGTATTTAGGGGAGTGCATGAAAGAAGGTATTAATGAACTCCATACTGTTTGTGCGCACCCTCCTGGTGGTCTGCGCAAAGGCACATTTTAATATTTGCACAAATTCTTGAGACCTGTGGTGGGTGCTCAGAAGAGTCTTCTGACTCTCCCTTGCTCCCAGGATTAGCTGAGTACTCCCCCCCACTGCCCTAGCTGGGAAGAGATCTTTAAGATACTCTTTGTGAGCCTCGTTTCCTGGAGTTCCCACCAAATTTTACAGACTGATCCTTTGGCAGGCAGTATTTTTGAGGATCCTGTTCCCTGACTCTCCCCTCACTGGAGTCTTCCTGATCAGGGAGGCTAGCCCTAACATTTGGGAATCTGTATAGCGATGGCTGCCCATCCATTTCTGGGAGGCACTGATCTATCAGTCCCATGTTTCCCATCCTGCTGTAGTCTACCATCCCTGTGGCCCTTGGTTCATATGGGCCAGTGGACATGAGGGTGGCAGAGTCCATGGTACTGAAGGGGTTAAAGTCCCCGAAGACAGGGGTCCTGGTGTTATGCTCAGGGGTTTCTCTGTCCCTTCCTACCTCATCTCATTCAGCCCCTATTCCCTGGTGACATGCCAATCTCACTCTTTTGCTCCTCTATGAAGGCCTTACTGGTCTAAATGATTTGCTTTTGCATGGCTATCTGTTTGTGGAGCCTATCATTCTTTTCACGGAGAGCCTCATTGTCTCTCTGTGCTTCCTGCCTGGATTGTAAATACTGGGCCAGTTTTTGCTGCAGGAGACACACCTCCTGAGTTCTGTCATTATTGGTCGGAATGTTCTTTTCCAGAGCATCCTCCACCCGCCTGGTGTGCTCTAGTAGCTTCTCATATTCAGTTTTAACTTCACTAAACTCATTAAGGGCCAGCTTTCTTTCCTCTAACTTAGTTTTTAATTGGCTGACTTCCTGGTCTAAGGCGTCCCTCTCCTGACTGAGAGTGCCCCTCTTTGCAGCCAGGTCGTCCCTCTATTTTTTAAATGCACTAGATTTTTGGCGCTCTTCATCAAATTCCTCTTGAGAGTGGATGTCTTTAATAATTAATTTATTTTCCTCTTTCAAGGATTCTAGACGGTTTTGTAAAGTGACTGCCTGCTCTGCGCAGGCTCTATTAAAATGTAATTGTTGTTCCAGTTTCTGTTGACTCTGTTGTAAAGAGTCAAGCCTTTCCTGACATTCTTTTTGCAGTGTCTCTACTTGGGTATTTTGCTCTTCCTTCTCTTGCTGTAAGAGAGCCAGATCTTCTTTTAGTTTGGTGATATACTGCCTAGCCTCTGTTTCTGATTCTTGTCTCTTCTGGAGCCTTTTCTCTGCAGAGTCCAGATTAGTTTGGATTTTCTGCAGTGTTTCCCCTTGCTTCTTTGCCAGATCTATGTTGTCTTCATGCTTTTCCTGTATGATTCCTATGTGGAGGTACAGGTAGGCCGCTATTTTGGCAATTTTACACTGCTCTTCTTTTATTTTTGGGGCCATGTACAGTTCGCTAAGCGCTTGATCTAATGGACCCTTGTCCTGCCATGTATTTAGGTCTATTGCAGTGACTTGTTGTTTTATTTCCTGTAGCCATACCTGTTCATCCTGTTCGGGCCACTCACCCCTGACAAACAGTTTGTCCAGGAAGTGTTCCCTAGCAATATTAATTTCTACTGGGATTGCCTTTTCAGGAATATCATTTTCCTTCTGATTTATCTCAGGGTTAATTTACTTTTGCAAACAGGCCCAATTTTTGGAGTATTTCTTTTGAGGGGTGCTTGTACAGTGTAGCACAGTACCCCAACCCAACAAGGTGTCTGTACCCTGCAGGCTAGTATGCTGTGTTAGACTGTCACGGGTGGTATTTCAATTCAGAATCGCGTCACGAGCCCCAAACTGTAAGGGATTTCAATCAGGCACTCACCCAGGTCTCGCCTAGCATGTAGCGTGCGATGAAACCCTTATTTATTTTGATCTATAAGTTCAATATTCTGAATGATAGACCACTCATATCACACCCGTCTCAAAATACCCCCCAGGTCACACTGAACCAGGAATCAGGTTACTTTGTAAAGGTAAAGATTTATTTATTTATTTAATATTCAAATCACACATAAGTTTAACATATATATATATATAAATGTGTATATATATATATATATATATATATATATATATATATATATGGGTCAGCAATCATCTAACGGTGACAATACAATTCAGAATATAAGTCAAGCAATTGAATTCACTTATAATGATGCAGCATAGAAAGCACAGGAAAAACAACAGTTTTGTTTTGTGCACAGATAGCGTTTAGGTTAATATTCCTCCTCCTCCTGCAAAGTTTGGTTTAAATACAAATGCGCAATCCTACACCAAGGTGAGTAACCAGCAGGTATTCTGGAATGAAAGACAATGTCTAGAGTTTAGATACAATCTTCCCTCCCCCAAGAGAGAAAACTGTTTTTGGCAAAGGACACTTAATTGCTTAAATGGAGAAAAGTTCTAAAGAAAAGTTCTAAGGAAAACACCACTACACAGGTCCTAACACACATGAGCGATAATATAAACAACCATACACACTTCAGATCAGGATGGGATGGAATAAGCACTTTGAAATGGGCAAAAGACACATGTAACTTTGGCTAAAATTGCAAATTCGCGGCAAACTTTTACTATGCGATATTGGAGAAAAAAGGGTCAAATACACTGTTCCGCACACTGAAGAAGTTATATAGGTTTTAGTGAGAGGTGTTTTTGCAAAATAGGCACGAACATGAAAACAGAAATTCAATTTTAAAAATGACAGATAGGTTTTCTTATACTATATTAAGGACTATGAAAAAGAGGATGCCACACATGAAACTTCACAGCTACTTGGCCAGCGCAACCAGTCCGTGGTGGATACTCGATTTCTGGGATTTACTTTAGTTTTTCAAAATCCCTAGGGAGTTATGGTTTTGTAACACAGGTGAGACAATCAGCGCAAGAAGGATTCTAACAATACTAGGGTTCTGAATTTAAAGATGGTATGGGTTGAGATATGGATAATGCCATGCAGAGATACTATGGGTCACTGTTCTTCCTATTCATACTTACAGTCATTTATAACTAAATTGGAACGTCAGCTTTGGTCAATGAATCGGGTCAGGTCAGGTCTACCGACAGCAAGGCACCTCGGGAGTGATCGGATCAGCGGCGCGGTTCTGGTCAATTTTGGACTGCACCTCAGACTGGATTTGGAAGGGCTCCTTCTGGTTACTGGACACGGTAGATAGCAGGATGCACATTTCAGCGGGCAAGCCTTAATGGTAGCAAGCCAAGCTGAATCAGAATTATTCTTTTAAGTTCTGGAGGTTTGCAATTGGGTCACGCTAGCAAGAGTTCTGCAATGCTAAAGTCTGGATTCTGCAAAGAAATCTGGATCTTCAAAGAGCTCTGGAGTCAGCTGCAAAATGAAGATTTCTGGAATAAGGTGCCGCGCAGACATCTGGATGGGATCTGGAAGCAGTGTGTTCTGGAAGCAGTGTGTCTATGTGTAGGGAAACTCCTATATTTATCCATTGCAAAGTTTATGGCGTGGGCAGAACTTCAAAAACACCCCCCCATGTCTTTGAGTGGCTACAGGCATGTGCTTTGTCCTGGTTGGCGGTCTGAATAGAGCTGTCACCTTATGACAGGATAGGAACTCCCACATTGATTTTTACCAAAACATAACTTTTGCCCACATGTACATTTCTAACATTATGTACCCTAATAAAATTGGACACATATATTTTATACTCGATTGTCTACATTCACCTTCACGCCCCATCTTTGGGCGAGCTGTTTTGGTCATGCTACAGATTTTTATCAATTTCAACTATAACGGTTTGGATTAATCATTTCTAACTCAGTACATCTCTGGGCGTTTATCAGTGGATCATGTACATACAGTCTTAAGTTTTCAACAGTAATAGTTTTGCCACAATCAGTGTTTTGGTGTATCTTTGGTTCCTTATGTAGGAAGAACTCCTACCAAATCTTCAACTGTCTAGCATGAGTTCAGATTTATAAATTTGTATTTTTCACTCGTCTACTTATTTTGGCTGCCATGTTAAATGTCATAAAGTTCTGAGGCAAAAATAAGTAATTTCCATTCAAAATCCAGGCCAGGTTTTTTTCTTACTTCCAAAGTGAGCAAATGGCCAGTCCTTTGAAGTTCACTGAGAACCTCCTCCACATCCTGGCCCTCCTTTCGGAGGATGGGTGTCCAAGCCTTCCTTTGTCCTTGGGTCAGCCCAGAAGACAAATGTATAATGCGGCCCCATTGTGTTGCTTGTTGCCATTATGCGGGAACTATTAGCAGCCATTAGCCTTCCTGTAGCAATGGAGTGTTAAGCTGATATGTGAATCTTTGCCAGGCTGGGCTGTCAGATCAGAATTAAATAGTTGATTAGCTCCAGACTGGTCCCTTTAACTTAAAGTCTTCTCATTTCACATATAAAATACAAGCACAGTTTATAAGGGATTTGGACATTTTAAAAGAATTAGCCCTTCACAAACATGCTTTAAATAGGGGGATTTTGCAATTTTAATCAGGAAACAGAAACACTTTTAAACTGGGTTTGAGAGCTAACTTTCTTAAGCAGCTGTCAGGCAGGGAGGCATGGATTCCTCTGACTGCCTGGGGAATCCATGATTTCAGCACACTTTCCTTTCATAATTCTTTCTTTCCTAATTCTCTGGGAAAATGTCTGAATTTAGTGCCAAAACAGCACTTTGAAGGTTGCCATTGATTAGAGAGCTATATTTCAGGACATTTTCAGATTAGGCCATTCTGTTGCCTTGTTTCAGGAGACAGATCACAGGTGACAGCAGTGATTCCTGTTTTGACCCCAACTTTGCCTGTGTGTGTGGCAGGGTGTCCAACTCCTTTGAGGTTTATAAAGCCTGCGCAATTTTGCAGATGTAGTACGCACGGGGGTTATCGCCTCCATTTTTGGCAGTTTTCTTTCCCCATTTGCAAAGGGGTGCAGTGTGGCGCATTAGCGTGGATAAAAATATTCCACACATGGAATGGCTCCTCTTGAACAATAACGAAAATTGCAGTGCTGACCGGTTATTGATCTTGAAACTACTGAAAATAGTTTTTAACAACTTCTTTTTTATGTTTGAGGACATGTACTTTGTACAAATTCCAGGTATTTCAATGGGCGCAGCCATGGCCCCCAGCTATGCCAACACATACATGGCATACCTCGAAGGAACCCATATTCTTCATAATGAAAATGGAAGAAGCATCTCAAATTCCTAGTCAGCTCTGGCTGGCCTGCGGTACAGCTTCTCCCTCTGGGAAAAGATGGGGACCATGCCAGGCTACCTCTGGGAAGGTACACAGGAGGAACTATCAGCATTCTTGAAATTCATGGATTCTTTGGCGCCCAGGATGAAGTTCACTGCCAAGACCTGCAGGACATCTATTGAATTCTGGGACGTAAGAATTCACACCAAATCATGTGGTTTACAAACTACAATTTATACTAAAGCAAAGGATAGAAACAGTCTGTTACACACCACAAGCTTTCACCCGAAGAAGACTATTGAAAGCATTCCACTGAGTCAATTCCTCAGGTAAAGGTGCATCATCTCTGACAATCAAGACTACATCACATTTCTAAAACGGGGTTATGATTCCAATTCAGTACAATGTTGTGCAGAGAAAGTCAAAAACATCACCAGAACTGATGCACTAATACCAAAACAACGCAACCCTGCACAAAACTTAGTATATGTAACTACTTACTCGCAAAAGAAGTGCCCAGATTAAGAAGATCATTAAAAGAAATTGGAATACATTATCACTGGACACAACATTGGCAAGATTGTTTCAGAATCCTCCATTAGTCACCTACGGCATAAGTAAATCAATTAGAAACCATTTTATCAAGACTTATTTTACAACCAAGAAGGTGAAGAATTCAAACCACAAAGGCACATTACCATGTAACCATTGTAAAAATGGTCAGAATCCCAAATAAAACTTAATCACTCATCCCCACATGGGTTACAAAATTACTCTTTATCACACTTCCACCTGTGATACCAAAAATATAATTTACTGCATCAAATGCCCCTGCAGACTCTATTATGTTGGCATGACAACAAGAAAGGCCAAAATATGTTGGCCTGAGCATAAATCAAACATAGGACTGGCACCAGAAAGATCTCTGGTAGCACAACAACATTTTTACTAAACAAGGACATTCAATTGCACAAACCAGATTTATTGTACTGGAACATGTATGTCCACCCAGAAAGGGTGGCAACCTAACCAAACTGTTACTACAAAGATAAGTCTATTGGATAGATCATTTAGATTCTATGTCACCCTGTGGGATGAATGTGGACTGGGACCTTAGCTGATTGTGATTATCCCCTACCTCTCATTAGAACTCGGGGTTTGCATCTATTTGACCACATTTCATTTGAAGTACCAAATTAGTTGCTAAACACTTAAAGTACCTCACAGATCAACATCTATGTTGCACACAGCACATCCATAACACTGCATATTTCCAATACTATCTCCAGGGTCCATTCATCATTTCCAGTTTTGGCATTGTGCACGCTGTGCACGAACATACAGTAAAAAATTATTTAAAGATGGCACTCTGCTTTTCGAACAAAATCAAGAGCTCTAGCTCAAATGAGACAACCGTTCAGTCACTGTACACGGAAGATCCTTCGGTACCCACCACAGCAGACACAACCAGGCACAAACAGATTCTAGCAAGTAATCTTTGATTTCACATTTAACCTGCAAGCCAACAGACACGGCAGCTATAAGATTGTGCTTACCCCCATGCCGCTTTTGTCCTACAGGACACGCAGATCCAGGAAATCATCCCAACTCGATCGCACCCACTATATTGTTGGATCCCACCTGCTCTTATAGGTGGGTGTGCACATTTGTATAAGCTAATGCCCTTGTGACTCTGTTGACCTCAATGGCTATGGTGTGGGACCCAGTGCTTAATGACAGCGACTGGTCCCATGCCTGGCCATTCATTTACATTTTGCCCATTGCAAACGCCATATTTATTTCATTTTCAGTATTGACTGCCCTGGCAGAGAAGTCATTTGTTATTGATGACAACCTACAATGAATACCAAAACCTTCTGGTTAGGAATACACCGTGAATACACAGGTCAGTCACTACAGACTATCTGACGCACAGGTTAGCTAATTTAATCCAAAGAAACAGTATCCCTGACATAGTATTGTCCATACTTTTTACAGAGAATCATCTATAACTCATACCTGACAAAGGGCATGAATGCCCGAAACGCGTTGTATTGGCACGAGATGTACCAAGCATAAAACATCAATTTCAGTACCCTATTCTTTGCGAAAGATATTTGTGTTGTTTATTATT
This sequence comes from Ambystoma mexicanum, assembly GCF_040938575.1. Taxonomy (NCBI): domain Eukaryota; kingdom Metazoa; phylum Chordata; class Amphibia; order Caudata; family Ambystomatidae; genus Ambystoma; species Ambystoma mexicanum. The sequence goes on along the minus strand of NC_090931.1, from coordinate 1,054,087,347 downwards.
ATGTGATCTTGTGTAAAAGCTATATTTTATTGTATGAACATATCATACTGAATTGTGTTCTCCCATTCAAACCAGAAAGCACATGATTGTCTAAAAATGTGTAAACTCTTGTTTTTTCACTTAACAAATTGTTTTCTTAAGTGGAACCTACACTTTCTCAAATGTGTTTCATGATTAAAAGCACTTACCTGTTTAACATTCTGTTTACATTATTGAAATTACACTCATAGCCTATAGCGTGCCCTGACTTTGTCCCCCGATCCCTGTGGGACCTTTTGTCTTGTCACATGACCCCCTACCACCCTGGGGCTCTGGCTGGGTTGCGCTACAGCTTCCCCCTCTGGGAAAGGATGGACACCCTGCTGAGGCTCCCTGGAGCCGCTGCTGGGCTTGTGGACGGTCAACCCACATCAGGGACAGCCAACAAAGGCCAGGGACATCACCCCTGACCATCCTGGAGCTCTGGCTGTGCTGCATTACAGAATTACCCACTGGGAAGGGATGGGGACCCTGTTGGTGCTCCCTGCGACTGCCACTGCACTTGGGGATGGTCAACCCACATGGGAGACAGCCGCCAAAGGCCGGGGACATTAGCCCCCAACTATCCTGGAGCTCTGGCTGGCCTGCGGTACAGCTTCTCCCTCTGGGAAAAGATGGGGACCATGCCAGGCTCCTAGGGACTATCGCTGTGCTTGGAGACAGTAGACCCACATGGGAGACGGATTCCCAAGGCCAGGGACATCACCTCCAGCCGTCCGACAGCTCTGGCTGGGCTGCATTACAGCCTTTCCCTTCGGGGAGGTATTGGCTTAGTACCGGGGCACCTGGTGGGGAGAGGCTGTAACACAGGCCAGTCAGAGCTCCAGGATGGTCTGGGGTGATGTCCCTGGCTTTGGGTGGCAGTCTCCCATGTGGGTCGACCATCCTGAAGCACAGCGGCAGTCCCAGGGAGCACCGACAGGGTCCCGACCTTTCCCAGAGGGAGAAGCTGTAACGCAGGCCAACCAGATCTCCAGGATAGTCGGGGTAATGTCCCTGGCCTTGGGTGGCTGTCTCCCATATGCGGTAACCATCCCCAAGTGCAGCGGCTGTCCCAGGGAGCCCCAGCCGGGTCACCTTCCTTCCCCTGAGGGAAATTCTGTAACGCAGCCCAACCAGAGCTCCAGAACAGTTGGGGTGATGTCCCTGGCCTTGGCCAGCTGTCTCCCATGTGGGTAGACCATTCCCAAGCAGAGCATCAGTCCCAGGGAGCCCCAGCAGAGTGTTCATCCATTCCTAGAGGGAAGTTCTGTAAAGCAGGCCAGCCAGAGCTCCAGGATGGTCGAGGGTGATGTTCCCAGCCTTGGGCACCCGTCTCCTATGTGGGTCGACCATCCCCAAGAAGAGCGGCACTCCCAGGGAGCTCTGGCATGAACATTTATGAAGTTTGTGAAAACAAGGTGGTGAAAGAGAGTGAGCACCACAAAGTGAAGTGTGTGGAAGAACACACTGTAGCAAAGCCAAGAGACTGGCAAGGAAAATACAGAGTGAATGTAAACCAAAGCACTTGGGTGATGCATGAGAAACCTGTGTGGGCAAGAAGCCTAGCGTTATCAGTTGCGTGACCTGTGATGGGTGGACCGTGTGATCCAACAACTATGGGTGGACCGTGTGGTCCAACAACTGCACCTAGACCGAGAGTACCCTGTCTGGAAAGTCAGGGAAAAGTCCAGATAAAGAAACTTCACTGGTAGCTAAGATGGATGAAGTGAATGGGAAAGAGAGCAATCTGTAGCCACTGAACCTGAAGGTTTATAGAAGTGACCTAGAACTGATTGTGAGAATTGAGAGACTTGAATTGATTTCACACTGGCAAGCCGGAAGAATTTTAGCCTTGGGGAGGGGAACACTGAGTCCATTTTGGAACTGCGTTATAGCCTTGCTGAAAGGAACCCTGAGGCCTGGTGGAACTGCTTTGTTGCTGACATCCCTACACATTGTATAGTTTAGTTGTAAGGGTACATACTTACTGACTTGGATATCCTTAGTTTCTTTAGGTAGGGATATCCCACTTTAGAATAGGGCAAGGTAGGCCTTGCACCATCCTGGCATTTAAATTAGTGAATATATTTTGTTTGAACTTTGAATCTGTTGTCTGTGTCTTGCTTCATTATGCCCTCACAATATTTAAAGTGTAAACATGTTATACACCAGAAACATACCAAACACTCATAGGCCTTACAGCATACACTCTTAAGACACAGGCTCTCACAATACATACACTTATGTCACACAGTTATGCCACCCAGTCCCCTACACATAGTAGAACTACAAGACATGTGCTACATTAATGCACAGGTGTTTGAAGAACTAGGTATGTACATGTATGAAATTTGAATCTAAGGAGGTCATCACTAAGACCCCGGTATGGGCCTCCTCTCATGTGGCCAGGGGAAGGCAGCCGTGAACTGATCCTGACCCTGGGGGCGGTATTCTGTGGGAGGATTACATGGGAGGGCACTCATATCAGGGGGAATTAGTGACCACTTCAACTCATGATTCCCCTATTCTCCCTGAAGCATTGATGGCCTATTGTAAAATTGAACAAATCAATATAACTGCTATGCAATCCATTATGGACTCCAAGCACCATAATGCCTGTAGTACTGCAACGAGGAAGAAGGACCAGGAGTTGATGAGGATCAGAGTAACCTACGGTCTAGTCATTGAAGAGCAAGGCACTTGAGCGGGACATTTAAATCCCAAAATGAGTTGTAGCTGGAGAGAGACGTGGAAGTAGTAGCAGAAGCAGAAGCAATCCGAAAGTACTGGGATGGCCGGAGAAGCAAAAAGAAGAGCACAAGCTGATGCCGATGCGGGACGAGAAGGCGCAGGGTATTGCAGAGTGCACACAGCAGGAAGCAACGTCATGGACGGAGATGGGACGAGAAGTCCAACCATTTGGGAGACGTGCTCCCAGCCCGACGCAAGCTGCTTCAGTGTGCAGGTGGATACAGAGGGTCAAAAAAGCTGGCAGAGGTCTGGAAAAGAACTGAAGGGCAGACCCCTTCTTCAGGTAATATCAGATGATTAAGGCAGAGGAAAGGCTGCACCATTTTATTTTCTAAAATCATGATCATTATATAGAAGAGTTGTAGGACCAGCCAGTATACCCAGGTCACATATTGTAGTACCTAAAAGTCATACAAATATTGTTCTGGAAATAGCTCACTCATTTGACGGGATGTCTTTTAGGAATTGCACAAACTCAGGCACAAATTGTGAACAGATTTTATTGGCCTGCCATTTATGCTGACATAAAGAATGTTGTCAGTACATGTGCCTTATGTCAAAAAAGCAGTATTCAAATCCCTCCTCTAGTTCTCTTACAACCTTTGCCTATTATAGATATTCTATTTTTATGATAGGAATGGACATAGTGGGTCCTTTAGAAACCTCAAAATTAGGGAACAAATATATATTGGTGATCCTAGAGTATGCAACCTGTTACACTGAAGCCTTTCCATTAAGAGATAATACTTCACAACAGATGCTGAAACATGTACTCCCTTTCTTCTCCAGAACTGCGTTTCCAAAAGAAATTTGAACAGACCAAGGATCCACATGTATGAGTAAACTCATGGAAGAGGTCAAAGTAATTCTTCAGATTAAAACTTTACGCACCTCCATTTGTCATCCAAAGACTGATGGATTGGTGGAAAGATTTAATCAGACTTAAATACACATCTTGAAGAAATTAGTAGAAGCCCTACATTGTAACCCGTATTGCCAAAGCCAAGAGGGAACAATAGCTCAACAAAACAATGACACTCTCGCACAAGGCAGACATTGAGCAGGACTACACTATAGCCAGTACTGCCAAGACTATGCAAAGCAAAGTAAATGTAATCTTCAAAGAGGGAGATGGCGAATAAGAGAACAGTATAACCAGTATTGCAAAAGGACATAATAAAGGAGCCAGAGGGATATCACTTGAAATTGCATGACAAAGGCCCTCCTTGTAGAATGGATCAAGGGAAGAGGCAACCTGCATTACCTAAGGCAAACTGATGCATATGCGAAGTATTGTCCTTTTGTACTGTGTACCTGTAAAAGAAGTTGTGATCCAAGTGTGCTTAAAGTCAAGAGACTGAATCAAGAAGCAGTTAGAAGTTGTGAATCAAATGTGTTGAAAGCTAAGAGATTGACTCAAGAAGTAGTTGTTGAATTCTTTGTCCCCGTTGAGGATTTATATGTGGAAAGATTGGAACAAACCTTAACACAGAGTACACATATATATGGTAGGAGTATATAAGTGGTAGGAGTTTTTATCCTGTCAGGTGAGTACACCAGGAAAGAAACACTTAGAGGTAAGTCCTGGGAGGCTAGTGGACCAGGAAGAAGATGATGTAAAGTACTAAAAAGTGGTAGATGGTTGTGGTGGAAACAAAGTAATAATTCCACCAATGTGTTGTGGTGAACTGTTATGCAAACCATCCTGACAAAACAACATTGCACATGAAGAAGACATGTGAAATGATAAGTTATTTGCTTTCAGAGTGGAGAATATTTACATTGACATTTTTTGATATCAGAAGAGAGAACACTTTTTGGTTTAACAACTAAAGAATATGGAAGCTGTGATAATTGTTTTCAAGATAACAAACTCTTATTGGAACTGAATTAGTAAACTTGACCAAGACAAAGGACATTTTGGAATTGGGTATTTTACTTGGCTAATGAAAGTGAACTTTGGGTTTGAAGCATCCTGCATTGATCCAGGGGAAATCGTTCCAACCTGGAACACAAGGACCTTTGTTCATTGTGTTTCTGAATGTATGAGTTATTGTTCAAAGCTCACATTGCCAGACATTTCTTGTATGTTTTGTTGAATGTATATTAGTGTGAGGGACAGATACTTTTGGACATTAGGTCCTTTTCCGTTAACCTTCGTTTGTTAGGTAGGGAAATCCTTATTAGGCTAGGGCAAGAAAAGGGTTCATCTCACCTTTTATTATTTAATAAAATGGCTTCTTGTGAGAAAACTCTAGGTACTTCTCCGTCTCGCATTTCTGACTCCTCACATTGGTCTCATTTCTCTACTTCTGACCAATGCGGCTTGTTGTAGGTCCTCAAAGAGTTGGATCTTGCTGCCCCAGAATTCAATATGCCTTTTCTTTCTGGCACTGTTCAGAATGGTCTTCTTCTTTTTGTGCTTGTGGAGTTTGACCACTATGTCCCGCGAGGTGCAGAGGCAGTCTTTCTCTGACCAAGCTAGTCCCACTCTGTTGACCCTGTCTATCTTGATCAGCATGCTCTGCCCTTCTCCCAACAGGTTCTTGAAGATATCCGATGACAGTCTTCTATGTCTTCCCCCTCGGCACCTTCTTTTAGGAAATAGATTTGTAGGTTATACCGCCTTGCCCCGTTTTACAAGACCTCACATTGTAGTTGATGTTTCTCCACCATATCTCTAATAAGGTAACTTATTTCATTAATTTTGAGCAGTTCTTCTTCCAGGTGGCGATTTCTCTTTCTGCCTGGTTGATCCATTCTCCGAAGTTGGTGATCTCTCTTCTGTTATCTCCCATTGCTTCTGAAAGTTCCGATCTCAAAGCAGATAACCCTGCCCATAACATGTCTTTTATGTCTTCCCTTATAGATTGGAGCAAGCTAAGCATAAACTCTGTGGTCAGCAGTGTTTCCCCCTCTCTTGGGGCTTCAGTCCTCCCATCCATCTCCTCTCGACTCGCCCCAGTTTGGGCAGCTGTCTCAGGTTTCTTTTTCTGAGGGACCAAGTAAATATGGATGTTTGTTTTTCTTGGCCTTACGTGGGATTTTTGACATTTTATTGTACCCCTGGCTGACCTCTCTGGGTTGTAGTATCACTCCTAGATGTCCTTACCCCAATCTGCATACTTGCTTCTTTAGATGTAGTGGGTGGGGGCGATTTCTCATTCTCACTGGCTTCTCTCAACTTTATTCCTTTAAGGAGACGCCCAGCCGTTCTTACCACCTTTCACCTTTACCAGTGCTTGTGGGTGGGACATGCCCATGCTGGGGCTCCTTCTCATCTGTTGCTCCTCTCAATTTGCCAGCCACTGTGGCCAGCAAATGGTGGACATTGGTTCTGCCTCTGGCAGCTCAAAGGAGGATCCAGGAAGTCCTGCTCCTACTCCATGGCTCTCTTGCAGTCCTCGACCGGGGCAGGAGGTCCCTGTGTCCTTTTCCACTGACTCTTCATTCACCCCCTCTGCCATATGGGGTGATCCCTGTTCATTGGACGGCAGTGGGGGAGAGATTCACACAACAGTTGTATGGCGCCCCAGCCAAACTACTGGTGGCTTCCTCACCATCAACCAGGCTGAGGTTCTTCCCCGACTCACTGGCTGCCAAAGCTCAGCCCATTTGATGTCCTAGTGGCAACCTGCTGCCAGCTGGCTGCTGCTTTTGACTGTTAACTCCCAGCAGCATCTCCGCTCCGAGAGTTTCTGGCTCCTGAGTCTGCCTTTGTGTCCGCTTCTGTTGGGCCCATCGAAATATCCATAGAGTACTCTTGGCAACAGGTTCGTGAGCGGTGTTGGGGAAGCTGTCCACTAATGCCGCCATCTTGGCCACGCCCATAAGCCATTCACTTTTAAAGGGCCCTGCGCATTAATATACTCGTTTTAGTCCCTGTATAACCAACAAACATTTGTGACTCAGCTTTCAAGGGAGATGTAATGAAATCTGTACATGGGGTTTCCTTGTACCCCAAGGGGGTCAGGAGGTCACGCTTGCCCTCTCCCATAGGGTGTGTTAAGGGTTGCGTGCTCACTTCATAGTCCCAAATGGGGTGGCTGCCCCTTTAGGAGATGGGACGAATTCTCTCAATTTGTCACAGCACCTTCCTTTAATTCTCTCAATCACCTTCAACTCACTCTCTAAACTCCCTCTACTAATATCACTCACCCACCATGCATACACACTCACCACACAGTACCACCTGCTCCCACAAACCAATACCTCACCTCTTCTTCAAAACACCACCACACTCCAGTCCACCATCCTTCCTCCTGCTGGTCTCTAGGTATGCCACCTCCTACTCACCTCACCCGAATAACCTTAACCTTCCAGTTTCCTGTCCCCTTTCTTATCCTCCCAGTCTTCTCCCATTGGCCTTCTTCACTTAACCAATCTTGCCCTAGTTTCCCTGCCGGGAGGAGTTACAAGTGTCAGAATGCATAAAAAGGGGGCTAAGCCCTTCCCCCCTTCCGCCGTGTGGACCCACCATGGAAAGATGGCATCCCACAATGGGGCAAGTTGCAGTTTGTAACAGGAAGCTGTGTCACAGCTAAGTCCAGGCTAAGTATTGAGAGGGGAACATTTTGGGTTTTTCCAAAGAGTAGATCTGCAGCACTGTTGTATGAGTCACTCTTGCAGTGCTCTGTGGTTGTAGTCAAAGCATGGTGTGTGCAGATGACATCTAGCTGGTTTGCCGCTTTCCTTATGGTCGCACGGACCCGCTGCTGCTTTGCTTGGAAGCTCTCGCTCTGTGGATCGGAGAACTCTGACGACTTAAGTGGTCCACTTGAAGGCTCTGATGGGTTATATTATTGTGGGTGGTCCGCCAAAGCTTCTGATGACTGTGGTTGCCTGGAATGGCAATAAATAGACCGGAAAGCATTTGTTGAAGAGGTATGGAGAGATACAAAGTGGTACTGTTCATGTACATGGGGGAACTTGGTGAGGCGACAGGAATTGGTGCCCACCAAACTGCCACTATCTCCCTCTGTGGCAGGTGTAAAGACTGGAGGGGGGTTATCTGCACTCCTGCCCTCTATATGGCAGAGTAGAAGCACAGAGCACCCCAGCCAAGGTTCTCTATAGGGTAGCAATGGGCGAGCAATCAAGGCTTAAGCTCTCAGGAGGTGATGCAGGCTGGTTCTTAAGTACAATGTAGTCCCCCAAACCCCCACAAAGGAATTTCCACACACTATGTTGTGTGCTCACACAGTTCTTTATATATAAATAAGGTTCAAGATGTATACATCAATTAATAACACACGTTGTACTCTGGTCATTCTAATATGGCAAATATATAAAATGCCTATAAAATACCTATGTGGTACCACACTTAGCTATTAACTACTTTAAAATGCATCAACTGCTGACAGGTATAATGGCACAAAAAATCATACAGCAATGGGTAACAGTATAGATCATAGGAAGGAAGGCAAGTTAGTTTAAACAATGGCAAAATGCTGTCCCCATTACCTAGGGGCAGTTCTGAGTGAGGATAACCCCACCTGGGCAACCTGTAATAAAGGGTATTAACTAGCCCAGTCCATTAAGCTTTAAATAGTCTTAGTTGCTGGTTCAAATGTTCAACTACCTCAATGTACCTGAGTTAGAACAGTTTCTTCGGCGGTTCGTCGACAGATCCCTCCAGAGTGCACTCCCTTTAAAGCAGGAGCCACAGGGCATCGAGATTCCTCGAAGAAATGTGAACACTTGCGTCGAGAGAGCAACTTCAACCTTCACAGTGCTCTTCGATGATCGATCGTGGAAGTCCTGTGAAGATGAGGCGTGTGGTCCACCTCGATGCAAAGAGTTTGGTGCCGCAAAGTAAGCTTGGTGATGAATGTAGGCTCAGCAGCGGGTGTCGGGATAGCTTTGGCGATCGGGACTGGACCATGCGCTGGACTTCGAATCTTCACTCGTCAGCGTCTTCATGTACTTCGGGTAGCAGGAAACCCACCAGCTGACTTTTCTCGGTCGTCGACAACCTTGACTTTCTCCAGCGGGACAAAGCGGTCAACAGTGATGGCCAGGGAGCCCTTAGTTCAATGTTCTTAGGAAAGGTGGAGCGGTGCGGCTCCGGTCGTCAAGCAGCTCAGGGTCAAGCTGTCCCTGCTTCTGGTCGACACGACTTGACTGGCTTCCAGCGGTTACAGAAATCCTCCGAACCCTGGTCGACGACAATGGACCTCGATGGCCTTGATGTCCTGGGGCTTTACTTCATGATTCCTCGGCGGACCCCATCTCCAGTCGACAGCCTTTCGGAACTGGCTTCCAGGGTGCCTCAATGAAGATCAGCTGCTGCACAATGGTTCCCTCGTAGCTTGCTGAGAGGTCTCCTAGCTAGGTCCTCCCTTGGCTCAGCCCTCGACAGACTCGACAGCTTTTAGATTGGGTCGAAGGAAAGCAGCAGCAATTCCTCTTCTTCCACCTGGACTTCAAGGATAAACAGCTTCAAGTTTCAACTTCAGCTTCTGAACAAATTGGGAAGTGAGAGGTTCCCAGATATACACATCTGTCCCTCATTCACTCTGCTGAACCAAGCTCATTCAGACAATCAGACAGAAGGGCATTCATGCAGGCAGGCAGGCAGGCAATCAGACTCACATGCATTCCGGCTATTCACTTCCACCTTGACACCCATAACAAGGAATGTGGATTAGGGTAAGCACCCAGCCTTTCAGCACACCACACTACATTTACGTCGGTTTCCGCCAGGGCTCTCATTGATTGTGTCATCCACACAGAAACCAGACACCCATAACATAGATTGCATATTGGTCACACACTCTATTCACACAAGTCCCATCCCAAGGGTGCACCCACAACATACAGTCACTGGTAAGGCTCCAGCAAATCTGGCCTGGACTTCCTCCACAACATCGTATATGGTTCTTCCACCCAACAGCCAGTTAGGGGAAGGGACAGTCAGGGCTTCCCAGGACTTTGGGAAACAAGGTAACAGATGATAGAAACCCCACAGGGGCTGTCTTGCCTTCTATCAGGAATCCACTGATTCCTATGGCATGGATTGGGTATCCAAAAATGGAGGATACTCGGAGCACCTGTCAAATTCAGAATGGAGCCGCCACCAGCCCATATCCTGCTCTGTGGGCCACACAAAGGTGCCCTAAGACATACACCCATGGGTGCCATAAGGCTATCCCAAGGGTCTCTGTTCACCATGACCAAAAAGAGGAAGAGCTGCACTGCCAGGAGTCCCAACTGTACTCCTGTACAGAACACACATAATAAGGGAGTACAGGACAAGGACATGGAGGCCCTGTCCTTCCAATGCATTTCCAGCAACACAGTAGAACTGCCTTGGGCTTCCACTCTGGTCTGGTCACTTTACTGACCTTGTCACAAATGAGCATAAAAGGCACTTAAGACAGAAATAGCATACACAGGCACAGCTGTGGATGATGCATGCACAAATACATAGTACGTATATAAGACATAAAAAAAGATTGAAACACACAAATGCAGGTAACGCTTGTGCAGACACACACACACCTTCATACCAAGCATGTAAGACAGAAACGCTATACACATATACGGTCACACAGCCATCACACACAATACCAGATGTGAAACAAATTAACATACCAACATGTGCATTTGTGAATGATACATCACTAATAACAACATGTGCATAGCATATTCATGCAAGTAACATGCCTAAAAAACAAGGAAGCACGTCCAAAAGCACAATTTTTTAAAAACAGTTAGGGTTTCTACCTATAAAAGCCGAAAGTGAATGTTAGGTTAGAAACACCCAGTTCAATGAAGTAATTCCCTAATACGAAAAAAGGTACAGCCCACTACAAGTTAAACCTTAACTAGCACTACACTGCTACTTCACAACACTCACTTTAAATGTTAGGTAGTTTACATCTGTGCGATACTTAAAATGGGTCTTGTTAAGTTCCAATGTAGTGTGATTTAAGGTGTACTTTGTAGTGTGACGGACTATGATTAGATTAGGGAGCTACTTAATTTGGTCAGATTATTTCTACTTCTATGGTAGCGTACAAACCTTCACCTAGGTAGTGTGATGGAGTATCCTATAAATAGTCCACAGGGAGTCAAGGAGTCCAAGGCATCATGGGAAGTCACCAGGTATGTGATTCAGCCCTTGGAGGTGGTAATACTTAAGAGCTGCTCCACGTTGCTAATAATACCACTTCTACTAGCTCCGCATTGGCCCTCAGGCTCCAGCTCCCTAGAAAGTGATACCCCTACCAAATACTAGTATGCTTATCACAGCCACCAGCCAGACTGTCTATGTCGCATTTCTTATACAGAGTCTTATACTCTACCTCATGAAACTTCATATACCAACTTTTGGGAATCCATCCACCATGGCGCCCACCCATTTGGCCAATAATAATACTACCAAACAACTCTTAGATACAAATGACTTTAAACACCCAATCCCGAGTAATCTCTGCACTACCAAGGCTAGGAACACTCGTCTCAAAGCTAGACTAGCCAAAATATTTGAGCCTCCCATCAGCTTACTACCTACCACTACAGGAAAAAGGACCCCCAAAACCTTGCCCAGCCATACGCTTGCAAGCACTAACCTATCTCACAACTGCCTCCCCAGGACAAAAAATTGTATAGCCCAGAATTGTAAACCTAAAGTCTATCTAGCTCCCCACCCGACAACCTCAACTGCTATGAGCCTTCTCATTAAAGGAGCCCTCATAAACTCCAGATCCTTAGTAGCACATGCCACAGAAATTGCCGAACTAATCCAGAGTGATAACCTAGACTTCCTCGCCATCACTGAGACATGGTTACACACTGCAGCAGGTCCCATGCTTATGCTAGCAGTCCCTGACGGATACACTATCATGAGACAAGACAGACAAGGGTCCAGAGGTGGAGGTATCGCCATTATCTGCAAATGTAGCCTTTCTATGAGATTAGCCACCCCGATCGACATTCAATCTTGTGAAGTGTTATCTGTTAAAGTACCTCTGACTAACGTCCAAACCCTCAATATCCATCTGATATATCGCCCCCCGGGCCCAACGGGGACATTCGAGGAGGATATTAATACCGTCCTATCTAGTAATCCTAAAAGTTCAACGCAAGTACTTCTACTTGGTGACTTTAATCTGGGCTTCAATCACCCTTCGGACCAGCCTGCCTTAGCAACAGCAAATATTCTATCAGAATTAGGATTCACCCAGAGAATCAAAACATCTACCCATAATAAAGGTAGAATACTTGATTGGGTGGCAGATTACAACTGCCATGCCAACATCCTCTCCATGTCACCGCTAGCCTGGACTGACCACTACTTACTCTCATTCATGCTCTCCACCAACAGACACCCACCCCCACTCGCCCCCAGGGCTCCACCTACATCAACCAGAAACAAAAGGAGTATCACAGTAGATAGGCTTAACCCTGCCGTACTCCCCACCCTTAATTTGCTGCCTGACAGCACTGACCCTGAGAGCCTGGTCAAGGAGTACAATAAAATGATGGCCTCCTCCTGGGACCAGACCAAGTAAGCCGAAAATCCACCTAAACAAATGGTTTACACCTTTTCTAAAAAAGCAGGTTGAGCAACAAAAAAGAAACTGCAAAGCTGCGTGGAAAATACTACCCTCAGAAGCAAACAAACTTAAGCTTACCAAACTGTCACCCCTCTGCAAAAAAGAAATATGCCTTGCTAAACGAATATCCTTTGACACCCACATATCCCAAGCCAAATCCAATATGAAGGAACTATTTACCATTCTTAAAGAAATAGAGACTCCCATAGCAATTCCAGACTCCTGTACCAAAGATAAAAATGGTGCTCAGACATCCAACATGCACTAACCAATAAAATGTCCACCTTACAAAACAAAATATCCAATAAAAAAGATTCTTTAAAAGACCTACCCCCACCTAAAATAACTGTGAATACTAACAAAGCCCAACCTACTCGATTCAACTTCTCCAAAGTATCTATTCTTGAGGTGGAAAGAATTATTCTGTCCCTCAAACCCTCCAACTGTCAGGGTGATATTTGCCCTGCACAGTTTATCAAGGATGCGGCTCAAGAGCTGTCACCCTTCATAACTAAGCTCATCAATGTGTCCTTCGCCACCGGTATCATCCCCACCAACCTCAAACAATCCTGGGTACTCCCACTCCTAAGAAAAAACAACCCTAGATCCATCAACACCCACTAACTACAGGCCAATTACAACAGTGCCCTTTTTTCTAAAGATTCTGGACAAGGAGGCCTATATGCAAATACAGAAATATCTAGACTTACACCACTTATTAGGAGCCAGACAATCGGGCTTCTGTCCACAACATGGAATGGAGACGGCCCTCATTGATCTCAAGACTCAAGTCGATGAGCTCATGGACAATGGTAAATCAGCTTTGCTCCTCCTTCTAGACCAGTCGGCTACGCTCAACCTGGTTGACCATACAATCCTATGCAACCATCTTGACACAGCAGCACACTTCTCCAAGGATGCCACTACATGGATTAGATCCTTCCTAAGCAGCAGAACAATGAGGGTCTTCTCGCCCTTAGCAGCAGCTGACCCCCTACCTATCACCTACGGCGTGCCTCAGGGGTCCTGTGTCTCGCTCACACTGTACAACATTTTCACCAAGCCCCTTTTCGATGATCTGGATCATCTCGGTATCACCTACACCAACTATGCAGATGATACCTAGATCCGCCTCCCACTTTCAGGGGATTATGACAAGGATTAGGCCTTGGTGAACAGAGTGTACATCATCATTCAGGCATGGATGGCCAGGCATGGTCTATGCCTGAATGATGATAAAACAGAACTCATCATTTTGAGCACCCCCGCTAACCTAAAAAACCTAGGACCTGACTACTCCACATTCTTAATTGACGGCAACCGCATTAAGGTAGAACAGGAGGTAAAAACATTAGGTTTTTATCTTGACTCAACTCTCTCCTTTGCCAAACAGGTCAATTCACTAGCGTCCACCACGGAATACACGTGTAAACTTATCAGAACCAGTAAGCCATTTCTCTCTAACAGCAGCTGCACCATCCTGGCCAGAGCCCTCCTCCTGTCCCGCCTGGACTACTGCAACACCCTTTACCTAGGCTCTACCAAATCTTCCATCATAAGAATCCAAACCTTACAAAATAATGCCCTTAGAGCGGCATTAGGCATTTCCAGAAGAGATCACATTTCCGAGAGCAGTCGTCAGAACAACTGGCTCTGGACTAATTACAAAATCCTCATAAAAACCCTGTTGCTCACCCATAAATCTCTCGATAAAGCTGCCCCAATCTACCTTGCTGAGAGATTCCATACACAGACTTCCCTGAGACCATCCAGATCAGTAAACAGAGATTGCTTGTTCATCCCTAGATTTAAACTATCCACGATTGGAGGCAACAGTTTCCCAGTGAAAGCGGCCAAATTATGGAACTCTTTGCCTTCTTCACTGCGATTAGACCAATCTTACCAAAACTTTAGAACTAGCATCATCCTGTGGCTGAAATCCAATGACCACTAAACTGTATAACATTGAACCCTGTACAGCAACTAGCAATGGCATTCTGTTACCGGTAAACAACGGCATTTTATGCCTTTTTATGTAATGCATCTTTTCCTCGAGTCTCACTTCTGGCTACCCCCAAAGTGGTAACCATATCTCTTTACACGCTGCCTGCAATATTTGTAAATATCCTTGCTTATCCTGTACTATCTGCAAACACTTGTATATACCTTTTCTGTAAGTTGTCTTTAACACTTGTATATGCCTTTCTGTAAGTAATGCTTTGTAAATAAGGTATCTTATACCTCAATTCTTTTAACTAAGCTTTGCATATCCTTGTGACTGCTGCGCCCTGATACCCCTGGGTCTGGCGCACATTTTAAATAATAAAACAAACAAACAAATAATGGATGCCCCAGTCCCCTCTACCAGTTCCCTTACAAGTGTCGCATCATGTGGACCCTATGGCCACCGGCCAAGTCCCTCTACGTTTTTTAATATTTGGGGCAACATGAACAGTCGGAATGAAGGCCATGGCCTCTGAGACACTGTCACAGGCCGAAGGAGAGTGGGCGCTGAGAGCGCTGGCCATGGTCTTCAGCTATGGCTAGTGGGATCTGGATAGGTACCAGGGAGGGGGTTTAGGCCTCGGCTGGCAGGTCAGGATCAACGGTCATGGGGCCAGTGGCCTTCCATCTTTTAAAATCATTGGTGCAACATGCACAGGGGCCATATTATAACAAAATCCTTGACAATCAGTGAGAAAACTTTAGTTAAAGTTGATGAACACACGTATTGCAACAAAACCCTTGAAATTCAGTGGTCGCAGGAGGTAATGACCCTCTTAACTTGGCACCCCTCACCCGCATTGCAAAGCACATACATGATATCACATAAGGGATTAACAATGAGATACAAAATTGCATCAAAGGGGACAAAAATGGATGGGGATGCTGAGTTAAGATGTGATGTTATGTTATGTTATGTTAACAGAACTTGTACAGCGCAGCAGCCGCCCAGAGGCATCTTGGCGCTAGGGGGACCATAGCTAACCGAAAAGGCAAAACCATAATTTTTAGAACAGAAGAGTGTTCAGGACACGATGAAAAGAGAGGTTTTTAACCATAGCCCAGAGGGCAAATGGAAGGGAATTCAAAGCTTTCGCTGCAGAAACGGAGAACACGCGTCCACCTATGCAGGAATATTTTAACCGGGGGACAAGAATCGTCAAAGACAATAGAGAGCAAGGATCACTAGAGGGAACGTAAGGGCAGAATTTAGCCTGAAGATATTCAGCCCCCAGTTTGTAAAAGGCTTGATGCTAAATGCATAAGGATTTAAACATCACACGTTTTCCAAAAGGGAGCCAGTGTAGCTGACATAGGGAAGCGGTCATGTGAGAGCCAAAAGGAGGGTGGACCACAGCTCTTGCAGCCATATTCTGCAAGAGCTGAAGGGGTGAAATAAATGGGCAGGTTGAGCCAGATAGAGCACGTTACAATAGCCAGCACTGCTCATTACAAGGGCAGAGACAACGGTGGTTTCAAGTTGAGAAGGAATATGAGCTAGGACCTTACGAAGGGTCCTTAACTTAAAATGGCCAACTTCACAAACAGATGCCACCTGATCAGATGTTGACAACGAGGCTGAGATTTTAACACCCAGATCCTTCACTAGAGTAACCGGGGATGGAAAAGGTCGAAGACTAGAGGGCCAGATATCAGGGGTCCAGAAAGATAGCGGGAAAGCAGAGCCAACAACCAGCACCTCTGCCTTTTCACCATTCAGTTTCAGCCATTTCTTCGTCATCCATCCACCCACGGCCTCCAAGCAATCACTAAGCCTAGCAGTCATATCAGGCCAAGACAGATTGAGTCGTAGAATAATCTGCATATCGTTGGCATAGGAATGGCAGAGGAAGCGGTGGGAGTGGCCGAGACCAAGAAGCGGCTGGATTTAGATGTTCAACAAATTAGGTGACAGAGCAGAGCCTTGAGGGACTCTGCACGACAGAGACACTGGTTTAGAGGAAGAAGGAGAGAGGAAGATAGATTGAGTACGACCAGAAAGGAAGGAAGAAAACCAGGTAAGCACCTGGCCAGAAAGGCCTGCAGAAGACAGTCGGGCAACCAGGGTGGGGTGGTACACAGTGTCGAATGCCGCTGAAAGATCTAATAAGATCAGCGCCCACACACCACCCTGGTCCAAGATGGTCATTAATTACCACACCAGCTGAATTTTAAGGGTTTTTTTGCAATAAATCAGTTCACCTTAACTCTCTCTTGACAACTTTTAAGTGCTAGATAAGACTATGTAACCCGGGAGATTCTATACCTTTGCATGTAGAGTGATTAGCAAAGCATTCATTTACTAAAGGAACAAGCATCATTGAAGTTATTAATGTTACATGTTACCTCAGGTAACACTACTTCATCAGCAACACAAACTTCAGAGAGTGAAGGAAAAAAGATAATCATTATGTTAAGAATGTCAAGGAGATGCTTTTGTTGCAATAAGGTGGAAAAGAAGCTGTAAAAGGGAGGCAACGTCCCAGAGCCAAAAGCAATAGACCCAGGCATGGAAGGGAAGACTTTGTAAGAATAGACAGGGAGATGATGGACCAGACACTGCGGAGAAGGCAAACAAGTTATGGGAAGTTGAAAATGCATGATGTGTGGAACACTAATCAACCTTTCCAAAATATAATTATCGGATAATGAAGTGCAGATTCTACAAAAAAAGGCATACATTTTTGCACTGCACAATGTTTTTGATATATCACAACTGTCACATATGGCCTCAAGAACACGCTAACTCTCGAAGATATTTCAAATATTTTTATTACAGAAATTGCAAAGGAGCTCGCTAAGGCCCATCCATCCCTCTCCCTCATGTCTAGCGCAGGCAGTTGCATCCCTAGTGAAGGCATCCCTCAACACCTTGATGATCTCTAGAAACCAGTAACCCCTACTGTCTAAAATTCTGCCTGCCTGCTTGTGATGACCTAAGGGCAAATACCCTTTCCATCTAACTCCCTCTGGTGACAATCTAGGTGATTCCTAACCTAGGTCCCACAGTATAATATGTACAAGAAGAGGGGCCTTTCAGACACTCGGTCCATCTTCGTCCTTTCATGCCCTTTTACTCCTCACCATGATGTCCTATCCTTTCTCTCCTTACCTTCTACTCGTCTGCCCTACTTCCTCCCACTCTTCATTGTCTCCTCCTCTCTCTTACCCTTCTGTATATCCGATGTTCTCTTGCTACTCCTGCTCCCCAACCCATCTACCACTACTCCCATTTCCATGCTGCTACTACTCTCACCCCTCCAAACCACTACGGCTCTCCTATCCCCACACTACTACTACTCTTCCCCTCTGCACACTACTCTACACTCCACCCACAGCATCTCCCGGTCACCCTCCTTTCATCCTACCAGTCACCTTCTCGGTCACTCTCATTCACCCCTACTCTGCTAGTCTCAATCCTTGAGCGTACACTCATGCCCAAGTACCACTTTCTCTCACCCAGGGCGGTTCATTCATCATGGGCAAGCGGATGCCAACCTGCTAGTAGCTTCTCTCATCAAGGAACCACGCCAGCCCAGTGGAAACACTGAATACTCCCTCAGCTGCTTGATGCAGCTGAGGGGGTACTTGTTGCTTGGTTTAAACTGTCAAAGGGAAACATTGTTTCCCTTTGACTGTTTAGTTCCCCAGAGCATATATACAATGGACCAGGCAAGGCTGAGGGTGTTTTGCTTCCCCAGCCTTGCATGGCCCTTTGGGGATGCAGGCTGGGGAACAGCATGTCTGAATGTGTGTAGGGGTACTCCTGCACCTCCCCACAAATTCAGACAGACCTGTGTGCTGACAATGGAGCACCCTTACCCCTGCATGTATCTTATATGTAGTACATAATGGTGTGTGTCATGATTACTGCCCCTCATGTTCCCAGCCCTCCAAGATGTCAGGCTGGTGCCAGGCCACGATCACCTACATGGCCCTCAAGGGCCTCTCCATCCCTCCAAAGACCCACTTGGAGTCAGATTTGGCGCTTGTGGCACCAGACTCACTCACTCCCATAGGATAACATTGGGGATTGGACTTGTAGTGCATTGATGGGGACAAGATGGATGCCCCCACATATTTCGTTTCCCAGAACTGCATGTGTAGTCTAGTCTTTTGGGTGTGGTTCAGCCCAGTGACACCTGGGATACCGAGAGACTATTTAAGCCACGCCCAGGCTGAGAAACATGCATTGTGTTTTCTGCACCTGCAGCGTGACACTCACCGTGTTCGGATCGGTCTCCAGTAGGCCTGCATCTTTCTTCTGCGCTCAGCTCCTGTAAGAACAAGAACACTGTTAGGAACAGCCTTACCTTGCGGCGCTTCTGGCCATCATTTATCGCTCCTTGTTTTCTGCGGGCATCTTCGGCGGTGTCATTCCCATCCTGGCACGCTGCTTCCTAAGGAAAAGGGAAAAGAACAGAAAAAAGGCATTAGTAAGCATTCAGCAAATCTTTGCTTATTTTTTTAGACTGTACGAGCTTCAAACGCTTACCTGAATCCCAGCCGCTCTGGGGGAACTCTGTCTCCGGAACTTCTCATCCGTCTGCAAGAGGGAAAAGACACTCCAGGTTAGTGTGGAAACATCTAGAGGCGCCGCATACCGCGCGTACTCACCGCATTTCTTCTTCATAACCGCCATCCACGCTGAAAATGTTGCGGCACCTAAAAGACACAGAAAAATAACTCAGTTCAATACAAATACGAAAGGGTCGCATCGCGCTCTCACTCACCTTCAGCGCTAATCATCTCAGCAGCATGTGGCCATCCCCGGACGCCGGCCATCATTTAAGGAAGGAAAGGAACGAAGTTAGAGAACTGTTCAAAAGACTCATTATACTTACCTGTCGAACTCTTGCCAGTGAAGTAACTAGGCAGCAACGAGCCCGCATCAATCAACGCGCCCCTGCGCTGAAAGCAGGACGGAGAGCACACTTTCCAAGAAAACAAGGTGAGCTGTGGATCAAAGGGAGGGGTTGGACCCCAGGGAAGAAGGGGTTCAAGCACACAGAGACAATAGGGAGTTAAACTCTGCCAATCCTGTGTTTCAGGCCCAGTCCCCAGTCGAGTAGACTCCAGGGAAGGGTTTGAGGTCGTAAGAGGTCAGAACAGGCTGAGTGACATCCCCGTGGATACCAGGTGAGCGTTACAGTGTGTGAATGAGTGCGTGTATGATGTATAGGTGGCTGGATGCACATGTTAATGCGCAGGTGTATAGTGTATGGTTGAGCCAGTGAATGGTGTGTGTAAATAAGCGGGTGAATTTTGTGTGAATGCGTGTGCACATGTGTTTGTGCTTGGTCGGAAAGCTGACTCTGGCAAAAGGGTGGTGGGGAGATTAAGGTGGGAGGGGCACTAGTTCATCATGTTTAATGGGAATCGATGATAAAGCAAGCACGATAGGTGTGATTAAGTGGATAGACTGGCCTTTTGGTGCAACCAATCTAGCCATTTCTTATTGTGCCATTTTCACTGGGATCTATAATAAAGCAAGCATGATATTTTGGGGGGCATTTATGAGAAAGTAACATGCAAGACATGGTGGCCTAGCATTAGGACTTCCCTGTCCCCTGCTCACCTTCTTGCTGGATACACAGCCACAAATTCTTTAACAATAATTTAATAGTTCAGAATGTATGACAGAAAAGTTAGAATAATTCACAGTACAATCTTCAATAAATATATTCATCTTCGTTAATTATGTAGAACAGAGCCCAACGTGTTTCGGGGGAAACCCCTTTCTTCAGGAGAAACACTGTAAATATAATAGTTAATGATACAATTAGTAATGTATAGGAAACTGCTTTCCAATAATACAGGCTTTTGCATGATAGTAAAAGATTCTGACAGAATCCACAGTGAAAAATCACTTGTAACCAGATTAGCTAATGTCCCAATCATGAACCAGTAAAGTGTGAAATACAGACTATATAAATGATGTGGCTGAAACACCTCCCATGAAGACAACCCCAGTTAAAATACCATGGTTACAGGTGTTTTTTCACTGTGGATTCTGCCCAAATCGTTTTGTCTTGTACATTGAAAGCTTACTATATTGTGAACCTAAATCTCACCAGCTGTGCTGTGTCTAGCAGCATTTTCTAAGGGCAGAATGAATGTGAATGTGAACACTGAAGACGATTCTTGTTAGTCCTTCCATAAAGAGTATAAATACATCAACTACAGTGGAGCAATGAATAGTAACTGATATAAAGAGAAGGTATGGACTTGCTGCCATGCTTTCACATCATACAGTATTCTGTCACCATGTCCCCACCAAACAACGTCTGTTGGTTGCAATGACAGCAAGTTTAACCTCAAAATGGCCGCCAAGCTTGACCATATAATCACAATCTGCCTGGTCTCAAGACTGCCAACTGACTATCACTTCTAGAGCTGCCTCCTCCCCGCCTCAGTCCCAGCCCACCAGCCACACAGCTTCTCACAATGACAAACTGGTCTTTGACCGCCCCTTCACCACATCGAAAGGTGTCAGGAATCCAGGATTTACCAGTTCACAACCAGCTTAGTAAGGCCTGGGGCGCCAAATGTCACTTCATCTGCCTCGCCAGTCAGGGTTCTCAACCAGTTTGAAAATATCGGCTAGGGAGGCGTTAGACTAGACTCTAGCACCAAATAAGAATAAGTTAATCACAGAACTTCATCTCCCATCAGGCCCTGTGGTGCAGCCGTGGTGCAGCGAGAACCAGGAGTTTGTGGCAGCATTCTTGAGTTCCCATATTATTTAAGGAGCTGCTCAGCACATGCCAGGGCTTGGTTTTGTTTGGCTCTGGACGTCATCTTACCTACAATATTGGTCTCTGGCAACACTCAACCAGGGATGACATCTTACCTGCAATCCTTGTATCCAGTTCCTGCAGCTAGTGGCACTGTTTCTCCCAAAACTGCTCTAGACCTGAAAAGAAGATAAGAACACCATCCCCAACTCACATGTAAGCACGCAAGCTCATGGCTATCAAAGGCATTCTAGAAACCTGAGCAAATTAATCTTTAGTTATCCTGTAAGACATCAAGCTTAGTAAATAAGTGTACTGAATCCTGAAACTAATGCTAGGACGAGTGATAATCTGCGCGTCTTAACCGGGACCTTTCCAATGTCGCCAAGTAGGTATTTGATGGGGGCAAGGGGAATGGGGATATCAAGGTTGTCCTCTATAGCAGAGGCCACTTTCCTCCAGAATTAAAGTATATGAGCGCATGATCAATACATATGGAAAGAATCTGCTTGTTCGGCCAGACATTTAGGGCAGCGAGGGTATAGCTCGGAGAGAATGTTGCCACTTTTTGGGGAGTGAGGTGCAGGTGGTTCAAGATCTTGAATTGGATCAATCTTAAATTGGCGGTGATTGACACAGTTTTGGTAAATTGGCAGTATTTGGCCAACTGTGTTTCGTTAATGGACAAGCCCAAGTCCCGCTCTCACACACCTTTCATAGAATTACGAGAGGGAGTATGGGTTTGTATTATTTTGTACAATTTAGAGGGTCGATATTTAATCCCATCAGATGTCATGACGTTGGTTATAAATGGGTGTGTCTCAGGTTCGCCCGGGAATGAGGGCCATCGTCGACGAAATGCTGCCCTCATTCTGTGGTATTGAAGGGACTGCAATGGTCTGTGTCCAAGTTTAGCCATATAAACGGTCAATGACACAAACTTCCCGTCGGGGAACATGTCACCTAGTTTTAGTTGGGAGTGGTGGATGCAGGCGTTCCTGATGGCTGGGTCATATGTAGGGGCTATCCCAGGGAAACGCCATAAGGGAGAAATGTTGCTGCAGGGTAACTGATAATAATCTTCTTAAATATTCTTCTCCATACATTTCCTGTGGTCTTAACTAGGTCGAAGGAACTAGTATATGAGTAGCGCTCAGCGAATAAAATAGAGCCACGGTCAGTAGGGGATGCTGAGTACCTCTCTACTCTGAGGTGAGCAAAGTCAGAGATGAGGAACCAGTACCTCGCATATTGGACATGAGCGGCCAAATAGTATACCTCAAAGTCGGGTGCCAAGAATCGTATTGTTCGGTCATCTTCGCCCAGCCCATTCTAGCCATCCCTCCACTACAAGATAATGAGGAGACCATGGATTGCAATTTGGAGAAGAAAACCCTCCAGGGCCATCTGGGGATGTTACTGAACATGTATAATAGTTTAGGTAGAACAATCATTTTCAGTAACGATATTGGCCCATAGATTGATATTGGGAAGTTGTAAATATATTTTGTGATTGTTTGCACACAGGGATCAGTGATCAATGGACACCGCTACATCTAGGTAGTGGATAGATGTTGGGAACCAGCGGAAACCCATCAAATCGTTGGGCTATTCTATAACCGGAGTATACAGAGAAATCATGGACATCTATCATGACTGGGGCAAGATTGATTTTGGGGTCCCGAATATATAGTAGAATCTCATCAGCGTATAGTAAGATCAGCTGATGGGGGACCATTACTACGGACCCCTCTGTGCAAGTGTTTGGAACAAATCAACACGGCTAGAAGTTCAATTGTGAGGGCAAACAATAGGGGGAAATAGGGCATCCCTGTTGCATGCCTCTGCCTAGGGGGAATGTATTCGAAAGGGTGTAGTTATTTCGGACCACAGCACTGGGGTTGGTGTAGAGAAGTTGGATATAACGCAGGAATTTTGGGCCGTACCCGAAGCGTTTGAGAATGGCGAACATATATTGCCATGATACTGTGTCAAAAGCTTTCTCAGCATCTAATGATGCTGCAACGATTTTGGCCTTGGGATCTAGTTGGGCGATGATAGCGAAAAGTTCAAGAAGGTCGGTCTGGCGGGTATAAATCCTGATTGATCGGGGTGTACCAAGTGAGCCATAAAGGGTTGCAGGTGGTTAGCAATGACTTTGGCAAATATTTTGGTGTCCAAATTAGAGCGAGAGAGAGGGCGGTATGAAGCAAGTTCCTGTGGGGGCCTATGTGGTTTGATTAGAACAGAGATGACCGCTTCGCATAGCGATGGGCAGAGGGTCTCTGCTGTCAGAGCCTCGTTACACAATGCTAGGAGTTTAGGGTCAAGTTTGTGTGCATGACATTTGTATAAATCAATCCCCAAGCCATCACGGCCAGGAGCCTTCCCAGCAGCTAGATCTTTAATAACGGTAGTCATTTTGTCAGTGGTAAAGGGAGCCTCTAAAGTTTCAGCTGCCTCTGATGACAGAGCGGGGAGTGGGATCACGGCTATGTAATTGGTGAGATTGCAAGCAGACATGGTATCAATATTGGTATACAGTGAAGAATAGAATTCAGCAAACACTTTGTTAATTGCAGTTTCTTCCACACATATTTCCCCATGTTGGTCACATATGCTGAAAATTAGTTGTCTAAGGTTTTCAGCTTTGATCAGTCTCACTAATGGTTTACTGGCCTTATCTCCCTCACCATATTTTCTGGGCTTAATGACATAAAGAATCTTTCTATCGGCTAGTTTATAGAACTCCTAAATTTGTGTGCGGATTTGGGCCAGTGTTGATTCCTTAGGAGAAAGTACATAATCATTCTCCAATGTGCATATTTTAGATTCGGCAGTATGGAGGACTTGGCGGATGGTGCGAAGGATGCCATGTGTCTTGGATATGGCCTCGCAACCAGACCTTCAAAGCGTAACACACTGTGGACAGAGAGTCTACTGTACCCTCATTACATTTAAAAAAATGGTTATCTCTACCCTTAGTGGGGCCACCACAGTAGTATCGTGAAGGAAGGCCGAGGGCATTTTCCAGAGTTGGGGGCACTTACTTAAGTGTGTCTGTTTAATGTCATGTAGTACTGGAGAGTGGTCTAAGATCGTGCATGGGAAGATTGAACATTCAATAGTGTGCAGGGTCCAATCAGGAGTGATCAACCAAAAATCGATACGTGACCCTGAATTGTGTATGGATGAGTAAAAAGTGAATTCCTCTTCATGGGGGTGTAATTCCCGCCATATGTCTACCAGGGGCAAGTTTCCCATTGACTGGGTAACAGCCTGAGCCGATTTGGTCAGTGTACGTGGGTTTCTGGAGGTTCTGTCACACATTGGGTCTAGAATGGTGTTGAAGTCCCCACCCCATAGTACACAGGTGTTGTCTATGGGGGATATCAAGTTTATGATGTTAAGATACAACTCTGATCCATCTATGTTCAGGCCATACGTGTTAATAAGCACAGTGGGCTGTCCATGCAAGTCACCCCAGACAATAACATACCTGCCTAATGGATCCACAGTGGCTTTAGAGACCCGATAGCCCAAAGTATAATGGATGAGAATGAGAATCCCTCTAGATTGCGAGAAATAATTGGTTGCGAATTCCTGAGGGCCCCAGCTACATGTGAAGGAATCGACCACTCAACACATGGGTTTCTTACAGCATAAAAATTTGAATTGTGTCTTTTGGCATACAATTGTATTTTCCTAGACCTAATGGGATTATTCAGACCACGAATATTCCAAGTAAGCATCCGAATGGTTAACTACCGCTCCCCATCATTTAACAGAAGCAAACCTATTTCTCTGGTGACCATGCAATAGCTGACCAACACATGCTCCCCATGTGTGACCGTCGATTTTTGTGTTTTAAACCTTTTAACATCCCAAATCCCAGCCCCACCCTTACTGTACTTCAAACATGACAGTGTTTCCCCATAACCAAAAACCCCATCTTTATACAGAGAAGACGCCCTGCGAACATCAGCAAGAACTTTGGAACACTGCCTGGTGCTCCCGTAACCACCAGAATATAATCCCAAGGTATATTTTATGTTATAATGGGGATATGAGAGCAGCGCCATAGTGTTTCATCCTGGCAACAGTCCTGGAACTGGCGATAGCGTTTGGCAATCAGGAGTTTGCGTGGTCAGGTGACAGAATGCCATGTGGGTTCAGTCAATTAGTGTTAGAAGGCATCGGAATGGTTCGCTCAATGTATGATGAAGCGTCCTCTGGAGTTTCAAAAAAGTGAGTTCTGCCCGCATGTTGTGTTCGGAGCTTAGCGGGGAAGATTACGGCATACAGTATTTTCCTGTCTCGTAGGGTGTGATCTACTTGGTCAAAGTTGCGACAGACCATCTGGACTCCAGTTAAAAAATCTGGGTATACATGTATCCTGGTCGAATCGAATTGTAAGGAACCCTTTTCTCGTAACAGTCAAAGTATCAGGTTGCGGTCTCAGTAATTAAGGAGGCTGGCAATGATTGTGGGAGGGGGGCTCCAGGTTTGGGAGTTGGAGCCAGAGAGCGGTGTGCTCTTTCCATGAGGAATTGTGCAGAGAATTGTGGGGATAAGAAGTGTATCATGTCCTCAGTAAAAGTCTCAATGGGGACATTCAGTGGTTTCTCAGACACGCCCACTATCCTGATGTTATTACGGCGAGACTGCGATTCTAGGTCATCGCATTTCACTCGCACAGTTTTTAGCTCTTTTTTAATCTATTCATGGTTACGTGTGGTAACCATGTCTTCTAGGTCCCCCACCCGGTTTTCAGCCTACATGATGCGTCCACTCTCCTTCTCGAGTTTTGCCTTCAATGAATTTACTGTTGCAGCAATATTGTCTAACTTGGCATTCACTGCTGCGAAGCCTGCCTGCATCACGCCCATATATGGGTCCATGGCCGGGTTAGTAGAGGAGCAGGCGTCAGAGGGGTAGGTCCTGTGGGCAGGTGAGGTAGGTGCCAGGCCGGGCTGTGCCCGCAAAGGCGGCCAGGGGGCCCTTCTTGCTCCCCTTGGCTCCTCCTCGGGTCATTGCCAGCAGGGAATTTCCAGAGTATATCTGCTTAGTCTGTTGTTGGAGGAGCATTGTTGTTGGGGCTCTGGTGGTAGCTGGAGTCAGTATGCATTCCTCGCACAATGGTAAACACAGGCTCAGGATTTGTTGGTGGTGGCTAGGTCAGTGTGTTGAGGTTATTGTTTGTTCAGAATGATACCTCAATGGATGACTGGCGCTCAGCCATGCATGAGTGGGGGAGACCCTCCTGTACTTCATAGCTGCTCTGCTTGAGTGTTTCCAGATTGTGGTCTGTCTGCAATTAATGGGCTCTGTGGGTTGTTGTACTGGGGCGTGTGTTAGACCAGTTCTCTGGTTAAGCCGGGGGTATTAGTGGCAGCAGGTGGCAAGTGAAACTCGGTTGGGTAGGTGAGTGTGCAGAGCTCCTCCCCACAGATGCCCGTATTCAGCTGGTAAATGTCTTTATGACTTAAGTCCGGCACCCGTATCACTAACGGGGCCAGTGCCAGTTGAGGCCGTGTATGGCAGTGAGTCGCAGGTAATTGAGCGGGTGTGCCGAACTTCACCTCTCTGGTGTCCGCACTTTGTTATTCAATGTTATGTTATGTTACATATACTTGTTCACCACACGTTCGCCCAGAGGCATCTTGGCGCTAGTAGCAGGAGACAGCGGTTTTTATAGAGAGAGGTTTAAAATAGAAGAGTTTTCAATGAGCCGAAAGTGAGATGGTCTGCCATCGCACAGAGAGAGTAGGGGAGGACATTCCAGGCCTTAGCAGTGGCTACTGAGAAGGCACAACCACCACCATGCGGGACAGTCTGATATGAGGGACAGGAACCCGAAGTGCGGACTAAGATCTAAGACAGTCAGCAGAAACATTGTGCGGGAACTTTGCCTGTAGATATTCTGCCCCTAATCCATAAAAGGCACAATGAACGATGCACATGGATTTGAAAAGAATCAGTTTCTCAATAGGCAACCAGTGGAGCTGTCTCAGCAGAGGAGACATATGGGCTCCAAGCGGGGAGGGTGGAGAATGGACCTGGCTGCGGCATTCTGAAGTAGCTGAAGCCGATTGATGAGAAAAACAAGGCTGAGCTAAGTACAGTGAGCTGCAGTAGTCCACCGCGCTCAAGAAAAGCGCTGCCACCACAGGTGCTTGACACTAAACCGGGATAAAAGGAAGAACTTTACAAAGAATGCGTAACTTAAAGTGGCCAGTCTTTCAGACCGCCGCAACCTGTTCATCCATAGAGAGGGATGAAGTGATTTTAAACCCCAGATTCCTAACTGAGGGTGAAGGCAGAGGAAAAGGACCAAGCGAGACAGGCCAAAAATCAGTTGTCCAGAAAGAGATAGGAGAGGTGGTTCCAACGACAAGAACTTCCGTTTTGTTGCTATTTAACTTTAACCAATTGGTCGCCATCCAGAAACCCAGGTCCTCAAGACATAGCCTAAGCCGCGCCGCCATGTCAGATCGAGTGTGATCCAGGCAGACCACAATTTGTGCATCATCGGCATAGGAATAATATCGGAACCCATAGGATAGGATGAGAAGCAGAAAGAACCTAATATAAATATTGAATAGTATAGGAGAAAGAGCGGATCCCGCAGGAACTCAGCAGGATAGCAGTAAAGGTTTGCAACGGAAAGGAGGAAGAGAGATCGACTGGAGCGATCGGCCAGGAAGGCCGAGAACCACCCCAGAACTTGGCCAGAGAGAGAAGCCACAGAGAGACAGGAGATCAGGGAGGGGTGATCAACTGTGCTGAAAGCAGCTGAGAGATCTAACAAAAGAGCTGCTCCGACACCACCCTGATCCACCAGGCGGACTAGGTCATCCAGCACAGAGTTCAGGACTGATTTCGTGCCCCTCCCAGGCCAAAACCCAGATTGGAAAGAGTTGAAAAACCCAGAGGACTCCAGAAAGGTAGAGAGCAGGGGTGAGACCAAAGCCTCCAATACCTTCATAAGGAAAGGCAGGAGGAAAATAAGGCGAAAGTTGGCAAGCACCTTAGGGTCTAAGGAGGTTTTTTCCGCAAAGGGATCACCAGGGCGTGCTTCAAAGTGTTAGGAATAACCCCATCATGAAACGGGGCATTGACTGCTGAAGTGATTTGGGAAATCAAGTCACCGAGATTTCCTTCAGGAGGGCCAAAGGCAGGGCATCAGCAGGGGAGGCTGATTTGAGACGGTGGATAGCCTTGAGTATGTCTTGGGTCAGAAAAAGTAGGTAAAGTGGACCAGATGGAGTTGGGTGGAAGTGAAACACCAGAGATAACCTCACCAGCCGGCTGACCCACCCCACCGGAGATATATTCGCAAATAGACATGATCTTAGTGTAGAAGAAGGAGGAGAGTGAGTCACAAAGGTCCTGTGAAGGCGGTACATGAGGGCCCACCTTGGTAGGAGTAGATAAAGATTGAACCAGTTCAAACAAAGCCTTTGGTTGATTGACAGTGCTTTCAACCTTGCGACTAAAAAAAGCTTTTTTGGCATTGATGATTGCTTTCTGGTAGGCTGTCAAAGAATAGCCAAAAGCAGATTTAGCTGAGATGGAATAGCTAGCTCGCCACTTTCTCTCCGCTTGTCTGCATAACAATTTCCCAGGCCCCGTTTCATCCGAGAACCACGGCTCTGAGGAGTGACTCTTTTGTTTGCATAGCCTAAGGGGAGCCAGCAGGTCAGCAACTGCTGTAAATGAAGCATCCAGTGTAACCAGGGTTAAGGGACATCCTGACCACACCGTGATTGAAGAGAGGCAACTAGCTCATGGTTGGGCACCTTATACCAGCTACGTTTAATAATAGCTGGGTTCAGAGAGGGCAGGGCGGGGTTCAACTAAAGAATAGAAAAAGGGACCAGAAAATGGTCAGACCACACTACCAGACTAGGAGAGGATACAATAGTGGACAGCCTGGGAGCACAGACAAAGTCCAGGATGTTACCCAGTTGATGGGTCGGCTCTAGAATCAGCTGAGGGATCCCAAGGTCAGACATCAGGGCCAAAAAGTTGGCTACCTGCCCAGTATTGGCTGAGTTTGCTGGAAGATTAAACCAACAATCAATAAACTAGGGTATTTAATCTGGAGCTCCAGAACTTGCGCTGGAAATTCCACACAAAGCAGGCTGTCCCCGCCAGAGGGCCACTAGATCACCAAAACGGTGAGTGTCGAAGTAGGGGAGGAGGATACGAGTCAGAAGACACTCCATCTTGAGGGAGTCCTTTGGCACAGTGCAAAGAACTTTATATTTGACTTTGTGTATAATGGCCACTCCACCAACAGGATGGGTCACCATAAGATCAACATGCACCAGCTGGTAGTTTGGGGGGACCTGGAAAATGGCGGGCCAGATGTCTCACAGAGCCAGGTCTCCGTCAAGAACAGGAGGACAGGCTAGTGGCTCACTACTAAATCGTGGCACTCCCTAGAGTGTCCCACTACGGAGCGGGCGTTCAGCAGTCCCCATTGCAGGCCTGTTACCGGCATAGCTTTAGCCATTATGGGACACCCAATAAAGCCCACAGGCCATCTAGTATTGCAGGGCGCTAAGGAAAGCAGTGTGCTGCGCTCCAGGCCAGTGATTGCCCTGGACTCACCAGTAGCGGCGTGCAGGCCCTGCATGGCCTGTGCACACACTGACGGCATGCTGCTCCCAACTGCTCCACAGGTGTTCTCTCTGCCACATAAATGCCAGAGAGGATGACTCGTGGTGCGAGGCCCTACTTCCTCTAGGAAATAGAAAGAGGACAGGTGGGAACAAGTAAATCGAAGAGCACAACCCTCTGATCAATAAAGCATGGCAATTTGTCAATATAAATAAAACAAAGTAAATCACACTCGAGTCATTTTAAAAACCGTAACCATATCAAAAAGTGACAGCTGCTGAGTGGCTTTAAACTGGCTGCACCGCACAACCTCACCTCTCAAGTGTCTCTGTGTTCTCTCCGGCACATAAATGCTAGAGAGGATGACACATGGTGGGAGGCCCCACCTCCTCTAGGAGACAGAAAGAGGACTGGCGGGAACAAGTGAATAGAAGAGCACAACACTCTGATCAATAAAGCAGGGCAATTTGTCAATATAAATTAAACACAGTAAATCACACTCAAGTAATTTTCAAAACCGCAACCATAAAAACGTGACAGCTGCTGAGTGGCTTTAAACTGGCTGCACCACGCAACCTCACCTCAATGCCCCTGCTATTGTTCGCTCCGGCACCCGCGTCCTAGTGGGGCCGGCGCCGGTTAGGTGATCTGCTGCAGTGTGTAATGGATGATCGGGCAAGTATGTTTAGGGCAGCTCCACCGCCGCTTGCTGCTCCTGGAGGTTGTCCCTCAATCGCTGGCTCTGCTTTGCATGTATCACACTAGTGGCTGTCAACACATGGATTTCGGGCTCGTTTTGCAATCAACCTGCAAATCCACATCTGACTTCAAGGGGGATTTTGTACCTGATTGTGTGGCGATTTCACCCAGGATTCAGTCCAGTAATGCTGCACACGTTCCCACACACTACTCTGCAATCACCTTAGATGTTTAAAGCCTTGGAGATTAGGATTTTTCAAACAGGATGTGTGTGGTCACAGAGCTCACAGGTCAGGCAGCCATTTTCGTCACTGCTCAACAGCACCCCTCAAACACTGCATAGTTAAGACTTGGGCCTAATAAACACTACTATGGGCAATGTTAACTCAACCTGGCCATAAGAGGAGGCAGTCCTACCCAACTCTCTTGACTCTGAACTGTGAAGCGAAAATTGGCAAAAGAATTTTCCGCTAGTTGGATATTCTTCACCACATTTTTACAATTCATGTTCTAAATACCCTACAACAATGGAATAGTCTGACAATTAATATTATCAATACATACAGGAACAAGAAATAAGGAGGGTCCCAGAGGGTCAAAGAAGTCAGCTCACAACACCACTTCTGTTCATTTACTGGGTGGAGAAACTTCAACTCTCATCTCTCTCCTCTACCTCCCACAATCCACCATGTGGTAATTACCTTTTACTTGGGTGTTTTCTGAATGGGACTGTTGGGTTAGTAAGATCACAGCATTACCACCAGAAGACCGGAAAATACATTACAGTATGCCAAGCCCAAGTTAAAGGTCTTCCCATTGTAACACAGAGCTAGGATAGAGGAATTCGCCTTAGTCACGTAGAGCTTTGAACTGAGTTACAGGCTAGTCTGGCAGAAACTGCTGCCTTTAGGAGGGATGTGGTGCAGTCTCAGACATGGCGAATGATTTAGCTGCTTATGTAAATGCATTCCGAGCTAGGGTAGCCTCTCTACCAAGCCTCATCACAAAAACCACTTGAGCTACCCAAAATAACCCAACTGGCAAAGGGGCCACAGTTATACTGGGTGGCTCAACCAGCCCTACTTCCATACTCATCCAGTTAACCACACCTCTTTCATGCCATTGGCCCCTCCAGAATGATTTCTTGCGGATCCACTTAAGTACCTGTGTACATGCACTAATGGCAACTCTATGTTATGTGCAAACCTCAGGACTTCCTGGCAGATATTACGCGAGTGGCTTTTATCCTGTTTTACTTGCGAGGACATGTTGCAAGCTGGTCAAAACGCTTGGTGGAGCATCAAAATCCCATCTTACAACACTTCACTGATTTCAAATGAGAACTAGAAAAACTGTTTGCACTCAAGGCCCATACTCAGTCCTTTGACAACAAACTTCAAGGGCTCGGTAAGGGAAATCAGAGGCTCTTAGCGTACATCACCATTTTTAACAGATTTGTGGCAGAGACAGGTTGGCAGAAGAAAATAAGACATCCTGATTTTACTGGGGGTTATGTTGTGTATTAAAGGAGGTGCTCGGACAGGTGGCCGCATCACCTCAGACCTGAGCTGAGCACATAGACTCAGTCGTCCAGTTAGACCATAGGTTCTCTGAAGGTAAAGGGGATACAATACAGTAATATAGAGCCCCAATCATTGTTTGACCCAGAAAGTAAGTAAGCCACGTACCCAGGACCGATGTGAATCAATGCAAATTGTTAGGTTGCAACGTCCACTTAGTAAAGCTGGACGAGAGCGTAGATGGGTGAACCAATTATGTCTCTACTTTGGACAGACTGGACACTTTTTAAAGGAATGCTCTCTGAACTCCAGAGAAGGTGAAATACATTGGGAGGTATAGAACAAATGCGTTTTAGGTGAAAGGAGGGACTTGGCGGTTGTCGTGGTCCAAAACGCACGGCCTTGATGGGGAATACATTGCCCTGATTGGTACCTCAACCATTTCCAACCTGGCCCCCAAAAAGGGTCATAGCCGTTCACTTGCTCCTAGAAGTGGTTTGTGTGTTGGTCTGGCAAGGAACTGGAGGAGGAAGCGACAAGTAAAACAAGCGGCAGAAGTAGGCTAAACTGCAAATACATCCTAAATGTTGTACACTGCACACCTAAGTGTAGTAGAATAGAATAATATATTTCAAGAAATACGGTAATATGTCTTCAGGTGCAAGGGAGAAAAGATCAACCCTGACACATAAGTTGATAACTAAAACAGAAAAAGCAAAAGTTCCCTGATCGGGAACTTACGTCCCCTGCACACTATCATAGGCCAAAAATATAGCCAAACATTCACTAATAAATTCAATGAACCTTGCGGTTTCCACAGCTGTGCAATTTCCGTGTAGCTTTATGGTAACACTTAATTTCATAAATGAGTTTTAGAAACACATGTATTGTGAGGCAATATAGATGATATGTAGCATGTATTTATTCATCTGGCCGAACGCGTTTCGAGAAAAACTCTGTTCATCAGGAACTGAATTTTCAACAATTTCTACAAAATAATACAATTTGTTTTATAACAGATTATGTTCTTCACAACTTAATAGGACTTTAAATTAGCTTAAGAATCTCCATATGGTAAGTTGTCTTTTTATAAAAAGACACATGCTTGATACTGTGCAAAATTGTCACATAGTGAATACAATTGTTTGTACATAGAAAACATTTGAGAGATGACTCGCCTCACTTCAAGTTGGCTAATGCTTCAACCGGTAGTGAGTGTAAAATCAACATCTGAACAGCTAGAATCCACTTGTTATCTAAAAATGCGAAAACCTCAATCTCAGTCAGATAAATTGAATACACATCCATAGCAACATGTCAAATATCAACGAGATGTCTTAATGTATGCAGGTCCACTCACCTCATGTAGAGGTAAATGGTTCATCTTGTGGATGTAAACGCGCGAAACAAGTTGCTCCTCATATTGGAATATCAGGAACGTACGTTGTTCTACAAATAAGTATATTACATTGTGTGGTTAGTTACTAAGATCTCAAATGCCATAATATCTAATGGGGCTCCATATTGTCTCAACTCTAGTTCGATTTACCTATTAAGCATCCCGAGCTGCAACTAAATGAATCAGGGGACCGGCGCAAAATAGCCGCCTTGTAAACCTACGTGTTCAATTTCCATTAAGTGATGACGTGGGTGACGTCATGAAAGTAAACAGAGGCGAAGTGCGTCGCTCATAGTGTTTTATCCCATCTAGAATGTTATATATAGGAACCGTATAAGGTACATTACATCATGGGGGAATTACTATGAATGAAAATGTTCCTGTGAGTATCTGTATCTGTTGCAGTGCAACCAAAGGATGGAAAGAAGGAAAGACAAGGAAATCGCAAAATGGGTGTCAGTCTCTAGCTTCTCAAATTAAAATAGTGATAATTAGAATATAGTGGTCTGACTCTGAACGATTAAATAACTGCTATTGTCAGACAGACCATTTTGTCAATCAGATAGTGAAGGATATCGTATGTTCTCTTCCACAATCTGTTGTCACTTCTTGTCACATGCAGAGATATACATCATGAAATATTGGATAATTCTCAACTACAGAACCCTAATGGGTCCTTGTAGATTATAGATGCTGCCTCAAGAGAGTGCACAATCGGTTATGCCATCTTCCACCTAACTCAAATGCCATACAGTGTAAGGATATAGATTCCGCCTAATGTGAGAGCGCAGTTTATTGTCACATCTTAATGCATACATCATGATAAAATGTTTTTTTATTCAACAACAGAACCCTATGGCTGTCGTTCGTCTTTATCGATTGTGGCTGCTGCCTCAGAAGGTCTGTTCTGTCATCTTCCTCCTGACACCATTAGCATGAAGTGTAAGGATGTGAATTGGGTTAAGAACATATAACCCAGTGTAGAACCCAAGATGTGTTCTTGGCATATTCAATACACCCGAATGGTGACTATAATACATAGATAGATACTATGGGCCTCATTTTAATGTTGGCGGCCACGTTCATACTGTGCCACCGAATTACGAGTTCGGCTCTGACCTGGCGGGCTGTGCGGTCCCCGCGAGCATAACTCGTAATTGCACCGGCACCGTTATCAACCCATTTCCTCATCCTACTATGTAGGGTACCTAGGAATTCAACCCCCCCTCCTTCTCCGACACAAACACTTTCTCACAGACAGTTCATTCACAGTGAGCGACAACAGATGGCACCAGACCAGAGCCGTATGCCTGACATGTCCCAACACCATGGACAGGCAAGGTCAGGCAATTCCGGATTATTGCACACACCTGACTTCCATCACACTTCCCCACACGGATAAAAGGCGGGGCGTGAAAGCACACGCTGAGCGAGGCAAATCACACAAGGAAACAGCAGTTCCAAGATGACAGTTTAATACAAGGAGAAAGACGGCGAGAACAGAGAGAGTCGCAAGGAGGGAAGTACCCGTGACCTCTAAAGACTGTTACTTTCATGAGCCTTGGAAAGTAAGAAACCGAAGACCAGGAACTGAGGCTGATCAAACCTGCACAGTGTGTCAGAGGTACCCGGGGCTCTCCCAAGTCGATAATCAAGGTGAGGAGGAGCAATTACCTCTCTGGTACTGTCCTTGGCCCCTACAACTAAGCGGCATCGGAAAAGACAGCAGAGCCAGTGAGTCGGAGAGACTGATACCAAACCAGCATGTGTTTTGAACCAAGGTTGCAAGCGGCAACATTGTACAAAGAGAAGAGTGTGTGAGGCGTTTGCAAAGAGCGACATGGATTTGAACTTTATAATTGAACTTTGGGAGTCCAAGAAAATACACCATACACAGAGTGGTCCAGTGCCACGTGGGTGCTCATTTAAAAGTCTCTGTTAGGTATCCAACTGATGCTGAGTGTCTGAGTGTGAGAAAAAGAAATATTGAGATCGAAGTGGTCATGCCACAGGTCAAGCAAACCCTGTGCACATTTGAAAGACTTCGATAGTTTAAAGTACATCACAATTTGTCCAAGCTCTGCTGAGGGAGACTAATTGAGTGAATGAAAGGGATTTGAGCCCGGCTGAGGGGGATCTGAGGTGAGCGGTGAGTCACCTGAGTAAGAATGATCAGAACATAGTTTGCAAGGGGTCTGAGCCCGGCTGAGGGGGATCAAGGTGAACACCCAAACTGAATACTGCAAAAGGAAAATAACGTTTTCGTGTTGTTTTTGCATACGAGGCCCTCTGAGTCAAGAGACTTGCAAGAAGTAAAAAGGCTTGGACACAGAAGGTCTTGAACTGTGAAAATGGAACTGTACCCTCGTGCTGCAGAAGCCAGAGTGTGTGCTTTGCTCAAGTGAACTGCCTTGTACCATGCTGAAAACGTGGGCAACGGAGCCCAACGGCCTGAAAATCCTGACTTATAATTTTGTGAACAGTTCTTTCTTTTTCATGAACATGCCCCCAAATTGTTTGTAAATTATTAGTAAGGATTGGCAATAGGTTTTTTAGTACAGGCCCTTTTAAATTGACAATACTCACCTAGGACTGCATTATTATTATTTGATGCTTTTTTACAAGCAATTCCAGAATGAGAGGGTGTAGAGAAGGGAAGTATTTTCTTCTTCTTAAAGCAAGGGTTGCTATATAGAAAAGAAACATCCACAGAAGGCTTCAGTAAAACCCAGTTGGTAATCCCCAAAACCCACCAAACGATTGTGCTCGAGATTACGCATTCACATCTGACCGGGGGAGCCTTCGGACAATCCAAAACCCAGTCACACATCAGTGGAAGTTATACTGGCCAGGTATCCATGATGATATAAAAACCTTTATTCAAACATGTGCAGTATATCAGAAGATCAGTACTCACATCCCATTGCCTGCCTCTCTGAGTCCTTTGGCAATCATAGAAGTCCCTTTTTCAAGAATTGGGATGGACATCATTGGACCTTTAGAAACATCTAGACTGTGCAACAAATATGTCCTCGTAATTATCGACTACGCAACCAGATACCCTTAGGCATTCCCTATGCGGAACAACACCACTCAGCAAATTCTAACGCATCTCCTACCATTTTTCCAGAGTTGGCTTTCCTAAGGACATCCTGACAGATCAAGGTTCAAATTTTATGAGCAAGCTCATGGGGGAAGTCAAGGAACATGCCATATCACCACCTTACGAACTTCAGTGTACCATCCCTAAACAGATAGTTTGTTAGAGAGATTCAATAAAATGCTGAAAATGATCCTAATAAAGTTGGTAGATAAGGATGGGAAGGACTGGGACCTCATGATCCCCTGGGCACTGTTTGCATTGAGAAACCCTAGCCCAGGCATCTACTGGATTTTCTCCTTTTGAGCTACTCTATGGTAGAGAACCTAGAGATGTCCTGGACATGCTCCGGGACACCTGGGAAGAACGAGACGAGGCACCCATTCCCCTTTCCCAGATGGCTAGCAGACTGCGAGAACATATGAGACTTGTTCAAAATCTAGTCTATACTCATACAGAAAAGGCCCAAATCCAGCAAAAATCTTCCTATGACAAAAAGGTGAGCTCAAGATCGTTTTTCGTAGGACAAAAAGTACTGGTCCTCTTGCCTACCTGGGAAAACAAGCTTATCTCTAAGTGGCATGGGCCATATGAAATACTGGAACTAACAGGAACCTGTACTTGTAAGGTAGTACCACCTGACAGGAAACAGAAGGTCCATCTATATAATGTAAATCTCTTAAAAGTGTGAAAGGAAAAACCGTCTGACACCAATGCCACGATACTATCCTGTTTGGTGCCAGAAGAGGTAGACAACTTTGAATTAATTCGTCAAGAGCTATTTAGTCAACAACAAGAAGATTTAAAATATGTAATTATCTCATTCCCCCATGTATTCTCTGAGAAACCAGGAAAAGTGAAAGATACCTATCACTACATTAGAACACCTAAAGGAAAAGTGGTTAATCTGAAACCACATAGACTCCCAGAAGCCTGTAAACAGAAAGTGGTTGAGGAAGTGAATAAAATGTTAAAAGCAAACTTTATAGAACCTTCTTCAAGCGGATGGTCCTCTCCTATGGTATTGGTCACCAAACATGACCATTCCTGGAGGTTTTGCATAGAGTAACGCCAAGTTAATGCCATTTCCGACTTCAGTGCTTATCCCATGGCACGCAGCGATGACCTAGTTGATAAACTCGGAAATTCCACCTTTGTATCAACCCTAGACTTAACAAAAGGGTACTGGCAAGTCCCAGTGTATGGCCCTGATAAGGAAAAGACAGCTTTCTCGACACCTCTAGGACTGTTTCAGTTCAAAGTCCTCCCTTTTGGCCTACACAGGGCTCAAGTCAATTTTCCACCGGTTTATTTACAGAATATTGCAGCCCTACTCTGATTTCTGTGGAGCTTATATTGACTATATCCTCATTTATAGTAAAACTTGGGAAGCCCACCTTTTCCATCTCTTTACCATTATGAGAGCTCTCAGAGAATCTGGCCTAACTGCCAATCAATTCAAATGCAGACTGGCCCAATCAGCCATGAAATACCTTGGCTTCTTTGTAGGGAATGGTAGTGTGCAGCCTCAATGCGAGAAAGTGAAAGCCATACTAGATACCCCAACACCTAAAACTAAAAGAGATCTCAGAGCATTTCTAGGGTTAATTGGTTATTACAGTTATTACCGTAGGTGATCCCAAACGTCTCGGACAGGACAGCTAGGCTGACAGATAAATTAAAGAACGCTGAACCCCAGAAGATTCATTGGACTGATGAGGAGGATACATGTTACAAGAACCTAAAACAAACCCTGTGCCAGAACCTGAGCCTAAAGGTAGATTTTGTCAAAGGAATTTGTGCTGCAGACAGATGCCTCCCTTACAGTGCTAGGAGCAGTCTTATCACAAATTTGCGACGGATTGGAACATCACATCTTATTTACGAGTCGCAAAAATTTCCCACGTGAAAAATATTACTCTGTGCTGGAATTAGAGGCCATTGCCATCAAGTAGGGCATTATCTATCTTAGATACTACCTCCTAGGAAGAACATTCACACTTATCACTGACCATTCTCCATTCGTTTCGATTAGCCAACAAAAAGACACTAACACTGGAGTCATGCAATGTTTCTTAGACCTGCAACTCTACTGTTTCAATGTGGAGCACCGAAAAGGTAAAGACCAAGGGAACATTGATTTCCTTTCTCGGTTCCCCTGTGAAACAGATGCGGCTACATCATATAGGGGAAGTGTATGTGAGAAACCTGAAGGTGTCGCACCCGCTAGTCCCCGGGGATCTGTCATCCAGGTGGCCAGGACACTGCCATTGCCTTTGGATCCAGTTACTGTGGGTGGACCAGTGTGGGAGGATCACCTGGGTGAGGGGTCCTCGGGGAGTGATAGTGGGGCACCGGATGGTGAGACGCAGTATCCCCTTCCCAATAACACCTTTTCCGCATCCTACCAGGATACCTAGGAATTCACCCCTGATCCCCTTCTATGACACAAACACTTTCTCATGGACAGTTCACAGTGAGCACCAACGGACTGGCACCAGACCAGAGCCATATGCGTGACATGTCACAACACCATGGCCAGGCAAGGTCAGGCAATTATTGATTATTACACACACCTGACTTTAATCACACTTTACCCACATGGATAAAAGGCAGAGCACGAAAGCACACTCTGAGCGAGGCAAATCGCACGAGGAAACAGCAATTCAAAGATGGCAGTTTAATACAAGGAGAAAGATGGCGAGACCAGAGAGGGTCGCAAGGAGGGAATTGCCTGTGACCTCTAAAGACCATTACTTTTGTGAGCATTGGAAAGTAAGAAACTGGAACTGAGGCTGATCAAACCTGCACAGTGTGTCGGAGGTACCCAGGGCTCTCTTGTGTCGATAACCAAGGCGGAGAGGAGCGATTGCCACCATGGTACTGTCCTTGGCTCCTTCAACAAAGCGGCATCAGAAAAGAAAGCACAGCCGGCGAGTGGGAGAGAATGATACCAAACCAGCATGTGTTTTGAACCAAGGTTGCATGTGGCAACATTGTACAAAGAGAACAGTGTGTGAGGCGTTTGCAAAGAGCAACGCGGATTGGAACTTTATAATTGAACTTTGGGAGACCAAGAAAAGATACCATACACAGAGTGGTCTGGCGCCACGTGGGTGCTCATTTGAAAGTCTCTGTTAGGTATCCAACTGATGCTGAGTGTGAGAAAAAGGAATATTGAGATCGAAGTGATCATGCAACGGGTCTCGCAAAACCCTGTGCACATTCGAAAGTCTTTGATAGTTTAAACTACATCACAGTTGGTCCGAGCCCACCTGAGGGAAACTAATTGAGTGTATGAAAGCGATCTGAGCCCTGCTGAGGGGGATCTGGGGTGAGCCGTAAGTCAACCAAGAAAGAATGATCTGAACATAGTTTGAAAGGGATCTGAGCCTGACT
Source organism: Ambystoma mexicanum (assembly GCF_040938575.1). Taxonomy (NCBI): domain Eukaryota; kingdom Metazoa; phylum Chordata; class Amphibia; order Caudata; family Ambystomatidae; genus Ambystoma; species Ambystoma mexicanum. Next base: position 1,054,047,526 of record NC_090931.1, on the reverse strand, counting down.
GAGGGGGCTCCAACGTTGAACTCTTGTTTTGAAAGGGATCTGAGCCTGGCTGAGGGGGATTCAGGGTGAACACCCAAATTGAATACTGGAAAAGGAAAAGAAGGTTTTCATGTTATTTTTGTATACCAGGCCCACTGAGTCAAGAGACTTGCAAGAAGTAAAGAGGCCTGAACACAGAAGGTTTTGAACTGTGAAAATTGAACTTTACCCTTGTGCCACAGAAGCCAGAGTGTGTGCTTCACTCGAATGAACCTCCTTTTCCCCTGCTGAAAACGTGGGGAAGTGAGGCCTACGCCCCGAACATCCTGACTTATCATTTTGTGAACACTTCTTTCTTTTTCATGAACATACCCCCACATAGTTTGTAAATGAATAGTAAGAATTGGCAATAGGTCTTTTGTTATAGGCCCTTTTAATTTGACAAGACTCCACTAGGACTGCATTATTATTATTGGATGGTTGTAGCTTACTCCCATCTGTAGATTTAGGTTTTGATAGGCGATTATTTCTACCTTTGGGAAAGTTCAGTAATCACCCTTGAACTGTGGTCACTTGTGTCTGTCTTACCATTGATACCATGACTTCCTTACAGTATGGATCAACCTAGTATTATCTTTCTTTGAAGCTGCTTTTAGAAGATCCTCCCTATTGTGTAATTCAGATCTGGATATCGCCTTCTCCAAAATGTCATCAGGGTAGCCACGTTCTTTGAATCTCTCTGCCATAAGGTCATACTCTTTTTGTAGAGTGTTTGTGTAGGAAACAATTCTTTTAAGTCTTAATAATTGACTCTACGGTAAGCTCTCTTTGAGATGTTTAGTGTGAAAGCTGTTGAAGTGAAACATGTTATTCACATCAGTGGGTTTCCTGCATATGCTGGTGAAAGATTCTGGTCCTGCTTATGTGACTAGTACATCCAAAAATGTAATGTGGTCGTGTCAGTTGTTCAGATATTCAAAGATGTGCATGAGTTCATTTTTAGTGCCTTTCCAAATTGCAAAAACATATCCCTATATCGTCTCCAGAGTATTATTTTCAACGACCAAGGTTATTTATCAAGAATATATGTTTTCTCAAAATGAAACATGAAAATGTTGGCGGATGTGGGTGCAACTGGGGAACCCATAGATGTACCTTCTATTTGTAGATAGAACTGACCTTTGTATCTAAAGTAATTATTGTAAAGAATCAGATTGATCAATTCTATGGCAAAGATCTTATGGATATGTAATCTTCATGTTCTAAGATGAACATTCCATTGCATCAATTCCATCCCCATGGGGGTTTGATGTATAAAGGCTGTTGACATCTAGTGAAAATATTATCAAGAGTCTGTGATATCTAACTCACTTAGCAAGTGTACAAAATGTGAGGTATCCTTCAGATAGGTAGATGTTCGTTGTATCAGAGGTTGTAAAGCTATGTCTAAATAAATAGCCAGGGGATCAAAAACAATCTCTGTGCCTGCGACTATTGAGTGACATGGAGGATTGGTCAATATTTTGTGGATTTTGGGAAGTGCATAGAACACTGGGTGACTTGACATTTTTTCAGTACGAACTCAGCTGTGCGGGGAGTTTTCCAATCTGTTTCCAGTGCTTTAGTGATTGTCTCCTTGATCAGGGCTTTATCAGGACTAATGGATCTTTGTCCAAAGTGAGATATGTTCTGGGATCAAGTAATATATCGAAACAACCCTGAAGGTAGAGGGTGGTCTACATAATGACAAGATCTCCCTCTTTATCAGCTTTTTTCATTGTGATTGTTGTGTCCTGCGCTAGTTCTTTTAACAGTTTCAATTGGTGTCTCCTGATGTTTGCCCTCTGTTGTGGGTTAAAGTTGGCTTGACGATGGACTGCAAATACAAACATACTCAGTATTTGCTCATGTCATTTCAGAGTTGGGTGAGAAGTGAGAATCATGAATAGGAGCCTAACATACAGAAAGGGGGTAGCTGGCACTCTCACCCTATTCCTCTCATTGGGCTTCTTGCTGGGCTGTACCATCAGTGCATCTGGGAATCCAGGTACGAGTGGTGGAGACTGCATGGCCTCCCTTCAAGAACCTAAGGTTATTGATTGATAGGTATTAAAGCCAACATAGCAATTATAGAGTTTGAACACTTTTCTGATGCATCTTTCTGCAGCAAACACCCACCTGAGCCTTATAAGACAAGACTCGCCAGTAACCAACGTCACTGAATACGTGGAGTGTGGGGTCCTGTGAAATTATATAGGCATAGATTACACTAAAACCTCAGGATTTTCCGACAACTCACAAGGAAAAAACAGACCAAAGTCAGGCTGTTGACTGCTGCAAACTGACTTTAGGGCTAGTTCAATTACAGACTGAAAATATAATCGTTTGTGAAGCAATCTGTTTTGACCTAACAGATGTCACACATTTTCAAATTATAGTGGACATGCCTGGATCAAGTATCATAATGCATATAAAAGAATCAATTGCCACTTCACAAACTGTGCCAGGTTATTTCAGTTATGTTCTAAGGTTTACACATGTTTCGGACCTTGGCCTTTCTCAAACCCAGACATGAGCCCAATGAAATACAGGAGCTTAGTTCTCATCCCAGAGCTTAGTTTTCCTCGAGCGACGCAGCCGCGAGGAGAACTAAGCTCCTTTATTTCAGAAAAGGGAATTGCCTGGAATTGAAGTCATTCTTGAGAATTACTCAAAATATTACAAGAAACGAGGTTAGAAATCATTGGGCCCATGTCTGGTTTTGAGAAAGGCCAAGGGCAGAAACACGTGTAAACCTTAGGACATAACTGAAATGAATGTAGTACTGAAATAATCTGGCACAGTTTGTGAAGTGGCAATTGATTATTTTTACTAATATTAGGAGTACAGGGTTTCACTCCTTGGCCAATTCCGAGGCGACGGGGTACTGAATGAGGTTAACTAAATATATAAATTAACAAACTAAAAATCAGAGACGTATCAAGAATCTAAGTCGCAGAGGGACTCTGCTTAATACCCCAAGTTCACTATCCCCATAATGCATATAGACTAGATTGCTCAAATTTTGGTTTTTGAGTCAGAACATTGTCACAACTACTGATATCCCAGAGGTAATCCCCCTCCCTTAATAACACGCTGCTTTCTGTCAAGATCAGCATAGCAAGGCATCCTGAATCTACTTCCTGAGGAGTACCGTGAATTCACTGATGTTCTTTCAGAAGGGCAAGGCCAGTGTACTACCAACACATAGGTCACATAACTGCCAAATGGTCCTAATACTGACTCCCCAGGTAAAATGTAGTTGTATTTATGCCTTGACGGAACCTGAAAAGGAACACATCAAGGCCTATATGGACAAATATTTACGCAATGGATTTAATACACCTTTATTTTTTTTTCTCCAAAAAGGGAGGGGCCTGTGTAAATGCATCCACTACCAAACAGTTGCCTGCCAAACTGTAGTTTTATTGGAACAGATGAAAGACTACTGTATGTATTCTAAATTGGACTTAAGAGGGCAGTATAATTCAGTACATGTTCATCAAATAGTTGAAACATATTATGCCTTTGGGTAGTGCAATGCCTCCAGCGCCTTCCAATTCTACATGAATAAAGCTTTCCATTAGTTTCTTGATGTCTGCACAATGGTCTATATTGATGATACCCTAACTTACTCAAAATCATTGGGTGAATACGTACATGTCAGGTTGATTTATCAACTTTGGCGGCACAAGTTATCCACCAAACCAGAAGACGAAATATGTCACACCACTTGGGTTGAATTTGTAGGCTTTATCTTGAAACCTCTGGACATCTCAAATGGACACAAACAAAATAGCAGCAGTGCAGGATTGGCCATCACCTATCCATCAAAAAAGTTCAGTGATGTCTTTGCTTTGCAAATCTATACAGGAATTCTATCCCAGGATTCTCCAACATCTGTCATCCCATTACTAGTATACTCCAAAAGGGTCAAATGTGTCTGGAACTAAGTTGCTGAAAGGACATTTGTCCTTTCAGGGACTATTAACTTCCGCTGTAGTTCTGCTACATCAAAATCCAGACCTATCAATCATTGTTTGAATGGAGGTTTCTATTGTAGCCACTGGTATGGTCTTGTCTCAAAGGCAACCCACCACCATTCAAGCACACCTAGTGATTTATTGATTGAAAATGTTAGGCCCAGATGAAAAAAAACTATTCATTGCCTGAGAGGGAATTGCTGGCTGTTAAATCAACCTTCAAGGAATGGAGACACTAGCTTTGTGGGCACACCATTCTATGGGAGTGTTTTTGGACCATTGTAATCTACAGTTCCTCATACTGGCTAATTCAACATGAGCCATGAAATTGTGATGGATACTGTTTTAGAGGATTATGATTTTGTAATAACTATTCACCTTGGAGTTTAAAATGGTAAAGCTGACACTGTACCTCATGTCTAGAAGGTGAAGAGGGGAATAAGAACAAAGACCCAATGGCAATTCTACCTACACACAGATTCATTGGAATCATTATGCAAAGAGGAGAGAACACTGACTTTTGAATGAAATTAGTGGATTTCTAAGCCCCCCCTACGTACAAGAGAGGGAAAAAGTTAAAAAAGCAAGATCTGTGACGATCCACCTTATCAAGATGCCAGACTCTGCAGCACCACAACTGAATTCCAAGATCTAGTTATACAAGACCAACATTAAAGCTTAATATAAGGGCAACCAAGAGTTCATAAAACCATTCAATTGACCAAGCATTCCTTTTGGTGGTCCACCCTTGATGTTTGTATTTACATGTGGGGGTTTTGCACAAAATAAGCCACACAGACAAGCCACATCCAGATTTTTACAACTGTTATCTAAACCTTGGCATACACTGTCACTGGACTCTGCAGTGGAGCTACCCAGAGCATGAAGATAACACCATCCTGAGAATTTTTAATCACTTAACTAAAGCAACACACTTTGTTCCTCTAAAAACCACTGCCAACTGCAAATCACCTGACACAACATTTATTCAACACAATGCAAAGCTAAATGGGTTATTGTCAGTTGCCATTTCGGAATATGGGGGTCCCAATTATTGTCCCCATATTGGTTTGCCTTCTGTAAAAGCTCTGGGTGAAAAGGGAAGACTCTCCACTAGGTATCCATACCCTGATGGGCAAATGGAGAACAATATCTTCAGAACACTCTCGGTTTGGGAAACTGAATGGGCAGACATATTATGGGAAGCTGATCTTGCTTATAATAATTTCCCTTATACTTCATTAGGATAATCCCCTTTTTACATCTCTTTAGGGTACCATCCTACCTCTTCACCCCAGAAACTACTGCATCAAGTAAGACACCATCTGTCAAATAACACCATAGACATCAGTCATGGACCAGCTAGGACAAATCTACATATCGCTAAGAGCAGGTATAAAGAATTTGTAGATGAATACCACAAAACAACATCCACACATCTCATGGGAAGGTCTGGCTGGCTACCAAATATTTACATCTTCAAACGAGCAAGACATTTTTTCCTCAGTATATTGGGCAAGAAATGTCTTCCTTAGTATATTGGGCATTGTATAATCCAATGACGTCATCACTTAGCGCCGATATATACGGCCACCATTTTAGGGCTAAAACATGCACGGGCATGCGAAGAAGGAGTTCTGCCATCCTACCTACAGCCAATCTACTAACTTGAGAGTAAGCTGCTGATGGACCTAGGTCCTTCCCTTTAATTATAGGCTATGCCCAACACCCTACTCGAGCCCCTGGGCTTTCATTAAAGCATCTCACTCTCTATCTTTAGATTGTGACACCGATCCACACAGAGGGATCTACTCTTCAGAAGACATTCCGCGCAGCCAGCCTGTATCAGTCATATTAGAGGACTGGGACCTGTACCCCACTCTACTTGGTAAGAATTCTTACCCCTTGAATACACTCTGTAGCGGCTTTTGCCCCAACCATCCTTAGTACTAACGTACCCCATTCTAGATTCATCACCTCCTATGATACATTTTAAGATTTTAGCAAATCTTTCAACCCTTCCTTAAAAGAACGCAGTTACATTTACTCTACTTTGGGGTTCCCTGATTATATGATACTGTACATGTCATCCATGATGTGACATACATAACTCATAGAGATACATTTGAAATAATAGAGGTAACAACATCCTCTGCTCTAAATCTTTATCTTAAATGGGGAGAACACTTGTTCCTCTCAACAGCCTCGCTTGAGTACCTGCTTTTATTGTGTAGACAGTCACAGGGTAGATTTCTTGATTTATTTTTGGTAAACATATTTACAAACTTGTTAAACGATTGTATAATTTTGAAAAAGGAGTACTAATGTAAGCATGCATAATGTAATTTAACCCAGTAGATGTCTAATGATACTTATGATAGTGTTCCGACCTGCACGGGAAATAGTTGTCTTTGAGAATCTTTACTGAATTAGCAAATTTTCCACAATTATAGTAACTTTATGTTTTCTGTAATTTTTTCTTAGATTGGATTGATATTTTGAATATATATACCCCTGAAGAAGAGATGTTTTTCTCGAAACGCATTGGGCTAATTTTAAAAAAATAAAACAACATATGAAGAAGTCAAAGAAAGTTGTATTGATGATTGTCATTAAGAAATCCTAAATGTACTGTCTACCTAACTATTGAAACAACAGATTGTTGGACTGAACAGATCTCACCTATAGGGTGCACACAAGCCATATTTTAACTGTTTGGCTACTTTAGAGGAGCCTGTGATAGTGTACAGTGGACGGGAGTTCCTTCATTGAGGAACTTATTCTGTTTCATTATATAATCCTCGACATAGTGCACTGGAATTCAAAGTGTGAGGTACGTCGCATGCCGGGGGCCACAGGGGCAAACAAACCCAAACTGGTACTTTTTTTTTCGGTTGTTCACGGGACGAGTGGGGTTGAGGGGGGCGGCATACATTTTGTTGTCAGTGCAAGCCCCACACCCATGTAAAGATGGCCCAAGTTGCACATGCTCATTGGGAAGGGTTTGAGTTTAGGAGGTCGGGGCATCAAATCCGGAAACAAAAGTGCAGCCAGAACGAGTTGTGTCTCTATTTCTATTGCACTTCCGGGCTGTGTGTGTTTTCAACACGAAGAACCTTAGAGCATCAGAGCATCCATACCGCGGAAAGGTAAGTGTAGGTGCTTTGGTGCTCCGGTGCTCCCCCTCTTTGGGCCTGATTGTTTTCTCTGGACCCTTCAACCATTAAAACAGTGGTTGCAGGTGTGAGGAGGAGGGCATGAAGGGCAGCAATCATCTTTGGCACTGATTTTTTATTTTAGCCCCCTAGACCCCTAAAACCCTGGTCACGGGGGTGCATGGCAGCAATCATCTTTGGCCTTGATTGTTTTCTCCGGCCCACTTGTCCCCCAAAATAGTGATCGCCAGTCGGGTGTTGGCAGCAATCCTACTACTTCAAAAACTGCTGGGGCGGGGGGCATTTGAAAATCATACGCTCCAAAAACACGGCTGAAAATATCATTTTAAGAAAGCTGGTGCAGCTCAGGTAGTGGTGTGGAGATAGGGGGTTGGAAGATGTACAGATGGTGCAGAATGGAGCATGGTCACGCTCCATAATTGAGGTGCAAAAGCTTAATGCAGGCAGTGCCCACCCAGAGGAAGTCTGCAGCTCACTGCACGATTTGGCACCACGGTGGTGGGGCTACAGGGTCAGAGGGGGCACACCAATCACCATATTACTTGGGGAGGCTGAGGTGTTGGCTGCGGGGCTGCTGGGCAGGAATTGTTTTGCAGTGATATTGCTGGCCTTAGGTGCGGCCACAGGCTTATTTTATTTATTTATTTAATTTATTTATTGGTCAGTCAAAATGTGCCTATAGAGGAAATGGTGTTTCAAGGCGCAGAAAGACAAAGAGGGTGTGGGGGAGGGGGAAGGGAAGAACAGTAACAAAAACGGTCCTACTAGGCCTTGTGACATTCAGATCATGCAAGTGCAGTTACAAGAAGTACGAATGGAACAGAGAATAACGGAATAACAAAAACGGTCCTACTAGTCCATGGGACATTTGGATTGTGCAAGAGCAGTTTACAACAAGTATAAAATACGGACCGAAGAAAAACAACAGAATAACAGAAACGGTCCTACTATTCCATGAGACATTTGATCGTGCAAGTGCAATGCGACATTAAGATGGATATACAAATAGGAAAGCCTCACCACATAATACAGGGTGCTACATCCAATATTTATTTATTTACTTGAGTTTATAAAGCGTGCTACAGCCCAAGGGAATCAAGGCGCTGTTGCAAAGATTATGTCTACAGAAGTTGTAGGCATAGCTTGTGGTTACATTGAGTGGCGGCCTAGCTTAGTACAGAAACAGTTAAACAAATACATGAAGTTCTTTACAATGTTCAGATGATACAGTTAAACAAACAACAACGTCTTGACAGCTTTCCTAAAAGATGTGTATGAGTCATTGGGACTCATTACGAGTCCGGCGGTAACCGTGCCGGAAATTCTGGCAGGTTACCGCCGGACTCGTATTACCATTCCGCCTCTGTGATTGCCGGAATCACCGGGGCATTACAACCGCAGTGACGCAGTAATTCTGGAGGCAGAATTCTAGCATGGCTTCTTGGACACTATTGCACCATTCCTTGTCTATAGAGAGGGTGGTTGTGGCAGAGATGGTGACTCAAGTTCCCTAAATATAGCAAATATTTCATTCGATCCTGACTTGGCATTTGCGATCCTGGTGTTAAATGAGTTTGATTTGGCTTTAATAATGGCATTTTTGTATTCTTTTGATAAACCTTTGAATGTTAGTCTGGTGGAGTCATTGGGGTTAGCTAGCCAAGACGAGGAGTGCTGTTCTTTGCTTGGCTGTTACTTCAAGGAGTTCAGGTGAGAACCATGAATTAGTATGTCTAGTACGTTTGGCCTTTCTGAGGGTGAGCTGAGCTATGGCGTCCACTGCTTGGGAGATGGCAGAGATATAGTTGGCAGCCAAAGTATCTGGGCTTTTGGAGAAAGGTGGTTGAAGGACAGGTACCAGTAGGTGAGATAGGAGTCTCTCCTTGGTAGGAAGGCGGGAGTTTCTTGCATAGGCAGGTGGAAGAGGGGGCAGAGGTATCGAAGGCCCCTTGTTGGGTTTAAGTTCAAAGTGAATGGCGTAGTGATCAGACCAAGGAATAAAGGTGATGGAAGGATTGCAATTGGGGTGGGAAATCCAATCCAAGGTGCAAACTTTAATGTGAGTGGGACTCGTGACTGCTTGCTTAAAACCCAATGTGGAGATGGCTTTGTTAAAGGTGGCTACATGTGAGTTGGAGGGATCATTAAAGCCTAAATTAAGGTCGCCCAGTAGAATGGATTTGGTTGATTTTTTGAGGTTGTCTGTAATGGCATGTAGAAGGGAGTCCTGAAAGTCTGTGAGGGGCCCAGGGTTACGGTACAGAATGTGGAGGGTGATGGTGTAGTTAGGTGATGGGCAAACTTTCATGGGCAGATAATCGCTGTTCAAGCCTAGTTCACCATGGACTTTTCTGATTGTAATGGATTCTTTGGCAATGAGGGCTACTCCACCACCTTTTTTTTTTTTTTTAAATTTAACTTTATTGGTTTTAAACAGCAAAGGTGAATCATGAGCAAGAAGCAAATTCAAACATACATAGGAACCATATATCGCTACTGCATCTTCTCCCAGCTCAGATTCAAATAGCGTAACTACAAAGACAATACAGTCAAGCGTGTGTCCACTCCGGACGAGTGAACTATATAACTCCCCTTCCCTCCCTCCCTCCCTCCCCTTTTATTGCTCATAACACTTCCGTGGCGTGATGGCTGCTATAGTCTGAAGAAACTTGCGACGCGGCAACATCTGATAGTCGTTGTCTTTGCGAATCATGAATCGTTGGTAGCATGATCGGATGTGTGACAGGCACGGACCTCTGGACGATAAGGATCTCATTTTCCATACATCGTGGAAGGCAGTTGGTGAATGCATTTATTGGCTAGGTGTTGGGTGGGCGTTCGGTCTTGACATGTAATGGCTTGCGAAGTCACCCCACGCTTCTTCGTGTTTCGCGGCCTTGTCGTGCAGGGCCGCCGTTATCTTCTCCATTGTGTAGATATTGGTGGCAACTTTCAGCCAATCTGTCTCGTTTGGCAGCCGTGGGGATTTCCATTTTATAACTAGGGCCGCCCTAGCCGCTAGAAGGAGGGGGGATACCAGTCCTTTCACATGGACCAATTCGTCATCGTCCTCCTCAAGACCGAACAACGTGAGTAGGGGGGAGGGTTCTCTGTCTATGCCATCTAGTCGCTTGATCCACCCTAGAACCTCCTGCCAGTAAATGCGCACTTTAGGGCACCCCCACCACATGTGCCAATAGTCTGCTTTCGCTCCGCAATGGCGCCAGCATCTGGGATCGGAGGTTTGGAACATCTTTGAAAGCCTAAGCGGATCATACTGCCAACGGTGGAGTAGCTTTACAGCGTGCAGTTTGTATTGAGTAGCAATAGACACTCTGGCGGGCGTGTGGCATATCCGGTCCCAGGCCTGTTGGTCAAACTCCCTGCCGAAATCTTTTTCCCACCTTCCTTTGAGGCGGAGGATCGGGGAATGGTCTTTGGTGATCAGAGCTCGATACATCCTGGATATCAACCCTTTGGTCGCAGTGGTCGTGTCTAAGATTATTTCGAAGGGCGTTATGTCTCTGCGCGTGGTGGCTTTCCATTCCTCCCTTGACAGCACCCCTTTCAGCCGTAGGTACAGGAAGATCGGGATCGGGTGAATTTGGAGGGCGTCTTCCAGATCCGAAATTGGTATGAATTTCTCTTTCCTCCACAGCTGACCGACTCTTTCTAGGCCTGCGTCAAACCAGGCTTGATACCTGGCGTGTTCGGGGATCTTCTCACGGATGCCAGGTGACCAGAGGTGGCTCAGGGGTGAGGGCCATGTTGTAACTCCTGTCATAGCCTTACCCTTCTTCCAGATGTTCCACATGGCGCCCAGTATCGGGTGTTCACGTAATGGTTTTACGAGCTTGTTCCTGGGGACCCATAGCCATTCTGCGAGGGTGACGTTGCGGAGAAAGTCATTGTCCAGCTGGACCCACTGGAGGTCCTTCCTGTCTCTTAGGTGTGGGACCAGGATCCTCAATTGCGTTGCCTGATAATATATTTCTATATCTGGAAGACCTACGCCTCCGAGCTCCTTCGGTAGTATCAGGACATCGTACGCTATTCGTGGTTTTCTGCCGTCCCAGAGGAAGTCGAGTATGGTTTTCTTAACCTGTCTGAAGAAGTGTTCTGGGATCGTGACTGGAAGGGCCTGAAACGGATACAGAAAGCGTGGGAGGCTTACCATCTTGATAGCGTTCAAGCGTCCCATCCAGGAGATTGTGAGCGGCTTCCATTTCAGTAGATCAGTCTTTAGGGCAGCTAGGAGCTGGGGGAAGTTCGCCTCGTAGAGCTGCGTAAGATCTCTTGTTATATTGATCCCCAGATAGCGCAGCGTTGATTCCTGTATGGTCAGGCTGAGGTGTGCCAACTCCCTTTGTTGTTCAGGGGAGGGTACGTTAAGCGGGAAGAGGATGGACTTAGACCTATTGATTTTGAAACCAGATAGTGTTCCATATTCTTCGATGAGCTGGATCGCCCGCGGGACTGACGACAGGGGGTTGAGTACATGCAGCAGGATGTCATCCGCATACAGGGCCAACTTGTATTCCCTTCCGTTCACTCGGATACCTTCCACAGCAGAGTCCGCCCGGAGAGCTCTGGCTAGTGGTTCTAGGGACAGCGCAAAGAGTATCGCCGAGAGGGGGCATCCTTGTCTCGTTCCTCTGGTTAGTGGGAACCAGCGCGAAAATTGGGAGTTCACCATCACTGAGGCTTTCGGGGTCGAGTAGACAGCTTTGATCGCTCGACGGAGGACTGGTCCGAGGCCTATATGCTTCAGCGTGGCTTCCAAGAAGTGCCACTCGACCCTGTCAAATGCTTTTTCCGCGTCGATTGAGAGCAATGTTGGCATGTCCGGAGATGTTCTTGATTCATGTATTAGATGGAGGGTCTTACGAGTGGAGTCAGCGCCTTGTCGACCCTGGATAAAGCCGACCTGGTCGTTGTGGATCATCGAGGGCATATGCGTCTCTAGACGGGCTGTGAGGATTCTTGTGTATATTTTGGCGTCGATGTTTAGCAGTGATATCGGACGATATGAGGCACAATGCCTCGGGTCCTTTCCTTCTTTGGGGATTACTGCTATCAGGGCCTCTGAGAAGGACGCGGGGGCTACTCCAGAATGAAGGATGTTATTAAAGAGTTCAACCATGAAGGGGAGGAGGGTACTTTGAAAGGTCTTATAAAATCCTGCCGTGTAACCGTCATTCCCAGGGGCTTTTCCTGTCGGGAGTCTTTTAATAGCGTCTTCAACTTCCTCTGCTGTAATGGGGGAGTCCAATGCCTGTGCAATATCGGCTGGGAGAGAAGGCATGTTAACCGCCGATAGGTAATCCGTAATTGCCTCCAGGCCGGGGGCATCTTGTGAGGTGTAGAGCTTCTCATAGAACGTGGCAAAGGCTTCGGGGATATTGGGGGGGCAGCGGCCACCACCTTTTAAGATGGGGCAGTCTTGCCTAAAGATGGTGAAACCCTGAGGGAGGGCTAAGGCCAGGGCTGGTCCTGACGCCTCATGAAGCCAGGTCTCAGTAATGACGAGACGATCTAAGTTTCCTTGTGAGGTGGAGTCGTGCATGTCAAGAGCATGAGCTGGAAGTGACCGGGTGTTGATTAAGGCACAGCTAAGTGAACCCTGGTGAGTAGGTGCAGAGGAGCTAACAGGGGAAGTAGTTTGAGTCATTGGAACCTTGAAGGTGTCTGCTGGCAGCACAATGGGGGCAGCAGTAGGAGACAGCGAATGTCCCAGTAAGTCACCCTGTTTGAATGTGGCATTAAAGGCAGTAGGAGGCAGGGTGGTGGCCCCACTATGTGGGATAAGAGGGGCTGGTAGATCTTTCTCTTTCAGAGGCACACTTTGATCAATGGGGAGAAAAATGGTGGTAGCAGTAGGTTGCAACATTTGTTCATGCAAGGCATTGTGAGTCAGTGGCATATACATCATATCAACAGATGGTGGAGTGGCGGCAGTGCTATGTGGCAGATGATCATTGAGACACATTAGTACGTTATGAGCATTGATAGCAGGTGACATTGTAGCAATATCATTAGGAGGTAGCAACGGGGTGTACAAGTAATTGTCTCTGAGGCGCGCACTTTGCGCATCAGAAATGGGTGACACAATGCTGGTAACAGTATGTTTTAGCATAGAAGCATTCATTACTTTAGAAGAGCGAGGCATAGTTACAGTGGGCGAACGGTGTGGTAGCATGGGGGCAGATAATGCATTAGAGCTCACCGGGCAATGGGATGTATCTACACCTGGTATATTGATGTTCATAGCAGTAACAACAGGTTGCATTATTTGTGCAGGCGTGGTATCAACAATCATAGGCATATTTGGACCAGATACAGTGGTAACAACAGGTTGCATTATTTGTGCAGGCATGGCATCAACAATCAAAGGCATATTTGGACGAGATACAGCGGTAACAACAGGTTGCATTATTTGTGCAGGCATGGCATCAACAATCATAGGCATATTTGGACCAGATACAGGTGGAAGGGTGGCGGCAACTGTAGGAGGCCATCTTGGGGTAAGCCAGTCAGTGTTACTGCGTATCGCACAGTGCGCAGTGCCGGGTCCCAGGCCAGACGCCTTTGTACGCGCAGGAGTGGAATGGATAGATCTGCTCACCCTAGTTGAATGGCTAATTACATGAGCCTGGGGGCGCGGCACTATTGTATGGGTAGGAGCGGAAACTGGGAGGCGGATGGCATTTTGTGCTGAGATACGAGGCGCACTGGTATTGTGGCAGTGCCCGGTGCCAAGACAGGTATTCCAGAGGTGAGTGGGCAGGGAATGAGAGAGGTGACGGGGCAGAATGTGCACGTTCTGAGATGGCTCAGTCTGAGGCGCATGAGATTCTGATGTGCAGCGTGAGGTAACATAGCTACTCTGGAACAATCATTTTTAGTCGGATGGAGCCGCTTACCGTGATATGCTGTTTGTTGTTGTCCGAAGGTAGTGTATGGTGACATAGGTAAAATGGAACATTAGGATGAGTGCACAAAATGGGAAAGCCTCACCACATGATACGGGGGCTACATCAAATATACAGGTGACACAGGTAAAATGCAACATTCGGATTAGTGCACAAAATGGGAATACCTCAACTCATGATACGGGGAAGCTACATCAAATATGCAGCTGACATAAGTAAAATGCAACATTAGGATGAGTGCACAAGTGGGAAAGCATCACCACATGGGTAGAGGGCTACATCAACTAGACAGATGCAAATAGGTAGTACAGCGCAGGGATGCAAGTGTCAATCTGGTGGTAACGGGTATTTTAGGTAAAAAATAGCAAGGGCTGAGAGTGACAATCCAGAGTTAAGAAGGCAGCAATGCTGCTAGGTCCCATCCAGGAACGCACTGCAAGGGCTACAGCGATTGCAGGAGAACAAGTCAAAGGGTTACAGGCAAACCACAGCACGAGCTGAGAAAAAAGACAATCCAGTGGTTACTGCTACCACATGTTGTGGGGCAAGTTCGGAGTGTAAGAGACATAACTTGTTGATAGCGGCACTGGGAGGGGCAGTGATTCCACAGCAAGATGAGTGAGCATGGGGAGAGACAGTAAGGGAATCAGCGAGAACGGGCACATAACAGGGTTGATGGGGGACATGTTGCAGAGGCAGGGGAAGGCGAGCAGGCCATGTCTGTTTCATGTGACCAGTGAACGTAACGACCACGGTAGCCAGTGGCTGCCAAGGCTGCTCCTGGGGATAGTGAGGTGTTCAAAAGGTGGTGCTCAGGACCATATGGTGATATAGTGACAGATTAATGTGCCTGGTTGTCAGTGCAACAGACGGGCAGCTTGCCAAGTGCAGAGGCGAGAGAGAGGTCAGTGGGATGTAGGGAGAGTATAGACTAGGTATGTACAGTCTTGGGAACAGAAGGGGAGGCCTCCTTATCTTATGTCATGCAGAATCCATTGGAACAGGGATCTTGTGAAGATTAAAAAGTTGATGTAAAAAGTCGACATGGGCACAAGAGAAGAAACGTAGAGGTGGCTCTGTGGCGCCATCCGCAACCAGACAGGGATAGTACAGGCTCTTATAGGTGGCCCTTGAAGGGGGCCGGTGTCGCCTTGCCGGCTGCCAGGCCCAGAGTCAGGAAATATGAGCCCCGGCCCATCTGCAGTAAGCAGAGGCAGGCTCAGTGAAAAGCTGATGTGTTTCAGCATGGTCTCAAATATTGTAAAATGCTCCTGTGTACCTTTGGTGACCTGGCATCAATTGGACTTTTTCATGTGCAGGGGAGTGTGATGAATCCTGCAGAGTCCTCACAAAGACCCTACCTAAAGTCTCCTCCAGGATGGCCAAGGGAAGGCAGCCGCAATGTGATCCTGACCATCGGGATGGTATTAGCAGGAAGGATGACCTCGGAGGTGGAGGACCCCCAGGGGAACAGGAGGACTCAGGTGGGAGGGACACAGTATTTGTCTTCATCAAAGGAAGAAATGTCAGTGATGCCAGAATATGTAATGGCTTGCTCTCGAAGGGAGGTTTTCTTTCCCAGAGCTAACTATCTTGATAATGGTGAAAACTGTCATAATCAAACATTCACTGAGAATAAGACCCCCCTCATCAAGTCACCCGCATTTATGATGATGAAAGCTCCTGTGATAAACAAGGGAATGTTAAATGCGAATATCAAACATTAACATCTTAGAGTCCGAAAACTCTAATTCCCTGTATATCAGAACCACTCAGTCCTTATAAAACTCCTTTAGAAGATATAATTAAGGATAGAAATTAAGTTGGTGAAATTGGAAATAACATTCAAGGTAAAAGAGGTCATTTGAACATTGGGGACTTCAAGTCCCACAATGCCCAAAGTACTGGGACAAAGAAGATAGAGGCAGAGGCATTGGACTGCAAGTTGCAGTCTAATAGTGTTAATGACCCGAACCTGAGTGGGGCTGGGAGGTATACAAGGCCCCCTCAGGTGCAGGCCTGAAGGAGCTTTCCCCATTGTGAGTTGGGCTCAGTTGGTAGGTGAGCACCGGAGTGTCCCTGGGGTGAAGAACCCTCCTTTCCCAACCGGCGTAGACCACAGGAAGCGAAGAGAATCAGAGCGAAGTAGAGAAAGCAGAAGTCCCAAAGGCAGCTGAGCGAGCGGACACGTGTGAGATACACAGTGGGTTCATTAGCACGCTGAGGGCTCTACATGATTTTACTGCATCGCAGGATTTCCAATTCGTAAAAGCCACATTCTAAAGGTGCGATGCAGTGAAATCACGCATGATTCAGATGCATTCCCCTACCTCCACCCACCCCCCTACTTATCTGTTGGTGGCACACCTTGCTGTG
Organism: Ambystoma mexicanum; assembly: GCF_040938575.1. Classification (NCBI taxonomy): domain Eukaryota; kingdom Metazoa; phylum Chordata; class Amphibia; order Caudata; family Ambystomatidae; genus Ambystoma; species Ambystoma mexicanum. Next base: position 1,054,031,041 of record NC_090931.1, on the reverse strand, counting down.
TGCCGCAGACTCCCCATCTCCCTGCAACGCCGGTTCCCTTCACTCACAACTTTATGTACACGAAGCGGAGAAACCCCTGCATCCCCCGGTACTGTTGTAGCGAACAAGGGTGCAGGGGACACCCCTGAAACCCCTGCTGCCCTTGTTCACTACAATGGTACTGTATGGTGGATTCCATCCAAACTTTCAGCTGTATGAAATTTTCATGCAGCCAAAATTCGAACAAATACACCATACGTTTTTTTTCAACAATTTTGGGTTATACCACTGTGTGACCCCGGAACGCTCCGTGATGCCCGCTGGCCAGATCTAATTGTTTTGAATACCGAACTGATGTAAACAGGAGAGCTGCCCTTCTGATATAGAATATGCAGGAAGAGAGGAGCATAACCTGTATTGCATATGACAATCTTAAGTCATAACTGATGTTGTGGAAAGTCAAAAGACTTTGCTAAGTTGTTTGAATTAAACTTTACCACAGAAGTATGTGTATTAGTATTAGGAGTTGTTCATGGAGCCCTAGGAGGCGAGTGCACCAGGGCAAGAGACTTTGCAGTGGCAGTCCTGGCAATTGAGTGGACCAGGAAGAAGTAATTTAAGTAGTGTTGTGGTTAAATACTGTGAAGAAGACAGAGTGGCAAGACCACTAAAGTATATTGTGAACTGTTGTGGAATCATCATGACAAAAGTATTATTGTTGATACAGATGATATGGATGAACTGTGGAAGCATTCTTTGTTTTCTAAGAAGACGTTATGTTGAACTCTCGGTTACAAGTGAAGAGATAAAGAAGTGTTGAATATCTTGAACTGTTGGTCAAAGTTCAAGTGAAAGACTTTTATGGAGCAAGAGGAACTTGGTAATTAGAACTTTGCAGCAAGAACAACATTTTCTATTTTGAACTGTTGATTGAAAATCCTGTTTGAGTCTGGGGAAGGGGATCTCATGCAGGTGTCAGGGAGAAACCGTTATCAGCTTTATATTGAACATAAATGTTATTCTTGTTATATTTGACTTGCAATGTATTACTTTGTTAACTTTGCTATATGTATAAAAAACAACAGCACCAACAGCAACCCCAGACACGTGTTTCGACCTTATCAGTGAGGTGGAGCTGTGCCTCTCTAAGAACAGTGAGCAAGGGCTTCACCTCTGGATTCCCCTGGTATTTTCGGGTGAAATATGCAAAACAGGGGTGGTTCTGGGAGTCCCTCTACTGGCACGAACACGGCCCATTGATCTGTGCTTGTGTGCATGGCTGTAACGCTCACTTGATTCCCACGGAGGCGCAGGTCGTGGCAGGAAGGTGTCTGTGACTCGAAAGGTGATGTGCAGGACTCGATGGGCTTCTGGGGTCGAACCTCTTCGCACTGTGTGACGAACTCGTAGGGTGAGGTTTCTGCAGGTGAAACAATATAGGGGTTAATGGTCTGGGTTGTTTAATGTCTCTCTTCCTCTCTCTCCCAAGCTTCTCCGTAGAGCCCCCAGGTCAACATGCTCACTTTAGATAGGTGAATGCTGGACTCTCCATCTGCGTCTGATGCAGGGCGCTGTTGCCAGTTCCTTCACTGGTGAAACATAGGCCTCTTGGACTCAGAGGACCTTTACCGTCGTTAATCGCACGAACGGTGAGTTTCCAGACACCTTTTTAGTCTTTATAGTCTTTAGAGTCTTTAGGTGCAAGGCACGTTAACATTGAACAGGACTTCGTATGATGCTTTTCTCCCCTTTTGCTTGCAGGACTCTTGAGGAAGATGAAATAAAGTGCCTGGAAATGCTTGAGTAAATGCAAGCGCTCTAGCTGTTTTTTCCCTTGCAGCGTAGTTCGTGCTGAAGAGGCACCGGAGTATTTGCAGGCGTTCTATTGTGAAGAGCGCGATGGGCGTAAGTAAATACCTGTCTAATGTCTCTTCTTTGGTCTTTCAGAAGCTTGTTTGCAGCGCCGGAGTCCGCGGAAGGCCCGTAAGTAAATACGATGCTTTTATCTCCGCAGGAGGCGATGCAGCGTGAAGAATTCCAGAGTTCACGGAGTGCCGGTAAGTAATGACAATGCTTTTGTCTTCACAGGTGAAAGTACAGCGTGCCGAAATGACCGCAGCCGATGGATCAGGTGAGTAAGCACTGCGAGTTAAGACTGCCTTGCTAACCTGCTGTTTCTTGTCTCTGCAGATGCTGCTGTCGACTGGATACAGGAATGGTGAGTATGATTCTTGCAGATTGAGGAAGAAAGGCTGGAACAGACTCGGTGAGCGTTCTGCTGCAGATGCAGAATAACGCGAAGCACGTTTCATCAATCGGGTGTGGTTTAAATAGCCTTGGAGTGATGAGGCGTCTTCTTCCACGGCCCCGCCTAGGTAAGAAAAGAGTTCCAGTTCCAGAAGCCTTCCCCATGCTGAATCCAGGGAATGGAGCTGCCCCACCCAGGTAAGAAAGTAGTTCCTGTTTACAAAGGACTTCTAAGTGGCTGGTAAGTAAGCAGCATGGTCTGCTGCAGGTAGGTCCACCCAAACATCTGCACACACATTATGAGCCCGGCGCTTCCAGTGCCGGGACCGATGATTCTGATGAGCCTGGTGCCACCGGCGCCAGGACAAGGTCCAAAAGGTCCCCGTGGGGACCGGCTGGTGCCTAGGATTAGGGTTAGGGGCCTGCTTCCAAGGACTTTGGGCTGGTCCTGGCTCCTTGGAAGCAGTGATCATGACAATGGCCCCCAGAAGAGTCTCAAACAAGTCTTTACCTCACTGCTCCTTTCACAGAGGAGACATATCACTGCATATTAGTCTTTGTCCTGCCCAGGGGCAGTCCAATTCTCCTCTGAACAAGAGTACCAACAGCGACCCCAGGCACGTGTTTCAGCCTAGTCGGGCTTCATTAGTGAGGTGGAGCTGTACCTCTCTAAGAACAGTGAGCAAGTGGTCCATGTCTGGATTCCCATGGTAACTTAGGGTGAAACCCAAAGTTACTTAATATGCCAAACAAGGGGGATCTGGGAGTCCCTCTACCGGTACAAACACGCCCCATTGAGCTGTTCTTGGATGGATGGCCCCCGGGAGAGTCTCAACCAAGTCTTTAGCTCACTGTCCCTTTCAAAGATGAGAGGTGTGAGGGACATATTCTTTTTGCTAGAGTGTTTCCTTTAGTTTATTTTGATAGGCAGGGAAATCCTCCTAAGGGTAGGAATAGTGAGGCATTTGTCAAACCTTTTTGAGTTAATAAAATGGCATTTTATGAAAAACCTCTACCAAGTTGTGTGTCTCACATTTCTGACCCCTCCCAGCAGGCACTGCCCAGAAGGGATCCTGCAACACACTGCCCCTTTTTCATGGGCATGTACCACATTAGTTTGGCAACTTGTGGGTTTAGGGTGGAGGCTGTAGAGGCAGGACTTGTATTCTAGTGAAAATGCTTAATTGGAGCCATATGCTTCATGGAAGTTTTTTTTACAGTGACAATGCTAGGATATGTTATAAGCATGGCATCACGTGTTGTACATTTCTCCTGTGTACTATTGGTAAAATGGCATTTATTAGATTTATTTGTGTAGGGCATGCAGATGCGCCTGCATCATACTGCCCCATTTGGGATGGGATGGTGGGGCTGCAGGGGCAGGGTGGCATCATTTGGGAACCGGTGGAGTTAAAATGGGGGCTGTAGGGACAGGATTATTTTTTGCAGTGATAATGCTGGTTTAAATTATGGCCACAGGCTTCCTGAAAGTGTGTTTTACAGTTGCAATGCTAGCGTATATCATGAGCATGTCTTAAAATATAGTAAAATGCTCCTGTGTACTTTTGTTGAACTGGCATTTATTGGATGTGTTTTGCAACCATAAATGAGATCCCATCATGAAAGGTGCAAAGTAAATGATTGCTTGCTTGTGGCTATTGTACCTGTATGGTTGCAGTTTCCCTAACCGCACTCAACTTACCTAGCCTTGCAGTCTGCCTTACCACAAGCCCCTACCGTTTCTGGGTACATTGGAGAAACACCAATCAGCAGCGACATTCCAACAAAGACAGCAGACAAATCTCCCAGCAGCAGTGACACCAGTTCTTGCGGCTTGAAGTGGGATGCCTGTGTTGGTATCTGCACAGATGGTGCTCCTTCAATGTGTGGTGCCAAGGCAGGCTTGAAAGCCAAAGTGTTGGCAGTGGCTGCATACATTGTGTGGATGCACTGCATGATACACAGTGAAGAATTGGCTGGCTGAAACATGGGCCATGAACTCACAGAGGTGCTGACTTCTGTCGTAAAGATAGTACATTTTATTAAGATGCACCCCGCAAAAGCCTGTCTCTTTGTCACATCATGTTTAAAAATGAGAGCAGAACATGATGCTTTGCTCTTTCACGCAGTGGTCAGGTGGCTGTGCAGGGGAAAGATTCTAAATCGCATTTATGAACGGAGGAACAAGTGCGACACTTTCTCCTGGCCGTGCCTCTGTGTGGTTCAGCCTGGCTTGTACTGCTAGCTTACCTTGCAGACATCTTCCACAAACTGAATTCCCTCAACCTCTCTCTGCAAAGCAAAGAAAGTATGTCATTTGTTATGAATGCAGAAATATCAGCATTCAAGAAGAGGCTGGAGCTTTGGAACAGGAGGCACGATGTTGGCATTAGCAGATGCTCTTGAGACGGAATATGACCTCGCAGGTGTTGCTGAAGTAATAACTAATCAGTTGATTACTCTCAGGGCAAGCATAAACACATTCTTACCAGAGGAAAATTCCAACCTCAATGACTGGGTGATTCATCCTTTACTTGCAGAGACAGGGACTCATCACCCAAGAAACCTCCAGGAGGAACAGAAGGTGGTTGAAAGTGACCCCATACCGGAAAGCCTATTCCAAAAATTGTTATTGGGGGGGATTTCGGATCAATGTGTTGGCAGATTTTCAGGCTTTGTCCAAGTTCGCGTACTGTTACCTTTCAGCTCCCCATACCTTTGTAAGATTGGATTTTACGCACTTTCAGCTCTAAAGATTCATTGTTCAAAGCGGGAAGTGAGAGATTAATTGCCCACGGGAGGGGAGGGGGGCTAATGACGACTAATAATGGAATAAACCGGCCGTTAGTGATCATAAATTACAGTACAAGACATGTAGTCAACAAAAATCCAACCAGACTCGTAGTGACGAAAAATTATAGTACAAAGCCAGTAAAGGCCAAAAATGTAAATAATCAAGCCAGTAGTCACCACAAATTACAATACAAGGGCAGTAGGAACCAATACTGAAATAAGCAACCCTAACAGTAAAGACAATTATCATAAAAGGCTCAGAGCACAACTAGAATGTCTGGAGGAAGAGGGAAGGGGGAAGAGTCTGGCAGCCAGACAGCCGTTGTGTTGCTGTGGCTCGGTGTGATAGCGGTGGCAGGCCAGCAGCATTTGTCATAGCTGGAGCAGCAATGCTAGCCATGGTGATGTGCGCTGTGGCCGGTGTGGGTACCTGAGGCGCTGTTTGGCATTGTGGGGGCCTAATGCACCGACGGCCCATTGACTGCTGCCTTGGACAAATGGCTGTTGAAGCTTGTGTTCTAATCTTTGAAGGGCTGCTCAATGCCTGGGGACTCTTGCTTCCTGGTCGATTTCTAGAAGCGTGAACCTTTGCTTCTTGGTTCTGTCCTTCCTGTGCCTGATTCCTTCCCCTGTTTGCCAAGCCGTGCTTGCTGTCTGGATCCAAGGACTATCTTGCATGCTTTTGGTCTATCTTCCCCTCTCTGCTTTCTCCTTTGTGGGTGTGCATAGCTTGGATTTCACTACCTGGCTTTTGGCTCTGTCTTTTCCACCCTACTTTGGCAATTGGGTCCTGGAGGAGTGACAGAAAGTGACACTGGTAATAGAGACCTTGAGACTGTCAATTGCTAGTTTGCATTGTGGATTTTGACTTGTCACTTTGGGTGCTTGTCCATGCTCTGAGTGTTATTGATCTCTGCCTCAAATCCATTATACTGCTAATATTATTGATTATTTTCAGCTTCTCGATTCCGTCCTCCCTGCGCCTGATTCCTTCCCTTGCTTGTCAAGCCGTGCTTGCTGTCTGGATCCAAGGACCATCTTCCATGCTTATGGTCTACCTTCCCTCTCCCTGCGTTCTCCTTTGTGGGTGTATGTGGCTTAGATTTCAGTACCTGGCTGTTGTCTCAATCATTTCCATCATACTTTGGCGTTTGTGTCCTGGAGTAGTGATAAAAAGTGACTTTGGGCGCTTGTTCATGCTCGGAGTGTTATTGATCTCTGCCTTGGAATTCCGTATGCTGCTAATATTACTGGTTATTTTCAGTTGCCTGCTTTTTCTATCTTCAGCTTCCTTACATTTTCTATGCAGCTCTCCTCTTGTCTTAGGTAATACCGCTGGTCAGATTTGATTTGAACTGTTTGGTGAGACTTTTCCCTTCTATCTGCTTGATGTTTAGTTATTTTATTCATATCATTGTGCAAATAATTCAATTTAGCTCCATTAAATTTCAAGCTTATTTGGAAAATATTGGCCTATTTCCTTCTTTTTTTCCTTTATTTCTTTCATCCTGATTTCTTGCTATTTTTATATTCATCATTTCATCACTATTCTACCAACCTCATTTAATTGTTGGGAACCACTTCCACGAAGGCTCTGTAGAAATGCTACGAATAAATAAACCAAACCTTAAAGAAGGCTGGTAGCAACTAAATATTACAGTACACTGATATAAACCCAAAACGAAATAAACAAGGTGGTGGCCTTATTGTAGAAAAGAGTTTTGATGCAGGGGCAGTGTACCCTGGGCAATGTGGCATTAGTCATCTTGTTCTAGGCGAACAAGCAAAGCAGACATGCAACCAAGTCAAACACTTTGCCTAACTACCCTCCAACTGACCACCTGAGTGGCTGCTGTGGTGAGAAAAATGGGAGGATTGTTGGGAAGCGGGGGCGAGCATGCTGGCTCCCAAGAGGTTCATTGTGAGGCAGAGGCCTCACAGTGTAATGTAGTTTGTAGATGCTTGAGGAGGCTATAAGGGGGAGCAGGTATGTCACCAGAAGCTGCATTACAGGTAGATTAGCGGATGTTTGGGCGTAGATTGCATTAGGAATAAAACACCATTTTAGAAAACAACAGCCATTTTGAAATCGAGGCCTAACGCTACACTGCGCTGCAGCCAGGGCAGTAGGCCCAAGCCATGAACGTGCAAATAAGTGTGTGTGATGGAGTGGATTGCAACATGGGCAGCAGTGAAAACAACCACGGCCATAGAGATTCATAAACCTTTCAATGTCTCACACTGTCCGCATTCGTATTACAAAAACAATGCACCTTGCGTGGCCATGTGGTGGCTGAGAGCTCACTGCAAAGTTATGCCACGAGAAGGAGGGCACGAGCCTCCAACCTTCCCAAATCCTAACTTTACGTTATAGTGTCCAGATGCCCCAGTGCCAAGTCCCCAGCATTCCAAGGTACCAGCCAGCCCCAGACCACCGACCATAAAGCTATTAGATCACCAATCAGAAAAGATCAGAGACCTGAGACTCAGGCTGCTCCCACCATCAGGTCCTGTATTTGTGCTGCGAGGTGCCGGGAGGGGAAAAGCAACAAACCGAAAACCAGGGAGGGGAGATTTAGAAAAGTGCCAACAAGTCTGGATGGAGCTGGAGTTTGTAAGTTATAGTGACCTCGAGAGTCTCCTCTGCACCCATATCTGCAGTACCAGGTGCACATTAGGTTACAGATAGATAATGCAATGTTTTTGTATTTGTAATTGCCAATTAAGTAGCTTGACGTCTAGTGACATGTGAAGAAGAATCCCACCTGGAAGAAAATGGAGAGGAGAAGCTGGGACCAATGGCCTGCATCCCTTATGGAGCAGGCTGTGTATTTAAAGGGTTGCACCAACCAGCTACTTGGATTTGTAACCCATATAAATTATGCCACTGATGATGCTGTGTGTCCTTATAATCTGCTGCTTATTCTGATTTCGTCAGAGCACTCCGTGATAGCAGAATTATTTGCTACCGCGTTTCTACCTTTTTATGGAAATAAATCTTGTTCTCCTTGCAAGAGGTGTGCTGGGGCTTTTTTTTCCTAGTGGGTTGTATTTTTACTGGTGTGAGCATTGAGGGGTTTCTCTACCTTTTTGGTGACCCCAACATGATACCAGAGACCTCGCGAAGACAGTGGCTTCCAGACCGCACCTCTGGAGGGGCCGTGCCCAGCTGCAGTGACCAGTCCCAAGCGTGCAACCTGTAGTGGTGTACGGGAGCCGTTTTCACGGAATTCCTGTCTGCTCCCTGGAGTGGGCGTGGATCCTAGGAGGGTGCAGGCTGTTATTGGGTCCCTGTTACGGAGGAACTTGGGTGAGCATGCAGATGTAAGTACACATCTTGTGGCGACAACAACTAGGGTTGGCGCTAAGTGGGGAGTGGGAGAACGGGGTAGCGGTGTGTAGATTTGTGCATGTGGAAAGGGGGACTGAGAGTGTATGGTGGATAGTTGTGTGTTGATTGGAAAGAGTGCAAAGACCACATGGTGTTTTATTGTTATATAGATATGAGAAGAGAAACAACAGAGTGTGGGATGCTTTTCGAGCTCAGAGAGGTGATACTACCATTTTTTGAATTGTGATAAGAGAATAAACAAGTAGGGGCTCCGTATAATTAGCAAGCTCGGATTCCTGTGCTCAATATATCCCGGGTGGGGGACTAAGATGAAGTAATGTTTGTTATTTTAGTTAATTATTTTAGCTTCTTGTTTCAGTGTTTTATATTTTATTGTGTAACAGGCGGGGGCTAAGGGAGGGCCTGTGGGAGGAGTAATGTGTGTGTGGAGTGTGTGAAGCGAGAAGTTGTGCATGCGGCAGAGGTGTGAGTAGGGGGCGACGGCTGAACGGGAACAAAGGACTGGTAGGGCCGTTGATGCCAGACTATAGTTGGTATCTGATTTAAGATGTTTTGGAGATAACGATTGTGAACATGGGGGTAATTGCTGCTTTGGAGTATATGTGTAGTGCCATGCCATTGTATAGGGACAAGACTGAAAGGTACCACAAGCAGTGGGAGTCAGAGGTGACCCGCCCATGGCCAGAGCAGGGCACCAATAATAGAAAGGTACTGGAACACATGAACATATTTCTAACTGCTAAATACAAAGGTATAAAACTTCAAAAGGAGGTCACCACGGGGCGCAGGCAAGATGGCTCCCTGAACGCTTAGCTCCGTCCCTTGCAGCGGAGAGGACGAGGTGACATTGTGAATTCCAACACCCGGCAGCCGCTATGACTGACTCAGCAGGTGCGGGAAATCACCCCGGGGGGGCAAAAGCAAGTGGCGAACACCTGCGCCCCACCTCCCCAGGTCGAGAGAGATGGCCGCAAAGTTGGGCCTGGAGTGGAAGGCACTCTGCCATGTAGGAGGCTGGATAAGGGCAGAGCGGAAGGTGTGGAGCAAGGGGAAACCTCAACCCCCCCATCCACGGCGACCGGTTTACTGGTGGCACGGTGAGCCCAGCACTGCCCGCACTGATGAGTAAAGAGAGTCGCTGAGGAGGAGGCAGAGATCCGCATATGCACCCACCTGTGGAGAAACATCTCCCACAAACAAGGGAAGGTTGCGTCCACGCACCCTGCAAGCAGGAACCCCCATCCCTTGTAGATATCGCGCCCACAGAGGAGGGCGGTGCAGGGGGCAGCAGAGCCTGGCCTCCTTCAGGACTGAGGCCCTTATTGGAACTGTGTGATCCCATTCGGAACACTTGGAGGAAAGGCACGCCGGTGCCCAAAGACACGTGGAGGAATGCTCAGAGGAAAGGCACGTTGGTGCTTAAGGCCACCTGGAGAAAGGGGCTCTGAGAAACGGAGACAAGACAGTGGGGCGACAAGCATGCACGGCCGGATTCGGGCCCCCATGGGGCTAAAACCCCTACCAACGTGACTTTGGTCCCCTGAGCCTGCTGCAGGGTTTGGCCGGCAGCACTGAAATCAATGGGCAGAGCCCAGGGAAGTAAACAGAACGCCACAAGTGAACAGTGTAAGTGCAGTAAGTGCCCCCCTCCGCATGAGCCATATCCCGCAGGATAACTGGGGCAAATAGGAAGTGATCCTCCTCACAAGACAGGGGAGGCTATGCAGGCTGAACCTCGGGGAGCCCCCCTTGGCCAGTGAATGGCTGTCTGATTGACCCCATGAGGAGGCCTGGTCCGGCGACACACATGAGGCGGGGGGAGGTGCCTACCTGGGGCTAGGGGGGACTGGAGCCATCACACTGCGGTAGTGAGCGACAAGCTGCCCAGAGGTTGGGATGGGGACGGAGGTGACTGATCCATACCAAGAACTCTGACAAGAACAGGAGGCATGCATGTTACACAGTGACCAGTGTTGGGCCCAGGCCCCTACGCCTTGGACTGCTCCAGCTGGGGGCATTAGTGTGAAATAATCTGGAGAACCTATGAGCTGGAGGGACTCCCTGGACCGATTCCAGTACCACATGGGCGAGCATATGGCAGAGGCTAAGGGGGGGAACTACCTCCCCTCCTGAGCTGCGATCCATTAGGAGCGACATACAGACCATTCTGGAGGCGATCAGAGGGATGAGGACAGATATTGGGGCGAGACTTGCAGACCTCTAGGCCAAGGTGGACACCCTTGATGACAGAATGGACGGAGTGGAGGCCAATCAAACCTCGACAGGACTCTTAGAGACACAAATGGAGGCGCGCTTTAGGGAAATGGAGACGTGAGGAGGAACTGCACCTAAAAGTGGACAACATTGAGAACCACGAGAGGCAGAATAACCTCTGGTTCTTTGGGCTGCAGGAAACGTAGGGTGCAACACCAGCGGGCCTGGAACATAAGGTACAAGAAATAATAGGGATGGTCCTAGGCTCCAGGGAAGGAGGTACCGTCACTATAGATAGGGTGCATCGTACCGGAGGGGGAGTGCGTGGCCCCAGGGTGGGACTGGGACAAAAAATAAGCCAGGTCACCCAACAAAAAGTGGCCCATCCCTCGCCTCACGACCCTTGACCTCTGATGACATCACCGGAAGTGATGTCCCGGGAAGCGATGAAACATGACCTTTCACCCCTTGACAAAACAGGAAGTGGCATCAAATAGCATTGTGCCTAAGTACACTAAATTACTGTGAATCCAAGCAGACGTCCAAGGCCAAATGATAATGTTAATGTATAGCACTTATGCTTCAGCTCTTTTTTTATAGAACAAATATGCATACAATATTACCCAACCTGTGTTGGTACTCATTTATTGACCTCAGAAGGATGAAAGGCTTTTTGTCCTTGAATAAAGTCTGCATACCAGGCTCAGCAACGGATAACATTGAAAGCAGGTCTTTTAGCAAAGCAAGTGCAGTTTTCACTGAGGCATGGAATAAATATCCATTGTAGCACTGAGTGCCCCCAGAATGCACTGCGCATCAGCGCCATGTTTTAGCTCAAGCATAACAATTCCACCCTTGGATATTTATCTTCCATAGCCCAGTGGCAGAGGAGCCGGTCTCTGAAACCGACGAAACATTAGAACCAAGTTAGGAATATATTGAATACAACAGCAACCAATTATTATAATAGCCAAAATAATGCAAATGCAGGCAAAGGCGTAACGCAGTGTACCCCCAATGTCAGGAATCCATGAAAATAACCAATCCCACCAATTCCCAGTATGACCTTGAGACACTTGGGAAATGAGGTCCCTCAAACCTCTAATACGACTTTCAATGGATCGTGAATGGTCACTTAGATTGAAACAACACATAACTTTACAGCCCAAATTACGTTTCAGCAAGAGATAATCAACGGCAGCCCTGTTTTGCAAAGTTGCTTTTCTAATAACTTTTCTATCAAGGAGCAACTCTTCTAATGCTTGAAAAGTATGATTCAGTCCTTTTACCACTAAACATGCTAGTTTAATCAGAGATGTGTAACCCCCAGCAGCTAAACCCCAGACTCCCACTAATGAAAGGGCTAATGCTAGAACCTCAGCCTCTGATAACAAATGCACATGTGAATCACAATCTGGGGATAAACCCACAATATGATCTTCTGACCTCTTTTCAACTAACAATGTTGCTGGTCCTCCTTCCTGAAAAATATGTGCCTGACACCTCTCCTTATCAAATCACACTGTTTGTTTTTCCCAGACAATTCTTGGATTGTGAAGACCTAACCAGGGCATACACAAAATTAATCCAAATTGATGTGCTGCTATTAAGTCAAATGATATTTCCTCTTTACGACCATGTCCACAAATCATGTCCAATTTTTCTGTCTGCTTTCGTATGGGCCCTGACACCAACGGTGAACCATCCACTGATTGAACTCCTTCCACCTTGACTTTGTCCAACAATGGCAATCCTAACTGTTTTGCCAAAGTAATATCCACAAAATTGCCGGTAGCCCCTGAATCCACCATTGCCAGGACCTTCTGTTTAGTTAACGCAAAACAAAATGTCCCCAATATATATAAGTGAGAGGTTTTACCCCCCACTGTGTTTGCAACCCATCTGGGGAACCCTATATCCATCAGGACTGGCACCTGTGTTCCCCTTAAGGCCGGCCCATCTCTTTTCCTGCCTCCTTCGTTCCCTTTTCCCCTTCCACACTTTTCTGAGGTGTGTTGGGGCATGTACGTATAAAATGTCCTGCCTGTCCGCAATAGAGACACAATTTATTAACCTTCCGCTGTTCCTTCTCTGCTGTGGACAAAGGTCCTCGTACACTACCAATTTGCATTGGCTCCACTTCACTTATCCTTCCTCCTCTACTCCTGTCTAGCCGCACAAAAGACCCTGCTTCCGGTCTCTTTTTATCTCATTTCCTCTCATTCATGCGGTGGTCCAACCTTAAAGCTAAATCGATCATGGCCGTGCAAGTTCCTGGTTGCGGCTCTACTTGAGCAATTGCATCCTTCAGTTCCTTGCGTAATCCCTGATAGAATAACACTGTTTGTTTAGCCACTGGCCACTCCGTCTCAATTACCAATGTGTTGAACTGGGTTACGTATGTTACCAGATCCCGACCTCCCTGTCTTAATCCCAATAACTCCTTATCTTGAGCTAATGAAACCTCTCAGCGATCAAATAACCTACCAAATTCCCCTAAGAAACCATCCCAATTGTATAATAAAGGGTCATCTTTTTGTACGAGCGGCATTGCCCATGCAGCGGCATCTCCAGTCAAATATGAAATTACAAAGGCCGTCATAGCCTGAATGGTTTCAAAAGCCGTAGGTTTTTGAAAAATTAAGTCTGCACTGGGTAAGGAAGGTCATGTATTTCCGAGGCTCCCCTAAAAAGCGTTCTGGAGCTGCCAAGGGTTCATTACTATGAGGTTGAACAATAGCTGTGGGATTCTGACCTGTGGGCCCTGCATTGGGTCCCTCCAACGGGGTCTGCTAGGCTACCAAACTCTGTACTTGTGTCTTCAAATTATCAGATTCCTGTCTGGCTTGTACTAACTCTACTTGAATATCTTGAAGCGCCTTTAGCATATTGGCCAAGGCGAGAGTAGTCGCTTCCATTTGGCTTGGGTGGTTATAAGTATTCCAATATGGGGGTGGCTTATTATGTCAAAGTCCTCTACACAATAATGGGGTGAGAGGTGTCGACACTCTCCCCCGAACCACAGAAGCCGAATGAAGTCGACCCTCCACCCGTGGTTGGCACAGGTACCTGATGTACAACAAAAAACAAAAAAAAGGAAGAGTGGTGGGCACTGTTAATCCATCTGTAGTAAGTGTAAAAAATCTCTCAACAATTAGTTTGATGTTTTAACCTGGAGCTGCCAGTCCAAACTGGTCCTGTAGCACAAGGACCGCAAAAATACGATACAAAACATATAAGGTGGCTTCACCTTATTAAAACTGGTGCTTCTCAGTTGGCCCTCAATCCGAGGGGCTGAAAACTTCAAAAAGAATTACAAAACAGATTTTCTTCAGTATTAAATCTTTTTAAACAAGTATTGAGTCCATGAAGTGTAACAATAAATGTTTCATTCACATTCCTGTTTTATGTTCTCAAAGTAGCGCTTATTTGCAGTATATAAAGTTGAGCGATCATCTTAAGCTGCCGTACATTTCCGATATGCCAATGCATTTCGGAAAAACCTTCATCTGGGCTGTATATGGGCAATATCTCGCTCAATAAGGCTGTCACTGTTCAAATGGGATGCACAATATGTACAAAATATACAAAAATAAACATGGTCAACAAATAATATATAATGCAGCACATACCATTCATTGTTGTTACAATCGATTTGTTCCATAGTGGAAAAAAGACAAAACAAAAAGTGTATTTTAGTTTACATGCATTGGAGTCTATGCTCTCTGAATATTTAAATCTGGTGTATAAACTCATCCTACCTGATTGCGTATAATTCAAAATGCGTATAAGAACGCATGATATTTTGCTGCCCCTGTAGAGAGACAAACAAAGCTTCAACGCATGCGACTCGTCTTCTCGAAAACTTTTAAGGTGTTCTCACGGAGATGTCAGCTCTTACCTCTTATCCGTGTGGAGCTCCAGCTAATGCCGAGTGAGCCGCGGGGACGTGTGCTCGCGCAGGCTGGAGACTTATTTTATGGGTTGCCATGGAGACGGTGCGAGGCGCCGTGGTCCAGCTGAGATGCTGGAGCACGTACAGCTCGTGCCCCACCCACGGTTGTGCACCATGGGGCGGGGATGTCTCCATGGCGACCCAACGTTGTTGGGGAAGCTTTGATAGCAATAGAGCTGTCAATGCTCGTTCAACTCAATTCCCGAACGCAATGCTGCAAGTGCAACATCAGTAATAATTGTTGTATTTTAAAGCATGGTATACCATGGAGCCGTGAAGGCTCGTTTAACTCAATCAGCAAGCACAATGCTGGAAGTGCAACATCAGTAGTCTTTGTTGTGATTGTAAATATGATACCTTAGGTAATCTGTGAGCAAAGACAGGAATGATCAAGCCTATGTTAATAAACATTCAGTGTTTGTCCATTTGTGTTGCATTATGCCAATTATATGGAGAGCTGATTATGCTTAGACTAGTGTGGTCAAAATGCAAAGACTAAGTGGTCAAAATCCAAAATAATGTGATAAGAACCCCCTCGTTATCGACAAGGGTTACTATGTTCAAAGGCTCAGGAAAGTGCAAGTAAGCGATTAGAATCAGAAAAATGCATTTTTCAAAAAAAAGAGATGTAACCCATTGAAGCTCAAATTTGTTGGGTTTGGTACATATTCACACTCACATTTTTATAAAAAAGCACATGTAGTTGATCTTCTAGTTTAGCCCCTTTGGTGTCAAGGAGCTAAACCGGTCGATTAAAGAGGTTTCACGTTGGTCCATTTTTTCTGGAAGTTTTCATGAGGACCCCTTCTTTCTACTACCTCCAAAATTGCAAATTGAATCTGGGCCAAATTAAGTTTTCTATCATGCCAGTGCCTGGCCACCGCCGAGTTAAAGTTGTTCCGTATACAGGACCTATGTTCATTCCATCTGGCTTTGGCCCACCTGAGTGTTTGACCAACATAATATAAGCCGCAAGGGCATTTAATTGCATATATCACGTTCTGGGAATCACACATTGCAAAACTTTTTAGTCTGATTGTCTCTCCTGTGTATGGATGTTTGAGTGATTCACCTTTCATTATGTAGACACAATTACTACAATTTAAGCAGGGAAAAGTGCCAATACGATGCGTGATTTTCTTCTTTTGTGCTGGTTTAGTTTTGACAAGTTTGTCTTTGAGATTTTGGCTCCGTTGATAGGCAAATGTGGGGACATCTTTGAATAGATGTTCAACCCATTGGTCACATGCTACTGTGTTCCAGTGTTTTTGAATGATGGTTTTAATATGATTACTTTGTCTGGACGAAGACACGAATACCAGTGGAGGTGCGTTGTCTTTCTTGGTTTTTATTTTCATCAAATCTTCCCTGTTTTGAGTTGCTGCACGTGATTCTGCTGCAGTGACTTCTTCCTTAGTATATCCTCGGTCCAAAAACTTCTTGCCCATTTCTTTGACTTCATTATCATAGTCGGTTGGATCGCTCACCAGTCTTTTTACCCGGAGCATTTGGCTATAAGGCAGATTTTTAATGAGACTTGGTTAGTGAACACTTAGTCGTTGAAGCAGGTTGTTGCGGTCAGTAGGTTTGCAAAAAATGGTTGTCTGATATTCTGTGTTGGTTATGTTGATCGTCACATCTAGAAAGTGTAGACTTTCTCGGGAATATTCATGTGTGAACTGGATCCTGGAGTCTTTGCTGTTCAGGTACTCAAAAAATTCTAGTAATTCCAATTCAGTGCCTTTCCATACTTCAAAAATATCGTCAATGTATCTGATCCAAATACTAGGATTGTGTTCCCAGCGGTGATTGAGGAGTATGTGTTGTGTCTCAAATTTATGCATAAATGCATTAGCATAAAATGGAGCCATGATCACCCCCATTGCTGTGCCTGCTACTTGGAGATAATATCTGTCTTTGTACCGAAAGTATGAGTTGTTGCTTATAAATTCAAGGAGTGCCATAATAAATTCCTTTTGCGCTGGTATTTCCTCTGCTTTAAGTAGTATCCATTCAACGGCCTCACTTCACAGATCATGTGGAATCGAAGTGTATAAAGTTTTGACGTCTATTGTAAAGCAAATGTTGTTTGGGTCAAATGGTATTGAGTTCAAATATTGTAGAAAATGTGTCGAGTCCTTAATGTATGTACTGGTTTTTTGAATGAGAGGTTGTAAAAAGTAGTCTACGTATTTACCAAGAGGTTCCAAAATGCTGTTTATCCCTGCTACAATCGGTCTCCCCAGTGGTTTTATTGGGTCTTTGTGCACCTTGGGAAGTGTATAAAAATGTGGTATCCGAGGGTATGGGTTTGTCAGAAATGTCTTCGTGTGGTGGTTGATCCATTTAAGTTCTTCTGCTTTATCAAGAAGTATTTCCAAGTTACATCTAATCTCTGGTGTTGGATCGTTTGCCAGTTGTGCATAGGTGTTCGTATCCCTAAGTTGCCTTTCACACTCTTCTTCATAGTCAGTTGTGTTCAACAATACTAGACCACCTCCTTTATCTGCAGATCTTATAGTTATTGATGGATCTCCATACAAATCTTGTATCAATTTTAAGGTCCTCTTATTCTATATCTTGTGCTCCTTCCTGTTCAAGTTCACTGTAGAACACTTTAAGCTTCATTTTTCTAATCAATTTGTACAATTCTATCTTGGATTCAAATAGTGTACTTTCATATGTCGACACGAAGCTGAGACCTTTCTGCAAAGTTTGTGTTTCTTGACCAGTCAGTATTCTTGTTGATTAATTGATTACAATGTTTTCTTTTGCTGTAATCTCGTGTTCGGTTTTCCTCTTTGTCTTTCTCTTCCCCCTTCTTGTTCTCTTCTTCCTTTGTCTAAAAAAGCCGCTCTGCCTCTTATTGATGTTTCCGATGATCTTGGTGATCCTGAAGTGCTTGGACGGTTTTCTTCTTCTACATTAGTAGGTTCTCTCTCTGTGTCTGTTCCTGAACTCGATGTCTCACTAGTGTTGGTAAGTTTAGGTTTTCTTACTGGAGGACCATACTTGTCCATCCAGGTGTAGACTTCACCTTTCAAATAGTTCTATGTGTCTCTTTTGAATTTATAGATTTTCTTGGTTTCAAGTTCCGCCTTGTATTCTGCCAATTTGTTGTTGATCTCTTCTAGAATAACATCCACCTCTTCTCTGTTCAGTGTTGCCACAAGATCTTTTTCTATCTCCTGAATTTCATTACTTAAATCTGCCAAATTGTTTGCTAATTCCTGGATTTTAAGTAATATGAGGTCCAGAGAACATTTATTAAGTATGGCCTCCCATTTCTTCACAAAGCTTTTCCTCTCTTTGCACAATGTAGGGCGCAATTGTATGCGTAGACCTCTCGGGATTCTTTGGCTCTTATAATATCTCCCCAACGTGATTGCGTGCAATTTACGGTTGATTTCTTTGCGTATCAAGTATTCCAATTGCTTGATTTGTTGTTTTGGATCTTGTTTTTTGTGCTATTAGCCCCAAATCCACTGTCCTCGATTAACCCAAGAATTATATCTGCCTCTTCTGATGAAAAGCCCAAAGCATCGGCACTGTTAGTTGTCAGAGCTTCGATGTCCGTGAATGACATTCTTTTCTTACTTATAAGTCCAATTGTCTCTTTGTTTTAAAATAAATTCTAAATGGTGTGCCTCCACCTCAATTGTGCTGAGAAAAAATCTAGAAAAAAAGGAAGAGTAGTGGGCACCACACTGTTAATCCATCTGTAGTAAGTGTAAAAAATCTCTCAACAATTAGTTTGATGTTTTAACCTGGAACTGCCAGTCCAAACTCGTCCTGTAGCATAAGGACCGCAAATATACGATAAAAAACAAATAAAGTGGCTTCACCTTATTAAACCTGGCGCTTCTCAGTTGGCCCCCAATCCGAGGGGCTGAAAACTTCAAAAAGAATTTCAAAACAGATTTTCTTCAGTGTTAAATCTTTTTAAACAAGTATTGAGTCCATGTAAGTGTAACAAGAAATGTTTTATTCACATTCCTGTTTTATGTTCTCAAAGTAGCGCTTATTTGCAGTATACAAAGTTGAGCGATCATCTTAAGCTACCGTACATATACATATGCCAATTCATTTCGGAAAAACCTTCATCAGGGATGTTTATGGGCAATATCTCGCTCAATAAGGCTATCGCTGTTTAAATGGGATGCACAATATGTGCAAAATATACAAAATAAACATGGTCAACAAATAATATATAATGCAGCACATACCATTCATTGTTGTTACAATCGATTCATCCCATAGTGGAAAAAAGACAAAACAAAAAGTGTATTTTAGTTTACATGCATTGGCGTCTCTGCTCTCTGAATATTTAAATCTGGTGTATAAGCTCATCCTATCTTATTGCATATAATTCAAAATGCGTAGAAGAACGCATGAAATTTAGCTGCCCCTGTAGAGAGACAAACAAAGCTTCAGCTTATACAACAACAGGATACCACGTGGCAGCCAGTGGGGGGAAGAGAGTTAGGGAGAGGTTGTGGACGGGGAGGGGAAGATAGGAACATCGGAGAGAGGGTTAGGGAAATGCCTAATGTGGATAGGACTGGGAAAGTAACAGGAGAAAACCCTACACTGTCTAATACCTTGACAACCTAACATAGATCATAAACTCCACTTCCAGCACAACAAAAATTCCCTTGGTACAGACCTTGATGTACTGTTTTTCCTGACCACTTATTTTCTAGTACCCCTTGATACAGGCACCAATGAACATACAATGGAATGGATTACATATAAGCAAGCAGGATGAAACAAATTATTAATTATTAAATTATTATTATATATATGGCAGGTGTTCCCAACATGAAAAAACATCACACATGGCCCACTGGGCAAGCGTTTGCACACTTACAAAACATGCAACATGAACGTTTTTAGACATGGTGCAGACACAGCCCCTGGACTGTCGTTGTTTGCCTCACTCTGCATACCCCAGTTCACTTCACTGTGACTTGAGTAAGGCAATGCGCCCAGTGAGTGCCTCACGTGCCGAAGCACCTACACTCCAGAAAACCTAAGTATACTTTTCACTTTCTAATCAGTGTGCGCATAACCTATGATCCAGAGTCTGCATGAAAAGTCAGTCAAAATCATTGCCTCTGCGCAAAATAAAGAAAATACAATGACAGAAGCACCAGCATTTACATAACATGGAGTTCAACACTTATCTTTCGTCCGGGAAGCTTGCAAGCCTTCCCGGACGTAATCTTTTGTAGCCGTAGCAGCAGCGCGAGTCCTCACTCCACCGCTGCAAGCAGAACGCGTTCGCTCACCAGGACCGAGCTCCCGACATGGAAGCCCCACGTATCCTTCTTCCGCCGCTTTAGGATCCCGGGGAAAGGAAAGATGAATACCGGCACTGACGGTCTCCTAACTTTCCGGCATGGCTTCGCCCTGTGCACAAAATAAGCCACACCTGCCGTGCGCCGTTGGCCCTTGATAAGCTGTACTAATGAGTGTCAGATGGCCACACGCGCGCACGGCAAGAACTAACAAATGTCCCAAGGACTGCTGGGCAATGTAGTTCATTTTCTGATATACCGTCTCCTGAGTCCCTGGGGCTTCTTCCACCTCCTCCATCCCATACTCCTAACACCAGACCACCGACCATAAAATTGCTGGTCCTCATTTTCCTCTGTCTTTCGAACTTCTTCCTTCTCTTATATTTCATCCTGTTTTCTCTTGGTGTGCTCTGAGGCCCATGGGCATGCAGCCCCTTACTAAGAATTAAAAATAAATAAATAACTAAAGCTTTAAGCTCACCAATCGATCAGAAAGGAAAGGATCAGAGACCAGGGGCAGGCGGCCCCCACCATCAGTTCATGTGATTTGTGCTGCCAGGTACCAGGAGGGAAAAAGCAACAAACCTAAAACCAGGGTTGGGAGATTTGGAAAGGCGCCAATGCATCTGGGATCGAGCTGGGGTTTGTAATTTATGGTGACCTCGAGAGTATTCTCTCCAGACATGTCTGCAGTACTAGGTCCACATTAAGTTACATATAGAGAATGCAATTTCTTTGTATATATAATTGCCAATCAAGTGGCTTAACGTCCAGTGAGCTCTTAGCTCTATAAAGGATAGAGATTGATAAACTGTTCAGGGAGTTTGGGGCATGATTGCTGTTCCATTTATACTTTTGAATCATAACAAAACTTGACAAATATCCCCACTGATGTATGTTTTCTTTCGCATTTGTAGATGCTCTTCCATGTGCCCATTACTGGTGCCTTATCAATAAAATACAATGGAATTAATCTAAAACATGAAAGCCAGGAGCATTGCGCCTGCCAGGAGCAGGAGGCAAACAATGGGTGGAAAACCAAAAACTGGCTCATAGTATAGTTTAAAGATTTTAGAATATTCAGAAGCACAGGCTGATCAGCTGAGTGTTGGATTATTTGCTGGTGCAGCCATCATTTACTTGTCTGTATATTGGAGGAAGACCTGCAATCTCATAACAGAACAGCGAAACTGAACCCTTCGTTAGGTTGTTTACCATCTCTTGGAACTGAAATAGCATTTATTTGACACAAACATACTTGCTGATTTGGTTTGAGGCAAACAATATGGAGAGTCAATGCAGAGTTTTACTTGCTGATTTAGTATGATCCAAAGGCTTGAAAGTGAAGATGAGCCAGGCTGCCTTTTTTGATCCATTGCAGATTTGTACTAAGGATTTAGAGGAAGTGGATGTATTAGGCTGTAGAGAAGTCCAGAGCAGATAGTACAATTTCTTGAGTTAGTCAATCACACATTTGTAAACACAGTGTTGGGAAGTATGCAGAACATATCGAATAGACACACACACACATCCACATATGGCAGGGGGAAAGCATTGCAGATCGCTTACAAAAGAATAATCTAAAAATGTATATTTCATACTTTTTACATTGTCTACACCATGAAACCTGTCCACATGCCAAATGTCAGGTTGAGAAGTATGCTCAACATTTCAAACACACACACATTTTCTCTTTTATATATACAGATAAGATGTAAGCTCATTTGGTCTAATAGATGAATCAACAGAAGGGTCAGCTGGAGGAGGAGTTAACAGCTTGTTAAGATTTGAGAAAAGATGTCGAGATGTGAAGACGAAAAACTGTCTGAGGAGATACGGGTCTGAAGAGCATGTGCCTTGCTCCCCACCACTCCTTCTTTCCAACCGTAAGCTGTGTATACTTGTCCATACACCACCATTTGTGGTCTTTCCCAGCATCTTGGTTCTCCTCCTATCTCTACTGGTCCTTTTTTGGGACATGGTAACTCTTTTTATGTCACTACCCTTGTTTCTCCCTTTTGTGGGCCTTCAATGATGTATTCTATGGCCTAATCTTTCTTCTAGTAGTCATCCATCATTTCCAGAGTCTTTATATAGTTACCTTCATATGGAAAAGTCTTTTTGGACATCCATCTTAAGGTAGCTCTTTTCCCTTGAAATCTACCCCTGTGGTGCACAACGATAGATGCAAATGGCATTGTGCCCTTGCTGCTGGGATTTCAGTTGCCACAAACGTTCTGGAGGCACTCATGGCATAGGGGATAAAAGAACAGACATAACAGTTGTCTACAGTGGTTCGTTTACCAACTTTGTGCTTATACCACATGTTATGAGATACACAGTCTGAATCAGTTAAATATGAATTAACCTCACTTAAATTTAGGTCTTCACTGCATCTACTCCTCTTTACTGGTTTGGCAGTGCTTACCACACAACCTGATATGGTGGCCATGACTG
Organism: Ambystoma mexicanum; assembly: GCF_040938575.1. Classification (NCBI taxonomy): domain Eukaryota; kingdom Metazoa; phylum Chordata; class Amphibia; order Caudata; family Ambystomatidae; genus Ambystoma; species Ambystoma mexicanum. The sequence goes on along the minus strand of NC_090931.1, from coordinate 1,054,008,744 downwards.
TCTGGATTGGGGTTACGTTAGTAGGGGTCACAGCTTGTGCATCTATAAAAAAGAATCTTCGTACGAGGATGAGGGTAAAGAGGTAGAGACAACAGAAGGAACAAAATATCACAAATGCACTTTTAATAATGGTACCCATAACTTACTCCTCTTCCGTATCTTATGGTGCTCCAAATGTGGTGAAGAATGTGCCTGAAATTTCTCAAAAATGCGTGATTATGTTGTTAATGTATATTAGATCAAGCCCTATGGGTGTAGTATCATGTGAGTGAAATGAAGAAGTCGTTCCCACACAATACAGATTCTCGTAGCACTCAGCACTTCTATGACAGATGGGTTGCTGCGATTAAGTTGTGGATAAGTTTGGGCCAGATAAAGCAAAAAAGCATGAACAAATAAACCAGGAGGTGCCCTTCTCTCTTGTTCAGACTGTATGATTAATTGAACGAAGTGAGCCTGGAAAGTCAGGGGCCTCTGGGAAATCATGGAACACAGAAATAACAGGTGCTACTTTTACGATGAATAGCTATTTGTAAAGAAGCGTGCCTAATCTAGATGTATGGGAAGTCCGTGCCCTAGTTCTCTTGCTCTAGAGCGTGTGAGATTAGGCGGCAAGTCTTCTGCCTGTCTTTGTCTTGGTTTGGTATTTTGTTCTTCCTCTTGCCTCAAAGCGCCCTCTTCTTCTTCACAGCTGGGAGAGGTCTCTGCCTGACTGGGTTTCACATCTCCAATGTAGTTCCAGGTTCTCTTTGCTCGTATTGTTCACTGCTTGATCGGTTGCTTCCTCCACGGTATAGGGGCCACTAAACATGGGCTTATACCAGGTCCGGGTAAGGTTTTGAAGTAGCACAGAGTCCCCAGGGTGAAGTGGTGGCGGTGCTAAGCAATTTTCACTGGCCTCTGGGATGATGTCCTCTTCGCTCTTCTCTGACCTCTCCCACCATGCCTGCTGTTTGCGAGAAATAAAAGATACACTAGCCATCAAAGAAGCCACGTACTCATACATCTTTTTACAGAACGCATCAGTAACAGAATTGGCATCTGTCAACGCCCTAGTGACAGGAGCCAGGGGTAGTCGCATGTGCTGTCCGGATACCACAGTGTGTAGCATTAAATGGTGGTGGGATTTAGGCTGGTTGCGCAATGCGAATAGGGCTAAGGGCAGACAATGTAGCCAACTGTCATTTTTAGAGTTGCCATTATTTTGGTTATATTTTCTTTAAATATGCCATTTAGGCGTTCACACATCCCATTCGCTTGTGGGTGATAAGCACAGGAAAATGCATGCTCTATCCCCATTAAAGTTGTTATGTGCTGGAATACTTCATTAGCAAAGTGAGGAACATTGTCAGATCGCAGGACCTCACAACCCCTCCCCCCCAGCGTGGGAAAACCTCTCTAAACCAGAAACGTGCAGCTCTAAGAGAATTGGGTGTGAACAAGGACCAGCCTCGATCCATCAGGAAAATTGGCACACAAACACTATTATATAGCTGTAGCCCTGACACACTTGGAGCATCTCTATATAATCTACATGGAGGTTTGAAAAGGACCTAGTGGATGAAGTAAGGCTCCTCTCACTACCCTCAAGAGAATGCCCTGCAGTTAAGCTCTTATGGGTAACACAATTGTCTACAAAGGTGCCAATCTAAGCAGCAAGTATATCCTTCCCCACGTGGGTATGATGGTGTAGTTGTGTGAGTGCAGCCTGTAATAACGACAGTGGCATCAACAGCATGCCTGTACTTTCCTGTCGCCATAGGGCGTTTGATGTAGAAATAGAGCATTCACTTCTCACCCATACTTCTTTTTCCTCCCTGGGTGTACTTTCCTGTAACTTAATTATCTGTGTCACAGGTAACGGGCTGTAACCTTGCTGAAACACCATAGCGCACACAAATACATGTGCGGGATGGAGTTTCAAAGTCAGAAATATCAACAGAAGATGCTGCATGCTTTGCTTCTGCGTCTGCTGCTTCATTACCCCTGGAGATCGGATCGTCCCCCCTCGCGTGGGCCTGGCACTTCACGACTGCTATGCCTACTGGGACTTCAAGCGCCTCTATGAGTCATGCCCAATAGGGGCGCCTGCTGCACTAGCGTGCCATCAGCACATCAGAAGCCCCTTCTCTGCCACTGTGACAATCCAGAGTGTACTGTAGATGTCATGTAGTCAGAGTCTGAATAGACTGTCATTTCCTGGTCCTTGCTCTGCTCTAATGCCAATATAAGAGCCACCAATTCTGCTGCTTGCGCTGAAAAATGTGAGGGTAACCGTGTGCTTGCTACAACTTCAGCTGTCCCATCTGCCTTTATTTTCACTACCGCCATCCCAATGTGTCTCTCCCCAATGGTCTGGTCTATCGTCGAAGAACTGTCAATGTAAAGCACTTCCCCACCCCTCAAGTGGCTTTTCTCCCACTCTCGGAAGGTCATCATACTGCTCCATGTATGTGGTGCAATCGTGCATGTAGTCTCTTTCCTTTATTGGTTTGGCTACAAATGTCGCTGGTTTAACTGTCCTGCATCTTACTGTCTTTATGGCTGGATCCGATAGTATTACCTCGTACCCTGAAGCCCTCTGTTTGGACATAGTACTCTTGGAGAGCATGCTCCACAAAAAGGGTTGTGCTACACCCCATTGTGATACTCACTGACTCCTCTACTGCAAATGTAGCAGCCAGAGCTTGCTCACAAGGGTAATGTCCCCTCCTTACTGGATCTAATTTCCCACTATAGTATTACAATGGATTGTGTCCTAAAGTAGTCTTCTATGTGAGCACCGTGGTCATCACTGCTCCATTAGAGTGTTAGAACAAATAAAATGTGTCCTGATAATCTGGGATTCTAACACGGGAACTGTGCATATTGCTTTCTTCAGCCCCTCAAATGCATCTGTTATCTCTTCTGTCCATTGCAGTGCCCTCCCTTCTTTGTGCTTCTTTGAGTGCACTTAAGAAATGCCTTGTGTATGTGCCATTGTCAAATACCCAAGCGCTGCAGTAATTACTGACACCTAAAAACTGTTGCAACTGTCTCACTGTCATACGTGTTGGCATCCTGTGGATTGCATGGGCCCTTTCTGGTGTCACTCTCTGCCCTTCCTGTGATTTAGCTGTCCAATGTAGAGCACCTCCTTCTGGCAATACTTGATTTCACATTATCTACCTTGTACCCTTTCTCTGCTAATACTTTCAACATGTGCACTGAGTCATTTCTGCACTGCATTTCTGACTTGCCGCAAATTAAAATGTCGTCAACGTACTGTATGACGGTAGTTTTCAATTGTATGTTGCCTAGATCCATCTGGAGGACCCTATTGAATATGGAAGGTGACTCACAGTACCATTGTGGGAGCCCAGTGTGTTTCCACTTCCGGTTTCTATATAGGATGGAAGTCAAGTCCTGTGACTCTATGTGAAGTGGTATAGAGAAGAAAGCATTCTTCAAATCTATTACCGTGAAGTGGGTAGCTTCCATGGGAATGCTACATAGAATTGTCACTGGGTTTGGAAATAAAGGAAATTCTGCCTCAACAATCTGGTTCAAAGGACGCAAGTCCTGTATAAAATGCAATTACCCCCTGTTGCATTTTTCCCAGGGTATACTGTGGTATTGCACTGTGATTCTGATGGTACTAGAATGCCCTGTTTCACTAATGCTGCAATTGTCTTATAAATGCCCTCATCTGCCTCTGTTGATAAGGGATACTGTTTTGCCCTTGTTAAAATTTCTTCTGGTTTAAGCTTTATCTTTACGACCCCTATCCTTTTCAGTAGCCCTACATCATAGGGACTTGTGGTCCATAAGACACTGGGTACCCTTCCCATGTCTTCCTTGAGAAATGGTGGTGGTGCTTTCTGCAACATAACCATTCTCTGTGGTACTCCCTATGGTGTATTCTCACCCAATATGTAATGCTGATGTCAAATACCACTTTGTGATCTGATCGATCGTCCTGGAACAGTTCTTCGTCAGTCACGTCAGTCAACCTGTACCCTTCCCCTACTGCAATCACTGTCCTCCTGGATCGTCCTGTGTCATCTGTCCCATGTAATGTTATCCTGTCTTCCCCCACTATAACCGACCGAGTTCTATTGGGACTATCATCTCCTCAGACTCGTCTAATGGAACTTCTGGCCTGAATATATACTCTTTGGGTACTCGCCATAGCTTTCTCTGAATCCCTGCAAGCCATCCTATCAATACCTCCACTCCATATTGGAACAGTTCAATGTCTGCTGGCACCCCCCTCTGTACCTTGTGCCCACAATATGCCAGAATAACCTCTCTCACATTCATGTAATAAATTCCTGGTGTTGAACACACTATCCCCTGGTCTGTAAATGAGATGGTCATATTGAGCTTACTCATTATGTCTCTTCCCATTATGTTCACCGGTGTCTTTCAGGAATACAATAGTGGTAAAGCTAAGTCATGCTCCCCTATAGAGAGAGTTTGTCTATAAAAGGAACCAAATCCATCGCCCCAGAGAATCCCTGCGCATTCATGGCATTGCCTGACATTGGGTATCTCCCTTACTTGACACAGAATCTAGTTGCCCTCGTGTCCACGAGAAAGGAAAAAGTCTTGTCATCTATCCTCACCCCTATATGTGGTTCCTCTGCCGGGCTGGGTGTAACCTTATAGGATTTAACACATCAGGTCCGTCTGTGGACTGTCCTGTTGTGGGTATAATGACATCCCTGTCCCCGAGAACAGGTTGCCCCCCACAACAGTCACCCCCATCCTCTCAATGGGAGTCGATCCCATGAAGTCTGCGAGTGTTGGTGCCCTGCATACTGCTGTGCTGTTTGGGGTGGCTGCATGTGTCTCTGCATCTGTGGTGCAGGTGGTGCCTGTGGGTATGGCTGTATGGGTCCCTGCATTTGTGGTGCTTGTGTCATAAGCATGTACTCATCTTGGGTCTATGCCTGTCACTGTGTTTGGTCCTGGGTCAGTCTGTTCTGCCTGATGTGGGTTGGTGCAGCATTCCCCCATTCTGTTACATCCCACATCTGCATCTACATGCTTGAGAAATGTGCCCTATATGTCTGCACACCCAACACTATGGTGGTCCCCCCATTGGTCTCTGATAGCCCCCTTGGAACCCCTCTGGTCCTTGCTGTATTTGATGTCCATTCCCTCTTCCCCTTGGTGCTCCTCCTTTCCCTCTAAACCCTTGGTTCATGTCCACCAGCCCTGCAATACCGCGCAAAGCCTCGCCCTGTGAGTGGTGGTCTGTGCTACGGAAGCAGGGCACTCCTCCTTCCGTGCTGGTTAACATCGCCCCTTCCATTGTATACTTTGATCATTTCTTCTGCACTAGCTTTGCTTCCTCCTGTTTTCTGTCCTCACGCTTTTTTCTTGAATTCTCTTGCATTAGCCTACAATAGTGTACTATAGTAAGCTGAATTTCTGGCCAAGATTTGGCCTCCATTCCCACTAGTTTCTTAAGCTGCTTTTTCACCTGTTCAGGTAACCCCTCACACAATATATGATAACAATAACCATACTGTTTTGTCCCATGGTTCACGCGTCTCCAACCTCCATTTCTCTTGTATATATTGAAGTGGATACTCTTCCTCCCTCATTGTGTGAGCCATAATTGCCCTAATGTCCGAGGTATCTGGGTACTGCACCCTTAGAGCGTGCCCCACGGTAAACCATTTTGTGCCATGCTCTGTACTGTTACTCCACGGTAAGCAGATATTTTCCATACATCGCCTGCAACCTCCCAGAGAATTGCTGAAAGCCAACTCTTCATTTTACCCCCGCTAATGTCGGTCCTGCTGTCAGTCTCTCTAGCTCATGTATCCACTTCCCAGCCCCAGCAGTCAACAATGGTTACTTGCATCTTAAAATTGTCTTTGTCCATCTGCTGCCATGGTATATATTGAAGTCGCCCTCCTCCCTTCTCTAATAGTGGGCACTGTGTCAGTCCTATCCCTCCGCTTTGTCTCCCGATGCCTTTGGTGGCAGTAAACGCCCTTGTCATTTCTCCTTTCTTCCACCCTGGCAGATCTCTAAGCCTCTGTGCATATCGGGTCATATTTCCTGTGCTGTGCAATATATATCTTAAGGACGCAGTAGCCGTCCCCCTTTATCTTCCCTGAGCCCATCCATGGCTTTTTTGTCTCCCCATACTGTATCTCTGTCTGGGCTTGCCCCTCAGGAACGGTGAGAGGGTCTTTCCTCTTTGTCGTCCTCACCCCCCAATAGATTGGCATCGGACCCTGAGTCTCCATTGGTACTAACAAATGTCCTCCTGAAAGCTAGGCCTCCTTAATACCGCGTCTCCCTGCTGATTTCCTCCTGATTGACCTATACTTCTGTGTTCCCCCCTCATGGAGAGATCGATCTCATCTCTGTCTATCTGTGGGTAGCCCTGATACTTTTCCCACTTCTGTCTCATTCTCTACTCCCTTGTGTCTTTTTCCTTGTCATCACTAAAACGTGCTAAACCCATCTTTACTTGTGCTGCCCTTAAAGAGCTTCCCTCCTCTTCTTTGTGTTGTCACTCCCTAAGTAGTCACTTGACTTCTAACTTCCTCCTTTATTTGCACTTGCCTTTCCCTTGCAGCTTCTGCCTTTCTTTTCGCTATGTCCTCAAGCTCTCTCTGCCTTCTCGCTTCCCACTCCTCTCGCGCTTCTACTTTCTGTTTCTCTCTGCTCATCCTTTCCTTCACACCCCTTTCCTTCACACCCCTTTCCCGTCTTTCTTCTTCCTCCATTATCTCTGTCCATTCTCTAGCCTCTTCTGTGTCTTTGCTACTTGCAACTTCCCTGCTTACACACCCTGTGCCTCCTGCATCCTCCATGTCCAATTTAACCTTAGTCGCCTGTTCAGCATCGCTTTGCCCCTCCCTCTTACTATATGCTGGAGGAGCAAATGTGGGATTGGTGTATCCCTGATAACATTTATCCCTGATAACTGTGCTCTAACTGTTACAAAATGAATACAATAAATACTGTGAGGGCATGCCCAGACAGTTTTCTTTTATATCTATCCAATCTTGGCAGAGAAGAATTATTCCATGACAATCATGTCATCAATGAGATTTGTGATGTCATCTTTTATGTCCTGGGTGTTAGTCTTAGCAGTGCACGGTGGTGCCGCGAGTTATGGTTGTTTAGCTTACCATAACTCACGAATTTCTGGGGTTTTTCGATTTTACTTGAAACCATAACATTCTTTTAACAAAGTTTTTTCTTTGAAATTCATAGGTTTTTATTAGTCCAACATAACCATAATGTCCCTTTAACAAAGTTTTTTCAGTGAATTTCAAAGGTTTTTAATAGTGCAACTTAACCATAACATCCCCTTAACAAAGTGTTTTCATTGAATATATATATATATATATATATATATATATATATAAAAAACTTATGTGTGGTTTGAATATTAAATAAATAAATACATCTTTACCTTTACAAACTAGCCTGATTCCTGGTTCAGTGTGACCTGGGGGGTATTTTGAGACGGGTGTTATATGAGTGGTATATCATTCATAATATTGAATTTATAGACACAAAAATAAATAAGGGTTTCATTGCGCACTACATGCCAGGTGAGACTTGGGTGTGTGCCTGATTGAAATCCCTTACAATCTGCAGCTCTGCCTAATTTTCACTACTTCATTGATTAACCATTTGTGGAGTAGTTGGGCTTACACTGTATTTTGTTGTGCTGTCTCCTGACAGATAAGGATAGTATTGAATCTGGTAACAAGCTTTAACAAGAGGTCAGATGTGTTGATGAGTGACTGGGTGTCAAATGAGTTGCGAGTGACATGATTCAGTTCCCGGAGGTGGTCTTAGTTATGCTTTTCTTAGGGTGTAGTCCAATGAGGGATGGAACGTGAGCAGAATGAGGTCGGACCAGGATATGGTCGTGGGGGGGGGGGGGGGTGGATGGAATGTTTATCCTTTGATAATGAGGGTGAGGGAGTGGCTTGTACAGAGGTTAGAGTCGATGAAGTGGGATATAGGATTGCCATTGTCATCCGATTCTGAGGTTTGGTTTTTGTTCTCTGCACAGATGCCAACCTCGCCAACATAGAATAAATCAACAACATAGTGGTCAGTATATGCATGCAAGCTGTCAAATAGATGTATCCTTCGAGTCTCTGGGATTTGATACAATGTCAGCATCCCTGAGACAGACGTCTAAGGCCCACTTACTATGTGAACAAGTGAGAGTGTCTCATGATAAATGTATAAAATAACCCACTCTGGATATGACTGCCATGAAAACAAAAAAACTGTGAATCATTTTGGAGTTGGACGTGCTCCGTAATGAAGGGAAGGGAGACCTATCTTGATGTTGGCCAAATGGATTGGCATGCACAGTGTGATGTTAGTCTTCTGTTATGCTGTGGAGGACTACTGATTTGCCATTATTTTTTATACAAGAATTTGGCACATCAATTATAGGGAAAATAAAGAAATGTGATATGGGCACATTGCCAATCTGTGGCATATCGTATTGAGAAAAACAGCAGATCGCCTAATGGCTGGGATTCCTAATGGTGATAATAACTAATGTTTTTCAATGTTTTCCTGGTGTCTTCTGGGAAGGCCCACAATGTTAGTACATATTTACAATTGCTGTGCATAATCACTTCCAGAACTAAACATTTTCGAATTCTTAAGTATGTACACAAAATAAAAGTACATACTTAAATGTAAAACGATTAAAGCCTATGTTTGATGGAAAAAAATAGAAATACTGCACCCTTCGTAAGAAAAAATACAAACAATCCTCCTTGGCAAACCGCTGATTTGCAAATCTCTAAATGCAGGTTTCCAAATCAAACACATTTTCTTTTAAGACAAACATTTTCACATCACAAAAGTATGCGAAGCGCCACCCTTTTTAAATGTGAACAGTCCATGAAGATATGCATTTCAGGTGTGTTGACGAAGGCAATAGGGTGCTACACTTAACAATGAAATGATTTAATTGCCTGTTGTTTCGAATTTAACTTCCAATATGTTTTAGGATAAAAAAAAATAATACAAAAATCCGGTCCTGTCAATTTGACTTCTGGTTTGTATCTTCAAAAACATTGAAAGTGACACCAATCCAACACCTTTGGATGCTTATTATTTTGTCAGTGTCACGGATGTAATGTCATGCACAGCCTGTAGCTTTTTCCTCTCTCCCTGGAATCATCGACAGCTGCTTGTAGATAATTATACTGTCACTGCTTGTTATATTAGAAAGGAAAACACTGCTCTGACAGATTCCAAGACTCCAGATTTGTCATACCGTTTTTTCATTCAACGATTATTCAATGTATTAAGCGGATTGCTCTCTCACACACGATCCTTGATAATATTTCAGATCTATAATCAGAGAGGCTTGAAAAGACATTGGAGATGTGACATGGATTCGCTGAACGAGATTTTTAGCTGGTAAAATAGGGTAACACCATTAGATAAATTGTCAAGTATACCTTCCCTCATTGGGGAGACAATAGCGTACATCTAGTAATTTGACTATCAAAGAAAAACGCGCGTAGGGATCCAAGCGTTGAAGCAATCTATTTAAAAAATACAAATGGTACGTTTAGCCAATGCGTTTCACAGAAGCATACGGATCGCGCCTAATGGATCTGCTGCCGACATCTGTTTGGCCAAATATAAACGCAAATTGTGGACATTTTTCTGCATGGGCAATCCTAAAATTAGTTCACTTCAGTTGTTTGTAACTTTATAACGCAAGAGGAAACTGTCCAAATGGGAACAAGCAAGCCATCTAAAAAAGGACCTGGGGGAAAACGGGGGACTCATGAATCAGGGAAAGAAAGAGGAAAAGCAGCAGGCTGATTACGAGGTGTCAAAGCTGCCAGGAGCAAGAAGGTGATAGCAATCAGGGGTGAGAAGAGTGCGGCATTCGTGCGGGGCAACTAATTATCCGTCTCATTTGAGGAGAGCAGCATTCGAGGCAGCAGCGTCCGCCTTCTGAACGGTGACAGATTGGCGCGGAGGAGAAAGGGAGGTGTTAAGACAATGGAGCCCAGGCACAGCAAGAGAGCTCCGTTGCTGCTGCTGAATACTAATCAGCTTCACGCAGGCGCACTCCCAATGGGCTGGTGCTGTATTCTTCCCGCCAGCACTTCCCCTCTCTTCCGCTGTTACAGAATTTTTCCTGTTGCTTGGCACCTTGCCACGTACAGATATGCTGCAGTGATAGTAACACGACTGGATTAATGCCTCTAGAAAGGGCACACACCAGATCCCACCCCAACTAATCTGGCGGAAAACGCCCGTTCCAAAATGGCCACCTGTAAACGATATTATTATAGTAGCCATCTTGAAAGGGACGCAATATAATAAATCATGATGAAGATGGCTACCACTTTTTAATACAGGTCGGTTAGTGTGACGTCAATCGAATTAAATGCTTTCTATGAATTACCAAACGAATGATGTATTTGTTTGAGAGAATTTCTGTTGCATTTGTGAATGGAAGGAGTGTACCAATTAAGAGCCTTTCGATATAAAACTAGCAGGAAAACGAATTTGAATCGTATGTACTTCTGAAAGAGTTCTCAAGTATCCCAGTAACATGCATAAGAAAGCCATTCAGTCAGGGACCTCGATTCACCAAAATGACAGAGGTAGCAGAAGTAACATCACCGGGCTGATGACATCTCAGGAAGTGATGTCACTTGACCTTTGACCCAGGTGGCATTAGTTCCTCTTTAGCCCTTGCTACATTACCGAACATTGCTTGCAAGAGTAAAAAAAGTTCATAAACAACATTTTAAAATCTGAAACTGACAAGAATATTTAAAATACCAACCACATTGTAACAAGGGTGCTGCTTCACCCTGGATGGGGTCATGATATATTTATTTTTTGTATTTGTAGAGCACACTACCGCCTGCAGGCATCAAAGCACTATAGAGGAGCATAAGCAGGCTTAATTCAGGGTTACAAGAATGCAGCGCAACAACAAAAAATCTTGGTACATGTTGCTCAGTGGCATATACAGAGATACATATAGAAGTACAGGTGCAGTGGCATACAAAGAGCTTGGTTTTGATAGCTTTCCGAAATGCTGAGTGAGAGTCAGTTGACCTAATGCAAAAAGGGAGGGCATTCCAAAAAGTGGCGGCCATGGTTGGGAAGCTGGTCCCGTTCGCACAGACTCTGCAGGTTTTAGGTACGGTGATCCTGTTGGAGTATACCTCTCTGGTTTGCCTGGAAGGACTAGGTTTGGAAATCCTTTGGACCAAGTAGGGAGGGGCCAAGTCATGGACGCACTTGTGAGTTAGGGCAAGGGTTTTGAACACAATCCTTTCCTTGACTGGAAGCCAATGGACCTGCCTCCTGATCTCCGAGATGTGGTCCCTTCGTGAGATACCTGTAGCAGCCCTAAGGGAGTTGATTTGTACTAGTTGGAGTTTGGCAAGATTCTTACGAGAGGTTCCAACAAAGAGGGCATTACAGTAGTCCAGTCTGGACCCAATTGCTCTAGCAATGGTAAGGGAGTTTTGTTGGGATAAGAAGGGTATAGCTGCATTAAGAAGTTTAGAGTGGTAGGCAGAGGAGGATACTATGGCATTAACCTGCCTCTCCATCGACAGGCTCGGGTCCAGGTACACGCCCAGAGTCTTGACGGCTTGGGAGACGGCGACGGGATGTTGTCAACAGTGAAGGAGCAGTATTGTTTGTCCAATTTACCCAAGGTGGACGGAGATTCAATCAACAGAAGTTTGGTCTTTTCTCTGTTGAGGCAAAGCCAATTTTCTGCCATCCAGGATTGGATTGTTGAGTAGATGGAGTTCAGGGAGTTCAGGTCGGACAGATAATCACCCAAGAGGGGGATGAGCACCTGGGTGTTATCTGCATAGTTGGTGTATGAGATGCCCAGGGCATCAAAAACTTTGAACGGAGGCCTCGTAAAGAGATTATAGAGAGTAGGAGCTATGCATGAGCCCTATGGGACCCCACATTTGATGAGACTAGGGTCAGCACATGATGGTTCAGAGAAGACCTTCATCCCTCTTTCCTGTAGGAACAAAGTTATCCAGTCACAGGCCCTCAGGGAGAAGTTAGCCGCAGAGGAGAGGTGGTGGCACAGGGTCTTGTGGTCCACCAGATCAAAGGCAGTGGACAGATCCAGGAGAAGAAGGAGCGCAGGTTTGCCTGCGTCTCTGAGGTCCTCCATTTGCTTTTTGAGGTCAAGCAGGGCAGTTTCAGTGCCATGGCGTGGCCGCAATCTGGACTGCCGCAGACCGAGAAGATGGTTATCCTCAAGGAATTTTTGAACTTGCAGGTAGGCTGCTTTGTCCAGGATTTTTAAAAGAAAGGGGACGGTGGTAATAGGCCTATAGTTCCCTGGGACCAATGGGTCAAGGGAAGTTTTTTTTAAGAGCGGACGAGCCCACGCTTCCTTGAATCCCGTAGGGACATGTCCAGGCTGGAAGGATGAGTTGATGAAGGCAGTGATAAATAGGGCAAGGGATTAGACCCAATAGTACAACATAGGCCTCGGCTACTATAATGCAGATGATGGCATCATTTGGACTGAAGAATGACCAAAACAACATAGAATTCATAAAATGGACATTCTCTCCTGCGTCTTCTGTTTTCTTTGTTGGGCTGAAAGATCAAAATCATTATAAATGGTCCTCTCAGAAGGCTGCCATTTATAAATAGCTGTCAACACACAGAAATGCCCCACAAGCCTGCAATGCAGCCTTAATTTCTTCTCAGGATCAATCTCCTAAGGAGTTTGCTCAAGAAATCAAGTGTGCATTTCCCAAATTTCTCGATGTGTCGATACAAGGCGCGGTTTAAAACATCATTGTTCCATGCCCTTCCAAAAAATTTACTAACTCAGTTTGTGACTTCGATGACTCAAGAGGTTTCGAGTGGATTATCACCAAAGCTATGATGATCTATGAAGTACTGAACTCAATAACTCACAAAAACAACAAAAAAGAACCCTATATTAACTCCTGCTCCAGTCACCATTAAGGTAGCTGAGATGAAAAGTACTTCTCAGCTGGACCTAGAGACCCGGGGTTCAAAGACATATTCCTCTGCTGTTAAGGATCGTCACAGACAGAGAAGACCCTGTGTTTAAAGCCAGTCTACTAATCCTCCATCTGCCTTGCGAAATACTAATCCCACCAAATCAGACTTATATTAGTCCTCAATATTTAGTTCTTAGTCCTATTATGGGCTACAAATATGTTCCTCCTTTGGAGAGAAATTGTCAGAACCAAGGATTAGGTTCCAAGGGAAATATTATTCAGGATCTTCCTAGGGAACTAAGCCAACCACCATCTCCTAGAAGCAATTACCACCTCCTCCTCCTATGTTGCAGGATAACAGATCTCAGTACCAGAGTGAGTGGGAACCAAGCGATACATATAACAACAACAGTTACAGGTAAGTAACTTGTTCCTTATTCATAATTATAACAATATTAATCATTGTATCACTTTTTTATAACCATAAGGAATGCATATTTGGTATTAAAGAGGAGGCTCTCAGCTTCGAAATGCATCCAGCCCCATGTTTCTAAGTTATATCGTTGAAAAGCTGAGTCAAATTTGTTCTATGCATAGTGTAATATTTGAATTATGACCTGCATTTGCCCTATGAACAGCGTCTTGTGCTTCAGGACATGACTCATGTAAGCAAGTCCTTATAATGGGTTCAGTGAAAGACTGATTTGAGATTACAGGCCTGCTTCGTTCTCCTCCTAACGGGTGGCGGCTAGTTTTATTGCAATGCAGAGTTCAAAAGGTGCCACTTTTAATGGATGATTTTTCTTTTGAAGCTCAATAATAAAACAATCAGGTTCAGACCAACAGATGCTAATTGCCAGCCATGCTGCAAATCTTGAGATATTAAACCTTTAAGTTATGTTCTTTAAGAGTTGGCTGGAAAATACTACTAACAGTGAGGGCTAATTTGCGCTGAGGTGAAACTCTGGTTTCTGAAGTCCGCACAATATTGAGCTGACAGTCACACAAGAGTCAAACCAATACTAAAGTACAACTGCTTTATGACATATTTACAATATAGGATATTATGCACAACCCATCATGTTTTTATAAACTTTATGCAATAATCAGACAGTGGTTGGGAAAATAAATAAAAAATGGCATTAGAAAGACTCTTAATGAACTGATGATTATTTTCCTTCACTTGATGTGTGGTAGGGAAACTGCATAAACACGCCATTCAAATGACTTGACAATATCCCACCACTTAACTTTTGTCATTAAAGATATTTATGTTTGCAGTGATGTTCTCTGATTAGCAGAATTATATTTTTGGCACATTTGGGACTTTAATATTTTCGGATGTTAAGTTTCAGTGTGGCAGGCACAGGTATTTATTTATTTATTATTTCCATTGTATAAGCACGCAAAGCCCAGGGGCATCTATGTAGTGGTAACAGACATGTTAGGATAGTTGTATTATGTTAGTTGAACAAGTGAGTCTGTAGACGTTTTCAGAAGCAGTAGTAAGGTGGTTCCTAGCGCAGACACAGGGGTATGTTGTTCCAGAGGTTAGCTGCCACGACTGGGAAGCTAGAGCCCCTGACTATTTTGCGTCTGAATTTGGGTTTTTACCAGACAGTGGCTCTGGGTGGATCTCAGGGTTCTGGATAACGTGTGAGGAAGGATTTTCTGGGCAAGGTAGGGTGGAGCATTATTAGACATGAATAGGGAGAGTGTTTTTACCTTGGAGCTTTACAGCATTTCCTGCTGTAAATCTAAAGTTACTTAAACTCAGTCTTTGGGGCAAAATGTACTCGCGGCCCAATATTGTTCCTGAGATTGTTTTGTTTGTGGCACTATCCATGCTGTGTTTTGAGTGCTGCCTTTCAGATGCACAGGTGACTGACTATCGGCGTCCCACAGATGTACCCCATTCGTTGCAATGGAAATATTACATCAGTGAAGCAGGAACATTCACTATTCTGGCACCTCTCACTTTTAATTCAGATAGTATTACCTTTTCCTTTGATTCTCCCCACAAATGACAGGACTGTTTGTGTTGCACCCTTTCCCAGGGGATGTCCCAGGGAGTGTTCATGTCTCCTGGAGGAACATAACAACGTTTCTCAGGAGGATCATAGTGGGGCTTACTGTGCAGGACCCAACATGCTTGTTTTTGGTACACCCGTCCCAACCAGCTTAATGCCCACCAGGATCTGCCAGGAAGGAGTCACTGTCCCACAAAATGACACTTATCTGACATCACATTTATGTACCTGTATAACTGCAGTCTCAGTACTCACCATGTCAAATTAGACCTGTCTTATATTTTGATTTTAATAACTGCAACCAGAATCCTGGGTTGCATATTCATGATGTTTCGAACCAGGGGTTCCTACAGTTAAGAATGCTATCTGTGTCTGTTGGAACTTTGGGTTCCAGTAGCTGTGTTCGGGAATGCACTTGTGACCTTTGGACTTGCTCTCTTGCCGCTGTTGGGGACATGAGGAGACAGTCACAGCAAGGTACATGTGCGCATTATGCTTTTTACCACAGATCATTATGAATGTAGGGTCCGATTAGCATATTCTGCTTTCAGAAGCAGAATTATCATCATCATTTTATTATTAAAAAGCAAAAAAGCTCAGGCTATTTTACACTTGCCGATCAGCTGCCCTCTACACTATGGAATCTCATTGGTGCCAGAAGTTTTCCAGAACACTATTCAAAGTGTGCTCACGGGTCTTGATGACACCCTCAATATCAGTGGTATACACTGCCACAGAAGACACACGTTTTTAGAGGTTAGGTGCCATATTTGAATGCCTCTAAGAGTATTTCTTCACACTTCATTATGAAAAATGTGAATACTTACAACCTACTTTGGAGTTTGTTGGCTACATCTTTGAAGCAATTGAATGAAACTGTATCCCAAGAAAGTCAGCAATAGCAAGCCAGCCCTATGCCCCATGCCCTCATTCAGTCTCTGAACTTCACTGTCTTTTTAGACATGGCGACCTACTGTGGATGGTCCAATCCAAAATTAGCCACAATCACAGAGCCTTTGAAACTTCTATTAAAAGCCCATGTGAAATGGTAATGACTGAACATCATCAACATTAATTTCATAAGACAAAAGACAACCTATTGTGTGACATCACAATGGCCTATTTCAATATCAAAAGAGAGAGCTGCTGGTGGATGTCAGCTTGTGTCACCTTAGAGTGGCTTTGGAACAAGTAGATTCGGAGGAACACTATGTTTGTTTGTTTATTTATTAGTAGCGTGCACCAGACCCAAGGGTATCAGGGCGCGAGGACAAGAATACTTTAAGCTTACAAGTTGCAGGGTTACATGGTCACATAGGTACATGTTAATACGAATACAGCAAGTAGTACATATACATTTACAAGTAAGGATATACAGTAGAAGAGCAGGGTCCAGTTTGGTTGTGAATCAAATGTCTGATATAGCTAGAACTTATAGGTCATTTTCTTTAAGCCACTTGATAATGTTAAATCTAAAGTGTGGGTAGGATTGGTCAGTTCCTAGTAGGCAGGAGGCAGTTACACAATTGGGCTGCTTTGACAGGGAAACTATTCCCTTTGGTTGTAGTCATTTTGAAAGGTGGAACAGATAGGCAGTTTGTGTAGGCCTCTCTAGTAGGTCTAGTTGTGCCTCTTCTTTTGAACCTCTCTGTCATGTAGCTCGGTGCTAGGTTATTGAGGCATTTGAATGTTAGGGAAGCAGTTTTAAGCTTAATTTTGTCAGCAGTGGAGAGCCAGTGGGATTGTCTTCTAATCGTTGATATATGTTCTCTTTTGGGGATTCCTAAGGCTGCTCTAAGGGCATTGTTTTGCAATATTTGGATTTTCTGAGTAATGTATTTGTTGGATCCCAAGTAGAGAGCATTGCAGTAATCCAGTTTGGATAGCACGAGTGCTCTTGCCAGTGTGATGCAGCTGATTGTGGAGAGGTATGGTTTTGCTGATCTGATCAACTTGCAAGTATAGGAAGTGGCATGTGCCATAGCGTTCACTTGCTTTGCCAGGTTAAGGCTGGATACTAGTGTTTTTACCTCCTTGGCCACTTTAATTGTATGGCCGTCTATGACAAAGGATGAGTAGTCTTGGTTGAGTTTCTTAATGCTAGGTGCAGTCCCTAGTATGATGAACTCTGTTTTGTCATCATTCAGGCATAGACTGTGGCATGCCATCCATGCCTGGATGATGAGGTATATCCTATTCACCAAGGCCAAATCCTGTTTATAATCCCCAGAAAGTGGGATGAGAATCTGGGGGTCATCTGCATAGTTAGTGTAGGAAGGTCCAGATCATCAAACAGGGCCTTAGTGAAGATGTTATACATGGTAGGGGAGACGCATGATCCCTGGGGACACCACACGTAATGGGAGCAGGGTCTGCGGCTGCAGAAGTAGAGAAGACCCTCATAGTTCTTTCACTTAAAAATTATTTAATCCAAGTTATAACATGTGAAAAAAAAATACGCTGCTGAATCTAGGTGGTTACAGAGCACTTTGTGATCCACCAGGTCAAACGCTGCTGAAAGATACAGAAGGAGAAGCATGGCAGTTTTTCCCTGGTCTCTAAGCTCGTCGATCTGGGCTTTGAGACCAATAAGTGCTGTTTTGGTACCGTGTTGTGGTCTGAAACCTGATTGCCGGTTGCCTAGGAGTTGGTGCAGCTCTAGGAATTTTTGGATCTGTAGATAGGCCACTCTATCTAATATTTTTAGCAGAAATGGCACTGTGGTGATCGGCCTGTAGTTTGTGGGTATGGCCGGGTCCAGTGTTTGCTTCTTAAAGAGAGGGAGGACCCAGGATTCCTTGAGATTGCTTGGTATCATGCCTGAGGAGAATGAGGCATTGATAAGTTTAGAGATAAATGGGGATAAATCTCTTGCAGCGTCATTTATTATTTGTTGCTGGGCAGTTATCACCTCGACAATTTGAAGGTTTAATCGATAGTATTATTTTTTCAGCCTCCAGTATGGAGACTTTCAAAAAGTTAAATCTTTGTTCAGGTTTGGCGGTGATGAGTGATTTGTCACTTTGGGTAGTTGTGGGAGGTATGTTTAGTTTTTTCTTGTCAATTTTGACTTGGAGGGTAGCAATTTTATCACTAAGGGCCTTCTGAATGTTGGAGCACCAAGTTTTATTTTTGAGACAGTTATCAGGTACCGGGATAGGGTTCTCTAGTTCCTTTAGTATTGTGAAAAGCTCCTTAGTTCCTGATTTTGCTTGTATTATTCTATTGTCAAAACCTTTTTTTTGTCTCTCCCTATTTTTGTTTTGTATTTTGTGGAAGAATTAATAAGGGCTACTTTGTTTGCCTCTGATGGTTCTAATGTCCAAGATGATTCACACCTACATTTGTTTTCCTTAGTGATTTAAGGTATGGGGTAAACCAGGCATTTAGATGTGCTCTAGGTTTGCTGTTTCTCATTTTCAGAGGGGCAGGCATTGGCCATGGCTGTATTGAATTAGTTAACTAGAGATGTTGGATCTAGTGTGTCAGGTAGCGAGTTTAGAGTGGGGAGGATCAGTGGTAATAGACTGTCTGTGGTTATATTTTTTTTTATTCCTTGTTACCATGGGAGCTGCTTATGTATTATCTTGAGGTTGGATATTTTTAGCGTCTACGGAGAAGGCTATAAGAGCATGATCTGTCCATACTTGTGGGCTGATGGAAGTGATGGTTATGTTACATTTGTGGTCAGCTACCCAGTCAAGTGTTCAACCTTTCTCGTGGGTAGGCTGTGTCACTCTTTGGGTAAAACCAAGCTCTGAGAGGACATTGGCTATATTAGTCGCTTGCACATCTTTGTGATCATTGAAGCCCAAGTTCATATCTCCTAGTCGGAGGGCTTGTGAAGAATTTCTTAGGTAGTCTGAGAGGATCATAGAGATGTCCTCTTCGAAGGATCCAATGGGGCATGGTGGTCTATAGATAAGGTGTATGTTGATAGTTTGTGAATTAGATGTTAGGAGTTTGACAGTTAAGGACTCGCAAGATTTGGTGTGCAGGGGCGTTTCTGTTCTTATTGTTAGATTAGTTTTGGCAATAATGGCAATTCCTCCTCCGTGGGAGTTAGTTCTATCTTCTCTAAAGATAGTGTAATTGGGGGGGCCTAGCGAGCATCAGGGCCGGGCCAGCCGCTTTGTGTAGACAGGTTTCGATAATAGCTAAGAAGTCATAGTTACCTGTTTGTATAATATCTGTTATTTCTGTAGCATGGGATATTAATGATCTAGCATTAATAAGTGCTCCTTTAAGGAAAGTGTTCGGTATTGGTAACGTAGGACAGGCGGGTCTGTTGTTTTTGACTAGACTAGTTCGTAGTTTGTAATATTTTTCTGTATTGAGGTTAAGGTTGGTATCGGCACTTGTTAAGGAATAGTTTTGTTTAGTAGAATCCTTGTGACAATTTCTACTATTGGCACATGTGCTATGATACCTGACAGACGGTTCATATATTTCTGGTAGTCTTGAGCGTAATTTGGAGTTCCTACTTATAAGGTCAGATGGGATGTTAGTTCTTATGAGGTTAGGAATGGGTACCTTTTCTAAAGGCTGTTCAAAGTCTAGGGTGGCTAAGTGTTTTATGCACAAACTGAACAAAGTAGTTCTAAATGCAACAGAGTTGCTGAGATATAGAATACAAAATATATTGCTTCTGTGAAGCTACTGGAACATCCCACATAGATCCACGTGATGCAGTCTAGCAACTGCAAGGGTATGGAAGGAAGGAGGAGTATGACACATAGGTGGCATGTTTGTGGGCAAAGACTTTTATTTTTGTTTAGCAAAAAGAAGAAAAGAAACCCTACTTGTCCCTAACTATAAGAGGGGTTTCCCTGCCTCAACAAAATACTAAGAAAACGTCAGAATGTCCAGAACTAACAATTCCTCCGTCCTGTGTCAGAAATCCTACTTCTATCCCTTATAATTATGACAGAAGTAAACTGGATTTGTCTCTTCTGGGCCCAGGAGAATGACTCCCTTCTTCTGGATGGGTATAGTTCACAAATTAGGGGTAATGTCTCTCTTCCTGTGGCCATTCTCAGGCACGTTTTCACAGTTCCATAAAGTAAGGGGAATTTCTCCCATACCCAGGCCTTTCTCAGGCTGGTATTCGGAGTTCCACAAAGTAGGGGGATGTATCCCTTGCTCGGGTCTTTCTTTGGCCTGTTTTCAAAGTTGTACAAAAAGTAGGGGGAATGTCTCCCTTCCCCTGGCCTTTGTCAAGCTGGTTTTCACAGTTCCACAAAGTAGAAGGAATTTCCCCCTTCCCCTGGCCTTCCTCAGGCCCTTGATGAGCTTCTCCAGTGGACTCAGTTGGGCAGACCTGGCATACTGCCCTGCCACCAGGTAGTGCCACAAAGAAGATGTACGACTGAGGAACTCCCCCTCAGTCATAGCTGGGTCCTTGACACTGTATGTATCCAACTGTTTTTTTCCAGTTTCCCTGGAATACTCCCCTGCCAGGTATACTGTTTCTCCACCTGAGGGTCTTTGACCCCTTTACAACGGATTCTTGCTCTCGGATCTCAGACCCCTTTGTATTGGCTTCCCTTGCCCCTCGTGGTTCCCAGGCTGCCCGCATACCTTTTGTATTGTCTCCCGGTCACTCACCTCGGCGTCGGGCTTCTACACATCTTCTGACAGTCCTTCGAAGTTGCTTCCTGTTTGCGTGCTGCTGTATGCGGCTCCCCAGCACTTCCTGGGAGCTGGACAGCACATACTTGCTGGACCGTCTCCCGCAGTGTTCTTCCATGCTAGGAGTCTCAGCCTCTTCCAGCTTCGGTGCCTCTGTATCCTCTGGAGCAGGTAGGGACTCCGGAACTACCCCAGCCACATCTCAGTCAGCAGCTGCAGGATCAGTTTCTCCGTCTGCGGTACAGTTCCTTCGCTTGTGATGCTCCCAGAGAGGGACTGACTGCATGGTTAGTCCCTCTTCCCTTTTTAAGTCCCATCTCATACGAGAACTGGACTGGTAAGCGAGATTGTCTTGAGGGTTCTTCATGGCTCCAAGCTTCTCCCTCTTCCCAGTATGTTGAGATGATAGTTCAGTGAAGTCAACCCTATTCTTCCTCGTCCCAGTAGCACTAGTATTATTGGTGTGGCATAAGTACTTGGGGGAACTTAAGGGGTAAGAGGAAGGTAAGGAAGGCGAGGGGAAAAAGGTGGAGTAGGGTTGATTATACTGCGATGGCCCATGATTTCCTCCTTGTATCCCAGAGGGGGAATCCATCCTCATGAGATCCTAACGCTGAGTAACAACCGCAGGGGCCTAGCGGGTAGCAGCCT
The DNA here is from genome assembly GCF_040938575.1 of Ambystoma mexicanum. NCBI lineage: Eukaryota > Metazoa > Chordata > Amphibia > Caudata > Ambystomatidae > Ambystoma > Ambystoma mexicanum. Next base: position 1,053,987,437 of record NC_090931.1, on the reverse strand, counting down.
CCCCTACCTGGCCTCATGGAAATGGTCTCTCCCCCAGGGAGCAGGGATGACCTCACAGGACTCGACACACAACTCCATTGACTATTTGCTATAGCGACCCCAACATACCAGCACATCCATCCTGGGCCCCGCATCTATCAAAGCGGAAGCGTTGAAGGAAGACGCTGTCAATGGAGTAGCCAAATAAGCACAGTGAGATGTGCTAAGAAGCCTGATGTTGAGTTAGGAGACCCTATCCCCATAAGAATCAACACAGCAAAGGGAAGACAAGCCTGTGCGAAGTCAAGGGCGGTCTTCTTTGGAAATCTACTGTTTTGCTGTGCTTTGTGCTGCGTGCCATAAGTGTGTAGGCTTTTTATTCCACCTCACTTCACTCACTTCACTCACTGCACGAGTACGAGGAGCTACTGCTACAGCTACAGAGAGCGACACAGAAGCGTGTCAGAACTCGATTAGTGGACTCAAAGTCCCATCATTCACCAGTACTTTCACCTCAGGTGCTTTCACTTTGAGAGAGCAAGGTTGCTAGGCTCCGCCTACAGGAAGTACTGAATAAATTGCTGAGTCCGGCACCCTTGCGGCATAAAGCCTGTGCGAAGTCAAGGGCGGTCTTCTTTGGAAATCTACTGTTTTGCTGTTTGCTGCTTTGCTGGGCGCTGGGAGTGTAACTGGAAGAGAAGTGGTCCATCACATACGGCGGCAGCGCGCAAGGAGGAGCGCATTCGCAGGTTAGTGGCCCCAAAGAGGCAAAGCCCGGAAGGATCTAGGGGTGGAGTCTCATCTGCCGCTGGTCTACCGCTGGTCTACTGGAACGCATCATTTTCACATTCATCGGGAAAATGCAGGTACAGATAAAAAAGAGACGGTAAGAGACGGTAAGCATATAAAAATAAAAACCTGCTGGAGCGCGGACAAAGTGATCGCGCTTTTGAAAAATGTTTTACTGTCGTGCTGGGCAGCCGGCCTACAGCTGAAGTAAATGCAGAAATATTCTGACAATTACGTTGCCCATTAAACAGAAAAAGGATAAGAATATTCTTTCGAACACGCTGTGTGGCGTAATTGTTATAATTGCAACAAGTATACAGAGCAAGCGGGAGACTGCGGGAGTTAACTCCTTTGAACCTGTTCGCCTCAAAGAACAAAGTAGAGCGAAATACTAACAGTTCAGGTCTTTACCTGATACACGGCTCTCTAGAACAGAGACTTGGTGTGTTTATGGTGTAGAGGATCTATAACTGCCTGATTGTGGGACAGTACGGGCCACAGTGGCAATCTGCCATAAACCTTACAAATCAGTCAAACGTATTTAGGGGGAACTCCACAAGAAGTGGCCAACCCAAAGTCTTTCTCAAAAACTCTAACCAGCGTTTGTACTCGGAGATCTGAAATAAGACTACGCAGTACGAAAGACATGGAGAGAGAAGGGGATGGGTCATACTTAAGTGGAAGTCATGAAACAGACACCTCTTAAACCCACAAATTCAGGAAAACATACACCTAAACACTCCTCAGCAAATCCAGGCACAAATACATGCAGAAGGAATACCTGGTCATTCGGTGAACAGCCACAAAGAGAAGAACTCAAGTACTGTAATAACAAATAAATGGAAACGGGTACTAGAGTACACAATAACAACAAAAATAATTCAACAAAAAATAGAAAATGACTTTGGGAAAAAACATCAGAAAAGCCATAGTGATGCCGAAGGGGAATCACTCATTTTATGGGAAAATCCGAGGCAACCCCAAACCCCATCTTCTAGCACGGAAATCCTCACATCACCAGCAAAAATGGGGAATGAAATTGCTATATTAAGTGAGGGGGAAAATGTGGTAACACCAGTTCATCAAAACACACAGTCATCTGAAAACACAAGACAAACGCCAGAAGAGCAAAGAGACATAGTTCATCATGAAGACTCCAAGACAAAAACAGATCCAAACACAGAAACATTGAAAGCTCTAAACTTTGTTCTCAACTCATTGGTTTCAGCTTTTGAAATGCAAAAAATGGAGGTGCAAGCACAAAACGGGACACTTCTGGAGATGACAAAAGAAACAGCACTGTGTGACTCGTCCCTAGTCGGTCTGGTAGCCGTAACCAACACCAACATGACTCTGCCGCTCCGGGATTTAAACCTGGAAATGGTAAAGCAAGGACTTGATATCTCCTCTATACAGCAAAGTCTGAAATAAAAAAACAACATGGAAAAACAAAACAACAAAATATTAGGAGAGATTCTCTCTCTTTTGAAAGAAACTCAGAAATCAAACTCAGCAGAGGGAAATGTGGAAAACATCTGAGAATACTCACTAGATGATACACCGCTCTCAGACTCGGTGTTGGAAGAATTCCAAAGGCTAGCCAACGTAGTTGATGGAGAAATGGAAATTGAAGAAGGGGCGCAAAAAATGCAGCCAGAAAAGACAAACAGGAAGCAAATGGAGACAGTCCTAGACTGGCAGCAACCCTGTGATCAGACCTCAAGAGGTAGGAGAAACATGAGGTAACGTCTTGCACGAAGAGAGAGGTCAAAGACCGTACACCCTAATACAAAGAAAAATCGAAAGAAGGGGCTGAAAGACGTTTAAAACAATGGAAACATAAAAGAAAAAGTAAAATCTCAGACAAACCCTAAAACCTCTAGTAACAGCGACAAACTGAAAAGTCCAACACGCAATGCCCAAGGCCCACAAATTCCCTCAGGACAAAACATGATCAGCCAAGAGAAGAGAACTCAGAAACAGATAAAAAAGAACTCTGAAAAGACCAAAACAGGAAATTGTAACAAACCAGAAGAAATTGTAGCAATTACAAAAGTAAGCAACGGTCTGCAAACCGAGAATAAGGTAGAGGCAAGCAAAAATTTGAGGACAGAAACAGAGGAGAGCTCACTGAAAAATCAACCCAAATTAGAAAAATCAGAAGTTATGAAAGAACAAAATGGAGCCCCCCAAATGGTATTATGGCAGCACAGTGCGACCATAACATAAAAATTGCCCCTATGTTTGCAATTAAAAAACAGTAGACTGGCAACAAACTCAGTGCATCTTCGATAAACCCGACTACCACCACAACCCTGAGCAAAACAAAATTAGCTGTAACAAATGAAGACAAAGTTCGAAATGGTGAAGGAAAGTCAGTAAAATTAAATAGCCCGGAAAACCAAAATGACGCCTGCTTGATAACGCAGATACCATCAAAAACCAGCGAATACCCAAACCAAAATAATCTAAAAGATTATACCATCTAAAGAGTTTGGTTGAGATTGCGCTCTAACATAGGGCGTCATAAATCACTGAGTCGTGCAGTAATTCTGGGCATAATGAAGAAAGTGAAAAACCTTCAATGTTTGTCAACAGAAGATATAGAAAGTGTTAAATTTCCAATGTTGCAGGACCCCTTCCTGGTTGAACTGGTATTTACCTCAGAGAACGCAAAAAATGTTATATTGCAAGAGTCTGTGGAGATAGAATCCTACAGGTTGGAAGTATCATGTAACGACTCCGAAAGAAATATCACTGTTAACCATCAGAACATTTCAACACTAAAAAGAAAGGGAAGGGAAATCTCAAACGACCTGAACCTGATGAAAGGGGGAAGTAGAGAGATGGAGCCAAGCACAAAAGAAAACACCCTTACACTCCTTCCAGAGATTCTCTCGCAAGTATTGCAGAAACTAGGAATAGGCACGCAGCAACTTTAGAAAGGATGATTTAAATGTGTTCAGTTGGAACTCGCGGGGCTCCAGTTCTATAAAAGCAAAAGAAGCGCAGGCAGACTTATTTAACCAAGGTGATGCTGTTTTACTATAAGAAACCTGGTTGGTGAACCCATTAGACATTGAAGGGTACACAGTTTTCTGCCTGCCAGCTTTACAAAAATCACTAGGGTGACCTTCAGGGGGTTTGCTTATAGCCCTCAAGAACCTAATTTTCAAAAATATAGTAGAAATCTGGAATAATGCTTTAGGTATTCAAGTATGTAGAGCAGAAATATATCTACAAGGGAAACCATCAATCTGGGGCATAATAAACGTATACTGGAACCCGGCCAGCTCAAAACTGGACATTTTCTTAGAAGACCTGGGTCTGTTACTGGAAGCAGTGAAAGTGAACTTGGCCTCTAGTAACATCATTTTGGCAGGAGATTTCAACACAAACTGCCTATATCCACAAAAAGACGAGGTAAAACACTTGACTGCTGGGAAGACAAGTAGGGGAAGAATGTGACAGGAATTTATGGAACGATGGGACCTTAGAATGGTTATTAGCTCACAAGAGGGAGATCTAAAAACTTATACAACATGGCATAGAGGGAAATCATCCTCTGCTTTAGACTACATCTTTGTTTCAAGGAATCTGCATGCATCACAATCCCTTCTTGTCTTAAAACAGGATGAGGGTAATGATCATAGCAGACTTGAGCTTTCGTTCCAAATCATTCTAGGAATAAAAACAGAGAGAGAAACTCAGAACTTAGAAGGAAAAAAGGGAAAATCAGAGTCGTGAAATATAAAGACAGGGGATCTAAACTCAATGAGCGGTTAAAAGAGATTCCTGAGCATATCTGGAAATTGAAATGCGACCCGCAGAGATTTACTAAATTTCTCTGGGCAACACTGGCACCAGGAGATTTAGCGGGGAGAGATAAACAAAAACATCTCCACGCCTTTGATGAAACAACAAAAAGAAGAAAAAGAGAACATAGGAAAGCCCTGCGAGAAATCAAGAAAATAGGGTACCCGGTAGAACAATTGAAAATAGAAATAAAAAGAGAGAAAGCCAAATATAGATCCTGGTCACTCTCACAAAGGGAAATCCGGATGCAAACAGAAGGGGAGTATGTACTTAATATACTTAGAGAGAATAACAACAAAAGTTGCTGGGAAATACTAAACCAATTTGAGGGGGAAACAGGTAACTCCCTTTGTAACCTTGTCTGTGAAGAAGGCTGGGTCTAATATTTAACAGAGATCTACAAGAGTCACAGTACCTGTTATTTTAAGACCAAGCCAGATATACCTTGGCAACTTAATTTCGATGAGGAGCAAATTTACGAAATCATAACTAATTCTTCAACATCTAAAGCTTCAGGATTGAATGGCCTGACTTACCAGACACTCAAAAGCGAACCAGAATTATGGTCAAAACTATTATCCGGTCTCTTTGGGGAAGTTCTTAAGAAACGGGCATTCCCAATCTCTTGGAAAACTGCATTGGTAATACCTTTTTTTTAAAACAGGGATCGTCGAGCAGCCGCAAATTACAGACCAATAGCGCTGCTCGACATCGAAAGCAAAAGATTTATGAAACTCCTACGAAATCATGTTTCAAAATGGGTAGAAGATTCTGACATCCTATCACGCTTCCAAACATGATTCCGAAAGGGACACTCAACATCAGTTAATGGTCTGATCCTAAATCTCTTGAACGAGCAAACAGAGAGTAAGTAATCGCTCCCATTGTATGGAGCTTGGATCGATTTATGGAAAGTGTTTAATCAAGTAGAACGAGCATTACTCTGGCAAAAATTGCGATGGTGGGGAATGCCAGAAACACTATTGTCCATCTTGGTGGAATTGCACAGAGCTACAAACCTAAGAGTTTGTCTTGATGCAATGGGCCACCTCTCAAAACTAATAGAGGTAAACAGGGGGGTCAGACAAGGGTGCCTAGGAGTGCCTCTCTTTTTCAATCTGTTTTTGGCAGACATGGGCCCTTTCTTAGAATCGGCTGCGTTGGCCAGCCCCACCTTAAATGGGAGAAAGATCTGCTGGCTGGCCTACACAGACGATATAGTACTTCTTGAAAGAACACCAATCGGGCTGCAACGTCTGCTAACGAGACTGAACGAGTATGGTGGGATAAATAGACTAACAGTCAACCCTGCCAAATCAAACATCCTCATTTTTAAACATCCTTTGTCAAAAACTAAATATAAAAACTGGAAACTGGGGGGCAAACGTATTAGAGTAGTAGAAACCATAAAATATCTGGGTTATAATATACATGCCCATCCAGCCCAATATAAGGCAGAATCTGAGATAATGGACAAGATTACACAAGCCGCATCACAAATGATCAAACTGAAATATAAATTCTGTAAATTTTCCATCCTTCCGCTAGTGAAATATTACCTAGCAAAAGTGGTTCCAGTGATACTATATGGACTGGAAGCCAAACCCGGTCTTTGGTCAGCAAACTGGGAAAGTTTTGAGGGTTGGCTGTGGAAAAGGGTCTTGGGACTTCCAAATTATACATCTACAGGAAGTCTGAGATTCGAGCTGGGCCTAAAGTCACTCAAGTGTATGGCAGACTGGAAACTGATTTCCCTGTATCGAGAAATAATTACGGGCAAAGAAACCTCCCTTTACGGAGACCTTAGGTCTCAGAAGCTGCAGGGCAAATCATCACTTTTGATTTCACTTGGGGAAAAGGTAACGAAGGCACACATAAAAACAGACCTTGATGAGGAAACCCTGGTCCCAAACCCACTCAAAATAAAAAGAAAACTGGAACTCTTAGACTGGATCGAAACAATAGAGAAGGTTGGATCAGATCCAGTACAAAGTGCGTTTTTGAGGGGTGGAAAAGGAACTTGGGTGTCTATCACGCTATCGTATGAAATTCCCAAATAGAAAGTTGCGTTCAAACTTCATCAAAATGAGATTAAATTTGGTCCATTGTTGGGTAGTTTTAGAAAAGCGAAACCCAAGGGACAAAGCAAAAAAACTGTGTTCGATTTGCATAAACCCTGCCAAACAAACACTCAGGCATTTACTTATGGACTGTGAAGGCTCATGGACACATCGGCCAAAACTATTCAGGAACTTTGTGCGCAGAGAGGAGGATATTATATCAGACTTCCTGTGGGATAGACTTATTTCTGGCACCAACGCCGCATTGACATCAGCAGCTATCCAGGTGTTAATCAACTGTGAAATAATCATTACCCTCTATTGCCCAGGAAAATAGTCTACCACGACAATTAGTACTCAGACAGTATTTGAAAATACAAAACCGGAAAGTATAAATGCCTTGAAAAGTGGCAGGATTGGCAAAAAGGAGAACAAAATGGTTTATTCTCTTTGTCCTTTTCTTTTATTCTCGTTTTATTTTAGGAAAAATGTGTACATCTGCAAAGAATTGTGTAACTTGTTTGTTTTTTATTTTCTTTGATTTGATATTTTGTAAAGGCTCATTGAGCCAAAACAAATAAAAAATAAATAAAAAAAAAGAAACAAGCCCACTCACAGTGACCCAAAGATAAGGCACTATAACTCCCAACAATATTCAAATCTCTGTGACCAGAAATGTAGCACACTTCAAAATCCTGGAGGGGCAGCCATGGAAGGAAAATACTACTGTGACAACTGATCCTGATAGCCATCTGGACCAAAGCACTGAAAGTGCTAGCACAGATGACTTCCAAGACTTCACCCCTGATGTAGTCCCAAAAAGGGAAACAACAAAAGAAGCAGAAGCCTCCACCAAACCAGCCTGTTCACCAGGCAGCACTAATTCCACAAGCAAATCTTGCTATCAACTTTGGGAAAATTGACGTCCTCCAGCCAGGTTGAAAGACTATGTTCTCAATATTTGAGTGGAGCAAAAGATCCACATGAACTGCAAGACTACTTATTTTGAATAAACTCTGTAAAACGTTATGTGGACTTTTGAAGGGAAGTTATGTAGGATCCTGAAACACTTGGCCATTAGCTCCCTTTGGACCAAGCAGGATGCTTACCCGCATGCACCCGACATGAGCAATAATGTAGCATACGTCTTCACTTGTGCTGGAAAAATTTAGCCAAGCACGAGCAGGAATCCAGAGTCGGAAACTCAAAGAACCCACCGGCTCAATCCCTCTTTGCATGCACGCTTGCAAGCCTGCTCGAGCACATCAAATACAGCAATAACCATCATATATTATGTGGATGAATTCCTATAGCGCCTTTGGAGCATGCCTTCATGGAATTATTAAGAAAAAGATCACTGATGAAGATCTAGGTGTGCACTTACCCCTATTTTCGTCATAGCAGAGGAAGGTGCATTGGATGGAGTGGCTGTACTCTTCTTGAATACATTTTGCCAACATTGTTTGCACCCAGAAGCCGACTATGGTGAGACATTCTGGAAATTGAATCGAAGAGCTGCATGCTTCTCCATTTTGCTGGTGTGTTTATTTATTTATTTATTGTTTATTTGTACTGCGCAATCTACAGAAAAAAATGGTTTCAAGGTGCATCACGAGGGGGTGGGTGGAGAAAATAACCAAAACATTTTCTTAAAATGTCTTGAAACATTCGGAAGGTGCAAGTGCTAAAGAATGGGAGCAGGGGAGAGGGGAAGGAAGGGGAGTGCAGGAAGGGGAGGCGATGAAGACAAAACAATAATGTTCTGACTAGGTCATAAGATGATTTGCAATGTGCATGTGCTGAACATAAAGTGGGAAGAGGTGAGAGGCACAGAAACAAACAAAAAGTAACTGCAGGACAAGTTGCAGTGAGGAAAAAAAAAGACATCCGAAAGTGTAAGTCAGGTAAGGGTGGCTGGGAAAGCTACGCCTCATGGACCGAGGGGCTACATCAGGCATACAGACACGGATTAGACTAAACAGGTAAGAGGCTGCAGCCTGGAAAAGCCACACCTCGTGGACTGAGGAGCTGTGCAAACAGACTTGTAATAAGTATTTTAACTGTGCAAGTGTTGAGCATGCAAGCGGTCAGAGAGGAAGAAGGGGTTCGAGAGGGAGGAAGCAGGGGAATAAAGAAAGGAAGGAAACTAAAACAGTAAAGGTGAGCATTAAGAAACAGAGCAAGGGTGTGCTACAGAAAGGGTGTACAGTTGGTAAGGCCTCAACACAAGAGAAGGGGGCTGTTGTATGTCAGTGAGGGAGCTCCGGTGTGCGTTGCGTAGGCCTTCGGGCAATAGCGCGCATAAAAGAAACACATCCACACCGTCAGAGGGTTAGCAGGGAACTGCCTGTACTTTCCGGCTCATTAATGAACTGTGCGTCACATAAACACTGTCCGATCTTACAACTATTTACACATGTGATAAACTCAAGTTCAACGTAGCACACATAGTCTCTCAGCTTACACTCAGGCTGTATCCACTGTAGCGTTGGGGCAGCACCACTTCTGCGGCTTCCACCTCATCATGCTCGCCCTCCGGTTTGGGGTCCACTCCTTCCTCTGCTTGGTCGAAGGGTTCCGGACTCTGTGCTCTCTCCCTCTCTCGGTGTCACATCGGGTTGGGTGTGTGCTTTCATTCTCCCTCTGTAGCTGGTTCTGATCTTCAGCCCACATTTCATCCGCGACATGCTTGAAACATGATGCATTCCTTGTGATAGTCTCATGACCTCTGCTGGCTGTTATCATTGTCCCTTCTCTCCTGATCACCTTCCATGGTGTGAGGTTATAGCAGGTTGACAGTTTGGCTTTTGTTGCATTCCTCAGCACCAATACTTGGGCACCCACCTTGTGTCTTGATTTCCTGGCCCGTCGCTGGGTGCTCATGTGCTCGTTGGCTTTGACCCACCTGGAATGAGTGTGCCCCTTGTCTAGTCTTTTCACTGACTGACTGGGATGATGCAGCATTGACTATATGGGGTCACCCTGTAGTTTTCGAAAAAACCTCTATAGGTCCATGCTCCATGGGCTGTTCAAGGCCCTAGCCATGCGCAACACCTTGTTTATGGTTCTCATGAACTGTTCGGCATCACCGTTAGCTTGTGGCCACCTTGGAGTAATGTGGTGGTTGCAGATGTGTAGATTGTCTGTGTATTTAGTCAGTTCCTTTCCTTGGAACGGTGGCCTGTTGTAGCTCTTGATGTATCTCAGTAGACCATGTGTAGAGAACATCTTTTCCAGAGTTGAGATCACTGCCTCTGCCGCCGTTGACTGAATAATCTCCACTCTGGGGTATTGTGAATAGTCGTCTATGGCGAACAACGGGTATGTTCCTACCTGCACCGTGCAGAAGCCAACGCTGATCGCTTCCCATCGTGCTGAGCCCCTCTTCTCAGAATGTATGGGCTCTGGCCTCGGGGTGCACTGATCACTTGGCAGGGGTAGCATGACTCGATGACACTCTCCACCTTCACATCTATTTGGGGGAACCACCCGTTGTGTCGTATCCTGGCCTTGGTTCTCACCATCCCTTGATGTCCCTCCTGCACCAAGGTAATTATGCAGACCTGCAGGTTGGGAGGATGAAGATTTGTATGCCACCCTGAAAATTAGCCCTTCACTTGTGATGGAGAGTTCCTGGCGAACCATAAACATCCCTGTGAAGACGTCTCTGGCAGCCTCAGTGCAATTGTGGATGTTTCGGAGGAAATATTTTCATTTGCCTGCATGTATTGCCTCCTTTATTATCTCACAGCATAGGTCAGCGGTAGTGGCGTCCCGAATGTCAGTGATGCTGACGTCTTTGGGTTTCATCCTGCTGATGATTTGGGAAATGTGTTCCTCTGTTTCTCTGGACTCCTTGATCCCAACTGGTATCGCTGCACTCGGGTTCCTGGATATGAAATCCACCGGGTTGTCAGCTCCCGCTTGATACACAAGGTCAAAGTTATACTGCTAGAGGTGTAGGAGCCATTTGCCAATCCTGGCCGGCGGGTGAGGTGATGATCCCATGAATATTGGCAGTAGTGGCTTGTGGTCAGTGTATACCTTGAACTTCCGCTCATAGAGGTACAGATGGAAGTATCTGCAACCCCATAAGACTGCAATGGCCACCTTCTCTATGTGCGAATATCTCTTGGTGTCAAGGCGGGGGACGCTCTAGCAATTGGTTTTTATTTCTCCCATGTGCTCCGGTTGTATTAGGATTGCTCCCAGTCCGACGGGGCTGGCATCACCATCTAGCTCTGTCTGTAGTGTGGTCTCGTAGTATGCCATGGTAGTGCCAGCTGATAGAGATTCTTTAATGTGCTCGAAAGCTTCCTGGCAGCGCATGTTCCATTTCCACTTAGTGCTCAATTTGGTCAACTCCCTCAGGGGTTGCGATATGGTAGCCAAGTTCGGTATGAATCTGTCACAGTAGGTTGCCATCCCCAGGAAGCGGCGCACCTCCATTGGTGTGCTTGGTGGCATTGCTCCCTTGACATCTGCGACTGAGCGGGTCAGCCACTACCCCTTTGTTGTTGAACACGTAGCAAAAGAAAGTGGTCTCCTCCTTCAGGAATTCACACTTCTCTTTGTAAATAGTGAGTCCCGCTGTTTCCAACCTGTCCAGTATCACTTCCAGTCTGCACAGGTGTTCCTCTCTGGTTCTGGCGTGCACAAGGATGTCATCACTGACGTTTAGTACCCCTGGAGCCTCAATCATCTTCTGGATCGCCTGCTGGAACACTTCCGCTGCGAAAGATATGCCAAAATTCAACCTCTTGTATCTTCTGAGGCCACGGTGGGTTGGGCAGGTCGTGATCTCGAGTTACAGTGCATTTTCAGCTAGTGGTATCCAGCGCTGAGGTAAATTTTGGCGAAGAACAGGAGCCTGTGAGATCCGTTACAATCTCGTCCAATGTCAGGGTGATGTGTTCTCTCATTATGGCTGTGTTCGGCAGGCGCATGTCGATACAGATCCTCACCTCCCTGGTTATTTTGGTTTCTTCATAAACACCATGGGCGATACCCGCAGCGTTGGGCATGACACGGGTTCTATGTCTGCTTCTTCAAGTTCTCTTAGCTCCTTGGTAACTAACCCCAACATGTGAAATGGTGTCCCACTGTGTTGTGCCGCTTTGGGTTGCATCATTGGGTCAATGTGCAATTTGACTAACTTTCCTTTCAGGCATCCTATGCCCCATAAGAGACCTGGGTGTTTCGTCAGTAAATGACTGATTTCATTTGAGTCTATAATGTTGCAGATGAACTTAATCAGTCCTAGATCTTCTGCAGACTCCCAACTGAGTAGGCATTGTATGCCCGCATTGATGTCGTATACTTTGGACTTGATCTCCTTGTCTCCCCTGCTGAGCATTGTTCTGAAACGTCCGACGACCGGCAGTGGCGTTTTGCAACCAATACGTGAACACAGTAGAGTGTCTGCGGGTTTCAGTGTTGGCTGGGTTGCATTTGCTTGAACATGTCTGCTGGCATAACGTTTATGGATGCTCCTGTGTCAACCGTCATGACTTTTTTTTGCCCTTGTATATTTATGCAGCACCTGGGTCTTCTTTTCTTCTTCGATGTGCCATCGCCTTGTTCCAGGGTGGAGATGAGGTGAACTTTGCCCTTTCTCGTAGTTCATCCGGACTCAACTGCTGCCGCCACTCCTTTGTGATCATCCCCAGATTTGCCTGTAAACGAGTTATCCCCCGTCGCAACGAGGTGGGGGTCCGCCTGCTTCTTCATCCTGCTATACACTTTTGGCGGTTGGGTGTGGTTGCATTGGGGCGGGCCTGACGATCGACATATGCATGCATAGTGATCCCTGCAGCTGCATGCTCTGCACATGGTGCCTTGAGCCGGGCAGTTTCTTCTTCCATGGCGTGCACCTCCACACCATCCGCATTCGTTCGGCCCCAGGGTTCTTGGTTGCTACCTGTGGACTGTGTGGGGTTAGCTGTTTTCTTCCCTATCCGCTGGATGGTTTGTGATGTGTGCCACTGTAGTTGGTGGAGCAAGTTGCAGTTTTTTGTCGAGTGGTGCCGATGTGAGCTGCTCTGGCGTGAGATAGTTCCCTCAGCATCCATGTTGCAATATTCTTGCGAGGGGGAGCCCTTCTTGCTTAGAACTATGCATCACAGCTTTTCAGAGTTCATGCCATTGATGATCTGGTGTCTGATCTCTTTTTCCATGTCCTCGAATTTGCAGGATAAATCCAACCACAGGAGTCTTGTGTGGTATGCATCAAGGGGCTCCTCCTCTGGCTGTATTTGTATTTTATTATTTATATAGCACTTTACACCAAAGCGCTTTACAGCATAACAACCAAAATACATTAAACATGGAACACAGAAGCAATAAAATAAACATGATTCAAACCAGAAAAACAGCATGTAGAACAATTTGCATTTGGAAAGGAAGAGAAGAGGAGAGGTATGGGAAGGAAGAAAGGGAAAGCGGAGAGGGAGTAGAGGGAAGGGTGGAAGTCAAGGGGGGAGAGACAGGAAGAGGTAATTGAACAGGAAGGTGGAGGGGAAAGAAGAGGAGGAAGGGGAGAAGAGTCAGGGAGAGGGGTGCAGAAGGAGTGTTTTTAAGGAGGAACGGAAGGAGGAATATGTGGAGATGGAGCGGATAGAGAAAGGGAGCGAGTTCCAATGTAAGGGGGCAAGGAGTTGGAAAGAGTGGAAACGAGAAGAGGCACGGGGGGGACAGAGAGTAATAAGTGATCAGCAGAGCGTAGAGAGCGAGAGGGGGCATAGAAAGAGAGAAGAGAGGAGAGGTAAGGAGGGGCAAGGTCATGAAGAGATTTAAAAACGACACAAAGGAAGTGGTATTTAAGTTGGGAGTGGAAGAGAAGCCAGCCTAGGTTGGCAAGTGAATTGGAGATGGAATCATAGGGAGAGAGAAGACAGAGAGTGCGGACGGCGGAGTGGTAAAGGGATTTTAGAGGGGCGAGATGGGAGGAGGGGAGACCGAAAAAGATAGAAGAACAGTAGAAGAGGCGAGAAAAGATGAGGGAAGAGATTAAGAGTTTAGTAGCATGGAAAGTGAGAGAAGAACGGACTTTACGGATATTAAAGAGATGAAAGCGACAAGAGCGAGTAGTGAGGGAAATGTGGTAAGTGAAGGACAGGGAAGAGTCAAAGTAGATTCCTAGATTCCTTGCATGGGTGGAAATAGGAAGATCGGTTGATGGTAGGATCGGTGGGAAGATTGATCGGTAGGAAGATTGTAGTGCAAAAGTTGAATGTCTCATAGTCAGGGTTCAGCTGTGGCACCAAATGCGCCGTTGGTGCCTTCTTTGCCGACCGGTATGCGTCTGTGCCATCTCGCATGACTAAGGAGTTGAAAATACTTAGCACATCATCGCCCACATTCAGCAGAAGGTGGGACTTAATTTTCCTCGGCGTAGCTACATCTTTACAGTCCATTGGCATCTTGAGTTTTTGTATCCAGATCATCCATCCAGGCCCAGCCTATGAGGGGTCTGTGTAAGGGTCAAAAAGGCACAGTGTTGCTGTGGTGCCACCTTGGTTGCATGCTGTTGTGAGAGAGGTGAGCGATGCCACTACCCTCACAAGGGGGCCTGATCTGGGGGTGGATATACCTTCTGCCATGTTTCCCTCTGTATATTCCCTGTTGCTGTGTGGCTGGGTGGTAGCTGGGGAAGCCCTCTCATGTGCTAAGCATTTCTGGTAGATTCAGCGTTCTGTTTCTTCAAATCAAGTGTGTTGCAGGGCTGGGTCCATGTAGACCCCTCCAGGGTCTGGATGGCGTGCCTGTGTAGGTTGCCACTGCTTTGCACAGTGTGGTTCCAAAACTGTATGGGAGCTCCGGTGCACGTTGCCTAGGCCTTTGGGCCATAGCATGCATAAAAGAAACACGTCCACACAGTCGGAGAGTTAGCAGGGAACTGCCCGTGCCTTCCGGCTCTTTAATGAACTGTGCATCACGTCACACATGCGCGGTGATGTGACACATACATAATAGGGGCTACAACGGATAAGACAAAAGGAACGCAAAACACCAAGAACCCAACCCATGCTGCAATTAAGGATCATAGAACAGCCGCAGGGGCTGCAAGCAGTCAAGGCAAGATGGTTCATGCCATAAAGTACTTCGAACAGCCCAGTTTGCAGTGGACTGCAAACAGTTAAGGCAATGGTGCAGGCCACAAGGTGTACACAAAATCTTCCTTTCCTTGCCAAATGTGGGAGCAGGAAAAGGCTAGAGCCCTGCAGTGACCCTCTGAATGCACTTTTCAGCCTTTAGGGTAACACAGACTATGAATGTCTGTTATGCAAAAGGTGAGTCAAGCCGTAGATAAAGTCGGTCAACACATTCCACACCAGATAGAGGGAACTGGTGAGCATGTGTATTACCCAGACTCACTCGAACTTGGCAAATCTCACAAATGTGTGCATACAAGAGTGGCACAAATAGAAGCAACGATGACAGGCACATCCATAAAACAACATCTGAGCAAGAGGGTGGATTGTGTCAAAAGGACAAAAGACACCTTCACGTGTATGCCCTGTAGACGTAGATGGACAGCCACTGGTGCCAGGCATTTCGTGAACACTCTGGGGGCCGACTTCAAGCCAAAAGGTAGAGCCTTGGATTGGTAGTGCTGTCCGTACACTACGAAACGTAGAAACTTCCTATGTTTCTTGTGAGGATTTCTGGTGAGGATTTCTTCACAATCTTGTGGATACTGTGGTGGAGAGGTGCCTGTTGAATGTGAATATGCAGCTGCCTGTACAGCTTTCATGATTTTCATCATGCCACTACACAGTCCTAGGCTGTGGTACCCCCCTACTGCTCTATACACCCTCATGTGCTGTCTTTTATCATCTATATATACACCTTATATGGCTGTTACATCGCCATTATTTGTGCCCTGAGTTTATCTATTTGTATACACGTATTGCTATACAGCCTCATAATGCATGTTTTTAATGTATACATGTTTCCAACCTTCAGATGCAGCTGATCTACATTTTCTGCGACTTACCGCACTCATAAAATTGACATACGGAGTGACATCATCACATGAACAGGAATGCAGCCGTTTTGAATCCCACTTTAAGGATTACACGAAGCAGTCATAGGAGGCATTGTCCTGTTACATCTGTGAAGATGCTTGTAAGTATCTCTTCTGGAGGAACACATGCATTTTAGATCCTTCTGGTGCACTATCTTGTATATATTCATTAGTATGCATTTAACTTTCATGTAATTTTTTTCCAACTGATCGAGGGGACAGCCATGGGCGCCACTATGGCCCCTAGTGTGGTGAACCTTTGTGTGGAAACATTTGAAAAGACACATGTAAATAGCGTAAACAACCCTTTCATAAAGAACATCAAAAATGGAGCCGCTATATCGATGACATTTTGGTGGTATTGGAGGGTACACGTACCATTGCCGATAACTTCTTTATCTGCTTAAATACTTTGAACCCCCATCTACAATTTACCACAAACTTTCTCGATCTGACTATCTACCCTTAAAACGGCTTATTAAAAATCAAGCCCTACCATAAACCTACAGATAAGAACTCGTTATTATACTATTCCAGCCACCACATCAAACACCTCAGTGATAATTTGCCTTTTGGCCAATTCTTGCGCCTTAAAAGAACAGCTCAGACACAGATACATATGAGAAGGAAGCTGACTCTTTAAGTAAGAAATTGAGACAAAGAGGCTATCCGAAGACGTTAGTTAAAAAAGCTGCCAAAGGGCATTTAATAATAACAGGGAAGCGCTGTTGGAACCCAAACCGGCCAAAGCACAAGATGAACGAATCATCTGTGTCAACACCTACACGGACCAAAGTTTGAAAATTACGAATATTATCAAGAAACATTGGAAGATCTTCGACACAAGCTTCTCAACCACTACCGCTCCCCATTTTTGCTTACAAAAAGAGCACAACTGTAGGTAACAGAGTGAGCAATAGCAAATTGAAATGCATAACTACACCTGATCCCAAACTCACTACTCTGTGTGGCCTGCCCAAAGCGACTGGACACTATATTTGTGGATCCTGTGGGGTCTGCAAACTTACCTCCAGGAGTAAAGAAGTCGACATAGGCCGTCCTAAACCTTGGACCCAAAAAGTCTTAATAATTGCAATACTGAGTTTGTTGTCTATATGATCAAATGTAAATGTTGACTATTATTTGGGAAAGACTATCCAGAAAGTAAAGACCCATATAATGGAATACCGAAGTTGCATAAAAAACAAAATTGAGAATGCACCATTGGTTAAACACTTCTGTTTGTTAAATCACGATCATGAGGACTTTATGTGGGCAATATTGATGTATTTGAAAGGGGGTTATTCCCAAACTCTTAAAAGAAGGCTGTTTAAAAGTGAACTAAAAATGATCTATATACTGCATAGTGATGTCACAGGTTTCAACGGTTCCATTTGATAATATTGCCGCAAAAATATCGCCATACAAAAATTTCACCATATTTTTACCGCAATATTACCCCATTGAACCTGCGGGGGACACCTCCGCAACTCCCATATATTTAAAAAGGGAGCGGGGGACACCCCACAATCCCCCATCCATTTACCCCATAAATTATCCCCACCAAAAATATCGCCTCTGGCCGTTCCCGACGACCATATGTACGGCGATATTTTTGGTGGCGATAATATTACCTGATACCCTTTGAACAAGACCGTTGAATGACATAAGATACAGTCCTAACTAGAAGGCTTGTCATCAACCAGCTAATGATTTACACTATAATATGCTTAGCCCCTAGGATATATCTCATTTGCACGCGGCCTGATAGCTGTGTCCTGGCACCCTGTAAAGTAAGGCAGCTCGCAGCCTGGGTATGATTGCCGCCTGTTTGGGTTGTTGGGATCTGCCTATCTCTATCCTTTACAGTTGGCCTCCTCTTTAACATCCTGGTCTGGGAGCGTACACAGATATATACTGCGCCCTCCCCTTTTTGCATACAAAATATATATAATATATGTTGCAATTTATGCATAAAATATATATTTTTTTGCGAAGGGTTGCCATCCCTCCTAAGGATATTTACCTTTATCTTGATCTGTCTCCAGTAAGATGTGATTCCACCCGGTTCCATTCATTTTTGTAGTTCTATTCCCATTTAGGGCAAGGCATTTACGGTTCCCTGTTCCAGCCACTTTTTCTAACGTGGTGCTCCCTGAGGATAAACCGTGTTTTTTGCACTGTTTGATTGTAGCGATTTTGGCTTTTTCGAGGTGACCCTATGAGAATAATCACGCGATTTTGTATATTTCATATTCCGCTTGATGCAGTATTTGCACTGTAATGTTTATTTCCACTGGATTTGCTGTATACGGGTGAGCCTGTAAAGCTGTTCCAAGGTGGCCGCCCCCTTCAATTACGGTTCGTTTCATGGACACTAAAAAAGGACTCTGGTCGTCTCCATGACAACGCATATACACATACCAGCCATACGCGGCCAGACTTCTCTAAGCAGTCCTTTCGCGTTACGAGGCACATTCCACCCTAGGACCTCGGCATTCAGGTATGCGTCCAGCTTCAGGCATCTTGCGAGCTGACTCACTTCTTGACCGGCGCTAGTATCCTTACAATGTTTTCCATCCCCCGCAGTTTGCCAACACTGACTCCTCCGCATCCATTGATCCAGGCGATTTTTGGTGGTGCGCGGACACATTATGTTCATAGAATTAGGGTACAGCACTATGTTTATCATATTGTTTACTAACTTCTCAATAAGTTATTAATAGCTATGTACTTTGGTTTCAGCACCAATTGTCCAATTGTTGGGACACCACGGATTCCAGCAGGGGATCATCTTTTCACCCAAGGGGCACCTCTCCTTTTAAGGTACTTTATACGTAGGCCTTTTTTGTCTTTTTGCCTTTGTCGCATTTCTTCCCTACTTGGAGATATTGATCTATGCCATTAGAATAATCCATTTTTTGTCACTCCATCTTAGTGTTTGACCTCTATTCCTTCTTGACTAGCCTCTGGTCTTTGCTTGTAGGACACCTTATCTTTGTCGGGTGTTACCTGGACAGACTGTGTAGCGCCACATTGAATACGTGTATCGGAAAGTATCCTGAACTGTACCTTATGCCTTACACAGCCTGCCCTCTATCTAATTAGGCAGGTGAGCATTTCCCAGGCACTTCTTTTAGTGACCTATCTATCATTTTGTTGTCTACTAATTCAGTTACAGTGTTTGAGCAGAGATGTTGCTATTTTGTAAAAGCTCACATAGATGCTTTTCTTGTATTAAATACCCTCTAGGACCTATTCATCATCCTACTCCAAATGAACCATAGAAGTTGCGAGCCCCCACGAGCACCAGATAAGGTAATGTATCCTTTTTGGTCCTCTAGTTCAGCAAGTTAGAACTTCACAAAGTAATGTAGCTATTAAATAGCTGACTCTTTGTTATTATATCGTTTTCAACCCTACAGGTGGTATGAAACTGGCCCAGATCTAGTCTGTGAATCTATAGGAGCTAGGTTTTTTTGTTACAACTTTTTCTCCTGATGAATGTTCGTTATTTGTGTTTGTGAACAGAAACATGTCGAGACAGTTCTCTGGATTTAAAACAGAGACTTAATAGTATGTCACATTAATCCAAATTGAGTTTGGTACATAGCAGGTTGTCCAAGGTGTACACTGTTTTCTTGAATTTGTTTTATCTAGCATTGACTACCTATGACGTATTCCTATGTTTTCTGTGAAGTTTTGTAATTCTTGTGTTGTGGACCATTGAATTTAATCAAGTTTTTTAACCATTTTGATTTGTTATTATTAAAAATTGGTTTGTAATATTTAGATGTGATTGGTCCTCCTTTCCTTTCAGATTCTTGTGGACAGTACCTGTACCTCTAGTTCTGTCTCCTATTTATATTCTAACCTTCTGGACAAGCCAGACCAATCAAGGTAGCATTGGCGGCAGTCAAGACTAGGGGGGTCATTACAAGGTTGGAGGTAGCCATGCCGCTATTTGTGGCATGACTATCCCCATACTGCATACCGGGTCCGGGTTCCCTGAATGGGGAAATACCGGGCCATTCCAAGCTTGGAGGACCCAGTATTTCCTCATTCAGGGAACACATCCCCATTCCCATTCGAGCCACCATAGGGCTCAATGGGAATGGGGACCACGCTAACAACGGGACTGTTAATAACGGGCCTGTTGTTAGCATGCTGGTCCTTCAGCGGGTCCCGCTAAAGGACCTCGTAATGCGGTGGTAAGGGGTTGACGGCACCGGCGCCCTTAACCCCTTACCGCCAACCTTGTAATGACCCCCAAGGTCTCAGGAGGGATGAGGGTGACTGAAAGACCTCAATGAGCATGCACACAGAGTAAAGGACACTTACAAATCACTCCTAGCCAGGTGTATGTATATATATATATATATATATATATATATATATATATATAAAAAAATACCAATACATTTATTCAAGGCCTTTGAGTTTCAACACAATAGTTATTAACAGTAACACTTTCAAACCAACACAATCCTACTAAAAAACATATATACAAAACCAAGGGGCCTAAAGGGTTAATGTGCAAAATGGGTCCACAACCTAGAAAAGGGACGGAAGCAGGAATTGCAAGGAGTCTTTAGGCAGTTCTGCAATAATCACAATCCTAACTGAAAGGCAGTCCAGTCCCTAAGAAGAGGGGAGACTATTGCTCAAATGTACTTGCAATGCTGGTGCATGCGTTAGTGTAGATGGGTGAAAACGAGGTCTCTTGTAGGGCCTGTAGCAGCTCAGGAAGGTCGTTCAGGTGATGCAGAATAGGTTCCCACTATTTGTGGAGGGTCTCCCCATGAGGGCAGAACAGGTTCCAGGAGATGGGAATAGTTTGATAGCTCAGGCTATCTGTGGAAAGGAGAGGGGCCCTCAGGGGCAACTCGAGCATATAAATGTATGGATGTGCTAGGGGCCACCGGTAAGGGTAGCAATTAATCACTGACCCCTGGTGCACTCTGGACCAAATTTCAGCTGTCGAGTCCAATTCGGTTGCAGGTTTAAATCTGTCAAACTCACGGCTCTGTGGCTTTCAGCAACAAAGTTACAGCGTTGATTCCCAAACGGGACAGTGGTGACTTCTCCGCTCCTGGTTCACTGTAGCAGTCTTCAAGGCGCAGAGGGTCACAGCTGCATTGCACTTGCAAGGTTCGTCACCATGGCTAGGTGACATGGTAACGCGTGTACTCCGGTTCGGACGCTCTCTCTTTACTCCAGACTTGGGAACGCCAAGTGTACAAAATTCAGTGTGAGAGTGCCGTGAACAGAGAGCTTGCGATGTACCAAGTTTCAAGGGCCTCCTCGAAAGGGCGGCGGTATCAGAGCAAAGGTCCTGCGCAAGCTGGTCAGCCCACTGGTTAGGCCACGGACATTTCCGAAAAGGCTTACTTGTAAGGTTTGATGAAGGTGCCGAGAGTAGTTCGTCCCACTATTCCAATGGGTCGAAGCACCTTTGCAGACCTTCTAGTTCGATCAGATGCAGAGGGATCCAGTGGGACAACAGCGGGCTCAGGGTTCCAAACCTTCCAGCGCGTTACCAGTGGCTCCTCGACTCGGTTTCTTAGTTTCAAGATACTTGGATCCTATCCTTTGTTCAGTGAGAACTCAAGAGATCAACGTGGTATGGGTGTTTGGAGCCTTCTTTTATCCAGAATCTCCTACGTGCCAAACCAAAGAGGACCCAATGGGAGATCTGCTCACATACAGGCACTCCATATGTGGACCAATCATGGACCACGGTAGTCCAAGGCATTCACAGCACACCAGACTCTCTGGCACCCAGGATGTGTATTGGAACCAGACAGTCCAACCCACATACTGGAAGCACACACACAAGGCATGCAGAAGCCCAAGAAAGCCTGGTGTTTTGCGGGAGAATGCATGCCCAAATAAGGATTGACCCGGGTCGGCTCGACTTGGGGAAGGTTAAGGGGCAAGATGGCCAAAGGACAAGACAAAGAACCTCGTGGCATGGCCATTTTGGAGCCAGGCCACTTATTTGTGCCAAACACAGTAAACACGGTTTACCTGGCAGGAAAGGGTTAAAAATACATGAAAAGATAAGCTGCCACCAGCCCTGTCCAAGGCACAGCAGCACTTCTCCTGAAAAATCCTTCAACAGTATCTAGAGCCTTTAGAAATGACAGGAAGACACAAGTGCACTATACTGTAAGGTACATTGTGCACTTGCAACATGTTGCAGAAAAGTAGCAACATTGACTAAAGGAAACAAAATCTCCCAGTACTGACTGTCTTTAAGGGGATGTCAGTTTCCCCATAATAAAGTGAGTGAAAAGACCAGGGGAGTGCAGCTGAAGGCTGTACTCCTCTGGGAAAGTCAGACTATGGTGTATAACAGCAGCAGAAAGTTGGGGGGTGCACAACTGGAGGGAAAACTACACAAGAAATGGAAAGCATTCCCAACAGTACCCTCTTTAACAATACTTGTACAGTTTATATCTTATTAAGACTATTTTGTGCTTCTTGACAACAAACTTATGGAAGCTTTTCTCAATTATTTGCAGACACTTGAAAGAATTGTACCCCTGATGCAGAAATGGATATCTCGAAACGTGTTGGATGTTTTACTCTTCTATATTGATTTGCTTTGATAAGCAGAGTTGTGAGAATTTATTTATGAAGTTGTGGAATACACACTCTCGTTAAATGTACTATATTTGTTCAAACAGTTTGTTTAAATCTACATTTACTAGTTTGGCTTGTTTATGACCATAATAGTGTGCAGGGGACGTTAGTTCCACTACATTTAAACTTTTTTAATTTCTCTCATTTGTACAGCCCATGTGCCAGGAATGTTTTCTCCCTTGCACCTATAGATCCAGATATTTTTATTTGTGACATTTACTCAAGCTTATCTCTTAAGATCATTATAAAGATGTGCATTGTGCAATTCATCTAGTTTCATCATACCACCCTTGCCAGAGCCTAACCTCTATCCCAAAGGCAGTCAAAATGCCAACCTGGGGCTGTCACAGGTTGTGCGGCAGAGAATAGTGCTACAACCAACGCAAGCCTCTTGAGTTATTATTATTACAATTGTATTTATGGAGTGTGGACCCAGTTTCGAGAAGCAACAGCACACTTTAAAATTATAGGGGGAACAACATGGTGAGGGGAGCAGAGAAACAAGGGAGTGGGCAGCTAACAACCGGGGAGGAGGAAGGTGGGCTACTTGTCAGCAAGAGATCTACAACCAGGGGAAGAAAATAATGGGAATCAGATCACCCAAACTCAGGTAGGGTGGGGAGTGAAGGGTTTGTGCATCTAGCTGTTAGGGAGGAGCCTTGAAGAGGAGGGCCTTCAGCTCCTTCCTGAACTGTAGAAGCAAGGGGATGAGTCTGATGTTAATGGGAAAGGGGTTCCAGAGTCTAGGGGCATAGACAGAACAGGCCCGTCTTGTGGTTCTTTCCTTCCTACACCAGTGGAGTTCAAGTCTGCACATGCCCTTACTTCTGGTGGATCACAGGCCTCTAGAGATGTTCAGTTTCCCAGTGAGGTAGCCTGTGAACCTCAGGATGACAGCCTTGTAAATGTTGCAGCAGAATTTAAAGATGGTGCAGGCTTTCAGCAGGAGCCAGAGCAGTTCAATAAAGGCCGGGGTGATGTGGTCGAATTTGTGGAGTCTTTTGTTGAGTTGTGCTGAAGCATGCATGACACATCTCTGGGGTGATCAGGGGATGGCAAAAAAGTGCCTGAAATCAAGTGCATAAACAAATACACAACAAAACATTTGTCAATCCGATTTGACACATGAGACAATCCTGGTGTCTCCACTCATATGGGCCCAAATCTGAGTAGCACTTATTTACATGGTTATCATCCACTTCTGTGATGAGAGAATGGTTCTATTCACAAAACGAGGATTCCCAATTTCAGTGCCCATCACTACAATAAATCACAAAAAGGAGGATGATGACCCAGTGAACTTGGTCACATATAAATATAGTCGACACTTTGTATTTCGGCCCTTGTCACGTATACTGACATCCAAATCCGTTCATCATATAGTTAAATGGGCCTTCATCAGGACGTATATATTTTCAAAAGGGTGTTACTCCACAACCCCTTTCTTATTATGAAAATTCCTGTAGGTTAAAATAGAAAACAACATAGGTGAGGCTAGGACTTGAAGCACTATTTCTAGTGCCTGGTAATGCAAATCCATGTTGATACACTAACATCGAATTGATATTTTTGTTGCATGGGCTGAGAAATAATGACCATCACTTTTATTCAATTGTTGAGCTTCACCTCAGAAATAGATTCCTCAACAGGAGAAGAAAATATGTAACATTTTCAGAAACCTCAGTTTCCAGGAACAATTAAGTGAAGAACCCCCCTACACTTCTTCAGCTACCGAAGCTCAGGCCCAACCGTTTTTTCATAGGTGTAGCAACAGACGGGCCAGATTTTAAAAACGGGCACCGCTGGGAGAATATTGTGTCGGAACAAGACAATTGAGCAGGCAAGAACACGGGTGGTAACCCAGATATTCAATCTGACTGAACATAGTTTATCGGCAGATGAAATCCGTGTCTTAAATAAAGGTTTGAGTTTTGTGCATTGTATGAAAGTCGATAAAATTAACACTGAGGTGGGACTGAGGACGTTTTTTAGAGTCCTCAGACTCAGATATTTTTTTAGAGACATAGAGGCAAATTCAGGAAGCAGTGGGGATAAACGTGTGACAGGCTTAAGGCCTCCATCCACATTTTGCCCCCGTCCAGCAATAATATGCCCAAAGATTCTAGCCTTAGAGAATAAAATTCAGCAGGAAAGATATTCTTTTCCAGACTAAAAACAGATACAGCAACAACCTGTCACATAAAGAAAGACAAACCATTGCAGGTCTGAATAATTATCCTAATTTTATAATAAAACCCGTAGAGAAAGGGGGCATGATTGTGCTTTGGAAACATATGGATTGTCGCCGAGAGGCCCCGAAAACAACTTAACAATAGGGAGTTGTATATGAAACTTGATGGAGAACCCACCACACGTTTACAAGATGAGATTAGTAGCCTCACACTGCATGCAGTAGGAGAAGGGTGGATAGACGAAGATGAGAAGATGTTTCTAAATAAATCCCAGCACATTACCCCAGCATTTTATCTGTTCCGTAAAGTACATAAAAACAGTACATCACCTCCATGCCGTCCAATAGTCTCAGCCATACACTCTATGATGAAACCATTGTCCATCTATGCTGATTTCTTTCCTAAGACCATTTGTGAAAGACATGTGCTCTTACATACAAGAAACCACCTCTATCATTAACATTGTCAATAACATAGATATACACAGAGACAATATTCTTGTGACTTTTGACGTAGATGCACTCTACACCAGCATTCCTCAGGGATCCAGCATTGAAACTTACTTGGACAAACGCACCTCAACACTAGAGAAAGTACCCAAAGCATTTATACTTGAATGCATCAGGATAGCTCTCACGGAGAATCTTTTCCTATTCGAAAGGGATTTTTATCAGCAAATCAATGGTACAAGCATGGGTGCCCTATCCGCACCCCATATAGCCAGTTTATATATGGACCACTTGAAACACAATTCATTTTTCCTGAAAACAATCCATTTATCCAACAGATGGTGAGTTGGCATTGGTACATCAATGACATATTGATTTGGCGAGATACTAAAGAACATTTGATGTGGTTTCAATGCTGGTTAAACTCTTGCAGCCAGTACTTAAAATTCTCCATGAACTACGATAAAAGCTATAGCTTTTCTTGACATTATACTTCTAAGAAATGACCAAGGCATGATTGATACCACCCTATATAGAACACTGATAAGAACGAACATGTTATTACATTACAGCTGTTTCCACCTGCTGGCCCTCAAACATAATCTTCCCTTTGGGCAAGTTTTAAAGAGCTAAAAAGGAATTGCTCCACTAATGAAGAATTCGACAAACACAGAACTGATCTCACTGACAGATTTACCACAAGAGGGTGCCCCAAAACGTTACTTAGCGATGCGAGAAAAACAGCAAAAAAAACGACCTAGAGAAACCTGCCTAACTAAACATAAAGTCTTGGAAACAGACAACCTCATGTGTCTCATCATGTATAGTGTCATCACTAAAAGTCTCAGAAGAGCCATCTTAAAGTACTCGCCCACCCTGACAACAGCTGACTTTCATCCGAAAAAACCCAGATTTGCGTTTAAGCGATCCAAACATATAAAACAGTCCTTGGTAAATACATATGAATATACCGTGGAAAAAGCACCCTCCATTATATCTATGTGGGGCATGCCACTCGTCAAAGGCCATCACTGGTGTGGCAGTTGTTCAGTATGTTCCCTCACTAATAATATGACCAGCAGTCAATTAAATCACATTGTTTGGGAGCTAAAGGAATTCACCAACTGGAAAACCATGTAGACCATTTACAGCATTAAATGCCCTTGTAACCTGTTTTATATAGGGAAGACTAAGAGAGAGACGAGACAAAGAATATGTGAATATCGCTCATGGCTAAAAAATAAACAAAGCTATGGTGGAACATTTTATACAAAAACAGCATAAACACACAGACTGTAAAAGCATGTCTGTCCAGAAGCGGAGGCAGAGAGAAACGATTAAGGCAGATAGAGCAGAAAGAAACTGGACACTCTCCGCAATTACCTTAACACCAACACTGAGTGGGTTCTTTTTTTGTAAGCCATTTTTGAAAATCTTGGTCTCCCTGTTACCAGGACCATAGGCCTGCAGGTTTATCCTGACACAATGGAGTACACCTCTGGCTCAGCAACATACTATTGTTTTCACTAATCAGTGGCCATCATTGAGGTCTTGACCCTTCACAGAAGTACAGGGTCAAACCTTTTTGTCTGGGTCCCACTTTAAGATTTTCAGAAAAATAATATTGAAAGTACAAAGCTCGCGGTATGACTATTTAATATCATTTTTTCCCTTAGCTGAATAGGAGCATATTAGTTAATATTGAGCTGCTGATTTCTCTAACATTATGCTAATTCCACAACTCTTTATAATTCATTCCAGATATTGTTTGAAAAACATTTGGCAAGCAACAATATAGTGAAAACTTACCGTAGTGGAAAGAACAGTGTTCTATATTCTAATTTTTAAGAAAAAAGAAATATGGTAAGAAGTTTGATAGTTACAGTCACCATAAGGGCTTATACTGGTTTAAACTTGTTTGACAATATTATTTTTCTGAAAATCCTAAAGGTAGTAGTAGGGCCCTTTAGTAGAAAAATAACATCATAAAATGAAATGGCCCAGTGTTATCCAATGGGAATTGATAACCATAATCAATTGAAGTTCTTTAAGATTCATTTTAGGTGGAAGAATATCCAATGATGATGGTCAATTTTTCATTGTCACAATTGTTTATGGTCACTAACTTACATGAGTAATTTGTATTCTATTTGAATTGTCTTCATAACAGTTTCTTGAAATGTATAAAAAACGTTTCTGTCAAAAAATTCTAATTTAGATTTATATATTTTTTTAATCAGATTTAAAGTATGATTTCATAATCAGTCCCTGAAGAAGAGAACTAATCTCGAAACACGTTGGGCAACTTTGTTTGGATCAATAAATCCTGAAAAACGCAAATACTAAGCTGCACGTCTATTTTGTACACCGTGAAGAGACTACTTTTAATACTTTGTGATATTTAAAGTGTGTCATTGTTATCTTTTTGAAAACGTACTATGAACTTCTAAAAAACTTAACCTAGAAATATTTGGCTAAACAGCCACAAATAGTGTGCAGGGAACGGGAGTTCCTTAACTGGGAACTTATCTTGTTCTAATGGTATCAAGAGAGAAACAGACTCAAAAGTAACAGTTTGAAAAATGTTTTTTTAGAAACTTTGTTGGGTTGGTGTAATACCTAACTGGCCCTAACTCTAAAGGGGTTGTTCCCTCAACTGATGTTTCTAAGGGCCATCGATGTCTGTAAGTCGAAAACCAAAGTCTGTCTGTGTCTAAACCTATGCTTGCCCTCAGTCTTAGATAAAATGATATCCAGTTATTTTATTGAAAACATTACAGAGTGGTACATAACAGAGCGGACAATAACACTGAAAACCACAGAAAAGATCAATAAATACATAAAGGGTAGTGGGTTAAGGGGTTAAAATGGTTTGGGATGGGTTTTGGGGTGGCGTTATAAGGCTGGAAGGAAAATCAGGGGGCTTAAAGGGAGAACCCTCTACCCCCAAATTAAAAAACAAAAATGTGTGTTTTTCAGTGTTTTGACCATGATGAAATGTACCACTCTGTAATTGTGGTCGGTAAAATCACATATATCCAATAAAATGTGATCAGGGATCTTCTTAAAGAAAAATGGTGACTCAAAAAGAAATGTAAACCAAGACTGGTTTCAGGTAGCCTTACCATGAGGTGTAGTTCTGCCAGTTTAAAAATGAGTTTAACTCAAAAGGGTTACCCTTAGTAACTTCCACGTAGGGGTCTTGCAGCAAGTCAATAAAGGTTCCAATGTCTCTTGGGGGTCCCTTCCCCATGCGTCAATCCTTCCAGTTCCAAAGAAAAATACATAGTTCTTGTTAGGCCTCTCAGGGTTCCCTTCCGAAGTCTAGGCCTCTCCTGCAAAGTTCAAAATTGTCTCTTGTGGGCCTCTCAGGATTCCCCTCCCCAAGCTTAGGACCTTATCATCTCAAACAAAATTTCACCTTGTCAGGATGTTCCTCTTTTAACACATAGTTCTTTCTATGGGGCAGTGTCAGAGACTTTCAAAAATGCTGGGCTTTTGCTCCTCCCCTGCATGACCACTCTGACTTCTGACCCGTCTCCTTACACTTTGCATCTTCCTCCTGGTACCTTTTACCTCCGGTGCACTTTCCACTTGGTTCCGGTTTTACTTTCACCTTCTTTTTTTCTGCTATGCACACCTGCAAACTTATTCTCACTCTTGTGTGCCTCTTGCACACTCCTCTTGGCCTTATCGTGCCTCTGGCACATGCTTTTCACTTGGTCGTGCACCCTTGCAACTTCCTCTCTCTTTATCGGGCCTCTTGCACTTCCCTTTTCCTGCTCTGAGGTCGCTCGCACGCTCTTTGCTTTCTCTCGCTTTAATTCCACTCTTTGCTTTCATTTCACTCCTTTAGTCTTTCGGGTCACTCACACCGTCTCATTGCTTTCGGGTCGCTTGCACCCTCTCTTTGCTTTCTCTCTCGCTTTCTGTCAGTTTTTGGCTTAATATGTCGCTTGCATCTTTATCGCTTCTGCGCCCACTCCAGGCACCCGCACACTACTGAGTTTCTCTCTCTCTTTCAGTGAAACTGACATGTAGCACAGTGCTGGCGAGCGGCTCATTGGGTTGTGTGGGTTGAGGTCAGGGTCTCACCACCTGCCCCTCAGAGACCCCTAGGACTGGCACACGTCCCATGGGAACGAGCACTGGCTTGGACACAGCCAGCAACCTGCAATTCGCCTCCCTCCTTGGAGACACAGCTCCGTCGCCACGTTGCACCCTTTCTGACACACAGGGTTTGTGTCCTGGTGTCCTGCTCTCCTCTGGATTCTCCAGGCTTCTCTTCCTGCAGCCTCCACGTTCCAACCAGCAACCCCAGCTTGCTCATCATTTTTGGCAGAACCACACCTTTTATACCCTAACTGAGAGTCAGGTGGAGTCAGGTTTGAATGATCAAAGAAAAGTGCCTCATCTTGCCTGACTCTATTAGTGGGACAGCCTAGTGATGACATGTAGTAGGCCTCTCGCTGCATCCCAATGTGATCTTTAGGGGTAATCTTCACTACTCTCGATTGCCTCTTCCTCATCCCAATACATGTTGGAAATGGGGAGGGAGAGACAGGACAAGAGGGAAACTTAGATGTACATGTTAGATTATTATAAGGTGGTGGGGGCGCTGTTGAGCAGCCGTCAAGATGGCTGCCTAGCCTGATAGCTCCGTGTACGGCCGCTTCCTATCCGTATACATCTGCGGTTGGCGACACTTACATGCCCTTATTCCTGCTCCTTTGCCTCCCTGACATCTGGGGCTACGTGTCGGTGTGTTTTGAGCGTGAATTGGTCCTCCGATGCCGAGAATCGGCGTGTTTGTGGGGCCTCTGCGGCGAGCCGGCTTCTGAGGCCGGGAGTTACGTGGCGTTCCGCCCCTTCATCCTGCCGGGGCCGCCTCACCATCGTGCTTGGGACGCCTGCCTGCTCCGCCACACAGAGACTGCGGACCTGCCCTCCCGGTGTCGGCGCTTCGGCCGTCGCCTACCCGGACCACCTTCGAGCAGCGCTGCACCGCCGCGGGGCTGGCGTCCGAGTCCCTGGGCCACTGGCGGCCCCGAACTACACTGCTGGGGGCCGCTCGGCGGCGGTTCGCCCGCTCCTGCCTCCGCCTTCATCTGGGCTCGTATGCTGGCCCGACCGCCTACGCCCACGACGCTGACCTGCTGCTGGCCTGTCCCTCTGCACCAAGTGCCGGCTTCCATGGGCCGCCTAGAGATCCGGACGCCCGCGGCCTGCGTCTTGGGCCGTGCGCCGGCTGGGGGCCGACTGCTGCGCGCCAGCTCTGCGGGCTTACCTCGCTGGGTGTGCTGTGGCCGCGGGGGTGATTGGGCTTACTGGACTCGGCGGATGCAGGTGAGGAGCCGGGGATTACTTTAACTGGGGCCGCTGCTCCCTTACCGCCCCTGCTTCCCCCCCGGCGCTCCCTCATGGCCCTGGGCTGAGCTCACCGCCTATTTGAGCGCCTTGTGATCCCTGCCACTGTTGGATCCTCACAGCGGTCTCTGCCTGCCCCTCCGGCCCCTGGCTCCTGGCGCCAGCATCGCCTGCCTGCAATTTTACCTCGACCTCGAGCTGCACTGACTCATCAAGATAGCGCTCACCTCTACTCTTGTGACAAATTTCTTTTGCAGGCATACCACTCATAGAGGTTGTATGTATCTCTAGTGCTGTATAGCGCCATGCCCAATAGATCCAGGAATACAAGTAAGACCGGAGCCATGGACAGATTCGCGAGAGCCACCCCGAGATCTGGCTCGCCCCGTGCACCTGGTGACCGGGCGGATTCACTGCCGGCCGCTGAAACACCTCCCACAGACCTACAATCTATGATGGAGTCAATGGCCAGGAATTTTGCGGCCTTCCATGAAAAGCTAGACGATATTAATGCAAACGTAGCGTCTCTCAAAGCCACATTGGACCAGCACGGGTCAAGAATTACTGAGGCCGAAAATAGGGTCAGCACTAACGAGGATAACATAGCCACGCTGCAGGGCACTGTTTCCACTCTGGTCATGGACATGAAGACAGTCAAGGCCAAATGCGACGATTTAGAATCCAGGTCGCGGAGGAACAATGTACGCATTGTTGGAGTCCCCGAAAATGCGCTTAAGGGCCGACTCGAGTCAGCGGTCGAGAACCTTTTGAAAGACCTCCTGGGCAACCCCGACATGTCCCCCTTCTTCACAGTTGAGAGAGCCCACAGGGCATTAATACCGCGCCCTAAGCCTGGTGATTTCCGAGGCCCATTATTGCAAAGATCCTCAGTTTCAAAGACCGTGACCTGATTCTCCGGCTTGCACGCGAAAAGGGGGAGCTCAGATTGGATTCGCAAGTAATCCGGATTTTCCCTGACTTCTCAGTGGGTGTTCAGTAGGAACGCCGGCAATTTCTCGGTGTTAAGAAGCTGCTCAGAGAGAGAAATATTCCGTATGCCATACTGTTCCCAGCGAGATTGAAGTTCACATTCAACAACAAACTCTATTTTTTCACGGTCCCCTCGGAAGCAGTGAAATTCATAGAGGCACATGTTCCTCTTCATCGCCCTGCCGAAGACTTCATGAACAATGACTGAAACTGGTCTGGACCCTGCTCTCTCTAATTGTTCTGTTTACAAGGTACTGGGAGGGTTGTTGGCCGCCGACCTCATTGATGGTTCATTTATCCGGACATGCGGCTCTGACAGCTTGCATGTCGGTCGGCGTCCCCGATACTCACTGCTAGTTTAATTGCATTATTGGGATGTTAATCTTGAGTTTTCCTGTTGGTATGGGTGTTCGGCTGCAGTGCCCAGGGCCTGGCAGCCAGGCCTTGCTGTGACTTAGACCTATACACTTGCACTATGATACCGCAGTCCACTGCTTGTTTTGTAACGACCCTCTGGGCCTTAAGCGCGCCAGTGCACGGCAACGGCGCACCCCACTGCGATTGCAATGTTCTTTATGCTATGGTTGTGTGTTAGCCCTGGTTGGGCCTTTGGACAGTTCGGGCCAAGTTGGGTATGGCCCAGCCGTTTACAGTTAAGGGCGGGTAATGAACACACTGCTGCCTATTGGGCGGTAGTGAGGGAGGGGGGAGGGAACGGGGTGTTATTTAAAAAAGGCACACGAGGTTGCATGGCGCACGCATTGTCTGGCTATGATTGCACACTCAGCACCACGGCTGGTAACTCATGCTATCGCTGGATTTGGGAGGTACATTAACTGTGCATTGCGGGATTAGCTGCCTGACACTGCAATGACCACTCTCATCATGTCCTGGAACATCAGGGGGTTGAGCAACCACACTAAGGCCCGCAAGATTATGGCTTATGCCAACAGGCATGCGTGTAAGATATTGTTTTTGCAGGAGACACACTCTGCGGGCCACATGTCAAGGACCATAGCCCCGACATGGGGCCCCGCTAGATTCTTCACCGCGTATTCGTCCCAGGCCAGGGGCGTTCTCACGCTGATTCACAAATCCATCAAGTTTATCTTACATAAAAGCTACATTGACTCAGAGGGTCGCTATGTCATACTCCACTGCACACTGGTAAATAGTGAATATCTGCTTGTTAACACCTACTGCCCCAACATCGACTCTCCTGAATTCTTTGACACTATCACCTCTATACTGCTGGGTTATGTTGGCATTCAGATAATATGGGGTGGCGACCTGAATCTCATTCTGGACACTGTCCTGGATAGAACTGGCACGGCTGTTCGGGCACTGTCAAGAGCTGCCCGCAGACTGCGAGACCACATCGGGACGCTCAGTGTTTGTGACGTCTGGAGGACACTAAACCCCCAGCAGAGGGAGTATACTTATTATTCGTCTGTGCATGAGAGTTGGTCCAGAATAGACCTGTTCTTGGTGTCAGGGGACGCGATGGGCAGAGTAGAGAGCGCCCGAATTCTACCCCGCACACTCTCAGACCATGCCCCGATTACACTGACCGTTGGGCTAGGGATCCCTGTCCCCAAGTTTCCCACCTGGCGCTTTAAATCCGAGGCCCTCTGGGACATTGTGTTCAGGGCTGAGATACTGGCCGATATCGAATCTTTCTTTGTTCATAACTCCCTCCAGGACACCTCGGCGGCGGTCAGATGGGACGCCTTCAAAGTATACATTAGAGGTATGTCTATCTCGCGGGAGGCGGGGGTATTAAAATCAATCAGGGCCGCCCTCGGCCGCTCCGAAGCCAAACTTAAACAATTGGAACTCCGAGGCTCCACTAGGACAGATCCCACCGTCCTCGCTCAGATCAGCGACGAGCTCCATATTTATAATGCCCTTGCCGCCAGTGAGGTCCAATATTTCAGCCGCCCGCAGGCCGCCAAGAAATATGGTGAGGGGGTCAGACCTGGGAGAATGTTAGCCACTCTTGTGAGGGGGGAGTCTGGCCGTACTCAGATCACCTCAGTTAAAGATAAACATGGGAACATACAGTGGACTGACCAACAAATCCTAGATATCTTCACTGAATTCTACAATTCCCTCTATACCCAGCCTGTAGAGCATACCGAGCAAAACACCCGCGACCTTCTTGACCAGATTCCCACTACGGAGATCTTCCCTTCCACCCGGGAGCAGCTAGATTCCCCAATCACCTTGGATGAAGTGGTGACCGTCATCTCGGACCTCCCCAAAGGTAAGGCACCGGGTCCAGACGGACTTACTGCCGAGTTTTACCAAGAGCACATCGCCATACTAGCCCCTAGGCTGCTCGAGGTCTGGACCGAATCAATACGGGTCTCGGCTCTTCCCCCCTCCATGCGGGAGGCAGTCATAATGGTCCTGCTCAAGCCCGGCAAGCCCGAAGATGAATGTGGATCATATAGACCTCTCTCTCTCATGAACCTTGACGCTAAAGTCTTCGCTAAAGTTATAGCGAATCGATTCCTACCTATCATGACCTATTTAGTCCACGAAGACCAGTCTGGCTTTGTCCCTGGGAGGGCTACCTCCCACAACATCAGGAGATTATTTAACGTTATGTCCCGGTTGGACCAGGAAGCGCAGGCTGTGGCAGTCACGCTCGATGCCCAGAAGGCCTTCGATATGGTCTTCTGGCGGTACATGTGGCTGGTACTGGAGACAATGGGTATTGGCCCAAATATGATTCGGTTCATTAAGTTACTGTACACCTCTCCTGTGGCGCGGGTGCGGGTCAACTCCCTAACCTCTGACCCCTTCACACTTTCTAGGGGCACACGCCAGGGTTGTCCCTTCTCACCCATTTTATTTGCCCTAGTGATAGAACCAATGGCAGACTGGGTTCGTGCCCGTCACGCTCACAGGGGGATCAGGCTGAAGGGTAACCCTGAGATCATCTCTCTGTACGCAGATGATGTCCTACTGTATATTAGAGACCCCACAACGCACCTCGACCCCATTTTGAGGGACATTACTCGTATCGGCACCCACTCTGGCTTCACAATTAACTATTCCAAGTCCGAGATCTTTCCACTGACTAGTTCAACTAAACAACCCGCTACGGAATTCCCTCTTCGCTGGTCCCCGGAAGGTATTAGATATTTGGGTGTCCACATCTCCCTGGCGAAGCCTGCTCTACTAGCCGACAACTATACGGCTGTGGCGCAGACCGTTGAGTCCAAACTGTTGCAATGGCGCGCTCTCCCACTATCCATAGCTGGCAGACTCTCCCTCATTAAAATGATCCTACTCCCCAAGCTCCTTTATGTCTTTACCAACATACCCGTATGGCCCGGGAAGGCCTACTTAACCAAACTCCACTCGCTCTGCGCGCAGTTTCTGTGGCACTCCGGTGCGGTGCGCAAGAAGTGGACTGACATGGCACTTTCATACAAACAAGGGGGTCTCACGGCCCCCAATCTGACTCTATACTGGACTGCGGCCCAAGCCCAACACGCCACGCATTGGTACCCAGGCTCTCAAGAGTGCCCGCATGTCAAGCTGGAGCGGCTAGCTGCCGCTGGTGTCAACGTAATGTCCCTCATTCTCCACCGTCAGTACACACCCGATTCCCCTATTGATCCACTTGGTGTGACCCTCCGTGCCTGCACGCGCCTGCTTAATGCGACGCCTGAGTCCTCCCCTTATTACAAATTGCTCCCTGCATGGTCCTTCCCCGGGCTGGAACCCACACATGATACTGCCTTGGTTCGACACTGGAGCTCACTGGGCTATCTGGCTTTATCCGACTTTTACCCCGAGGGCAGGTTTATTGAACCCCGGACGTGGAAACCGGGGCACACTGGTTCTGCAGTAGAAACTCTTCAATACTATAGACTCCGGGCAGCGTTTCGCGCCATGTGGCCCTCATTCCCAGACGAGCCCCCGAATGCCCCGGCAGTTGCATACATTGCTAATTCTGGCGGTGCCGGCGGCGTTGATCCTCTCTGTATAGGATCCTACAAGACACTACCCCGATTCTGGCTCCGAGGGCACGCGGTGAATGGGCGGACGAACTGGGTCTGGAGATTTCCGAAGAGATTTGGGAGAGGATGTGTCTCCACACTCAGAGAGTCTCTCTAAACTTTCGGTATCGTGCCATGCAATACAAGCTTTTAAACAGGCTATATTACACTCCACACCGCACCTCAAGGTTCACCCATGCCACTGTGCGCGCCTGCCCACGCTGCGGGGCCCAAAAAGCTGATCATCTACATATGTTTTGGTCCTGCGACAGATTGTCGGAGTTCTGGAGGCGCATCCTAGAAACACTTGCTGCAATAACAGACACGGTGCTTGACCCGGATCCATTGGCGGTTCTGTTTGGGATGTGGGGGGGGTCGGCACTGGGGGCCTGGTTAAGTTTTTGAACATAGGCTGTATGGTAGCCAAGAAATGCGTACTCCAGGGCTGGAGGAGCTCCTCTCCTCCGGACTTCCAGACTTGGCTGCGTCTGCTCACCTGGTCACGAAACTGTGAAGAGGAATATCTGACAATGCTCCCGGGCCATTCACGCCCCAAGAACATTTGGGTTGAATTTAATGCGTACCTCAACAGCCAAGATGTGGACGCGCCCGGATCGGGCTCGTCCCCTACTCCAACGGATTTTACTCCTGCACCCTGAATCCATTCTCCCACTTCTCTTATGTGAATCTAAGTTGATTGCTGCGTCCACTGCGAGTGACTCATTTTATGTACCAAGTATTAATGTGACTGTGCTGTTTATTTGCTGGATTATTGAGTGTGCCTAATGTATACCTCTGCCGCTAAAAATAAAAGTTTAGATTATTATAAGGTGACTGACAGAGTAGAGATGGGAATCCCCTGGTCCTCTTTTTATATGCTGGGGTTGATTCCCCTTGTGTTAGGTTACTCCTTACTCCTGATATCCATGAGAGTACAGGTCTTGACAGTACTCCCTATGGTCAGACCCAGGGGAAGTAAAATAGGCGTTAGAGCTATGCGTTTGTCTCCTTTGACCCTCCTCCTTGCCAGTATTAGTTCTGGTATGATATTTCCACCTACCTCTTGGATCAAGACAATGGGACCTGCATACCCCATGACGGCTTCCGGGACATCTTACTTGCCTACCATCCCGTTGGGATACCTTGTCTCTCCTGGTGTACTCCCATGGGCACAACCACACACTCCACTACCCAGGTGATCCTCCCTCGCTCATCCACCCCCAGGGTTGGGATCCAAGAGTGATGGGCCTCCCCTCGCTAACTGAATAAAGGATTCTCTGGGTCTACATGGGGTCTACAAAGATTCTCTCAATGGCCACCATCAAGGATTTTAAGGGCATCATCAATAACCCTGATGGTAGTTGTTGCTGTGCTGCTTCTGGGTCTGATCCCAGTCTGGTAGGGTTGAAGGATGTTGTTGGCTTTGATTTGTTGGACGAGTTTCATGGCCACTGCTTTTTCAAGGATCTTACCTAGGAATGGAAGAATGGTGATGCAGTGGTATTTGCCTATTAAATCAGGTTTCATTGTTGGTTTCTTGAGAAGGAGGAGGAATTGTCCAGTGTTGAGGTTTGAGGGGAAGGTGCCTTGAGTTTGGGAGCTGTTGATTATTATCAGCTAAGGGAGGAGTGCTTCGGTAGGAAGGGCCTGGAGTACAGAGGCAGGGAGAATGTTGTCTGCTTACAATGTGGACTTGAGGACAGCATAGTGAGCATCTTGAACGGTGTCCAGGTAGTTGTGGTTTTTCAAGATGGGATGTATAGTGTGCTGTCAGTTGCAGCATTGGTTCTATGTGTTGGTGTATCACAGTGGTCTTGATGATGAAGAGGCTATGGTGTTTTGGTATTAGTTGGCCTTGGCAGAGGTGATCAGTCATCTGCATGTAAAACAGCAGTCCTTGAACAGGGAGAGGTTGTATGAGTGGCAGGATTTTTGTCAAGTCTTTTCTTGTTGTCTGATGGTTCATTTGTTAAAGTTGAGTTCTTGACTGTACAAAGGTGTGGAGGGTTAGGTTTGAAAGTGTGATGTTTCACTGGGGCAGGCTCTTGATATCGGTTCTGAGCGTGGTGTTTAGTTCTTAGTTCTTTGAGAAGCGAGTCACAGTCCTGGTTTGTCTGAGGTAGATCAGCCCATGTGAAGTGGAGTTTGGCAAAGTATTCTGCGAGTGCCTCTACTTGGAAGTTCTTGAAGGATCAGAAGGCTTATTTAGTGGGCTTGCTTGACTGATGTGGTGTGACTAATGTCAAAGGGGATTGCCAGACATTCTGACCAGTCAAGCGGAATTGGAGAGCTATGATGGAGGGTGAGCAGGGCAGTGATGATGAGGTCAAGGATATTACCTTCCTGTGCTTTGGATCTTACGTGTGCTGTGGGAGGTTCAGAGTGTTGAGAAGGCATTGGAGATCTTCCTTCATTGACTTGGTTGCTGGGCTGTCAGGGATGTTGAAGTCACTGAAGAAGATGTTGTTGGCATGTGTGAGAGACATGGTGGTGACCAAGTCCATGAAGTCTTCGATGAAGGATATGTTGGGCTTGGATGGTCTGTATAAGAGGTGAAAAGTGACTGTCTGTTGGGGAGTGGCAAGTGGCAGGAAAGGTTTTCAAAAGAGTCAATGGTGGGGACCTCCAGTTCGAAGCATGGCCATGCTGCCTTTTGAATGATGGTGAGTCCTCTGCCAATCTTGTTTGGAAAGCCTTGCAGAATTCTGTAGTTGTTGGGGATGAGGACATCTAGGATGTGTGTGGAGGTGGATGTCATACAGGTGTTAGCCATGAAGATGATGTCCAAGTCATATGTGGTGATGAGGCTTGCAGTTTCTGCTGCAGGTTGGCTGCTGAGCAGACACTGGCGAGCATCAGTTTTTGTGTAGTGGTAGATGATGGAGTTCTGATTGGGGTTTGTGGTGACATGGGTGGGATTGCTGCGATGCAGTGTCCATGATGTTGCTGGTGAATGGCGTGGTTGATGAGTGGTGATGGTAGGCTGGGCTTTTGGTTGAGAGGGGTGAAACACATATTTGAGGGAGATTTCCCGATGCTAGAGGAGCAGTTCTAGTCCTGGGTACTTCCCGTCCGAAAAGGTACAAACAGGAACTCCCCTTTTATTCATCTGCTCGTCAGGTCGGACACCCAGGCAAGAGACACCTATGATCTAAGAGTTAAGAAAGGTAAGCAATCAGCGGGGCTAAGCATGTGAGTTGGGGATTAGGTTACTTTGGATCGCTGCACTTAGCACAAGAAAAACCACTATGGCTGGGCTCCTTTCAGGTTTACTATCAGACAGCAATATTGTTGTGGGCCTAACCCCAAAACTTCTAAAAAACAATTCCTATAACCCTTGTGTAAATAATTAACATTAGATGCCACCAATAACTCCCCTGTACAGTTTTATCACTAAAATAAGCATTTACATCATCAACATAGTGACTCTTTATACTCTTAAATGGAAACACATTAAGAATTAGCTCATTCTTTCATTTAGCATTTATGTATATGTAGTCCATGCACCCTTTCCTTCTCCTATTCACTTCTAGGACTCAAAAGACTACAGCTAATCAACAATGTGAATAGACTCTTGAAACATAGCACAATAAAATGAAATATATACTCACACTAGTGCTATCAAGATCGTTGAGCTAAAAGTCAGATGATTTTATTTCAGCCATTGTCAACCCATTAAATGGAACTGGCTAATCATTTATATCAAAATCCAATGGCTTCTAAGAGCAAATTGCTAAAAGCAATCTGAAGCTATGAATTAGAAATACAGGTAAAACTGTTTAAATCTACTTGCTGGATTACTCCTTGCCATACATTAGTATATTGGTGAGTACACTTATCCTGCTCATAGGGAAATACAAGGATGAGCAGAGGTTGTAAGATTTGGCAGTTCTGGGTTAGAAAACAACAATTTTCCTCATGGTCTATGTCTTCTAATGGAGGTCCAACACTTTATAAGAAGGCTGCAGCCTGTTTCCTGAGAGAAAGCAGAGTCTTCTGAGGAGGAAGCTCCTATCTCCATGTTGTGGTGATTGAGTGCCCTCCCTTCTGCTGTCTAGGGCTGTCAAGACATTTTGAGGGATGGCCTTTGGACTTTGCTTTACACAAGTCTGCAATTTTGCGGCAAACCAAGATGTGTCCCGGCAAATGAGATTGATGCTGTCTCCCCCAATAGAGGCTGCTAAAGTGCAATGGTGCAGTGATGTGATACCGCTTGCCAGTGGAGTTTGAGAACAGTCTCAGTGAAGGACCAAACAGCAAGGGCAGGGACCAGTTGGGTTGGTCTGAGGGGAAATATGTGGGTGGGGGTATAGGGTGGCGAGAGAGTAGGCCTCACACCTAATAGGGAAGGTCGTTCCCTGTAAAAACCAAATAAGGCAGCTGAAACAGCACCTCAGGGCATGACCTAGTAACTCAAGGTGAGTTCCTCTAACCGTGGACAACAGAGGATGTTCCTGAAGGAATGCCAGGTCGAGCCCCAGTAATAGAGGCCTTGTGTCATTGGAAAAGGTTACAGGATCCTCTCGCGTCTTGGTGGCATCAGTTTGGGGTGTCTTGCTAGTGTCTGGTTAGTCCCTGAGAGATCCTCAGCAAAGGCCCCAGAAAGCCTTTGCAGCCCAGTAAAGTAATCTACACCAGTGGTGGAGAGTGGAATACCTTATCCCACTAAAACCGTCTTCAGAGTTCCCTATTGGAAAATATGTCTCTGCAGGGTCAGGTGTGGTCTATGCCTAAGTACTTTAGGCAGAGTGCATGCATATCTGTGTTGGAAAACTACTGTGAGCAGGATGTGTAGTGCTTAAAACCACAGTTGCGGGGCAAAAGTCCCTGAGGCCAAAACGAAAAAAGTGAAATGTTACTATAGTGCATGATGAAGTACCCAGGTCATGGCAGCAAACCAACAAGAAACACCTCAACTGGCACGAATGGGGGGGCTTGTCAGAGCATAAGAATATCTGAGTTTTGTGAGCTTTAGGCTTAGGAGGTAGACCTTGTCACAGAGTGAGAACATCTAGTTTTTGTGAACTGTTCCAGGTGAGTGACTATAGGTTGGCGGGTAACACTATTATAACCTGACAATTACACTAGGCAGGGGTACAAACTAATTGCTGGTCGGTCTGTTTTGAGGTATATCTCTAAGACTGTAAGATTCCCAAGAAGCAGGCTACGTGCTATTCCACTGAGACCGAGACTGTCAAGAAACAAGATGGGCACTATATGGCCCTCATTACGACCCTGGCGTTAAGGGATTACCGGTACCGGTAAGGGTACCGGTACCGGTAATCCCATAACGCCTGATTACGAGGTCCCTTTGCGGGTCCCGACCTTAACGGCTGGTCTGTACCAGCCGTTAAGGTAAGGACCCGCAAAGGGACCTTGAAGGTGATTATGGTACCGCATTTTGCAGTACCATAATTACCGCTTTCCACATTCCCAATAAGCTCTATGGGGCAAAATTGGGAATGAGGAAGGGTAAATGGGGAATTACCGTCCCGCCAACCTTGGAATGGGGCGGTAATTCCCCTTGTCACCATGGCGGATCCGGTAAATTACCGGCGTTAATCATGGCGCTAATAGCGCCATTGGTTAACGCCAGGGTCGTAATGAGGGCCTATGTAGTGAACCAGTCGTTGTTCCCTGGAAGTGAGTCTGTTAAGAATCGTTAGGTCTGGACCTCACGGAAGATAGGTATTTTCCTTGTTAGGGCTATTATAGGGGTGCAGAAGAAGGACTGTGACACAAAGGTGGCATGTTTGGGCCATATACCTTTATTGAATAGTAAAGTAAAAGAAACAACCTATGTTTCCCTATTCCTAAGAGGGGGTTTCCATGCCTCGACTAAAGATCTAAGGTGACTGTTAGGATGTCTGTTAAAGTAAAAGTGTCCACCGCCCTGTATAAAGAAAACATTACTTCTGTCCCTTACACTATACTCTAAGGAATAAGCAGCACTGTTCTCGTATCAGGTGAATGCCTCTCTCCTCCTGGATTATGTTCAAAGTTCCATACAATATTTACTTGGTGGGCCAGGAGAATGCCTCCCTTATCTTGGCACTTAGGAGCTGGCTACAGTTACCAGCAAGGATTGTGCAGTGTATTTGAATGCCATTCTTCACTCACCAGCTTCATTAACACTGGGTTTACGGGTTGCACTGCTTTCCTGACTTCTTCTACTACATCTGGCTAACTGGGATCCACACCCTTCTCCTGCACAGGTGTCTCTGTTCTGAGTGGCCAGGATTGGGATTTCCTTTTCCTCTCAAGACCCTTGGCCTTCCTTCTGTTTCTGACCTTGGTCTCCTGCATGTTCACAGCTATGGAATCACGGCAATGAAGCTCACATGGGGAAAACTGAGCCACCAGCATGTCTTCTGCAGCACAGCCTCTGCACTTAAGATGTTGGGAGAACAGGACTCTCTCAGAACTTGCAGGTGAATTCTGCTGTTTCAACGTTCCGACGTCCCTTCTGCGCTCCCATTTGCTTGTTATTTGCCAGCCTTGTGCTTCTCCTCTGCTTCTACTGCTACAGCCAGCCTTCCAGCTCCCGTTCCTACTCCTTCTACTCCTTCTTTCCTGCGGGGGACTTTTATGCCTCACAGGTTCTCTGATTGTCTTCAGGTGTAGGCCATTAGCCTTAATTGCATGACATACTGCAATGGCTACCTAGCTTAACTGCCTGACTACTACATCTGCATGCCTCTTCTACCCTCTTCCTTGTCTCAGTACCCTTAGGATTCTGGGACTAGTAGTTTCTTCAGAAAAGTTAAGTTTGTCAACTTTGACAGTTTGGCAAAAAGCCATCAAAAGGTTGAGATTACAGGGAAAGTTGAACAGGGGTTCTTCTTAGTCTGCCTGGTCCGTTCCCCCCGCATGTGATCCTCCCGCAGTACACCACCACCAGGGACGGGATCAGGAAGCGTCTGCCTTTCCCTGCCACATGAGAAGGGTCCCAGACCGGGTTTCTGGAGGGTATCATCTCTGATTCTTCACACCTGCCAAGTACTGCCATGAGGAAGATGACTCGTATCACTCTTGGTCCCAGACCCAGGTTTCTCTACCCTTCTCTTCATGTCCCATTGGTTGTCTCGCTTGCCAAGTACTGATACGAGTAGGATAGTCCTGCTCATTATGCCCCTGCAGGTTTTTGGCCACCTTTACCTTCCAGCTCCCACCTGTCCCCATGCCTCTCCTGTTACCTTGCCTGTTCCTGGGATATAAATCTGGTTCTTCCTGTGGTCTCTCAGTCTCTCTGCTGCACAGGGTGTCTCTGTGTCTCGGTGCCTTCACCGCGCGGATCTCGTGAATCTCCCTTGGACCGACGCTATGGATGCTGCCTCTTGCGTTCCCATCACCGTCTGCCATTCTCCCTGTACCGTCTGGACACCCTCGAGCAAAGGAGTCCCATTGCCCTCTTGAATATGGAAGCGGATTACTCTTGGCTCAGTCCTGGCCTTCTCTGCGTCTCCTT
Organism: Ambystoma mexicanum; assembly: GCF_040938575.1. Classification (NCBI taxonomy): domain Eukaryota; kingdom Metazoa; phylum Chordata; class Amphibia; order Caudata; family Ambystomatidae; genus Ambystoma; species Ambystoma mexicanum. The sequence continues at coordinate 1,053,944,635 of NC_090931.1, read as the reverse complement.
TGTGCTTCCCAGGCTTCGCAGTATCTCATCCTGGTTGGCTGTGTCTCTCTGATAGGCAGTCCTTTGTTTGTTTTTATGTCGTAAAAGGAACCACGCCTCTGCAGAGGTCTATGCCGCTGCAGTTCCTTCTTGGTAGTGCTCTTCATTGTTGTTGTGTCCCACCTTGTCCTGCTACTTGGATTACCTATGTTCCTGATGTTCTTCTTCATCTCAGTACTTTCTAGAAACTTGAGGTAGTTTATTTCACAACAGTGCATAGGTCTACTGTAAATATTTGGATGGCTGAGGGATATGTGTTATGTATGTGGCACGCTGATGCATGCATAGGCACACAGTAGATTAATGAAGCAAGTCCCAGTGCATGGTTAGGATACCAGTGTTAGCCAGCATACCGTGTGAGCCTGGATTATTAAAGCTGCCCCAGTGCCTACCTTGAACACATTATTAAGCAAAAGAACAGGCCTAATATTCCAGGGGACCTCTCAAGCTGTGATTGTGTGTATATTATTTAGTCCTGCTTTTTGCAGTCCGGAACTTGTCCTGAATTTATATCATAAAAAATCCAAAACACTGTACAAGTCACTATACAAACAGTAACAAGGGAACTGTATGAACTAATTGTTAAGGAGAGATGCAGTAATCAATTTCAGGATTAGTGTTAATGTCTTTCTGCATCTGTAGGCTGATGCACAGTGCAATACAGGAAAACAGAGACACAGACCTGGGCAATTATGCTCTTTTGCTCTGATCCACTTATGTACATGGGTTGGCCTGTTCACTCTATTCTTGCTCTGAAGCTACTTTCATCAGGGCGTACTTGTGTGAGCATATGCAGAATGCTTACACCACCACTACATGTAGCATTGGTCTAGGAAGTCAATTCCTTAAATGTCCGTATGTTTCTGTATGAGTTGAACAGCCAACACGTGTTTCGACTAGATCGTCTTTCTCAAGGCTGTTTACATAGTAATACAGTTGGTTCATATCATCCCCATACAATTGTTATCCATATGGGTAATATTTAAGAAACCACAAAAGATCTAATCAAGAATGTGTGGCATTAACCAGCATGCCATTACAATAAAAAATCAAAGGCACATACCAATAGTGGGAGTCAGGAAGGGTAAGAGGGACACAAAATAGACATTTAGATATAGTTGATTGCGTCGTTATCATACATACTTATTGGTCTGCATTATTAACCTTACGGTGGCATGGAGCCTTACATGCCGTATCCTGTTCACAAGTGAGATGAGTTTCTCAATGTTTTACGTTATTGCCACATTCACTTATGGTCTATTATTATCTGAGAATACTAGTCTCATAAATATCTATTTGGTGCAATGAGCAGGGTGGTTCATTATACTGATTTAATGGTGTCCATTATACAGTGAACGGGGAGCATGCATGAACGGATAGTTGCTCATGCTCACCCCCATTGTGATTGGTTAAGTAACAAAAGCCTGATCAGATTGCTCACCTAAGCTTCTGCATTCAGTAGACCTGTAAATGGTCCAGTGTGAGTTAAATAAGTCATGCGTGCAGAGGATTGATAATCGGTTTCTGTATTCTCTAGGTGTAGAATGAATATGAGAACATACGGTTTTAATGAGGGATTAGGATTCTCCTCTTGAGAATGGTTCTATAAAGTCTGGTACATTGCCCCAAACGGTGCGTTCAGATTTCTCGAGTGCCTATAATGGTTAATAATTGATTAGTTTGATGGTAAATTTGAAAAGAGCCAATCCATTATCTGCTTCGTATTGTATTTAACTCATGTTACAGGTTTTTGCTCCTCTAATTGATAAACTTACTATTTGGATTTGATAACACTTGTTATTTTATAGCAGGTGACGTGCGTGAGATACGTGACAACGTCATTCGTTTGAAATGCACGTTGTGCATAAGGAAATGGAGTCCCTTGCATCTGGTTATTCGTTTTTGTGATGCAGTGAATTTAGTATGATAAATGATGATAAACATTGTGGGTGCACAAGTCCGTCTCTTTCATTCAGGCATTAGTCCATTAAACTCACCCATATAGTTACTTTGCATATGTATGGCAACAAGAAAGTGCAATTTGCAGAACAGTATAACCTGTTTTGACACATAAATCAGTATTGAACATTGCCCGATAAATCAGTATTTACCATTCTATGGCAAGACTGGAGGCGAGCATTATGCTTCAACTTCTTTTATTACTACTCCTTAGCAGTTTCAACAAACTATAACAAATATACCAAACTTCTGAAAATGTCCAAAAGTGACATTCCTTCTTTGAACTACAACTCCTACAGTCTCTGTAGTCCATTACTACACCACCTCAGCTATGACCACATCCTGTCCCTGAGCTCCTCCTATTCTTTTACTGCTTCTCAAGCAGATAAGTACTATTTTTGTCACCTCTTCATGATATGATCAAGAATGTCATTTTGGAGAGGTATTTATGATTTGAAATGCTTTGTAGGGCAGAAAGAGCACTCATAGCGCAGGACGGTTTGGGAAGCGTACATATTTTATATGTTAGACATATCCACATAGGAAAACTACGCGTCATCATTGACAGGACGCAGCGAGTTTCAGCCGCACGTTACGGGTAAGTAATTGCCATATAATTGTGTAAATTTGCACTTTCCGCAGCGAGCGGCCATGTGCCGTATTACAGGCACGTTTGGGGTTTAGCGCCGCAGTGGAATTAAGCGACCACAGATTTCGGCATATTGCTGAGAAGCGCGAGTAGCAGAGAGTGCTCCGGCCTCCACCCTTGGAGAGGTGGAGCTGGAGCCTCTTCGCAGCCGCATTTGCTGCATCTGCAACGCGGCATGAGCAAGAGGACACTGGCCCCCACCTTTGGGGAGGCAGAGCCGGAGCCTCTTCACGTCCGGGTCCGCATTAGCGGCTGCGACATGGAATAAGAGGAAGCCGGGCCCGGCGGTGAATGCCCTGCTCACATCCAGAGCATATAAAAGGATTCATTTGCATTTTTGAACGCCGTAACACGGCGTGTGTGAAAATAAGCAACGAGAAAGCGGCAAGATAATCACTCCTCTTATGCCCTAAGTGTATTTAGACACAGCAGACACACGAAATATCACCTGACAGGCAGATGCAGAACATACAGCCTAAAGCAGGAAGTGAAGAAAGAACAGTCCGGTGCAGCCACTAATATACCAAAAAAAAAATGAAAATGAAGTATACAAGCATCAGACCAGCAGGGTGGGCATGCCAAGAGACTTTCACAAGTACCGGGCACACGGCACCCTCCCGAGAATGTCGGAGTTCGAATGGAGCAAGAAGGAGCAGTCTCTAGACATCGCTGCCAGCTTTAAGGAGGTGCTGGGAAATTCGCTTGTCGATGCAGTGGTCCAGGCTGTGAGACCCCTGCAAGAAAGGGTGGAGACGTTGGAAGCACTGTTGAATCAGCCCAAAGATAGCACCAAGGAGACTGTACGCATGTCCAAGGAACCCCCAGACTCAGGGTCTAAGGGGAGTACTCAGGCCTGAAAAAGGAAATCCTCTTCTGTCCCCCAGTGCCCAGCAGATGGGGCAAAAGAGAAGGCCCCGGAGATAGCCAAGGTCTTCACAAAGCTTAAAGAAGCCTACTTGCAGCGCCAGGTGGTGCCAAGCCTCACGACCCTCACTCCAGGGGAGGAAAATTATGGAGAAGACGACCCATGCTCGGAAGAGGAGCTGGCAGAGGGAGACCTCTCCTCACAAGAGTTTGAGGGGACTGTAGAAGAAGATTGGGCTAAGCCCTGTGGGGAAAGAGATCCCGCAAGGAGAAGCTCCTTGAAGAGGATCAGGAAGACATGTTTGACCCGGATAGCATCCGGAACCCAAGATCCTTGGACTGGCAACCATATCCCAGTGTTGCACAGTGCATGACAATGAGGTTGAGGAAAGCCCTAAACAAGGAGGTTAGACAATGCTTACGCACGGAATGTCCTAGACATATTTTCTACCTCATATTGTTAAACACGGCAGCAGCCTTTTTACGAGCATGATTCATTAAATGATGTTCTCAAATGGGCCACCTTGTCTATGGGAAAATATAGTGAATGACATTCTATTTTCGATTACTATAGCTCATAAGAAAACATTCATTTCGTGTTCATTATTTAATCTGTCTCTTGTGCCATAAATATCAAATGGCTTCCACAAATGTGGACCATGTAGCATGTGTAAGCACGCATACAAAGATTGTACGAGTTTCAAATATAAAGATGATTCAGAGATTCTGATTAAGGACTTCATCAACTGCAAAACTACATATGCTATCATCTGCATATGCAATAAATTATATATAGGCAACACAATTTGGAAGCCTCGTATATGCATAAGACTAGTCATAGGTATTTAGAAAAGACCAATATGGATGCTCAAAAATTCAGGCATCAAGAGAGAGGGAGACAGGAGAGCTACAGATATGTCTTCAAAAAAATATGAACATTTATTTTAAACATACATATTATTTCAAATATTCATTGGAAGCCAAGATCCGAGACTGCCATTAGCATTAACCTGCTAGGAATCATATGATCTGATGATATAATATCATATAGCATTGATAACGTGCCTATACACAAGTGTTTCAAGGCGCGACGAGGCAAGGGAGGGGGGACAAAAGGGAGGACCGACAACAATCCTACTAGGCAAGGTGTCATTCAGATCGCACAAGGTCATGGGATTGGGGAAGGGACAGTGCAGTACATGGGAATAGATAATAACAATAAGTAAAGGTAACAGCCAGCAAGTGGCAAGTGCAAGGGTAAGTGCAGGCGTCAGGTATCAAGTGCTGGTAGGGGGGCTGTAGGGATACAGAAACAGTCCCCAAGTGCAGGGGTCGCTAGGCAGCCAGTGCAGGTGTGTGAGACTGGTGGGGGAGGTACCTGGGCCCGAGATCAGAGGGTCCAGGTAACCAGTGCAGTTCCGGTTACAGCCCGGAAGTCAGCACGGAAGAGGAGGAGTAAAGCAGAAGCAAAGAGAAAGGTTTTGAGGTGCTTCCGGAACCAGAGATGGTTCTCCTCAAGTTTAAGGGAGGCAGGGAGGCTGTTCTAGATGGAGGCCCCAGCTGAAGAAAGGGATCTACCACCAACTCGTTGCTTAGAGAAGCGACTGACCCTGAGGGAGTTGGAGGCGGATGAGCGAAGAGCTCGAGAAGGAAGATATTTAAGAAGAGAGAGTTGAAGGTAATGAGGCCCCATGCCCCAGAAGAGCTTGTGGACAATGCATAGGGTTTTGAACTTAATCCTCACAGCCACTGGGAGCCTGTGCAGAATGCCACCAAATGCACAACAGACAAGATCTGAACTTCATAGGCTCGATGAAAGCCAAATGCAACACATGTGGGGGTGATCTCACATTAAAATTACATTAGATGGGATCTAAATGCATTTGTCTGCTGAGATGCACACCAGACCCTTTAAATAGGGAACACAAAAGGAACGATTGACAAAACCCATATGTTACTTTCAGTTTTCGTACAGTTTTTTATAATGGTTGAAAAAGATTCTGCAGTAAATGAAAGAATAGGGATGTCCCAGTTTGCTAATTGTGGATTTTTAGGGGACAGTAGACACTATTTTAACAAAAGAGAATGAAAAAAATCCACATGAATGCACCAGATTATTTTGATGGTGCTAGTCATAGGTATTTAGAAAAGACCAATATGGATGCTCAAAAATTCAGGCATCAAGAGAGAGGGAGACAGGAGAGCTACAGATATGTCTTCAAAAAAATATGAACATTTATTTTAAACATACATATTATTTCAAATATTCATACATTTATCAAAAATAAAAGTTAAAGTAATTATAACAAGAAAAAACATTAGTTGGACAAAGTCCACATAAAGGTAAATACAAAAACGGGTTACAGTTAGATACCTTTTGTCTACCACTGGTATGTACCAACAAGTCCCCACATGGGTTGGGATTAAACTATATAGGTGGTTACACAAAAGGGTATGTACTAATGTGTGTGTATGATCAAATTCTGATCATCTCTGATTGTGTAAAACTTTGCCAAATCTGCCAAAAAAAGATTCTGCACCTGAAGACGACAAAGACGTATTAAGAGCCTTTACAATCATGGAATCACTGATGGTTGTTGCTCTCCTTCATGGGCCACTAACACCTGCCAAACTATGACTTGGAGGACATGAGATGGGAATAATTGGGGCGATTAGGTTAATTACAGTGCTTGGTTTAGAACGTATCAGAGGTCTTGGACGTTGTATACATTATGTTGGAAATGGCAAAGTTGTAACAGTAATGTTTGTTCAACACTTGTGTGCAGTACACTGTTGTTGTATTAACATTTCTAATCATTGGGTCAAGGAAAATCGAAATGGATTGAATATCAACATATTTTAGTGTGAGTGTTAGTACATTTTTTATAATAATAATCACTATATAAGTTGTATACTATGTTTAAGTAGTTAGATAAATGAAAGGGTATTCTAACTATTCTAAAGAGGTCTGGGAGCCCTTCTACCAAGAACGAACATGGCCCAATTATCTGTTCTATGGGAAGGTGCCCACTCTGGAAGGCCTACAACCACGTTTTAGCTCACTGTACCTTTCACAGAGGAGAAATATCCATTTGCCTAACAGTCTGGTCCCAGCCACCTTTGCAGTCCAGCACCGAAATGCTAGGCAAATCTCCTCTGAACAAGAGTACCAACAGCAACCTCAGACATGTGTTTTTGCCTTTTTGAGGCTCATCAGTGAGGTGAAACTGTACCTCTCTAAGCACAGTGAGCCAGGGGTCCACGTCTGGATTACCCTGGGTAAAGTAGGGTGAAACTCCAAGTTCCTAAACATACGCAAAGAGGTATAGGTGCCCCTCTGATGAGAAAGAACACAGCCAAATAACATGTTTTATAGAAAGGTGCCCACTGGGAGGATCTACAACTACATTTTAGACTGTTCTTTAAGAAATATCTTTTGTAAGTAATAATTTAACATTTATTGTTTAATGCATTTTTTGCTACATTCTTTGTTTTGTCTGTTGCATTAGGTTTTAAAGTAGTTAGATACACATTAGCATATTAACTCTATCATTACTGCACATATACATTTGAAATATAATTTAATGATTGAATTTTGGTTTAAGTAAGCATTTTGTAAGTTTGTTGGTAACCATTGTTTTTGTGTAATGGCAGTGTTGTTGCATTCAAACCAACCACTTTTTGACATATGCAGTTCAGTGTCCTGAAGTGATTGTGGCACCAGTGTGGTCTATCATGCCTACTGTGGTGAATATATTTCCTTCAAGAGAGACTTGTGCATGTGTGGGCATTAATATAACATATTGGCCATGTGTAACTATTTTTGAAATATGGGGCCTCATTACAACTTTGCCGGTCTGGAAACACCATGCCAGTAACACTGATTACTGACACGGTTTCTGGACTGTGGCATTACCACCCACGATGCCGAAAACTACGTTGCCGCTAACATGGGCCACGGTGCTACTGTTGCCGGCAGCATCGTGAACGCCAACACCGGCAACCACCGAAGGCTGTGCAGGAAACACCAGCATGGCAGTAGTACGGCAGCATTCCGACTACTGCCAACATAGAAACACCGGCTACAAAATGCTGGTGCCATCGTGAAAACCATGCTGGAAACACCGGGATTGTGGAGAAGGCATTAGGCAGTTTCAGGTGTGCAGCAACAGGCCACAGGTGCCATAATCAACCCAGCTGCACACCATGAGCACTGTGAATGTTGAAATGGAGCACACCCACACCCCACACACCTTCCAACACAACCATGCTGGCAGTCGCAGCAGCAGCCATGAAGCTAGTGGCCCTGCATTCATGGATGTACATTTATGAGCAGGAGTTGGAAGAGGCTGACAGGCAGAGGAGGAGGCAGAGGAGGAGGAGAAGGAGGAGGATGATGGCTATTCAGAGGAACAATGGGCAGCACGTAACACCCCACAGGCTACCACTGATACCCTGCATAAGGGCCACACCCTCAACCTTGACAGATACACACCATCCATCGCCTGGACAGGGGGACCATCACCAGCATAGTCAACCTAATGCAGGACGACATCCGGAGCCTAATTGGCATCCGGACCGCCATATCCTCCTTGCTGATGGTTGCATCTGTGCTGCATTTTCTGGCCACTGGCACATACCAACGCAATGTGGGGGAGCTGCATAGGATTTCCAGCCCGGTTTCTCAAAGCTGCAAGTGCAGGTCCTGAATGCCCTCCTGCATCACATGTCTGAGCACATTGCCCTCCCCAGAACACTGGCCCAGGTCAATGACACCAAAGTATGGTTCCATGCCCTGGCAGGCATGCCCAATGTACTAGGTGAGTTGGACTTTACACACATTGAGCTGTTGGCCAGACATGCCAATGAGGAAGCATACCGCAACAGGAAACTGTTCCACTCGCTGAACGTACAGTTTGTGTGTGATACAGACCTCATAATTACACACTGCAGTACATGTTTCCTTGGATCCACGTATTACTCCATGGTGCTGCGTAACACCACTCTCCCAGGGTACATGCACGATACAGTGGAGAGTGAACCTGGCTGTTAGGTGAGAGAAAGTACCTACACACACCACACATAGCATGTGCACTGTGGAAGGGGGAGGGTTGTCCACTGTCACCAGTGCGTTTCCCGGGAGGATAGCTCAGCAGCAACATGCTCGCCTTGGAAGCAAGACGACACAAAGCAACACAGGTTCGATCCCCGGGTCCGCGCTTAGAAATCTCTGGGTATTTAAGCATGTTACAAATACGCAACTAAGACAAAAACAATTACGCAACTAAAAAGCAAACAATTCCTGTAACAGCGCCTCGATGCCCACGGGCTGTGTGAGCGCTTTAAAAATGCAAAAATAAATAAAATAAATAAATGTACGTTAGGCAACAGTATGTACACAGACTGCATGCATGAGCAGTTGGCATGTGGGGCATGTGGAAATGGAAGGACACACCATCACAATTTGGGCACAGATGGACAGGCACATCACATGCACTGCAGGTACCAGAATGCCTCACTCCCATGTCACCTACCTCAGCATGTCCACACTGTGTACATTCCCCACTGCCTGCGTCACAACCATGTCAGATAAATCAGAGCAACCTCCCATTCAGCAGTGTGTGTCACAGCATGAAGCTAGGTGATTTGGTAACAAGCGCACATACCCATATGCATGTTACACGAATCTGAACAATGAAGGACCACAGAATTACAAATGGGAGAGATGACCGATGTACATCATACAAACCCAATGAAACATGGTGCCCATTGCAAATAATGGAGATGTGTATGTCGGCTTAAGGGTAATGGCCTTGGTGGGGGTTATATGGGGCGGGAATGTGGGGCAAAACCCCCCACACTACAATAGGTAACAAAATTAATTATCTGTGCCATCCGTTACGTCTTGCGGTAATCCCATGTGACACAGACCCACATCCACACATAGCTGCATTGCCACTACCACCCCAATGACTGTGCCCCCCTTGTTTCCCTGCCATGCAGTTGATTCCGGATATCCCTTGATGCCTTGGCTAATGACACCTGTCACGCACCCACAGAACCAGCAGGAGCATGCATACAACCGTGCGCACATCTGGGCGAGGTGCACTATAGAGCAGGCCTTCGGACTCCTGAAGGCAAGGTTCTGCTGCCTAAGTAGATTGGTGGGTGCATTGATGTACAGTCCCATTAAAGGGGGCAAGATCGTCCTGCCCTGCGCCATGTTATATATCATGTGCATCAGGTGTAACAATCCCCTGCCCCCAGACATGGACATGGCTCCAGCGGAGGGGGACGACAGCAGTGACAGTTAGGCTGAAATGCAATTGCCCCAGCGCAGGGATGACATGGATGGAGGTGAAGCCTGCTATGAACCCATCAGCCATTACTTCTAGCCACCGAGCAAAAGCACATGGCCTGCACCTCGGGCTGCTCTGCATTGAGCTAGCGTAGCGTGCGTGGAACTGGATGAGGGCATGTGGGACGAGTCAATGGTCTGTTGATCCATGGCCACCTGCAGGGGCATTGATAGGGACTCAGCCATGGCCGAAATGGCACGGTTCCCTCGCCGACCCTCCGAGCTAGGTGGACTATGGTTGACATTGCACATCTCAGGGCATGTGCACTGCAGCGCCCAGTGGCCTGCACACTCTCCCGGATTTGCTGGGCCTCAGTACGCAGCAGATTTGCCTCTTCCCGCATCTAGCGGGAATCCTCCAGGTGCTGCTACACCAGGCCTAACAGTTACTCGTGCCGTTCCTCCATATGTAGCAGGCGGCCATCCATGTCCCTGACATGGGGAAGGATAGGCGTGGGGTGCTCTGCAAGTTGCCAGGCCTGAGGTCTGGCTGCTCACATGTGGTGTGGTCTGTGGAGTCCCCGCGGTGTCACCAGCATCCTGTGCAGTATCATTGTCAGTGGAGTCATGAACATATGGTGGAAGCTGGTGTGTGGGGGGGGAATGGCCGTCCTCCTGCTGACACCCTTGTTGCCAATGGCGCCATGTCAGGTGGCGGGTGGTACACGGCTGGTGGTGGAAGCAGCTGTTACTGGCACTGCGGGTGGTGTCTGGCTGGTGGTGGAAGCAGCTGTTACAGGCACTGTGGGTGGTGCATGGCTGGTGGTGGAAGCAGCTGTTACGGGCACTGCGGCTTGTAGCCTGGATGATGGTGGGAGCAGCTGTGACTGGAGCTGCAGGTTGTGCCACATGGGTTGCTGCAGGAGTGCTGTCTGTCCCTGGGCCACTGGCCTGCATAGGTAGTGCTGCTGTGTCCTGGGTGGTGGGGCATCGAGTTGCCCGCCTTACACATCTGGTGCCCGTTCAGGTGCCTGGTCGGCCTCCGTCTCTGTCCGATGATGTGCCTGAAGGTGGAAGAAAAGCATGACGTTAGGGACCAGTGTGGCTTCAACATGCACTGATACATGCAATATAGTGATAGTGTGGTATAATGTTGAGGTGACATGCCGCGGTACATGCATGTATTGCAGGGCCAAAGCTGCAAGTTGTGGGATGTTGGTACATGCAACACTGCACTAGTGGCACTACTGGCGCGGTGAGGTGGCATTTGCTGGCGATGGTGGTATGCAGGTCTATCTGTGAGTGGGGTATTGGGGTGTGAAGGGGGAGTTTTTAGGGAGTGCACAGAAGGGGCAAGGCAAATGTTGATGGCTGACCCATTTGCAGGTCCACTATGTGAATGGGGGTTCGTGGTAGGTCTGGCAGGGACATGGAAGGTCCATGCCATCTCCATTGCATGGGAGGGTGACCCCGTGTGGGTGCAGGTGAAGGCTGGCATTGTTTGTGTTGTAGCGGAAGTCGTGGCATGGCAGGCACACATGCAGTACGTGGTACCAGGGTGTCTGTGTCTGGGGGACATGCATTTTTACCTGGCAGTACAGGGTGCCTGTGCAGTGTTCATCAGGGATTTCAGGCATGGATCGATATCAGGGGGCCTGGGTGTATGCCAGCAACAGTGCCCTGGGTGTTTCTTTAGGTGTGTGTGTGTGTGAGTGGGCGTGTCACAGTCTGCAGGTGACACAGTGAGGTAGCTTGTCATGCAGGTGGGAATGGGGCCGGCATGGGAGACAGAACATGTGACTTGGCTGGCGGCATTTGACATGGTGGGGAGGGGAGGCAGGGCTGGTGCCGCTTGTGATTTGGGGGATGGGAACTGTACAATTGCCATTTCACTGCTGTAGTGTTACAGTGCAGATCACAGGGTGGTCAGGAGTGGTGTTTTCTGTTGGGCTGATGGGTCTATTGTATTGGCTCATGTGTCCCAGCAAAGATGGGTGGTGGTGCTGTGCACTGGGTAGGGCCGTAAAGCTTTTGGCCATGTTTGTATGGCAGGTGTGCATCTCCACTTGGTGTGGCATGGTCCATCAAGCCGCCATTGGGGATGACACGGCAATGGGTGGCTGCTCAATTCACATTATAATTGGATTATAATTATAATAATAATTGGTAATTTATAACACGCTTAATACCGAGAAGTTTATAAGCGCGTACCCGAGATCGAACTTGTGTTGCTCCGCGTCGTCTTGCTTCCAAGGAGAGCGCGTTGCCCCTGAGCTAACCTCCCAAGACCATTGCACCTGGCTGTGGAACACCGGCGGGGGTTGGACTTGTGTTAGGGGTGGTGTTGTGCATTGCCATGGGGCTCTGTACAGGGATGCTGCACTGGGTATGGGTGTTCTGATGGTTGCAGACAGTGGCAGTGCTTACATGTACCCAGGGACATTGTTTCCTGTGTGCCTCCACAGATGGGTGGACTTGGGTTTTGCAGTGCCTGACATCACGGGCCACAGGGGCCGGTGCAGTCCCGGTGGCAATGTGCTTGCAAGCAGTTGGAATCTGGTGCGTGTTGGGCGCCCACTCCAGAGTGGCTGTCTGGCAATCAGGTGTGTTGTTTATATCGGGGCTTTATGTACTCACCGCCCTCAACGGGTGTCCCCGCTCAGGCCTCTACAGCACCTACTCCTTCTATGCCCTCCATGTGCTGCACTTCTTCCAGGGCAGGGCATGAGCAAGATCCGCCACCTGTGGCCATAGTAAGGAAGGCATGGTATCAAATAATGAAGACAGACACATGCTCACAGTTCAAGGGTGTTTATTGCACTTCAAGATGGTTGGAAAAACACCTATCTAAACCTATATCTAAGGATGGGAGCAAGCTATGACCATCCAAATAAAGATAACGCAGTCCTATCTTCATCAAAATTAAAGGGCCTATACTAAAAAAGCCTATTGCCAATCCCTGCTTCTAAACAATACATAGTGTGGTAAATGATATAGATAACAAAAAGTGTGCCATGAAACAATATGTTAGGATGACTGGATAGTTGGTTTCCCTTCCCCATGTTTTCACCACAGGTCAAGGCGGCGCACTTGGGCTTGGAACACACTTCAGTTTGAATAAGCACAAGGGCATGGTTCCAGTTCATATAGCTTTCCGCAACCAAAAGTCTCTTGCTGAATCAAGAAAGGCTTCTCCCCCGCACGAAAAAAAGTTCAACAGAGATTGTTCAAAGTTCCTTTCCTCAGGAGTTTACTTTTCAAGCAACAAAAGTCTTTTACTTCCACTGTGAGTCCCCCTCGACCGGGCTCAGACTCCCTTTTCATTTTAAAATTTACCATAGGCCTCTCGCCATCTGACTCGGGCCTCTGTATGGTTCCGTTCTCAATTCACACCACTTTCACCACTTTGAGTCCCCCTCTGTCTGGCTCAGACTACAATTTCTTTCACAGTTCACTACAAACCGAAGACTTTTCATTGTGCAATGTATTTGACTTAAACCCTTGCATGATCTCTTCGATTCTCTTCTTCATGTATCATATTCACATTTCATAAGTTCTGTTAGCAGGATACCTCCAGGCAGAAACCTTTTGATTGGGCACACACTTGGTGCCGGACCACTCTGCTACTTAGTATTTGTGTGTTCACTTCTCAAAGTTCAGAAAACAATTATCGGCTTTCCCTTTTCATTCGAGTCTTTCATCAACCGCTTTTTCCATTCAACTTCATAGGACACTTTATTGCCGCCTGTAACCTTGTCCATAAGCAGCCCGGTTTCACCTTCAACTCACCAGCTGTATACAACGTTTGGCTTGTGGCTTTGATCATGGAGTCAAGAGCGATACCACGGCAGCTGCACTTCTCTCCCGACTCAACTAGTCAGGCAAGATGGCCCCTGGCATCTCAGACATGCATTACAGGATTATCTGGACTCTCTTCTTTGCCTTACACGTGCTGTTTCTGAGTTTTTAACAGCTCATCGATTACTTGTCAAACGGCCCAAGGGCATTTCCCTCCATGGATTTGTTCTGTGATTTTTTTGTCTGGCTCCCTCGATTCAGTTGCGGTCTGGAATAGGCTGCTTCTTCATGTGCTCTGTCTCATTCCTTGTCTTGCTCAAAGTGTGATCCCGTGCTCTGCTTTTTATCCAGGTGGGGAAGGTAAAGGGGATTCAGGTGTGAGTTGTTCCAGGCAATACCTGACTCTGCCTGACCACAGCACTGGGACATGTTCGAGTCTGTCTTTCCCCTGTCATGATCCCTACCCCAAATCTTCATAGGCAAGTCAGCCTCCCAACTGGAGCCAGGTTACGGCCTTCCACTGTGGCCTCAAAGGCCTAACATCTCGTCAAAAACTTGGAGTCTGTCCTGGCACATTTGGCGCCAGTCTCATACTTATTGTGAAGATAACATTAGGGTTTGATATTCTTAATAGAATTTTATTCAACACGGAGGCACCCACATAGCTCAGTTCCAAAAACTGTGCTATGCGGTCTAGTGTTTTTGGGTGTGGTCGGGCCTTGAGATACCTGGGGCTATATAAGCCACGCCCAAGCAGAGGAACACACTTTGCGTTATTCTGCGGTTTGCAGTGTGATGCTCACTGTGTCCAGCTCGGTCTCCAGAGTTCCTTGTTGCCTGCCTTATCCTGAAACCGCGCACCTGAAAGAAGAAGAACATCATTAATACAGTACTTACCTGTGAGTAGCACCCTGTCTTCGATCCATCACAAGCTGCAGTTCCACCCACCTGAGTATACTCGATTCAGAGAACACCAGCATCTTGGTGCCGCATCCTTCTCTGGAACACCACACCTGGAAAGAAGAGAGCGAGATAGCATTAGTGAGCGCTTACTCACTCCTACTCAAGAACAACGAAAATCAAAAGACTCTTACCTGGTTCAGTTATCCCTCGGTCAGCATCCATTCCAGAAAACATCACAGCGGCCTACAAAAAAAGGGAAAGACGCAGGTTAGCAAAAGAAAAGACAAGATAGTGCTGCGCACTGCGCATTTACTTACGAAATAGCGCCACTCACCGCACATTCACTTACCGACTCGTGCTCATCCCCAATCAGCATGGCAATGCCTAAATCTCTTTCCACACCTATAGGAAAGAAGCAAAGAGATTAGTAACAAACAAAAGAGGGACAAGAATGAAAGAAAGAGCAGAATATCAAGACTGTAAGGCTACAAAACCTATCTTGTCAGAGTTAGAGTTACAGCAGGTCTGGACTCGAACAGGGCTCGCACCACTGAAGCAACTAGGTCGCAGCACGCCCGCACCAGGTACGTGCCCCTGCACCGAGAAGCAGGACGGAGAGTGCACCGCACAAAGAATTAAGGTGAGGAGAAGGTCTAAGGGAAGGTTTTGAGTCCAAGGGAGATGGGAGTCAACCTACAAGAGACAGCTAAGTCTTGAATCCAGTTCTCCTGTATTGCAGGCCCAACCCTCATGTGAAACATTACCAAGGGACTGAGGGAGAGGGTTTGAGAGCGCAAGTTTTCCAGCCAGGGCTGAGTGGCGTCCCAGTGGATACCAGGTGAGTGTAACAACTCAGTTTGTGAAGGGAATGTACATGTGTTTGTGCAGGGAAGGGGAGGTTACAAAATTCAGTAAAGGTTTTAAAGAGGGGATAACGGGTCTCACACCCACTACCCAAGGATTCCCCATCCAGGTGATCCTCCCACACTGGCCCACCCCTGGGGTCTGGATGCAATAGCGGTGGCCGTGCCCCGGCCACTTGAATGACAGATCTCTGAGGACTGGTAAGTGAGACAACTTCTGGTTTCTCACACCAGGCATTGCCTGCAGTGGGCAGACAGGAGGTTCTTCCTCAGGCGGAGGTTGTCCCTCCGCTTGTGGTAGTCGCAGACTATGCGTGTGGTGGTTCCCACCGATGAGACCTTTTGGGCCACTTCCTCCCAGATCTCCTTCTTTCTCAGCTGGGTTCTGCGGCGCTTGTCAGTGGCAACAGCTCCTCAGCATGCAGTACAATGGTGTCTGTGGGCATGTTGAGCTCTGCCTCTGTAAAGCACGGCTTGCCCTGGCACATCTCAATGATCCTAGATGTCATTGGCAGGGATGGGATTCCAGAGTCAGGAGGAGTGGATGGCTGCTGGAACCGGCAGATTTGAAGTGGATTGCACTTTCAAAAATGGCCACTGGCAGTATCCTGTTCCGGCGATCACTTTATTTCTGGTCACTATGTTTCCGGTCATGGTATTTACGGTGCCACTGCATCTGGCATTGTCATGCCGGAAACAGTGGCACTGGCACTCTGGGTGACAGTGCGACCGGATTCTGCCTATTTCTACGTTGATTCCGTGGTGCCGGTGTCACAATTTTTGGCATGTCAGAATGCATGCTGCCGACAAGCCGTAATCGCCTGTTAGTTCTGGCGCTACAGGGTGACAGAAACGGTGGCACCAGCATCACGGAAACACCAGAATTTTAGCAGCATACTTGGAATGAGGCCCAGTGTCTGAATTGCAAAATTAGCACAACATGTCATGATTTGCATTTTGCAAACATTGTTGAAATGGTATCATACTGCCATTTGTTATAGACACATACACAAATCATTAATTGGAAACATGGTCTTGTGAAACGTGGTTGCAGAGACTACATGTATGTAGCCACGTGTATGTAATTGGTAGGATTACATCCACAGGGATGTTGTCTCTCTCTAGTTTTCTCTAGTCCTTCTAGTAAGTACATGAGGAATTATTGAGGGTCCTCTTGTGTATTTATCTGGATTCGTTTTCAATTATTGCACAGTGCTCCACTACCTGTTTTACACCCGAAACAGTGTAGGTAGTGTCAGGATTATTAGGGGCATTTCTGTGTAGGATGAGGAGTTGTAAACAAAGTTGTTCTGAGCCATGCAAGAAAATATTGATCACAATTAGTGCCGATTGGAATAGTAGATTGATTGCTGAATATGCATAGCAATTCTCTCTAGTTAAGTTCTGAAATTAAAAAGGACCTGAGAATGTGGTATGTAGTGGATTTGAAATGTGTATAGTTGTTTTCTTTTTTAATATGGATTATGCAGAGATGTGATGGATTTTCATTTTCTACTAGTTGTCTCAGTGAAGGTTTCCTTTCTTGATGTACAGAGCACATATCCAAGTGTGGATTGTACAGTGGACGTAGTCTCTTATATTCAAGGATGCAAGTGATGTCTGATTTGACTTTGCATCGAAATTGAGTAAAAATAGGCCTGTGAGTATACAAACCTGTAAGAGTGAAACCTAACTCATACCTTACTTGAAGACTGTGCTGACAGTGTCTACAAGTGCATGGACAAGGGTTAGACCATATAAATTGTTACAGCGTAAGAAAGATGGCATCTAATGATAATGTCGCTGTGAAAATGGCTGCCAGTAGGTGGCATTTCCCAAAAATTCACCCTCCAGAAAATCGAACACTTTCCCCAAATATTCTACCCTTAGAGGTAATAATATATAATTATACCCCTCCGAGACTATTTGGGGAAAGAATTTTAGGGCTCAGGAAAAAACATAATCTAAATGGTGACTTTTTCACTGTGACATTATCACATGGAACATGTAGATACAGACAGAATTGTTCTCTGAGTAGATACATATCTCTAAGAAGAAGGAAACGTGCTTCAATGCAGTGAAACTTGTTTAGTTTGTTCAAATTGGTCAAACAAATGAGGACAAATTTGATATTATTTTCATTTGGATATGTTTGTAAGCTAACTATTGTTCCCATTGCTTTATTCACTAAACCTTGCTCTGCATCAAGGTTGCATTTTAGTATTACTATGTAGGTTAGGCAGAGAGTTCATCGTTTTTCCAATCCAGCTGTCTGTGATGCAGGTTTTTCTAGCTTTAGAAGGCATGTCATGACTTACTTACACATAGGTAGTGTCATGTCACAAATTTCTAATTTGTCTTTGCAGATGATGTGGACTATCAGTTGCCTTTCATTTTGAGCATTCTGCATTAAAGTGACCAACGTTTGTGAGGTTTGGCATTAAACACACATATTGTTGATTTTGCTGTGTTCATTGTTCCATTACTTTAGGTCCTGATGTGTTTTGTCTATACAGTTCATTTGGTAGTCTACCTTTTAAGGATGATTTGCATGTTCAGAAAGTACACCAGTTCTTTGTTCTTAAGCATTTGGGCATAAGTTGGGTCTGCTGACTGACACATATTTTATGCAAGCTCTCAGTATCGAAAGTGATGCCATAGATTAATGTTCCCTATGCTGCTGAAGGTGGTACGCATTATTTCTAGTATAACGTTTTAAATATGGGTTGGCTTTTGACTGGTGTTAACTGTAGGAGATCACCAAACACAATGACATGTTATCTTCCAAACAGTTCTTTATATACAGCCTTAAGAACGTATTACATTCTTAGGTTATTAAGGCTAGCATTAGGTTAGGTTAGAAACAATGCTTACTTCAACTGTTAAAGGGACTTCATTTGTTGTATAATTCTGCGTACCTCATATGCAGCTTCTGCTAAGAATTTGTAATAGTCTCATTTGTTTTGGTATTCAACTGGGAGGAATAGTTGCACCAGTGGCGGCCGCTTTCATAGGGCAGGGGGGGGCGCCGCCCCCCCACCAGAGGCCCGGTGTGCAAGATCATTGTTGAACAAGTTCACACTTCTGCAGAACAGATTCAGAAGTTCTGAATCTGTTCTGCATCAATGTGAGCAGCAGCGCGGCGTGGTGGCATTGTATTCATTACAAATAAATAATTATCTGCCATCCGATCTGTGTCTTCATGGCTGGAACCAGGGCTGGCTACCACAGAGGGGCGCGTCCCATTTTACAAAGCTTTTGTTACTGTATAGTGCATGGAGAACATAGCTCCATGCACTTTACGTAACCCATCACAATCGGACTGCTGGCGGGGCGCTAAAGGGGTGGCCCTTCCATTATTAATCACTGTGCGCAAACAGCGCACCAGATCTGACCGGAGAGATATCCATTTAGGCCCATAACAACAAATATTTACGGAGTGTCATTGGCTGCTTAGCAGCCAATGACATTTGAGTGTGGGTGGGGTGATGATGATGGGCATTGGGCATATGCGTGGTGACGGTGCGTGCGTGCTGCCATCTTCTCACTTAATGGACGGTGCTGCTGAGTGTGGACTGCGAAGAGCTGCCCAGAGAGCAGGCCCACCATGTGCACAGCCTACCTTTCCAGCAACTCTGCCAGGTAAGTGAAGTTTAAATAACTTCTTTGTGACTGCCCTGGCCCTTCATTTCCCAGGACAGTGCTCTGGCAGGACAGTCCTCATGGAGCCCTGGCCTGGGGGATTCAGGGCCTAGTTGTCCACGTCGATGCAGGGCCTAACCCTAGGGGTAGGCCCTGCATAGACGCTCGGGTGGCTCATACGAGTCTCACCCAAGTAGCTTACATGGGATTCTCAAGCAGGGCCGGTCTGAAGACCAGCTGCCATTCTGCAAACATCAAGCATGAAACAGCAGCCTCTCATCTATTCATCTGTGGATACAACCGCTTGTTGGTGCACTTTGCAATCAGAGAGGGTGCGGGTGGGTTTCATGCTTCTGTTTACTTTTCTCCAGTCCATTCTCGAGGGGCACTTGTATTAAATAAATAGAAAGGTCACCATAAAATGCATCCTTCTCCCGGGACCCCTCGCTTTCAAACCCAGTATCCCAGCGAAGTGTTGTAGTAAGTGTATGCGTGGGCGTGCCGCCGCAAGACTGCCCTTTCATGCGCAGTTTTTTACATTGCCATCATATGGGTACTTTGAGGTCACAGGGGTTATTAGGGCTCGCCTGGGACACAGCCCCCCGGTGTCTGAGACCCCTCTGCACAGTGCACCCTCCCAACCCCACATGCCTGGGCACTGACTGTAAGGGAAATGGACCCTAATTACATATTTAACTTTCTACAAACTCAGGACGTGCCTCTTATTCAGAGAAGGCGCAGCCCACCTCCACTCGCCCACGGGTTAATTCATTTGTGGTACCACTGTTAGCAGTATCACCAGGAATATTTATCATCATGAGCTAGTATCCAGAATTCTGATACCTGCTGGTGTACATTGAATTAATCCTGGAGACATCAGGGACACCTGCAGAATTTATTGCACGGCTAGTGCTAGACATGGGCTGTCAATGGGAGTGTTGTGGCACAGACCTTACACACCACCCCAGAGTTGTCTTGAGAGGTTTGCAAGTAGTTTCCAACTCCACTCTACCAACTCCTTTACCATTCCTTTTTCATAGCCCTACAACTATTTGTTTTCTTTAAATGCCTCTTTGTTCTGAGCAAGGCAGGCAGCACAGGACTAAAGCCTTGAATTTCCCGAAACTGGAATCTGACAAAAAAAGTCTCCCCAGAACAAACTGAAAGTGCATGGCCCAGACTCCACACAACACTGACATGAAGAGGCATGCATGCGAAATGGAAGACTGTGCTGGGTGAAGAATCTGCAGTTGTCAGCACTCAGAGACTGCCTTCGAAGATTAGAACATCCCTCCTCAGGCATTTAACCACATTAAAGAAACAAGGCTGACATGGGTGACACTCACATTGGGGTGTGTCAAATGAACGTGAATCCTTTTTCTTTGTCCCAGCAGAACATTTGGCATGGGATGCAAGTACCGCTAGATGGCTGCAGGCACAGGAGTCAGTCTTACATGGGAGTTGCAATAGTCTGTGGCATGTGTCTTAGAAGTTTGACTGTGGGGTGGTGAGAAATGGGAAGAGTATATGAAGCCACATACTGTGTGAAATGATGACTGCAAGCAGCTCATCATATGACACACTTCCTTTCGCTGTGTTTCAGGCTTGATAGTACAGTTGTAAAACATAGATGAGATTGTATAATGTTCATAATAATTTGCGTGCTGGTAATTGTAGGCTTCCATTCGGGCTGGGGAAAAAATCTACAATCCAATTATTTCACTCAGCATGTTATTATATCAATGTATTGTTAGAATGGTTTCAAGTCTTCTACATAAAATATATTCTGATTGTAGCCCCACATTGTTGTAGAATTCTTTCAGTCATATCCCTTAGCTGCCCCAACCCTCAGTCCTGTCAGACACATCCCATGCAGGAGGTGGGTTCCCAGAGTAACTTTCTCTGAGCAGAGGACTGAGGAAGGCACAGCAATGAGTGGTGACTGGCCCATTTCAACGCTTATTCTCCCTGGCACATCCCCCCAGTAAGTGTGGATGTGTGAGGGCAATGTTATCAAATCTGCCAAAACGAAAATCTAAATCATCTTTCTTTAAACTATTTAGCTAAATTCCACAACCATGCCCGCCCCAACCAACCACCACAGGCAGGTAACCTTATCACTTTGTTTAATGTGTTGTCTTTCTTGAACGCACAGTAGTAAAACCCAGAGGAGTTTTTTATATGCGTATATCACTTTGCATCTGGTACTTGTAGTGTACAATTGATAGATGTGAATGCAATGCTGCAACACCTATTTCCAGCCTATTTTTGGGAAACAAAATGCATATGAAGGAGTTATGCTCAATTAGAAAATCAGGCATTCGCTGGTTTGCATTAAATGCTTCACTGGGATCAAACATGTTTCCACTTTGGCTGTTGGCAGCTCTGGCACCCCCTTAATTCTCGCATCCCCTTGATTCTTGCACCCCTGTGCTATGCTTCCTGATGGCCACCATGATTGCAAATCGTTTGTTGCCGGCCCAGGCAGGGCTGGGGGGCCTGACATTGACATGTAGGGGCAGGCTTCCTCTGTCATCTATACTGCCGTCTGAACTGCAATCTCACCTCCAAATGCTTAATTTGGGCGGAACCTGTAATGCTCATCTAGTGGGAGAGAGAATGTGATGTGTGTGTGTGTTTATGTGTAGGGTGAGGATTCTGCCTGTCTCGCTGTACACATCTTTTCATGGGATATAAAGATGGTCTGGATGTGTTAAGAAGGTTTTCATGAATATTACACAACCTACATTCTTATATTAAGCACTGTTTTATATAGGCTGAGTCTCCCCGCCAAGCCCGAGCCTCCAAACCAGGACATGCTGCGACTCGGCGAGGCAGACAGCCATTAGAGGTAGGACAAATCTTGCATCAATTAAGTGGTAAACAAGTAATATTTCAGCTTAGTTTCTCCCCTTTCAGTTAATGCTTAAAATCCCAGCTTAGTAAGAGCATCAACGCATATGAATGCCAGAAACAGCATGACAAAATGATATTTTTCCATCATTAATGGATATCTACATGATAATGTCTTTATGCATACAGCATAGTACCAGCAATTCTCAATACAAGCTGCTGTAAAATACACCCTCACACTTGCACATGTAAGAATAATGTGCCACCATTAGTACCTAAAATCTAATGCTTTTTAGGCCATGTTTGTGTGGGGTTGGACAGTAAATTGCACATTTTGGAAGCCATTTTTCCCAAATGTTCACGGAGGGAGAACCCCTGCACCTCTCTTGACGTGGGTTGGGCTCGCTCGCTTCAAAGTTCGCCCAGAGAAATGTACGCCCCACCACCTTTCAAAGTCACCATCCACCACTGAGTTGCACCTCCTTTTGTTGTAAGCAAAAAGACCTGTGGGTGCTGTTACAATAACTGAAAGGTTGTCTGTTTTTTCTTCTAAAAATGTACAAATAGTTTTAATTAGAAAAGTGTTGCCAGAACCTGCTTCACCACAAATATGCAAGAGTAGAGGCTTGTAATTATTACAATTACATGTTTTGTTTTCATGGTTTAATCCATGTTTGATTTCTTCAGTGACTTCTAGGTAAATACTGAGTTGTTCATCATTTAACTGTGATAGGAGCACTGACAGATCTTTTTCAGATTACTTGCACTGAAATGTAGTGCTTTCTACTTTGGTCATGGCTATTTCTGCTTCTTTATTGAGGTAGCTGCAGAAGGCTGTCCTGACATTTCTAGGGCGGGAATGTGCTGGAAGAGAAGCAATGTATTCCTCTTCACACGTTTGTGTCCATGTAAGGGCCGAGAGCCACATCTTTAAGGTGGTGGGGGGGATATTTCCAACATTGTAGGATACATTTCTTAGCCACCATACATCCCATATTCAGAAACCTAGCCATTTTCTTAATCTTGCCCCCTTTCCAGATGCCAAACAACAGTGACATGGGGTCTGGGTCAATTACAGTTTCTGCAATTTCAGAAAGTGCATCAAGAATGTCTCCCCAGAACGTATGCAGCGCAGTGCATAACCAGAACATATGTGCGTGATCCACTTTCTCCACCTGGCACTTGGGGCAGGCCTGCACTAGGGAGCTCTTGAACCTAGACAGTCTATGTGGGGTGTAGTACACTCTATTCAACATTTTATATTGCATACAGCGGTATATGGAATTCAGTGAGACCCTGCACGTGTGGAATCACATCCTCTTCCACATGTCATCTGTGATATTGAGACCCAGTTCATTGGCCCATGCATTCCGGGCTTTGGGGGCATGTCAGGCAGCCTCGACAGCAGGGTTTTATATAGGGAGGAGTCTATTTTGCGGCTGTTGCTTGAGTTGGCTATGTAGAGTAGTTTGGGGGCATTCGGGGGTTCTATTGGGAACGATGACCACATTTCTCGGATTGCGGCCCGGAGCCTATAGTATTGAAGGATTTCCAATGCCGAGCCAGTGTGGCTAGGGCGCCACGTCTGTGGGGTGATAAATTTCCCTTCCGGGAAAATGTCGGCAAGTGCCTGGTACCCCAGGCTGAGCCAGTGTTGGGAGAGGAGTTTGTCATGGGTGGGTTCAAGCCTGGGAAAGTTCCATATGGGAAGCCATTTATAATAAGGGTGAGGAGTGGACGTAAGGTCAAACAGGCGGCGCCACGCCATAAGGGTGGATGCGATAGGGTCGGCTGGAGCATCAGTTGTGTAGTTGCGGTGGAGGACCAAGGTCATAGTATTAATCCCGGGTGTGGCCAGTTTTTCCAACTTGACATGGGGGGAGCAGTGAGGTGTTTATACCAGGGAGTGACAAATTGGGCCTAGGCAGCTATCCAATAGAGGGAAAAGTCAGGAGCTGTAAGCCCTCCTTTCTTGTATGGTAAAGCCATATGTTGCCATTTCTTTCTGACCGCACCCTCGTGCCATAGAAACGGAGAACCCAGTGTGTGTAGATCATCAAAATATTTCTGCCCTGGCCAGAGCGGTACATTACTGAAAATGTATATGAGTTTCGGAACTAGGATCATCTTAATCAATGATAATCTGCCTGCCTGAGATAGTGGATGGGCCCGCCATCTTGTCACGTTCAATTCAAAATACTTCACGCCACTGATGTAATTGCCGGCAACCAAAGAAGAACGAGATAGTGCTACTTGGACTCAAAAGTATCTGATGCCATCAGGGAACTAGCGGAGTGGATACTCCAGAGAACTAGTGGAGGGGATACTCACAGTTCGGTTGTCGGGTTGCATTGGTGAAGGGGAATATCTCAGATTTCATGTAGTTTATGGTGAAGCCAGAGAATGTACCTATTTTGATTATGTCCCTCAGGAGGGGGTTCAGGTAGACCGATGGATCCCTGACGTATAACAGAACATCGTCCGCATATAGCGATAATATGTCTGTTCTGTCCATGATATTATCAAGTAAAGATTCATGTTCCCCGTCCATATTATCGGGACTCCAATATATCCCAGTAATATAGCGACAACTATGTCAAAAAATGTGGGTGTGTCGACGTTCGGGCCATAAGTATTTACTAGTAGACATTCCCTGGTGTCCAGTATACAGTGGAGGATAACATATCTTCTCTCAGGATCTATAAGACTTTTCTTCAATACAAATTTGACAGACTTGTGGATTAACGTCATCACCCCTCTGGATTGTGTGGAGTCCATAGTGTAAAACCTATTTGGGCCCCAGGAGGGTGTCAGGCCAGACGCAAGGTGACCAAGGGCATGCATCTCTTGCAGAGGAAGATCTTCACCCCATGCCTCGTCACATATGTGATGATCTTGCGAGCTTTAGGGTACTTGCCTATCCCTCTCACATTGCATGACATCATTCGGGTGGCCATACCATTAGTTCAGGGAATATCCCAGCAAGGGTGACTGCGCATATGCAATGTGTCTGTGGTCATGTAGCGATGCAATACCCATCGCATGCAGAGCCCTGCAATCTCTGCCATTTTTCAGAACACCCACACCCCCCTCCGCCCTCATTGCCCATCCCCAACCAGCAGTGCGCCTATCCCTCCCCCCCGAAATCCCATGAGGTGGACCTCACCCCCTAACTTGGCCCAACCTTCGCACAGGCCCAACAGCGGCTTGTGTGCGAGATGAACATCATAACAAGGTTGCATTCGCAATGAGGTGCGCTGCTGCCGTGAAACCAATTTATATGGTAACCCGAAGGGTACCGTTACAATTTTCTCAATGGACGTGGCATCTAGCTGTCCCCCTTCAGCACCTGAAATGAAGGCGTAGTGGCCAAGTTTTAACTTGCAAACAGGTACGAGTTGAAGCCCACATCAGGCGAAACAATGGTGAGGAAATAATGAGGCGAAATCAGTAGTTGCCTGTGCGGCACATCCCATAGATAGACAGATCAGGATAGCCCATACAGGGCGCTAATGTGTGATCGGGTGGTTTGGCCTGCTATTCCACAGGCATTGTAGCACATAGTGAAAGTCTAAAACGGTGCCGGGAGCTCATTGGACAGAAGGAGCATAAGCTCGGGAGCTGGGGTATCAAACCATGAAAAGAGGGTCCCTATTGGGTCAGTCATTCTCCATTAGATCATCAGCGGGGGCCTGTAATTGGATGTGCGCTTCGATGAACTTCACTGCTTCGTCCGGTACCGTGAAAAAGTACAGTTTGTTATTGAAGATAAGCTTCAGGCGGGCAGGAAAAAGTAAGGCGTAGGCAATGTTTCTTTCCTTGAGCAGTTTTTTAACCCTGATGAATTGGCGTCGCTCTTGTTGCACTGCAGTGGAAAAATCCGGGAAGATCCTGAAAATCTGTGTGTCCAGCCTGAGTTCGCTCTTTGCTCGTGCAAGGCAGAGTATTTGATCCCTGTCCCTATAGCTTAAGATTTTCGCTATAATTGGTCTTGGAAAATTGCCAGGTTTGGGGCGCAGGGTCAGTGCGCGGTGCACCTGCTCAACTGCAAAGAAAGGGGACATGGAGGTATCTCCAAGTAGGTCTTTGAGCAGTTTTTCGGTGACACGCTCTAAACGGCGTTTGAGCGTATTTTCTGGCACCCCAACTATACGTATGTTATTTCTACGCGATCTGGACTCCAAATCATCACATTTGGCTTTGACTGATTTCATGTCTCTGACAAGAGTGGCCACAGTGTCTTGCAGTGCCGCAACTCTGTCCTTGTTGGTGCTGATCCTAGTTTCCGCATCCGTGATCCTGGATCCATGTTGGTCCAACTTGGTTTTGAGAGATGCAACATTGGCAGCAATGTCATCCAGTTTTTCATGGAAGGAGGCGAAGTTCTTGGCCATGGATTCCATCATGGTGGCGAGGTCTGGGGCAGGGTCATCCACCTGTGCATCTATGTCCTCATGAGTTGAGGCGGGCTGTCCCTGCTCGGGTCTCGGCGTTAGCCTAGTGAACTTATCCATACCACCCGACTTGCTCATGCCACGGGACCTGTTGGACATTGTAAAGCACAGTCAAACTCCCAGGCGCAAGCGAGGGCATAGTGATCGCGCTGTCAGTGTGCATGTGAGAGTATGTAATGGTCAGATCTTGACGGTGATGGTCAACTGAGGTGTAGCATGGGGCAGAGGCGGGTGAGCAAGCGAGGGCAGAGTGATCCTGCTGTCAGTATGCATGTGAGAGTATGTAATGGCCAGATCTTGACGGTGATGGTCAACTGAGGTGTAGCATGGGGCAGAGGCGGGTGAGGACCGAGATTCGAAGCCGGGAGTCCCAACTCGATGTACCAGGCAGGAGAACCCACACTACTCAGCAGGCGAAGATACGGTTTCTGAGGTGGAGAGGTGCTCTAAGTGTGAGGCCACCTATCTGACGGGAGGGAGGGTCTATGGCTCACCTGTACGAGAGAGCAGAGTGCACAGTGTATATGCCTCTCACTTTCACAGCCGCTCGTATCCCGCAGCACTTGCAAGGCTTGATATTGCGCTTCGAGGAGAGACACGTAGGGAGCAAGTGCAGTCAGTGGTGCCCAGCCTCTTGAAGCATATATGACACGGCAGAAGCGCAGAGTAATTCAGATGGATTGGCTACTCACAGGCTCTGGATATGATGTGCTTTACTGGTGAAATGTCAATGTGCAGCCTCAGCTAAGGTTGGGCCCAAAATGCTAGTCAGTCGAGGTGGCCGGGGAGCACCCGCAGGTACAGGGTTCGTGTTCAGCGTAGGCGCACAGAAGATGTGTCCACATAGGATGTGCAAGTGGGCTTGTGTGGCTTGCTCCAGTTAATCCTCTGTTCATGCCCCTATGGTGCAATCCAGCACTGTAGTGGCGCTCCATGACCGCCACAGCATGTACTTGGGCCCAGATGGTCAGGACTTACTTCACAATTTAATACTGAATATTTGTCAGCTGCTTCTTTAGGCATGACATTTTTGTATGTGCAGTTTTGTGCTATGTCATACAAAAACATGTTTTCCAAAGGACTTCTGTTTGGATGGTATGCATCAATGAGATTATTTTTTAAGATCTCTTAGCTGTTAGGCTTTTCTGTGACCAGATATTCAATTTCTTGGTATGATGTTAATACTTTTTTTCCGGTGAAGCTGGATCCAGGTTCAACCAGGGAATATTTTCAGATTTCCTGTAATAGGCTGTACCTGTTAAAAGATCTACAGCTTTGTATGACCCACATTCTTTTTTTGAGAGCACATTGATACCAAAGCTGTATAATTTTTGTGAAAGAGTTTGTTCTGATTACATATGATCTCAGAGGTCTTTTAGTTCAGTTCTCTCAGCTTTGGTGAGATGGGCTGTGACATATCTTGCAACTGCAGTTGAATTGTCTGCAATGTATTGAATGTCTATATTAGCATTCTACATGATTGCAATGATAACATTGTAATTATTGATGTACTTGGAGGCTACATCTCTCTTAATGTTATATGTGTGTTTGGAGACTTGCCTTTCACACTGTGGGCCTCATCACGAGTTTGGCGGTAATCCTTAAATGCGGAGGTAGCGCTATTACCACCGCATTTAAGGGTCTGCCAAATCACGGGCTTGGCAGATTTACCCCCAGCTCTGAGCTGGGGGCAAATCCGCAGCGAGTTTGACGAATTTTGGTGCTATTGCCGCCGGCGGTAATACCGCCAAACATTCCCCATTGGGCTCAATGGGGAATGGGAAATTCCCGAATGGGCCCGATGGGGAATGGGGACTAACCGTTCCAACAAACCCGTGATCCGGCACTAATAGCACTGGGGGGTTTGGCAGTAGGGCTAATAGCCCCGCCGGTAATACTGCCGGAGTTAGCGCCCAACTCGTGATGAGGCCCTGTGTCTACTAGGAGACATGAAACTATTTACTTGAACTTTGGTACAAACTGATTTAGGAAATCCAAAACGACATTTGGTGCAGTATTTCTCTTTGTTTCTGTATCAACGTCGGCAACATTTGTGTTAGGTTAGATTTTAATTTCTATGCTAAATCTCTCTCACCTGTGTGATCCCAAGAACATTTTGCTGGATTTGTGAATTCTTTTTCCATGTTCCTAAGAGAGTGTGGACCTTTCTCCTCACTCACCCTTTCTGTCATTTTGGTCACTCTGCATAGTGTATTTTTGGGCATCTACCTTTTACTATGCAGCACACAACACTTTCTGTGCAATGTTGCTGGGTTGCCCCTTGGGCGTCCCTTATTATTTTCTCTTGATTTACCCTATGTTAAATACTGTTCTCAAGGGTAGAGAGGGATTTTCACCCCCTTTACATTTGCTATAGTGAGATTAGCACACTCCACTTAATGTGAGTGTATTCCCTTTCTCATGGCCCCAGTAACATTTATGTTACTGTGACAAACTAACTCTTATAGCTGGTTGCAGTGGATATACTCTAATGACTTTTGTGTTGATATTACATGCAGGTTGTCAAACCAGCCGTGGTAATGCACAGAACGGTTACCATTCTGCTAGAATGGTGGCTTCTTTCTTTTTTCACCATTTGTAGTGTGCTTGTCCTTT
Organism: Ambystoma mexicanum; assembly: GCF_040938575.1. Lineage (NCBI taxonomy): Eukaryota > Metazoa > Chordata > Amphibia > Caudata > Ambystomatidae > Ambystoma > Ambystoma mexicanum. Next base: position 1,053,915,697 of record NC_090931.1, on the reverse strand, counting down.
GTTAGGTCTTCTTCTGCTGTCCTAGGTCATGGAGGTACTGGTTGAAGTTTTGATTTCGGCGGGAACCCTTTGTGTAGAACACAGAGGCTTTAGAGTGTCCGTGAAGGCAGGAAGTGAGGGAGGAGTATGAAACTCCACTGCCCTTTGTCTTCTGATGTGTCTGAGCAAAACCAGTTCCCAGTGGGGGGCTGGCTGTCGTGATTGAATAGCCACCTGCCGCTTTCTGTAAACTGCAGGGAGAGTTTGCAGAAGTTGTGTGTGGGTTCTTGTATAACTGTCAGATTCTAGAAGCTGAAGACAAGTCAACCACTGGAGCTGAATCCATAGAGAAAGATGAAGAGAAGACTGCTGTAGCTGATTCCAGCGATCGGAGATACCTGCTGTGTTACCAAAGCCTTCTCTGACAATTCTTCCATGCAACCTAGGAGTCCAGAAGATGCAACTCTGATTCAGAGACTGTTCAGACCCTTCAGCCTTGAGACAACCAGAAAAACAAGCCATTCCAGGACGTGATGTGACCTTCCTCGGCTGCAAACCACTAATACCCTGGGAGGTCAAGCCTGAGGCTGTGCATCATCTTCTGCAGCTGATGTAATTCTAAACGTGTAACATTGGGTGTTGCCTACCATACTGCTTAGTGCCTTTCTAAAACATTCCTATGGAGTTCTCACTTATGCTAGAGTTGCATTTTGCCCTTTGAAAAGTATACCAAGTTCTTTACTGGCCTTAGAATTTTGTCCCACTCTTCTGAAAAGTATACTTGGCATAACTGACTATTCCTGTAATAGAAATAGTGTTAGAGTTTATGACCAATAGGGGTTTACTCACCTTGAATAGCTGATTGCCATTCCAAATGTGTATTCTGAGTTCTTACATATCCATGAGTAGCTGACTGCCCCTCTAAAATGTATATGGGTTCTTTACTTACCTTTGAACTGTGTTCTGAAAAGTAATCTGAGTGTAACTATATCTATTCTGAAAGAAGAATAAGTTACATATGTTGCAAGGTGTATACTTGTAACAGTGTTGGTATGACTATAGTATTCCTGAAACAGAATAACAGTGTAAGTTATTACCAATATGGTCTGCTTGTCATTCTAAAAGTCTATCTAATGTGTTTTTATTTCCCATGAATAGCATTCTGCCAGTCTAAATGTGTATCACTAGGTTTTACTCACTTTGAACTGCACACTGCTATTCTAAAAAAGGTTTATATTGGTTTGTATACCATATGTATTGTGTTGCTTTTTATAATTGTAACTAGGAATGATAATAGTACTTACCTTTCTAAAGAATTCTCTTTGCCTGTGTATTTATAAAATAACTCAGTACAACTGAAGTTACAGGGTATCACAATCCTGTCTCTACCCATATACTTTTCACACATCACAGAAAGAATTTCATTGATTTTACAAAGTTATTCCTCAAACTATGTTCCCTATATCTATGTAAATTTCCCTATATGGAAAACATTCTTGCTAGTCCTTCTGATATATACTGGACCTCTTGGGGTGGTGGTGTGTCGCCTGTCTAGGAAACGGATAGCAGAGATAACTTGCCCCAATCTCTCTCACTGCTTTCCTACATCTCTAAATCTAAAAAATAAGAGCACACTGAGTGGAAGTCAGCCTTGCTATTTTATTCTTGTCGCTTTCACCTTGTGTGACTTATCATACATACACAAATTAATAAAACAATGGGGGTGTGCCAACCAATGTCTCAACACCCTTCCTGCTAGTTTAAAAAATGATGTGCTATCTTCCACGTTCACTAGTTTTTCAGTGAATCATGTAAGCCAGGACATCACCCTGGCTCAATGCTCTGTCAACCGGTTTCAGCAGAACTACAATAATTTCTGCCCCTTTCTTCAGGACTAAACAATGCGATTACAAAAACTGCAATATATTAAAAAGACAATTATAATGTTGTCAGATTCTCCTTTCCAAATTTCTTGACTGGAGCGGGCATCATCAACTTCTCATGGGACGTCTAAGCCAATTGGTCCCAAACCTATAATGTGGGCAAGGAAAGAATACATGCATCAGGAACCCATCTATATGTCTCTAGATATTCCCATTGTGTGTATCATAGTACCACCAATCTTACCTGTGTGGACACTCCCACCAGGTCTCAAGGTATTCAGTCGTCTGAATCCTGCAATGGTGCACTCCTGTGGGTGCCAACTCCTACAGATATACATCAATTGTCAGATCAATATTTTGGAACTCCCGTTTCTATGTTAGACATAAAGGGATTCTGCTAAATCACTTACCCATTATTTTTTTATTCATAGGGCAAGCAAAAGCTGGACCTTCTCCTACTAATTGCTGGATCTTGTTTGCTTTCCAGCGTTTTATAATCCCTTTTCCATAGATGCGTGCCTTGTGTCTAAATTGGAGGAAACAAGGTGATACTTAACAAAGGGGTGCTATATCTCCCTGTTTGATCGATGACTTGAGATTTTTAAATAATGCCCTATGTTACTAAGGCACTCAGCTTGTTTCCCTCCTGTTATTTTTTCTACCGCGCCATCATTAGTTGTTCTGTTTGTCAACCGGCACGGTTTATGAATTCCCAAAGTGCTCTTACACTCAATGTCAATCCACATCCGCTGTTCCCTCTCGGCTTGTTTAAATGGCATACGCCTATTTCCCAATTCATAATCATTACGTAATCCTGCATGCTAAATGTCTACTGTATTCATACTTCTGTGGCATTTCATTGATTTATAGTGGGTTCCACAGACACTTCGCAATCCAAACTCTTACCTTTAAATTCGGTGGTGTTTACTTGTTTGTGTCTTCACACCATCAGGGCTGTTTAATGGCCACCATCTTTAACGTGTCAGTATTTATATGTGGCCGATTCTCGGCAAGTCCTTTTTCTATTCCTACTATTGGTCCCATATCAATTGCTGGTGTAGCTCTTATAACTCTGCCTTACGTCACATTAATCACTGGTGTTACATATCTTATAATGCATTGGGATGTTGAGCGTTAGTTGTATGTTCTTAATGTATCCAATCTAGTTCATCATCCATTGATCATCAATTTCGTTTCATATGTCGTGAATGCAACCAATTTCTGGTGATTCACTGAATTGCAGTCCTTTACTGCGGGTATGAAGCATCAACTCCTTGTTGTTCCTAATGCTACCACAGTGTGCCGTATCTATCACATAACTGATGTACCCAGTGTTAGCTTATTTCACTGCTCTTCAGTAGTGTCTGTGGATAGGTATAACACTCCAGTTGCTATTTACAATTACTTTACATATTTGTCAACAACTACAGATCTATTGCTGTTTGGAACTTTTATTTTACCATGGTTACAGAGGCTGCATAATTTCTACTATACTGCCAAAGCTTGCCAGCATATCCCTTCATTTAATCCTACTAAAGGGCCTTTCAATCTGAAAATCCAAAGTTGTTCCCTCTTCAGAGCATGGCGGCTATGTTGCAACCCCTTTTGGGTACCATAACTTTCGCCAGGATAGTCCACCTGATATCTTTGTCAGAATGCTTTTTTTGCAGAAAGTGTTCAACCAGGGATGCAGTAATACGTTTCAGTCTGATGTTATATTTGTGTTCCCCTATTCTTACTTTCAATTCTCTGGTGGTCATACCATTGTAGATCTCATTACATGGGCATTTTATCATATATACCACATTGGTGGTATTACAATTTGTGAATACTCTTTGCTCCCACTGAGTCTTCCAGCCAATTTCAATAGCTGTTGTTCGTTTCGTAAATGTACATGCTGCACATGTGCCGAATGGCGCATGACCCTTAACTCTAGGTAGGTTCCAAAGGGTGTTGTGATTCTGTTTGTTCTTCTATTTCCCTGTAGGTGTGCACTAAGGAATCCCTAATGTTTTTCCTTCTCTTGATGGCAAATAATGGGGCACTCAGTGGATGGTTCATTACATTTAGAATATGCCAGAGTCTCCTGACTTCTTTTTTGATACGGTTGATCACAGGTGAGTGGCTGAATACTGACACATTCTTTATATACGCACTAGGAAAGCAGACGAGGTTACAGGACCCCGAGAAACCTGAACGGTTAAGTGCCCTATTTGAAACTAGTCAAGCTAAATATGAACACTTTGCACCCAAGCTGGGGAAGCTAGCAAGGTTACAGGAATCTGAGAAACCAGAGTAGGCAAGTGCCCTATGTAAAGTGTGTGGATTGAATCTAAGCAAGTCTGCCACAGAGCCGTAGGACTTTGGGGAGACTAAGAGCCACTGACTTGTTATCCAGGGACTTTTGTTAAGAGGAACATATCGAAAATCTTTTCTTTTTCTCCCTTTTTGAAAATCGATGTCTGCCAGAAAGATGTGAACTTTGGTAGACTTGTGGTAATAGGAAACATGCTGAGGATCTTTTCTTTTGAGCACTGTCTGCAAGAAAGAGGTAAACTGTTGTAGAACCTTATGAACTATTGATAATATCCAAGTGCTGGACCAGGCAGAAGTCTAATCCAGCAGCCATGACCCGGTCTTCCTTTTTTAAATTTGTTTTTTAAAATAGTACAGCCAGTTAGTGATTAGGATTCGGGCAGGTTAGAACTTTTTCCTTTTTTAAAAATAAAACTAATTTTGACCATGTCATTCGGTCCTTCTTAAATTCGACACAGAGGCCAATTTTATTATTGAATCTGTACTTTTCTGGTTACGCCTATGGAATAATCCAGCTGTGGTTTTATCACAATTCATTTCAGGGTTTGTTTAGACAAGCCACGATCAGACACTATTCCATGGCTACTAAACATTAAACTCCAATTTCAAGTTATTAGCGCTGTAAGCCACTTTAGTAGCCCCTTGAATATCAGCGAGTCTGGTATCCATATTCTAAAAGGGCGTCTCGTGGTAGCTCTGGATAGCGACAGAGAAGACAGAGAGTTTTTAAAATCTTCCCATCATCAACATACTAGGTTACTCTCTCATGGCTTGCAGGATTACTTTACATGGACCAATATTGAGAGCAGTCTAATAACAAGGGCTAGATTTAATTAACTCCCCTTGAGGGCAGTGACTGTGTTATGGTCCAATTTGAACAGCTTAGGCAGTTGCTAATTATTTGGGGCTTCAGTGGAAGATATGCTGCACTTTTCTTTCTTTTGTCCCGCATGTTCTCTACTTGTATGCAGATTTTGCTTCCGATTTTGAATGAGTGAGTATGGCTTTAGCCAATGTCGTATTGTTTTATTATTTTTATTAAAAGTGGATTCACGGTTTGTTTGTTTGTGTGTTTTATTTATATAGCGCTCCAGACCCAGAGGTAAAAGGGAGCACCAGGAAATGGTTACAGAATACATTATATACAGTGTACATTTATACATTTATACATTTATGCAACTGCCGATGTAGACGTGGGTCTCTGCAGCTCCTCTGAGGCCGCCGCTATCCTTCAGTCAAAATCCTTTTCCCACTGCATGTCCTGGTGTTGGTGTCACATTTCGGGAATGGAGCATGTGTTCTATATTTTGCTCCGTTTCTGGTGGAAATTGAGGATCAGAGACCCCGAAATGACACCTGAGTGATAAGTGCCTGGGCCGGGCGCCATCTTGACTGTGCGGCCTGTGGAGCTGGTGGACCGCCACAGCTGGCTTCGGCGACTCGACCTGGTCGCAGCAGTGCTGTGGCTGGGTTAGCAGGCCAGGTATCCAGCGACGGAGTCGGGCAAGTGACCGGGACCTGCAGTGTGCCTGCAGGGCTGTTTTGCCAGCAGGCGGTAAAGAGACAGAAAGGGCATGAACCGGGCCCGCAGTGGTGACAGCAGGAACGGTGGAGGCGCAGGATGCCTGAGGCAGTGTCAGCAACCTGAGGCACTCTGGAGGCTGCGGGGTGCGGATGCCCCATCCCACATAGGAGCCCCAGCAGCCGCTCAGGAGATGCTCCCAACATGGAGAGCAAAGCTGGAGAATGCTGGTGAGACCGGGGTACAGAAGTTGGTGCAGGGGGAGTCCCCAACAAAGTTAAGGCAGTGCAGAGTGGTGGACAGTGAAGCACACACTAATGGATGGCACAAGCTGGTGGGGACCCTGCTTTTTAGGGGGTGTTGAAGTACCCTCTATCCTCACTTGCACTCAAGGTGCACTGACACACTGAGTTGCCCTGCGTGAGGTGGCCACTGCCACTTGGCCTCCTTCTGGTGCCAAGGAACACACTACAATGCAATTCCCCCCTGACCATTGGGGGCTGGTTGGGCAGCAAACAGTACCCTAGCAGACCGGAGGGTCAAGGTTGCGCGCTGCAGCTTCCTAGGGCCAAAGCAAATCCCAGCAGGCAGCGGGGCTGCTACTCAGCCAGAGAAAAAGGGGTCAGGAGTCCCTGGGGGATGAAAGGCTGCCACAGGTTGGTTCTCCCTCTGGGTTGGTTGGGAACAGCATCATTGTGAAAGAAAAACCGAAGAAAGAGGGATTAAAGATCAAGATAGACCAGTATACTAAAAGCAGTCCCCGACCGTCTATGCCACACTCTGATGATGGGAGACATGGGGGGGCGAGGTGCCGGACTCGCAACTCGCCCTTACAGACATCATAAGCTCCATTGGCACGTCCAAATCTCCGTGGAAGGGAAGATCGAAGGCTTGGCATCAGAGGTGCCCGTTTTACGGCATGACCTGTGCAAACTGGCCCAAAGAGTGGGGCAAGCCGAGCAGCGCATCTCGGACTCTGAAGATTCCATAAGACGCATGGAGAAGCAACTGGCAGCAGTTTTACAGAAGCTCATCCATCTGGAAAACAGAGCAGAAGACAGTGAGGGAAGGTCGCAGCACAACAACCGCCGCATTCTTGGGATGCCGAAAAGGAGAAAGGACCTAGCATGGAGCTCTATCTGGAACGATGGTTGGCGGACGTCGGTGCGCCAAAGAAGCTTTCAAAATTCTTCTCTATAGAAAGGGCGCATAGGGTCCCGATGGGCCGACCAGTCCCGGCGCACCCCGCTGCACAATAATTACAAGACTCTTGAATTACAGGGATCCACATGCTCTGCTGCAAATGGCAAGGGCCATTGGCCCAATCACTTACAAAGGTTGCAGGATAGGGTTTTTCTGAGACTACACTAGGGAGAGCCTGAAGGCCCGTCAATCCTCTTTGACTCAGTAAAGAAAAGGCTGTTCTCTCTGGGTGTTAAATATGCCCTCCTCTTCCCTGCACAACTCAAGGTGTATCATGGTCGGACAGTTGACCTTTTCCACAACCCCAAGGATGTATGGACCTGGCTAGAAAACAGGTCTTGTCTGCACCTGTGCCTTGGCCACTCAGGGAACAGCCGGGGCAGAACTGGAGTTGGGGTTCTCTCAGTACAGTTTGAGACGGAACCTGTGGAGGGACCAGTAGGCTCGGAGGACGCCTCGGAAACGGTCAGCAAAGGTGGAGTTGGCTGCCGGGATGGCCAGAATTATTCCCTTTTAGCACTGGGGGTCTCTGGGGGTCTCTGTTTACTGGCGTGCGTGGGAGAGGATTCGGGGTCACCTTGGCTTCAATGATGGTCACCCCACACATTGTTGAAGAGGTTTTCCTGTATCTGGTTGATGCAGGATTGGGGCGACAGGTGCTTCTAGTTCAGGGGAAATACAGGATGGGGGGCTTGTTGGAGAAGTTTTTACAATGGTTGCATTTGTGTTGTTTGCCATGCTTGGTATACTCATGGGTAGGGGCGGAAAGATATTCTGGATCGCCTGAAGTTTGGTGTGGGGAGACCTATGCATTACGCATATCTCTAAACCACTTCTCTGGTTTGATGACTCATGAGGGTGTCGTCTCAGGTGTGAGAAACCTGAGGTATTATCCCGAGTAGACCTTGAGAATCTCTTAATCATGTGGCCAGGGAAGGGCTGGTGCTCTCAGATCCCAACCCTGGGGGTAGGCGAAGGAGGATCACCTGGGTAGGGGAGCCCGCGGTTATGCTTGGGGAAATGCCCCAGGTGAGACGCAGTATTATACCAAAGAAATAGGGGAGGAGGACAAAGTCCCTAAAGCCTTTATAGGCTGTTCTGCATCTACCTCCCTTCCGCCCAAAGGATCTCCCTTATTCAAATCCAACAACCCCTCCATATCTGGTAAATTCCCTAGGAACCCAAACCCTGGTACATTCAGAAACCATCACTCCCAGAATATCTGTTTTCCTGGTCCCTGCTTGAATACTCTCAACCATTCTTCTACACGTCCCTATGATTATTCTTTCCCAAACACCCAGTCTACTTTCACAAAACACTACTGTTCCCACAATCCCCCCATTTCAGGTCATGATAAAAACTCTTGTCATTTTCATTAATTCCAAAATAGCTACCAATCTCACGCTTCCGAATTTACCCACAATGCTAGTACGAGGGCTATGATTCCGTATAATACTGTTTCTTCATCCTACCCCGTAGGATGCTCAGGAACTCTATCTCCATCCTTTTCCAACCCAAACACTTCCTTACATTGTGACAGACAGTGGACAAATGCTAAAACTGTTTACCTGACATGTCACAACCCAAGGGTCAGACAGAGTCAGGCAATTAACCAGAATCACACACACCTAACAACCCTTTCTCTTCCCCACAGAGATAAAAGGTGGAGCACAAGAGCGCAAGACGAGCAAGTCAGCCCGCACAACTTGAGAGCTAACTCAGCACGGCAGTTCAAGAGAAGGAGAAAGACATTGCGAGTTGAGAGGATACCAAGGGGAGACGTGACCATGCCCTTATTGACAGAGACCTGTGAAGCCTCAAGAGAAGGAATCGTAAATGGCCACGGTCAATAGCCAGCATGTGTTGCAGCAGATGTCAATGGTACCCAGGCGCCTCCCCCGCTGACAGCCGAGCCGAGGAGAGATACATGGGCCAATGGTACCGGCCTTGGCTCTACAGGCAAGAAAGCAAAGCAGCTCATCACAGCCAGTGAGTTGAGGGGAGAGCCGATAAAGAAACTGCACTGTGTTGAACGAAAAGTCTGGCACCACGTGGGTGATCACTTAAGAAAATCTGGCGATTACCCGATTGTTGAAACTGTGCTAACCAGAAGACCTTGGAAGAAGGCAAAAAGGGGGTCAAAGTGGTCATACAGAGGTCTTGTAAAATCCTCTGTACCGAAAGTCTTTGAACAACAGATGATGATGAAGGAAAGGGAGATGAGTCCTGCTTGGTGAAACTAACGTATGAACTGTGGGTCGTAAAGGTTGGCAAGAGAGAACCCGGTGGAAAAGGGGGAAAAGTCTAAAAGTCCCAAAATACAGTGAACTGTTTGGCAGAGGTTGGCAGAACGCATGAACAGTGAACTGTTTCTTCAAGGTTTGCAAGAGTGAACCCGGTGGAGGAATGCTAACGAGAAGGGCCGAAGTCTAAAGTCCCATAATGATCTATAATGAACATTGTTTCGTAAAGTTGGCTAGAGTGAACCCAGCAGTGGGATGTTAACAAGATAGGACAAAATCTGAAGTCCCATGAAAATTGTGTTGACAGGAGTGAACCCGGCGGAGGGATGTCAACAGTGAACTGGTTTGCAACAATTGGAACAGTGAACCCGAGGGCGGGAGACTGGTAATCAAAGGGGGTCCAAACCCGAAGGTGGGAGATCCAGGGGTGTAAAGTCATCACCCAACATTTTTTGAGAAAGGAACTGTTTCATTGAGTTGTCGAGTATGACTGTGAGCGGCCTGCGCCCAGAAGAGGGGAACCCGGGGTGAAGCTGTCACCCAAAGCCATACGAGGAACAGAACTAAGGTTTTGTGTTGTTGAAAATATCAGGCCCTCCAAGGCAAGAGTCTTTTTATTGAAAAGAGACTTTAACCATCAAAGAACCTGAGACCTGGAGCGGAACTGTCGGCTCGTGCTGGGAAACCTTGAATGTGTGCTGTGCTCAGGAGACCCACCTTGCCCTGTGCTGAAAACCTGGGGAAGGGAGACCTCTGGCAATCACATCCTGACTTATTATTTGCAAACACTTCTTTCTTAATTGTAAGGATTTGGCAATAAGTGTTTTTAGTATAGGCCTTTTTACTTTGTCAAGATGCCACAAGGACAGCCTTATTTTTTCATTTGATGGTCAATGCTTGCTCCCATCTTCGATTTAGGTGTAGGTTAGGCGTATTGCCACCCTGAATTTACAGTTTAATAACCACCTGTGATCACTTGTACCTGTCTTTACTGTTGCCACCATGAGTTCCTTACACATTGCTAATGTGGAAGGTAAACAGGTTGTGCTCCGGCATTAAGCGGAGGCTGGTACTACAGTTCCTCAACAGGTACACACCAGACTTTGCACTCCTTACTGAAACTCACCTAGAAGGAACGGAATGTAAGTTCTTTCAAAGATCCAATTACAGGTCTACTTTTCACATGGGTTTCTTGAGGGGGGCACAGGGCCACTTATACTCATACACAAGTGTATTCCATTCCAGCTCATAGAGGTGCGGCACGATCAGCACGGGTGTTATGTCTAGCTTAAGGGAGAATTATGGGGGCGACCTGGGGCAAAGAAGCAGTCTATGCACCCTTCCTCTCACGCTTGAATTGCTGAAAGACCTTCAGTGTTGATACTGCAGGACGAATGTGATATGTGGGTGGTGGGAAGGGGACTTTAATGAGGTCATGGATCTGAGACTGGATTCGATCCACATGAGCACAAGAAACCTGACTCTACCCACAAAGTTGTAATCTTTTTGTTGGCAAAATGAGCCCGATTAAGCGCACATTTGTGAACATGAGCCTGTTATTAGCAAAGCAGGTGATAGTGATGCGATGGCAGAATAGAGAACCTCTGCTGCTGGGGGAATGGTTGAAAGATATGACCTGGGCAAATGACAATGAAGAGATATATTCCAGCCTAATGCCAGTAACATATTGTCCGAGAGATGTATGGGGCGGGTTCAGACAATATATTGCTGATAAAAGTCTAAATGACGAGGAGCAAGGAAATTCTGGAAACTTAAAATGTTACACTTCAATTATGTACCAATAACAATAACTGTAATGCAACTACAAATAATGTAATGTGACAATATGTGCAAGTTAAATAAAAGTAAAAAAAGAAATAAATAAAAGAATTTGCAATTCTTTGCCGCAGGCACCGGGTTGGTATACACGTGGAAGTTGTTGCATGCATCAGACTGAGGGTACTTTTTTATTCTCTGGGGTACATACCTCAATGTCGCGGATCGATCATTTTTGTATCCCACTTTGCTTGACCCATTGTCTCCTCTCAGTGAACTTTTCGGTCAGATGGATCTCAGGCCATTTGCCTTTGCTTATTGAGCTCAAAAGCGGACGGATGAAGCCCATGGCAATGTAGCAACCCAATAGATATTATTTGGGTTTTCCCGAATTCATGGAGGGCTTGTCCAATACTTCGGCAGAATATTTTCAGACCAATGAGGGGATGGTGACAGTCCGGTCATCCTGTTGGAGGGCTATAAAGCAGTCCTAACGGGAGGAAATTTCATTTGTGGCAGCACATCCTAAGAGGCATGAACAGGAGGTGAAGGAGACTGAGCTGCTGTCTCACCAGGCCAAGGAGAAATTTCTCGATTCTGGGTCCCGTGCCTCTCACAAGGCGCTGATAACAGCACATGTGTTGCTTTGCAATGTCGCCCTGGGGATGCCAAATTGACACATTCGGCCATGCAGAGTCAGTTCCACAAGTCTGGGGACAAAGCGGGCAAGATGCTTTCATGGTTAGAGAGGCGGGATAGAGGAAATGGGTACTGTGAAGGCATCATGAAGCAAGACACAGAAAACAGACTTAAGGTTCAAACAAAAGATATTTATTAACTTAAATGTCAGGATGATAGAAGGCCTAACTTGCCCTATGCCAAGATGGGATTTCCCTACCTGAACAAAACTAAGGAAGGCTGAATCAAAGAGTTCAATTTAAAAGTCTTTCTGTGTCCAGTTGTTTGGGATGTCAATAATCAAAGAAATGGTGATCAACACAAAGTTCTGAGCTTCTTTCAGCTCTCAGCTTATTCTTCAGCTCCCCTTCCCCAAGTTCAAGAAAGTTCCACAAAAGGTCTTAGGATTTACCTTGTTCAAGTTCAACCAGTTCCACACACTCGCAGGGCTCCCTTCCCCAAGTTCAAAGTAATACAGATCAAACAAAAGGGTTCTTGAGACCCTGTCCTCAAGACGGTAGTTGTAGGTCATCAAGTCTCAGGGTTCCCTTCCCTAAGACCCTCCTTTTGGTTTGGGTCACCAGTTCACTGGCATAGCTACTTCTTGGTTGGTTTCACAGTGTCTTTACCTTTCACAATGCAGGACTCACTGGACTAGGCGCAGTTGTCAGACCACACGGTCCACCCATTACAGGTCGCGGATCCAGGGCCCCTTGGCACTTCAGCTCACAAAGGTTCCTCTGCATTTGCCCCTGTGTACCAAGTTATGTTCCTTTAGTTTCTCCTTATTGGCCTCTTGGTTCTCTGTTCAGCATTTGCACTCCTCTTGCGAGTCTTAGGCCTTGCCCCACTGCATTTACTCACAAAGTTCACTTGGTGGTGGTCATGTTCATGCCCCACCTTTGGTTGCACTCCTTCACACTTGTTCCTTTCCCCATAGATTGCTTTCATATGAACATTTTCCTCTTTAGCCTTTATTAGCTCCTGGTTTTGGCTATAAAGTTCAATTTCAACACAATATTCAATATGGGTTTAAGGTTTAGGTTTTCAGTCAATTCGGTATTCAGTCTGTTTGGTATAGCATTGTTTTGAACTTTCATTCAGTTCAACGTTCAATATGCATTGTTTAACACTGTTTAAAACTTCCATTCAGTTCGGTATTCAATATCTATAGTTTTAGTGCGATTTTAAAACTGCCATTCAGTACAGTATTCAATAGGTTACTCCTCTTGCTTTGAAGCTTTTATTCATAGGGCACTTCATTAGTTGTAAGCAGCCCGTCCGCCCGCCCGGAGCATCCCGGTTTCCGAGTGTCTTTTCCACAACACTCACCGGTCTTCGGCATCCCTGCGGTCAGCGTCCTCTCTCTCTGTCTCTCTCTGTCTCTCTCTGTCTCTCTGTCTCTCTCTCTCTCTCTCTCTCTCTCTCTCTCTCTCTTTCTCTTTCTCTCTCTGTCTGTCTGACTGTCTCTCTCTCTCTCTCTCTCTCTCTCTCTCTCTCTCTTTCTCTCGCTCTCTCGTTTGTTCACAGCTCCCAGCTGCTCAAACTCTGCCACAGAGGCTCCCATATCTCGGGCGCATCGGCCGGCGTCCTGGTCATGCTTCAGGTCCCACCACGGCTGTCTCCTCACAGAAAGGATCCCCTGGTCTCTCCTACACAGGCCTCCCCATTGCTCCCCTTCTCTCTTCATTGGTCTCCCTTTATACACCTGCAGTCCCATAACAGGCTGTAGGTGTGGCTGTCTGATAAGACTTGCCTCACGATGATTAAGGGGACATGCCTGACTCTCACCATACTTTGCAGGCATCTTCTTCATATCAGTACCAGAGTGGTAAAATGAAGGGGTATTGTTCATTACTCTGAGTCTCCTCTTTCTCGTCCCATTACTTTCAAATGGTAAATGTGGGGAAATGAGGGAGAGGTCTTGCAGTAACCTACAAAGGTCGGGGGAGGGTTAGGTTGGTCATAATTAGGAAAAAAGGGAGATGGGAGGTGTGGCTAACTGCCATGTGAAGAAGACGTGCCTAGCATGAGCTCCTACCTGATCCGGCAATGGTACACTGAAAACTGCTACATTTAAAGCATATTTGTAGGAAGAAGTAGAGTTATCACCTGTGTGCACTAGACAAGCGAGCGGAAACACAAGCTGCGGCGAAAGAAACAAAGAAGGCAGAGGTTTGTTGGCTGCGCATGACCGAAAATTGAAGCAAGATGGCAGTGACGGGAGAAGGCTAGTGCTGAAACCCTTTCGGAAAGGGAGCCTGGGGGACCAGATGGCTGGTGCGGGTCAGAAGCAGCAGAGGCGACAGCGAGGAACCAGCTTGCCTGAAGGTGAGAGGCAGCGGGAAGCCGAGCGTTGACACACGGCAGCCCGGAGGAGAGGAGAGGAGGGAAGAGAGGACAGGGCGTGCGGTACAGGTCTCCGCAGTGGAGTTGCACACGCCCTACCTGCCAGAACACAGGAACTGCAGCGGTCGGGCAGGCGCAAGGGCAGGCTGCACACAGGAGAAGGAGGGCAGTGGAGGAGCAAGCAAGAAGTGGACTTCACACCGGATCTGCCGGAACTGCAGCACCAACGGAGGCAAGGCACGAGGAGGATAAGGAAGGGCGCAAACGTATAGTCAGAGTGAGAGAGCAAGGCACCATAGAGAATCTTGATGACAAGACAAATAAAGGAAGGCACCCCCTGGGCCCATAGAAGATACGCACAGAGCCCTCTACATATTAAGGACAAACTAGAGGAACATAGAAGAGGACAGTGGAGGGAGGTGAGACTAGAAAGTGAAGGGGCCAGAGATGAGAAGATAAATGGGAAGCAGGGGCTGCAACGAAGAGACAAATATATGAGGACTAGTAATGGAAACACACCTGCACCAGCAGGATAAAATCACTAAGCCTAGTTGGACCCAAGATACTGGCCCACACTACAGTCAGCACCTGGGAGACAGGAGCTGACAGCCTAGTACAACGGGCTGTGTACCCAGTGCAGTTGCACACAAAGTAGAGCACTGAGGACCCCAAGACCATCAGGCAAGTCATTAATGAATATCTGGCAACAAACAAACCAGACAGGCGAAAAAGCCTAATGGCAACCAACGGCAACAAAGCTAAAGGCAAGCAGACTATCGTGGAGGCATTTATCAAAGGGCTAGACAGCCCAAAAAAGGGGACAGCAGCTGAGCAGATGGAAGGTACGGCGAACATAATTGACAAAGGGAATCAGAAAATACTAGCTTCCAGAGCAGCACCACAAACAAGCTTGGAAGCCAAGATTCACGCAGTTGGATTAGATGTTGGATTTCTACGGCAAGATGTGAGGTCGCTGGCTGAACATACGGGACGATTGGAGGTGCAAGTAAAGGCCAACACTATAGAAGTGACACAAACAATGGCGGAAGTCAAAATACTTCAGCAGAGAGTAAAGTTACTGGAAGAAAGGACAGATGATGCTGAGGGCCGCGTGCGCAGAAACAACATTAGGATCCTGCGACTCCCTGAAGGCATGGAAGGGTCGGACCCGACTAATTACATGGAATACCTACTAGTTCAGTAACTGGGACTGGGGAACCTTTCACCAGATTTCATGGTAGAACGTGCACACCGATCCTTAGTCAGAAGACACCGCTGGGCGCTCCCCCTAAACCCATCATCACCAGGATCTTAAATTACAAAGACAGAAAGAAGATTCTGGCATTCCCGAGAACTGGGGACACAATACAAAGGGCCTCAGCTAAACTAGCGATATACCCGGACTACACCTTCCAGGTACAGAAGAGAAGAGCCCAATGTATTGCCTCAAAGGAGAGACTGAAAAAGCGTGCCTGAAGTACATGTTAATCTACCCGGCCAGACTGAAGGTACTACATAATGGCCACGCCCTATTCTTCGACAACCCTACAGAAGCACAAGACTGGATGGACAGCATGAAAGTACCAACAACAGACAAAGGCTGATCACAATTAGGGCTGAAGTGGGGACGAGTATCTGAGCAAAATGACAATTGGAAAGCTAAGATCTGGAGAATTGCAAGGGGGCCTAACCCTAGAGCCTGGGACTATAATAGCCACAGAACAACTGAGCGATCAAAACCCGGAATTATACATAATGGATGCCGACTACAAACAAGCTAATAGGAGCAGGGCTGCAGAAATAAGGGACACAGGGCCTCATCACTAGTTGGGGCGGTAACCCTTAAATCTGGCGGAAACGGTATTAGCCCCGCCAATACTGCTCTGCCGGATCATGACTGTAAATCCCGCCGGCGCAATGACAGCCGGCGGTAACACAACCGGCTGTAATCGTGCTAATACAGAGCCATCACAAGTCTGGCGTTGGCGCTCTTAGCACCAGAAAACCGGTGGTAAAACCAAAAATACCCCTGGCCAAATGCTGGAGGTAAAAGAACACATGAGACAGCAATAAGGGCCCAGGTGAAAACAATGCACACCAGAGGCCTCCAAAAGCCTCACCCATGCACAGCACACCCTTCCCAACACCATTTCACCATCAGGAGCAGGGAGGAGACAGCAATAAGGGCCCAGGTGAAAACAATGCAACACACCCTTCCCAACACCATGTTGCCATTTGGAGCCAGAAGCCTTGATGTGGACATGTACTTGCTGTGCCTGGAGCTACAAAGGCCTGCCGACCAGCCCAGGGCCCTGGTAGCACAGGTGGTGATGGGGATGAGGAGAAGGAGGGGCGGCCAGCCATCCCCAGTGTCAGGCCAACACCCTGGGCCCTGACGGATGAGCAGCTGGTGACCGAGTACAGGCTGGACAGGGCAACCATCACCCATTTGCTGGACACAATCCAGGCTGACATAGGCAGCCGTATAGCCATCAGCACTGCTGTGCCCCACTTGTGAAGCTTGTGTCCGATCTACAGTCCCTCGGGACTGGCAGCTTCCACTCACTGTTGCCATGATGAATGGTATGAGCCAGTCCACCTTCAGTGCTGTGCTGGGACAGATGCTGGATGCACTGCTGCTCCATGTCAATGAGCACATTGCATTGCCAGCCGCACAGGTCAACCAGCTCAAGGCACAGTTCCATGCCATTGCCCAAGTCCCAACGTCAAAGCAGCCATAGACTGCACCCATGTAGCACTAGTAGCAACCCGGGAACATGAGGCAGCCTACAGGAACCGTAAGAGTTACCATTCCATGAATGTACAGTTGATGTATAGCCCCGACTTAACCTTCACTCACTGCTGCTCCCGCTACCCAGGATCCACCCATGACTCCATGGTTCTGCACAACAGTACCCTACCAGCCTGCATGAAGAGGCACCAAGGCCAAAAAACATGGATGTTGGCTGAGTACAAATTACACCTGTTGGGTGGGGGCACACACAGGAATCCCTGCATACCAGCAGAAGACACAAGCAGCACGAGTACAGCACCATTTCCATGCATGTGCCTCACACAAGAACCCTTGAAAACGTTTCACACAGCATAACGCACCCTGAATGGCACACACTTGTGAAAGCACAGTCACATATGAAAGCCCAACTACAACAAAGCATCTTGTGTGTGTCGCAGTGCTGCTCCTCATCCTGACACAGAAGAGAAATCCCACCTTGGCCACCATAGTCATGCCAATAGAATCCTAATGTAGACACATCCACAAAACCACTATAAACGAGTAGTTGGAGTCACAACAATGAGCATCCCTGCGATAGTGACCCATGATTGGCCAATCACATGCCTGGCCAAATGTTCATGATTGTTCCAATTACCAAACGCAACACCAGCCATAGCAAATGCCTCAACACATGGCCTAACAACATGTCGCCTGAACATGCAGCTATAAGGGTACCCCCATCCAGAAATAAGGGACTGACTACTGTGGCATTTAGACACAGGGGTGGTGCATGCAGTAAGTAGTCCATTGATTCAATACTGCACCTTGCACAGCACACCCCACAATGAAAGTAGCTATATGAAAAATAGTGTTCGTGTACTACATGAGTGTGACACACATAAGCATTAACATAATAATTTATACACTGCTGCATGTAAACCTCAGCCCATGCATGTCCTGGAAGACGAAGGATGTATGACGACATTGCACTGAGATAGCATGATCCTTTTCAACACATACTCCACTCTGCTGCCAATGTCACTGATGTCTGAGCCTTGTACGCCATCTGAACCAACCTTGGTCTAATGTCTGCATTCTCTCCCCTGCAGGTGATTCTGGATATCCGCAGTACACATGGCTCATGACCCCTGTGCGGAATCCACCCACTCCAGCTGAGCTGTCATATAACATTGCCCATGGGCGTACACGCATCTGTATGAAAATGGCATTTGGATTGCTGAAGGCACGCTTCCGGTGCCTAGACCGTATGGGAGGGGCATTGATGTATGCACCAAAGAAAGTTGGAAAAATCATACTTACCTGTTCCATGCTGCACAACATTTGCTGTCGTAGGCATGTCCGACTGCCCCCCGATGCTGATTGGCAGCCACCTGGGGATGGGAGTGATGATGATAACGTGCCCGAAGCCAGGGCACATGCACACAGGGATGCGGTGAGGGAGGGGAGGTTGGCCAGACAGGCCTTGATTGACGATTATTTTTGATCCGGTGGATGGGTACATGTAACACATTTCACTTGTAAAATAAAAAGCAACTTAACACAATCATGAATGTCCATGCTCTGTATGCATAATTAACAAAACTTATTATTAGTTGGACAATCCCCCCTCCCCCCTGTGGACACCCCAGCACACAATCCCACCTCCCCCCTGTGAACACCCCAACACACAATCCCACCTCCCCTCTGTGAACACCCCAGCACACAATCCCCCCTACCCTTCAGAACACCCCAAACAGTGGCAGTGGGTCCATGTGCCCAGGGCTCGGCACAACTGTGCTCTGCCCATCTAGGGTCGTGGGCGCTTCCCACATCCGGGTCCCTCTGGTGAGCAGCGTGGGAGATTGCGCAGAGAATGGCGCCTGGGGGAAGCCTCCAGGGATCCCTCTGTAGGTGTTGTAGAGGTAGATGGAATAGCTCCTGAAAACTGCAACTGCTGGCGGAGCAGATTGTTTGCCTCCCGCATCTGCTCAGCATGTTCAGATTGGCCCTCACACAGCTTGCGTACTCCTTGTCCAAATCCTGTCAGGGCCGCTGTAAAGCCCTCCAGCACTCTACGGGTGCGTGCATTATCACGTGCCATGATCTTGGCAGCATTGTGTATGGCACGGCTTATTGCCTTGATGTGGCAGTTGTGCTCAGCCGACATGGCCTCTGCTGTCGAGCCTCTATCACATCCAGCTGCCCCATCACAGCAGCTCCCGTGACGATGGGTCTGTCAGGTGGGCTGTTGATTGGACTGACAGGTCTGTACGGGCTGTTGAGGGACATGGCAGCATCTATGATGGGGCTGCTGCGGTTGGAGGGGCTGCCTTCATGGGAACCATAGGAGGGTATGTCCACATCAAGCAAGGGTGTGCGGACATGACATAAACACACAGGTACAGGGGCAGTGTGTTTTTCCACTGGCACCTGCTTCCAGTCTCTCTTGGGGTGTGCCCATCTCTTGAGTGGCACTCTGGCTGGGTGAGGACACCAGTGCAATGTGTCGTACTGCTGTGGATGTGTGGCCCTCATCCGAGTTAGACCCACTGGTGGCTCTCTCCACATCCTGAATACCTGTGGCGGCTTCCGGCGTTTGAGGCGCTGTCGCCCTGCAGCCTTGTTGACGTTGCACCGGTCTGAGTGGCCTCTGGTGGGGTGACCTAGGATGTGTCCTGCGTCTTGCCTTCTCATGCCGGTCCCTTTGCGGGTGGTGGAGCTGGTTGATGTGCGTCGGGACATGCGGCTGGATGTGGATGCTTCCTCCTGACCATCATTGCCCCGCGATGAGCGCTGCATGCCTGTGGGGTACATAGGGTGTTGTATGAGTTGAGGGCAGTTTACATTTGTGTCATGTATTTCATGCTTTACAGTGGGTTAGGGCAAGGTTTCTATCATACTTGGCCATTGCATATTAGTCAGTCCCCATGTTGTGATTGGTGGGATGTGCTACAGTGGAGGGACACTGCTTGGACATGTTGGTGTGACATCTTCAGATGTCTGTTGTGAATGCACAGCTCCCATATCACTGTACGTGGGGGGGGCTTTGATACGCACCCACACATGACGTTGCTATGCCATGCCCATGGATATCTTTCTCTTGGGGCTTAGGTTGATACACTGTAGGCACTCACGGTACAAGGGGCGCTAGGGTACGGTGGTACGAGGGGGCACTGATCGGTGGCTGTGGTGCATCACTCACATTGCAAACACATATTTATGCATTTTCAAGGGGGGGAGGGTTCTCACCTGCAGCCTCCTGGGTACTCGTGCCAGCCTCTGCTCCTGTGACTCCCTCAATTGTGTCCATGTCTATCAGGGTCGTCAACTGCTCCTCCGACGGGGTGAGCGCCGGTGGTGGTGCTGGCCCTCCTCCAGTCCCCATGCTCTTTCTCTTGTTCTGGGCCAGGAGACCACGGACACGGACCCACAAGTCATTCAGGCACTTGCAACAGTTCTCCCCATCCCTGGGCATGCGGCCCACCGTTGATACCTTCTGGCTCACTTGTCTCCAGATCTCCCGCTGTGCACTTGTCTTGCGCTGCTGGGGCCCATACAGCTTTTTCTGATGGCCCAAAACCTCCTCACCAAGTATGGCAAGCTCCTGATCTGTAAACTTGGGTTTTCTCCCCCTGTCCAAGGCTGTCTTTCCCCTGGTACGTTCCTGTGACATATTCCAAGCTTTAGAGGAGTGGATGGCTTACAGGGGCTGCAATTTTCGGTGGATTGTGAATTCCAAGATGGTTGCCACTTTATTTCCTGTTCCGGCTGTGACGTGTTACCCTCATATTAGCGCCATGGCTCGGTAGTAGCGCAATGCACGCTGGATTTACGGGTTGGGGCCACTTTTTCCACCGGCTGCTATTTGCATTAACGCCATGACCGTGTGTGCGTGCACGCCGACTCATGATCTGGTGTTGTTTCCGCCAAACATCATGGCGTTAGCGCAAATAGTGCTTGACAGAGAATACGCTGGGATACCGCCCAACTCGTGATGAGGCCCACAGTCTTCTGAGGAGGAGAGTCACTGACTTGAGGGACTCTCCTACACATTTATATTGTACAGGGTGCGCTAAGTACCCACCCGTTAGGCAGTCAGTTCACTAGGAGGGGATGGAGCGGAAGCGGGATAGCCTGAGCATGCGCTGCATAGCTGGGCGAGTAAAGTTGGGAGAGGGGCAGTTGGGTAATGGGGGAGCTGGGAGTTGTTTTGGGGAAAGGGAGGGCAGCCAGAAAGAATATTCCGAAGTCCAGACACACATTGCATATGAAACCAAGTGACAGACACAGAGATAGGGAGGCAGTCACAGTCCAAAGGAACATATGCAAAATGGCGGGTAGCATCTTCGTAATGACCAGGAATGTTCGGAGACTCAACAAATACGTGAAGAGGAATAGAATAATTACATACCTATGTCGACATAAGATAGGAGTCACCCTACTGCAGGAAACACACCTAAATAAATCAAGACAAACTAGCACAGAAATGGGGAGGCCGGGTGGAGGGATCCACATACTCAGCATACGCTAGGGGGTTCCTCATTTGGGTGGCCCTGACTGTCCTGCTGAAGATACTACACACTAAGACTGATGATGAAGGCAGGATGGTAGTAATCCATGGTACACTGGAAAACAGAGAGGTATGCATAGTGATCACATATGCGCCAAACCATGACGCCACAACATTTGTCAGATCCTTGTTTGCAAGATTAGGGCCGTATAGAGATGGGGTCAAACTGTGGGGTGGGGACTTCAATTGCAAACTGATCCCTGAAATTGACAGTTCGGATGACAAGTTCAGAAGACCAGCACCACCCGCCAAAGTATTGAATAACCTCCTACAATCCTTTAACTTGGTGGATATATGGAGGACTATTGATCCAGAAGCAAGGGATTACTCACACCACTCCACGACACACCAGGTGTACACAAAACTTGATTACCTATTTACTGGGGAAGAACACATGCAGGAATTCGAAGAGGCTGAATATAAGGCAAGGATGTTGTCTGAGCACGCTGGAGCTGAAATGGGTGATAGCTGCGCCAAGACCCCCAATACCAATCTGGAGACTCTGGAGTGAATCCCTACGAGATACAGCATTTAAAGAGCATATGAGAGAACAGACTGCAGTGGTCGTAGTGTACAAAAAGAAGTAGTGGAACTATGTTCCCTACTGGCCTGCACCGCTCCCCGTAGACCCCATCACCGCGCCCCCTCCCATGCACAATAAAAGCCCTAAAACGCATGCGTCTGCTGTTTAGAGGAACGTTCAGTGCTGTGCACTGAGAGTGTAAGTGCCAACCTCTTCCTACACTTTTATTTTAAAACGAAACCGTTCCGGAACGGTTTCTTTTTAAAATAAAAGTATAGGAATGGTAAAACTTAATTAAAAGAAGTAGAGGAGCACCGCTCTCGACCGCTCACGCCCACTTCGACCACTGACATACTGAGGAATTTTTCAAAATGAATGAAGGAAGCGTGAAATCAGTGAGGTTTTATGGGAGACATTCAAGGTGGTGAGCAGAGGAGAGATGATATCCAAAGCAGGTGGAGTACGCAAGGCTATCTCTTCAAAATTAAACAGAATGAGGAAGAACTTGTGGAGGTGGAAAGGAAGAACAGTGTAGGTCAAGACCAAATAAGTACTGAAGCTAAATTGAGACTTGAGTGTATAGCCATATGGGATAGACTGGGCAAATTCAGCTATGTGAGATATGTAGAGATAACACATGCACAATTGGACAAACCAAGCAGAAGGCTTACATGCTTATATAAAAATAACAAAAGGAAAACACCAATACACTCAGTCAAAACTGAAGAAGGCAGCATAAGTAACACACAGGTGGGAGTGAACAAGGCGTTTTATGAATCTTATAGTGGGCTGTATGAGGACAGTAGGGTAGAGCGGGACGAGGAACTACAAGAAGCATTAAATCTTATAACCTTACAGCACCTGGAGGTACAGAAAGCACACATGTTAGATGAACCCATAACGGCGGAAGAGGTGGTGGCTATAATAAGGACATTGCCATCAGGCATGGCACCAGTTTGACGGCCAAATACTATAAAGAATACATAGACGGCCTTGCACAGGTCCTGATGAAAGTATACAATGAGGCATTTGAGGCAGGGATTCTCTCAGATAGTACGAGGGAAGCAGTGATAATACCACTCCCTAAACCCAACAAAAAAACTGCAGATTGTGGCTTCTATAGACCCCTGTCTCTACTAGCGAATAGGCCCAGGAGAGTAATAAATGAGCTGATCCACCCTGATCAAACAGGATATGTTCCAGGTAGGAATATTTCCTGGAACTTACAGAGGCTACAGCATGTTATAAGCAGCACAGAAGGAAGGGATGGACACTGCACGGTGGCCTCGTTAGATGCCATGAAGGCATTTGATTCGGTTCATTGGGACTGGTTCTTTGCGATGATGGGCACATTAGGCTGTGGGCTACATTACATGCAATGGGTTAAACGGATATATACTAAACATATGTCGATGGTTAGAATGGGGGGCACAATTTCTGACAGATGGGAGTTACAGAAGGGCACTAGACAGGGTTGGCGACTATCTCCGATGCTCTGTATCACAGCAATGGAACCTATAGCGGCTTTCCTACGATAGGAATACCGAGGTGCCAGAATCACAATAAATGGGTTACTACACATAGTGTCAATGTACGCAGACGACATGGTACTGTATGTACAGTATCCTGAGGACAACCTACAACATGTATTTAATATATATAATGTATTTGTATGTAAGCGCCCTCTTACCTCCGGGTCTGGAGCTCTATATAAATAAATAAACAAACAAACAACATGTATTAGATGTACTAGACAACTTCAGCAGATTGTCAGGAATTACAATTAACAAGACCAAATCCTCTTTATTCCCACTGGCCAAGCTAATTGGAAGTAGCAGCGAGGAACTGCCGACCCTAACACTCCCGTGGGTTAAAAACACCTTCCGGTATCTGGTATTGGACATTTACCAGGACATTTATCATAACCAAAACAGTAACACACACACAAAACACCATTAAAGCGATGGAAGGGCTAGTAAACTCAATGAAATTCTGGGGTAAATTACCTTTATCAGTAATGGGAAGAGATGCACTACTAAAAATGGTGGCGCTACCCAGGATGTTTCAATTCTTTACAAGTCTCAACAGAGAGTGCAGAAGCTTCTTATGGCAAGGCGGCAGACATAGGGGAGCACTCAGCACTCTGCAGAGACCTTATGAAAAGGGGGGGCTGAGAATCCCAAATTTAGAACTATATTACCTAGCAAGCCAGATGCAGTATGTGGTAGGCTGTCTAGCAGATGACAACGCAGTAGACACAGCACTCCTACAGCCAACAATAGAGCATCTCCAACGGGTGGACTTGGTATGGGTACCACCACCAGAACCACAATGATACCCACAGCTAGTGAAACTGGGTATGCAAATATGGCATAGAACTTGCAAAAAACTTGAGATCAAAGACCCGCTATTACCACAGATAACCCCTAGCAGCAGTAATGACAGATAGTAGAGGACTGAGGTCCAGCGTGCAGCTACACTGGGAGACATGTGGGATCATTACCATAGGAGACGTGAGGGGTGAAGAGGCCTTATTAAAATGTCAAGAACTGTAGTAAATAACGGGGATACAGAGCAGACATTGCCTCCTACAAAGCTCTGTATTGAACACGATTTAGTGTAGATGGCCATCAGTCAGGGAGGACACAATAGGCTGCGAAGAGGTAGAAAAAATAATAAATATCTCTGCGGGAGGACATGCCATATCAAGACTGTACGATGTGTTAATAGAACACCACTCCAGAGGGGAATTGCTAACCAAAGCAAAATGGGAATCAGAACTGGGCAAGACCTTCACAGATAAAGAATGGATGAGGGTGTGTAACTACCATAAGAGGGTTTCCAGAAATGCAACATTGCAACTACTACAATTGTATGTAATACAGAGGGCTTACCTAACTCTGGAAGTACTTGCTGGATTCATAGGAGAACACAATCAGTGTTGTCCCAAATGTAAAGCTATGAGCGCACGGAATGGTACACATGTTTTGGGGATGTAACATCATACAGACGTTTTGGGGCGAAATCGCACATAAAGTAGCAAAAGGGGGAATAGAATTAGATGTCTAATCCCTGGAGACATGCATACTGTGTCTCTTTCAGAGGAGCACGAAATGCAAAGCACTGGGGAAACTTTAAGACCTAATATATGTGTTGGCCAAATACGGCATAGCCATGAACTGGAAATCAGGGGTGGGGCCGCATGTAGAGGGGTGGTGGAAGGTTTTACAAAAATTTACAATAGCAGAGGTATGGAAACAGGCGATAGGTGGGCAAAAATAAGACCCTGGAGAAACATGTTGCAATGGACTGAACTCACACTAACCTTGTTTAACCCAAGTGCGGGAAATAATGATGGTTTATTTATTTGTTTATTTGTATAGCGCTGACCGCTCGCAAGCATCGGGGCGCATATGTAGAGACAAAGACAAAAATGATGAAACAAGCGACAGGACGTGACAATTGCAGAGGGATTGGGGACAAGCGGTGGTCATGAAGATTACCAGTGCTTATTTAAAGAGCATAGTTTTAAGTTTTTTGCGAAAAGAGTAGAGGTTTGTTTCCAGCCTGAGACAGGTTGGTAGTTTGTTCCAGCTAGCTGCCGCACGGTTTGGGAAGGCTCTCCCCAGTCCGAGTTCTTTTTTATGCTTCAGTGTTGTTATCAAGTCCTTAGCTTCTGATCTTAATGTCCTGGTGGGATTGTAGGGTGTGAGTTTAGCCTTTAGATATGCGGGTGCTTTGCCATATAGACACTTATGTGTTAGGCATAAGGACTTGAATTGAACGCGGTCCTCCATTTTCAACCAGCGGAGGTCACGTCTGGCTTCACTGATATGATCTTTCATTGATTTTTGTTTAATTACCCTGATCGCATTATTTTGGATCAGTTGGAAATTGTGCATGCTTTCTTGCTAGCACCTGCAAGGAGTGCATTTACATAATCTAGACGCGATAAGATGGTGGCTCTAGCAATAATGGCGCAATTCTCTTCACTTAGTAGGGGTCTGATTGCTTTAAGAAGTCTAATGTAGTAATTACAATTTTTACTAACATACATGGCTTGACCATCTGCATTAAGATATGCTTCCAGGGTCATACCAAGTGTTTTGACCTTACCCACTACTTCGATACAGGATTCGTTGATTTGAAATGCCTGATAGTCGGCAGAGAGTTTGGCGCGCACCTGAGTGGATCCGAAGACCATTAGCTCGGTTTTATTGCTGTAAAGACACATCCAATTGTTGTTCATCCACTCTTCAATGTTCTTGTAGAGGGTGTTCAATGTCATACTATCGTTTGCGTAGTCCCTGCTCAGTTGCAGGACCAGCTGGGTGTCATCAGTGTAGTTGGTAACAAAACACCTGGAGTTGTTCTAATAACTCACACAGGAAGGGTATGTATAAGTTAAAGAGCAGGTGTGACAAGCTAGCTCCTTGTGGAACCCCACATAAGATGTTGTATTTGGAGGAGAATTTGTCTCCCGAGTGGACTCGAGAGATTCTATTTTCAAGGAAGGAGGATAGCCAGCTTATTGCTTCCTTGGAGCAATTTGCAATTTTGGCAAGTGCTTGTTGTAGTAGCTGGTGATCTAACAAGTCGAAGGCAGCACTTAGATCTAGAAGCACTAATAGGCCAGTTTTGCCCTTGTCCATGATTTCCAACATTTTCGTTTGTAAGTCTAGCATTGCTGTCTCTGTACTATGTACAGCTCTAAACCCAGATTGTTGTGGATGTAGGATCTCGTGTTTTTCTACGTATTCCTGGAGTTGTGCTGTTGCTATCTTATCCATGACTTTAAGTGTGAAGTTGCAATTCGTGATTGGCCTCAAGTTGTTGGGGTCACGTTGGTCTAAATTGTTTTTTTTTACAAGCGTAGTAATGGTGACTTTTTTTATGTTTTCCAGAACAGTTTTATCACGGAAAGATGAGATTACAATTTTAGTGAATAGTGGTGCAAAGATGTGCGGGTGTTTGAGAATTATCTTGAGGGGGAGCTTGTTTTCTGCACAAGATGATGGTTTCATGGATGCTAAAGTTTTCATCATGGCATCGACAGAGATTTGTTGGAATTGGAATTTCTCTTTTCCCTTAATAGTCGTCAATTCGACTGGGGGGTAAGATTGGGATTTGATCTCAAGAGCAGAGGCAATACGTTCCCTAGCTTTGGTAATTTTATTAGCAAAAGCTATCTGAGCGTTTTCACATTCGGTTTGGGATGGAGTGAAATTGGGAGCCAAGGCCTGAGGTTTATCTATAGATTTAAGGATGTCAAAGAGTTTACTGGCTGAGTTAGAGGATGCTTCGATTTGGCTATTGAAGTGGTTCTTTTTGGCCTCGTTAATGTTGTTCTTACAGGATTTTTCTATTGATTTCCAACTGATGGATTTTTTTGCCATTGTAGTTCACTGTATTTTTTTTCCTTTTCTAGGTTGGTTAGATCCGGTGTGAACCATTTTTAATGGTTATTAGGCCTAACTGTTTTTTCGCGACTAGGAGCTTTCTGGTTAATCAATCTGAGCATCTGTTGGTCATATTTGCTAATAATAGTGTAACAGGAGTCCTTTTCAGTAATGTCAGCAAGAATGCTGTTGACGTAGAGTTGTAAATCCGTACTTTCAATATTCTTAAAGTTTCTTGAGAACACTCTCCTTGCTTCATTTGCAGGTTTCTTTGCTAGTTGGTGTGTAAGTAGATTATGTGGCAAGATGCAAGAAGTGAAAGTAAGGAAACACGCAATAAAAGAGCATGAAGCTGACACGGATGCTATAGCATGGCTAGTTAAGGGAATGGGTGGAAGGAGGGGGAGGGTAAGTTAAAACGGGTAATGCTAGACAACCATGTGACTAATAGATGATGCCCAACAGAATGTCTATGTATACACAAACCTGTATGTTGGCACGTAAAAGAATAAAATACATTTAAAATTAAAAATTAAAAGTCAGGCAAAGGGAGATACCATTTCTCACTCTCCTCCTGTGTCTCTGAGGTTTATAACTCTTCTTGATGTTACCCTGACCAGAGGAAAAGGGGTAAGAACATCCCATGAAGACTCACCGGATTATGGATTCATTATAGAATGGGAAGGGGGAGTACTGGGTCGTCCTCAGGGACGTCCTCTCCCCAACCCCCCTGGACCCTCCACTCAGGTGATCCTCCCTTGCTTCTCCACCCCCAGGATCTGGATTCAAGAGCAATGAGCTTTCCATGGCTACTTGAGAAGGGGATCCAAGGGAAGTAGATATGAGGACACCCTCAGGTTTCTCACAGTACGTATGGGCTATACTGGATGTTGAGGAAAGGCCCTTATGGAGAACACGGACATTGCAGGGTAATTTGCTGCATTTTATGAGACACTGTATCAGCCCCCACAGGCATTGTCCTGGACTGAGGGATTGGGAGTTCTCGACTTAATGTCTCTTCTGCGCCTCGCGGTGCAACAGGTGTCGGTACTAGAAGGAGAAATCATTGAACAGGAGATAGTGGAGCTCTTTTTCAGCTCCAGACGGGCAAAACCCCTGGAAGCGGCTGGATGGGCTGGTCACTGGGCCTCTGCAATGGTAGTTTGTACAGTGTTGGCTCGACGGATGGCTCCACCCAGACCTCCGCAAGGCCTGTGTAGTGGTCCTCCCCAAACCTGGGAAGCCGCCCAAGCAGTGTGCCTCGTACAGGCTAATCTCACTGATAAACAGGGAGGCAAAGATCCTAGCTCAAATTCTAGCCTTCCCGGGGTCATTGATTCTCTGATCCATCTGGACCAATGCAGATTTATACCTGCGGTGCATTTCGCCATAAGCCAGGCTCCTCTGATACCGGAGCTGCTCGCTGTCCCAGCAGTGGACTTCAAGAAAGCTTTTGATTTAGTGAAGTGGGATCCACTGTGGAGATTATGGGTCGCATGGGGTTCGGGGAGAATATCTCGGCATGGACTTGACTGCTTTATAGTTCACCGAAAGCAATCATCAGGGCTAACGGGACATCCTCCAGAGCCTTCCCTTTGGGGTAAGGGACAGGACAGGGGTGCCCCCCTCTCTCTAGTTATTCACTTTGGCCACTGAACCCCTTGCTATCAAGCTCATAACGGATCTGGGGTGGATTGGATTTGTGTGGCCATAGAGGGGAAATGGGTCTTCTGTACACCGACGACCTCCTGATTTACATGAGCAGGCCTGCAACCTCCTGTCAAACCATTACACAAATTCTGTCGGACTAGCAAAGTTTCAGTGGGCTTAAGGTAATTTTCAAAAATCAGTTTTCTTCCCAATTTGGGGGGCCGGGAGACTTCCCCGCTGACTGGCCATGCCTGATTTCGATCTCCTGCTTCAAGTACTTGAGCTTTCAGGTGAGCCCATGTCTCTCCGATTTTCTATAACTGAACAGGTTTGCACGCAATGTGGTACACTGGCAGTCTCTCCCGCTGACTCTCCTAGGAAAAGCCGTGCTTTTTAAGATGTTAACCATTCCCAGATTCCTCTACATTCTTGAGAACGCCCCACTCCCGGTCCCCAACCTGGTCTTTGCTAAGATCGAGGCCACCCTTCGCAGTTTGTTGTGGGGTGGGAAACAGCCATACATCGCCATCAAAACACTGCACTGCTCTGTGTGGGAAGGGGGATTTGGCCTGCCTGACCTCCAGCAGTACTACTGGGCAGCACAGCTGGGGTGATAAATGACTGGGTGCATGGAGACACTAGGCAGCCCCACATTGCAATTGAGACGGGATGGATGCGAGGGACATCACCTAAACAAATGCTGTATGGGGAAGGGAGGGGGACGATAGCCCTCCCGCCGATGCTGCAACACACCTGCTGAGTATGGGCTGAAACTCACAAATATAAAGGCTGGTGGGGGGCAGGCCTTAGAGCAGCCCCTTTGGCACAACTCACGCTTGCCTGAGATATTACAGATGGGCCATTTCCATAGTTGGGAGGAAAGTGGGATACGAACCCTGGGGGATGTGGTGCAGGAGGGGTGGCTCTGCACATTCAGGGAGCTGCAACATAAGTTTGGATTTATGCGCAAGGAGTACTACCATTATCTACAATTGGTGCATGCCATGGGGTCCAGGTTTCCATCCTAGGAGGACATTCCACAAGGCTTTCTCTTTGAAGCAAATCTTCGGCCAGAACGCATTGCTACTAAGGTGATTTCTTCCCTCTACCTAGTACTAAATGTCTTTGCGGCGAAAGAGCTCACTCGACTCAGAGAGTGCTGGGAAAGAGATGTGGGGGCAATAGAACCAGTGGAATGTGTAGAGGCACTCATGTTTCCAAGGGACATAGGGACGTCACCCGGCTCACACTCCTTCAATACAAAATACTGCACCGGGTGTATTATTCTAGGGCAGCGCTCGCCCACTGGGGCAAAGCAAACGATGACCACTGTCTGAAGTGTGGGAGGTTTGGGGGCACTTTCTTCCATATGATATGGGGTTGTACGAAGATCCAGGTCATTTGGGGGAGGTGTTTGCATAAGCTCTCCACGTTGCTGGGGGTACAGGTTCCCCTAGATCTGGAACTGGTGTTGCTCGGGGTACAGGGAGAAGCAAGTTTTAATAAATATGAGAAGGTGTTCTTGTCTACAACGATAGGACTGATTAAGAAGACCATCACAGTCCTGTGGGGGGCAGCAGAATGTCCACGGGTGAGCCACTGGAGGGCTGAAGTGGAGAGTTGTATTTCTCTGGAGAGGAGTGTCTATCACGCAAGGGGTTGCCCCAAAAAGTTCCAAAAGGTGTGGGGAAGATGGGTGGTGGAGGAGTAATGCATATTTTTATTTGTCTGTTCTCTCCTTATTTTCTGTTGGATGATGAAATGTATTCTTTTCTCTGCTGCTATGTCATCGATCTGCCAGATACTCCACTGATTATGTTCAATCAAGCATTGCCATGTGTTTTCTTTTTGTTGTGTATTAATTTCAAAACAATAGTGTTTAAAACAATCAAAAAAGTCGCAGCAGGCTAGTGGCAGAGGTGTTGAGGTACGTCTGGTGTATCAGTGGCTGCAATGGGCAGTGGACTGCCCTAGCATGAAGATTGTTAGGAGGGCTCTGGGCCAATCACGATTGGTGGTGGGATTACGTCTTGGTAAACAATCGTGGCTCAGGGGAGGGATGGGAGGTGAAGAAAGGTCAAAAAGTGTCAACGGGCCTCGGGAGAGGGGATTGGGCGAGCTTCTCGCAAAAGGAGCAGTAGGAGGTTCCTGGGGGCTCTAAAGCACCACTCACCCTGGCCAGGAAGCAAAATAATTATAATTGGACGTCTGTTCTGATGCAGGCACAAAGCGGGATGGGGCTCTGGGACTCACACGGGCTGCAGCTGGAGGTGAAAAACCAGCACGGACCGCAGGCAGGGTGATTACACCCTCCTAGGTGTTACAGGCAGGGCACTAGGCACAATCAGGAGTCTGGGGCTTGTTGGGAGCCGGTGGGTAAAGGGGGAACACAAGGGGCTATGGGAAGTCGAGGGGAAGCTTAACGCGCCTGGCGCGAGGTGGCTTGTGCAGTATCAAAAAAGAAATAAATAAAACGTTCAAAGCCGCACAAAGAGGGATGGGGCTCTGGGACTCACCTGGGCGGCAGCCGGAGGAGAGACTGAAATGGGATAAAGGCCCTATAAAAATGACAAACTACTACTACTTCTTAGGTGTTTCAGGGCATAGCTATCTCAGGGGTAGGGCTGTTGCAGGGGCAAAGCTATTCCAGGGCAAAACTGTTTCCTGGCTGGATTATTCACCAGAGTTGATTTTTTAGTGGGAAATCTCTCAATTACAAGGGTCCACTATGACAAACTCACCTATATCGACATTGTTCAGGTTAGAAGTGGAGGACTGGCATGAAGATAGCATGGTAAGCAAGCTTATACATATGTTTTTCACAGCCCTTAAGGGCCAATGGGCCCCTCTCTACCATCACTTCTCAGTACAAAACTTGGACCAAGTGCCTCTAGTGGTGGGTACGCCTCTCGCCCTTATGCGATACTAACTTTTGGTTATATTCTCGTAGATGGGACCACTGAGCAGGACACAGGACATCAATTTTCTATACCCCTCCATCTTGGTAACTAGGCCTCACTGCGATAGTACAAAATGCATCTCTCCCTTTTGCCTGCCACTGTAGCTCGGAGCACATGGCCCCCACCCTCGTCCCCACTCCAACTGGAAAACTCTGCGGCTCCATTCTCACGCTGAGGCCGGAACTGCTTGCAACAAATAATAAATGTAACACATCCCTTTTCCTCTGAGATCACTGTCCTGCATGTGAACCAACATGAGCCAAGCACATAGCTCGTCCATCTCCACAAAAGTGTCCTTGCCCTCTTACCCTCGCCAGTTGAAACATATTGCCATTCTAACCCTGTGTCCTTGCAAGGCATCCCTTTCATGTGCCAGACTGCCAACCTCGCTATGAAGCCCACCCAACAGACCCCCCAACTAACATTAGACCCCTGTGCAGTATATCGTGCCCAATACTAACAAGTGCCACATACCTGAGATTCTTGTGAGACTAACCCTATAGTTCAATGACAATATTATAGTGGTCAAGGCCCTTAAACCTGTGACCTGTGTAACCCAAATGTGTAGATGGTATAAACCCTTGAGTGATTTGTATAACGACATGATATACTACTGAGAGTCTTTTGATCAACTGTTATTTAGTGCATGCATTACCCAGAATGTATTTTCTTAGCTTAGATAGTGACCACCGTGTTTCACATCGACCTGACCTTCATCCATCCGGAGCACAAATGTCTGACGTCAATCCTCCCGCCAACCAAGCAACCAACCCGGAGGAAGAGATGATGCCCACGCCTAAGTCACCACCACGGCTGACCAATCCTGGTCCAACATAGCATCATATGTTAAAAATGTAGATGTACTATATAAATGTGTTGTAACCTTGATGTGGTCAGAGCGCTCTCAGAGATCTAGATAAACTTTCCTTAAACTCTTGCAGCCTGCTCTCTTGTGCCTCATTCCCTGCCCAGGGAGTGTCTGTTTTATTCATTTTTACACGTGTTAGTCAGGGTGGGCACAAACATTTGGTGACCCCGACGTGATCGGAGAGGTGCCTCAAGGCCGGCGCCGAGTGGCAAGATCCGGGACGCCCACCAGCGAAACCATTGCTGCAGCGGCCAACCAGCCTGTGCGCACTACGAAGAAGGGTCAAGGGTTCCCGGTTGACGAATACCCGACTGAAAAGCTGCTCGCCGAGGCGGGCCACGGCTTGGTTGGGGTGCGAGCCTGACTGGGGTGGGACTGCAAGCGGCGACCCTCGGGTCACCTGGCTGAACACGTGAGTGCCGGTTGCGAAGGTTACGAAGGAAAGGTAAGGGGGAAATAAGGGGGACAGGTGGTAACGAGTAGTAGGGAAGAGTAGGACCTGTGTGAGTGATGATGAGGCTTTTCTGATCTATCCTTTATATGGCCATTAGGTTTTGGTAAGAAGTGAAGAGAAAAAGAGAGGTGGTATCCTAGCCCAAACGGGGTAGAAGGCGGCGCCACATAGCATTGTCTCGTCCAGTGCAGAATAAATAAGTGAAGTTAAAGAAAAAATAGTAGGAGTCTCGTATATTGAGTAGACTCGGAGTAGTTATTTAGAACATTCTTTTTCTGGGTACGAAAGGATTCTTGGAAAAGAGTAAGAGGGTGTAAGAGGTGGGGAGTGAATGAGAAAAGTAGGTGAAACGGGAAAGGGAGTGGGGAAAAAGAGCAACGGGGAGAAAACGCGCGCAGGTAGTGCATGTGCATGATAAGTGTTATATGTGCTTTTGTGTTCTGTCCATTCTTTGTCAAGGATATCCAAGTACTGTGATTAATTTGTGGTTAAAGTGGCAAAATATGCAACAATGAACTGTTGAATTTGAACATGCAATAACTGAAAGGTTAACGTTGAAAAGGGGGTTGATATATATATATATATCTTGATACATATATGTGCATACAAATTACAAGTAATTGACAAAACTCGTGGTATATTATCCAACTGGTGAAGAAGTGATTAAGGGGAAAGGGAGGTCAAAAGGTAAGTACAGACAGAGGGAGGGAAGGAAGCACATTGTCATGGGAGTAATAACACCACTAGCACATATTTGTCAGCACCTTCCGTTATACAGTGAGAAAATACAAAAATACCATGATCAATGGTTGACGGAGATAAAAGGGGACAGTGTGACACCAATCTGGCCAGAGGGTGGGTCATTTGTCAAAAGAGTATTAGATCTAGTATCTACACACTTGTTAGCAAGGTATAAGGGGAAACAATTGCAAAACAGAAGGGAAGTACTAGACCTATGGCGAATGTTTGAAGAAGTTACTCCTGCAGCAGAGGTAAGTAAAGAGAAAGTGAATGAAACACAGAAAACACAGGAAGAGGTAAGTGGAACGCCAAAGGGCGAGTGCACAACCACTACAGCTGAAGGCGACACAACTAAAATATATCCTCTAATGTCCAGACCAGCAGTAGGATATAGTGAGCCCCTGTACGTACCAACATGCCCAACTCCTACACCTACCAACAGGAGCAGTTGCCACAGCACCACCCCCCTATGATAACGGAGGGTTGTATGGCCCAACAAGCGCACCCCCGTGAATTTAGCATATATCACTGGAGAATTAGACCGCCAGCTAGCGCATGCACAGATGGAGATAACACGGCTACGAGCGTTGTGCAACAGGAGCCAAATGCTGCCAGGGGGAGGAGAGATACCACCATTATCCATAGCGAATCTAAGACCAACATTGAGCACAGCAGGGGAAGTGCGCAAGTGATCTCAGAGCCAGCACGGTCAGTATCATCACAAGGAACACGCATACCACAAGGACAAGAGAAAAAGTGGCGGTCGGGGGAGTTCTTGTTTCATCTAAATGACAAACCCGTGAGGATTATACGCCCACCCACCCCAGACAGTGAGAGAAGAGAAGGATGTGAAGGGAACAATGAGCAAGAATCAGAACTAGAAGAAATGTGGAGTGACGTAGACGAATATGAAGAGGCAGCTGCCGAGACCGGGTCCCCATTGCCAAACCGCCGGTACCCAGACAAACCATCGCCACCACTATGGCAGGGTAGGCTAAGACAGCGAGGGGGAAATATGATGGTAAGTAAGACAAAGAAAGGTGCGGTAAGTAAGGTAGGGAAGAAACATAAGTTGCAAATGCCATTGATACATAAAAGAGCAAGTAGGTCACATTACATTCCCTGTGCTCAAATGGATAAAAACAACTTGCTAAAGGTCCTCCCCCCACTGTCGGGAGGGGCTGGGAAATGGATACACACCTTTGAGAAAAACACAGCAGGAGTGCCACTAGCGATAGGGGATGTGAAGATCTTATTAGTGTCAGCAATTGGTGACCAAGCAGACGCAGTGTGGGAAAAGGCCGGATTTCCCGGAGTAACGATGAGTTGTGACCGCCACGATGGATCAGCGTTCAATAATGTTCGAGCATAGGTATGGGATACATTGAGGCGCACGTTTCCAGATATTCCAGATTTACATTTAGTGATGCAGTGCATAATGGAGGAGAACGAGGATCCTACGCAATTCATACTACGGGTGCAGGATATATGGAGAAGCGAAACTGGCACAGCGTGGAACCAGTCCACCGCCTTGTTTTATTTTATCATCAAGAAGGGGCTCCTGAAGGAGGTGCAGAAGGCCTTGGACAAAATAGCTGGGATAGAAGCCAAGGGCTGGCCTGAAATACAGAGCATAATTGTGCACCACTGCAGGAGGATCAAAGAGAGAGAAAAGGAGATAGCACAAAAAAGGCTGGCAGATGAGGCGGAGCTGTTACAGAACAAATTAGTGAAGGTCGCCGCCATCAACGCCAGCGCAACCACGGACCGAGAAAACGAGGGGGACGAAGGAGCAGGAAACAGACCAGCAACAATAGCAGCACTGCGGGCAACAGGAGGACAAGGGCAGTGGAACGGAGAAGAGCAATACGGTGGACAACAGTGGCAAGACATACCAGCAAGAGGAAGAGGTGGGTACCGTGGCCAGAGAGGGGGGTTTGGAGGCATGGGAAATAGGGGATTTGGCGGCGAGGAATGAGAGGCGGACCACAAGGGTCATGTTGGAACTGTGGGAGATGGGGACACTACTCTAGAGATTGTAGAATGCGGCCTTCAGGGTATTTCCAGGGGCAACAGCCCATGGAGAACGAACAAGGGTGGGGGTGTCCACACCCAGGTAGCCCCTACGGACTACCGATGGGAAGTGGGAGACAGCAAGACTACTGCTATAACGAACCTCAGGTACAGCAAGGACAGCAACCACCACCACAACCAATGGCAAGACAAAATGCAGTGGGAAGTGCGACCAATAATTGTTATGCAACATCTGCAAACGGTGCGCCCGCACCGTACCGTGACCGTGATCGGAGATAATGTCTTCTCCGTGCCAGGGCAAGAAAGACATTCAGATTAGGACAGCCCACAGGGAACACTTGCGTGTCCACTCCTATCCGCCACCCTATGTGCAGAAGAGGAACCACTAGTGGGGGCAGAGATAGGAAATAAGCAGTTTATCTTTATGGTAGACTCTGGAGCAGAGAAATCATGTCTTATGGATGGGCGGTTTCCGCTCTCAGGCAGGAATTTAGAGACGCAGGGGTTCTCTGGGGCTATTTTAAAAGTTCCTTACACTAAAGATCTTGATATAACGGTGGGGGGGAAAACCGTGCGGGCACCCTTACTGTACCACGAAGACGCGTCAATAAACCTGCTGGGTAGAGATTTGTTGAGCAAATTGAATATGACGATCTCTTTTACAGAACGAGGAATAGTGTGCTCAACACCAGGAGTATGCCCAGTACGAGCAATGTTGATGATCAGCACAGTAATGAATGAAGTTGTGGTGCGAGGGGTACCCATTGATATAAGCATGTTCATATATGGTATCAAGGTGTTAGCACGAGTGGTGCCAGAGATAACGAGAAAAGAATGGAGAACACCATCAGATTTCATATTCCGCCCAATTGCACAGACATTGTACCAGGCACGATAATATCCACAGACATTGAGGCAGTTCAAGTATCCAGCAAACGTATTGTGGTCATAGGACTGGACACGCAGGGGTGCGAGTGGAGGGCTGTGTTATGCATAGACCCAAACATAATGCTACGAGATATAACAGATGAGGAATTGTTCACTCATGGTGAGGATGATGGAGAAATAATAATGTAAATAAGTATACCATGTGATATTATGGTCCAATACAGAGAGTTACATAACCCATTGATGGCTAGCGTTAAAGCCCCACTGACTATATTTGAGGAAGACATGACAAAAGTAGCACCTGAAATTTGGACCACCGGGCCCCACGATGTAGGGCTGCTGCATGAGGTGACACCAATAAAAATAAAACTCAAACCAGGTGCAATGCTGACGAGAGTAAAACAATATCCCATATCAAAAGAAGCGGAGGAGGGAATTAGAGAGACCATAAATGCACTCCTGAAACAAGGCATCATAGTGCCATCAACCGCCCCAAGTAATACAGCAATTTTCCCGATCAAAAAAGCAAAGGGAGGGGCGTAAAGGATGATCTCATTAGTGCCTAACCCGGCATCAATATTGTGCAGTGTGCCAAAAGAATCAACATGTTTTACTGTAATTGACTTGAAGAATGCTTTCTTCTCTATACCACTCGACCCAGGACCCCAGTACCTGACAGTGTTCACAATAGGGAACAACAGATATGAACACCGCCGACTCCCGCAAGGGTATTGAGAAAGCCCCAGCATTTTTAACAGGGTGTTACGGGAAGACATTGGAAACAGATGTAGAGAGCACCATCATTCAATATGTAGACGATTTGCTCGTCTGTAGCCATACAGAAGACAAGTGTTGAGAAGACTCGATAGCACTACTGAATGTGCTAGCTGCCAAAGGATACAAGGTAGACAAAGGGAAATGGCAATACTGCCTTGCCAAGGTTGTATACCTCGGACAGTTAATCTAAAAAGATGGGAAGCGAATACTCCCAGACAGAGCAGCTGCTATACGCAACATGATAATACCAAAAACTGTGAAAGACATGCAAACATTTCTTGGCATTTGTAATTATTGCCGAGCATGGATCCTTGAGCGATCAAAATCAACACTAACGACACAAAGAGCAACAGCATATGAAGTAATAATTTCAAGCCCCAACGTACACGTTGTGAGGTGCAAGACAGTGAACCCAGCAACATTTATTACAGAGCCATGCACGACAGAGGACATACAAGAACACGATTGTGCCACATATGAGGGGGAAGGTGACGACATCCCTAAAGCAAATGAGAATGCCGTACAGGAGGGAAAAATATATTTCATAGATGGGTCAGCATCAATAAACCCCGAGACAGGGGAAAAACACGTTGGAATGGCGGTAGTGCGCATGGAAGAAGATGAATATGAGACAATTGTGCAAAGGCGCCTCCCATCCCATTATTCAGCACAGGCAGCAGAATTAACTGCCTTGATTGAAGCCCTGCGCACAGCCAAAGGCTGTGCGGTGACAATATACTCAGACTCAGCGTATGCAACTACCACGGTGCACTCAGGGCTTTCACAGTGGCATAGAAGAGGATTCAGGAGGGCAGACGGTTCTCCAGTACAGCATTCAACATTGTTGAATGAACTGATAGATGCATTAGCAGTACCATCGGTAGTGGCAGTGGTGAAATGCCAAGCCCATACCACCAACACAGACGCAATCTCATTGGGAAACGCGCAGCCGCGAAGGCGGCCTCGTATTTCAATGTGACACCAACACTTGAGTGCATCACAAAAGCAACCACCACAGACCCACGAGAGGAAGCATACAATAATACCCCAATAGTGCAGATAATAGAGTTACAAAAACGAGCGTCCCAAGAGGAGCAAGAACTGTGGCGCAAACGGGGATGTACACAATCAGCCACAGATCTCATTTGGAGACAAGAGATGACAAGAAAGGTTGTAATGCCCATAGAGTTACTAGAAATAGCATTCCAACAGTTGCATTTCCCCGGCCATATAGCGAAGCAACACATTGCTGCAGACATTCAGGAACACTGGTTCGTCCCCAATTTACAAGAGCACCTGTCAAAATTCATTATAGAATGTATAACATGCCAAACATATAATTCTGGAATTACATTAAGAACACTGCGTGGTACCTTGCCCCGACCAACAGGACCATTTAGAGAGCTCCACATAGACTATGCTGATATGGGAGAGCGGTGTAACGGAGTAATATATTTGATTGTGGTGGTGTGCCCCTTTTCAAGGTGGGCGGAAGCGGGCCCATGTCCCCACCCAGACGCGAAATGTGCGGCCAAATTCCTTGTGCGGGAGGTGTTTTCACGATGGGGGATTTGCAATGTGATTAAATCAGATAATGGCACGCACTTTGTGTATGACCTCTTTAAGGAAGTGACATCACTTTTGGGGTGAAGCACAAATTATGCTCAATTTATCACCCAATGGCAAATGGCGTGGTAGAAAAGATCAACGGATTATTGAAGAGTAAGTTGTCTAAATTGTGTAACACATTGAAAAAGAACTGGGTTTATTGCTTGCCCCTAGCACTGTTCCAATTCAGGACGCAACCGTGTAAAGACCACCATTTGATCCCCCACGAAATTGTAACTGGGAGGAGAATACACATGCCAGTATCCCTGATTAGAAGAGCATCGGATGCACACAGGGCTGCCACAGTGCTGGGGGAAGAGTTCAGGGAATACCTAACCCAGTTAACACGCGCAGTACGCAGCATAGCGCAACAAATAGCGCCCGCCTTTTACTGAAAATGTGATGAGTGATACTACTACACCGGCCACAGATAGTTCAAGCGGGCCACTAATGCCGGGGGCACATGTGTATGTCCGCAGCTTTGTGAGAAGGTGGAATTCACCCAGGTTTCATGGCCCCTACGAGGTCATTTATAGTACACCCACCGCGGTGAAGGTGAAGGGATTGAAGTATTGGGTGCACTTATCTGATGTGAGGAGGGCACACAGTAGTACAATCCCCCAGGAGGAGCAAGACAGCGCTACTGGGACAACAAATGAGGTTGAAGGAAAATAACAAAAGAGTAAGTAAAAGAATATGCAGAGATAAAAATTATATGTATTTTGCTCTGCACAGCTTACTTCCTCCTTCTTTCTTTTCTGTCTCTTCCCCCCTCTCCTCTTAAATTGGCCAGCATATTGTGTTTATACCTCACCTATCTCTCCCCCTCTATCTCCCACCTTCATTTTTTGATGGTTGTCTCTACAGCAAAAGTACATGAACAATAGAGTAACAGAACAAGCCTGACTGAAAATAATGATTAAACGTGAAGTTGAACAAGAATGTAAATATATGTATATATTGTGATGACTTAACAAATTTATATCGCCCCTCCAGGTGAACAATGGCCCAATGACCCACGATCGGAGAGCAAATTAAAGTTAGATAGCAATAGGGTCGCCATCAGGGCTAAAAGGTTCAGTGATGTTGAATGGGTTTTGAAATGTGCTGCAATTTTTATGTCAGTAATGTTGTTTTTTGCAGCTTGGTACTATACCCTTTTATCTCTTGTTGATGACATGCAAAGGGGGGGAGTGGGGCTCACATGATAAGAGAAGGATTGCAAATAATATGGACTGGGGTGAAGACTATATGGCAGGAGTCACATGAAATTAATGCTAACAAAACAGATGGAATGCAACCCTCAGAATATATCACTGTGGGATCAACAAGTGTGTCAGTGTTACATTTTGATGTAAAAATGAGTAATGCTTATGGATATAACGAATATGATGGAGATTATTATTGGACAAATGATTTAATTAACACTAGTATTAATGCACAGACAACCATACACCCTACCTCACACAATATTGCTGCTACTGATGATGATACATATGCCATATTGAATAGTAATGATACAAAATGGGCTGGAATGTTTCCAATACATTACAAAAGGGTGAAAAACAATGATCAGGAAGGGAGGAGGAGGAGAAAAGGCGGGGGCAGGAGGGAAACGATACAACATCTATCACGACCTGGGGTTAGATGAAATAGAAGATCCCTGCCACCCTGATCAATCAAATAAATGGTATTCTGGCATGAGTGCCACGGTGAAGCAAGCAACAAATGAGAGCTGCTACGTCTGTTCACTTATCCCGCATGCATCAGGAACACCGAAAATGTTAGTACCACAGGAAGTCCCCTTGTCGGAGGCCCAATGTTTAATTCATCTCGTTTTAGGTAGAATAAAGAGCACATTCCAGGTGTACACTCTCACATTGGAAATGCTGGAGAATGAGAAAACATGCAAAAGCCGGCGCCAAGGAGTAATTTGCCTCGAGGAACCATTTCTTGTCATCAAGGGGACACGATTTGCAGAAAATAAATGGCACGAAGAAACAATACAATGCAAAGCCGAAGTGCTTCGAGGCCTACCAAATGACACTTTCCAATGGATAAAAGGGGCATGTGACCCCATCTGGTCGCAACATGTCGCAAAGCTAACATGGGTCACAGCATTAGAAAAACCTATCAAAATACAAAAAGAAGTGCCACATGAACTGTGTTTCCGTGGGGGAGGGAAAGTGAACATAGGGGAAGCAAGGAGATGTAACAAAACGGTGATAATTCCCGACATGAAGAAAGGCA
Source organism: Ambystoma mexicanum (assembly GCF_040938575.1). Taxonomy (NCBI): domain Eukaryota; kingdom Metazoa; phylum Chordata; class Amphibia; order Caudata; family Ambystomatidae; genus Ambystoma; species Ambystoma mexicanum. The sequence goes on along the minus strand of NC_090931.1, from coordinate 1,053,874,292 downwards.
CAGCTGCACTAATGGACATGTATTGGGTTTGCGGCAAACAAGATTACCTGCATCGTGGAAAGGAACTTGTGCTTTAGCGACACTCCACACAGCCCTGATGGTAATACCAGAGAGCCACATCCAAGGGGCAGCAAAGAAATCGGCTGGCATATCAACAGCAGAGAAATTGGCTGGCATATCGGCAGCAGGGCAATCGGCTGAACCATCGGCAGCCCCCCAACTAATGAGAACAGAAGCTCCAGCGTATGAACTATTGTCAGAATATGAACTAAAGAAAAGATGGACACGATGTAAAAGATCCTCCAATTACATCTCATCCGAATCATCGAAACTCCTTGCTGAGATCCCGCAGAAATACAAGCTCTTTTCATCAGCAGAGACATTCTTTGCCTCACTTCTCGCCCCTGAACTAGAAGCAGGAGCAAACGCCAAATGGTTGCAGATCGTGCGCTGGGAGCTCATTCAATTGGCTAATGACACTGAAGAGGGGTTCAAAGTGATAAAGATAGAGCTCCGCACGTTGTGCCTAATGACAATGCAAAATAGATATGTCCTCGATCTCCTCACGACGATGGACGGTGGTGTTTGCCGAAAAATTGGGGGGCGTGTTGCACATTCGTGCCAACTGAAGGCGCTGATAACGGGACACACTCCCTTGTGATAAACGCAGTGCACAACTTAGGGGAGAGAATGAGAGCGGAAGGAGGAGCAGAAGAAAATACATGGTTCGACAATTTGTTCAGCTGGATACCATCATGGGTAAATGTGGCAATGAGGATACTGATCCCCATCATCGTTTTTTTGTGCTCCTGTTCTTTTGTGTGTGCCAACTGGGACTACGGTGTTTCGAGAAAAGCATGCCAACCTCGGCTATGATGATGGTGACAATGGGCTGACCGACAACGGTATCAATCATGATAGATGCACAAATGCAAACAGGGGAATACACCACACCACAATACAGAATGACAGCAATTTACAGGCAATATGGGGATATAGTGGATAATTTGCATTACACAACGATAAAGGAACCAAGAGAGTTGCAATGGTACCAAGAAGTATGGGTAGATCTAGATGGGGATGGAGGTATTTACTTAATGTGTAACCCAGATGAATATGCCAGAAGAGGAAAAAGCCTTAGAAGCGTTTGCAGAGCTTGGATGCCCATCAAAGGTACCCCTGCATGGGACGAGGCGGTGGCAGAGGTTGAGTACTACAGAAGGGAGAATGAAAAGAATAAAAAGTAGAAGTATTCGTTACTTTAGATGTAACGAAAGGGGGGAATGTGTGGGAGCGAGGGGCCAATGGGCCCCTCTCTACAATCACTTCTCAGTACAAAACTTGGACCACGTGCCTCTAGTGGTGGGTACGCCCCTCTCCCTTATGCAATACTAACTTTTGGTTATATTCACGTAGATGGGACCACCGAGCAGGACACAGGGCATCCATTTTCTGTACCCCCTTTCAACTCCATCTTGGTAACTAGGCCTCACTGCGATAGTACAAAATGCATCTCTCCCTTTTGCCCGCCACTGTAGCTCGGAGCACATGGCCCCTACCCTCGTCCCCACTCTAAATGGAAAACTCTGCGGCTCCATTCTCACGCTGAGGCCGGAGCTGCTTGCAACAAATAATAAATGTAACACATCCCTTTTCCTCTGAGATCACTGTCCTGCATGTGAACCAACATGAGCCAAGCACATAGCTCGTCCATCTCCACATAGTGTCCTTGCCCTCTTACCCTCGCCATTTGAAACTTATTGCCATTCTAACCCTGTGTCCTTGCAAGGCATCCCTTTCATATGCCAGACTGCCAACCTCGCTATGAAGCCCACCCAACAGACCCCGCCAACTAACATTAGATCCCTGTGCAGTATATCGTGCCCAATACTAACAAGTACCACATACCTGAGATTCTTGTGAGACTAACCCTATAGTTCAATGACAGTATTATAGTGGTCAAGGCCCTTAAACCTGTGACCTGTTTAACCCAAATGTGTAGATGGTATAAACCCTTGAGTGATTTGTATAACAACATGATACACTACCGAGAGTCTTTTGATCAACTGTTATTTAGTGCATGCATTACTCAGAATGTATTTTCTTAGCTTTGATAGTGACCACCGTGTTTCACATCGGCCTGACCTTCACCCATCCGGAGCACAAATGTCTGACGTCAATCTTCCCGCCAACCAAGCAACCAACCCGGAGGAAGAGATGATGCCCACGCCTAAGTCACCACCACGGCTGACCAATCCTGGTCCAACGTAGCATCATATGTTAAAAATGTAGATGTACTATATAAATGTGTTGTAACCTTGATGTGGTCAGAGCGCTCTCAGAGATCTAGATAAACTTTCCTTAAACTCTCGCAGCATGCTCTCTTGTGCATTATTCCCTGCCCAGGGAGTGTCTGTTTTATTCATTTTTACACGTGTTAGTCAGGGTGGGCACAAACAAGGCTATTATACTAAAATGGAAATTCAAGCGTCCCCAGGATCGAGAGACATGGGGAAATCTCTCAAGAGCTTGTGCCTATGAAAGAGGAGCCTATGTAAAGAAGTGACCCCCCCAGCTGGTCAGGATGAGTAGTCTGTTTGAAAGCCAGCCCTGAGATAACAGATCCACCTCACAGAGACTTCACCTTTAGAATGGGGGTTACTTTTCACCCTTTAAGGCCCCAGGCTATTCCCCCTGAATGGGAAATAGTTATCACCTCCAATGTCCTCAGACACTATCTAATACCAGTGAGAGAACAAATTGTGATTTCTCTGGATTTACAGATGGGTTATTCTGCCACCTCAGCCACCTATGTGGAACCCCACAGAAAGACACGTGTGGAGATATTCCCCCTTCTATCTTGTGGAGATGGACTCAAATTTGCTTTGCTCAACTTTTCTCTTACTCCTAAAGATATTGATCAAGGTGACACATTGGGGACCCTTATATATGAGAACATGTGGAGCTCTCCATCTAATCACTAAAAACCTGGGTACGTTTTATGAACATCAGATAAATCATCCCTTCCTTTCCCCAGAAGACCCACATCCTGTAACGCAGGAGTTGGAAGCCCTAATAACGCACCATCTCCCTGGGCATATGAAGTATAAAACCCTGTCGCTAGGGATATAACTTGCAAATTCTTTCCAGGGTAAAAGAAAATGTACAAAGGATACTCTTAAGGGCAAAGGAGGGTGAACATCGGGGCAGTTTAGAAAAGGAAATACCCAGAGAGAACCTAACATAGGAGGCCTTGGGAGGAATATCATCTCATAGAACATCAGGAGGAGATCTACTGAAAATAAGATCGCAGAACCCCTTCCTAGGTTTTCAAAGGGAAAACTATAGGGTGAGCAAGTGAGATAAAAGGTGAGGAACCCAAATGGTAAGATGCAAGAAGAACCCTATATTGACCAGTAGGAACAAACCAACATTTCTTTTAGGAGAGGAGAGGGTCAACATCCCCTATCTCTCTGGATGATTCAGAAGTCTCCCATGGTGAACAATGCCTATGTTGTGGAGATCTTCCCTGACAATCTAGAGGAGGAGTTAATAGAAGCTAAAGAAATGAAAAGAAAGATAGCGAGAGAAATAGAGCTGAAAGAACTCTTTAAATCATCTCCCGAACAAACCCCGATTGACCAGGAAAGGTTTGAGGATTCAACTAGTGACCATCTTTCTATACTGGAGGAGGAGATCAATCCAGATTGTATGCTGGAATGCTTGGACCAGCAGTCTGAGTAGGGGTGCCTGGTGTTATGCTCGGGGGAATACACCTGGTGAGACGCAGTATTATACCGTAGAAGAAGGAGAGGAGGACGAGGTCTCTGAGGATTTTGTAGGCCGTATTACATCTACTTCCTTTCACCCAAAGAATCTCCCTTATCCAAATCCAATGACCCCTCCGTAGCTGATAAATCGCCTAAAAGCCCAAACCCTGTTGCACTCGAAAACCACATCTCCCAGAACCCCTGTTTTCCTGTTTTCTATCCGAATACTCCCAGTCATTCCTCGCCACATCCCTCTAGATATTATTTGCCAAACTCCCAATCTGCTTTGACCAAACACTACCGTTCCGACAATCCTCCCCGTTCATTTCACGATAATAATCCTGGTAATTCCCGTTTGTTTCACAGTCCCTGCTAAACTCACCCTTCTGAGTTTACCCACCCCACTAGTATGAGGGCTATGATTCCATATAATACCTTTTCCTCATCCTACCCTGTGGGATACTTGGAAACTCTACCAACCACCTTTTCCGACACAAACACTTTCTCACACCGTGACACACAATGGATTAAAACTAACGTTGTTTACCTGACAGGCAGAGCCACACAATTGACAATAACCACGCACACCTGACAGCCCTTTACCTTCCCCACAGGGATAAAAGGCAGAGAATGAGAGCCCACTAGGAGCATCGCTGAACGCACAAGGAAACAGCTACACCGCACAGGCAGTTCAAACAGAGGAGAAAAGCAGTGAGATCTGGAGGGACGCCTAAGAGGGAACTGTCCTTGCCCTTTTCAACTCAGACCCGCAAAGCCTCTCAAAGGGAAGTCCTAAGACCAGGAGTTACAGCTGGCATGTGAAGAACCATATGTCAACGGTGCATGGGGGTCTCCCGCATTGATAGCACAGGCGGGGCAGCACGCTAGCTACCGTGGTACCGTCCTTGACTCCAGAAGCAAGACAAGCCAATGGGTTCAACCCAGCCGGTGAGTCGTGTTGAGCCCAAGGTTGCAAGTGGCAACATTATATGAACACAAAGCACTTGAGAAGAAGGAACTTGTGTATGTGTTTGAACTTTTGGGAAAGCCCAGACAAGCCAACTGCAGAGTGGTCAGGTGCGGCAAGAGTGCTCATTCAAAGGACTCTTGCTGGCCCCTTTTGTTTTGTGTTGAAACTGCAAGTACCAGAAGGCCATAGGAAAGGGTGGTGCAAGATGTCAGAGTGGTCCTACAAGGGTCACATCAAATCCCTTGTACAATCGAAAGTCTCTGGCCCATCGACGACAGAAAGCTAGATCAAGGGAACCTCGCTTTCTGATAATATTGTGAACTGTGGAATAAGCCAGTGGGAAACCGACTGAGGGATGCTGAAAGAAAGCTAGGAGAATGGAACCCACGCTTTCTGATGAAAATGAGCAAAGCATGAACTGTGTTAGAAATTCATGAACTGTGTTAAAGATGCTTTGTGAACCCGACAGAGGGATGCCATAGGGAAAGCTACTGAGAGTGAATCCTGCATTGTGATAAAGTAGAGCAAATTGTATATGTTATGTTGTTATGTTATTTGGCATTTATATAGCGCTCTATATATCATTGATATGATCTCAAAGCGCTGGTGGGTTGAATGCCCTTGGGGACCGTAGGCCAGGTCAGTCGAGTGAGTAGGTTATCATAGGGTGCTTGGGTGCACTCAATATGTGAGAAGCTGATGCGATTGCCTGGTGGTAGCTTCATCCTAACATTAGGTGTGGTGATAGTGAGAGATCAGTCGAATGTGTACAGTCTGGTGGTTGGTCTCCGAGACTGCATTCTGGTGGTATTAGGCCTGAGTAGGACGTTTATGTGTGCAGCTAGGCCGATTTTATTTTGTGGGTTATAGCTGCGTTCTAGCAGGATGTTAGGGTGTTCATGGAGTATTGTTCATATGTGAGCAGCTAGCCCGAAATTGATCGAGGGTTATAGCTGCGCTCTATTGTTTGTTGGTGTAAAGTAGAGAGTGAGCACAGTAGTAGGAGAGGTGAGTGTCTGGAGTGGATGTTCTATTCTTACGAGCCCACTATTTCAGTTTTCCATTCTGGGTCTGGATGAGCTGGTAGCCGTCATCTTCATGTTTCGTGGTTACTGCACTCGGAGGTAGAATTCACAGCTAGGAGCAGAATAAGATAGGTTTGCTCGTACAGGGGTTATTAATCTTAGGCTCAGCACTATGCATCTCAGGGGCCCGGGTTCCGGGTCACTGGTTGGGTTTTATGGTAGGTTGCAGGATAGGATTAGGCAGGATATCCGGTTATAGAGCAGGAGCTATCTCACACCAATGTGGTCACATCAAGCAAATTTTCCCAGTCTCTGGTTGTTGTTAATGGTGGGTTGCAGGAAAGGTCTAGGCAGGGTATTTGGTATTAGCATAGGAGTTATTTCGCACCAGCGTAGTAACATCGAGGAAATGACATTAAAGGATAGGCTGGACAGAGGCAGTGTAGAGTCAGGGTATTCTAGCGCCTAGGGGCGATTGTGTCTTAGGTATGTAGTTGGGACAAGGTATGGAGCAAACAGGTATTCCTGGGAAGAAAGTATGAGAAGCTGCTAAGCCTGTCTAGTAGACTCAGGAAGCTGAGAATCTGCAATTACATATTTTAGCACCTGCAGGACATTAAGGTTGCTATCAGTGGTGTCCATTTCATAATTCTATCTTGGGGACTCATTGGTTGTTTTCTGAGGTCTCTTTGCTTGGTATCTCTTTGAACATTTGTCTGCAGGCCGTAATTACCTTCCAATGTAATGTCATTGTAGTCGCGGCCCATGATGCGGCGCTAGATGGTCATAGTCAGGTTTACGGAAAGAGCCAGGTTTTAGAGCTTTACAGAAGGCCATGTAGTCTTGGTTGTGTCGAATGTGCGGAGGGAGTGAGTTCCACAGAGTTGCAGCAAAGGTTGAGAAGGCGGACCCTCCAATCCTGACTGAACTGGAGGCTGGAATCACTAGTAAGAGGGCAGTGCTTGATCCTAGTGTGCCTTATGGGATGTAGGGTTTGATCTTCTCTTGAAAGTATGCTGGGCCAGTCTTGTGCACTGTTTGGTGTTTAATGCATAGGGTTTTCAAAGTTGTTCTTCGTCCCACAGGGAGTCAGTGAAGGGTGCGGAGAGCGGGGGAGATGTGATCACTGTGTCCTAGAGCAAGAAGGAGTTTGGCAGCAGCATTCTGAGCTCTTTGGAGATTGTTAAATTGGTATGCCGGTGCTCCCAGGTATAAGGAGTTGGCATAGTCCAGCCTTGACATAACAATGGACATAATAGTGGCAGGTTTGTTGGGATAGGTCAGGTAAGGGAAAACATGAACCCTGCTGAAGAATGCCTATTAGTTGGGGTGAAGAATAATACACCCGGGAACAGTGTGTCGACGAGAGTGAACCCGATTGAGGGTTGTCCACAATCTTTGTTTAAAAAGACATTAAAGCTCCTGAGTGATATTTGAAAGGCTGTAGTGAACCAGAGAGAGGGAGGCCCACTTTGTAAGGAGGATCCAAGCCTGGCAGAGGGAGATACAAGGGGCAAAGAGCAATCGCCCAAGGTGCAAGATCACTAAAGGAGCTTTGGTTTGTTGTTTTGATCCAGCTGGCCTTCTAAGACAAGACATTTTGTATAAAAGAGACTTGGCTCTTGAAGGTTCTGGTATTGTAAAACGGACTTGTGAGCCTTGTGCTGGAAAGGACCAGGAGTGTGCTGTGCTCAGGAGCCCCGTTTTGTCCCATGCTAAAAACATGGGGAAGGGAGACGCCGCCATACCATCCTGACTTATCATTTTGTGAACATTTATTTCTTTTCTGGTGAACATTATCCCACACTTCAATTTTTTTTTTAGTATACGCCCTTTTTATTTGACAAGACACCACTAGGACTGCCTTATTATTATTTGATGGTCATAACTTGCTCCCATTTTAGCTTTAGGTTTGGATTGCACCCATGCATACAGTTTAATAAACACCCTTGAACTGTGATCACTTGTGGCTGTCTTTACTGCTGCCACCATGAGTATCTTACAACGTACCCATGCATGCCAAAATAGTGTCCTTTTCTTCCCTCCCTTCTTTCTCTTCACACTTTCTCTCACACACTCCACACACTCATATATAGCCCAAATCACACAGTGCCGCTCCTGGGCCTCCACCTTACACAATAAAAACACCAATAAAACAAGCTAAAATAACAAGCTAAAATAACAACAACTTCTATTCCCAAGCCCTCTAATTATGCAGGGCTCCTATATATTTCCTTTTCCTACGTTACACAGTCTGAGAGGTACCACTCCCCCTCCCCGCCCTCGCCCTCGCTACCATTCCATTTTCCTTTCCTTAATATTCTACAAAAAAAAAGAATTAATACCAAAAAACAAAATGATCCACACGTACGCCACACCTACAATTTCAATATATGTGTGTTCATACTGTTCACACTCTCCCATATATCTATCTCCTACGTGCTATCCCTTACAAGGCTACACTCATATGCATGTGTTCACCCAAACTCCTCCGTCACGGGGTTGCTACAACGCCGGTCTGCACTTCTCCTCTGAGCCACGCTCTGCTCCAAAGAGCAGACAGGAATTCTGCAAAAACAGCTCCTGTACGGCCACTGTGAAATATGTGTTTTTGGTGCTGGTTGCTGTAGGTTGGCGTGGCCCCTTCGGGGAGGCTGCCTGGATACCTCAGCAGGTACGAGGGTGCTAGGATCACGTCGGGGTCAACAAATGAAGGAACGCCCACAAACGCTCACACCAGAAAAAATACAAACCGCTAGGGAAAAGAGGCCAAGAGATTCTTGCAAGGATAACAAGTTTTAATCACACAAAAATAAGTATGCCAGCAAAGAACTCTGCTGCTCAAGAATGTTCTTCCGAAAAATTGTACAAGCAGAAGCTTAAAAGGGGCACAGCGTCATACATATACAGTAAAAGCCAGTGTGGCTGGTTGGTGCAACCCTGTACATTGGTGGCCTGCTCCATAGGGGATACCAGGCTGCTGCTGGACCTGGCCCCATCTGTCCGTCTTCCATCACGTGAGGTCTGCTGGGCTCATCATCTCCAGAGAACCAAGGGCAAGCCCGCAATTAGTTACTATGTAAGACAATGCTACTCTACCATTACGGCTTCTACCTGGGAGGCTCAGGAACTGACACAGGGGAGGCTTAAGATCAAGCTGACCCACACATTCTACACGTATTCAGTATATCACTATCCACACCTAAGGTTTCCACCCGCGCTTTGGACTATAATTTATTCCACCCTGTACTACGCATTACAAATCTTGTCATTATGAAATAAGGTGGAATGGTCGCATTCTTTTTGATCTTTTATGGCCAGTGAGTTTATGATTGGTGGTCTGGGGTCACCTACTATCATGGAATTCAGGAGTCTTGGATGATGGCCTGCTTTGTCCTGGCAATGATAAACATGCACTGTGAGGTTCCTGGCTCTGTCTCGTTGCTTTGCAGTGCACATTCCTTCTTGGGATAACACATATTAGCAACAGTTATGGAACAAAGGAAAGTTTCTGTCATGATTCCTGCCCCTCATGTACCCAGCCCTCCAAGATGTCAGGCTGGAGCCAGGCCACAATCACCTACATGGCCCTCAAGGGCCTCTCCATCCCTCCAAAGACCCAATTGGAGTCAGACTTGGCGCTTGTGGCACCAGACTTACTCACTCCCATAGGATAACATTGGGGATTGGACTTGTAGTGCATTGATGGGGACAGGATGGATGCCCCCACATATTTCGGTTTGCATAACTGCATGTGCAGTCTAGCCTTTTGGGTGTGGTTCAGCCCAGAGACACCTGGGATACCCAGAGACTATTTAAGTAACGCCCAGGCTGAGAAACACGATTTGCGTTTTCTGCACCTGCAGCGTGACACTCAGCGTGTTCGGATCGGTCTCCAGTAGGCCTGCATCTTTCTTCTGCGCTCAGCTCCTGCAAGAACAAGAACACCGTTAGGAACAACCTTACCTTGCGGCGCTTCTGTCCATCATTCATTGCTACTTCAGTTCTGCGGGCATCTTCGGCGGTGCCATTCCCATCCTGGCACGCCGTTTCCGAAGGAAAAGGGAAAAGAACAGAAAAAAGGCATTAGTAAGCATTCTGCAAATCTTCGCTTATTTTTAAATACTGTACGAGCTTCAAACGCTTACCTGAATCCCAGCCACTCTGTGGGAACTCTGTCTCCGGAACCTCTCATCCATTTGCAAAAGGGAAAAGACACTCCAGGTTAGCGTGGAAACATCTAGAGGCGCCGCATACCGCGCTTACCCACCACATTTGTTCTTCATAACCAGCATCCACGCTGAAAACGTTGCGGCACCTAAAAGACACAGAAAAAGAACTCAGTTCAATGCAAATACGAAAGGGGTGCATCGCGCATCACGCTCTCACTCACCTTCAATGCTACTCATCTCAGCAGCACGCCGCCATCCCTGGATGCCGGCCATCATCTAAGGAAGGAAAGGAACAAAGTTAGAGAACTGTTCAAAAGACTCACTATACTTACCTGTCGGACTGTTGCCAGTGAAGTAACTAGGCAGCAACAAGCCTGCATCAATCAACGCACCCCTGCGCTGTTGGCAGGACGGAGAGCACACTATCCAAGAAAACAAGGTGAGCTGTGGATCAAAGGGAAGGGTTGGTCCCCAGGGAAGAAGGGGTTCAAGCACGCAGAGACAATAGGGAGTTAAACTCTACCAATCCTGTGTTTCAGGCCCAGTCTCCAGTCGAGTAGACTTCAGGGGAAGGGTTTGAGGTTGTGAGAGGTCAGAACAGGCTGAGTGACATCCCCGTGGATACCAGGTGAGCGTTACAGTTTCTATGAAAGCCAGCAGCATGGGTCTCTCTATCATCAGCGCTTGGGCCTATTCAGGTTTCTTCGTTGGGTCTGTGTTTACCATGCAGCCATGCAGGGCAGAATGTTTCTACCATAGCTACAAAAAATGGCGCCTTCTCGTATGTGCACACTAAGTCTAAGCATTTACATTTCGCATAACATTGTTCTGTGCAGGGTCTCTTAGCACGCCCCCCCCTCCCGGTACATCTCAAGTGTAGTTATATCATTCACCTCACTCTCGAGTGCCTAGGGTGGTTGGAGAGGTTCATTTCCTTCAACCATTTGCCATTAGCCCCTTTACCCTTCCCTGCACTGTGCAACAGGAGGCCTGCCGCTGGGGATGTACAGCATACATAAAGTGTGTTTGTTACGGATTCTAGTCAGGTGAAATGTGTTCACATTGCATTTAATGCAGGCTGCAGTTTGCCATTCGCACCATAATTCCCCTTGCCAAGAACCTTCCTCATTTCACATAAGTTTTGCCTTGCTTTCAGTGGCTAATGTTTTTTCGCAAGGGTACCGATAGAGCTTAGGTGTTGTCTATTTAGGGCAAGCAGACCGGACACTCTACTTCAAGAGTTCCTTATATAGAATCAACTTGACTGTTTTATCTTTTTATCGCCTATCATTTTGGGCATGCCAAAATACTCAATTTTGATGCTACTGTGGCCTAGAGTTTCCCTAATGCTGTGAGAATATGTTATTATATCACATGTTTGTGTATAGCGCTTCATGCTTGAACCCTCCCACTACTAAGTGCTGTAAGAAAGGTGGCATTACTACCAAATATAATGGTACTCAATCAACCGGAGAAGGATGAAGGGCTGATTAGGCGTTGCCAAGATTTTAACTTGGAAAGTGCAGGCAGGCACATGTCACAGTTGAGCATTTAACTCACTGAGCTATTCACTTAGTGCAGATAAAAAGACACATTCATCATATTTGCCCTGCACTCTATCCTGACCCCTGTTCTCTCCAGTCTTTTTTTAATACAAAATATAACAGTAATATGATCATATTTTTAAGAAGGGTGCCATGGCATATTGACCATGCGTCTAAGCACTGTAATAAAAAGTGAAATGATAGATGTTCTATTAATAAGAAATGTAATCCCCATAGTCAAAGCATTACGAAAAGATGTGGGTATGCACATGTAAGATGAAATATCTAAATGTTAGCATCAGTAATTCCATACAAAGGCTTAGAATGGTGGTATCGTAGTCTTAAATCAGTGTTGTCAGTGTTGATTTAAGTATGACTACTGTGATTCTTATTACATTTCAACTATGCCCCTACAAAAATCATATCCCAAGCAGTTTCTTTGCTTCCATGAGATATGTGCTAATCGAATTAGTTTGGGCTATTAGGTGGCATTTGCACCACCTATAAGCTGAAACAATTGCATTAGAGTACAGATAGGGAGAAATGCATATGAGGAGGGGGACACAGCTTTTAGGTGTTGTTTGGTTATGTGCCCACCCATTGACTGCCCATGGCCATGCTAAGGCCATTCCCACCCGGTTGCTGCTCCTCTGCAGCCCAAAAACCTCCTTATGGGGACTCTGTATGCTTGCTTTGCTCAGACCTTACCATCAAACGATACACTTGAAGTGCCTGCCAGTGTTTTTCCAAAGCAGTCTTCTGAGAATTAATGACTTACCTGGGGCTGTAAATCTGCTACTGGCGTAATAAAAATATCACAACCCCAACTGTTTTGGCTTCTGTATAGGCATATGCCAGACACAGCTGTTCAAATCCCAGGCACCTGCACCATTTTGTACCTGCTACCATCAATGGCCAGTTAATACCAGTATGGAAGTGCCTGGCAAGTGTCCTCCCTATGCTTACTCAAAAGCCCAAACTGTTGGTATTGCCAATGCTTTTTTATATCTGATGCTACAAAAGAAAGAATATTTACTTTAAGTTCAATAAAGTGTGTGTGCGTATTTTAGTATTATTTGTTAGTATCTCATCATTTTTAGTGATCGAATTTGGAAAAAGCAGTATTGTTTTTGTTATTACATTTTGGAGTATTGAATAGTAGGGTTTTACTTATGTCAGAGTGATTGGTTTAGGACTTTAGGACTTATTAGAAGATATGAATGCTGAATTACCTACTAATGGTGCAGTGGGATAATGCAGAGAGAGTGAGTCTTGGGTACTGTTATGAGGAAGAAGGACATGATGATAATGATTTGAGGGCAATGCAATGGGTTACTATGGCTGTATTGTTACAAGAGAGAGGAATGTGGGGGTAATTACATGGATTACTATTGGGACTGGGGTGAGAAAGAGGTGTGTAAAGGTAATTACATGGATAACTATTGGGTACTGGGATGAGGAAGAGGGATGTGGGGACAATTACATGGATTACTATTGGGTACTGGGACGAGGGAGAGGGATGTAATGATAATGTAATAGATTACTAATAGAGTACTGATATCGTAGAAAAAAATTAATGGAATGTATGTTGCATACATATACTTACTTTTTCTGTAATTGTACGTTTTTCTGGAAATTTTAAAGACAGAATGTTGTTGTTTGCAAAATTTGAAGAAGTGTATAATACATGCATGATTTTCTATAGCTAGAGTGGGTGCTGAAGGCAATCATGTTTTGCAGCACAGAAAACATGTTATAGTTTAACTCATTGTAAGCAAGGTGATAGATTATACAGTAGCATGGGGGTATGTTATAGTTCTATGACAAGGCAGTGTATATATGAAAAAGTACCATTATTTGTTCTACAATAGCTTGTTATTCGAACTATTTGGCAATTAGAGAATTGTGTGCTGTGTAAGGGATCAAGAGTTAGACTCGGACACAGTGACATGTTAAGTTTCGGTTATCGACTTCTATGTCCAGAAAACGATAAAAAGGGTTGGGATAAATCCCATCTATCCCTAATCCTAAGTGGGGCGTCCCTGCCTAAACATCTGTGTCAGGATGTTAAACAAAAGAGTGTCCTCCATCCTGTGTCCAGAAATCCTAAACTGGCCCTGACTGTAACGCTCACCTGATTCTCGCAGAGGCGCCGGTCTTGACTGGGCGACTACCGTATCTTCAAAGGTGATGTGTAGCACCCGGTTGGCTCTTTGGGCTGGACCTCTGTGCACTGTATGCCTGACGTGTAGAGTAAGATGTCTGCAGATAGAAAATATGGGGTTAATGAACTGGGGTTATTGGGGTGTCCCTATCTCTTTCGTCTTCTCCTCTCCTGTAGACCCCAAAGGTTAACACTCTCACCTTAGGTAAGTGAATGCCGAGCTCTCCATCTGCCTCGGGGCAGGGTGCTGTAGCCAGTTTCTTCACTGGATAGGTAGCGCAGGCCTCTTGACTTCAGAGGACTGCTGTCCGTCGTTTACTGCACGAACGGTAAGTTTCGAGTCATTCAAATGTCTTTTTAAAGTCTTTAGTAATGATGTCTCTTGTTTTGCAGGGTTCCGGCGATGGCGGATGACGGGCTGAAGTGAGTTGAAGATGGAGCCCGTGTGATGAATAGAAGCGCCTGGAAGCACGTGAGTAAGCGCTTGTTGCCTGCTTCACGATGCGCTCTAACTGTCTTTTTATTTTGCAGGTACGAGTTCGGAGCGGCTGCAGGGTGCCGGAATACCCACTGGATTAGATGTGGAAAGGAGTATTGGCACGTGAGTATTAAAGTTCCCCAATGTCTTTAAACGCACCTTGTTTTGTCTTTCAGATGCGGATGCAGCGCCGAAGGCCTCCGGAGCGTGCGAAGAGTTGGTAAGCTTTTGTCTTTCAGATGCCGGAATGCAGTATGAAGACCTCCGGAGCGCACGAGGAGTAGGTAAGCCTTTGCCTTTCCGATGCCGGAATGCTAACCTGTTCTTTCTTGTCTTTATAGGTGTTGCTGAAGACTGGATTCAGGATGGTAAGCCTTTGCCTTTCAGATACCGGAATGCTAACCTGTTCTTTCTTGTCTTTATAGGTGTTGCTGAAGACTGGATTCAGGATGGTAAGCCTTTTTCCTTAGGCCCAGGACTGGATGCAGAAGACACGATGAGCGTCCTGCTGCAGAGGGTGCAGAATAACGCAAAGCAAGATTCATCCACCGGGTGTGGTTTAAATAGCCTCCTGTAGTGCTTAGGTGTCTCCTTCCACAGCCACGCCTAAGTAAGAAAAGAGTTCCTGGTAAGAAAAGAGTTCCTGCCTTCCAGAAGAGTTCCAGTGTTCTAAATCTAGGGAGTGGCTCCAGCCCCACCCAACAGGAAAAGTAGTTCCAAACAGAAGAGGATCAGAGGCTCAACTGGCAGGCAAGTAAGCAGCATGGTCTGCTGCAGGTAAGTCCACCCAAGCATTATGAGCCCGGCGCTTCCAGCGCTGGGACTGGGCATATTTATGAGCCTGGTGCCACTGGCGCCAGGACTGGGTCCAAAAGGTCCCAATTGGGACTGGTTGGCACTCGGAACCTGGGTTATGGATCTGCTTCCAAGGGAGTTGGGAAAACCCTGACCTTTTGGAAGCAGAGATCATGACAGTACCCCCCCTCAAGGCCCCTCCCAAACCGGGCTTCTCCGGGGGTTTTGGCTTGTCAGGAAATGTTCGGTGAAATCTTTTGATTAGGCGAGGAGCGTGGACATATTCAGCAGGTTCCCAGGATCTCTCTTGGGGGCCGTAGCCTTTCCAGTCAATTAGGTAGAATAGTTTAGATTTGGAGATCTTGGAGTCCAGAATGCTTTTGACTTCAAACTCGAGTTCTCCATCCACTAGGATAGGTTTTGGAGATTTGGTTAGTCGGGTTTGAGGTTGCACGGGTTTTAATAGAGAGACGTGGAAGACCGGATGTATCTTCATGTGCGGGGGCAAGTCCAACTTGACCGCTACTGGGTTTACTATGGTAGTGATGGAATAGGGACCAAGGTATCTTGGGTTGAATGTGCGTGGCCCTTTTAGAGATAGATATTTGGTGGATAACCAGACTTGATCCCCTACTTGATAGTGAGGGGCTTCCTTCCAATGTTGATCTGCTCCTTTCTTGTATTGTTCTTTAGCCCTTTGAAGGTGAGAAACAGCTTCCTTAAAGGCTTGGGTGATTGTAGAATGCAGGTAGTCTACTGCTGGTGTTTCAAGATCTTGGAGGGGATCCAACTCCGAGGTTCGAGGGTGACTGCCGTACAAAAGAAAAAACGGGGTTTTCCCAGTTCCCGAGTGGACAGAGTTATTGTAGGCATACTCGGCTATCCAAAGGATATCTTTCCAAGTTTTTTCAGTTTGTTGCAGCATGCAGCGTAAATACTGTTCCAGAGTTTGATTGGTCCTCTCGGTTTGTCCGTCGGTCTGAGGGTGGTGACTGGTCGATAGTCTCACATCAATTTGAGCCGACCGACAGCAACTTCGCCAAAAATGAGAAATAAATTCACTACCTCGATCTGAAATTAGAACCGAAGGAAAACCGTGCAGTCGGACGATGTTTTCGAGAAATTCTCGGGCCAGAGTTGCTGCTGTTGGCAAGCCTTTGAGCGGAATGAAAAGCGCCATCTTGGAGAATAAGTCCACGATTACTAGAATCGTATTGTATCCGGAGCATGGAGGTAGATCAGTGATGAAGTCCATAGAAAGCGTATGCCAAGGGCGAGGTGGGATGTCAATAGGGCGTAAGAGGCCTGCTGGTCTTTCCTTTTGACTCTTGTTTTGGGCGCATACTCCACAGGACATTATAAAGTCTCTGATATCTTTTTTCCAAGACGGCCACCAGAAGTAGCGCTTGATCTTTTCTGAGGTCTTGGCTATACCGGGATGACCTTCCATTAAAGAGTCGTGATAACAAGAGATTACTTTTTTCTGTAAATCTGTGCTGGGTAGGTATAATCGTTCTTGGAAATACAATAAGTTGTCCTTTACTGCAAAGTCCTTTCCCTGCAGATGCCAATTCTGTATATCTGCTGGAGTTACAAGTTGCCTGGCTTTATCCTTAACTTCCTCTATGGATTCTGTGGCGATTACACCCAGAATTCTTTGTTCGGGAATGATTGGTACAGGTTTAGGGTTGATCAAGTGTTCTTCCACTCCCATCCGAGAAAGGGCATCGGCTTTACCGTTCTTTGTACCTGGTCGATAGGTAATTATGAAGTCAAACTCGGCAAAGAATAATGCCCAACGGAGTTGTCTAGAGGATTGGGCTTTTGCGGTTTGCAAATATTGCAGGTTTCGGTGATCCGTAATCACAGTAACGGTGTGTCGGGCCCCCAGCAGATAATGCCGCCAAGCCTTAAAGGCAGACTTGATAGCCAGAAGTTCCTTGTCAGTAATCGTGTAATTGACTTCAGGAGGCGAGAATTTGCGGGACCAAAATGCCACGGGATGCAACTGATTGGTTACCGGGTCCTTTTGTGATAGAACTGCCCCCATGGCAAGGCTTGAAGCATCAGTTTCCACGATGTAGGGGAGTTCGGGGCGAGGGTGTTTTAAGATTGGTGCAGAGATAAATTTAGTCTTCAAATCCTGGAAAGCTTGTTCCGCCTCGGTAGACCATTCAAAACGTTTGTTTTTCTTTAACAAGGCAGTGATGGGCTGGACTATTCGAGAGAACTCGGGGATAAACCTGCGGTAAAAGTTAGCGAAGCCTAACATGCTTTGCACACCTTTTACGGAGGATGGTGATGGCCATTTGAGAACTGCATCGACCTTCTTTGAATCCATACGCACCCCGCCAGGTGATAATATGAATCCCAAGAATTCAACTTCAGTCACGTTGAAAACACATTTTTCCAATTTAGCGAAAAGTTTGTGTTGACGCAATCTTTCGAGGACCATTTTCACGTGTTTCCGATGTTCAGATTCCGATGAAGAATAAACGAGGATGTCGTCAATGTAAACAACAACACATACATCTATGAGCTCTCTGAGGACATCGTTCATAAAATATTGAAAGGCGGCCGGGGCATTGCAAAGTCCGAAGGGCATGACCTGATATTCAAATAGCCCATACTTGGTGCGGAAGGCCGTCTTCCATTCATCGCCCTCTTTTACTCGTACCAAGTGGTAAGCTCCTCTAAGATCCAGCTTTGTATATATGCATGCTTTTCTGACTTGGTCCAGGAGTTCAGGGATCAAAGGTAATGGATATCTATTCTTAACGGTGATCTGGTTCAGGGAGCAATAATCGATACAAGTTCTAAGGTCTCCTTCCTTTTTTGGAACGAAGAACAAAGCTGAAGAAGCAGGGGACTTGGAAGGACGAATAAACCCATTTGCCAGGTATTGATCCAGGTATTGTCGAAGGTGAAGGTTCTCAGGCTCGGTGAGGGCATGAATTCTACTACAAGGATGAGTAGATCCAGGTATCAGGTCTATCTGGCAGTCATAAGACCTATGAGGAGGTAGAGAGTTAGCCTGATCCTTCCGGAAAACATCTTGGTATTCTAGGTATTCGGGAGGTAACTGGGGAGTCTCTGAAGAAATTGCGGCCAGTGCAACACCAGGTGGAGGGTGACAAGTAGAGACACATTCTGGAAACTGGACCGTTCTTGCTCGCCAATCGATCAGAGGATTGTGTTTCTCTAACCAAGGTATTCCTAGAATAATCTGAAACTGAGGGGCCTTGATCACATCGAACACGATCTTCTCATGGTGTCCATCTTGACTTACTAGCGTCACTTCTTGAGTGGTATGCGTTACTGGCCCGGAGGCTATCTCCGTACCATCCACCGTAGTAATGACGTCCTTTACAGCCTTGGGACAAAGAGTTAGATTCATCCTCAAAACCATTTCATGATCCACATAATTGCCGATGGCACCGCTGTCGACGTAAGCTTCAATTGCATGTAATCGATCCGGATTATCAGGGCTAATGAGGACCATAGGTATCACGAAATGCGAGGTCACGGAACTGGTTTTTACGCTCGGCAAGAGGACCTCTATTCTTGTCGGGCGAGGTCGTTTCCCTGCTCAGAGTTTGTAACTTTGGTAACTGCAGCTCCTACTGCCTTCTTGGCAGGTTTCACCGGACAGTCTCGAAGAAAGTGCCCTGAGTTTCCGCAATATAGGCATAATTGCAACTGTTTCCTCCTTTCCCGCTCCCGTTGTGTTAGAGGACCTTTCAGACCCCCTATTTGCATGGATTCCCCGGAGTCTACTCCTTTGGAAGGAGTTGGCGGTTTGGAAAATACTCGAGCATCAAACTTGGAACGATCGGCCTTCCTGTTCTGCAGCCTGTGATCTATTTGAACGACCAAGTCTATGTAATCCGAACAGTCTTGTGGGGGATTCACTACTTGGGCTAAAACGTCTTTGAGCTCTCCACGTAGACCTCTATAAAACAGCGTAATCCTTTTGTCCTCAGGCCATTGAGTTTCCACTATTAGTCTATTGAAAGATGCAATATAAGCCAAAAGGTCTTGATTACCCTGTCGCAACGAAAGAAGCTCATTGTCCAAGGCCTGTCCCTGTGAATGTCTTGCGAACAGTTTTTCCATACTAAGCTGAAAGGCTTGAAAATCATGGAGAACCGGATCATCTTGATGAACTAGAGGGATCGACCAGTCTGCCGCATTGCCACTAAGGTACGAAAGTACAAAAGCTACTTTAGCTTGATCAGTTGGAAAGGCTGCTGGCCGGCATAAGAAGTGCAACCGGCACTGATTGATAAATACTGCAAACCTCTTTGGGTCACCAGAAAATCGCTCGGGCGGAGCCAGAGGTACATTCCCAGGTAGGTTGATCTGCACTGGATTCATAGAGGATGTTGAAGGAAGATTTGCCCCTGATGCGGGTAACGGGGTCTGTCCGGCTTGTGACTGTAGCACTTGTCTAGCAAGATTGTCTGTTCTCTCCTTGGAAATAATTAGTTCCCTTCTTAGAGCATTCGTTTCCTGACGAGTTGCATGCACTTCTGCCCTTAGTTCCCCAAGTAACCGGGCTAGGGGGTCAGTATCCGAGGTTTCCATAGCGCCTGGGCGAGAGTTTTGCGGTAGGCTTTGCGTTCTGTAACGCTCACCTGATTCTCGCAGAGGCGCCGGTCTTGACTGGGCGACTACCGTATCTTCAAAGGTGATGTGTAGCACCCGGTTGGCTCTTTGGGCTGGACCTCTGTGCACTGTATGCCTGACGTGTAGAGTAAGATGTCTGCAGATAGAAAATATGGGGTTAATGAACTGGGGTTATTGGGGTGTCCCTATCTCTTTCCTCTTCTCCTCTCCTGTAGACCCCAAAGGTTAACGCTCTCACCTTAGGTAAGTGAATGCCGAGCTCTCCATCTGCCTCGGGGCAGGGTGCTGTAGCCAGTTTCTTCACTGGATAGGTAGCGCAGGCCTCTTGACTTCAGAGGACTGCTGTCCGTCGTTTACTGCACGAACGGTAAGTTTCGAGTCATTCAAATGTCTTTTTAAAGTCTTTAGTAATGATGTCTCTTGTTTTGCAGGGTTCCGGCGATGGCGGATGACGGGCTGAAGTGAGTTGAAGATGGAGCCTGTGTGATGAATAGAAGCGCCTGGAAGCACGTAAGTAAGCGCTTGTTGCCTGCTTCACGATGCGCTCTAACTGTCTTTTTATTTTGCAGGTACGAGTTCGGAGCGGCTGCAGGGTGCCGGAATACCCACTGGATTAGATGTGGAAAGGAGTAATGGCACGTGAGTATTAAAGTTCCCCAATGTCTTTAAACGCACCTTGTTTTGTCTTTCAGATGCGGATGCAGCGCCGAAGGCCTCCGGAGCGTGCGAAGAGTTGGTAAGCTTTTGTCTTTCAGATGCCGGAATGCAGTATGAAGACCTCCGGAGCGCACGAGGAGTAGGTAAGCCTTTGCCTTTCCGATGCCGGAATGCTAACCTGTTCTTTCTTGTCTTTATAGGTGTTGCTGAAGACTGGATTCAGGATGGTAAGCCTTTGCCTTTCAGATGCCGGAATGCTAACCTGTTCTTTCTTGTCTTTATAGGTGTTGCTGAAGACTGGATTCAGGATGGTAAGCCTTTTTCCTTAGGCCCAGGACTGGATGCAGAAGACACGATGAGCGTCCTGCTGCAGAGGGTGCAGAATAACGCAAAGCAAGATTCATCCACCGGGTATGGTTTAAATAGCCTCCTGTAGTGCTTAGGTGTCTCCTTCCACAGCCACGCCTAAGTAAGAAAAGAGTTCCTGGTAAGAAAAGAGTTCCTGCCTTCCAGAAGAGTTCCAGTGTTCTAAATCTAGGGAGTGGCTCCAGCCCCACCCAACAGGAAAAGTAGTTCCAAACAGAAGAGGATCAGAGGCTCAACTGGCAGGCAAGTAAGCAGCATGGTCTGCTGCAGGTAAGTCCACCCAAGCATTATGAGCCCGGCGCTTCCAGCGCTGGGACTGGGCATATTTATGAGCCTGGTGCCACTGGCGCCAGGACTGGGTCCAAAAGGTCCCAATTGGGACTGGTTGGCACTCGGAACCTGGGTTATGGATCTGCTTCCAAGGGAGTTGGGAAAACCCTGACCTTTTGGAAGCAGAGATCATGACACTGACACTCTAAACTCAGTATAATGTGCACAAGGGAATTCTGGTACTTCTAGTTTTCTTTCAAAGTTCTCAACATAAAGTTCTTAAGGTGCGAAAAGAAATACAAGTTCTAATAGAGAAAGGGGGTCTCGCTTGCCCTGTGGTTTGTATGATCATTCACTGCCTATCCAGCACTTCCTGATAAAAGTCAATAATGTCCCAATGCTTCACCAAAATAGAGGAAGTTCCTCCCCTATGTTTCACTCTTCTCCCAATATTTTACTCCACATTTTCAAGGAGGACAGCTTCTCCCTGGAGGTCCTCCAGTACTTCCACAATTTTGAGGAAAATACATCTTTCCCTTAACCTTTTGTAATAATTGTAGACTATTGATCTGAATATGCCTTAATACGAAATCTGCAGAATCCACTAGCCTGGTCAGATGACAGCAGTGAGCAGTGAGAAGAAATTGAGAATCCCCTGAGAATCCTACTGCCCTTTGTCCAGTGAACCAGGAATGGAGGGAAGCAACACCCTCAGGGAAACCCTCTGGGGTAAAAAACCCTGGTCGATGTAGGAGGAGACTTGGCAAGCGCGTAGTCGCTTCAGAGGCTTCATGTCAGGATTCTAGGTGGTATTTTGGATCCAGTGATGGGTGTATGAAGCATCAGTCTCCCGAAAGACTTCTCAGATATGTTTCTGTGTAGCGTAAAGGATGGCTGTCTGTCTGCACGGGGTGGGTCCAATTCCTCTGTAGTCTGCACTGGAGTTAAAGGTAAACGGGAAACCTGCATGGATGAGTCGTATATCAAAGCTGACGTCGATCGTCTGGGATGAGTTAAGGATTTGAAGTCTTCGAAAAGGTGAGTCTTGGCAAGGAGAGACGTCAGAAAGGTTGTCTGTTCCAGAAATGGTGGCGTTTCTATAAAATGTGTAACAGTAGTTCTTAGTGGGATAGTGGGAGAAACTCTGGGGATATACGAACGGAGCGTCCTGCTGTAGAGTAGCGACGCATCGGACAGCGGAACCGCTGCCACTATATGTTGTCACGTGACCTTCTGCCGGTGTCCATTCCGTGCGTGAGAATCCAGCATCAACAACAGCTGAAACAAAGCAGGTACAAACAGCGGCCACCTTAGGAGGGGTCAGGAATAGAGAATGACATACTCTGCTGCGATGCCACAAAGACCAATGGCAGTAATGGGATGTAACAGTATGCCTCCCCCGCAGAGGCACTCAACCCGGTTAACCAGGATGAAACCGATAGAAACGGCAAATCAATTTGGGAGCATGAACTTCCGAAGCAGGCTCCCAAGACCTTTCAGCAGGTGAGTAACCTTTCCAGTCAATCAAAAACTGTAAATGACCCCTGTAATAGCGGGAATCACAAATGCCTGCCACCTCAAACTCGGGACCCAAAGGAGTAACAACAGGAGGCGGACGGACTGAGCATGTCCTCTGGAAGCGATCGGGTACATCCAACTTGATCTGGGATAGGTGGAAAACTTGGTGGATCCGGGACCTTGACAAGGGGAGACATAGACGTACAGCAGCCTCACCCACTAAACCGAGAATCCGGAATGGACCAAAGAACCTCAGAGACAATTTGGATGGAACCAGGTGACAAGGAAGAAAACGAGAAGCCAACCAAACTTTATCGCCCACAATAAGATTTAGAGCCAGTCTTCTCCGAATATCAGCGTAGTGTTTGGCCCGATCTTGAGCTGCCCGTAAGGCTAAGTGCGCTGAATGGTGACCCGTCATAATGTCAGAGAGAAGAGCATCCACTCCGGGACATTGAGTAGAAACAGGAGCAATGGTTGGAATAAATGAAGGATGAAACACGTAGGTACAATGAAAGGGATTAGTCTTTAGAGCAGAATGAGGCGCATTGTTGTAGGCAAACTCGGCCAGAGATAACAGTTCAACGCAATTGTCATGAGCGGAAGAGATGAAGCAGCGTAGATAAGTTTCCATCGTCTGATTTAATCGCTCAGTCTGGCCATTGGTCTGAGGATGATAACCAGAACTCAATGCTCTCTGAATTCCCAGTCGGTCACAAACCTTCTGCCAGAAACGTGAGGTATATTGAGGACCTCTGTCAGAGACAATAGTCGAGGGCAGGCCATGGCGAGCAAAGATCTCAGAGATGAAGATTCGGGGCATCTGATCTGCATTAGGAAGCTTGACTAAAGGGGTAAAGTGAGCCATTTTGGTAAAATAATCAATGGTAACCATAATGACAGTATGACACTCAGATGGAGGAAGATCCACAATAAAATCTGTGGAAATATGTTGCCACGGCTTATCAGGGATCGGCATCCGAGAAAGTAGTCCCAGAGGGGCTTGTTGTCATGATCTCTGCTTCCAAAAGATCAGGACTTGCCCGACTCCCTTGGAAGCAGACCCATAACCCCGGTTCCGAGTGCCAGCCAGTCCCAATTGGGACCTTTTGGACCCTGTCCTGGCGCCAGTGGCACCAGGCTCATAAAGATGCCCAGTCCCAGCGCTGGAAGCGCCGGGCTCATAATGCTTGGGTGGATTTACCTGCAGCAGACCATGCTGCTTACTTACCTGCCAGTTGAACCCCTGATCCTCTTCTGTTTGGGACTACTTTTCCTGTTGGGTGGGGCAGGAGCCACTCCCTAGGTTCAGAACACTGGAACTCTTCTGGGAAGCAGGAACTCTTTTCTTACCTAGGCGTGGCTGTGGAAGGAGACACCTAAGCACTACAGGAGGCTATTTAAACCACACCCGATGGATGAATCTTGCTTTGCGTTATTCTGCATTCTCTGCAGCAGAACGCTCATCGTGTCTTCTGCTTCTGATCCTGGGCCTAAGGGAACAAAGGCTTACCATCCTGGAATCCAGTCTTCAGCAGCACCTGTAAAGACAAAGAAAGAACAGGTTAGCACTACGGTCTTCAGTGGCAGCGCATCTCTTACCTGGTCCATCGGCTGTCACCAACGCCTCGCGCTGCATTCCGGCATCTGAAAGACAAAGGCTTACCTACTCTTCGCATGCTCCGGAGGTCTTCGCACTGCATTCCGGCATCTGAAAGACAAAAGCTTACCAGCTCTTCGCACGCTCCGGAGGCCTTCGGCGCTGCATCCCGCATCTGAAAGACAAAAGAAGGTGCGTTTAAAGACATTGGGCAACTTTATTACTCACGTGCCATTACTCCTTCCCACGCCGAATCCAGTGGGTATTCCAGCACCCTTCAGCTTCTCTAAAGCTCCGAACTTGTACCTGCAAGATAAAAGGGACAGTTAGTGCGCATCGTGAAGCAGGCTACAAGCGCTTACTTACGTGCTTCCAGGCGCTTCTATTCCTCACGCGGGTTCGATCCTCAACTCTCATCAGCCCGCCATCCGCCATCGCCGGAACCCTGCAAAACAAGAGATATCATTACAAAAGACTTTTAAGACATTTGAAGTGCCCAGAACTTACCGTTCGTGCAGTTAACGACGGACAGCAGTCCTCTGAGGTCAAGAGGCCTGCACCCTTATCCAGTGAAGAAACTGGTTACGGCACCCTGCCCCGAGGCAGATGGAGAGCTCGGCGTTCACTTACCTAAGGTGAGGGTGTTAACCTTTGGGGTTCTACAGGAGAAGAGAAAGGGAAGAGGAGAGAGGCACCCAATAACCCCAGTTCATTAATCCCATATTTTCTATCTGCAGACATTTTACTCTTCGAGTCAGACATACAGTGCACAGAGGTCCAGCCCAAAGAGCCAACCGTGTGTTACACATCACCTTTGAAGATACGGCATTCACCCAGTCAAGACAGGCGCCTCTGCGGGAATCAGGTGAGCGTTACACTTGTCTTGGGTTTTTGGATTGAAGACAAATAGCACAAGCCGAAAGATTCTCTCTAACATCGGACAGAAAAGAAGGCCACCAGAAGTGTCATTTAATTAAATCCAAAGTGGTACAAATCCCACGATGACCTGCCGCTTGGGAATCATGACACATTCTAAGTACTTCCTTCTGAAGATCTTCAGTTGGTATAAAAACCTGCTGTCCATGAAAGAAAACTCCTTTGTCCTGTATAAGTTGGTGAACAGGAGCTCGGTCCGCACAGGACTGTTGATGTTCCTGTTACACCATCCACTGGTCACCTTACGCGCACGAATACCCGTGCAGCCACTAAACCCTCCATCTCGGGTCCTGATCTGGCTTCCCCTTTTAACCTCATGTCCTCACTCCCTCAAGCAGCACGGCAGCTGCGGACCATGTTATACAACAAGAACACACAAGGGCATCCAACGGGCTATGGTCATACTCACCAGTTCCTTTCATTGCAACGTTGGCAGCTGCCCTGGCATCTTGGAGACAGTCGACGGAGGTGCCGGCTTTTTTCTTTGCTTCATCACGCCCCCCAGGAAGAGCCGGCAGCATTTTGGCAACTTGGGTCATGTGACAAGGAAACGTGCTACATCATCAGTCACGTGATGGGGTCATGTGACACTCCTAGGCCCCTTCAAAACCGGAGAGGGAACGCTCATTCAGTGCTTCACAGCTGACCCAATCAGGCACTGTTCGGCGTCTTCCTGTCTCCACATCTCGATTCTGGACTACGGACTGCTCTTCTTGGATTTCCCTGTCAAGCCCTCGGATTCTGTTTTGCTCTGCTGTTTCAGGACCTTTTGGACTGTGTTTTGGATTCCTCGGGATTACCCCTGGTTTCAACGAACTTGGCTGGCTTTTGACCTTGGAACTCTTAACGGACTGTTTTCGGATTTCCTCTCCTGTTACCTTTCGAAGTGCCCTCTCTATACAGGTTTTGCAGTGCCAAATTTCACAGCAATCTTCCAGTACTGCACCTACCCGCTGCCTCTCGCTCCACACTGCAGCCACACGGAACACCTCCATTTCATCTGTGCCCTTTCTGTCTCCAGACTCCTTTGTACCTTGGTAAGCCCTTGATATTTGTTACCCTGCTATTCAGTGAATTGTTTGCATTATACTAACCCACTGCTTGCTTTACAGCGGTCGAGGGGTCACTGGCGTTCCTGGTTCTTGGCGTTCTTCGGCACTCAAATAACTGTGGCCTCAAGGATTACTCAGGAAGTTATTTGTAACTTTCTGAGTGGAACTTGTGTACAGAGGCCCCATAATCTTCACGACCATCAAGTCATAACAGACTGTGAAGCCGACAGGTCGTCCAGATTATGGAGGTGTCAGGTGGGGACCCCGTGGCCGCTCTACTGCAAGCAGTTACTACCTTGAGGGCCGATATGGCCGCAGCCACCACGGCGATACACCACCGCCTTGACTCCCTCCAGAGTGCTTGCCATCCCCTACCTCCTGATTCCGAATTTGGGGACCCCACACCTCCAACCCCTGGTCCTTCTGCCACCCCTTCCATCATCACACCAGTAATAGCTACCACTCCTTTTCCTTTAGCACCCCCTGAGAGATTCCAGGGAGACCCCAGGAAAATTCATACATTTTTGAATCAATGTAAATTACATTTCCTTTGTAGACCTTCAGCATTCCCTGATGCACCTGCCAAGGCGGTGTTCTTGCTTTCCTATTTGTCTGGCGTCGCCACTAAATGGGCCAACCCATTACTTGAAAATGATCATCCAGCCCTTTATGACTTTGACCTTCTAGTGACTGAAATGTCTTGACACCAGACACAAAGCTCAATCCAGAGATTTGGAATTACTTGATCTCTCTCAGGGGAAAAGCTCCCTTATAGAATACAAAATACGATTCAACCAGTTAGTGGCAGAAACATCCTGGCCCGAAAACAAAAAAGCTGTGGTATTTTACAGAGGTCTAAGCGACTCCATTAAGGACGCTTTGACAGTGGTGCCGTTGCTTCCGACTCAGTACTCCGATCTGGTTGATTTAACACTCCAGTTAGACGCTCGACGCACCGAGCGCAAGTCAGAAGCCAGATTCTCAGGTACACAGTTGTCGGTTCCACCTGATGTAGCCAGCGAACCCATGCAAGTGGGTGGAATACGTAGCCCTATAACTATGACGGAACGGGAAAGGCGGAGAACCGACAACGCCTGCTTTTATTATGGACTTAATGGACATTACGTCAAGAATTGTCCACGTCGTCCAAAGCAAAAGAATCCGGGTTTTCTGACTGCTCGTCCCTGAATATGGGGGCCAGGACGAGTTCTCCACAGTCCCCCTCTTTCTCTCCTCCGGCATTTGGGCCTATTAGACCAGTCACAGTCCACGCCTTTCTAAAGCCTACTCCTGACCCAATGCACCCCTTTCAGATTATCATTGATTCCGGGGCCACTGGCTGCTTTATCGACATACAAATGGCTTATGCCTTGAACCTTCCACTAGTTACCAAGGAATATCCCAAGCCTGTACAGGCTGTGGATGGGACCCCCCTTGCTTCTGGACCTATTCGACAACAGACTGCTCCCCTGGAAGTAGTCATCCAGGAAACACATAGGGAAACGCTTGCCTTTGATCTCATAACCACCGCTCAGTTTGGTATCATTCTTGGCATCCCTTGGTTAAAGAAACACAACCCGCTTATCAATTGGGGTACTGGCCAGGTCTGTTTTGAATCAGAAGTATGCCAACATTTTTGTCTTATCGAGAGAGAGGAGGTAATCGATACACCTGCTGCAGCATTGGGTGCAGTAGCACATCTGACCCTGTCTGTGACTGATGAACACCATTCTTCCACTTCGCACATGGTTGGTGCTGTCTTTGCCAGCATACCCTCATTTTTTCACGAGTTTCTGTCAGTCTTCGACAAGGGCACCGCAGAGAGTTTACCTCCACACAGACCCTACGATTGCCCCATAGATCTGGTCCCTAACGCTCAGATCCCCAGGGGCCGAATCTATTCTCTATCACCAGTAGAGGACAAAGCCTTTCAAGAATACTTGCAGGAGGCATTACGCTTGAACCACATTCGGCCCTCCTCCTCGCCTGCTGCATGCCCTATCTTCTTTGTTCCAAAGAAAGAGGGGGATCTTCGCCCCTGTGTAGACTACCGGCGTTTGAACACCATCACTATCAAGGATAGATACCCCATACCTCTCATCTCTCCAGTCTTGGATAGATTAACACATGCCTCCATCTACACCAAATTAGATCTCCGGGGAGCATATAACTTGATACGTGTCTGCAAAGGGGATGAGTGGAAGATGGCGTTTTGCACCCGAGAGGGTTTATTTGAATACCTGGTGATGCCCTTCGGGTTGTGCAACGCCCCTGTCACCTTCCAGCGATTTATGAATGAGGTTTTTGGGAACATACTGGATAATTATGTGGTGGTCTATTTGGACGACATTCGGATCTTTTCCTCCTCTTTAGACGAACACGTCCTTCACGTCCGAGAAGTCCTATCCCGTCTGCGCAAGAATGCGCTATTTGCCGAGCCTGAGAAGTGCCCGTTTCATACCAAAGAAGTAGAATGTCTGGGATTCCACATTTCACCGGGTGGGTTGACTATGAATCCGTCTAAGGTGCGAGCTGTTTTGGAATGGCCGGTCCCAGTAAACTTGAAGTCCTTACAGTCTTTCCTGGGCTTTGCCAATTTTTATCGGCGCTTTATCCTTGGCTTTTCTACTATAGTGGCGCCATTAACTATGTTGACCAGCCCACGTGCTCCATTTATCTGGACCCCAGAACATTAGGCCGCTTTTGAGTCCTTAAAATCTGCATTTACCTCAGCTCCGGTCCTACAACACCCGGACCCGGAGTTGCCATTCGTTGTCGAGGCAGACACACCGTCTTTTGCCTTGGGAGCGGTATTGTCGCAGCCCTGCCCAACCTCTGGTCGTTTACACCCTGTAGCATACCATTCACGCAAGTTTACATCTACTGAGTCCCATTACACTGTTACCGAAAAGGAGCTCCTGATGATCAAAGACGCATTTCAGGTATGGAGGCATCATTTGATGGGGGCCAAACATCAAGTCACGGTTTTCACTGATCACAGGAATTTCCAAGACCTTGCATCCCTCAAACGCGTCAACAGTCATCAGATGCGCTGGCACTTATTCTTTGCAGCCTATGGCTTTGTTGTGAAACACCGCCCTGGTCTATCTCATGGTAAAGCAGATGCTCTATCCTGCTCTCCTGGAGGGGTGTTGCTTCCGGTCTTCCCAGAAACGGTGCTTCACCATGGGCATGTAGTATGCTTATGCACTCCTTCGCCTCCTCTGTTGTTAGCCATACGCACATGGGTTTCCCAACATCCACAGCAGTTAGCAGAATGGGATCCCGTTTATCACGATGGCCTGCCTTTTGTTCACAACAGATTGTTCTTACCCACGAGTGACACTCGAAATTTAGCTATGGAATGGTCTCATGATGCTGCCATCCATGGCCACCCAGGGCAACAGCGTACTCTGGACCTACTTAAACGCTGGTACTGGTGACCTTCGATGCGGCACGATGTTGAGAACTATGTCAACACATGCTCAGTGTGTGCCCAGTGTAAGTCCCGTAGGGGCTGCCCCTTGGGTCTTCTACAGTTCATGCTGATTCCCCCTAGACCCTGTCATACCCTTACAATGGATTTTGTGACTGATCTCCTGCGTTCACAGGGTTATGATATGGTGTGGGTTGTAGTGGACGCATACACGAAAATGGCTCGCTTTATTCCTTGTTCTGGTATACCCTCTGCAACTACATTGGCAAGCCTGTTTTTCAAGTCCATTTTTTGTTTATTCGGGCTCCCTACGGTCTTGGATTCTGACAGAGGTTCCCAATTCACGTCAAGTTTTGGCGTGCGCTCACCAAATTATTGGGTATTGATGCACGATTCTCCTCTGCTTACCATCCGGAAACCGACGGCCAGACGGAAAGGGTAAATCAGACCATGGAACAATACTTACGCTGTCCTTCACTACAACATCAGAAATCATGGGTACACCTGCAACACCTCGCTGAATTCGCCCATAACAACTCCTTGCACTCCTCCACTGGCTTCTCCCCATTCTACTTCCTCTATGGCCAACACCCCCGTACATTGCCCATTCCCGATTATGCATCCTCTTGTGCTCCTGTTGCCTCGTCTTGTGTTCGCAACTTGGCCACGGTTCATGCCCAGACTCTTGCCCATTTGCGGGAAGCCCAGTTGGCCATGAAAGCTTCAGCCGATAGAAAACGAGTTGCTGCTCCTACTTACCGTGTGGGGGGCTGAGTTTGGCTGTCATCCCGCTATCTACATTTGACTGCCTTTCACAAGTTACTTCCGAGGTTTGTTGGTCCTTTTCGGGTGTCTGGTGTCCTCAGTCCGGTTGCTTACTGCCTATCTCTTCCTTCAGCCTGGAGGGTCCACTCGGTCTTTCATACTTCCCTCCTGAAACCATGCCCTGGTCCTATGCATCTGGTCTCTCGCCCTACCCCTGTGTCACTGGATGACCCTGATGTTTATGAGGTTGGGGGTATGTTGGGCTCTTGTTTCTTCAGGGGTCGGCTCCAGTACCTCGTGGATTGGTTGGGTTACAGTCCTGAGGAGCGCTCTTGGTTTCCTGCTTGCCCACGAGGTCGTGGGCCTTTGGGAGGGGGCTCTGTTACACCATCCACTGGTCACCTTACGCGCATGAATACCCGTGCAGCCATTAAACCCTCCATCTCAGGTCCTGATCTGCCTTCCCCTTCTAACCTCATGTCCTCACTCCCTCAAGCAGCACGGCAGCTGCGGACCATGTTATACAACAAGAACACACAAGGGCATCCAACGGGCTATAGTCATACCCACCCGTTCCTTTCATTGCAATGTTGGCAGCTGCCCTGGCGTCTTGGAGACAGTCGATGGAGACGCCGGCTTTTTTCTTTGCTTCATCACGCCCCCAGGAAGACCCGGCAGCGTTTTGACAACTTGGGTCATGTGACAAGGAGACGTGCTACATCATCAGTCACGTGATGGGGTCATGTGACACTCCTAGGCCCCTTTAAAACCGGAGAGGGAACACTCATTCAGTGCTTCACAGCTGACCCAATCAGGCACTGTTCAGCGTCTTCCTGTCTCCACATCTCGATTCTGGACTACGGACTGCTCTTCTTGGATTTCCCTGTCAAGCCCTCGGATACTGTTTTGCTCCGCTGTTTCAGGACCTTTTGGACTGTGTTTTGGATTCCTTCGGATTACCCCTGGTTTCAACGCACTTGGCTGGCTTTTGACCTTGGAACTCTTAACGGACTGTTTTCGGATTTCCTCTCCTGTTACCTTTCGAAGTCCCCTCTCTATACAGGTTTTGCAGTGCCAAATTTCACAGCAATCTTCCAGTACTGCGCCTACCCGCTGCCTCTCGCTCCACACTGCAGCCACACGGAACACCTCCATTTCATCTGTGCCCTTTCTGTCTCCAGACTCCTTTGTACCTTGGTAAGCCCTTGATATTTGTTACCCTGCTATTCAGTGAATTGTTTGCCATTATACTAACCCATTGCTTGCTTTACAGCGGTCGAGGGGTCACCGGTGTTCCTGGTTCCTGGCGTTCTTCGGCACTCAAATAACTGTGGCCTCAAGGATCGCTCAGGAAGTTATTTGTACCTTTCTGAGTGGAACTTGTGGACAGAGGCCCCATAATCTTCACGACCATCAAGTCATAACAGTTCTGCAGTAACCTGTGTTATCTTAAGTAGAAAGTCAGAGATGGCAAAGATAAAACGGGCTCTAGGAAATAGCCTTTCGGAACAAAACGTGGGAGTAGAATGTTCTTTGCGTGAAAGAGCGTCAGCCCTGAGATTTTGTCTTCCAGGAAGAAAGGTAAACAAAATTCTGTAAGGCAGAAAGAAATGCGCCCAGCGAGCTTGACGACTATTGGAAGTCTGAGCGTATTGCAAGACTTTGAGGTTCTGATGATCCCTCCTAACAACGATCTGGTGAGGTGAACCCAATAGTAGGTGTCTCCATTCTTCGAAACAGCGTTGTATGGCCAGGAGTTCTTTCTCCAGGACGGAGTAGTTAATTTCAGATGGAGTGAAAGTCTTAGGAAGTTAAGCAACGGGAGATTCCCTTCCAGGACCAGTTTCCTGTAACAGAACAGCCCCAAGTGCATAATGAGAGGCATCCGTCTCCAAAATGAAAGGCTTGTGTTGATCAGGTGAGACCAGTATGGGAGCAGACGTAAATAGATGCTTCAGCCTCTCAAAGGCCTCCTGTGCCAAATGATCCCAGGCAAATTGAACACCTTTTTTTAGTAATCGAGTAATAGGAAAAAGTAATTCTGAGAATCCGGGAATTAATTTACGATAGAAATTGGCAAACCCAATGAATCGTTGTATTTCCTTGATGTTAGATGGATTCGGCCATTCTAATACTGCTGAAACCTTCCTTGGATCCATGGAGACTCCATGAGCAGAGAGAACGAACCTGAGATAAGTGGCTTTGGTTTGGTGGAATTCGCACTTTTAAACCTTACAAAATAGCTGATTAGCTTGTAGTCTATTTAACACTAATGACACGTGTCGGATGTGTTCAGTTAAGATTGATGAAAAGATCAATATGTCATCCAAGTAAATGACAACATAGTGCAACTGCACATCTGCGAAAAGGTGGTCCATAAAACGTTAGAATATTGCTGGAGCATTGGAAAGGCCAAAGGGCATATCGCGTTATTCAAAATGCCCAAAGGGCGTACGGAAGGCAGTCTTCCATTCATCCCCTGGAGCAAGCTAGATAAGATGATAAGCGCCTCGAAGATCTAATTTGGTATGGATGGTACCTCCGCGCACAGCCTCCAGGATGTTGGGAATCAAAGGCATTGGGTATTTATCAGCCACGATTATCTTGTTGAGACCCCTGTAGTCAATACAAGGACGTAATTAGTTTGAATCTTTTTTCTTTGCAAAATATAGAGAAGCTCCAGCCGGAGAGGTGGACTCGGTTATCAGACCATTCTGCAGATTAGATTGTAAATAGTCCTTCAGAACCTCCTTCTCTCGTTGAGAAAGCATATACATGCGCCCAAAAGGTATGGGTTGATCTGGAAGGAGTTTGATATGACAATCATCACTTCGATGAGGAGGGAGTCTTGAGAACTGGGGATTGGAAAATACAGTAGAATATTCAGAGTAGCAATACAGAATCTGATTTACATTACTAACTGTTGTGACAGTTGTAGGATGAGAAATGATAGGAGATACATGTACACCCACGGACTGATGGGACAGGCAGTGAGAAACACAATATCCGGAACCCAAAAAAGGGTACCGGCCGACCAATTGATGTAGGGGTTGTGTAAACGCAACCACGGTAACCCAAGGATAATAGGAAAGTGAGCAACCTTTATCAAATCAAATCTCAGAGTTTCTTTGTGTGACGTGATAGTACATGTGAGAGGAATAGTCTGTTTGCGGATAGGTCCTGAACTCAAAGGGTTTCCGTCTACTCCTTGAATGGGAGTAACAATGGATTTACGAGTTCGTCCAATCCCCTTCTCCTCTGCTCATTTGTCGTCAATAAAATTGCCGGCCGCTCCACAGTCTATCAAGGCAGGAATTCCACAGAGTTCCTTATCTTGGAACATAAAACTGAGTTTGACAACAACCATGGAATGATCGACCAAATGGGTAGTATGTGAATTATTTAGGGTTGAGGAGGAACCATTCCTAGAGACCCAAGCCGTGCTACCCCTTGCAGCTGATTCCAGGAGTTTCCCGAATTCTTGACCCCGGATCGTCGGGGCGGTACCACGGTACAATCCCTTAAAACATGCCCGGACGATCCGCAATACATGAACAATCCTTGAGTCTTGCGGCATTCTCTTTCCGCAGCTGAAAACGGCCCTCTAGCCGTGCCCAACTGCATCGGTTCTTCCATGGAAACCGAACGAACAGGAGGAATTAAAGTCTCAGAGCGGGATGGGTAACATCTTTTCTTTTTACGTTCATGAGAACGTTCCTGAATCCGATAATCCATCTGCATGGTTACCGTGATCATATCGGCCATATTTGCCAGACTGGGAACTCTAGACACTTCATCTTTGAGCTCTTCAGTGAGACCGCGCCTAAAAAGAGTAAGTAGAGCATCAGCAGGCCAGGCGGTCTCCGAAGACAGCTGCTTAAATCGAGTGATATAAGACATCTTGTGACCCTTGTCGGAGATCAAGAAGCCGTTCTTGGGAAGCCAAAGGAAATCTTGTGTCTGTTGAACATAGACTTTAAACTATTCACAAATGCTGGGTAAGAGTCCAGGACAGGATTCCCTGACGTAACTAGGGGAGTATCCCAAGCTAGGGCAGGTCCAGTCATGTGGGAGATTAGGAATCCTACTTTATCCTTGTCAGAAGTGAAGTATCAGGGATTAAAGGTAAACTGTATAGTACAACTATCCAAGAATTATTTTAATTTGTGCAGTTCCTCGTCGAACTTGCCAGTGGGCAATGCCGAAGGAGGTACCTCTGGAATCGTCGAACTTGCCAGTGGGCAATGCCGAAGGAGGTACCTCTGGAATCACTCGAGCTACTTGTTGCCGAAGCTGAGCGTTTTCTTGTTTAAGACCCTGTACTTCATGAGACAAGGCTTGCATGGCTGACATCAGCTGTTGCATCTGTTGTTCCATGGCTTCTGCCTATTTCGTTCTTTTTTCTGGGCGTCGCTATCTGTAATAACTGTAGACTATTGATCTGAATATGCCTCAATACGAAATCTGCAGAATCCACTAACCTGGTCAGATGGCAGCAGTGAGCAGTGAGAAGAAATTGAGAATCCCCCTGAGAATCCTACTGCCCTCCATCCGGTGAACCAGGAACAGAGGGAAGCAACACCTCCAGGGAAACCTTTTGGGTTAAAAAACCTTGGTCGATGTAGGAGGAGACTTGGCAAGCACGTAGTCGCTTCAGAGGCTTCGTGTCAGGATTCTAGGTGGTATTTCGGATCCAGTGATGGGTGTATGAAGCATCAGTCTCCCGAAACACTCATCAGATATGTTTCTGTATAGCATAAGGGATGGCTGTCTGTCTGCAAAGGGGTGGGTCCAATTCCTCTGTAGTCTGCACTGTAGTTACAGGTAAACGGGAAACCTGCATGGATGAGTCGTATATCAAAGCTGACCTCGATCGTCTGGGATGAGTTAAGGATTTGAAGTCTTCGAAAGGTGAGTCTTGGCAAGGAGAGACGTCGGAAGCTTGTCTGTTCCAGAAATGGGGGCGTTTCTATGAAATGTGTAGCGATAGTTCTTAGCTGGAAAGCGGGAGAAACTGCAGGGATATACGAACGGAGCGTCCTGTTGTAGAGTAGCGACACATCGGACAGCTGGACCGCTGCCACTATATGTTGTCACGTGACCTTCTGCCGGTGTCCATTCCGTGCGTGAGAATCCAGCATCAACAACAGCTGAAACGAAGCAGGTATGAACAGCGCCCATTTTAGGAGGAGTCAGGAATAGAGAATGACATACTCTGCTGAGATGCCACAAAGACCAATGGCTGATATGGGATGTAACACCTCTTCTGTTTTCCACATTCAATACTTTAACATCTTTCCACTTCACACCAGGGGAATGAGCCATCCCTTTTGAATTCCTCCACTTGTTACACTTGCTATTTATTTATTTATCTTAATTTTTTAAAAGTGTTCAGTTTATTACACACTTTTACCTAAAAACAATTGAACTCATTTGATTTGTCAGCAGTTAATTAATAGTGCATTTGTCTTTTGCATGTAAACGACACATAGCACCTCAAATTTCTTCAGATAGTGTTGTTGAGTCTACAATATTTCTGTTATAAAATTAGTTACCGCAAATATCAACCTAAAATCATGTCCTCCATGACGACGTTTCCACCATTATTCTGCACATAGATGGCCATTTTCCGTGATTAAGTCAGCTGTATGTTTAGTTCTTTCAGATCTTGAGCTACGACAAAAGAACATCAGATGCTGTAGAGATTCTTAATGCTCTTTGCAGAATCTACAGGCGTCGTGTGTTGGTGTCATGTCTTGCAAAAAGAATGTCTTTTGTTGGGGGAGGGTGGGGTGTTCAACCGGAATCAGAGAAACAAGTTTCTGTGGTGTGTACTTGGGAATTTTATTAGGTACTTCGGAATGGTATTTAGGAACCTACTAGGTTTTTTTTATATGAGAGTTGATGTTATGATTTTTTGCCTTTTTTTCTGTTTCTTCCCAATCAAGGCACCATCATTTTTTTTTATCTCTTCTGGGTTGTTCACAATAGACGATTCAGTTACATTAATGTTTGCTAGCACTTCCTTGCACGTTGTTGTCCATAGCTTCAAGATCCAGTCTGTGGTTTGTCCCATTTCCGTCAGGATGTTGAACTGTATTGTACTGTTACTCATTATCATTTTCCGGAACAGACACAAAGAATTCCACACTACTCATATGTAGAACGATAATAGGCCCAGTGCGTACCTTATGGCAGCTATGGGTAAACAATTGGGTAGGCCCAAGATCTTTTTCCAGAAGGAGCCCTCTAGTAAGTTCCATGTTTCCCACGATGTAGATAGCATAGTCTCAGCGCTGTATGTTAAGATAGGAGTGACTTTTTGCCTATAGAATTTAATAACAGGGATTAATGAAAAATTCCCATATTTCTTCTGTGGGATTGGCCCATGGGCTCTCGAATTGTTTGTTTTCCATTTGTGATCTGTTATTCGGGGTGCGTCATCCATGTTTGAATTAACGCAAAGTCCTAAGTATGTGGCTTTCCTTACCACTCAGACTGGCTGTTTCGCCATGTGCCACTTGTATGTTTGTTTTTTTGTTTTTCTGTCATGTATGTTTCGTAGAATTAAGATTTCCGATTTTTCTACATTGATTTTTAGGCAATTTTGTCCAACATAGCCTTGTAAGTATGGAAGGCTTTGCTGTAGCCCTATTGGGGTCTGATCTAGAATTACTAAATCATCAGCATAGACCATCGAGCTAATGGGTGTGCCATTTAATTTTGGTGACACACTGATGGCAAGTTTAGAGTATCTTTCAAATCAGAGATGAATAGGCTGAATAGGGCTGATGCTAGATGTTTTGATCTCTTTTGTTAGCAGTCCTGCTGCGTTTAGTTGTCTTTGAATAGTTGTTTCTTCGTGCAGAGCCATGATTGCTGATAGTCAATCAGTCATCTTACTCCATAAGAGGTCTTGGTTGACACTATCAAATGCTTGCTGTAGGTCTATGAAGGTGAGCAACAGGGGTCTTCTATTCTTTATGCTTCTTAATTTCAGCACATTGAGAAGGAAAAGGTTCACATTACAGTTTACACCCTTAACAAATCCAGTTTGCCGGACGTCCGAGGTTCCAGAATCTAATGTCCATTTGTTCAATCATTTTAGGATCTGTGAAGCACGTCCAGAAGGTCGAGTGCATGATGTTTATTTGGGTTTGTCCGCTCACCCTTCTTAAATATTGTGACCAATACTGAGCATTTCCATGAGGGCGGGACTTGAGCTTTCCTCTTTATCTGGGAGAATATAATGGAACAAAATTCTGTCCAGGTTTCCAGATTAGTTTTTAGAATGTAGTTTGATAGCCCATCAGGCCCCGGCGCACTCCAGCTGCATACCCTGTTGATTAGGGTCAGTATTTCGCCCTTCTCAAATGGAATGGACCATGATTTTAGCTTCTTCTTGTTCACGTCATCTCCCTTTGCTGGGGGAGCGGCGTATAGGTCATTGTAATGACGGATCCAAGTTTCTTCTGGACAGTATCTTGTGTTGCATTCATGTTGTTTATATTTTCCCAAATCTTTCTTCAGTTATTTCCCAGAATACTCTTGAGCATTGATTTGCCATCATTTTGAGTCATGATGCACTCATGAGAAATGACCCAGTTCCAGTAGTGTTGTTTCCGGCTCTTACAGCTTTCAGCTCTTATCAGTTTTGCCAATTCTCGCAGCTGTTGTAGATCTTTTCGCAGCCTTTTTTTGCTCTTGGTCAAAAAAGTGTTTTCGCTTAAAATTGGGCTTTTTTCCAATGATTCTTTTTACTCTGTAGTCTTTGAGAATTGGTCTGTAATCTGTCGCTCAATCATCAGATGTAATCAGTCTCTGTAGCTTTCTGTCAATGTTGGGACATCGCTTGGCACAATCTGTATTCTGTTTCTTCCTGGTGCCACCTCAATTGTTTTTCACCAGCATTTTTGTTTGTCTTTGAATGGTCTAGACCATATTCATTTTATCATTTTGTGGTCGCTTGATTTTTTCCTGACCACTTCAAGGGACTTAATTTTGTGTAAAATGTCAATGGACACAAACAAATAATCCAAGTTATTTTCTCATAAGGCTTCGATACCAGGTGGGGGCACCAGGGATATTAACTGGGGTGTTGCCATTTAACATGTGCATATGTTTTCTTGCATGGTTTGGAACCAGGAAATTGATCTACCTTTTTGGGTTTTGGCAGTATTTTGCCAGGGTGTTGGAATCATGTCGTTATATATGAGACAGTCTGTGTTTAAATCTCCACAGATTTATATTCCATGATCCATTTGTCAATCACATTTGTGACCTGTTCAGCAAAGTCTGATGTCCTGTTGTCAGCTGGATTCCAGTATAAATTGATCGGTACCAGCCAACCGCTTTCCAGAATATTGTGAAATTTGACTTCTATTAAAAATGATTGAATGTACAAATTGGGATTATATGATTTTTGTTACTGTGAAGCCTGCTCCATTATTTATGATTGTCAACAATCCTGATTTCGGCTGGCCTTTCACTCCCTAACTCGCTGTATTTAAGTGTACTGAACAACCGTCCACACTTGGGGATCCTCTCAACAAGGTCTCTTGCATGCGTAAGATTTCAAATTTGTTTTCGGCGTGGTCTGTATTGTTGAACAAGTGATTAAATCCCCTTGTATTCCAAGAGAGAACTGTGACTTCGTCCTTAATTTGCTGTTCATTTTTATGGCGGGTTGAGAGGGCCTTGGCGAGCCATCGCCAAGATTCATTGTTGTCTACTTTTGTTCTTTTTTGGGGGGTTTCCCATGTAGGTCTTTGTACTCTGCTCTTGGTATTAAAGGATACTTTAAGAGGATATGAGTCACTAGTACTGGTAGACAGAAGTTGTACTGCGGATTTAGATGGATTTGCTGAGTGCTTTGAATTCATCCTAGTGGACATTTTCAATGTAGATACTTGATCACTTGTTTTTCTTTTCTTTGGTGTATGCCTTCCTGCTCCATTGTGCTTCTTTTATTCTCTGTGATGTCGAAGCCCATGGTCCTTAGTGTTGTGGAGGCTTTTAGAAGGTGATTGTAAACTAGAGCAGAGGGGACATGGAGGCATACACAGTCACGTCTCTCCTCGTCACAGAACTCTACAACTTTGATGTCTAATGATGTAATAGCGGTGAGCTCTGATACGTGATGAAATAATCAGAGGATGTTCTTTCGATTTAGCGTTAAACCGTCTTCTGTATTTAAAATATATTTGAGTATTAGCCGATTTGAGCTGTACAGCAATTCAGTTTTTCTTTTGCTGTTGATTTTTAAACGTGTTTTGAACTTCTGATTTGTGGTTGGCACAATATGATTTTTTCTGAATTTTCCCTATCTGTCTAACTTGCGTTGGTTTCTGTCCCTGAAAGTTCTTTTTGGTTTTTTGATAGGCTCTCTTCTTCGCCAAGGTCAGGAATGGTGATTTATTTTGGTTGCGGTCCTGACTGAGGGCTAGTGAATACACTGTTTGGTAACTCATTCAATGAAGATAGAGTTGGGTTGCTTCTCGCCGAGTTTATAGTGATGTTTTCATTGTCATAGACCGATAGGTATAATAATTTCTGGTCGATGTCACTAGTTGTCATTGACTCTGTGCCTATTTGTGCAGCTTCTTTATGAGAAGCCTGGTTTGGAGTGACTTGTTTGGGTATTGTGTTTTTTAAGGGTTGTAAAGTCGAAGCTGTCACTTCGAACCTTAGATTTCTCATTAAATTCCTCAAGTCATACGATTTAATTCTCCTCACAGAAGCTACATTTTTTATTTTTTTCCTGTTAGGTTGCAGGTTTCACAGAGTGTTTTTGCTTTTGCTTAAAATGAAAGATTGAAAGGTTTTGCTCTTTCTGTGGCAATCCTTTTACTCGTTCCTCAGAGGTCAAATCAGGGGGATTTGTATCATCTTTTACCTCTGATATTTCATCTGCTGTGGGTGGTTTAGACAAACCATTTCCATTCAAGGTTATAAGTGGAATGTTGTTTAGTTGTTGGCCGTGTTGCTGGGTCAATTGCACACTCGTGGATGCACAGACTGAAGGCTCCTGAGTGGAGACAACAGGCTCCTGGTTACAGAAAACAGCAGCAAAGTGAAATCCCAGGCGAAGATCGGCAAGTGTTTCATCAGGGTACACACTTAGTTTTGTTGGTTCATCTTTAGTTAAGCCAAGCAGGAGTTTCTTTTTCTTCACTGACCTCTTTCAGTAGCAACATTAGGTTGTTCCCGATGTTCGCTTCAGCGTCTCGGTGTTGAACCCATCTTTCTTTTTTGATGTCTATGAACAACTCAACATAGATTAATTTGGAATTCATCATGGCCATTTAGGTCAATTAGTCTTTGAAGTTATCATTGATGGCCTCATATAGTTTTAAGAATTGGGCGAGAGAAATGGTGAGTGATGACATTAAGGCCCTTATTCACAGAGCGTTTTCCACTGGGCTTTTGTCAGTATAAAACGCTTCTGTGAATTAGGCCCTAAGAGTGCTTGAGTGCTGGCGCTATCTTGTTGACTTTGGGTTAGCAAGGGTTCAGAGAAATTCGGTTCTCTTCTCTGAAACTTATGGACTTTATTTGTCTTTTATGATCTCTTTTTGTGGATGATTGTAATGGATCCGGTTCAGGTGCTTGTGATTCACTTGGTCTGCATACATGGTGACAGGGAGGATTTTCTTCAACATTAATGTCTGTTGGTGTTTGATTCAGAGACTGGTCATTCATCCTCCTTCTGTTTGTCGGAGTTGCAGATGTCAGAGAGGGGGCTGAGCAGGTCTCTTGATCTTTGCCCATGAAAACTCTAGATATGAGTTTTATGTTTGTCTCTAAGTCTAGTCTGGCTAGTTCGTCTTTCTATAATGAATTTGCATTCAGAGCATCAATAGTTAGTTTGGTTGCAGGCTGCGATTTGTCCCCTGGTTTTTTACTGGTGCCCGCTTGCATCTGGGTTGAAAGTGTTTTATTAGCTGATTCGACTGTTAGCATGCTTATGGCAGGCTTTCCTCTACCTTCTTTAGTGTGCCCGTGCTCCCGCGAGTGGAAGGAACACATTGCATTTCACCCATAGCAGCGGCCAGCAGATCTGAATCAGACACCTCACCATCTGTTTGGGAGGTGGGACGATTGTTTTGATCAATCACTAAGGCTTGTTTGAAGCACCCAGGAGGGCTTTGGAGAGATTTCAAGCTTGAAGCGAAGAATCTTCTGCCTCCCATAGGACAGTAGAAACGAGGAGCTGATATCCTGCTAGCTGTTTTCGGGAACCGGAAAAGAAAGAAGTGTTCACAAAATGAAAAGTTAGGATGGTATAGCTGGGGTCTCCCTTCCTGCATTTTCTAGCATGGGACAACGCAGGACTTCTGAGCAATACACAACTGAGCTTCTCCAGCACAAGCTTATAGTTTGTTTCCAAAATATCAGGGCCTTCTGTGGCCAAGTCTTTTTCACACACAAAGTCTCTTGTCTCAGAGGACCTGATATGCCATAAACAACAAAAACAAAAGTTCCTTACAGTAATCTTTAAGTCGGGTGTTTTCGCTTCACTCTTGGATCCCCCTCAACTGGACTGCAATCCTTTTGCAATGTTGGCCTCCCTTAGTCTGGTTCACTACGGCCTTTCATTCAAAACATCAGCAACTTGCAATATTCAAGAGTCTCAATATCTTTTTAAACAACCTTTCATTGTGGACGTCCCTCAGCCGGGTTCACTCTTGTCAACACAATGTTCACAGGGTTGTTATGCTTTACCCCAACTTGCAGACATCCCTCAGCCGGGTTTACATTTGCCAGATGCACAATTCACGTTGCTTTATCACAAATGCAGGATTCACTTCTCTTAGCTTCTCTCCTTGGCATTCCTCCGTCGGGTTCACATGGCCATTCTAAAACAGTTCATGATTATATCATCTCATCAGAAAAAGCGGGGTTTCCTTCCCCTAGCTTTATTTTGGGATCCCTCCATCGGGTTCAC
This sequence comes from Ambystoma mexicanum, assembly GCF_040938575.1. Taxonomy (NCBI): domain Eukaryota; kingdom Metazoa; phylum Chordata; class Amphibia; order Caudata; family Ambystomatidae; genus Ambystoma; species Ambystoma mexicanum. The sequence continues at coordinate 1,053,832,198 of NC_090931.1, read as the reverse complement.
ACTTGCCTCAGTTCACAGTTTCGCAATCTTCTCAGAAATCAGGGATTCCCTTCTCCTAGCTTTCTTCCAGCATCCTTCCGTCGGGTTCACACTTGCCACAGTTCACTAGACACCCTAGATTCTTTTCCTACCTAGGTCTGGGTCTTAGCCGGCTTTATATACTTCTATTCACACAAGGTTCTCAAGGTTGCACCCCAATTCGTAGGCATCCCTCAGTCGGGTTCACGTTTGCCTTAAACACAGTTCACTTGGTATCCACAACGTGTCAAACTGTACTTTCAACTGTATAAGGGCTTTTCACAAGACCTTTGTATGACTACTTTGACCTCTTACGTCGGGCTCTACTATGGCCCTCTGGTATCGGTAGTTTCAACAAAAATGGGACCAGTCAGAGTCTTTTTAATGAGCGCACAAGTGGCTCCGGACCACTCTGGAGCTGGTCTTTCCCTGGGCTTTTAAAGGTTCAGTAATACACAAGTTCTTTGTTCACATCAGGTTGCTGCTTGCAATCTTCGCTCAGCACAGTTCGTTTTACTATCGGTTCTTCCACCGACTCAGCGGCTGTGATGAACTGCTAGGTGTGTCTTGTCTCTGGAGTCAAGGACGGTAGCACGGTAACAAGCGCCTCTCCCCGCCTTGGTTATCAGTGTGGCAGGGCCTTGTGCACCGTTGACATCTGTTACACAGCACGCTAGCTGTAATCCGCTGTCTTATGATTCCTTCCAAGGAGGTTTCACAGGTCTGGGTCGAAAAGGGCAAGGGCACGTCCCTCCTTGTCTTCCTTTTGGTTCTCAGTGCCTTTCTCCTCCTTTTGAACTGCCGTCCTGGAATAGCTGGCTTCTCGTGCAGTTTGCCATGCTCAATATGCGTTTTCGTGCGCTGCCTTTTATCCCTGTTGGGAAGAGAAAGAGCCGTCATGTGTCCGTAATTATTTTCAATTGCCTGACTCTGCCTAACCCTTGTGTTGGGACATGTCAGGTAAATGGCTCTGGTGTTAGTCCGTTGTCTTTCACCATGTAAGAAAGTGTTCATGTTGAAAAGGGGGGAATTAGAGTTTGGTATGGTTTATGAAATGAGCACGAGGGATTGTGGGAACGGTAGTGTTTTCTCAGAGGGATGTGGAGAAGAATGACCGGGAGTACTCGGGTAGGCAACAGGAAAACAGGGAGCCTGGGAGATGTGGTTTACCACGGTATTGGGGTTTGGGTTCCTAATGGATTTACCACAGGCGGAGGGGTTGTTAGCTTCTGGTGAAGGAGATTCATTAGGTGGAGGGGCGGTTGATCTGAAACTGCCTAAAAAAGCCTCAGAGGCTTCATCCTACTCTTCTTCTCCCTTGATGTAATACCACGCCTCACCTTGGGCATTCCCCCGAGCACAACCTCGGGTTCCCCTACCCAGGTGGTCCTCCCTCGCTCTTCTACACCCAGGGTTGGGAGCGCCAGCCCTTCCCTGGCCACCTGAATAAGGGATTCTCAAGGTCTTCCTGGGAGAATACTCGCAGGTTTCTCACAGGATAGAGGGAGGAGAGAGAAGGTGGGAGGTGGGTGGAGCAGATGACAGAGACGACAAGATGTCAAGCGTTTGGGAGGGAAAGTGGGAGGCCCCTGCTGAGCATGAGGCCTGGGAGAGAGTAGGAGGAGAAGTGGAGACTGCAGTAGGATTGGCGAATTCCTTGCAGATTTTAAAGAGTCCAGCAGTGTTATTGCTGGCTCTAGATATGCGAGCTTGGACATGAGCTCTTTTCTTGGGGCAGATGGAAAGACGGTATGGCCTTTGGAGTAGGGAGCAGGCCAGTTTGTCAGGGGATGAGCTAGATGTCTGCCACTTCCGCTTTGCCAGTCTGTTATAAATTCTTTATTCAACATTACGTTGTGAGGTACAAGACAATCATACAAAAATACATTAAATTTCAAAAACAAAATGCATATATTCTAAAATCCTATGAGATTTTCCAATTGTTCGAGGCTAATACTTTTTTACATAGCCTCTAACATACCGCCAGTTTATTTATTTAGTATTAATTCACCGGTTGGTATTTTCTTCCAAAACTCGGTTTTAAAATAGCATTTGTGTTCGCCTCTGTAACTCCAAACCAAAGGTCGAGCCTTTGTTCCACTTTTTGGCGGGTTTCTCCACAGAAGCCTCCAAAAGTGGTACCACTCTGTTTGGGTACCACAGGGGGCGTGGGAGGGGGTTTAGGCACCCTGGACTGAGTTGCCTTGGCAACTCAAGTCGCACTTCTTGACAGCTAGGCTGAGTGAATAGGGGTGTGCTGCATAAAAGCATAGCTTTTGGGACTGGAACTTCAGAAGTCGCCACAGGACCTGTAAATCCGACCAGGGAGAAGCTGAGCTGACCTGCTACGACGACACCACCGGTGGAGCCCTGCTGAACCGACTCACCACTTCCCAATGACAGAGGAGATCTCCCTGCTGGAGAGTCTTCTTCCCTTGACTGGTGGGCACAACCAGTTTACCTTCTTTTCTCGCATCCCAGGACGTCTTGTGGTCGAATTGCCCGTGCCAAGCACCCCGGCAACCGGATAGCCACTTACCACTGGACCGCGAATAAAAGGACTGCTCCTTTTAATTGAGAACTCCGCGGCTGGTTTCTTCCCTGGCAGTGCAACGGACTCCTGTTTTCCTCCCCGACGAGATCCTCTCTTCCCCCGGACGAAGCACCGACTTGCATCCGCTGCCCGGAACAACTGCCCCCGCTGGAGCGTTCTCACCATTTGAAGGTACCGTGTCTGACAGGCCTCTCTTTCTAAAGATTGCTACAAGGTAACAATAATCCCTTAACCTTCTGGACAGGGCTAGCCGCCTTGACCATCTAACTGGCCCCTTTCTGTTGATCCAACTCCTTCTGAAACTATTGCGAGACTTTTGGGCACTTTTAACCGTGTGACCTTGGGCACATTTCGACCGGAGCCTCTTAAAGTGGGTCCGGCCTTGTTAACTTTGACCTTACAGTTTTAACCTGCCTTTCTCTCCTACTGTGTTCGTCGTCCGAAAGTGTTGGGATCTGTTTCTATCTTTGCTCTGCCTTTCCCTCCCTCTTAAACCGATTTATTAGAGTGCCATCTTCGTTAAGCGCTCACCGCTGTCTGAAAATAAGTGTTGCGTTACTTAAGACTTGTCTAATAATCGTTGAAGGGAGTGTATATCTGTTAGTGACTGTGTTTTTGAACTGCTTGATATTAGTGCCAGTGTGTTTAACTAGATGTGTTTTGAAATAAATAATTATATCTCGTTTACACCAAGCTCTGGTCAGTGTTTGCTTGTTCTACTGTGTTCTATTGACCTATTGTGAATACTCTGTATACTGCCTAACTCTTCTTGAGAGAAGTCTGACTGCTCAGCCACAGCTACCAGGTAAATCTGGGTGGTACAGACTGCTACCAATTGGGTTTACTGCCAACCACCTGTAGTCTTAAATCTTTTGCAGTGGTCCCAGAGGGAACTGCACAGGTTTCTGCCTAACACAGGCTATTTAAACCACGCCCGAACAGCAGCCCATGCTTCACGTTATTCTGCACTTCAGCAGCGTGACGCTCACCGTGCCTGCAGCATCCAGTCCTCTGCCACGCCCACCTCGAACCTGGACACCATCCTAGAAGAAAGAAAGATAAGAACAAGAACTTACCTTTTAATCTTCATCTGTTGCCGAATTCGCTGCACTTCAGAACAGGAAAAAACACATCGGAAATAAAAGCAGTGCATCGCTAGCAGAAGCGCTGCGCCATACTTACCAGTCAGCATCCCCACGTTTCAGCGCTGCAGCCATCATTTCACCGCTGCATCCGTGGAACCTGGAAGGGACAGAGAGAACAAGGTGAGCCGGGGGGCTAACAAAGACAATCAAAGCAACCATATCGTACTCACCAGAGTCACCGCTCCCTTAGGCATCTTTCATCGGCGTTCCACCTCTTTAACGCCGCACCTGTGGGAGGAAAGAACACTTGTTAAAGACACTTGTTAAAGACATATTTATTTCGCTTTTACCGGACAACGCTGGGTAATACAGACTCTTACCCACGCGCAACCTGCAGCACTTCAGGTGAACTCTTCTCGGATTAAGCTGCAAATACAAAAGGGAAAAAACGAGTGAATAACAGACAATTGAACTTTATCGACTTTATACTTACGGCTCCTTGCTATTTACCACGGAGTCCAACATGTCTGGAACTCGCCCAAAATCTTCAAACCAGTGAAGCAACTGGGATTCGACGTGCCCCTGAGCTCGGTGCAGGATGGAGAGCTCATCATAACAAACAATAAGGTGAGACAACAAAAGGGGAACGAGTTAAACAGGTGTTTCCTTGCATCCACTGGGTGGCTAATTCCCCTCCTCCTGCTTATAGGAAACTACTTTTCCGAATCAAGCAGATGAAGCTAGGAAGGCCGATCCAGTCAGCCATCTCTGCACTACGAATAACGCTGGTGGAGACCTTAGCAGTTCAGTTCCGATCGACGCCCCCGTGGGAACCAGGTGAGCATTACACTGAGCCCATAGCGGATACAGGCCTTGGTGTCTGAATAAAGCTTAGCTATGATGGAAATCAGATATGGGGGAGGAGTGGCTTATGTGCCAAAAGAATCTGCCACAATTTTGCACTGGAAACTGAGTCTAAAGTTGTCTTTAAATCCAAGACAGCACATATACCTTCACTTTGCACAGGGCAATGTTTGTTTTTTAAACTTTTTTTATTGATTTATAAAGCGCACTACACCCTAAGGTATCTAGGCGCATTACACGTAGCTTTGTTGGTTACAGTAGCTTTGTTGGTTACATTTGCATACATAAATAATTAGCAAGTGGTACAGCCATACATTAACATATTCAGCAAAAAGGGAACAGTTACAGTATGGAGTCAAGGCAGGTATGGTAGCGTATTCTACAGAATAGAAAATAAATACATTACATAGACAAGACAAGGAGCGGCAGCCATATAATATAAGATGGAGTAGAGTTAGATGTCATTCGTAACTAGCCAGTTGTTTGTGTTTTTTTCTAAAACTTTGGAAGATCTGGTCAATTTGTAGATGAAGAGCATTGCAGAATAAAGCGGCCTGAGCGTGGAAGCTATTGCCGCCGGCTTTCTTCAGGTTTAATCTAGGAGCTGTGATGGAATAGGAGTTAGCAGTCCTTGTGGGCCGTGATGAGGCTTTTTGATTTTCTCTCTTAAGTACTGTGGAGCAGAATTGTTAAGGCATTTATGAGTAATGGAGACTATTTTGAAATGAATCCTGTCCTTGATGAAAAGCCATATGTTTTGCCTTCTAACTTCCAAGATATGTTCTCTCCTCGGGATGCTTAGTGCTGTTCCGAGAGCATTATTTTGTAATATCTGGAGTTTGTTCATGATATGTTTGCTGGCACCTGCATAGAGGGCATTGCAATAATCGAGTTTGGAGAGGATTAAGGCTCCTGATAGTGTGATGCAGCTTTTAGTGGATAGGTAAGGTTTGCAAGCATGAATCAGCTTGCAGGTGTACGCTGTAGCGGAAGCCATCACATTAACTTGTTTATGTATGTTCAAGGTAGAGTCCAAGTAAAATCCTAGTGTTTTAGTTTCCCTAGCAACTTTGATAACAATACCATCAATACTGAATGCTGAATATTGCTCATCGAGTTTATTAAGGTTGGCCTGGGCTCCTAAAATCAGGATCTCAGTTTTATCATCATTCAGGCAGAGGCTATGCACTGCCATCCATGCCTGAATGATTGAATACATTTTATTGACTAAGGCGAGGTCTGTGTTGTAGTTGCCCAAAAGAGGTATGAGTATCTGAGTATCATCTGCATAGTTAATGTAGATGACACCCAGATGATCCAAGTCGTCAAACAGGGGCTTTGTAAATATGTTATACATGGTCAGTGAGACGCAGGAGCCTTGCAGTACTCCACATGTAATAGGTGTCGGATCAGCCGCAGCACAAGGAGAAAAGTCTCTCATTGACCTATTACTGAGAAAGGATTGGATCCAGTCTGAAGCTTCTTGGGAGAAGTTAGCCGCGGATGACAGGTGCTCATAAAGGTTTTTGTGGTCCACCAAATCAAAAGCAGCAGACAAGGCTAGAAGTAGAAGTAAGGTGCATTGCCTGTTATCTTTGATTTGGTCAATTTGCAATTTCAAATCAATCAAGGCAGTTTCTGTGCCATGAAGTGGTCTGAAACCAGATTGTCTTAGTCCTAGGAGATTGTTAGTCTCAAGGTACCGCTGAATCTGGAGGTATGCGGCTTTATCTACTATTTTGAGCAGGAATGGGACCGTGGTGATGGGCCTGTAATTGGTTAGCATGGACGGGTCCAATGTCGATTTCTTTAGCAACAGTAAGACCCATGCATCTTTTAGGTTTGTGGGTACCTTACAGGTGCGGAATGAGGCATTTATTAGCTTGGTGATAAATTGAGCCAGGTCTCTGGAGGCATCTTTAATTATTTGAGCCGGGCATATGTCACCTTGGCATCTTGAAAGTTTGAGCAATGCTATGATCTTTTCAACCTCTAAGGTGGTAGCTTGTGGGAATTTGAATTCCTGTGGCGGGTTAATGGGGTGTTTTTGGGGTCTCTGGTAAGCTTCTGATTTGGAGAGATTAAGCCTTTTTGTAGCTATTTTATTTTGTAGCGAGGCAATTTTGTTGGATAAAGCATTTTGGATATTTGTACACCATACTTTATCTTTGGGGCAAGAGTCATCGGGGAGAATAGGTGATTCCATTTCCCTCAGGATCACAGAGTTACTTAGTATTGGAACTAGCTTTGTGGATCCCATCATTATAGGTTTTACGTTTAGTTCGGAGTATTTCCGCTTTGTATTTAGAAGATATTTCATTCACGTTGTCTTTATTTTCTTTGGATGGTAGGTATTTCCAGATGGTTTCCAATTTTCTATTCTCTAATCTCAGAGCTTTTAACTAGGGTGGAACCCAAGTGTTAAGTTGAGCTTTAGGTTTGCCTTTTCTCAGTTTAAGTGGGTAAATAGCATCTAATGCTTGGGTAATAGTCGTGTTATATAGGTCTACTGGTTCAGCATGGTCTAGTGACTTAGGTGACACATTCAAGGTGGGCAGCAGGAAGGGCAGAAGTTTGTCAGTAGTAATATTCCATTTGTTCCTGGTGAAAAGAGACAGAGCTATCGGGTTAGGCTTGAAAGCTACTCGCTTGGCGAGAATAGTGAAGGATACAAGCTAGTGGTTGGTCCATGTCTGTGGTTCAATGGATATGATTGAAGTTTCGCAGTTGATGTCAGCTACCCAGTCTAGTATTCTGCCTTTCTCATGGGTGGATTGGTTGACTCTTTGCGAGAGACCTAATTTAGTTAAGGCATCAGCAAGTGCTTTTGCTTATTGGTCATTGGGGTCCTGGTAACCCAGGTTAAAGTCACCTAGCAGAGGTATTAGTGATGTAGGTTTGGTATTGGCTAAAAGTAGGGCTGTGGCGTCTTCCTCAAAGGACCCAACGGGACCAGGAGGTCTGTAGATTAGATGAATGGTCAAAGTGCTTGACTTGGATGTAGCTAATTTAACTGTAAGTCATTCGCATGACTTCACAATGGGAGAAGTGGTTACTCTAAGTGCTAGATTTGATTAAGCAATGAAGACAATGACTCCTCCTTTTGTATATGAGTCAGGAATAGCCAGTAAGAGAGATGGTCCTGCTGCAGCATGGAGCCATGTCTCAGATATAGCTAAGAAATCTAGTTCTCCAGAATTGATGATGTCCACTATGTCTGTAGCGTGGGCAACAATAGATCTGGCATTTATTAAGGCACCTTTGATGAAGTATTTATTGTGGTGGGATGGGATGGTGCTATTCTTCCTTAGGTTACTCTTGGATCTATTTGGATTACTGGTGTTAGAGGTTAAGTGGTTTGGGCGTGAGGATACGTTATGTTTTACACGAAGTTTAGTTTGCGAGGAAGAATGACTGGTAGTTGTAGAGCCTAATATTTTATTTCTATGTCCAATAGGACAAGGTTGATTGGGTGTAGGTTTCATGGCATATAGTTTAATCCATTGCCTGGGAGTAAGTATATTTAGTGAGTCAGTGGTCCTAGTTAGGTTCGTTCTGTAGCAACTAGGACTTTGTTTTAATCCAGGTAGAAATGAAGTTGGTCTAATATTAGAGTGAGGAAGGCTGCATTTCAGCGGTAGCAAAAATGTGGTGGGTTTGATCTCTGATGGCATGGAAGAGGTCATATTTGTCTTTGGGCTTGTGGGCTCTGGCTGGAAGCTGTCGACCACTAAGGCATAGAGGAGGCTAGCTGTTGACAAGAGCCAGAGACTTGCTATGGGGTAGTTAGTGGTATACATAATACGGAGGCTGGTGGAATCAGGGTGGACTGTCTCTGGAGCAGAGTGGATCAGTGCCTCAACAGTAGGTTAAGTGTGGATCAGTCTAGTCACTAGGTTTGCATGAGGGCTGGATATGGCACAGTGCCAGAGTTTGGGGTGGTTTAAAACATTGCATTTGCAGTAGACTGAGTCAGAGCAAAGCATAACACTAACATGTAGTAGGCTGGAATATAGAATAGAGCCAAATATAGACGTTGCAGTAGGCTAAATGTGGAACAATTTACACTAGCACAACAGTGAGCCAAGATGAGAAACAATCCTAGGCAGAAGTAGCTTAAGTCATTAAGATCACAATGGGTGGGCTTGGTACCAGGGCAGTGCACTGGCACAGCAATGAGCTAAGACATGGAGCCATATTAAGCACAAGCATTGCACAAGGCTAAATATGGAACAGTATAAATCCTTAGAATCACAATAGTTTAGCTAGTGGTCCAGTACTGTACACTGGCACAGCAATGGGCTAAGACATGGAGCCATATTAAGCACAAGCATTGCACAAGGCTGAATGTGGAACAGGAAACATCCTTGCAATTACAGTAGGCTGAGAAGGACCAATACAGTACACTAGCGCGGCCGTGGACTACCGTAAGGAACAATAAATAGCCCGGCATTGTGATAGGATGAATGAAAAGCAGTATAGATAGTACAATACTGAATAGACAGAGTGCGAAGCAGTATAGAACACTGGCATCGCTATGAGATATATGTGAAGCTGTGCCAATCGTAATGGGTGCTAGGGAGGGCTAGAATAGTTGCATTGAAACATGACGTGAAGCTATGATATGCACTCTTAAATCGCGTATTGATCCGTAGAGTGGTCTAATATTTCCTGTACTTCTGAATGATCAAATACAAAATAAAACATTGGTCAACCGTGCCTCTGCCCCTTCTAAAGCCAGCCTGAAGGTTACTTATAATATTGTTACTGTCCAACCAGGCTTGCAGATGGTTTAAGATGACCTTGCCAAATAACTTTCCTGTACCATCTAACAAAGAGATCGGCCAATAGTCAGACGGGCTGTCCCTCCCACCTTTATTGTTTATAGAGACAATCACTGCCTTGATCCAGGAATCACCCCCGTAGCAAGACTGCATTGAATATTTTGCACAACACAAATGCCCAAATTAAACCTCGTCTTTGACAAGGTCTGACTGTATTAAGTCTGGACCTGCAGCCTTCCCATTTTTCAAGGATTCAATAGCGTCTGCATAATGCTGAGCATTACCGGGGATGGCAGATATTGCATTACTTGGGAGCAAGGACATGGGGAAAAGGGGCCGTATAGACCTGAAAAGTGAAGTCTCCAATCTTCTCCACAGCAACTCACAAATGGTTCAACCTTCAGGTTCCTATAGGTGACCTTTTTCCAAAAGGACACTGTATGCTCAGATTGAAGTGTGTTGCGAAGGCGAAGAGACACCCACTTTTCCACATCATAATATTTCTTTTTACTGGCAATCAGATTCTTATATTTGACTCTTAACTGACGTAGCTTTAATGTATCCATCCCTAACGGGGAGCCAATACACATCTCTATTTCTTTTTTAGCAGCTCCACAAACCCCGTTGTACCAGTTATCATAGCAAAGTGTTTTCAGCTTTACTTGGGCAGTAACATGTGGGTAGATATTAAGATTACATTTTTCGAACTCTGCCAGTATTGCCGGGTCTGTGGGATCTAATTCGTTGATGGAGCTCAAGTTATCAACTATTGAGGAATAAATGTTTGATTTAGCTTCACGGGCCATGACATTAACCCACTTCACTGCTTTGCGAGCGTGGCCAGTAATTTGAATTGTGTGGCTGGAAGGACCCTAACACTGCCTACCCTAGGGTTCTTCTTTAAAATACTAGCAAATAAAGGCAAAATGATCACTTTCAGTCCATTCTAAAAAAAAAACAAATCTCCCACTTTCTCCCAATCAGCTGCTGAAACAAAAATATAGTCAATAAGTGAATATCCGCTGTGCCCCTTAAAAGTATGTTTGGCTGGTTGAGATCATTCACAAATCTTCCATTGCATGCTCTTAACTTTAGGTTGTACATAATACATGCAGAATCGACTGCTAAGCGGTATGATCTATGGGACTAGGGTGCATTCAGATTGGGAACATCCCAGGCCAAGTCCTGGTCATCCCACATCCCCTCTAGTTCTTTTAGTAAGTTGAAGTCCCCAGCTACTATGGTGTAGTGTACATAGAGGCTTGGGCAGATTTAGTACACATCATGTCACAAAGACGCTCCAGAGTAACAAGCCCCCGTGAACTCATGTCATAAAGACGCTCCAGAGTAACAGGCCCCCGTGAACTCATGTCATAAAGACGCTCCAGAGTAACAAGCCCCCATGAACTCAAGTCATAAAGACGCTCCATAGTAACAAGCCCCCGTGAACTCATGTCATAAAGACGCTCCAAAGTAACAAGCCCCCGTGAACTCATGTCATAAAGACGCTCCAGAGTAACAAGCCCCCGTGAACTCATGTCATAAAGACGCTCCATAGTAACAAGCCCCCGTGAACTCATGTCATAAAGACGCTCCAAAGTAACAAGCCCCCGTGAACTCATGTCATAAAGACGCTCCAGAGTAACAAGCCCCCGTGAACTCATGTCATAAAGACGCTCCAGAGTAACAAGCCCCCGTGAACTCATTGGCCTGTTGTAGATGTTGAAGAAGCAGAATGATTCCTCGTTACTGGTTCTGATAAGTAACATTTAGAGGTTGAGGGAAGATGTTGTTATAGCCTCAACCTTCCAGCCAAATGACACCTAGGTCCAAACCAGAAGGACATCGCTAGGTCTACCCTTCGGGCCCTTGGTTTGCAGGGATCTGAAAACACTGGTAGCCCTGAAACATGATCAAATCAGTTGCCCAAGTCTCCTATAGGGCAATGACATTAAACCCACAGACAAAAGTAGACCACTATGGAACATTCAACAATCTGGCCACCCCTGCAATATTCCAGGAAAGAAAGTTAAAACCCTGGGGAGTTGTCTCAAATACATCACACCCCTGATTCAGTCAATCCACTGCCTCCAGGTCTATGAGATCCGGGGCTTACGCCGGAATGGAACCTCTTTCACCAGGACCCAGAGCCGAAGATTGCTGGACACCCTAACAGCAATTGCCGACTTAAGCAAAAAGATTCTGTAGAAAGGTAATATATTGCAAGATGATGCTGACTGACCCCTTCTGATAACATCTAAGGTCTATTGCCAACAATCCTTCAGCTAAGTGCCTTGAAGAGAATTCCAATGTGTTGAATAGGAGTGAGAGAAAGTCTATGTAAGCAGAACCCGGGGGAGTGCTGTATAGTTCAAGTTACTCAAGTTACTAGTCCCATGGTCTTGCGCCCCCCCAACCCCCCCCCCAGGACGTCTCGCTCGTGTGCTTTCTGCACAGCCTGAGGTTTTGTTCAAAATATTGGGCACAGAAATGTACAAATATTAGTGGCCTCTGCGATCTCCGGAAAATAGACGAGCAAGCTTCCCTCCTCTCTGCCAGGGAGCAGATTGTTTAGCAGTGCTATTTAGTTATTTGGCATATGCAAATTGCCCTGCTGCTAATTCTGATAGCATGTGACGAACGCCTTTAAAACGGTATGATCTTTGTGAAGAAGACCCAATCTTGAAGCTCGAACGAATGTATGCGTTCGTGTTTTCTTTTGAAAGGTCTGCTCCTACAGCATCGACAGCGAATCTGTTTTTAGGGGTGAAGTTAATTGGTGCCATGTCTTCAGATGTACTGAGAGGAGTCAGTGATTTGGCCGAGGCACAGGGCACGTCTTGCTCTCAGAATGCCACCGCTCCCTGTAGCTGTGAGCCATGCCTCCAGAAAGCCCTGCTGTTCGCTCCCATGCTGCACTCTGCCATCTCCAATGCACTGAGCGCTTTTTCTCTTGGACTGTGCAGTCGGTCTCATTTGGGGGTCCGCATGGACACAGTTCTGTACACATTTCATATTTATTATTTAGCAGCACGTACCGTGTTTCGTTAGCGGCACTTTCTGATGACCCCAGTGCTATATATTTTAGGTTCTAGTTATAATGCGGTGTTTGCCATTTAAACGGCCTCTTGGCGCTTTTACGTCCGGAATGTGCACTGTTGGCGATCATGGGTGGGTTGCTTGGTGCTACTGGTTTCCGAGGGAGCGGATTGGCTTTTAGATCGTGGGTGTAAGGAGGCAGACACTGTTGTTATTGTTGCCTGCGCGTGTCTCTTCGTGTGCTTTGTGTGATTATGCGATAGTGTTTTCCTGGGTGTTGGTGTTCAGCAGGCCACAGCCCACCACCGGCATGTGGCAGAGTCTATAGCAGTTGCCTTTAAACATTTAAATGCCGAATCCCCTGTGAGAAAAATGTTTAATAGCCGTAACGGGGATGCGGAAGTGCTGGGTTGGCACAGCTTGCCAGAGACTAATTACACGTGGTGAGAGGCGCACGGGGGCGGGGGCGGGGGGGGGGGGGGGGGGGGGGGGCGTTTGGAGCAGAAACCTTGCTAAGACATAAGACACCAACTGTCCACACCCTCCCTCCTATCAACCTATCCAATCTCTATGGAGAGTGAACATTTTTTTGCAGCAGTTCCGTTTAAGTCAAGATAGGACTTTGGTGTGTTGGTTAGACCAAAATTAGTCCAAAAAGTGGCGCCATTCATATTAGTATGAGTTGAGAGGTTCATGTGGCGGGACGATTGTGGCAGAGACCAGCTCCAGAAGCCACAGGTCCTATGTTGTCTACTTACAGAAGGGTAGGGAAGCCACATACTTCCTCAAATCAAAATGGTGTATTTTTGTATTCATTGGCATTGCCTGCTTGTCTATTTCTGCTCTCTTTCTGCCTTTCTTGCTTCCCTAGTTGCCCCATTGTCTTGCACCTATTTGGTTTCCCTTATTCCCCCACTCTTTATCCTGTTCTCTCAGTCAATGTCTTCCTTCTCAAACCCTACAATTCTGTCTTTTCTCTCTCCTTGTTGGCCTCTCCAGTTCTGTCTCTCATTTCTTCCTCCCGGAATGTGTCTCCTCTCTCTCTCACATTCTGTCCTTTCCTTTTGCCTCTTCTCTCTATCCTTCCAATGCTGTCCCTCCTCTAGATCCCATTCTCTCTTATTTATTTTACCCATCTCCCCTCTTCTGTCACTTGGCTTTCTTCATCTCTTCATCTTATGTTGCTTGAATCTATATCACTCTTAATCTGTCTCTTCTCTTTCTCTTCTTTATGTTGTCTCTGTTCTTGCTCCCATTCTCTCTCGCAGTTTCCTCCATTCGTTCTTATTCTCCCTCGTTCTCTCTTTTCTTTCTGTTCTTCCCATTCGGTCTCCTCCCACTCAATATCGTGCCCTCTTTCACCCATCCTTGCAGCTCTCTCTCTATCTTTCTCTCCTTCTCTTTGTCACTCCCACTTATTCTGCATCTCTCTCTCCTCTCTAGTTCTGGCTGTCTCTGTTCGGTTAGTAGTAGGGTGGGATACCTTTCATAAAGCGTTTCAGGGGACGTGTGGCCCCGCCCCTTTAGCACGCCACTGAGCCCCTATAGACTTGATTGAAATCCTATAAATGAAATGCCCCCCAAAAAATGTGATATACATTTCATATAACCGTGATGAGAACCCCACTGTAGTGTATATAACGGAGATGTATCTCAACCCCTATACATTTAATTGAACCCCAATAAATGTGATGTTCCCCCAAACATTTTATATACATTTGAAATGAATTGTATGTACATTTGATAAGAATTCAATTAATGTGATATACAAACTGGATATAGATTTAACTGAAATTAATTGAACCCCAATAGATTTGATGACCCCCAATATATTGTATATACATTTTATAAGAACCCCAATGGATTTGATATAAAAATACAACTTTGAGAGCACCCCTATAGTTGGAATGGGTCTATGTGCTAAATAGGTATATGTCTATGGAGCGGCACTAAGTGTATGACACTATTAGGGGTGGGGTCTAACAATACAGATATATAGCTGTTATTGTAGGCCATGAAAACATGTGCGTTCTTCAGACTTCTAGGGGCTAGCCAGCGTGGTGTCAAGAAAACTGTAATTATGAACAGCTACAGTTTACGATGAGGATAAAACAGACCCAGCAGCCCCAGTCATCCCCATGATAGTTATTTACCTTATTGCCTTAGAAGAAAATACAACAGTCTTGATGCAATAGAAGACCCACATGGGTTCGATGGCGGACCATTATGATCGGGAGCTCAATGAGAACATGTCTACACTTTCTGTGGGCACTTAGCCACCTCTCATCGCCACTGTCACAGGGCGGTCTGTTGGAGATGTCATTCAAAACACTCAGGCGAGTGCAGCCAAAGATATGGATAATCTGCAAATGGCTACCTATGCTGATGCTATGGTTCTCAAGCAGCCCATGAGCGTACAGCCTTTCCTATCATGTTTAGATATGCAACATGGTGAAATGGATTCTGAAGACAATGGATACAAGTCCATGATCATGCAGAATGATGGAGTTGAGGTGGGGAAGAATGATTCCAACCCCCTGAACATTTAGGGAATATAGAAGGACATGGAGCATCAATATCGGATGTTGTGACAGCTGGTGTGTATATTTTTAAGGCAAACATGCATTTATGTTTTTGTCCACACTTTAGCTGATAAAAAGGATGGCAAGGATGGCAATGAGAAGAGCCAAGCTGTAGCAGATATTGCAGGTCATTACAAGTAGGGCTTTCTAGAAATAAGGGTGCCAGTAGCAATGTACCAGCACAACACTTTCTGGGCCGCCGTACTACAACTTTGCAGGCCAGAGCATCAGCACTGGTAGGCACAGTTGTCATGGAAGCACCGGCACAGTTAGTAACAGTGCCGGTGCTTCCGAGTCCCCATTCCCATGGAGTCCTATGGGACCCGATGGGAATGGGGACTAACATTTTTTACGCCACCTGATATCCCGGGCCCAAGGGTGTTAGTCTGGTGACAACCCGCTGGTAGCACTGGCGGGTTACCGCCAGACTTGTAATGACCCCTGTTGTCATCATTTACTGTGTTTGCTGCTCAAATCAAATTGAAAACCCTGGAAGTCTCAATAATAGACTGTAATCAATTTATCTCGATAATGGAGGCTGATAGTGTAAAAGACAATGCAGTCACACAGCCATAGTGGTGAAAACGTCTTTAAAACAACACTTTCACAAATGGTGCGCTGGGCATAAAACTGACGATCCACGGCAGGAGGCTCATGAATGTTTGGAAATATCATATGCAGATTAATCGCTATGTAAAATATGCTACATGTTGAGCCCTAAACGTCTTGTAAAAATGATGCATCTAATACAGCTGTCAACCCAGCTAAGGGTTAGGAAAGGGGCGGAACAATGCATGTGTAAAACATTGTGGGCTATACAAGTGGTGCATAAGCCCTTTTTGAAATTGAAGCAGTTTAGACAGGTTTGTTCGCTGTGTGTTAGAAGTATAATTGAGGAAACGGTTCACAAGTGGGGGATAAAGTATGTTTAAGCCTTTAAAACCAAGAAATGTGAATGTGCCCCATAAACTGACTTATGAAGATTGAGAATGTAGATAATGTATAGGTATTTATGCATATTTGAAACCCTACAGTGGATGTGTACAGCATTTAATGCTGGCTTTTCTTAAAGAGCATCTAGGCAGTATATCCCCAAGGATATTGTGTTATCTCCAAACACCACTGCAGGCATACAAACATGAATGTAACAATGTTCTATGCATCGCGAACATATACTCCAACAGATGCCACCCTACAATGGATATCTTCTGGCACAATCTCTACAAAGCGGGTTTCGATGATTTAAGGCTACCTGTGGAACTTTCATTGAAGCTGGCGATGTACCACGTGTAACATAATTTCTGTGATGCTGGAAATGCATTGGAGTGACAGGGCCTCCATAAACTTGTCCTTCGTTGTTTTTTCATATATGTTCTGTCATGTTTTCTGTGCAGGAGTTCACGTGGGACTCCTGGCGGTGCAGCTCTTCCTCTTTTTGGTTTAGTGAACAGACCTTGAACAGACTCTTGGGATACCCTTATGGCACCCATGGGTGGAAAACGACCCTATTCTCCTAATGTATGTTGTGTGTGGCCCACAGAGCAGGGTATGGGCTGGTGGCAGCTCCATGCTGAACTGACAGGTACTCTGAGTATCCTCCATTTTGGGATACCCAGGCCCTGCCATTGGAATCAGTTGATTCTTGATAGGAAACAAGATGGCCCCTTTGGTCTTTTGCTTTCTATTTCCTGTTACCTTGTATTCCCGAAGTCCCGGGAAGCCCTGACTCTGTCCATTCCCCCTGACTGGCTGTTGGGTGGAAGTTCCATATATGGTAGTTTGGGGAAGTCCAGGCCAGACTGGCTGGAGCCTTCTCAATGACTGTATGTTGTGGGTATGCCCGTGGGATGGGACCTGGGTGAATGGAGTGTGTGGCGAATACGCATTTCATGTTATGGGTGTTTAATATCTGGTGTTTGACACAATGGGCCTCTTTACGAGGTGGGCGGTAAGGGATTCCTGGCACTGGTAAGGGCACTGGTAATCCCTTACCGCCCTACTATGAGGTCCCTTAGCGGGTCCCTTCCTTAACGCCTGGTTTTACCAGGCAATATGGAAGGGACCCGTTAAGGGACTTCAGAGCTAATAACGGTACTGCAATTTGCGGTACCGTTATTAGCACCTTCCCCCTTTCCATTGAGCCCTATGGGGGCTGAAATGGGAATGGGGAATGGCTTTTTCAATGGGGACTTACTGGTCCCGCAAAGGTCGGAATAGACCGGTAAGTCCCCATTGAACGGGACCGGACACGGTAACGGTATTGGAGGTAGTCATGGCGCTAATAAACAACAAGTACCCCAGCGGACCGACAAACAATAGGGAGGACGGCGCTATGAGTGGAGGCACGGGCCCGGCGCTGTCGCTTACAGACATCATGGCAGCCATAAGTGACTCCCGGGCCTCAGTGGAGGCAAAAATCGATGGCCTGGCGTCCGAGGTGTCGTTCCTGAGACAGGACCTGAGGAATCTAACCTCTAGGGTAGGAGATACTGAACAAAGAATATCCGATACTGAAGACACTGTTAAAAACCTAGGAGACCGACTGGAACAAATGGAATGAAAAATCACCCTCTTGGAGTACAGAGCCGAGGACAGCGAGGGAAGATCCCGTCGCAACAATCTCCGCATTCTAGGTCTACCCGAGAAATAAGAGGGACCCTCCATGGAACTCTTCCTGGAAGATTGGTTAGCAGATCTGATGGCCCCGAAAAAACTTTCAACATTCTTTTCCATTGAAAGAGCACACAGGGTCTCAACAGGCAGACCCGTTCCCGCCTCCCCGCGTATGGTGATCGCTAAACTCATGAACTATAGAGACCTAGACACGCTCCTCCAGATGGCGAGATCGACGGGTCCAATCACCTACAACAGCAAAAGGATTGGTTTCTTCCCTGACTACACAAAGGAGGTCCAGAAGTCGCGGCAATCGTATGACTCTGTCAAAAAGAAGCTGACATCCCTGTGCATTAAATATGCGCTATTCTTCCCAGCAACAAGTCTACTACAAAGGTGTGGTCCAGGTGTTCCATAACCCCCGGAGACCTGGGAATGGCTTGAAACACAGGTTCTCTCAGACCCGCGCCCCGACAACCCGAGAAGAAACACACACCCTGCAAGACCGACGAGGGCACCCACCAACCCCCTGAAAAGTCCACACCACTGAGGGGGACGGACGGGTTGGCCGAGATAGGGGAAAAAAGGGTCCCACATGACAACCCAGCCACACAGAAAGAGGCACACAAGAATCAGGAAGGAACCTCAAGGCCGGGCAGCCCAGGCGGAGAGGAGGTGAAACAAGCATCTCCTCCTTCATCTAACTTCCAAAGAAGTTTGAAAGTTTAAGTTCAATGTTTGGGCGACAGGTGCTTCCAGTTGGGGGGGAAGTACAGGGTGGGGAGAGTTCTACGGGAGTTGGCAACCAGAACCACAGAACAAGATGGCAAGACAGCTATCCCTATCAACGCAGGAAAGACAAGCCCTTCATCTGCTGGGTTCGAGACACACACAATACCCAGCTTCAAACCACACAGTTGTAGGGCAGCCTTCAGACATCCCCTTGCAAGAGATAAACTTGGCTACTCCGGGCTTACACGGCGTACCCACTGGCAGTGACGGACCCATATATGGGAGACACCAAACAAAGACCGAGAAACCACAACACACGGACCAATAGGCTACCAAGACAAGAGATCCTCTCAGATGCCTCAAAATGAGACGCATCCAGGACAAACACCGATAAACTGTCCCCACTGACCTGGAATGTCAACGGCCTTGGCTTATGTGTGAAACGTAGACTGGTGCTCCAATACCTCAACCGATACTCACCATATATAGCCCTCCTCACAGAAACTCACTTGATCGGAACCGGCAACGCCTTCTTGAAAAGGTCCAACTACCCGCATGCATATCAACAGGGTTCACAAAAGGTGCCAGAGGCACGATGATACTCATCCACAAACAGGTACCCCTACGGATCAGGAAAGTACGGTCCGACCCTCATGGCCGATTTGTAGTGCTACTCGCTGACATCTGGGGAGAACGATGGGGCCTTATCGCAGCCTACGCTCCCCCCACACTCACGAAGGAACTCCTTGGCGAACTACAGAACCTAATGCTAGAGGAAGCGGCGGACCTGTGGGTCCTCGGGGGGCACTTCAATGAAGTGATGGAAGTCACCGCTGATAGATCTGACAGAAGAGCCGGAACCCGGCATGCCCCGACCGCTCTGTATACTTTTGCCGAGACACTGGGACTGTCTGACACCTGGCGATCACTACATAACACTGATGCCGGATTCTTGTTCTACTACAATGCACACAAAACATTCTTGAGAATTGACTATACCTTCATCCCCCGCAACATGTCCCATAGGCTAGTATCTGCAGAGTTTCTGGCAAGAGGCATCTCGGACCACTCTCCGCTCCTTAAAACCATGAAAAAGGCCCACCGCCGCCCAGACACCACATGGCGCCTGAACACTTATCACCTGAGGCTTCCCGAAATTGCAGAAGAACTGGAGAAAAAGACCACGGAAGACTTCGAAATAAATGAAGGCTCAGTTGAATGCCCAATGTCGATATAGGAGGTGTATAAAACAGTCCTCCGTGGAGAAGCCATCTCTGCAGTGTCAGCCCACCGCAAATGACACACCCAAAAGATTGTGGATGCCGAAAAGCGAGTATTTGAATGTGAGGAACAATTCCTCATGCAAGGAACCCAAATCATGAAGGAGGCCATGATAATGGCCCAAGAAGCCCTTAGCAATATAGCCCTGGATAATGCACAGACAGCTCACCGACTGGTTCGAAGTCAAATCTACGAGAAAGGGGACAAGGCAAATAAAACTCTAGCCTGGCTGGAGAGACGCGAACTAACAAAAGGCTAAGTGCAGGCTTTCCGATCGCCTGAGGGGGAAATACTAACTGCAGACTCCGACATAGCAGAGACATTCGCCAGCTTCTACGAAAAACTCTACGCCCCACCTATTAGGAACCCCATTGTAACGCTCACCTGATTCTCGCAGAGGCGCCGGTCTTGACTGGGCGACTACCGTATCTTCAAAGGTGATGTGTAGCACCCGGTTGGCTCTTTGGGCTGGACCTCTGTGCACTGTATGCCTGACTTCAAGAGTAAGATGTCTTAGGTAAGTGAATGCCGAGCTCTCCATCTGCCTCGGGGCAGGGTGCTGTAACCCGTTTCTTCACTGGATCGGTAGCGCAGGCCTCTTGACTTCAGAGGACTGCTGTCCGGCGTTTACTGCATGAACGGTAAGTTTCGAGTAATTCTATTGTCTTTAAAGTCTTTAGCAATGATGTCTCTTGTTTTGCAGGTTCCGGCGATGGCGGATGACGGGCTGAAGTGAGTTGAAGATGGCGTCCGTATGATGAATAGAAGCGCCTGGAAGCACGTAAGTAAGCGCTTGTTGCCTGCTTCACGATGCGCTCTAACTGTCTTTTATTTTGCAGGTACGAGTTCAGAGCGGCTGCAGGGTGCCGGAATACCCACTGGGGTTGATGTGGAAAGGAGTAATGGCACGTGAGTATTAAAGTTCCCCAATGTCTTTAAACGCACCTTGTTTTGTCTTTCAGATGCAGGATGCAGCGCCGAAGGCCTCCGGAGCGTGCGAAGAGTCGGTAAGCTTTTGTCTTTCAGATGCCGGAATGCAGTGTGAAGACCTCCGGAGCGCACGAAGAGTAGGTAAGCCTTTGTCTTTCAGATGCCGGAATGCTAACCTGTTCTTTCTTGTCTTTATAGGTGTTGCTGAAGACTGGATTCAGGATGGTAAGCCTTTTTCTTTCAGATGCCGGAATGCTAACCTGTTCTTTCTTGTCTTTATAGGTGTAGCTGAAGACTGGATTCAGGATGGTAAGCCTTTTTCCTTAGGCCCAGGATCCGATGCAGAAGACACGATGAGCGTTCTGCTGCAGAGGATGCAGAATAACGCAAAGCAAGATTCATCCACCGGGTGTGGTTTAAATAGCCTCCTGTAGTGCTTAGGTGTCTCCTTCCACAGCCACGCCTAGGTAAGAAAAGAGTTCCTGCTTTCCAGAAGAGTTCCAGTGTTCTGAATCTAGGGAGTGGCTCCTGCCCCACCCAACAGGAAAAGTAGTTCCAAACAGAAGAGGATCAGAGGCTCAGCTGGCAGGCAAGTAAGCAGCATGGTCTGCTGCAGGTAAATCCACCCAAGCATTATGAGCCCGGCGCTTCCAGCGCTGGGACTGGGCACATTTATGAGCCTGGTGCCACTGGCGCCAGGACTGGGTCCAAAAGGTCCCAATTGGGACTGGTTGGCCCTCGGAACCTGGGTTATGGATCTGCTTCCAAGGGAGTTGGGAAAACCCTAACCTTTTGGAAGCAGAGATCATGACAGTACCCCCCCTCAAGGCCCCTCCCAAACCGGGCTTCTCCGGGGGTTTTGGCTTGTCAGGAAATGTTCGGTGAAATCTTTTGATTAGGCGAGGAGCGTGGACATATTCAGCAGGTTCCCAGGATCTCTCTTGGGGGCCGTAGCCTTTCCAGTCAATTAGGTAAAATAGTTTAGATTTGGAGATCTTGGAGTCCAGAATGCTTTTGACTTCAAACTCGAGTTCTCCATCAACTAGGATGGGTTTTGGAGATTTAGTTAGTCGGGTTTGAGGTTGCACGGGTTTTAATAGAGAGACGTGGAAGACCGGATGTATCTTCATGTGAGGGGGCAAGTCCAACTTGACCGCTACTGGGTTTACTATGGTAGTGATGGAATAGGGACCAAGGTATCTTGGGTTGAATGTGCGTGGCCCTTTTAGAGGTAGATATTTGGTGGATAACCAGACTTGGTCCCCTACTTGATATTGAGGGGCTTCCTTCCGATGTTGATCTGCTCCTTTCTTGTATTGTTCTTTAAACCTTTGAAGGTGAGAAACAGCTTCCTTAAAGGCTTGGGTGATTGTAGAATGCAGGTAGTCTACTGCTGGTGTTTCAAGATCTTGGAGGGGATCCAACTCCGAGGTTCGAGGGTGACTGCCGTACAAAAGAAAAAACGGTGTTTTCCCAGTTCCCGAATGGACAGAGTTATTGTAGGCATATTCGGCTATCCAAAGGATGTCTTTCCAAGTTTTTTCAGTTTGTTGCAGCATGCAGCGTAAATACTGTTCCAGAGTTTGATTGGTCCTCTCGGTTTGTCCGTTGGTCTGAGGGTGGTGACTGGTCGATAGTCTCACATCAATTTGAGCCGACCGACAGCAACTTCGCCAAAAATGAGAAATAAATTGACTACCTCGATCCGAAATTAGAACCGAAGGAAAACCGTGTAGTCGGACGATGTTTTCGAGGAAATCTCGGGCCAGAGTTGCTGCTGTTGGCAAGCCTTTGAGCGGAATGAAATGCGCCATCTTGGAGAATAAGTCCACGATTACTAGAATCGTATTGTATCCGGAGCATGGAGGTAGATCGGTGATGAAGTCCATAGAAAGCGTATGCCAAGGGCGAGGTGGGATGTCAATAGGGCGTAAGAGGCCTGCTGGTCTTTCCTTTTGACTCTTGTTTTGGGCGCATACGCCACAAGACATTATAAAGTCTCTGATATCTTTTTTCCAAGACGGCCACCAGAAGTAGCGCTTGATCTTTTCTGAGGTCTTGGCCATACCGGGATGACCTTCCATTAAAGAATCGTGATAACAGGAGATTACTTTTTTCTGTAAATCTGTGCTGGGTAGGTATAATCGTTCTTGGAAATACAATAAGTTGTCCTTTACTGCAAAGTCCTTTCCCTGCAGATGTCAATTCTGTATGTCTGCTGGAGTTACAAGTTGCCTGGCTTTATCCTTAACTTCCTCTATGGATTCTGTGGCGATTACACCCAGAATTCTTTGTTCGGGAATGATTGGTACAGGTTTAGGGTTGATCAAGTGTTCTTCCACTCCCATCCGAGAAAGGGCATCAGCTTTACCGTTCTTTGTACCAGGTCGATAGGTAATTATGAAGTCAAACTCGGCAAAGAATAATGCCCAACGGAGTTGTCTAGAGGATTGGGCTTTTGCGGTTTTCAAATATTGCAGGTTTCGGTGATCCGTAATCACAGTAACGGTGTGTCGGGCCCCCAGCAGATAATGCCGCCAAGCCTTAAAGGCAGACTTGATAGCCAGAAGTTCCTTGTCAGTAATCGTGTAATTGATTTCAGGAGGCGAGAATTTGCGGGACCAAAATGCCACGGGATGCAACTGATTGGTTACCGGGTCCTTTTGTGATAGAACTGCCCCCATGGCAAGGCTTGAAGCATCAGTTTCCACGATGTAGGGGAGTTCGGGGCAAGGGTGTTTTAAGATTGGTGCAGAGATAAATTTAGTCTTCAAATCCTGGAAAGCTTGTTCCGCCTCGGTAGACCATTCAAAACGTTTGTTTTTCTTTAACAAGGCAGTGATGGGCTGGACTATTCGAGAGAATTCGGGGATAAACCTGCAGTAAAAGTTAGCGAAGCCTAACATGCTTTGCACACCTTTTACGGAGGATGGTGATGGCCATTTGAGAACTGCATCGACCTTCTTTGAATCCATACGTACTCCGCCAGGTGATAATATGAATCCCAAGAATTCAACTTCAGTCACGTTGAAAACACATTTTTCCAATTTAGCGAAAAGTTTGTGTTGACACAATCTTTCGAGGACCATTTTCACGTGTTTCCGATGTTCAGATTCCGATGAAGAATAAACGAGGATGTCGTCAATGTAAACAACAACACACACATCTATGAGCTCTCTGAGGACATCGTTCATAAAATATTGAAAGGCGGCCGGGGCATTGCAAAGTCCGAAGGGCATGACCTGATATTCAAATAGCCCATACTTGGTGCGGAAGGCAGTCTTCCATTCATCACCCTCTTTTACTCGTACCAAGTGGTAAGCTCCTCTAAGATCCAGCTTTGTATATATGCATGCTTTTCTGACTTGGTCCAGGAGTTCAGGGATCAAAGGTAACGGATATCTATTCTTAACGGTGATCTGGTTCAGGGAGCGATAATCGATACAAGTTCTAAGGTCTCCTTCCTTTTTTGGAACGAAGAACAAAGCTGAAGAAGCAGGGGACTTGGAAGGACGAATAAACCCATTCGCCAGGTATTGATCCAGGTATTGTCGAAGGTGAAGGTTCTCAGGCTCGGTGAGAGCATAAATTCTACTACAAGGAGGAGTAGATCCAGGTATCAGGTCTATCTGGCAGTCATAAGACCTATGAGGAGGTAGAGTGTTAGCCTGATCCTTCCGGAAAACATCTTGGTATTCAAGGTATTCGGGAGGTAACTGGGGAGTCTCTGAAGAAATTGCTGCCAGTGCAACACCAGGTGGAAGGTGACAAGTAGAGACACATTCTGGAAACTGGACCGTTCTTGCTCGCCAATCGATCAGAGGATTGTGTTTCTCTAACCAAGGTATTCCTAGAATAATCTGAAACTGAGGGGCCTTGATCACATCGAACACGATCTTCTCATGGTGTCCATCTTGACTTACTAGCGTCACCTCTTGAGTGGTATGCGTTACTGGCCCGGAGGCTATCTCCGTACCATCCACTGTAGTAATGACGTCCTTTACAGCCTTGGGACAAAGAGTTAGATTCATCCTCAAAACCATTTCATGATCCACATAATTGCCGATGGCACCGCTGTCGACGTAAGCTTCAATTGCATGTAATCGATCCGGATTATCAGGGCTAATGAGGACCATAGGTATCACGAAATGCGAGGTCACGGAACTGGTTTTCACGCTCGGCAAGAGGACCTCTATTCTTGTCGGGCAAGGTCGTTTCCCTGCTCAGAGTTTGTAACTTTGGTAACTGCAGCTCCTACTGCCTTCTTGGCAGGTTTCACCGGACAGTCTCGAAGAAAGTGCCCTGAGTTTCCGCAATATAGGCATAATTGCAACTGTTTTCTCCTTTCCCGCTCCTTTTGTGTTAGAGGACCTTTCAGACCCCCAATTTGCATGGGTTCCCCGGAGTCTACTCCTTTGGAAGGAGTTGGCGGTTTGGAAAATACTCGAGCATCAAACTTGGAACGGTCGGCCTTCCTGTTCTGCAGTCTATGATCTATTTGAACGACCAAGTCTATATAATCCGAACAGTCTTGTGGGGGATTCACTACTTGGGCTAAAACGTCTTTGAGCTCTCCACGTAGACCTCTGTAAAACAGCGTAATCCTTTTGTCCTCAGGCCATTGAGTTTCCACTATTAGTCTATTGAAAGATGCAATATAAGCCAAAAGGTCTTGATTACCCTGTCGCAACGAAAGAAGCTCATTGTCCAAGGCCTGCCCCTGTGAATGTCTTGCGAACAGTTTTTCCATACTAAGCTGAAAGGCTTGAAAATCATGGAGAACCGGATCATCTTGATGAACTAGAGGGATCGACCAGTCTGCCGCATTGCCACTAAGGTACGAAAGTACAAAAGCTACTTTAGCTTGATCAGTTGGAAAGGCTGCTGGCCGGCATAAGAAGTGCAACCGGCACTGATTGATAAATACTGCAAACCTCTTTGGGTCACCAGAAAATCGTTCGGGCGGAGCCAGAGGTACATTCCCAGGTAGGTTGATCTGCACTGGATTCATAGAGGCTGTTGAAGGAAGATTTGCCCCTGATGCAGGTAACGGGGTTTGTCCGGCTTGTGACTGTAGCAATTGTCTAGCAAGACCGTCTGTTCTCTCCTTGGAAATAATTAGTTCCCTTCTTAGAGCATTCGTTTCCTGACGAGCTGCATGCACTTCTGCCCTTAGTTCCCCAAGTAACCGGGCTAGGTGGTCAGTATCCGAGGTTTCCATAGCGCCTGGGCGAGAGTTTTGCGGTAGGCTTTGCGTTCTGTAACGCTCACCTGATTCTCGCAGAGGCGCCGGTCTTGACTGGGCGACTACCGTATCTTCAAAGGTGATGTGTAGCACCCGGTTGGCTCTTTGGGCTGGACCTCTGTGCACTGTATGCCTGACTTCAAGAGTAAGATGTCTTAGGTAAGTGAATGCCGAGCTCTCCATCTGCCTCGGGGCAAGGTGCTGTAACCAGTTTCTTCACTGGATCGGTAGCGCAGGCCTCTTGACTTCAGAGGACTGCTGTCCGGCGTTTACTGCATGAACGGTAAGTTTCGAGTAATTCTATTGTCTTTAAAGTCTTTAGCAATGATGTCTCTTGTTTTGCAGGTTCCGGCGATGGCGGATGACGGGCTGAAGTGAGTTGAAGATGGCGTCCGTATGATGAATAGAAGCGCCTGGAAGCACGTAAGTAAGCGCTTGTTGCCTGCTTCACGATGCGCTCTAACTGTCTTTTATTTTGCAGGTACGAGTTCAGAGCGGCTGCAGGGTGCCGGAATACCCACTGGGGTTGATGTGGAAAGGAGTAATGGCACGTGAGTATTAAAGTTCCCCAATGTCTTTAAACGCACCTTGTTTTGTCTTTCAGATGCAGGATGCAGCGCCGAAGGCCTCCGGAGCGTGCAAAGAGTTGGTAAGCTTTTGTCTTTCAGATGCCGGAATGCAGTGTGAAGACCTCCGGAGCGCACGAAGAGTAGGTAAGCCTTTGTCTTTCAGATGCCGGAATGCTAACCTGTTCTTTCTTGTCTTTATAGGTGTTGCTGAAGACTGGATTCAGGATGGTAAGCCTTTTTCTTTCAGATGCCGGAATGCTAACCTGTTCTTTCTTGTCTTTATAGGTGTAGCTGAAGACTGGATTCAGGATGGTAAGCCTTTTTCCTTAGGCCCAGGATCCGATGCAGAAGACACGATGAGCGTTCTGCTGCAGAGGATGCAGAATAACGCAAAGCAAGATTCATCCACCGGGTGTGGTTTAAATAGCCTCCTGTAGTGCTTAGGTGTCTCCTTCCACAGCCACGCCTAGGTAAGAAAAGAGTTCCTGCTTTCCAGAAGAGTTCCAGTGTTCTGAATCTAGGGAGTGGCTCCTGCCCCACCCAACAGGAAAAGTAGTTCCAAACAGAAGAGGATCAGAGGCTCAGCTGGCAGGCAAGTAAGCAGCATGGTCTGCTGCAGGTAAGTCCACCCAAGCATTATGAGCCCGGCGCTTCCAGCGCTGGGACTGGGCACATTTATGAGCCTGGTGCCACTGGCGCCAGGACTGGGTCCAAAAGGTCCCAATTGGGACTGGTTGGCCCTCGAGACCTGGGTTATGGATCTGCTTCCAAGGGAGTTGGGAAAACCCTAACCTTTTGGAAGCAGAGATCATGACACCCATGCCTGCTCCTTCCAAATTTCTCGACTGGATCGAGGTCCCGAGACTATCAACGCAACAAACAAACAGACCTCCTAGAGGCTGATATTACTGGAAATGAAGTGCAAGAGACCCTTGCACAGCTTCAAGCCGGAAAGACCCCGGGCCCCAATGGGTTCCCAGTGGAGACCTGGAAATGCCTCGGCACCACACTAACCGAACACATGCACTGCATGTTTCTCCAAAGTAAAGAACAAGGTACACTCCCCCTGGACCTCAGAAGAGCATGCATAGTGATCATACCTCAAGACAGGAAACCTCCAGAAGAATGTGCTCCTATCGCCCAATCTCGCTGAGCAACGGAGAGGCCAAGGTCCTTGCCAAGGTACCGGCTAGTAGACTACTCAAGGTGATCGAATGCCTCGTCCACCCAGATCAATGCGGGTTCATGCCCAACAAGTCCACCTGCATGAACCTACGTAGAGTTCAACTTGCCCTTGACAGGGCCCCGGAGATACCATCCCCACTGGCCCTCCTGGCAGTCGATTTTGAAAAAGCCTTTGACTCAGTCGGGTGGGAGGCCCTGTGGGAAATCATGGCCCGGGTGTATTTTGGGTGAGACTTCATCTCCTGGGTTAGACTCCTGTACACATCTCCAGAGGCAACCGTAAGGGTGAATGGCAAGACCTCCAGACTATCTCCACTGGGCCGCGGGACTAGCCAGGGCTGCCCCTTCTCCCCCCTCCTATTCTTGGTAGCTATTGAGCCACTAGCAATCAAACTCTGCTCGGATAAAAACTGGTCCGGATTCACCTAGCCAGGGGGAGGAGAAGATCGCCTCTCGCTATACGCAGACGACCTCGTCATATACCTTAGCAATCCTCTCACCTCATGTCCGATTGTGTCCCACACCCTCAAGGAATATCAAAACTTTGCTGGTCTGAAGGTAAACAAACACAAAAAAACATTTACTTCCCGATCCAGGGTGGCAACCTCGCGATTCCCAAGACCTGCCCGTACCACGTCAGCATTAGAGAATTCACATACCTAGGCATACGTATTGGCCCGACCCTAGACAGATACCTCCAGCTCAACCTATAGCCTGTACTAAACAGATTTAGCAAGGATGTCTCCCACTGGCAGTCGCTCCCCCTATCATTAATGGGCAGGGTAGCTCTATTTAAAATGATGACACTTCCAAGACTCCTATATATTCTACAAAATGCTCCGCTCCCCATCCCCCATGAAACCTTTGCATGCATAGATTGGAACCTATGCACACTGCTTTGGGGAGGGAAACAACCCAGAATCGCTCTTACTGCACTCTAACGCTCTGTATGGGAGGGAGGCATTGGACTACCATGTATACGCACATACTATCTAGCATCACAGACAGGAGTGGTAAATGAATGGCTACATGCCGAAGCCACATTACCACATATGCGCATTGAAACCTAGGCCATGCACCCTGTACAACCCCTTCAGGCCCTATACGCCAACAGAAATCGAACCTCGAAAATGCCAAGAATGTCACTCCATATCCGCCATGCCTGGAGGGAAGCATATAAACATGTCGGCTGGGGAGCGAAACCAACGCTAGCCTAGCCCATATGGTACAACCACACCTCCCGGAAATACAGAGAATGGGCTGTTTCAATACCTGGGAAAGGCGAGGGATAACCATACTGGCACACATGATAAAAGAGGGGCGCATACTAGAGTTCGATACTCTTCATGACAAATTTGGTTTTACACCGATGGACAATTTCCGACATGCACAGCTGGCCCACAACATACACACCCAGTTCCCAGACATAACCGCCATACCTCCCTGCTCCCCCCTAGAGACCAACATCCTTCCGCAACGTATATCCTCCATAGTCACCTCCACGCTCTACCAAGCCCTTAATTGTTTTGGAACTAAAGAACTCACTAAGCTGAAAGAGAGATGGGAAAGGGATGTGGGCGACCTGGAACCGGAAGACCGGGTAGCCGCATTGATGTTCCCCCAAGAAATAGGTATTGAAGCCAAACTCAGACTGATACAACTCAGAATACTCCCACCGCTCCTACTACCCTTGCACAGCCCTTGCCAGATGGGGAGGGACCGGAGATGAGACATGTCACCGATGCAGACGGGAAACAGGTACCTTTTTTCACATGATTTGGGACTGCGAGGTGCTACAAACCTTCTGGGATGAATGCATCAATACGATTTCCAACATACTAGGAACACCAATTCCGAAAGACCCCAAAATGACACTCCTGGGAATCTAGGGGGAGGTTGACCTCACTAAACATGAAAAGTCGTTCCTAGCAGTGGCACTAGGAGCAGGGAAACAGCTGATCGCTGCAACTTGGGACTCTGCAGACTCAATATGCTTAAACCGCTGGATCAACAAACTAAGCAGGTGCGCATGGATGGAACGCCGCATCTACAATGCGAGGGGCTGCCCCAGAAAATTTGGAAAGATATGGGGGAAATGGCTAGATGTGTACTGAGAGATACCCCCCTCTCCTCCCAACCCTCCCTTCCCCCCACCCCCTTTTTCCTCCCTCCCCTTCTTCCCCCCCTCATCCAGGGACATATCACATAGCCAGAACTGCCACCCGTTTTCTGACCCTCGGATGTACCCATGGCACCCTTATGACTCTGCTACCTGCCATTACCAATATTGAAATAATTCCCTTGATGAATGCCTATGTGTATGATGTTTTATTGTTGAAACCCAAATAAACAGAGTTATAAAAAAAAAAAAAAAAACGGATTCAAGAGAGGACTTGGCTAGGAGACCTCCTCCTAAGCTACGAGGCACCATCGGTCACCAGTTGATCTTTGCCAAAGCTCCCTGCACATCAGACCCTCGAAAGGCTGCCGACCGGAGACGGAGACCGCCGCGGAATCACGAAGTGAAGCGCCTGGACATTGAATTCCATCACCGTCGACGACAGCTATCACCGACCGCATCCACAGTGCTCCTTTGCCTAAGAACAATGACACAAGGATTCCCTTGCTCATCCTCATAGACTGCTTTCGTCCTGCTGGAGAAAGTCAAGGGCCCCGACGACTGAGGAGAATCCGCCGGTGGGTTTCCCCCCACCCGAAGACCGCAGAGACGCTGACGACTCGATGACCTTGCTGGGCCAAAGTTGTTCATTGACTCCTTGAGGCAACAAACACTTGTCACCGAGGTGCACCGCATGCATCAGCTTGCAGGAAGTTTTCAACCAATTGTCAACGAGCACCGCAAGAACTGAAGCTGCTACCGCAACAACAGGGTTCACCCTTTTCTTCACTGGCTCTCGAAGACCCGTGACTCATGCCTTAAAGGGAGTGCACTCAAGAAGGGCCGTCGACAACTCACCGAAGAACTCCACGAAACCAGGTACTTTAGGGTCGTGGAACCTTTTAGAAGGACTCAAGACTATATTGAGTATAATTGGACTGGGCAAGTCAATACGTTTTATTTACAGGTTGCCCAGGTGGGGGGATCCTTGCATAGAACGGTCTCTAGGTAACGGGAGTCTGTATTCTGCCATTGCTTGATTTAACTTGCATTCTTTCTATCGTCTATCATTGATTTATCTTAACCATCTGATTTGTATGTCATTTGAACTGTTAGCAGTTGATGCTTTTCAAAGGAATCGATATATGAGTGGTGCCACGTAGACTTGTATATATTTGCCATTATAGTATTTCCAGTGTACGAAGTGTGTTATCGTGATTGTGTATATAACCTTGAACCTTATTTATATAAAGACTGTGTTTTCACTAACATAGTGTGTGGACATTCCTTTGTGGGTGCTTGGGGACTACACTGTACTTAGGAACCAGCGTGCATCTACTCCTGAGAGCTTATGCCTTGATTGCTGGCACATAGCTACCACATAGACAATCTTGGCTGGGGTGCTCCGTGCACTTGCTTCTATTGTGCAGTGTTCTCAATAGCGATCTTGAGATATACGTTCAGTGAAACATACTCTTTGATATATAATGAATAGTCTACAGATAAAAGGATTCCTGAGTAATGATAGTCACGGCAGAAAAACATTTTAGGGTGTGTATTCCAGTGATACATGCCACATGCAACTACCACGCAGTCACCCTGTTAGCCTTCTAGTGAACAGTTAACAGTGTTTGACAGCTTGGCACACTTTCTGCAACACCCCATATATGCTGGTGTTTTAATGGATTACGTGGAAAGCATTGCGAAGTATTTACGCTATACTACCGTGGCAGTCTGTTAAGATGGATTTCTGAACTCTGACCTGGTGGGCAGAGGTTCAGAAGGCCAGCCTAGTTTCTTGGAACAGGGTAACCTTCTGGGCAAACCAAACCAATGAAGGTGGCATTGGCAGCAGTCAAACTAGGTCTCAGGAGGGGTGAGGGTGATCGAAAGCCCACAAAGAGCACATACAGTAAATGGCACTGCAAATTACTTTGAGTCAGGTGTATATATATCAAAAAGACCTATACATTTATTAAAGGGCTTTTAAATCAAACACAAAGCAAATATCAGTAGTAATAACCTATCCAACACCACACCAACTATTAAACATATATACAGTCACCAATGGCCTAAAGGGATAGCACACAGTATGGGCCACAACCTGCAAAGTAAGAGAGCATACAGTGCAAACATTGTTTAGGCAGTCCTTCACAATTCAAACCCTAACTGAGAGAGAGTCCAGTCCCTAAAATGAGTGGAACCTTAAGCTCAAAAGTACGTTCGGTGCTGATGCACGCAATTGTGTGGTTAAATCAAAAAGGGGGTCTCTTGCAGGGGCTGTAGCGACTCAGGAAGGTGGGTGAGGCAGTGAAGAATACATTCCCACTATTCAAGGAGGGTCTCCCCAAGAGGGCAGCACAGGATCCAATAGTTGGGAATAGCTCAGTAGCACAGGCTACTGGCCCTCAGGGGACACTCATGCGTTAAAATGGATGGATGCGCTAGGGGCCACCGGTAAGGATTGCAAGTACTCACTGACCCTCATTGCACTCCAGAACAAAATTCGGCAGTCAAGTCCACTTCAGTCACAGGTTCAAATCTTGCAGTTGCATGGCTCTGTGGCTTTCAGGGGCAGCGTTTCAGGAATGATTCTGTGGTGGGACAGTGGCGATTACTCTGTTCCTGATGAAGGGATCAGGCCAGTTCTGCTGCAGCGAGTCTGAGGGCACAGGGGGTTACAGCAGCAAGGCACCCATGAAGTTTGTCACCGGAGCTGGGCCACATGCTGACCGCGTATGCTCGGGTTCAGGTGTACTCTCCTAATTCCAGACCTGGGAATGCTAGGTTTATGAACCTCGGCGCGAGAGTGCCTTACACCCAGAGTTTACAGTCTCCAAATACTCAAGTGTCAACTCGAGACAGAGGCAGTTCCACGATAAAGGTCCCGTACATGCTGGTCAGTTCACTGGGAGGTCTAGTAACCTTTCCGAAAAGGCTCACTTACAGGTTAAATCGGAGGAGCCGAGAATAGTTAGTTGCACTATTCCAATTTGTCAAAGCGCATTTGAAGACCTTCTAGGTTCGATCAGAAACAGGGGGTCCAACGGGACGACAGCGGGCTCAGGGTGCCAAACCTTCCAGTCGGTCACCAGTGGTTCCTCGGCTCTGCTTTATTTGGTTTCAGGATAGTTGGCTCCTTTACTAAGTTTGGTGTGAACTCAGAAGATCGACCTGGAATGGGTGTAAGATGCCTTCTCTTATCCAGAATCTCCTTCGCGTCAAAAAGAACCCAATGACCAATGTGTCATGAACTGCCGCCTGCGTCCATTCTGGACTTCACGGTCCCTGACCCATAGAGGACTGAATTCCGTGATCCTTCCAACATGGCCATTTGGTGCGGAAAGCAGCTTGCCAGTCTTTATGCGCTACGTTCAACATTCTACAAAGCAGACACACCCTTGCGGCTCTGCGCGTCTCATCTCAACGCTACTGCCCGGAGCAGTCTGACGTGTGTTGCCGAAGTTCTCTAGGAACTTCCGTCCGAGTCCTGCTTCCCGATTCCTTGAATCTACTTCCTCCCTTTCCTTTCCTCGAACTTACCTTTACGTTTCTTCCGGGATCCTCGCCTGCGCTCGAGTCACGTCGTTCCGTGCCTCCGAGCTCGGACTTTGTCTCCTTCCTGGTTCCTGGTCCTTGACATCCGAACGCCTCCTGGAGTAGGACCGCTATCCCCACACTGGAACCCAACGACCAGCACACGGGTCTCTACAAATCCCGGACTGTCTGAAAGAAATCATCAAAGAAGGTCGCAAGCAAGGAAAGACAGGTGAGAAGGGGAGAGACTTGTGACAGATTGAGACGCCTAAAAAACGATACGAATACAGAGATGGAAGCCGAGGTTCAAGACCTCATGCGAGGTATGCAGGAATGAACCACTGAAGTCCAGAACCTTAAGGCAGAGAACGCTGCTTTAAAGCAGCTAGTCTTGTCTCGTGACTCTGCTACTAAAGAAAGTGTCTTATTGGGAGGAGTAGTGGACAAATATGATGGCTCTTCAAAGAACCTTCGTGCCTTCCTTGACTCATGTTTGGTGCATTTCACCTTCAAGCCCTACTACTTTTCCACCCCAAGAGCCAAGGTGGGGTTTATGATCTCACACCTCACTGGTAACGCCTTAACCTGGGCAACCCCCCTTGTCAATTCGTGCGACGCCCTCCTGGATGATTATGATGGATACGTGGAAGCCCTAAAAGCCATGTTTGATCGCCCAGAGCTTGTTTACAGCACTCAGGAACGACTACTTGAATTTCAACAAGGATCCCAAGATATGCTT
This sequence comes from Ambystoma mexicanum, assembly GCF_040938575.1. Classification (NCBI taxonomy): domain Eukaryota; kingdom Metazoa; phylum Chordata; class Amphibia; order Caudata; family Ambystomatidae; genus Ambystoma; species Ambystoma mexicanum. The sequence goes on along the minus strand of NC_090931.1, from coordinate 1,053,798,322 downwards.
ACCTATGTGACCTGCTTTAAACAACTTGTAAAAGAGGCTGATTGGTCCCAAGAAGCCAGCTTCACCCTCTTTCGAAGAGGCATAAATGAAGAAATAAAAGACGAGCTAGCCAGGGTAGCTCGCCCCAGCTCCTTCCAGGCCCTCATAGACCTCTCCCTACAAATCGACTTTCGTATCCAGGAAAGAAAGGCAGAGGAAAGAAAGTCTAAGTCAACATCTCAAAAGGCTGCCACAGACCCTTCATACAAACCAGAGGCCGTAGCATCTCCAACCTCGGATCCAGAACCCATGCAACTGGGAGCCTTCCGTGGACCCATTCTCCCACAAGAAAGGATGCACCGGATTCACACTGGACTGTGCATGCATTGTGCCTCCGATAAACACCTTGTGAGAGAGTGCCCTATTGCTCCACCACGGCGTTCGGGAAACGCCGGCTCCCGATCCTAGATGGTGCACAGTTTCGGGAGAAAGGTGTCTGCTCCTCATCCATTCCTTCCTTGAACTCTCCTGGACAAAACAATCTTGTGATTCTACAGGCATTCCTATTGCCTTCCAAGAAAGAATCCTACCCCATCTTGGAATTAGTGGATTGCGGAGCCATGGGCATATTCATAGATCATGATTGGGTCACTAGTCACAACATCCCCCACGAAACACGAGAGACTATGCAACCTGTTGAAGCTATTGATGGGAGACCCCTATCTTCAGGACCCATAACCCTTCAAACCGAAGATATTCTTCTTTCTATAAATCACGACCAAGAAAGGATTACATTTGATATCATAAGATCTGCCTATGGTTCTAGGCATGCCCTGGTTACAGAAACATAACCCCTATATCAACTGGGCAGCAGGCTCCTTATTTCTTGGTTCAGAACATTGTATGTCCCACTGTTTGTCCCCAATCACTTTACCAAGTTCCTCTGAAGACTCTCAAGAAACTCAGCAAATTCCAGTTACCGTCTCTAACATTTTCCGGATTGCCAGGGCCTACCAGGCATATGCAGATGTATTCTCAACAGCAATTGTTCAAGCTCTGCCACCCCACAGACTAGAGGATTGTGCCATTGACAGAGAACCTTCAGCCGTGATCACTTTCGGAAGAATGTTTGTTCTGTCAAAACCAGAAAAAAGGGCCCTCTGGCAATACCTGGACCCCAACTTGGAAAATGGAACTATTCTACCATCCAAGCCCCCAGCGTGCGCTTCCCTTTTCTTCGTCCCTAAGAAGGATTCCAAGGAGCTCAGGCTGTGTTTGGATTACCGTGGCCTTAACCAATGCACTCTCAAGGATCGTTACCCATTGCCTCTCATCTCGGATATCCTGGAAGCAGTGAGAGGTGCAGTCATCTTCACAAAACTAGATCTCAGGGGTGCCTATCTTATTCGTATAAGACAAGTTGATGAATGGAAAACAGCTTTTAGAACACCCTTCGGCCATTTTGAATACCTGGTCATGCGCTTTGGACTTGCTAATGCCCCGGGAATTTTCCAAAATTTCATGGATCAGGTCTTTTCTGATATGTTGTTCCTCTTCGTCATTGTATACTTAGATGACATACTGATCTACTTCAAGGACCATCTGAAACACAAAGAGTATGTAAGGGCAGTCTTACAATGTTTACGAGAACACAAGCTCCTGGCCAAACCCGAGAAATGTATTTTCCATGTATCAACTGTTCAATATCTCGGATTCGTTCTTAGCCCAAAGGGGATTGGGATGGATTCTTCCAAGGTTGACTCCATTCTATCTTGGCCTGTTCCGACCATTGTAAAACAAATTCAATCCTTCCTGGGGCTTGCTAATTCCTACAGGAAATGTATATCCGCGTTCTCTGAGATTGTGCATCCCATTGTCACACTATTAAAGAAAGATACCCCCTTTCAGTGGACCTGAGCTCAAGGTTCAGCATTTCAACGGTTGAAGTCGGAGTTCACACAAGCCCCCATCCTAGCTCAACCTGACACTGACCAACCCTTCCTTGTTGAAACTGATGCCTCCAACTACGCCATCGGAGCAGTCCTGAAACAGGAACTTGGCGACAAGTTAGAACACCCCATCGCCTATCTCTCCTGCACCTTGACTCCGAGTGAAACTCATTATTCCGTCCTGGAGAAGGAATTGTTAGCCATTCGTCAAGCCTTCACTGAATGGCGTCATCTCCTTCTGGGAGCCAAACACCCGGTACAAGTCCGCACGGACCATCGGAATCTTCAAGTCCTACAATCCCTGGAATGTAGAAACAGTCGTCAAGCCCGTTGGGCCTTCTTTTTTGCCCAATACCAATTTCAAATCCATCATTATCCTGGAACACATAACATTATTGCCAATGCCTTATCCAGATGTCCTGATTACGAAACCCTTGAGGACCGGACCTTTCCTAAGATGTTTCCCAACACATTATTTATTGCTCATGCAATTACTCTCCTGGAGGATATTCGAGCCCAAACTCAGTCCTCTGAACCCTGGAAGGAGTTTAAGAAAAACAATCGGTGGAATCTCAAAACAAAAGACAGATATCTCTTCAAGGACAATAGACTGGTCATCCCTACTCCTGGATTGAGACAAAAAATCACAAGCCTATGTCATGATACTCTCCATTCAGGTTACTGTGGCATAACCAACACCCGCCATCTTATACAAAGACAGTTTTGGTGGCCAAGGATGAAGGATGACATCAAGATCCATGTCCAGACTTGTGCAGTCTGTAATCAGAACAAACATGACAATAAAAGACTAGTAGGTCTCCTACACCAACCAGCACTACCAACAAGACCCTGGGAAATCATTGCCACAGACTTTATTGTAGAACTACCTTGTTCCAGAGGCTAGACAACTATAATGGTTACCATTGATTTGTTCACACACATGGCTCATTTTACGCCTCTATACAAACTACCATCCTCATCTGAACTCGCTGGAATTTTTCTAGAACACATATTCCGGCTTCATGGATTACCTTCCAAGATCAATTCCGACAGAGGACCCCAGTACATATCCCAGTTCTGGAAACAGCTATGTTGTGTATTGGTAATTCAACGTGCATTGTCTTCGGGTTATCACCCACAGACCAATGGTGCTACCGAACGAGTAAACCAAACCCTGCAACAGTATCTTTGTTGTTTCGCCACCAAAGTCCAGGATGATTGGTCACTCTTAATATCTGTGGCCGAGTTCGCATACAACAATTCGGATCATTCTGCTATCAAGACCAGTCCTTTCTTTTGTAGTCAAGGATTTCATCCTTCAGTCCTACCATCCGTTCTCCGACATCCTACCCCAGTTCTGGCGGTTGATTCCTGGATTGAAACACTAATCAATGTGAACAAAGAAGCAAAGGAAAACCTAGAAAAGGCCAGAAGAGACGTGAAACAATATGCAGACTCCAAAAGAAGGCCTGGGCCTTCCTATGCAATTGGCGATAAGGTCTGGTTATCCTCAAAACTCCTTCCTCGGCACCTACGACCAAATAAATTGGCTCCCAGGTATTACGGACCCTTTTCTATAAAGGAAATTGTTAATCCAGTGCCCTTTCCACCCCGACTACCAAAGTCATGGAAAAGGATTCATCCAGTCTTCCACACTTTTTTGTTAAAACCATATGTTCAGCCCTCTCAAACTGCTCCAAGATCTACCCCAGTGATTATCAATGACCAACTCGAATATGAGGTCTCCAGAAATTGTGACTCTAGGTACCGACATGGTCAACTACAGTATTTGGTCGAGTGGAAAGGGTATCCTCCCAGTGAGCGCACCTGGGAAACCGTGTCAAACATGAATGCCCCCCGGCTGATACGAAGATACCATCTCATCCACCCACGCAAACACGGAGGAGCTGGGTTTCGGAGGAGGCATACTGTCATGAACCACCGCCTGCGTCCATTCTGGAATTCGTGGTCCCTGACCCGTAGAGGACTGAATTGCGTGATCCTTCCAAAATGGTCATTTGGTCGGGGAAACGCAGCTTGCCAGTCTTTACGTGCTATGTTCAACATTCTACAAAGCAGACACACCCCCGCGGCTCTGCACGTCGCAACGCCACTGTCCGGAGCAGTCTGACGTGTGTTGCCGAAGCTCGTTCAGAACTTCCTTCCGAGTCCTGTTTCCCGATTCCTTGAATCTACTTCCTCCCTTTCCTTTCCTCGAACTTACCTTTACGTTTCTTCTGGGATCCTCGCCTGCGCTCGAGTCACGGCGTTCCGTGCCTCCGAGCTCGGACTTTGTCTCCTTCCTGGTTCCTGGTCCTGGACATCTGAATGCCTCCTGGAGTAGGACCGCTATCCACATTGGAACCCGACGACCAGCACACGGGTCTCTACAAATCCCGGACCGTGCGAAAAAAATCATCAAAGAAGGTTGCAAGCAAGGAAAGACAGGTGAGAAGGGGAGAGACTTGTGACACAATGAGAGATCTTTTCACATACAGCCATCCCAGATGTGGACCAATCATGAACCACTGTGGTCCCAGTCACTCCCAGCACACCAGACATCCTGCGAACCAGGATGTGTATTGGAACTAGACAGTCCAGCCCACATCCTGGAGGCACACACACAAGGCATGCAGAAGCCTGCAAAAGCTTCGGTTTGCGCAGGGTTCTGCATGACCAAATAAGGAATTTCCCCAGTCTGCTCGACCTCTGGAAGGCAAAGGGACAAGATGGCCAAAGGACAGAACAAAAGACCTTGTGGCATGGCCATTTTAGGCGCTGGCCACTGTCTTATGCCAAACGCGGTATGGTCCATAGAAAAGGGTTAAAAATACATGAAAGGCAACAGCTGCACCAGCCCTATCCAAGGCACATATGTACATTCACCGAAAAATCCTTTGAGGGTGTCCAGGGCCTTAGAAATGAAAAGGGGAGTCCAGCGCACTGTAATCTAAGGTACTTTGTGCACTGATAAAATGTTGCTGAAGAATAGCAACAAAGTGAAACACTAAGGGAAACAAAGTCTCCCAGTACTGACTGTCTTAAGGGCATGTAGTAGTCCAGCCTAGAGAGAACCAGAGCTCTGGAGACAGTGAGCCTCTGGGGGAAGGAGAGGAAAGGAAGAATATCTCTGAGGAGATGCAGTTGGTAGTGTGACTTCTTAGGGACGTCAGAGATTTTAGGAGAAAAGGAGAGTGTGGGGTGGAAGATGACCCTGAGGTTCTTGGCCTCATAGGTGGGAGCAGGAAGAGGGCCAAGGGAGGCCGGCCAGAGAGTGACAGGAAAGGAGGGTGAAGGTGTGCCAATGAGCAGAATCTCTGCCTTATTGGTATTAAGGCAGAGATTGTTGGCGGCACACCACTCCTGGATGGCAGACAGTCAGAGATGAATGAAGGAGAAGAGGTGGCAGAAGGCAGACTGAAAACAAGGTCATCCGCATAGCACTGAAAGTTGGGGCAGAGAGCGGTAATGCAGTAGGCAAGAGGTGCCAGGTATTGGTTGAACAGCCAGGGAGAGAGGTTAGACCCCTGGGGAACACCACAGGTAGAGAGTGAGATAGAGGATGTTTAAACTGGTGTTGTAAAGTTGTAAAGAGAGGCTGCTAACAGCTGTACAGCCATACAATATTCATTGGCATAGGTGGCATTTTCTAAAGGTTTTCAGATAAAATACCTCTTGCCACAGCTGGAAGCTCCAGCCAGCACACACGTAAATGGATGCTATATTCTGGTATCCATAACACCTGGTAATCAATAGCCGTAGGGATGTGTCGAGCCTCCTGGTGCTAACGTCCTTTAATCAAATATAACGCTGAGAATATTCTGTAGAGTACTTGTGGTAATTTCCCATTGATTTTTCTCATGCACCATACACAGCTGTGTAACCGTAACAGCCCTAGGGTTGTTATTTGCATCTCCCTGTGTATACGACTGTGCAAGGTCTTTTAAACTGTCAAAATTCATTTCTGTTGTATTGTTAATGTTCAGCGTTATGCCGTTCACTCTCATACTGACAGTTCTAGAAATGTGCGATAGGCATATGTTTTAGACCCTGCAGATACGAGCTCCACAATGTACTCACCGGGGGACGGCTCTGATGTTAGATATCCCAGGTAACCCGTGGCCGGATTGATATCCCCAGTGCCCCCTTGTGACTGTCTTTTTTTAATATAATGGTTTTGTAGCTTGGATAGTACAGGATCCTCTTTTGCAAAAGCTTCATCACACCGTACAGCTTCAAGCGAACGTAGCTGTTGTGAATGCGGCTATGTATATATTGGTATTGTTGGATATTCCTCAGCCTATCACCAGCACAAACAAGCTGCTTCATCACATATGAACACGCTGCTGCTCACATCGTAAGAATGATTGAATAAATATGCATGAAGCTTCATCAGGGTTTGTGATGATAGCTGTGTTTGACAATTTTTCTCTTTGTGCAAAATTGCCCCATAGCGAATTAAGACATAGTTTTGGTACTAGCTGCTGAGCAGGGTTGTCCTTGATGTGTTCCATACATAAACGTATGCCCTGATGTTTGTAGTAATCATCCACGTAAGCCTGTTTAGTGGTATCGTCCACACACCATGACAGAAATCTAGAGGCCTATTGTTTCTGTTGCATGAACATTTGAATGCATTCACTGAAGAGCAATAGGGTGATTGTTTTAAACTTGCATATCTTGTGTATGCACCCCAGTCGATAGCCACGTTTTGGAGCAGCCTGTAACTTGATCGTACATCAAGTGCCTGTCAGCACCTGCTCTTCATCTTTGTGTTGACACCCGGCCTGTTTTATCTTCAAATATGTTCGACAAAGCGGGAACACTAGCATGCACCACATCTATAGGGCAGCACAATTAAGTAAAGGCCTCTGGTGGATAGACCTCAAACCTGATCAAACCAATATACTGCTCTATATCCTCCAAAATGGTCACAGATGTTCTCTTAGTGTCCTAGAGTATATCGTTGTTTTATTGTTCACAGCTGGGTACAGACTGGTGAAATCTAAATAGTGTATTTGCTCACACTCTGTGGTGCAATGGTGTAACTTTAAAGCATTCATACAACCCCTGCACAGTGCATTTCAGGATTGTATGGGTCAGGCAGTTTCTTCTATTTAAGAAAATTACCTACTTTTGGGTTGCCTTGTACCATTGCTCGCCAGCAATGTTTCTAGATACTGACAACTCAAACTCTTTGACTGGATAGCACCATCTGTTTCAACAGGGTGTGTCTATACAACTGCTCATAAGTAGTACCTGGACACCCCGGCGGGATAATATTCAGGACGCCTGTGATAAAAACAATATTTGAATTCATAGGCTGTTTCCACACCCAAAATGATGGAAGACCCTAACCACCAAGCGGCTATTTTTTGTGGCCTGCTGACTGTGAATGCACACCTGCCCGGGACAAATTCCTCCTGCGTAGCCCCATGAGAAGCATCTCCTATCTCCCCTTCGGCTTTTTATCCCAGAGGACATAGGCCAGGGTTGCAATTGCTTACTAGTTTTGTCCGAACTGGCAATTATAAAGAAACTGTTGATTCTGACCCTGGAAAATAGCTTAGGTACTGGAAGAGGTCCCCGGGAGCTCAACATTCATGTAATGTCATCAACAAAATGGGTTCGGAATCAGTTGGGATAGAAGCCCCCATGTCCCTATCCCTCCTCCGGATATGCCCCAGTTTAACGGGAAGATCTCATGGTGTTTATTGATGCGGTCACCGTAAAGGTGTCCCTGGGCCCAGTCCATGCAGGCACAAGCCCCATAACCATCTCCCCCCAGGGTGAAGTCGATCAAATAACCTGGGGGGAAATATGGGGGAGTCAGTTCAAGGGGCCATCCTAATTTATGGGGCAGCAACTCATGCAGAGGAGCCAACAAACTGGGCATACAGTAACCTTAGACCTACCCTCTGGCAGTGTATCAAAACTCCACATCCCCAAGTGGCAAGATCCACATGGCCATGCTCTGGAGTGTGCAAATAAGAGGGGGTCCCAAAATAAGGGTATAGAATTTATGCACAGGGTTCCCACATGTTCTATAACAAACTTGAACCCAGAGATTCTTTGACAAACAAATACACACATTGGCTGAGAACTGTATACTGATGCCGGTCCCTGATCAGAGAGCACATTGTAAGCACTAAAAGACAGTCCTATGGGGACGGATGTCCTTATGCTCTTATCTGCATTGAATTAAGGGATGCTAGAATGGTCATTCTACTTGGAATTGACCAGAGATGTCGCACAATGCCCAATAACCTGGTTACAATCAGCGCTTCCACCTTCTAAAGGGTTGCTTACCCCATAGGATCTGTGCTCCCCTTGGGACCTGGGCCTCTTCCCCCAATGCTCTCTGGATCTAACTCAGTCCCCATAGGAATTAGACTTGTGGGGCCCACAAATGGATGTGGGGGTGCTCCGCAATGCCATAAATGTGTGCAGTATGTACAGAGCTAGCCGCGATTTGTACAGGCTGGGAACAGATACTGTGTAAACATTTGCACCGAGCCATGGAGGACCCCTTTGGCTCCAGTCACTTTCATGTATAATGTATGGATTGATGTTTAAGATGTTTAAGATGTATATGTGCACTTTCATGGCCCTATGGCCGAATAAAGTGAAATGACTGAAAAGCTTTTGTTTGGGGGTTTTCTGAATTTCATGGGTAGGAAGTTCAAGAAGTCAATACAATGTATTCTCAGTGTTACCACAAGCATTGAGATGAGTTTAGCGCCCCACGTGATCAGTATCACTCTAATTAGCTCCTTCACCAATTGGTTAGGTATACAGTAGACTTCTTACCCTTTGGCATTATGAGCTAAAAACATGTAGCCTGTGAATTTAGTTGTTACAAAGGTGCTAACAAAATCCCTCACACACAAATCACCTTCGAACTCCCAAAAATTGCAAACATTTTGAAGGTCTCTCTTTAAGCGCTTTGAACACGTCGCTTAAGCACAAGCGACAATGATACTGAGAGCTGTGTTTATTTTTGTTGTTGAACATATGGTGACAATGTTTGCAGAGGTTTTGAGCCCCTAGGAAGTTTAGTAGATTTGTTATATCATACAAATGGTTGTCATGATGTAAAACATAATGTGTTTTTTGCTGTTTTAGCCATTAGCAGGAAGTATTGCCATACATCTCTGTTGAAGTACACTATTTTGAAGACTCTAGCGAAATACCACTCAAAGAAAGACCACTGTCCAAAACTTAAAGGTGTGTCCATCAGAATACCCAGCTCTTTATGTGCTTTGTCACGTATATCTGTGTCTGTATAGTTCCACAGTTCGATTAAACCTTTGAGACTAGATGCCAGACACAGATTTAATGGGCGTGATTGAAATGTAATAACCACCTGCTTTTAGATTTTATAATGACTGTGGATGAGTTTGTTCAAAGGTTGTAAATACCTACAGAGCGGGACATGACAACCACCACAACGATTCTTAATGGTGTAAAACACATGGGTCTTACTCTGCAGGAGCCGCCTCAGATTTTCCAGAAATTGTAAAATGCAGAAACACCACTCAAAGAAAGCCAACTGCACAAAATGTAAAGGTGTTTCCATCAGAATACCCAGCTCTTTATGTGCTTTGCCACGTATATCTGAGTCTGTATAGTTACAAAGTTTGATTAAACCTTTGAGACTAGATGCCAGACACAGATTTGATGGCCGTGATTGAAATTTAATAGCCACCTGCTTTTAGATTTTATACTATGACTGTGAATGAGTTTGTTCAAAGGTTGTAAATACCTCCGGAGCGGGGCCTGACAACCACCACAGCGATTCTTAATGGTGATAAACATATAACTTTGGTGTTTCTCTGCAGGAGCCGCCTTAGATTTTCCAGAAATTATAAAACACAAAAGATGTGCGTAAATCGCCTTGTAAATAAGGGCCTAGTTAAACCATCAGCATCCTTGCATATCTGTATGAAATCGTTGGTTCTAACAGTTTCTAATATACGCCTGACCAGTGTTTCTACGACTTCTGTTATAACAGCTAGCCTGTGACCCAAGACCCTAACTGATCCAAGTTAACAAATTGTAATTCCTCATATTAGATGTCACCGTATCTAGATAGGATTGTGAATGTTAGCACTTGCCACACCTAGATGGAACTTGAATGTTAGCATGTGCCACATCTAGAATTGAGAACATTAGCCTGTGCCTTATCTAGATAGGACTGTGAATGTTAGCACTTGCCCCACCTAGATGAAAATTGAATGTTAGCATGTGCCACACTTAGAATTGAGAACATTAGCCTGCGCCATATCTAGATAGGATTGTGAATGTTAGCACTTGCCACACCTAGATGGAACCTGAATGTTAGCATGTGCCACACTTAGAATTAGAACACTAGCCTGAATTGAGAACATTAGCCTGTGCCATATCTAGATAGGATTGTGGATGTTAGCACTTGCCACACCTAGATGGAACCTGAATGTTAGCATATGCCACACTTAGAATTGAGAACATTATCCCGCCCCAGATCTAGATAATTATTGTGAAGGTTAGCGAGTGCCACACCTAGACGGAATTATGTAGACCAGCAAGTACCACACTTAGACAGAACTGTGAATGTTAGCATGTTAAATGTCATATAACCCACTAACCAATATAAGCTCAAACTCTCTGCATACTTATCTCACTCAAAAAACTCACACAACCATCTCTTGCACAACAAGCCACAGGCAATTCACCACACCGCTACAACACATAAGCCACACCAACAGCACACACTGACTGACACCGATCCAATACTCGCACCGAAGCTCAGCACCCAGTGTCTACCGAGTTGAAGCTGCCAACAGTACACCACTGCTCTCCCTATCCTACTCGCGCTTCACCTTACTAACCCATCCCACCTTCTCGTTTACAGATCGGCCAGAGAGCCTGAGGGCCAACTCCGTTGGGGATGGTGCGCTATATAAGTATCTTTAAGAATACATAACGTAACATATTTCTTGACGGGTAGATATGATAGATAGATAGATAGATAGATAGATAGATAGATAGATAGATAGATAGATAGATAGATAGATAGATAGATAGATAGATAGATAGATACCCAGAGGTTTCTAAGCACATAACCCAGGGATCAAAACTGTGGTGCGCCGTGTCGTCTTGCTTCCAAGGCGAGCACGTTCGCCCTGAGCTATCCTCCCGAGACTCAGTGCAAATGTTTCATACACCCGTTGATATGCCCACACCCTTTTTAAGTACACAGGTGCACCAGGCTGTGGGGTTGTAACATATTAGGACGATTACGCCTGGATATAACCAACCTGGCCTTTCTGAAGATTTTAAATAGCCAACACCACTAGGCTCTGGATCTACACCATTTTAAGGATTGTTCACTGTCTTTACAGTCCCTCTGAACTGGGTACCCACCCCCCCTCTGTAGAGATGTACCGACTGTAACAGTGATTGTGTTTTCAACTTCACATGCTGGATCACTCCTGTTACATCGGGTGATGGTTAAATGCGATTATGCTCCAGCAGTTTGCTGGTTGTTTAAAAGATGCACCTGTTTTGTAATGGCCCATTTCGTTTTCAGGTGTGAGCTATTAAGTAGTCACAAGCATTTGCTGTCCTTAGACCCTGTTACATCAGATGATTTCGATGCACCTTCAGCGAGTACTGGTGGAGTAGCAACTCTACTATGGCTAGATATCACTATACCATCATTTCCAGTGGGTATCAGTGGTGTAGAAGAGGTATTGTGTTATTTATACTGACAATACTACCATTAAGGCAATTTTGAATGTTAGCAGGGTCCACCTGGCGATTATCACACACCTGCTCCATGACATTAACACTGCTCATCTGAGTTTCAACAGCATGATCAATGCATTCATTTGTGTCATTTACAATGATGATACTGACTGCCCCACCACCTTGAATGTCAGTGGGGGCAGCATGTGGGTTATCACACACATAATCTGAATCACTGAAATGGTTCTTTTGGGTTTCAATATCGTGATCATTAAGCATGCTTGTGTGTTTAGTGCTTGTACTCAGGTCATCAACAAATGTTCCAGGGGTAATTTGAAAGAGATTGTAAGCCATTTCACAAGCCTGCTGAGTGGATGCATTAATACAGGGTTGTAACTCAGCAGCCCTCAGAGCACCCAGCGATGCATCTATATGATCAAACTCCCCCTGCTCATTAATAAGTCTATCACAAGCCCCAACAAATACATCCTCCCACTGGCTAATGTTTTCATACTGCTAAATAGATACTATATGTTCTGGTGAATGATGGATGGGTTTCTTGGGGCATTGACAACAGTATTTTCAATAATTTGATTTTTACTGTTTCCTAGATTATTTTCTGATTCACAACCAATACTTGTTACACTTTACCCATTAGTTAACAGTGCAGACTGTGTTTTAGCAATGTGGGTGTTACACGCTATCACAGCATCATCAGTGATTACCACAGCTTGGGCTATGTCATCACTCTGTTGAACATGCGTGTGTGCCACCCGGCTATAGCAGTCATCTGTTGTTACAACGGAAGACTACGTGCATCGGCAGAGTCCATAACAATGCAGTTTGCATTGTAACAAACCCAGTCCTGTTGCTAGGCGCATGTTTATTCCTTTTATGGCTGAAGCCTGTCCCTTTAGACCTTGAAGTGTTGTTTTAAGCCCAAACGATCTGGCGTCATGCATGATGGCACAGGCATTACAAGCTGTTCCACCCCTATTCCCACACATCCAGTTGCGGGTTGCATGTAAAAGGGAGCTGTTGATCTACAATGATTGGGTATTTTTATCTTAGGGCACTGATAAGAGCTTGCGATAAAGACATCCTGTGGCATTGTGAGGGCCCGGTTCCAAGGCCCCTTGATGAAGCAAAGGTGTGACCTTAAGGGTCCACATGATGCAGAGCAGTCCCCATGAAAAAGACCCTCTGATCTGTTCCAGTAGCCTTTGATGTATCAAAAAAGCAATTCTGATCCGCTGTAACATTTTCAACACTGCAGGTGTAACCAAGAGGCACCAGAAGTACTCTTGGACTTCGTTTACCAGATCTAGGATTTCTGTCAATGGGTAGGTTTTGTTTCATGTTAACTGGAATCGGTGGATTCCCCACTGACGGCGGTGCAGTCCCACATATGGAATCCATTATACCTTTAAAGAGAGTACAAGCGAATTTAGATTTAGAACAAGCTCTGAGCATCTCTATGAAACTGCTTCACAGACCCAAGCCGGCTGCTATCTTCATATGGCAATAGCAATGCATGAAGAGGCAAAGAAGTTTGGATTTTGAAAATACTATCTCAGCATGTCAATAAAACAGTTGTCTTAGAAGTTTAAAATAGCTATAGACTAATAACACATGACCAGGTCTCTGTCTATTTTAAATATTATTGTTTTACCTATTCTCATTGGAGGTTTAATCCTGGGAAGTCGCAGGTCAAGTTATGCTGCACTGTCCTGTGGAGGGGCTCCAACAAAGGGGCATGTTGTGAGCACTGATAATGCATTGCTCTTCAAAGGACCCAGCTCATTGTTATCACCATGGGCCAGCTCAACTGCTGTCTCATTGTGCCAACCCATGATCCAAGGTCGCTTTTTAAAGGCTATTCTAACACCCTGTTAAGGCGTATTAGATTGGCTTGTAAGGGACCTCACAATTCTGCTGTCTCATGCCACCCTCCGATGACCCTCTGCTGGAGCTTGAGCTTTTTTTTTTAAGTGCCCCTCACTCTATAAAACTTAAAGACTGCATGTTCTGTTGTTTACAGTAACATCTAGAATACACTTATTAGACAAGCCTACAATTAATGTTGTTAACCTCTAAATATGGTAGACACACATATTTATTAACAACTATCATCTATTACAACAGTTCTAAAAGTTATGTGTTGTGTCACTATAAAGAGTATTGATCTATAGTGAAATACATAAATACACTGTGCGCTGTTCTATGTAGTATGCGCAGATATGTATAACATCCTGAACGTAGTTGGCAGGGAACCAAATAGAAAAATATTCCTGTGAAATGTGTCAGATGATAGCAATAGTATGTATTACATGTGTGTTTTGTTTTAATTTTAGAGTTCAATATCATGCCAACATGGCCGCTCACAAAGTTATATTTTTATGTCAAATTCATTGGGGTTCTTATGAAATGTATATCGAATTTATATAAAAAAACATCAGGGGTCATCACATTTAATGGGGTTCAATCAAATTTAGATCAAATGTATATTCAAAATGTTGAGGGATCATCACATTTATTGGAGTTCAATCAAATTTATATACACATTTTTCAGGGTCATCAAATGTATTGGGATTCTATGAAATGTATATACATTTTTTTGGGGGGTTATTACATTTATTGTGGTTCAATCACATTTATGTCAATATTTTTGGGTGGTCAAGTTTATTGGGGTTCAATCAAATTTCTATTGAATTTATATAACTAATGTTGGGGTAATCAAATTCATTTGGGTTGAATTAAATGTATAGGGAGTTGGGTAAATATGTATCCAGGTTTTACATCACATTCATAGGAATTCTTGTCAAATGTATATAACATTCATATAAAATGTATATAATGTTTTTTGGGATCATGACATTTATTGGGGTTCCATTTAAGTTATAGGGGTTCAGATACATCTCTCTCAACTATTATATACACCACAGCAGGTTTCTTTTCACGTTTATATAAAATGTATATACCATTTTTTTGGAGGGCATTAACTTTAAAGGGTTTCAATCCAATGTATAGGAGCTCAGGGGCATGCTAAAGGGGTGGGCCACCTGTCACCTGAAAAGCTTAATGAAAGGTATCCCACCCTACTACTTAGGTTCACTCTCTCTTGCACTCTGTCTCTGCTTCTCCCTTACCATTGTGTCACTCACTCCCCTCTTCCCATTCCCTCTATCCATACCTTATTCTTTCCCCTGTATTCTGTCTATTCCTTCTTTTCTGTTCTCCCCTTCCATTCGCTCACACCCTCCCATAGTCTTTCTGTACTCATCTCCCCACCAATTCTGTCTCTCCCCCTCCATCTCACTCTCTCGCCATCTTTTTTCCTCCTAATTTTTCTCCCTTGATCCTGTTCTTTCACACAATTGTTTTCTACTTTTCGCTCTCTCTTCTTCCCATTCTCACTTTGCGTTGTCACAAGTTCCATAGCACTGTCTAGTTTTCCACCTTTTCTTTCACCCCTCACTCCTTGTTTTCTTTCTCTAGACTTTTCTCCCTTCTCCTCTCCTCCTGTTATGTTTCACTTCTTGTGCTGGTGGTCCACCTATCCCTAATGTTAGCAGGGGGCAGAGGTCGCAGTGCCTGCCTCTCTATGAGCAGTGCACTAACTTTACAGGCAAGGAAAATAAACACAGCATGGATGCTGTTCCATGCTGTTTATTTCCTGAAACATGCATCTGACATGCCAACCACTCCACACCACATGGAGAATGAGTGGGGGCCACTGTACCAAAAGGCTGCACTAGCTGCTCACTTGTGCTGAATGAGCAGCTATTAATTGTTCTCAGGTTGTGGTATTTACACCCCAGGAGTGGCTCTGATCCCCATCTCTGGGGAGCCGTAGCCCACAGTTTTAGAAGCACTGGTCTTGTTTATGGTGAGGGTCTTGGAGCGTTTAGCTGGTCGTTTAGCTGTTCAATGACTTGTTTGATGCTTGTTGTGGGGAGGTAGGTAGATGGGGTGATTTTATAGAGTTTGCTGGATGTTAGTTAGGTTTGTAGGCTGAGAGGTAGCTGTTATCAAAATAATAGAATTGTATAGAATGTAACCATGGTTTTGGGCACCACTCCATTCACCAGTTGTTAGTCCGTGCTTGTATCCATACTGTACCTCAGTTCAAATGCCATTCCTCAGGTAGTGTGACATAGCACACCACTGTGCAAGGTAACCCTTTGAGTGCCAAAGAAAGTTTTTGAACTTTCTATAGCCATTCTTTCTGAAATATGAAATTTGAGACTACCTTAGAATGCTATGAACATTATTTAATGCTGGGGAGACTCCCAGAGAAACATCTAAGCCTGATAAGAATCTCACTGGAACACAGGAGACACATCATTTTGGACAAGTGGGATTGACACAAAACATGTGTAGGCTCACTGTAACACTGGATGAAATTCAGATGAACATTTGCACAGGAATATTTAACTTCTCCAGCACAGGATCTTTCATGGATTCACATGCTGTGAATAGTCCCTGTCAGGCAGGGAGAACCCGGTTACCTTGATTTAGTAATTTTCCTATGGAAAAACTTTACACCTTGAGTGTCTCATGAACATCGTTATGGGTGCTTTCTGTCCCCACCAATAGGACGTTGAGTGTATAGCTCTGCCCCAGCAGCTTCCGCTTAGATTTGAACCGTCTTCCGAGCTGGTGGGATTCCCCACGTTCCTCTATCCTGAGAGAAAATTACATTCTCCAGAAAATTAATATTTCTTCGACGTCCTCCATCCCGAGCAACCGGCATCTACGTACACAGTTCCGTTTACAGCCATGGAGACCTCTGGACCAAAGAAGTCCTTATTTAGGCCTTCTGATACTTGCGGCCTAACAAATGTGTTTGAGGGCGACAGAGATACAACAGCACTCACAACAAAAATAATGCTGTCAAACCTCACCTCTCCTCCAAAAACTTTCTTCAATATTGCAAGAGCTACAATAGGCACAAAGGTGGACTATTGTAATGTCCTCCTCCTAGGTACTTCCTCCAAAATCATTAATAGACTTCAAATAACACAAAACAATGCTCTCAGAGCCGCCCTCAGCATCCCTAAGAGAGAGCATATCTCTCAGGCAAGACAAGACACCACTGGCTCCCTATCAAAGAGCAAATTATGTTCAAGGCACTCACAATTGCACACAAATGCATATAACAGTCAGCACCCCCTACCTTTCCGAAAGAATACACCAAACACCCACTCTCAGACCCAAAAGTGACCTATACTCACACCAACTCAGGACTCCAGCCTTTAACAGAGCCAAAGCAGGAGGCTCCAGTTTTGAAGTGTTAGCACCAAAATATTGGAACTCCCTACCACTCAAATTTAGGAAAGAAACCTCCCTCATGGTCTTCCGAAAGACCCTGAACACCATACTCTTTAAGTAGACGACTCCTTTGCCACTATTGCATACCACTGTACTGTATATCTTGTACTGTAACTGTAATGTACTGAAAGTATGACTGTATGTATGCAGAATGTAACCTGCACCTAATTGAATATACTGCAAAAGCGCCACAATGCCCTAGGGCAGTTGTGCGCTTTATAAATGGAAATAAATGAAATAAATGTCTTTACTGTATTTACCCCAACCATTATGCGGACGGATGTGACATATGCCAGGGTTTCTCACAAAAAACCCTTAAGGATATTAACCGTCTCCTAATCTGTTGTGTCAATGAGGGTGCGTACCTGTCATCGGAAGTGGGGTCGTCATGGAGTGGGAGAGCTACCACTCCCTCTGACAATACGTCACCATCCCGAAAGAGGTCTGAAGAGCCGGTAGCGAAAAAACTTAAAACAGGTCCACAGGTCAAGATAAACCCAAACATCCTTTTCCTGTTAAAAAACCAAGAGGTAGTGGTGAGGGTTCCCATACTGGGTCTAATCACTTGGCCATCGGAAAACCCGAGGGATAAAGGTTCACGACCATCGACAAAACCCATGTCCAACCCGTCCAGGAGATATCCTCCGATGACAGACGAACACAGATCCCAATAGGCTACGAGGATCTCCTCTTTGTCTTTTGACGAAAAAGAAACACTTTTCATCATCGGAATCTCACAGATCCTCCTCCGGCATGAATCATCAACAAGACACCTGTCAATGACCAAATTGTCATCGAAACCCACTCCGACAACAACACCATCAATGACAAAGGCATTGACGATGAAAACTTCGTCAGCGTCAACGGACCATCCTTTGTCGACGGCCACCTCGTCGACGACCAAAACACATAAATCGTCTGTAGAAAGACCTATGCAAATGCCGTCCGCCATCACGATGGAGACTTCAGGATTACCTATGCAGGGCAGTATATTGTCCCCCAAAGGTATTTTGAAAACCCCAACAGGGTACATGGTAGAGCGTGACCAGGCTCCTCTAGGAATGTCTCCTATAGATTACTCAGATATCATGCCAGAAGAAATTTTGCAGCATGAAATCATGTAAGACTTTGAGCCTCCACCAGAAGAATATCCAGGTGTCACTGACTCCGATCCTGAGGAAGGAACTTCCCATCCTCCTATCCAAGGACTATCAAGAGAGGAAGGCATACGTCTAGGGATTCAGACACCTACTCAACACCTGTTGGAATTGGTGGTATGAATACACAATACCCATTATAAACCTGCAAACCTCGTTCTCCCTACATGTGCTTACAGCACTACAATCACTATTTGGACAGCTTGATGCCAGGCTTCCGCTCCCTCAGCCTCAGACAATTCTGACATACGGAGAAGGCCAATTTACACTGCAGCGTCAAAGTGACCCAAGCCATCCCTTTAGAGGCCAAGACAAACTTCCCAGAATTCAAACACCTCCTAGGCCTCCACCTCAGTGAGGATTTAGTCCATGTAGAAGAGTGCAAAGGGAGGGAGAATTGGTTGACACTGACCAGGACACTGATCCGTGGGTTACAAGCTCCACCACCTCATCATTTCCACGCAGAGCCGACAAGTGCGACACAGATGATCCTGACCAAGATGTGCAGGGTAGTACTGATCAGCCATTACCTCCAGATGGCATTGGGGCTTTTCACTCAATGATGCCTAAAGCATGCCAAGAGTTTGGTTTATTTCCTGAAGAGGAAAAGAGGATTGTGTCCTCTTTGACCATATGGATAAATGCAGGAAGGCTGTATTTTCCATACCCATCCTGGATCAGGTTTGGCCGTACTCTGAAGCATCCATTTACCAAGCCTGTAATTAAAGATAGACTGGATAAGACGTTTAAGGTGCCAGACACAGCACCAACATGCCTCCCATCAAAACCCGCTCCAGAGTCAGTGGTATCAGCGGCAGCAAGCCGCAAGACTCATACAGAGCACAAGTGCACCACTCCCCCAGACAATGAGAACAAAAAATTGGGTGCCTTTGGAAAAAAAGGTACTTACCATTGGGGCAACAACTGTCAAAGCAACAAATGCCCTTGCAATAGTTGCTTGATACGATCGAGAGATGTGGCATTGGTTGGCTGATATATTGGAACACTTGGCGGAACAGCAGAGGAAAGAAGCCATAACTCTAGTGTGTGAAGGGGAGGAAGCCTCGAATCACAGCATTAATATAGTTGTAGACCTCGCTGAATCGGGCGTTCAAACAGATTGGCAATGGGGTAGTTCTCCGATGGCAGGCATAGTTACGTTGCACCAATTTTATCGGCAGGAGGTACAGCACAAAGTCATTGATATGCCATGTGAAGGGGAAAATCTGTTAGGGGACGAGATTGATGAGGCCCTTAAAGCCATGAAGGCAGATTCAGACACTGCTAGATCTCTTACTGAAAGAAAGTTTGCAACCAAACAGAAAGCGTATCCCTGGCGACAGCTGTGGAGTTGAGTGTTTGCTTGCTTTTTTAGACGTTGTCTGCATGAGTAATTCTCAAATCCATGTGTGGCTGCTTCACAGAAACAATTGGAAAGTAGATTGATGTGAGATATACAGTTTTACTCAAAAGCGCCAACCTTTTTAGTTAAATTTAGTGCAGTGAATATTCAAGTTATGAATTCAATTGACAAATTTTCAAAAAGGAAAAGAACAAAAATAGAACAAAAGTAGAAAAGAGAGGTCTTCAATACAATGCTGCTGTCTGTAATGCTGTTAATTTTAAGTTTCACATGTTATCATCACATGTATGATTCCATTATCCAAGTGTTCATTCCACACTTAGTAACTCAATATGCAGAAAAGTTCTCAAATTGCAATATCTGTTTTTCTAGTTTTTAGTTTCCACGCACTCTCACTCTTGACACGTGTTTCCCCATTGCTTTAAACAATGGTTCTTCAGGAGAGCATATCCTGGTAAAATTAACATCTTTATCAGAAAAAACGAGAAAAAGAAAGAAAAGACCATTGTCATAATTATACCTTACAAGTTGGCTTTTTAATCTTAACAAGATATATAATGTTTTCTTTACTCACCATATATAGAGCCTTCATAAAACCCTTTTAAAGGTGTATTCACTTTTTCCATGTTTGTTTTATTTTTCAATCAATTCATTTGCTTGACCGTATGGTTTTTAGTAATATTCTGCAATATTCAGCTCTCTGCTGATAATTCTTAGCAAGTTCTGTGGGTAAAGAGAAGGCTTACTCACATGGTGTAAGGTGTAGCTAACTAACATGCTATTTAAAAATGGCTTTGGAATAAATTTAGGTTTCCACCTTTAGATATCCCTAAAGTGAAAAGTTAGTTACTCTCACCTTGATTTGCTATGGATTTCTCCTTTAAATATGTCCTTCCTGGTCCTGGTGTTCCAACAGAGTGCTGCAGGATGCTTTCGCAGCAACTCTGTAACCAAATGCTATTTTTGTACTGTTCGCGCGAGTCGCGATGATGTTATCACGCCACGCACCATGTTATTCCGTGCCGCACGATGATGTCATCGCATAACCTTGTGCATCAGCGGCCATTTTATTTACTATTCTTAAAGAAAGCGAGCTATTCGTTTTTGAGGTATCTTGGATCAGTTTCTTTGGTGTTTTGAGGTCAAAGCTTATTGTATGTTCAGATATCTCTTATTTCAAATTTGTGAGCGTAACCTATATATCGTGATGATTCTATGGTGATGTTTTCTTCACACAAATTCATACTCTGACTGCAGAAATATTTAATAAGGTTACTACTTTTTGTTAAATATCAATTTTAGAGGGTCTAAACATGAATTGGTGCTTTATATTCTATTGAGAAATGGTCATTGTTAGGACGACAATATTTAGATACAACCAAATCATATACATCATATTCTTAACCAGACATATTCATAATCCAGATTTACAAAAATGTTAAAATATTGCCAATTGTACATCTCTGTATCACAATTCAGACCAGTTACACATGTGTCCATAATACATATCCATTTGCTTTCCTGTTTTCTCAAGATGTCTTCTTTGTTTCCTCCTCTTGGTGGTAAACTAAATTTTTCCAAGCCAAATATTTTTAACTCTGATATGTCCATCAATGGATGATTTTCCATTATGTGAGCTGATATGGGAGATCTTAGATCTTTATTGTGTATGGCTCTCAAATGTTCAAACATTCTTACTTTGAGCTTTCGTATTGGTGCTCCCAATGTATAGTTTTTTACAAGTGCATTCTAGTCCATAGATCACAAATGTTGAGTTGCGGTTGATGAGTTGGTTAATTTGCTTAGTTTTACCATTTGGTAATGTGATCTCCTTTTTTCCTGTACTTAAAAATGGGCATAGTTTACAATGTCCACATTTTTGGGTACCTTTCACGAATGATTGGAACAATATTTTCCTAGTGTCCGGTAATGGTTTAAGGAAGCTGGGACTAACACGATTTCTTATAGTTGGAGCTTTTCGAAAACATATCCTTGCTGTTTCGTCCACATGTGTTCTCAAACTCGAATCTGTAAGGAGGATGTTCCAATTTTCTGATAATATTTTCTTAATTCTCCTTGATTCTGTACTATATGTTCTAATGAATTGCGTCTTTTGTCTGATGTTTGTGGTTTTTGGTTTATCGATGAGTAAAGTTTCTCTTGAAATGTTTTCTGCCTTTTTAATGGCAGTTTTAATGTTGTTGATTCCATAACCTCTTTGTCTGAATTTTTAAAAGGTTAACTTTAAATTTTCTTGAAAAGTGGAAGTGGCGCTGCAATTTTGTTTTATTCTAAGAATCTCCCCATACGGTATATTTTTAACTGTATGTCTCGGATGATATGATGTTGCATAGAGGAGACTATTCCCTACAGATGGTTTTGTAAACAGTTTGGTTTGAATCTGTGAGTTTTCAACGAAGAGTTCCAGGTCTAGGAATTCTATCCTTGTTGAACTAACTGTTTTTGTGAAGGAAAGATTGTATTTGTTGTCATTAAGATAAATTACATAATTTTCCAGTTCTGTGGTGTTGCCTTCCCAGATGAGCAAAATATCATCTATAAAGCGTACCCAAAATTAGACATTGTTGTTGAAGAGTGGATGTTTCCATGCATATTGAATTTCAAAAAAGCCCATGAAGAGGTTTGCATACGAGGGTGCAAATTTCGATCCCATCGCTGTACCTTGACGTTGTTTGTATAGGGTGTTGTTGAAGATGAAAATATTGTTATGAAGACAGAAGTGAAGCATTTCTAATATCATTTGATTCTGTTGCTGGTAAGAGATAGATCTGGTTTTCCCAAAAAATTATGTACTTTCTTTCCTCTGTTATGTTGAATACTCGTGTAGAGTTGGACTACATCCAGGGTGACAAATAAATAGTTTTCTTCCCATGGAATCTGATTTACCTGGTAAATAATATGTTTAGAATCCTTCACAAAAGAGGCAAGATTGATGGTTAACGGTTGAAGATGCGTATCAATGTATTGAGAGATATTTTCTGTGATTGATCCGATTCCATTTATTATAGGTCGTAGAGGCGGAAAATTTGTGAATGTTTTGTGTACTTTAGGTAGAAAGTATATAGTTGCTTGAATCAAATTTTTGGTGAGTAGACATAGTATTCCTTTTCACTGAGCAGATTTAGTTCATACCAGTTTTTGATTTTATTGTTCCATTCTGATTCCAAGTCTGGTAACAGATTATTTAACAGTTTTTCATAGCAATCAACCATATTTAAATGTTTCAAGCCTTCATTTATATAATCTGTTCTGTTCATTAGGAAAATGTTTCCTCCTTTGTCAGCCGCCTTAGTTATTACTGATGTGTCTGCTGCTAGGTTTCTAATTGCTAGTTTTTCTTCCTGGGTCAAATTACTATTTGTTCTGGTTTGGTTTCCACTCAGATAATCTTTTCTGATTTTGTCACTCACAGTTTTTTTAAACATATCTATTGCATTTTCTGATTAGAATACTGGTGTAAATGTTGATTTAGGTTTTATGTTGGTCTCCTCAGATAAACAGTTTAGTATTCCTAGTTCCTGCAAGAAGATTTCCGTTGTGTAAATTTGATCTTCCTCAATGTTCAGTAAATCTACTGTATCCTCTACCATATTTTCTGTAAGTAGGATGGAATCGGTACTGGTTGTCTTTCTTTGATTCTGGTAGTTTCTTCAAAGAATTTTTCAAGTTTTAGCTTTCTGCGAAATTTGTAGAGATCTAATTGAGTCTGAAAATAGTCTCCTCTATATGTCGGACTAAAAGTTAGTCCTTTGCTTAGCGCTGTGATTAATGCAGGTGTGATGACGTCATTGCGACTCATGCGAACAGTACAAAAATAGTGTTTGGTTACAGAGTTGCTGCGAAAGCATCCTGCAGCACTCTGTTGGAACACCAGGACCAGGAAGGACGTATTTAAAGGAGAAATCCATAGAAAATCAAGGTGAGAGTAACTAACATTTCACTTTAAGGATATCTAAAGGTGGAAATCTAAATGTATTCCAAAGCCATTTTTAAATAGCATGTTAGTTAGCTAAACCTTACACCATATAAGTAAGCCTTCTCTTTACCCACAGAACTTGCTAAGAATTATCAGCAGAGAGCTGAATATTGCAGAATATTACTAAAAACCATACGGTCAAGGAAATTAATTGATTGAAAAATAAAACAAAATGGAAAAAGGATCTATATAGGATGAGTAAAGAAAACATTATATATCTTGTTAAGATTAAAAAGCCAACTTGTAAAGTATAACTGTGACAATGGTCTTTTCTTTATTGTTCTCGTTTTTTTTTCTGATAAAAATGTTAATTTGACCAGGATATGCTCTCCTGAAGAACCATTGTTTAAAGCAATGGGGAAACATGTGTCGAGAGTGAGAGTGCGTGGAAACTAAAAACTCAAAAAACAGATATTACAATTTGAGAACTTTTCTGCATATTGAGTTATTAAGTGTGGAATGAACACTTGGATAATGGAATCATACATGTGATGATAACATGTGAAACTTAAAATAAACAGCATTACAGAACAGCAGCATTATATTGAAGACCTCTCTTTTCTACTTTTGTTCTATTTTTGTTCTTTTCCTTTTTGAATATTTGTCAATTGAATTCATAACTCGAATACTCACTGCACTAAATTTAACTAAAAAGGTTGGCGCATTTGAGTAAAACTGTATATCTCACATCAATCTATTTTCCAATTGTTTCTGTGAAGCAGCCACACATGGATTTGAGAATTACTCATGCAGACAACATGTAAAAAAGCAAGCAAACACTCAACTCCACAGCTGTCACCAGGGATAAGCTTTCTGTTTGGTTGCAAACTTTCTTTCAAATAGGTACCTTAACAAAGCTCCCAGGCTGACACTAAATACCAGCTTCTCTCTAAAATGGAAGAAGCCTTTAACTTAAGGGAAGCACAAGCTAATGAATTATTTTTGAGGCATCGCCAAACTGGCTCATCAGCCCCAACTCAGAGAGACAGTTATTATCTAAGACATTTATTTGAACAACTAGAAAACCTAAACAAACAAGAGTTAAACAAATGGTGGCAAATCAAAACCCTAAGAATGTACCTGGAAGTAAATCGAATTCCTAGAGGCCTCCGCATATGTATCTTTCCCCCTTTTGAAGAAGACGACATAATAGCATTTAATGATTGGGTAGACCTACTAAATAACACATCAAAAGAAATGATGATAAGACTAATCAATCAAGCAGCAATGGTACATGAGAGAATCATGAAAGATATTGAGGATACCAAGGAGGCAATCAAAAATTTGGAATGCCCGGAAATCACAATTAAGAACTATCAAATTCTAGATTAATATCTTAACAACTATGAAAAGGAGCTAAAAATCAAAAAACAAAGAACATTTATAAGAGACGAGAAAGACTATATTAAGAACAGAATATTTACATTCCAAAGGAAATATGATGCAAACGCAAAGCAACAATTTATGAAAACAAGTTCAAAACCCAAAAGATTTGCTTCAACAAAATCCTCTTCAGATATTGAAACCTCCAGTGACAAGGAAACACCTGAGATTGAATCTACCCCGGCACCAACACCATCAATTAGAGACAATGTACCAAAAGATGATCAAACTATTGAGCCTAGAACCTGTCCTTTTTTGGAAGACGTTTTACGACACAGGAAAAGTCGCATACAAACCTAACAAATCCTCGTGGAGCGCCACAAAATCAAAAGCAACTTCCAGGTACCTCCCTCTCCAACGGCCCAGAGGAAAGAGGGGAGGCGGCAAAAAACACAAACGAAAACCAAGGAGTGGAAACAAGTTCCCAAAAACAAGGGAAGAGAAGGTGAACCTAATTATACATTTATCAGACTTTATAGTTACTCCTGCGTTAATCACAGTGCTAAGCAAAGGACTAACTTTTAGTCCAACATATAGAGGAGACTATTTTCAGACTCAATTAGATCTCTACAAATTTTTCAGAAAGCTAAAACTTAAAACATTCTTTGAAGACACAACCAGAATCAAAGAAAGACAACCAGTACCGATTCCATCC
This sequence comes from Ambystoma mexicanum, assembly GCF_040938575.1. Taxonomy (NCBI): domain Eukaryota; kingdom Metazoa; phylum Chordata; class Amphibia; order Caudata; family Ambystomatidae; genus Ambystoma; species Ambystoma mexicanum. The sequence continues at coordinate 1,053,772,776 of NC_090931.1, read as the reverse complement.
ATACTTACAGAAAATATGGTAGAGGATACAGTAGATTTACTGAATATTGAGGAAGATCAAATTTACACAACGGAAATCTTCTTGCAGGAACAAGGAATACTAAACTGTTTATCTGAGGAGACCCTCATAAAACCTAAATCAACATTTACACCAGTATTCTCATCAGAAAATGCAATAGATATGTTTCAAAAAACTGTGAGTGACAGAATCAGAAAAGATTATCTGAGAGGAAACCAAACTAGAACAAACAGTAATTTGACTCAGGAAGAAAAACTAGCAATTAGAAACCTAGCAGCAGACACATCAGTAATAACTAAGGCGGCTGACAAAGGAGGAAAAATTGTCCTAATGAACAGAACAGATTATATAAATGAAGGCTTGAAACATTTAAATATGGTTGATTGCTATGAAAAACTGTTCAATAATCCGTTACCAGACTTGGAATCAGAATGGAACAATAAAATCAAAAACTGGTATGAACTAAGTCTGCTCAGTGAAAAGGAATACTATGGTCTACTCACCAAAAATTCGATTCAAGCAACTATGTACTTTCTACCTAAAGTACACAAAACATTCACACATTTTCCGCCTCTACGACCTATAACCAATGGAATCGGATCAATCACAGAAAATACTTCTCAATACATTGATACGCATCTTCAACCGTTAACCATCAATCTTGCCTCTTTTGCGAAGGATTCTAAACATATTATTCAACAGGTAAATCAGATTCCATTGGAAGAAAACTATTTATTTGTCACCCTGTATGTAGTCCAACTCTACATGAGTATTCAACATAACAGAGGAATAGAAAGTACATCATTTTTTTGAAAACCAGATCTATCTCTTTCCAGCAACATAATCAAATGATATTAGAAATGCTTCACTTCTGTCTTCATAACAATATTTTCATCTTCAACAATACCCTATACAAACAATGTCAAGGTACAGCGATGGGATCGAAATTTGCACCCTCGGATGCAAACCTCTTCATGGGCTTTTTTGAAATTCAATATGCATGGAAACATCCACTCTTCAACAACGTCAAATTTTGGGGACGCTTTATAGATGATATTTTGCTCATCCGGGAAGGCAACACCACAGAACTGGAAAATTATGTCATTTATCTTAGTGACAACAACTACAATCTTTCCTTCACAAAAACAGTTAGTTCAACAAGGATAGAATTCCTAGACCTGGAACTCTTCGTTGAAAACTCACAGATTCAAACCAAACTGTTTACAAAACCATCTGCAGGAAATAGTCTCCTCTATGCAACATCATATCATCTGAGACATACAGTTCAAAATATACCGTATGGGGAGATTCTTAGAATAAAACGAAACTGCAGCACTACTTCCACTTTTCAAGAAAATTTAAAGTTAACTTTTTCAAAATTCAGACAAAGAGGTTATGGCATCAACAACATTAAAACTGCCATTAAAAAGGCAGAAAACATTTCAAGAGAAACTTTACTCATCGATAAACCAAAAACCACAAACATCAGTCAAAAGATGCAATTCATTACAACATATAGTACAGAATCAAGGAGAATTAAGAAAATATTATCAGAAAATTGGGACATCCTCCTTACAGATTTGAGCTTGAGAACACATGTGGACGAAACAGCAAGGATATGTTTTCGAAAAGCGCCAACTATAAGATATCTTCTTAGTCCCAGCTTCCTTAAACCATTACCGGACACTAGGAAAATGTTCTTCCAATCATTCATGAAAGGTACCCAAAAATGTGGACATTGTAAACTATGCCCATTTTTAAGTACAGGAAAAAATGGGATCACATTACCAAATGGTAAAACTAAGCAAATTAACCAACTCATCAACTGCAACTAGACATTTGTGATCTATGGACTAGAATGCACTTGTAAAAAACTATACATTGGGAGCACCATATGAAAGCTCAAAGCAAGAATGTTTGAACATTTGAGAGCCATACAAAATAAAGATCTAAGATCTCCCATATGAGCTCACATAATGGAAAATCATCCATTGATGGACATATCAGAGTTAAAAATATTTGGCTTGGAAAAAATTAGTTTACCACCAAGAGGAGGAAACAGAGAAGACATCTTGAGAAAACAGGAAAGCAAATGGATATGTATTATGTACACATGTGTAACTGGTCTGAATTGTGATACAGACATGTACAATTGGCTATGATTTAACATTTTGTAAATATGGATTATGAATATGTCTGGTTAAGAATATGATGTATATATGATTTGGTTGTATCTAAATATTGTCATCCTAACAACAATGACCATTTCGCAATAGAATATAAAGCACCAATTCATGTTTAGACCCTCTGAAATTGATATTTAACAAAAAGTATTAAATATTTGTAAAGTCAGAGTATGACTTTGTGTGAAGAAAACATCACCATAGAATCATCATGATATATAGGTTACGCTCACAAATTTGAAATAAAAGATATCTCAACATACAATAAGCTTTGACCTCAAAACACCAAAGAAAGTATGGTAAATAAAATGGCCGCCGATGCGCAAAATTACATGATGACGTCATCGCGCGGCACGGAATAACATGGCGCGCGGCATGATGACGTCATTGCGACTCGCGCGAACAGTACAAAAATAGCGTTTGGTTACAGAGTTGCTGCGAAAGCATCCTGCAGCACTCTGTTGGAACACCAGGACCAGGAAGGACGTATTTAAAGGAGAAATCCATAGAAAATCAAGGTGAGAGTAACTAACTTTTCACTTTAAGGATATCTAAAAGTGGAAAACTAAATTTATTCCAAAGCCATTTTTAAATAGCATGTTAGTTAGCTAAACTTATACCATGTAAGTAATCCTTCTCTTTAACCACAGAACTTGCTAAGAATTATCAGCAGAGAGCTGAATATTTCAGAATATTACTAAAAACCATACGGTCAAGGAAATTAATTGATTGAAAAATAAAACAAAATGGAAAAAGGATCTATATGGGGTGAGTAAAGATTAAAAAGCCAACTTGTAAAGTATAATTGTGACAATGGTCTTTTCTTTATTTTCTCGGTTTTTTTTTCTGATAAAAATGTTAATTTGACCAGGATATGTTCTCCTGAAGAACCATTGTTTAAAGCAATGGGGAAACACGTGTCGAGGTCAGCAGTAAGGGGTTAAAGGCAACGGTAAGGGTGCTGTTGCTGTTAACCCCTCACCGCCGCTTTACGAGGTCCCTTAGCAGGAGCCACTAAGAGACCAGGGAGCTAATAACAGGCCCGCTGCTAGCGGGCCCGTTATTAGCTCCATCCCCATTCTCATTGAGCCCTGTGGGGGCTCGAATCGGAATGGGGAATGGTTCTCAGAATGGGGACTTACCGGGTTCTCCAAGATTTGAATGAACCGGTAAGTCCCTTTTCCGAGAAACCGGACCCGGAATGCAGTAAGGTGGTAGCCATGTTGCTAATAGCACCATGGCTACCTCCAACCTCGTAATGAGGCCCAATGAGTGGAAAACAATAACAAAAGGCATGTGGGTGCTAGAAGCCATCCAGTACGGCCACTTGTTGGAGTTGAAACATGCACAAATCCCGATACCACCCTAAAGGTATCACACCCCCACCTTCAAATTTTACAGGAGGAGGTATGTAAAATGCTAAGAAAACAAGCCATCGAAAGAGTCCCTTCTTCGGCAAGAGGAAAAGGAGCATACTCCAGGTACTTAATCGTAAAGAAACCAGACGGGAACTGGCTCCTATGCTGGACTTGCAAAGGCTGAACAAAAACATCAAAAAGCAGAAGTTCAAGATGGTAACACTTCAGGAGGTCATAAAGGCCATACAACCCAGCGAATATCTAGTGGCTTTAGATCTCAAGGATGCATACTTCCACGTGCCAATACCCCCGAGGCACCGAAATTACCTCAGATTCGTGCTTGGTGAAAGCCATTACCAGATTTGGGTGCTCCCATTTGGTCTAAAATCAGCACGCAGGATGTTCACGATATGCCTGGCACCAGTAGCAGCCTTCCTCCGAAAACAGGGCCACCACGTCTACCCATATTTAGATGACTGGTTGGTTTGAAGTTTGACATATCAATAAGCCTTGTGTTCTCTCAGAAAAACAGAAACTCTGCTCCAACACTTGAAATTTGCAATAAATGACACAAAATCTTGCACAGTTCCCTCAAATAATGTGGTGTTCCTGGGCGCGCAATTCCTCACGTACCAAGGTCTTGTCAGACCCTCATCAGTCAGGATGAAAAAATTGATAATCCTAGCGAACTCTTTCATGCCAAACAAGCTAGTCACGGTTCGCACATACATGGCTCTCCTAGGGACAATGTTCCCCACTGCAGGCTACACATGCAGCCAGTGCAAAGGATTCTGGCTAACAGATGGTCCCAAATCCAGGGTTTCTGGTCAGACAAAGTTACCTTCACTGGCTCTAACAAGCACACTAAAATGGTGGACATACCCCTGCAAAATAGCAAAGGGAATGCCCCATGTGGAACGCAATTAACATCTCACGATTGTGACGGATGCCACCCTGCCGGGATGGGGAGCTCTTTTGGACAAGTACCAAGTCAAAGGCCTTTGGACTCCCTGAATAATCCATCCTCCACATAAATGTGTTGGAACTGCGGGCAGTACATTGGGCTCTAAAATCCTTCCCCCCGCTAATCAAGAATGCAGTGGTTCGAGTCTTCACGGACAACACAACCACAATGTTTTATCTGTGAAAGCAAGGTGGAACGCGGTCAAACACCCTGTTCCAAGAATCGCAGACCATTTGGCATTGGGCTATCCAACACAACATTCTGCTTCAAATCTTCCACCTGCCGGGGATACAGAACAAGCAAGCAGACACCCTCAGCAGGGATTCATCACAGTCACACGAATGGCAACTGCAAAACATTCAGATATCCAAGGTTTTCTCAATGTGGGGTCATCCCCCTCTAGACCTTTTCGCCACTCACAACAACAAGCAGTGCAAGAAATTTGCTAAGAGGATCCTGTATCCCGACTCTCAAGGGGACGCATTCTTGTTCCCATGGAACGGCATGTTCGCATATGCGTTTTCCCCATTTCCTCTCATCAGGAAAATGACACAGATGATATGCAAATATCACTGCAAAATAATCCTGGTGGCTCCGTACTGGCCCAGGCAGACCTGGTTCTGGGAACTCCTGCAGCTCGCAGCCAACAATCCAATCCACCTACGATCTCATGCCAATCTTCTATTCCAGAACGACACGATAATACTTTATCATGATCCGGGCTCTCTCAAATTAACAGTGTGGCTCCTGACCACTCCAAATTCAGCCATTTAAACATCACTAAAGACTGTCGGCACATTCTAGCAGCTGCTAGGGCCCTTTCTACTAACGTTACCTATGACCACAAATGGAAATGATTCTGTGCATGGTGTGCACAACAGTCCAACCTGCATCCACTGTCCATAAAACCTCATCAGGTTCTTCCTTACCTGCTAAAATTGGCAAAAGAAGGTCTAGCAATCTCTTCTGTAAAGGTACACTTATCAGCAGTTTCTAGATTTACAAGAAAAATAAGTTACCCGCTCTCTACAGTGACAGACTAATCAAGCACTTCTTGAAAAGGGCTTTTTTGTACCTTTCCTCAGATTCCACCTGTATGGAGTCTGAACCTGGTCCTGGCAGGGCTTCTGAAGCCCCGGTTCGAACCTCTGTCTAGAACACACATCAGTTTCGCACATGGAAGGTGGCTTTCTTATTAGCCATTACATCCTCTAGATGCGTTTCAGAACTACAAACTTTGGTAGTAAACACTCCGTATTTACGATTCACGAAGGACATGGTGATACTCTCCACCAGTCCTCATTTCATCCCAAAAGTTCCATCGGAGTTTCACAAAAATGGAACCATAACTCTGCCTACATTCACTCTTCCTACATTCTTTCAAAACACCACTTCACCAGCGGAGAAAGCCCTACACTCCCGGGACGTGAAAAGGGCATTGAAATATTATCTGGACCAGACAAAGGGCTTCATTCCGAGGCTGGCGGTAAGGGGTTAACGGCGCCGGTAATGGTGCCGGTGCCGTTAACCGCTTACCGCCGCATTATGAGGTCCTGTAGCGGGTCCCGCTAAGGGCGGCTGGTTTTACCAGGTGCCCTTAGTGGGAGCCGCTAAAGGACCAGGGAGCTAATAACGGGCCCGTTATTGACAGGCCTGTTGTTAGCTCCCTCCCCATTCCCATTGAGCCCTATGGGGGCTCAAATGGGAATGGGGATGGGTATATTGAATGAGGAATTACCGGGTCCTCCAAGGTTGGAATGGCCCGGTAATTCCTCATTCAAGGACCCTGGACCCGAGTTTGGAGGCAGCCATGCCGCAAATAGCGTCATGGCTACCTCGAAATTTGTAATGAGGCCCAAAACCTTTTAGATTGACTAAACAGCTTGTTGTCGCCTTTGGCCCATCCAACAAGGGAAAATCCATTTCAAAACAGGGCATCGCAAGGTGGATTTCATCCACAATCTCTTTCTGCCACTCGAAGGCCAACTGCGACTAGAACACATTTTACAAGAGCCACGGCTGCCTCTGCAGCTCTGTGGTCTAGAGTACCCATTATAGACATTTGGCAGGCGGCAACATGGACAATGCCCCACACATTTACCAGGCGCTACTATTTACGCTAAGGACGTGCAGATTGGACGAGCAGTCCTTCAATGGCTGTTCCAGTAAGGTAAATCCCGCAGCTTCCGGGATTTTTTCCTTTGTCTACTTACATCTGAATTCTTCTTGTATTAACGAAGATAATTTGAAAGTCTTTAATCTGTTCGCCTGGTTTATCTTCTCCTAACATGTATACTTCTATAAAATCTATTCACAGTATGTGAATCCATGAAACATCCAATGCTTGAGAAGGGAGTTGTTTCTTATCTGTAACTCCATTTGTCCAACGTTGGTATCTTTCATGGATTCACATGAGCCCTCCAGCCTGCCCCCTACAGGCAAACATCCTCTTTAGGGGGATATCCTCCAGCTGGAGTGGTTAAAATCTGAGGGGAATCTGCTGGGGTGGAGCTATACACTCGACGTCCTATTGGTGGGAACCAAAATCACCCAAAAACAATGTTGATGGGACACTCAAGGTGTCAATTTTTTCCATAGGAAAATTACTAAATCAAGGTAACCGGAGATTCCCAGACTGACGATGGGGAATATTGACAGCATGTGAATCCATGAAATATACCAACGCTGGAGAAATGGAGTTACAAGTAAGAAACTACTCCCAACTTTTCTGTTGAAGAAAAGGTGCTTCATTGGGATTGTTTCTTGGAGTTGAGCACCAAAGAAAGTTATCCTTGAAATCTGAGGACCTCATTTGGCTCTGAAATATGAAACGTGAAATTTGCATCTACCCTAAAATACTGTAAAAAAAAAAAATGTGTTGTATGATAAGGCCGAATTTTAAATTGACTCCCAAGAGAAAATGTTCAGATCATTCTGTTCTTTCATATTACATGCTTTATTTTTAAGCATTTATAGGGAACCTGCATTTACATTACTGTTTTTGAAAATGACCTTTGTAAATATTTTATTTTTAAATCCGTAGTGTGGGACACCACACACACCTTGACACTATTGTGGGTACAATTTATCTCTGATGTGCAGTCTACAGGATTCTGAGATACTGTTTATCAATTCACTGTTGTTAATCATTTGACCACTAGGCGGCTCCTTGCCATTCAGTGGTCATGAAAGAAACTGAACCTTCATGCACTGGCCTTAGCAACACACACATGCGAGGAGGAAGGGGAGAGTTGGTCGTAGACATTCTTTCAAGCACATAGTCATTCAGGCAACAGCCACTCCGAAAAAGTGGTGGATGTAGGGTTGAACCTGGTGTATGAACATTCATATAGCTAGGGCTGTTGCTTGTCCTTTTTAAATCAGTTTTAATATGTATCAATGTCTTACAACACAAAATCAGCAATGTTGTTATGTAGTGATCAAACCCTTACTGGCTCAATGATTGCCTTTGTTAGCTGAGAAGGGTCATGCATGGTCCTGCAATGTGACTGGTTGTGCTCGGCTTCACACATAAATTGTCTGGCTCATTCCACCTCTATTTTTGTCCTTCAATGCATTCCTTTTCCGTTGTTTTCCTTCCCCGCTGCTTTTAAACGAACTGTAAAGTGCTCAAATAAGAAACTTGGAAAAAGACATGAAACCCCACAGTGCTCATGCCGGAGAGGATCTCGGGGTCTTTAGACCTGAGATCATCTCCAATGTGAGCACTGTCCTCTGTGTTTGCAGGATTTTGCTCACATTCAGGATTTTGCGAGCCATCCCTCAATTTTGAACCCTGTCCTTTGTGTGCTTGCAGTGTGCTTGCAGGATTTTGTACACAAATCACATTGTAAACTGAAATGACAAATATATAAATACCATTGTGAACCAAAAATAGCATGACAGTGGGCCTCATTACAACCCTGCCGGTCCTGTAACAACGGTGCTGGTAGGCTTACCAGCATTTTTGTTACTGGACCGGCAGACTACAAGTTTGCAGGCAGGGTGCCTTTCCACCCGCCAGGTCAGACCTGGCGGGTGGAAAGGCACCCGCTCGCAGCTTAGATGGTGCTAACGTCTTCCCCATTCCCATTGAGTGGGAGTAACTTTTTCCGACCCCTGCTTCAGGGACCACCGTGGCTGTAATGCCCCGGTGATTCCCCATTGCCAGGCTCCGGAGAAAATACACAACTCCGGCGGCAGACTGCCATTTTTACCGGCACAGCTACCGCCGGAGTTGTAATAAGGCCCAGTAACTTTGTTTTGCCCATTTGGAGCGGAAGAATATAAGTGTATGAATGCAAAAGGATGTCAGTCTAAATAAATCTTCTTTGCGTTATGCAGCTTTTCAGTCAAGAGACTGAACAAAAAGAAAACTGCGTGGCAATGCTATTTGTTAGTAGACATTATGGGCCTGATTTGAAAAAAGTGTTTTTCAATTTGAAAATCAATGTCATTACGAGTTTGGCAGTAAACCTGCTGGTGCTTCCGGTGGGTTCCCACCGGACTTATAACATTTTACCGGCACCTTGCTTCCCGGTGCCACCAGGACATTACAAGTCCCGGTGAACCGAGAAGCTGGGTGCCAGAAAATGTTAGTCCCCAGGACTGGGGAATGGGTTCACGGAAGCATCAGCACAGTTACGAATGGTGCCCATGGTTCTGTGATGAGTCTGTCTACCGGAGCCTGTGCATCCGGCAGGGTCAGACCTGTGGGGCGCAAGGGTGCAGTGAGCTTACCAACACCCTTGTTTCCAGACCGCCACACTCATAATGAGGACCAATGCTTCCAGAATAATTTAACTGCTTGTAGAAGTGCCTTCTTACTGCTTGGGAACTGTCATTTAAACCTTCCACCTGCTTGAGAAATGGTAAGCAAGCAATTATGTTGGTTTAGAGCAATTTTGACCTTGCTGGGTGGCTGCCCTTTTCTCAGCAAGCATGTTTGCAAGATATGCTTGGTTTCATGCATATTGATTAGCCACATCCTTGATTGAAACATGATAGATCTGAAATGTTTATCTTCCGCTCGTCACCCAGTGAGCAAGCTGTGTCTTCCCTCCGCCCTAGGTGACTCTGAGAACCCAACAAAGACATGAGTTTGAGGTTTTGTTATGTCGTCATCTAAAGACACAGGAGACTTGAACTGTCCTCCATTACCCTCCACGGGACAGTAGAACAGAATGCCAGTAAGTGTGTGGGCTCAGCTCCCAGAAAGTATTTCCGGGTCAACCAAAGGTGGTTACTTGGCCATTCTGTGATGAAGCTAGGCTTTATGCCAGTTACCTGCACTAACAAACTTCGGTGAGACTTGCGTGTCTCCCAAACCCACCCCCCCATTTTTATTGGCTTGCTTATGTAGCAGTGTTCTCTGGTGTAGTGCATTACTAGAAGGGACACTCTTAAAACAGGCGCTATATACGTCTTGCTTTCTGCTTGGCAGGAGAACACTCAGGATCTCAGGGTTGCTTTTGTTCAAGTCAGCAGGCATCGCTTGCCAATATGGAGGCTTACCAGCATGTTAGGCTCACGTCCAACCCAATTAACACCAGGACAGGAATGTCCCCCACTATCTCTGCACCTTCGCTGCTGCTCCAAGGCTGCAAACTGATAAGTGGTCATTGTGAGAAACCAGAAGGTGTCTTACCCACTAGTCCCCGGGGATCTGTCATCCAGGTGGCCAGGACACAGCCATCACATTTGGATCCAGTTCCTGGGTGTGCACCAGTAGGGGAGGATTACCTGGTTGATGGGTCTTTGGGGAGTGTGAGTGGGACACCAGATGGTGAAAAGTGGTATCCCCTTCCCTGTAACACCTTTACCCCATCCTACCAGGTAGGATATTTAGGAACTCTAGCCCCTCTTTTACAACACAAACACGTTCTGATGGACAGCCCGCTATGAGAGAAAACAGACTAACACCTGAGCAGTATACCTGACGTGTCTCAATACAATGGTCAGGCGAGGTCAGGCAATTACTAACCATCACACACACCTGACTTCAATTAAGCTTCCCCACACTGATAAAAAGTGGAGCACGAGAGCACACTCTGAGCGAGGCAAAGCACACGAGGAAACCGCAATTTCGAGACAGCAACTGAATGAGAGAGGAAAGACATAAAACCAGAAGGGAGTGACCTTTTAGACAAGGAACCGTTACTTTCGTGAACCCTCGAGAATAGAAAGCATAAGACCAGGAATCTAGGTGAAAGAATCGTGCATTGTGTATCTGTCACGCTCACCTGGTATCCACGTGGACGTCACTCAGCCTGTTCTGACCTCTTACAACCTCGAATTCTTCCCTGGAGTCTACTTGACTGGAGACTGGGCCTTGTTTTCTTGGAAAGTGTTCCCTCCATCCTGCTTTCAGCGCAGGGTCGCGTTGATTGATGCAGGCTCGTTGCTGCCTAGTTACTTCACTGGCAAAAGTCTGACAGGTAAGTATAATGAGTCTTTTTAACAGTTCTCTAACTTTCCTTCTTTAGGTGATGGCCGGCGTCCGGGGATGGCGACGTGCTGCTGAGATGAGTAGCGCTGAAGGTAAGAGCGCGATGCGCGATGCGACCCTTCCGAATTTGTATTGAACTGAGTTATTTTTCTGTGTCTTTTAGGTGCTGCAGCGTTTTCAGCGTGGATGCCGGTTATGAAGAAGAAATGTGGTTAGTAAGCCTAGTATGCGGCGCCTCTAGATGTTTCCACTCTAACCTGGAGTGTCTTTTCCCTCTTGCAGATGGATGAGAAGTTCCCCCAGAGCGGCTGGGATTCAGGTAAGCGTTTGAAGCTCATACAGTCTTTAAAAATAAGCGAAGATTTGCTGAATGCTTACTAATGCCTTTTTTCTGTTCTTTTCCTTTTTCCTTAGGAAGTCGCGTGCCGGGATGGGAATGACACTGCCGAAGATGCCCGCTGAACAGAAGGAGTGATGAATGATGGGCAGAAGCGCCGCAAGGTAAGACTGTTCCTAGCTGTGTTCTTGTTCTTGCAGGAGCTAAGCGCAGAAGAAAGATGCAGGCCTACTGGAGACCGATTCGAACACGGTGAGTGTCACGCTGCAGTTGCAGAAAACACAAAGCATGTTTCTCAGCCTGGGTGTTGCTTACATAGTCTCTGGGTATCCCAGTTGTCTCTGGGCTGGACCACACCCAAAAGACTAGACTGCACATGTAGTTCTGGGAACCGAAATATGGGGCATCCATCTTGTCCCCATCAATGCACTACAAGTCCAATCCCCAAAGTTATCCTATGGGAGTGAGTGAGTCTGGTGCCACAAGCGCCAAGTCTGACTCCAAGTGGGTCTTTGGAGGGATGGAGAGGCCCCTGAGGGCCATGTAGGTGATTGTGGCCTGGCTCCAGCCTGACATCTTGGAGGGCTGGGGACATGAGGGGGAGGAATCATGACAGTATCAGAGATACATGGGGCCCTCCCGCGTCAAGGCAGGGAGAATCACCAGCTGCTGTGGTACTGTCCTGACGGGCCCTGAAGACCCTCACATATGGAAACAAGGCACAATCACCATACACAAACTGACACGAGGTTCAATTCCCAAGATCTAGGGTTTTACTGCAAAGCAATAGTCTCAGTCGGGTGAATGGATCTCACGTCTCGCAACGTGTGTTACCCTGACCTCGTGAGACGCAAGAGAGCGAGCATTCTACAACAGTGACATATATACAAAAAGACCATCATATTATCAGTAGTGACACATCAAAACCGCCCATAATGTATCTTCTTCAGCAAGGGTTCAGTGATTGACAATTATGACGAGTATGACACCTTCTAATACATTTATTCAGCAACAGTTGAAATCTGCGAAGGCGCAGGCACTATTCTTTGTTACAGAGAAATAATGCTCTTCTTCTGTGAGCGAGCTGTGTTCGTAGGAGAGACACATTCCAAGACCTGCTATCTCCCAGTTTCTATTTGTGAGCTGGAGGTCAGCTCAATCTAAAGGGGCCCAGAAAAGGGGGCCATGAAAGAGAGTATAATTCATGCCTCTAGCTGTCGATTTCTACAGTTTCTGCTGTCCCAGCGAGACCAGCTGGCACCTGCTTGGTGATTAAATGCCTCTCTTCTCGCCGTCAACGACTCGTGAGGGAGGCAAACAATGTATTTATGTCTGTGTCGGTCTCTCATACTTAACTTGTGGCCTTGCTCCGTCCTGGAGCAGAACGAAAATTAAATTCATTTTTGCAAAGCGTTTGAACGGAAAGCAAGAAAGCAAATGGCAACACGGCAGATTCTGTGTCATTAAATGGACGCTCTCTGGTTATGCAGACGAGTCTGTCCCGGTGATGCGGGGCATATGGTGCGGTTGGTTTTCGGCCAACATAATACACTGTCTATGCTATGGTAGGGTATTTTTCTAGACTGACAAACCCTCCTCTTGGCCGTAAGCCAAACGCATCAACCATACATCGCATCCTCCACTGACCAAGTATCTAACTCTGAACTCTGCATACTACTGTAATCGTCATCATCAATATCAATAGACATAAACTCTTTCATAGTTTGTGTTTCGTCATTTGCGTTCGTATCCACTTTGGGAGTTCTTTTTTTATGTCAGCATGTGTATGCATTCATCACTTATTTCAGTGCAAATGATTGGCAGACAGTGTATGCAACAACAACATGGTAGGAAGATTCTGATCACTGTTGCTAAAATTGCAAGTAATTTCCATCCCCATGAGCGTAATAACTCCCAAAACCAAGAACTCATATTCAGTTCCCAACCACCTGTCGGGGGTGGAGGTCAGAGCTCAGGACGTGTAACTTTTTTATTGCCTCAAAAATCGTAGGGGAGGAGTCACTTACAAATATGCAACACGCTGACCCCACGATTTTACAAACACCTCCACGGTCAGCCAAAACTATATCAAGAGCCATTCTATTCTGAAGTGTCATCAATCTAATTGCCTTCTCTTCTAGGGTCATATTATAATACAGTATGTCAGTTGTTCCATTTATCGTTTTTTCTAGAATTCTTGACAATCTTCTTATATTATACGAGTTTATTGCTTGGCCCCAAAATGGTATACATGATTTTGCTATGTCTACCGCAATAAATCCAGCTTCATCATCCCGCCGAGGCCTTGATCTAGATAATTTCGATATATCTGATGTTCGGGAAAGGAATACCCCAGGGAAAAGGATTCCTAAGTAACATGTTCCACCCCAATTTCTAGGTAGCCAGGGATAAGCTTTTTCTCCAAATACAAAATAAACCGGGTAACCTACAGATATCGGTTCTTCTTCTCTCTCAAGTACTGCAATATTCATGCATCTATCAAATGTCCGTACTGGATGGGAACCTTTCTTTCGTAAGCAAAATATAACAGTGCGAGGATTGAAATTTATTGTATATGACAGGGGCAATACATCTTTGTTCCCTACCTGGTTCATGTGAAACGTTATTACACATGACTTATAAGGCACATACAGTCTGTCTTGTGGTGTTACTACTGGTTTTATCACCCTCGCTCTGTTAAACATGGAACAACCTACTGGTTTCATTACAACTTTCTCAAATTCATCCATGTTTGTCCTGTGTAATCGACCCGTTTCACTCTTATTCCATTTCCCATAAAATAGGGCGCTCAGTGATACATAGCATGCTGTATTAAGTGGTAATGGCTGCACATACCAACCTATTCCTTTTCCGCCATGCTGGGGTAAATGCATGCAGACCCAGCAGTTAGTCTTGTTCAAGATTGAGTGAGCCATATTCATAATCAAAAGCAATGTGTTATTAACATAACCTTCACTGTGTCTTTCTTCTATTGGAGGGAGAGTATAAGAGAGTACATGGACCGGACTGTCTGTGACATATGCGTTTGTGGCAGGCAAAAGAGAGCTCAATGGGTATACGCTCTCCAGATACCATAATACTGGGATAATGGTACAATGAATACCCAGAAATGTCATAATCATTAGCATTACTTTTTTACAGCAATTCTTTATATATTTCTTTATACTCTCTATATCTATTACATCATCAGCGTTGGTGCAGGAGGGGGCGGAAGCAGGTATGGGCATCATGCGTGACTCTTCTTCTCCAACAATGTTCGTTGTGAATACTTCTCACAGTAGCTCCTGTTGAAACACGAACAAATTCGAAAATGTTAACAAAGTGTTTAGGCCAGTTCTCCTCAGCCTGGATTGTTAAGCGTAAGGCAAGATTATCGTGCTCCTGCACATTGCTCAAAAAACTCCAGAGCAATCATCAATTGCCTGTGTACCATAAGCGCCTCACTTGTTCGCACGGGTTAATCGACAAATGTATTTTTTTATTTTCAAAGATAGCACTGGGAAGCCGCGTGCCAGCGCTCCCAGATTGGTACAGCCCCCACGCTCCACTTCCCTAGGCCTCTGATTCCCAATTCATCCGTGATGGGAATAGAGGCAACAACAACACCGCAAAGATTCAATCAATTTCGATTTTGAAAACGCAGGTTGTACCTTATGGCTCCAGGTACTATGTGATCAATGAACAGTGCAGATGCACTTCCAGATGTAGGCTCAGTATCAGCCTGTGATGCCGCAAGTGATGATGCAGGCTTTATGTCAGCCTGTGGCGATGCAGATTCAGCTGGGCAAAGATGGGGTGCATTTGGCTCTTTCTCCTTTTTAGCAATCTTCTCAGGCTTTGTCTCAGGCACGATTTGTGGCAGAGAACTGGCAAGCGTGTCTTTCGAGTTGGAGGCAGCTGTTTCTTTCTGGTCGTCTGTGTCAGGCAGTTCTTTCAATGGCGATGGAATTCTTTTCGTGTGGTTGGCGTGGATCCACACCTTTCGACCATCCACATGGACTGCAGTCTGTGTTGCCAAGAGAATTTGGTAAGGGCCCCGCCACCTCGGTGCAAGTGATGATTTTGGCTCTAAATTTTTCACCAGGATCCACTCACCTGGCTGCAGACAATGCCCAGGCCTGTATATCTGACAGGAAGAGCCTCCTGCACCTGCTGATGAATCAAACGGAGCTTCTGCGTTAAAATGTCACAATATATACTAAGTGCAGGGTTTTCCACTTCACTCAGACGCCTAGGCTACGGTGCACACCAAACATTAGCAGGTCTCCCCATTACAATTTCGTATGTGGAGAGTCCAGTCCTCGCTTGCACAGACGTGCGCATGCACCACAAAGCTAAAGGCAATGCATCTATCCATTTTAATTTACTCCCTGCACAGATTTTACTTATTTTATTCTTTAGAATGCCGTTTTGACACTCAACAAGACCGGCACTCATTGAATGCCTGGCAGAATGGAATTGTTTATCAATCTGGAGGCCTGCACAAATCTGTAATATCATGACGGCAACAAAGTGCGGGCCGTTATCTGACCATATGACCCGTGGCAGGCCGAACCTGGAGAAATACTCTTTTGACATCCCTTTTGCCATGCTGATTGCTGTGCAGTCTTTGAGTGGGTACGCTTCCACCCATTTACTGAATGCACAGACCACCACCAAGATGTATTTAAGAGTCTGACATCTTTCCATTTCTCTGAAATCAAAATAGATTACTTCAAAAGGCATTGGGGGGGGACAAAACTACCTGTTGGTGTGGCTGTTCCTTTCCCAATATTATGTTGTAGACAGGTCATACAATTCTGAACTAGTTTCTCAGCATTTTTTCTGGGTGTGGGTTCTGCCATACTGTAGCCAGATCTTTTTCACACATATGTGAGTGGGGCTGTGGGCCATGGTGACCATTGCAGTTATGTAGGATTTGGGCAGCATCCACTTTCTACTCTTCTTGTCCACCCAGCAACCTTCTACGTCTAACTCTGCAGAGCCCTCGGCCAACCCTTTTATTTCGTCAGCAGTTGCATCCGCCTGCATCTCTTTGACTGTGGTAATCCCATTTTCTACCATGCAGGGCACTTCTTCTGACTGTACTATCAACATTTTCGTGTGAAAATCAGTGGCAGTTTGTTTTGCAATTTTGTCTGCAAATGCGTTTCCTTTCCCAACGTTACATGTTATTTTCTTATGCGCCTCGCATTTCATTATCACTAGTCGCTTTGGACACGTGAGTGCAGACAACAATCGCACTATCAAAGGGCCATGTTGAATTTTTGTTCCATGTGATGTTAGGAAATCTCTCTCAGCCCAGAGTCGGCCAAAATTGTGCACCACCCCGAATGCATACTGACTGTCAGTATATATGTTTGCATTCAAATTTTCGGAAATTTCACATGCTCTCGTCAATGCTATTATCTCTGCTGCCTGCGCTGAATTGTATGGAATTCTTTTACTCTCTACAATACTCTTTAGTGTCGTGATGGCGTAGGCAGCAGTTGACGTGCCATCAGGTCATTTGAAACAGGAACCATCACAAACAGTTCTCCGTCTGGCTCTTTCTGTGGGGTGTCTGTTAGATCAATTCTCCCTTTTGTTTCTTCATCAGTAACCATTAAACAATCATGGGGGGGTGATTCATTCTCACCCGCTTCTTCATTGGGAGGGGGCATTAACTGCAGGATTCAAAGCGCAACACCTCCGAATTTGGACATGTGGTGCAAACAGGACAATCTCATATCTAGTCAATCTAGCTGATGTGAGATGTTGCATCTGCATTCTGTTTAAAAGAACGTCTACCGTCTGGGGCACCATCAAAGTTAAGGCGTGACCCAAAACCATTCCCTCGGTTTGTTTTACTGACGTGGCAGCCACGGCGACAGCTCGTAAACAATGTGGCAAAGTGCATGCTACAGGGTCCAGCGCGGAAGAAAAATAACCGGATGGTCTATTTCTTCCACCTTGTTCCTGGGTCAATACAGCCAGCGCGCAACTGTCATTCTCATGCACAAACAATTTAAAAACCTTTTCATAATTTGGTGTGCCCAAAACTGGAGCTGAGCACAAAGCAACTTTGAGCAGATCAAATGCATTCTGACATTCCTCATTCTATGGCAAAGGTAGGGCAACATCCTTTTGTCAATGCCACCATTGGTTTAACAATCATAGAAACATTTGGTATTCATTACGGGCAATATGATGCCATGGCTATTATGGCTCTGACTCCTTTCTGTGTCTTTGGGATAGGCATACCAGAGATACTCTCTATTCTTTCTGGTGTCAGTCTTCTTCCCTCTTTCGAAAGGAGGTAGCCCAAATAGGCCACCTCCTTTCGACAATACTGGCATTTTTTCAATATAGCTTTATGACTATGCACTGCTAAATGTGTTAATAATATGACAGTACCCTCCTTGCAAATTTCTTCTGAGTCTGCAGCAATTAACAAGTGATCAATGTACTGCAATAGTACACAACCCGCTGGTAGCTCTAACATATCTAGTTGTTCTTTTAATGCTCTGCTATAAATACTTGGGCTCTCAGTGTAACCTTGTGGAATTTGTGTGAATGTGAAAGAACGCCCTCCTAGTGTGAAAGCAAATAGGTATCTGCTATCTGGGTGTACTGGAATGCTAAAGAATGCATTCTTAAGATCCTCTACACTAAAATATGAAGCCAAAGCTGGAATCATTGTCAAAATGGTAGTGACATCTGTGACCAATGGAAATTGGGGATCAGCTACTTTATTCAACGCGCGTAAATCAATTATGAAACAGAACGGTATTTCATTACCTCCTTTCTTATAAACTGGAAGAATGGGACTGCTACCAGTAATTTCTTCAATCATGTTTCGTTTAACCAAATCTGAAACAATGCATTTTAATGCTTTCTCTCCTTCCACCGAAATTTTTATACTGGGGGATACGCAGCAATGTTACTACTCCCGCTTTCAAAACAACTTTCACTGACTCCATTTTCAAACAACCAACATCGTTATCATTCATCGCCCATATGCAAGTTGGTACCTTACTTAACTCTGTTGGCAGGGGTTTGGACAGGAACTGGGACACTGGCATTTTTTGTGGTGAGATCGTCAAAAGCACTCCATCAGGAGAACAATGAATAACCGCACTTTGTTTTTTCAACAAGTTTAAACCTAATAGATTCTCTCCGCAATTTTGTGTTAAAAGGAAAGGGCAAAACTCTGTGATTGGACCTAGTGTTATGGGTACTGACTGTGACACTGCACTAATTACCGGGGTGCCTGCGAACCCCACTTAAACATTCTTTTGCCCTGACAGTGGTATCTCTGGAACCAAGTGATAGTCTATTGAGCACTTCTGTGCACCTGTGTCCACTAGAAAAGTGTGCTCCTTATTCCCAACTTTCATTTCTAGGTACGGCCCTTTCTGGTCAACGGTAATAGACACTGGTTCCGACCCCTGTCTTGGGCTGTCCTAGCGGAACAATACATCATCTGATGTATGGTCACCAGAATAGTATGTATTTGACTGAGTGTCAAAAACATTCCCATCTCCCGCTCCATTCTGCTGATTTTGATTCTGGCTCTGATTCTGGTTGTTGTTTCCTTGGTTATTCTGATTTTGTGGCATACCAGTGTTTCTATTTTGCCCCTGTGTTCCCGGGTGACTTCTGTTCTGTCTTCTTGGGCCATTCCCATTTCTATTCTGCAAATGTGGGCACTGCGCTCGCCAATGACCCTCTTCCTTACAGTATGCACATTGATTTAGTCCAAGTAGACCTCCGAGCATGTTGGAGTAATTCCCTCTTCCTTGTGCATTTCCTCTACCCCTATTATTATTCCCTACCTGCTGTAGTAACACTCTTGTTTTTAGATTCTCTCTTTCCTTTCCTTCACTTCTTTTTCTTTTTCTGAATTTACTCTATTTTCATAGTACTGGGCCATGTGTAATACCTCACTCTGTGATTTTGCTTGCCACGCACTTTCAGATGTCATTATCAAATTTTGGATTTGAGGTAACAACCCTCTCACATATTTGTCAACAAATAGTCTTTTCCCGGGTTAAGTGCTTAGATCTTGACCACTAAAATCTGTAAACACTTCCTCAAATCTATTGAAATATTCAGTAGCCAACTCATCTTTGCCTTCCACGCATGCAGTTAGTTTGTCCCATATAATTCTTCTTTCAGGCACTATAACCTTCAATTTCTGTACTATTCGTGCCGGTAACGCCGACATATTTGACGATGGCTTTGCGCCAGCTTTTCTGTCTGCATCCTCTTTTATTAAGTTTTCCCAAGTAGCACCCAAACTTTCATGATCATCTACATTCCTAATTTGCTTCCATATATCTGCTGGGAGAATTACAGGGAATAATAGGTCAATATCGCTCATATTAAAAATTGCCGATTTTAAATACGATTCAATTTCTTTATAGAATCCTGCCGGATTCTTTCTTATATCAGGGATCGTTTGTTTTATACTATTCACCTCTTGTCTAGAGAAATGGACATGTACATATTCTGCTGTGTAATGTGCCTCTGTTACCTGCGCTGGAGCTCCAACAACACCTGGGGTTTCGGTTTTTGGCACAAAAGTGGGAGGGACTTCTCTCATTGGAAATATCGCACTAGCTTTCCCTCTTTTCTCTCTTCTATTAAGTACTATAGCTAGATCAAGGGATAGAGCAGTCTTTCCAGTTTCGGACAAACACACTCTCTTATATACTGTCATTAACTCAGAGGGACAGCAATCATTTCTCTCAACATATTTATCTTGCAAATATTCAACCATTACTTGTAATGCTTTCATTTGCATCTCTATGGTGTACAGTTCAAATGTTTCATACACCTACAACATAGGAATACTAGCATCCATAATCCATGCAAGCGCTTCTCGCGTACATATTTTAATTTCTTCACTAATGATGGCGAGCAGAATCACTGCTGTACATATGTTGCCGACCCTTGTCTCCCTTTCTTCACGCCTTTATACCGAAACCCAGGAGCAGAAAACATGTCTTAATATAATTCATCAAGTTCATCTTTAAACTTGAATAACCTGTCCACATGCTCCTTCATTTTTGAATGACTTTCTCTCAATCATGAAAAGGCACTAAAATCCTGCAACTTCTGCGGCGGCACCATACCAGTTAATTGCTTCCATCTTTCCATAAGATATTCTCCCATGCATTCCAACGATAGCTGTTTTTCGCTGAACTTCTTATAATCATACATCGACCCCAGCGTCGATGCCTCATCATTTCCTTCGATATACATTTCTGCCTGTTCTTTCAACTCGCTCTTTCTCTCCCTGCTGACCACGCTATGGGTTATTCTAGCTTATGCGCTTTGTGCAGGCCCTGCCTCTCCAACGCTGCCTTCTCTGATAGCTGCAGATTCAAGCTTGGTAGGTGGAGTGGGGAGTGGGATCGTGTGTTCAGGAGGGGCTGGTGCAGATGGAACACCTGGAAGGCTGGGCGGCACCCTGGGCTCCGGTTGAGCAATGGTCACTGATGCAATTGTGTCAATCTTACTTTTGGGGCGTTCTTGCCTTTTCTCATTTAAAATCTTATTGATTAGTTCATCTGATGCATGCAGCTCTTGTTGAGGATATATTTTTTCTATGCCTAATTGAAGGCTCCTATCTGCCCTTCTGATATCCTCATCCCACTGCTTTTCTTCCTGTTCTAGCACTCTATCTGCATTAACTTTGTGCCTACGCGCATGTTTCTCTCTACTTCTTAAGCAGAGGTTAGCTTCCTTCCTCCAGTCTCTAATGATGTCAAATGTCGCAGGGCGTGCTTTCTTGCACAGCAATACGGATTCCAAATGCTCTATTTGCGGCATCTCAAAACTACCATCTTTTGGCCATTGCAAATCTTCTACGTGTCTGGTTTGCCTATGCCAAATTTCACAAAACATTATTGCCCCTATTCCATACTTCACATACATCTCAAATGCTGACATTCCCACCAGTGGCGCAGCCTGGCCAGTTTCCAAAGATCGTCTACCACAGTGGTAAAACCCCACTGGACAGGAAGACAATTTCCAAGGCATGTTTGATCTTATTCGTACCTTACCATGGGAGTTTGATCTTGCAAGAGCAACTCTTAACCAATATCAGGGCTGTTTAAGAATCGGGGCACGACTCACCTGATCAATCAACTCGTCTCTCAAGACGCAATTCGTCCGTATACAGACGCAACCAAAGATGGTCATGACTGCGTATCTGGCTCAATCTGCCTCGTTTCGGGACCCACGCCTCCTTGCTCTCTGAGGAGGGGCGTCGATCAGGGACCGGCTGTGTACAGATCTGCAAAGGAGTCTCTCATCACTTTCACAGGGGCGCCCCGAACACCTTTTGACTGGATCTCACGTCTCTCAACGTGTGTTACCCAGACCTCGTGAGATCCAAGAGAGTGAGCATTCGACAATAGTGACATATATATAAAAAGACCATCATATTATCAGTAGTGACACATCAAAACCGCCCACAATGTATCTTCTTCAGCAAGGGTTCGGTGATTGACAATTATGACGAGTATGACACCTTCTAATACATTTATTCAGCAACAGTTGCAATCTGCGAAGGCGCAGACACTATTCTTTGTTACAGAGAACATAATGCTCTTGTTCTGTGAGCGAGCTGTGAGCGAGCTGTGTTTGTAGGAGAGACACATTCCAAGACCTGCTATCTCCAAGTTTCTATTTGTAAGCTGGAGGTCAGCTCGATCTAAAGGGGCCCAGAAAAGGGGGGCCGTGAAAGAGGGTATAATTCATGCCTCTAGCAGTCTATTTTTACAGTTTCTGCCATCCAGCGAGACCAGCTGGCACCTGCTTGGTGATTAAATGCCTCTCTGTTCGCCTTAAAGGACTCGTGAAGGAGGCAAACAATGAATTTATGTCCGGGTCGGTCTCTGATATTTAACTTGTGGCCTGGCTCCATGCTGGAGCAGAACAAAATTTATTTCATTTTTGCAAAGCGTTTGAACAGAAAGCAAGAAAGCAAATGGCAACATGGCGGATTCTGTGTCATAAAATGGACGCTCTCTGGTTATGCAGACAAGTCTGTCCCGGTGATGCGGGGCATATGATGCGGTTGGTTTTCGGCCAACATAATACACCGTCTATGCTATGGTAGGGTATTTTTCTAGACTAACAGTCCTTTGCTCCAAGAACAAAGCAGCGTCAGTGAAATCAACACAGCCGGTGAGTTGGGGAGACCGATACAAGACCGGTCTGTGTTGAAGCCAAGGTTACTGGTAGCAACACTGCATGGCGAGCGCGGGAATAAACATTGCTAAAATTTGTGTGATAAGAAGAGTAAAGTTGAATTGCTGATGAGCGACTGAACCTTAAAACCAAGATATCATACCTTTGACAGAGTGGTCCGGCACTGCCTGGGTGCTCAATCGAAGGTCTCTGTAAGGTATCAAGCTGAGGAGTAGCAAAAGTGAAAGTGAGAAAAGGTTATATCAAGAAGAGAATGAGTACTTGTGAATCGAAGAGGTCCTGCGACAGGTCAAGCAAAATCCTGTGCGCAATCTAAATTCTTCAATTTTGATGAAGTAGACAAATTTGGTCCAATCCCAGCATAGGAAGACCAATTGAAGGTTTTGTGTTAAAGTGGGTCTGAGCCCAGCAGAGGGGGACCCGGGGCTAACAGTAAATCACCCGAGAAGTTGTATATTTGGTCAGAGCTAAGCAGAGGGAGACTAATTGAAGATTTTTGTGTCAAAGTGGGTCTGTGCCCAGTGGAGGGGTAACCCGGGGTGAACAGCAAATCACCTGAGACGTTGTATATGTGAAATCCTAAGAAGAAAGGAACTTTAATGTTTGTTGTGTTGCATTAGGCTCTCTGAAATAAGAGACTTTGGGCCTCATTACGAGGTAGGAGGTAGTCATGGTGCTATTAGCACCATGGCTACCCCCTTACCGCATTCTGGGTCCGGTCTCGAAATAGGGACTTACCGGGTCATTCCAACCTTGGAGGATCCGGTAAGTGCCCATTCTGAGAACCATTCCCCATTCCCATTGAGCCCTACAGGGCTCAATGGGAATGGGGATGGAGCTAATCACGTGCCCGCTAATAGCGGGCCCGTTACTACCTCCCTGGTCCCTTAGCGGCTCCCGCTAAGGGTGCCTGGTAAAACCAGGTGCCCATAGCGGGACCCGCTAAGGGACCTCGGAATAGGGCGGTAAGGGTTTACCGGCACTGGTCTCCTTACTGGTGCCCGTTAACCCTTACTGCCCACCTCCTAATGAGGCCCTTTGAATGGCAAAGAGACTGTGGCATAGAAGGCCCTGATGTTGATATCAGGACTGGAGTGGCGCATCATGGCCCGGCTAAATGAAGAAGGAAAAAACTAAAAAAACGAATTTACCTAAGAATAAGGAATAAAAACTTAAGTGAAACCACTATTCAAAGAGGAAATACCTCATTGATAGGAATAAAACCTTCTTGGACCTCTCTCCCATGCACAAATTGGTGAAACACGTGTTGAGAGAGTAATGTACAGAATCTTTTGGCAATACG
This sequence comes from Ambystoma mexicanum, assembly GCF_040938575.1. Lineage (NCBI taxonomy): Eukaryota > Metazoa > Chordata > Amphibia > Caudata > Ambystomatidae > Ambystoma > Ambystoma mexicanum. Next base: position 1,053,748,939 of record NC_090931.1, on the reverse strand, counting down.
AATTGAGTGCTGTACAAGGATCTTATTGCAGCAAAATAAGGATACCTGTGACAACAGTGTAGTGGAAAAAGAAGATTAAAACTACCTGTTATAAATTTGAACAAGTATCAGACATTATTTTGGCTACTATTACCAGTTGGCGCATTTGGACATAACCCTCCCCCTTCTTTAAAAACACTTTTTGCTATGAAGCAGTCACATTAGCGGGTATTACCTTTTGCAAGACAACTGGAAACATAATTAACTTTGTGGAATCGCTGTGGGCCCAGTTTTGCTCTGACTGCCTTTGGTTTTTTCAAAACATCTGAGAAGTTGTATATGTAAAATCCTAAGAAGGAAAGAACTTTAATTTTTGTCGTATTGGTCAGGCCCTCTGAAATAAGAGACTATGAATTGCAAAGAGACTTTGGCACAGGAGGCCCTGATGTTGAAGTTTTGAACTGCATCCTCATGCTACAGAAGTGAAAGAGTGTGCTAAGCTCGAGTGTGCCGCCTTGTCACAGGCTGAAAAAGTGGGGAAGGGAAACCCACGGCTTGAATATCCCGCCATATCATTTCTTGAACACTTTTCGTTTGCATACCATTGTTTCCCACACTATTTGTATTTAGAAGTAAGCATTGGCAATAGGTTTATTGGTATAGGTCCTTTTATTTTGACACACTCGACTAGGACTGCGTTATTATTATTTGATGGTCGTAGCTTGCTCCCATGTTTAGATTTAGGTTTAGCTAGTATAGATGGCTGGGCTGAGCGAATTCTGCTGACTGAGCACAGAATGCAATTTGTAGGTCCCATGTTTGAATCCCTTTGAGGTGGAATCAGCATTTCATCCATCTGTGATTTATCAGAATTAGGCAATCATGTTTCGGGATATCTTTTATTTTTAGCAGCTGAAACCTACGTTTTTCAAATGCTCTTTTGGTTGCTAGCTGATCTTGCAGCCAAGCAGATCCCAGAACTGATTACTTGAAGTTGCGGGTGCTTCAGTGTTGGTGCATTTTGTTGCATCTCTTTGGATTGTGTGAGTACTGTATGTTGGACTCAACACAAAGCTTGTAGGTGGTTGGTTATTTGCCCACCCATTGATTGACCAGGTGTATAAAGTATTAGGCATTTCGCAGACACTGCTTTTAGAGGCCTACAAAAGCCCAAACTGTTGGCATTGCCAATGCTTGTTTAAATTAGCAAGTGCCTGCCTGTGGCAGTACATAAAGTACAAGACATCAGCCCACCTCAAGTATTCAATTGCCTAAGCACATGTTGGCAAGTTAAACAGAACGTTTTTGCAGGTTGTATGGGCAAAAATAATGTTGCAGAAGCTCTTTGCCCATGTAATTATATTTGTTTAGATGCTTCAGGCCATAACATCTTCTCTTCGCTGCATGCTGAAGCCTGGACATTATTTTTATTTCCCATTTAAAGCAGTTCACATTTTTTAATTGTGGAATGACCTTTCTTTATACTTTTGCCACAACAGACCCCAGTCTTGCCCGGACACTCATCAGTTGTTTCTTGAATGATATCACAAGAGCTTTGACAGTAGTTGCTAAATGATTTGGTTAGATGTTTTAGAGCGATGCATAGGCTATGTTGGAATGTATCTTTTAAATGACTGATCGCTGGTTCATGTGTTTAGATGGATAATTAGAGTGATGATTTTTATTGTATGATATAGTAAAATGTGTTCACTGATTCCTTATGTTTTTATATGTTGCTATTTATGTGATGTTCTATAAATAATTTTATTTTCTCAAAATAAACACACATGAGTGAATGAAATTTGCAGAAAGTTTTATCAACTCGGTGATCCCTAAATTAACTGGTTCCAGGTTTCGATCTGTTCGACCGTTGTTATTTTGAATGCAATGAGTAAACAATACATTTAACACCCGAGGCATTTAATATTTTTGTATTGTTTTTTATATATTCCCTGTTTGTTGCCTGTAGTTTTTATAAACTCTATTTTTTGGGACAATAGGCAATAACCACCAAAAATAAGCACCCGTGAATGTGTGCAGTATTTATTGTGAATTGTTTATTATTTATTCTTTGTTATTAATTTCCTTCTGTTACAGTAAATATTGTTATTGGTGTGTTTTATAGGATAGGGACTATCATGGCTTCATTTCATTTTTTTTACCAATAAAGGTCTACATGTCCCAGAATGGTTCTCTCAAATTGGTATGTACTAAACATGACACACAAACATCCAGAGTTGACCGTGTGGAGATGTATGGAAAGTCATCCTTTACTGTACAAAGAAACAATCTCCACTGCTTGATAAAAAAAACCTTCCCCCACACCACCAGCTTGTTCAAATGTGCTGTCCAGATTAGGTTTCCCTCCCTTTACTCCCCTCCTACTCCCCACCGGCTCCTACCGGCCTGACTGGGTTGTGAGTGCTGTGACCTACAGTATGGAACCGTGGCAATGCAATGGCATTCCTGCAGAGTGTGACCGAGACAACCCTTTCTGGCACACAGGCATTCACATTGCTGTTTTAACATTAACAGCACATATCTTCATCAGTGTGTTTACTTCTAGTTTTTATGAGATGCAGACTCTAGCAGAGACATTTCTATTTTCACCATCAGTCAATTACATGGGAGATATTGGTGTACACTACACACAACTTGAAGAAATGTTCTTCAACTTATTAGAACATAAGGGCCTTCTATTTGCCAACTATGCGGATGACACAGAATGGGCCTCATTACAAGTTTGCCTGTCTGGTAACTACATTACCGGTAAGCTTCCTGGTACCGTAGTTACCGGACCAGCAAACTACAAGTTCTGCTCGTAGATGCCTTTTCGCCCGCCAGGTTGAACCTGGCGGGCAGACCAGTACCCGTGAGCAGAGCATGTCGGATGCACTGGCACCATTCTGAATGGTGCCGTGCACCCGGTCTCCCCATTGAGCCCTATGGGGCTCAAATGGGAATGGGGAGCATTTTGTGCCGGCGCCCGGGAATGGGCAAATACTGGTCCAGCAGGTCGGAGACGAGAGCAACATCAATAAAGCATATCACACTATCCACACTTGGATGGTATTGAATGGCCTGGCCCTAAACAGTGAGAAAACAGAGCTCATGATTGTGGGAAAAGATTGCCAAACTAGGCCCGATATTCAATAGCTTCAACATTGACAACTGTAAGATTGAGGTAAAGAAAAAAGTAAAAACATTAGGCATTATTTGGATTGGAATCTGAACATGAAAGCTCAGGTGAGCAATCTGGTCTCGACATCTACATACTACATCAAGTTGCTCAGACATCTCCACCCACTTATATCAGAAAAGGGTATCCGGTCATATTTTCGAAAACGTATTTTGGAAATACCATTTTGTCGAAAACAATTTGCTGAATTTTATTTTTTTCCGAATATTATTTTTTTATTTTATGTTTTTCTTTGTTTAGTAAGTAAAAAAAAGTGTTATTAAAAAAAACAAGGGGTTGGAGGGGGAACCCTCATTTAAAAATGTTTTTTTAAGAAACAATCAACATTTTTTTTTCAGCAATTTTGTGCCGACAAAATTGCATTTCGGATATCCGCCATTTGAAAAAATCACTATAAACCTCAGAAAAGAAGACTGAGACCCTAGCCAGAGCCATTGTCGGCTCTAAAATCGATTACTGTTGCAGCCTCCCCATTGGCATCACACAAGCAGACAATAACCGCCTTCAAGTCATTCAGAATGTCGCCGTCACGGTGGTGAAGGGGCTGAGATGGAAGGACCACGTGTCAGAGGCAAGACAGAGCTTGCATTGGCTTCCCGTCAAAGCCGGAGTGCATTTTAGGAAGTTACTTATCACACATAAATGTGTCGCGAGTCACATGCCAGCCTACTTATTAGAGATGATTGTGAAAAAGTGGGGCAGGAGATTCCTAAGATCCAACTACACTAACTTTTTCAAAACAGAATGCTGCAGAACAACTAAAGCCCTCAAGGAAGATTTTAATATAGCAGCTCCTTTAGGTTGGAATGCCCTGCCATCAGATGTCAGGAGCACTGAGTCTGCAAACATGTTGAAAAAGAAATTGAAAACTCTTTTATTCTGCTAGTCTGACCTAACCCACCGACAGCTCGATCCATGAATCTGAATTCTAATCTTTTTCCTTTTTTGTGTCTGTTTCGTATTGTAATATATTGGCGCCCTCAGGTAACTGGTGCGCGATAGAAATGGATAGTAAAGTAAAGTAAAGTAAACAAAAGCATCCTGAGTTTGCTTGCTCCACTTTCCTTTCATCTTTCTGAAGTTGACAAAATTAGTAAAGTTCACGTGGGCAATTGTCAGATTTCATGTCAAACCAACAATTGGTCACAGATCCAGCATGCCTGAATCTGCTTTTCATTGTTCAGAAGTTTAATTATTGAATAGTATTGAGGTTTATAATGTTACAATATAGTGAATTCATAACATACCTGGCCCTCTGAAAAGCCTGAAGGGCTTGGGAATAGTCAGTCATGCATTCCGTGTACATGAGGTTTCATTCCACTGAGTTTGCTTCCATGAGGACCACTGAGGTTAAGTATTAGTCCAAGAAGGAGGGCGAACTGTGGTACAAACATGTCAAGACCGTATTTGCTTTGTTGGGTTTTGGGGATCTCTGGTGTAATACCTATGACATTGACAGCAACACAAAACAAGTGATAGAAAGGGCATTCCTAGCTTCACTGAAAGAAAAATCTCTCTGGTTCTATAACTAACCTCCCCAAGCAGCAGTTTATTGGTACAGTAAACCGAAATTTGGATATGAGGAACACTTAGACATCATTAGTCCCCCCTGTGCTCAATCGTCATATGTGAAATTTTGTCTAGTCATATAGTCATTAGCAGGTTTTCAACACATTTGGAATTCGGCAGTCTCTGATTTATGTTTAGTTTGTGATGGGCAGAGAAAAATGATTGAATGCTGTCTTTTCCTCTGCCCCAGTTATAATTACTTTGGAGCCTTCACCTAAAACCATTATTGAAAGAAACCTTTGTAAGGCAAATAACTGACACTCTTTATATATGCAAATTGTCTGAGAGTATCTCTACATGCCATGCAGTCTCTTCTAAGTTCATAGAGCTTGGCAAATCAGGAAGAAAATATGTGCTGGACAAAAGCCTAAATAGACTGTAAACAATACTGAACCTAGGACAAATCAGGGTGACGGTAGTCTCTCACCAAGAGTGTCAATTGCTTCACTTCGTAGAGATTATGGTCACACACACTTGGCATTTAATGCACGAAGCTCCCCAACTCCACTGTAGCAAAATCCTGACTGGTCTTGGCTTTCAGCGGTGCTGTCTGGAGTAAGTTCTCAGTATCCTACATGATATTACTAAAACTATCATGCATAATTATACTTTAACGTTATCCCCATGGAATACGCAGGGACACCATTCATTTTTTACCAACCCCAAGGTTGGTAATTTGTTAAAGAATCATTATGTAATTGCTCTACAAGAAAACTGGTTGAGGGTGTGCCCTGCATTCAAAGGCTATTCACTGTCCTTCCAACCAGCTAAAAGGTGAGAGCTAGGTCCCCCGTTGGTACGCTCTAGTCCCTACTTAAAAACTATTATTTCAATGGACATATCATTTGTTATCCTAAGGACCCATATACAGATGAATTATGACACTCCCTTGAACATCCTTGTAATTAATATATATTGGCACAAGGGGATCTGCATGTTAGAAACATGTTTAGACATAATAGGGGACACTATAACAGAATGGCAATTGAAATATCCGGGGGCTGAATTAATATTCATGGGGGACCTGAATAGTGTTTGTCTCCCAGTTCAATCTGCGAAGGCTCTGCCCACCCTGACAATGGGGAAGAAACAACATGATCAAATTTGGTTGAGGATGTTTGATGGTTTCAGTCCATCCATGTTGAATGCCTCCATAGTAGGGGATGTGCAGGCCAAATGGACCTGGTCAAATGGGCTATTGAATTCCATCATTGGTTATATTTTCATAAGTACAGGCTTATTGGAAATATGTGTTTATTTATCTACAATACCTAATGATTTTAGTCATCATAGTTATTTGTCCACCACTTTTCTCTTTCCTGCTCTTTATCGAATAAGACAAAATGTCAAATATACTAACATAAGAGTTAGTCGTGCTGGAACTCGAGTTAGTTGGAAGAGGGGGCCATAGGTAGGGTTAATGAAACAGCCTCTGCCTTCCTTTCAATTACTTCATCAGACTGGCAATACTCAAAATGTGTTGTGGACAACTATCTTGGATTTGAAAAGGAGCTCTTGCTTACAAGTCTTGGTAATTGTAATCGTCCTTCTGGCCAACATAAGAAACATTCACATGCATATAATTCTAATATAGTCAGTCAAAAGAAAGCTCTTGGCCAGTAAAATTAAATTAATTAGGAATGGCGTGACACTCTCTAAAGACCACAAAACACAACAGATAAAAAAGTCCAAGCAAATGGATAAAAACTGGATTAAGAGTAATCGTAATTTAAGGTATCAGAGAGATGCAGAATAAATGTTTTTGATCCTTAGAAATAAGGACACATGGGCCCTCATTACGACCCTGGCGGAAAGTGACTGACCGGACCGCCACAGCGTAAATAGCGTTTCCGCCATTGCACGAAGGAGCAAAGTGCGGCCCATTCCGACCCATCAGGCACGAGCACCACGGCATGGCGGAAGTGCAAAGTCCGCGATGGCGGAAATGACCCCAAAACGGCCCACACCGCCGCCGTACGGCACCCTAGGTGCAATACCGCCACCCATCACAGCGGACACCGCAGTGTGCGCCTACCGGAAAGTACGGTGACCGTAAATATACGGAAACGGAAGTAAAAACATGGGCCCGGAACAGGAAACATCCCGCCGTACACCTATAAAACCACAAAAACCACACAACCACTAAAAACACTACCCCGAGACACACCCCAACCCGTCATCCACCCTAGCGAAACCAAGAAAAATGGGAAAAGTAGCGAAGAAAGCGTGCGACCGCAAGCGGCAGGTCCACTTCTCCCGTGAGGAACTCACCGTGCTAACAGAGACCCTCCAGGAGAATGCTGCCGTCGTCTTCTCCACGCAAATGACCAGGACGGCACTTGCGAACAAGAAGGCCATATGGGCTCTGGTGGCACAGCGGGTAAGTGCGGTGGGGACCGCACCCCGCAACCCACAGCAATGCAGAAAGCGATGGGACGACCTGCGGATACGCGTCCGCAGCATACTCTCTGCCAACCGCAACATTGCCACAGCCACCGGGGGAGGTCCTGAATCACCCATCAAGTTGACCCCCTGGGAAGAAATCTGTGCCTCCACCATCGGAATGGAGAGCATAGAGGGAGTCGGAGGGATGGAGAAAGGAGTGCAGACATCCGAAGATTCAGGTAGGTGGGCCAGATAAAACAATGCTAAATCCACAATGTCCAATCATGTGAAGTACCATGTGTCCACATAGTGCAACAGAAACACATGTCCAGGAGAACGTCCACACACATCGCCCTGATAGCGCACTTTAAAACTCACAATAAATACATAAATAATTAAAAACCCCTAAAACACCCACTACACGTGCAGCAGGCACACCCTAACTGCAGGCTGCCAAACAACTGCACCCTCACTCCACACACAAATGAAAGCACCTCCAAGGCCCCGACCCAAATCACCCTCAGGTACCACCCCAATGCATGTGATACAATGCCATTCCAATACCCACAGACCCATTAATAACCCTCGCCCTCCTTTACTCCACCACAGGGTCCGATCCAAACGACGAGCATCAGGACACCCCTACCAGCACACCTGCAAAGAGGGCCAAGACCAACGGCCAAAGACCCTCCACCTCAGCTGCACGCATCAAGACACGGCAGCTGCACACAACAGGTGGCAGCACAGAGGAGGGAACATCAACAGGCACCCCAGCAGCCAGCATGCCCACAACACCACCACCACAGGTCCCCCCAACGGATGCCACAGAACGCACTGCCTCTGGTGGCAGCAGCACCATAGGTGACACCCCATTGATGGCAGCATGCTCCGACACAGAAGACGGGGATGTCGAAGTCAGATCCATCCATGACCTGTCCCATTCCCCCTGTCTGTCCCATCCCGTACAACATGAGGATACCACACAGGGGCACCCACAAGACGACGACTGGCCATCCCCCACAAGCCCTGTGGCAAGGCAACATGAGGTCAACAGCCCCTCTGTGACACCCCCGCAAATGGCCATGGCCCAGCAGAGGCAACAGTCCCTCGACCAGTTAATCGTGCAACAGCAGCAACTGGCCACGCTCCTCAAGGACCATGCCGATGAATGTGGGCGCACTAAGGCAGACATAGAAACATCAACTGAGACACTCAGGGCAGAAATGGAGAGAAGTACAGAGACACTAAGGGCACAAATGGAGAGTAGCACCGAGAGCCTTAGAGTCCAAATGGAGAGAAGCACCGAGAGCCTGAGGGGGGAACTGCATGCGACGTCCAAAGACGTATGTGCCGAACTTGCCGCAGTGCGCCGTGTGCTCACTGAGCTCTCACAAACCCTTAGGGACATGCATGGACGTGAGCAGGCAGAGACATCATCCGTTGCAAGTTCCGTCCAGGGCAGCCCCCAACGTAGATCTGGGAGGAACCTGTGCTCCACAGGCAGGGGTGCCCCTGATACCCGCAGAGGGGGCTTGCAATAGCGACAGCCCACTGACAATGAGCATCTTTGGACACTGGTGTTCGGGGGGGAGGTAGGAGGGTGGAGGGGGTGTGTTGGGCTCACTTGGGTGGCGGGTCGATAGGGTGTTCAACATGATATCACATATGCCATAAACAGTGCACTATCAACCAATGAGATGTGTGTACAATGATCTTTGTGTACTAGGCCATCATAGGCGTACAGTCCATATTGTGCATGTACCAGACACACACAGTGCCACGAGTCCCGTGTCCATGTATCAGCCACCAGGCGTGAGTGCTAGAAGCATGCATCAATGAGATGCTGACGAATGTCACGGCCCTCCGGTGCCTCGCAGACTCCTTGAGGTGCTGCCACATCCCCACCCTCATCATGACCATCATCAGGTGCTTGCAGTTCTGCGTCAGGGGGCATGGGCACATTTCTACGTACGCACATGTTGTGGAGCATGACACATGCCATGACCATCTTTGCAACCTTCTCATGGCGGTACAGGAGTGCCCCGCCAGACCTGCTGAGGCAGCGGAAACGAGTCTTCAGTAGGCCGAATGCCTGTTCAATGACTACACGGGTACGTGAGTGGGCATGGTTGTAGTCCTCCTCATGCTGGTCCCGTGGGTTCCGGACTGGTGTGAGGAGCCATCTCTTCAGTGGATACCCAGCATCACCTGTATGTGGACGATAAACGTATGATGTGGAATGCCATTGCTACGTACGCACACCCCCCCCCCTTCCTGCCAGGTCATTGCCGCATCACATACCCCACATCATCATGCATGAAATGAGACTCACCGAGTAGCCAGGATCTGTGCCCTGCGTGTCGCTCCATGTAGCGTGGTATAGTAGAGTTCCTCAAGACCATAGAATCATGGGTTGATCCAGGGAATCTGGCACAACAATGTGTAATGATCCTGTTGGAGTCACACACCATTTGTACATTCAGGGAATGAAATTGTTTTCGGTTGCGGTACTGGGCCTCCATGGCATGTGGGACGACCAATTCCACATGGGTGCAGTCGATGGCACCAATGCAACCCGGTATGCCGGCAAGTGCATGGAATCCCACTTTTGTGTTGGTAATTTCCTGCTCCGAGCGTGGTAGAGAGATGTAGTCGTCTGCGTGCTGCAGGAGGGCATCGAGCACTTGCAATAGTGTCCGTGAGAACAGTGGCTGAGAAATGCCATGCAACTGTCCGACTGTGTGCTGGTAGGTGCCTGTGGCCAGGAAGTGGAGTACAGACACCACCTTCAGTAGGGGTGGGATGGCGGTTGGGCTATCTATCATGCTGACAAGGTCAGCGTGTGTCATGTCCACAATGGCGGCTATGGTGTCCCGGTCCAAACGGTAGAGGGTGTGGATCTGCTCATCAGTGAGGTTGAACGGATGTGCTCGGAGGCGTGGGATTGCGGGCTGCCTGCGTGGTGGTAGTGGCTGTGCTGGCGGCCCTTGCTGGCCCTGCCTTGGCCTCCTCCTCCTCCTGCGTCTCCTCCGTGCGGCCGGTTGTAGTTGGTGTTCGTCTTCTTCTTGGAGTTGGAGTACTTGCAGTGCTATCAGGTCCCCCAGGGCCAACATCGCGAGTCCTGCCGGTAGCATTTCGGAGTGGGTGTGGTTGTGGGAGGAGACTGGGTGTGCAATTTATGTGTTTTCAGGCTGTATGGCCTCCACCTGTGGTGATTCATTCCACCTGTACAAGCTGCTCTCCCCTTTGGGCGAGCACGTCCCGCACACAACGCTGCAATTCGAGGAATGGCATCTTGCTATTGCAATCATGTATTTGTACCCGATGGCCGTGTAACATTTGTTGATATGTACATTCGGCTATGGTCCCATTGTTTCACATACAATCTTTGCAGTCGCGAACAGACTTGTGATGGGTCAGTGGAACGTAGTACTCGAGTAACGGTGGGCCCTCATGCATCACTGTACCGAGTTGCAACGACGGGCGGGGCGTCCCATTAGTGGGTGAAGGCAGTTGCCATTTTCACACACAGCCGCACTAGATGGATTAATTTGTGATTTCAAACGGCCACAGATGCCTTTTCGACGTGATGTTGCAAATGAGGAATTCGAAGGGCGGCGCTTTCGGTTTTCAGCTAGCGGCGAGGAGATGCCCACAGGTCTGACTGCAAATATAACGTTCTATTGTTCAATGTCCTTGAGACAGGGGCCATGGCGAGGATGCAATGATTGATATGAATAGTTTGGGATGCGCAATAGCGACGTGGGCGATGAGGCCGGACGTTCCCAAATACATGTTACTTCACAACACTGGAATTACGGGCTGGGGCACTGTGGATTTTGCAGGCTGCATAACGCACAGACTCAATGGAAATTTCTAATGTTATGTGAGTAAATATTCAGGCGTTTTTATACCGGGATGAGGGAATGATGAATGGATGCATGGATAGGTGATTTGATACAGGGTTTGCCATGTACAGGGCTTCTTGGAATCTATCCGCCTCCCCTGCGCTATGTGATGCAGGGCTGCCATAGTGGGACCATCGTCTATCTGGCCTTGTTGAGCCCTCCCTGTCTCGACGCGCCTTCAGACACTTGTGTCCATGCACGTTAACATTCCCATCTGATGGAATCTGTTTTGACAGACGCATGCACAGGTACACTCGTTTGTGATGGTGTTTACACCTCGATATAGATGGTTATGAGTCGCAAGTGGTTTTGGGGTGGTGATGATCCTTTGGAGTGGGCTAGCATGCATATGGCTGTGGATTTAGTGTGATCATTGAAGTGAGTTGTTGGAATGTAGTTCTGATGGCCATTCTGTTCTTTTTCTTTTCTTTTGGTTGACAGGTATCTCCTCCCCTTTTACCACTGCCATCTGTATGCCACTCCTGCAGATGGCTTTTACTCCCGACACCTGCTGCTTCGTGTTAATCAGTGGAGCAGCATTACGATCTTATGGGACGATCGCCAATGGGCCACATGCCCTTACGCAGTACTAGTGGCTCGGAGCAACATTTCGGCCTTTCAGCTGGACTAGTGCCTCCCCATTGGGACGGCCCTGCGGTTCTGTGCGCTTCCATGTTGCCTTTTCGTACGTGAATGTGGCTCTGTGTACCATGATGGAACAGGGCGTCACACAAGTAGTAGCTGGTCATTCCTTGCGGATGCAGCCCACAATGGTGATATGTGTTTTGGAGTTCATGGACTAATGGCTGTATGGGCTTGGTGATTTTGTTGTGCATTAAATTTCTATTCTGATATGGGCCGTGTAGCGTTCTTCTTTGCGAGTGATGTGGCATATTCCTATTTGGGGAGCGATGTATTGTGAGGAGATCTGCATTGGGTTCCAGCTTCGGAGTTTAGTTGCGTGGTACTGTGCTGGGCGCGTTTGCCTACGGAGCCCAGTGAGGTCAGGGATGGGGGCTGCCAATATGACTGTTTGAATGTTGTCATGCTCAGGGGCGGGGGATTGGGTTTTGTGTAACAGATGCCGGTCAGCCAGGTGGACTGGTGGAATGTTGTGATTTTCGGAATATTGCTGGTCACAGGTGCCTGTGTTTGCGTGCGTTTCTGGGGGGGGGACTGTGGTCATGTCCATTGGAATGGCTTCTGTATTCGTGCCATCTGTGCCCTGCAGCTCCCATTGGCCCCTCTTGTGATTCTTTTGTTCGTTGGCATGCATGGGTGACTTGTACTTTTCAATGGTTGCATTGTGACTTCATTGCACCTACGGGGAGTTGTACTTTGTGGGCAGGGAGCGGTGTACAGGCACTCAGTGGGGCCGTTTACGGTTGATTCGCGATGCCGTACTTCTCACCATGGCGGAATGGTACTTTCCGCCATGCTTGATGGCGTTAGGTACATGTCCGCTAGGGTCGGAATTCGCGTACCCTTGCGCCATGGTGGTATTTACGGTTTGGCATGGCGCGCGCGCGCGTACTTGGTGCAGTTAGCATTGGCGTTCACTACGGTGTCGCTAATGGCTTCGTACTTTGCGGTGACGGGTCATAGTCGCACCGAGCGCTATTCGATGGCGGTATTGCATTTCCGCCATCGTTTTCCGATTTCCGCCAGGGTCGTAATGAGGCCCATAGTCTTTCTGGCGCTTAATAAACAACCTCTCCTGTACACCTCCTGAACATAGGATTTCTTCAGTTGTGGAGCTCGAGTGGGTTACCCACTTTTCAACCGTTTTTGGTAGCAATATTGACAATGAAGCCGACAAATTCACTGTGCTGGATCTAGGCCATGTTCCCTGGGCAATGACCATAACAAGAGAACAGATTCTAGCTGCTATTAATCGGATCAGTTCTTCAAGAGCGAGTGGTCCAAATAATATGTCCAATATATTATTTAAGGGGGATCCTGAAACATTGGCATCAATATTATTAGTCATGTTTAACAACATCATCTCCACCGTCAAGTTTCCTGACACGTGGTCGAATGCATATGTACTGCCAGTTTTACAAAAAAGGATCACGTGCAGACCCCTTAAACTTTAGCGATGCCGAGAGTAAATTATTTTCCACCTCAGTCTTAGAACATCTAGAAGCATGACAAAAGGCATGTAAAAGAATACCTCTGGCAGACGGGGTTCAGGAAACATCATGCTACCTCTCTTAATGGGTTCTTATTGAAATCAGCTGATAGACAAGATGACACAAAATTGATTCCCTATATTTAGCGACTATCGACTTGTCGGCAGCATTTGATGCAGTGGATCGTGGATTGTTGTGGAAGAAGCTACGGAAATGGGGAATCCCACAGGGACTGTTAAGATTGACAATTGGTCTATACTCCAGGACTAAAATACAAATTGCCCTTGATCATGAGGGCAACTTGTCAATGAGTATCCCGACATTCAGAGGGGTTTGGCAGGGCTGCGTATTTGCGCCAATTTTATCTAACCTATATCTCAGCGACATCTGGGATTATTTGGCTCCAGCCACACAGCGTTTACTGTCGGCCTTTTCTAAATTTACTACTGATCATAAACTGACGATTACCTCTAGCAAATCGAAAATATTGCACTTCTTAAAACAAAGACCTAAAGCATTTACTTCGAATATAGAACATGAGACCCTGGAAAAAGTGACAGATTTTGTGTATCTGGGATTTCCCATTGTGATACAATGGAGCGTTTACTTTGTTAAGGACTGCCTATACTCATTGGGTACAGCAATGAGTAGTCAATTGCTCAGGGTAGACTTAAAATACGGGAGGTTTTCAATTCTTCCTTCACTGAAATCTTATGAAGGGAAAATAGTAGCAAAACCTTTATATGGAATCAAGCTTTTACCGTCTTGGGTATTAGATCTTCTTCCAGGTATATAGGGGTGGTTGTGGAGGAAGACTCTCCAGGTATCACAGGGGACTCCAGTAGCCGCAATTCGATATGAGCTTGGCCTACTTTCACTTAGAAGCCGAAATCAGTGGAAATATTTATCATTGTATCTCAAGTTTCTGTGTCCCCCTTGCATGCAGTCAATTTATGTGGAACTTAATAGACTAATAGCAAATCATGAAGAAACACATATGCAGGATTTTAATGAATTATGTGATATAATGCTCACTGAGCCTGGGCTTTCAGCTGTTGATTTTATGGAAAATCCAGGAAGAGTTAAAAAAAACTTTTATACAGAAGAGATTCGGCAAATACAATGGACTCTGTCCCAGTTAAGAATGGACTTTAAATGTGTCGGCATTACAGCCCCCTACCTAACAGTGTATTCAAACAAAAAGGTACAGCAACTTTTTTTAAGATTCCACATAAATCAAATCCAGACAAAGGAAACGTTGATCCATTACAAGATGTTACCAGCCGAACACAGGGGACGTAGGTTTTGTGGTCTTACACAAGTGATGGAAACAATGGAACATTTGATTACAATCAATCGAGTTTTAAAAGGGAAGCATGAGATATATTTTAGACGTTTTTTTAACAATTTTGTCTACTTAGCAATGTGATTCTTTTATGAGATTTTGCTTGGCCGGTAGAACTATTTCAGTTGTATTGTCAGTTACTGTTTTTTTTTTAAAAAATCTTTACAGATAGACTGAAATATACTGCGATTTTACTGTGAATTTGATATGTAATTATAGTTGTCTTTTACTGTATATGAATTGTTTTTTGTGGATGTGTTAAGGTTTTATTTTAAACTGTATAACAATAAATAAACAAAGAAATAAATAAATAGGTCTTTAGATCATAGAGCTGTCAAATGATTGTATGCTAACGTGCACTCATAAAACTGCATTAAAGTGCTGATTGCTGATTGATAGTTATTTCACCCAGCTAACATTTATAGATTTTAACATAGATTGATTGTCTCCGAATTCTGTGAACATATATATCTATGGTATTGTTTTTAGTGGTTTATAGTAAAATGCACATTTATTTTAATGATGGTAACTGGATTGTATCGATTAACTGTTCACTTTGAACTTTTATGGCGTCCCTGCCGAAATAAAGTTTTTAAAAGAAGACAAGTTAAATATTTTATAAGATCATGGCTGCAAGTCAATAACCTGAGAAAGGACAGTAGGGTTTGGGAAAAGTCAGTCACATTGTAAATATTCACGATGCAAACTTTAATCCCTATGACATTGCTTAAATAAATGGCATTTAGTTGGGTAGTATATTAATGTTATGAGCTCTGTACCTGTGAAAACCACATAACATATGTCTACAGTAAAGATCTTTGTAAAACAACTATGTTTTCTCACCTGAAAACAAAGAGTTCGTTTTGATTTCTATATTAAAGAAACAGCCAGGTGCAATCCATTAGTTAGTTAGACTCTTTGTTTTCTACTCGGCAGGAAAGGCTCTGGCCTTTTTCTATTAAGTTTCTGTCTACTTTATTTTGAACATGTGCTTGCAGAAAAGAGTCTGAACTCTTTGTAACCACAGCAACATTTCATCAGCATGAAATCATCACGAGTTTAACTCCAATCTGTCCCTTTCATCTCTTAAAAATTCAGTGAAACACATGACCCAAATAAAGTGCAAATCTGGTTCATTTGAGGTTTGGCTGAATTTATTCACATAGGCTTAGCACAAATCTCCCTGGCCTCCCAATCCATGAGGCTAATTGCGGCTCCAAGCATAAATAAGCTGCAACCCTAATTATGTATTGCCTTTGACAACATTTGATTAGTAAAGAGTAGCAAGATGTTTTAAATTCGGTGGTTCTGCAGTGGAAAAGTGCTCACCCAGTAGTAATTACACGAAATACTGCAGCAAGGGGTCTTCAGATGTTGGAGATTAGTGTGGGAGTCCGGAGAGAGTGGAGGTGCAGAGCGGAGCTATTTGGAAGCAGAAGAACGTGGAGAGTCTGGCGTATTCGTACTGGTGGCTGGAATAGATTAATTTTATGGAAAGGAAAAAAGGTTAGGAAAAGGTGGTTGGAAAGAAGAAGGGAGAATATCAGAAGGAAGTGGTAAGAAAGGAGGAGGTGGTGATAAATCAAGGCGAGGTGTGGAAAACGGCAGAGAGAAGGATACCTGATGGAGAGGTAGTGACACTGGTAAAGGAGGTGAGACAAAAGGAGGAGTGATTCACAAGGAGGTGACCACAAAGGAAGGCAAGGAGGACATTAAGGATGTGTTGGGTGAATTCAAGAAGTGGAGGAAAGACCGAAAGGTGTAGGCAGACACAAAAGTAGAGAACATTAGATCAAGGGAACAGTGAGTACCCTAAGAAAAGGAAGGAGAATAAAAACTCAGATGGAGGGGTGGTGAAAGAGAAAGAGACAGGGTGTAGCCAGAAGAAAGAAGAATGTCAAGCATGCACTGCCTCTGAAAGACTAGATTATAGCAGGGAATGTGGTACAAGCATATGTTGAAGAGGCATCCGAAAGTCATTGAGGTACAACATGCTGGGAGGAAAAGCGGCGGACTAGAAAGGGTTTATCCAGGAATTAGGCTGTATCAAGTTATTGAAGAGAAGAGGAGAAGCCAGGGTTGGAAACCAGTGGCAGGTTCAAAAGTTCAGGAGTATGAGAACATCAGTCCACCCACCCTACTGATCAGTCTTAATTGCCTACTCCATGGTGAACGTTTCGGGGCTTACAATTGATGGCTTGCAGTTTCCTCCCAGTTGCTACTTGGAGTTAGTGTGCAGAAAACTGAGGCCTCTCACAAGCGACCGCCCATTAATTCACGTGATCACAAGCAGAAATGGGAGAAGGAGCAGAAATCGAAGAAAAAAATAAGGGGGACTCTTAAACCACTCCAGATTGTGAGGGACTGAAAAGTGTCTAGGATTACTGGATGGCACTTGGACGGAAAGACTATTTACTGATACCAAAGACTTTTACCCTGTTGCACTAATTCTTCCTTACCACCTCCTTATGTTCTACAACTTCTTCTCCATAATCTTCTTTTGCTAACCTTTTTTCCTTTCCTCCAGTTCACCTTGTCCAGTCTTTCCTAATTCACCAGCCTCCTCCTCTCTTCTCCAACTCCTTCTGCTTTCAAACTGCCCCTGTTCCACTTCACCACTCTCTCTGGACTCCTACACTCAATGACCCCTTTAATAAAGGCCTGGCCCCACACCGAGGAGGTGCCTCCCCTAAACTACTTTCAGGTATGTGTAATTTCCACTGTTGGCATTGGATGTGCTACTTCTAGCTTGTATGTTGCTTTTCAGCTGCTCTTGATCTACGGACCGAGCCTTCATGAAGATTGGAAATCAGCTTGGATCTACAGAGTGTGCATTTGTAGGAATGAGCTGTTTCACAGTGCTCAAATTCTTTGTGACTTCTCCTTGTTCTCTCTACTTGCTTTCACCAATCATTAGCACTCTAGACGGTGTGTCAGTCAATCAGTTGTACAAAACCCAGGCTGAATCTAACAATGAAAACACAGGTTCTGAGCAACTCGAGCAGTGGAGGCACCTGGTGACGATCTTCCCTCCCACTCCCTGCACTCCCGGTCCCCCGCCAGCACCTGCCCCATCATCACCACGTACCCCTCCCTTCCCCACCACTCACATGCAGCAGCACCCCCACACTGTACCTCACCTGCCTCCACCCATGTCCACCATTAAATGGAATAAGGGAGCCCTGCCCTCCATTTTCATGTTGGCCATGTTAGGTGAAGAGGTCTTTCTGTAAAAGTTGTAATTGTAATTGCACAATTTGAGTCAAGACCCAGTGTACTTCAGAGAGACATCCTGACAACATCTCTCCTTTCCTCTCTTCTGTAGTGTAAACAATTGTTGATGGTGATATGGTATAATACCTGGCTCCAGAAGACCCCCTGTAGGGAACAGCTCACACCTTGTGCATATGTCAATCCCTCACAGCCCCACCCTAACTTCGGAAGGACAGCCTATAACATGTGGATGGATAAAGCACAGTTCTTTTTCCCCTGCTCCCATCATTTTAGCTGTGGCACAAACAAGCAATGCTCCCCTCCCTAAAACCCTTAGCTTGAAAGGGGCCAGAGAGACTGCAAACTCGAGATTGCGGTATTTTTCTAAAGTCCACGCTATCACCCAGCCAGTTACCCACTATCTGTCTCTGCCAACACACCTCTCCTCATCATCCTAGAGCCATCGCACCTATCTGTCTCCTTTTTTACACCAAGGTGCAGCATTTTTTTTTTAATCCACACCCCACCCTCCATCTTTTCCGCTCTGCATTTCAGCAGATTGGCACTTAGGAACCAGCTACGTCTGAACTGAGCCTATCAACACAAGAGGTTTTGCATCTTTTACAGAGAGACAGGCCCACGTGGGCAAGGTCACGTGGGCCATGACGTGGGAGGGGGGTGGAGAGCTCAGGGGCCAGTTTCAGTATCTGTTTAACTGTTGAATAAAGAAGACGTTGTCATCCTCCTTGGCGTGTGTCCCGGAATTATTCCAGGCCACAAGGCTGCAACAACTGGTGACAAGGCTGTTTGCCTGCACGCCAAGGTCCTCCTCCTCCTACATGTGGGCGAACCCCCTCGAGCGATCCCGCTACATTGTGCCCATTACTGCAGCCGCCTCTAGGCTGCGTCCATGGATGTCCCTCCGATGCGGTTCCTACGCAGATGAGCACCCGATCCCGGGCCCCGCCTTCCTCCTCCTCCTGCTGCTGCTGATGTACACTATCCAGATGGTGCAATCAAAGGAGTGCGCTGTCCCGCTACCGCGTGGCAATCCACCAGCGGTAAAGCCCTTCTTTCACAAACCACACATTACAACAGGTGGATGGCTCCTCTCCCCCAATGCTCCGCAAAGCCACAGGGACAGCGTGGTGCCACAGCAGCTTGACACAGACATGGGCAAAACCACTGCTGACCTACACAAAGCCAGCCCTCCCTTCCAGGGCTACAGATTGGGCCCCACACATCTGGCTCCTCACCTGGGGCCTCCAACAGTACGCGCGTGGTTGCAAAACCAGCAGCCACCGGCAGCCACTCTGAGGGCGGGGTATCCACCAATACTTCAAGAATAAAAGAAAAAATAAATTAAGAAAGCGAGACATACACACACCTGATAAGTGCCACAGCCAAGGCTACCAGCTGAGGAGCACTTTCAGCTCCTACCATCCACGATCACAATGAGTTCACCCCCTGTTCAGGCCGTGGTACCCCAGGTGAATCAAGTCCCACTCATGAAGTCTACCGCCACCGCCAGGCACATGCCACCTACTTTCTCAATTACCCCGCAGGCTGACAAAGGCCCGCAGTGGGTAGAATGGAAAATGTTAACAACTTACTTGCTGCTGCAGGTGAGGAAAACTCCCCTAAACTACGCAGCATGTTCCTCAACATAGCCGGAAATGAAGTCAAGACACTGATTAAAACCATACCAGCACCTGAACACCCTGATTTTCCATCATTGCTAACAGCCCTCAACAAGAGACTGGTGATTGAGCCTAATAGACACTACGAAAGATGCATGTTTAATCAGTGTACCCAGAGAATTGACGAGACAGTGGACAAATTCATCACCCACCTACAAATCAAAGGAGCACATTGCCAATTACACGCCTTCTTGTTGGATGAAGCAATCCGCCTGCGGGTGATTGAAGAATGCGTATTACAGACACTCAAGAAACAGCTGCTCAAGAAACTTCTCACCATCGAAGAGGTCAGTGAAATGGCCATGATCCCCAAAAGAGTAGACATACAGGCAACCCAGATGTTGGGCAACACCACGCCCGAGCAAGACAGAGGGAAGCTGATGGTGGCAATCCAACCAAACTACGCAAGAACAGCAGACAGGGGCGCAGGAAGCGGTTACGCGACAACTCCAAGAACATAACGACAGTGTTACCGCTGTAGGATGGCTTTTCCCCACAAATGGAGCATGCCAAGCATGCCTTGCACTCACCCAGAGGTGTGGAAATTGTGGCAGAGAAGGCCACTTGCAGTCAGTCTGTAAGGAGGGCAGACATTTCCTCACACCACAGTATAGGGCGTACAAATGAAACCCGCAAAACCAGACATACCAAATGCGCCCATACCAACAAGGCCCGAGAAGATATGTATTTTCTAAAGTCCACGCTATCACCCAGCCAGTTACCCACTATCTGTCTCTGCCAACACACCTCTCCTCATCATCCTGCAGCCATCGCACCTATCTGTCTCCTTTTTTACACCAAGGTGCTGCATATATTTTAAGGAATCCACACCCCACCCTCCATCTTTTCCACTCTGCATTTCATCATGAAAAATCCCCTGCAGGGTTGCAGCGTCACTCTGATAATGAAGGCTTGGTGCCACATTAAAACCTGGTGAGTTTGTGTCTGTTGGTGGCAGTGGAGGGGATTTCCTTTTTGGACTGCGCGAGAAGAGTTTGGGGCCTCAGGGAGATATTGGGTAGACCTTTGGGAGAAATGAGCAGCGATTCTAGCCCCTACCCCGACCAATGTCTGATGAATGCCTGAAAAATGCCTTCTTTCTCTGCCCAAGACAGGCCCTGCCATGGTGGGCAGAATTTCCTGCAGGCCACTGAGAACAGCACCTGAGCATGGTAGAGTTGGCTTTGAGGCATCTCTCAGCCTACCAACTCGCATGCTAAGGAAGGCAATATGGGAGACTGTGACCCTACATTTCAAGGAGTCCTTTCTCTGAACCAAAGGTTCTTGCCTCCCATAACCCTTACCTGTAGCTAATGGTAATTGGCGTATCACAGACACTCAAGAAACAGCTGCTCAAGAAACCTCTCACCATCGAAGAGGTCAGTGAAATGGCCATGATCCCCAAAAGAGTAGACATACCTGCAACCCGGAGGTCGGCAACACCATGCCCAAGCAAGACAGAGGAGAGCTGATGGTGGCAATCCAACTGAACTACGCAAGAACATCAGACAGGGGCGCAGGAACCGGTTACGCGACGACTCCAAGAACACAACAGTGTTACTGCTGTAGGATGGCTTTTCCCCACGCAGGAGCATGCCCTGCACTCACCCTGAGGTGTGGAAATTGTGGCAGAGAAGGCCACTTCCAGTCAGTCTGTAGGGAGGGCAGACATTTCCTCACACCACACGCATCTCCAACGCCACAGTATAGGGCATACAACCGAAACCCGCAAAACCAGCCATACCAAATGCGCCCATACCAACAAGGCCCGAGAAGATATGTCAGAGTAGTCGAGGACATATATCCGGATGACGATGCCCAAGAAAAAGAGGCGCTTGACCAGACTCCACGGATCCGAGATGAATATGACGGACCACCCCACCACACCAAGAGTACTACGCGATGGCACCGCACAGGCTAGACCACGGTAGTGACCAGTACGACAAATACACGCAAGATGAATATGTAAACCTCATCATGGATGAAAGAAAAGCTAGAGAGGCGCCTAGAATACCAGTAGAGATATGTGGCAAACATTTCTGCTTTCTAGTCGACTCAGGGGCCACCATGAACATAATGGGAGGGAATGAATTTCACCAAATACCTGACAAACCAATGTTAGCCCAGACAACATCCAAGATCTTCCAGTGGGGAGCAGACATCCCTCTACACGCCATCGGATCCTTCAGACGCTGACTCATCCACAGTGATCGGTCCACAACAATGATCATCCATGTAATCCCAAGCCCAACCAAAGGAAGGTGCCTTCTAAGCTACCGTACTTCGTCATGTCTAGGTCTAATTGACATTCACGCCCAGGAAGGCGACACCATCCGCTCGACTGCCCCTGCACATGAAGCAATTGATCAAATCTGTAACATGTGTAACAGTCCATTACCAGTGAATACCATCATGAAGGACACAATTGTAAATGAATTCCCGCTCCTGTGCAAAGGATTAAGCAAGATGAAAGGTCCTGTGAAATTACACATTGATCCATCAGTTCGACCCGTTCCCCAACACACGAGGAGAGTTGGGTTTCATCTATAGGCGGTGGTGTCAAATGAATTCAACTCATCCATGAGTTCTGGAAGACGGAATCATTGAATCAGCCACAGGTCCGACCGCATGGGTCTCGCCATTAGTGATTGTGCCAAAGGAAGGAGGCCACTTCAGACTCTGTGTGGACATGAGGATGGCCAACATTGCCATCCAGACGGAGCGACACCCTGGTCCACGGATAGAGGACATGATAGTCCAACTTAAAAAAGCTGTCCTCTTCTCCAGACTTGACCTCAACCAGGGGTACCATCAGATGGAGCTCCATCCTGAATGAAGAGGCATTACCACCTTTGCCACCCATGACTGCCTTTTTCGCTATAAACGCTTAAACTTTGGAATCTCATCAGCTGCTGAGATTTTCCACAAAGCCCTCAGGCAGGTAATTCAGCCGGTACGAGCGGCACTGAACTACAGTGATGACATCCTCGTGTTTGGAAAGTCACGGGAGGAGCATGACAAGGCCCTGCGAGCAACCTGTGATGATGTTCAAGAAGCCGGTTTTACCCTTAATATCGACACATGCCGTTTCAGCAAGACCAAACTGAAATTCTTTGGACACATTTTTTTGGCTGAAGGCATGACACCCGACCCTGACAAGGTCTCCACCATATTCAACCTGCAAGAGCTGAGTCAAGTAGCAGACGTGAGATCCTTTCTGGGAATGGCAGGCTACTGTGCCAGATATATCCCACACTATGCCACCATCTCAGAGCCACTGAGGTGACTACTTCAGAAAGAAGTTCCATTCACATGGTCTGCCGAGTGCCAAGTGGCATTTGATACTATCAAACAGGCGCTGGCTGAAGCCAGAAGGCTTGCCTACTTCTACCCAGATTGGCACACTAAGATTGTAGTGGATGCCACTCCGGTGGGGCTAGGTGCCATACTGGCGCAGACTAATGGGATAGATGCCCACCCGAGACATATCGTGGCATATGCCAGTAGGGCCCTAGCACCACCCGAATCAGCCTACTCGCAGGCTGAAAAAGAGAGCTTGGCTGCTGTAGGGGCATGTGAACACTTCCACAACTTAGTGATAGGCAAGAAGTTCACCATCATCACGGATCACCAGGCCCTGCTGTCGCTCTTCGGGAACTCCAGAACTAAGATGCTCCCCAGGATTGAGCGATGTGGTATCAGACTCCAGGAATATGACTTTCAAATCATTCATCGACCTCGGGGTGAGAATAACCCAGCTGACTCTCTGTTAAGGCATGCTACGGGCAAGCTGGTGCCAAGTCCCAGTGAAACCAAATATATCAGCTATGTGACCTCGAACGCACTACCCCCAGCTATCTCGCTCGAGATGGTCACCTCAGCCTCAGCTGCAGACCCTTCCATGGCCTTGGCGATTAGTCTCACTGAAAACAACAGATGGAAAGACTATTGGCGCGCAGTATCGACCCATCCAGGTGTCATGATGCCTACCCCTGGGCAGTTGGACCAAGCCCATCCGCCCTGGAAGCAGGCATCCGGAAATGTGTTTAAACTTCAGAAGCCCCAGCTAGAGGCTATCTGGGTTCAGTCCTGGCACCTTAGGCGCCAGGCTCATAGTAGGAATCAGTCCTGGCGCCTAAGGCGCCAGGCTCATAGTAATCATTTACCTCAGGCAGACCATGCTGCACATGCATCCAGGCCAATGTGACACCTGGAAGGGACTATTTTTTCACAAGGACTACTTTTCACTCGGGTGTGGTTCTAGGGACTTCTTACCTGGGACTACTTTTGAAGCTAATTAAGCCACGCCCGATCTACAACACACGCTTCGCGTTATTCTGCATTTAGCAGCGTAACGCTCACTGTGTCTGCAAACCTGCATCCAGTCTTCTGCCACGCCCGCCTTGAACATGGAGCCCATAGGAGAGAAAGGAAAAAAGGAGAAGAGGTTAGATTACGGACTTTAATCTGATTCCTTACCTGATTTCGGATCTTGCATCACTCCGAGCCTGAAGGGACATTCTTCCGGCACGTGTCGTATCCCAGCTGCAGCGCCGCTCCATTTTCATCAGCCCACAGCATCTCCGACTCGGCGCTGCCTCCGTCACTTTTTTCGTTGATTTTCAACATCTGGGGTAAAGACAAGAAATAGCAAGGTGAGCCTAAAGAGACTAAAAAGACAATCACTTATATTACAAGACTTACCTGACTATCACCGGAGGCTTTATCCTTCAATACGCTGCATCTTCTTACGCCGCATCTAGGAAAAAAGGAAAAGACACACAACTTTACAGGATAGTTTGGGTGATACAGACTCTTACCTGAACGCTGCCAGCAACCTCCAGACAGAATTTGCCGCCACAAATCAACAAGGAAGTGCAAGAGTGAACATTGGACATTTGAACTCTTTAAACTTGGCAAACTCCGGACTTAATAATCGTCCAGAACTCCAGCACCTAAAACCAGTGAAGTAACTGTTATCTACGCGCCCCTGCATGTCACGCAGGATGGAGAGCTCACCAATCAAAAATATAAGGTGAGGACACTGACTGGGAATATCGGAGGTGGCAAGTGGGGAGAGCGGGAGCAGAGAGGGGGGTTTGCATTCACACCCATGGGGCTAAATACTTTTCTCCATCTACAGGAGAATATTTCTACGAGTCAAGCTTTCAAGACTAAGGGGGTCCGTCCTGACGGTCATCTTTGCCCTACGCTTCACGCTGGTGGAGGCCGCAGCTGTCCGGGTTCGATCTACGCCCCTGTGGGAACCAGGTGAGCGTAACAGAACACGAAGCCTACCTAATAAAAACCACCTGGGCATTATGGAAACCTCTGAAACCGACCAACTAGCCCAACTGTTAGGGGAACTTAGGGCAGAGGTGCACTCTGCACGCCAAGAGACTAACGCCCTCAGGAGAGAACTTATTTTGTCAAAGGAACGCACTGATGATCTTGCTAGACAACTGCTGCAAAGCCAAGCCTGCCAAACACCACTACCTGGACTCGGAGGGAATCCAACTTCTGTCTCTTCGAGCAATCCTGTGCAAGTGGTTCTACCAGGGAGCATTCCTTTAGCTCCACCCGAACGTTTTGCTGGGGACCCGAAAAGGTTTGCCGTGTTCATGAACCAGTGCCGCTTGCACTTTCTATGCAGACCAGGAGCTTTCCCAAACGACCAAACCAAAGTAGCCTTTGTACTATCGTACCTTAGTGGCAGCGCAGCAGATTGGTCAATCCCGCTGGCTAACCAGGATGACCCTCTTCTTCGGGATTTTCAAGGTTTTCAATTGAGCATGGAAAAACTATTTGCCAGTCATTCGCAGGGTCAGGCCCTGGATAACAAACTTTTATCCATACGACAAGGCACTCAGGATCTGCTAACCTATATCGCAACCTTCAACAAGTTAGTGGTGGAAACCGGCTGGCCAGAGGAGAAAATAATGACTTTATTTCATCGTGGGCTTCGGGGTGAACTCAAAGATGTTTTGGCCCAAGTGGTGAACCCACCCCAGGATTGCACAGAATATATAGACTTAGTAGTCCAGTTAGACCACCGACTCCAGAATCGAAAGGCTGATCGAGCTAAATTCGAGAATCGAGTACTAGTCAAATGACATGTTACCTCCAAAGGAACTGACACATCAGAACCCATGCAGATCGGGGGGGGTTAAGGGACCCTTAACGCAAAGAGAAAGAAGACGACAAATGCAATGGTGCTTTTATTGTGGGGCTTCAGGACATTTTCTAAGAGATTGCCCTATTAAACCATCCAAGAAAGTAGCCGAGTAGCTGTTAGAAATCAAACAGAGCCTGAATTGGGAAACAACCACGCCCGACAAGCATAGAGGTCCGCTTGCCGAGCTTGAAGAAGGACACTCAGACCTCGCATCTAATCATACCAATGGTCCTCATTGATCCAAGACTCCCATCACATATGCACGCAACAAAGGCATACATCGATAGCGGGCCGTAGGAAACTATATGGACCATAAATTAGCTTCTAGGATGAATCTATCTCTCTGCAAAAAGACCGCTCCAGATGTCATCACCACAGTAGATGGAACCGAAATTGCCTCAGGGCCTGTAACTCATTCCACTATGGAGATGACATTGCTGGGTCAGGACGGGCATCGAGAGACTATTGTGTTTGACTTAATCAAAGCCCCACAGTTCCGAATAATACTGGGGATACCTTGGTTAGAAACACATAATCCTTGTATTGATTGGCGAGAGAAGAGAATAACCTTCCCGGATTGTGCACACACCTGCTACCCGGAAAAACCCTTGAACAAAGGCCTGGCCACAGTCATTACTGCAGTCGTGCATTTACCTCCGGAATACCAAGAATTCCAGGACATTTTCCAAAAAGAACAGGCAAATACCTTACCGCCACACAGATCATACGATTGTCAAATCGACCTCATCCCCGGTGCACAACCCCCATGCAGCAGAATCTACGCCCTCACGGAACCCGAAAACCTGCACCTACGACAATATTTAGACCAATACCTTGCTAATGGTTTCATTCGTCCTTCCACGTCCCCTGTTTCCTCAACTTTGTTCTTCGTACCGAAAAAGGTAGGTGACCTTAGAACATGTATAGACTACCGCGCATTAAATAAGATTACTGTGAAGAACCGATACCCATTGCCTTTGATCCCCTAGTTACTAGACCAGGTAAAGGATGCTTGCATTTACACTAAATTAGATCTCAGAGGGGCATATCATTTGGTACGTGTAAAGAAGGGGGACGAATGGAAGACTGCCTTTCGCACCAAATATGGATTGTTCGAATATCAGGTGATGCCCTTCGGGTTGTGCAATGCACCAGCAGCCTTCCAGTATTTTATGAACGATGTCCTTCGTGAACTCATCGACGTTTGTGTTGTCGTTTACATTGACGATATTCTAGTGTGCTCTTCCTCAGAATCAGATCATGTTGAGCACGTTCGAGCAGTCTTTCAGAAACTACGTCAGCACAAGTTATTTGCGAAACTGGAAAAATGCGTTTTTCATACCACGGAAGTAGAATTCCTAGGATTTATCTTGACTCCAAAAGGAGTCCGAATGGACTCTCGAAAAGTGGATGCAATCCTCAAATGGCCATCACCCAATTCAGTTAAAGGAGTACAAAGCATGCTCGGATTTGCTAATTTCTACCGCAGATTTATTCCAGACTTTTCACTGGTCATACACCCCATCACAGCACTTTTGCGAAAAAACAAATGCTTCTTGTGGACCGAAGAGGCTGAAAGAG
This sequence comes from Ambystoma mexicanum, assembly GCF_040938575.1. NCBI lineage: Eukaryota > Metazoa > Chordata > Amphibia > Caudata > Ambystomatidae > Ambystoma > Ambystoma mexicanum. Next base: position 1,053,721,753 of record NC_090931.1, on the reverse strand, counting down.
TCTTCCAAGAGTTGAAGTCAAAATTCCTGTCTTGAAGCATCCATGTCCAGAACTTCCATACATAGTCGAAACAGATGCGCCCAGTTTACCCATGGAGCTGTCCTGTCCCAGAAGGATCCCGAAACCGGTCAACTTCATCCTGTAGCCTTTTGGTCCAGAAAGTTTTCGTCCCCTGAATTAAACTATTCGGTTACCGATAAAGAATTGTTAGCCAACAAATCTGCCTTCAAAGCTTGGAGACATTACCTTCTCGGTGCTAGGCACACCATTACAGTAATCACTGACCACAGGAACCTTCAGTATTTAAAAACAGCCAAGGCTCAATCATCCTGTCAACTCCGATGGGCGCTATTCTTCGCCGAATTCGATTTCATGATTACTTATCGTCCTGGTTGCAAGAATGGGAAGGCAGATGCCTTATCCCGAATAGGAATGGGAGAAGCATTTTCAAACCCAGAACCAGTACCCATAATTCCAGGACAAAGAATCCTCGGCGTAACTACTTTACAGACTTTGGAAGATATTCATTTAAAGATCCAACAACTTTAAGATTCAACAACCCTGCAGGACTGGGAAAAAAGCCCCAGATTATTCAGTCATTAATGAGTTACCCTACTATCAAGAGCGTCTGTTTTTACCACACAAGGAAGTGCAAGAACTGGTAATCTCCAATTACCATGATGCTTTGATGGAAGGACACCCAGGTATTGCCAAGACTGAAGCTAAAATTAAAAGACAATTCTGGTGGCCCACCTGGCGAAAGGACATAAAGTCATTTGTGTTGTCTTGTGGGATCTGCGCCCAAAACAAAAGTCAGAAGAAGAAACCAGCCGGTCTTTTACAGCCTTTGGATATTCCGCCTAAACCTTGGCACACTTTGTCCCTAGACTTTATTACAGATCTACCTCCATGTAATGGGTTTAACACCATTCTAGTAGTTGTTGACCTTTTTTCCAAGATGTCTCACTTTATTCCTTTAAAGGGATTACCTTCTGCTTCAATTTTGGCCAAGGAATTCCTTGAAAACATTGTTCGAGTACATGGATTTCCTTCTGTATTGGTGCCAGATCGAGGTAGTCAATTAATTTCGCAATTCTGGAAGAAATGTTGTCAACTAGCGCAAATCGACGTGATGTTATCTACTAGTCACCATCCCCAGACCAATGGTCAGACGGAAAGGACCAACCAGACTCTGGAACAATACCTACGTTGCATGTTACATCAGACCGAGGGCAATTGGAAGGATATATTATGGATTGCCGAATACGCATACAATAACTCAGTACATTCAGGAACCGGACAAAGCCTCTTTTATACCATTTATGGTCATCATCCTCGAACCTCAGAACTTGATTCACCCCAACACTTGGAAATGCCGGCAGTGACCCATCTGCACTCTACTATTACTCAAGCCTTTAAGGAAGCAACTGAACATTTGAAAAAAGCAAAGGAGAAATACAAGAAGAATGCCGATCAGCATAGCAGTGACACTCCCCATTATCAGATTGGAGATCAAGTTTGGCTGGCTACCAGACATATACCCCTAAAACTTCCTGGACTTTTAAGAAGACTTGGCAATATGTGATCTTTGTGCTGTGCAGATCCTGTGTCTGCCCTAGTCAGATTCAAACTGTCATCTGTACCCACTGTCTTGTGTTTCATCTCCCTCCAAAGACCAATGGCAGGAACACATTTTGAAAACAGACTGCTTTATATTACAAACATGTCTAAAAGAAGGTACAGTCAGGACAAAACAAGGGAACCTATAGAGGCTATTTCAAATGAGTGTTTAATTTTATTCATTCAGTACTCAGGTATAGGGCTGGAGTCTACACGTTTGACTACTATCTGGCTTACCTGTGCAGATCGAAGTCAAACATTACGATCTTTAAATCCATAGTCAGGCACTTTATGCATTGTGTCACTAGCCACCATGGCTGGCCCTGTCACAAACTTTCAGTACTAGAGCACCATACTGGGTGGAAAATACGGCTGAGATTCATCCTGGAGCACAATCGGCTCCCATCCAGTGAACCAGAATCGTTCCCTTAAATCTTCGATAAATAACACAAATACCCTGAAAAGGGACATTTAAAAGCCAGCCTTTCATTCACTTATTGGTGGGATTTGGTTGATTTGACAGGGGTGGGTTTCTCAGGCAAGTCAATTCCCTTGCATTTAGGAACACCAGGGGAACTCTTTTCAGATATGTTAGTAGACACTTTCGCTTTGTGGCCAACAGGTCAGAAGGAGACATGGTCAGCAAAGGGTTAACTTATCAGGTCCTGGCACTAACAGGCCCATCTGATGACCTGCATGACACATTTTAACGAAAAATGTCTGTTCGTCTCAGATTGCACTGTCACAGTTTATTAGGCGGTCACTCTCAACTCAGGGATTTCTGATCCCCCTCAAGCAAAGTGGCATGCACCCAAAGCGCTTACAGATTCAACTTTAGTGAGACCTCCCACTTATTTCACACCAACCCCAAAAAATACCCTATGCCATCAAGGAACTAGGAAACAGGCCTATGTATGGTAAAAATATATATATTTATTTAAGGTTTGACAAAACGGAATATCAACAAACATCAACCACCAATGTTGTGGCACTATATAATAGCACAAATTCGAATTTCTTGCAGCAATTGACTAACACAGGTTTAAAGGACTTACAGTTTCAATATGACACAGGTAAACTTTGAAATATGCAGTCACAACTTACATCAGATTTATTTGCACATTAACCAATAGAAATCATTGACAATGCAATAGAAAAATCGTTTTGCAACCCAGATTCAAAGGACAGACCATGCTTTGGGATTCTGGTTTGGGAGGCAAATCAATCAATAGGAATTTCTGTTTTTTTGCACCCTCTACATCCACTTGAATAGCTGTGTTTTAGGGTTACTTATTTTGGGATCACGCACACAACATTTGGGACAGGATTCAGGGGTTTCAGAAGGACAGTCACCCAAGTCTGTATTGTCTATACCGGCTCTAACACACTGGACATGAACTTTGTTTCAAATTCTAACAACACTCATCCCATGATTTTATGTATGGGAATTAATTAATTTAACTTCAATTCAATGCACTAAGCATCTACACAGCTTTCCCCTCCCCACACTTTAATGGAAAGGATTAAGGAGGGCTGTTCCCAACACAATTCAATTTAAATAGGGTGATTTCTTATAGTGGTATTCATTTTAATTGGATTTAATACAATGTGCCAGGGGCCTTCCCAGTACCAGCCATCTACTCGCTATGCGAGATGGAGATTAAGGCTGGCAGTTTCCCTCCTCACACTCAGCAGGGCTCCTCTGAGGACAGCACAGATCTGGTCAAGGATTTTAAGTCTAGGATTTTCTCCTGCACCCAGACTCCCTCTGGCTCCTCTGGTTGGGTCCCAGCTAGCTTCTAGATTTCCCTATCACTGTCTCCAATGTACGGATTGAGGCCTCCTTGCTAGTTGTTCCTTGCAAGAGTCTGGCATCAAGCTACCTCTCAGAATCAAGGGGAAAAGCCCTCTTCTGATGCAAAATTGACCTCTTACAGGGCTGATGACACTCCTACATAACCAGACTTCCCTCGGTAAGGATTGGCTAGCACTCTTCCTTCACCTCCCACCAAGACACCTACTGTCTGCTGTTAGGATCAGGAGTTGGGGCCTGGCGGGTGTTTGATGTAGGCTGAGGGAAGAGAAGGATTTGTCATCCCAAAATGACATGTCAGATTCATCTCCTTTTTAGCTTCCAAATGCCCAGTGTTTCAAATGTATTGTTTCTTTCCATGTACACTGCTGCCGTTTTTAATCAATCAAAGTGGGCATTTACACAAAGTCAGCATCTGCAATGCCCCATGTCTTTTGGAATCCATTGGGCACAGTTATCAATATTCCAGTTCTAAGTTGCACTTTCTTCCACTGAGTGCCTGTACATTCTAACGGAATGGAGGAAGGCCCATTCTCGCTCATTCACTAGGCCTTATGTTAAAATCATTGTTTGTTACTGGGTTTTAGATTTAAATGGATCTCCACACTTAGCCAGCTTCACTCTCACAATAGGGCCTAGCATGGCCTCTCCATCTCTGTCACTCTAGGGCTGTCTTTTTACCCCACACGGCCCCCCCTGAATCATTGATTCAGGTGACTCAGAGAAAAGAACAAGGGGAGAGTGAGGTTTTTGTTTTCTTTTTGCTCTGGCTTATTCCATAAATGTCCTCTTAGGAGCATGTCTGCTCTTTTCCTTTCCCGAGGGAGTGGTGCTCTGGTCTGCCCTCCACTCTTTTCAGATTTTGGGGATTTGGTCCTGGAACTCCTCCTTTTATGGGCTCTCCTCCTCCAAGCTGTGAAGTGAAGGAGTCATTGAATCTGTTGAGAGTAAAAGAGGAATTAAGTATTTTATACAGTACTTCTTTCACCAGTATTATCATCATACACATTGACAAACAACAGTTTATACATTGCAACAAAATGTTTACATTGATTTCACTTGACATACACAATTTAATAACATTAGCTTTCTCTAATTCTGGCACATTCCTTATAAGTATGAATTGTTTTACTCCCTGTAAATGTTTGGTATTCTCCATCCGGGCTTCCCTTCTTACCTTTCATTCTTCTGATGGTTCCTGGGCTTCCCTCACTTGTTTATTCAATCAGTTGTAAAGTCTGCCTGGGATGACAGCTCTTCAACTGATTGATATGGACCAATTTCTCTTCCGTATGCTCTCCTTTAGGGATGCAGATTTTATAGGCGACATGTGAGATTTTTTGACAATTTCAAAGGCACTGTGCTAAGAGGGGAAGAACTTCCGCTCCTTGGTCTGGATCCCTTGGAATTGCACAGGTATACCCTGTCTCCTACTTCCTACTCATTTTTGGTAGTTTTTAAGTTATAGTATGCTTTCATTCTGTCTGCCAACATTTCTAAATTGCACCGAGCATGAGCAAAAGCGTGCTGAAGGTGTTTCCGTAAATTTTTAATGTACTCGTGGGTCATGGACGCATTGACTAGGGTCTGCTCTTGAGTTCTGTAGAGCAGGTGCTGAGGTTGCACCATTTTTTTTGTCCCAGCATGAGCTCAAATGGAAACATTTTTGTTGCAGAAGATGGTGTAGACCTTATGGCCATCAGGACAAGCGGTAATCAGATGTCCCAACTAGGTCCAGAGCCCGGCATGAACTTCTTCAAGATGCCCACAATTGTTTTATTGCACCTCTCAATCCCCCCGCTCGAGGCTAGGTGGTAGGCAATGTGGAGTTTTATCTTTACCCCCAGTATCTCCCACATCTTCGTTATCACTTTGTTGGCAAAATGATTTCCTCGATCCGACTCAATCCTTTGGGTAAGGCTGAAACGGGAGAAGATGTGATTGATCATTAGTGCGGCAGCTGTCCCTGCCTTACAATTCGATGCTGGAAGATATTCTACCCAATTGGTAAACAAGCATGTTACGGTCAACATGTACTTGTTTCCTCTAGAGGAGCGAATCAGTGGCCTGATGAAATCGACTTGCAAATCTGCCCAAGGCAGCGTCATTCCCCTTTTCTGTAGGGGAGCTCTATGTTTGTGAGAACTTGGCTGAAACTGAGCACACACAAGACATCCCTTTAAGTAGATGTCAAGGTCCTGACCCATGTGTGGCCAATATTCAACCTCGTGCAAGATTCCTAAGGTTGTATGAAACCCCCTATGACCGGCAGTTTCTGTATCATGGGCGTGAATTAACATCAGGCTTCGGAATGAGGTAGATACTACCCACTGGTCACATCCACATATGGATCTCCGTACCAACAAACCATCTTGGATTCAGAACATTTTGGAAAATGTCATCAACACCCAAAGATCTTCCTTCCTTATGATCTGATTCCGTCAGAGGAAAATCCACAGGGTCTTCAATATGTTGATAACATTTCCCAATGATTGGGTCTTCTTTTTGTGCAGTAATCAAATCTGCATCTGGGGTTTCTTTACTCCACTGGGCAGTTGATAGTTCATTTGTGGCATATGTTTGGGACCTGGTGACAGCAGCAACCTGGATTTCCCCCAACAGGGATTCAGTTTTTAGGAGATCCCAGGGAATGGCTCTGGTTTTGGGCAACTGGTCAGCCAGGTAATTTCCTGTTTTGTATCATACCTCTATTTTGGTGTGACCTTTTTCCAATGGATGGTCATCGTATTAGAGGGTAATAGACCATCAATTCATTGAATTAAAATCCCATGCTTGAGCGGTTTGTTAGTCGCACACAGCATGCCTAGATTTTTCAAATTAATCAGGTGTTTGACTAACCCATTCCTGACATAATCTGAATCAGTGATTATGACCAGTTCTTTGAGTTGGTGTTGCACGGCAGTGAGGATGGCTTGATGTACCGCCATCAATTCTGCCACCTGATTACTTCTCGGATGTATTTTTTACCCAGCAGAGGGTTCCAGGGCATCATTCACCCAGGGATTCCCAATGCCAGGCACTTGTTCTTTTCCCCATGATTGTCAACATGGTAGGAGCACCCATCCACATAAACTGTGGGTATCCCCTGACACGTGTCTTCCTCATAGACTTTGTGCAGGGAAGTAAGGTACGCCTCCATATTGTTGTTGGTTCTCAGACTTTTGTTCTTGTGACAGTTTTCTTGAGCACAGTCATGCAAATCAGCCAATCCTTGCACTAGAGGACTCTTCTCGTTTTGGCCATATCTGACCTCCACAGGAAAGCCTTGCATGGATAGAATCCAGGAAGTAATTCTGGAATTACTCACGTTCCCTGTTCGGATTCAGTCATTTTGTAAGTATGCAAGGGTTGGTGAGGAGTCTACACTATGATGTGCTCCCCCTGGATGAAGGGGCGGTAATTCTTCAACACCCACACCTTTGCCAGGAGTGCCTTTTCGCAATCATTGAATTTTTCCTCCACAGAGCACAATGTCTTGCTCACGTACGAGATACTTTGTTGACCTTGTCGTGCTTATGGTACAACACTGCTGTTAAACAAGTATCTGAGAACCCTGTTTCCAAGAAGAAATCCTTTTTCTTTATGGGTTAAGCCAAACAAGGGGCTTGGGAAAGGCTTCTCTTTATTTGTTTCACTGCCTCGGATTGTTCTGGACCCCACTCCCACTTGACCCAAGCCTTTAATAGATGGACCAAGGGTCAGGGGACCTCTGCATAGTCTTCAATGAACTTCCAACTATAATAAGTGAGTCCAAGAAGTCTTCTTAGTTCTCACAGACTAGTAGGGTCTTTCAATTTCAATAATGCTTCCACCTTTTCGCCTGGGGACTGAGACCCTCAGGAATGATTCCGTGCCCTAAGAGGTTTACGTGGGTCTTGCACCACTGTGCCTTATGAAAGGACAGTTTTGCTCCAGCTTTCTGCAACTGGATCAGGACATATCGTATTTCAGCTACCTGTTCCTCCTCTTGGTTAAGACATAATCTACATCGGCCAGGTGTCCCCTTTTGCCCAAATTGGGCATGGCCTTATGTAGGAAGATATTACATTCATTGCCGGAGTTTATGTATTCAAAGGGGGTTCGGGTGCATGAGTATTGCTGCCTTCTGAAGGTAAAGGCAAGCTTGTACGTGTCTTCCCTACTCATGGGTACTGTCCAGTGACTGTTGGTCAGGTCAATGGCGGTATACACTTTTGACCCTTGGATCTGGGCCAGTCGCTGATCGATGTAGGGAAGGGGCCATCTTAACATGTGGACCCATTTATTGAACTCTCTTAGGTCTGCGTAACGTCTCCATTGGCCATTGGGTTTGATTAGCCCCAGTACAGGTTTGTTAAAGGTATTGTGGATTGGACAAATTATCCCAGAGGATTTTAAGTTTTTTTATAATCTCTGTGAGTGACTCCTTAGACGCGAGAGGTAACCAGTATTGCTTCACAAATACTGGAGCCATGTTGGGGTCCGTAGGTATATTGGTTGAATGTATCTCTGTCCGTCCATTATCATATGGATCCACTGCAAAGATATCTTGAAAATCCAAAGATACATGTTTCAGCTATGCTTTAGCTCCTCGGTCTCACAGGCATCAGCGAGATTGATTCGTTCTTTGACCATCTGCTTAAAGCCTGCCAGCCTTAAAGCCTGGAAAGACCTTGGGCTTGGCAATTTCAGCGGTATCCTGCAGTTGGGTGGAGAGATCTCTTGTTATGGTGTTGGCCTGGGTGTGAGGTTTCAAGGATGTGAGGTAGTCACTGTTCAGAATACCACCTCATCCTTCCTGATGTCACAGGTGGCTTCTTACCCACAATAAGGGCATGAAGAGTACACTAAGAAATCCCCTCCTTGCCTGATGAAAATCTTTTCTGGAGGGATACCGTCGTCCATATGGAAGCAGTCATTTGCAATTGGTCCTATGATCTCATTACCTAAATCAATAGAATTAAGGTATCTGCGCCCAAAGTGATCTTTCGAGGGTCGCTGTTATCCACCAATATTCAAATGGTGTCATGTTCTAGGTCAACTAGGGGTGTCGGATATGATATACGATATGGCATTTGTAACACTCCTGTACAATCAATCAATCAATCAGCTCTTTATATAGCACTCTTTCACCAACGGCATCATGGTGCTTAGACATCCAGCATCCGCAGCAACACACAAAAGCACATTAAGAAAGTCTTGAGGCTTTGTTTGAAGAAGAGAAAATCCTCAATTTTCATCCACCTCAGGGGCAGCGAGTTCCAAAGCTTGGGCCCTGCCACTATACACCAGTGTTTCAAGGCACAACGAGGCAAGGAAGGGGGAACAGAGGGAGGACAGAGACAACAATCTTACTAGGCCAAGTGACATTGAGATTGCGCAAGTGCAGGGGAGTGGGTAGGGGAAAAGTGCCAGAGGAAAGGGGAGGGGGGAGTGCTGTACATGGAATCAAAACAATAACAAGAAGTGTGGCCAGCAGGTGGCAGGTGCAAGGGTAGAGTTGCCCAGGAAGAAGTGTGAGGGGAATTTGGGGACTCTCCCCCGTCCTCTATTTGGTCGAAGGACTTTTTGGACAGGAGAGTGGCTTGGGATCCAGTGTCCACCAGTGCTGATAATGCACACTCACCCTGTGCCTTGACGGAAGCATACAATCTTCCTTCTCTCTCCTCAAGGGAGCAAAGAAAATGTGTATTCTGTGCCAGGTTGGCAGTTACCTTTTACATTGAACTCTGATACTGTGTGATCTTGGGCATTTTGTTGTGTCAGAGTCAGGGAATCTGTAAAAAAAGAATGGCACCCAGGAACAAGTGGGATACCTCAGTGCTTTCAGGGTCATCTGGGTGCCATTGTGTGGGTTTAAGAGTTTCTTGCTCTGGGTCAGTTTCCATACTTAACTCCCATCGAAATCAGGGTCTTTTGGGACCCATTATTCCTTGGGAGGGATCCCTCCATCTCTGAAAGAGAAGATTTTCTTCCCTGAATCCTCCAGGGATTCTTCTCCATCGAAAGGGGTGATGTAGCCTTTCTCCACAAAGTGGGTTGTCGTTGGCTTTCGATTTCTCCTACTTACCCCTCTGTTCTTTAGGTTCTAGCTTTTCAGGGTAGAAGATTTATGTTCAGTCTCAGAGGTTTTCAGGGGTTTTGTTCCGAAGGGGAAAGGAAACTTCCTCTTGGCTTTTGCATCTCCCTTACACTGGGGAGAGGCCCCCTCCTCTGGAACCAATTGGTTGTCTGAGGTTTCTTCCCGTCATTGCTCCGGGGCACCAGACCCGGGTGTCGAGTTATTCTGGGCAGAACAGTTTCCAGTTGAGGGTTCTGCTGAGCCCTCAACATGCAACCCAAGTCTTGGGTTAATTGTTGGACCTGTCATTCCATTTGTGACATTTTTTCTGGTTGGTTGGGATGTCTGTATTCATACCTTTGCTGCTTCCGGAAAGGGTAGCTGTCCCTTCACCCAGAGTAGCTCACGTATTTGGAGTTTCCCTAATAACCTTCCATCCTAGGTCTCCCTTCAACCGGATTTGAGAATCTATTGTCCTGAAAGCGGGAAGAGAGAGGATGATTTTTCTGGAAATTGGGGTTTGAAAGGTATCTGGGAAAGAAACTTAGGTTGTGGGGGTGGAGTATTTCTTCCCTCCTGAGGGAAGTTTTGGGGGAAGTTTCGAGGGAGGTTTCATGGGGTGGTACCTACCTGCTTGTACCCCCTTTGTGCCGGGCGAGTCCAGGATGGGTATTTTACCTTTGTAACTTGGACTGATATAGGTGGCAGGGTCAGATGGAGCATTGGTCTGGTACCCTGCCTAGCTACCACCCAATTGGGTTGAATCTACAGGTCTCCTTTGCTTCTAATTCAGCTTGTTGGTGGGAGGAGTATTTTTAGCCCCCCCTTTCCAAGTCCAATCTGGGAGCGTTTTTCACCTCTGCTACCTTTGCAGCGGCGGGTGTGTTTCATGATTTGGGGTTTTTAGGGTTGTTTTTGTTTTCAGAGGGCTTTTGGACCTCATCAATACTGGTGGCCTGGTCTGTCATCCAATCCAGGGTCTTATGCTCATGGAAATCCCTTACTAGTTGCGTCATAATGTATTTCGGAAGTGCATGGAAGTATGTGTTGATGAATTCCCAGCTTTTGGTGTTCACCCGCCTAGAGGTCTGTGCAAATGCCCCGCTTCAGCTCCTGCACTAACTCTCTAGGCGCTTGGTCGTCCCCAAATTGCAGGTTGTAGGCCGCCTTGCGGGCCTCCTGAGGGTTCCTGTGAATGGAGCAATGATTTAAGATTGCTGCCTTGCAGGTGGACCATTTTTGGTGATCTTGGTCCTTCAGCCCTGCAAAGAAGCTTGAGTATTCAGGGGAAAATGTCCATTTGACAAACTCATTGGAGTTTGTATCATTCTTAATACCAAATGAATTCATCATTTGGTCATGAAGCTCTAGATACTCCCATACTGAATATTTGGCGTTCTTATGGTAGGGAGTCATAAAACTCTTCATGGCCTCTATCTGCCGAATTGGGTCTTTCACAAGACCTCTCTTCTGTTTCACAGACTTTCTTTTTTGTTGCACCTGAGTACCCTCACCTTCTGACTCAGAGCTGCTGCTATTGGTGGTCCATTCCCTTTCCTCTAGGCACCCCCTACCTCTATGAGACTGGGAAAACCTCTTCTCCCCTGTCGTGCTGTGGTCGCTCAGGGTAATTTCCCTTGCACTCCCTTTTCGCATGCGGGAGTAATCATCTTCCTCATCCCTCTTCCCGGGTATGGTGGGGAATTCCCTCCAACTCCCTGATCGTGTGGAGGATTTTAAGATGCTCTTTTGAGGCCTAGACTCTGGTTCTTCTCTGTCTGCAAAGCGAATCAAGTTGTCCCTTTGTAACTTCATTTTCTTCCAGTCCAACTCCCTGATCTTTTCATCACCCTGCTGGTCAGAAGTACACACCAGGGTATTTTTAAATTGCCAAGGACCACATGGTCCGGCCACCATCCCTTCTACTGGGTAGAGATGAATATTCATCGATATCTGATAAGGACTGGCCTTCTGGCTCAGTTGCTCTAGGCCTGGTTGAGTCCCCCTGCCTCAAGTATCCCTGTCCTTGAAAACTGGCAGGTATGAAGTCAGCCTCACCCGTACATATGAGGTGGTCAGTTGGCTTGAGCTCCCTGGTAAGGAGGTCATCACTATGGAGGGTGATTTTCCATGCCTTGACTGGTTGGGGTGCCTCAAAGCCTGTTTGTATTTGGCTATTTCACTTTCCAACCTCTCACATTTGTTTTTCTCAGTCCCTATCTCTTGGTAATATACAGAGGCCTGAGTTTTCAATTCTGACACTAGTGATTGAGTGTCTTCCAACATTTTACTTTGTGTCATTAATCGGTCTCTTAGTCCCTTGTTCTCTTCACAATGGGACTCGTTTTCCTTCTGTGAGGCTTTTAACATCTGCGCATATTCAGATTGTTTCTTTTTCAGGAGATGAATATCCTCCCCTTGTGCAATTTTGCCCTTTGTTGCCTGCTCTATGTCAACCTCTGCTTGCCTCACCTGTTCCATTGATTTAGCATTTTCTGGCCTCATGTCAGTCAATTCCTGAGAACATAATTCCATTTTATCTGGATCCTTCCTTAAATGTCACACTTCCTGAAACAGGGCACTATTCTCTTGATTCAATTTGTCATTTTCTTGCCTCCCCTGCTCTCTCTGCTGTTTCAAGGTGTTCAGATGTTGGTTTATCTGATTGAATTCACCCGGACAGTGAACCTCCTTAATGACTAACTGGCTGTTTTCAGCTTTCAGTTGATTAACCTGTGCTTGAAATGTGAAAATATCCTCGAAGCAGTCTCTATTGTGAACAACCTGCTCATTTAATTCTTATCGACTTGCGCTCAGATTTTCAACACATTCTTTATACTCCCCTTGCAGTGCAGAGATTTGGGCCTCTCGCTCTGCATTTGCTTGCTGTTGTGTTGTTAACTCCTCTTTTAGTTGTTGAACAATAGTTTCTAATTTTGACTCCGAATGTTGGCTCTATTGAGCTTTTTCTTCTAATTGTTTCAACTCTCTCTGGGCTTGATTCAAAAGCTTGGCCTGGTTTTGCACAGAGGCCACAGTACCCCGTTGTCTCTCTTCCATGATTAGCATATGAAAATACATATATGCTGTGAGCTGAGCCATTTTAATTTTCTCATCTTTGCTGGTCTGTGTCATATAAAAGTTTGTCAGGGCCTGATGTAACAGCCCATTATCCTGCCACATATCACCATTTGCGGAGGTAACCTCCTGCATCCTTCTAGCTTGCCAAATCTCATGTTCTTGTTCTACCCAATCATCTTTAATAAACAATTTGGATACGAGGCGCTTCCAGATCATATTGATTTCTATGGCGCTCATTCTGAAATGTGTTCTGCACCTGATATACTCTCTATGCAAGGGCAACTTTCTTAACCCTGTCACTGCTTAGTTTCCACTCACAATGACAACTCAAAATCAACACTGTTTTATCTATCCCCGCACTGGAACCCAGGGTACAAGTCTGAATGGCACATTCACAATGCAACACAACTTTCCATCCACTGCAATGCAATTACACCCAAAGGAATAGTCTGCAACTATTGTACTGTCAGAAGTGAAGACTCTCAACCAAAACCCGGCCACGAGCCCCCAGCTTTGTCGGAGTTTATTAGGCGGTCACTCTCAACTCAGGGAGTTCCTTTCCCCCACAAGCAAGGTGGCACACACCCAAAGTGCTTACAGATTCAACTTTAGTGTGGTCTCCCACTTATTTCGCACCAACCCCAACAAATACCCTATGTCACCAATGGACTAGGAACCTGGCCGGTGTATAGTAAATATATATATATATATTTATTTAAGGTTTGACAAAACGGAATATCAACCAACATCAACCACCAATGCTGTGTTACTACACAATATCACAAATTCGAATCTCTTGCACCAATTGACTAACATAGGTTTAAAGGACTTACAGTTTTGATATGACACAAGTAACATTTTTAAATATAAAGTCACAACAATGGAAAAATCGTTTTGCAACACACATTCAAATGACAGGCAGTGCTTTGGGATTCTGGTTTGGGAGGCAAGGGAATCAATGGGAAATTTTGTTTTTTGCACCCTCTACATTCACGTGAATAGCAGCACTTTAGGGTAATTTATTTTGGGATTATGGACACCCCCCTTTGGGACAGGAGTCAGGGGTTTCAAAAGGACAGTCACCCAAGTCTTTATTATCTATACCAGCTCTAACACAATGGGCATGTACTTTGTTAGTTTCAAATTCTAACAATACTCATCCCGTGATTTTCTATATGGGAATTAATTGATTTAACTTCAATTCAATGCGGTAAGGATATAGAAAGCTTCCCCGATCCCCAAAATTTAATGGAAAGGATTAAGGCAGGCTGTTCCCAACACAATTCAATTTAAATGGATATGTTGATTTTCGATAGTGGAATTAATTTTAATTGGATTTAATAGAATGTGCCAAAGGCCTTCCCAGTACCACCCCCCACCCGCTATGCTAGATGGAGATTAAGATTGGCAGTTTCCCCCTCACACTTTTGATGGCATCTAGGATAGCTCTACTTACATGGGAGGCTTTGGTCGGAAATACAGCAGGGCTCCTCTGAGGACAACACAGATTTGGTCAAGGATTTTCTCCTGCACACAGACTCCCTCTGGCTCCTCTGATTGGGTCCCAGCTAACTTCTAGATTTCCCTGTCACTGTCTCCAATGGAAGGATTGGGGCCTCTCTGCTAGTTGTTCCTCACAAGAGTCCGGCAGCAGGCTACCTTCTGGAATCAAGGGGAAAAACCCTCTTCCGATATACAATTGACCTCTTATAGGGCTGAGGACACTCCTACATTATCATAATTCCCATTTTAAGGATTAGCTGCACTCTCCCTTCACCTCCCAACAAGAGGCCCACTGGCTGCTAATAGGACCAGGAGTTGGGGTGTTTGTATGATTAAGGCTGAGGAAGGAGAAAAATTTGTGATCCCAAAATGACATGTGGAATTTACCTTTTGGGGTTCTGAAAATATAGCAACATGGCAGATTTGCAAATTTTTCTGATAACATAAATCTATATATTTTTGGATTCTACATTTTAATGGCGAGTTGGAAAAGTCTAATTTTATTTCGGCATGCCCTTCCGGGCGCAGCCACCATTTTTCGCATTTTGCTGCTGCACCAAAATAGTTACAACTTTGACACTGAATACTTCCAACATTAATTTCACTGTCTATTAATCTATCAATATTTCAAATCCCTCAGATTTATGAAAATGGCAGAATGATAATTTTGATCATAAGTTAAGTTATGTACATCATAATAATTTCGTTGTTACACGTTCCCAACTGGATTTTTACTTTATTTATTTATTTATTTATTTATTGTTGAATTTAATCATAAAATTGATTTTTTTACAACATTTTCAGCAAATGCGTTGCTAAATTTGTGGTTTATTATTTGGCTGCTGTAGATCGTTCGTGTTGATTTTTTAGGTGTGACAGACCAGCCAGAGACAACCCCCTTGATCTTAAGCAGATGCTGTCAATTTTGCCATTGTGTGCTGCAAAATTTTAAAAGTAGCTACTTGCCAGGAAACTCTGTCACCGCTGATCATCCTTTGCCACCAGGTTTCTTTGTCTGCCAAATGTTTCATGTAATGGGACCGAATGCCCTCTGTACCCGGGCAGGACATGAGTAGATGGCGTATTGTCTCTTTCTAATTGCTACACATTCTACAATTACTAGTCGCAGAGAGACCTCTGATTAGGCATATTTCATTGGTGTCTAGAACATTTATTCTAGTTCTCATTATGAAGTTTTGAGCTGGTTTGCTAGGGAACTTTCGGATGTAACCCCGTAGTACGTTCAGTTTGATTGAGTTTGGAGGCAGATGGGACGTATGTTTCCTCTTGCTTGCCATGGATAAAGTTGCAATCCAGTCCAGTTCTTTTATTTTTTTTTTGGACTCTTACCGGGTTGTTGATCAGGTCTTCTTCTGAACTTTCAACTGTTTTTAGGAGTGTTTTTATCCCCTTTAAAACGTACCTGTGATGGGCATGATGGGACACCAATGCACATTTTATTTGAGAAAATGTATTCAATGTTTAATAAATGACACTGCATTATAGGTGCTCCCAGTTTCACTCTTATGCCCACACCAATTCTTAGGTTTCTAGTTCTTAAACGTGTGACCAGCTATCTGCTGTGGCCAATGTTTATTCTACCCTCCTCTCCTGAGCTTCAAAGGGCTTTGCTCAGGGCTAATGTGCCATTAATGGGGAACCTGACCTTAAAGGCCATTTCTGCTGGTTGTGTTTTCTGTAAACCCTACAATTTCAATCTACTTGTTTGTATATATCAGCATTTAAATTGACAACCAGACCTTCTTCTCCTAAGGGCTCTCAGCCAAAGGTCTTGAGTTCAACTTTTCAAAGGCACAGACCTTTCAGTTTAGTGGGAAAATACCAGCTGCACCCTTCCTTCAGAAAATACAGCTTTGAATCGACAAGGTGTGCTTACATGTAAAATTTTAGCATTATATATAGGCCTGCTGTTCACAAACACAATCTTTCTTTTCTATTAAATTAGACTAGAGGTAGATTCACTATTCATCTAGTGCACACAGTTAGGCCAAAGTTATATAAGAACCAGTGTCCATTTATGCAAAACGAAATAGGCCTTTACCTATAAATGTTGTCATTTTATGCACCGAAATTAAGTCTCTTTATTCCTTATGAAGGCAATTTGTCATTCAACCTCATTCCTCCTTTTTAGCTTCCAAATGTCCAGTGTTTCAAATCTATATTTTCGTTCCATGTGCACTGTTGCAGTTTTGAATCGGTCAAAGTGGACATTTACACAAAGTCAGCATCTGCAGTGACCCATGTCTTTTGGAATCCATTGGACACAGTTAACACTATTCCAGTTCTAAGGTGCACTTTCTTCCACTGAGTGCCTGTAAATTCTAACAGAATGGAGGGAGGCCCATTCTCGCTCATTTACTAGGCCTTATGTTAAAATCACTGTTTGGTACTGGTTTTTATATTCCAATGGAACTCAACACTTAGCCAGCTTCACTCTCACAATGGGGCCTAGCATGGCCTCTACATCTCTGTCGCTCTGAGGCTGTCTTTTTACCCCACAGCACTCACCACCCTCTCCCCGAGGAACCCTCCCTGTTCAGCTACCATGGCTGTGCCATGGAGCAGTGATTGTCTCAAGGTGATTTGTTTAGCGAACACACGTGAGCAGAGTGCATGATGCTGGCATGAGGCTTTCCACCATTGACCTTTCAGATGAAAGAGGAGCTCCCTGTCTGCTTCCTGTGTGCACCTTGCTATAGCTCAAACCCTTAACTTAACCACCTGGGGGCAGACATTTTAACATTTTACCTATGAGGCATTCTATCAGCTGTGGGTTTCACCCCTCTCCCCCCAAACCCTGGTGCTCCTCTGCAGCAGCACCATAGCTGGACCACTGGCATTGAACAGCACTGGAGAAGAGCATGTTCAAGAATACAGTATGAGTTCGAACATTTGTTAACTTGAGAACGAAAACTGATAGGGTGGAAAGTATCCAGAACATGAGTTAGGAGAGCTTTGCTTAATAAGATTATAAAAACAATTATTAAACAATTGTATTGCCATATTCTATTGTTTTATTTTTGTTAGATAGCTATGTTCTGTAGAAAAGGTTTTATGCTGCATAAGACACAACTGTAGTGGTCTGACCGTTTCAGTACCTTGTCAGAAAAACTGTTGTGCCCCCACCCAGGGTAACCGAAGAGTAAGCATTTAACAGTTAAGACTTCAAAGGAAACATTTGTTTCAGAGGTCTAGTAAAAGCTGATTAAATATGTAAAATCATGGATGTTTTGCCCTCTTTCTTGAAGTACTATTTTGCAACTACTTATAAAAGTTTCCTTTACAAAATGGTTGTGAATCTTATCAAAATCCAGGTGGGTAATGGAGAGAGAAGTGGTGGGGCACCACCGAGAGCACACCAGAAAGTAAACTACAAGAAAGGAGGTATGCACACAAGGAAGAAGAAAAAAGAGACCTCAAATACAATGTATTCTTACACCAACCTGAAAACCCACACTATAGATGAATATTTTGGCCAGCTGATTTTGCAAACATTTATCAAAAACGGAAAGGCCGCCCAAAACAGTAAAATAAAAAAAGAAGCATAACAGTTGTTTGTGGAAAAGGTTCTGAAAAGAGGCCTTGGATGTCAAGGGTTTCCAAACCTGTGTGTGGTATGAATTCAAGGCGGGACTACTATAACCGCTCAGCTGACCTTGCACAGGCTGCAGCACTTCCTCTCTTCCACCAACCCATTAGGCACATTTTTGGTCCAAGAGTGCATAGGCCCTCATTATAAATTGGCCGGTGCGGTATTAATGTGCCGGTAACACCGGGCGACTACAGGTTTGCCAGCAGGGTGAAGGAATTACCTCTGGTTAAAAGCTGGAGGTAATTTCGCCACCCTACCAACAAAAATCGTTGGTGTCTGTAATACCACCAAAATCCACCATAGAGTCCAATGATCCGGCGATCATATCGCTGGATGGAGTGCCAGTAACGGTATTACCATTTGACGGAATCCGGCATTGTTGTAATCAGGGCCTCTAGTCTTCAACCCCTTATTGCTACAGTATTTATGTATTTGTTGCATTTGTCAACCGGTAACCATAAGCATGGCTTGGCAAAAGCCTTTGAAACAGGCAGTGCAATTTCCTTCTAGCGCCACACCATGGAGAGAGTGCAGAAGTTTGGTAAGTTTGCAAGATAAGAAATGCATCACTGAAAGGTCACTCGTCGATACAACGGATGTTGTATCGGGTTCATCATGTGCTAGCCAGTATTTCAACTGTCGAAGACGAGCACAAAATAAGTACGTGCACAGGGGTCCACCTCAGTTACTACAACCATGTGTTGTCTGAATAAGGCATTCAGTTGTTAAACTGATTCTTTGGGGATTTATATAGCATGGATCTAGACCCAACGACCAGAGGAGTTCTATACAGAGACTATGGGCCTCATTACAACCATGGCGGTCCGGGAACTACGGTACCGGTAAGCATGCCGATACTGTAGTTTCCAGACTGCCATACTACGTTCTCTGCTCGTGGGTGCCGTTTCACCTGCCAGGTTTTTTCTGGTGGTTGTAACGGCACCCGTGAGCAGAGCACGTCGGATGCACCGGCACAACTCTGAATGTGCCGGTGCATCCGACGTCCCCATAGGGCTGAATGGGGATCTGGACGCCCTTGATTCCAGCACCCGGAAATGGGCAATTACCATGTCCGCCGAGCTCGGCATGACCCGGTTCCTTGACCATTCGCGGGTGCCGGAAAAAATGCAACTCCGGCGGCAGCCATGCCCTTAATAAGGGCACAGCTACCGCCAGAGTTGTAATGAGGCCCTATTTCTTGTGATACGATCACTTCAAATAAGTGCTGCAAATGTAGCATTACTTATTACAAACCTCGAATAATCCTGTTTAGAATGTGCTTCTGTCGTGTGACGTGTCTGTACAAAACATAACTTGCCATACTTTAATGTTATTAATATTATTTGCAAATGTATATGCCCATTGCATTGTTTTTTAAAGCAAAGTCTGTTGTAAAGCAGACCATGGGCGTCATAACGAGTTTGGTGGTAATACAACCTGAAATACCGCCAAACTCGTTTACCATTACCACCACTCGGTCCAGCAGAATTACCGTCAGATTACGAGTATGGTAACAGCCATGTTAATCCCTATTTTGGGAGGCTGTTGGACATTTGGGTATTTTGAAGGAATTACTGTGGCAGTAATTGCGTTTGCTTCCACTTTTTATTTTGACTCATAATTGAGCGTTGTGGAAAAGTAGCAGTCAAGTAGCGGTAAAGTAATTACCTCCACTTTACTGACTTTTTTCCTGCACTACCAGACACGCACTAGACCCTGTGTGTGTTTAGCATTCACTGGGGGAGGTATGCTAATTTACAGAGGTGGCACAATTAGGGGGGATTAATTGTGCAGGTTGCAGGGGTGATGTGCTTTGTTACGTTTTTGGCTTTGCTCATCATAGTCCATTATCACGGTGTTAATATTGTGCGTTGTCCTGTAATGCTTCTAAAATCACACACTTCGGGAATCGCCTTTTCATTTCTCATTGCACTGCCCTTTCCTCGTGATATTGTGATGGGGCCTACACTGCATGTGAGAACAAACACGCTGACTTTAATATCGGTGGGGGCACTGTTTGCGCAGCCAATTATTCCGTCAGATGCTACAGAGGGCTGAGGGTTATGCTGCGCATGTGATAAAAAACAAAACTAGGGTTCATACATTACCTTAATGCTTTCTCGTGGCCTCGGGTTTGCAGACATATTAGAGCAATTAGCTGAGATTAAATTGGCAATTCTGAGGGGATTTGTTAGCCTTCAGGAGCCCCTGTCAGGTGCGATGACATGTTTGTCTTGTGTTCTTGCAGTAGTTTAAGACGACCCAGCAGGCCTCACATTCTTCACCATCTTTGGGCTGTGGTATAATTACCACCTTCCTTCACTTAATGTGCCATGTACTAAGGCTGTAGTTATTAATACATATAAACTTGCAGCCTCTTGTCATTAATCGGATTCTAAAAATACTGCTAGCTTTCTTAATGACATACACCTGTGAAGCTACATCCGGAGGGTGTCATATCGTTGTCATTTCCGATCATCAATAGAAGGACATTGTTTTGTATCTACGTGGACTACCAAATTCGATCTGCCTGTGTCTTGTGGCCTATTGAAATATTATCCTACCAATATGTCCCTTTTTATCCTGCAAAAGAGTCCTTCTTTCTGATCCACTCACTTCCTGTCCATCCCCAGAGACAGGAAATGGGGCCAGTGCCCGACCTGGAGGACTGGGAGGATTCTGTGCTTCTGGATCTTAGTTTTCTTATAACATCCCTCTCACCAACGCGACTCAAAAATCCCCCCCCCCTTCAAATTCCCCCCACCCCCCGCAAAGGAATTTATTCTCAACCCACTTGAGGAGGAGCTCCTACAAATGGAAGCGAAACTTCAATGTTCTGTCTTTCAACGGGACAATGATGGCTCTGTTCTTGTTTTGGCTAGAGTCGGTGTGTGTCAGACTTGCCATGCCTTTGCTGGAGACGGAGCGCGGCTCAGCCCCTCGCATGTCTCTGACCAAGATGTTGTTTTGAGTTCAATGGCAGCAGCTGACTGCTTAGAGCTGATGGGTCATGTTCCAAGATGGAATAATATAATCGCCCCAGTAGTCATTTTTTGGGATGAAGAAGTAGTAAGAGGTGGTGTCGTCATTTATCTAGCAGCAGGAGCAGCGGTAGTACTCTTACTTTTGATAGTAATATCAATGATAAGGTCAAATGTTGCTGCGTCACATGTGACAGACCACTCCGCCTTGGCTGCTGCATACCTCTGACCCATTCAATGCTCACATGTTTTGACATTCTGGTATCTTTTGCAGTAGTTGTGCAGAGAAAAAGTAGTGCAGCAGTATTATAAAAAAAAAGCATCTACCGAACGACTGGTTCAGTAATATTACAGTGAGACAGTCACCGGCAATTATTCTTAATTCATTCCTCTTTATCACCAACAGGCACTAGTAGGCAGTAATAATGTTTTGCACTCGTGCCAATAGTGCTATTGGTGTAGTTGTAACAATTGTAATTGTGATAGAAATAGTCTCCCTGGAGGGAATAGTGGTGGGGTTATTAGCAGAAATGACAGACATTCCGTCATCCTCCATTTTGATGTTAGTATTATGCTGCAGTGTTAGTGGCTAAAGTGACGAGTGCTGCATTGTTCTATTGCAGAAGTAGCAGTACTGGCAGCATCAGTTCCAGTAGTGGTGCTCATTACTGGGGACAGTGGGGAGTAAACATATCTACTATACACCTCCAAAGTAGCTGAAGTATGCTGGTGAGTAGGCGGCCTTGTAACAATTTTGTTTGAAGCGTATTGCTTCAAGAGGATCACACTTTGATTTGTGTTGTCTTTTAAAGAAGGCGGTGAAGTGTTTTCCTTCAGTGCTCTTATTTATTTATTTGTTTATCGGGTGTTTGCAACACCCCTTGCCACCATGTGGTCACTCACTCCAGAGCACGAATGCAATTAGTACAACAGATGGCACAGACACTTGGCATGGTAAAAAAGGATTGTTTGGTGGGAAGTGGCAAGCGGAGTAAGAAAAGGGCAACTCTTGTCTCAGCTGTAAGGCAGTGATAATGACATTGAAAGTGTGAAAAGATGAGCCGGTAGCGAACGTCGCAAAGGATAATCATTTTCTTTTTCACCCACAAAGAGGCAGTGAGTTCCATAGAATGGGGACCTGGACTGCGAACGTGGGGCCACGGGGACATTTTTGGAATTTCAGGACAGCGCATTGACCTGGGTCGGATGATCGCAGGAAGGCTGCAAGTGGTACTTTTGACGATGTTTCAGAGAAGGGAAGAATCATGGGCAAACTTCACCGTACTGGCAGTTCCCCTGGTTTATTAGGATCCATTTGGCGTTTTCCGTAATTCTGGGTGTCCTTCTGCCTTTTCATGAAATACTGTGCAGTGACTTCGTGTTATACCCTAGTAGTTTTCACTGTTTCCTTTAAAATAATCTTAGGGGTGCTAGGGACAACAGTGTAGGGAATCCTCTTTAACGGCATGTGTTATGCCATTTTTAGGGATACTTTTTTTCACTCTTAAATACAGTGCAGTGAGCGAGAACGAAATTTAACTAGTTTCCTGGTCACACGGTTAGATGAACTAATTCGGTAAGCATTTTTAGGTGAATGTGTGTTTTCTTAAGGTTAATAGGCCTTCTGCCCCTGACTCAGTGATAGAGCTAAGTGTATGCAGACTGAACTCAATAATGTTATTTGGTATAAGAGCAGTAATTTTTGCTTTTTCATTTAGGTGTAAGGACAAGACAGCAGATATCAGTGTATGGCAACAACTCGGTATCACTTTTCTCTGAAGAGTCCAGACCTAACCTCTCATGAATTTCCACTACATTGACTAATAATGAAGATGGAAAGAAACATATCGGCTCTTTCGATTTTTGTCATGAACAGTGACGAATTAATGTAATAATTTGTGACTAGGTTTTTCCAGTCGTTGAGAACATTAGATTTAACACTGTTGTTTCCTTTGTCACTGGTTTAAGTATGTTAATTTTTGCCATTTACTATTTTGTTATTTTCTTTTGGGTGACGAAGCTTATTTCTACATTGTGATATAAGTCCTTTATGTGTTTTTTATTTTCTTGACAATCACTGGATTGAGAGTGTGTTGAGTATGATGAAGTTGACTGAGTGCAGTACGGATGGAGTAGTTGGTGATGAGTTTTTTTGAGTTGGTTGTGTTGTGCACTGTAAATAGTAAATGAATTAACTGGTGTATTTCAATTTTTTGTTTCATTCATATATTTCTCCAATTTGACATGTGTTAAAGGATTTTATAATCCATATGCAAGTTTTTATGATTAAATACATTTATTCTATTAATATGTATATGGATGTGAATTGAATTTTTTCACCTCCAAGTTTGAGATGAGTGGCTTTCCCATTGCTGGTGTTAACATGTATTAGTTGATTTTTTCTGCTTTGCCTTCCACCTAACAGAAGTTTTCCAATCTCGGCCTCTTACTTGACTTATATACACTAGTGCTTCCAAGATATGGCCGGGGTGTGATTGAACCTGGGATAGGGACCCCAGGTTCAATCACACCCCAGGATTTGTGTTCCACGGCCGAACATCACCTAGTGAGTTAGTTAGTCAGAGGTTTTGAAATTGCGATAAAACTGGACCCCAATGTACCGGGTGCAGAGCGTGGCATGCGTTCTCATAGGGGATTTAGGTTGTGCGGGAGTGCGGCTGCTGTGTTTTTCATTGTTTGACGTTTGGCAATGGAGGATTGTCGGAAGCCCAATCTGGCAGGGTTATGTCTAGAGGGTATGATTTCTCTCATGAATGCGTCTGAGGAACGGATGACACAAAGGAAGTTATTTCCAAGGACACTTCCAGTTAGTCATAGGACTGAGATCCAAGATAGCTGCAGCGGTCATTGTGCAGTACTGGACATTCTTCTTGCAAGGCTCCACTCCAAGATCACACTCAGGAAACTGTCTTAGTGCCATAGGGGATTACGGGCCTCATCAGGGGTTAGGTGGAGCGGTATAAATGTGGCTGTAATGCTATTACCCCTGCATTACCGCTCCGCCCAATCCTGAGTTTTGTCAGAAAGTTGTAGATTTATTTGCCACTTTCCGCCCATTTGCTGCGCTATTACCACGGCACTATTAGCGCTGACGGTAATAGCGCCAATACTGCCCCATAGAGTCCTATGAACTCTTGAAAAAATGGGCAGTAACAGTATTGCCACAATTCGGGATCTGGCACCAATAGCACCGGACCAAGTTGCAGTAACGCTATTTGGGTTGGCAGTATCCTGGTAGATTTAACCCCGGGATACCGCCAAACTTCTGATGAGGCCCTGTATGTAAGCACACTTGCTTAATTTGAACCCTTCTAAAACCTAATTTTTATTGATTCACCCACCTTCTTTGGGCTAAACTGCACTAAAACCCATAGACTCGCGTGTAGTGGGCAGGTCGCTATAATGTGACAGGCCACAGCTTACAAGAAAATGCTAACTTGGCTCTTTGGCCTTACAGACTACTGACCATTAACATTTAATCAAATAATCAATTTAGTCACTTCTCCCTGTTTCCTCCCCTCACCCTTACTTCCACCATTTCCTCTCACTCTTCTTGCCACATTTTTTCACCATCTTCTCCGAGGCCACCCCCGTCCTTATTCCATACCTCATCAGCCTTCTTGTACCCCCAGGGCTAGCCTGTCTGTCCAAACAGCACCATCCCCCTCCTTTACCATGTTAATCACCCTTTCTGCTCCCCCCAACCATCCCTCAAAGGACTGTGTCCCCGGCTCCCCTCATCCCCCCTAACCCCTTCAGTATGTCTTCCCTCAGCACCAATCTCCACTTCCTACACTTGGCCACACAGCCCGGCTGACCTGCCACATCAGCAACAATAACAAACAATCTAATACATCATCCTCATCCCCTAATGCCCCAGCCTGTCACACCAATGCCGCTGTACCACCTATAAGTATCCACCCCTTTTAACTACCTGCCAGCACCCCACGCCAAAGTGCCCCCCTATAACAGAAAAACCCAGGGAGGGAGGGTGGGCAACACAACACACTGCCCCCAACCGTTCCCGGACCTTGCCTGCCCCAATTTATACAAGGGGGCCCTCTATCCCCTGGCACCCGCTCAGTGACCTGTGTGCCGCTCCCTAAACCACCCCAGGGGGAAACACATACCGTATCCCAGGTACCCCCTTTCACGTCTCGTATGTTCAACTTTGGTTTTCTTTTTTTATCTTCTTTTGGAGTGTCACTAACACCTATGTCGTTTGTTCATTCAATAGAACATATTTTGGATGTTTCCCTAAATTTCGACCCAATATCTGAAAAATAGTCCAATTCTGTTCCTTGCAATAATTAATACTCTTAAAATGGATGAAAACATTTATTTTAACATCTGATTTTGTAAACATTAGTTCAATCTTTTGTGGTTTTGTTTTGAGACTGTACATTGGAGCTGTTTTTGCTTTGTGGACTTCCTGCCTCTTTGGCTTCACAAAAATGGACTCTGCACAATGCTGGATGGTTGGTGGCAGGTGCTTATTGATTTGTATTTGCATTTGCAATGATCGAAACAGCAGGCTGTCATTTCAGGAAGAAATAACATACACAGCAACTTAACAGAGAGCAGGGAAGGGCACCTTTGCAATAAGCTTTGTAGGACTTTGTGGGTTAGAGCAGGAGATGAAGGGATTGTGTGGGAACATTTACTAGGGAAATGAACATGAATACATTTCATAAATATTCGGACACAGAAGTGCCTAGTGCCAGTAATTACATAATGGCAATTTACATCAGAGTAGACCTTGGAGATAATGGCAAATGAAGTGGGTCAGGTGGTTGATTTCGCCGTGATGATGGGTGTCGGAACTTGGGCTCCTTTAACCATTAGAAGGCGGAGTTTGAGTTGTGTTTTGAAGAGTTCTACTAATGCAAGGCCATTGGTGGCAGTGGGGAGCCCATGTCAGTGAACTGGGGCTATTAATGAAAAGATACAAAAGCATCACAGGATGCAGGGAGTAGGTAGGCTGTAGAGGAAAGGGGGGTGCGAGAACATGGATGGATTTAAAGATGAGGAGCAACAAATTAAAGATAGTACAATTTTTCATGGAGAGCCATCCGGTGTGGTGTTGATATGTAAAGGTTGGAGAGGATTGGGGGAAGTTTAAAACTGTGAACGGAGTTCGAGCTGAGTTCAGTCTGCAGCAGAACACCACAGTGAGAGGAGCTGCAGCGACGTGATACCCCTCTGGGATTTTGGTTAATGGCCCTTTAACTCAGCGTGTCTCAGCGAGTCTCCTCCTTCAAAAACTCCTTGTGTGCACGGAGCACCGCACAGAGTTTGAGCTGAGTTCAGTCTGCAGCAGTCCGCAGGAAGGGCGCTGAAGGACGCAGGTAAGCGGGCAAAATGGCTGACCTGGTTCCTCAAACAAGGCTGAAAACTAAACAACATCAACACCGAAAGCAGAGTAAGTGGGAAAAGTCACCAGACTTTCCGTCTGAGGTAAGCACTCTAATATGCGACACAGAAGCGCCTAGGGCCAGTAGTTACATAGTGGCAATTTACATCCGAGTAGACCTTGGAGATAATGGCAAATGAAGTGGGTCAGGTGGTTGATTTCGCTGTGATGGTGGGTGTCAGAACTTGGGCTCCTTCGGCCATTAGAAGGCAGAGTTTGAGTTTTGTTTTGAAGAATTCTACTAATGCAAGGACATTGGTGGCAGTGGGGAGTCCATTTCAGTGAACTGGGGCTATTTATGAAAAGATACAAAAGCATCACAGGATGCAGAGAGTAGGTAGGCTGCGGAGGAAAAGGGGGTGCGAGAACATGGATGGATTTAAAGATGAGGAGCAACAATTTAAAGATAGTACAATTTTGCATGGAGAGCCATCGAGTGTGGTGTTGATATGTAAAGGTGGGAGAGGATTGGGGGATGTTGAAAACTGTGAATGGAGTTCGAGCTGAGTTCAGTCTGCAGCAGAACACCACAGTGAGAGGAGCTGCAACGACGTGATACCCCTCTAGGATTTTGGTTATTGGCCCTTTAACTCAGCGTGTCTCAGCAAGTCTCCTCCTTCAAAAAATCCTTGCGTGTGCGGAGCACCACGTGGAGCAGAGCGCCGCGCGGCGAGCTGCACAGAGTTCAAGCTGAGTTCAGTCTGCAGCAGAACACCACAGTGAGAGGAGCGGTCAACATTATACCCCCCTGGGATTTTGGTTATTGGCACTTTAACTCAGCATGTCTCAGCGAGTCTCCTCCTTCAAAAACTCTTTGCGTGCACGGAGGCCGTGCAGAGTTCGAGCTGAGATCAGTCTGCAGCAGTCCACAGCAACGCCGCTGAAGGATGCAGGTAAGCGAGCAAAATGGCTGAACTGGCTCCTCAATCAAGGCTGAAAACGAAACAACATCAACACCGAAAGCAGAGTAAGTGGGAAAAGTCACCAGACATGCCGTCTGCGGATCCCGTGTCTTGCAGCGCTGGCAAAAGCCTGCGTCGACCGGCGGGATGTAATTGGGATAACCATCAATACCGACACGCCCGACAGAAGCTTGTCAGGCGACCAAACTGCAGCGCCTGTTCCTATTACTGAGAAGATGCAGGCGTGCGGCCCGACCGTAAAGAGCATGGGCGGCACGCGTCAATTGAAATAAACACAGCTTTATTTCAGTCCCCATTTGATTTAACTGATATCGAACTTCCGTATTTAATCCTACATACGAAATTGCAAATGGAAGACTCCACAAAAACTTGATCTAAAAAAAAGAGTTGTGGAGAAGTGCAAATAAAGGAAACACTGCGGTCGGCAACAAGAGATGAAATGCAGTTTGCCGTAGATGAATGCTCAACTGGCAGTCACAAATTACTGGGTCATGGAACTTGGAAAAAACCACCAAAACACACTATAATAACAGAAAAAGGGACACTTGCCATAATAAACGGACATTTAACAAAAGTACCACAAATAAACTTAAAAGGGCACGATTTAGCAGGACATGAAGCCTGGTTAACGGAGCAGCTGAAAGCTGATTTTCTGCTAATAAAAGATCAATTAAGTGAAAGCTTTCCGAAGCATGGTTTGCTACAAAAACTAAAAAGTATGGTGACTTAAAAGCGGACCCCGCAAAAATAACACTCAGCAGATGCAACACACCAGAAGGAGAGGACTAGTACGCCACTAATCCGAGAGAGGAACACTATGACAAATTTAAATGGTCCAACTCGATCTGTAATAAACACTACAGCGACCCATATGGAAATGAGAACACACTCACGCCTCAAAAGCTTGACATAACCACACTGCCAATTTAGCTAACAAAACAAACACAGAGAGTATTGACAATGATGGTGAATGCATTTGTCAATAGCTGCGGTGATCCAAATACATAACAACGTGCTAGCAGCAACCTCGCTAGTATTAATCTTGTTTGTAAAGCTTTCTGAATCTTTAAATGAGGCAGTAACCAATAATGGAGCCATGATGAGTAATCTAAACAAAAATAAAATAAAGATGGAAAATATAAATGACATGCTGTTGAATCGCCTTGAGAAAGAAGCTGAAATGACAGCAAAATGGCAAAACAGGTTAAGTGACCTAGCCTCAAGGGATCAAAGTGACAAAATTAGCCTATTGGATGCAGACCTAGAGTGCATGAAATGGCTACGGCACAAAGATCAGAAAGTACAAAAGTTAGAAATATGCCAGTGCCGACAACGCAGGACCATGATTATAACAGAAGTAAATTTCAATCACGAAACAGATAATCAGATAACAACACCGGATCAAAAAAATGGTCAACGATGCTGAAGAAATTGAAATTGAAATAGAGAACCATAACCAAGTGGAAATGGGTGACGCTGAAAAAATGGCAAATAAAAGGAAGAATATCATAGATGTTGAGGACCTGCAAATCCAAAATGTAAAAGGAACCAAAAAGAGTCGATCGCCACAAAAATCTGTCGTGAAAGGACTGACTGAAAAAATGGATCTCGTAGCCCCTCATAGTGTGAATAAGTTGCCAAAAAATACTCAAAAATTGACATTTGGTATTTTCAAAGGAACAGCAAAAACGATACCAAGTGTGAAGTCAGTTACAAAAAATGAAAGGCCCCCATGATTGTAAAAAAAAGGTAGATTAAAAAAACACCAACATGAAGAAACAGACAAATCGGTCTAAAATGTATAAGGAAATTATCAACTCCCACTAGACAAAGTCTGTTCACATGAGAGAAAACAGAGCAAACGGCACCAATCAAAATACGAGCAATGAGCCCAAAAATACAAGCAAAGAATGAGGGGAATCAAAAAGGAAATCTAAGTAAACGACCACGCATAGACTCTGATGAAATCTCAACTCCCTCAGTTGACTCCTCAATAGATCTCTGCAATCTTTCAACCTATTCTGTGGAGTCAGAAGAAGAACTAGGAGTAGAATCCATCAATGAAGACGTCGGGGGAAGAGCAACAACTAATCCAGCCGAAGGCCGAATAAGTCAAGGCGAAAGGCATTCGGCGGAAAAAAAGTTAGCCACAACCAAGGCGAGTGGAAAAACCAACAGAGGTGAAGATTCACCAAACAAAGCCAGCAGAGGGAAACAAAGAAAAAGGAACGCGCTGAAGCCCGATGAAACGAAGCTAACCAAGGCGCATACGAACTTAAATGCGAAGTTAACAACAGCGCAACGACAAAAACAGCTTCATACAATAAAGATGACAAAAAGCGATGTGGAACCGAACCAAATTCCTCTTCCTGGAAACTGCAAGTTGAAAACGTCCTGGCAGACGACAATGATGTTAATTTAAATAGAAGCAACATAATGCGACTATTACATAAAGTACCATCACTGCGAACAATAACATCATTAGACATTGGTATTGTTGAATACATAACTGAAGAATGCTCGAATAAAGTACTGCTCCATATAAAATTGTATGCAGTAAGAAAGGCAACATTAGCAGCTTGTGATAAACTGCTGTTTTTTGGATTTGAAACATCCACAGAAATGTTAGAAGTCAGTTTAAAGCATGCTGAAGGAAACAAACATACAGTAAATGAAACTACCAACAAACAGAGAAGAGATGACTTCAGGAAGAAGCTGAACTTCAAACCAAACACAGAAGAGAACCATAGGAAAATACCAGAGAACTGTTGGGATTCCAAATGCCCACAAAAGAAAGAAGTGTGCAAACATAAGCCACTACGAGACACAAATGAAGAACTGTGTAAATTGATCTCATGGAATACTAGAGGTTTCGAACATTTGTTCAATGAATTTCCTCTGGATCTGGATAACAATTTTGCAATATGTTTGCAGGAAACATGGCTGCGTGACACCCCAGTAAGAGATGGCTATCTTGTGCTGTTAAATCAGGCTGAAAAAAACAAACTAGGAAGGCCTTTCTCTGGTCTAGTAACTATGGTAAAAATTGGTACAGGATGGAAGGTGATTTCATCAAATAACCCGAACATATTTGTACAAGGAACAATACTACAAATATGTGTCTGATGAGCAAAGGAAAAAACAATTGCTGTTGATCAACACGTATTGAAATCCGGCAAAAATAACAACAAGCAAGCTTTTGAAATCACTAATGTCATTCGTTGACCAAAGCTTGCTGAATTACAGTCACACAAGCATTATGTGGGGATTTGAACTACTCTTGGTTTGGCCAAACGGATCCAGGCGCAAACTCAGACCATCATATTAAAGCTAGGTTACCGAGTAGAGGTTCCCGTTGGAAAACTGCACTTGAATCTCGGACCTGTGTGATGGTAAATGGAAATGTAAAGGGTGACATACCTCCCAAATATACTTGGCACCGAGAAGAGAGCCACAAAACTTTAGACTACATCTGGTCCTCACTGAAAATGTGGGAGAAAATAGACAACTTGAGAGTTATATCAACCGTAAGAAGTGATCATGATGTGCTGGTAATGACTTGGCAATTGGAATGTAATAATGCCAAGTACAGCAAACCACTTGAAATCAACCAAAGAGGCAATGGGTTATGAATCTTGGCGATGCAGGTCAAGGAACTAACAAAGATGTTATTAACATTGCCAATAACAGCAGCCGAGCAGACTAATTATGCTTCTGTATTGAGCCAATTCAAAACAACTCAAAAACAATGGAATGGAAGCTCACAAATAAAGAAACATGTTTGGAGCGTCAATAGTGAAAAGAAATTACTTCACAAAGACATTAGAGAATTAAAGAAAAAAGTGGGAATTCAAGCCTAGACTGCAATTAAAAAGCAAAAACAAAAATATCGAAATTGGCAAAATCATTTGATTGTATTTGCGATCCGGAACATGGGGAACTAATATTGAACTTAATTAACAAGTGCAATACAAGAGAAATTTGGACCATTCTGAACCGTGTTCTTTACCACATCAATTATAAGATCGACTATAAATTGGCAGAATCAGACTGACTGGGAAATACCTGAATCTGCAGTGGACATTCAACACGCAATATCAAAACTAAAAAACTCTGTGCAGCCGGGCCTGACGGCATCACAAATGTGATGCTTAAGGCAAATAAGGACCAGTGGTCAAGATTCACTGAACTCTTGTTCGCAAAAATTGAATTGCTAAAATAAAATCCATGCCTCAGTCATGGGTGACATCAGTAATTGTGCCAATCTTTAAGAAGGGCAGTCGGGACGATCCGGCAAACTATCGCCCGATTGCCCTCCTAGACACCATTGGAAAGATCTTGGCCACGTTTCTTCAACAAAAATTAACTAAGTGGGCAACGATAGCCGGTATAACGGATTGTTGACAAACAGGATTCACGAAAGCAGTGGGAATGGGGGTAAACCTAGGGTTATTGAATCTCCTGAAGCTTGAAGCAATGAAGAAGAAGTCAAATCCCTTTTGGCTTTTGTGGACATGCGACAAGCATTCGACACATTCAACCCTGAGATGCTTTGGAAGAAGCCAAAGACCTGGTCATGCCCAGAGAACATTTTACTCCCAGTCATGGCACTGCATGTGAAAAGAGTATTTGTGTTCGAATAAATGAAAGTGGTGACCTGTCCAAGTCAATGGAGAAAAATAAGGGAGTGAAACAGGGCTGCCCGTTGGCAGCGGTTATTCAAGCTGTTTATTTCAGACATTCCTGAGGCCTTGAAGACGGTAAATTGCTTCCCGCCAAGGATAAATGGGCACCAATTAAGCTGGGCAAGTTATGCAGACGATCTGGTTTTCATACATTCCACACAGATTGGTCTGCAAAGGCTTCTAATTGGTTTACAAAATACAAATATTTGAATGACCTACAGATCAATGTGGAGAAAACTAAAATCCTGACTATTGATCCGACAAAAGGAACTAAGAATAAGAACTTTAGATGGTCGATTGATGAAGACATCATTGAAACAGCAACAGAAATGTGTTATCTGGGAGTTCTCTTTAACACGTCAGTAAGAGAATGGAACTGGGTGCAAGATCTAATCCAGCGGATGACGATTTTCTCTTTACAAGGAGCAAAACTACATAGACTAAATGGCAAATTCACACACATCACTGTAAGAACATTCTATGTACAAAAAGTTATTCCTGCAATAACATTTTGCGCAGAAGCTGGATGGAATATAAATCACAAAATGTGGACCTATCTGGAAGGTCTATTCTGGAGAAGAGTCTTAAGATGACCAAAAACATCTCTATGATTATCATCCGCAATGAACTAGCACTGGAAGCTCTATATGGAACAGTGCTGTGGAGGTCATTACTAGTTCTGAGAAAGATGTGCATAAAAAATCCAGAACCTGTGTATGAAATGTTTGCTCCCCATCCGAAAAGAATCAGCACGGTGGGCTTTTAATGGCATGGGTAAAAGAACTGAAAAATATCTTGGAATATGCTGACATAAAGATGGAAACAGTGCTTTGGCAGCCCCAATTGGCAAAAAAGAAACTGAAACAATGGCACTGGATACAAAATATCGAACTATACCATAATCTCTCAACATTTGTTGAGCTAGGAGTGGCAATGAACAGTTTGGAAAAGCTGCCGAAATACCTACAAAAATTCCCATCAAGACACCATCGTGATGGATTCATGAGTTTGAGGATAAACGCTTATGAAAAACAAAGAAATGTTGTTCATGAGACACGATAAGGAAACCAAGGACAATAAATGTAGATATTGTAAACAGGCGGCAAAAACAAAACATCTGATAGTGGAAGGCCCAAACACTCAAAGACAAAGGTCATTCTACCTTCAAAGATTCACTTCCTTGGACAACAACATGGAAGCTTGGTGGCTTAAAATTTTGAGCTGACATAATGTACAGCTAACTTGTGCAATTGTCAATTACTTGGACAAAACTTTTAACTGAGTACGCTTAAGAATAATATAGGATGGACGAGGAAAAATGTAGAGTGAGTAAAGAAGCAAGGGATTAAGAGAAGTGTCGTAAATGTGTTGATTTGTGATAAGTTTGCTTATAAACTGAATGTTACAATTTTATTTTTTTTAAAGACACAACATTAAGAACTTAGTTGAAGGACCAATAGAGGAGAGGGAGATGGAGTAGGTTCATGCAGTAAAAGAGAATTCTGAGCACTAGATTAAACTTCTGGAAAAAATAATTATTGTCAACATTTCTCATTGGGAAATATTGCAGTGCAATGGACTGCATTTACCAGCAGCCCCACTGCCTTTTTCTCATCTTATCAGGTGCGGCAGCGCTGGCGCGTCAAGGCCAGACTGCGCCTGTATTTAAGTCTCCTAACCATCCTTACCCACTATAAGATCTTGAGTACGATTTGTATGCTTAGAAACTGAACTTAATTGCAGGGTTTTTTGGGAAACGTTTATTTGTGTGTGCTCACTTTATAGTTCCCATTTTCTTGTTGACAAATCTTTCCATGCAACAAACTGCATTTACCAGCATCCCTGCTTCCTTTTTGTAATCTTATCAGGAACGTCAGCGCCGGCACATCTAAATCGATCTACTCCGGTATTTAAGTTGCCTTACCATCCATACCCACTTTTAGATCTTGATTATGAATTGTACACTTAGAGAGGCCCTCTGAAACTAAGGGAACAGATTCTCTCCTTATCGTCCCCAAGATCGCTCTTGTATTTTGTGCCTCTCAGCAGGATGAAGCAATCTTGCTCCTTAATACCATAAATCCTGGAGTGACTAGGTTGCCTCTCCAGATAATTGAACACACACGTGATATTTGCCCTGTTGCAAATCTTGAAATGGATTTTATCGAGCTAGCTACGCACACTGACATGCTCATTTTCCTGCAGTCGCTGACCATCTTATAAACTCTGGTACAAAGTGTACTAATGCCATTAGCATAAGAAGCAAGACATTTGACATTGGTACATCATTGACAAAACAAGGGAGCAGGCATGATTTCCAGCACCATCAAATTCCATTGTGATGCGTATTGTGATTCTCCACAGCTTGAAGCTGGCCCTACTTAACACCCTGTCCCTAGTTCAATATGCTGCTGAAATAGCTGATCGCGTTACTTCCTCTGACTTAGATATACTGTGCATAACTGAGACCTGGCTGCGCGATACTGCCACTCATGCAACCCTGTTGGCTACACCTGATGGTTATCAGATTTTTAGATCTGATCGTATGGGGGCCAAGGGAGGAGGTGTTGTTATTATCACCAACGACTCCTGGAAAATGTATATTACAAGCACTGCCACTTTGTGGACACATGGTTAAGTTGAGTGTAGATCACAACACTTCTATCTGTTTTAAAGTGCTTTATAGACCACCACAAGGACCCCCCACTCCCATCTTCGAAGAATAACGTTTGGGCTTACTGGGTGACTCGTTGAAATCAACCACACATATGGTAGTACTAGGGGATTTTAACCAATGGGCATTTAGTGATTCAGACCAAAATGCTACTGCTTTAATCTTGGCTCTTACTGCTATTGGTTTCACCCAGCATGTTAATAGTCCAACTCCCAAGGAGGGTAATACCCTAGATTGGGTTCTATCACATAACATCCTGACTTCATCCCTCCTCACTACTGTATGTCCTTGGACTCACCACCTCCTGATCTCATTTGATCTACACCTTCCAGCTACTCTAAACCGGGTGAACATGAACCCGCAATTGGAGCGGAAGGTGAGAAACATGAGGAAGGCCACTCCTGAAGTCTTCATTGACCTTGTTAAACCCATGTTCTTCAATCTGATACCATCCCTTGGGGATACAGATGCTCCAGATCTTCAGTTTCAGCACATAACTTTGCGGGCCATTCATTTGTTTGCTCCTGAAAGAATAAGGGTTGTAAAAACTGAAACCAAAAATAAGGTCTGGTTGAATAGTGAAGTAATTTTACACAGAAAAATAAACAGAACTTGTGAGAGGAACTAGCGGAGGGGCCGGTGTCCCAAAACTGAGACTGCATACAAACTTGCAGCAGCAGGTTATAAAACAGCAATTTTTTTCATCAAAGCAGGAGGATTATTATACTAGAATTACAAATGCGAAATGTAGTTCCTGGGAACTTTTTGCAAGGTTAAGAAATTAGCGGGAAGAAAGAGCTCTAGCACTAATCCCTTGAAAAGTGATACTTGATGTAAAAATATTCAGAGCAAATTTGTTAGGAAAATCGAGTAGCACCAATTTACTATCAAGATGCGTCAAAAATGTTTTCAGAACACCCACTCCCGTATAACATCTGAATATAGTAGTTCCAGCACATCTAACATCTTTCCTCCCAAGTTCCATTTCCGGCAAGTAACTGAGAGTGAAGACTTTACAACTGTGTCAGCTTTCAAACCGACTTCTTGCAAGGGTGACGTATGGCTCTGTTAATTGCCTAACCCCATGGATTATTTATTCGTTTTTGCCCTTAAACATTCCTATGTGCCTTAAACAAGCACCATACATCCTTTATTAAAAAAGGAGACCCTAGATCCTGAGGTTGCCTGTAATTACTGAACCATTACCAATGTCCCGTTCCTTGGACTGGGCGGCTTACCTGCAGCTTCAGGGGCACATTGAAAGCAACACCTTGCTTGGAAGCCGCCAGTCTGGTTTACGAGCAATGCATGACACCAGAAACTGTCCTGCTTGATTTAAAGTCCAACCTTGGGGAAATTGTTGACAGTGGACACATAACCATGCTAATGCTGCTTGACCACTCTGCGTCTTTTGATCTTGTGGATCACACACGGTTTCTGAACAGGCTAATCCAAATTACGAACTGCTCGTATGCCGCTGCAGTATGGTTTGGCTCCTTTCTTGGCGCTTACCCCATAAGGGTCTCAATTGGTGAATTTAAAGAACCAACTGTTCCACTGCTTTGCAGTGTTCCACAGGGGTCTGGCCTATCCCCAATAATGTTCAACATATATACTCATTCATTGTTTGACCTATTAGACAACTCAGGGGTCACGTATACTAATTATGCAGACGATATGCAGATAATGTTTGAATTGACTGGTAATTATGATCAAGATCTAGCTACCATAAATCAAACTTAACTGCTGATTAAATCCTGGATGTCCATGAATTCCCTAGCACTCAAACTCAGAGTTGCTCATTGTGGGATAAGGCCCGTGACTGAAGAAGCTGTAGCCGAGAGGTACCCCTACGTCCCATCCCCTTTCCTCATCCTATACTGGTGTCATTCGCGAGGGACGGGAATGGAACCTCTTTTCTACCAGAAAAATACATTTCCTCTTTAAAGTTACTGGTGTGCGGGGGCACAGCCCGAGGAGTGCAGGCTCCCTTATCCCGGCCCACTGGCACCACAGCCAGTCCCCTTTTTCACGTCGACGGGAACGGACCGCTCCACACGCGCTCCTGGGTGAGGCCTCAAGCCACATAATTACATATGCTTTCCCCCGGAATCTTATTACAGATTTGGAAATATCGTCCACTGGTGCCCTAGGTTGTCCCCGGCGCATGTTGGCCTTGACAGGCTTTAGCAGCTGCCCATCGTGCGACAGTTCCTTCCCTACAGCAGATCCCTACGCACTCTGTCTCTGATGCTTTGGTGAGGACCACGGTTGGGACGGATGCTCCGCGTGAAACTCTCTCACGCCTAGGTCGCTTAAACACCGACTTGAGCATTGGAGGGAACTGTTCAACAGGACTCCTCCTCAGAACATCAAGGACTACGTTCGGAGGAAGACAAAGAAGGTAGGTAAGTTGTTTTCCAAAACACCCCGCAAAGGCGACTGCCTCCCGGGGAAGCCCTCTGGCGAGAGGGGTCAGTCTGGCCCTTCAACCACCTCAGGGAGCACTGAGGATCATGCAGCTACCGGCCTCACAGCCAAGGAGGTCCAAGGGCCCTACCGGTCCCACAGCCGAGGGGCCTGTGAGCTCAACTACCACCGGGACTCACCACCGGGACTCATCCCGAGGGGCATTGCTCTGATACCGGGAGGCCAAGGGTGCACAGCCTACCGGATGTACACCTTAGGTTCAGGGCGGAGCAGAGACGGTGCAGTCAGGAATGCAGGCCGAGCCCGGGAAAACGCCAGCTACAGTTACACGTGCCCCATGCATGGACAAAATGGGGGTGACTCAAAACAAAATGGCTGCCAGTCACGATCAGCAAAGGCGGGAAGCCCCGCAGGCAGGTGATCAGCATGGGAGAAGTTTTGTTCCCAGGACAGACTGGGTACCACTGACACCTGTCACATGGACCACGTCATACCCCAACATCTCAGATACCAGGTACAGTGACATGTATGGACAAATGCTGGGGACGCAGCTGCCATATTTGCCCCCGCCCCCGTGCAGGATCGCGCACACCCCGCCTGTGTGGACAGGTTTTTTGACAAATTCATATCCCTCATCTGGTCCCCATAAATGAGCTCACTTCTCATGGTCATTATTAAGGACATGTTGCCCCCGGCTTCACTGGCGCAACCCACGACAGCAGATCCTCTGCTCCCTCCTCCGGCTCCACCTCCGCAGCAGCCCATTCCAGAGGTCCAAGCAGCCCCGGGGCAGGTGCAAACCCCCACCACAGTTGAGCCTCAAAAGGTGACTGGAGCCACCCCCCTGGGGCAGAGGATCAGCACGACACAGACGAGTAGGAGCAGTATACGCCCACCTCAGCAATAGCCTTCCATGACAGGGTTAACGGCCTGTCGGAATACCTGGGCATCCCCCAGCCCCAGAAGGAGCTCCACAAAGCAGATGTTTTGTCGGAGGTCTTGAGCATCAGGGCGGAGGCAAGTTCTGGCATCCCCCTCCAGAAGGATGTGGAGGATTTGGCCAAAAAGGGCTCGCTCAATCCCCACTCCACACAACCCATCAACAAAAAGCTGATGCTAGGTTCACACAAGGCGAGGGGGACAGCATGCTGTTCTCTACGCACCCGCAACCTCTGTCATAAGTTATTGCTGCAGCATCCATATATGCCAAGCCCAAGGCTTCCTCATCTAGTACTGCCACCGCAGCCCTTCGGAACAAGGAAGAAAAGACTTTCGAGTCATACAGAAAGAAGGTCTACTCAAATGCTGGGTTGCTCCTCAGACAGGCTAACGCAGGCACCATCCTCGCTGTGGCTAATCAAAGCCTATGGATGGAAATCGCAGACTTTCTGCCTGACATCCCTAAAGCCAAGAAAGCCTCCTTCAAAGCGGGCCTATCTGAGGAGAGAATTGTGGCTCAGGACATTATGGAGTCTTCTGTAGGCTAAATCGACAGAGCTAACAGCGCAATCTGTCTGGTAACTGACATGAGGCGCACGGCCTAGCTAAAAACTACCCAGTTCAACCCAGATGTGCAGGATAGAAACCTCGACCTTCCATTTGAGGGGGAAATCTTTGCCACTCCTCAACTGATGTCGAGCTTGATAAGAAAAAGCGCAGCTCTCAGTCAGCAAAGTCATTGGCCATTCTTACCAAACCAGCAGCTAAACCTTTCTCACAGGCACAGTCCTGCTCAGACAAGGGCCGATCATTTGGCGACTTCCGCGGGTTCTAGGACTACAAAACCAGGCAGCCGGGCAAGTCTCCCAGTCAGCACTGAAGGAACCCCCACAAGGCATCAAATAAGGGGTTCTTCCAGTCCCCCTCCTCTTCATCAGTCTTTAACCAGAATAAACAATGATTAATAATTTCAGGTCCACAGCACACCAGTTGGGGGCAGGCTTGCCATGCCCAGTCTGGCTTGGCGGGTGAAGTTCGTCAACGCATGGGTCATCTCAGTGGTGTCCTGGGGCTTCCAGCTACCTCTTCCTTCTCCCTCTCCGAGCCCCCCCTTCACAGATCGGCACACCATCACTCCTAGCAGAGATTTGCTCCCTTGTAGAGAGCGAAGCGGTAGAGCAGGTCCCTACCCCCGAGCAGGGGCAGGGCTTTTACTCCTGTATCTTCGCTATCCAGAAGAAGAACCAGGTGGGCCTGCAGGTGGTGTTAGATCGGTCTTCCCTGAATCTTTGACCTTGTAGAAGTTCAAGTTGGTGATCCCAGTGCTCATTAACGGGACACTGTGTGTGGGAGTCTGGGCGTGTACCCTGGGCCTGAAGGACACATATCTCCATGTTCCCATTGTGCAGCCTCACCGGGCCTTCCTCATGTTCCGGGTCATGGGCCTTAATTTCCAGTAGAAGGTTCTGCCCTTTAGGTTAAATTCAGCTCTGAGAGTCTTCACGAGGGTCATGAATGTGGTGACGGCTCTCCTCAGATCGGAGGGGCTGCATGTCTATCCATGAATCAACAACTGGCTAGTCAGGGGTTCTTCTCTGGAGCAGGTTCGAGACTCAGTGGACAGTCTTATTTTGACCCTTTTCAATCTGGGGTTTTCTATCAACTACCAACAGTCTCAGCTCACCCATACACAGACACTTGTGTTTCTAGGCCTGTTGTGGGACACACAGCAGCAGAGAGTTTTCCCCACGTGGCACAAGGTGACAGCAATTTGATCTGCATTCTCCCATTTCTGCAGCAGATCAATCACCACTGCCTGGTGGTATCAACATCTTCTCGGCATACTAGCAGCATGTCTCCTGGCGGTCCCGTACACCAGGCTCCACATGAGGAG
Source organism: Ambystoma mexicanum (assembly GCF_040938575.1). Classification (NCBI taxonomy): domain Eukaryota; kingdom Metazoa; phylum Chordata; class Amphibia; order Caudata; family Ambystomatidae; genus Ambystoma; species Ambystoma mexicanum. Next base: position 1,053,682,102 of record NC_090931.1, on the reverse strand, counting down.
GCTCAAGTTGCATTTCATGAATTCTTGGGATCAGGAATTGGGCCATCAGGGGGTCATGGTCTCCATCTCACAACATCTGGACCTCGGATAGTGGTAACAGGAGCAGAACATTCTGGTGGGCAGACCGTTCCATCCACCCCCCATACAGTACACCATTACCACTGATTCCTCACTCTATGGGTGGGGAGCCACCCTGGGAACGCACTTGGTGCATGGTCTCTGGACCCCGACCGACCGGCAGAATCACATCAACTGGTTGGAGTTTATGGCTATACAGTTGGCACTCAGGTCCTTTCTACAGACCATCAAGGGCAGGTCAGGGTACATCCAGACAGACAACACGACCTGCATTGTTCGATATCAACAAACAGGGGGGCACCAGATCCCTGTAACTGTGCGTGTTGACCCAGGAATTCTGGGAATGGGCTATCAGCCAGGAAATGTGGCTCTCGGCGGTCGGCTTTCCGGGAGAGTCCAACCTGGAAGCAGACAGGCTCAGACGCCTGGCCGCTGACAATTATGAGTGGCAGCAGAATGGAAGAGTACTCCAGGAAATGATGGGGCCACCCAACAACAGCCCTGTTTGCGACAGTACACAATCAGACGTGTCAGCAATTTGCGTCCTTGTGAGGAAGAGGATGGATTTCTCTAGGGGATGCACTCCAGATACCCTGGGATGTGGGCATATGCATTCCCACCCACAGCGCTCGTGCACAAGGTGGTGAGCAAGATTAGGCACTCCAGGAACCTCAGGGTAATCCTTGTGGCGCCTCGCTGGCTGGCGCGGCCCTGGTTCTCGGACCTATGACAGATGTCAATTCAGCCGGAGATGATACTCCCCCTCGGGAAGTGTCCTCTACTAACACAGCAGGGAGGTGTAGTGCTACGGCCCTCTCTGGAGAGGCTAGCCCTAGCTGCCTGGTTCCTGAGCAGCTAACGCTACAGCACCTTCAGTTGGTCAGTGACAATCTGGAGATCATTTAAGGTGCCAGGAGCCAGGCTATCCGCAAGCAGTACAAACGTAAATGGATGAGATTCTGCTTTTTGGCTAAGGAAAATGCGGTGAACCCACTGACATGCACCCTTGACCAAGTCTTGTCATTTTTGGCCTTTCTCGCCAGGTCTGGTGTCCAGGTCTATACCTGCAGAATGTACCTGGCTGCTATCGGTGCGTACAGGAACTCTGACTCTCTCATCCTGTCTTCAGACAATCCCGTAGTAAAGAAACACCTGACGGGGTTGACCAGGCTTTACCCTCCAGTCAAACGCCTGCATCCATTTGGGACCTTAACGTGGTGTTAAGTGCTATAGCCCACAAACCATTTGAACCTATGGCCACAGCAGACATAAAGTTGGTTACCCTGAAGACAGCCCTTCTGGTTGGTCTTACATCAGCTTGCAGAGTAAGCAAGATCCAGGCGTTATTCACCTTAGAACTATACCACTAGATTTCACAAGGTCAAGGTAGTGCTTCGCATGCATCCCAAGTTTCTTCCGAAGGTGGTGTCATCCTTCCATATCAATGAGGAGATTATGCCCCCACATTCTTCCCGGACCCCAAAGAAAAGGCAGAGAAAACGCTCCACTGCCTCGATGTCAGGAGAGCATTGAAATTCTATCTGGACAGAACGAAAGGCATCTGCAAGAATGACACACTGTTCCTAACATTTGGAGGCTCCAGGCCTGGGAAGCAAGCCTCCAAGGCATTCATAGCTCGATGGATGACAGTGGCGATCCAGGAGGCATACAAGGTGCCACATAAGGATCCGCTGCAGGGCATAGATGCACATGCGGTAAGAGCCAAGGCGACCACTTTCACGTTCCAGTGCCACGTTACCTGGCAGGTGATCAGCAGGGCGGCAACATGGGCCACCCCTTCAGCCTTTTGCAAACACTGCTGTTTGGATACCAGTGCCAAGGCAGATGCGGCCATCGGCCAACTGGTCCTGTGTAATCTATTTGGCTAGAGGGTCAGGCACATCTCCCTAGGGCGTTGTGTCAGTTGTAATCACTCATACAGGATGGAGGAAAGGGGACGGGGACATAGGAGTAATTAAGTGTTACTCACTGGAGTGTCTAACTTACTCCTAGTCCATAGTCCCCTTTCCTCCATACATCCCTCCATCCATCCCCTGATAATAAGATCGGTGAGGTTGCTAGAGTATAACACAGCTGAAGTGTCAAAAGGGGACTGAGATGTGGCGCCGGTGGGCTGGGTTAAGGGAGCCTGCGCTCCTGGGGGTGCACCCCCACGAACTAGTAAATTTAAAGGATAAATGTCTTTTTCTGGTGGAAAAGAGGTTCCATTCCCGTCCCTTGCGAGGGACGCCCATACAGGATGGAGGAAAGGGGACTGTGGACTAGCAGTACGTTAGTCACTCTGGTGAGTAACACTTAATTTTTGTCAATTCAAGATTGATGATGTCATCATTTCTGTGTTACCATCAGTAAAAACACTTGGAGTGTACTTGGATTCCCATCTATTGATGAAAAAGCACATAGCTTATCTACGTGCATCGTGCACTTATACCATGAGGCTGTTGAAGCAGATTAGTCCATATTTATCTGTGAAAAATCGGACTGTCCTAGCCTGTGCATTGGTCAATTCTAAGCTTGACTACTGTAACAGCTTTCTGGCAGAGACATCTGAAACCAATCTAAATATCCTTCTGGTCATTCAAAATGGTGCAGTAAGGGCAATTCGGGGGTTGGGAAAGATGGAACATGTTACCAAGGCCAGAAGGTCCCTTTATTGGCTACCTATCCCTCAAAGAATCTCACACAAAATACTCATTCTTACCTACAAAGGTAGAGCAGGTAATGCCCCATTTTATCGCTCTGATCGACTACATGATGCCCTTGCACCTAGATCTTTGCCCTCGAATGGCGACAATAAGCTTTCTCATCCTTGTTTTAAACTAAAAAGCTATGGTGGAACGAGCTTTGATGTATGTGCACTGAGCCTGTGGAACAATCTGCCGCTAGCTCTTTGCACAATACCTTGTGTCTTCAAATTTAAGAAGGATATAAAAACTTTGCTTTTAACTCTAATGATTGGGTACTCTGTTCTGTTCAGTATTTTGCACTGTTCTTTTGGATTTTTGTTTGCTTTCGGACACTTGTCTTGATTACTGCTTTGGCTTATCTGTCTTGGTTTGTTTGTGCTTTTGTGCGCACTGAGGCCCATGGGTGTGTTGCACACAAGATGCAATAAATAGTAATAATAATAACTCCTGAACCTTATCGAAATGAACCAACTTTTGAATAACCCACAGCACAGTTTTAGACCTTCTAGGAGTACAGAATCGGATCTGTGCTCCATCTGGATTACACTTAAAAACAATTCAGATGAAAACTCAAAGTGCACTTATCCTGCTAGACAACTGTGCTGCATTTGACACCATCAATCATCATTTGATCCTTCTGAAAAGACTGGTATTAAAGAATCAGCTTGGTCACGGGAGGATAGCTCAGCGGCAACGTGCTTGCCTTGGAAGCAAGACGACATGGAGCAACACAGGTTCGATCTCCGGGTCTGCGCTTAGAATCCTCTGGGTATTAAGTGCGTTATAAATAACAAATCATATCATATCTCTACACTCGATCACCTCCATCCTCACGGGTAGAACAGAAAACACCATCTTGAGCCCCTACAATTCCCGGCCTCGCCCACTTAACAGCAGAGTATCCCAAAGACCCACACTCTCTCCTCTACTTTTCAAAATCTACATGACACCCGTACTTCATCAATACATCTGGTATCTCCTGCTACACCAAAGCAGATGACACACAAATAATCTACAACTTTGTGAACCACCCATCACCAAACGCCCCAGACATTAAAAACTGCCTGGCACAGGTGGATGCATGGATGACAGAAACAGACTAAAACTCAACCCTAGCAAAAAAGAGCTGATTCTCTGTAATCCTACAGGTTCTAACTCCACCACCATCCCATGGCCTGAGAAAATGGGACCCTGCCCAAACCCATCAACCATAGCAAGAAATCTTGGAATGAAAATGTACAACACCCTCACTCTTGATACACAGGTCAAAGCCATCATCAACAGCTGCTTCTCCCAGCTGCATATGATACCCACATCTTACCTTACTTGGCATTCACCCACAAGGCCATGGCCATAATTTCTCTATTACTGTCCAAATCAGACTATGCATATATATATACCAAAAAGTATCCACTCTGCTAGAATATAACTAAGTTATTTTGCAAAAATATGTTTAATCAACGTTAATAGTGTGACCTAGAACAAGGAAATCACAAATATTATTTAGCCACGGTATTTATACTCAGAAAACATTCCTTATTTTCACAGAGTGATTTATTGTTGTGTTCTCAAATGAATAAGGTTAATAAATGCAGGAAGTAGGAAATGCAGTTTGGAATAAGAGTAAAGCAATAAAATGTAGAACTGCAAGTACGAAAAAAATCTAACAGAGAGACAAATCATTGCACTTTTATGACATGAAGATAAAGGCAAGCAATAATTAAACCATCGCTTGTGAAAAAATGCAAACACATGTATAGTACCCTAAGAAAATGAATCAGCAGTCCAAATTTCAATATACAGGTACTACCGTTTTGCTAAATGAGTGGATGCAGGTCTGCCTTGGACAGAACAAACAAACAGAGGCCAAAATAGCCTCAGGCCAAATACCCTCAGTTGGAGGGAAACTCTAAGCGGCCCACATTTCAATATACAGGTGCCACTGTTTTACTAAATAAGAGAATGCAGGTCTGCCGACGTGTTGGTGTTTGATGGGGGAAAGAAAATCTTCCAAATCAGACTATGCAACAGCCTCTATCTCAGTCTCCCAGATTACCTAATGAGAAAACTTCAAAGAGTTCAAAATGCAGCGGCAAGACCACTTCTCAGAATGAAGCGATTTGAAGCGCCTTCAGACCATACCAATGGTACATAAGGCACTATATAAATGCAAAGTAACATAACATAACATATCATACCAGCATTATGTGCTCTGCACCAGCTACTCATAAAAAAGGGTTAATTTGAAATCTTTGTGCATTGCCCATCATTCATACCACAGAGGGGGGCCTTCCTCCTTCAGAAGTATGTTTCAACACCACACTCCTTGTAGAACACCTAGGTCCAGCAATGGTGAACCAGTATTAGTCTCCAACTTCAGCAAGAAATGGCAAGGAGGATCCTCTTTTTCAGTTCTGGCCACGAAACTGTGGAGCACCCTACCAAAACCTCTCTGCCTGGAAAAGAATCACCTGATCTACATGAAACAGCCCAAGACTTGGCTTCTCAACCAACCACTTTCAAAGAAAAGAAAAATAATAGCAACTGTATAAAAACTGTGGGCTAATTTATGACAAGCATTTTTCGAAACTCTTGGCACAACCATCTGCGGGAAACCAAGCTGATTTATGAAACCTCTCCTGTGTGGCAATGGTCCGTTCCTTTAATCTGAGGGAAATCTACCACCAAGAGTCAGTAAGTAACAACACCTTCCCCCACTTAACACGCCCTCATCCCTCAACTAATTCCTCACTACTAAAATCTTGCATCCTTACATCCCCCATGCTCCTTCAGATGACTTCCTAGTTCTAATGTACTTTATTTTTTGTATTTTATTTGTATTTTATAGTGCTTTACGCTAAAGCGATTGAAACAACATTAAAATGGAACAATAAATGTCAGCATGAAAGAAAAAAAAGAAAAAACCTAGGAAGACAGAAGGTGTTCTTTGAGATGAGATTGAAACAGAGAGTAGGAAGGAAGAGAGTGATGAGCCAATGGTAGCGCATTCCAGTGGAGGGGGGCTAGAAGATTATAGAATCGAAAGCGGGACTGAGCACAGGGAGGACGAGGAACAGTGAGAAGAAAAAGAGATTGACAGCGAAGAGGAGAATAGAACGATTCTAGTGAGGAGAGATAGGGAAGGGAACGGTTATAGAAGGATTTAAAGACGGGCCTCATTACGACCCAGGCGGTAAGTTACCGCCTGGGCCGTGACTTTACCACCATGGCGTAAACTACGTTTACGCCATGGTGGTTGGCGGACTTACCGCCCCATTCCGACCTTGGCGGGGCGGTAAGTCCCCAATCCCCATTTACCCTTCCCCATTCCCATTTTTGCCCCATAGGGTATAATGGGAGTGGGGAAGGCGTTAATTACGCCACCGTAAATTACGGTGGCGTAATTAACTCCATGGTCCCTTAGCGCCATGGATTTTAACACCTGCTAAAAGCAGGTGTTAAAAGCGCCATGGCGCTAAGGGACCTCGTACTCAGGCGGTAAGGGTCGGCGCTGTTAACGCTGCCGTTAACCCCTTACCGCCTGGGTCGTAATGCTCCGTAAATTGAACTTGTGCCTAGAATGAAAAGAAAGACAGCACAGGGAGGAAAGAGAAGGAGTGATAGAGTTGCGTGCGGGCAAGGAAAATAAGAGACATATTTAGATCTTATCCATCTTCTATCAAAAACCATACTGTTAAGTTTTGAACTCAGCAAACCAAGGGCCGCTCATATAGCCAACCTGCCATGTCGGTACCAATCAGAAACAACACATAGACTTCCATATTGACACACGGGTAATGGGTACTTGCTAATTGCATCCCTAAACACCAAAGGTTTCTGATTCTGCCTTCACGCTATCCAACTAACACACCCTGCCCTCCTTTCTTACAGAACCATGCGCAACAAGGCCAACATTATTGGCAGAAAGGTGCTGTATAACACCACTTTACATTACATAGAGTAGAGATCAGAAATGTGCAGATGGGTTGGTGAGGTGCTGGCATATTTTTGTCATTTTAAGGAGGTTGAGCCTCAATACAGTGGCAGTGGTCCTTATGAACTGGGAGAGTTGCAGGTTGCTCTCAAAGAAAACACCCCAGGTTGTGAGCCCTGGGTGAAGGGGTGATGTGGCCTGGGGAAAGTTGATAGGAGAAGAGAAAGTAAGATTGGAGTTGAAGGCAAGGATATAGAGGGCTTCTATTTTGGGGGAGTTAGCCATAAGTCAGCATAGAGCCATCCATTGGTGGATGGTGGCTGTACAGTTGGTTGACAGTTCAGAAATAGCAAGGGGTGGACAGGGAAGAGGAGAAGATCTGGGCATTGTCAGCAAGAGGTGATAGTGAAAGCTAGAGGAAGAAATGAGTTTACCCTAGGAGGAGGTATACGTGGTGTCGAGGAGTGGTTTTAGGAATGATCCTTGTGGAATGATGACAGGTAAAGGCATGGGGGAGGAGGTGCTAGAGTTCCATGAATGGAGAAGGAGTGATAAGAGGGATAGAACACATTTGAATTGAGTGTTTGTGAAACCAAGGGAGTTAAAAGGACGAGGGAAGGATGGGTAACAGTCCGGTCAGTTTTTTTTTTATTTTTTACAACTTTATTTAACATTGCACACAGATTAAGCAGATACATTTGCGACATTCAATTTCAGTGAGCATATAACATATATAGGTTAGTTTTACGTTGCATTTGAGTCATCAAGGGCAGATAAATCCACCAGGTATTGCTTGTACCGTGCCCACATATTCCTGGGTTTATAGGGGGCCATCACTGAGTCTATGTACAATTCTTCGGTGTCGCTAGCCCACAGCATGTCACTGTTCCATTAATCTATTGTTGGAGGTCGAGCATTCTTCCACCTCATCAATATGACCCTTTTTGCCAACAGCAGACTTAAATTGAGCAATTTTTGCCAAGCTGGGTTAATTTTCCCAATCGCACCTAGTATACACAACTGCGGCGTCCATTCGACCGGTTGGTCTGCCATCTTATCTAGAGCTCCACAGACCCCAGCCCAATATTGTCTCAGTTCTACACAGTCCCACAACGTGTGGTATATATTAGCGTTTTCAGAATTGCATCTTGGGCAGTTGCCAGAGAGAGCAGGGTATAGTCATTTGAGTTTCACCGGCGTGTAGTGGGTTCTACGGATAATTTTATTGTGGATCCGTTTGAATCTAGAGTTGCATGATATCAGCTTGGTCAGTGCACAAATCTGGGACCAATCCTGGTCTTCTATTGGTTGGTCCAGATCCCGCTCCCAACCGGCCTTTGCCACGTGGGGTGCCTTCGGGCGTGTTTGCATTATGGCTTTGTAGAGAGCGGAGGCCGTGACTTTCTGAGTCCCCCCCGTGAATATGTAACCTAGTCCCATGTTTATTTCGGGTTCATTCGGGAATGATGGGTAAATCCGTTGTGTGATCGCTGCAACCTTATCAAACTGCTGTCTGTGCGTGTTTGTATTTCCTACCGTGTCTTTAATCTCTTCCCACTTCAGAAAGCATTTATCCCGGAACAGCTGTCCCCATTGTGTGATGCCCATGGCACTCCAGTGCATTGCCACTGCACTGTCTACGGGGAAGGGTGTGTGGGGGTCGCCCCATATTGGCATGCTCGGGTGGTATAGCTTGCTGGCTCGAAATATATCAGCTATTTTGGCCCATGCAGTGATTGTGACATTGGATGGGTGTATCGTTTAGGTGTGGGCCTAGTGATTCTCTGTAGAGCCAGTATCGCCTCCTGTTCTCTCGTGGGAGGGGGTGGGGGGCCAGGGTTGAGGAAGCATGTAGCCCAGCCGGCAGCATATTGCGCCTGCGCTGCCAGGTAATACAGTTCCATGTCGGGGGCCATTAGGCCGCCTCTAGGATATGTGTCAGTTAGCACCCTCCAGCTCAGTCTCGAGTGGCCTCCCCATACAAACGCTATGCATGCACTGTTGATTCTGGAGAATATTGCGTGACCCGGCCACACCGGTACTGTACTGAAAAGATAGAAAAGCTTAGGCAAAATGATCATTTTAATTAATGCTATCCTCCCCATCATTTATATGGGCAGGATATTCCAGCGCTTCATTTTGGTGCAAAGTGCATCTGCCAATGAACTGTAATTCAGTGTTCGGGACAGCTGAGCGGATCTAGCAACAGCAGCACCAAGGTAAACAATGTGTACTGGGCTCCATATGAGACCGTGTAGGTTTTGGGGCTGCGTGGTGGCGTCTGTGAGCGGGAATATCTCCGACTTATTGGGATTCAGGTGTAGACCTGAATATTCGCCGAACTTTTTCACTACAGCCAGCACCTTGCCCAATGTGCGGTCTGGGTTCTTCAGATATAACAAAATATCATCCGCATATAGCATTATAATATGCGGTTTACCTTCAAGCCATATCCCGAATGTACTATAACGGGATCTGAGTATGTCCGCAAGGGGTTCTATAACTAGGGCGAAGAGTAGCGGGGAGAGTGGGCTGCGCTGTCTGGTACGCCCCAGTAGTTCTAGTATGTCTGTGAGGGACCCATTAATTCTAATCTTAGCATGTGGCCGTGTGTATAGGATTTGTATCCACTTTATGAAGTTTGGGCCAAATCCGTAGTTCTGTAGCACCCTGAATAGGAAAGGCCATGAGACAGTGTCGAATGCTTTCCGCATGTCTAGGGAGACTGCTATTCCTTGGCTCTCTGGGGGTATTGTGGCAATGATTTGGTGACATCGCCTTATATTTGTTGCCGTAGATCTGCCCAATATAAACCCAGCCTGGTCTTTGGGTATCATAAATGGCATCAGTGGTGTAAGCCTGGTTGCTATTATCTTGGCCAGGATCTTGGCATCCGTGTTTATTAAGAATAGAGGCCGGTATGACCCACATTCCCCAGGGGGCTTCCCTGATTTCAGCAGGAGTGTAATTATAGCTTCCCTGGTGGTTTCAGGGAGTTCACCTGTGTCTAGTGCCTCCATCCATACAGCGTGAAGCCTGGGAGCCAATTCACTACTGAACTCCTTATAGAACTCAGCACCCAGCCCGTCCGCGCCTGGTGCTTTCCCGTTAGGGAGTGCTTTTATTGCTTCAAGTATTTCGGGCTCGGTGATGGGTGCCTCCAGTGATTCCCTAGTGACATCTGCTGAAAGGGTTGTGGGTATCTGGGCGAGGTAGCTCTCTATCTCAGCATCTGTTACGGCGCATTGCAGGGAGTATAGGTCTTTATAGTAAGCATAGAAGGTCTCCTTCAGTTTGTCCTGATCTGTGGACATCGTGCCGTCAGGCATCTGTATGCAGGGTATAGTTGTGGGACCATTCTCTACACTTACCGCTCTTGCTAATAACTTCCCCAGGCGTTCCCCTCCCCATATCTACGAGCTGCAGCTGGTCGATCGAAGTATCTGACCCTTGATCCGCAGTCTCAGTGTATTCGTCTAGTTTGGTCTTTAATTCAGAGCTGAGCTGGGGTGACGGGGAGGATGCGTAATGGGATTGCAGGGACGTTATTTGTGTTTCTAGTCTAGTTAACCTATTCCTAGTGTCTTTGAGGATTCCGCCCTCTACGGATATTGAGTGACCTCTGACGCAGACTTTAAATGACTGCCATAGTATAGACTGGGTAGAGACCGAGTGTTCATTGTTATCGAAGTAGTCCTGTATATATTGTTTCATCGAGTTAGTATAAACCAGGTCTTTCAAGGCCGCAGGTTTAAATCTCCAAAGCGGCCTGGTGTTGATCTTAACAGGGATTCATAGTGTCAGTTGTATCGGCGAGTGGTCTGAGTATGTTCTTGGATGTATATGGGAGTCTGTGACCCATGCCATGCTGTCTCCGTCTATTAGCCATAAATCTATTTTAGAGTGCATGTCATGGACTGTGGAGTAGTAGGTGTATTCCCTACTGGTAGGATTCAACGTCCTCCAGGCGTCTTTCAGTTGTAGATCTGCCATATGTAGGTGTATTGCCTGTGCTGCTTTAGTCAGTGTTCTAGTTTGTGTAGATGTGCGATCAAGATGTACATCTAGAATTGTGTTGAAGTCCCTACCACATAATACCCGGGCTGTTGGGTATCTTGCTAATTTTTCAAACACTGAGGCATAGAAATCTGGTTGGTCAATATTCGGACCATACAAGTTCAGAAAGACAAATTCTTTATCATAGAGATTGCCATGAAGCAAAACATATCTCCCCTCTGGGTCACACTCAACATTAATACATTCAAAGGACAACGTTTTATGTATCAGAATTGTTACCCCTCTCGCCCGGCTGGAGTATGTCGTGAAATACTGATGTGAGCCCCAGCTGGGCATCAACTGCTCACCTTGTCGAGGTCCAGAATGTGTTTCCTGTAAGAAGACTATCCTGGCAGCTTGCCTATTGAGGTAGGCCAGGATCTTCCTCTTCTTGATCCTAGATCCCAGACCCCTTACATTCCATCTGAGCACATTAATATTGTCTTTGTCTAATTTAGCCATTGTCAATGGGGCGATCGCTGCCATGTAGTCCCCTATAATCTGCCATTGTGTGCTTAAATGTCGTTGTGCCTGATATCTGTGTGCTTTTTGCTTTACCAACCATCCTATGATAACAAAACCCCGAAACTCCTGTGTAAAACCCTCCCCCTCCCTCACAGTTCCCCTAACTTTAACTGTGCTGTTAGATATCCATCCCTCCCCTCCCAACAACATCTCGAGCACCTGCTACAGGGGGGGCTGCAGCGTCTCCAGTGCCCAAGCCAGCTTTACTTATAGGTATCGGGTCCGGTTCACGCATGTTGCTCTCGCACATCCTAACGACTTTTGGGACGGTGTTTCCACTGCGGATTGAACATGTACATTCTCCTTTAACATCCCCGATGTGGGCCTCCAGGGTGGAAGCCTCTGGCATTGCTGTTCCTTCTCACTTCGGGAACGTGGTGGTAATGTTTAGGCCTCAGCCTTGTTTAGATCGCCCACACTTTAGGTCGGCCCATTGTTTGGGGGAATATGCGTTTCTATGAAGTTCGCCGCTTCTTCGGGAAATGTGAAGAAATATTACTTGTTTTGGTGTTGGATTTTGAGCCTGGCGGGGTAGAGCATTGCATATTGCACTTGTCGTTTGCGTAGCACTTTTTTGACTTCTGTGAATAGTTTCCTTTCCTGTTGGACCGCCAGGGTGAAATCTGGAAAGATGTGAATAACATTTGCCTCCCATTTGAGCTCCTGCTTTTCTCTGGCGGTTTTAAGGATCAAGTCTCTATCCCTGTAGTTTATCATGTGTGCTATGATGGGCCTGGGGTATGCCCCGGGTTTTGGCTTCGGAGCCAGTGATCTGTGTGCCCTCTCAACCATGAACATCGGCGACCATCCGGGGTCACCCAATAGTGTACGTAGGAGGTCTTCTACCGCCTTCTCCATTGATCCTTTTATGGCCCCCTCCGGAACGCCAATAATGCGGATGTTGTTTCTCCGGGATCTTGCCTCCAATTCTTCACATTTGGATTTCACTGTGCCAAGTTCGATTGCCATCGTGGATACCGTGCTCTTCAGGGTCTCTAAAGCGTCCTCAGTGCCAGATATCCTGGATTCCGCCTCAGTCATGCGAGTGGCTGTCTTGTCGAGTTGTGTTTTTATATTGGCGACACTTGCCATGATCCCATCCAACTTGTCTGTGAGTGTAGCGAAGCCCTGCTGCATCGCCTGAAAAACGGCCTGGGGGTCCATCATTGTAGCCGGGGGTATCTGCTTCTCATGTACCGGCGTTTCCCGGTCCCTCTTGGGCTCTGTTTCCCTCTGCATCACAGTCGGGTATTTATCGATGGTTCCTCTGCCTTTCCTTGAGCCAAAGTTCTTGGGCATCGTCTCAGGTCTGGGAGATGTGGGTTATCCTAGTGCTCAAGGGTGCTCAAGGGGAGGGCCGTGATAGTTCTACCACATTTTACTCTACGCTATATCGTCTCGTCGCCCAAGGTGCCCCGGGCGTCGTGGCGGTGGAATCAGTGCCCAGCCGTTGCTTTAATAGTAGGCTCTGATGTTTCTTACAGCTCCGTCATATATGGTCAAGTGGAGCGCCAGTTTCGGCGCACGGGCGCCAACAGTTCCAGGGGTCAAGGTTTAAATGTGGCCTGCGTAGGTGATACAGAGAGGCCCTCCCGCGTCCCGCCGATAAGTGAAACACAAGGCTCTCATTAAGCTGAGTTTTTTACCGCCTGTCCCGCAGCCCCCGAGCTCGCAGGGGGCAGCGGAGTGGTTCGCTGGGTGTGCGGTGGGCGCAGATTTGAACGCTGGGAGTGGGAAGGGCCTACCTCTGCAAATGCGGTCCGATCCGGGACCAGGCCGCCACTCGTCCAGGTACCCAAAGCGACGAAGGGGGAGGGGGCCAGTGGGCGGCCCACGACACTCGGGGCATCCACAGCTCTCCCCTGCTGGATGGATGACAGGAGCGGCCCGATGCCACCGCACCCACCGCCTCGGGCGGGGCTCCTCTCCCCTCTCGCCGGCTGCCGATTCTCGGGCTGTCTGCTGACCATCCGGGTTCTTATCTCTGGAATCTCTGCACTGATCAGCTCGAAATTTCATGTGGGCAGTCTGATGATATTGTTACCCGTTCTCTGCAAACATCGCTGGTAACCGGAGTCTGCAAATTATCTTTTCTGGCTTTGCGGCCCTGGGTCCAGCTGGAGCTCACACGAGAGCTGCCATTTTCTCTCATGCGCAACAGTGGTGGTGGTAGTACGCGGTACAAATGTCATATAACATTAACATTAACATGCTATAATGTATGCTGTTGTGTCGCTCCCAATGAAACAACACAAGGCTGCCTGTTTTCATTAATGCAATAGTAAAGCAGTGCATGATGGTTTGCTTGTCCACATAGTCTCAGAAAATGCAGGAAATCTGAGCCTGTATTTTGAAATATGTTTGGAAAAAGCCCATGGTTTCCTCCACTCTGAATTAAGGGCCAAGGGCCAGTGGTCTGCTTAACATGCTACACAACCTTCAAACGTGTATACGTACTATTGTGAGGAGATAAACAAATGGGCACTTTTCATATACTACCAAACTACAAGTTTAGTGATGGGGTGGCCGGATGAACATACAGCTCCGAGCTGCCTATAATTTCGGCACCCCACCACCAAAGAATGCAATGATAACTGGCACTGGTATTATCGGTGCTGGTAATGCCAGCAATTCCACCTATTGGGTCCTATGGACTCCATGGAAAGGGGAATTTCATACATTTACCAGCACTTGGAATATGCCGGTAATTCCGGCATCACAAGTGCCAGTAACGGTATTAACGTTTTGATGGTATCCCACCAGATTTACCCACAGAATACCACCAACATTTTAATGAAGCCATGTACTTCAACAGCTTACCTGTGGAGGACGTGAATATTCATGTCCGTCACAAGACCTATCAATTGTGGGTGACGCAGTGTCCTAGGAGCACCCACTGTTATTGCAGGCCCACAACACTGCGTTTTATGCATCTACTGTTAAGCAGTTTCATTAATAGGAATCCTTGGACAGGTTTATTTATGGAGGTTGCTATGGGGCAAATGGACATAACCATTTCATTCTGAACCATTTAATTCTGATCAATGGACAATTAGGTAATTTACTTAATCATACAGGACTATATCTCTCTGTAATGACTGTTTTAAGTGATGTATTTCCCTGGGACACTGTTGGTGTTACTGACCATTGTTTACAGTGGCTGGGTGACTAGAGAGGGCAGTAAATACTGGTCTCTGTAATCAACAGGTGTGCTTCAGCAGCTTTCAGCAGAGCTGAGGAAGCCTACTCCGCCTATTGGGTTCACTTAACCTTAATAGTTCAAGTTTCCCACTATCTATGCAAGGTTTGCTGTCTCTTCTCAGGACCAGTCTTCCATGCTCAGGATTTCAGCTCAGCTCAGAATCTATCTCCCCTGGGTCTGGATACCGTACTCAAATGTGCTGTCTCTAAATCTAATGACTATAGCCTTAAATTGCAACAATATTCTTCTGCTATTTTCCCAGGTACGAGCTCAGAAAACCCAATCGGTCAGCTAAATATTATAATTATGATTTGTCGTTGTACAGTGTAGTCCTGAAAATAATCCTCACCAACCTCTAACCACCAATAATTGGCTGGGGGAGTCAAAACTTTAGACAGTTGCTAGTCTTCTCTCAAATTCTATGGGGAGGTGTACCATGTTAGAATTATGAACTTCCATCTACCGCAGCCCCTTTGGAGACATATTAAGTTAGATTAAATATAACATATATGTATTTGTCATTTTATGCGTATTTGTAGCATGCTACCCATACAAAGTAAGGCTTCTATTGTTTGAACTGTTTGAGCTTTGCCAATTGAAACAAAAGGGGTGGCGTCCTACCACACACAATCAAGTATTTACTAATATTTGTGTAAATAACACTCATTCTTTCATGTTGAGAACTTCACAGGAAAAACTCTGTGTTTCCTATTATCAACTTGAAATATAGAGGAGCAAAATACTAATTGAGTTCACACAGCTTTTATTATTTAGCTAGTGAATCTGTTTTTTCTTTTTCTTTTTCAAAACATTTTAGTTTTTTTGTGGGGAGTATTTTTATATTATACTCTTTTTTTCTCATACTTTAACTGTGCATACAGTGGTACACAAATATATGCAAAACAAAATGTACAAATAATAACATAAAGTAACACAAATCTTGAAAACCGCTGTGTATTTTAACAAGAAACATACAAATCATTATATCCAGAGCATACAAGTTCAAGACTTTGTTAGTTTCTAAAGGTGCTGGATGTTATGCTCTTTCTTATTGACCTCTATATGATCAAGATTGCCAGGCGGGAGGGTGAGCTAGTCATCGGTCTACGTCTAGAGCTGAATCAACAACAATTGATATTATAGGGGGACTGCTATAACACTCTAGGGGAGAAGGCTAATTGACCAGCGTCAATTAGCCTTCTTCTTGGGCCAAGACAGGGTCTCCCTAAAGAGGGAACATGCAAAGGAACTCAATTAGTCAGGGGCTCTTCCAAAGTGCAACTGTTTGTCAATATAAAAACATGAATCAACATACAAAAGTTAAAACCGTAGGCTGAGAATTAAGAGTAGTGATCTCTTTCTCAGAAGCACGACAGCAAAAAACTGACCTTGGCTGTATCGCTCTATGGGACTCTCTCTGAAGGAAGAGGCTGTGAGTCTCTAGGTATGTCTTCCTCGGGGCTCCCGGTATAGGATACTAACATGGAATACTGTGTGGAAGAAGAGTGAGCATTAACAACTGTCCAATGACACTCAAAAATACAATTTTACCGAGTAGGCTTGTTTAGGCAGTTCAAACTGTGTCAGTTAACATAAGAGAACCCTTTAGCTGGTCTTCTTATGTATATTGGTTCACATAAGTAGGAGGAACTGAAGCGTAGACCTCTATTATTCAGGGTCATCATATATGGCAGTTCCATGCGGAGGGAATTAGATAGCCATATTGTTGCTAGAGTTCTGGTAACCGGCCATGTTCTCGTGTAATGCGGGATATAACTTTTAAAGTCGTGAGATATGTAATGTTTGGAAAGTGTATAAAAGAATACAAATCCTACCGAATACGGAGCCCATCCCAAATATCTCTGTGCAGTGTTAGTTTACAGCGTCTTGTGATTTCTTCTGTCTGCAACGCTGTCTGCCGGCTTGAAAAGTCTGAGCTGTTTATTTTATCATAGTGCGCATGCGTTGGGCATCAGTGTCTCCTCGCATCGCGCATTCGTCTTGGTTTTGGCGCTCGGTTGCCTATGGTGACCAACGTCCTGTCTGATGCAAAAGAGGTTAGTTTGTATTAAGGCCGCATTGGGGACCTGGGTATATGCCTGTGGAGAATGTTAGTTGGCCGCAAAGGGCAGCCATGTTAACGTAATTGTGCACTCTCTTTTCTGAAACCTGTGAAGGTTTAAAGGGTGTCCAGTCAAAGGATCAAATACAAAAGGTTCGAATGCAAAAGGTGAGAGTCAATAGGATCGAAAACAAAAGGTTCGAATTTTTTATTATAAATTATATATATTTTTTGGGGTTTCCGTTTAGGTAAAAAGTGTTTTTTACCACAAAAATTGGGGTTGAGGGGGGATCCCCCCCCCCCAAAAAAAATGTTAAAAAAAATTACAAAAAAAATGAAGGTTTAAACCTGTGAAGGTTTAAAGCGCTAGCCTGTCAGGTCGAAAAAAGCTTTGCCAATGACATGTGATATTTCTCACTTTGTGGAATGCTACTGATCAAGAAATAACCCTTTTTTCTTATTTTTCAAAATCCTTTCCCAAAAGCACTTAAAATAATTTGTGTTAAGGTAGGTGAGCATGCTGAGCTAGAAAATAAAATCCATATATGTTTGGCATTTACGAGATGAAATGACACTTCCTTCAGTATTAGCATATCGTCCATGCTTTCCCAGCAGCAAGATAAGCCAGCAAACCAGAATGTAGTACTGCCAACAGTGTTAAGCTTCGGGCACACTCCCTGGGATGATAGTGATTACTCAATTTTGGCAAGACCATTTCAAATCAGTCTGCACTTTACTACCAGAGCCAGGAAAGAAAAAACATATGGTTTGTAATCGTGTGGATGCCAGGTAGCAAATAAACCTTATAATTCTGTTTATAATGGCCACATTCAGTTTCATGCATATATTTATTAGCAAAGACCCATCTGGTTAGTTATTCTTTTTTTTACAATTAAGGCCAACATATGCATACATTAAATTTGGAAAAGAACAGGAATACTGGAGAACACTGGATTCTGCTTGCCCATAAAATATGTTTAATAGTTCCTGAGAATGAATGTCCCTTCATATGATATGATATGAAATGATGTGGCATTTATAATGCGCCTGTACACAAGTGTTTCTAGGCAAGACAAGACAAGGCAGTGGAAACAAGGGCGGACAAAATGACGATCTTACTAGGCCTTGTGTCATTCAGATTGTGCAAGTGCGGGAAGAGGGAAGGGGAGAAGTTCCAGGGGGGAGTGGAAGGGGGAAGTGCAGTTAACTCACAAGTGCAGCCAGCGGGTGGCTCACAAGTGCAGAAAGAAGGGACTTCTGGGTTGCAGATACAGACCCTTAAGTGATGGGGAGCCCAGGGGCAGTGCAAGGGCAACTGGACATGCAGGTGACTGGGCCCGAGTTCAGAGGGTGGCCAGGTGACCAGTGCGCGCAGCAGTCAGGTGCATCAGCAGGGTAGAGGCAGGGAGAAAGCTGAAGCAAAAAGAAAGGTCTTGAGTTGCTTCTGGAACCGTAGGTAGTTCTGCTCAAGTTTGATAGAGGCAGGGAGGCTGTTCCAGAGTGAGGTCCCAGCCGAGGAGATAGATCTGCCCCCAATTCTTTTCTTGGAGAAGCCTCTCACCCTCAGAGAGTTGAAGGTGGATGACCGGGAAGCTCGAGAAGGAAGATGTTTTGGAAGAGCGGTCCCAGGCCCCAGAAAGCCATGAGGACAATGCATAGGGTCTAGAAGTTGCTCCTTTCATCCACGGGGAGCCAGTGAAGAGGTTTCAGAGCTGGAGAGATTTGATCCCTGGGCTTGAGGCCAAGGACAAGTCTTGCAGTCCTGTTCTGGATAAGTTGTAAAGGTCGAAGAGTAGAGGCAGGGAGATTTAGAAAGCGGCTGTTGCAATAGTCCACCCTAGACAGTGAGCTTCTGGGGGAAAGTGAGAAAAGGAAGAATACCTCTGCGGAGGTGCAGCTGATAGCTTGACTTTTTAGAGACATCAGAGGAGAGAAGGAGAGGGTGGAGTCGAAGATGACACCAAGGTTCTTAGCCTCACAGGAAGGGGCAGGAAGAGGGCCCATAATATCACATTTTCTTTTAAAGTACCTTTTTTCAATTTTTTATAGAAACTGCTTTGTTCAAGGATTTCTGAGAGTGACTTATGTGCTGGAAGTTTTAATCTCGCTCTCGCTTGGGAACACTAGATACTGTTAATACAGACATCTATGTATTGTGATGTGCTTCCATGTAAGCAATTTGGATGTAAACAATCTGAACATTTTGGTAATATGTAAGTGTCTGGGTTTGCCTGGGGACTCGCTGAGAAAGGTTGTGACCTAGCAGTTCAGGTTGGGTGGACCCTTTTATGGTGGGGCCAAGCCTGATTTGCAGATAGTCTTTGCCCTTCTGTAATGGCTTGGCAGGATGAATAATTGTAGTCTGGGAGGTTTCTCAGAGCAATGCTCATGGTTATGGTTGATTCGAAACCTTCCAGTCATCGCCATTCAGTGCTGAATATGTTTGTGTACCCCATCATTGCAATGAACATTCACAGCACATCTTGTCCCCTGAAAGATAAAGATGATTTTTAAAACCAAGCAGTAACAATACTGTGGAAGTGCGGAAGTGCAGTTAGGCAGCACATACTGCACACATCGCAGAGCGGCTGCTGTTTCTCTGTGCTGGTGGGACACGCTTTTCATGTCCTTATCGTCTGCAAACGGTCTTGCGTTAAGGACTACTGGAAGTCCTTTGTTTGTTCTTACTGTGTGGCAACGAGCGCATGAAGATGAAGGGGAAAGATTTTAAACACTATGAGCGTGCAAATCGCTTAAAGTACAGAAGTTTAGTTAGGCACTGCATACTGCACACATCACAGAGCGGCTGGTGTTGTTCTGTGCTCGGGGAACACAATTTTGCTGTCCCGATCATCGGTGAGCGGTCTTGCGTTATGGACTACTGGAAGTCCTTTGTTTGTTCCTATTGCACGGTGACGAGTGCAGGAAGAGGAAGGGGAAAGCATTTAAACCCCTTGAGCGCACAAGGTGTGAAAGTGCAATTAGGCAGTTAAGCTAGTAAGCCTAACTGCACAGCAGATAAACTTTGCGCTGCTGCTCTCCGGACCAATTGTTAGTGACTTTTGCCTAATTTTAAGGCCCAACCAGTGTCATGTGGTGCTCCTCTGTTGTACAATTGTGTAACTGGTACCGCAGTACGTTATATGCAGGTGAATAAATCATTAAAGAAATTGCAAGGAATGTGTCAAAGGTACCCTCTTAGAAGCACATAACCTACGCCTCTAGATCAAGAAGTTAAAAGTAACCTAGAGGCTGGGGGATAATCTCCAAAGAAGGCGACCACAGGTCCAGTGAAATCTTACAGTGAGGCTGTGCTATCTATACCGAACGACATGCTTTTGGGGGAGCAATGGAGGTGAACATGGGTGAGGAAGCCCCTGTGCAGTCCTTTAATTGCATTACAGGTCAGGTGAATACTTTGTTCATCATGGCCTGTCTAAGTCTAGAAGGCGAGATACAGGCACTGGAGGTACCATATGCTGGTTTGATTGGGTCCCCAAATTTGTTGTTCCAATTCCCTACTATAATTGAGGAGGAGCAGCTCTGCTTGGTAAGGAGCACGAGCCAGAGATCTCATCCGTGAGCCATAGATCTTTCAAGGGGAAGATCCTTACCATCCTGATGCCTCACTGATGGGAGGTAGTTCCCGTGCTGCATTGAATTTAGTCCTACAAGCCCTTGTCCGGTTACATGATAATATAAGTCCGGAGATTAGATCCCACTCGAGCTCTTTGGTGGAGTTAAAAGAAATGGTACTGGCACTGGGGTCACTAACGTTGAACATTTATTCAGTGGCTTATATTAATAAGGAGAGGAGGGCCAACCCGATATGTGGAAAGTCTCCTGGGGAAGGATTGGGGGGGCTCTCCCTTTAATTCAATCCACACAGATCCAAGTAAGGTCAACCAACGTTCAACCTTCAGGAAAGTCCAAAAACATTTGAAGGGTAAGCAAGGGGGCTCTAGGAAATTTCTTAGAAACCTAGTTGGGGCTACACAAAGGAGGAAACAGCAAGAATTGGATAGTAAAGAGGATAAAGGGAATGAAAATGAACCGATAATAATCCAAGTTACTCAACCGCAATTGGAGGTTCAGGAAGAACCGATAATAATCCAAGACACTCAACCGCAATTGGAGGCTCAGAAAGAATCCAATGTTTGTGAACAAGTTAAATTGAATGTACTTGTTGAGGTCCCTGACAGGACAAACAAGGAAAATAGGGGTTGGAGCGAAGAAATAGAAAAAAGCTAAGAGGCGGAAGGGAATACATCCGTATTTTCTCGCATGTAGGGAGGAGATATCTGAGAATGACTTACTTGCATTGGCTGATGTGTGCAATTTGAATGAGAGTATACCAATTATGAATGTTGAAATATATAATGCCTAAAAGCACATTGCCGATAATTAAGGGGAATTGGGATAATAATGTCTTGAGGATGAAGTATGAGGCTAAAGGTGAAAATGAGTAAGAAGAGGAGTTGGAAGTGCAAAGCAGAATGCTAATATAAATATGGATAAGCAAGGGACCAGGCATATGCCTCTTGTGTTGACGTTTGAATCTGTATTTGCCGAAGAAAAAGGGGTCCTGTTGAATAGATGCTGTATTTTAGGCCTGTTTTCAGTGATTCCTAAATTGTCATTGATTTCATCGGCAGACGTGAAATTTGTGGATCTATATGACAACAACCATTTAGGTAAATGTGAATTCCACTTTTACTGCCTGCTGATTTTTGAACTTGTTGAAGGAGCTCATATGAAAATAATGCAGGAAAGGTAAGAAACGTATAGGCCTACAAGGGATAAAGGATTGGTAACCAGGTTGGGAGAGGGGGCCGTATGGTAATGTTAGAATCTAATGTAAAGGGGATGTGAAGGGAAGGAGGCAGGTTCATGCGGTCATTATAGCTTTTTAAATGATAAAATAAAATAGACCTGGTTATGTACGATGCCAGTTACAGATGGCTTTATTGTGAATGTAAGAAAAGCAAAGAAGCGAAGTAGGAGAAGACCCTTTGGAGACCTGCTAACCCAATTAGAAATTCCTATGCTAGGGAAATTACTATGGTAAAAACGAGTCTGGAGGCTCTCCTGGTCATATCAGTAGTTTTTTAGAAATGGGAAAGTAGCATGGAATCTGTTATTAATAAATGTCTATTTTAATCCAGTGAGAATGAAGATGTATGTTATTGTGGAGCAACTGGAAGAAGGTGTTTGTCCAAGGGATGTATAACAATCAAAACCCATTTGTAATTATTGGTGGAGACTTCAATTTTACCTGTCCAAACATAAATCAGCCGTTTGAGGAATTTGAAGAGGTCGTGAGGATGAAAACGCAGCTATGCAAGGGGTTGTCTCTACCAAATTGGTCGAACAGGGTGTTATGGTCAAGATATATGGCAAGATGGGGGTTTCGGCAAAAGAATGGTGGTTTTCCAAATTATATCAAAATGCAGTATACATGGTCGGACCCGCTTTCTTGATCTATAATTGATTACATAGTTTTTGGCGAATTTTGCAAAGGAAGTTATTCTGGGATTTGAGGTAGAGAGAACTATATTGAGTGACCACTGTTTTTTTAAACTGTCAGTTAGAGGCCTGGAAGGGTCTCTGACTTATGGTAAGCTAATTTGTGTGAATGTGGTGTCAGATTCTGCTGGTAATAGGTTAAGCCAACTTTGTGGGAATGTGGGCAGAATAAATAGAATAAACACACACAGTTGGAATAAGTGTTCCTGTGAGGAAAAGATTGAGGCTTGTGGTGCCGATTAATTTTCTTATACATTAAACAGGGAGTTTGCCACATTAGTCAAATGGAGACAGAAACCATTTAATAAGAATCCAGAAAGGGCATTTGACCAGATAATCAATGAAAGGAAAAGGTCAATGTGAGCACAGATTCGGGGGGTGAAAGAAGTAATTAAGATACGATGGAAGCATAAGGATTGGTTGAAGTTTTATAGGCTGCATTCGGACATCCAAAAAAACAAGAGCTGATGAAAATCCTAGCATAGAAAGACGCTAGGGGCATATGGTGGAGACTGAATAATGGGAGAAAGATGCAAATTGTAGCACAGGCAAGCTGTGTCTCGGAATCTGCATGGGTATCCCACTTTGCTTTATTGCTAGGACAACAAAAAGGGGCATCAGTGAAAAAGGATGTTGGGCCTGTATGTGTTAAACTTTGATAAAGGAAGATGTTGTTTTTGCTACTAGTAAGTTGAAAAATTCAAGAGCATTCGGACCAGATGGGAGCCTAATACTCTTCTAAAAAATAATCTCTAAATTATAAACCCATCTTCCTCATCGACACTTCTTCAAAAGTCCTAGCAGGATCGCTTATGAAAGATCTGACGAGGTGGGCAGTATTGGAAAATAGGTTTCATGTGTTGCAAACCGGTTTTACGAAAGCAATTGGACAGCAGTGAGTGGGATGGTTCTTTCAGCATGTTTATCAATGGCTGTTATGGGTACTGGGCGGGCCCTGTTTTTGGCAAGCCTGGATTTATCTTCTGCTTTTGATAATGTAGATAGAAATAAGCTTTGGCGAAAACTGAGATTGCAGGGATCGATCTAGTCTTGCTGGACATTCTGCTTCTCATTGACACCATTAATGATGTGAAGGTGCAGCTAAACTCTGAGGGAAAATTTACAAAGCTAGTGCAGGCTGGGAAGGGTTTGCGATAGGGTTGTGTCTTGTGCCCACCCTTTTCAACCTGTACTTATCTGACTTGTCGATACAAAGTGAGAATTGGGGGGTAGATTTGCAGAAATTGAGTGATTTGAGGATAGGCTGTATGGCCTATGCAGATATACTCATTGATCTAACTCAATTAGGCTTGCAACGTGCTTTAGAGTGGGTAGCAGGGTTCTTGAGTGCAAATAGTGCGATCGTTAAATAAAGAAATTGAGAGTTCTGCCTCGGAATATTAAAAAGAAGGGAAAAATGTGTGGGCATTGATAATTATAGAATTGACATAAAAGATAATTTTGTATATTTGGGCTACATATTTGCGAACAGGATAAAATTGGTGAAAGAGAAAGCGATGAGGAAAGTATTGGCTCTTATCTCAGTAACAAAGGTAATCAGACATAATGCTGTGCTTTCACAATGTGTCCCTTGGTAGAGTTTTATCATGCAAAGGTGACACCTTCAGTTTTATATGGGCTGGAGCTCTTATAAGAACAAGGAAATGGTTGGATATTCTGGAGGGAAAGATCTGGAGAGCTTGTTGGAACTTCTAGTTTCGGTCCCTAGTAGTATCCCTATTGGTATCATAAGATTAGAATTTGGTCTACAATCATGGTGGTTTTAGCAAGGAAAATAGGAGCATATCTAAAGATCAAGAAGGGAGTGGGACCTCAGATCTTTTTTAAACTCGGGAGACAGCTAGATTGAAATCTAATGACTTTTTAACCAAATTCAATGATGCATGTGAGGGTTATATGTGTGAGATGGGGATTACCCTAGACACCTCAAAATGTGTAATAAAGAAACTAATAAGAACGAAGATGGTAATAATTTGCTAAGGCTGAAGTTGTTTAAGAATGTGACATATTGGTACACCAATGTCAAGGATATGCTCGCATATATTAAGAAGTTCCCCTCAACATGTACGGACCTGGTATATGAAAAACAAAGAAGAGTCAAAAGGCTACCCCTCTCTTAAAAACACAGGAGGTGCAGACCAGTTACAGAAGGCTAGATTAACGTATATACTAACCGATAGATCACATGGCTAAACAAGGGAATTTGTACAAGTAAAACAAAGTTTATTCATAATAAAGATTCATATTTAAAAAGCCAACATGCTAACGTATTGTTAATGGTCTAGCTGTACATGCAATTTTACCTTTGCTGTTACTAACCCACACAACGTACAGAAGTGATTGGGTTTCAACTTTGTGCAAGACCAATGGTCTAGTCCCTGTTGGGTTTTTAAACATGAATCTTTATTATGAATAAACTGTTTTACTTGTACAAATTACCTTTTTAAGCCATGTGATCTATCGGTTAGTATATAAGTTAACCTAACCTTCTGTAGCTGGTCTGCACCTCCTGTGCGTCTAAGAGAGGGGTAGCCTTTTGACTCTGCACTTTGTTTTTCTATTACCTGTTCACCCTCTAGAGTCAGGCCCCCCGAAAACAAAAAAGAGGGTTTCATCGCCCTACCCCATATATATCGGACCCAGTATATGACATTTTGTTTATTTATTTTATTTATTTATTGGATATTTTAAAGGCGTATATACAACAAATGGTGTTTCAAGGTGCTACAAGAGAAAAAGTGGGGGGGAGGACAAGGGAGAAAGATAACAATAACGGTCCTACTAGACCTTATGATATTCAGTTTGTGCAAGTGCATTAACAAGAAGTGCCGGTCTGTGTGAATGTGAAATGCTAGGGTGGAAAGGGAAGTGCAGGGTAAAGAGGAGAGAGTGCAAGTGAGAAGTGGGGGTGTGGAGGAGGGGGATAGTTGTTTACAGACCCTTGTGGTTATCGGTTATCGGTCCCAAGTTGGGCCTACATAGAGAAGAGTGTGTATGCAGGTTATGCGAGATGAAATGCCTAGAATCTCTCTACCACTTAGTTTTAGAATGTCCGGCAATAATGCAGCCGAGAATATTGTTTTTAGGTAAATTTGCGACTATCACAGAGGCTGTGATTATTCATGAATTAAACATGAAGTGGTTAATGAATGGTACCCAACTGTCATTGATTATTTCCTTGTAGCCTTTTTAAAGATGATCTTTGGGTAGTTGGAATCTTTGGGAAATGTTATTTAGATGGATTGTAGCTAAGGTGTGATATTTTTAGCAGCTTGTGAATTTAGGGTTTTAATCTGGATGTTGTTATGTGATAATTATTGTAACTTGTTTTTAACAATTTTTTTTTTTGTATGTTGAAAATGTTTTTTATATTAACTTTTGGTGAAATGTGAAATGTGATTGATGTTGAAATTGTAGGGAGAAATTGTGTAAGGTTTGTTTTAAACCATAGACGCAAATAAAAAATAATAAACACTTTTCATATTTGTTGCTGCTCTGTTTAAAAATGTCATTTGATTAATGTGCTATTTAGGGACTTTTGGGACCAAGAAGTACGCCAAGACCAAGTGCTCAAATGTCAACATTTGTATTAGGACTGTACACCAGGGTGGGACAATTTAAATATAAATAGAATCTTTCACAAAGAAATAACAAAACATAGGATGCCTTCTTCCCCAAATGTCTCTCACGGTGGCTTTACCAATGTCGGGGTGAGTGATCAGGCTTTTGAGTTTAACCTGTTATGGTTTCAGAGTCCCAGAAGAGTTCCCTCACTGCTCCCTGCAGGCTCCAGGAGGAACCTAACCCTTCTTCTGCTCCTTTGAACCATGGTGTGAGGATTCCGGGGTGCTGTACCCCAAGACTAAATCAGTCCTTGATGTTATGTAGGACCCTCTGGGTTCTCTTACAGAATCCCTACTAGCCTTCCCTCCTGACTCTGTTCGCCCAACCTCCTTTCTAAACTGTCACTAGCCTCTCTGACCCACGCTGTAACCTCCTCCCACCTATTAGACATGCTTAGGGACTGACATGACCATCTTGAACCCCCACCTCTAGATGACTATCCTGCTTCTGTCTTTTTGCCTTTCTTTTCAATACCTGAATAATGTCCCAATCTCTTTTCTCTAATGTTTTAATTTTTTCTCTTCCACTCCTCATCAGCCCCTGGCCAGTCATTTTCACTCTCCTCATCTGAAGATGTTTCATCTCCACTCTCCCCACTCGCACCTACCTCCTGCTGATCTTTCACTGTCTTCTTACTACCACCTTTGCCTATTGTCACCACCACTCTGGGTCTTACTTTCTCTCTCCAGCCTTCTAATGCTACTCTTTCCTTTAACTCCACTTCAGGTTTTATTTACTCCTTTCCTGTGCTTGTGTCTCCTCCTACAACTCCACTCCTGATTTAACTAACTCTCTATTCCCCTGTTCCTAGTACTATATTCCACTTCACTCCCGGTTTTACATCCTCCCTCCTTTCACCTGTTTCTACTAATACCTTCCATGCCACTCCTGGTTGTACTTCCTCCCTTCATTCCCCTGTTCCTACAGCTGCCTTCCACTCCTTGCCTGATTTTACTTCCGCCCTCTTTCCCTACTTTCTCTCCCCTTTTGTTCTCCCCACTTACTTGCCTTCTGTAGGGATCACCTACTCTCTCCTGCTGCCACTTCCCCAGGTCCCCTCTGTAGCACACCCCTGTCTCGAGCCTTCTCAAACATCTCTGCAGCACTTCTCCTCTCCAACGGTTTTCCATCTCCAGCCGTCTCCAAACAAGAGCTGCCTGCACCTGTCAGCTACCACACTGGATGGGGCTGCCTGCCTTATATAGATACATGGCCTCTTGTCCTGATTGGAACTGGGGCTGATGGACTGCAGCTGTGAGCCTAAAGTTGTTAGTGTTGGGATTGGCTAGGCTCTCTCACTTCCTGATGGGTTGAATGAGGCTAAAAAGGGCTCTGCTAAATGTGCAAGAGCGCTGGTGGCCATTTTGAAACTCTGTGTGCATGCAGAGGCTGAACATGCTGCTTGTGTGAATGATATCCAGCTGTCCTACTGTAGGGGAGCAAATTGTCCAGGGATGTCTAGGGTTTGCCAGGGTCTTCCTGCCCTTGAAGGCGTTTCCTATGGTCTTATTGGCCCTGAAGGGATGATTTCATATCCCTGCTCGATTCTGGGTTTTCTGGTTGGCAGCGAAGGCCATTGAGGGAAATGTAGTCCATTTGAGGGTGGTTTGCCTGTACAATTTTGGTGTTTGGGCCCACAACAGGTTTCTTGATGTCTCCCCTGCCTTAAGTGACCTGCCTGGCTATTTTGCCAGGTTTCTCATATCCACTGGCATCGGATATAGCTTCCTGAATCTGGTTGGGATTTTGTTTTGGTTCCTGAGGGGCATTATGTGAAATGTATTTTCGCTAACTGGTTTGGCTGTGCACCCAGCTCCCTGAGTTGCCTGGCTGATGGTCACCAGCTGAAGCCTGTACATTATAAAACTTTATGAAAATGATTTGCAGAACTCCCTCCAGGGTGGCAAAAGAACAATGAAGTTGGTAGAGTGGAATACGCAGAACTGAAGTAGCATGCCAGCATGAAGCAATGAAGAAAGTCTCTACCTCTCTGCCTGGCAGTGCTCTTTAGAACATTGGATTCTCTGTTGACATGCTGTTGACATGCAATATCAACAAGCGACTGCCTTGTATGCGTAATAGAAGCCTACATCTCTGATTGCCATTACAATCATATAAAGCACAGATAATGCTGCCTCTGCACTGCTGCACGCAGAGCACTTACACATTAAACTCTTGCATGGAATATACTGGTTCAAAGCTAACAGAGGCCAACTCTGCAGCATGTTGCACATTACAACTTCTCTCGTAACTGACTTGAATCTGTTTCCTAGTATTGTAACCTTTGAGCAATATGAACTAGGAATTTAGGAAGTGATGTGGCAAAACTGTCTGACCTGGCATGTCCTCTTGACACCTTCTAGACCCATGACTGAAAGTGAATCAGGAACAGGTTGGAAATAAATATGGTTCAAACCTATCACTACAGCATCACCTACTCAAATTTCAAGGAGCAGGTAGGGTGGGAGTCCAAGTGAAAGCCTACCTAATTTAAGTGAGAGATCCTCTGCAGAATAAATGTACTGGCTGGATGGATGTCTTTACTTCGCCTGCATTAACTGCACCATATATTCACTTGACACTTTCACTTCTCCATACCTGTAGTGCTCCTGTGTTTCCCTTCTAGCATTCACTTAATCATTACACAGAGAGACCCCCTCATACCCTCTCTTCTTTTCTAACCCATATTCTTCCCCCTTCCCACCACTTGACTCCAGCCCTAACCTTAAGCTAACCTTAACCACATCCATTGTCACCTTCACAATGTGAAGATGCAGACGAAGTAAAGGCATGAAGAATTAAATGTTTGACAGACTAAATGCATGGCAGAAAGAATGTAGAAGGTAAGTGCAGGAAAGGTTTTTGGGGAAAAGTAAAGGTAGACACCAAACTGGCTAAAAAAAACAATCACTTAGGCTGAAACATTGTTTCAGATATACAACACTGGCTTGGGAATGAGCCAACTTTTCAAGAGTATTCTTTGCAATCAAAAGGTTAGCTTCACACTTTAGTTCAAAGGGAAGTAACGGTTATGAATGATTCTGAAAAATAGGATCCCAATACGTCCATTTAATTGTGAATGAGACCTTCAAGCTGGTGCATGCATCTTGAGCATTCATTCAGGGACTTCCAAATAGGACTAAACCATTTGGGCACAAAGTAATGTTGTGCCCAATAATTTCATTGAAATCCTCCACGTGTACTTTTTGTGCCCAAACAGCCAAGGATGTTGGGCAAATGCAAGTTCAGGTTTAAATGTCCTTCCAACTGTAATAAAAAGAAATACCAAAGGAAAGATGCCTGCAATCCAAGTTAAACAACTAAATGGCTGTCAGTCAGAGAAAGTCTCATTACCTTCCTTCCATGGGGTTAGCTGGAAGTGTCATCCAATTGTCCAGCCCCCTCCATGACACAGCAATTCCCATGAATAGCCCTTTTTGAGGCAAAATACAAATGCTCTTTGCTCAAATGTTAGATGACACTACGTTTAATTACATTCTCAGTGGCAGATTAGGGCACAACTATTAATACCTTAATGCAATAGTAGCAGTTGGTGAGCAGGTGCAAGTGGATCTTGGTTATGTGACCTAAGCCCCACCCAACTGTCAATCACAGATAATCTTTTGGTACCTTCTTGTTTTTCTGCCCTTTTGCCCTACTAACACAGTTCACTGGCCTCTTTTCCTTTGCAGTTGGTGAGCAGGTGCGAGTGGATCTTGGTCACACAACCAAAGTCCCACCCATCTGTCAATCACTACTAATCTTTTGATGCCGTCTTCTTTTCCCTCTCTTTTTCTCTGTTTAAGCAACTCTCCAGCTTGTTTTCCTTTGCAGTTGGTTGGTGAGCAGGTGAAAGTAGATCTTGGTCACATGACCTACACCCACCCCCTGCTAATCCTTTGATGCGATTTGGTTTTGCTGCCCTTTTTCTCTACTTTGCAGTTGGTGAGCAGGTGCACGTGGATCTTGTTCACGTGACCTAAGCTCCACCTACCTGTCAATCACTGCGAATATTTTAGTGCCTTCTTTTTTTTTACTATTCTTTGTCTCTACGTAAGCAGCCCCCTGTCCTCTTTTCCTTTGCAGTTCGTGAGTCATGGAAGTTGATCTTTGTCACGTAACTTAAGCCCCACCCACCTGCTTAGCCCTGCCCCTTCCTTTCCTTTCTTAACTCTTTGATCAAGGGTGTCTCTCACCCGGGTGTTTGAAGTGAAGGGCAGGCGGAGAAAAGTGAAATTCCTGTTTGTACATGTTCGGACCAGAACTCCTGCTTCTCTAACAGGGAAGCTGCCTCGAATATGTGTTTCAACCCTCTCTCTCAATAGCCCATCCCTACCATCAGCACTCATCGCTAACACGCTGCTCACCAGCAACATCATGGACATCACATCACAGCAAACCACACCTGTGTCCCCAGAGACCCCATCAGCACTCCATCATCCACCACTACACGAAAACTGATGCTCACCAACAACCACTCAGCAAACAACCACACACAAGACATTGCCTTCCTCATCACCACACATGACTTGGATGCTATCTTCATTACTTAGACCTGGATGAAATCCACCTCCACCCACATCCTAGATGTCCTCATCCAAAATGGCTGTAGAATTCTACATTGAGACAGTATAAAGAAGATTGCCAGATGTCGCGCCATCATTCACAAGGCATCATGGCCATGAACCCAACTGAACGTCGCCACTATTGGCTCGTTTGAAGAGAAAACGTTCCTGCCACTTTCCACTATACCCAATGGATACAGTCACTTTTCACCTCTTCTAGAGAGACCACCCAAGCCAATACCCCCTTACCGAAGACTTCACACTGTTGCTCACCACCATTTCTCTCACACATTCCAACATCTTCCTGGGTGATTTCAGCATCCCTGGCAACCCAACAACCAAGTCAATGAAAGAAGACCTCCACTGCAAATTCAATGCTCTGAACCTCCTACACCACACAAAGGACACCACTCTCAAGAAAGGTAAAGTTCTCAACCTTATGTTCACTGCCCTGCCCACCCTCCATCACAGCTCTCCACCCCCATTTGACTGGTTGGACCATCTCGCAATTCTCTTTGACATTAGTCACAACGCCCCAGTCAAGCACACCCATCGGAAACCCAGCAAACAAACCTTCAGATTATTCAAGAACTTCCCAGTGGAGGCTCACACCTTGCGAAACACCTCCTCATATGAGCTGATCTACCTCTGATGAACCAGGATGGTAACGTAACTTGCTTCTCCAAGAACTCAACACCACCCTTACAACCAACTTCAAACGCCATGCCCCAGTGAAACAATGCACCCTCAAGCCTAAACCTTCTGCACTCTGGTACACTCCAGAACTCAACTTCAACAAACAAACCATCAGAAAACAAAAAAAGACTTACTGAAAATCCTGCAGCGCATCTGACCTCACCCTCCTCTAGTAACTCTATGTTACACACAGATGACTGATCACTACTGCCAAGGCCAAATACTACCAAAACAGTATAGCCAAGGTCAACAATGAAAGCAGAACACTCTTAAAAGCCATCAGGCACTGCATCAACCCTCTGCCCAACCACCCCTTACCACATTCCATCAAGAAACCCACCACCATCAACTCTGTCTTCATCAACAAGATTAGCACAATCCACCAACACATAGACACCAATGCCACAACTGACAGTACACTACACAACTTATCTCGCAAAACCACAATTACCTGGACAACTTTCAAGACATGCACTATGGAAGTCCTCACAACTACCCTAGCATCCCTCAAGGCCACATCATAGACAACCGACATCCTCCCTGCCTCTGTCTTCATGACCCGTCTGACTGAAACAGTCCTTCCGTAGCTGACAATCATTAACAACTCTCTAACTCAACGCTCCTTCCCCTTGACCCACAAGACCAGACAAATTCTCCAGCTTTCCCTAGAAACTAACACTGGACCTTGCCGACCTCTGCAACTTCCACCCCATCACCCATCTTCCTTTCCTAGGTAAAATCCTTGAGAAAGAAGTAGCCACGCAACTCCTCAAACACATTGAAGCCAACAGACTCGTCCAGTCCTACCAATCTAGATTCAGACCCAGGAGTAGCACAGAAATGACAACCATCAAGGAGATTGATGATGCCCTTAAAATCCTCGATGATGACCATCCTTGCCTGTAGGGTCTCCCTGAGCACTCAGCAGCATTCAACACAGTAGATCAACAG
Organism: Ambystoma mexicanum; assembly: GCF_040938575.1. Lineage (NCBI taxonomy): Eukaryota > Metazoa > Chordata > Amphibia > Caudata > Ambystomatidae > Ambystoma > Ambystoma mexicanum. The sequence goes on along the minus strand of NC_090931.1, from coordinate 1,053,650,154 downwards.
ACACTCCCTGGCAATATACTTTGCTGCATGGGGATGAGTAAAATCCTCAGCTGGTTCAAAACCTTCCATGCTAATCATCACCAAATCACCAACTCTACCCATCACCTGTGGAGTCCTGCAAGGGATCCATCCTCTTCTCTGTGATCTTTAATCTTTACATGGAACTGCTCGGAACCCTCCTGGCTCCACACAGCATCCACATCCATCAATCATCTTCTCTGGAATTTGGAGAGTCTGACACAAGATATCAGCTTTTGCCATCAGGGCAGGATAATTAGGATCTTTCAAGGCTTATAACCAGTTGACATGGCATACCTGTAATGTTTTCTTTTGATTATCTTGATTCACACTTTTGTTTGGGTCATTAAGGACTTCAATTACTTTATAGATCCATGCCTTTTGGAGAGAAGTTTATTTCCAGCTGTAAGAAGGCGGGTTTGCAAGCCATGCAGTTGTTTATGTTTCTCCTGGCTAGCTTGCAGATGCTGATGGTCTACCTCTCACCAGCTGGAAATGTTCGGCAGTATTCAGTACTGATTCTAATGTGTTCAGGCCGGTGTCTTCTTGTGCCCCCCATACTTCTTTGAGCATGTTCAGTATGTCCTGGGGTTTTCTCCCCTATACTAGCTTGAAAGGTGGCTAGATTGTGCAGTCTTCCAGATGGCAAACAGGGTCCATGGAATTAGCTCATATTAGTTTCTTGCTTCTTCATCTATCAACTTCTGGTCAGAGGTTTTTAAAGGTCAGCTTTAAACGCTCCACTAAACCATCCATTTGGGATCTGTAGTATGGAGGGTATCTATGTGGAGGAAGTTCTTCAAATCAGTCATGATATTGGACATTAAAGTAGAGCCTTTATCTGTATTTACTACAAGAATCCTGCCCTGGTGAAATAGAAAATATTTGCTTCAAGATTTTCTGGCTGATATTGTTTTGTGAGGCCAAAGCCTCGGTTGGCATATGGCATATTCGACAGTAATCAGAATTAATCTGTTTTTGCTTTGAAGGATTGGGGCCATGACGTCCATACCCACCAAGGAAATGGGAATGTCAGTTATGGGAGTGGCTGTAGGGGAGCATTACATATGTTCAAACTGGAGGTTTTATGGCAAAGGGAGCAAGATTCACAACATTTCTTGATATGTTGATAAATACCAGGCCAGAAGAACTGGCTATGCACAGAGTCTTGAGTCTAACTAAGCCCTTTCTGCCTGGCGGATAGGTAAGTATATGCCAAATCAAGTACCACTTTCCAGAACTGGGAAGACATCAGTAGACTGATCAAAGGCAGAGTGTAAACAGTGTCCTCTCGCCGGGAGGGGGCATTTTCTGGGCTATATGAAAGAGGTGTACTACCCTGAGGAGAATCTAGCACAGGCTTCTGCAATGTGTCTCGCCAGATGTTTTGAGCTACTCCTCTGTGATGAATCCGATGGCATCATCACTCCTTTCACTGCGAAGACCTCTTCCCATGTGGCCAGGGGACAGCAGCCGCTACCTGATCCTGACCCTTAGGCGGCTATATCAGGGAGGATCTCATGGAAATAGACAACCTCTGGGGATGTATTAGGGCACCATCGGACAGGGCATGATATTACCCTTCCTCTCTAGAGGATACCCCATTCATACCCAATGCCTTAATAGCATGTTGTTACACTTCCCCTCATCCATTTAGGAAGAAAATGGAAGATCCCTCCTCACAAACTGTATGGAAGTCTCATGAAAATACTTTCCAAACCTTACCTGCAAGTCACTCAGAGCTGACTTGCCCCTAAAGAACACCTACCTAGACTTTGTATGTATAGCATCAGGAACGGACTACCATTCCCATAACTACAAGGATACTGGGGCAAGGAAGGGGAGCTGAGCAATGCAGAGCAGAGAAGACTAAGAGTACAGGCTGTGCGCTAGTTGTTCGGCATGCATACCTGTAGCCAGGAAATGTAAACAGTGGCCACAGCTGATTGTGGCGTGCCATTGCTGGAAGAAAAAGGCTGTCTCCCTCGGTTGGGACCAGGAGACCGTGGGGCTGCAGTAGCCGCCATGGAGCCATCAAAGAGGCAGAAGAGGAAGGTCGTCGGCGAAAGAGGACAGGCTGTGGGAATGCCAGAAGCCAATCCAGGGCTTCTGGGCATTTGCAGCTGTTGAGCGACACCGCTTTCTTGATGGAAGCCTGACGTGGAGCAGAAGATCCCATCGCAGACCGCAACAGGCAGAGAAACTGAAGAGCGAAAGCGAAGAGACGCTGATCACTTGTCACCGGTTTGCGCAGAAACAAGGAAATACCCCAGCAAGAGCAGGTGAGTCCCCGAAAGGGAAACAGTGAACCAGGGAGTACGGGCAGCCATGCTGCATGTACGGGCAGCCATGCTGCATGTAAATATTGAAAAGTGACAAAGCCAGTGGGCATTTTGTTAAATGGGAAAACCTAAGGGAAGTTTAAGACTTACCAGTCCGTGAGTGTATGGATAGTATGCCTGGCAGATTCAGTATTAGATACTGCAAAGTCAGGAGAACATCACAGTTAGAAGTGTGTGCAAGGCTCATACAAGAAAAGCCCTGCCAAGAGGGTCAATCAGATAAAGTAAAGCTGCAAATGTGTTTATGAGATGTCCTGGCAGCAGACTATACCAAGCAGTTGCAAGTGTGTTCTAGAAAGCCCTGTCAGGAGAGTATACCATGCAATTGATTGCAAGTATGTTCAAGAAAGCCCTGGCAGGAGAGTATACCAGGTAGTTGCAAGAAAGCCCTGGCAAGAGAATATACCAGGCAGTTATAAGTGTGAATAAGAAAGCCCTGGTAGGGAAACGCACCAGGCAAGGACAAATTGAATAGTTCATAAGAGATACAGTGCCACAAAAAGAAGGGTCCTGAGAAGGATATATCAGAACTAGCCAAAGGCTGTGTAAAACCAGAGAAAAGAGGAGGGAAACCTGACAGGGGAGTACACCATGTATCCTAGCAAGGTAAAAGATAAATAACCAAGTTGTTTTGAATATCAGTTGTGTTGTGGAGGAAGATAAACTCAAGGAAATGATATTTTTGGAATGTACAACAGAGGTAAGAGAAATCTCAGGGAAGGGAATCAAAGTCTAGAACAAGGAACTCTGTCCTTCTGGAACTTTTGCATTGGAGGTGTGCATTTTCCTTTTGAACATTTATCAATCATTCAAGGCCATTTTATTAGAGGGTTGGAATAGTACTTTGGACATGAGACAGTTTTGTTTTGGACATTCTGACATCGACAGACGTTAGTTTTGGTTTTTACGCAGGGAAAGATCTCTAGTGCAGGGTCAGAAAGGTATTTCCCCACCCCCTTTTATTTTAATAAAAGTCTTTGACCGAAACCATGAATCTCTTGTGTCCAAGTCTCCTTCCTGACCCCTCACAATGGTGTCAGGAGTGAGATCATTCTCAGTTGACATGCACTGGGGGACCCTCAGGTTTGAAAAACTTAGCAACAGAAATTCCGATCCATCAGTATTTACAGAACAGTAAATAGGATTTGATTAATCTAGTAGCCGGGGGAGTTAACACAACATGGAGAATGAGTATTAATACCAACTGATTTGGTCCTAATAACTCTGGCAGGCACTTACAACAGACTTGCTTCTAAGTCAGGCTTGGCTTGGCGACATGGTATGGATGTCTTATCAGGCATCATAGACCCTGGCTATAGAGGGGACTTAAAAATCTTAATTCAGAATAGCGGGAAGGAGGCATATCAAGTAAAGGCAGGAGTAGAAATAGCCCAGGGAATCCTGGAGAGGGCTTTTCTTTCCAAAAACGGAAGTTAAGACCACTGATAAAACTGAGGGGAGGGGCTTTGCAGAGGCAGATGCAGATTCCCCACCTACATCAGAGGCAGTACCATCTTAAACCCTTGGGGAGGAAGCTGAGATTATTCCAGACCTTGCATTTACCCAAAGTGATGATCCCTTGCTTGCAGAAGCTTTCCTTCATGTGTTACCCGAAGAGAAAGGCAGAGAGAAAGGGGGCCATTGTTTTCTAAAGGCACTCTATAGGGGTAACCTTCGTCCCAATGGTACTCCCAGATCTCAAGTGATGGTTCCAAAAAGCCATAAAAGAATGGTGTTAGTGATTGCTCATTCCCATTTGACAAGTGGTCACTTAGGAGCAGCCAAGCCACAGGCACAAATATTAAGTTGTTTCTAATGGGCAGGAATGTATGCTGATGTGAAAAACTTTGTGTTGTGCTTACTTGTACCCTGTGCCGAAAGACCCGTTTTCAGATGCCCCTGCCAGCTCCATTACAACCCTTACCAATAATTGATGTGCCATTTTCCAGCATAGGCATGGATATAGTTAGATCCCTTGAACCATTGAATAGGAAACACGTATAATTTGGTATTTGTGGATTATGCACCTCGATATCCTGAAGCTTTCTCATTACGCAATGATACGATCCAACACATCCTTAAACACTTTATAAAACATGTTCTCACAACCAGGGAACTAACTTCATGAGTACACTCATGGCAGAAGTAAAGGAAATACTGCATATAAAAGCTCTTCGGACTTCCATTTATTATCCATAGATGGGTTAGTGGAATGATTTAATAAGACCTTAAGACATGTCTTAAAGAAGTTAGTGGAGGCAGACGGCGAAAATTGGGATAATATGACAAATTGGGCTCTTTTTGCTGTCTGAAAAACACCACAGTCCTCAACAGGATTCTCTCCATTCGAGATCTTATATGGCAGAGGCCCACGAGATGTCCTGACATGTTACGGGAGACTTGGGAAGAGCAGGAGAAAGCCACTGTACCCCTTTGCCAAACCGCCCGACAGTTAAAGGAGTATATGGCACCTGTTAAAACAATAGTTCAAGCTCACATGGTCAAGGCCCAAGAAAATCAAAAGACCTAAAATGATAAGAAAGCTTTGCTTCGGCCCTTTTCCATTGGACAAAAGGTTCTCGTTCTTCCATCTTCTGAGAGCAAGATGCCCAAATGGTCTGGTCCTTATGAGATGATAGAACAAACTGGCCTATATGATTATTGAGTCTTCCAACCTGATGGAAAAATGAAGACCCATATCTATCACGTAAACCTCCTCAAGGAGAGGAGGGAGGATCCCGTTGAGAATACTATAGTGGTATTGACTAATTTATTGACTGAAGAATCAGATAGAAACACCCTGATTCCTTCCCATCTGTCCCAGATTCGGAGAGAAGATCTTTTAGAATTGATGTGGCAATTTCCTGATGTCGTTAAGTTTGAGCCAGGAAGAGTGAAATGGATCTTCCATAACATCCGGACACCTCCAGGGTAAGTGATACATTTAAAACAATACCGGATCCCAGAGATCAGAAAAATAGTCATAGAGGAGTTGGAGAATATGCTCAGATGTGATATCATTGAACCATCTCAGAGCCCTTGGTCCTCTCTGATAGTATGTTTGACAAGCTAGCTGAATCTTGAAGGTTCTGCATTGACTTCAGGAGGGTGATCACAGCTTCCCAATTCAACAGTTACCCTATGCCCAGGATAGATGATCTGATTGATTGATTGGGATCCATTGTCTTCCTCTCCTTGATTGAGCTGATGCAGGGATACTGGCAAGTTCACATTAATCCAGAGGACAAGGAGAACACCACTTTTTCTACCCCATTGGACTATTTCAGTTAAAAGTATTACATTTTGGACTACACAGGGCCCCTGCCACCTTTCAACGGCTAATGGGTCAAGTCCTCCAGCCTTATTCCTCTTTCTGCAGAGCTTATATTGATAATCATCCATAGTAAGACATGGTAAGAACACCTATACCATCCATACTTTCTTACCAGAGCTTTGAGGAAAGCCGGGCTCACAGCCAATCCAAATAAATGCCACATGTCCATTCCACAGTTAAGTATCTTGAATGTTTTGTTGGTAATGGGCTGGTTCAACCTCAAAATTAAATCCCCAGAACCAAGAAAGATCTGAGAGCCGTTTTAGATTTAGTGGGGTACTATAGACGTTTTATACCCAGCTAGTCTTCCATCATGTCTTGCCTTTCTGATAAACTTTTTTTTTTAACAACTTTATTTATATTTGCATACAGGTTATGCATGTACATTTATACCATTCGATTAATCAAGCATAAATACATATACAGGTCAATTCTCTTCAGTGTTCAGGTTTTCGACGTCTGCCAGTTCCGCCAGATATTGTTTATATCGGGACCAAATGTTTCTGGGTCTACAGGGGGCCATAACTGAGTCTATGTAAAGTTCTTCTGTATCGTTAACCCACACCATATCTCTGTTCCAGTCTTCTAATGTGGGTGATTGCGCATTCTTCCATCTCATTAAAATGACCCTCTTCGCAATTAGCAGGCCTAGATTCAATAGTTTCCGGCATGTTGGGTTCATTTTCCCTTCTGCCCCCAACATGCAGATCCGTGGTGTCCATTTCACCGGTTGGTCTGCCATCTTATCCAATGCTCCACAAACCTCTGACCAGTATTGTCTCAATTTAGCACAGTCCCATAGCATGTGAAATATGTTCGTGTTCTCAGAGTTACATCTCGGACAGGTACCAGCTGAGGTGGGATATATTTGCATGAGTCTGGACGGTGTGTAATGTGTCCTATGGACTATTTTAGAACAAATCAATTTTAATCGTGAATTACAAGATATCCATTTGGTCATTGCACAGATTCCAAATCTTCTATCGACTGCCCCAGGTCAGGTTCCCACTTGCCCTTAGCCGTGTGAGTTACCGCAGGGCATGTTTGCAGTATTGTTTTGTAAAGGGTGGAGGCAGTTATTTTCTGGTTTCCTCCCGTGAATATATAACCTAGTGCCATATTTATCTCAGGTTCCTTCGGGAATGTTGGGTACATATGTTGTGCGAAGGCTGCCACCCTATGGTATTGTTGCTTACGTGCATTTGTGTTACCTACTACATCTTTAATGTCCTCCCATTGGGGAAAGCTATGATCTGGGAACAACTGTCCCTACTGGGTAACGCATCTAGCACTCCAATGCATTACCATTTCACTCTCGATAGCGAAGGGTGTGTGTGGGTCCCCCCCATATTGGCATACTCAGATGGTATAGCTTACTGGCTCCGTATAACTCAACAATTCTGGACCATGCTGTGATAGTAACCCTGGATGGGTTTGTCGTGTTGTACTGTTTAGGGGTGGGCTTAGTTATCCCATGCAGAGCCAGTATCGCCTCAGGCTCCCTCATTGTGGGGGTTGGGGAAGCGGGGTTGAGAAAGCATGTGGCCCATGGTGCGTATGCGCTGCTAGGTAGTACAGTTCCATATCTGGTGCCATCAGTCCGCCTCTGGAGTATGTGTCTGTTAATACCCTCCAACTAAGTCTGTGATGCCCTCCCCATACAAATGTTATGCAGGCGCTATTAATTCTAGAGAACAGAGCGCGGCCTGGCCATACTGGCACCGTGCTAAAAAGGTAAAAAAGTTTCAGCAATATTACCATTTTTATCAAGGCTATCCTCCCGGCCAGTGATATGGGTAACACATTCCAGTGGTTCATCTTGGCACACAGTGCATCAGCTAGTGTCGTGTAGTTCAGTGCACGGGACAGTTGGGGAGTTCTGGCTATATGAGCTCCTAAATAAACAATATGTACCGGGCTCCATAAAAGACCATGTAGGTTTTGGGGTTGTGAGGTGTTGTCTGTGAGCGGGAATATCTCTGGCTTATTGGGATTAAGGCGCAGCCCTGAGTATTCACCGAACTTTCCCACTTCTGCCAGCACCCTGTCAAGTGTGCAATCCGGATTCTTAAGATATAGTAGAATGTCGTCCGTATATAGCGTTATAATTTGGAGCTTGCCCTCAAGCATTAGCCCAAACGTACTGTAACGTGACCTAAGTATGTCCGCTAGAGGTTCTATCACCAGCGCAAAGAGTAATGGGGAGAGTGGGCAATCCTGTCTGGTGCCACCCAACAATTCCAGTATGTCTATGAGGGATCCATTGATTCTAATCCTAGGGTAGGGTCTTGTGTATAGTATCCGGATCCATTTTATGAATTTTGGACCAAACCCATAGTTCCGTAGCACTCCAAAGAGAAAGGGCCAGGAGACTGTGTCAAACGCCTTCCTCATGTCAAGGGAGACAGCTATTCCCTGAGTGGCAGGGGGTATCGTGGCTATTATTTGGTGACATCTTCTTATATTTGTTGCTGTGGATCTATCCAGTATAAAACCGGCCTGGTCCTCATGAACCATATATGGCATCAATGGTGTGAGTCTGGTCGCTAATATTTTTGCTAGGATTTTGCCGTCGGTATTTATTAAGGACAGTGGTCGGTACGACCCACATTCTCCAAGGGGGTTTCCCCGATTTAAGTAAAAGTGTGATTATTGCTTCTCTAATAGATTCTGGGAGTTCACCCTTATCTAGTGCTTCCGTCCAGACAGCATGCAGTCTGGGAGCTAGTAGCTGACTGAATTCTTTGTAGAATTCAGCTCCCAGCCCATCAGAGCCCGGGGCTTTCCTGTTGGGGAGAGCTTTTATTGGTGCACCTATTTCAGCCACTGTTACAGGTTCCTCCAGCGATTCCCTAGTCGCATCCGCTATAAGCGTTGTCGGTATCTGAGAGAGGTATTGTTCTATCTCAGCCTCTGTGACAGAACACTTGGGGGAGTATAATTCTTTATAGAACATGTAGAATGTTTCTTTCAGTTTCTTCTGATCTGTGGGCATCGTGCGATCTGTTAATTGAATACAAGATATGTTCGTGGGGCCTCTCTCTCCGCGCACCATTCTGGCTAATAGTTTCCCCGGGCATTCCCCTTCTCCATATATACGCGCCGCCGTGGGTCTTTCAAAGTATCTGATCTCTTGGTCTGCTGCTTCTCGAAACTCATCTAGCTTAGTCTTTATTTCTGTAACGAGATGAGGGGAAGAGGACAGAGCATATTGGGTCTGCAGTGATGTTAGTTGTGCTTCCAACCTAGCCAGTCTAGCCCGAATGTCTTTGAGAATTCCCCCCTCTATGGATATCGACTGACCTCATAAGCATATCTTAAATGCCTGCCATAGTGTAGCCTGACTCGATACCGAGTGTTCATTGATCTCAAAATATTCCTGTATCTATTGCGCCATAGAATCTTTATACACTAGATCCCTTAAGGCCGCCGGTTTGAATCTCCAAGGTGGTCGGTCTGTAATCTCGTCCGGGATTTGCAATGTCAATTGTATCGGAGAATGATCTGAGTAGGTCATAGGGTGTATATGAGTATCTGTTACCCATGCCATGCTATCTGTGTCTATCAGCCATAGGTCAATTCGGGAGTGTGTGTCGTGGACGGTGGAGTAGTACATGTATTCTTTCCTGCTGGGGTTTAGTGTTCTCCAGACGTCCTTTAACTGTAGATCTGCCATGTGTGTAAGTATTGTCTGTGCTGCCCTGGTTAGTGTTCTATTTTGTGTTGATGTGCGATCTAATTGTACATCCAGAATTGTGTTGATGTCTCCCCCACATATCACCCGGGCCGTAGGGTATCTCACTAGCTTTTCAAATACTGACGTGTAGAAATCTGGATGGTCAATATTTGCCCCATATATATTGATGAATACTATTTCCCTGTCATAGAGCTTACCGTGCAGCAAAACGAACCTCCCATCTGGGTCACATTCGGCCTTGATACAGATGAACGGCAGTGCTTTATGTATTAGTATTGCAGCCCTTCTCGCTTTGCTAGAGTAAGTTGTGAAATATTGATGAGTCCCCCAATTTGGTATCAGCTCTTCGCCCTGTTTGGGTCCTGTGTGGGTCTCCTGGAGGAAGATTATCTTAGCGGCCTGTCTATTAAGATAGGCCATGATCTTCCTTTTCTTGATCTTGGAGCCCAGCCCCCTTACATTCCAGCTCAGCACATTAATACCACCCTTGTCCGGTTTAGCCATTATCTATGGGGAGCTTGAATGTGTCTTTACACCAATGTAGCTCTGCTTTATGCTTAGGTTTTTTTGTGCTTAGAACCTGTGTGCTTTTTGTGTTACCAACCTTCTTCTCATAACAAAAACCCAACTTCCCCATATCAGTCCCGCCCCCCACCCTCACAGCCCCCAAACTTCAACTGTGCCTTTGAGTTTCCCCCCTCCCAACAACATCATGAGCACCTGCTACAGGGGGGGCTGCGGCATCTCCAGCGCCCAAGCCATTGTCGTTTACGGGCGTTACTTCCAGTTCAGGCTTGTTACTCTCATTTATTCTGACGTCTTTGGATGAACGCTTTCCATGTGTTTTGAGCCCTGAGTTACATCCTCTGCAATGTGGGGCTCCCAAGGAAGCCTATGGGCCTCATTACGACCCTGGCGCTAAGTGACAAACGATGGCGGTAAATGCTTACCGCCATCGTTTTCCGCCAGGTCCGATCATGACTCCTGACCGTAAACTACGATGCCAATAGCGGCATCGTAGTTAACGCTGCCGCTAACTGCGCTAAGGGTGCGCGCACGCGACCGCCCACACCGTACTTAGCGCCATGGCGGAAAGGCACGCAAATGCCGACCCAAGCGGACATGCACCTAACGCCATCACCGAGGCCGCAAAGTACCTTACCGCCATGGTGCAAATAACGCCATCGCGAACCAACCGTAAAGGGCCAATTCAAGTGAATGCAGCTGCCACAGGTGCACAGAAACAGCACAGGTGAAGGCAATACAGACTCAGGGGAGTACAAAAAGAGCACACCCCACCCCTACCCACACCCAGTCACACTCCACAATGATGCCAATACGACTAGCAATGTTGGGGCTGGAGGACCTGATAGCAATGCATGTGCTACTACAACAGCAACAACAACAACAACAACAGGCAGCACAGAGGAGACGCAGGAGGAGAAGGAGGGCAAGGCAGGCCCAGCAAGCCCCACCAGCACAGCCAGTGCCACCACGCAGGCAGCCCCCAATCCCACGCATCAGAGCCAATCCAAACAACCTCACTGCTGAGCAGATCCACACCCTGTACCGTTTGGACCGGGACACCATCACCGCCATCGTAGACATGATACACGATGACATCGTCAGCATGATAGAAAGTCCAACCGCCATCCCCCCCCTACTGAAGGTAGTGGCTGTACTCCACTTCCTGGCCACAGGCACCTACCAGCACACAGTGGGGCACCTGCATGGCAGTTCACAACCATTATTCTCACGAACACTCATCCAAGTGCTCGATGCCCTCCTCAAGCACACAGACGACCACATCTCATTACCACGGACTGCCCAGGAGATTGCAAACACCAAAGTGGGTTTCCATGCACTAGCCAGCATACCCGGTTGCATTGGTGCCATCGACTGCACCCATGTGGAATTGGTGGTTCCACGTGCCATGGAGGTACCGTACCGCAACCGGAAACAGTTCCACTCTATCAACGTGCAAATGGTCTGTGACTCCAACAAGATCATCACACATTGTTGTGCCCGATTCCCCGGATCAACCCATGATTCCATGATCCTGAGGAACTCCACAATACCACGCTACATGGAGCGACATGCAGGCCCAAGATCCTGGCTACTCGGTGAGTGCTATGTCATGGAAGTGGGCATGGGAATGACGTACCAGTGCATACTCCACCTGGCAGAAAGGGGGGGGGGGATGCATACTCCACCTGGCAGAAAGGGGGGGGGGATGATGCATACTCCACCTGGCAGAAAGGGGGGGGGGATGATGCATACTCCACTGGCCTGTGAGTAACACAGAGAACGGATGCAGAGGAAGGGCACTCACAATGCACAAAACCCCTCTGCATACATAGGGTGATGGCATGCAAAACAGGCCATGGCAGCAATGAGCATATACTGGTTGCATAGTGTGAATCAATTAGTGCATGTAGAAGTGAGCCAAGGTAACAGTACCATGCCAGCCATGGTGGAACATCATGTTCCTGATCAGACAACATGACTGACACATACATTCTCGCCTACATACAGGTGATGCAGCCTACCCCCTGAAGAGGTGGCTCCTCACGCCAGTCCGGAACCCGCAGAACCAGCACGAGGAGGACTTCAACCGTGCACATACACGTACTCGTGTGGTCATAGAGCAGACATTCGGCCTCCTGAAGGCACGGTTCCAAAGCCTCAGCAGGTCTGGTGGGGCACTCCTGTATGGCCATGAGAAGGTGGCAAAGATCGTCATGGCATGTGTCATGCTGCACAATATGTGCGTCAGACGGAATGTGCCCCTGCCCCCTGACGCAGAACTGCAACCACCTGACGATGAGGATGAGGATGAGGAGGGTGCAGATGGGGCGCCACCACATGGAGGAGGCGATGTACAGGAGGGGCGTGCCATGCGCCAAAGTATCATCAACCACTGCTTCTAGCACACACGGCTGGTGTTCATCGCATGGAGACTGCACTTGGGGCACTGTGTGTCTCTGGGGCATGCACACTGTGGACTGTACACCAATAAAGCACACATACGCAATGAAAATGTCCACACATTTCCTTTTTTTGAAAGAAAAAAGTGTATTGGAACCATGAACTGTCGTGTCACACCCCCTCCCACCTCCCCCCTGCACACTCCAACACACCCCCTCCCACCTCCCCCCTCCCCCCTGCACACCCCAACACACCCCCTCCCCCCTCCCCCCTGCACACCCCAACACACCCCCTCCCACCTCCCCCCTGCACACCCCAACACACCCCCTCCCACCTCCCCCCTCCCCCCTGCACACCCCAACACACCCCCTCCCACCTCCCCCCTGCACACCCCAACACACCCCAAGTAGCTGTCAACAGATGCCTGTGACAGTGTCCACAGGCCGTCACAAGCCCCCTCTCCCGGCACCCGGGGCACCCCTGGCTGTGGAGCGCAGGTTGCGTCCGGAACGGCGCACGGGGCTGCTCTGCGCAGAACTGGCAGTGGAGGATGTCCCTGGCTGCTCCTGTGCATGCACGTCCTGTCGTGTGTGGGTGAGGCCAATGACCGCACGACGCAAGGCCGCAAGTTCTGCACAGATGTCCCTGGACATGGCCTGCATGGCATCCCTCAGGGTGGCAGTGCTCTGCGCCACTTCCGCCCTTAGTGTCTCCGTGGCCTGTTCAATGCTAAACCTAGCCCCCACACATTCCGCTGCATGCTCATCCAGCATTGCGGACAGTTGATGCTGCCGTTGAGTGATGTCCTCGAGGGACGGCTGGCCGTGCTGGCCCATGGCCAGTGCAGGTGGAGTGATGGAGGGGCTGGTCCCCTCCTGTGGAGTGTGGACAGGGCATGGGGTGGAAGGCCACTCCTCTGCCTCAGTGTGCCCCTGTGTGTCGCCCACATGGGGGCTGGCGTCTGAGAAACAGGGGGAATGTAGTTGGTCAGTGGGGCTTCTGACCTCCTGCTCCATGTCCGAGTCAGAACATGCAGCTGTTGCAGCTGTCTCCCCGATGTTGCTGCTGGCCGCTGACCCCCTGCCTTCTGTGGCAGGCAATGTCGGTGGAGGTGGAGCAGCAGCTGCTGGCCTGCTGCCAACAGGGGTGCTTGCCGGTGGGACCTCCGGTATGCCTGCAGTGGGACCTGCTTGTCGTGGGGTCTGCCTCACTGCAGCTGAGGTTGAGGGTGCAGGGAGGTTGTTGGTGGACTTCGCCCTCTTCGGCGCAGGGGTCTCCTGGTCCTCTGGGTGTGATTCCGTGCCTGTGGTGGAGCAAAGGTGGGAGGGCGTTATTGATGGGTATATGGACTTTTGAATGACAATGGTTGACATTATTTTGGCCAGTGGATGAGGCAGATTTCAGGCAGTGCCATGCAGGTTGTCTCCTTTTGGTGTGGCATGTGGATGCAGGTGTGCGGGTGCCAGCAGTGTATGCAGGGTGGTGCTCGCATGTGGCTATGGGCAGTATTGATTTGTGTTGCATTTACACTCTAGGGCAACCTTGTGCTACACATGATTGGACTGCTGTGACTATGGCATGTCTTGTATGAGGCACCTACCTTCATCGCCTGATGTCGGGGCTCCCCTTTCCATCCCTCCAACGCCTTCGATGGATTCCATGCCGATGGTGGCAGCACAGATCTCCTCCCACGGTTGGAGTTTCAGGGGGGATTCTGACCCTCCACCGGTTCCCTGGGCAAGGTTGCGGTTTGCCGAGATGACGGCTCTGACCCGTATGCGCAGGTCATCCCAGCGTTTCCGGCACTGCTGTGGGGTGCGGGGTACGGTCCCCACCGCGCTGACGCGCTCAGCCACCAGGGCCCAGATGGCCTTCTTCTTCCCGATTGCTGTCCGGCTCATTTCAGGGGAGAAAACAACACCTGCGTTGTCCTGCAGGGTCTCCGCTAGCATGCAGAGTTCCTCCCGGCTGAATCGCTCCTGGCGCAGGCGGTCACAGGCCTTTTTCACGCATTTCGGCATTTTCGGGAACTTGGGTGGGTGGGTGTTTTGTCGGGACAGGTGTCAGGGTTGGGTCTGGTGTTGTTTGGTAGGATGGCGATGGATTGTGTTTTTAAAGATGGCCGACGGGCTGCTTCCCGTTCCGGCGCGATGACGCTATTTCCGGTTTGGCCTTTTACGGCCACCGTAAATTACGGTGGCTGTAAATTACGCTGGCCGTAAATTACGGTGGCCGTAAATTACGGTGGCCGCTACTTACGCTGGCGGATGGGCACCTTGCTCGCTTAGCGATGGCGGTAGGGGCCTTTTCCGCCATGGCGTTATTTGCATTACCGCCATGGCGTAATGCTCGTGCGCGATGGGTCGTGATGTGGCGCTCTTTACGCCATCGTCCCACGGCGTAAACGCTCATTACGCCATGGCGTTAATGACGGGCGCTTACCGCCAGGGTCGTAATGAGGCCCTATGTCTTTGCCATTCCTTCTGACTTCTTGTACGCCGCGGTGGCTGTCTTGCCCTATGAACGTTTCGATAGCTCTTCTTTCAGGTTTGACCATTATTTGGGGGGATATGTGTCTCTATGAAGCTCGCAGCCTCTTCCGGGAATGGGAAGAAGTATGATTTATTTTGATGTTGAATTTTGAGGGTTGCGGTGTAGAGCATTGCATATTGTACTTGTCGCTCACGTAGCATTTTCTTGATTCCTGAGAATAGCTTTCTCTCCTGTTCAACCGCCAAGGTGAAGTCTGGAAAGATGCGTATAGTGTTGGCTTCCCATTTCAGTTCTTGTTTCTCCCTAGCTGTTTTTAGGATCAGGTCTCTGTACCTGTAGTTTAGTATGCGCGCTATAATGGGTCTGGGGTATGCCCCGGGTTTCGGCTTTGGAGCTAAAGACCTGTGTGCTCTTTCCACCATAAACACAGGCGACCATCCCGGCTCCCCCAGTAGTGTACGCAGAAGGTCCTCCACCGCTTTCTCCATTGATCCTCTGGAACACCAATAATACGGACATTATTTCTTCGGGATCTTGCTTCCAAATCTTCACACTTGGATTTTACTGTCCCTAGCTCGATGGCCATCGTTGACACTGTTGTCTTCAGGGTCTCCACAGCGCTTCTGTGCCTGATATTCTTGTCTCAGCCTCTGTCATGCGAGCTGTTGTTCTGTCGAGTTGCGTTTTATACTCGCGACACTAGCCGTGATACCATCCAGCTTGTCTGTCAACGCTGCGAAACCTTGCTTCATAGCTTGGAAGACATCCTGAGGATCCATCATGGAGGCAGAGGGAATCTGTTCAGCCTGTGCGGGCGTTTCTCCCTCCCTTTCAGACTCAGTATCTTTCTGCATTGTGGTCGTAAACTTATCAATAGTCCCTCTGCTCCTTTTATGGCCAAAGTTCTTGGGCATCGTTCCAGATCTGGAGCGTGTATTCGGAGAAGTTTCTTTTCCTATAGATGCCTTCGCCAATTGCTTCGTAGTTGCACTATATTTCTGAGGCCAAGTTAAGATGGACGGGCATGGTTTGTTGGGGCGGGGGAACCTGATCTTCCAGTATTCCCTCCACCTGGAGGTGGATTAAGCGGGGTGGGCGGGGACCCGCTCGGCTCTTCTTAGCCCCAGTTCACGCATTCCAACGTTCTGTTGTATATGGTGGAGCGGAATATGTTCATTGGGGGCTGGATGCCCGCCCCTCTCGTTGTCTCCTGCAGCTGCAGAGCCGTCCGCGAGAAAAGTGGAGGGCACAATGTCCTGCACTGGGTTTCGGCCAATGGGCCGGGGGGAGGGTGATTCCTCCCTTCACATGTGTCGCTGCTGTGGTGTTGGCAGATGGGGTCCGCAGGCGCTCAACGAGGATCGGAGCGCCCGCGATTCTCCCTCTCTGGGCGGGCGGCCCCGACCGTTACTGCCACCGCTCGAGTTGTTCCGGCGCCGGGCTCCTCCCTCTCCTCCGCTGCAGGCACGTCTCTCGCCGCCTCGAGCTACTCCTGGGTCCACAACTCGACTCTCGCTTCACCGTTCGGGTCCGAATTTCACATGGGCTGTCCAGAGCTATAGTTACACGTTCTGTGTAAGAATCGCACCGAACCGGAGTGAATAAATGGATTATTTAGGCTTTTCAGCCCTGGACACTGCCTGAGCTCACACAGAGGCTGCCATTTCCGTCCATGCGCAACAGCGCCCCCGCCTTTCTGATAAACTTAAGAATGTAGAACCCCAAACTATAAAGTGGAGGAATGAAGATCTCGCTTAAACTTTGGGAGATTCCAGGGTTAGTTTGATCTAGCAGCAGGAGGTATCCCTGGGTACACACAATTTTATAATATACAAAACCCTTCTGGACTGCTTATATAAGACAAATCTAAATACTAGTTAGCACCAATTGTCCAGCAGGAAATTTTGATTTGTTTAAGCTATTTATTGATATTCATTTAATAACAACTAGTACACCCTTCATTACATGAAATAGGTATTGATCAATATCAACAGACTGGCCAAAAGTCCTTTTTCAAAAAATCCCATCTTAAAAACAATTTAAAGGGCAACGTGCTTCCAAAGTGTCAATGTGTGCAATTGCTTACAATTCTATCAACCTACATTTGTGCAACAAGAATGCAATTAATATACAGATCCTGTTGGGGATCTAATATCTATATACACTGCCCGACATGTTTAATTCCTCTTTGTTCACTCTCGGTAACTTCTTCCAGGGTCTCCTGCTCGCTGTTGCGTGAGCTATGTTACCAAGGGTGATGAGCTGTCTACCTGCTTATCTCTAACAGGCAGATTGTTAGTATGTGCTACATGGAGCCATACAATCTAACCATTCTCCATTTCTTCCCATTATTTTACAAGTATTTCAATCCTTTCCTTATACTATCTCGGGCTACACTTATTATAGTTTATATCACTTTTTGTTTTATTAAGTCTGTAATTCTTAACAACTAGACGTTTTAGGCCATTTTAGTTGGACCTGCATCACAGCATAACATCCAGCTTCTTGCTGCTTGCCGTTCGTCACTCTCTGTGGGTAAAGCATGTAAGAACATGTATTAGCTATTCAGCCTATTCTGGTTATGCTGTTGTATAAGATTCCCATTCTTATACTTTTGTACATTTGTTTAAGTAGTTCTCTTCCATCCCCTGGATTAGCCTTGCTGCTACTGTCCTGTCTTTTATGGATATGTCTTTTCTGTATGTGTTTCGCATCCCAATGCCTGCAGGCATTTGGCGCAGTACAAATAAACAAATTAAATAAATAAATACTTACTTATCTTCGAGTCCTGTAGTCTATTCTAATGGCTCAGTCAGTCCTCCTGGCAATTGTCGTAATCTATAACAAGAAGTGAGAACTCACTAATTCTATTGTATAACACTGGAGGCACAGCCCTGCTAGGTACCATCTTATGTTACTTACTTATCAGAAAGGCACTACGAGGAGTCTGTGGTTTGCAGGTGGTTTCATGCCTTCCTTTCTTATTGCTGAGGAAAGGAGGAGTTTATAGGTTGGATTAGATGTAAACCATTCCCCATTCCTGCATGACTATTCTTCCATATTAGTGAAACGTTAACTTACTTGGGCTACTGTCTTGTTGGCTCTGGACTGCAATCTTATAGTTGTTGCCTGCCAAGAAACCTTACTGCACCCACCGCGTGCATCTAGCGTGCTGTGGGTTAAGAGCTCTGTGTTAAAACTAGATTTAGTTTAGCGTTTGTAGCAGCAGCTATCTGCTTTTACGTAGCTACTATGTCATGGTGCACTGGCTCACCAAATCCTGTCCATAGGCTCCCTCTTGTCTCAGTGTGGTGCTCCGGTACCGGCATATCTCTCTAAATAATTGCAGCGCAGGCTTTTGCTTTAGTTTATGCATGTCGCCATGGGCAAAGTAGTCGTGTGGTTTGTTACCAGATTCCCTCTTCTATGAGTGCAAACCTGGGCTCCATCTTGTTATGGCTATACCTCATAGCCGTATTACTGTTATGAAGGATAACACCCACTACTGATGTATACCACCCGTCAGTTTTTAGGGGCTATGGGCACCGATGTTAAGTCCCTGTGGCCCGTGGAGCACACATCGATTAGTAATTTCATCGATTATTGCAAAGTCTATTATTTGTGTAATGCTGCACTCTATTTCTTGTTCAATCTCCCTACGATCTGACCCCTTTTGATAGTGTGCAGGTTAGCACTAAGTATGCAACATGAAAGAATCTTTTGGCCCGGTTTGGGCTGGCGCTACGTTCCGAACTGTTGCACCGTTAACATGGCACAAGCCCTGACGGTCATGGAAACCGAAGCCCTTTGTGTTCCCTGTGTTCCCTGCGTTCTTTGCTATGTATCCCTAGTTGTTATTATTTCGCCTCTTCTAGCTCTAGATACGGCTTAAGTGATCTCTCCAGTGGTGTATCTACAATGTAGACCAAATGGTTCTTATGGTCTAGCATGTTGCTCGGTGTTGTGTACACACTGAAATCACCAGATTAGTCAAAGATTACAGTAACAATATAGTCAAAATACAGTCTGTCTCCCGTATTCACATGGAAAAGTCTGACACGCAGCCTATTGAACCCACATTATACTGTTCTTGGCAGTATCTATTAAATAGCTATGTAATTGCGCAGTTTCATTTTCTCTAAATAGATGCTAATCCTATGCATAGCATGCCTCATCTCTAGGATTTACAATTATTTGTTTTGCCTCAGAGTATAACTTCTTACGTACCTAGTATTTTACAACTTGATTTTATGCCACTTGATACTTTCGTTTAACCCCACCTGGTCATATTCCTGTTCTTTTTTTAAAAAGCGCTCTTTATCTGCATTAGTATCTTTACTTTTGTCTATTCTGTATATTACAGTCCATTTTATTTCTTCACTTTAACTTTGCTCCGGATATAGCACTTATGTTCACTTATCTGTATTTTTATTTTTATCATTGTTTTCCCTATGTATAGCAACGGGCATGAGCACCACACGGCATATACTACCATTTCCATATTGCAGTTAGTTAGTGAAGTTTGTTGCCACTTGGACTTCAGTCCTATATCGACCTCTTTGGTTCTTGCTGTGGTAGAGCAACATTTACATTTCCTGCATGGTACATGTCCTCTTACTGTCTCCATCCCCCATATTGCCAGCAGATTTATTTGTTTCTGTAGTTTGGGGTGGATGCCTTTTCCCATTCTTTGATCTTTAAGGTTTTTGCTCCTTTTAAAAGCCACCAAGGGAGGTCCAAGAGGCATCTTTCCTTCTTCTATAATTTTCCAATTATTCTTAATGGATTTGGTGATCTCATTTGAGCGGTCTGAATATGACAAACACCTACCTGTCCAAATATTTCTCTTTTTTTGATTTTATATTCGGAAATAGCTTACCTATTATTGTTCCTGGCTCTTTTGCAGGCTTTTTTCACTAGTAGCTTTGGACCTCTTTTAGCCAGTTTACTTTTCAGGACTTTAGCTTCTGCTTCATAGTCGGTTTTCTACATACTGTTCCTTTTTAGCTGTAGAAATTGACCAAAAGGAAGATTATGCCTGGTGTGCTTGGGGTGAAAGCTCTCAAAGTTCAGGCGAGCATTTTTGTCTGTCTTTTTGTGGTAAGGTTTCACTGCCAGTTTTTTACTCTGCACGTCTGCGAAGATAGTAATATCTAAATAGTTCATTTCAAATTTTTCTTGGTGCATAGTAAATTGCAGGCTCTATCTTGGTTGTTCAGCCAGTTTACAAATCTATTAATTTCTGCTGCATCATTACCTTCCCATATCAGGAGCACATCGTGAATGTACCGTTTTCATGTTTTGATTCTATTTTTGAAAGGGTTTATATCTGTGTATATCTTAGTTTCTTCTAGAATTTCAACACACAAATTGGCTAGACTTGGTGCAACTGTAACTCCTTTTGCAGTTCCATGAATCTGTCTATAAAATGTATCTAGAAACATGAAGTAGTCATCTCAACGCACCATATTATAAATGAGTTAGAAGTTTCATTTGTGGTAAATTTCAGATATAACAACTCTTCTAGCACTGATAGAGCATTTGCTTGGGGGATTATAGTGTACAGGGTTACAATATCTAGACTAAGCAGACTTTTGCTGGATCAAATGCCATGGCTTCAACTTGTGTGATTATAGCAGTAGTATCTTGCACGAACGACTTCATCTATGTCAATAGTGGTATAAGATATACATCTGCAAATTTAGATAGTGGTTCGAGGACTTAAAATCTATATTTTTTCGAAAACCAACCTGAGAATTAGATCCCATGCTTATATTGTGACATTAGTGGGCCAATTCAAAGTAAACAATTGCATAAGGTGTGGATATGTAAAAGCAGAGGGGAAAGGGAGCGAAATAAGAATTGGGGGCTCCCTAGAATTGGCTCAGATGCTCCTTATAATGTCTTAGTTAAGAGTCGTGCCTAAATGGCTTATCTGTAGTTATTGCATGATAATCAACATATATTAAGAGTAAATATTGAGAACCATGATTTCCATGCAAAGAGAGGTCACAATTCAATTCAACCATATTAAACCTGACATTCAGGATCATTGTCTACACACAACCCTAGTCAATGTCCAACAATCAGACAACCGGGTAAGGTTTATAAGAACACAGAGAACTCATGGTCTTTGTTAAGGCCATGATGTACAGTCCTGTATTTGCAGATCATCTTGGATTCTTGTTGCCTGAGAATATGTCTCGATCCCCTCCCCGTTTCGGTGGGGTGACCTGAATAAGTCCAACAAAACGAAGGTCATTCGTATTGTCCATTTGGTGATTCAGCTGCCAATATAATGGAGGAGGATACTTGGTATCTTTACTTCCGATGGTACTTAAGTGTTCACAAATCCTGATTTTGAGTGCACGGATTGTGCTTCCAATATAATATTTGCCACAGCCACAAATAATGCAATATACAACACATTTCGTGTTACAATTGATAAATGTCTGGATGTGAAAAGAGCCTTGACTGTTAAACTGACAATGTCAGTTTCTAAAACAAAACAACACATAGAACATTTTCCACATTTGTGAAACACTCTTATTTGACTTTTCTGAAGCCAAGCTTTGGCCTTGGGTGTTGCAGACATAAAAGAGGGGTTAAAAATTCTTCGAAGTGTGGGCGCTTTACTGTATGTAATGCTGAGCCTGGTATCTATGAAGTCTATCAAATCTTTATCCATGTCTAAAAGATGCCAAATACGTTTGAGTATGCCAAAGGTTTTGTGACTATCTGTATTATAACAAGGGACAAATCTGAGTTTATTAGTCTCTGTGGAGTTCTTTTTTTCTTTAGGTATTTATCAAGTGGCTCTTTCCATTTTCCCAACCTGTAATTGTGCTTTGTCCACTGGTTCCATAGAATACCCTCTGGCCAGAAATCTGTTGCGGATATTCAAACATTACTGAGTATAGTCCATGGTCTCGCTGCAATTTCGTTTGGCCCTTATGAATTCCACTTTGGAATGTTTGCAATCACTGTCTTTCTATGACAGCGTGTGGCGTGAAGTAATGAATTGACGGCTGTGGCTTTGTGAAAGGCGTGTGTGGAATAACCTTGGGGAGTAATACTGATCTCCAAATCCAGAAAATCGATTTTGGAACTACTTGACCAATGAGTGAAAGATAAGCCTACATTATTGTTATTCAAATAAACTGCACCTTCTAATAACTCTTGTTCAGTATCTTTCCAAATCATGAGGGTATCGTCTATGTAAAGTCACTATAGATATTTGTGTGACGTGCATGTGATTGTTCGATTTAGTACATGAAAATATTCACAAGAGCAGGCGCAAAACTAGCTCCCACTGCAATCCAAATTTGTTGTTTGTAAAACGTTTCAATAAACAAAAACACGTTGTTATTGGGAGCAAATTGGAACAGTTCTTTAACCATCTCAATGTGTTCATGAAAAGATGCAGAATTGTATAGTAAAATGTAGTCAACATGTTCAATGGCCAGATTATGTTTGTTGGATGTGTAGACGGACTAGATGTCCAAAGTAACCAATATATGACCCATTTCAAATTCAAGCCCATTAAGTGTATGTAAAACATGTATTGTATCCCTAAGATACAATGGTGTAATCATAGCTTCTTTCAAGCAAATTTGATTAATGTAGCGGGACATAGGCTCAGTAACCCAACCCATCCTGCTTAGGATGGGCCTGCCTTCAGGTAATCTGTCACAGCTTTTATGTATCTACTCGAAAATATTAATTGTAGGTATAATGGGATGTTCCACAAGCAAAAATGTCTTTTCACCCTCAGGCAGAAGGCCTCTTCTATGTCATTTGTTGATGAGTTCATTAGCAGCACCTGAAATAGATTTAGTGAGATTGGACAGGAGTTTAGTATAGCATCCAGGTATATTCAAATAATTGTGTGCCATTTCTATATAATCTGATTTGTCCAGAATGACTATGTTACCACCTTTATCTGCCTCTTTGATAATTAGGGCATTATTAGCCAATAGCTTTCTTAAAGCTAATGTTTCAGAAACTGTCAAATTAGACTTGAGAATTGACAGAGGCATGTTTTCCAAAGCATGAATGTCCCAAATACCTGCTTTATGAAAGGTATCGATCACGTTATCACTCTGAAATACAGGA
The DNA here is from genome assembly GCF_040938575.1 of Ambystoma mexicanum. Classification (NCBI taxonomy): domain Eukaryota; kingdom Metazoa; phylum Chordata; class Amphibia; order Caudata; family Ambystomatidae; genus Ambystoma; species Ambystoma mexicanum. Next base: position 1,053,627,227 of record NC_090931.1, on the reverse strand, counting down.
GTGAATTTGGACTTCTTATTCAATTCCTTCATCCCCATAGATGGTTGTTCTATATTAAGTTATTTTAGTAAATGTTGTACTGTACGTTCTTGTGTAATATCTGTGTCTTCCAGGGGCACCAAAAAATGGGTCAAAAGGAGAGTTTGCATTGAGACATCTGAAGGTGGCAATTGTAGTTCCTGTACTGTGTATTGTGTGGCTTGAAAACCAAAATATTTTTTCAACTTAGGTTTCCTAACAAATTTGAAAACATCGACCTGGATGTCAGTAAAATTGTTTGTTGAAGACGGTGCAAATGAGAACCCTTTATTCAGTAGAGAGGTCTCCTCAGATGACAATTGATGAGAGGAAAAGTTATAAACTATGCTGATTGCCTCCCCTAGATCTGCTGTCTCTGTTGCTATAAGCGTGTTCCCCGATGGTCTGGTTCTGAACCGTTTCCTCTTGCGGTGCTTCCCACCTCTCCTACCCCTAATGTCCCGCCCTGAATTGGAATATTTGAAGCAACGGGTCTTGGAATCTATACCACAGACTATACTCATGAATGTTTGAAAATTTGCAACAGGTTTCTGGCCAGAGGGTATTTTATGGAATAGAATGTAGCAATTAGGCTATATATTTTTTAACTCTGTATTTTTTTTACTTGTTCTAATAGGAGTACATTAATATTTTTTTCTTTCTTTTTATATATGTCTCGCTTTCATGTCACATTTGTCTGGATATATGATATTGGTTTACCATTGTTTTACTTATTGTTTCCTTTGTGCTTTTCTATAATAGTTTTTTGCCTCTTTTGTGTCTTATGTTGAACCTTTGTTCTATGTTGTCTTGGTCTCTTTACCTCACTTTATCCCTGAAATGAATGCCTTTTGTTTAAACAAATATGTATTTTGTATTTGCACAATGATTTTGTTCAGTAAATGAGATTTTGGGATCGAATGGATTTTATTATTTTATTATGGTTGGACACAGCCTGGAAAAAGACTGTGAGGTGAAAATCAGCGTCGGCTGCTCTTGTGCTGATTTAATATTCTCATTTAATTGTTTACCAAGCCGTGCAGTGTGATCTTGTTGTGCTCTACATTTATGGAATTATAGGTCCCTTGGGGCATAGGGTCCTCTTTTGCATGACTAAGTACATGACTATGAAACAGCATTAATAGTCATGCCTAACAAGCAAACAATAAATAAATAAATAAAATAAATATGGTTATGTTTCAAAGCGCCCACTAGGGTAAGGAAGCAGCAAGGGTGGGAAATACATTAAAACACAATATTTAAGAGCAATGTTGGAAGTGGGAGAGGGACGAACCTACTATGTCTTGTGAGTATTCAGAACGTGCAAGTGCAGCAAGGAAGAGGGAAGAGGAGGTAAGTGCTGGGGAGTCCGAATTCATGGATGAGCCACAGATGAAGTGCTAGGAATGTTGAGGGCTACACAGACTGGGCACAGTAAGTGCAAAACTTCCAGAGCGGAGGGTGTGCAGATGCAAGTGCTGTAGATAGACAGGAGCTGGGCAGTACTGATTTGGGAGGTCAGGACCCTGATGGATGCATAAGGGCCCAGGACACTGATTCAGCAACTGTGGGATTAGCAGAGTAGAGAAGAAGGGAAGGAGGAGGAAAAGAGGAAAATCTTAAGGAGCTTCCAGAATTTGAGGAGATCCTGCTCAAGGCGCAGGGGGAGGCTCTTCCATAGGAGGAGCCCACAGAGGAAAGTGAACAACCCACTGCCCTCTGTTTGGCAAAACGCTTTA